>NC_136395.1:4810000-7550000 GCF_965140285.1 Lepidochelys kempii | reverse complement strand
TCCAATTACAAAATGGGCACCTGCCCTTGGAAAATACAGATATAGTATAAAATGGTCCTCTCCGCCCGGCACTGTGGATTGCTATTGCCATGGCGCACCTGCCAGGCCCTCCACCTGGGGAGCTCTCCCTGACCTCAGTGGGAATGCTAGGTGCGATCAGGTGAAGAATAGGCATTGTGGAGAAAAGCCCGGAACCGTAAGTTGGGGAGAAGAGTTCATCCCTCTCTCATTTTCAGTTAGAGCGTTGACCGATTTCCCATTCTCAGCCTCAGAATGCTCAGTCTCAAAGGAGCCAGTGGCATGGGGACTTCCCTCTGAGCTTGCCTTCCCTACAGATTACCTGCAAAAGGACACAGAACCCAGAAGGCCGGATCCTGCAACAGCTTATTACAGAGCAGAGTGCATACTACCTGGAGAAGCCAGTGCTCGTGCTGGTAAACATTACAACTGCTAGTGCATGCAGGATCAAGGCAGAGTTGTATTAAAGCTAGAGATGAATTCCCCTCTAGATCTGAACACTTCTGGACTTTGGGGGAGGTTCAAAATCTTCTTCCAAATTTTGCAGCATAGTCTCTTGTAGAATGAAATCCCTGGTAGGGATCTGCTGTGCGTCTACCAAAAAGTGAAGAAGTAAAGCATTTCCCCCCAAGTTATTCCTTAAACATGCATCTGTTTTCATCTCTGCATCTTGATTTGCAAACTGCATTGATTTGTCTCCCTCTTTCTGCTCTCAGAGCTGCTTCTTTTAAAGACTTGTTGCTATTTCTCCTGCCTGTACAATGCTTGCAGGGCGCTATACAGTGAAGGGATGGGCCCTTCCATTGCCTTTCTCCTCCCTGTTCTTTCCTCCACATAAGTTCCTCCACAGGCAAGATTTTTGTTTCCCTAAGAATCTAGAATGTTATACAGTAAATGCATCTACTGTAGAAAAGAATCTGAGGAAATAAAATATACTCTGAGCCCAATTCTGTCGTCATTTCAGGCTCCTTCTACTGGTGTCCATGGTAGGAATTTCCAGTGCTTCTTCTCAGTGTCTCATCATTTCACATGGCACAGGAAGATACAGAGCAACATTGCAACAGAGAAAAGCAGCGTCTGGGTGGCAGGAGGCAATGAAATATTCACTCCCTTCCAGATGTGTTGGTCCACTCACTCAGGCAGCAGCTATTCAGCAGTGCACTCGAGCTTCCTATATTTCCTATTTCTTTTATTTTCCAGTCTTGAATGACCTTGTGCACACGCATAGCAGTGATGTCCTACAAGTGGACTGAACAAAAGATTGGCGAGTAGGGAACGATTCTATCCTGAGCCTACTGGGGCTAGACAAGATGGGACCTAATGAGTCATTGCTAGAGCTACAGGTCTGCTATATTGGCAAAAATGTCATGGGTACTGTGATTTTTCAGTTTGTCTTTGACTTTGCTTTGTGTCTAGGATTTTTCTTTGTCTCCATGATTTCATAAGCTGTAGAGCTGGGGTGGGTGGGTCACCCAGGCTATGGTTCAACCACTTTTTCCCACCCATCGCAGCGCAGGGCAGGTGATTAATTGGCGCCAGGGCCAGGAAGGAGGCATCGTGCGGGAGAGCCATCCCTGCATGCTGAGGGGATAGCAGGAGGGGAGCCAGGCAAGCCCCAAGAAACAGGAGCCACCATTGCAGGTGAGTGTGGGGCAGGGTCCCTCTGCTATCCACCCCCAGCTCCTCTCACTCCCCACAGGGGCAGGACCGGACCCTCCCCTATATGATCTCCCCACTTTAAATAGCATTCTGATGACATTACACACCATTTCCCTCTAAATCCATGACTTTTACTCGATTTACTGTGACTGTTCAATGATTTTTGATAAAAAATGCCGTGACAAACCTGCAATCCTCATCTTTCCCATCCCTAATTTCTATCAGTTATCTCTTTAGGTGCTCTGGTTCCCAAGGATTGTTGCTGGGCTCCCCATAGAACAGCAAAGCTACACAAATCATTCCAAATGAATCATTTTTAGAAGATTTCACCTCTTTGTGCATTGTCCACGAGCTGCTTGTCATCGTCTTTAATTAACTAATGTAATCAAATAATGTCCGTACAGTCCTGAGTGTACAGTATGTATTTGATATTTGAAATTTAAAATGTTTGGCTGAGACATATGGGTTGTAGGGTCCTATGTCTGTTTCCTGATTGGGTGAGTGTATCTCTTAGTATCAGGCGTTTGAGGCAAAGACTCATGCTCGGAAATTAAAAATCCACTTTCCACAACTAGTCTCCAGCATTTGCGCAGAAGGTGTGGTTTGCCCAGTGCTCTGGTTTGCTGGCACTCTCACGGAACAGCAGCACAGCCGGTCTGGGACACAGTCAGCAACGCAAATGTACTTTGTGGCCTTTATTGGAACCTTGAACAATCTCTGATAACCACTGGCTAGTGTTCAAGTGTTAATTGAAATGACTTAGGCTGCTTGCAGAAGGCAGAGCTCCTCAGCCTGATGAACAGCAGCCAGATCAGGCTGATAGTCACTGAGATGGGCTTGAACCAAACCTGAAATCCAGCTGTTCACAGAGAATTCAGCACTGGATAGGAATGCTGGGCATAAATGCCTGTGTTAAAATTATTAAACCACCAAAACAGCGTTAGCTCAGAGTCTGACTGAACTCTCTGAGGCTGTCAGGTAAGATGTGACAGGAAATCCTATTGCTCCAACCAATGGTTTCAGTCCCCAAGAACAAGGGAACGTGGAGTTAGAGATAAGGTATTTTACAAAGATCAGTCACCATGAATACCGAGCCTTCTGCAGGTAGATGGAGGCAAAGCCTGACAGCATGGCAGCAGCTTCTCCTTTCTGCTCATTTGCAGTTCTGCGCCAGATCAATGCTCAGTCTGATCATATGGTTGGGGAAAGGACTAGGGCAGGCCTGAGTTCATGGAAAGGAAGGAAATGGACAAAGGTTCAGGTGCATTAGCACAGGGATCAAACCCTATGTGATAAAAAGGGCAATCAGAACCAGAAGAGACTGGGGAAGAGGTGAAGAAACCCTACGTATCACCTAGGTTATGCAGGAGGTCAGTCTAGATAATCACAAGAGTCTACTCTGGCCTTGGAATCTATCAGCTAGCTTCTAGAGTGACCCGCACATCACAGCAGCTGGTTGGATCAATGGAAACCTTTCCAGCTCATGTCTAGTCCACAGCAAAGGAAAAGGGTATGAGATGGCCTGACAGTTGCCAAAGAAGAGGCAAAGGAGAAGGCAACATAACATCTAAGAGACTGGTCCCAGGGTCTAGAGGGCATCAATAGCAACCTAGTGGCTGCCAGAAGACATCATGTATTCAGCTCAAATGCAGTGCAGGCCCCCACATAGACCCGCACCCCACCCCACCCCATGGTCTCAGTGGCTCTCCTTCACAAGTGATAGGCTGACAAAGAGTATAACACAGAACTGGGGAATCATAGAATCACAGAATATCAGGGTTGGAAGGGACCCCTGAAGGTCATCTAGTCCAACCCCCTGCTCGAAGCAGGACCAATTCCCAGTTAAATCATCCCAGCCAGGGCTTTGTCAAGCCTGACCTTAAAAACCTCTAAGGAAGGAGATTCTACCACCTCCCTAGGTAACGCATTCCAGTGTTTCACCACCCTCTTAGTGAAAAAGTTTTTCCTAATATCCAATCTCAACCTCCCCCACTGCAACTTGAAGTAAGAGGCGTAAGAGGACACAGAATAAGGCTGTGAGTGAGTGTGATGTTCTTTTGCTGATCCAAAGGACAGTGCAGGAAACAGCAGGGAGTGGGGGACCTGAGAGAGAATAGTACAAGTTGTGGACATGGAAGTTGTAGGGTGAGTGGAAGTTCTGAGTCTAGGGACATGAATTCATTGACTCAGAATAAGGGTGACAGTGACCCTTCCAAAGCCATCAATACTGGAGGGCAGGAACATAATGGGGGGGGGCTGGACCCAATGGAGAAGGTCTCAGATAAAATGCCAGCCAAGTCAGCGCTACTCACTGAGAACAGAGTAAGCAGCAATTTTTGCCAGTACCAAAAATCTCCAACAGCTGGAGATGGGACACTAGATGGGGAGGGCTTTGAGTTACTACAAAGAATTCTTTCCCAGATGTCTGGCTGGTGGGTCTCGCCCACATGCTCAGGGTCTAACTGATCATCATATTTGGGGTTGGAAATTCCCCCCCGGGTCAGATTGGCAGAGATGCTGGGGGATTTTCACCTTCCTCTGCAGCATGGGGCAAGGGTCACTTGCAGGTTTAAATTAGTATAAATGGTGAATTCTCTGTAACTAGAAGTCTTTAAGCCATGGGTTCAGGACTTCAGTAACTCAGCCAAAGGCTAGGGGTCTATTTCAGGACTGGGTGAGGTTCTGGGGCCTGCGACATGCAGGAGGTCAGACTAGATGATCCTGATGGTCTCTTCTGACCTTAAAGTCTATGAGTCTCTGAGACTTGTGCTGTAGCAAGGAACCCTTTGGCCTCCTATTCGGGGGGAATGTTTGACTCTAAGAACCATTTGGGCCATGGAAGAAACCGCCTGAGGAACTATCAGTGGGGATACCCCATGCTGAGAGCATGCATCCATCTCTCAGGGCTGGCCCACAGATAGCTAATTCGGTGCTGGTCCACTGCAGAAATAGGTATGTGCTAGATGAGCCAGAAGAGGTGCCTCCCAACTCATGGGTCTCTCTGATTCTAAGCAGACTCATCAAGTAATGTCTGCGGCTGTGTCTACCAATCAACAACCTACTCTGCCACATCTGGCTGGTGGCCTGGCAGCTGCTGCTATGGCTAGATCCCAACAAATTACAGGTGTTGCCAGTGATACATGGCAGGCTTCAGAGGCACCACTCACAGGGATTGCCTGGTAGACAGGAAGTGTAGCTACTTTACAGGGCTTCTCTGGGAAGCTCCTACAGTGTGATAGGCTTGGATGTTTCCTACCTGAAATGGACCCAAGACTGTTACCTTGTACCCCTGAGTGTGGGTGGGAACTATCACTTCCACAATCCAGTCATGGAGGAGGCTCCGTGTCTTCTAGTTAAACAGTTTCCCTTCAAACTGCTCAGAGTAAGAGTGCAGTCAAGGGGCTTCCTGTCTTGTATGTGCCTGTTCAGTGTTAATCTTAGGAACTGAGCTGTCCTACCGGCTCAGGCTCCCACTATCCACAGATGACTCAGACATGCTCACGCTCATACTGCACCTGGTGAACCTCTACTCGGCTGGACGTAGCTATCTGCCCCTTTGCTTGACACTGAAAATAGGGGCGGTGCACCTCCTTGAGAAAGCTGCTCTCAGAATCCACAAACTTACTCTCATTTACAACACGGGGCATGTCAGGAAAGCATGTTTAGCATGTGCTTCAATGGAGATGGGTTAGGGCATCTAATAATGGCCAAAGAGCTGAAAGCTGTGTAGAGAGGGCACTTTATACCTCTGTGCAGTAATGCATTGACTGCCCTTTCCCTCCTAAGCCACAAAGCAAGTGCCAATTAAAAAGCTGTTCTTCTGGCTCTTTTTTGTAATTAGCTTTGCCAAGTTTGCACTGTACCCTAGGGAAGCGTCAAAGGGGAGGGGTGCTTTTCCTAAGCTGTGCGATTGGTTCTCTCCCTGGGTGGGAATCGCCCGGGCGAAGTATTTGCAGAGCTCCAGGTTATTCTTCCCTTCATTTTGTAGTTGATTTACACGTAGGAGATTTCGACCATGGCAAAGCAAGTGAAATGAATAAAGTACAAAGTTCTGTCAGGTACTAGTCAGACACTGTTGATGCTTTAAGCATAATGTTAGCCATGTTACAATGGAAAGAAAAGGTGTTTTACATACAGAAATCTACATACATACAACAGTCTGAGACTTCTAGTTTCGTTGTTGTTCTTTAACAAAATTACATGACAATGTTTAGATACTGACCTTGGATTCTCTCTCTTCCAGGAGTGTCTCCAGCTTCTTCTGTGCAGCGCGACCCTCGTGGTCATCACTGACGATTAGTATGATGTGATTCCAGTTGTACACTCGCATCATCTCAAACCAGACATTGGACTGGTGAGAGTATGGTGGGACAGTGCGCAGGAAGGACAGGTGGATGCTCTGCAAGGAACAACAAAGGCTAAACATAGACTTTTGCAGCTCATTCTTGCAGAGGTATGTCTCATTGACCAATCAGTTCCACAAGTACTGGGCAAGGATCAGAAGTCTAGCAACACAGGAATTTCTGGTGACCCTGAAATATAGGCCTTTGGGTCTCAAACCTTTAATTGGCCTCTATAATACGAAATTCCCTTTTTTTGGCTCTGATTTCTAGGCTCTGATTTCAGACACTCTTGTTTCCTGGGGCTAGTCCAGTGCCTGGGGAGGTCGAATGTGTGGCCTATAAGAAGCAGAGCTGACCTTGTTATTCATTGTCAATAACAGTCAGTGTGTGCTTAGCCCTTTTTTCTGATTGTAAATTGTGACAGATAATAACTTCTTCTAAGCAAGCACATTTATTCTTAAGGTAAAAGCACCACAAAGAAAACATATAAAAACAATAAAAGAACCTACACACATGTTAAGTGCTTACCAATGTCACCTATCAGTCTTATGGGACTTAGTCGGTCAAGGTCTTCCAACCCTTCCACAATGGTTGCCCTCCCCCCACTTGGAAAGAAGGGCCTGTCCTTTTGCTGGATCAGAAAGCAGGCCCAGAGTCAGTTTAAACACAGGCTATTTATCCAAAAGTCCTTCTGCTTCACCCTTCTGCTTTTAAAGCCATAATATCCTTTCCCCATAGCAAAGAATACAGAATATCTAACACCACACCCTAAGCCAACACCCCAACCCTTCCTGAGTCTACATGGAAATCTGTCTTGTACGTACAGCAAAGGCTGTCACACCAGGAACTTGAACACAGATTTCACACCTTGGGAGCATTTGATGGGATTTCATGACATGGGGCTTAATTATTGTCTTAGGAGTCCCAGTGTCTCTCCAGTCAATGAATGACTACCCCTTCTGCTCCCACTAGGAATCCAGTGGATCTAGCCCCGACAGGGTGCAGAAAGACACATACAAAATGGTTTCCTTGGAAAGCAGAAGGGGTGTATCAGATCCCATCAGTTAGTGCTGACCTGCAAGGGACTGTGGAGCCAACATGCAAATGGGGTGGCTGACAGGGAAGGGGGGATCCCTGTGGCCAGTATCCAGGAGGAATCATGTTACCTTCCCAGTATATGCAGACAAATCCCTGGGGGGAGTGGAGGTGAGACAGCCTCCATCTCAAGGAGAAGGATGAGACCTACTGACATTAAGGGAAATCTATGACACGCACCCAAGGGTGGGAAATGCCCAAGAAATATGCATGACAGCTGCTCAGGAGACGTCAAAGGTAGCTCCGGCCAGGAAGGAGGGGGAATGTCTTCCCACAATCTATGACTGCCTGATAGTCTGTGAAAATGTATAAGACCCTGGGTGGAGGAAAACTTGCTGCACACCCTGACTCAGTATGTGAGGATTAAAAGTCCATCAATACACTTCCCCCCAGATAAGCTAGGATTGTATGTAACCTTTCTAGGGGGAGATAGGACACATATTGCGATGCCATGCAGTATCTCTGGGGTCCACTGCTTTAAATGAATGGTTCCTGTATGACTGTGTCCTACTCCATGGGGCAGGGCTGCACTGCTCCTCCAGGAACCACGAACAGTGGGTGGGGATTAAAGCAAATCAGCCAGGTTGGAACCATCTCCTGGGGAGGCTCGTGCATATTGGTTCAAACTGGCTTTCCAGAGACCAACGGACAAAGAAAGGACTTCGTATAAATAGCTGGAGTTCAAACTGACTCAGGCTCTTTGTTCTGATCCAATAAATGGCCAAGACCTCCTGTCAAAAGGGTGCCCCAATACTCAAGGAAAGGGTTGGAAGGACTGAACCTACCAGGGTCCCATGAGACTCAGGGCTGCTGTAGTGTTTTCCCCGCCACAGGGATATTAAATTTAATTATATTATGGTCACTATTACCAAGTGGTCCAGCTATATTCACCTCTTGGACCAGATCCTGTGCTCCACTTGGGACTACATCAAGAATTGCCTCTCCTCTGGTGGGTTCCAGGACCAGCTGCTCCAAGAAGCCGTCATTGAAAGTGTCAAGAAACTTTATCTCTGCATCCTGTCCTGAGGTGACATGTACCCACTCAATAATTGAAATCCCCTATTATTATTGAGTTTTCTATTTTTATAGCCTTTCTAATCACTTTCACAATCACATCCTGGTCAGGTGGTCAGTAGTATATCCCTACTGCTACATTCTTATTATTCAAGCAGGGAGTTTCTATCTCTAGAGAGTCTATGGTTGAGTTTGAGTCATTTAAGATTTGTACTCTATTTGACTCTATGCTGTCTTTCACATATAGTGCCCCTCCTGTACTTGGTCCCTGCGGCCATGGTTTGCTTTTACTGAATACACACACATATGACACGTACCGACAAGTCAGGTAATCGTACATGCTGCATTCAGTGCAATAAACTGGATGACCCCCACTCTGCGCTGGACTTCTGCCTGCATTCTTTTTACTCATGCAGCTTTCTTTTTATGGGTTTTATTTGTCTGGTTTGTTTGCCTGGGGAGAGGGGTGTTTATTGGCCTATGTTTTGAGAATGTTAATCAGGTGTATCTATCTCTCCCACTCCCTCTCTAAACTCCCTCACAAAACTCCCCTGTTAGCTGCTCCTGTTCCCTAGGACACTGTGCAAGATGAATCACTGGTCTGATTAGAGCTAGTCAAAAGTGTTTGAACATTTTTTAAAATTGAAAAATGGCCATTTTTGGAAATCCATTTTTTTTTTTAAATTTGTTCTCTTTCAAAAATGTTCATGCCAGTTTTAAATCATGTTAGGATTGTTTTGATCTGTTTTTATAATTTCCATGACCATTTTTCTGATTTTCCTTTCCTTTCCTTTCTTTTTCCTTTTCCCGCTTGCCTTTCATTTTCCAGTGATTTTTGGAAAAAAATATTTTAAAATGACAGGGAAAAAAGAGGAAAAACTCAGGATAAGAGAGGAAAGAAAGAAATAAGTTGAAACTTAAACAAACAAACGAACAAAAATATTAGCCTGAGACAGACACCTAGTAAGTTTCACCCTGAACAGTTTCATGTTGGCAAAATTATAAGCAACTGAAAACAGGGTCTTATAATGGAAGCATCAAGTAATCTTAACTATAGTCACTGCTACCTGCCGCCTATAGTAAACATCATTCATTGCAGGGAGTATTAGCTCTGCTGGGACTGATGTATAAGTGAATATCCCTCTATCCCTGGCATCAGTTGCGTGATTAAAATGCCTTTTTAATTGGCAGCGCCCCTCCTAACCCGTCTGGGATGTCCCTGAGGCTGGCATGGATTACAGGTACCCTGTCACCTCTCCAGCTTAACATCGCACTCATTTCCTAGCCTCTGATAGCGCTTTCCTCTGAAGTCCACGCAATTCCCAGTTTTCAGCATCACCTGTGTCTCTTCTCCTGTCCTAACAGCATCGGACAGGCAGCACACTGGGCAGCAGTGAAGTCTCACCGGTGCTCCCATCACCATATTCAACAGTACTGCATGCTCAGCACTCATTAGCCATAAGCACCAAAGTCTCCAGCTGCCCCTTGCTGACAATTCTCCCCCATGATTTGATCACAACCCAAGATTCTGATGCCTACGGATGCTCTTGGATCAGTGTTAAAGGTCTTCACTGCAACCCTGCTTATAGCAGCTGTACGAAACTTTAACCAGTGCTCTGAAGAATTAAGGTTGTCCACAGAACAGTTACAAGATGGGTTGTGGCAATATAGCTCCGTCACTGGGGCTCACCTGGTTTTTGGAGGAGCCACCTTTGGGGTATTTCAGTCTCCAGCATTAATCAGTCTTGGCCTTGGTTTTTCTGCTGAGGTTGCTAACAAGGTAGCAATTGAGATAATGGGGGAGGGGGTTTTTTGGGGGGAGGAATTGGGATTTATTTGAGGACACATGCCCTGTTGGAACTGGCTGAGAACATCCACTCCTTTTCTCCTTACCCATAGATTCAGGACCAGCCTTCAGATGTGAGCGGCAAGAGATGTGCACTGAGCTTTTGCTGTTTCATTTCATTTCATGTGAATCTGTTGCTCCTCCCTAACTGAAATTTGGCTTTCTTTGGAATGTGGATGAAATGGCTATTTTTGCACTGACATTTGCATCAGTGAATATTCACAGTTTTCCATGCAAAAGGCATCAGCATACGAAATATGGACTCTTTTGAGCTTTGAAATAGACTCGTTTTTACTCAATAAATGTAGCACTATTCTACCTGAAAATGGGTCCAGCTTCAGGTTTGTAATAAAATGAGAATGTCACAGCACTTCTGCAAGGACTCTGTGGAACTCCTTTGCTTTTACAAAAGAAGTACATTGTACAAGGTCAGCCCAGAAGTGAGGAGTGTCTGATGAAGGAGCCACCCACCATACTCCCCGCATACCCTGCACATGGCCAGATGCATCAAATTCACCACTCTGCAGAGGGCCAGCATAAAGCCTAGGCAAGGCACACTTACATCCTCAAAATAGGGTGTGTATCAGACATGAACGGCACCTAGTCCTTGCCTGGCCCTCTGCCGAGGGTTGAATCTCACCCCAAAGTGAATAGACCTTTTCATTTTCACAGGGACATGAACTGTAGTTTGGAACTTGACTTGCTATTTCTTGGCCGCTGGGCAGGCTGGGTGTTATTTCAAACCAGAGGATAACTGGTGTTAACCTCCAATCATACACAGACTGAACAAAACCAAACAATCTTGAAGACCAAAAGAGCTCCTGCCAAATGGATAGACAGTATTAGGGTCCTCCTCCATCTCTGCAGTTCCTCCAGCATCCAGGGACCACCCAGGAGGCTCCCAGCTGTCACTAGTCAGCAGTTCAGGAGCTAGTTCATGCATTTGATTTGGCTAAAGAGCTGTGAATCCAGCAGCCTGACAGAGAAACACTGCAGAAATGATCCAGCGATATGTAGGTCAACATTGTGAGATATCAAAACCAATGAATTCAGAGAAAGCCAGAGTAGGAGAGAAAAAGTGAGAGTTATCAGATCAGTCTGGAGAGGATAGATAGATAGATAGATAGATAGATAGATAGATAGATAGATAGATAGATAGATAGATAGATGTATTCTGGAAAAAGTAGTGCAGAAATCATTAGTCACTTCTGATGGATGTTCTTCATTTATACCACATGTATGAGATACATACTAGGAAACATGCATCAGTTACCTTATCAGAATATATAGACATGCGTGTTGTCAGACCAATGACAGGAATCCTGTAGAAGCCAGCTGTGTATGATACAGGTGTTGGTGTTAGGTGATCATTTGGAGCAGGTGGGTGACTAACTAATATTGCATAGACCTGTAGGACACAGGATACATGATACAAACATTATTTCATAGGAGCAGAATGATCATGAAATGTGAATTTCCTTTTCTTTTCTGTACATTAAGTAGCCAAGTGCTAACATGGTCACGGCATTCAAACAACAGGAGATATAAATAATAAAAGAATACATAAGCAACACATGTCATGATGTGGTTCTGTAGATGAAGGAAGGCATGTATGAAAAGGCTGCTTCTTCCCTTAGACTGAAGCCGTCGCCATTAGGAAGAGATGGGTCTGTTTGGGGTTTCATCTTAATGGAAATGCAATGCTTGGCAAGCTAAACTAATAACTCTCATGGATTACAGATTAAAGAGAAACATCTCTCTTACAGTCACACTATGTAATGAGATTTATTTAACCACACATTTAATACTCAACTCTAATTCCCCTCTGAGGACTATTACAAACAAAGTGGTCAGCTGGGATTCCGTGAGAGAGAGAGAGAGCGAGAGACAGACAGAGAGAGGGAGAGAGAGTCACAACACAGAACAAATCAGCCAGCTGCCTGCTAAGCATGCACACACATCAAAACCCAAGGGGAAGGGAGGGGAGGCGCATGGGAGACTCACTCAGGTAAGGACATGAAGAAACATGGATATAAATATGTCTTAGCTACTTTCTTTTCTCTCAGCAAAGCAGGGTTGATGTGATGGCCAACATGACAATATCATTTCATATGAAAATCACTTCTACAGCCCCATAAATGTACCTGGCACTTGACAAACAGTAGGTCAGCTCCCCAGCTGGTGTAAATGAGTGTAACTACATGGAAGTCAGTGGAGTGAGACCAGTTTGCACCAGCTGAAGATCTAGCCCCAAAGCATTTTCAGCAGTGGTCCCCAAACTTTTTACCTCGTGCCCTTCTTACCCCTGTCTGCACCCACCTGCTCCCCAGAGCCAGAGCCAGAAGTGGGGCCATGGCTCTGGGTGAGGGGGACTGTCCAGTGGTAAGGGAGCCGAGGCTGGGGCCATTTCTGGAGGTGGGGGTGGGAGTCTGGCGAAGGCCGGCAGCCAATGCCCCAGGAGCGGGGCCGGCAGCTGCGGCCGGGAGCAGAGCCCCAGGACTTAGGCTGGCAGCCAGATCACCAGACTTGGGGCTGGCAGCTGGGACCCTGGGTGTGGAGCTGGCAGCTGGGGCCAGGGCCAGGAGCGGAGCTGGGTGGCACTCCCTCCCCGCCCTCCGTAGGGGCTGGCCTGGGCCCCAGCTGCATCCCCCAAAACGTTCCTCCCTTCCTCCCTAGGGGGGCGTACCCCACAGATTGGGGACCTCTGATTTACAGTCTGAGGGTCTGCCTACACTGCAATCAGAGCTGTGACTGCAGCATGTGTAGACATACCCAAGCCAACTTTGATCTCCTTCTGCCTGGAAGAAATAGGTTTTGAGATGGGGTTTAAGGAAGGTAAGTGCACTTGCCGGAAACAGGGAGACTCTCAGGGACAGCATGTTAGAAGGGGAATAACTGGGAGTGGAAGGAAGAGAGAAGAGTATTGAGAGGAGCACAGGGTCTGAGCTGGGGAAGGAAAGCAGAGATGGGGCTGTAGGGCTAACAGGTGAGAGTGAGGAATTGACGCTGAGTGTAGCCAGGGGAGGGATCTAAGGCAGAGGGTTTGCTGGCTGGAGCTGGGTGAGGGACATGACATTAGCAGGCTGATAGGAGAAGCAGGAGAACAGTCTAGAGTGGCAATGGTCAAGGCAAAAGGCCATCAAGACGTGCACAAGGGTCCTAGCAGGAAAAGAGTTTGGGAAGGAAGTGCTGGGGCTGCATTAAAGAGGGCACAGCAACAGGACATAGGGGAGACAGGATGCTGGGGGAGATGCCGAGGGAAGAGGAGAGCCGGATTAAAGTCCGGGAGTCAGGAGGGACAATGGAATTGTTAATGGGGTTAGAGAAATGAGGATGGTAGAGGAGTGGGAGGGAGGGAAGACAAGAGGAGCAGCTCGGATGTAAAGAGCTGGAGATGATGGCAAGGAGATGTCAGCGAGGCAGCTGGATGGGGAAGAATGGGTGGCGGGGAGGAGGAGAGTTAGGAATCAGCCATGTGAGCTCCAAGGGGAGCTGTCACCGAGAGAGATAGAAAGAGGAGGGAGTAAAGGCAGAACCGCGTGGCATAGAGGGGAGAATGAGCAGCTGTGAAGCTGAGGCAGGCTGGACAAGGTTCACGACAGGGCAAGGTTGTGGACCAGAGGGCGTAATCCTGCAAAGGGCAGCGCTTCCTCAACTCCAGCCAGCTGCAGTGGGAGCTGAGAGCAGCTAGCATTGCAAATGGTCTAGCACCAGGAGACGGGGAAAAGCAGAGCGGGAGGGAGCGACTGACAGAGCGGAAAGTAGCACAGACCAAGGAGGAAACGGTGAAGGACGCATCCCTTTGACATAGTTGGGAAGGGCCAGGGAGGAGTCAGAGGGATGGAGAGGCTGGCAGCTGCTCATGCTGGGCAGTTCAAGCGCTGGGATATCTCAGGGTATGTCTGCACTGCAAGAAACCAGTGGCTGGTCTGTGACAGCTGACCATTGGTGCCGTTGTTATGAGTTGCCAGTGGGTGCTCGATCCCCACTCCATCCCAAGCTCTGCCCCCCTTCCCCCAAGTCCCCACCTCTGCCTCGCCTCTTCCTGCCCCGCCCTGTTCTGAACCCCTCCCCTGAGCATACCCCATGCTTGCTCCTCCGCTACCGCCCAGCACCTCCTGCATGCTGCTGAATACCTGATCGTGGCAGGCAGGAGGTGCTGGGAGGGAGGGAGAGGAGCTGATTGTGGGGGCTGCCGGTGGGTGCTGAGCACCCACTGTTTTTTTTCCGTTGGTGCTCCGGGGCTGTGGGGCCTATGCAGCTGACACTGGCTTGTGGGGCTCGGGTCGTGGGGCTATAACATTGCAGTGTAGACATTTGGGCTTGGGCTGGAGCCTGATCTGTGGGATCCAACCCCACCAAAGCCTGGCCACATGACCTCAGCAGATTCAACCCCTTGGAAGATGCTGCACATTATTCATGGCAGCTGCTAACATAAAATGGCCATTTTGCAAAATTTTATTTCCAAAATTCTTCTCTGACACACTGAAATTCTGCTCATGCTTAAGGTCAAAGAATAAGAAAATTAAAGCTGCTGAAGGTACCCCATGCCAAGGCATAACCCACCCATAAGTGAATACTGCCCATTCTTGGTATGCTGGTCTGAATAACCCACAGCACTGGCATTTCTAGAGGGTGAGGAATATCACTGGATCACATCATGACAAGTTGACTATGAAGCTATATTAACAGTTATTAAAATGCATCACTGGACAGTGTCATTCAGCACAGGGCTGGGAATGCAGCACACTCTTATTGGATATTCACAAGTCAAAAAATCTCCATTGTTTAAAATGCACAAAAGTTGTCTCAGGGCAACCTGGGTGCAGAGGGCCAGACCAGGAGAACACACCTCTTAAGCCCCACTACAACCCCAAATAGAGCTTAAATGAGAATTAAGAGGTGCATAGGCCTTTTGCTAGCCCTCTACACAGGTGTGAAATTACCTGCCAACACATGTGATCAAGCAAATGATGAAACAATGCTGTCAGTGCACAAGATATACTGTCCTACAGTATACACTGGTTCTCCACTTGTAAGGTAACTAACTCCCTTTTCTTCATGTGCCAGTATATTTATGCCTGTATCTGTAATTTTCACTCCATGCATCTAAAGAAGTGGGTTTTTTACCCTCGAAAGCTTATGCCCAAATAAATCTGTTAGTCTTTCAGGTGCCACCAGACTTTTTGTGGCTACAGACTAACATGGCTACCCCGTGATACTAGTCTTGCAGTACTGCATACTATTTATGCCTGTCTCATGTGGCAAGATTAAGAAATTCCATCTTTTCAATTGATGTTTAGATATCATGGTGATTAGATAGATAGATAGATAGATAGATAGATAGATAGATAGATAGATAGATAGATAGATAGATAGATAGATAGATAGATAGATAGATAGAAGATGGGTGAGAGAGACAAGACTTCAAGCTACACAGAGCTCTTCTTCGTGTCTGGGGAAGGTAATCAGTGTGTCACACCTAAATATGAGCTGAAACAGATTGTTAAGCATAAGGAGTTAATAACACATGTTGCAAGAGACTATTCAAGAAGAAGTGAACAGTTATCACCGCTGTAGTCATAGGACAGAGGAGGGTTGGGGGGTTACATACTGTTGTAATGAGACATAAAACTAGCATCACTATGGAGCCCATGTTTCTGTAGACACACTGCTGCAGCCCAGCCGTAAGCTCTGCCGATGCAGCACATTGGTGATGGCACTCGATGCCGACAGGAGACAGCTCTCTTGTTTGCACAAACCCCCACCTCCATAAGCGGCATGAGCTCTGTGGCGGGAGAAGCTCTCCTGCCGACATGGTGCCATGCACACAAACTCTTATGTCGGTGTAACTTATGTCACTCAGGGGGATGCAATAGTCACACCCCGATCGACATAAGTTTTGCTGACATAAGTTGTAGTGTAGATATAGCTCAGTGTCTAGCAAAGTCATGAACTTAAGCTCTCAGGCTCCTCTTTTGAAGGTGTTGTTCAGGGTTTCCTTTGAGGATGAGGTCTGAAAGGTCAGATATGGAGGGATCGCTCTGTGAAAAGTGCTCACCCAGGAGTGACAGGGTGTTTTTGTGTCTTATCATTATTCTGTGTGAGTTCATTCGAGAGCGCCGTGATTGTCTGGTTTCACCCTCACAGTTGTTGTTGGTGCATTTGATGCCCTGGATGAAGTACACCACATGTGATAGGCATGTGTAGGACTCATGGTTCTTGAAAGGTGTCTTGTGGGAGGTGTGGATCATTGTAGCAGTGGAGATATGGCTGCAGGTTTTGCATGTGTTGTTCTGGCAGGGTCTGGTGATGCTTTGAGTTGGTCTGTCCTGGCATGCAGGGAGCTTGCTTCTGATGATGAGCTTGGTGAGGATGGGGCATTTTTTGAAGGCCAGAAGAAGGGGTTCAGGAAAGATTTTGTTCAGGATGGGGTCCCCATCAAGTATGGGTTTTAGTTGTTTGATGATACCGCAGATGGGTTCCAGTGTGGGGCGATAGGTGACAACTAGGGGTGTGCAGTTGATGGAGGTTTTTCTTCTTCTCTGTATTAAAGCAGGCTCTCTTGGAATATTTGGGTGGCCCCTTCCATGATGTGATCTACTTCTCTAGTGGAGAGTCCTTGTTTGGCAAAGGTGGTTTTAAGTGTTTTAAGATGTCTATCCCAGACTTTCTCCTCAGAGCATATTCTGTGTACCTGAGTTCCTGGCTGTAGAGAACAGATTTCTTGGTGTGTTTGAGGTGGTGATGGTAGGTGTGGTGATCAGTTTCTGGAATATAATTGTCTGTAGGGTTTCATTGTTGAAGCTGACCATGGCGTCTAGGAAGTTGACGCTGGTGTAGGAGTGTTCTAGAGAGAGTTTGATGGATGGGTGGTGGTTGTTGAAGTTGTGGTGGAGATTTATGAGGGAGTTTACGTCATCTGTCCTGAGGATGACTATATAATTGATTTCAGAGTGGTAGCCGTGTTAGTCTGTATCAGCAAAAAGAACGAGGAGGACTTGTGGCACCTTAGAGACTAACAAATTTATTTGAGCATAAGCTTTCATGGGCTAAAGCCCACTTCATCAGATGCATGCAGTGGAAAATACAATAGGAAGATATATATATACATAGAACATGAAAAAATGGGGGTTGCCATACCCACTCTAATGAGACTAGTTGATTAAGGTGGGCTATTATTAGCGGGAGAAAAAAAACATTTGTAGTGATAATCAGGGTGGCCCATTTCAAACAGTTGACAAGAATGTGTGAGTACCAGTGGGGGGAAAATTAGCATGGGGAAATAGTTTTTAGTTTGTGTATTGATGTATCATTGATGTATCTCAGGTATACCCTTGGTTTAGTGCTGCATTTTTCCAAAAATTCTTCCTCAAGGTGGGCCATGAAGAAGTTGACATGTTGGGGAGCCATTCTTGTACCCATGGCTGTTCTCATGGTCTGGAAAAAGTGTTGTTGAATGTAAAGTTGCTATGGGTGAGGATGTAATGGATGAGTTTGCCAGTGTGTTTCTGGTGGATGTGGTGGATGGTGGAGTGTTGTCTGTAATTCTGTAGATATTTAAGGCAGGCAGCTATGCCATCACATGAGGCATGTTGGTGTAAACGGAGGTAACATCCATGGTGGCAAGGATGCTGTTCTGAGGGCGGTTGTTAATGTTGTGGAGTTTCTTAATGAAATTGGTTGTGACCTGAAGTAAACTGGCCCTTTGTATGGTGAATCTGAGGACAGTTTCTATGAGTCCTGATATTTCTTCAGTAAGAGTGCTGAGGTCAAGTATGATGGGCCTGCCTGGGTTCCCTTGTTTGTATGTCTTGGGAAACACGTAGAAGGTCCCTGGGGTGGCTTCATGGGGGACGAGGTTATAGAATTGCTCTTGGAGTTGTTTAGGGAAGGATTTGATTATATTCTTAAATTTCTGTGTGAATTATGGTGTGAGAGTCGTCTTTGAGTTCTTTGTAGTAGGTGGTGCCAGAGAATTGTTGGTTGGCCTCACTGATGTAGTCATCATGGCCGAGGATAACAATGGCACCCCGTTTGTCCGCTGATTTGATCCCTATCTGGTGGTTGGATTTCAGGAACTGGATAGATAGATAGATAGATAGATAGATAGATAGATAGATAGATAGATAGATATTTTAAAGAACTTCAAATCCCTACTTGCATTCTAAATTACCCTCAAAACTATGCCCTTTGCCTGATTAGGACACATGGAAACAGCCCCTTTGCTGTTCTAATGAGCTAGCTGCACAAATAGCTATGGAAGGAAGTACCTTTTTCAGAGATGAAGCTATGTAAATTGCTCTTGGTGCAATCCAATGGTGCATGAACATTATCCTTCCTGCTGGTTTCTCCTTGCTTCTTTTGAATACATCTTCTGTACATTTCTCTGACTTTCCTTGGCCTCCAGACATTTGCATAGCATTTGTTTGGAAAATTGGGCCATATCCAATTACTATTTGAACCAAAAAGATTAGCTAGTCTTCCCTCTGCTTCTTTCATTGCATCTCTCTCCCCACCTCTCCCCCATCCCTCTGCAAATCCACCAGAGACAGCCCTGGGAGTACCTATGCTTAATTTCAAAAGTTTAAAATGTCCAGGATAGTACCTCTCTGCATGCATATGTGTTTGTGTGTATGTATGGGTGTGTGTATATGTATACAAATGTCCGTGCAGGAGTATAGGGGTGCATGTGCATTTGTGTACACATGTGTGTGAAAAGTCTGACTGTTGTGAAGACTGTGGGTTGTTTAGGCAGAGAACCCAAGAACCCCCCAAAATGTGAAGAAAACAGAACAACACTGCAAAAATGAGCATTCAAAAAAATGTCCTTTGCAGAAGTTAGAACATATTTTACTTTAAAAAATAGATAGCAAATGTAATTGTGTCCTGCAGAGTTATTGTGCTAAAGGGGTCTTAGTTTTGCTTTAACAGCCAATCTCAATGCAGCCTTAACTACGGTGTCACTACGGATGTCTCCACAGTCTGTGCAGGGCTCAGAGCCTTGCAGGCTGGGAGGAGCTTTATTTATTTTTATGTTATTACCAGCTATACTAAGCTTCCTTTGTAAATTAAGAGAGAAATGTGCAGACCCTCTTCCCCAGCCCCTTCAGTTATGGACAAGCAATAGGGTGCTTCTCTTTTGCAACACTTAGAAACCAAGTGACAGTTGCAGAAGGGGAATTCCATGCCCTGTATTCAGCAAATAATAAAGAAAATCTCAGTAACTGATGTTCTGGAGGTTAAATCCTTAATCTGCTCAGTTTCAAACTAGAGACAAATAAACAGCCTCCTACTAAATTCCCTAAATATAAGCACAGATCCCTCTGTCCCTGCATTATGCGGCAGTAGCGGGAGTGATCAAGGCATCACTGCCAGGGAGGCTAGGCTGGATGAGGCATTGGCATTTGCCATGTCAGATAGCCCTGCCTGGCCTTTGGAAGACGAGTGGGATTCACAAGAGTGGGGGGGGAGGGGAGGCGAAGAATGGAAAAATCCTTTATTTGCTCAGCTCTCGGTTTGAGTCAAGTGTGAACAACATGGAGCCCCAGAGGGTGTGACAGATTCAGCCAGCTTCCGAAAGCCAGCCTCTCTGTGTAGATTTCCAGTGTGGGGAGGAAGGGGAGTTAAGCAAGAAAGCATAGTGGTGTGTGAATGCGCATATGTAGAAACTTTCTAACTCTAAGGGCAGGTAAACTCTGGAATAAACTTCCAAGGGAGGTTGTGGAATCCCCTTGTGGGGGTTAAGAACAGGTTGGACAAACACATCTGGGATGGTCTAGGTTTACTTGGTCCTGACTCAGCACAGAGGGCTGGACTAGACGACCCCTCAAGGTCCCTTCCAGCCTGACATTTCTATGATTCGATGAGTGTTGCCAGTTTGTGCCTGTGTGTGTTTGACAGAGAGATGTTTTAAAGGCCTGAGGTGTAGTATTTAGTTAAATGCTTTCTTAACGCTGAAGGTTTATAGTGCCAGGCAAACAGCTTAAAGCACTCCTGCTCTGCAGTGATGCAGGTCCTGTGTGTGCTGAGAATTGGTTTGTTTAATGTATTATTTAGGAGGCTCCGATATTTGAAAAAATCCTGTAGCTTTAATACCAGGCATGGGAGCAGGGTGTGTTGAAATGTGCATGTGTGTATGTGCATGTGAGGACCATGTGTGAGCGGGTCGAAATGCTCTTATATAAAAAGCTGCAATGCAGTCAGATAAAGCTTCATTGGAATTCAGCGAGGCAGCAGCGGGTGGGGGAGGGGAGATCATGTCACACAAAATGAGGCCACCCAGAGCCATGTATGAGCACTGAGGCTCCGCTTGGACATGGAGAGCAGCTGTCCCTGCCTGTGCTTGGGCCCGGTTTGGGTTTCACACAATCTCAGACATGACAACACCAGGCACAGATTGCTGGAGCACCATTAGAAGCACCATATTTAAAAATCAAGCAAACACAGGGCCTCCACCCCACCCCCCCAAGCCCTGCAGTGATTCATTTCTCCCCCAACATGGTGCAAATACTTTACTTATATGCTATGTTTCCTTTGATTTAATGGCGACAAAGGTCACACTCAGTGTTTGCATTTGAAAATAAAGCCAAAAGATGGGTCAAACTGTTATCCATGGATGCATCCAGAAGAATATTCATGCTGGTAACAAAAATAAAGGGCTGGGGCATTATTCAGTTTACATATGAAATTCTCATAGTATCCTCTCCCATCTCAGCACCATTTCATTATTCGTGGGGCTGTACTCGTATTTATTTGCCAAAAATATTCATGTTTTCATTTCTGAAGACCCAGATGGAAAATGTTTTGTGTGTATTTCTCTTTAAGTAAAACTTTGCCTGAATATATATCTGTATATAGAAAATCCACCCACAGCAAGAAAGACTATTAAGCCTCTCCATAGAAGATGGGAAAAATATAGACAACTCTAGCTGGTGTTTAAGTTACCTACCTCCGAGGTTTTCCATAAAGGATGGTAAAAAGCATCTGAATTATTCAGAATGTTCGAGATTTATCTATTGGTATGAACTGACTGCGCTTACATACACACATTGTACCCACAGGCCTACAAACACACACCCTGGACACACACAGACATTCAAACACACTGCACACCCAGAGAGATGAGCAAACACCCATACCCACCCTGGACACACACAGAAACATACAAACAAACACACTGCACACACAGAGAGATGAGCAAACACCCCCCCCCACACTGTACACACAGAGAGATGAGCAAACACCCCCCCACACACTGTACACACAGAGAGACATACAAACACCCCCCCCACACTGCACACACAGAGAGATGAGCAAACACCCCCCCCACACTGTACACACAGAGAGACATACAAACACCCCCCCACACTGTACACACAGAGAGACATACAAACACCCCCCCCACACTGTACACACAGAGAGACATACAAACACCCCCCCCACACTGTACACACAGAGAGACATACAAACACCCCCCCCCACACTGTACACACAGAGAGACATACAAACACCCCCCCCCCCACACTGTACACACAGAGAGACATACAAACACCCCCCCCCACACTGTACACACAGAGAGACATACAAACACCCCCCCCCACACTGTACACACAGAGAGACATACAAACACCCCCCCCACACTGTACACACAGAGAGATGAGCAAACACCCCCCCCACACTGTACACACAGAGAGACATACAAACACCCCCCCCCACACTGTACACACAGAGAGACATACAAACACCCCCCCCACACTGTACACACAGAGAGACATACAAACACCCCCCCCACACTGTACACACAGAGAGACATACAAACACCCCCCCCACACTGTACACACAGAGAGATGAGCAAACACCCCCCCCACACTGTACACACAGAGAGACATACAAACACCCCCCCCCACACTGTACACACAGAGAGACATACAAACACAGGCATACACTGTACACACGGAGACATACAAACACACACTCACAAAGGCTCGCAAACACACACACAGTCCACACGCATGCCAACATACAAACACACACATAGACTGTACGCATATACACAAGCACACACCATACATCACGCACACAGACATCAACCCTTCCCAACAGGTCCACCACCAACCTTAATATGCAGGTATAACCCCCCGTCCCAATCCCCCATGAATCTGAGAGAATGCAAGGTCTGGCTGTCTGTGTTAACACATGATTTGCTTGGGCTATGGGATGAACTCCTGGTGCTCCGTGGCCTGTCCTTGCCCTGATCAGTGAATTAAGGCACTGGCAATGAGCTGGCTGGGGGAGCGGATGGGGGGCTGTGGGGGGAGATGTCTGGAGGGAGGAGGGGGAGATGGGCTGCAGTGATGGCTGAGGACGAGGGACTGAGCGCTAGCTGGGGGAGCAGAGGGGGGGCTGCAGGGGGAGATGGCTGGAGGGGGGAAGGGGAGGTGGGCTGCAGTGATGGGTGAGGGCAAGGGGCTGAGCACTGGACGGGGGAGTGGATGGGGGCTGTGGGAGTGGATGAAGGGTGTGGGGGGAGATGGTTGGAAGGGGGAGTGGATGGGGGCTGCAGGGGGAGATGGCTGGAAGGGGGAGCAGATGGAGGGGGCGGGGGGAGATGGTTGGAAGGGGGAGCAGATGGAGGGTGCAGGGGGAGATGGCTGGAGGGGTGAACAGATGGAGGGTGCGGGGGGAGATGGCTGGAGGGGGGAGCAGATGGAGGGGGCATGGGGAGATGGTTGGAAGGGGGAGCAGATGGGGGGTGCAGGGGGAGATGGCTGGAAGGGGGAGTGGATGTGGGGTGCAGGGGGAGATGGCTGGAAGGGGGAGCAGATGGAGGGTTGCAGGGGGAGCGGATGGGGGGTGCAGGGGGAGATGGCTGGAGGGGGAGTGGATGGGAGGTGCAGGGGGAGATGGCTGGAAGGGGGAGCAGATGGAGGGTTGCAGGGGGAGCGGATGGGGGGTGCAGGGGGAGATGGCTGGAGGGGGAGTGGATGGGAGGTGCAGGGGGAGATGGCTGGAAGGGGGAGCAGATGGAGGGTTGCAGGGGGAGCGGATGGGGGGTGCAGGGGGAGATGGCTGGAGGGGGAGTGGATGGGAGGTGCAGGGGGAGATGGCTGGAAGGGGGAGCAGATGGAGGGTGCGGGGGGAGATGGCTGGAGGGGGGAGCAGATGGAGGGTGCGGGGGGAGATGGCTGGAAGGGGGAGCGGATGGGGGGTTGCAGGGGGAGATGGCTGGAGCGAGGAGCAGATGGGGGCTGTGGGGGGAGATGGCTGGAAGGAGTGGGGCTGCAGCGATGGGCGAGGACGAGGGGCTGGGCGCTGGCCGGGTGAGTGGCTGGATGAGCGGCCAGGGGTGCCCGAGGCGATGCTGGCGGGGCTCCCGCGGGCCGGCCCCGGGTACCTGGCTGGAGATGAGGTCCTCGCAGACGGACAGGGCCATCTGGATGGCGTTGGGCTTGTGGGTGACCGAGGTGGCGTTCAGCTGGATCTTCCACGTGCCGTGGCGCTTGTTGGCCTGGTTCACCGCCTCGCGGAAGATCTGCTCGTGCTTCTTGGTGCTCAGCACCGCGCCGATGTTGACGATCTTGGGGTCGCAGCCGGCGCGGGCGAAGGAGAAGGAGACGAGCACGGCGAGCAGCAGCAGGCGCATGGTGCTCATGGGCCGGGGACTCGGCTCAGCGCGGGGCCAGGGCGCCCCTGCCCGGCCCGCTCAGGCGCCCCGGACGCCGCCCCAGGGGCAAGAGGCTTCGCCGCTCCCCGCCGCGCCCAGCCTCGGGGCTCGCCCCATCCGGCCGCCCGCCGAGCCCTCGGGCAGCGCGGCGCCAGCCCCGGCCGGAGCCGGCCCGGGCGCACGGCGCTCTCCGAGGTGCTGAAGTCCCGGCGCGCCCGGCTCCGCGTCCCGCTCTGGCTCTGCCCCGCGCCCCGGCACCTCGGGCGGCGGCTGCAGGCGCCGGCGTCCCGGCCGCGGCGCACAGGGGCGCGCTATGGGGCAGGGCGGCGGGGCGCGGACCCTCCTGCGCCGCCCTCCCCGGGGCAGGGGTCTGCGCTGCGCCCGTGCGCCACCAGCCTCCCGCCGCAGAGCGCTGCCCACGGAGCCCAGCGGGTCCCGCCGCTGACGCGTCACAGCGCAGCACTGCGGAGCCTCCGCTGCTGCCCGCCCCTCGCCGGCCCCGGGGCTGGGGAAGGGCTGCTGCGCCCGGCCCCTCCGCCCAGCCCGCCGCTCGCCGCCTGCCAGCTGCTGTGCGCAGGGCACGGCCCCGGCCCCCGCGGCGGGACACGCCGCCCTGTCCCCGAGGGCTGGCTGCCAGGAGCCGGTCCGGCTTTCTCCCCTGTCCTGGGCTCCTGCTGTGCTCCCAGACACCCCCGCCCCCGGCACCAGCCCACAGCACCTCTCCCCCGGCTCAGCTCCTCGGGCCGCCTGCAACCCCCGCTGCCAGTCCCAGCACGAGGAGCTGGTGCCCACTTTAGACGGGAGAGCTCATGATGAGGTCACCAGAATAGACAGAGAGCTGGTGTGTATGGAGATAGATAGATAGATAGATAGATAGATGGTGTATGGAGATAGAGAGATGATAACTAGTGGGTATGGCGATAGATCGATCAATCAATAGATAGTTGGTGTGTATGGAGATAGATTGATCAACAGCTGGTGTGTATGGAGAAAGGAAGGAAGAAAAAGAAAGAGGATAGTTAGATAGCTGGTCTGTAGGGGGATAGATGGATTGATATATAGCTGGTGTGTAAGGGGATATGATGGATAGATAGCTCATGTGTATTGGGATAGACAGCGCAATCAATAGATAGCTGGTGTGTATGGGGATAGATACATTGATCGATAGATGGATCCTTGCAACTCTTTCTGTCCTAAAATTGTTCTTACTGGGAATTAAAGTGGGCCTTGGTGTTTATGGGAAATCTTTGAGAGCAGTGTTTCTAGAGACTGGGATCTCTCCGGTACTTGTGTCTATTAGTGGGTTGCTCATCTAAGTTTTCTGGCTCTGGGTGAGTCTGGCAGAAGAGCTAAAGGAATGTGATCATCACAGTGGATTAGCAATGGATGTGTCTTGGCTTCCAGAAGGTGTGCTGACCTCCCTCCCCACACTATGTTAAACACCTTGCATTGCTCCAGAGAACACAGGGCAGCAAATAGACTTAGGATACCAAGCTAAGAAAGTGCCTATCCAGAGCACAGTGTGGGGCTTTGCAAATAAACAGGCCATCCCCATGGCGTGACTCGCAGAAACACGGCCAGGGGCCAGGTACTGGGAGGTGGCACCTGGAAATTGGTTGGGTTGTTTTTAGGATTTTGCAGGCACAAAGTAGCAGCCTGAGGATTGGGGAGAGTTTCTGGAGGTGGAGTGAACTGGGGCTCATGTCTGGAGGTTATTCTGCCCTGGGCCAGCTTTGGAAACCCTCCCTGATCCCTAGCATGTCATTCCCATGCCACCTGAATCCTTCCTGCTGACTCTCAATGTGACTACTAGGTGAGGAACCAACATGTGGGAGCCGTGTTGCCCATGAGTACATGTGCATGGGGTGAGGGAGGGAGGGAACCAGCAGGAGCATAAGGGATTGGGAAAGAGGTCAGATCTTTTATGGTGAGGAGGGAGCACTGGTGTACTTGCTAAGAGCAGAGAGGAATGGGGAGATAAGGCCATGTGCACTCAAGACTCCTAGGCAAGTTAAGGGTTAAACCCTCACACAGCCACAGTAGAAAGCAGAGTGATGTTGTCTTGTGGAAACCCATTTAATTCTGTATTCATCTGGGAATCCTTGGCTGCTTTTTTATGGCACATTTTGTGCTCTGAGTATTCCTATCCCCTTGGCAGGACACAGCTGCGCTAGGCTTCCTGTGGGTAAAGGTCTCTGGATTCTCCAAGCAGCTGAAGGGAGTTTAGGTCTGCAATGCCTTTGAACAACACATATTTTGGGCTCCCTTTAAAGAAATGGGTGAATGGAGGCCAGAGAGAATGATTTTGTGAGTGCATGTGGTGAGCAGGCTCAGGGTCCAGGGCTGAAATTCAACCCAGTGCAGAGGACCAGCCTTAGGCCTATACACCTCTTAGCCAGAGAGGCTTAAGGGAGGCTGACCTGGTGCCTAGGCTTTGCACTGGCCCTCTGCATGGGGGAACGTTGCCCTCTGTGAATTAGCGAACTGCTGGAGGTTGACTGGAAAGCCTGCTGGAGAATGGAGTCATTGGCCATGGATGCAGGGCTCCCCAGGTGCCATAGCATTTTGGTGTGAGCCTGTGAAACAATCCCCTTCCCCTAATGTTTGCCCAGGACCACTCTTAGGATTCCAGGGTTGGCCAGTTAGAGGACATCTTGGGGTGCCCTTAAACTCAGCTGACTTGTTTGGGCAGGGGAGGTTCTCTGGGCCACCACTAGCCTCCTGCCAAAGGAGAAGTGGACCTCCAATAGTTTGTGCTGGGTTCATACTTCACCTGACAATTATTCAGTGGCAGCAGTCTCAGCTTAGAGACCAGGGACTGAATGGGACTGGAACCCAGACTATCCTTTCACCCAGGAGCTGTCTCTCCAGGTCAGGGGCAAGACAGATGGATGGGAGGGTTAGTCACAGCTTGTTCTATGAATCCACAGGACTTTGCTTTCTGGAGCTGTCCAGTTGGCACCTTTCAGCAGCAATAAATTAAAAGAAAAATGTGAACGCAGGAGAGTGCAGAGCCCTGCTCTTCTAAATGCATGGGACAGATGCCATCAGCATCCCCATGGTATACGAGCCAAAGGAGAGAGAGCAGCGTGAGCACTGCAGAGAAAAAACACCAATAGATATTTTTACATCAGTCATTTCTAGAATATTGTCCCAGCCCACCACTGTGCTCATTCAGAACAAATGAGTAGGAGATTTTTTTTCCCCAATGCAAATTTTCCTGCTGACGTCCTTAAAGTGCAAGTTGCTATGGAAACAGTTTTGTCAGCGTCCCATGTTCTCAAAATGTATGCGGTAGAAAAGGCTGAAGCAAAATGGCCTTTGTGTAAAGATGCAGGATGTGGAAGGTGGAGGAGAGCGCTGCTACAAGGAGCCTTTCCAGGTGACAGCCCATACTGCAGAGGCTTTGAGGTGCATTCAGCCACTGAAGAGTGCTAATGAAGCTGATTTCAGCTATGGTGCTCCCAGTAAGAAAACAAAAATGGCCCCTGCTCAGTTTAACCCCTATCTAGCCTTGTGTGGAAACACACAGAAATCCCAGCCGAACTCTCAGCACCTCACTAAAGGCAAACCATGCACCAGAGACACCAAGAGTCATATTTTTAGCACCATTCTGCTGATTCTGCTCTTCAAAGCATGGAAATGAGGCACTCGTGACATCCTGAACACCTCTTCCCACCCCGCTAGACTCAGTTCAGACCAATTCCACTGTTCTGAATTCTGGGGGAGGCAACGCATGCAGTTCAGCTGCTGGAATTACATTTCTTTGAAAAGAAAAGACATTGGCCCTCGTATCTCTGTACATCCAGTTTTCAGGCAGCTGACTGTATCCCTCTCTTCTACCTACATGGGGCACTTGTTCTTTGGGACGAAGACCACATGTTGGTAGGGGTGCGTACAAGCCCTCCTCCTGATCGGAGTTCCAGAACAATACAGATCCTCCCTGTGCCAGCTCTACATTAAAATGGTTAATTTGAATGAACAGAACATGCATATTTTAACAAAGGGCGTGAAATGAAGGTCCTCTAAAGAACCGAAGGGCGACACACTCATCCAACATGGGACAGCTAATGAGACTCAATGATTCCTCTCAGGAGCATTGTCATGTGTCAGCCCTGACAGCAGGGTAGAGTAACAAAAGTAAGAACTGGCCAAGGCTGGGGGTGCATCAGGACAGTGAAGAAAAGGCAGATCTGGGAAACATTATCCAGCTTGCCTGTACTTTCCATGTAGAGCCTGTAGTCCCAGTAGCTTATAGAGTCACCTGCAATAAGCGGGGTGTGGGAGGAGTCTCCAAGGCCCCTTTCATGCTGCCCATGAATCTGGGATGGACACGCCTAGAGAATGGGGCTTGCCGTTTGTTTCTCCGCTCTGGCCAGTTCTCTTTTTCATTCCTGCAGACCAATGTTCCTGGCAGACAGCATTCCAGAGATCTGAGCAATGCCTACTTCCCTCCCAAGCCCTGTCTCCAGCTGGGTTGCACTCTCCCTGCATCAGAGAGAGGTGAGATCACAAAGTGCAGAAGCCAGGCTCAGCCAGTTCAGAAGGCATCACCACATGACACCCTGACCTGCTGTGTCCTCCAGCTCTTTGATCATTTGAAGATACCTAGGTGCACAAGGAGACTTTTCCCAGCATGGGACTTGTGTAAACAGCAGTCACAACCACAGCCAGGAGCTGGTTCTCCTAAAGGGAGCAGTCTGTAGTGAGTGCTAAATCTTTCTTCCTGCCCCCACAACCACATTAGCCTCTCAAGGTGGACGTGTTCGCTGCCAGTGTGACTGCTTTACTGGCTTTCATTAAAACCTTCTCAGCACTGATTTTCAACTGAGTGACAAACATTTCACAACACACTGACTCATAAGGGAAGACACAAGAAGATGCATGGCACAGTCCCACTCTTCATGTCCAGCAATTGTCAAACGTGCTGGGGACAATTGTGTGGAAATACCATTGGTGCAAAGTGCCCCATTCCCTCTACACAGTGTAACTCCTGTTTGCAGGCTGGATGTGTGGGACCAGATCCTCGGCTGGGTAAATTAACATACATAGATTCATAGATTCCCAGGTCAGCAGGGACCACTGTGATCATCTAGTCTGACCTCCTGTACAATACAGGCCAGAGACCTGCCCCACAGTAATTCCTACAGCAGATCTTTTAGAAAAACATCTAATCTTGATTTTACAATTGCGAATGATGAAGAATCCATGAGGACCCTTACTGAATTGTTCCAGTGGTTAATTACTCTTGCCATTAAAAATGTACACTCTATTTCCATTGACTTATCAATCCATTGACTGCAGAGGAGCAGCACTAATTTCCCCAAGCTGAGGACTGGGTTTGCTCTGCTGCAGCTCCGGATAGAGAAAGGGCGGGAAAGGAGTTGCTGTCAGAGCTTTAGCTAATTTTCATGAGAAGTGCAGTTGCAGAGAACAATCTCCCCTGTGCCTGAATCTTCCAGCCCAGTCCACAGTGCTGGGGCCATGCTCTGGCTAAACCAATCCTAGAATTAGGTTAGATGCATGCGGCGGGAGGAGACACCTGCTCTCTCCTCCCCAACAACTCCTCCCACATGGCGCCTATCTGTCTAGAGTCCTGAGTTTAGACTGGAGAGCTTGAAATAAAAGCGTAGCACACCCCTGTCTGAAGGTACATGCAGGGATAAGACTCAGTGTTGGGAAAGCATGAATATGGAAGGACAGATGAGGGGTAAACATCACAACAAAGTGGGTCAGGGGGAACTCACCCCACCACCAAGCACAAGGGATAAGATGCACAGTGATCCCCATGCAAGAATCTATATCAGGTCCCAATCAGAGTCCCCAAGGGATTGTGGAGTCTTAGGCCTGGTGGTAAATAATAAGATGGGTGAACTAGAGTGCCTTGTGTTAAAGGAGGATATTGATACAATAGGCATCACAGAAACCTGGTGGAGTGAGGATAATCAATGGGACACAATCATTCCTGGGTACAAAATATATCGAAAGGACAGAACAGGTCGTGGGGGGTGGGGGGTGGGGGAGAATGGCACTATATGTGAAAGAAAATGTAGAATCAAATGAAATAAAAATCTTAAATTAAACCACATGCTCCACAGAATCTCTCTGGACAGTAATTCCAGGCTCTACTAAGAATGTAACAGTAGGGATCTACTATCGACCACCTGACCAGGACAGAGATAGTGACGATGAAATGCTAAGGGAGATTAGCGAGGCTATCAAAATAAAGAACTCAATAATAGTGGAGGATTTCAATTATCCCCATATTGACTGGGGACATGTCACCTCAGGACGAAATGCAGGGACAGCATTTCTCGATCCTTTAAATGACGGCTTCTCGGAGCAGCTGGTGCAGGAACCCCCCAGGGGAGAGGCAACTCTCGATCCAGTCCTGAGTGGGGCACAGGATCTGGTCCCAGAGGTGACTATAACTGGACCACATGGAAATAGTGACCATAATATAACAACATTTAACATCCCTGTGGTGGGCGAACACCTCAACTGCCCAACCCTGCGGCATTTAATTTCAGAAAGGGGAACTATGCAAAAATGAGGAGGTTAGTTAAACAGAAGTTAAGAGGTCCAGTGACTAGAGTGAAATCCCTGCAAGCTGCATGGACACTTTTCAAAGACACCATAGTAGAGGCTCAACTTAAATGCATACCCCCAATTAAAAAACACAGTAAAAGAACTAAAAAAGAGCCACCGTGGCTTAATAACCATGTAAAAGAAGCAGTGAGAGATAAAAAGGCATCTTTTAAAAAGTAGAAATCAAATCCTAGTGAGGTAAATAGAAAGGAGCATAAGCACTGCCAAATTAAATGTAAAAATGTAATAAGGAAAGCCAAAAAGGAGTTTGAAGAACAGCTAGCCCAAAACTCAAAGGTAATAACAAAATGTTTTTTAAGGACATCAGAAGCAGGAAGCCTGCTAAACAACCAGTGGGGCCCCTGGACGATCAAGATACAAAAGGAGCACTTAAAGACGATAAAGTCATTTCGGAGAAACTAAATGAATTCTTTGCTTCAGTCTTCATGGCTGAGGATGTTAGGGAGATTCCCAAACCTGAGCTGTCTTTTGTAAGTGACAAATCTGAGGAATTGTCACAGACTGAAGTGTCACTAGAGGAGGTTTTGGAATTAATTGAGAAACTTAACAGTAACAAGTCACCGGAACCAGATGGCATTCACCCAAGCGTTTTGAAGGAACACAAATGTGAAATTGCGGAACTATTAACTATAGTTTGTAACCTGACGTTTAAATCAGCTACTGTACCCAATGACTGGAAGATAGCTAATGTAACGCCAATATTTAAGAAAGGCTCTAGAGGTGATCCTGGCAATTACAGAACGATAAGTCTAACGTCAGTATCAGGCAAATTAGTTGAAACAATAGTACACTGTTGCAACCATTGTTATATATTTGCAGCAAATATTGTACAAAGGTTGTCAAGTGAGGTGTCTAGGAAAAGGCTATGATTTGCTGGTTATGATTATGCCATCTGTATGCATGTATCATTTCTGTATCTGAAGTTATAAGTATTAGCTTTATACTTGGATTTCAATGTTTGCTCCCGGGATACTGCCCACAAGGTAGCTAGCCAGCACATCTTGGAGGGACTATTCAAATTAAGTAGCTCATCAAGGAACACTTGGTTGACAACGGACCAGGAGAGATGCCCATGTACACTGAGTGGACTGTCATGTAAACGTGCTGTCTGGAGTGCAGGTAATGGCTTCCTGCAATGACTGAGGGAAATTGGGCATGAACATGTGACTTGTCACTCCACCTTGTCACTGTAATTTTGCACAGTAAGAACAATGGGATGCCCTCCAAATGGCAAAAGCTATAAAAGGCCCTGGAAACACCTTCATTTTATCTTCAATCCTGCTTCTTTCCTCTGAAGAAACTTTGCTACAAACTAAAACTCTGAACAAAGAACTGAATGACCCATCCAAGCTATGGATCTATTCCAGAAATTTAACTTAAGCCAGCAGTTTTTTCCATCACTGCTACAAACCTGAACCAAAAACTTTTCTATTACTGTATGTAATTAATTCCTTTAACCAATTTTAACTCTCACCTTTCTTTCTTTTTATGAATAAACCTTTAAATTTTAAATACTAAGGGATTGGCATCAGCGTGATTTTTGGGTAAGATCTAAGTTATATATTGACCTAGGTGTGTGGTTGGTCCTTTGGGATCAGAAGAACCTATTGTTTGATGAGACTGGTTGTAAAGAACCATTCTTCTCTGAATCTAGTGTTTTGGTGATGATATAAGAATGGAAATGCTTGAGGAAACTGCCTTTATGTTTTCTTGTTAGACAGTGTGGTAAAACAGAAGTTTACTTTTGTGGCTGGTTTGGTATATCTTATAAAAGAATAACCACCAGTTTTGGGTTGTGTTTGCCCTATTTCTCAGCAGTTCTTCCTAAACTTGGCACCCTCAGTTGTAACCCACTAAGTCACGGTTACAGTGGCATAGTTGGCAGGATTGAAAACTGTTTTCTTAGGAGCTATTACATCAGCCCACAGAGTCAGGGAGATCGGGGCCTTAATGGTAGACCCTCCTTTCCCGGTGTTCTGCAAGGACAAAATTTCCTTACAACCACACCCAGGTTTCTTCTTAAGCATCTTCTGAGTTTCATCTGAATCACTGCTTTCATCTACCAGTTTTCTTTCCAAAACCACATTACTCTAACCTGGAGACTGTTCTCCATCCTCTAGATGTCAGGAGGGCAGTAACCTTCTATCTAGACAGGACTGGATCATTTTGTACATTTCCTAAATTGTTTGTTTCGTTTGCAGACAGATCTAAAGATTCTGCTGTTTCTATCCAAAGACTATCAACATGGATTTGGGGGTGTATTATAGCTTATTACATTGCTGCCAGTTTTCCACCCCATGCTGGTGTGTCAGCTCACTCGATGAGGTCTGTCACGGGGTGACACTCACCCCTGCAGGGCCTCCTGCTAGTCTCTCAGGGAATTAGCTCTTCCAGCCTCTGGAGCGTCCTCTGCAGGCTGGTATCCCGCTTGCCGCTGGCCCCCGTGTCCCTCCCGGACCCCAGTGCCCCTTTTACTCAGGGTGCTGCCCCCTGGCAGTACCCCCACAGTCTCTGGGTCTCCCCTCCCCAGGGAACCCCACCCACTATCCCCACCTCACCTCAGTCTTTGGCTACTTCCAGTCACCATTGAGCCCCCACACACTGGGGTGGACTGCAGTGTATAAGCCAATCATCACAGGCAAGGGGGGGTTGGACCAGCTGCCTCTACCTACCCTGGGCTGCACCCTTGCACCTTGATGGCCTTTGACAAGGCGCAGCCTAGGGCTTTCTGGGCAGGAGCGCCCCAGGTCCCTTGCCCTATTCCCCAGCCCTGCTCCCCTCAGGTACGCTATTCAGCTTCCCATCAGCCAGGCCCTTCTCCCTCTAGAGACAGAGAGAAACTGTCTGCTCCTGGCCCACTGCCCTCTTATAAGGGCCAGCTAGGCCCTGACTGGGGCGTGGCCACAGCTGAGGCTGCTTCTCCATTCAGCCTTCCCCAGCCACAGCCCTCCCCCAGGGCTGCTTTTAACCCCTCTGGGCAGGAGCGGGGTGATCACCCTGCTACAAGGTCACAATCTGCATTTACAGCTGTACTTAAAAATATCCCAGTATCTGAGATCTGCAGAGCTGCTACATGGTCCTCGATACATACCTTCTCCAGGCCCTATGCCCGACTCAATGCCTCTAGATCTGATGTGTCAGTTGGCAATGCAGTTCTTTCTCCTGTGCTGGGCTCTATTCCAAAGCTCCCTGCTCCATATGGGGATGCTGCTTGGGAGACACCTGAAGTGGAGCACCCATAGGGACACCACTCAAAGAAGAAGAGGTTATTCACCTGTGTGGTAACTGTGGTTCTTCGAGATGTGTGTCCCTGTCGGTGCTTCACTGCCTGCCCTCCTTCCTTTCTGCTTTGGAGTTTGCTTCTGAGACTCAGCAGTGGAGAAGGAACTGAGAGTGATTTTACCTGCACAGCCTGATACAGCCTCGGTGCAGGGCATGAGGATATTGGCAGCATAGGCGCAGGGTTGGAGCACCCTTGGAAAAAAAATTAGTGGGTGCTTAGCACCCACTGGCAGCCAGCTCCACCTCCTCCCCCCCAGTGCCTCCCATCTGCTGGCGGCCCTGCTGATCAACTCCTCCCCTTCCCTCCCAGTGCCTCCTGCCCACCGTGATCAGCTGTTCTGAGGCTTACAGAGAATGCTGGGACAGAGGGGTAGAAGCATAGACAGGGCACGCTCAGGCGAAGGGGCGGAACTAGGCAGGAAGAGGCAGGGCAGGGGTGGGGCCTTGAGGAAAGGTGTGGAGTGGGGGCGTGGCCTAGGGTGAGCAGGGGTTGAGCACCCCTGGGAGAAAGAGGAAGCCGGTGCCTGTGATTGGCAGTGCATGCGCAGGCTGGACTGACTCTGCTAATGAAAATCTCTGGTCGAAAGCACATGGGGCGCATGTGCCCCTGAAGTGCAGCACCCATAGGGACACATCTTGAAGAACCACAGTTTCTGCAAAGGGTGAGTAACCTCTTTTTTCTGTCCCTCATGCTGACTCTTACTTGCAATCTACTGCCAAAGAAACACAAGCACAGAACATAGTCTGATCAGCCATCAGAGACCTGGCAAACTTATCCCAGCCTGGGGCTGCTCAGGGCACTGCTTTTTAGCTGCCTCTCTGGTCAGAGGCTCAAAGCCAGACTCTTATTAAACAGACGGCAAAAGGATAAAGAGAAGAAATACGATGGGGAAGGAAGAGGAGTCACAAGGGAAGAGTGAGAGCAGGAACTCCATGCTCACATTCCAGGTGTGGATCAGGACTTAGCTGAAGCCAGTGGAGTCATGTGGGTCCCTCCTTCTGGCCTGGTCTGTTCAGGACATCTCTCAGGATCAGGACAATGAAAGCCAATAGTGTCATGACGGATCCCAGGTTCCCAGAAGACACTGGGCATGGGAGCCATTATGGCAAAGCTCACTCCTTTCAATCTATCTGTCTGCCCCCTGGTTTCATAATTCCCCCAAAGTATCTTTTTAAAAACCCAAGAGGGGGTGATGGGTGGAACATCCCATCCCCTCATTATTTTGTTCACCAAATAGGCTTAATTTCCAGCACACCAATGTCAGTCCCTTAATTTCCAGTGCCATTCTCCATTTGCTTACCAATGATGATTTTCAGCACAGTCCAGGGTGGGGATCTGGACACCTGTGTGTTTGGACTAATCTAATCCTTTTGTCTTTAACTTTTGCTGATTTTTATGTAAGCAGAATCTGGATGAGATCTCCCCTGACATCTAGGGGTGAGCTGTGGAAAAAGATTTCAGAAGCTGATTTTGTTTGCATGGACACACCCACCCTGCCTAGGTGCTCAGCATGATGGGACTGCTTGCCCAAATGATCACTTATGGCTGGTGTTGGATCCCCAATCTCCTTGTTATTGGGGCAGGAGTAATAAAGGATTGTTATCCTTGTTGTGTGAACTGAGGGCAGCAGAACTGTACCTGGCCTACCCCAGTGGAGGGACTCACCCTCAACTGAACAGCACTTGCTAGGCAGGGGACATGGGTTCCAAAGCCCAATGACTTGGGTGTGGTGTGTTCTTTCTAGTTATTTAGATGCCATTTGTCCCTGCATGATATAATAAAAGAGCTAATTTAGACTCAACTGAGAGTCTTGTTACTTGCTGAAATCACTGATTCCTGGGTCTAAGTATTAGATCTAGTTTGAGATGTTGTAAGAGACTGCTAGTGTACCAGCAGTGAGGCTATCCCCCCTAACAGCTGAAATAATTGACAGTGTTGTGTGTGTGTGTGGGGAGCCCTGAAGGCATCTTGGTGAGTGGGCAGCTGGTAGAGAGGAGTAGAGCCCTGCAGAGATGTGGGTATTGGGGTGATAAGTGAGTGCCCAAGCAGTGCAGTGTGTAAGGTGCCTTCTTACCCTGCCCCTGCCTTCCACACAGGGTGGGAGGTGAACTCTGCCAATGAACCTCTGAACTCTGGGGCTGCACTGGCCAAGAACAGCAACTGTGAGTGGGGTACAGAGAAGGGACAGGCACATTAAAGACACTTTTGGGTTGCTGGACTTAAAACTCTGAGGGGAAAAGGACACTGCCCAACTTATGTTGGGGTGGGTCCTTTTGCTCATGGTTTGTATTTATGAACCCTAGTTGTTGTCTTTTCCCAAATTAATGCCAAGTTAATTCCCTCCTTTTATTAAAAGTTTTTGCTACACTCAGATTCTGTGCTTGCAAGAGGGGAAGTATTGCCTCTTAGAGGCACCGGGGGGTGGTGTGTAATTGTCCCAGGTCACTGGGTGGGGGCTCGAGCCGGTTTTGTGTTGTATTGTTGAAAAGGAACCCCTAGATACTGAACCCGGCCTTTCTTGCTGCTGGCTCCACCTGGCAGAAGGGCTACATTTACAAACAGTTTTATGTAAGAAGACGAGTTGGACTCTCGTTACCTTTGACAACAGGCGTCTGTACAACAAACCTTAGCTGGAGATGTCACTGCTAACTCTGCTCCAAATCCAAAACAAAACCTCCAGTAAGTTACAGTTCAGGTTGCTAAGTACCATTCAAGGGAAAAGTCGCAATGAACAGGTCCACTATACTCCATTCACATGCATACCATCAAACAGAAACATTCTCTCTGCCCCATTGTCCGGATATCACCATTAATACTATGGTCAAATCATTATGAATGATAAGACAAATGGTAATTTCTTGTTCGGAGGTCACTCACTCTGTATAAGGTGTGGTGCTTCTCAGCCAGTAATTATATCTTGCCACTGCTTTATATTGTGGTATCCTGCTCGTCTGAAGGTCACTCACTTTGTTGTTTCTGTAGCTAAACCAATTGCTCACCCCAGGGGCTCCTTGAGCCTCCCCCCCACACGCTCCCTGGATGCCACGCTCCCATTTCCCCGCTCTTTCAGGGACCCCCTGCAACTCCCCCCAACTTTGCTCCTGCCAGGGGCTCTGTGATCACATGGTCCCGCATTCTCCCCTCAATGCCAGGGACTCTGTGTGCCCCTTATTGTCTTCTCCCCAAATACCAAGGTCCCCCCTTCTTCCCTGAAAGTCAGGTGCTCTCTGTGTCCCCCTGTTTTCTCCTCTGCAACCTGTCAGGAGCTGTGTGTCACCTCATATTCCACTCCCTCCAGACCATTGATCCCCATTCTTCCCTCATACCAGAGACTCAGGGTTCCCCTTCATAGCCTTTTTCCACCCATTCCCTGATATGCCCTTTTCTGCCAGGTTCCATCTGGCTCCCTTGCCACCATACCAGGGGCTTACATTCCCTGCACCCCATGTGACACTAAACACCCCTGTATTCACACCCTGCAAACTATCATAGTAATCTTTGTATGAAAATATGCCTTGTGAAGTATATTTGAAATCTCATCACTCTGATCAGTAATATTCTTGTGTGAGGTATGTTTGTGGTGAGTATGAAGAGTTATGAATAAATGCTGGAATTATGACTGTGGACAAAGTACGACAAGGGGAATTATTGAGCAGGCCTGTCCTAAACAAGCGAATGTGGGTGCCTCAATTTACATAGAAGCAGTAATCAGAGCCATCAAGCCACTGGGGGAGGAGATGGCAGGAAACAGAACAATTTTCATTCCAGCAAACATGGGGGGAGTGGGTGGGGGAGAAAGAGTATGGAGCTTTCTTCACCCCTGACTCCATGTCACCTTCCTCACAGCTTGAACAAACTTTTCTTTGAGGGGTAACCTTCAGAAGAATCCATTTCAAAAGTTACTGATCTATAAAGCCAGGATGATGAACCTCAAGTGGCAAGTGATCGAATCAATACAATACAATATTACTGAATTATAAAAGTGTATCAAGTGAGTTTCTTTCTGAAAGCTAATAAGATACTGGTGATGAATATCATTGTGAAAATGTCTGTATTTACACTAGAGGAGGGACTATGGATACTTAGTGATTTTATGGACAGTTCCTCAGTTTTGTCACATAAAAATAATGGCTCAGGTGTGGGAATCGCCCTCACATCCTCTGCAGTGAAGACCAATGTAAATAATTCATTTAACTTCTCCTCAACGGCCTTGTCTTCCTTGAGTGCTCCTTTAGCACCTCAGCAATCCAGTGGCCCCACAGACTGTTCGGCATGCTTCTCGCACAACCTACTCTGTCATTCCTATATCTTTTGAACCCAGGTATTACTGTGTCCTATCACTTATCATCCTTCCACCAAGTTTCTGTGATGCTGTATAGAAACCCCGCACGGGGCAACAAGGGGTTAATGAGCTGCTCTGGGTTCAGCCAGCCCCATCCCACCACACCTGCAAGAGATGCTTAGACTGGAGGAGTTAAAAGGGAGCAGAACAGGGGCTGACCAGGGAAGAGAATGGACCTTTAACTTTGCAGGATCTTTCCCCACCACAACTGCCTGAAGCCTTTTTGAGGGAAGTGAGGACCTGAGTCTGATAGAGACTGAGAGAAAGGCTTCCCCCCCACTCACACACTAACTCAACTTGTTTGTATTAATTCCCCTTGTTTTTCTTTAAGGACTATGCCGGAAGGGGAGAGACTTGGAAGGGACCTGGCTGGAGGGCCCAGTCCCAGTAAGGGACACGCCACTGCAGAGACAGAGCAGCTGGCGGCTGCTGCCCTCAGGACAGAGAGAGCTGCTATGCCATGGCCAGACATAATGAGGCAGTGGTGAGCTGTCCCCCTTCACAGATGCCTATTGTATCAATATCCTCCTTTAATACCTGGCACTCAAGTTCACTAACCTTAGTATTCAGACTTCTAGCATCTGTTCAAAAGCACATGTAAAATGTGTCGATATTTCGCTGTCTGCCTTCATGTGATGGAACTGAACGGGATGCTTTTACTGGTCCTCTTCAGCTTTTACCTGCACTTCATCAACTTCTCTGTTCTTCTCTTTACTAGGGTATAGCATATCCCCTTTATAAATCATCCCCTCAGGCAGGGGTCCCTAAACTGTGGTATGCATACCCCTGGGGGTACGTGAGACATCTCCGGTGGGTACGTGGGTGAAATTGTGTAATGGTGGATTTTATTTAGTAATGATTTTACTTACTGCTTTTTTATAATAGGCTACTTAGACAAAACTTTAAAACTCTGTGGGAATTTGTTATATAAAATATGGCAGTTAATTTACTTCAAGATGTACCGATGAGAACAGAGACAGATCGAGATGCTGGTGTACAGATCGCCTTCAATCACCGTACAGCACGGGTTCCGTTGCTCAGCAACTGTCCAGTCTAACTGAGCTCAGAACTTAGTCAGAGTTTGCTTTTTGGGGGTTGTAGATGTCACACTATAACTATATCTGTAACAGTGAAATATCAACGGGTGGCTAAAGACAGGTCATGTTAAGAGGAACACACAAAGTATCAGTGATGAAAAGTGAAGTGATGAAATTTGTGTTGCCAGTATCAGTGCCCTTGCTGAAACTGCTGGTGAGACAATGACTCAACACACGTCTCTCAGCCTGTGAAGTGAAACGTGGACACCAAGGACAAACCAGGATCTACATCAAAGAAATGTACATATGAAGAAAAGCACATCCAAATGGGATTTACTTGGACTGGAGACAGTGAATACCCTCAGCTGCAATGTGTGTTATGTGGTGAAGTCCTGTCGAGTGACAGCCTAAAACCGACTCTTCTACACAGACACTTGGAAACAAAACATGAACACCACAAGGACAAACCACCGGAATTTTTCAAGCGGACACGGGTGCAGCTAATGGCAGGCAAGAAAGTTTTGTGCTCTGCTGCCACTGGCAATAGGAAGGCCCTTGAAGCATCAGACTCAGTGAGTTTCAGAGCTGTGAAGTCAGGAAAACCTCATGCCATAGTAGAGGAGCTAACACTGCCTGCGACTGCAGACATGGTAAGTGCTATGCTTGGAGAGAAGGCCCAGAATTAATTCAGTTAGTGCCATTATCAAACAACACAGTATCACGTCGAATTGATGACATGGCCAAGGATGTTCTAACTCAATTAGATGTAACCCTTCTGCCCGTCAGAGTTGGCAGCAACAAGGGCCAGGTTCAGTATCTAGGGGTTCCATTCCAATAACACAATGCAAACCGGCTCGAGCCCCCACCCAGTGACCTGGGACAAATCTATACCACCCCCGCTGGGCGCCTCCAAGAGGCAATACTTCCCCTCTCGCAAGCACAGAGTCTGAGTGTAGCAAAAGCCTTTTAATAACAGAGAGAAACAATGTGGCATTATGTTGGGGAAACACCACCAACAGGATTCATAACACAACCCATGAGCAAAAACAACCCAACCCAAGCAATTTGGGGCGTGCCCTTTCCCTTTGGTTCTTGAGTCCAGCAACCCAAAGTCACCCAAAGTCCCAAAAGTCCAATGACCCAAAAGTCTCTGTCCCTGGTCAGTGCAGCACCAGAGCTTGAAAGTTTATCTGCAGAGTTTTACCTCCCAACCTGGGTGGAGATGGGGGGGGGTTTAAGGGGCACCTGACATGGTCCAAAGCCGATTGCCCCACCTCTCCACAGGGCTCCACTCCACCGCCGTCCCACAAATCACTCCTCTCTACCAGCCACACCCCATGAGCTGCTCCAGCCATCCCACAAGCCACACTGCTCTGCCAGCTGTCCCGCAAACTGCTCCACAATACATCTTCAGGCTCCCCCACTACTTAACACAACACTCAGTGATTTCAGCCTTTAGTAAGTTTATTTCTTTTGTGATTTCAGCCTGTAGCATGGGAGCATCAGTGTTAGTGCACCATTGACCCAAAGTGAATTCAGCTCAGCAGGCTGTGACTAGTTTCCTAATAGAATCAAAATTAGCTCTGATATTCTACAGTGAAAAGAGAAAGCAGTACAATTAGCATATAAGGCCCTCACCAGGGACCCCCCCCATGCCACCAGGCATTAATCCCTAGCCTCTCTATTCACTGACTTTTGGACCCCAAGTCCCTTGCCTAGCGAGTGCTACTTAGTTGATGGCGAGTCCCTCCATCATAACAAAAGGCCAAGTACAGTTCCATTGTCCTTGATTCACATAATGAGGATAATTACAATTTATTCTTCCTGCCCCAATAACAGAGAAACTGGGGATCCCACAACAGCCAAAGTGACCATTTGGGCAGCTATGGGCTCATGCTAGGCAGGGTGGGTGTGCCTATGCAAATGAGATCAGCCCCTGAAGTTCTTTTCCACAATTTGCCACAACTCACCACCAGATGTCAGGGTGGAGCTCATCCTGACTCTGCTTACATAGAAAACCATGTCACCAGCAGCCAGTACTTTGCACTGCAGTTGGACAAATCCACGGACATGGCAGGCTTAGCTCATCTTCTGGTGTATGTGCAGTACATTTATATGGGAGGATTTTTTGGTTTGCCAGGCACCGTCTACCAGAACAACAGCTGAGGAGACTTTCTTGACAGCTTCATAAATCTTGCTTGACAGCTTCATAAATCAACACAGCACCTGGTCATGATATATTGGCATCTGCACCGATGGAGCAAAGCCAATGACTGGGAGGCATAGTGGAACGGTGACGTGTATCAGAGCAGACGCTTCCAAGGCAATGTGCGTGCTTTGCAGTATACATAGGGAAGCACTTGCTGCCAAAAGCATGCCTACCAACTTGAAGGAGGTGCTGGACCATGCTGTGAACAGGGTAAACTTTACAAAGGCTTGACCCTAGAATTCCAGAATAGTTTCTGCTCTATGTAATGAGATGAGAAGCGAGCATGTCAATCCATGGCTCCACACGGTGGTGCGATGACTGTCACAGGGCACATAACTTAGGGTTATTATGGGCCTACATTTAGAGAATGTTTATGTGTATCTGGGTCTCACGCTCCCTCTCTAAACCCGTTTGCTAGCTCCTCTGGTCACTTACGAGCTGGCTTTTTAAACCTGTTCTCCCTGAGTTAGCTTTGCCCCCTTGCCAAGGGATCCAAAGGAATTGGGGATCAAAGAATGGCAGGGTAGAGCCTGGTAGGGAAACGCTCAGCCTGGCCTCGCGGGCCACTAGGCTCAGCACACCCCCAGGGGACCCAGCCAGGAGCTGTCTTTACACAAACATGAAAAATTCCAGCCCAAGTGAAATGTGATTAGTTCCATTGATGAGGATATCATGGGCATTCAGTGTTATTCTGCTGGGACTGCAACCTCTCATCTCTATTGTCAGTAAACCTGGCGCAATGGTGGCACCGTGGAGTCACTAGTTCCAATGCATTCCCAATGTGAGAGGTGACGAGTACAGAACTCTGGAGTCTGGGGAAAGAGAGACAAGGGAGGCCTTGCCAGTCTGAAAGGGCGCGGGAAACAGCCAGGGGACAAACACTTCTCCATTGATAAGCACCAACTCCCTCGTGTCCAGAGCAGCTGGCACAGCAGAGAGCAGGTTTTGAGGGGTCCTGTTTCAGCAGAGATGGCAGGGTAAGGCAGCTGGTTAGAGGAAAGGAGAAGGGCTGGGTCACAAAAGGGGAGGGGAAGGGGGTAGTAGGGCAGAGGTTAACCCCAGGCACAAACCTCTGCCTAGATGTAGGGAAAGGTGGGATGTATTAGGGTAGGGCCCCACTGTGCTAGGTGTGCTGCAGACAGAGGGTGAGACAGTCCCTGCTCCAACAAGGCACAGCCTACACAGCCTAAAGGTGGGAAGGGGCCCAGGTGTTCTGAGTATCAATCTGCTACCTTATCAAGGGGATCCCAAAACCCAAAGCAGCAGGTGGGAGGAAGAACCATCAGATGGGCTGGGGGCTGGGAGCCAGAACTCCTGGTTCTGGTGGAGCTCTGGATGAGCTGCTGGTGCCTGAGGCCAGTCACTTCTCCCCTCTGTGCCTGTAGGGCAAAAGGGAACTACCCCTGCCCGATGAGGCCAGGCTGCAGGCTCAGCTACAGGGCCAGGGAGCCCCTGCTCACCTTTAGGGGGAGGGGGTCCTGCATTTCCCCCTGTGGTGTGTAGCCAGGCTGTTCGCAGGAGATCAGCAGAGAAACTGGGGGAAGTTATTGCTTTGTTGGGACCAACTTCTGCTGGTCCAGACAGGGGCGCTGGAACCATTTGTATAGCGGGGAGCTGGAAACCCTGTATGAGATGGAAACCACTTCAAGCCAGGGGGTGCAGCCGCCCCCAGCACCCCTCTTCCAGCACCTATGGGTCCCGAGGATCCCTGGGCAGTCGGACCCCAGGTCTGACTCGGGGCCAGCTCCGGACAGGGCTGCTGCCCTGCTGTGACCTCCGCCGGGCGGGCCGGCCCTGGTGCCCCCACCCGCACGGGCATCCGGCTGCCCCGGCAGGACTGGACGCTCCGCCCGGGGAGCCCGCTGCGGCCCGGGAGGCTGCCGGTCCCGCTCTGCCAGAGGGACTGGTCGGGCTGGAGCCGCGCCAGCGCCCGCCCCCGGCCGGCAGGTATAAGGGCGGCGGGGCGGGGCGCGGCGGGCAGAGCGCGGCGCGATGGAGCCCTGGCCGTCCCGGAGCCTGGCGCTGCTGCTGTGCGCCGCGGGGGCGCTGCTCCTGCTGCCCGCCGGGGACCCCGGCAGCTGGGGCCGGGCGCTGCCGCCGCTGCTGCTGCTGCTGGCCGGGGGCGCCGCCCTGCTCCGCCTGTGCGCCCGGCCCCTGGCCCTGCGGCGCGCCCCGGAGCGCGTGGGCTACCTCCCCGAGCCGGGCTGCAGCCGCCACCAGGCCGCCCGCCGGGCGCGCCGGAGCCGCAGGGCCGGGGAGCTGCCGCCCGTCTACCCCAACGGCTGGTACCGGCTGCTGGACTCGCACGGGCTGCCCCGCGGCGGGGTGCGCAGCCTGGCGGCGCTGGGTGAGTGCGGCGCCGGGGCAGCGGCCTCTGCTGCCCGCGGGGCCGGGGGTGCAGCGAGCCGGGCTCGCCTTTGCGCGCCGAGCCTGCTCCGGGGGCCCCGGGCAGCACTGCGGGGGCGCCGCTGCTGGCAGCACCCCGGGGCCGGCTGAGCCGCCTCCCGCCCGGCCGGGGGCTGCAGAATTCAGGCAACCCTTTCGCCACGGGGGGCTGCAAAGCGAGCCTGCCCCGCCGTCTTCCCCCCGCAGCTCCGGTCCCCTCCCTGCTCCAGCCCCTTTGCTCTCACCAGGGTGTCAGGTGGCGCGCCCAGGTGCCCCCCGCTGCCTGTCCTGGTCGCCAGCACCAGATGGCCTGTGGCACCTTCTGATTTCGATTGTGCTTAATTTGTGCCAGGGCTGAGCCCCTGGTACCTCCAGGCTCGGCAGGTCCTAGCCCCGGCACCTCTGGGCCTGCCACATCAGTTATGAAAGTAAAAAAAATTGTTTGAGTCCCAGCACCTACCTGCTTGAGCCCCACACTTCTTTCATTACAAATTAAGCACTGGCTGGGGGTATCTGTCAGTGGGGGCCCAGCCGCTGCTCAGGCCTCCGGAAGCTCTTGGATTTATCTGAAGGAGAACATGTCCAAAGCAGTCTTTTGGGAGCACTTGCAGGGATCACTGCCTGTGTGGCTAATAAGAATTCACATAGGTTTGCTTTGGTACCACAAAATTCTCAACATACCAGTTTGTTAGCACCAAGAAAACTGTGGAATTTTTCAGACCTAGTTAGTAAGCTTTTCTGTCCTAAACTGAAACTTGTTGAAGAACAACACTCTCTGCACATTGGATAAAAAGGGGAGAAAAGTCTGATATTCATCTGGGAATTTGCGTACCATCGCTCGTTGGACTAGCAGTTTACTGTACATGATCTGTAGGCAGCCTGGTACTTTGCACACAGTCCCTTCTTAGGTCAGACTGTTGTGTACAGTTCCTGACAGTTTGTAAGTAGTTTCTGACCATCGTGGTAATTCGTGGCTGGTGCTGGACAGTTGTGCACGTGTGTTGATCAGACTGGAAGTCTGATGTCTCTCCCAGCCTGAGTAGATACGACAAGCGTATTTCTAAGATGGCATGAAAATTAGCAGACACTCCCTGCTGGAATTGGGTTGACCAAGCTCCTGGCATGTTTTGCAGACATAGTCTTGCTCTGACTGGCTTACTGTACTCACTCCAGGTGTGTGTGGAAAAGTAGGTTGCACATGCTTCCTTGCCATGCATGCCCCTGGTCAGGCGTGCACTTAGCACGCATTCCTTTGCTCCTGAGGGAATTCTGCGCCAAAGCAACAAAAAATTCTGCGCACAATATTTAAAATTCTGCAAATTTTATTTGTCAGATAAATGTGGAGGCTGTAGCATGGCAGTGGGGAGCACAGGCCGTGGGCTGCACAGAGGTGGGAGATCACCCTGCAGATCCCCCGCCCCCCGGGACATGGACTCGACAGTGGGGCTGTACCCAACCCTGACACAGCGCATGGGCCAGACCTGCCCCAGAAACACCCTGGGGTCTTTACCTTCCATGCCAGATGCACCAGGTCTGGGCAGGCAGGCTCAGCCCAGCAAGATCCAAGTGTGTGGGGGGATCCAGGTGTGGGGTGAGAGGCAATCTGGGTGTGGGTGGCTCAGGGGTGTCTGAGTAGTGGGGGGTTCTGGATGCACAGGGGCTCGTTGTGGGTGCAGGGACAATGGGGCTCAACTGGTGAAGGTGGTTGGGGCTCAGCAAGGGGGGTCTGGGGCTTGGCAGGGGTATTCTGGGTGCTGGGGGAGTGGGCCTTGGTGGTGTGGGGGGTCTGGGTGCAGCTGGCTGGGGCTTAGTGGGGTGGGAGTCCAGGTGTGCGGGGCTCATCTGGGTGGTCCAGGTGCAGGAGGGTGGGGCTCATCGGGGTGGGGTGTTGATTATGGGGGGGCTCAGTGGAGGGTGGTCTGAGTGGAGGGGGGGTCTGGATGCAGGGGGAGTGGGGCTCAGAAGGGGACTCTGGGTATGGGGTGGTCTGGATTCAGGGGGGTTGGGTGCATGGGGAAGCAGGATGGGGGTGGGGTGCAGCGCTTCCTGCAGCTGGGAGAGGTTTCTGGGTGGTGGGTCTGACCTGGCCCGGCTGCTCCTTGCTGTCCTGTCTTCCCCTGCCCCCAGCCCAGCTGAGACTAGCAGCTGAGCTGGGTGCAGGGTAGGAGCCACCAGTGGGGGCATCCCCAGCCCCTCCCGCACCCCCAAGTGGTGATTTACCTCTCTGCTGGCTGCTCCAAGTACCCAAAACAATGCACCTGTGCTACTGGGGAGGGGGTGCATGACCGCTCTTGCGGCTTCCCTTTGCTTCCCTGTCAGAAAATCTTTTTTCTGCCGGGAAGCAAAGAAATCTGCAGGGGACATTCATTCTGTGCAAGCCCAGTGGTGCAGAATTCCCTCTGGAGTATCTCTTGCTCTAGCTAGCTTGCCCTGCATGCCGCAACTGGAACAGGCAGTTTGCAGATGCTCCCTGTTGGGCTCATCTTCCTGACCCTGCAGCAGTTCCTGTCCAGCTGCTGGGGCTCTCTGTTTCCGGGTGGCCCAGCCCCAGTTGTAGTGGTATGAAGCACAGTGGCAGGCCAAATAAAATGATGTGCCGTGCTGGATGTGGCTCTGGGGCCTCTAGGTGCCCGTCCCTGCTTCAGCTATTTGTATTATGGTAACGCTGGCTGAGATTCCATAGTAGAACCCCCGTTCCCACATTGTGGTATATAGCAGGAACTCCCTTCCCACTCAGCCGTGTGGGAATGTACAGGGTAGGTTGGTCATGACTCCCCTGTGGGTTGGAAGATGGCTATTGGAAGAAAAAGGGAGATGTTGGAAAACCAGCGGAATTACAACAAATATATCAGAAAAGTGGGAATTCCTTGCTGAGGAGGCTAACTAAGCTGAAGGAAGTGAAGATGGACAAAGTGGTGTTGGCTTTCTACTGCCTGCAAACATTCTAGCTAAAAGAAGTTTTGGGAGGACAGTGTGGCATTGAGAATTACCATCTGTTACCCAAGCATGCTAATAGCAAGTTAAATCCCGATCATATTGAATTCCTAGTTGATTGCATGCCTGTAGACAAGATTGTGTACTTCATAAAGCATGGGCAGTGTAACACAGAACACGTGCTTGGCTCAAAAGGAGATAATTGCAAATCAAAGACCATGGATGGTCTAGATGATCTGATAACAAATAAAAAAAACATTTCTATGAGCTCAGACTGGCTGCTTCATAATCAAAGGATTATGCAGAAAGAAGTAAAAATGGAAAAGGTGTATGTAGTTAAATGATTCCCAACTGAAACATGTTCCTGCAGCACTTCTGGAACATGTTGCCCCATCCTGGCTGCACAGAAGTTAACAGATAAATGTGGAAATGGGAAGAAGGTAGTGTCATCTCTGAAAAAAATCAGATCAAATGCAAGAAAAGGCAAATCTGGAAGGAAGAAAACATGACTAAAAGATGATCTGGAGGCATCGGTGACCGTGGATTCCATTCTGATGAGTGAGAACAAAATTGATGCTGCACAAGAAACATCAAAACAGTGGAAAACATGACAAGGGGATGAGCCCATACAAATATGTTCCCAAGCAAAAAGAAGTGTCTTCCTTTGCATGAGATGAGTTTGATCCAGGAACACCAGAGGTTTCAGGGTCTCCCCAAACAAACTGACAATTCTGTTGGAATCCCTAATAAGATCTCGACCCATGAAGAGTGTTCATGTATAGAACATTCTACATTAATGTTGAAGACACACAGTCTCTCTTGGACACAATTGGCTGACAAGAAGTTAGACAGATCTTGTAATGATAGCTTGTTGGGCTTACTAGAATTGCTTGCAAGGTATGATTGTGTGTTGGGAGATCATGTGGAAGCTATTAAGACCTGTACCACACTGGTGATGTACTTACTGAACTGAATTCAAAATGAATTTATTGGTAGGATCCCAAGAAAAGCACACTGGACTATTGTCAACAAGATTAGGGAAGTTAAATGCTTCTATATTCTGTCGAACTGTACTCTGGACCACTCCTGAACAGAACAAATGTCTCTGGTATTACGTATGTTGAGGTTTCGAAGTTGAGAGCTTTGTAGATTTCATTGATATCCACTCCAAAACAGGGCAGAGCGTTATGGAGATTATTGTAGAGAAGCTGAAAAAGATGGTTTAGATATTGCTGATTGCAGGGGGAAAACCTATGACAGTGGAACTCACATGGCTGCAGCACACAAAGGTGTTCAAAATCAAATTCAGCAGAGAAATCAATATGCGTCTTTTGTTCTATATGTTGCCAATTCATTGAATCTTGTTGGGGAACAACCATTGGAGTATCTTCTCCAAGTTGTTCTATTTCTTTCGAATTGTCCAAAGATTGTATACTCTTTTTTCTGCTTCTACTGGTCATTGGGATGTATTGAAAAAGCATATCATCACTAAGTTAAAATACCAAAATATGACAAGATGGTAGAGCAAAGATAGAGGCAATCCATCCACTATGTAATCAGGTTGAGGGTGTTTTTGGTGCATTAGCTGAGATCAAGGCTTCACACAATCCTTACACCAGAACTTAAGCTGGAAGCTGATAGCTTGAGAATAAACAATTCAAAGTTTACATTCGTTTGGCTGAAATGTGGTATATTATCTTATCACAAATTAAAGTTGTGTGCAAAAAAATTGCAGCATATGGAACTTGAGATTCAAATGGCTCACGGTTTACTTGGTGGCTTTCAAGCCACTTTATTGGAGTTAATCTTCTGGGTTCATAGCTTGTGAAACCACAGCTACCTTACATGGAGAAAAGTTAAGAATATCTACACAGTTCAAAAAGAACCAATTTTAAAAGAGGACTGTAATGCCAAGTGAACTTGCAAAGGTCAGATGGTCATCAGTTCCTGAAAAAGTTTTTGAATGAGAGATTTTCGACCCCCTCTTATACACAGTATTAACACAATTGGATAGGATGTGTAAGTACAACGGAGTCAATGAAAATTTTGCTTTTTTTGATAGGCAACAAACTGAAAAGTATCACCAGCAAAGACCTAAAGAAATGTGCTTGCTGCTTGCTAAGTTTCTGCCCTAAGGATTTAAACTCTGAGGGTTTTTGATATTGAGCTCTTCACCTGTTTCTGCAAGCAAATCTTTAGGGATGATTGAGAAATGGAAGCACAAATTGATCTCCTTAGTCACTTTCACAAAAGGTCTTTACATGTGAGTTTCCCTACCACAGAAACAGCACTGTGGGTTGTTGTTTGTTTGTTTGTTTGTTTTTTTCCCTGTCTACCTGTAACCATGCCTGCTAATGAAAGACTTTCAGCAAGCTAAAGTTAATCAAGATCTATCTCAAATGTCTGTGGGACAAGAAAGGTTAAGTGATCTGGCAGTTATTCCTGCAGAGAATTCAGAAGCAAGACAGGCTGGGATGAGCTAGTTAATGAGACTCCTAGCCTTCTCTGAAGCAAAGTCCCGTTGTAAAAGTACATAGTAGTGATTGTGGGGTGGCTGGGTTTTTTTGCAGTGGTGGTATGGAGGGTGGATTTGAGGCTAATATTACATCACGTTTTCTTGCACAGAAGGTGGTACAATATTAAAAGTTAGTTTTAACTGGGGTTTGACAAGTATTAAGTCTTTCTAACATGACTCTGTATTAGACAGGCCTATGTGTTTATTTTTATTGTCCCTTAACTTTGGGAGTATGTGGTTCTGGATAATTTAAATCAATAATTCTCATTCTGTTTAGGTGTATTAAAGATTGGTTCGGTCATGGTTCCAGTAGTATTATGTTCTCACTTAGTTTTATTATATGCACTATTTTTTGTAGTTGGTGCAATGTCAGAACCAAGTATTCTAGGTAGTTTTTATTAATAATTAACCCTTTATTGCCTTGAATGGATAGTTAAAGGTCAGTTCAGCTGTTTTTTTTCTGGAGGTATTACTTTGCTCTCTCAGTTGTATTCCATATATCATTTTTTGTCCTCTGTGCCACATTGAAACCAAGTATTCTGGGCGGTTTTATTAATAAAGCTATTTATCGCCCAGTATGGGCATTCGAAGGTTGGTTCAAAAGAGTTTTTCTATAGTATCATGTTGTTCTCAGTTACTTCTTGTTCTCAGTTACTTGTGTTATCTGTATCCTTTCATTCTCTGTGCAACTTTGGAACTCAGTGTTACAAGTGGTTTTAGTAATGAAGCTATTTATTGCCTGGAATGGCCAGTTAAAGGTGGATTCAACCAGATTTTTTCATTAACACTGTTATTCTCACCCAGTTGTATTATATGTATAATTTTTGTAACTGTGCAACTTTGGAACAGACTGTTCCAGGTCCTTATTGGTGTTTAAAAAGGGTTCTGGGCCAGAATGGGTTACTCACTAGGTGCTATTAATAGACTCTCAATCCTAGAATATTTTCCTCAAGATTATCTATCTATATCCGCTGTCTTCAAAATCAGGTTTATTTATTAAAATGCTGTTCTGGGCCATTCCAACTCATTCTGGATTTTACCCGCTTCTGGAATGACCAGACTGGATCAAAGCCCAGGTCCATCTAGGCCAGTGTCCTGTCTGTGGCAGTGACCAACACCAGATGCTTCTGAGAAAGGTGTAAGAGCACTGTAGTAACAGAAGTGGAATAACTTGCCTCTGACATTCGTCTCTTTGTTGGAGATTGCCCTGAAGCAGGAATCATAGAATCATAGAATATCAGGGTTGGAAGGGACCTCAGGAAGTCATCTAGTCCAACCCCCTGCTCAAAGCAGGACCAATCCCCAATTAAATCATCCCAGCCAGGGCTTTGTCAAGCCTGACCTTAAAAACTTCTAAGGAAGGAGATTCTACCACCTCCCTAGGTAACGCATTCCAGTGTTTCACCACCCTCCTAGTGAAAAAGGTTTTCCTAATATCCAACCTAAACCTCCCCCACTGCAACTTGAGACCATTACTCCTTGTCCTGTCCTCTTCTACCACTGAGAATAGTCTAGAACCACCCTCTCTGGAACCACCTCTCAGGTAGTTGAAAGCCGCTATCAAATCCCCCCTCATTCTTCTCTTCCGCAGACTAAACAATCCCAGTTCCCTCAGCCTCTCCTCATAAGTCATGTGTTCCAGACCCCTAATCATTTTTGTTGCTCATTTTTGACTCTCTCCAATTTCTCCACATCCTTCTTGTAGTGTGGGGCCCAAAACTGGACACAGTACTCCAGACGAGGCCTCACCAATGTCGAATAGAGGGGGACGATCACGTCCCTCGATCTGCTGGCAATGCCCCGACATATACAGTTTAACATCATTCCAGATTCAGTTGTTCATTATGATAATTCTGGATAATCTCAGTCCCCTATAAACAATCACTTCTTGAAGCTTCAATTCTTGGCCTCCATGACTTCCTTAAGAATTTCGGGTTCTGACCGCATTGAGAGAGGTTTATTGGCCTCACTTTAAAAGATGAGAGCTGAGGCACGGTGTATAAGTGCCCACTGCCGGGGTGAGCTTTGAATGGGGGAATGTCTGCATCTTGGATCTCCTAAATGGTGGTTTTGGTGTGTGGTTTACAAACATCCCCATCAGTCAGGTTGTGGAAGTGAATTAATATTTGGCTTTGAGGCTTGGCTGTCTGTGGCTATATCCTGTGGAGAGCTCCTTTGACCAGCTGCCTTCCTTTCTGACAATGGAGACTGTAGCTGCCCTATAAAACCTCCTCAGCACACTTGGGGTTACGATCCAAGCCTGGCCTGCAGAGCCTCTTGGCTGAGGCGTCTCCCTGTGCTGGGCCCGCTGCCCAGGGTCCCCCTCGCTCTCCACAGCTGCTCACTGCACCCAGCTCCAGACGGCTCCAGCCCCAGCTGCACCACTCGTTCTCTGCACGGCTGCTGCTCTGCCTCCAGCTCCCTGGGCTGCTTCTCTGGCCCCCTGGCTCTGGTTGCTGCAGCTTTGCTCCCAGGACAGGTCTGCTCTGCAGGCTGCTTCTGTGACTCTGCTCCCAGCACTGACCTGCTTCCTGGGCTGCTTCTCTGGCCCCTCTGGCTCTGGTCGCTGCAGCTCTGCTCCCAGGGCAGGTCTGCTCTCTCGGGATCTGGCATAGCTCTGCTCCCCAGCTCAGCTCAGGCCCCTGCTTTCTCCTTAGCTCAGCCCCACTCTGTCTGACCCAGCACACTGAGGATGCAGTCCTGGATCTTCCTTCTCAAACTGATCTGGTTTCCTGCCACCCACAGTCCTCAACCTGACTCCATATACGCTAAATTTAAGCAATTTTAATTAAACTTGACAAATTTGTGCCAGAGCCAGCAGATTGATGGGTAGATAAGCCTGTTGCTTCAGCCTCTGGGTTTGTTGGTATCTTATGACTTCTGGGTGGATAGCATGAAAACATTCAACTGTTCCTAAGGAACTGAATCGGGAATACAGAGACTAAAAGGATAAACACATCAGGCACTGCACGTACAAGGAACTGAGTGTCACCACACCTCACTTCCAGGTGCCTAGAAAATCACTGGGATTCACAAAGCCTGAGTTAGGCCCACGGCTTCCCTGTACAGTGAATGGGGAGAGGGAGGCACCTCAGAATGGGATTCGCAGCAGGCTACCCAGCTCCTCACCTCACCTAGCCAGTAGGGGATGCCTAGGTGAGGGGTGTGTCCTCAGCCCCACTCCCCTCAGGGAGTTCAGCACATAATTCGGGGCTCCAGAAGGCGCCGGTCTCTGCTTAGGATTCTCAGTGGCAAACCCTCTCTTGGCAATAGGTGCTTATGCTGCTTTTGCAAGAAACTGGGGATGGGGGAGAGACTTGGAGCAGGGGGACTGGATCTTGGGTCTTCCACCTTCCAGGTGAATGTGCTATCGGTCTCTCTCTTGCCCAAGGACTTGCTCATTATTTATCCACAGTGGAACAGCTTCAACAGGAGACACTGTTGGACCCCCAAAGCCTAGTGGCTAGGGGACTCATCTGAGAGTGGCAGAGCCCTGTTCAAATCCCTTCTCCCACTCAGGCAGAGGGAGGACTTCTGGTGGGGACCCAGACATCCCAGGTGAGTACCCTAACTACTCGGCTAAAAGTTACACTCATGAGGGAGATCATCCTCCTGCTCCTTGCCCCCACCCCCACCTGTGTTCTGTGATCTCCCATGCAGGGCCCAATCCAAGAGGTGAGCTCTGAGCATGCCCACTGGAGCAGGCCCGGCATGCAAGTTAGGCGACTAAACAACTCTCTTCCCCCTGTTCATGCATTGCTCTGGGGCTGGAGCCTCTGGATCTCTGGCATGGGGCTGCAGCGCGCACACGTTGAGATGGAAACCTAGGAACCAATTACTGCCAAAATGTAAGCGGGGGAATAGTCCCGCTATTGTGGGGAACTTTCCTGGCTTCTGCACGACCCCGGTGAAGTGGGCTAGCGAAAGGATCTGAGTCCTCGCTCCCACTTCCTTTACCCAGTGGCCTCCCTGCCCTTGAGGACTCCCCTTCCACTCTCCTCTCTGGCAGAGTCCTCGTAACCCCAACAAGGCTGGGCCCAGGATTCCTGGCGGGCTGGACCCCCAACCCTGCTGTGGTCACCTAGGACAGGGGGTAGGGTGTCCTTACTCCGGGGTACTCTCTCTGCCCTGGGCACTTCTCTGACCCACTGACCATTACATACAAGTTAAAGCAAATGCAAGTTATTTAATCAAGAATTAATTTTAAAAAGAATAAGGAAAAATGGGAAAGGTTAAAGGAAACACATCACCCCGCTCTGTGGCTGGGAACATCACAAACAGCGTCTCTGGAACGTCAGGGCAGTTCACAGTCTGCTCCTTGTAAGTCCCAGGCCTCCTTCTCCGGCCCTGGCCGTGCTGCAGGGATGCCGTGGGTTGGACGCTTGCTCTGGTGGTGGCTACACGCTCTCAGGCGCTAAGTGGTAGGACCCTTCTGCCCAGTGTCGCCCCCGCCCTGTCGGGGTTACGATCCAAGCCTGGCCCGCAGAGCCTCTTGGCTGAGGCGTCTCCTTGTCCTGGGCCCGCTGCCCAGGGTCCCCCTCGCTCTCCCCAGCTGCTCACCGCACCCAGCTCCGGACTGCTCCAGCCCCAGCTCCACCGCTCTGTCTCAGCACAGCTGGGGCTCTGCCTCCAGCTCCCTGGGCTGCTTCTCTGGCCCCTCTGGCTCTGGTTGCTGCAGCTCTGCTCCCAGGGCAGGTCTGCTCTGCAGGCTGCTTCTGTGACTCTCCTCCCAGCACTGACCTGCTTCCTGGGCTGCTTTTCTGGCCCCTCTGGCTCTGGTTGCTGCAGCTCTGCTCCCAGGGCAGGTCTGCTCTCTCTGGGCTGTGCCTCTGGCTTTGGGGCTGCAGCTCTGCTCCCAGGACAGGGTCCACTCTCTCGGGATCTGGCCCAGCTCTGCTCCCCAGCTCAGCTCAGGCCCCTGCTTTCTCCTTAGCTCAGCCCCACTCTGTCTGACCCAGGCAAATCCAGCTCACACGGGGACGGGACCTCCCTGGCCTCCTGACTCCCTGATTAGCCTGCCTGCCCTGTCATTCAGGCTGACCTAAAGCATTGGCCTCTCCCCATTGTTCCTGGGGACTGTCAGTCTCAGGGTCCTGATTCCCCATCGACCCTTCCCCCCCTTTTAGTACTGGGAGCTAGCCAACCAAAACACCCCCACTGAATGTTAGTAAGGGGGCAACAGTCCCCTTACAAAAACATAGGTGCCAAGTGACTTGAGTGCCTACAGGGCTCAGGGGCTGCTGAGCAGGGGAGCTTGGTGAATCCCAGTGGGGACTGATTCTGGGCATTTGTGAATCCAGCCCCTGAATTCTAATCACTAAAAGATCCCACCCTCAGGACCAAGGTTTCCAAAAGTCTCTTAATATGAAAGCAAAACTCTGTCGGTAGGAAACCGACTTTCTCTGTTGGGCTTGTAGCAATCCATGGCAGAAGTTTCAAGGAAAGCTGCCCCCTAGAGGCTCTTTCTTGAGGAGAATACAGAACACTTCCCCCTGCCCCCCTGTCACACTCCACACCACATCTTACTTGGTTTCTAATCTGGGCTTGCTTTCATCAAAGGAACCAAACAGCCTTGGGCCTAATGGCAGGCAGTGTTGCCCAATTACTCTCTTCACTGGAGTTTCCTTGACTTGGAGTTTGTACATGGTCATTCTAGTGGACTACAGGCCAATACCAGGCTTTCCCAAACAGAGAGCTTGTCTACCTGGTGATTTGGTGTGCGGCAAGGTGGGCTGTGACTTTACCCTGCTGTTCACTAACTGGCCAGGTGGACCCTGCTGCTTCACACTAAAAGTCCTGCACTACATCAAAGCACACAGCACTGTGGTAACATGCCCTAGGAAGCTCTTAGCGCACAGCAGCAGAGTCCTCATGGGCCGATCCCTGTTCCACAGGCTGACGTGCTGTAGAAGTTACAGCAGTGCTGAGCTGGAGCCGGTTCACACCAGTTCACCCGAACCGGTTGTTAAATTTTGAAGCTGTTTTAGAACCGGTTGTTAACCCGCTTTCCTGCAGGGGGCGCTGAGGCTTTGATGGGCTCCTGCCGGGAAGTGATGTAATTCCTCCTCTGGCCGCCGGGGGCGCTGCTGCGGGAGCCATGTGGGCTGCCCCCTGGCACTGGGCAGGAGCCCTGGTGCTGCTGCTGCTCCCCTGGCCCTGGGGCTGCTGCCTGGTGGGTCCCCGGCTGCTCTGCTGGGCCTGGGCTGCGTCCTGCTGCTCTCCCCGTGAGCGCCCACCACCCTGCCCGCAGCCAGCCCTCGTCGCCACCCCCGCACCCCCTGCCCTGCCTCCAGCCAACCCCTGCCGCACGGACCCTCTCCCCTGTCTCCAGCCAGCCCTGCACCCCCTGCCCGCAGCCAGTCCTGCACCCCCTGTCCTGTCCACAGCCAGCCCCTGCCGCATGCACCCCCTGCCCTGCCTCCAGCCACCCCCACACCCCCTGCCTGCAGCCAGCCCGTCTCCAGCCACCCCCTGCCCTGCCCACACCAGCCCCTGCCGCACCCCCTGCCCTGCCCGCAGCCAGCCCCTGTTTCCATCCACCCCCTGCCCGCAGCAGCCCCGCTGCATCGCCCTGCCTGCAGCCAGCCCTTGTCTCCAGCCACCCCCGCACCCCCTGCCCACAGCCAGCCCCTGTCTCCAGCCAGCCCTGCACCCCCCTGCCCTGCCTGCAGCCAGCCCCTACCTCCAGTCAACCCCTGCCCTGCCTCCAGCCACCCCCGCACCCCCTGCCCTGCCTCCAGCCACCCCCACACCCCCTGCCTGCAGCCAGCCCGTGTCCAGCCACCCCCTGCCCTGCCCACACCAGCCCCTGCCGCACCCCCTGCCCTGCCCGCAGCCAGCCCCTGTTTCCATCCATCCCCTGCCCGCAGCAGTCCCACCGCATCGCCCTGCCTGCAGCCAGCCCTTGTCTCCAGCCACCCCCGCACCCGCTGCCCACAGCCAGCTCCTGTCTCCAGCCAGCCCTGCACCCCCCTGCCCTGCCTGCAGCCAGCCCCTACCTCCAGTCAACCCCTGCCCTGTCTCCAGCCAGCCCCGCACCCTCCTGTCTCCAGCCAGCTCCGCACCCCCCTGCCCTGCCCACAGCCAGCTCCGCACTCCCTGCCTCCAGCTAGCCCTGCCCCACATCCCTGGCTGCAGCCGGCCCCACGTCCACTGGTGCCCTGCAGTTCCCGGGGCAGTAACCCTGCACACCTGCTTCAATGAGGAAGGCAGAGGGCCAGAGGTGATCGGAGCTGGAAATGTATGACTGGGAACAAGGGCACATAGCACTCTAGTCTGGCAGGGATCCTCCTCAAACCCCTTGTGGGGCCTTCGGAGCACAGTCCGTCACTGCCCACCAGTGCTTCCACATGCAGCCTGCAGCACATGAGTGACAATGTCCTAATTGCAGGACTCTTACATTTGCCTTCAGGAGATAATTGCCAGAGGAACTCCGCTTACATGCCTGCCTCTCCCCCATCTCAACCACCCCACGCCAGACCTCTATCACTAAATACTTGGAATTCCCCAGGAAGCAGAAACCTTGACTAGTAGCATTCCCCTTACACCCACTGGGGGTGAACATTTGCCCTGTGTAAAACAGCAGCTGGTTTTATCTCATTCCACAAATGGCATTCTGCCCAACTCAGCTGCCTTCCAGCTGAGCCTCCTCGCAGCCCGCAGCTGGTGTGGATGCAGTCATGCTAGCAGCTCAGAAGGTGGGGCAGCTGCAGGAGAAGGGGAGCAGTGGGTTGTGGTGCTGTCAGAATGGCAGGTTATCTTTGTACAGCTTTCCTTTCATTTGGCCCAGGTGGCCCAGTGTCTCTGCTTAGCCTGGGCCTGGCAAAGACAGGACTAAGCATCCTTAGGGGCCAGACAGGAGGAGGTGCTAGCAGTGTAGCGGGGGTAGGGGCTAGAGGGAATGGTGTCTGCCCCTGTCCAGTGAGCTTGTCTCCCCTTGGTTAGAGGTCTGTGAGCTGGGAGGCAAGTTTCTCACTTTTGTAGCTGATGTTGGGACCAGTTCTCTGTGGACCTTGCTGCAGAGCGCTTTACATGGGGCTGCCTTGGGAGATCAGCTGGCAGTTACAGCAGGGGCAGAAAGAACCTGTCTCTGCCTGGTTATGGCAGCGGCTGCCAGAGGGAGCACACTGGCCTCCTATCTGGCAGGGTGTGGACAGCAAGCCCGGGGTGTGGGGGAAAACTCTGAGGGAAAGAGGAATACCTCATCCTGCCACTAAACGTAAGTGGTGGGACCCACCAAGGTGGAGAAGCAGCTCTGTCACGGGAGGTTCCCTCTGTGACGTTCTGTGCCCCGTGGGAGCACCCTGCCCCCCCGTGTTCATCCTTGTAGAGTGATTGTGTGATATCCAGTATAGGGTTTGTCATGTTGGGTGTCTTTGGGGAGCTCATGGTGCACTGAGCATTGTTGTAGCAATGTTGTGGTAGTTGTTGTTGTAGTAATATAGTGATGTTATAGGTTGTAGTTTCATGTATATAGTTATAAGGCTGAACATGTGTCCTCATGGTTTAAAACGTGGCCCAGGAGTGGAGGTTCTCACAGCAGAACAGGGTCAGGCTGGCTCCCAGAGTCAAGGATTGGAGTGACTCAGCAGATCACCAGTCCAGATAACACCAGAGGGGAATGTCACACCCTCCCTCCTTAGTTTTCCAAGACTGGGTTTTCTTTTCAGTTTCAGTGTCTCCATTGACTTTAGTGGGCCACCCTTGTCTTTCACGGGGTTGTACAATGGTAGGTGCTTGAAATTGTTTTTTTGTGATCAACTAGCCTGGGACATGCCCCTCCCTGCCAGATTGCTTCCCCACACTACTATGAGGTGATGCTGTAGTTGCATCCTGGTTACAATTACAATGTTCTACACCTAGGGCTTTCTTCACGTACAGTGGTGCAGCTTTAGTGAAGACACACTCCCATTGGCGTAGTTAATCCACCTCCCCGAGAGGCAGGAGCTGTGCTGATGGGAGAAGCTCTCCTGGCAACATAGCACTGTCTACATGGGGGGTTGGTATAGGACTATGCCGCTCAGGGGTGTGGCCGGTTATACCCGTCTAGGTCTGTAGCATAGGCCTGGTTATAGACACATGACTACACAATCTGTACACAGTTCTCCTACTGACCATTAAGTTCAGAACATTACACCTTTTAAAGACATTACTTGACATATGTCTACACAATAACATGATATACAACCAGTTGATTCAACTGCTTAATCTTTGGAGTTCAGACCCTCTGGCCTCCCTTACGGGTGTCTGGAACCTGATAGATTCACAAAGGGAAAGGAACCCAGGGGATTTTTTTGCTTTGATTACACAGAGGAAGTTGTGATTCTCTTTCAAAAACCAGCTGGTCAGTTACCAGATTAAGGGTTAGGTGCATCTGGAATTTTACACTTCAAAGAATCCAGAGAGATCTAATTTATTGCAGATGTAAGACGTGTCAGGATGAGCTCCACCCTGACATCTGGTGGTGAGGTGTGGCAAGTTGTGGAAAAGAACTTCAGGGGCTGATCTCATTTGCATAGGCACACCCACCCCGCCTAGAATGAGGCCATAGCTGCCCAAATTGGTCACTTTGGCTGCTGTGAGATCCCCAGTGTCTCTGTTATTGGGGCAGGAAGAATACATTGTTATTACCCTGATTATGGGAACTGTGCTTGGAACTGTACTTGGCCTTTTGTTATGATGGAGGGACTCACCATCACCTAAGTAGCACTCGCTAGGCAAGGGTCATGGGTTCCAAAACTGTGTGAATGGAGAGAGGCTGGGGACAAGTATTAATACTTGGTGGCATGGGCCCCTTGGTAAGGGCCTTACATGCTGATTGCACTTCCTCCTCTCTCCACTGTGGAATATCAGAGCTAATTTTGATTCCATTAGGAGTCTAGTTACAGGCTGCTGAGCTCACTTTGGGCTAATGGTGCACTAGCATTGGGGCTCCCCTACTGCAAGCTGAATTCACCAAAGAGCTGAACTGACCAAGAGCTGAAATCACTGAGTGTTGTGTTAAGTAGTGGGGGAGCCTGAAGATATATTGTGGAGCAGTTTGTGGGATGGCTGGAGTGCCTTGTGGACAGGCCGGTGGAGCAGTTCGTGGGACGGTGGGAGCTGCTTGTGGGCCGCGGAGCAGTTTGTGGACCGGCTGGTGGAGCAGTTCGTGGGACGGCAGGAGCTGCTTGTGGGCCGCGGAGCGGAGCTGAGTGAAGGAGTTCGTGGGGCGGCTGGCGGAGCGAAGCGAAGCGAAGGCCTATGGAGCTGTGGGGCGGTCAGCTTCAGATCATGTAAGGTGCCTCTTACCCCTGTCCCATCTCCACCCAGGTTGGGAGGTAAAGCTCCGCAGATAAACTTTCGAACTCTGGGGCTGCCCTGACCAGGGACAGAGACTTTTGGGTCATTGGACTTTTAGGACTCTGGGTGATTTGGGGTTGCTGGACTCAAGAACCAAAGGGAAAGGGGCATGCCCCAATTTGCTTGGGGTGGGTTTTTTTGCTCATGGGTTGTGTTATGAATCCTGTTGGTGGTGTTTCCCCAACATAATGCCACATTGTTTCTCTCTGTTATTAAAAGGCTTTTTGCTACACTCAGACTATATGCTTGCGAGAGGGGAAGTATTGCCTCTTGGAGGCGCCCAGCGGGGATGGTATATATTTGTCCCAGGTCACTGGGTGAGCCGGTTTGCATTGTGTTATTGGAATGGATCCCCTAGATATTGAACCCAGCCCTTGTTGCTGCCAACTCTGACGGGCAGAAGGGTTACACACAAAAGCAGGGCCTCCTTTAGCAACTTAATGCCATGAGTGTGAATTACTTACGTAGGAAGGAAGTGAAGCCAGTACTTTGGGCTCTAAGGCTATGTCTACACTGCCCTGCAATTTGGAGTACAGTAGAACCCTATTTATCTGACCCTCCATTATCCAGCTCTCCCTGTTAATGGAACTACCAGGGCACACACATCCAGAAGCGGGCGATCTCTCCAGTGGCCACTAGTTGGTGCTGCAGCAGAGCACTTTCCCATTTTCTTGATTATCTGAATTTTTGATTATCTGGTCTGGCCCTGATCCCAGTTCGATCAGATAATCGGGGTTCTGCTGTATAGGGGTGTGAATAGCAGTGTGCACTAAAATGCTGCACTGTAACTTCCCCATGTGGACGCTGCAGATGCAAACTAAAAGCTTCCTGGTTAGTATTAATATAGCCCCATTTGAAGAGGACGATGTTAAGGCAAACTAGGGGCTGTTTAGTTCATGCCCACAGTGTCCGCACGGGGGAGTTACAGCGCAGCACTTTGGTGAACTGCAGGGCAGTGTAGACAAGCCCTAAGGCACGCTCATAAAAAATGCAAGAGGGTGAGTAAACAATATCCACTCAACAAGGGTAGAAAGATGGTTTAAGTACTTGGCCCTGAATGGCGGTAGGAGCTGTACCAGTCAACTGCTCTCCTCTTACTTCCACACCAAGGGCTTGGTAGAAACAGGCTCATAAAAGACCGGCTGGGTTCTGACTAAAACAAAATGTCCCTCTCGCTATCCAAGGCAAATGGGCAGCGGGGCACTGGGTCACTGTCTGCCCCTAAGTCAGCTGGTCATGTTCATGTTGGGCCCAGCATGCAAGCTGCTCCACCCTGCACACTGGTTCTCTAGTGTTAGCATTCTCGACAGGATGTTCAGGCTTGCTGGGATGGAGAAGAAAGGGATTCCTCTCCCCTCTCCACTCAGACAGGAATTCGGACAAAACTCCAAGCACAAAATCTCTTTCTGGTTGTGGCTATTTAACTTTGCTACAAGCTAAACTGGGAACAACGTACCCTTCCGTAAAACCCTGGAATTAATTCAGACAGGGTATCGGTGCAAACGAGCCTCAGTAATCCATCATTGTTATTGCTGCAATTAATACCTGGCTGAGAAGGCTGGGCAGAGCGTGTGATGAAGGTGGCGTGTGCTGAGGAAAAATTCCACTTGTACGGGATTTTGGAGGCACACCTTAGGTGTTCCCAGATAAAACTCCCACCATCTGAATTTAAATAAGGAACGTCCTTGCACGTAACACGCCATGTCAGTAAGTGCTATACGTCAAATCCTGCCATTAACATGCTTGGGTGTGGACAACAGCGGTCTAACGTTGAGGTCTGTTGCTCACTTGTGATGGTTTTCACTGCACTTCCCTATTTCCTATTTTCCTACCTTAGGTGGCAGTGTCTCCATTCAGCCCCCAAGAGCCATTCTTACCCTGCTAGCCATGCTAAGTGATCACTTTCCCTCCTGCAGCCTTGCCGCTAATGGACTCCCAACAAATCCATAGATCTCACTGAAGTTTTTTTTAAAAAGATAACCAGCTGTAGGTGGCAAGAGCTATTTACGAGGAAGTACTGCAAATGTATAAGAATCCTTCTCACTGTGCCTGTATCATCCTGAACTCATTCTCCAGCTTCAGAAAACTTAAAAATGATCTCCAGTAATCTCTGGGACAGACCCAGCTGAATAAAGTAGCTGTTCTTAATGTGCATCAAGACCATACCAGGGAACTAGATATAAATAAGATTGCTGACAGTTTCAGCCAGAAAGCTTTAGTGAGACATAATGTCTTTAAACTGGGACGTTAGTGAAGACAGCTTGTAGGTGATTGCGATGATTTTAATATACTGTAATTCATAATGTAATTATGTAATCCATAATAATTTAATCTACTAATAATTTAATAATTTAACATAGTAAAGATACCAATGATAGACACATCCAGTAACTAGACTATGAAAGAAGTGTATAAATATGCTGAAAATAGCCTCTCCCCCCAAAACTGGCAGAGAGCCCCCCCTCCCCAAAAACACACACCTCTCCAAAAGCTCCCACCGACAAAAACAAAAGTCAGCGCAGCGCCTATGCCCACTTACCACAGTGACTGTGTCAATAAGCAAGAGCTCTGTTCCTGATCAGAGAGAAGCCAGAAATTCAGCCTCTAATGTGCCAGTCCAGAGCTTTCTAGGAAATGTCCTGGCTGCTGCTTTGGTTAGCAGTCAGAGTGATGGAAACCTGCGTAAACAGTTCTTGCTAACTGATACCATGCAGAATAGTCTGAGCTATTAGCTGGCACTTCACATCTGTTTCCTGAACTCTTGCAGGGGGAGTCTGATGACCCCTAGCACCTGGAAACTTGCTTGCAACAGAGGTGAACAATCTAGGCATTTGGGGGCTTGGTCTATATTAGACAAACTGTACCCGTGTAACTGGATCAATAGTAAACTCTTTGAGTCACATCATGGCAAACCAGTTTCAATGAGCTTAAGAAAGTAACTTGCCAACAGGGACGGCGAGTTGTGTGGTCCCGTGAGGCCTGTGCTCCAGGAATATTCAGGCCCGGGGGCCCGGCTCCACCAATGTTCAGGGCTGGATCTCTCTCCTGGCCCCACTTCTGGCCCTGGGCAATTTAAAAGGGCCCGGGGACCCCACCGCCAGCACAGTGGGGCTAAAGCAGCTTCCTGCCCGCCCTCGCTCGACGCCACTCCCAGAAGTAGCTGGCACGTCTGTGTGGCCCCTGAGGGGTGTCTCCGCACGCTGCCCCCACCCCGAGTGCTGCCTCTGCTATTGGAACTGGGCCAATGGGAGCTGTGGGGGTGATGCCTGTGGGCAGCGGTGCACGGAGACCCCCAGGCCCCACCCCGCCTAGGAGCCACTGCCAGAGGGGTGTGTGGGCCGCTTTTGGGAGCCGCCCGAGGGAATTGCTGCACCCAAACTCCCAGCCCAGAGCCCGCACCCTGCACCCAAACTCCCTCTGAGCCCGACCCTTCACCCCTCCCGCACCCAAACACCCTCCCAGAGCCTGAACCCCCTCCTGCACCCAAACTTCCTGCCAGAGCCTGCACCCCAAACCCTCTCCCACACCCAAACTCCCTCCCAGAGCCTTAGGCAGGTGTGTGTGTGGCGGGGGAGGACTTGGATCCGATCTGGACACCATCAAAAATTATACAAACCTGCTGCCCCCTGCGTACCAAGTTAAGTTAAAGCCATTTCAGCAAGATTTGAACCTGTTTAACTCAGGGAGTCACTGGCTTAAACTTCACTGAAACCAGTTTCAATGAGGCTTAAAGTCAGTAACGTGTCTCTACATCAGGGGTTTGTGCTGATGTAATTTAAAAAGTCACACCATTGCAACTTGCCTAATAGGACAGGGCCCTGGTCTTATAAGCAGTAGAGTCCAAATCTTGTTTTTCCTGCATGTTGTTTGCAACTTCTGGCCCTCTTGTCTGACAAGGGGCAGTGGAAGGCTGGGTTACTAGGTGGCCTATGTTGTGCAGCAGCCATCGTGAGTAATTAGCAGACGAGGAGCTAAAGACATTGGTACTGTGTATTTGTACTGTACCTACCAGAGAACTCACAAGTTATGTTGACAATGGAGAGGACCTGAGAATTGGCAATGGCTGAACAGTGATGTCTAGTCCAGGACTAGTTAGTTCCATGGCTCACTCTCTGGTCACCAAAGTGCTGCCTCTCTGACTTGGCCTAGCATGCTCTCAGGAGGGTCTCTAAGGCACCTGGGTAGCAGCATGGCATATTGGGTCAGGTGTAGGAAGGGAAGGAGAAGGCAAGGGGTGCATGGAAGCGATTGAGGTGGGGTTGAGAGTAGGCTTGTTAAGACAGCTTTAACAAGATGGAGCCAGGGACCTATAGACGAGACAGCCTGACTTCCATACCTGGGAAGCTACTAGAGCAAACACCTGCAGGATGAGGGGTGATCACTAGCTGCCAGCCTGGATTTACCAAGAACAAATCATGCCAAACGAGCTTGATTTCCTTTTTTGATGGGGTAACTGGTTTGGTGGACAGAATATAATTGGACTTCAGCACGGCTTTTGACACAGCCCCACGTGACATTCTGATAAGTAAGCTGAAGAAATGCAGGCTTGGTGGAACTACCATTAAGTGGATACAAAATTGGATAAATAACCGCGAAGAGTAACTATTAATTGGATGATGTCAGATTGGAGGGAGGTCTCAAGTGGGGTTTCACAGGGATTTGGTCTGGTTCCGGTGTTGCATAACATCTTTATTAATGGTCTGGATGTAGGTCTAGAGGGCACACTGATCAAATTTGCAGATAACTCAAAGCTAGGGGGGTTGCCAACACTTTGGAGGATAGAGCTACAATTCAGAGGGATCTTGATAAATTGGAGAACTGAGCTATAGACGACACAATGAAGGACAACAAAGATTCAACAAAGGCAAATGTCAGGTGCTACACTTAGGGAAGAAAAACAAAATGCACCTATACAGAAAATGGGGGAGAACTAGCTTGGCAGCAGCACTGCTGAGAAGGCTCTGGGAGCGGTGGTGGATCACAACCTCAACATGAGTCAGCAACGCAATGCTATTGCAAAAAAAGCGAATGCAATTTTAGGTTGCATTAACAGAGGCATAGCTTGCAAGTCACAGGAGGTCATAGTACCGCTCTACTGGGCACTGGTTAGGCCTCAGCTGGAGTACTGTGTCCAATTTTGGTCACCAATGTATAAAAAGGATGTGGAGAAATGGAAAGGATCCAGAGGCGAGCAACAAAGATGATCAAAGGGATGGAATGTAAGCCATATAAGCAAAGGTTGAAGGAACTGGGTATATTTAGTTTGGAAAAGGAGCAGATTAAAGAGGGACACAAGTCTTCAAATACTTGAAAGGCTGCCATAAAACAGATGGAGAAAAGTTGTTCTCTCTTGCCACAGAGGACAGGACAAGAGACAATGGGTTCAAACTACAGCACAGCAGATTTAGATTAAATCCCAGGAAAAACGTCCTAGCTGCAAGAACAGTAGGACAATGGTACAGACGCCAAGGGAGGTTGTGGAAGCTCCTTCACTGGAGGTTTTCATAAAGAGGCTGGAGCCATCTGCCTTGGATGGTTTAGTCACAACAAATCCTGCATCTTGGCAGGGGGCTAGAATAGATGACCTTTGCAGTCCCTTCTAACCCTGTGATTCGATGATTCTACAGGTGTTATGCAAGGACTTATCATGCTACTCCATTTTGAGCACAAGGTGGAGATCCTGCTTCGCAAGCTAGTAAACTGACCTGTTCACACAATGCTCCCTCTGGCATTCTGTCTACTTCACTTCTGATGTAATGCTTTGCAGAGCTCCGTAGTTGTGTATTGGCTCTATCTAAATAAAAATTGCATACATTAAATATTAATAAATGGCTCACGGTTTGCAAAGTGTCCCGAACACACACTGTCACCTGCATAAACAGCAAATCAAAGGTAACTAAGGAGAGGAGTCAGGTCATAGAGCTGTCGTTACAGCACCTGCATGGAAAAGGTAACTGTGTCTGAAGGCTTAACCTTTACCTCCAACGAACGCCTCTGCTGCTTTTCTGATGTGTACAATACAGGCCTCCTTGACTGCTTAGGTTTCCAGTCACTTGTCTCCAGTGGCATTTCTGGTGTTGGTTTGCCAGAGGAGACAGGACTTGAATTTCTTGTGGGCATGGAAGAAAGCTCAGCTTTTTTCCCTTCTCTTGGTCCTTCCCTACTCCGCCCTCCCCACACACAGCCTAGCACAGTTTGCCTCTAAAAGAAAATAAACATAGCTGTTATCTGTCAAAATTATAATCAATAAAAACTGAATTCTGCCAAGCCTTCTTATCCCACTGCAACAGAGCGATCCTTAGCTTTGGGGTTTCAGGCTCCTTGAGGAAAAGTTGTTCTTGGAATCCAGGTTACCTTTGTTGTTCAATTCTGAACTCTTCTGCTGCTTTAAAATCCCAGAGCTTGTTTGGGATAATTCAACCCAGATGACTATATTTTTCATCTGGCAAGCGAGGTGTATGGAACAGTCATATCTCCTAATGGGTTTAGAGTATTGTCACTTACTCATGGTTATTTTTCTATGTGAGTTGCTTCAGAAAAATCTCTTCTAATGCTGGAAGTTGAATACAAGGTGAGTATCAGCAGACAAAGTCTCACTACGATTGTTCTGCCCATCCATGTAGTAAGCGGCATCAATCCAAAGAAGCTTCGTTTTGTTTCCACAGACATCCCCACTGTGGAGTCGGTGACTGTCAGGCCTTGTGGATTCGCTTCTCTGTTTACCATTAGAAAGGAACCAATTTCCTGATACTGGATCAGTGGTATTTACTTCAGCAGAGCCCTTAGAGTTAAGATTACTGTGATTGCTCCATCTCCCTTGGGGTCAGTAGAGGCTGAGAGGCGAGTAGATAACTACTGATCTTTACCTATTTCTGGATTGCCAGGCTAGTACCAATCATTTTAGGGCTCTGGCACTGGAGCGGGGTTAGTTTTGTACTGGGTACTCCTAACTTCAGGGGTTACATGGATTTCCCTCACAAATGCCTTCAACTCCCAGGCCAGAAGTTTGTTCCTTTTATTTCCTCTTGTTTCTGCTGAGAGCATCTGAGTGAGCTTCAACTTGATCTGTTTAATAAGGTATTTTATTTCCCTCTTGTATCATAAAACCAGGAGAAACTTTCTTTGTAACTCTTTGTTCATGTAACTTTCTCGCCTCTTTGCTCAAGCTTTCCCATCCCATTCCTCCTCTCGCTGACCTCTCCTTGACACCTTCCCTGCCTTGGCAATGCCCTTTTAATACTGTAAAAGTCAAAGTAATGAAGTGCAAAACTTCTTCATTGCTGTCTGGATTTGGGGAGTAACTTTAAACATTGCAGACTAACCGTAGGTTCATCAAGCTCACCTCGTAAATGGGAGCAGACTAGTGCTTGTTCCAGCCATGCAGCTTTCAGCTCATTACAGGAGAAAGAGTGCTGAGAGCGGTGCCCCTCTGTGGGCAAAAGAAATAAGCAAAATCTTTATCGTTCGGAGTAGGAGCTCTCCAGCTTCTTCCCGTGGCCTCTCTCAGGCTGCCAGAGCTCTTCTCTGGGTTGTCTCTTCCTGTTCCCACTTGCAGGGATTTGTCCCCTACACTGCAAGCTTCTGGCCTCTCCAGAGGGCAGTGTCCATTGGGTCACTCTCCGCCACTCATTTCCATGCAGGGTTCCCAGGGTATGAGATGGGGAGTAGCGCCAACCACCGTGTCAGCTCTTCCCCTGCTCCTGTGAAGACCATCTGTCTGTACGCAGCCACTGAGAGGGTGAAAAGCAGAGAAGTGTTTTTATAACACAGACTTTCTGGCCTTCAGTGCCCCTGGAAATTGTATTGAATATCCTTCTCTCCAAGACTCTGTTGGAACTGGGGAGGCAAACAGGGTTTTCCTGTCTGTCAGGAAGATTGTTTCATTTTAAATTTAAGAAAAAGTATCTGCTGGTACTAGTTAGATATAACCTGTATCTATTGCTTTCGCTCTCTGTATTCTGTTCAACGTGTACTATTTTCTTAGCCCAGAGAAACATCATACCACAATGAAATATTTCTGTGAAAGACCTCTCTTATCCTCTCTGACTGAAACAGGCAGTTCCCCAAAAGTCAAGGGATTAAGCAGAGATGAGGGAGGCCAGAACTCAAACTCTATCCCCAATCCCACTATAGACTAGAACTAACTTGCCATAAAAAACTGCTGCTGTTTAGTTCGGTCTTGGAAATTCACCACTACAAGTTCAGCAAGTAATTTTGCACTTGGGTACGTTTTTGTTTCTCTGAGGAATGGGAAGGTTAAGTGATTTGTCCAAGATAATATAGCAAACCTTTCTCAGAACTAAGATTGGAACACGGCCCTGTGGTTAATCCACCGTGCCTCTGGGGCAACTCATGCAACTTCCGTCTCAATCTGCCTGTTTGTAGAGTGGGCTAACAATGCTCACTTGGCTCTATCAGACGCTCTGCAGATCTACAGATGAATGCTATCTAGGTGCTAAATCTCTAGAACAAAAGTAATATTCCCATTTTACAGAGGTGGAGACTGAGAGGCTGGTTAATATGGGTGTGTGCACAGCTGCTGGCTTCTGTTTTTGCCGGTGGGTGCTTTCCACGGTCTGGTTTCAATGTGCACCAAGTACAAGTCCTCCCATACAGATCTGCAAGGCTCGGCACTGGTGTCATCAACCCCTCTGAAATATCTGGGGCATCTCCAAGAGACTGAGATGACCCTGTCTTGACTGCCCACAAATACAGGATGATGCCACGTACCAACTCCTTAGCAGATGTTGTTGCAGTACCTGAAACATAAATATGCCGCTGGCTTAGTCTGGAATAATGCTGCTGGGAAGAGGAGAGGCTGCGAGTGGAGCTGGCTGAGACCTCTTCTCTAGCCGCTGTCCATCAAGGGCAACTGCCCCCTGCTCATCACGGGGAGGGCAGGGTATGGGATTCACCACTAATCCTGGACAAATACCTGCTGCCCATAGCTTGCCAGGACCCGACATACTTTCCTGTCTGACAGAGATCAAGCCAGACCAATGTGCGCTCACATTACACAACATGCATACCTATCTGCGTAGTGGTCAGCTTCCTCTGGCTGCAGTTTGGTGCCATCTTATGGCTAAACAGCATACCCAGAGTAATCCCGCCTGTGTTCTTCTATGGCTGCCCTTGCAGTAGAGAAGGGAAAGGAAGCTTCCATTCTGAAATCAGGGTTTTTCCATTAGGACCCTGAGTGTGTACGTAAAGTTATTTTGTATCCACTCCCCCAGCAATGCTGGGACAGTCACTTAGAATGTGTAATTCTTTCATGCATGCCAGCATCCCTAAACAGATGAAAGACTTGTATAACTTTATTTAAAAGATTGCCCCTACTCCCTTTCCTGGGGTGGGTCTAAGACCCCTCAGTTATCCTACACAGACACCTCCCGCATCACCATTTAATTCATTTTCCACTCTAAGCCAATGGCCATATGGGCAGGGGGGACTCCTCTCCAACTATTGTTTTGTGGTTTGTTTTTTCCTTAAAACTAACCTCCCCTTTTCCCAATCAAACTTTACTGCTGTGTGGCTCTCATTCCCCCATCCTATCCCCCATTCCCTCCCACAAAAAGCCCCTCACTTTTATAAACCCAGGACTGGGTACTTGAGATTACACCTTCCTAAACATGAGTTGTATTTGAGTTTGGATTGATCTTCCATGGAAAGTAGTGTGATCCCCTTTGTTAGTGTGTCTTAAAACTAGACTAGACAAAGTCATTAGAGGAACAATTCTGCATTTGCTTCTTGTCCCATCTCTCATTCTCATGGAAGACAACTACCACAGTACAGGTCCATCCAATCTATAACCTACATGGTCAATTCCAACCAAACTTGATCAAAATATTGTTTATAATAAATTAAACATCTCCCTTGAGTGAAAATGAGCATGGTAAATGTGTAAAGGCCATGATTAAAGTTAGTTAAAAATTTCTGTGAACTTTTAAAAATGAAAATACCTTCTTGACCAATTTTTTTTCCCATCAAATAAAAGGCCTTTGAAACTGAACAAAACAATTACATTTCTTTAGGAACTTTTTGTGAATATGTATGTAACCCTTCTGCCCATCAGAGTTGGCAGCAACAAGGGCCGGGTTCAGTATCTAGGGGATCCATTCCAATAACACAATGCAAAACCAGCTCGAGCCCCCACCCAATGACCTGGGACAAATATATACCACCCCCGCTGGGCGCCTCCAAGAGGCGATACTTCCCCTCTCGCAAGCACAGAGTCTGAGTGTAGCAAAAGCCTTTTAATAACAGAAAGAAACAATGTGGCATTATGTTGGGGAAACACCACCAACAGGATCCATAACACAACCCATGAGCAAAAATCCCACCCCAAGCAAATTGGGGCGTGTCCTTTCCCTTTGGTTCTTGAGTCCAGCAACTCAAATCACCCAAAGTCCCAAAAGTCCAGCGACCCAAAAGTCTCTGTCCCTGGTCAGGGCAGCCTCAGAGTTCAAAAATTTATCTGCAGAGTTTTACCTCCCAACCTGGGTGGAGATGGGGGGGAGGGGAGAGTAGGGGCACCTTAAATGGTCTAAAGCTGATGGCCCCACCTCTCCATGGGGCTCCGCTCTGCCAGCCACCCCATGGGCTGCTCTAGGCATCCAACAAAATGCTCTGCTCCACCAGCCGCTCTGCTCTGCTCTGCTCTGCTCGCCGTCCCACAAACTGCTCCGCCATATGTCTTCAGGCTCCCCCACTACTTAACACAACACTCAGTGATTTCAGCTCTCGGTCAGTTTAGCTCTTTTGTGATTTCAGCTTGTAGTAGGGGAGCCTCAGTGCTGGTGCACCATTAGCCCAAAGCGAATTCAGCTCAGCAGCCTGTAACTAGACTCCTAATAGAATCAAAATTAGCTCTGATGATATTCTACAGTGGAGAGAGAAGGAAGTGCAATTAGCATGTAAGACCCTCACCAGGGGACCCAGACTACCAGATATTAATACCTATCCCCAACCTCTCTCAATTCACAGAGTTTTGGAACCCATGTCCCTTGCCTAGCGAGTGCTATTTAGTTGATGGCGAGTCCCTCCATCATAACAAAAGGCCAAGTGCAGTTCCACTGTCCTTGATTCCCATAATCAGGGTAATAACAATTTATTCTTCCTGCCCCAATAACAGAGACACTGGGGATCCCACAGCAGCCAAAGTGACCATTTGGGCAGCTATGGCCTCATTCTAGGTGGGGTGGGTGTGCCTATGCAAATGAGATCAGCCCCTGAAGTTCTTTTCCACAACTTGCCACACCTCACCACCAGATGTCAGGGTGGAGCTCATTCTGACTCTGCTTACATGTATATGTGTGTTTAAACCAGCTTTTAAATCATGATGGCCCGGAGGATCTGCTTCTCAGGAATTTTATCTACTAAGGCTTGCTTCTGTGGCTTATGCCAAACTGGGATTTCCCTCGATTTTGGGCCACCTGTACATACCTCACATCAGACATTAGCTTTTAGACTCAAAATAGCTGTAGAACTGGTTGGCTTCAGCACTCCGAAGGTTATGCAGGTTCACTGTAAACTGCAATATGAAACTGGAGACAAGTTAATAAAGGATTATACTGAACATCTGCAATGCTGGCCTGGTCTCCTAATGACATCCTGAAAATGACCCTTTTGACATTGGGACAGAAAGGTGAGCTCTGATTCTCTGGATAGCAATGGGCAGATGTGCTCCTGTAGGTCAATAGGACCAAGTATGGAGTCTGTCTTACCATCTGGGATACTTCTTGATACTTCTTAAGATGTTGACAGATGTAAGACAGTTATACAATTCTCCAAAAATGCCAACCATTCTAGACCACAGTGGGCTGACTGGATAGTCTTTTCTCAAAGCCTTTATGGACTGTCTTGACAGGAAAACAGCTTAGTTCAGCTTCATTAACTGTTTATAACTCTCTTGCTCTCCTTCTCCGAGAGAACTGGAATGGGAGCTGCTTGGATGGAAACCTCCTTGCTTATATCACAGGCTGGGTGATCTGATGTGCTCCACCTCTTGCATAAACTCCTGCAAACAACGCTTTACAGTTCTGAAAATATTATAAGGGATACAGCAACTGGTGTATTGACCAAACCCTTAAAATGAGATCACTCTGTTACCAGCCTAACCACGTATTTTTGTACCTCTACATGCAGGGGAACAGGTTGCTGTATTCCGTGCTCTGGATGGACAAGTGTATGTAGTCGATGCCTACTGCCCACACCTGGGTGCGAACCTTGCTGCTGGCGGCCGCGTGATGGGGAACTGTATCGAGTGCCCATTTCATGGGTGGCAGTTTCGGGGAGAAGACGGAAAATGCACTACAATCCCATATGCTGAAAAAGGTGATTCTCCGCTTTCTCCTCCCCCTGCCCATGACTCTGCAATCAAGACCTTGTGGCAGTGGCAATGCCCTGTCTGTTCGGACACAGAACACGCTTTCCTAAGGAAATATCACCCTGGAAACATCCACATGGACAGGTATCAAAATATAACTGTCAATGCGGAATCATCATCAGACAGGTGTGCTTCGCTTGGGGTCCCTCAGGGATTTACGCCATTCAACATTTTTATTAGTGACCTGAAAAAAACATAAAATCCTCACTGATAAATTTTGCAGATGACACAAAAATTGTGGGGGTGATGAATAATGAAGCGGCCAGGTGTCTGATACAGAGCCAGCTGGTAAACTGGGTGAAAGCAACCAATATGTGTTTCTGGACATTTTTCTAAAAGCTCTGCTCTAGGAATTATTTTGGTGCAGGTCTCTGGACTGTTATACAGGAGGTCAGACTAGATGATCACAGTGGTCCCTTCTGGCCTTGCGATGTATGACTCTATGAAGGACACGATATTGTGAGATGTTCATATGGTTTGAGTTGACCTCAAGTACAAAAATGATTCTGTGTATAATTTTATAAGAACACTATTTAACTCCTCAAATTGAGGGGGCTCATTGACATGAATTATTTTATTTATTTAACTAAACTTGAATGAATGATATAGTACATTGAGGCCTTTGCATAGGTTTCATAACTTCAGATTTAATTTTAATCAGGTTTATTTTTAAAAAGAGAAATATAATTAATGTAAATTTTCAAAAACCCAATTAAACATTTTTAGAAGCCCATCAATTTTTATCCACTCCAGTTTGGGCCCCCGAGGGTACATCTACACTGCCGCTTAGAGCAAGCCTCCGAGCCCAGGTACACAGACTCATGGTAGCGGGGCTTAAGCTAGCATGTTAAAAATAGCAGTGTGGACATTGTGGCTTGGGGAAGCTACCCAGGTCCAAAGGTTCCTGATCACCTGGGTCCAAGCTCAAGTGGCTAGCCCATGCCACAATGTCCACTCTGCAAGTCTGTCTGCCTGGGCTCACTCCCAGCTGCAATGTAGCTGTACCTTCAGACTGACCTTGGAGAACATGAACCACAAAACCATCATTCTGCATTGTTCTGTAAGAGCTTTCAGCTCCTCTACAACCAGTACAAGGGATGCTGTGCAGCACTAATGTCTTTTGTTAGGACTCTGCCTCTCTGTGCTCATGGCTGCAGCTCAGGGCCAAGTGAACCTAGGACACAGTATTAGACTTGGCACCATCTGCTCTGCACTAACCTCTTTCTCCCCTCCGCAGTGCCAGACTTTGCAAAGATCAAAACATGGCCCTCGTGTGAAATAAACGGAATCATTCTTGTCTGGTATCACTGTGATGGTGTAGACCCAGAGTGGGCTGTCCCAGAGCAGGAAGAGATCACCTCCAAGGAGTGGGTGTATCGTGGCCACACAGAGCATTTTGTCAATGCACACATTCAGGTAGGAGACTTCTGCTATGTCCGGTCAGGCTCTGGGTAATGCTGCAGGTTTTTGTGCTCTGGAAATTGTGCCCTACCTGAAGCAGATGGGGGCTCCAGCTCTGCCAATCACTGGCATGAGCACTGTAGTTTACAGCTTTGAAACTGTGACTCTTACATGCTTAAGAAAGGGAAGGAGCTGGTAAAACACTGAGCAAATGGTCTTAGCTCCATGTCACCTGTTTCCTCCTGGAGCCCAGTGCAGGCAAAACTCCCCTTGGCTTCAGTAGAAGCTATGCCTGGATGCACGAGCCAGTCACTCCATTATAACAGCTAGAGCAGCCATGTGGATGTGACTGGAGTTGTTAAAAGAAACTCAAGGGAGTTAGGCACCCAAATGAATACCAAGGCGATGTGTGCCCAACTCCTTAAGGCTCCTCTGAAAATCTCAACCCAGAGCAAGACTTGACCATTTCCCTTCTTCTATTAAATGGCACTTGGAAAAACACACAAGCCCTTGGTGTGACAGTTTCCTATCTCAGGTGGTCCAATTCACATGGCCATAAAACATTTATACAGCCTGTCACTAAGCTTTATCTCTTGGAAATACACTGCCTGCCTTGTTTCTTAACTGGAACTATCAGTAACTCTTTTCAGATGACTGGTGTCAGTGACTCTCGTGGCATATGCCCAGGACAAGTCAATGGAAAGAACAGCCTTCATTATGGAGACTCCATTTTGCTGTTCTGTAGTTAAACTCTAGTTGGCCTCTGCAATTAAAGCAGGAATTCAAGCGCTTTGTTATGTACAGAGAATGCAGCATAAGCTCCCCAAACGTAGGGAATGTACTCTCTGAATATAGAAAGGACAATCTGAGAATTGACAAGTGAATCTGTTAATTTAGTTTGATTTAAAAATGAGTTGATCATAAAAGGATCCTTTAAGAAATGTACACCTACTGGCAAGAGGTTTCTCTTCTGAATGATCCTAAATCCTGAATAACACAGATGCTTCAAACTTCCCGTAGTTAAAACTCACTGAAATTTTGTGCTTACAATAGATTTGAAGAGACTTTAATGGCTGATAACTCTTTTGCTATTAATCTTCATAAAAGTTTTTTCTTCAGCTGGAGCTGACAAATGTTCTGCTACATAGAATTCCACACAGAACTGTCTCTCTCAGAATGGCTGCCACTTCCCATTGCTCTCCATGGAAATGAGGCCACAGCCAGCTCTTAGCAAAAATGGTGATTAGCAAGGTTCTTACTGGAAACAATGGGAGGCAGTGGCCACTTTGAAAGAAGGCATCTTAACTGAGAGTTGTTAGGCCTCTGTCTTACTGAGAACAAGTAGAGATGGCAGCAGTTTTCAATAAGGGGAATTCTTTGAGTTTCTCTGAAGACTTTTTATGAACCAGCCTCTGCTAACACTTCTATTTATGAAAATTAATGGCCAAAATTACTGTTAATCCAAAGCATTTCTTTCCCAAAGCTACCTGGTGTCCACTCAAGAGAGACATGGAAACTGGGGAGTGTGTGCATGAAAATATGAAGCATAATGTGAGCTTTGGCGCAGGGTGTGCCCGGGAATATAGGGGGGCAAGAGGAAGGGAGAATTTGGGAGAGGAACGCTGGGGTGTACACCCTGTTGGCTTTGCACTGCTCTGCAATTGCAAATCAACTCTACATTCTGCTTACTTGACTCATATATTCAGGCTGCTGTGTGCTACTCCAGAGTGGGTTAAAGCAGCTGTCAAATATTAGCTTGTTACAAGTTTTTGCTAAAGAGACACTCAGTGACCTCAAACTGATTGGTAACAATTGTTAAATCTACTCTGGGAGCACACATGCTAAAATACTTTGCTCACAATAATATGGTCAGTGTGGTGCTGCGATAGGGTGGAGCATGTGTCCTCACTGCATTTCCAGACCTTAACATGTTTGGGTTTCTTTCAGCTTAACCTCAGCTCTGCCTTTATCAGGTTCATGATGCTCGGTTTTAGGACAACTGCAACATCCCAGTAAAAATTTTCCCTAAATTACTAATAGACAACATAAAGATGGAGTTAAGATTGCTTGTATATTTGGAATTGTTGTGATTACTGCTACTGAAGAGCTAAATGCTGTACGCCCTGCTAGTCTGTGCTAAGACACCCCATTGTTACCCACATGTCTGGCTCATCCCTCCGTTATGTCTTATCTTTTATATATTGAACTCTCTGGGGTAGGGACTGTCACTGTCATGTCTGTACAGTGCTTGGTGCTGTGGGGTTCAACCTCACTGAGGTCTCCGGATGTTGCTGCAGCGTCACTGTAAAGATATAGTGCTTGTATCTCAATGTCCAGCTAACTTGGAACAAATTAACTTGTATTGATGGTGTCTGTCTGGTAACAGTTAGTGCTCCCCACCTGCAGGAAATCCCTGAAAATGCTGCAGACTTTGCTCATCTAACTTTTCTGCACGAACCAGTTTTCATGAGTGGAGTTGACCTGAGATACACACACTCCAAGCTGTGGGAGTCTGTGAAGCACTGCTGGAAGGTAAAAGGATCAACATAATACATTTATTACCTCTGAGTCACTGCATTGACTTGCAAATCCAGTTCAACCTTTCCTTTGCTTCAGAGTTTTCCATAAATTTTCGCCTCTCTCTCCTCTCACACACCCTTATGGTCGGCTTGAGCGCCCTTTTCCCATCTTGCACTCACTGGGCCTCAACCCTTCAGGCATGCTTTCTTGTATGAAGCCTCTTTAGAAATATGACCAGCCTCTTCCCTTTCCACCTTCACTTCAGATATTCTACAACATGCTCAAACTACAATGGTCCTACCTCATATGTCTTGTTTTGTACTTTTCCCCATGTCTCTAGACTGAGTCACTTCTTCTCAATCTCTTTTAGGCTGAATGGCAGCCAGAGCCAGAACCCAACAAGCACTGTTCCCAGTTAGTGGTTAAACACAGTCTAACAGTGTTTGGAAAGCACTTCTCCTTGATGGATTTCACAGTTAGAGCCAGACAGGTAGGTAACACACTTCACAAAACAGTACTCACAAGTACCAGGAACAAAGGAAGTTCTAGTGATTAAAGAGCACAATGAAGTGTATTCTGGGCTCTCTCACAAACTTGCTTAGGTTTTACCTAAGTAATTTGACTTCCCTGTGCCACAGTTACATGTCTGCAAAAAGAGGTAAGCTGGGTGCAAGCAAACATTATGCATTTTCATACATATCTCCACGGGCAGAAGAAGACCCAGGGGAGCTGATACATATAGAGCACTCTGTCCGGAGGATTGAAGATGCAAAGCATTAGCAACACCAGGAGCAGAAACAGCCCTAGAGTGACTGGGTTTGTTTCTGTCTAAAAACTTAGGGAAGAAATTGACGGTTTGCATGGACAGTGGGGAAGTTCCACAGGACTGAAGAGAAGCTAATATGCCAATATTTAGAAAGGGTAAATGGGATGACCTGAGTAATGATAGGCCAGGCAGGCTGACATAGATCCTTGGCAAAATAATCGAGTGGCTAATATGGGATTTGATTAATAAAGCATTAACGGATGGGAATAAATACCAGTCAACATGAGTTTATGGAAAATAGATCCTGTCTAACTTGTTTGTTTTTAATGAGATTACAAGTTTGGTTGATAAGTGTTGCTTTAAAGCCTTTCACTTGGTACTATGTGACATTTTGATTAAGAAATTGCAATGATACAAAATCAGCATGGCACAAATGAGAAAGCTAGGTCTCAGATGTAATTTAAATGGGGAATCCTCATCAAACGGGTGTGTTTCTAGTGTGGCCCCACAGGAATTGGTTCCTAGCCCTACTCTTTAACATTTTTATCAGTGACCTGGAAGAAATCATAATTACTGATAAAGTTTGCACAAGACACAAACATTGGAGTGGTAATTAGTGAAGAGGACAGATCTCGGATCTAAATCGCCTGGCAAGCTGGACACAAGCAAAAAATATGCACTTTAATACCACCAAAAGTCGGCCACTCTTACAGGATGGGAGACTCTATCCTGGGAAGCAGTGGTTCTAGAAAAGATTTGGGGGTGTTGGTGGATAATCAGCTGAACATGCGCTCCCAGTCTGACACTGGGCTAATCTGATCCTTGGATAGCTAAACAGGGAAATCTCAAGGAGGAGCAGAGAGGTCATTTTACCTCTGTATGTGGCACTGGTGTGACTGCTGCTGGAATCCTGCGTCCAGTTCTGGTGCCCACAGCTCAAGGCCTTCAGTAAGTTGGAGAGAGTTCAGAAAAGAGCCATGTGAATGGTTAAAGGATTAGAAAACATGCGTGTAGTAAGAACGGATGGGAGCTCTGGCGGCCGGGCCTGGCCCGGAGGGGAGGGGCAGAACAATGTGGATAATTGAGGTGGGGCTGGGATGGAAATAATGAGAATTTGAGATCTGAGGCAAAGCGGGAAGCCCCGCACCAGACACGCTGTTAGGGAGCCCACAAGAGTGGGGCCAAAATCACCTTCCTCAATACAGTTGGGAGAGCTGGCAACACTGGCTGTTGCCCACGCACACACTGGGGTGGGGGGAGGGGTAGGACAAAAATCAAAGCCAACCAAACAACTCAATGTAAATGTTTTTTATTAAAAAAAAACAAAACAAATCTCATCTCTTGGGGGTGCGACTCATGATTTGGGACTAGTTGGGGCTGGCCAGACTGCTTCCAGTCTTACCAGCTAGTCCAGCTACACTGCCCAGGCTTCACTAATTGCAGCGCTCTACAGCTTACATTTTGTCTTGGTAGAGTCACTCGTTAGAGGCTCCTGTTCCATTGCAAACAGGCTCTATACACCCCCAGAGTTTGGGTGCAGACCTTCCTTAGTGGCAGCAACGGCACCCTCGGAAGAGCCAGCTGCTGATTAAAATGTTTGGCTCATATTCTTACTCCTCTTAGGAGGCCTTGCTGAAGGGACTTTTCCTGTTGGGCAGCAGAGGAATGCGCAAAGTGTGTGGTGAATGAGCTGTGGAGTCATCTCCATCGAAGGAAGGGCGAGGAGAGCCTTGCAGTAGGGACTCTCTGATGACCCTGACTAGACTGAGAAACAAACTTTTTAATCAAACGCTAACCAATGTTAAGACAAGTGGCTATACACACCACCTGGCACCTCCTGCAGAAAAGAGGATCAAAAAGGGGCTAACACCCTTGCCAAATGCTGCTCATGTCTTAGCCCTGGTCTACACTAGGACTTTAGGTCGAATTTAGCAGCATTAAATCGATGTAAACCTGCACCCGTCCACACGATGAAGCCCTTTATTTCGACTTAAAGGGGTCTTAAAATCGATTTCCGTACTCCACCCCTGACAAGTGGATTAGCGCTTAAATCGGCCTTGCCGGGTCGAATTTGGGGTACTGTGGACACAATTCGACGGTATTGGCCTCCGGGAGCTATCCCAGAGTGCTCCATTGTGACCGCTCTGGACAGCACTCTCAACTCAGATGCACTGGCCAGGTAGACAGGAAAAGAACTGCGAACTTTTGAATCTCATTTCCCGTTTGGCCAGCGTGGCAAGCTGCAGGTGACCATGCAGAGCTCATCAGCACAGGTGACCATGATGGAGTCCCAGAATCGCAAAAGAGCTCCAGCATGGACCGAACGGGAGGTACGGGATCTGATCGCTCTATGGGGAGAGGAATCCGTGCTATCAGAACTCCGTTCCAGTTTTCGAAATGCCAAAACCTTTGTCAAAAATCTCCCAGGGCATGAAGCACAGAGGCCATAACAGGGATCCGAAGCAATGCCGCGTGAAACTGAAGGAGCTGAGGCAAGCCTACCAGAAAACCAGAGGGGCGAACGGCCGCTCTGGGTCAGAGCCCCAAACATGCCGCTTCTATGATGAGCTGCATGCCATTTTAGGGGGTTCAGCCACCACTACCCCAGCCGTGTTGTTTGACTCCTTCAATGGAGATGGAGGCAATACGGAAGCAGGTTTTGGGGACGAAGAAGATGATGATGAGGAGGAGGTTGTAGATAGCTCACAGCAAGCAAGCGGAGAAACCGGTTTTCCCGACAGCCAGGAACTGTTTCTCACCCTGAACCTGGAGCCAGTACCCCCCGAACCCACCCAAGGCTGCCTCCTGGACCCAGCAGGTGGAGAAGGGACCTCCGGTGAGTGTACCTTTTAAAATACTATACGTGGTTTAAAAGCAAGCATGTGAAAGGATTAATTTGCCCTGGCATTCGCGGCTCTCCTGGATGTACTCCCAAAGCCTTTGCAAAAGGTTTCTGGGGAGGAGGGGCAGCCTTATTGCGTCCTTCATGGTAGGACACTTTACCACCCCAGGCCAGTAACACGTATTCGGGAATCATTGTACAACAAAGCATTGCAGTGTATGTTTGCTGGCGTTCAAACAACATCTGTTCTTTATCTCTCTGTGTTATCCTCAGGAGAGTGAGATATAATTCATGGTCTCCTGGTTGAAATAGGGTGCTTTTCTTCAGGGGTCATTCAGAGGAGCCCATTCCTGCTGAGCTGTTTGCCTGTGGCTGAACAGAAATGTTCCCCGCTGTTAGCCACGGGGAGGGGAGAGGGTTGAGGGGGTAGCCACGCAGTGGGGGGAGGCAAAATGCGACCTTGTAACGAAAGCACATGTGCTATGTATGTAATGTTAACAGCAAGGTTTACCCTGAAAGACTAACCAGTTTATCTGAGCATGAGCTTTCGTGAGCTACAGCTCACTTCATCGGATGCATACCGTGGAAACTGCAGAAGACATTATATACACACAGAGACCATGAAACAATACCTCCTCCCACCCCACTGTCCTGCTGGTAATAGCTTATCCAAAGTGACCACTCTCCCTACAATGCAAGGTAGCCTATTTCCCCTTGTTTTTTCCTACCCCCGCCCCCCCCCCCCCCAGACGTTCTGGTTAAACTTGGATTTAAACTTGGAGAGTGGTCAGTTTGGATGAGCTATTGCCAGCAGGAGAGTGAGTTTGTGTGTGTGTGTGTTTCCGGGGGGGGGGGGGTGAGAAAGCCTGGATTTGTGCTGGAAATGGCCCACCTTGATTATCATGCACATTGTAGGGAGAATGGTCACTTTGGATAAGCTATTACCAGCAGGAGAGTGAGTTTGTGTGTGGGGTTTTTGGCGAGGGGTGAGGGGGTGAGAGAACCTGGATTTGTGCAGGAAATGGCCCATCTTGATTATCATACACATTGTGAAGAGAGTGGTCACTTTGGATGGGCTATTACCAGCAGGAGAGTGAGTTTGTGTGTGGGGGGGCAGAGGGTGAGAAAACCTGGATTTGTGCTGGAAATGGCCCAACTTGATGATCACTTTAGATAAGCTATTACCAGCAGGAGAGTGAGTTTGTATGTGTATGGGGGTGGGGGGGGGTGAGAAAACCTGGATTTGTGCTGGAAATGGCCCACCTTGATTATCATACACATTGTGAAGAGAGTTGTCACTTTGGATGGGCTATTACCAGCAGGAGAGTGAGTTTGTGTGGGGGGGGGGGGGCGGAGGGTGAGAAAACCTGGATTTGTGCTGGAAATGGCCCAACTTGATGATCACTTTAGATAAGCTATTACCAGCAGGACAGTGGGGTGGGAGGAGGTATTGTTTCATGGTCTCTGTGTGTATATAATGTCTTCTGCAGTTTCCATGGTATGCATCCGATGAAGTGAGCTGTAGCTCACGAAAGCTTATGCTCAAATGAATTGGTTAGTCTCTAAGGTGCCACAAGTCCTCCTTTTCTAGCACGGCTGTTACTCTGAAACCTGAAAGAGTGTAGCCACTGTTTTATAAAATGTGTCTTTTTAAATACCGCTGTCCCTTTTTTTTCTCCACCAGCTGCATGTGTTTCAATGATCACAGGATCTTCTCCTTCCCAGAGGCTAGTGAAGATTAGAAAGAAAAAAAAAACGCACTCGAGATGAAATGTTCTCCGAGCTCATGCTGTCCTCCCACACTGACAGAGCACAGACGAATGCGTGGAGGCAAATAATGTCAGAGTGCAGGAAAGCACAAAATGACCGGGAGGAGAGGTGGCTGGCCGAAGAGAGTAAGTGGCGGGCCGAAGAGAGTAAGTGGCGGGCTGAAGAGAGGGCTGAAGCTCAAATGTGGCGGCAGCGTGATGAGAGGAGGCAGGATTCAATGCTGAGGCTGCTGCAGGACCAAACCAATATGCTCCAGTGTATGGTTGAGCTGCAGGAAAGGCAGCAGGAGCACAGACTGCCGCTACAGCCCCTCTGTAACCAACCGCCCTCCTCCCCAAGTTCCATAGCCTCCACACCCAGACGCCCAAGAACGCGGTGGGGGGGCCTCCGGCCAACCAGCCACTCCACCACAGAGGATTGCCCAAAAAAAAAAGAAGGCTGTCATTCAATAAATTTTAAAGTTGTAAACTTTAAAAGTGCTGTGTGGCATTTTCCTTCCCTCCTCCACCACCCCTCCTGGGCTACCTTGGTAGTCATCCCCCTATTTGTGTGATGAATGAATAAAGAATGCATGAATGTGAAGCAACAATGACTTTATTTCAGAGTAGCAGCCGTGTTAGTCTGTATTCGCAAAAAGAAAAGGAGGACTTGTGGCACCTTAGAGACTAACCAATTTATTTGAGCATGAGCTTTCGTGAGCTACAGCTCACTTCATCGGATGCATACCGTGGAAACTGCAGCAGACTTTATATACACACAGAGATCATAAAACAATACCTCCTCCCACCCCACTGTCCTGCTGGTAATAGCTTATCTAAAGTGATCATCACGTTCCTTACGCATGCGAAAGTTTCGCAGCCACTGGGAATCGTCCCAGACCTGCAACACTATGCGGTCCCACCAGTCTGTGCTTGTTTCCCAAGCCCAGAATCGGCGTTCCACAGCGTGAACCTGCCCCATTAGCACCATGATGCATGCATTGGCAGGGCCCATGCTTTCAGAGAAATCTGTGTCCATGTCCTGATCACTCACGTGACCGTGCTGACGTCGCCTCCTCGCCCGGTATCGTTCTGCCAGGTTCTGGTGCTGCATATACTGCTGGATAATGCGTGTGGTGTTTAATGTGCTCCTAATTGCCAAAGTGAGCTGAGCGGCCTCCATGCTTGCCTTGGTATGGCGTCCGCACAGAAAAAAGGCGCGGAACGATTGTCTGCCGTTGCTCTGATGGAGGGAGGGGCGACTGATGACACGGCTTACAGGGTTGGCTTTAGGGAGCTAAAATCAACAAAGGGGGTGTCTTTACATCAAGGAGTATTTCAGGCAGGACTTCACGGAGGGTTCCAATAAGAAATGGTGCACCTAAGTTATTGTTTTTATTGGAACAAGGAGGTTAGTCTGGCCTCTGATTGATACATGGCTAGATTTACCTTGCTGCACCTTCTCTGTGAGTGACTGCAGTGTGACCTAGAGGAATGAGTCCCCTAGACGGGGGCGGGGGGCGGAAGCAAATGAGCACAAAACAAATCTGGTCTATTTCTTGTTTTGATCCACTCCATCCATCTTTTATATCTTTGGCTGGCAGCAGACGGTGCGGAAGGACTGCATGCCATCCACATCTCATGGCTGCCCGGCAGAAGATGATGCAATAGGACTGCTAGCAATCCATATCGCCTGCCTGCTCACCATAAGACGGTTCAATAGGACTGACTGCAGGACTAAAGAGAATGACCTGGTCAAGTCTCTCCAAATTTTGTCCCTGCGCCCATGTCTGCCCAGGTGCTCCTGGCCGACGTGGCCAGGAGCACCTCGGACATGACGATGACGGCTACCAGTCATATTGCACCGTCTGCTGCCAGAAGGCAATGGGTTGCTGCTACTGTGTAGCAATGCAGTACCACGTCTGCCAGCACCCAGGAGACATAGGGTGACGGTTACCTGAGCGGGCTCCATGCTTGCCGTGGTATGGCGTCTGCACAGGTAACTCAGGAAAAAAGGCGCGAAACGATTGTCTGCCCTTGCTTTCATGGAGGGAGGGAGGGAACGGGGGCCTGACGATACGTACCCAGAACCACCCGCGACAATGTTTTAGCCCCATCAGGCATTGGGATCTCAACCCAGAATTCCAATGGGCAGCGGAGACTGCGGGAACTGTGGGATAGCTACCCACAGTGCAACGCTCCGGAAGTCGACTCTAGCCTCGGTACTGTGGAAGCACTCCGCCGAGTTAATGCACTTAGAGCATTTTCTGTGGGGACACACACACGCGAATATATAAAACCGATTTCTAAAAAACCGACTTCTATAAATTCGACCTTATTCCGTAGTGTAGACATACCCTTAGAGAGACAACGAGGGTGGGGGTGGGGAGGGAATCTCTTTTATTGGACCAACTTCTGTTGGTGAGCAAAAGAAGCTTTTGAGCTTAAACAGAACTCTGCCTCAGGTCTGGGAAACGGCCCTACACAGGGATAAAACACTGTTTTTCCTCCCAGAGTGTCATGGTTAGCAACACATGGACGGCCAACCCAGCTTCTGCTGCTTCCTAATCTAGCCCAAACACCAAGGGGCAGAGAGTGGGCTCTTACTAAGGTTGGAGCAGGGCAACTGGGAAGAGCTGGCTCGGAGGCTGAAGCGTAGTTGGTCTCTAGGCACAGGATGCTGGGCACCTGGTTCCAGTTTGGGCTTTACATTTGCCTTTAGGACTTTGTTACAAAGCATGGCAAAAAAATCAACCCACCCAGAACCCTAATGTTCATCTACTTCCTTGTTCCATGCAAGTGGTGTTTGCTCCTGGCTGGGGGCAGTGACTATTAGGAAGAAAATGTGTATGTGAATAGGAACAGACAATTGGTGTCCTGGGGGAAAGATGTGGACAGGTGAGACCAACCAGCAGCGACAGCTCCCTGGCACTCTCCTCCAGCTCAGGCTGCACTAACTGGAGCCATTTACTGTGGTCCCCAAGGGCCCAGGACACTCTGCCCCTGCCCTTTCAATCCAGACATGCCTTCAACTTCATGCAGAGAGCTGGGCGTTAGCTATGCCCACCCCTACACTTGGTGGAGACTCCTACCTGACTGGGAGAATCCCCAACTGGGGACTCAGGGATGGCACTGCCTGAGCAGCATAAAGAGAACCCCCCAGGGCAGAGAATCAGCCCCTAAATACAGGCTGTGACCCCTAGACCTGGTAGAAATATGTTCATTCCGTAGGCAGTGAGGATTCCCCACCCCCCAGCCTTTCTGAGTGAGGGAATGAGCTGAATTCCTTCTCTCTCTGAAGGTGGGGCCAGGGCTGGTCTACCTGACCTTTGAACATGCTTTCCTGGGCCGTGGGATCATTCTGCAGAGCGTGACGCCCGTGGAGCCTCTCCTGCAGCAAGTCATCCATAGGATCTATTATCAGCGCAACATGCCGGCAGTGATCCCCAAATTCATTCTCAAAGTGGAATGCGTTCAGGTAAGGCACGCTGTACGGCTGCACGTCAAGCTGGGCTGGGACTCCCAGAGGGAGGCAACTTACCCACAGTAGTTCAAACCCTGGTGCCTTTTTCCCTGTGGATCTGCCCCAGCAGGACCCCTACTCTGGGTCTCCCCTCCCAGGGAACCCCCAACCCTCTAGACCCACCTTGCCTCAGTGGCTACTGCCAGTCATCAGCTAGCCCCTGTTCACCGGGGTAGACTGCAGCGTACTGGCCATTCATCACTGGCAAGGGGGTAGGACCTGCTGCCTTTGCCTATCCTCAGGCGGCCCCTCTGATTAAGCCGGCCACACCTGTGGTCAGCTACAGTCAGCTTTCCCCAGCTGTTCTTAACTTCTTTCCCTGCTGCAGCCCTCTCCAGGGCTGCTTTTAACCCCCTCAGGGCCTGAGCGGGGTGACTACCCCGCTACACTGGGCTTGGATTACAACTAGTGCCAATTCCCCTGTGCCCCACAAGCTTTGGTAATGCTGCAAATGTACAGGGCAGACATGTAGACAGGCCAAGAGGCTGAATGCTAAACAGGAGATGGCAGGCAGCAAAGCTGCCTCTTGGTGCATTTCTTGGGTGGGTCTGGCTTAGGCTTCCACAAATGTGGCAGGAGTGAAGGGCAAAAGCAAGAATGAGCTGACATGCCCCCTTGGTGCTCTGCTCCCTTGGTGCCTATCCTTCCCTTGGGCCAGATGGTATCCAAAGGCCTCAGGGAAGCTGTCGCTGAAGGGGGGGTGGGGGTGGGCACTAGGTATCCGGGACCCAACACGGCAAATGGGAGTGGGGAGGAGACTGGTGCAGATCCCAGGCATTGCACACTGTCCTAGCCTGCCAGTAGCTGAGCCAGAGGCGAGGGCCTGGATGACCACGGAAGTCCTGCATCCTGTATCAAGGACCCCCTGGGTGCCTGGCTAGGTAAAGACCCGCAGTTTCTGTCCTGTGTTGCTGTTGAGAATCCTTGATGAGAGGAGTCCCTTCCGCACCTCGGATCACATTCGCTGAGCAAGGGGAGACCGGACACTTTAATCTGGGCTCCACCAGCTCCTTCCAGCGCTTCACAACTCTTGGTGCTGGCGTTTTGATGCCTGTACCTTGCATTGCCCCAGTTACCCACAAAACCCTGCCCCCTACAGCAGTGACAGAGGGCATTGCTCATTACCACTGTCTGGGACCTCTCTGACTGGGGACTAGAACCCTGCCAGGGCCTGTAGCCCTTTCAACAGCAGCTCCAGGTTCACAACATCCGAGGCAGCTGAAGAGCTGGTGGCGGAAGCAAGGTGCTCTCAGACGGAGATTGCATGATGGATGGCAAAGGCCCTTTTTAGTTTTGGTAGCCTCTAAAAACCCCACCTGAGCTCAGAGCCCCTTCCTGCTGTGCCCTGACAGACCGACAGACAGACCCAGGGGGAGGGATAGCTCAGTGGTTTGAGCATTGGCCTGCTAAATCGAGGTTGTGAGCTCAATCCTTGAGGGGGGCATTTAGGGATCTGGGGCAAAAATTGGGGATTGGTCCTGCTTTGAGCAGGGGGTTGGACTAGATGACCTCCTGAGGTCCCTTCCAACCCTGATATTCTATGATTCTATGACCCTGCCCTACAGAACTTTCATTGATGCACTATTGCACAAGGGAGCAAGGAGGACACTCCCCATTTTAGAGCAGAGGGACTGAGGCAGAAGAATTAGGGGACTTGCCAAAAGTCACAGGAAGTCTGTGCCAGTAACTGAATCCAGAACTCCTGAGACCACCATACCTCTCTGTCAGCACACACTGCACCAAGAAAGCCTCTTGGCACTACTCAGCTCGGCAGGACTGACCAAGGTTTGCCAGTCCCTGCCAACAATGGGCCTTGGCATTCCCTCAGCTGGTTGTGCACACTGGATGAAAGCTGGAGACTGTTTGCTCTGACTTGGCATGGTAGCTCTGCAAGGGGGGGTGGTTTCTAGGCTGGGAACAGCCCTAGCTGCCGAGGGTCCAATATAAGCGTTGCTACAGTGCAAACTTCAGACCTTGCGTGTGTTACTAAGGTGTATGAGCAACGCTGGTCTCTCTAGTGGCTGCACTGCAAATTGAGCTCCATTAAACTTATGTCTGGGTGGAATTTAAGTTGTTAGTCTTACCCTATAAAGCCCTTAATAGTTAGGAGCCTAGACATGAGCGTACCTCTCCCAGCGAGCTCCTGCTAGCTGCCTGACCAGCTCAAACCCTTGAGTTGGATCATCCTCTATCGTAAAGGGAAGGCACTGCTTTCAGGGTATTTTCTAACATGAGGGAAGCTGCTCTGAAGAAAGGTCTCCCATGCTGGGCTGCCAGAGTCCAGCCTTGTTACCCTTCTGTGGTGCCTGTGGATGGATACATATTGTGTGTTGCAGAGTTGTTAAAAGGCCCCATACCTGACAAGATTAGCCCCACACCAGCTTGGTGTTAACATATTTAAACTGGAAAGGTAAATGCTATCATTCAGCACCTGGAGCCTATGAGAGGTGCTAAAAATAAACTCTTCTCTTAAACCTTGAGTGGTGCTAAGGGGCGATGCCGCCGGGCTGACAGAAATGCTGAGAGATTCCAGGTGAACCCGAAAAAGGATTTTGATAAAGAAAACTGGGAAGCAAGGAGCACTATGAATCCCTAAAGAGCCCCCAAGCTTGTGTGGTGAGGATGCAGGGAGTTAATGTGGATGCTTCACACAATGCACAGTCAACCTGTGGAACTCCTTGTCAGAGGATGTTATGAAGACCAAGACTATAACAGGGTTCAAAAAAGAACTAGATAAATTCATGAAGGACAGGTGCATCAATGGCTATTAGCCAGGATGGGTAGGGATGGTGGCCCTAGCCTTTGTTTGCCAGAAGCTGGGAATGGGCAACAGGGGGTGGATCACTTGATGATTACCTGTTCGGTTCATTCCTTCTGGGGCACCTCTCATTGGCCACTGTCGGAGGACATGATACTGGGCTAGATGGACTTTTGGTCTGACCCAGTATGGCCGTTCTTATGTTCTCTGTGGTTAATAAACACTCAAAACACAGTGCCAGCAAAAGCTGAATAGTTGAGCTTGTTTCAGAGCCAGGGGGATCGCTAGAAACACTAGTGTGCTGTACTAGTGGCATCCCCATTGGATTGGTAACATGAATGAGCCTCTAGTTCAAAGTTCCATATATCTAAAATGATTCTGCTTCTCCCCTCAGTTTGAACGTGACATCATGATCTGGAATAACAAGCAATATCTGTCTAAACCACTGCTGGTAAAAGAAGATTCTGCGATCCAAAGGCATAGGCGCTGGTTTGCTCAATTCTACAGTGAGAACAGCACTAGATTCACTTTCCAAAAGGGTGGACTGGACTGGTGACATCCATGTGCTCAAAAGACGTCAAATGGCTTCCTCGTCCATGAGAATCCCTTCCTCATCCATGAGAATGGCAGCCAAGCTCATAGCAAGTTAATAAATCTGCATTTCTGGATTTTCAGTGGCAGTTGGGCGAATCTGCAATACAAGAAAACTCTCTAGTTCAATACTTCTACCCGGCCAAGTGTAGTGTCTTCCATGTAAGGCTGGGCAAATCTAGTAAGTGTTGTGTAGGCTTTGCTGTCATAACTGAGCTGTAGTACGGGGTGCCCCCCCATCTCCAATGGGAAAATGAGACTGACAGAATCCCCTTGAGATATCATCTATGCTTTGCAGCTTTTGTTACTCAGGGACAATTGCATGAAACCCTGATCCTTAGGTGCTGCAAGGCTCACATGTTCCTATTCTCTAAAGCTGTCATTTGACATCTGTTCCTCCTCCCCATAGCAAGTCACAATGGCAAACCTGGATTGTTACCATGGATGAGGAATAGGCAGGGTCACTCTTAGGAGCAGATGGTCTGTTCTCTTGCTAATGTACTTAGAAACTAGCAAGGGACCAACAGCAATGGTCAGGGCTGGCTATAGATGGTCCCTGATGGATCTCTACAGGAGTTTTTCCAAGGAGTTTATCAGCTCCTGAACAGATGTTAATGGACATATAGCATCTAAGGAAGAAGGGAAGTAATTTTCCGATGGTCTTACAGTGTAAGAACGTAAAAACCAAACTTCTTGTACAAAGATTAGTTCCCCTTGGAGTAATGCATATGTGGATAGTAACAACTGACTGAACACCAGCAGGGACTTGTTTAGAAAGCTATGGCCTCATCTGGGGCAAGTGCAGAGAGTGCTGACATACTGTGCAATCAGCATTTAGTATGTGTATGAAACTGATCTCTGCTGGTCTGGCTAAAAACTGCTCTAGTTTCCATTGTGCTTTGTTCCTCAGTAGTATAAATAGATGGACCAACTTCTGCCTTGACTTACAACCTCCAGACTCCTGTTTGCTCCAGGTAAGTCAGGGCAGAATTTGGTGATCAGACTGTAATGTAGTTACTCTGTGCTAATAGCCTTCAAAAATGAATGTACAGCGCACAGAACTGTTGGGAGCCTTCCATGCTAGGCTGCACCGTGCTGGAGCTGATTGACATTGTCTGCTATACAGATCGCTTGTGCCAAACAAAAGAAGAGGGTTACAAGGCATTCTGTGAACCTGCCCTCGTGTATCTTGTGAATTCTGCACTTTACTGAGCCTTTTGTTTTTGCACTGAACCATAACACAATGTTAACCAGTGAGCCAGAGGCCTTTCCTTTCCAGGAGTTTCTCTATCCCCACACTGGTTACTGTGTGAACTGCTTAAACTAGTCCCTTAATGTCAAAGTCTCGAGGGGGTAGTGTAGTCCGTTGGGGGGGGAGTGGCTCCTCCCCCTCCGGGTCTGTGGATGGCCAATCCGCCCCACTACAGGTAGTATTTACTTCATTGTTTGCGATGGGGGCTACGGCCATAGAATCGCCATGGCCTGGGGTTGCTCATCACCTAAATGCTGAAGCAGGCGTGTACTACGTGGCATAGCAATGTCAAGTGGGCTAGTCAACCCCCCGGCAAACGTCTGGCTCTCTGGTGCGATGGATCGTGTACTAATAGGGATGGGTGCCACAAAGGGATTACAATAGTTAAATAAGTCTTGGAAGAATTACTTCTGGGTGGAACCAGGACCAGGCTGAATGTAGGAGACTGGGTTCTTCTCTGGCTCACACATCACCCAAAGAAGTGTTCACAAGTGGCACTGGTTTCATCTTGTCGGTGAAAATTCTTTCTACAGCATGAAATGGGCTTTTGTTTTGATCCTTGTGTTTACTGGTAGACTCTTTATAGTTACTATTTTTATATTACAAAGGTTTCATAAAAATTTATAGAATAAAAATATACAAAGTGTTACATGACTCGTCAGTCTCCATAGGTCCAGGGAAGAACCTCAATGCTTTCTAAACCAGCAGCACTCAGCTGAGCTTTACCTATGGCTTCCTTGGGGGGGATGAAATGGGGAAATTAACGTACTTTTTGGTTTGCCATAGCCTATGTGCCTGGCCTACACCAGTCGATTAAAGTCAGGCTCAGCAGAATTTGATTTTGTTTCTAACTTTGATGATTGATTTTTAAAAAATGTTTTAAAACTATTTTTATTTTTTACAGTGGCTGGAATTTAAGGTGGGTGGGGTTCAGATTAGATTTTCGTGGACAGTGGGGCTTCATGGGACTCACTGCATGGCTGAGGTGCCCAAAACACTGGGGCACAAGGTGCAGGGAGGGCTGCGGTCCTGGCCTGGCCAAACAGAGATTTCCCTCCCCGCCCCCAAACAGCTTGTCAGCTGCAGTGGGTGTTCACGGGTATCTACCAGTTCCAGCCGAACATTGCCAAGCTGAAGTGTAGTACAGCACTGTGGTGCCACCTCGTGGGAAGGAAGGAAAATCACTCCTGGCTTCAGAAGCCTCAGCCAGACCCTTCCAGTTAGCATTGGTGTGAAGTACAGCTTTTAATTGCATTACCATATGTGCCATGCACAGGGCCGGCTCTAGGCACCAGCAAAACGAGCAGGTGCTTGGGGTGGCCCATTTCTAGGCGCCGGCCATGCCGCCCCAGCTTGCCTCCGCTCTGCCTCCGCCTGCTCCCCTGAGCACACTGCCGCTTCTCCCCCCTCCCGTCCAGGCTGGCCACGCCAAACAGCTGTTTCTTGCCTGGGAGGGGGAGAAGCTGAGCAGCGGCCCGCTCGAAAGCGAGCTGGGGCAGGGAGTGGTTCCTCTACCTCTCCCGTTACTTCCTGCACTCCCCCGCCACGCTCGCTCACCTCTGCTCTGCCTGCTCCCTTGAACTGGCTGCCTCTCCCTCGCCTGGGAGGGAGGTGGGAGAAGCGGAGCAGTGGCGTGTTCAGGGGAGCAGGCGGAGTGGAGTTGAGCTAGGGCGGGAGGTTGCGGGGGGGGAGCCGCAGGAAGCAATGTGGGGGGTGGAATGCAGCACGCCTGGAGGAGGAGGCGGGGCTGGGGAGTTGGGGAAGGGGCGGAGTTGGGGCGAAGCTGGGGGTGGGGGGCATGAAAAAAAAGTGGGGCAGCCAAAAATTCTTTTGTTTGGTGCAGCAAAAATCCTAGAGCCTGCCCTGGCCATGCACCACAAATCCAACAAGCCCTGCATCCAAAACCAAGGCCATCAATTGTCTCCTGCAACGGCTAGATCCTGGAAGAATTCTGAGATTTTCCAGGTGGGATTATGAGTTTGCCCACTCCTGCAGCAATTGACAAGGGCGTGGCCTGTTGTCCCAGGGGGCCGTGCACACTCAGAGTGCTGTACTCTGGACTCATGTGAGGTACATGAGGTACTGTCAAAACACTGTGCAATAGCATATGTGGATGCACTGGCTCAAGCTGGCTAAACAGCCAGTACTGACAAGCGTTAAATTCAACAGTGAGACCTCTGCAGCCTATACATGACCCCCTATTTCTAGCGCCATGGAGAAATGATGTACAAATACAGCAAGAGCGATAGCTAAACAAACTGCAGTGTCCATCTTCCACCAGTAGGAGGGTGGGAGGTAGAGTGAGGGAAGAGGAGAATGCAACAAGTACCGGGAAGCACTTATCTCAAAGAACTCAAAGAATACTTTGAGGGGGTCAACAAGCATGTGGAGAAGGGGAATCTAGTGGATAAAAGTGTATTTAGATTTTCAGAAAGACTTTGACAAGGTCCCTCACCAAAGGCTCTTAAACAAAGGAAGCTGTCATGGGATAAGAGGGAAGGGCCTCTCATGGATGGGTAACTGGTTAAAAGATGGGAAACAAAGGGTTGGAATAACTGGTCAGTTTTTAGAATGGAGAGAGGTAAATAGTGGTGTTCCCCAGGGGTCTGTACTGGGATCAGTCCTATTTAACATATTCACAAATGATTTGGAAAAAGAGGTAAACGGTGAGGGGCAAAATTTGCAGATGATACAAAACCACTCAAGATAGTTACGTTCCAAGCAGACTGTGAAGAGCTACAAAAGGATCTCACAAAACTGGAGTGACTGGGCAACAAAATGACATACAAAATTCAATGTTGATAAATGCAAAGTAATGCACATTGGAAAATATAATCCCAACTATACATACAAAATGATAGGTCTAAATTAGCCATTACCACTCATGAAAGAGATCTGGGAGTCATTGTGGATAGTTCTCTGAAAACATCCACTCAATGTGCAGCGGCAGTCAAAAAAGCAGAACGTTGGGAATCATCAAGAAAGGGATAGAAAATAAGACAGAAAATATTGTATTGCCTCTATATAAATGCATGGTACGCCCACATCGGCATGCAGATGTGGTCACCCCATTTCAAAAAAGACATACTGGAATTGGAAAAGTTCCAGAAAAGGGCAACAAAAATGATTAGTGGTATGGAAAGGCTTCCATATGAGGAGAGATTAATAAGACTGGGACTTTTCAGCTTGGAAAAAAGAGATGACTCAAGGGCAATATTATAGAGGTCTATAAAATCATGACTGGTGTGGAGAAAGTAAAAAAGGAAGCATTATTTATTCCTCATAACACAAGCAGTAGGGGTCACCAAATGAAATTAATAGGCAGCAGGTTTAACACAAACAATAGGAAGTATTTGGGGTGAAGGATCTGTCCATCGTTTTGGGAAAACAAGTAAGTAATGGGCCAAAGAGGAAGCAGAGGACAAACTGCCAGCTGTACAAAGTATGGGTACCAAACTTCTCTTGGCCAGGTGGAGGCAATCAGTATAACTTTAGTTTTCTCTCGCCATATCTTTAACAGGACCTTGGACATCAAAGCGAATGGGGGAAAAGGTGTACAATAGCTCTCTGCACCACGGGAAGATGAGTGTGTCCCCCAGGGACTGTTTCCCTAGTCCAGCCCTGATACTCTAGCAGAGACATTTCTTGTTCCGATAAGTAGCAAACAGATCTATTGTCGGGGTTCCCCATAGGTCGAATATGTTGTGAAGAACTGCTGGGTTCATTTCCCATTTGTGGTCATGAGAGAAATTCCAACTGAGACTGTTGACTGTTGCATTTTATATCCCTGGTAGGTAAGGGGCTGAAATGAGCACATTGTGGCAGATGTACCAATTCCAAAGTTTCAGCGCTTCTGTGCAAAGGGAGTGTAATCGCCCCCTGGCGATTTATGTAAAACAAGCAAGTTATATTGTCTACCATGAGTTTCATGTTAGTATCCCTGATAAATGGGAGAAAGTGTCCACAGGGGTGTCTGATGGCTCTTAGTTCTAAAAGATTGATATGGAGAACTGCTTCCCTGGGAGACCACTTGCCCTGGACTTTGTGGTTATTTAGGTGGGATCCTTATTAGAGAGGCATCCATTGCTAGAATCAGCGTCAGTGGGGGTTGTGTGAATGGAATACTTGCACGGATGTTGGATGGTTCTTTCCATCAGTCCAAGGAGTGTCTGACCCAGGAGGGCATGGACAGCAGCTTGTTTAGCCCATCCTTGTTTGGACAGTAGACAGATTTGAGCCATATCTGCAATCATCTCATGAACAACTGGGTGTGTGGAGTCACAAATGTGCATGCCACCATGTGCCTGAGAAGTTGGGAGACAATTCCTGGCCAGTGTACGTGGGCTGGCCTGGGCCCTCTCTATGAGACTCGTCAGGATGTTGGATCTGTGCAGTGGGACGAACACTCTCACTTGCACTGCCTCGAGTTTGTCGCCAATGAATTCTAGATGTTGTACTGGCGTCAAGGTCGATTTCTGGGTGTTGATCTGTAGACCCAGCTGCTCAAATATGTGCACAGACATCTGGGTGGTAAACCGGGTGTCTTGGAAAGAGTGAGCCTTGAGAAGGCAGTAGTCCAGGTATGGGTAGATGACAATTACCTAATGTTTGTAGGTGCACCACAACAATGGAGAGGACCTTGGAAAATACCCTGGGTGCAGACGAGAGGCTGAATGGGAGCACTCTGTACTGATAATGGTCCTGCCCAAAGGTAAATCAGAGGACTCTCCTGTGAGATGGTCAGATTGAAATGTGGAAGTAGGCATCTTGTAGGTCGAGGGCTGAAAACCAATCTCCTTGCTCCAGAGACAGAATAATGGCTGCTAGTGTGACCATCTTGAACTTTTGTGCCTTCATGTATCTGTTTAGCACCCTTAGATCTAGTAGGGATCTCCACTCTCCCTGTGTCTTGGGGATCAGCAAATAAAAACCCTTGCTTCTGAAGTGAGGGAGGACTGGATCTATGGCCCCTAGGCAAAGCAGGTGATCTATTTCCTGAGGTAATAGAGCGGGGTAGGCAACCTATGGCACGCATGCCAAAGGTGGCATGAGAGCTGATTTTCAGTGACACTCACAATGCCCGGGTCCCGGCCACCGGTCCGGGGGGCTCTGCAATTTAATTTTAAATGAAGCTTCTTGAACATTTTAAAAACCTTATTTACTTTACATACAACAATAGTTTAGCCATATATTATAGACTTATGGAGAGAGACCTTCTAAAAATGTTAAAATGTATTACTGGCACGCAAAACCTTAAATTAGAGTGAATAAATGAAGACCTCGCACACCACTTCTGAAAGGTTGCCGACCCCTGTAATAGACTCTCGTGAGAAGGATCCCTGAAGAGGTAAGGGGAGGGAGGTGCGGAGAACGTGAAGTGAATGGAGTAACCCTTCAAAAAATTTCTAAGACCCGCTTGTCAGAGGTGATGTTCTTCCAACTCCAGAGGAAGTGAGTCAGGTGACTTCTGAAAAGGTATGGAAGGTCTATATCTAGCAGCTGACATTGTTGCAAGGATGGTTGTTTAGGGCCTTGACCAAGGCATCAGAACTGGTGCTTAGAGGACGAGGGTTGAGAGACTGAGGATTGGGAAGCTGACAACTTCTGATTTTGCATCTTGGGTCTCTTACGCTGCAGCTCATAATAGCATTGTGATGTGAGGAACTGGGATAGTTGGGATTTGTAAGGTGGTTCTGAGCTGAATTTCCTCTTCTGTCCTGGTGTATAGATTCCCAAGGAGCGTAGCGTGGCCCTAGAGTCCTTTAAGGTGTGGAGTGACGCATCTGTTTTATCAGCAAAGAGTTTGGGCCCTTCAAATGGGAAGTCCTCGACCATCATGTGCACTTCCTTCAGCAACCCTGAGAGGTGTAACCAGGATGCTCACCTCATTACCACTGCTGTCAAGACTGAGTGGGCTGCTTATCTTCAGTGTCCAGTTTGGTCTGTAGTGCTGTTCACGCTACTAACTGGTCCTCCTTGATGATGGCCTGAAACTGCTCGTTCTGAGCTTCTGGCAAGTGGTCAATAAAGGTGTTGAGTTTTCCATTCATGTAGTCATATTTACCCATTATGGCCTGCTAGTTTGAGATCCTGAATTGCAAGGTCGCTGATGAGTATGCCTTCTGCCCAAACAAACAGGTCTAGCCTCTTCTAGGCTCTATCATGGGGGGTTGACTTGGTATGATGTTGCTTTTCCTGTGCATTAGCTACATCCATGACTACAGTATTAGGTTGAAGTGCGTGAAGAGGAAGTCTGTCTCCTTAGGGGACATGTAATACTTTTAGTTGGCTTTTTTGCACATTGGTGCAATGGAGGCTGGTGCCTGCCAGATGACCCTAGCAGGGTCTAGAAGCGCCTCATTGTCTGGGAGGCCAATTCTTGAAGAGGAGGAAGTGTGCAGTATATCTAATAATATGGTGTGAGTCTTTCACCCCCTCAAGAGGAATTTGTAGTGCATTTGTCACCCTCTTAGTGAGGTCTTGGAAGAGCCTAAAGTCATTGGTCAGTGATGGGAGAGGGGGCATTACCACCTCATCTTGCAAGGAGGAGATGTTTACCAGTGAGGTAGTTTCCCCTTCTCATCTAGCCTCCTGCTCCTTCAAAGTTTCTTCCTTGGGTTCTAGGGCTCTGGACACCGAAGCCGTAGGGTAATGTCTAGTGGATTCTCTATGGGCGACACTCAGTGCCTGAGAAGTGTGGGGCCTGTAGACTGCCCAAGGATCCCAGTACGGCCACTGTTGGGTGGGAGAAGGGTATGGATGGTTGCACCCACAGGTGACCATACTAGGAAGACTGAGGGTCAGAGCGCAGGTGCAGTTGGGGAGGTTCCTGGTATTGTAACAGTGGGTTACGGTGTGAGACCAGAGAGACATTGTTGTCCTAGTTACTATCATCTAACTCCCCACTGGAGAAGGGTGGGGCCGATCAGTGCGAATGGCTGGAGGCAAATGGCCTGGTATCACCGGTGATTCTGGGGACTGAGACATGCTAGGTACCAGAGCTCCGGTACCGAGTAGTGGGGCTCTGACTTCTCTGCGACTGTAAGGTCCCTTAAGAAACAGAACTCCTGCGGTACCATTGATGGGACTGGTACTCTCAGGGATTGCTGGTGCTGACTCACTGGTACCAATGATATGTTATGGGAGGCATGCGCCAACGAGGGTGTTTTTAAGCACTTAATGCCAAGGGTCTTTTTATCAGTGCCAATTTTGTAGAGGTGGTACGGTCTCCGTCCTTATTTCTGGTAGGCAGTGTCTTTGCCCTTCGGGTCTTTAGGTGCTATGGTAGAGTTCGTACTGTGGAGTCCCTGAGATTCCTGGGAACCGCGCTTTGGAGCCAATTTTGCTGTGGTGACCAGACGTGCTGGGGATCCCCTCTGGCTTGTAGCCCGTTTTCTGGAGGCTTTGCAGGAGGAATCAGTTGACTTTGACTGCGATTCCACCTCTCTGGAGGTCTAAGGCTCCAGGGTTGATCTTTGTCCTGGAGAGTATTCAGGACTGGGGTCAGATGCTAGCCTAAGAGCGCCCTCTGCAGGAAGTTTTAACTTCAGCTCCCAGTTCTTTTGGGATCTAGCCTGGTCATCCGTCACTGGGATTGCCTCCCTGCAGGAGAGGCACCTCTAGAAACCAGGGGACCTCGGCATGCCCCTAAGGGGATGATCCCACAGCAAAAGACGGGGCGGGGGGGAAATGGTCAAAAGAAAAAAAGGTTTTGTTTTTAAATTGAAAAATGGAAGCTGTAAAGCAGGGGTCTCAAACATGCAGCCCGCTGGGCTATTTCCTGCTGCCCGCCAAGCAGCCTGCACCCCCCAGCCTACCTCCAGGCCAGGGGTGGGCAAACTACAGCCCGTGGGCCGGATTGCCCCCTGTGGCCCCGCCAGCCCCACACCGCTCCCAGAAGCAGCCGGCACAACCTCGCTGCGGCCCTGGGGGAGGGGGCGGGGGGCGCAGAGGGCTCCGTGTGTTGCCATGGCTTCCAGGCACCGCCCCCCGCATCTCCCATTGGCCGGGAATGGGGAACCGCAGCCAATGGGAGCTTCGGGGGAGGTTCCTGGAGGAGCGGCAAGGCAGAGCACGGAGCCCTGTGCCCTCCCCCCCCACCGGGCCGCAGGGACAGAGCGGAGCCTGCCCTGGTCCCGGTGCACGCCGCTGCCACCCCGGAGCCCGCACCCCGAACCCCTCCTGCACCCCACACCCCACCTCCCTGCCCTGAGCCCCCTGCTGCAGCCCGCACCTCTCCTGCACCCCAACTCCCTGTCCTGAGCCCCCTGCACCCTGACCCCTGCCGCACCCCTCACCCCTCCTGCACCCCGACCACATGCTCTGAGTCCCCTGCCAAACCCTGCACCCTGACCCCCTGCTGCACCCCAAACCTCTCCTGCACCCCCCGGGAGCAGGGAGGGGGCAGAGAAGGGGTGGAAGAGGCGGGGCAGGGGTGGAGCCTCATGGAAGGAGTGTGTGGGGGGGTCAGCGATGTGGCCCTCGGGCCAATGCGCTAGTCCTCATGTGGCACTCGTGGTCGTTTGAGTTCGAGACCGCCTGCTCTAAAGGTACTACAAAAGAAAAGGAAATTCTAAGAACCGCTGTGAACTATAACTATAGACTACCACTATAAAAAGAGTTAAATAGTCAACAGGACTGCTACACGTTCTGTTCGAGGCCAGAGGTGGCTGAGAAGGAACTGAGGGCCATTCCCCTGGCTAGCACTACTTAGCCTTGAGGCAGACCACGAGGGAGTGAGGCCGAACAGACACTGTGCAGTCCTTGTGCAGGCCGAACAGACACTGTGCAGTCCTTGTGCAGGCCGAACAGACACTGCTACCTAAAATCTCCGATTAGACGTGCATGGCGCAGATGCACGTACAGTGGAGCACCTATAGGGACACTACTTGAAGGAGGAGGATTTAATTCTCCTACTGGCATGTTACCTATACAACAAAACAACAACATACTACAGGAATAAGAGAGTGAAAAATAGTATCAGGGACTAGTGCTACCAAGAAAACAAAATGTACAGCTATCACTTGCCCTTGCCAAAAGTTTTCTGAGCTGGAAGTAACATTTGGGCTTTTTATTATTCATTTCCTGTCTTGTAAAATGACACAGGCCGAATGTTCAAAAATTGTCCAGCAATTTTTTGGGCATGTGATTCCTCTTGGGCCAGGAAGATTTCAAAATGCTTTGTCCCTCCTCCTCCTGCTCAGCTGCCACCTAACCCGCTAGGTGCCTGAAGTGCCCAAGCACTTACGTTTCCACTGGTAAAGTCCCATAGTTGCCTACAGTTCTCCTGCTGGGCACGCACACAGCCAGCTCAGCCCTGCCTGCAGGGCCTAACTAACGCTTAAGGCCCAGCAGAATTCACAAACTAGGAATTCACCTGCCTATCTCAGCCAAGCTGGTAGCCATGCTCAAAGCCAGCCACCACACAAAACCCAGCTGAAGGTGCCACCCTTATACAAAATAGTTTTGTATTTAGGGCACTCACTGAGGGTGTGGAAGACCTGGGTTCAAATCCACTCTCTACCTGTTAATTTATACTAAAAGCTTAATAAAAGATTAAAATAAAAATGAAATGCTTGAACATTGAAATGAAACATGTTTTGTGATCGAATCAGAACATTTTTTTTCAAATTACCACACTTGTGGGTGACGCCCAGGACTGAGAGCTGACGCCCAGGACTGCAGGTCTAATCCTGGCTCTGTCAGTGCGTATGATGTTCAGCAAGCAGCTGCTGTGCTGTGTAAAGTGGGCGTGCAAAGCTTCCTTGAAGGCTTAATTCATGAATAGCGGTAAAATCTTTTGCACTCCTCGAAGTCTGACACCCTCCTACCATGTGTGTAATGAACAGTGCAATTTAGGAATCAGTGTCTGGCTGACACCCAGACTAACCAGGTGTGATCAGTACTTGCATTTTCCATGGGGCACAATGGAGCTTGCAGCCCATTGCTCTCAGAATGCCAGCAGGATGAAGGTGCCCAAAGACACCGTTACATGCCTAGCGAGATCTGTCATAGCGACGAAGCAGGTTAGAGGCCTAGCTCTCATTGATTTCAATAGGAATTAGGTGCTGTCATAAATATAAAGGGAAGGGTAAACCCCTTTGAAATCCCTCCTGGCCAGGGGAAAGCTCTTCTCACCTGTAAAGGGTTAAGAAGCTAAAGGTAACCTCGCTGGCACCTGACCAAAATGACCAATGAGGAGACAAGATACTTTCAAAAGCTGGGAGGAGGGAGAGAAACAAAGGGTCTGTGTGTCTGTCTATAGTCTGTCTTTGTCGGGGATAGACCAGGAATGGAGTCTTAGAACTTTTAGTAAGTAATCTAGCTAGGTATGTGTTAGATTATGATTTCTTTAAATGGCTGAGAAAAGAATTGTGCTGAATAGAATAACTATTTCTGTCTGTGTATCTTTTTTGTAACTTAAGGTTTTGCCTAGAGGGGTCCTCTATGTTTTTGAATCTAATTACCCTGTAAGATATCTACCATCCTGATTTTACAGGGGGGATTTCTTTATTTCTATTTACTTCTATTTTTATTAAAAGTCTTCTTGTAAGAAACTGAATGCTTTTTCATTGTTCTCAGATCCAAGGGTTTGGGTCTGTGGTCACCTATGCAAATTGGTAAGGCTTTTTATCCAACATTTCCCAGGAAAGGGGGGGTGCAAGTGTTGGGAGGATTGTTCATTGTTCTTAAGATCCAAGGGTCTGGGTCTGTAGTCACCTAGGCAAATTGGTGATGCTTTTTACCAAACTTTGTCCAGGAAGTGGGGTGCAGGGTTTTGGGAAGTATTTTGGGGGGAAAGACGCATCCAAACAGCTCTTCCCCAGTAACCAGTATTAGTTTGGTGGTGGTAGCGGCCAGTCCAAGGACAACGGGTGGAATATTTTGTACCTTGGGGAAGTTTTGACCTAAGCTGGTAAAGATAAGCTTAGGAGGTTTTTCATGCAGGTCCCCACATCTGTACCCTAGAGTTCAGAGTGGGGGAGGAACCTTGACATGGTGGCATAGTGGTGGGATTAACCTGAAATCATTTTGAGATCCAGTTGAGATTTTTTGAACTAGAAATACAGATTTTAAAAAGGAAATTTTTTTTTCCTTTGGAAAGGAAGTCCAGAAAGCAGCTTTGAAACTGAAAGCAGCTTGTTTTTTCTCTGCTTTGTGGCCAAGCAGAGACAAAAGGGGATTATCTTGTGAATTGCAGGTTTTCTTTGCCTGGAGGCAGGGTACTTAACTCCTGCAGGGAAATTCACCGTCTTCCAACCCAGAGTTTTTTTTTTCTTTCTTCCTAAAAGTAAATAGGGGGTGTGTGTTCTACCCATTTGCTTTTTCTTTGGGCTGGGTAAGCAGGTTTCCAAGTAGTTGGAGGTTTTTTGCTTTAATTTGGGCCCAGAGCAGAGACAAGGGAATTGTCTTTTTCTGTAGGCTGACAATCACTATCAGAGAATAGGTATTCTATTCCAGCACAGCAAAATTTTACAGCCAAGTTTTGTTTGTTTATTTCTAAACCTCGGGTGTAAAGTTAGTTAAAAACAGAGAGGTTAGAATGACCAAATCCGCAGCTCGACTACAGCTGGAATTAGCCAAATTTCAGGCTGAGGAAAAACAAAGGGAACATGAAAGACAGATAGAACTCATGCGGCTGGAGAAGGAGGTACAGGAGGCTGCCCACAAGAGGGAAATGGAGGCAAGGAAGCATGTGGAGGAGGAGAAGGAAAAAGAGAGGAAGCATGTGGAGGAGGTGGACAGGATAAAGGCCCAGCAGAATATACCAACAAACCCTAGCAATCCTTCTCCAGGTACCACTTCCCATCCCAGAAAGTTCCCCACCTACAAGGCAGGTGATGATACTGAGGCCTTCTTAGAAAACTTCGAAAGGGCCTGCCTTGGGTACAACATCTCTACTGACCAATACATGGTAGAGCTGAGGCCGCAGCTCAGTGGACCCTTAGCTGAGGTGGCAGCTGAAATGCCTAAAGAACACATGAACAAGTATGAACTGTTTAAATCCAAGGTGAGAGTCAGAATGGGGATAACACCCGAGCAGTCTCGTCGGAGGTTCAGAGCCCTAAGGTGGAAACCAGACATGTCATTTACCCGACATGCCTACCACATTGTGAAACATTGGGATGCCTGGATATCAGGAGCAAGTGTTGAATCTCCAGTAAATTTGCCCTTCCTAATGCAAATGGAACAATTCTTAGAGGGTGTTCCTGAGGAAATAGAAAGATACATCCTAGACGGGAAGCCCAAAACTGTAATCGAGGCAGGAGAGATTGGAGCCAGATGGGTGGAGGTGGCAGAGAAGAAGAAAACTGGTCACAGTTGGTCACCAGAAAGAAGAAGAAAACTGGTCACCAGAAGGGACCACCCCAGACCACACCCTACCGGGGGCCGCCCAAAGCCCCACCTACCTCCCAAAGAACCCTCCAGACCCCTTATCGTCCCACCACCCTGTTCTCCAGCAACCCTCCTCGCCCCAGTGACCCGTCAGCTGGATGATGTTTTAAATGTAACGAGCTGGGGCATGTAAAGGCCAACTGCCCCAAGAACCCCAACAGATTACAGTTCATTGCACCGGAATCACACCAGAGGTCCACAGGCCCAGATACCTCCCAGATACCCTTGGAGCGGAGGGAAACTGTGAGTGTGGGCGGGAAGAAGGTCACCGCGTGGAGGGACACCGGAGCACAAGTGTCAGCTATCCATGCTTCCTTAATGGACCCCAATTTAATCAACCCAGAGATCCAAGTGACGATTCAACCCTTCAAGTCCAACTCTTTCAATTTGCCTACAGCCAAGTTGCCTGTCCAGTACAAGGGCTGGTCAGGAATGTGGACTTTTGCAGTCTATGATGATTATCCCATCCCCATGCTGTTGGGGGAAGACTTGGCCAATCATGTGAAGCAGGCCAAGAGGGTGGGAACAGTCACCCGCAGCCAGGCTAAACAAGCCGTGAGGCCTAGCTCTGTTCCAGAAACTTCTATCAGGACCCGGTCAGAGGTGATGGACCCGGACCCCAGGCCAATGTCTGCAACAGCAGTAGTGGATCCAGTCCCAGAGACCCAGACGGAACCAGTCCCAGAACCGGAACCAGCCGAACAACCAACACCAGACCCAGTGTCAGCACTGAATCCAGTACTTGCAACCTCAACACCAGATGGCCCCACCGAACCTGAACTGGCAGCAGCCGATAACCCTACACAAGAGGCTCAGCCGGAGCCTGAATCCCAACATAGTGCACCAGCGGAGAGCGGTTCACAGTCAACAGAAACAGCTCCATCCCCTATATCGCTTCCAGAGGGACCAAGCCTAGGTCCACAATCCAATGAGGGACTGATGTCTCCAGCATCAAGGGAACAGTTCCAGACCGAACAGGAAGCAGATGAAAGCCTCCAGAGAGCTTGGACGGCGGCACGGAGCAACCCACCGCCTCTCAGCTCTTCTAATCGATCCAGGTTTGTTGTAGAAAGAGGACTTTTATACAAGGAAACTCTTTCTGGTGGACACCAGGAAGACTGGCATCCTCAGAGACAGTTGGTAGTTCCAACTAAATACCGGGCCAAGCTCTTGAGCTTAGCCGACGATCACCCTAGTGGCCATGCTGGGGTGAACAGGACCAAAGACCGTTTGGGGGGGTCATTCCAGTGGGAGGGAATGGGCAAGGATGTTTCTACCTATGTCCAGTCTTGTGAGGTGTGCCAAAGAGTGGGAAAACCCCAAGACCAGGTCAAAGCCCCTCTCCAGCCACTCCCCATCATTGAAGTTCCATTTCAGCGAGTAGCTGTGGATATTCTGGGTCCTTTTCCAAAAAAGACACCCAGAGGAAAGCAGTACATACTGACTTTCATGGATTTTGCCACCCGATGGCCGGAAGCAGTAGCTCTAAGCAACACCAGGGCTAAAAGTGTGTGCCAGGCACTAGCAGACATTTTTGCCAGGGTAGGTTGGCCCTCCGACATCCTCACAGATGCAGGGACTAATTTCCTGGCAGGAACTATGAAAAACCTTTGGGAAGCTCATGGGGTAAATCACTTGGTTGCCACTCCTTACCACCATCAAACAAATGGCATGGTGGAGAAGTTTAATGGAACTTTGGGGGCCATGATACGTAAATTCGTAAATGAGCACTCCAATGATTGGGACCTAGTGTTGCAGCAGTTGCTCTTTGCCTACAGAGCTGTACCACATCCCAGTTTAGGGTTTTCCCCATTTGAACTTGTATATGGCCGTGAGGTTAAGGGGCCATTGCAGTTGGTGAAGCAGCAATGGGAGGGATTTACACCTTCTCCAGGAACTAACATTCTGGACTTTGTAACCAACCTACAAAACACCCTCCGAACCTCTTTAGCCCTTGCTAGAGAAAACTTCCAGGATGCTCAAAAAGAGCAAAAAGCCTGGTATGATAAACATGCCAGAGAGTGTTCCTTCAAAGTAGGGGACCAGGTCATGGTCTTAAAGGCGCTCCAGGCCCATAAAATGGAAGCATTGTGGGAAGGGCCATTCACGGTCCAGGAGTGCCTGGGAGCTGTTAATTATCTCATAGCATTCCCCACCTCCAACCGAAAGCCTAAGGTGTACCATATTAATTCTCTAAAGCCCTTTTATTCCAGAGAATTAAAGGTTTGTCAGTTTACAGCCCACGGAGGAGACGACGCTGAGTGGCCCGAAGGTGTCTACTACGAAGGGAAATGTAGTGGTGGTGTGGAAGAGGTGAACCTCTCCATGACCCTTGGGCATATGCAGCGACAGCAGATCCAGGAGCTGTGCACTAGCTACGCGTCAACGTTCTCAGCCACCCCAGGACTGCCTGAACGGGCATACCACTCCATTGACACAGGTAATGCTCACCCAATTAGGGTCCAACTTACCGGGTGTCTCCTCAAGCTAAAACTGCTATAGAACGGGAGATCCAGGATATGTTACAGATGGGTGTAATCTGCCCCTCTGAAAGTGCATGGGCATCTCCAGTGGTTCTAGTTCCCAAACCAGATGGGGAAATACGTTTTTGCGTGGACTACCGTAAGCTAAATGCTGTAACTCGCCCAGACAACTATCCAATGCCACGCATAGATGAACTATTAGAGAAACTGGGACGGGCCTAGTTCATCTCTACCTTGGACTTAACCAAGGGGTACTGGCAGGTACCGCTAGATGAATCCACCAAGGAAAGGTCAGCCTTCACCACACATCTCGGGCTGTATGAATTTAATGTACTCCCTTTTGGGCTGCGGAATGCACCCGCCACTTTCCAAAGACTTGTAGATGGTTTCCTAGCGGGATTAGGAGACTATGCAGTCGCCTACCTTGACGATGTGGCCATATTTTCGGATTCCTGGGCAGACCACCTGGAACATCTACACAAAGTTCTTGAGCGCATAAGGGAGGCAGGACTAACTGTTAAGGGTAAGAAGTGTCAAATAGGCCTAAACAGAGTGACTTACCTTGGACACCAGGTGGGTCAAGGAACTATCAGCCCCCTACAGGCCAAAGTGGATGCTATCCAAAAGTGGCCTGTCCCAAAGTCAAAGAAACAGGTTCAATCCTTCTTAGGCTTGGCCGGTTATTACAGAAGATTTGTACCGCACTACAGCCAAATCGCTGCCCCACTGACAGACCTAACCAAAAAGAAACAGCCAAATGCTGTTCAGTGGACCGGAAAGTGTCAGAAGGCCTTTAACAAGCTTAAAGCAACACTCATGTCTGACCCTATACTAAGGGCCCCAGACTTTGACAAACCATTCCTAGTAACCACAGATGCGTCCGAGCGTGGTCTGGGAGCAGTTTTAATGCAGAAAGGACCTGATCAAGAATTCCACCCTGTAGTGTTTCTCAGCAAAAAACTGTCTGAGAGGGAAAGCAACTGGTCAGTCACTGAAAAAGAATGTTACGCCATTGTCTACGCTCTGGAAAAGCTACGCCCATATGTTTGGGGACGGCGTTTCCACCTGCAAACCGACCATGCTGCACTGAAGTGGCTTCACACCGTCAAGGAAACTAACAAAAAACTTCTTTGGTGGAGTTTAGCTCTCCAAGATTTTGATTTCGACATCCAACTCATCTCAGGAGCTTCTAACAAAGTGGCTGATGCACTCTCCCGTGAAAGTTTCCCAGAATCAACTGGTTAAAATCGTCCTTGAGATGTGGAAAATATTTTTAGTCTTTATGTACTTGGTAGTATATTTAGAGATGCAAGTGTCTTATTAACTCTGTTTTTCCTTGAGCTCCAGGAAGAAATCCCAGCCAGTGTTTCACCCTAGCTGAGATTTGGGGGGCGTGTCATAAATACAAAGGGAAGGGTAAACCCCTTTGAAATCCCTCCTGGCCAGGGGAAAGCTCCTCTCACCTGTAAAGGGTTAAGAAGCTAAAGGTAACCTTGCTGGCACCTGACCAAAATGACCAATGAGGTCACAAAGGGTCTGTGTCTGTCTATAGTCTGTCTTTGTCGGGGATAGACCAGGAATGGAGTCTTAGAACGTTTAGTAAGTAATCTAGCTAGGTATGTGTTAGATTATGATTTCTTTAAATGGCTGAGAAAAGAATTGTGCTGAATAGAATAACTATTTCTGTCTGTGTATCTTTTTTGTAACTTAAGGTTTTGCCTAGAGGGGTTCTCTATGTTTTTGAATCTAATTATCCTGTAAGATATCTACCATCCTGATTTTACAGGGGGGATTTCTTTATTTCTATTTACTTCTATTTTTATTAAAAGTCTTCTTGTAAGAAACTGAATGCTTTTTCATTGTTCTCAGATCCAAGGGTTTGGGTCTGTGGTCACCTATGCAAATTGGTAAGGCTTTTTATCCAACATTTCCCAGGAAAGGGGGTGCAAGTGTTGGGAGGATTGTTCATTGTTCTTAAGATCCAAGGGTCTGGGTCTGTAGTCACCTAGGCAAATTGATGAGGCTTTTTACCAAACCTTGTCCAGGAAGTGGGGTGCAGGGTTTTGGGAAGTATTTTGGGGGGAAAGACGCATCCAAACAGCTCTTCCCCAGTAACCAGTATTAGTTTGGTGGTGGTAGCGGCCAGTCCAAGGACAACGGGTGGAATATTTTGTACCTTGGGGAAGTTTTGACCTAAGCTGGTAAAGATAAGCTTAGGAGGTTTTTCATGCAGGTCCCCACATCTGTACCCTAGAGTTCAGAGTGGGGGAGGAACCTTGACAGGTGCCTAACCTGCTTAGGTGCTTTGAAAATCCCCCAAGGCACCTCTCTGCATCTTTAGGCACCGCAATACCCTTGAAAGCTGGCTTGCCCTTACACAGCAGCTCAGTCCCACGAGAGAGACCGTGCCGACAGTCATCCCTCCTAGTGACTATTGTCCAACAGTTCCCATGGCAACACCTTTCCCTCATTTTTAACGATAGGATCAATATTAGCCACCCTCCAGTCCAGCACTAAGTAACTGGCTCGGCGTGAACAGCACACACAGCTACACTATCCCGCTACACACGCACCCTCACAGGACTGCCACTTCCTCACAGAGCTTGACTTCAATCCTCCAGGCTGGTGCTCTAGGTCTCCTGTTTAGTTTGGTTTGAACAATGCTGGTACCTGTGTCATCTTCACAATTTGTAAATCAAGATTGGATATTTGTTTAAAAGCGCTGATCTAGGGATGATTTTGGGGCAGGTCTCTGTCCAGTGAGATACAGGGGGTCAGGCTAGCTGATCACAGTGGTATCTTCTGGCCTTGGAATCTATGGATTTTCTAATTCAAATATTTTAAGAGAAAATTTATTCAGCTCGACAGTGCATTTTGCATAATTTCTCAGGGTCTCCCTGTGCTCATTTTCAAATAATCTTTCGCTGTTTTTCTCTTCAATTATAAAGGGAGACAGGTTCCTGGCTTTCCTACTGTTTCTGTCTACATGTTCTTTGTTTTGATTTCAGTGGTTATTCCTTCACATGCCTTTGAATACTCACCAAACCTCTTCACTACTTGTTCTTCCTTTAAAAAATAAAATAAATAAAAAAAAAGGACACAGTTTCTGGTACCTACACTATCCATCCCCCTGGTATTCCACGAGGTCTCCTCTTGAAAAGGGAGATTGATTTTGCTTTGGTGCTAAATACAGCCAAGCTCCAGCTTACCCCTCCCTTTTACTTTTAAAATAGCTTTTCCAGTTACTCCTTCTGCATTCCTTGTACCTAGACCTCTGGTTGGCTTTAACGAGAGTTTTGGGTACACAAGGAACATAGGATGAGGCCCACTGCACAGTTTTATGGCCCATACAGTCCACCACAGAATGACTGCTACTGCCCTGTGGTCTCAGACCTCAAGATATGTAATCAATTCTTCCAAACCTGTAACAACAAAGGGCTATTGAGAGGCCCAGATACATTCCTGAAAAAGAGAAAACCCCACACACTTATTTTTTTTCCTAAAGGTTGTTTTATTGTAAAACCATAAATACAACACTGACATGAAAATCCTCAAGCAACGGATGCTTTCTTACAGTTTGTCTTCTGCCTTGGCATCAACTCTGAAAAGAATGTTGCAGAAATATGTCTCTAAGACACCTCTCCAAATAACTGAACTCTGGCCTGGAGCTCTGAGCTAGTTGGATCTTAAGTGGAATTACTCCTTTTCACACATGGAATATTTCCATTCAGACAGCAACAGACTTGTAGAAACAGCAACATTTAAACAGCTTGATTTTTTTTTAAAGAATCCTTTTCATTTGACGTCAGTCTAAGTTTCAAACAGCACTGAATTTATTTAGCTGTAAAAAACAAACAAACAAAAAATCCTAGAAAGAAAAAACCTAGAACTTGAGTTAGCCTCAAGCATTCATATATCACAATGAAAATCAGCAACTCAATCCCGTGCAATATTGCTCTCTATTGAGTCATTCGATCCACACCAACAATACATGAGACTTCAAACAGGTTTTGTTTTGTTTATTAACACAGCAAGTGTGACATTAGATAACCTTTTAAATACAGTACATGGTACAGTGCGGGGCCAACTGCCCGCACATTTCCCCATTATGAAGATAAAGCCAGCGGTGGCGGTTTATAAAAATATTGTGTTGCTACAAAAGTATAAATTAATGCTACTGGTATTAAGAAATATTAAACACATAAAACTTATAAGGATTAAGAAAAATATTCATTAATACCTGTAGAAAACTCTGGCCTAAAAAAGATATTTTTTGTATATTTTCTTTTTTTTAAGATGGCATGAGATTCTTGCACTCGCATGTAGAGAGACACATGCTGGTGCATCTATGGTATTGCCTAGAACATCTGCATCTACAGAAAGGAAGGTAAATGCACACAAGTTACTGGGTGAGGGGATATGGGGAGGAAAAGGAGAACTTTGTTAATCATTTTCCTGATGAAACAAGAAGAATTCAGCTCCCAACAGGAGGTTTCAAGAACTTAACATACAAAATGAAGAACTTTTCAGACTGGCTGCATATGAGGATTTCCTTGTGTTTTTGTTGGTCGGAGACATTCTAGCTACAGGATAGACTGGAATCCTCAGAATCTGGATGATGTGTATTCCTCCTGCATTTGTGACCTTGGGTATTCACCTGTCATCCATTATCAGTTTTCCTTTTACAAAATTAAATAAAATTTCCAATGAATGTAAAGGGACTTTGGCAACATCCACAATTGCCCTAAGATTCTGTTGCTCTTTTCAGAGTACATGCCTCCCTTCTCAAGCAGATGGGACCTTCTCCATGGATAACATAACCAAAAATAAAAAATATATACCCTAACCATACACATTTCAGAGACAACCCCAAGGATCCCCAGAAGACTATTCAAGGCTTATGAGGCTGGAAGGGTCTCTTTAAGGAACTTTGGCTGTACATAGCAAGGGTTTTACATGCCTCTATCCATCAATTCCATTGCAAAACCTCCCTATGGTTAAGGCTATGCTGCTCATCTGGGTACCAAGACAAATGCTGGCTCCTGTCAGTGACTCTAAAATACAGAAAGAAACAATCCTTTCAGTCAGTGGTCGATGTTGGGCCATTCATGTGACTGACTGCAGAAGCTACACTAAAAATTTCAAACGCAGCTGCTTATAGATTACTAAACCCTAAAAAGTCTACTGGATACACTGTCCTCTAATGTGATCAAAACTCTTCTGTCAAGTTATAAAACAAAGGACTCTAACAGGCGTAGTAAAAAAACAAAAAAAATCCCACAACTCTCCCCCCAAAAAACCCAACTGACCAACAAAATTAAACAGAACGCCCTCCAAACTTTCATGGTAGAAAATTAAATTAGAGGGCAATACACTCTCATTGGTTTACCATATCTGGCCTAGTGTAAGCAAACTATTCCCATAGTATCAAAGGGCCATTCCAACTCGGATCTGTACTTGTTTTTACCTCTGCTCATTTACGACTGGCTTCATGAAATTTCCATTAGCCTAAAATTCCCCATGATACACAGACATGTCCTAGGTGCTGTACAAGGGAGTACTTATTGCTACTGGGCAACATTTTCAAAATCACCTAAGTGATTTAGGAGCCCAAATCCCATTGAAAATTTTACCTGCAGTGTCTCATTGGGTCTGATGCTTCTAGGGACTCCCAGATGATACCAAGGATTCAGAACCTCTGTGTGACACAGCTGATGCACAGTGGGAGGAGTAAAATGTTTGATTTAACTCTCAATCTTGCTTGCACTGTTAGTCTGAGAGTAAATGAGAGGCACCCATTTATTATTTGTACCCAGGTACTCTCAGAATTGGTGCCATCCTGCAAGCCCATCAGCTGCCTCCATTCTAAAGCGCGTGTATATATACTTTAGAGAAGGAAAAAATCTAATTGGTCACTTTGTCCATGCACAGAGGCGAATGCAGTACTGTGCCATGCAGTCTGTCCTCCATTGCTCTATCTGGTCTTGTTTTAAATGATGGGGCTCCCAAACCCATTCCCTTGAGAGACTACTCCTAGATTTAATAGATCCTTCCGCAATAAGACAGGCTTCCTGAGATCCAGTTTACATCTCCTTTGTTTAATTTCATCCCATTACTCCTAGTTATTTCATATGGAACACCCTAAACAACTCCACCCCTCTCCCCACTTGGGAGTTCGTACCTCTCAAATACTCACAGACCCTCTTGTCCTCCCTTGGTTGTCACTTAGTCAAACTAGATTTAGCTTTTTCTTTGTTATAGTCAGTCCACCCAGCCCCACTGCTTCCAATTTGTTGGTAACTTTGTGGTGTCTGGAAGTGAACATAGTATTTTAGGTACAGTATAGTGTCTCTTTATTATCATTTCCCTCCTCTGTGTCACGTTGCCATGACAGTTCAGCCATTGTTAGATTCAGAGTGCTCTAAAGTATGCTTCAGATTGGCTAAGGTGGTACAAACTCCTTCAACAAAATACTTCGTACAGAAAACCCTCCCCACTGCTACAGTATGTGAAAGCACAAGTTGCATAGAGCCACTCTATAAAGTGTGAGAGCCACAACACTGCGAGGTACCACATGGAACAATAAGACTCCAGAAGGACTCTCTGACATGGCAATTCAGGCCTTGGGCAACATTTCCAGAGGCACCGAAGTCTCATTTTCAAAAGGGATTCAGAGATTTAATTCCCATTGACTTTCTGAGAGACTTACATCCCTAAGTGCCTAAATCCCATTTTCAAAATTGATGTAGGGTCCTAAGTCACTACTGGACACATTTTTAAAGGGGATTAGGTGCCTAAATACCCTTAAAAATCTGGCTTTTAGGTACTTTTTAAAATGTTACACCTTGTCTATATGAGAAAAACTATATCAGTGATCATTAAATATATCTAGTGAAACTGGCAGAAACCTCTAATGTAGATGCTTAAACCAGTTTAACTCACACTTAAATTGATTTAGCTTAATTCTGTAATGTACAGACTCAAGCTAAACCAATTTAACACGTGCTTAAATTAGTTTAAATGTCTACATTAGGGGTTTTCACCAGTTTTTCAGATTCCAAAGCCAGAAGGGACCATTGTGATCATCTAGTCTGATCATCTAGTCCTGTATAACAATTCCCCAAAATAATTCCTAGAGCAGATCTTTTAGAAAAACATCCAATCTTGATTTTAAAATTGCCAGTGATGGAGAACCTACCACACCCTTTGGGAAGTTGTTCCAGTGGTTAACCTCTCCTCTGGGTTAAAAATTTAGGCCTTATTTCCAGTTTGAATTTGTCTATCTTCAACTTTTAGCCATTGGATCATGTTAGATGTTTCTCTTCTAAATTGATGAGCCCATCATTAAACACTTGTTTCCCAGGTAGCTAAGTCACCCCTTAATCTTCTCTTTGTTTAACTAAAACGCTGTTTTACTCAATTTGATTTAGATTCTAGTTAAATGATTGCAAATTTTCTCATATGAACAAGTCTTTGCTAACATCCTTCACTCCAGCCTGAAACCCAACAGAACAACAAGACACTGGACCCATCACATCAGCCAGTCAGCTTGCTCCTAACCATTCAAGAGACAACCTCAGTGGAGTGGAACATTGTTGGACAATAATCATGTTCTATTGTTGGAAAAAAGGAGAGGAGAAACTCAGATAGAGGAGAGGGTTATAGGTTCAGCGCTGTTCCACAGGCATCTCAGCTGCTGCGCACTCACAAAAACAGAACTTTCTGCATAGAAAAATTCTGCCTTTATATCCTATTTTTTCAGTTCTCTGCCTCTGTTAAGAAGGCTATTTGGACAAGACAAGAGGAACTTTGTTTCTTCAGAGTTCCTCTGCTCTTGGTGCTTGTTTCCTTCTGTGACAATTCTCAGACATCATAATGGTTTCCACAGCACAGAGGAATATGGTGTCAGGTGCAGAATAAGCAGCAGCAGATTAGTTCACACAGAACAGAGATTCCGGTTTCGTTCACAGAAGTGTTTATCTATAATGAATGAGGGAAGCAAAGTGTTTTGCAGTTTCCTAAGCATACATCAGTGGACCTGTAACTGACAATGCACAGTGAAACTACTTCTACAGCAACAGGATGTTCCACTCAGCTTACTGGCCACCAAAGCAGATCTTTGTGGGATTGTTCAAAGAGCTAAGGTTGCAGGACACAGAAGTATCCCCAAAAATGTTTCCAGGCCAGTGTAGCATAATGAATTGCCAATGTCACAATAATGTGGCACAAAAGTTTCTCCCAAACCGATAAACTGGCTTGCTTCCTTAAGCAAGGGGACACAGCCTAGAGGGGAGGCATAACTCTTTTCCGCACCAGTCAAACACATAAGCTTTGTATTAAGTTTGATGTCCTCCTCATTGTGGGGGGGGGGGGGGGGGGGAGGGAGAATTCCAAACACAGGCTGCTCCATCCAACAGCTAGATGAAAGAGCTTCCAGTTCAAAAGGAATGGAACTACACTGCACATACAGCACTACCATGAGGCATGACTTCCCTACTCTACCACTTCCCACTGTGGGACAGGCGGTGCCTGCTGCTACTAAAGACTGCTGTGGGAGAGAGCGATTCTATGTACAGCGTGATGGCCAAGCCAAACTTAATAAAGAGCAATAAATAAATAGAGAACTTGGCAAATCAATGGTAAAGATTTCCTAAATTCAAAACCATTGCGTATTATCTGCACTCCCTGGAATGAGCTACTGTCTGAGTAACTGGGGCTGGGAAGGAAGAAAATCATCACAAAATCCTTTGCAAATAAAGGAAATCTGTGTGCTGCTGACACCATTCTCTCCTTATAACTGACAAGAGTAAAGAAGAAGTGGATAGGGACAGTCGAGGGACAGCTCATCATAGGCTGGTATCATCCTGTGGGCAGCACAAAGCACTAACGGGTGCTTGCAAGTGAAGTGCCTAGCGCCTGTAACATGTTTATCCTCCTTATTAGAAGCTGTGGACTCTTCCATTCTCTTGGTAGGGAACAGGTAGTTGTTAATTTCATGTAAGCTCATGGACTTTCTAGACTGCCAGGCTGAGTTTATAAATACTGGCGAGTTTCTCACCTATCAGACACCACTGCAGTCACGGGTTTGACATCCATAGCAGTACGGCTGTAACTGTGTTGGAGGCATTCCCAATTTGGCTAGGGCGAGAAGTCTAGTCAGCTTCTCTCTCTGATCTTTCCACCAAGAAAGCTCCAAAAATTATTCTCAAATCTGATGTTAACACCAGTCTGCATATTAAGTAGATGCCAAAATGGTTCCAATTCTATCTCATTCACTATGTCAGGGCTTTGACTCCCTGTCATAGAATATCAGGGTTGGAAGGGACCTCAGGAGGTCATCTAGTCCAAACCCCTGCTCAAAGCAGGACCAATCCCCAGTTTTTGCCCCAGATCCCTAAATGGCCCCTCAAGGATTCAACTCACAACCCTGGGTTTAGCAGGCTAATGCTCAAACCACTGAGCTATCCCTCCCCCCAGTCAAGGCCCCTCTGTTCACACAGTGCCTTCCTGTTACATAAGAAAGGAGAACAATCACACTGTCCCCGGGCTGAGACAACAAATCTCACTTGTCCCACAAAACTACTAATCCTGTCCAATAGCAAACATGTTCTTGATTAAGGTTGGGAATTTGAAGGACAGGTAGGGGAATTGGATGCTCATTTCCCACTGGACTGGAATTGAATTTCAATGGGAGTTGTGTGGTTAACTCCCTTCAGCTTCTTTGACAGGACTTACTAAGACGTAATATACTGATTCCATGAGAATGAACTAAAATCCTGTCAGGAGTTTTGACTGTCAAGGTGCATCATGCACACTAAATGCAAAAACTGGGAAAGCCGTTCCTGCTTTGGGTTCTGAACTCGGTGAAGGTTTTACTGTGTAAGCATCGCTATTTTCTCTCAGGGGTCACTAAAGCATGTCACAAAGGTTACTCAGTTTTCACAGTCAGGGTTTCTCTCCCTTTTCTTTGTCTCCTCGGCAGCTTAAAATTTCAGTTTGTTTATTAAACTTTTCTCCTGAACTGCATGCGCAAACAGATTAATTATTGTAGGGTTGCTCAAAATGACTGGGCAGGTAGCGCTCATATGGGAGGAAATAAACAGCAAAGACCCTTGTTCTGAAGGGCAAAGAAATCCCACAAAGAATTATCTCTGTTTGCAAAGTCCACTGCACACGAAAATACATTTAGGGGTGTCTCCTGCTCTTGAGTGTTCTCTTTAAATGGTATTATTCCTGCAGCACTGGGGCTGTGCTTACTAGACACCTTGTTAGAATAAAGACCTCCACAGCCACACTTACAACTGCATTTAGAAGATGGATGATTTTGTACTGGTGTCACGGGCAGGAAGCCAACACAATCTTCAGCTTATTCAGTCTGCACGAGGTGTTGCTTCCCAGCCAGGAAGGGGCAGAGGTCTGTTGGGAAAGATATCTGCATACCCAGGGCTGTCCTTAGATGTGCCTGGAACAAGTAGGGGTCACTATTGTGAGAACTCTCCCAGCTCTGAGCAATACAGGCCACAGAGAACATCATTCAGTGCCTTTCATAATCTAGGTGTCTGAATGGGAAGTGTTACATACTGGGAGTACAAGTGACTGCAAGCAAACAGCAAACGATGTGTGCTCACATGGGGAGTTAGAACTTGTTCTACTGGGAGATGGATTTATTGGCCAGGACTCTGGGCTTTATCCTCCATTGCTAACAAGTGTCTTTGGACCTTTAATTGTCACCACAACCAGAGATGGGCAGAGGGAACCTTGGATTAATGTCTGTTCAGTGGATGGTACCTCTAAGTGTGCAGCAGCCTCCTTGTCCCCAGTAGTACATTGTCAGCATGCAGCACATACCCACATCCTGCTCAGGGATTTCAACCCACAACGTTTCAGTTCAGAGTTGATAGTGTTACCAACTGAACTGCTCTAGAGACTCATCTGGGCACCAGTCTCTTGTCACCAGTGATTCCAACTAGGAAGCAAACTGCTTCAAGTGTGAGAGGATGCATCAAGAAAGGAATTTACTTAATTTTGCAATTGGGATCCAAATCCCTTTGGTGGAGAATTCAGTTTGATACCAAGGGTCTGGATTCGTCCAAGAGCACCAGATTTAAGAGGTCAGGTGCGACGCCACTCAACTTTGTGTGCAGACATTTACGATTCGTCTACACAGCAAAAAAGCTCCAGCAGCAGTGAGTCCTAGAGCCCGGTCAACTGACTCGGGTTCACACCTCGGGACTAAAAATAGTAGTGATGTTCCCGCTTGGACTGGAGCCTGGGCTCGGAGACCCGGCGAGCCAAGGTCTCAGAATCTGGGCTCCAGCCCAAAGGGGAACATCTACACTGCTATTTTTAGCTCTGCAGCACAAACTCTGCAAGCCCAAGTCAGCTGACCCAAGCTCTGAGATTTATTGCACAGAGTGGTTTTCTGCAGTATAGACGTACCCTTAAGAGCTTGCCTTGCCAGCCAGCTGAAATGACTCGTGATACTTGGATTTTACGATGATCTCCGATACTGCAGGTGGGAATGGTCTATATGTCTGAAGAGCCAGTAAGCATGAAGTTTTAAGGTCACAGGACCTTACTAGCCAGAATGATTCAGCAATGTAGCAAGTAGTGTAATGCACTATAGGTATTTAAAAGACATTCGTGCTATCAGAGGAAACCATTCAGAATAACGCAAGAAGGTACTCTGCACTCAAGTGGAAGCACATACATTCAGAAGCCCACATGCTTATCTTAGCTTCCTCCAAACCCTACATTTTGAAAACTGATGACCTCTGCTCCCCTGATATATCATACACCTTGGTTTGTTCTTGACCATGTGAAGATTGTTTTGACATGTGTATGGGGAAGGCTTACAAAAATGTTGTATAGCAGAGGTTCTCAAACTGAAGCCTGTGGATCACTTGCTGGTGGTCCACAGAGACCTGTCCAGTCATACTGTGTTAGTTGTTAAAGTGTATTGAAAGACACTAAAAACACATTACTTTGCTAATGTTACTTCTCCATTTAAGCAATTGCAACAGTTCCCACAGGGATGTTGTTGGTCCTCAATGGGACAGGAGGTATCGACATGACAATCCTGCTGTGAAGATTTGTTCTACTCTATGAACAAGTTTAAGAACCACTGCTATATAAGATGCACAAGTGAGATGAGCTAGTTTACAGTGGGACTTCAGAAAAAAGTTTATCTTGTAAAAAAAATTCTATAAAACATAACAGTTACAGACACTTTTTGCCATAATAATTTCTCTCAGTTCTAAATTAAACTCAAAAAGGTAAAATCACTAGCTAAAACGTTAAACTCAAAAATGGGAGTGGAGACAGAAGAGTATAATTTTTGTGTCTTATATTAAAATGCAAAAAAATGTGTTTCCTTAAAGTCTCCCTTCCTGATTTCTAGAGATACTAGTGCTTGCAAAACATAGCTGCCTTGATAACATGCAACATATGTTAAGAAGGCTACAAACGAATGCCCTCGAGGTGTACAGTTATTCATAGGAGCAAAGCCCAGTGGAGAACTGGTCTATTCAATGCTGTTTGATTATCCATGGCAAGGTAGCCCAGGGGACAAGAGGAGAGGTGGGGTGGGGTGGAGGAGAAATAAAAGAAACTTCAAGTCACTTTAGATCGCAGCTGCCTGAAGATTTTAGAATGTCAGCCTCCCATTGGTGTGCCCACTTGAAAACGTTAGAAAGTCTATCAAGTCCACATGCTAGCTAACGGAAAGGAGCATGTTCCTTACAGAGGGCTGTGTCTGACATATGTTCGGCTTCCCTCTGAAACTTAGTTTTTTATTATATTTTGTGTGTGTGTGTGTGTGTGTGTGTGTGTGTGTATAGAACAAACCAAGGTGTGTATATATATATATACACACACATACACACACATATATATATATAAAATCATACACACATATATATAAGCACTTGGTTTCCAGGGGCTTTCATAATGAGGTCCACAGTGTTTAGAACTTAAATTCTTTTCTTTGTCTGGAACAGTGTTTTAAATTTTTTTGTTTGTTTTTTTAATTAAAAGACAGTTTTAAAGCATGTTGGACTTCAAAAACATGAGTTTGTTCATGTCTTCTGGACTGAGCAGCCGCCTCCTTTTGATTAAGAGGGCCTGCTCACACATATTTACACATTCACTTCTGGCACCGACAGCAGGCACTGCTAAGAGCCAAAAGGCCAACTTGGCTAGTTTTGTATGCTTTTGGGTAACACACGACCAGTACTGAAATAGATCAGGGGTGGCCTGGAAGAGGGGTTCTTGCAAATAATCGTAGACTTCATTTTTCCCAAACTGCTCTTCTTCCTGAGCTGGCGGGGCCTCACCTGCTGCCCGTGGTTTCTTGGTAGAAGGTTCAAATTCTGGTTCTTCTGCCCAGGACTCTTTCACTTCATTGATCAATTCACAGACTTTGCCAATGATCTCTTCATGCTGGTATGGTGGGACTGGCCGCAGCTTCTGCTGAGGGTCCAAGATCATGGCTACTTTGTGTGCAGAGTGAACTTTGAAGTTCTCCTTCAGTGCCTCCAGAAAGAGGTGGCAAAGCTTGCTGACTATGCCAGCGTCATTGGCTTTGGAAGTGAACAGTTTCTCCAGTTTCACGTAGGTGGGCAGTACCAACTGCAGGGTGGGCCGGCTCTCATTGCTCAGTTCAATCACTGCTTGTTTCACTGGGGCCAAAATGGCTGCCAGGTTGCTGAGAAGATGCTTGTTCAGGTTTTGGATGAGGTTCATCTTTTTGGCTCTGCTGTAGAACTCGCATATCTGCTCGTAACGCTCGTGGACAAGCAGGAGGGAGTCAGTCACTGAGTTCCAGCAGGGTGGGGGAGACGTTTCCTCCAGGGAGCCAAAGGTCTCCTTTGAGAGGCCCGTGGATCCTGCCAAATCTTCACAGACATTCAGGAGCTCGATGACTTCGTGCATGTTGCGAGCCTGTAGTGTTCGCTTACTCAGCACGCTCTGCACGACTGAGTTCAAGGCACAGGCCGAACAACGCAAGCACATACCTGCCTTAGAGAATGCAGAGGAGTTGACTTTGCAGTCTGTGACGTACACTGTCCTGATTTCTGACATCACAAACTCAGACATCACGTTCTGCACCCAGTGGTGGATAAAATCACCATTATCTCGGATGTCCACACCCTTAATTCCCAGGACATAACTCTTGATGTGGTTGCCTTCAGCCTGATAAGCAGTCAGGATGTAGCAGGAATCAGGGCCAATGCTCTGAGAGTGGCAAGTGACACCTATGCCTAGGCAGGCATTGCTGCCCAGGGCGCAGGTGACTTTCACTTTCACTTGGTTGTACATCCGAGGCAAATGCTTCAGCGCCAGTGTGTTGAAGTTGCCAAGGATTTCTGTGACAGAGAAAGCACCGTAGCGAGCACCACTATCCACCAAGGTCTGTGCCAGCTTGATGAATTCCTTCCCGCTCACCACACTCAAAGCTCCTAGGTCGGTGCACATCACCCGCAGCAGCCTTTCAGCAATGTTCTGCCGCTCCTTCTCCGGGATTGCACTGTTTGCTACTGAACCACTTGCAGATGCTGCAGAAAAACAGAGAGAAGAAAGGAACTTGTCAGGATCATTCCTTCTACACAAGGAACAGGAACAAGGCCAGAATTTCTCCTCTGCAAGTGACCCAACCAGGAGGCACTTGCCCAGAGTATGGCAGGTACAGATCCATTCCTGAACCTAGGATTTCCAGTGGGCCTCTATTCCAAAGTGCTTCTAGATTCAGGCTGTCCCTGCTGATCCAATGACAGACTTTTCCTCTTGCTTATAGCAGAGAGGAGCTTATCAGTATGTTTTCCCTGATTCAGTAACAGAAGCACAGCAAAAGTGGATTATGCAGGATTCAGCTGCCATCATGGCCTTGGGCAGCTGTCCTCTGTCCCTCCCCAGGGACCTCTCTGTGGCACTGATCTAGGAGTTGTCTAATTGAGTTATAATCAAGTATGGTACTGGTTTACAGTGCATCAGGGTTAGAAGTTAGGTCTTCGATTCCCCTGGTAGGTCTAGTGGGCTAGGCTGGCCTTTCCGTTCTTCTTCTGTTGAGAATTCAGGACTCACGTTAGCATCAAATTATTTTAATAAGAGCTGCATCTACCTAGGTTTTGTATGTACAAGAAGTCTGGGTTTTTGGTCAACTCCATTGGTGTTCAGGCCTGTACAGTTTAAGGTTTTCTTTCTCCTTCCCCAGCTGTAGTCTATTTTTTGTGACTGCTGCTGGGCTTTATTGTTGTTTCTGCCATTTTTGGACACACCACAGTACACAAAATATTAGGTTTTTAATGGATCTTGTTTCCGCAGATTTCAGAGTAGCAGCTGTGTTAGTCTGTTTTCGCAAAAAGAAAAGTAGTACTTGTGGCACCTTAGAGACTAACAAATTTATTTGGGCATAAGCTTTCGTGAGCTACAGCTCACTTCATCGGATGCATTCAGTGGAAAATACAGTGGGGAGATTTATATACACAGAGAACATGAAACAATGGGTGTTACCATACACACTGTAACAAGAGCGATCACTTAAGGTGAGCTATTACCAGCAGGAGAGAGGGGTGGGGTGGGGGGGGAGGGGGGGGCGTGACTTTTGTAGTGATAATCAAGATGGGCCATTTCCAGCAGTTGACAAGAACGTCTGAGGAACAGTGGGGGGTGAGGGGGGGGAATAAACATGGGGAAATACTTTTACTTTGTGTAATGACCCATCCACTCCCAGTCTCTATTCAAGCCAATTAGCTTGTTAATGAGTTCAGTGACAGGAGCTCTCTCTCAGCTTTTTTCCTACCATGACTACATTTCCATTACCTCCCCTGGAGTTTCCAGATATCCTCTACACAGATATCAAAGGTGCTTTAGTGGGAATGAGTACCATAGTTTGTAGGGTGCTAATGGCACCTGAGATCTGGTGTGACTAACTGAAAAAAAATACATGAAAAAAGCACTACTGACAGACGCGGGACATGGGCTTCGACCTGCCTGAACCACTGTGGTGACCCCCCCCAGTTACAGAGCCACTGGTTCAAGGCCTACAGGGAAATGTAATGAGAAAACAGGGCTACGTACTATTATTGGCATTGTTTCTTTGGAGCTGTGGTTTCCACTTTTCTTCCACAACAGTCAGAGGTGATCTGGGTTGGTTAGAGGCAATATTGTTCTCATTGTCAGCTGTGGGGCATAAACAAGAAGGCGTTAATCAGAGGCATAAGAGGAGCATTTCTCCACGATATTAAGGGAGACACACACACAGCCAGCCATGTGCCAGGATGGAGTGTGGGGCTACAAGAAATGCTGACTCTCCAGAAGACAGCAGGATGACAGAGCTAAACAGAAAAGGGGAAACAATCTCCATTTACTACTTAACATTTACTTTTGTTCTCCTTAATTAGGATAACACCAATTCATTACATTTTTGGTTGCATTTAATAGATATATTATCCACAGTAGAAAACAATATTATCATAAGGCTTGAACACATGTTCAACACACCCTCATGTAATTTCCACTTGGGGTTTCCCAGCTCCTGTAGCCCCTGTCTGAATCCCTACCAAAAGGATTACAGCTAAGATGGCTGCCACGGTGCTCTGACCACATTCCCAGTGTAACACCATGCCACTGGATGAGTCATCAGCAGTGGGGAGCTAACCTGGGACCTCTGGATATTAATGCATGGGCTACTGCATGAGCGAAAAGAGCCGCGTGACTGTGTAGCTGGCTGGCTCATCAATCTCTAGGTGGGCTAGCCAACACAAGAGGGGGACAGAAGACATACCAAGGAGGCATGACCTACAGCAGTATGCTTGGAGTCAGGGACTGAAGGAACTAAAAACCCCTGCTGTGGCCCACAGGGAGGGTACTGCATGGATTGATCTGGACAAGCAGTTCACTGGACCAATCACAAGCCTGCAGTGAGCTAACGGGAGAAGAAGCAGCCTGACAGAAAAAGAGAGTTTTGCGTTTGGAAGCTGGGAGAGAGACAGCTTGTTTGGGTGCTGCATTGGCAACACACTGGACCAACATCCCACAGGAACTCATTTAAAAGCGATAAAGGAAATGGTTGAACCAGGAACCAGAACACAGCCTGGCTAACTAAGCTGCTATTCTGCAGCAGAAGATCAAGTATAACAGAGTAGGGATTTGGTGTGGGCCTGTCATGGGTCCCTCGACATGTCTGAAGGAGGCAAAGCTTTACATGGTGTGCCCAGAATGGACGGTCCAGTGTTTGGAGGGCCCAGTGCCATGCTCTAAGACAGCAATCAGCTGGAGGGAAGGCTACTAATAGGTCAGGTCTCTAGGGGGCGTTGGAGAGAAAAGAGAAGCAGGAGTCCTCACATGATACACCAGGAATCAGAAATGACTGGTTTTTCCCAAGGTTTGTCTATTCTAACTGCTCCATAGCAAACATCAGAAATGGCATTAACTCTGCATATCTACTGGTAGGTTAATGAGACATACCTCATGTCTGCTATTAACTTTGTTCCATTAAGGACCATTCACATGTCAGCCATCTTCTGGTCTTGGCAGGAGGAAACCTGTATTTCCTTTATCTATTTCATAATAGTAGGGGATTTATTATGTGCAATTATTAATTGGTGTTCAATGCGGAGTTAATAAGATTTGTGCATTTCAGTTTCATCCTTCTTATCAGTCAGGTTGTGAACTATATAGATCATGGTTCTTTAATTTCTCTTCATGCCTCCAATCCTTTAATCCAGGTTCAGCCTAGTTGTCCTTTTTATTTTTTTAGCACTAGATTGCAGAAAAGGCATTATATGTAGCACTCGACCTGAACAAAGTACCCCAAAGGGAGTGAAAGCTGGATATTGTGCTGTGTAATTACAGAACAAATTCCTTTGCCTTGTATTCTGCTGTTCTAGTTCTGCACCTCAGCCTCCAATTTACATTCTAATTGCTTCTTCCCATTGTGTAGCTATAATCTTCCCTAATTACCCTTTTAGCCTCCAGAATCACTGAAGTGCCAACAAGCCCCTGCTCTCACTCCTCAGGGCTAGCAGCATGTTTCTGGACTTCAGTCACTTGTGTAGGACAGCGGACTCCTCATTTGGAATAGAGAGAGATTAGCCATTTACTACTAACATTATGAAAGTGAAACTGGATTTCTGCATAGCAACACATGCATTCAATGTGCAGTTATAACAGATCCCACATGCCTCAGGGCAATATGCTACTACTAGGGAGACAGTTATACTGTACTCGACAATCCACAGTTATGCCAGATTCCTCAGTCCAGCAGGGGAAAGGATACAAGCCGTGTTGTGTGTCACTGATTATGCAATTAATTCATTCAACAGTATGCTGAAGAGTCCCTGCCACTCTCGCGCAGGGGTGCAGTACAGACACTCACCTGCAACTGCCTTTACCTCTCAGTTATGCAGAGCTCCACACTGAATGCGCGACTATAGGGTCTCTCTCAGTAACTGTGGTCATTATATTGTTTCAACCATTGCTCTGGTTGGTTACCACCTTCAGAATCTGACATCCCAATAAATAAAGCTGCCTTTAGCAATGACACCCTCCTTGCCCTGCCCCTCACTTAAACCCAGATAATAAATACAAAGTAATTCATACCAAGCGATTATTACTCTTAGTGAGAAATAGGAGGGAAGACGAACTCTCCCTCGGAGTGGGAGGGCAGGGGGGAGGAGAGCTACCGGTCCATGATGCGATAGGCAACACATACAAATCCAAGATAGGCAGAAAGGAGGTGCAAGGGACAGGTGTTAGACGAGGGTTAAGTTAGGTGATAGGCAGGGAAGGTATTATGTTTTCTTTGGACATGTGGATGGGACATTCTGAGGGCTGCAATCAAATCACTGCGATTTATAAGTATCTAGAGAGCAGGGCAGGAGGTTGGGATGCAGGGTGCAGGAGGGGTTTGGGGTGTGGGCTCCGACCCGGCGCTGCTTACCTGGAGCAGCTCCAGGGTGGCAGCGGCGCACACCGGGGCCAGGGCGGTTCCCCATTCCTGGCCAATGGGAGCTGCTGGGGGAGGTACACACAGGCCAGGGCACCACGCAGAGCCCTCGGCCCCCCCCCCAACCCTCCAGGGGCCACAGGGACGTGGTGCTGGCTGCTTCCGGGAGCGGCGTGAGGCATGCAGCGCCATGGGGGTGACAATCCCATGGGCTGTAGTTTGCCCACCCCTGCCTTATCCCTTTGCCATTCCCACCCCATCTATCAGTCAGGGATTCTCCCCAGAGTCATGACAATCGGTATTCGTTTATATTGTGTTCCAAGTGCAAGGAGAGATGGAGATTCTCCCAGTGCAAACACACGAGGTAAATACTAGAGCTGGCAGAAAAATGTAGGAAGGCTTTTCTGCTGGAGAATGCAGTTCCAAAGGTGGAACACTTTGCAAAAGCATGTTGATTTCACCCAAGTTTAGTTTTGGGGGGAAAAAATTGGGACAATGTCAGAATGTCCTTTTTTGATTTTTCCAAACAGTTCGATTGACCCCAAACAAATTTTTTCCTAGAATTGTCTTTCATGGAGAATAGAAATTTCACGGTTTGTTTCTATAGGAATGAAGTCAAATGTGGAAATTGTGAAATCCTTCGTGGCACTCCTATAGCCACTGCCTTGGGTTCCCTGGTCTCAAGCTTTTTTCTGCAGATAAGAGGTGAAATTACTGGCACACTGGAAAGTGTAAACACAGGAAGCAAAAAGCAGAGAAGCTAACAGAGGGAGTTTGCCTAGGATCTGCCTGAGAGGAGGTATGCTAAGGGCTGCATTAAGGAGGCTGTGTTGGTGAGTATCTGAGCATCCGTTGTGGGGACAGTTTGACCGTGTGCTTGATTGGTTGTTTGAAAAGTGTGAATTGGGAGTGCTTCGTTCCAGGTGAGCCTTGAGTGGGCCTGACTGTTATAAAAAGCCAGTCAGCTGCGAACCAGCTGAGCAGCCAACAACAGAGAGGCTAACAGAGGGAGTTTGCCTGGGGAGAGCCCACTGAGGCTTACATCTTGCCGGCTTCTCTGAGTAGTTATTACAACTCCTGAGGAAGTTGTAGAAGGAAGGTAATATGGACGGGGAGTGTTCAGCTGTTGTGGCCTGCACTGGATGTGCCATGTTTGTCTTTCTTCCACAGGACAGAAGCGACTTTGTCTGTACAAAGTGCAAGCTGGTGTCCATATTGGAACAGAAGGTTCAAGGTCTGGAGCAACAGGTATCTGGAAGAGGTCAGGATATGCTTCTACAGACACGACATTCTGAAGATTCAGAGCAGGCTGCACTGTGGGCACAGGAGGACGGTGAAGAAATTTGGCAGCATGTGACCTCTAGAAGAAGAAAGGGGAGCGTCCATGTACCAGCAATGCAGATACAGGTAAGTAACCGTTTTCATGTTCTCTCCACAGGTACTAATGCGGAGAGTGGACTAGATGATACATCTGAGGGAAGGGAACAGAAGGAGATTCCGCCAATGGGAAGGCATGAGATGCACTGTCCTAGGGTTGGGGGTTCCATGACTACTGCTCCCAAGAGAAGGAGGCGGGTGGTGGTGGTCAGGGACTCTCTCCTCAAGGGGACTGAGTCATCTATCTGCTGCCCCGACCGGGAAACCCGAGAAGTCTGCTGCTTGCCAGGAGCTAGGATTCATGATGTGATGGAGAGACTGCCGAGACTCATCAAGCCCTTGGATCACTACCCCTTCCTGCTTCTCCACGTGGGCACCAATGATACTGCCAAGAATGACCTTGAGCGGATCACTGCAGACTACGTGGCTCTGGGAAGAAGGATAAAGGAGTTTGAGGTGCAAGTGGTGTTCTCATGCATCCTCCCTGTGGAAGGAAAAGGCCTGGATAGAGACCATTGAATCGTGGAAGTCAACGAATGGCTATTTAGGTGGTGTCGGAGAGAAGGCTTTGGATTCTTTGACCATGGGATGGTGTTCCAAGGAGGAGGAGTGCTAGGCAGAGACGGGCTCCACCTAACGAAGAGAGGGAAGAGCATCTTCGCAAGCAGGCTGGCTAACCTAGTGAGGAGGGCTTTAAACTAGGTTCACCGGGGGAAGGAGACCAAAGCCCTGAGGTAAGTGGGGAAGAGGGATACCGGGAGGAAGCACGAGCAGGAGCGCGCGAGAGGGCAGGGCTCCTGCCTCATACTGAGAAAGAGGGACGATCAGCGAGTTATCTCAAGTGCCTATACACAAATGCAAGAAGCCTGGGAAACAAGCAGGGAGAACTGGAAGTCCTGGCACAGTCAAGGAATTATGATGTGATTGGAATAACAGAGACTTGGTGGGATAACTCACATGACTGGAGTACTGTCATGGATGGATATAAACTGTTCAGGAATGACAGGCTGGGCAGAAAAGGTGGGGGAGTTGCATTGTACGTAAGGGAGCAGTATGACTGCTCAGACCTCTGGTATGAAACTGCAGAAAAACCTGAGAGTCTCTGGATTAAGTTTAGAAGTGTGAGCAACAAGGGTGATGTCGTGATGGGAGTCTGCTATAGACCACTGGACCAGGGGGATGAGGTGGACGAGGCTTTCTTCCGGCAACTCACGGAAGTTACTAGATCGCAGGCCCTGGTTCTCATGGGAGACTTCAATCACCCTGATATCTGCTGGGAGAGCAATAAAGCGGTGCACAGACAATCCAGGAAGTTTTTGGAAAGTGTAGGGGACAATTTCCTGGTGCAAGCGCCGGAGGAACCAACTAGGGGCAGAGCTCTTCTTCACCTGCTGCTCACAAACCGGGTAGAATTAGTAGGGGAAGCAAAAGTGGACGGGAACCTGGGAGGCAGTGACCATGAGATGGTCGAGTTCAGGATCCTGACACAAGGAAGAAAGGAGAGCAGCAGAATACGGACCCTGGACTTCAGAAAAGCAGACTTTGACTCCCTCAGGGAACTGATGGGCAGGATCCCCTGGGAGAATAACATGAGGGGGAAAGGAGTCCAGGAGAGCTGACTGTATTTTCAAGAATTCTTATTGAGGTTACAGGTACAAACCACCCTGACGTGTAGAAAGAATAGTAAATATGGCAGGCGACTAACTTGGCTTAACAGTGAAATCCTTGCTGATCTTAAACACAAAAAAGAAGCTTACAAGAAATGGAAGATTGGACAAATGACCAGAGAGGAGTATAAAGATATTGCTCAGGCATGCAGGAGTGAAATCAGGAAGGCCAAATCACACCTGGAGTTGCAGCTAGCAAATGATGTTAAGAGTAACAAGAAGGGTTTCTTCAGGTATGTTAGCAACAAGAAGGAAGTCAAGGAAAGTGTGGACCCCTTACTGAATGAGGGAGGCAATCTAGTGACAGAGGATGTGGAAAAAGCTAATGTACTCAATGCTTTTTTTGCCTCTGTCTTCATGAACAAGGTCAGCTCCCAGACTACTGCACTGGGCAGCACAGCATGGGGAGGAGGTGACGAACCCTCTGTGGAGAAAGAAGTGGTTCGGGACTATTTAGAAAAGCTGGATGAGCACAAGTCGATGGGGCCGGATGCGCTGCATCAGAGAGTGCTGAAGAAGTTGGCGGATGTGATTGCAGCGCCATTGTCCATTATCTTTGAAAACTCATGGCGATCCGGGGAAGTCCCGGACGACTGGAAGAAGGCAAATGTAGTGCCCATCTTTAAAAAAGGGAAGGAGGAGGATCCTGGGCACTTCAGGCCAGTCAGCCTCACCTCAGTCCCTGGAAAAATCAGGGAGCAGGTCCTCAAGGAATCAATTCTGAAGCACTTAGAGGAGAGAAAAGTGATCAGGAACAGTCAGCATAGATTCACCAAGGGCAAGTCATGCCTGACTAATCTAATTGCCTTCTATGATGAGATAACTGGCTCTGTGGATGAGGGGAAAGCAGTGGACGTGTTGTTCCTTGACTTTAGCAAAGCTTTTGATATGGTCTCCCACAGTATTCTTGTCAGCAAGTTAAAGAAGTATGGGCTGGATGAATGGACTATAAGGTGGATAGAAAGTTGGCTGGATTGTCGGGCTCAACGGGTAGTGATCAATGGCTCCATGTCTAGTTGGCAGCCGGTATCAAGTGGAGTGCCCCAAGGGTCGGTCCTGGGGCCAGTTTTGTTCAATATCTTCATAAATGATCTGGAAGATGGTGTGGATTGCACCCTCAGCAAGTTTGCAGATGACACTAAACTGGGAGGAGAGGTAGATACGCTGGGGGGTAGGGATAGGATACAGAGGGCCCTAGAGATATTAGAGGATTGGGCCAAAGGAAATCTGATGAGGTTCAACAAGGGACAAATGCAGAGTCCTGCACTTAGGACGGAAGAATCCCATGCACCGCTACAGACTAAGGACCGAATGGCTAGGCAGCAGTTCTGCAGAAAAGAACCTAGTTACAGTGGTTACAGGGTTACAGTGGACGAGAAGCTGGATATGAGTCTACAGTGTGCCCTTGTTGCCAAGAAGGCCAATGGCATTTTGGGATGTATAAGTAGGGGCATTGCCAGCAGATCGAGGGACGTGATCGTTCCTCTCTATTCGACATTGGTGAGGCCTCATCTGGAGTACTGTGTCCAGTTTTAGGCCTCACACTGCAAGAAGGATGTGGAAAAATTGGAAAACGTCCAGCGGAGGACAACAAAAATGATTAGGGGACTGGAACACATGACTTATGAGGAGAGGCTGAGGGAACTAGGATTGTTTAGTCTGCGGAAGAGGAGAATGAGCGGGGATTTGATAGCTGCTTTCAACTACCTGAGAGGTGGTTCCAAAGAGGATGGATCTAGACTGTTCTCAGTGGTAGCGATGACAGAACAAGGAGTAATGGTCTCAAGTTGCAGTGGGGGAGGTTTAGGTTGGATATTAGAAAAACTTTTTCACTAGGAGGGTGGTGAAACACTGGAATACGTTACCTAGGGAGGTGGTAGAATCTCCTTCCTTAGAAGTTTTTAAGGTCAGGCTTGACAAAGCCCTGGCTGGGATGATTTAGTTGGGGATTGGTCCTGCTTTGAGCAGGGGGTTGGACTAGATGACCAACCCTGATATTCTATGATTCTATGAAGCTCTATGGACACACAACTGGGTCAGTGTGAGGAATCAGTGCAGAATTTAATTCTCTGCTTTATCTGAAGTCTTTAAAAATAAATCAGAAGTGCCTGGCTTACCTGCATGGGACTGCATGTGCTCCAGCAGATTGTTATAAAACTGAAACTGGATTCCACAAGCTCCACAGGTGTAAGGTTCTGTATGGGAGAGATCAGTTCAGAAGAGTCATATGTAGTGTGTGGAGAAATAGCACACATGCACATTTCATAATGGAACTCTATTGTGCCTTACAGCCATTAGTCAGAAGACCTACTCACTTTACAGTGATTATGCATGTGAATAAGGGTTTGCAGAACTGAGCCTACAGTTAGGTAATAGGCCCTGATTCAGTATAGCACTTAAGCATGTGAATACTTCCTGAATTATGGTCTTAGGCTCTAAATCTGCATACTTATGCCTGTGCTTAACTTTACTCATGTGAGAAGTCCCCTAGGAGTCAGCAGCACTACTACTAAGCACATGCAGAAATGTCTGCAAGATTGGGGCTTTAGCACGGATACAAATTTAGAAAGTACACTTCCAGAACTCATCGCTTCTGGAGACTTGGTCTCTTTTTAGTTCCTTTCTAGTCTTTTTTGTCTTTAACTGAATTTAATTTTAGACGCAGTTCCGTCATTTCCAGCCTCTGCCTCCTTTCCTGAGCAAGACTAGGCCAGAGGGAGAGGCAGTGCTCTGAGGAGGCTGGAGGCAGGAGGTCTGAGCTTGGCACCCCCAGCAGGGCATCAGGCTGTGACAAATCCTGCTCCCCAGATGCTGGCACTAGTAGAAGTGTGGTGTGGGCAAGCAGCTTTCTGGCCACCAGCCAAGATCAGACCAGGGTGGGCTGGTTGCCCTAGAAAGTGGGCACAGCAGCACTGAGCTGCTAGGGTGCACAGGGGTGCAGGAAAGCACACACAGCTGCGCCAGGGGCCTGAGCAGAGCGGCACAGCTAATCTGCCAGTCAGAGGAGAGGGATGGAAAGGCTGTTAAAACTCTGTCTGTAGTCAGTAGGAATGTGTGTACAGAACTCACACTCGGACCACTAATGAGCTGAATGCTATCATATTTCCAATCTGACAAGGAGAAGTAAATTGAAAACTTAATTTTTCACTGAGCTGACATACAAGTATATTTTCCGTTGCTTAGTTTTAATAATAGTATTAGTCATTGTGTATTGATCACAAGATGTGCTATCAAGACACCACGTACAGCAATGCTGTCACCGAAGGAGTCAGTGTTGCAATTTAATTCTTCTATATCTTCATATATGCCAGCACATCTGCACCATTAGTCTGTGGTGTTACACTTCACAACAGTAGTTTGGATACAGAATCTATACTCTGCATATAAATGACTCTTATGGACTCTCTCGGGCATAAACAGAGTAATACTCAGTGCTAAAATATACTATAGATGTTTATCTTCACTTGTAGGGAAAAATATGGTATTACATTCTATTACTGAGAAATGCCATTGCAAATCGCATATGCACAAAGGAATTAGTAAGCATCTCAAAAGGTCCAGAACACTCACTTTCCAGGCATAACTAACTTGGCTACAGCCCTGCAGTCATCCCTCTCAGAGAGTGAAGAACAGAAATTAGAACAGAGCTGCATACAGTGGGAGAGGGAAAACCCACAAGGCCCCCTGCACAGAAACCTAGGAAGCTGAGGCATCGGAAAACAACTGTAGGGATTAAAGACACTTCAGCAACCCTCCTGCAGAAACAACAGACAGAATCTGTATGAGCATCTGTCCCATTGAAAAGAGGGGAATACTGAGGCTAAGCTCAGAACCTCATTTAACTTGACATCATTCCTACATTTACTTTATGCTACCGCCTCATTTTCATTCTGGTGCGGAAGCTTGGAAATACTATAACGAAATCAAAATGGTTGTTAGGGGAAAGCAGGAAGCTTTGGCAGCTGAACACAATACATTTAGGGGTTTTGGCACTTGAGGTGGAGTGGGAAGCTCAGACAGACATACACACTGGATAAATGATCAGCAGCGGAATAGTTAACATCAGCAAACTAATGTTGTAAACTATCACTAGGTTTCAGAGTCAACATGATTACCATGAATGGGGCAATTCACAACGCTCAGAGTCTGTTTCAGGCTGCTGACAGACTCAGGAAGACAGCACTGCATTAATTTCTATTTGGTTCATACTTTGAATATTTTCTTCTTTAAAAAGTACTATACAATTTAAAAAGTTGAAATTCTGCTGCTCAATTCTGTATCAAGGGGTAAATTCTGTGGCAAGTTCTGCAGAATCATGGACTATACAGAGTCTTGAACATAAACGCTCAAAAAACCCATCCCTCCCCTCTACCCCAAACTCAGAGATACAGGACATCTTTCTGGGAAGTACAGCAAAATAAAAGAGCATAGATCAATGACACTAAATCCAGTACCCTAAAGCTGTGTGTTTCTCTTCTTGCTTATTTCCTTCTTCCATTTCTTTATCCTCTTCATCTCTCCTTCCAAACTCATCTCATCCACTGGACTCCACACCTATTTTCTTTTTTTCCCTGTCATTTCTCTTTCTAAATTCTTGAATTTTCTATTTTTAAAAAGCATCTTCTTTCTCCTTGTTATCCTTACCCCTTGTCTACCCATTTCTCCTGAACGCTGTTGTTCCCTTCTCTGTTCCTTTGCTAGTCTCGCTCCATTCCCCACCCTTCATGCTGTCCTTTGGATTCCAAGTGCTCTCCAGCTCTCTCCTCGCCTCCCCATCACAGGAGATTGGGCCATTCCCAGCGGGGATGGTGAAACACCCCCTGGGTATCATTCTTGACTCCTCTCCTGTTGATCTCCTCCCAGACATCTCCAAAGTCTTTCCTTTCTGCCCTGCTACAGAAGTGCCATGCCATGGACTCTTGCCTAGACTAGTGAAACCTCTCTGACCTACCTGGCACTTACCTTACACCCCTCCAGACTACCTAAAATGCCCCTGTCATGGTCACAGCACTAGGTGAACCTCTTGTTCCCTCCTCTCTGTCCCCCTTTGTGCCTTTACCTCTCCTGGGCTGGAATTCTGTGATTCTCCCACTCCTAGACCAGGCCCTGGGCTACAATACCCTGTATAGCAACTGTTCTGTTCCCAGCAGATCTGTTTAAGTCAGAGTGCCTAGGCACGCGCAATCCCTTCTGGAGTCTGAGAGCAGTGTGGTACAGTGATCAGACAGCCTTCTGAAACCAGAGGGTTCCTTATTTTGCACTTGGAACAAAGCAATTAGAAAAGAAGGATTTGAAAACAGTCAACAGTCTGCACGTTTCTATCCTGCCTATAGGCGTACCGTCCGCTTCTTCAGACATGCCTACTTGGTCCCCGCATCTCAGTTTTGTTCCCCTAAATAATACACCCCTCTCGAGGGTGCTCTTTTTTAAACTTGCCACAGCTCTTGCGATCTCCTGTGTTCTCGAGCCTTATGCGAAGAGGTGGGTTATCCTGAGTCATTCTTTTCCCTACTCTTTGTTTTTCTCGGTAGCCCCCTATTAAACTATACCAGTGTATTCATCCAGTCATAACCAGGTCAGAATACAGTACTCAGAAGTTATTACAGAGCAGCTCCAAATCCATCACATATCATAGAATCATAGAATATCAGGGTTGGAAGGGACCCCAGAAGGTCATCTAGTCCAACCCCCTGCTCGAAGCAGGACCAATTCCCAGTTAAATCATCCCAGCCATGGCTTTGTCAAGCCTGACCTTAAAAACCTCTAAGGAAGGTTTTTATCTCCCTGCATCGAAGCTGAATGGCGCCAGCATCTGCTATCACCCCCCTTTGACCAAACTGGATGGGTACACATGGGAAGATTTCACATGCCCTCACATGCCCCCATTACCTCAGAACTTCTGGGTTGAAGCTGGGACCTGACCCTACCACTTTCTCCTCCGACTGTCTGCTGGGGTGTCAGGCAGGCAGTGAGCCCTCATTCCCTACAGTGCCAGTCACCATGGCTTTACCCTACGGTTTCTAGGCAGCACCCCTGTGACCAAGACAGGTCTGGCCCACCGCAAAGCTGGTGTTAACCAAGCAGCAACTCCTGGGCTCTGGTTCCCCATTGTCAGGTGGGGCAGGGACACAGGGCCCCCCAGCTCAGGCATGCCTTCTCATAGGTAATGGGCTATGTGGGTATGAGGAAACCATTTCCCTTTTGAGGGACAATCCTTCGTTCACTCTCCAGAGACCAGTTCCTCGCTCTACCCCATCTCCAAGATGGTTGAGCGTCAGGCTCTACTGTGGAGACACCCCAGTTTCCATGACAAGGGGTGGCAGTGGACTTGCTTTCCTAGCCATTCCAACTGGCCTCAGAGTCCTTGCACCGGAGCCAGCTTGGTTCACACACTGTGTGGGGAATAGGGCAGATTTCCCCCTGCCCCCCACAACCCAAGCGCATTTGCATTCTCACAGACACCTGGGAGGGGTTCTAAGCTTCCAATCTCTGTTCCCTGGCTGGTGCAGGAGGGGGAAGAGCCCCTCCATTCTCCCAACTACTTAATTTCCATTTACAAAGGCAGCCTGCAGCTCCTGTGAGTGAGCTGAGCAGTTTGTCTCCATCTGCCCCTGAGCTTGACCATGTAGCCGAGCTGAACTGTGGCTTAAACGTGCATCGTACGCTCCAGAGGAGTTGGCTGTGTAACTCCCTCCCTCCTGAGCTTGAGTCACACAGTTAACTCCACAGGTTTGAGATGCAGGATGCCCCTCTAGGGCCATGCTCCTCCTGAGTGGATGTGTGAAGCAGCCATTTTCTTGGTCGACACACCGGGACCCTCCAGAGCTAAAAAGCAAGAACAGCTACAGCACCAGCTAATGGACCACAGTTCTGTAGCTGGTGTCTGTGAACACTCAGATCCTCTGTGGATCAGCACAGATGGGACTTGTCACCTACACTAACTATACTAGTGGGTTACAGACTGGGCAATTCCAGGCCATATGACCCAGTCTGTTATGGACATGGCATCGCTTCTTCCCACTCACCCTGGGGCCCCGTTCAGCTGCCCTGTCCCTTGCTGCAGTAAGTCCTCTCCCCTGAGTGGGTTTACCTGATCCCCATATCTGGGGAACACCCACTCTGGGGTCCCATGTATGGGCCATTTCCCCTTGTGTTTCCTCTGATAACTAGACCTGATACCCACATACTCATCAGCCAGTTGCCTGAGGCATGGCGGTCTGTTGGCTACTTATCCACTAACCACATCTTAAGGAAATGTGAACACAAATCATGACACTGGTCCAAACCCCAAGCTTTGCTCCATTTGCCTAGGTAAACTCCCAGCTGCGTCACCACCTCCATATAAATCAACCCCTTAATCAACCCCCTTAAAATCTTTTCGTATCAGCCTCTGGAGTCAGTTCAGATTTAAATTGTTCATAATCCTCAGTTTGTCTCATCCATTTGGCTGCGGGTCTCTATGGCTCTCTCCCAGCCTGCGAAGGGATTAGAAAATACAGCCAATCTGCAGGGGGTGGATCACAAGCCTTAGCAAAGCAGTGAGATAGGCATCAACCTTCTCCCCCACCCCGCCTTAAACTGGGGGGAAACAATTTAGCATCTTTGCTTCCTGTGGAATCAAAATCAGCTCTCACTGCTCTGACTTACAGAATCCTCCCCCTGCTTTGCTTCTCCATACACCTCTAATCCCCAGCTCACTTTCATGGGTCCAGCTCTACCCTGTCTACCTGTCTACCAATCATTCCTCCTCTCTTGCTATTCCTCCACCTGTGCCATGCTCTCATCAACCCCACTCACCTTCATGCTCCCTTTGGTTCCTTCAAATACTGCCTCTCACATTGCCCCTTAGGCCTGCAATGACCTCGCTGGCCCTGTTACTCGTGCAAACTTCCTCTCCTTCAAATCACTCATGTCCCCACTCCTATGCTACTTACTCATTCAGAATAAAATAAGGATGAGCTTGAGAGATCAGTTCACCAGACCACACCATCTCTCAGTGCACTGCCCTTCTCTCTCCAGCCTTACGGCCGGAATTTACATTGGCAACTCGCTACAAGACCTGCCTCAGCTGATGGCCAGGAAGCAGCCTGCATTAGTCCTAAAATGATCCTCAGTGCTCATCTTCCACACGTGTGAATGGGAGTGAGCGAGAGAGTGAAACAGAAAGAATGTCCTGTGGCTCTTAGGGAAATGTTACCACAACAAATGTCCAGCCCTAGCAAGCTGCTTGCACATTCAAATATATCTCACCTGCTTAAAGCTTTTAAAATGAAAATTAGTTTTTGCCTATAGACTCTCCAAAATTAGAGAGGCTTTGTAGGTCCCAAAGACAGGCTCAGCTAAATAGTAGCCCAGTTGCTTGCTATGAAATTGGATCTGCTACTCTACATAATCCCGACCATATATGGATTATGGATCGCCATAGGACAACACAATCCTGTCAAGCGTCGACCCTCTATTTCGTTCCTTCTCTGGTTGCAGAGTTCAGGTCAAGTGGAGACAATGAGACAAACTGTGTAAAAATGCCAGGTCTTTCTTTTTACTTATCTGCAACTGAACCACAGCATTCCAGACAAGCAGAGAAACCAAGCAGGCTGCCCCTCCTTATCAACTAATGCCTTAAAATTCGAGCATGCTTAATCAAGCACAGGCTGAAATCTAAGGAAAAGACTGTGTGTGTGCACATGGGGTGCAGGAATGACTAATGTACCTTAATCATGCATGTGGATGAAATGCTGCTGAGTATACGGCTTCACCATGCCTAAGAGTGAAGGTTAAAAACTGAGCAACCCAAATCCTAGTACATTAAATACTGACTCATTACCAAAGAGTCAGCCAGTGGCACAATGCCCATTCTTACCTCACTAATAGTTCGAAGTGCTGAGCCATTAAGAGACATTTTCCGGTATAAGAAAAGGAGTAGTTGTGGCACCTTAGAGACTAACCCATTTATTTGAGCGGTTTCCACGGCATGCATCCGATGAAGTGAGCTGTAGCTCACGAAAGCTCATGCTCAAATAAATGGGTTAGTCTCTAAGGTGCCACAAGTACTCCTTTTCTTTTTGCGAATACAGACTAACACGGCTGTTACTCTGAAACCTGTCATTTTCCGGTATAAACATGTAACTCAGAAATGGGTTCATTTTTAAACTTCAAGCCTTGGTCTATTAGAACATGTGTTTTTGCCATGTTTAATAAAACCTGACACTCAAAGGTTGGAAGTGATCCAAAATGACAGCAGCCACACACAGCACTGACTGTCCCCTCAGAACCCTGGGTTCGTTTCTATCTCATGTAAACCCTTAAGAGCCACAGACAGAAGTGATGCTTTTGATATTTTGGCACACAGACCAGTAATAAAAAACAGTTATTCACGAAAAATGCTAACAGGACAGGACAACCACCAAGGCTGGGTGGAGACACCCCCTAGGTGCACCACAAACATCCATCACACTTACTTTGTAAAAGCGGGAAAGGATTTGAAATCAGGGGACTTGCAGTTTCTGCAAAAAAGAGAGAGATTTAAACATTGAGACTGGCAGAGACCTTGCTGCATCCTCTTCAGTTCATTTATCCTTACTCCTACACCATACCTCCAGAGTCAGCTGTTTCAGGGCATGGCTCTCCATTTATAGGAAATTATTACATGTACAGGACTGTATTTTGTCTCAGCAAGCTTCCCTGGACTGAGGATCTGGTTCTTTCGAAGTCTGAGGAATTCCTATTTTAAAATGTTCACTTTTTTTTTAAGACACAGCATAATGCTAGCTATACAGTAATGGGGCTAGACAACAGTGGTCGGTGCCAGTAGAAGAAAACCTGGGGTCCCTTACAAGTCCTTTTCACTGGGAGTCCCTGGCTGCAAACCCCAAGATTCAGTGCGCATCTTCCTCCAACTCTTTCTCCAAACTCTTATGCCTCTCGGGCTCAGGGAAGCGGGAGCAGAGTTAAGTTACACTCAGAGGAAGCACTTGGGTAGGTAACAAGTCTTGTATCCAAAACTAGTGTATGTTCGTGGGGGGCTCATGGGAATACTGGGTGGAAGTTCCCTGTACCATGGGGCATCCTGCATGCTTCCCCCTTCCCTCAAGACCCGACTGTGATAAAAAGGAGCAGACATCCCGAACTCCCAGCTGGCTTTCAGTCGACCTAAAGCAGCTTGTACTCCACATCCATGAGCAATGGACATTTCAAGCTACCCCTGGCAGCCTGCGACAGCTGCAGGCTTGGCAATACCGCCACTGGTGGGGAACCTCTGCGTGTTGAGTCTCTGTGAGGGAGAAGAACCCATTACAGCGTTAATTCAGCCATCCAAAGCCTTTGGGAACTGGCCTTTGTCCCACATTCAGAAAACTGTAAATCGCTGCATCAGTGCATGATGCTCTCAGGGGTGCAATCCCTGAGGGGTGCAGCCTTGGGGAGCCAGAGGTGAGTAACGGGGCCATTCTTGCCAAACCTCACTGGCCAAGCACGGCAGATTTCCTGCTAAATATTTTAACATGCTAAAGACATGCCCTGCCAAAGAGGGCTTTAATCTGCAGTGGGCCAAGGTCAGCTGACAATGGCTAGATGGATGGATTGGTAGCACTCTGGGGAGGGTCTGGATGGATGCAGTATACTGGGCAGCGTACGGTACAGAGTACTGCTGACTGTTTAAAGCATTTCTATTACTTGATGATGCACAAAGGCTGTCCATTGCAGTCAATGGAGAAGACTCTCCACTGGCTTCTAGGCTGGTCCTACTGAGCCTTTGAGAAGGACAGACATTACGCGCACACTGTAAGTACACACACCCAGACAGAAACCGCTACATTTTAAAAAATCCTGTAACTGTACGACAGCAAGATTGAATTTGTAGTAACTCCACCTCCCTGAACCCCTCCCCCCCCTTCCCTCTCCAGCCCCATCCCAAGTGCCCTGCTTGGCTCTCCCAGTCCTGCACCCTCCTACTGACTGGAAGCTGACTGCCCACTCACTGGCTTCAGCCACTTCCTGCATGCTGCTGCTGCCTGAATGTGACTCCCCACACTGCTGCCGGCTGCCCCAGCCCAGAGAAGTGAGAACACAGGAGGGATGTGGGAGAGCTTCTGGGGCACCCATAGGGGCCTGGGAAATGACAGTCCACCCATCTAGACCCTTGTCATGCCTCTCCTTTGGGAAACCCTGCCTAATGGTCAGTAAGGCTTTTGTAGGTCAAAATGAAAACTTTGCACTCCACCCAGCAGCTAATCTGGCCCAGGAGGGTAGCAGAGCCAAAGGAGTTAAATCCAACATCATTCCATGTGGCCTCACCCTGCCATGCTCCCAGGGCCAAACTCAAATCCGAGCTCCATTGCTTTCCAACCATTCCTTCCCACACCATAGACGCATGGTATCGCCTCTGTATATACGTGCTGGATCTTGCAGAAAACGCTGTCTGCAACATCACTATGAGCCACTCTTTAGACACGCCTCCCTTTTCATGGATTCACTGAGTGTAAGGTCACAAAGGACAATTAGATCCTCTAGTCTGACCCCTGTATAACACAAGCCTTTAAATTTCACCCGGTTATCCCTGTATTGAGCCAATAACTTGGGTCTGACTAACGCGCCTTCCAGAAAGGCATCTGGTCTCGAAGACAGGAAGAGAGGGAGAAGCCACCACGTCCCTTGGGAGTGTGTTCCAATGACTAAACACCCTCACTGTTTACACACTCATCTGGTGTAGTCTTTGCAATGCTCCTGAGTCTCAGCATCACACCTCCACCATGTCATCCCCACAAGGCGCAGCCATTCCCAGCACAGCCTACGACATGGGAAGGCTGAACAGTCAGAGCATCCATCCACTCTGGGTCCCCTGTAGCTTGGTCATGCTGAGAGCAGCCCCAAAGCACCCAGCTGTTTCTGTTCCCCTGGAAAATCAGACAGCTGCTGATACTGCCATGCTGGGGCCTCCACCCTGGCTGGACTTTGGGGTAGGGGATCTTTGGGGCCAGGACCAAGTACAGAGCTTTCGTTTCCTCTACAGAAGTGGCACAGCGTACATACATCCTGGACTGCTTCCTGCCCACCTGCGCTGCTGGGTGATGGTGTTATTATTGGTATTATGGAGGAGCCTACCGGCCCCAAACAAGATCAAGGCAGCATTCGATTGGGCACTTCCCCCAGGAGCTTGTCTAACTAGACAACACAGACAAAGGATGGGAAAAGAAACAGGAGAGCCAAAGAGGGGAAAATGACATGTCCAAGGTCACACAACAGGTCAGTGGTGGGCCTGGGAACCTAGGTCTCCTGAGTCCAGGTCCAGTGCCCTACCCACTGGGCCATGCTGCCCCCCTGTGGAGTGTGTGTCTGTGCTATCAAACACATGGTAAATGCCTGTGTGATTGTCTGACTGTCACTCTCTTTCTCCCTCTCTTCTCCTCACAGGCCCAAATGACCTGACACAGCTGACAGCTCTAGTTAGAGGAGGTTGATCATAAACAATTTTTGCGCCCCTGAGAATTCACAGAAGGAAGGTTTGAAATGAATGAACAACACACACCCGGCTCCTTCTCAGGCATGGCCTAGCCCTGCTCCCAGCTGGCCTGTAAATGATTAACGGTGAGTGAATCCCAACAAGCCAATTCCTTTCTCACTACACAGGCAGTTTGATTCCTTTCTGCACCTCTCTCATCTCAGATGATGAAAGCCAGCAAGATCCAGGTCATTTCCAGATTCTCCGCGCAGGCTGTTTGGGCTGCAGAGGAAAGAGTTTTGCTGTTTCCACTGGACAATATTTGAAAAGTACCATGGAACATTTCAGTCACTCTCAGGATGCAAAAGCTGGTTTCAACAAAAATCAAAATGTTGGGCTAGTTTTAAGCTGACAGCCTCAAGTCCCCCGAAAGATTTGTACACTACAAACAGAGAATAGCGTGCTGCCTTAGCCTGCAAAGCTCAATTCCTGACACACCATTCGCACTGCCCCCATGTAACACCCTGACTCTTCCTCACCTCCAAGGGCACATCACTGGGCACCACTTCTCTCCCTCCCTCCAGCAGCCTTTGCCTGGCAGCTGGGATTGTGCCTTTAAATTTTCAGTGCCACTTGGAAAAGCTGCAAGTGGAGCTCTAACGAGAGAAGGTGCCAGTTACCTCTCAAGAGCTTTGTATCAGCGGCTCACGTGACATGCACAGCACACTAATGACACTGTCGCTTGTCCCGAATTTCTCACACCACACTTATGGAAAGAAGGAACGGAAGGAAGGTAAGAGACAGCACAATACACACTAACTGCTAACAAACCAGATCTTCACAGAGCTCTTCACCTACAGCTAGGCATCCAGATGGCACCAGAGCATTGTCTGACATTCGCAGTCACTAATGCAATTCTGCACAGCTGACAGTCCCACTTGCAGGTGCGCCTTTGTCACCATGAATGAGACTATGTGTTTGGACTCATTCCTAGGAGTATAAAGGAATGAAAGAAAAAGGTGGCTGGATGGAAGAGCCAAAGAGGAGGGCAGAATGGGAAACAGCACAAAAGGAAGCAATGAGTGGAGATCAGAGAAAAAGAATGAAACTGGGAGAGACGAAAGAGATAGAGAGAGAATACAAAGAAGGGGGGAGGGAGTGAAACAAGAAAGACACGGTCGCAAGGTGACACTTCATTGCTTTCACTCCATGGCCTGAATGACAGCCTGTGGTCCAGAGTTCACCACAGATGGTGTTTATGGTGCAGTAGTTGGCTTCTGAAATTCACACACTGCTGGGATTTTTTGCTCTCTTGACTGAGGAGCATCCTCTCTTTTCTTCTCCACCTAAGGCACCTACACACTGAAAGCTGGCCCTGAAAGGCTCACTGGTGTCATTCAGTTCTCATCGTCCAAGCACTGGTTTGGGCTAGCTCACTGACACTCTCCCTGCAGCCCGCCAGACATAAGCTACTAAAATAAAACAAACACAGCAGCAATGCTTGTCATGATGAAAAGAGATAAGCAAACCACAGAAAACTCAAGTTTAAGCCCAGAGAAAAGATTTTTGTGAAGGGCTTTCTTTGTTCATTTTATGTGTTCCTGATGTTGCAATGCAGACACAAGCTGACTCAACAGAACCATGAGAGTGGTCTGATTTGTTTCAAGGGGCTGGAAGAGAGGTAATAATGCATCAGTATTTAAAGCACTTTCAACAGTACAGACTTTCCTAATGCTACTAAGAACAGTCTTCCCTTTTTTCATGTTTTGTGTTTCTTTTGCATTCTCTGCTACACTGATTTCTGTTCTCCACATTAATTTTCCCTCTTGATATCAACTAATGGCCATTATCTTTGAAAACTCGTGGTAACTGGGGGAGGTCCCGGGCGATTGCAAAAAGGTAAATATAGCACCCATCTTTTAAAAAGCCTCACTTCAGTCCCCGGAAAAATCACGGAGCCGCTCCTCAAGGAATCCATTTTGAACCACTTGGAGGAGAGGAAGGTGATCAGGAACAGTCAACATGGATTCACCAGGGCAAGTCATGCCTGACCAACCTGACTGCCTTCTATGATGAAAGAACTGGCTCTGTGGATATGGGGAAAGTGGTGGACATGATATACCTTGACTTTAGCCAAGCTTTTGATACGGTCTCCCACAGTATTCTTGCCAGCAAGTTAAAAAAGTATGGATTGGATGAATGGACTATAAGGTGGACAGAAAGCTGGCTAGATTGTCAGGCACAACAGGTAGTGATCAATGGCTCCATGTCTAGTTGGCAGCCGGTATCAAGCGGAGTGCCCCAGGGGTCAGTTTTGTTCAACATTTTCATTAATGATCTGGATGATGGGACGGACTGCACCCTCAGCAAGTTCGCAGATGACACTAACCTGAGGGGAGAGGTTGATATGCTGGAGGGTGGGGATAGGGTCCAGAGTCACCTAGACAAGTTGGAGGATTGGGCTAAAAGAAATCTGATGAGGTTCAACAAGGACAAGTGCAGAGTCCTACACTTAGGATGGAAGAATCCCACGCACCGCTTCAGGCTGGGGACCGACTGATTAAGTGGTAGTTCTGCAGAAAAGGACCTGGGGATTACAGTGGACAAGAAGTTGGATATGGGTCAACAGTGTGCCCTTGTTGCCAATAAGGCGAACGGCATATTGGGCTGTATTAGAAGGAGCACTGACAGCAGATCGAGGGAAGTGAATATTCCCCTCTATTCGGCACTGGTGAGGCCACACCTGGAGTATTGTGCCCAGTTTTGGCCCCCCACTACAGAAAGGATGTGGACAAATTGGAGAGAGTCCAGCGAAGGGCAACGAAAATGATTAGGGGGCTGGGGCACATGACTTATGAGGAGAGGCTGAGGGAACTGGGGTTACTTAGTCTCCAGAAGAGAAGAGTGAAGGGGGATTTGATAGCAGCCTTCAACTACCTGAAGGGTGGTTCCAAAGAGGATGGGGCTAGTTTGTTCTCAGTGGTGGCAGATGACAGGACAAGGAGCAATGGTCTCAAGTTGCAGTGGGGGAGGTCTAGATTGGATATTAGGAAAAACTATTTCACTAGGAGGATGGTGAAGCACTGGAATGAGTTACCTAGGGAGGTGGTGGAATCTCCACCCTTAGAGGTTTTAAGGCCCGGCTTGACAAAGCCCTGGCTGGGATGATTTAGTTGGTGTTGGTCCTGTTTTGAGCAGGGGGTTGGACTAGATGACCTCCTGAGGTCTCTTCCAACCCTAATCTTTGATGATTCTAAACCAAAAGAACAGGTTTGTATCCTGGGAGCTTTACAACACGACTCTCCTACAGCTGGCCACAAGGTGTTCAGAGTTCTACCTGAAAAGTGACTATAAAACAGACATGCCAAACCCATGAAAAAAACACAGAAATTGGGCTTGTTTTTGGATCAATTGGCTTGTGAGTTTCTTGTTGGCTAGTTTTTGGCTTGTAGCTTGTTTGGCTTGTAGCTAGTTGCTTCTTTTTTTTGATTGGCTCCCAACAAGCAGGGGCAAGGAAAGGGAGAGTCGGGGTGCACAGCGGGCCCACCACAGTCCCAGACAGCACGCTGGGGGGATCTAGTCACATAGAGTGTTGGGGTTCTTTGGGATTGGCTTGTTTTGGCCTTGTTTTGAAATGGGATTAGCTTGATTTTTGTCTTATTGTGAAAGTTGGGGAGCTAATTTACTGTGTGAAAGTTGAGAACTGTGCTATAAAGCAGGCATGAGAGGGCTGCAAGCTGATCTAATGCTGCACATCAAATATGCTCATTTTACAAATAATTTTTTTTTCTAACTGCCAGCACTGCAGCCCTCCCACCCAATCTGAGAGCCCTTTTCTTGTGTATTCACCAACATTAAAAGTTTCTGCAGCCCACATGCTCTCAGTGACAACTGTCTACAGATTAAGCTCCCTGTGCACACCTGTCAGTGAGTTTGTGCAGGTATAACTCATTGGTCTTTAATTGACCTTTGAAAACAGTTCTGTTGATGATGCACAGGAAGGAAGATAATTCAGCTCCTGCTCCCATAGCTGAGCTGGCTCTGCAGGGCTCACAAGAATAACAAAGTAATACACACTGGTTGGGGGTGCCTAGAGGAGCTAGGCACCGAAATCCTATTGGCTTTCAAAGGTGCGCACCTAACTGGAGTAAACCTGTTTGAAGCCCCAGCTACATATGTTTGTGCTAAAGGCAGGAGATCTGACTCAGGGAGTAGATCTGTCAGGTAGGAAGGGGCCACATCAGAGAACTGCTGCATGTCATGCCAATGATTCCAGCACTTTATATGAACAGAAGGACTTTACTGTCATTTCTAGCTACCCGGCTTTGCTGGTCAAGGAGATGTGAAGAGGGGCCAGGACTCTGCCACTCTCTTAGCACCCACGGGAGCTGCTGCCCAGCTGTTGGAGGAGGACTAGAGAGCACAAGGGCCTGACACACAGAGACAAGTTCAGACTCCTTTGTTTGTCTGTCCCAGAATAAAGTGGTCATTGTGGTGAATACCTCAGTTTGTTCAGGTTCACGTAGTATTATACCCAGTATGTCAGTAACAACTAGCTCTCTCTTCAGTTCACTACAGCCCTTTGCATAGGAGTGCGTGGGATTTCCCACATCATTCCATTCCCTTTTCATACTCTGGTCCAGAGAGCTGTACCAGCTGCTTCAGGGGAAGTTAAACCCCTGTGATGGATAATTTTGCAACATGCCCAAAGAGGAAGTTTCTCCTTACTCCTGGCAGGTAGTAGTTGGCTTATCCCCGAAGCAGGAGGGTTTCTGTCCTTTAGCTGTTCAATTCTAGTTAGTGTAACTGCGAAGGATGTTTCTATTATTATGAAACAGCATGGCAGATTCTCAGATCTGGCACAACATGTAGGGCTCTTCTGTTTGGCTATCACGCTGTCAGGTTATTGAACCTTACATAGAGATGCTGAGATATTTATGATGAGTCTCTCCAGGTATGTACCTTTAGCTCCAATCTCAGAAAATAAGAGGAGTGGAATACCATTCTGAGGGAAACAGGGTAGGAGATAAAGAAGTTCCTGCAGGAAAAGCTCTACAAACAGTCAAACTAGGGGTGATTGTCTAGGCTGAGGGTTATGCTTTGTTGCTGCTGTTTTAAGTTACTAACAGAAGGAAGTCCCAGGAAGAGGATACAATTGAGTCCTCCCAAGTATGTATATAATTTGGTCAGAGGAAGGTGGGATAGCGACATGCTCCCCCATTCGTCAGTTGATGTGATATATCTGAGCCAGTGGGACTACTTATAATGAGCTCTGAGACAGCCTCAAGGTACAACAAAGTTAACACATTCAGTATCACTGTGATGTGTAATGTGCACAGTGCCATTATATTTATAATCCTCTGAAACCTCCAAATAGAGCTGCTCTGTGAAAAATGGCTTGGCTTCACCGAGACTTGACTTGTATACCCACAAACAACTAGGCCTACTTTACCTCAGGCTCCCCACAGCAACATTATTCAGATCCCCTGTGTCTGGATCTTTGTCTCCAATTTTAAAGGCATTTGAGTCATAGACCCACTTATCACAATTCAAACAGGCCGTAGGATGGCACAAACCTTGGGGTGATGCTGAGGAAAACACTGAGTTTTCATGGTTTGTGTGTATAAAAACATCTTCTGTATTTTCCACAGTATGCATCTGATGAAGTGAGCTGTAGCTCATGAAAGCTTATGCTCTAATAAATTGGTTAGTCTCTAAGGTGCCACAAGTCCTCCTTTTCTTTTTGCGAATACAGACTAACACGGCTGTTACTCTGAAACTGAGTAATTGAATACTTTACAGACTGAGCCTGGTAAATAGATAATTACTTTGATCACAAGTTAATTCAACTTCTGCCCTGCCCTGGAGATCGTAAATACCAGCAGGAGGGAGTGAGCACACTTACCACTAGAGTTTTGGGAGCTGCTGTTTGTTTCTTCAAAGTTGTTTTGCACTTTGCCTTCCACTCTCCTACTGAATGCGCTTTCTGCTGGGTGGAGAACAAAGGGTGATGGTGAGTGATCAGTACTGGATCCAGGATTGTTCAGAAGGGGGGCAGATGTCATGCTCCTGTGCCATGTAATCTCAGACCTTGAACAGAGCAGAAAGGTCTAATCCTCCATCTCTGAGGCAAAGGGCCAGATTCACTGAAGGGGTAACACACAGATATTTTTCACATTGCCTTCTGGCAGAGGAGGCCTGGATGGAACTCCTGGGGAGCCTGTGAACACCATTCCTGACTGGCAAAAAAGGGATTGTAGTAGAGTGATGTGAGGCATTCGCTTTTATCTTTCCCCTCCCAAGGGAATAAGCAGCTCTCACAGCCTATGGTACAGGTGACCAGGCCTGGGGATGAATGGAGGCCCTCACCATGGCAGTATAGAGAATCCACCATTAAGCCACTATGACTGCTCTCTTTTTGCATTGTAATGAATAACTGGCATTCCCTTCTTAAGATTCTCCCCAAACAATCTGCACAGCAATCTCCCCAGTGGAGGGCTAAAGGATTATTTGGAAGCCCACCAATAATGATTCATGAGACCACCTTAGGGGGTAACTAGAAACAATGGAAGGTGTTCCTTCCCTCTGTACCCATAAAGTGAGCACATTCATTCCACGGTGATACCACCCCCCATGGACCCAGGCTCTGATTCCCTGCAATGCCCTGCCAGCTGGCAGTGGCATTCCTAGCCATTCATCTACTCTGGACATGTAAGCAAAAGTTCTAGTGGCAATCCCCAAAGGAACTCAACACATATAATAGGAGAGAACTAGCTCTAAAAGCATGTGACAATATCCTGCAGCAACAGCCATGAACCCTGCACTACTTGCAGTGTCCTGGAGCCTTAACGTACAGCAGAACCTTGCTAATTCACACATCCCATAACTTGCAGTCTCCGAGCACAGATTTAACAGTGAGGTCTCATCTCATGCATACGTCTTTGCTTTTATAATAGTGTAGCAGTAAATACACTGCCCTAGATATTAAGGATCAATCATAAGTGTTTAAAACTAAACTACACTTGCCAAATCAATGAGCACAGTCACTGCCTGAATGCATTATTCTTGCTTTTTATTGCGTTTGTTTATGTCCTAACGCAGAGAATTTGCAGCTCTCAACGGGTCTGTTTTCAGTGTGAACTAATGAGGCTCTGCTGTATTTTCTTCAGGGGATGGAATGGATTTTGTGGGAAAAGAATTTGTGGGGTGAAGTGAGGAAAGAGACCTGAAATTCAGGGGTGACAGGGTCAGAAATTCCCTTTAATACTGATACTAGATCCTTGGAAAGTTGAGGCATCAGAATTAACCCCTGAGATTTTCATAAACAGACTCTAGCTAGCAGAAGCCTCATCACTTTCTTTTGCTGAACTGTGGCTGTGGCAAAGGACCTTCTCTTTGATTCCAGCCACACCTGGATTGCATGTGGCTGCTGGTCCATGAATATGGGCCAGTCACTTCCCACTGGGGCCACGCGGCTATTGACTGGCTATGCTGTTACAATGTTGAATTGGTGTTAAGCCCCTGATGCTCTCAATCCGCTCTGCTCCCAAATTTTTAAAATAAAGGAGAGCAGGACAATGTTGTTTTCTAACTAATTCAGTAGTTAAGTAATTATTACTAGGACTAGTTGTTAAACTCCAATAATCAATAGATAAGTTGTAGGAATTCCAGGGATTTGTCAGGTGGCACAGTGGGACGAAGAGACTGTATAATACAGTGGGGTAACCTTTACCTGTAGAGACCCAAGTTCAAATCCTGGCTTATGTCACAAGTGAAAATGAGCTGGAGGCCTCTGGAGATGTATGAAAAAAATATAGTTCCAGTGGTTTGGGATTTTTTTCTCTCTCTTTCTCTCAATCTTTTTTTTGTTTTGCCAGACTGAGAAGAGAAACAAGCTGGTCCAATATTTCTCCTTGGACTCTTTGGGTTTTTCCCACTTTAGCAAAGGGCAGTTTTCCCCACAAGTGAGATCTGCTTCTTCATAGTGAAACCTTTGTATCCAAAGCAAAAAGTCAACCAAATCTTAAACCCGGAGACAACATCAGGAAACTACACAGGTCACATGGGTTGGTGTCTGTGGAAAACCCCACCCTTCTGGAGGCTCTGCAAGGATCATAGAGGGTTTCCACCAACCTCTGGGTCCCACCTTGACCCATTTGGGAAGGTCTTTGACTAACTGGGGCATTAGAAAGGTGTTGCTTCAGGAGATAGTCTGCCTGGACTGAGTTTTCGGCCAATGTACTTGTGCTAGGGGCCACTAAAATTCTCTTAGGACAAGACACTGGCTGGAAATACACCATACATCATTTCACTGAAGCAACCAAATGGACAAGGTAAACCCTGGGTTTTAAATTATTTTCTCCAGGCTCAATTTGCAAGGCTCAGGCTTCATGTAATGTCTCCCAACAAAAAGGGAGAGAAAGGCTTGTCCTGTTTACCCAGTTCATTGACACGTTTTTTGAAGAGAAAAGGGAAAAATCCCTTTCCAAAAAATATCTCCCAGTTTTTGCCCTGATGAGTCTGGCCTCTGACCATTAAGGCCCCTAATTAGGCTCCTTTTGCTTTTGTGACTGGACAAAGTTGTCACAAGTTTAGATAAAGAACAAAAAGTCTCCTCCACTCAGACTCCTAAACTAGATGAAACGGACAGACCTCAGTTAGTAACAAAATCAATGAAACTAATAGGGACTGCAGTAACAGTAAGGAATGTCAGGACCCATAAGCAACTGTTGTTGTCAGAAGACAGGTCACTCCTTGCAATTTTGAGTTAGGAGCAGACGTGTGTGTCACCTAACAAAAATAACCTAAGCATTGTTCTTGTTTAAAATGCTGGAAAGCAAAGGTCGCTCTCAACACAGCACATCCTAGGCATCTGCCTATGCCAGACATTTCAGGGATGATTTAAACAGACATCTGCCTGACCCAGATATAAGAGGCTGCTTAACTAGCCATACTCCACTACTATGATGCAGATGGCCAGTTATCCAGACACCTTCCAATTCCAGAGATTTAAGAGACTGCTTCACTATCATATGGAAATGTGAACCCTACATCTCAGACCTTTTTTGAAAATTCTAATCACGATGTTTCTTCTTTCCCATCTTATTTAGAACAGTGGGGCAGGAAAGAAGGGGACATATATTCAAACTGGATTCTTCTTACGTGTCTGCAACGTAACTGCACTGCTAATCTTGCTGCTGGAGCCCATCTCATCACTCCTTGGTTCCCGTGGTGAATGAAGTACGGTTAGAACGTGTCTATGGCTTCCCACTCAACTAATGGCAAGCCCGGAAAGCAAAATCTTGAGGCTAAAAAAACCTGACGACCCACTAAGCAAACCTCACTCAGGAAGCCCTCCTCAGTTTGTGACACCAGGATTTGAACCAGGGTCTTTTCAGTGCTTTGTCGTTAATTTGATCCTTTTTAATAAGGTTCAATTTAAATGATAAATCTGTCACAATTGGGGATGGGAGGAGCTGGGCGATTGCTGATTTTAATAATCATTTGTATAGTGCCATCATCTTAGCTCCTTCCTGTGATTGCTTCTCTGGGACAGCCTTGATGGCAATGGATTTTGAGTCCAGTGAAGGGCAAAAAGCAACCCAGGGCAGGAGTGGGCACTAAGCAGTTAAGAAAGTTGATGGTGTAAAGGCAATTGGTACCTGTCGTGGCCTTGCTTCCTGGGGATCCAGAATTTGGAGCGCGGAACATCTGGGATTGGGATGCCGGTGGGATACCGGACGGGGAGCGGTGCAGGAGGGTGGAACATCGGATTATGGAAGCCGGTGTTTTTTTGCCGGATTGGCTCGCCTGTGTCTTCACTGCCACGAAGAGTGGAGATCGAGAGAACTCTGGATATGAAGACTCAGAACTAGTGCCAGGATAGTCAGTCAGCTCCCAGAATCTGTGCCATCTGGGAGGATAGCTTTCCAATAGTCATGCTCATGATTCCCTTATAAGGGGACCTGCAGCAATTGTGGATCCACTGAATCCCATACAACATAAATGGATTTCCCCACTCACCCAAAGGGACAGATTCTTCAAGCTTATTGGTTTTACTGTATACCTTTAGCTGCTGCTCGACCAATCCAAAACGGCCAGGAATCCCACTACTTCTCCTCCCGCACTGCCAGACACACCCAGGACATCCAGAGGTTCTATTTGTTTGAACAGGGACACGCTGTGAACAGGGATGGGGTGTAGCTGCACATTTATGCTTCACCTCTGAGTTAAACAGTTTCTGAGTAAAGCTGGCTTCTAATTTGCTTCTTTGATCACAAAATCTGGAGGAATTTACATTCTTGCTCCCTGAGCCTTAAATGTCTCCAAGATTTTGGAGATCTGTGTCCGTCTCATTTTTCCCTCCAATTGGCTGACTTTTTTTTTTTTTTTTTTTTTTTTTATTAAAGGTACGGGAGTGGGGAGGGAGGTGAGCCATGAGTCAGATTTTCCATTCTATGAGTCAGGAGGGGTCCTTTGGATGCCGTCTCATGTCAAAGGAGCTCATGAGATGTAGCAGAGTTCTGTGCATTACTGGGGCTATCTTCTCAGAGTGTTACCTGACGTACGGGGAACCACTTTGGTGTCTGCAGTGAGTGGGGAGAATCACCAGTAATTCTTAATGCCAAAAGCCTGTGGCAATCCTTTGGCACAGGAGTCCCTGTCCAAGTGGTTCCCCTGTACGTTACCTGACGTACGGGGAACCACTTTGGTGTCTGCAGTGAGTGGGGAGAATCACCAGTAATTCTTAATGCCAAAAGCCTGTGGCAATCCTTTGGCACAGGAGTCCCTGTCCAGACCCAAAAGTTTTTTTAAAATATTGAAGGATGGGGCAACCCAGTATTCGCCCCAATTTCTCAGCAACTCTTTTCAGTTGAGGTTTGGACGTGGCTCCTGGAGCCAAACACCACTGTGCCAAGCATCAGCCAGAGAGGGTCATTAAATAAGAAGGTTCTCTTCCTGCCCCTCAACCAGAGCTCGTTATTACTTTCCATTTGCCAAGAGTATGTGCATTGCCTCAAGACTGTAGGGCTGATGCCAACAACTATGTAACAGGATTACTGCTTAGGGAGCACAGCCTCCCGGCTGGGGTGTCTCTACAGGCTCCCTGCTTTCCTCACCTCAGGGCTCTTTAAGAACTTCCAAAGGCTTTCTCTGGTTAGCAATACCCCTGCCTTGGACTAATTTAATACCAGAGCCAGTTTACAACATCGTAGAGTCCCAAACCAAAGTCCATTCCAACAACACAAAAGAAAAGTCCATACTGAGCTTGGGCATTTTCTTCTACTCCCAAGACTCTTCTTCTCTCCCCTTCTGATTTCTCAGCCTCTCCCTAACTGTGGCTCTGATGTCCAGTCCCAAATGCAGTCAGGGTTTCCTGTCCCCTGCTCATTGGGCTTTACCATCCAAACTCTGTGGTGACATGGCCCTGCAGGACTCCCAGAGCACAGCTGAAACTCCCTAAGCTTCCCCCTTTTACTGCAGCCACCTTCTGCTCTTTAGAGGGAACTGCCTGATTTCCTTCAGCAGAGCGTATCCCATAATCAGGGCCAGCCTAGCACTAGGCTCTGCAGACTGGACAAATCACCCTATTACAAGCTGCTTTCTACATCTCAACAGCTTAAAGCCAAAACAATTCTCCAAGGTAAGGGACTCCTCATCTGCGAGCTAACATTAGAAAAGCAGAGTGAGGAGAAACTCCCCCCAAACCAGTGACTCCATCTGGACCTGGGATATAGGCTCATTTGCACAGACCTGAGCTGGTGGATGCTACAGACCCCATACGGAGCTGCCCTCTCCCTTCACTAATTTACTCTTTGCCAGCATCTGAAAGTTATAAACAAGGACGCACCTCACACAAAGCACCCTGTGCATGAATACCTCAAACCCATGGTCTTGGTTTGCACAAATCCAGGGGGGCATTTCTCTTGAAGGTGAACTGGCTTCTGCGGAGGAGTTCACTGGTGGCTCTACTGCAGCTTAGGCACCGACAATTCTGCTCTGCTTGGGCTATGGCCAGCTGAGTAGGTGGGGACTCGATGTTGCTTTCCAGGCTTCATTTCAATCCCCAGGGATAATCCTGCCTGCAGCTGCTCTGGAAGTGGCAGTAGGGATGGTTTCCTGCCTATGTCTCACCAAGAAGGGGTGGGTGAGGGTCTGCGGCCTGCGATGTGCAGGAGGTCAGACTAGATGATCATGATGGTCCCTTCTGGGTTTAGGGTCTATGAGCATCCCCAGGGGCTGTTCCTGTCAACCATTGCTTTGTTCCCAATCTCTACCAAGGGAAAGCAATGGAAACCTGCCAAACGTTCAGTGTCAGGAACATGCAGGGCCATCCCAGGCCCCCCTGCAGTCCAGGGACTGCCCTCTTTGTGAAACCTGAATGGTGACGCTTGGGCAATCTGACAACTCCAAAGCAGATTTTCCTTCCCTCTATTGACGCTGGCCAGTGTAAATGGATATGATGTCTCAGAGTGAGGGTTGGGCTTACTTTACTCCCCTTCCCCACAAGCTGCTCAGAGGTGGTGCTTCAGATTCAGCCAATGAGGACCAGGGCAGCCAGAACCCTACAGGACAGGTTACAGCCTGTCAGGGTCACAGGGCAGTATTTCCAGTGCCCTGAAGGGTGCTTCAAATTTGCGACAAAAGGATCATTTTAGTCTTAGAGACACCAAATTGCAAATTCTCTCTGAAGTCCAAATCTAAGCAATAATTCCCGATGAATATATGCAGATAGGATTCTGTGGATCCTTTGCACATCTCCTGAACAGTCACAGAACTGGAATCCATGGAACTCACTGCCACAAGATGTCATGGAGGCCAAGATTCAAAGACAGATTGGACATTTATATGGATAACAAGACAATTGAGTTATAATAGTCAATGCTAACAAATTGAGTGCTGGAAGGCCTAAGATAATCTCTAAATATTAGAGACCAGGGTCAAACCTAATGTGGGGGGCAGGTTATCCCATAATTGCCCACTGTGGGATTTCTTGCACCTTCCTCTTACGCATCTGGTGCTGGCCACAGTCAGAGCCAGGAGATTGGGCTAGACAGACCATGTGCTGGATCCAGTCTGGCAATTCCTATGTTCCACTATAGCAGAGTTACCTTGTACAGAGGGACCTTGACATGAACTTCAAGTTCTACACCTGCCAGATGGTGGCAGTAAAAGACACAGCCAGGTGGCCATTTTAACAGTCTGCTGAACCTATTTAGTGTCAAATGAAATAAAAAGATGCGGGGGGTGGGGGGTGGCTTTCTAACTACTTTAGTCCACTCCAGATAAGACTACACACATTTCCACATGAAGTTTCTGAAGAAAGGCTGGAGAGGTGATTGACTGATTGAGCTGGAACCTCACCATCACCTCCGGACGGAATCTGGGATGCCTCTGCAAAACTATCTTAACTTTGAAGAATGTGGTAGAAGGCAATCGCTTCCAAGGGCTTGGAACTTGATACACCAAGCTGACGTCACTGCCGCTGGGAAAGTGACCATCCACTTAAAAAAATCTGAGCTTATAGCTATCAAGTTTTCTATCTACCAGGAAAAAGCCCCTAGTCTCCTCTGGAACATCATGTCTGGTGCCAGGGCAGTGAAAGACCAGGTGATGGGGTCTCACCCAGTACTGCTCACTGAGATGGAAGAAGCACAAACAGAGGTGTATACAATCTCATGAGAACTAGACCCTTGCCCTCTTAGCTGGTATGAGCCTGTGGGCAGGAACTAGGCCCACTATTGACAGGGATTGTTAATGCCTCCCTTTTGAAGGGCACAATGGCCACGGCCTTAAACAAACAGTCAGTGGTATCCCTGATACTTTCATGTCTGGCTTTCATCATGGGAGTGATGGATGCCGATGATCATGCAGGTTTTATTAGACCCTACCACTCTGCACCAGTAACTATGAAGTTTGCTACCACATCTGTAGTGCTCTGGTTCCTCCCTCGCGAGATTCCACAGCCTGCATTTAGTAAGCTAAGAAATTGGAGGCTTTTTCGTTTGATCAGAATCCCAGCTGTGCTGGCTCCATCTACACTGTAAACCATAGTGTTAAGGGACCCAATCACAACATAGCCATCCCCTACCATGGATAAAACACAGGTCCATCTTGTACCGTAGGTGGGACCTTATGCATGTTTTCAACGTGTCCCTAAATCTTCCTCAGCCATGAACAGCCATGCAGCAGTGACTAGGGAAATGTTTAAAAACCCACTTACAATCCTGGAGAGAGCCATGTTCCCTGGTCTGAACTGAACTGTACATGGGTCCCTCCAACACAGGTTTTTATATAGCATAGATGGACCTTTCGGTGACACAGGAACATGTATTTTTAAAAAGTGACCTCCCCCTAAACTCTAATAGGATGAAATCATGCCCTCCTCCCCAAGCCGTGTATCTTACTGAGGCACTTGGCATTAAGAACTCCTGGCGATCATCCCCACTCACTGCAACTCTCCCTCCTGCTCGGGAACGCGTCTCCAATCTGCACAGAAATCAATGATAGCTCACGGGTTGTATGGACCCACAATCACACTGAAAGCTGCTGCAGACCCCTCAGGATGGAAGCCCTCATCTCATCCTCCTTTTGGTCTCATTTTCAAATAGCATCAGAGAAGAAAAAGAGATAAACTTCAGCAGGGAAGCTGAACTCAAGCAAAGAGACACAGAAAATCTGAGAGTTATGGCTGGAGCTTTCCTTGCCTAGCCCCACTCTGGCTAGTCTTGCAGGATTGGTGAGATGACTCACTATTTGCAGACCCCAATGCCACAGGCCAGGATAAAGACAAACTCGCCTTAAACTCTCCAGGTTGCCAGTGGATTGATAAGTGTCTCTCACTGCACCAAAACTGAAGTGTTCAAGGTTACCTCACGGGACTTTGGAGAGTGAGGAGCTTATGAAGCCATGCAAGGCAAGGGAGAACCCCACCAGCTGGCCTGTTTTAGTAACCAACCCATCTCTCTGAATAATCACTCGGGCCAGTGGTTTGTCACAGTAAATTATCTGACAAATCTGGGCATGGAAAAACAGGATGAGGAAAATCAAGAATGCATAGTTAAAAAAAAACCTCTTAAAGTTGCAGGTGACGTTATTTTAAAGTGTATTTTAAAACTAATTAAAACCATTTACACGAAATAGTTTGAAACCATTTACACAGCCATTCTCCCACCCAACAAGAGGTGAGGAGCAGGGGAAGTTACCTCTCTGCCTGCACTGCTTCCCTGCCTTCGCCTGGACCAAGGCAGCAGCAGAAGCCACGCTGCCAAGGGTGCTTCTCACACCAACTTTGGAAACGCGGTGCCTCTTCCTCCAAACATCAGAGATCACTATGGATCCCTGGCCTCTCCCATGATACAACTATAGCCCTAATTATGAGAGCACCTGAGCCCTCAGCCTCCCTGCAGCCTAGGTTTTAACTCAGCAGCTCTCCTGGCTCTCAGTGAAATGGGTTAAACTCCACCTTCTCTCTCCCCACAAATTCTCCCCCACAGAATGTCCTAAGATTCTATTGACCCAACTGCAGCCTTCTTACTTGTCTTGTGAATTTCTATCATATGCTGGACTGAAAATCCAAAATGTTCTGCATAGACAGGAAGGGGAAGATTTCTGGTGGGTCATCCAGCAGCTGCCATCAGAACCCAGGGGTTTTTTCATACTTTTCATATAGATACCTCCATGAGAAGTATAAACTTGTCTTTCTCCACCCCGTGGGTTGTCTGGGCTATAACCAGCAGCTGTTTTATGTTATTACCAGGAAGAATGTAGAGATCACCTTTATACTGGCACATCCTGGGAAGGTGAAAGTCTATTCTAGGTGAACATAGATTCCATGCTAAATCCACAGCACAATGTTCCTTATTTGAACAAGTACTGAGCTTCCTTGGTTACTGTGTAGAGCATCTGACTAGGGATCCCAGAGCCTTGGTTAATCGAGGATTTATCTATGCTGTAAGACTGACCTAGTGCTGACAATCACCAGTGATGGGTCTCCTCTGATGCCATCTTCACCTGTAGTTAAGACCATTTCCTACTCCAGCTGAGGGGTGTAGGGAGATCAATTACCGAGGACATCTGTGAACAGTGGGCCAGTTTCCTAGTGTAGATGGGGCCTTAGAACATTAATTCTGTGAAAGCGGGTGAAAGAGATGACTTGTGCTTCCATACCTTGCACCACTGTCCTCGAAATGATCTCAATACTCCAGAAAATTTATAAGGAAACTGCCAAGTTTAGAGCCAACTACTTTTGACCTTCCTTAAAAGTACAGAAGACTGGTAGCCAGTGTCCCCAGTTTATTGTGGATAAAAATTACACCCACTCCATTAATAAAATCATAATAATAATAATAATAATTAATCATTCAAAATCTAATTACAGCAACTGCAATTTTGGTAAGCTATTGAAGAAACAGGGTATCAGCTCCCCCTGCTGGCTACAGGTGAGCAGTTAATCAAAAGCTAATTCCAGAGCCATGCACATCCATCCTTCACTGATAGTCATTATGGACAGAGATGAGAGCAAAACAGCACCCACATAGGCTTCTAGCAATTAAAATAAAAATACGGTGCAGGGCAAAAACCGGGAAAGGAATACACGGATGAAAGTGGAAGTGTCCGAACCAGCCCCCAAACTCTGCCAGAACGAATGTAATTAGAATTTCCCTGGACTATCTCACTAGAAGTTTACATATGAGCTACATATAACTGCTATTTATGACCTCTCCTTCATCCAATAGCTCTGCCCCTCAGAGTCCAGATTTCAGTGTCTGTAGCAGGCTTCCACGTGGAGCTGCAGCAGCTCCCTGGCACAAACATTTTATCGGCCCTGTGATTTAGCAGCAAACTGCCCAAGTAATTTTCATAATTTCAAAAACCATTTTGAACTCACTGTCTGTAACAGTTTCTTGGAAGCTTGTAAGAAAAACTGTTTCCCCGCATCATGCATACTCATTTGTTATTTAGTGCAGCTTAGGAGAGCTTGGCTGTGGACACTGGTTTGTTACTGTATGGTTGCTTGGGAGAGCAGGCGGTAATTTGTACAGGAGTGTGCTTGTGTATATAAAGACAGTGTACTGGAGCTTGTTCTTTAAAAAAATGGACACAAAAAATGGCACTGATTTTGCAGACAGATGGTAAAAAGGTCAGTCAAATTATGAATCTTCCTAACTTTAACAGCATCACTTTAAGAAATGGTTTCATCTCTGCTTTACTACATTCTGGTCAGCACACCTTCAGCTATCTAAGAGCCGTACACACACCGGGTGCAATGGAAGAATCCATCAGGCCGGCTTCTCTCCACTATGCCCCTAAAGTCAATTACCAAGTGGGGGAGGGATAGCTCAGTGGTTTGAGCATTGGCCTGCTAAACCCAGGGTTGTGAGCTCAGCCCTTCAGGGGGCCATTTAGGGATCTGGGGCAAAAATTGGGGATGGATCCTGCTTTGAGCAGGGGGTTGGACTAGACGACCTCCTGAGGTCCCTTCCAACCCTGATATTCTATGATACCAACCATTGTAAATCATACCCTGTAATGAAACAAATCTCCAGCAGGATACTCACTAATAGGTGCATGCAGTGCCACATGTTCCTGGTAGGGAGTGTAATATTTGTACTGCTTGCCACAGAATTCACATGTATAATTGCCAGTTTCTGTGAAGATGAAACAAAGACTCCGTAAGAAAGGAACCCAGCATCACCTCGCATAATTATTTTCTTTCTTACTTTTTATGTGTGAACTTGGTGCTTGATAAAAAGAAATAGCGTGACTCATAGTCCCTCATTCTGACAGGGGGCGTTTCAAGCATGCAGTGAGAACCTCTTTCACAAAGGGAGTTGAAGCACTGTGATCTGCACCCACAACCTGCAACCTTTTTCTCCTACAGATGGGAAAATTAAATCCCAGATGCTACAGTGATGGACTCAGTACAACCATCCCAATAGATCTGAACAGAACAGAAGGTACTCACAGGTTAAGTGAGCTGCCAAAAATCCAACAAAGAATCAGATGCAAGACAAGGGAGCGAATCCCAGTTGCAGGCAGGAACCAGTGGCCCATGCTGCCTCTCCCTATGTAGCGGCAATGCTTATATAGAGCTAGTGATGGATAAACCACTGAATGTTCATATAAGCACCCAGAAGTGCAAGTTTTGATTCATATTTCCAGAACTTATTGGGATTGTAAAACTGGACTAGAAATCTCAGGAGAAGGGCTTTCTTCCAAGACCTGTGGTATTTGCTGTGTCTGTTGGTGCTGCAAATAGCACAGAAATGTCTCAGTATTTTAGCACCATCCCTTCCAGCCAGAGCCAGAGAGATCAGACCAGGGCAGAGCCGCAAACACAGAAAAACAACAAACAAGTTAACCCAAGATTTTCAAATTTAAAAGGTTCAGCATGAAGTTTGGTCAAAGTCTGATCATTTCTTTGTTTTGCCCACACTGGTTTGCCCATCCGACAAGCAGGCAGTGTGCAAATTGCACCTGTCCTCCAGTCAGCTCTGCCAATGTACTTCAACCCCTAACCTGCAAATGGGATAAACGCCACCAAGCTTCCTTTCAGCTGTGACCTAATCCTGGATTTGAGCACTGCCAAGGTGAATGCGCTCTTTCATGCGAACCCCATTACCATGGAACGCCATACTGTACCTTATTAAAATGCATAAAAGAAGGGGATTTGCATTAAGAATAAACTCAATTTCCAGGACACTTAACAAACACGTAAAGAAGGGAACTTCTGTAGATGTTTAAAATACATTTCTCAGTTTACGTGGCTGCTGGGTTTCCCGTTTATTAGAAATGAGGTACTTCCTGCAACAACTTTGAAGTTTCAGCATCTTCACGTAAGTGTATTGATCTCCCACTGTCATCCAGGAGGAAACTTAGCAAGAGCTAGGTTTGAAATGTTATACTATATTTTATTACTTCCAAAACTGTATTATAAATCATACTTGGACCAATCTTCTGAAATGGTTCTGGCTCCTCCTCTTTCACTTCGTCTGCTGCTATGACTGTCTGGTCATAAGGGTCTGCAAAAGAACAAAACCAGCAGAGAGCTGACAACACTCCAAGACTTTCTGTACACAATTACATAGCATTGAATGCACTGGCACGTGTAGTTATATTTCTATCTGACACAGGATTCCAAAGCACAATGTTCAAATTTCCCTCTTTCAGTCCCTCTCACTTATCATCCCTCATGCCCACCCAGATATTAACCCCTTCTAGTGCAATAATATGATTTGAAGATAAATCAAAAATCAGAGAAAGACTGCACAAATTTCAAAGCTTGATTTATATTTTCTGTCATCCACTGCACCCTTCCCCCAAAACTAAATGTTTTACCCTGTTTGAAACTGGGCATAGTAATGCAATATACATTCTGAGTGGACCAGCGAACACTGGGCTAGATGGACCTTTGGTCTGACCCAGTATGGCCATTCTTATGTTCACTGACCAATGAAGTTACATGGCCATCTAATGGCACAGCTAGGAGCCAATCGGAACCCAACCCATTTTATAAAGTAATTTCATTTACACCACAAGCAATTTCAAAATGACTAAAACACTTATCGTTTGTTTCTCTGATTTTCACGAGTCTAGATCAAATGCATATGCAACAAAAGCCTGGTATCTAATAGGGCTGGGCATCACGCTACTGGCTGTATTTAACTTTGCGACGCACTGAGAGACCGAGCAGGCACCCATTGAAGTCAAGGACAAAATGCCATTGGCTTCTGTAAGTGCAGAACTGGGCTTATTGTGCCTGGGAACTACTGACTGCTTGGAAAAGTCTGTGAAATAAAGCACACAAAGGATCTCTGCTTACCTGCCCGGTTTTCTGGGGCCCCTTCCACACTAAAAACTAACACAGAATAGAAGAAGGGGTGGGGGGGGAAACAAAACAGAAATTAAATCCTCTTAAATGGCCTTGTTTTACTCCTGTATTTCATCCACAGGGTCAATGCAGTTCAGCACCACAGAATAAGCCAGGCTCCCTTCTCCCACTCCCTCATCTCCCAGGCAGCATTCACACAAGGAAATACTTGAGCATGCCCAGCCCTAGTGTACATAGATCCTCAAGGCCTTTGTTAGAACACACTGACATAGATGCACAGCCGCCTCGCACCCATGTCTACTGAAACACAAGCAATCACTCAGAGGCATCCAAGCAAGCGGTGTCTTAGAGAAACACAAAGTGGCAGCCATTTTAAAAGCTTCAGCTTCCTTATTAGCTTTGAACTAGAGTGATGACGGCACATTTCAAGTAGAAGCAGATATGCTGGACTAGATGACCTCCGGAGGTCTCCTCCAACCCTAATCTTCTATGATTCTATGTTTAGCTTAACTTTCAATCCCAGTGATTTAATGTCTATGACCCCACGTGAGGGACGGAGATTCCAGGGTGCTGGGGAATGCCAACCGAGCTTAGAGCTAGTCTCAGGGTTCCAAAATTTCAATCAAAACCAGCACATTTTTTTGACAAAATTTCTTGTGAAAAACATTGGGACAGTACTGGCCACGGGTACTGGCCATGAGTAATCTGCTGCATCTGGAGCAGCCCATGGCAAAGACAATGCCTGCTGCACCTTCCTGGCTGAGTAAAGTGCAACACCGACAGCTCTATCTGCCATGAGGAGGAGCGTGGCTCAGCTAAAGAGGGTAACAAACACATAAAAATAATGTAAAAAAGCCTTAATATCATCAAAGTGAAATTGCTGCCAGTTGTTCTAGGCTGCCAGCATTCACACTGACACAATTCAACATGTTTACACTGGAAAACAGTCCTTTAAAGCAGAGCTGTGAGAATAACTGATTTTTTCGATTCACTGGAAGTTCTGAAAAAAAAAATCATTCTGGGACTGAAAGGAACTGGGATGGAATTTTCAGCAAATCAAAAAGTCAGAAAAAAATTCATTTCAATAAAAACACAAGACATTCTGGTTTTAGGCACCATTCACAAAAATGAGGTGAACAGCCCAGTAGTGCAGGCACTCATCTGTGATGAGGGAGACCCAGGTTAAAATCGCTGCTCTGGGGCCGGGTCTTTGCATAAATAATCCCAGTTCTGGAGCAAGGACTTGAACTCAGGTCTACCACATCCCATGTGAGTGCCCTAGCTACCAGGCTTTAGGCAGAAGTATACCTTCCCTCGGTCCCTTTATGAATTTCACCAGGAAAATAAAGTTGTTTTCATTCAGAAATGTCAAAACGAACCGTTCTGACATTTCCAAAAAAGATTTTTTTCAACCAAACCAATTTGCCGAAATTGACACAAATTTTCAAAGTATTTTTTTGGACTTGAATCTGCATTTTTCAGTGAAAAAAGTTTTGGTGGAAAAGTTTTGCCGAGATCTCCTTTGAAGTCCACTGGCTCAGACACAGGCACATCAGTTCAGAACTGCATTGGCTGGCAAGTCTACCTGCATTTGGATCTCTGTAATGATCCTGCAGAGAACCATGCTAAAATTGGGTCCTCTGAGGTCAGAAACCAGAGACAACCTGACCTAGCTAAGGGCTAGACTGGCAATTTACCTTGAGGCCCAGAGCTATAACAAATCTGTAGTGATCCTCAACTTTAATATGAAGACATGGCTTGCTGAGACTGCAAGTCCCAGTGTAAGGGTGCTATCTCGATCCAAACAGGTTGAAGCAGAGCAGGTTAGGACCTGATTTCTTTGCGCTGTAACTTTGAGCATGGTTGCGTGCCATTGTAAGACCCCATGGCAACATTTTGCCCATGAATCACACTTTGTCTAACCCCACATAAACAATCACTATTTCCCAGCCCAATTTGACAAGGTGCTGAAGCAGTACTCACCATCCACCGCATGCAGGTCTCTGTGCTCTTGGAAACAGCTGTAGTATTTATATTTTTTCCCACAAATGTCACATGTGTACCTAAAATTGTCTGTAGGAAGAAGGAACAAATTCATTTTAGAAACATTGGGGTGAAAGGCAAGAGCTCCAGTGGACATATCTGAATCACAGGATCTATCCATTCACCCCCATTTCCCCCAGATTCTCTCTCAAGTGGCTTACCCACTGGAGCAATCACTGCTTCATACCTACCCAGGTGGGCATCATACACTCTAGCTTAAGACATATCTCATGAGTTTCAGTCACAGGAAAAGCCAGGCAGTTCAGCTGTCCAATAAAACCTGTACAGGACCCACGCAACGCTGGAGAGGGGCCAGAACAAGCATGCAGTTCCACAGCTGCCACTACAGCTGAAACTGGCCCAAGGAGGCTGTTCTGGGATCTGCTCCAGAAGAGCAGAACTGAAGTAGCAGGGCAGTGGTAGGTCACGATTGAGGTGCATCGGCAGAGCTGTGCAAGGACCCAACACTGGGATACTGAAGAGTTGTTGGAGACCATTGACAATACATTGACTAAGCTAGGCATGGTGTAAATGTGCATACGGGGTAATTTCACGAGCACCATGCACATTAATATTTGGTGGGGGAAGGACCACCCCCATCCTGTGAAGTGTATTTCCACTGTTAGAGTGACTGTGACAATGGTGCAGTCATACTCCACAGATCTGTTCCTGGGGCATCTGTCAGATCTATTGGCTGTAGCAACAAAGACATTTTTCTGCTGTTTACACCTCAGTGGCACGAACAGGGAGCTGTCCAAACAACTGGGTTCCACCCTGTTCTAAACTGCGTGCCTTGTGGCTCCCACTCCCACTCCGGCAGCTTGAGTTCCTGGCATCTTGACCCGGGGTGACTCCTCGCATCTGATCCATGCTTCTGATCTCCAATTTGTCTCCTATCTTTGACCCCTTCGTGTCCTGGCCTAGCCTGACTCCAGTTCCTGACTCGTGATTCTGATCTCCAGTTTGTCTCTGCTTCTGATCCCCAGTATCCTGACCCAGCTGACTCCTGTCTTGTGACCCTGGACTCTGGCTCTGACTGCTAGGTCTGTCTGCCCATGACCCGGCCGTGACAGCTTCTTTGGACCACAATTACCTTGAGGGACCAAGCTTGGTGCGAGGATGGACCCAGCAGCACCACTGCAGCCACTAGAAGCATCAGACTCGCCTGGATGTGCCCTCTGCCTCCAGGCAGATAATCAAGTACTAAAGGCCCAAGTTGCCCAGCTGACCTCGGATAATCAGCGGCTGCAGGAGGCAGCTCAGCCCTGAGAATACCGTGCTGTGCACAGTACAGAGTGCCTCGACCCAACAGGGGCCCGCGATACTATTGCCCCAGCAGTTCCGGTGCTTCATGAACCCATGCCAGCTTCTGATATGTCCCCAAATCCATCCCTCTGACCAGGCTTACGTGGCCCTGGTAATCGGCCTTCTGACTGGAGACTGTCCCCCGTAGGCCATTATTCAGGGACACAGAGAAATAACAGTTTGGTGTGATTCAGACTGACACACCAGCAATGTTCCAGCACTTTATTAGCAATGTGCTCCGAGACCTACTGGACCAGTTTGTGGCACTTAGACAACACACTGATCTTCTCAGATGATCTGGACCAACATACCACACGTCCACACAGTCCTGGAGAGACTATGACAACAGAGTCTCTACACTAACCGAGAGAAGTGCTCATTTGATCAGACCTCAGCTGAGTTCCTGTGATTCATCCCGTCACCGGAGGGAATCAAGATGGATCTACACAAGGTCCAGGCTGTCTGCGACTGGGAAGCCCCCCACAATGTGTGTGACCTTCAATGTCTTTTTAGGCTTCGCAAACTTCCACCGCAGGTTCATTTAGAATTTTTCAAAACAAGCCGAGCCCCTCACTGCCCTACTCTGAAAAAACGCCAAGTTTCACTGGTCACCCAAGGCACAGCATGAAGCTCTGAACTGAATCTTGCTTTCACCACTGCTCCAGTATTGGCCCACCCCAACATGACAAGCTTCTGTTGTGGAAGTTGATACCTCTAGTACGGTGATCAGAGTAGTCCTCTTCCAAAGGCATGGACCCAAGCAAATACTGCACCCCATCGCCTACTACTCAAGGAAGCTTACACCTGCTGAGTGAAACTAGGAGATCTTGGGCAAAGAGCTCCTGTCAATTAAGATTGCCTTCAAAGAGTCATGACACTACTTGGAAGGGGCCTGTCATCCAGACCAAGTGTTTACAGACCACAAGAATCTGGAGTACCTATGCATGGTCAAGGTCCTGAACCAGCCACAGCTCCAATGGGCCCTATTCTTCTCCTAGTTCAACTTTACCTTGATCTACTGCCCTGGAACCAGGAACAGCAAGGACAATGCCTTGTCCCACAGATATGGCTCCGAGCCACAAGGCCCCTGTCTGGAACAGCCCACATTCTCAACTCCCATAACTTTCTTAATGCGACTTGCCGCCAGGACCTGCTTGCGCTCATCCGCTCTGTCTCCGTCTCTGTAATTCCACCTGACAAGTTGGCCATTGTCAGCTGAGAACAACATGACACCGAGGAGGGGATCACATTTGTGAGAGAGAGCCTCTATGCTCCCCTAGGATCTGCAAAGGTGGTTGTCCATCCATTGTGCCACAACTTCCCCTTTGCAGGACTCTTAGGGTGATATAAAACATTTAACATCATGTTAACCAACCAATCATCATTTAACCAACTATTAACATCATGTTTCTTCTGGTGGCTATGAATGTTTCCCACAATAAAGACCTTTGTAGCTTCCTGCCAGGTGTGTACCTGCACCACGATCCCTCACCAGAAACCCTGCTGATCTCCCTGGGGTTGTCTTGGAAGAATCCTGGAGCAGCTCATTGACCCGCTGCCCCTACTTAAACCTGCAGTATGAACAGGAAGCTGTCTGAATTCCACCCTGTTCTGGACTGTGTGCTTCCTGCTTCCACTCCCACATCCTGACCTGGTGTGACTGCTGGCATATAGTTCTGATTTCCAGTTTGAACCCCTCGCATCCTAATCCAGCCTGTCTCTGGTTCCTGACTCGTGGTTCTGATCTCCACTTTGCGTAACCTCCCAATATCCTGACCCAGCTGACTCATGATTCTTGCCTTGTGACTGCAGACTCTGGCTCTGAGTACTAGGTTTGACCACCCACAACCTGGCAGTGACAGCTGGTCTACACTAGGAATTTATATCGGCAAGAGATGTAGCTATACCAGCCTAACTCCCGGTGTAGACAGTGGTAGGTCAATGGAACAATTCTCCTCTTGACCTAATCTAGCTGTTCAATATCTTCGTAAATGATCTGGAGGATGGTGTGGATTGTACCCTCAGCAAGTTTGCAGATGACACTAAACTGGGAGGAGAGGTAGATACACTGGAGGGTAGGGATAGGATACAGAGGGACCTAGACAAATTGGAGGATTGGGCCAAAAGAAATCTGATGAGGTTCAACAAGGACAAGTGCGGAGTCCTGCACTTAGGATGGAAGAATCCCATGTGCCGGTACAGACTAGGGACTGAATGGCTTGCCAGCAGTTCTGCAGAAAAGGACGTAGGGGTTACAGTGGACGAGAAGCTGGATATGAGTCAACAGTGTTCCCTTGTTGCCAAGAAGGCCAATGGCATTTTGGGATGTATATGTAGGGGCATTGCCAGCAGATCGAGGGATGTGATCGTTCCCCTCTATTCATCATTGGTGAGGCCTCACCTGGAGTACTGTGTCCAGTTTTGGGCCCCACACTACAAGAAGGATGTGGAAAAATTGGAAAGAGTCCAGCGGAGGACAACAAAAATGATTAGGGGTCTGGAACACATGACTTATGAGGAGAGGCTGAGGGAACTGGGATTGTTTAGTCTACGGAAGAGAAGAATGAGAGGGGATTTGATAGCTGCTTTCAATTACCTGAAAGGGGGTTCCAAAGAGGATGGATCTAGACTGTTCTCAGTGGTAGCAGATGACAGGACGAGGAGTAATGGTCTCAAGTTGCAGTGGGGGAGGTTTAGGTTGGATATTAGGAAAAACATTTTCACTAGGAGGGAGGTGAAACACTGGAATGCGTTACCTAGGGAGGTGGTGGAATCTCCTTCCTTAGAAGTTTTTAAGGTCAAGCTTGACAAAGCCCTGGCTGGGATGATTTAGGTGGGGATTGGTCCTGCTTTGAGCAGGGGGTTGGACTAGATGACCTCCTGAGGTCCCTTCAACCCTGATATTCTATGATTCTATGATATTGCCTCTCAAGAAGGTGAATTGCCTACAGTGATGGGAGAACCCATCCCTCATCAGTGTAGGTAGTATCTATATTGAAGCGCTACAGTGATGTAACTTCAACTCCTTCTCTGCACTGAGGAATTAGTCTGAGAAAGGACTGAGCAGAATCTGCTCTATGAGAAGTATACATTAGCTTGTATAAGTTTAAGTGATAAGGCTCCTCCCTGTCAGATAGTGCATGGTTCCAGAAGAGGAGGAGAAACTAGTATGCTGCAAAAGGTCTAAAGGAAGGGACTGAATGAAAGGCAGGTTATAAAATGAAGCCTCTCAGCCTAGGAAGGAAACTGAAATGCACAGATGACAACTTAGCCTGCAAGCAATGCACAGGCAAAGTTCCAGAAGACTGGACAAAAGCTAATGTTGTGCCAATTTTTAAAAAGGGGAAAACAGGATGACCTGGTAATTGCAGGCCTGTCAGTCTGACATCAATCCCCCCCCAGCAGAATAATGGAGCGGTTGATAACAGGACTTGATCAATAAAGAATTAAAGGTGGTGTCATAAATATAAAGGGAAGGGTAACCACCTTTCTGTATGCAGAACTATAAAATCCCTCCTGGCCAGAGGCAAAACCCTTTCACCTGTAAAGGGTTAAGCTGCTAAGATAACCTCACTGGCACCTGACCAAAATGACCAATGAGGAGACAAGATACTTTCAAAGCTGGAGGAGGAGGGGGGGAACAAAGGGTCTGTCTGTCTGTGGGATGCTTTTGCTAGGAACAGATCAGGAATGCAACTCAGAACTCCTGTAAAAAGGTAGTAAGTAATCTAGCTAGAAATGCGTTAGATTTCTTTTGTTTAATGGCTGGTAAAATAGCTGTGCTGAATGGAATGTATATTCCTGTTTTTGTGTCTTTTGGTAACTTAAGGTTTTGCCTCGAGGGATTCTCTATGTTTTGAATCTGATTACCCTGTAAGGTATTTACCATCCTGATTTTTACAGAGGTGATTCTTTTACTTTTTCTTTAATTAAAAGTCTTCTTTTAAGAACCTAATTCCTTTTTCATTGTTCTTATGATCCAAGGGTTTGGGTCTGTGTTCACCTATGCAAATTGGTGAGGATTTTATCAAGCCTTCCCCAGGAAAGGGGGTATAGGGCTTGGGGGGATATTTTGCAGGGGGAGACATTTCCAAGTGGGCACTTCCCCTGTTCTTTGTGTAACACTTTGGTGGTGGCAGTGTTTAACCTAAGCTGGTAAGAATAAGCTTAGGGGGTCTTTCATGCAGGTCTCCACATCTGTACCCTAGAGTTCAGAGTGGGGAAGGAACCTTGACAAGGGCAAATCTTCTGGAGATCTAACACTTGCTCCTGTTATCCAGGCATCCCAATGTTTCACAATGTGGTAGGCATGTCGGGTAAATGACATGTCTGGTTTCCACCTTAGGGCTCTGAACCGCCGACAGGAATGCTCGGGTGTTAGCCCCATTCTGACTCTCGCCTTGGATTTAAACAGTTCATACTTGTTCATGTGTTCCTTAGGCATTTCAGCCGCCACCTCGGCTAAGGCTCCACTGAGCTGCGGCCTTAACTCTACCATGTATTGGTCTGTAGAGACGCTGTACCCAAGGCAGGCCCTTTCAAAGTTTTCTAAGACGACCTCGGCATCATCGCCTGCCTTGTAGGTGGGGAACTTCCTGGGATGTGAAGCAGTACCTGGAGAAGGACTGCTAGGGTTTGTTGGTATATTCTGTTGAACCTTTGCCGTCTCCATCTCCAGTGCATGCTTCCTCTCTTTTTCCTTTTCCTCCAGTTCTTTTCCCCTTGCCTCCATAGCTTTCCTGTGGGCAGCCTCTTTGGCTTTTTCTGCCTTGCGTTCTGTCATCTTAGCCTCTCTGTTTTTAACTAACTTTACACACGAGAGTTAGAAAGAAAACAAAAAAACTGGCTTGTAAATTTTTGTGCTGTAATGGGATACCTATGTTCTCTGATAGCTATTCTCAGCCTACAGAAAAATCCTTTGTCACCAGGCAAATAGACAGAAAAACCCTCTAGTTGCTCTTAGCTAAAAAAAACCACCTCTTCAGGTCTGTGAAAAACTTGTGAATTTCCCTGCAGGAGGTTAACTACCCTGCCTTGAGGTAGAGAAAACTCCAGCTCAAAAAAGACAAATCCCATTTTTATGCTTGCTGCTCTGGCCCCCAGGCAGAGACAGAAAAACTCTAATTGCTTTCAGCTTAAAACCTGCTTCCAAGCAGCCCAAAGGGGAAAAAAATGTCCTTTTAAAATCCTACTGTGCTTCTGCTTCAAAATGATCTAAAAAAAAATCTCAAAATGATCCCACCACTCTGCCACCATGTCAAGGTTCCTTCCCCACTCTGAACGCTAGGGTATAGATGTGGGGACCTGCATGAAAGACCCCCTAAGCTTATTCTTACCAGCTTAGGTTAAAAACTTCCTCAAGGTACAAACTTTGCCTTGTCCTTCAACCCTATGCTGCCACCACCAAGCGTGTTAAACAAAGAACAGGGAAAGAGCCCACTTGGAGATGTCTTCCCCCCAAAATATCCCCCCAAGCCCTACACCCCCTTTCCTGGGGAAGGCTTGATAAAAATCCTCACCAATTTGTACAGGTGAACACAGACCCAAACCCTTGGATCTTAAGAACAATGAAAAAGCAATTAGGTTCTTAAAAGAAGACTTTTAATTAAAGAAAAAGTAAAAGAATCACCTCTGTAAAAATCAGGATGGTAAATACTTTACAGGGTAATCAGATTCAAAACATAGAGAATCCCTCGAGGCAAAACCTTAAGTTACCAAAAGACACAAAAACAGGAATGTACGTTCCATTCAGCACAGCTATTTTACCAGCCATTAAACAAAATAAATCTAACACTTTCTAGCTAGATTACTTACTACCTTTTTACAGGAGTTCTGAGCTGCATTCCTGCTCTGGTCCCGGCAAAAGCATCACACAGACAGAGAGAACCCTGTTTCTCCCGCCCCCTCCAGCTTTGAAAGTATCTTGTCTCCTCATTGGTCATTTTGGTCAGGTGCCCGCGAGGTTATCTTAGCTTCTTAACCCTTTACAGGTGAAAGGGTTTTTCCTCTGGCCAGGAGGGATTTAAAGGTGTTTACCCTTCCCTTTATATTTATGACAGCCCTTCCTAATGCAAATGGAGCAGTTCTTAGAGGGTGTTCCTGAGGAAATAGAAAGATACATCCCAGATGGGAAGCCCAAAACTCTAATTGAGGTGGGGGAGATTGGAGCGAAATGGGTGGAGGTGGCAGAAAAGAAAAAAACTGGTCGCAGTTGGAGCGGATACCAGAAGGGACAACCTCAGACCACACCCTATTACCGGGGGCAGCCCAAGGCCCCAACTACACACCAAGGAACACTCCAGACACTTTATCGTCTCGCCACACCATTCTCTAGCAACCCACCTTGCCCCAATGACCCGTCAGCTGGACTATGTTTTAAATGTAACGAGCTGGGGCATGTAAAGGCCAACTGCCCCAAGAACCCCAACAGATTACAGTTCATTGCACCGGGGTCACACCAAAGGTCCTCAGGCCCAGATGCCTCCCAGATACCCTTAGAGCGGAGGGAAAGTGTGAGTGTGGGCGGGAAGAAGGTCACCGCGTGGAGGGACACAGAAGCACAAGTGTCGGCTATCCATGCTTCCTTAGTGGACCCCAATTTAATCGACCCAGAGATCCAAGTGACGATTCAACCCTTCAAGTCAAACTCTTTTGACTTGCCTACAGCCAAGTTGCCGGTCCAGTACAAGGGCTGGTCAGGAACGTGGACTTTTGCAGTCTATGATGATTATCCCATCCCCATGCTGTTGGGGGAAGACTTGGCCAATCATGTGAAGCGGGCCAAGAGGGTGGGAATGGTCACCCGTAGCCAGGCTAAGTAAGCTGTCACACCTAGCTCTATTCCGGAAACTTCTACCAGGACCCGGTCAGAGGTGATGGAACCGGACCCCATGCCAACGTCAGCAACAGCAGTACTGGATCCAGTCCCAGAGACCCAGACAGAGCCAGTCCCAGAACCGAAACTGGTGGAACAACCAGCACCAGACCCAGTGCCAGCACTGAATCCAGTGCTTGCAACCCCAACACCAGAGGGCCTCACCAAACCTGCACCAGCAGCAGACGATAACCCTACAAAACAGGCTCAGCCGGACCCCGGACCCCAACACAGTGCACCAGCAGAGAGCGGTTCACAGTCAACGGAAACAGCCCCATCACCTGCATTGCTTCCAGAGGAACCAAGCCTAGGTCCACAATCCAATGAAGAACTGATGTCTCCAGCAGCAAGGGAACAGTTCCAGGCTGAACAGGAAGCAGATGAAAGCCTCCAGAGAGCTTGGACCAAGGCATGGAGCAACCCATCGCCTCTCAACTCTTCTAATTGATCCCGGTTTGTTGTAGAAAGAGGACATTTATACAAGGAAACTCTTTCTGGTGGGCACCAGGAAACCTGGCATCCTCAGAGACAGTTGGTAGTTCCAACTAAGTACCGGGAAAAGCTCTTGAGCTTAGCCCATGATCATCCTAGTGGCCATGCTGGGGTGAACAGGACCAAAGACTGTTTGGGGAGGTCATTCCACTGGGAGGGAATGGGCAAGGATGTTTCTACCTATGTCCGGTCTTGTGAGGTGTGCCAAAGAGTGGGAAAACCCCAAGACCAGGTCAAAGCCCCTCTCCAGCCACTCCCCATCATTGAGGTTCCATTTCAGCAAGTAGCTGTGGATATTCTGGGTCCTTTTCCAAAAAAGACACCCAGAGGAAAGCAGTACATACTGACTTTCATGGATTTTGCCACCCGATGGCCGGAAGCAGTAGCTCTAAGCAACACCAGGGCTAAAAGTGTGTGCCAGGCACTAGCAGACATTTTTGCCAGGGTAGGTTGGCCCTCTGACATCCTCACAGATGCAGGGACTAATTTCCTGGCAGGAACTATGGAAAGCCTTTGGGAAGCTCATGGGGTGAATCACTTGCTTGCCACCCCTTACCAGGTATAATTTGTAACACCATCTTCAAACAAATGGCCTGGTGGAGAAGTTTAATGGAACTTTGGGGGCCATGATACGTAAATTTATAAATGAGCACTCCAATGACTGGGACCTAGTGTTGCAGCAGTTTCTCTTTGCCTACAGAGCTGTACCACATCCCAGTTTAGGGTTTTCACCATTTGAACTTGTATATGGCCGCAAGGTTAAGGGGCCATTACAGTTGGTGAAGCAGCAATGGGAGGGGTTTACACCTTCTCCAGGAACTAACATTCTGGGCTTAGCCCTTGCTAAAGAAAACCTACAGGATGCTCAAAAAGAGCAAAAAACCTGGTATGATAAACATGCCAGAGAGAGTTCCTTCAAAGTAGGGGACCAGGTCACGGTCTTAAAGGTGCTCCAGGCCCATAAAATGGAAGCGTCGTGGGAAGGGCCATTCCCGGTCCAGGAGCGCCTGGGAGCTGTGAATTATCTCATAGCATTCCCCACCTCCAACCGAAAGCCTAAGGTGTACCATATTAATTCTCTAAAGCCCTTTTATTCCAGAGAATTAAAGGTTTGTTAGTTTACAGCCCAGGGAAGAGATGACGCTGAGTGGCCTGAAGGTGTCTACTACGAAGGGAAAAGTGATGGTGGTGTAGAAGATGTAAAAGTAAACATCTCCATGACCATTGGGCGTATGCAGCGACAGCAGATCAAGGAGCTGTGCACTAGCTACACGCCGATGTTCTCAGCCACCCCAGGACAGACTGAACGGTCATACCACGCCTTTGACACAGGTAATGCTCACCCAATTAAAGTCCAACCTTACCGGATGTCTCCTCAAGCTAAAACTGCTATAGAATGGGAGATCCAGGATATGCTACAGATGGGTGTAATCCGCCCCTCTGGCAGTGCAAAGGCATCTCCAGTGGTTCTAGTTCCCAAACCAGATGGGGAGATACGTTTTTGCGTGGACTACCGTAAGCTAAATGCTGTAACTCGCCCAGACAACTATCCAATGCCACGCACAGATGAACTATTAGAGAAACTGGGACGGGCCCAGTTCATCTCTACCTTGGACTTAACCAAGGGGTACTGGCAGGTACCGCTAGATGAATCCACCAAGGAAAGGTCAGCCTTCACCACACATCTCGGGCTGTATGAATTTAATGTACTGCCTTTCGGGCTGCGGAATGCACCCGCCACCTTCCAAAGACTTGTAGATGGTCTCCTAGCGGGATTGGGAGAATATGCAGTCGCCTACCTTGACGATGTGGCCATATTTTTGGATTCCTGGGTAGAACACCTAGAACATCTACAAAAAGTCTTCAAGCGCATAAGGGAGGCAGGACTAACTGTTAAGGCTAAGAAGTGTCAAGTAGCCCTAAACAGATGACTCACCTTGGACACCAGGTGGGTCAAGGAACTATCAACCACCTACAGGCCAAAGCGGATGCTATCCAAAAGTAGGCCTGTCCCAAAGTCAAAGAAACAGGTCCAATCCTTCTTAGGCTTGGCTGGAGATTACAGGCGATTTGTACCGCAATACAGCCAAATCGCCGCCCCGCTGACAGACCTAACCAAAAAGAAACAGCCAAATGCAGTTCAATGGACTGAACAGTGTCAGAAGGCCTTTAACCAGTGTGACGGGGCAAGGCCAGATGGCTATAGAAAAGTAGTGGGAGATAGATATATTAGCTCCAGGCTAAACAAATCCCTGGTACCAGGTTAAGTGAAATGGAAGCTGCTCCAGGTCAATTAAGACACCTGGGGACAATTAAGAACTTTCCAGAAGGCAGGGAGAAGGCTAGGTTGATTGAGACACCTGAAGCCAATCAGGGGCTGGCTGAAACTAGTTAAAAGCCTCCCAGCCAGTCAGGTGGGGGTGCGTGTCAGGAGCTGTGGGAGGAAGTTGCGCTGTTGGAGAGGCTGAGTAGTACACACCATATCAGGCACAAGGAAGGAGGTCCTGAGGTAAGGGTGAAGTGGAGATTGAGGAAATGAGGGCTGCTGTGGGGGAAGTAGCCCAGGGAATTGTACATGTCATGTTTCTAAAAGGTCAGCTACCATAGCTGATACTATTAGGGTCCCTGGGCTGGAGCCCGGAGTACAGGGTGGGTCCGAGCTCCCCCCCCACCTTTGCCCCCTGATTAATCACTGAGACTGGGAGACAACAGAGACTGTGCAAGGAAGGATAACTTCTCCTCACCTCCCTTGCTGGCTTATGATGAAAATGGCTCAGTAGACTGTGACCCTTGTCTCTAGAGAAAGAAGGGTTACGTGGAGGGTCATAGTGAGCCTCTGAGGATAGTGAAATCCGCCAGGAAATGCGGGACCCATGGAGGCAAGGACAGAGCTTTGTCACACCAGCTTAAAGCAACACTCATGTCTGATCCTGTGCTAAGGGCCCCAGACTTTGACAAACCGTTTCTAGTAACCACAGATGCGTCCGAGCGTGGTGTGGGAGCAGTTTTAATGCAGGAAGGACCGGATCAAGAATTCCATCCTGTAGTGTTTCTCAGCAAGAAGCTGTCTGAGAGGGAAAGCCACTGGTCAATCAGTGAAGAAGAATGTTACGCCATTGTCTATGCTCTGGAAAAGCTACGCCCATACGTTTGGGAACACCGTTTCCACCTGCAAACCGACCATGCTGCGCTACAGTGGCTTTATACCACCACGGGAAATAACAAAAAACTTATTTGGTGGAGTTTAGCTCTCCAAGATTTTGATTTCAACATACAATACATCTCAGGAGCTTCTAATAAAGTGGCTGATGCACTCTCCCATGAAAGTTTCCCAGAATCAACTGGTCAAAATCGTCCTTGAGATGTGGAAATATTGTTAATCTTTATACACGTGGTAGTATATTTAGAGGTGCAGGTGTCTTATTAACTCTGTTTTCTCCTAGCGCTCCAAGAAGAAATCACAGCCAGTGTTTCACCCTATCTGTGATTTGGGGGGCATGTCATAAATATAAAGGGAAGGGTAACCACCTTTCTGTTTACAGAACTATAAAAATCCCTCCTGGCCAGAGGCAAAACCCTTTCACCTGTAAAGGGTTAAGAAGCTAAGATAACCTCGCTGGCACCTGACCAAAATGACCAATGGAGGAGACAAGATACTTTGAAAGCTGGAGGAGGAGGGGGGAACAAAGGGTCTGTCTGTCTGTGGGATGCTTTTGCCAGGAACAGATCAGGAATGCAGCTCAGAACTCCTGTAAAAAGATAGTAAGTAATCTAGCTAGAAATGCGTTAGATTTCTTTTGTTTAATGGCTGGTAAAATAGCTGTGCTGAATGGAACGTACATTCCTGTTTTTGTGTCTTTTGGTAACTTAAGATTTTGCCTCGAGGGATTCTCTATGTTTTGAATCTGATTACCCTGTAAGGTATTTACCATCTTGATTTTTACAGAGGTGATTCTTTTACTTTTTCTTTAATTAAAAGTCCTCTTTTAAGAACCTAATTGCTTTTTCATTGTTCTTAAGATCCAAATTGGTGAGGATTTTTATCAAGCCTTCCCCAGGAAAGGGGGGTGTAGGGCTTGGGGAGATATTTTGGGGGGAAGACGTCTCCAAGTGGGCTCTTTCCCTGTTCTTTGTTTAACATGCTTGGTGGTTTGCAGCATAGGGTTGAAGGACAAGGCAAAGTTTGTACCTTGAGGAAGTTTTTAACCTAAGCTGGTAAGAATAAGCTTAGGGGGTCTTTCATGCAGGTCCCCACATCTGTACCCTAGAGTTCAGTGTGGGGAAGGAACCTTGACAGGTGGGTAATGTAATTAATGCAAATCAACGTGGGTTTATAGAAAATAGATCCTGTCAAACTCACCAGATATCTTTTTTGATGAGATTACAAGTTTGGTTGATAGAAGTAATCGTGTTGATATAATATATTTAGACTTCTTTAAGGTGTTTGACTTGGTACTGCACAACACTTTGATTAAAAAACTAGAATGATATAAAATTAACATGGAATACGTTAAATTGATTAAAATTGGCTAACCAAGAGGTCTCGAAATGTAATTGAAAATGGAGACTTGTCATCAAGCAATGTGTTTCCAGTGGGGTCCCACAGGGATCGGTTCTTGGCCCTACCCTATTTAACATTTTTATCAATGACCTTGAAGAAACCATAAAATCATCACTGATAAAGTTTGCAGATGACACAAAACTTAGGAGAGTGGTAAATGATGAAGAGGACAGGCCACAGAGTGATCTGGATCTTTTGGTAAACTGGGCGCAAGCAAACATTCTGCATTTTAATATGGTTTATATATATATATGAACAAAGAACGTAGGCCATAGTTACAGCATGGGGGACTCTATCCTGGGAATCAGTGACTCAGAAAAAGATTTGGGGGTCATGATGGCTGATCAGCTGAACATCAGCTCCCAGTGTAACACCATGACCAAAAGGGCTAATGCATTTTGGATGCATAAATAAGGGAATCTCAAGTAGGAGTAGAGAGGTTATTTTTCTTCTGTATTTGGCACTGGTGCAACTGCTGTTGGAATCCTGTGTCCAGTTCTGGTGTCCACAATTCCAAAAAGATGGTGATAAATTGGAGAGGGTTCAGAGAAGAGCCATGAAAATGATAAAAGGATTGGAAAACATGCTGTCTAGTTAGAGACTCAAACAGCTCAGTCTATTTAGCTTAACAAAGAGAAGGTTCGGGGTGACTTAATTACAGTCTATATGAACCGAGATAGGGAACAAATATTTAATAATGAGCTCTTCAATCTAGCAGAGAAAGGTATGACATGATCCAAGTGCTGGACGTTGAAGCTAGACAAATTCACAGTGGTAATAAGGTGTAAATTTTGACACAGAGAGTAATTAACCACTGGAACAATGTATCAAGGGTTGTGGTGGATTTTTTCATAACTGACAATTCTTAAATTAAGATTGGATGTTTTTCTAACAGATCTGCTCTAGGAATTATTTGGGGAAGTTTTAGGGCCTGTGCTATACAGCTGGTCAGACTAGATAATCACAGTGGTCACCTGTGGCTTTGGAATCTATGAATGTACCAGCCTAAGACAAAGGAAAAGCCCTGTGAAGAAATGTGCTGTCAGATACAGGAGATTCAGCTCACTCAAGCACTGGAGCAGAAAGACTGCAATCGAAAAGAGTTTCATGGGGACATTGCATGTAGTGTTTCTGCCTTGCCCGGCTAACTATCTACAAATCACTACGTAATTTGCAACTGCCACCAACAAAATAAAGGAGGCAGCTTGGTTTGCGCTGTTGGAGGACGAGTCCTTGAAGCCCAGGCAGCAGTAATCTCAGACACTTCCCAGAACCTACTGAGTGTACTGCACACATCCCGGGCTACTGTGCGTTACAGAGGACAGACAGCATGTTGTGTGTGTTGCAGCCCACAAAAACAGAGTTTCTCCCATTAGTGAGAACATTGGTCCAGCTTAGAAAGCATGAGCTTCACAGAAGATGAAAGTGGTGTGTGACACAATGAAGAGGAATAAGAGCTCATCCCAAGGGAGATATAATTGATGAATCCCTCTCTCTCTGTCTCAAGTCTAAGGGAAATGACTCCTAGCAAGGCATGCGGAGTCTTGGAGGTGAAGAGGGCCCAGGATATTCAAAGAACAGCAGGTCACGTAGACTACTGACACTCTGGTGGTTAGGCTCATGCCTGGTCACTTTTCCCAGGCTCCATCAGAGTGCCACTTTATCAGAAATAACCCTCTCCTCCATCTTGGAGAGCCCCTGCTGTAACAGAAGACAGATAACACGGATCCCACACAGAAGACTCCTGCGTTTGACCTTCCATGGTCATTTTGGTCAACTCTAAACCAAATCCAAACCAAGCATGGTAGATGCGGACATTTAATGCACAAATGGAAAAATCAAGGACTCCCCGGTGTGCGAGTGTGGTTCCCCACGACAGACCATCGAACATATCACCACCTACTGCCGATTTATAAATATGAAGGAGGCATCTCTGCAATAAATTCTGCTACACCTACTATAGCTGTTTGGCTCAATCAACTTCAGGTGAAACTGTAGTTGCCTCTCTATCCCAGCCACATGAAAGGGGAAGACAACGACCTAACTGAGAAACCTCCATGCGCTCACTGGGAGCAGTGGGGATTTGTGCTGCTGCACAGCAAGCCCAAGTGTTCGAACTAGCTGGGAACAGCATTCCAAGGGGGAGGACATGGCTCCTGCCCTAGCCTGGAGGTGAAGGCACTGGGCCCTGACACAACGCAGCCTTGGCTACAGTGACAATTTTAGGGAACCCTTCCATCGTTGCTCTTGCACTGATGCAACTTCACCAGCACTAGCAGCGATGGGGCAGATAGTGTTGACTGACAGCATTTCAGCATCGTGTCACTTAGATTCGCCCTGAGCAGGATTAGATCACACGGTAGGAAAAATACTGGACGATCGTCTATACGCTACCACCCTGACAGCATCAGTAGAGCTGCACCAGGGCTAGAGCTAGGATATGTATCATGCAAAAGTTATCTGCTGTACTGCAACTTTGCCCCTTCAATGGCACCATGCAGGGGGAAAAAACCCACCTAAGCATGCAGAAGGCTGACAATTATACCAGGGAAATTATTTTCATGAAGAACTTTGTTTATTAATTAAGAATGTCCAGGAATACAGATTACAGACTAGCAGCCGTATTAGTCTGTATTCGCAAAAAGAAAAGGAGGACTTGTGGCACCTTAGAGACTAACAAATTTATTGAGCATAAGCTTTCGTGAGCTACAGCTCACTTCATCAGAATACAGAGTGCACGTTACACTGTCAGCCATTCTTACAGCTGAACCAAACACTTGGGGAAAGAGATTAGTTGTTTGAAGCACGCAGAGACTCAGTCCCACACCTCATTGGTATTCACAACAGCCGGGCCAGCAGTATCGTCCCTGAGCTAGACCAGACCATGGAGCTACTGTTTCTGCAATGTCAGAGACTGACACACACACAGGTAAAGAAATCCAGCGCTAAAGTCAAACTCCAGCAACCACCACTCATCCTTAATTCTGATCATTTAACCCCAACTAGAGCAGGGATCCAAGATCAGTGAGGAAGCTGCATTTCTGGGAAGCAGTGGCTTACGGTGTGCACCTCCAAGATGGTTTTACATAAGAAATTATCCCATAAGTGTTTTTAAATAATTCAGATAAGTGTATTTCCATGAAATTTACACAGCGACTCTTTCTAACACTTATGAGTGGAGCCAATAAATGCTGTAGAAGCAACTGGGGTTATGCGGAACAATCATTTGTTGGGTGAAAAAGACTTGAAATAAGGACTGTTTGCTGTTGAAGTGTCCCAGAGGTGTAGATGCAGATGTTTAGCTACTCACAGAGGCAATTCCAGGAGAGTGGACAGGATTTCTGCCACTGTCTTTCCTGGTCTTCTCCTTGTTTATGAAAGCAAACTCATAGCTCTGGGAGAGCAACACACAGCAGCACGGGCTGTATGTGCAGACTGACCCTGTCACAAATACTGTAGCTTCAGGGTTTTCGGTGTGAATATTTTAAGAATGGGCAGATTACAGAAGTGGAGAAAGGCAGGAATCAAAACCAGACTCCAGGTTCTGGATGGGTTTAATTCAGCAGCCCTGTAAGTTCATCACAATATCCTGAATCAACCTGCAACAGTTCCAGATCCTCACAGAAACCCACAGCAGTGGGGATACCCTGGCAACTGCAGGCCTAAGCGAGTGAGGTACAGACAGAATAAAGTTCTCAAAGGCCATCTAGACACCCAGTTTCTTTTAAAAGATTACAGATCTAAGATGTATTTTATTTATACTGAAACAGTGCTAGGGCCCCATTGTACAAGGTGCTGTACAATCATATAGTAGGGCATGCGCCTGGCCCCAGGGGCTTGCAACATGCTGAGTATCCTCAAATCAAAGGGACACACACTTGAAGATTTGTTCCTCAGAAGACAATAAAATGTCACTGCCATGACTACAGTCCAGGCTGACGGATCATAAATTGTCCTATGGGAATGTCAGGAAACCCCCTCATGCTCCGTTACAATAACTTCTGGTGCTTTTTTGGCAGATGGTTCATGGAAGTGACCAAAAGTCCCACTGGTGATAATTACGGAGGGCTAGAGTTGACTAGTAACTATCCCAAAGTAGATGAGGGAAAGTATCTTCTTGCCAGGACTGGCAATCTTTCTGGGGACCAAAGTACGTGACAGGTGGGGATGGAGAAAAGGATTCACCATATTCTTGTGGCACCAGATAGAATCCATCACCTTTATTTACATCAAATAATCCAAGGCCTCCAACACGGATGTATTAGTTTTAAAGGAGAGATCTGAAGAAGATAACCCCCTTGTTCTCCTTTGTTTATTATAAGAGATTTGAAATATGAAAACATCCTGAAATTCTTCAAGAGAAAAGGAATCAGTAGACAGTATGAGCGGCAGGATTCTTTTAATTGTTTTTCAGTTTGTAAGTTACAGTGATGAAATTTTGCAATAGATTTTAAAAAGGTTTTTCTAGGGTCACCAAATTTTAATGTTTCCTGAAATGGTCACAGTGCAATTCAGCTGGCAAAGATTCAGGAGTAAAGAAGAACTTGCAAAAAACTGGGGCTAGTGTATATTTTTCCCCCTGCTAAATTTCAAACATTGTTGGAAGATGACGGCTATATCTTTTACTAACTATAAGAGAAGAGACATTTTTTAGCTTCAAAACAAGTTTTACTGGCATTTCTGGGACAAACTGATGAATCAGAGTAAGAGTTAGAATTTACTAAAACTCTACCTCCTTTATGTTGGAATAAATAGATTTTACAGTCTAGGGAGCTTATATGAAATTTGCCAAGAGTTAATATCTGACTGTTTATATATAGTAACTCAGGGCTAATCAATGTAGTCTGTGTGGTAGAGATTTCAGGGGTTCTCTTCATTTGTAAGTGCATATTACCAATTAATCATGTGAGTTAACTGTGATTAATTGAGTGCCCTAGTTGGGAATAATTTTTAGTCACTGCTGAGACTTGAACTCACGTCTTGAGGTTTGTAACTTAGTGCACTTTCCCCTAGGTGGCATGAGATTCTGTGGGGACTTCTAGCTCAGTTTTGTTTCCCAAAATCATGCAGCAGATGGAGCTTTTCACATCATCTTGAGACTGCCTGCAGCAGTGGCCAAAATAACATTATTCATGGTAAATGTGTGAGAGTTGGCTATGCTGCACCCTGAATAAGTTTGACGGATCAAAGAAGCATTACATAGGGAAGTGGTGGCAGGGATAGCACAAGGTGAAACAAGGTATCATGTCCCAGTGTCAGAATGGAGGCCTTCATTTCTTTGGCTGGTTTAGAACAGATATCCAGACTCCGCTCTTATCCACATTGGTGTAAATCTAGCTGGAGCTACTCCAGATTTCTACAAAGAGCAGAATCTAGCCCTGTTTATTTACTGATGGGACTTGGCAGAGCAGACAAGAAACGCGGTACCCCTGTATTTTTTGGAATACAATCTGAATGATTCTGAATGCCATCGCCATCCCTTGTTTACAGACTGACTCCAAATTGAGGATTTGCCACATCCCTGACAAAGACACAAAAATCTGCTATATCGGAGCTTGAAGTGGGAACTTCGGGAATTGCTTCACTACTTCACTGTTAAACTGGTTCATGTGAAAGCTTCTTGATATCAGTAATTTTTCTATGACACTTTTTTTTTTTTAAGAGTGCCATCATCTCCTGATCATAGAATCATAGAACAACAGGGTTGGAAGGGACCTCAGGAGGTCATCTAGTCAAACATGATGAGTGACTCTCCCTCCCTATTGCCAAGTGCCCTAAATTACACGAGTGCATACGTTTCATTGTGAGACACAATCACAAATCAAAATACATTTCCATATGTTAGGGCAGGGGTTGGCAGCCTTTCAGAAGTGGTGTGCCAAGTCTTCATTTATTCACTCTAATTTAAGGTTTCGCGTGCCAGTGATGCATTTTAACATTTTTAGAAGGTCTCCTTCTATAAGTCTATAATATATGACTAAACTATTGTTGTATGTAAAGTAAATAAAGTTTTTAAAATGTTCAAGAAGCTTCATTTAAAATTAAATTAAAATGCAGAGCCCCCCGGACCGGTGGCCAGGACCCAGGCAGTGTGAGTGCCCCTGACAATCAGCTTGCATGCTGCCTTCGGCAAGTGTGCCATAGGTTGCCTACCCCTGTGTTAGGGCAATTGGCCTATGGGAAAAGGTGGAGGCTGGAAGAGGATTGTCACTGGCATAGTGCTGGCTGAAGAGATGATCCTATGTGTTTCATCCCTGCACTGGCTGGTGTGCGTTTGATAAAGTGTGCACATCTTTCCCACTTCATGTATGCTCTAGTGAATGTCAGAAGATGGTAGTTAGATACAGGGCTTGAATTATACCCCATAAGACACCTAGGGTCCACTCTCTATCAGTGTGAACTGTAAGAAAGTTGCGGAATTCAAGAGAGATTTTTGTTTTTTAGTCATGCATGTTCAAACATGTCATCTAGATCTTCCCTGGTGCAGGATTTCATCCATAAGGAGTATGATCCCTTCATGGCATGCCATAATTGAGTTATGAGAGGTCAAAAGAAAATCGGGACTCTTAAAAAGGCAATAAATTGTAAATATTTCACAGCCCCATAAATCAAAAATGATTGGCCCGATCTTCTAAAAATATATTTCCCTTTGGGCTGAGACTAAGCATGAGAAAATTCAGCCTGAAAGGGAATTTCTTGGAGAACACATTAAATGGCTGGAAATAAGGATGTGGGCTGGAATGTCTCCTGCAAACTTAACTATGGAGTCACAGGACTAATACCCTGCATGTGCAAAGGAAGATTAGGATTGTGAGTTTAAACCATAAAATTAATAAGTGAAAACGTTAAGGTTTTCTTGCCTGGATTATACACACTCAGGCTATGGTGAGTGTAACTGCCTAACTACTAATTGAAACAAATGTGAAAAGTGGGACAGTTAATGTTAACTGAAAATTAAGTAAGAACCTTTAATGTGATTCCTGTCTTTTATATATATATATTTCAAATTTTCAACTTGATGTTTCATTAGAATAGATTTTGGCTTTTAATTTCCTCTTTAAAAAAGATAGCAGAAAGAACAGCTGACTGTGGAGTTATGCAGTTGTGATTGGTGTAACTCAGTAGTGCTCTACACATTATACAGTTCAAACTCTAACAGAAATTTCGTACTGTGCATGTGGAAAAGTGAACGTTTACGCACCTATAACTTCTTGATTAGATTTTAAAATGTTCAGACTTAATACTGCTCCCATTCCCTAATGAGAACTAGCCAAGTGGGTTTTATTTTTCTTTAGGGAGCAGGTTTTTTTCAGTAGGTAATTGCCATGGAAGGGTGACCTTACCAACTGCAATAACCATAGAGGAATCACATTACTCTCAGTGCCTGGGAAACATCAGGTCCAACATTATGGTGGAATGTATCAAGAAACAAACAAACCTTCACCTTAGAGTGGAACAAACAGATTTTAGACCACTGATATCATGTGTAGACCGCATTGTTGTTCTCAGACATATTACAGAACAAAGCAAGCACCTCTTGTGATAAATTTTATAGATTTCCAGACAGCTTTTGACAGCATACACAGTGCAGCAAAAATAATTAGAATCATCAAGGATCTATATGATATTGCTGAGTGTGCAATCAGAGATGGTGACATCATCTAATGGTTTGCAGTGGCAACTGGAGGAAGGCAATGTTGTATTATGTTCCCCTAATGTTTGCACCAGTCATTGATTATATCATGAGGAAAGTAACAGCAGAAATCAACCAAGGAATGTTATGAACAAATGATGAAGTACAATTGGATGACCTCGTTTTTGCTGATGACATTGTCCTGTTTAGGCCAACACTTTGCTTAATGGAAGAAAAGACCCAGTTTTGGCAGATAGCGCAAAACAAGTTGGTATTTTCATCAACAAGCGAAAGACAAAATAGATGGTTATCAATGGCCGGAAGGTAACCATTAGAGTGGACAAAAAAACACTAGAAGTAAGTCATTTTACATATTTAGGGAGTGAGATGTGTCACGATGGTGACACCATGCTAAGTGTCAAGCAACAAATATCAAAAAGCAGCAAATAAAAACTTGAAAAGTGATTGGCACTGACAAATAATATGCATTTTTAAGATCAGCATCATGTCTATCCTGCTTCACAGAGCAGTCATGGAAATTGACAAGAGAAATTGATAAGAAGATCAACTCATTTCAAAGTAAATGCCCATAGTAGATCTTCAGACTCCATTGGAAAGAGTTTCTTGTAACATCAGAAATTCTAAGTAGAGCAAACCAATTTAAAGCATCAAATATGGTAAAATGATGACATATTTAGGATACGCTTTAAGGATGACACCAACACAACTTTCACTGCAAGTGATAATATGAGCACCACCTGGAAAGAGGAAAACAAGAGTGAAACCTACAGAAATGTTACCCAGAACTACAGAGAAAGAAGCAAAATCCATCTGCATGATGGTCAGTGTGCTCTATGCACACCCCATCCGTGGCCCCACGAAGTTATGAGACCTCCTCCTCAGCCTCCTCCTGGCACTGGTTAAGGTCGCTATTCATTAACCAAGAGAAGAATGTTTGGACAGGGAAATGCTCTGCGTCTGTGGGGCCTATTTCCGCTCCTCCCTTAAGTGACATATCTGTAGTAGGAAGAGAGCCTGAGACATAAGCCCTTGTATTAGAGGCCTGGTATGAGGCGGATCTGCTTACAGAATCTGGCAAGAACAGGGCTGATATTGCAGAAATACACATTCCTAAGAAGCGCGAGTCACAGAGTACTCATGCAAACACATCCCAATATCAAGTGGTACCAGAACATCCCGATATTTTACTAACTTGTTTGTATTGGGGTATAAAGATATATTTCAGAGGGAGTATCTTTGTCTGGCCTAGGGAGGAACAGAAAGTCCTGCTGTTCACTGAACTGGTCCATTGTTACGGGCATACATGTATTAGTGGTCTGATAGAGTTTGTGGGTTATTAATACCGTGCTCTGTTGACAATAAACCTGTCTGGGTGCCTTTGTCCCTTAACAGATCTTGTGGTCATTGGGCCGTTCGCTCGAAGTCTGCCGTGCCAGCTGTCTGCGCAGGACTGGGGTGGCACATGGAGGGAACATGCACATGCAGTCGAACATCTATCAACATCTAACCACAGTATCCAGGCAGAGTTCCTCTGGGCCGCATCCACTGACTTCCTGAATGCCTTTTAGGAGCAATGGGTGCTGTTCACGGTTCTCTGCTTGGTGTCCCCCTCCGGCTTTCTGCTTTTGACCCTGTGACCCTTACTCCCGTCCCTGTTTTCTCATTTGTTTTCCCCTGAATTTACTTGAGCCCTGGATTCAGTAGCTCCTCCCCTTAGGCTGGGGGAGGGGCCTTTACAAGTGGGTGGGCTTGCATCCACCTGCTCCCAGGAACTCAATAGGTTCCCCTCCAACAGAGCTGCAGAGTCACTAGTCAGTCAGGCATGCAGCAACAACTCAGCAGCAGCCTATCTTAGAGTCGAGCCTGTGTCAGACGACCCTCAGGCTCAGGTATTTCCCCAACCTCACCAGGACTGCAGATCAGTCTTTGCAACAGCCCTACCACCTGGCCAGAAACCCTCCTGCTGCCTTGCAGCGTATCATATACTCCAGCCTGCTCTTGATCCTGATCCTGCCTGATCCAGCCTTGCCCAAGCTGTGTTCCAGTCTCCCTATTCTGACCTTACTCCACCCCTGTTACTGACCCACTCTGGCCTTGCCTATGCTTCCTGATCCTCCCTGGACCCTAAAACTCTGATCACCTAGTTTCAACTTTTGGCCTGTATCCAGACCCATCTCCGATATGGAGTTGGCTTGTACCTGGACTCTGACCACCTGGCTTCAACCCCTGGATTGCACTTGGACTCTGACTCTGGTACTGATTCTGGCTTCGCTATGGACTCTGATCTGGGGTTTGACTCCAACCTGTCCCGGATCTTGATTCTAGCGCCACCTTTGGCCCAGTCCTGACCCTACATCAGCTCCAACCACTAGACCTGACTACTGGGAGGCAGTGCCTGACAATTTGCACAAACTCCACTGTACTGGGCCTCAGAGCCTTGATGGAGCACCTGAATGCTGCAGCCCCAAAGATGGCATCCATATTCCAGAGCCTCCCAAACCAAATTGCCCAGCTGCAGTTAGAGAATACCTCCTTCTCAGCACAGGTCCCGACCGCTCCAGAACCCTCGGGCCCACCCAAGGCAGCAGCCCCAGAATGTGGTCTGAAAAATCCTCTTGCTGGAATGGTTTGATGGTGAACACCACAAGTTCTGAGGCTTTATTAAATAGTGCTGCTTGCTGTTCCTGATGCAGCCATCCTCCCAGATGAAAGTGGAGCTAGTTATCAGTCTGCTGTTCAGAGAAGCCCTAGGATTGGGCCTCACCCATCCTGGAACAGGCCAACCCATAGTATTCTTGCCAGCAAGTTAAAGAAGTATGGGCTGGATGAATGGACGCTAAGGTGGATAGAAAGCTGGCTAGACTGTCGGGCTCAACGGGTAGTGATCAATGGCTCCATGTCTAGTTGGCAGCCGGTATCATGTGGAGTGCCCCAAGAGTCGGTCCTGGGGCTGGTTTTGTTCAATATCTTCATAAATGATCTGGAGGATGGCATGGATTGCACCCTCAGCAAGTTTGCAGATGACACTAAACTGGGAGGAGAGGTAGATACACTGGAGGGTAAGGATAGAATACAGAGGGACCTAGACAAATTAGAGGATTGGGCCAAAAGAAATCTGATGAGGTTCAACAAGGACAAGTGCAGAGTCCTGCACTTAGGATGGAAGAATCCCATGCACACTACAGACTAAGAACCGAATGGCTCGGCAGCAGTTCTGCAGAAAAGGACCTAGGGGTTACAGTGGACGAGAAGCTGGATATGAGTCAACAGTGTGCCCTTGTTGCCAAGAAGGCCAATGGCATTTTGGGATGTATAAGTAGGGGCATTGCCATCAGATCGAGGGACGTGATCGTTCTCTATCTGACATTGGTGAGGCCTCATCTGGAGTACTGTGTCCAGTTTTGGGCCCCACACTACAAGAAAGATATGGAAAAATTGGAAAGCGTCCAGTGGAGGGCAACAAAAATGATTAGGGGACTGGAACACATGACTTATGAGGAGAGGCTGAGGGAACTGGGCTTGTTTAGTCTGCAGAAGAGAAGAGTGAGGGGGGGTTTGATAGCTGCTTTTAACTACCTGAAAGGGGATTCCAAAGAGGATGGATCTAGACTGTTCTCAGTGGTACCAGATGACAGAACAAGGAGTAATGGTCTCAAGTTGCAGTGGGGGAGGTTTAGGTTGGATATTAGGAAAAACTTTTTCACTGGGAGGGTGGTGAAGCGCTGGAATGAGTTAACTAGGGCAGTGGTGGAATCTCCTTCCTTAGAAATTTTTGAGGTCAGGCTTGACAAAGCCCTGGCTGGGATGATTTAGTTGGGGACTGGTCCTTCTTTGAGCACGGGTTTGGACTAGACCTCCTGAGGGCCCTTCCAACCCTGATATTCTATGATTCTAATGCAGGGCTGCTTTGAGGACTTCATTTATTTCTTCTCACTTGTATTTGATGATCCCAACCGGGTCCATACTGCCAAAGCAGCCCTATAGTTCCTCACCCAGTGTTTGGGACCTGTCTCCACCTGCACAGCCCACTTCCAGCACCTGGACACCAATACAGCCTGGAACGAGGTGGCTTAAGTCTACCATTTTCATCGGGGATTGAACGACGCCTTAAAAGACAAGCTGTCTCCAGTAAACCCCTCCTGTGGAGTTGCTACTCTACATCGAGCTCTGCATTAGAAACGAGAACCATTGCCTGGAAAGGAAACAGGCTGTCACCCATTTCTAGCTTAGTGTCAAGGGCCCCCGTGCACACCCTTTGCCTAGTTCCAGACCTGAGCCCATGCAGATTGACAGCACCAGGAGGCACCTCACGGCCCAAGAGAAGGTGCTGAAATGGCCTTTGTGGAGAATTTGTACACTTTGCCTCAGGGTGCCCCCACAAATCCAGACCCACTATGGTGCTGGGAAACCACCCCATTCAGCCCCAGTAGACGGGTCACGGCTAGACATGACCGGAGAGCAGTCCCTTTGACCAGATCCCCTCTGCTGACTACCTGTGCCCCAGCACCAATGGAGTCTTGCCAACCACATCTGCAGGTCCTCCTCCTTCTCAGGACCCCTGCCATGCCCAGAGTAAGCTGTACTTCACTGGCATTAATTGACTCTGGGGCATCCAGCAACTTGCCCATCCAGAATAAACTAATTCCAGAGCAGGCAGAAACTACTGAAAGCAGTATGCTGACCTCTGGTCCTGTTGCAAGACAGCCCATCTCTAGGTCAAGATTGGGGACCAGCAGAAAACTATGCAATTCAACCTAAATCCTTTCACCACTCTTTTGAATTATATTGGGCCTCTCCTGACTCCCTCTCCCTCCACAACCTGAACATTTTGCCGGCAGTGCAGGAGGTATGGTTTAACTCTTCGTTTTGTCAGCTGCAGTACCTAGGAAGACCCAGCAGGGAGAATCTCGGACCCACCCCCGGGTAGGTGTCCTCCCTGCTTGGTACTACGTCAGTTTCCAAAGATACTGGTTTATCAATCTCACCCAAGTATAGTGATCTTGTGGATGTTCGATTAAAAGAAGGCCAATATCCTATCCCTGCATCAAGTACCTTATAGACCTCTAGCCAGGGGTACAGATCCCCTTTGGATGTGTATACCCTTTATTGGAACTCAAACTCAAGGCCCCATGGAAATACCTGGGTGAAAAATCTGGCTAAGAACTTCATTTGGCCCTTCAAATCCCACATAGTAGAACTACAAAATTTATGACAAAGAACTGCTAGCAATCAAGGCCGAGTTTGAGGAGTGGTGTCACCTCTTGGAGAGTGCACATTTTCCCATCCAAGGATTCACTGATCACAAGAACTTAAGAACATCTGTTGATGAAGGCCCTCAACCAGTGCCAGATCCAGTGGTACACTTTTTCTTTCCCTTGAGTTCATACCACATTATCAACCTGGATGCCAGAATGGCAAACCTGAAGCTCTCTCCCACAAGGGAGAGTACCCTGATGGCAAAGAAGGGACCACCAGAACCTTCCACCATATTGAAGCTCTACCATTTTGCCATCGTTTCAGTGAATACAGACCTATTAGCCCTTATAAAATTCTCCCTACCATGTGACCAATTGGCAATTAAGTAGATATCCCCCAATGCCAAGCCTGACCCAGGGGTATTTCTGTTGCAAAGTCATGTATGTGCCCCCAAAGGTCCACTCCATTTTGCAATTCTCTGACTATGCCATGACTTACCTCTGGCCAGCCATTCTGGGCATTGGAAGACCATGAAACTGATCACATGACATTTCTGGTGGCCCTGAGTGCACACCAGAAATGAGGTCGTACATTGACTCATGCAAAGTATGTTGCCACACAGAGGTCCCTCATACTAAGCTCCTGGGCATGCTGATCCCCTTACTTACTCCTTCCCAACCCTGGAACTCTCTATCAATGGATTTTATTGTCGGACTCCCTAACTCCCCGTATCACACAGCTATATTAGTTATTGTAGACCTCCTCTCCAAGATGTCCTACTGTGTTCCCTGCTGCAAGGTCCCCACCTCAGAGGCGACAGCCCATCTGTTTTTTTAACATGTTTTCAAGCTTCATGGGCTACCTTCCAATATCACGTCATACCAGGCACAACAGTTCATCTCTCATTTTTGGCAGAAATTCTTCCTCCTCTTAGATGTTGACTCCACCGCCTATCATTCCGAAACAGACGGGCAGTCAGAATGGGTAAACCAAGTTTAAGAACAGTACCTGTGGTGTTTAATCAAATTCCACCAGAACAACTGGGTCCAACTTCTACCCTTTGCCGAGTTCACCAATAACAACTCTGAGCATAAGTTCACCCAGCAGAGCCCCTTTTCTCTCAACTGTGGTTTCTATCCCTAGTTCCACCTGTCCCTCTCCTTGACTTCCCTTGTCCCTGCTGACTCTGACCTGGTCGAACATCTCCATCATATCCAGGAGAAGCTAAGACCCCAGCTGGACACTGCCAAGGCAGGCTTCAAGCTGTTCGCTAACCGCCACAGTCAGGCTAACCCTCCCTTTACTGTCAGGGCATGGTATGACTCTCCACAAAATACTTGGACACCTCCCATCTCTCCCACACTCTTGACTGCTGACATCTTGAGCCCTTCCTCATCACCCCGCTTTTTAAGCTAGTCACTTTCCACTTCCAGCTACCCCCTATGATGCGAATACACCCTGTGTTCCATGTCTCCCTACTGAAAACACACACACACACACACACACACCATTTCCTGCTGGGACAAACACAGGCCCTTCCTCCTCCAGTCATGGTGCAAGGTCAGAAAGAATACCTGGAGAACCAAATCCTCAGTTCCAAAATACTCTGAGGGAAGTTCTGTACCTTATAGAATGGGAAGGTTATGGCCCAGAGGAATGCTATGGGTTCTGGCCCCAGCCTGTCCCCGGATCTTGAATCCAGTGCCAACCTTGGTCCTGTCCCGACCCTACACCTGGGTCCGACATCTGCTCCAACCACTAGGCTTGACTATTGGGAGACAGTGCCTGACCGCCATGATGATTTGCTGGGTTGAGGCTATACATAGCTATAATTTCTGGCACCTATTTTTCATAAGGAGGACTGGATCTTATTCTTCTGATTCCTCTGTCAGAGCCAGGATTCTCCTAATCTCTTCTCTACATCAGAATTCTGTTGGCTGAAAATGAGTTTAAGAATTTATTTCTAGGTACTTCTCCACATTAATGCACATTGCAAACATACTAAAGATTCTATAGTTCATGCAGATGCTGCATCCTGGAAGTCAAAAAGCCTTGTTTTCTTTCACCCACCTTAAATGTGATGTTGCAAAGATCCTGGGGTTGAGAAGAAAGGTGTTAGCATTATGTGTTTAAAGAAAATGTTGATAATAATCACAGATGATGTAATATAGTCTGCGACAGAATTGTGATTAATTCCAGTTTTAAATCACACAGTTAAGCAATAGAAATACCAAGTGAAATTTATTTAATATTTTTGGATGTTTGTCTACATTTTCAAATATATTGATTTCAATTACAACACAGAACACAAAATTTATATTATTATTTTTGATTACTAATATTTACACAGTAAAAATTACAAACAAAAGAAATAGTATTTTTCAATTAATCTCATACAAGTACTGTAGTGATATCTCTTTGTTGTGAAAGTGCAACTTGCAAATGTAGATTTTTTTGTTACATAACTGCACTCAAAAATAAAACAATGTAAAAGTTTAGAGCCTACAAGTCCACACAGTCCTACTTCTTGTTCAGCCAATCATGAAGACAAACAAGCTTATTTCCATTTACAGGAGATAATGCTGCTTGCTTATTATTTACGTCACTGAAAGTGAGAATAGGCGTTCAATGGCACATTTGTAGCCGGCATTGCAAGGTATTTAAGTGCTAGATATGTTAAACATTTGTAAGCCCCTTCATGCTTTGGCCACTGTTCCAGTGGACATGCTTCCATGCTGATGACGCTCGTTAAAAAAATATTGTGTTAATTAAATTTGTGACTGAACTCCTTGGGGGAGAATTGTATGTCTCCTGTTCTGTTTTACCTGCATTCTGCCATATATTTCATGTTTATAGCAGTCTCGAATGATGACCCAGCACATGTTGTTTGTTTTAAGAACACTTTCACTGCTGATTTCACAAAATGCAACTAAAGTACTGTGACAAAGTTCCTGCTCTACCTTGGTGGGTCTTGCACTTGTTGGTGGATTTGCTCGCCTTAGAGCTTCACAGCAGCACTCAGCTTGGCCCTTTTTCTGAACCCACAGTCCAGGTTGACTCCTCCTGTGTTTGACCAGAAGTTGGGAGGATTTGGGGGGAACCCGGGCCTGCCCTCTACTCCGGGTTCCAGCCCAGGACCCTGTGGAATGCAGCTCTCTAGAGTGCCTCCTGGAACAGCTGTGCGACAGCTACAACTCCCTGAGCTACTTCCCCATGGCCTCCTCCCAACACCTTCTTTATCCTCACCATAGGACCTTCCTCCTGGTGTCTGATAATGCTTGTACACCTCAGTTTTCCAACAGTCTGAGGTCTCACTCTCAGCTCCTAGTGCCTCTTGCTCCCAGCTCCTCACACGCACTCCACAAACTGAAGTGAGCTCCTTTTTAAAACCCAGGTGCCCTGATTAGCCTTCCTTAATTGATTCTAGCAGCTTCTTGATTGGCTGCAGGTGTTCTAATCAGCCTGTCTTAATTGTCTCCAGAAGGTTCCTGATTGTTCTGGAACCTTCCCTGTTACCTTACCCAGGAAAAAGGGACCTACTTAGCCTGGGGCTAATATATCTGCCTTCTATTACTCTCCAAAAGCCACCTGGCCTGACCTTGTCACATATCCCCCCCCCCAGCTCAACACTATGGGGTTGGGCAACTTGGGACGTCAGGCAGTGTACTCGTGACAAGCCATCTGCACTGCCATGGTGGCTTCCAGCCTGGTGTTGTATGGTGAATTGGAAAGGTTGTAGGGACAGGAACCATCTGGTCACCCTTGCGTTCTTCTCTTTATTTCGCTGCATCCACTGGAGGGGTGCATGGTCAATCACAAGGGTAAACTGTCTTCTCAGAAGGTAATAACGTAGTGTTTCCCTGGCCCATTTCACAGCTAGGCACTCTCTTTCAACCACAGCATACTTCTGCTCTCTCGGGAGGAGTTTCCTGCTGAGGTAGAGGATTGGATGTTCTTCATCTCTGACCATCTGCGATAGGACAGCTCCCAATCCTACTTCAGATGCATCTGTCTGTAAAATGAATTCTTTGTTGAAGTCTGGGGCTATAAGCACGGGGTTACGGCAGAGGGCTGTCTGTAGATCCATGAATGCTTTCTCTGTGGCATCTGTCCACTTCACCATGTCTGGACCCTGGGCTTTTATCAGGTCTGTCAGGGGACTCGCTCTGGTAGCAAAATGAGGAATACATCGTCGGTAGTACCCCACCACACCTAGGAATGCCCGGACTTGCTTTTTCTGATTTGGCCAGGGCCAATTTTGGATAGCCTCTACTTTGTTTAGTTGGGGCTTGACCATGCCCCTTCCTACAATGTAGCCAAGGTATTTAGCCTCGGCTAGCCCTATGGCACACTTGGCTGGGTTGGCTGTGAGGCCAGCCTGTCTTAGCGTGTCCAGAACCGTTTCCACCTTTCCTAAGTGGGTTTTCCAGTGAGGGGTGTGAATAATCACATCATCCAGGTATGCCGCTACATAACTGGTATGGAGCCATAGGAGCTTCTCCATAAGACACTGGAAGGTGGCAGGTGCCCCATGCAGTCCAAAAGGAAGAACCGTATATTGAAACAGACCCTCTGGGGTACAGAATGCCGTCTTTTCTTTCGCATCTTTGGCAAGGGGAATCTGCCAGTATCCCTTTGTTAAATCAAGGGTGGTCAAAAATCGGGCATTGCCCAGGCGGTCAACTAACTCATCGATACGGGATATGCATCGAATTTGGATATCTCATTCAGCTGGTGAAAGTCATTACAAAACCTAGTGGTGCCATTGGGTTTGAGCACCAACACAATCGGGCTTGATCACTGACTGTGGGACTCTTTGATGACTCCCAGCTCCAACATACTTTTTACCTCTGCCTTGATCTCCTCCCTTTTTGCCGCTGGGACCCGATAGGGCCTTAAAGTTACCTTTGCCCCAGGGTCTGTGATAAGGTGGTGATATGCTTCGGTGGTCCAGCCTGGTTTGGTTGAAAACACGTGCTGGTATCGGTTGATCATCTCAGTTACCTCCTTCTTCTGGTTTGATGTCAGATCAGTGGATATCCTGTTCTGCTCCTGCATATTATTTCCCTGGATCGGGGTCTCTTGGGCCACTACATACGCCTCTCGTTGGTACCAAGACTTTAAGAGGTTAATGTGATAAATTTCTTCTGGTTTCCGGCGTCCTGGCTGCCACACCTTCTAGGTTACTTCCCCCACGGGTTCAACCACCTCATAGGGCCCATGCCATTGGGCCAAAAGCTTGCTTTCTGCTGTGGGTACCAACATCATCACCTGATCCCCTGGCTGGAACTGTCGGACTTTTGCCTGGCAATTGTAATGGGTTCGCTGGGCCTCCTGCGCCTTTTCCAAATGTTCCCGTACAATAGTGATGACCCAGACTATCCATTCTCGCATCTGCAACACATGGTCAATTATATTTCTGCCCTCATTGAGTTCTTCTTCCCAGATTTCTTTTGCAATACCTAGTATGCCACTGGGGTGGTGTCCGTATAATAATTCAAAGGGGGAAAACCCAGTTGAGGCCTGAGGTACCTCCTGGATTGCAAACATAAGGTAGGGTAGTAGGGTGTCCCAATCCTTCCCATCTCAACTTATCACTTTCCTTATCATTGCCTTGAGGGTTCGGTTAAACCTTTCTACCAGCCCATCGGTCTGCGGATGATAGACTGAAGTTCTCAGGGTATGTATATAGAGCAGCATAAAGAGGTCCTTCATTAGCTTCGACATAAATAGGGTACCTTGGTCTGTTAATATCTCCTTTGGAAGCCCCACTTGGGCAAAGATCCCCACCAAGTATTTAGCTATCGTTTTAGAGGCCGTGTTCCGCAGGGGGACGGCTTCTGGGTAGCGAGTAGCATAATCCAGAACGACAAGTATATATTGGTGGCCCCAGGCTGTATTCTCCAGGGGTCCTACTAGATCCATGGCTATTCGCTCGAAGGGGACCTCTATGATGGGAAGGGGTACTAAAGGTGCCCCCAAGTGGGGACGGGGACTATGCAGCTGACACTCCGGGCAGGACGCACAGTACCCCCACACTTCTTCATGTACTCCAGGCCAGAAGAATCGTCGCAGGACCTGTGCCAGGGTCTTCTCTACCCCCAAATCCCCCCCAAAAAGATGACTACGGGCCAGATTTAATACAGCATTCTGGTGTTTTTGAGGTACTAGAATCTGCTGTACCTTCTGCCCCTGTACTGGTGTAACCAGGTATAAGAGATTCTTCTTCATTATGAAGTAGGGTCCTGGTCCCTGGGTTTTCTCTTCCAGGGGGACCCCATCTATTTCGGTCACCTCCTTCCTAATGTTGTCGTACCTTGGGTCTTCAGCCTGGTCCCGTCCAAGAAGTCCTCTCCCAGGGCTAATCTGCCCAAGATCTAGGGAGCCAGTCTCTGTTGCCTCTACTATTTCAGAGGCATTAGGGTGTGGGTCAGACTCGGGTGCTTCTCCCTCCTGGGTGGCCTCCTTTTCAGCAGCTCTGGTCCACCTACCTACAAGAGCGACCCTCTGGCTTTGGGCCAGTATTTGGGTTCCCAAGGCCTCAGCTGCCCTTCTTTCCCTTTTCGTCTTTCTACGCTGTCTGGGAGTGGAGAACAAATCTGAGGATATTTCAGAGAAGGTTGGGGCTTGACAGTCTACTGTGGATGCCTCACTACTTTCAGGGCTTCCCCCTTTCTCCGATTCCCCTACCGGGAGTAAGTCTCCAAACCCTGGGAAGTTCCTCCCTATGAGCAGTGGGTATGGGAGTTTAGGGACTATCCCTGCTGCTACCTCAGTGTTCCTCTGAATCTCGATTTTTACTGGGACGGTGGGGTAATAACCAACTGTCCCATGGATGCATGTTATCCCCATACGCTTAGCCCACAGCAGCTGACTATGCTTCACGAACTCCCCCGAGACAAGCGTGATAGCACTCCCTGAATCAACCAGTGCTGTGGTCTCTACCCCATTTAGCTTCACTGGTCTAGTGTACATATGTGGGGTTAGTAAGAACCCCACAAGGTGGATTAGGGAGCATGGGTCTGCCCAATTCCCCAGGTTACACTGCATAGGCTCCTTGGCATTGGGACACTGTGCAGCTATGTGTCCCCACTCCCTGCAGGCGTAACATCTTTATGGAGCCCGAGGCATTCCCCGGTCTCTTGGTTTGGGTAGTCTAACGTCATGATCCTCTTCCCCCTCAGTGCTCCGACTCTTTGTGGCTTCTGGTGGGCCTTCAGCCCCTCTCTTTTTCCACCTGGGTTCTCCTGGTGGCCCAGTCACCTGAGCTCTAGGGCTTGGTGCTGCTAGTTTAACTCTGGGTGCTTCTTCCTTAACTGGTCTGGTCAGCTCCCTCACCGTCCTTCGCCTTTCTACCAGCACAACAACCTCGTCGAAGGTGGAGGGTTCGTTCTGGCTTGCCCAGGTGCGAAGGTCTGGCCGTAGTCCTCTCATGTACCAGTTGATGACCAGAACCTCTAGTATCTCCTCCGGACTCCGGGACTCAGTTCGTAACCACTTTTGTGCGAGATGGATGAGGTCATATAATTGGGATCGTGGGGTTTTGTTTTCCTGGTACCTCCACTCATGATGATATCACTGGGCCCGCACTGCGGTCATTACTCCAGATCTGGCCAGGATCTCTGCTTTCAGCTGGGGGTAGTGTGCTGCAACCTCTTTGGGCAAAAATCATAGTAGGCCTTCTGGGCCTCCCCACACAGGAATGGAGCGAGGATGCCAGACCACTGTTCTCGGGGACAAGCCTCCTGCAGCGCTGTCCTCTCAAAGGCCAGGAGGTATGCCTCTACATCATCCTCCAGCATCATTTTCTGCAGCCAGTTGGCCCGCATGATCTGCGTCCCATCATGGCCGGGGTTCAGCTCTGTAAGGGCCTTTACCTGGTTTACCAGTTCCCGCAACATAGCCCGGTCTTGAGCAGCCTGGTCCATCAGCAGGCGATTAGTCTCTTGCTGCAGCCACACTGCCTCCTGTTGGGCGGCTGCCTGGATACGAGTAGCCTCCTGCTGGGCAGCCATGGCTTGTGTCAGTGTCCGCACTACCTCCTCCATTGTGGTGAAAAAAAATAAAAATAGACCCTCTTCCCCCCCCCCCCTTTTTTTCTTCCTTCCAAACACTCTCCTTCCGCTGCGCTGTGGACACTAAATCCCACTTCTGACACCAGTTGTGACAAAGTTCTTGCTCTACCTGGTGGGTCTTGCGCTTATTGGTGGATTTGCTCGCCTTGGAGCTTCACAGCAGCCCTCAGCTTGGCCGTTTTTCTGAACCCACAGTCCAGGTCAACTCCTCCTGTGTCTGACCAGGAGTTGGGAGGATTTGGGGGCAACCTGGGCCCGCCCTCTACTCCGGGTTCCAGCCCAGGGCCCTGTGGAATGCAGCTCTCTAGAGTGCCTCCTGGAATAGCTTTGCGACAGCTACAACTCCCTGAGCTACTTCCCCATGGCCTCCTCCCAACACCTTCTTTATCCTCACCATAGGACCTTCCTCCTCGTGTCTGATAGTGCTTGTACACCTCAGTCCTCCAACAGTCTGCGTTATCACTCTCAGCTCCTATTGCCTCTTGCTCCCAGCTCTTCACACGCGCACCACAAACTGAAGTGAGCTCCTTTTTAAAACCCAGGTGCCCTGATTAGCCTTCCTTAATTGATTCTAGCAGCTTCTTGATTGGCTGCAGGTGTTCTAATCAGCCTGTCTTAATTGTCTCCAGAAGGTTCCTGGTTGTTCTGGAACCTTCCCTGTTACTTTACCCAGGGAAAAGGGACCTACTTAGCCTGGGGCTAATATATCTGCCTTCTATTACTCTCCTATAGCCATCTGGCCCTACCCTGTCACAGTACCAATGTGAGATTTCTAAAGATAGCTACAGCATTCAACCCAAGATTTAAGAATCTGAAGTGCCTTCCAAAATCTGAGGGACGAGGTGTGGACCATGCTTTCACAAGTTTTAAAAGAGCAACACTCGGATGCAGAAACTACAGAACCTGAACCTCCAAAAAAGAAAATCAGCCTTCTGCTGTTGGCATCTGAGTCAGATGATGAAAATGAACCTGCATCGGTCTGTACTGCTTTGAATCGTTATCGAGCAGAACCCGTCAGCAGCATGGACACATGTCCTGTGGAATGGTGGTTGAAGCATGAATGGACATATGAATCTTTAGGGCATTTGGCACGTAAATATCTTGTGATGCTGGCTAAAACAGTGCCATGTGAATGCCTGTTCTCACTTTCAGGTGACATTGTGAACAAGAAGTGGGCAGCATTATCACCTGCATATGTAAACAAACTTGTTTGTCTGAGCGATTGACGGAACAAGAAATAGGACTGAGTAGACTTGGAGGCTCTAAAGTTTTACATTGTTTTATTTTTGAATACAGGGTTTGTTTGTTTTTTTACATAATTCTACATTTATAAATTCAGCATTCATGATAAAGAGATTGCACTATAGTACTTGCAATGGGGGAATGGAACGATACTATTTCTTTTGTTTTTTACAGTGCAAATATTTGTATCAAAAATAAATATAAACCGAGCACTGTACACTTTGCATTCTATGTTGTAATTGAAATAAAAATATTTGAAAATGTAGAAAACACCCAAAATATTTAAATGAATGGTATTCTATTATTAACAGTGCAATTAATTGCGCAATTAATTTTTTTGATCGCTTGACAGCCCTATTCCCAACAAATAGATGTTTGGTGGCCCCTATGTGTGATAGGCATTTGATGAGTTCCAGATCCTATGTGATCAATTGACCACTAGCTTTGCATTTGATGATCAGCAAATGAAGGGCAGGCACTGTCTCCTACTATGTGTTTATACAGTGCCTAGCACCAGGGGCTCCAAACTTGGTGTGTTCTTTAGTGAGAGCTTCTGCGGTGGAGGCCAAATTTGCTTCACTCAATACAAAATGTTCAAGTTGGGAATGCTGTAGTTGTCACACACTGTGGAAGTGGGCAGAGGGAGTTAAAAAATCAGAAGAAAGACTAAAAAACACAATTTATTCTTTTTTTTAAAAAAGGCCTGTGATTTCTGGGCCAATCTCATGATTTTGGTGGTCTGAGTCAGGATTTTTGAACTTCTGAGGTTGGCCAGATTGAGACAACCTTATACCTAACATAGCTGTTTTAGGAAAGTTCTTCCTCATTGTTTGCCCTAGAATTTAAGTAATGATGTTACTTGCGAGAGTAACTGGGGGAGGCACCCAGTGCCCGTCCATTGGTTTGGGTTTAAAGAAAGGCTACTGGGTAAGCTGGGCTCTGTGTGCCGGGCTTCTTGACATTTGCCATGTGGTGGCTGTAGTGAGGGCTTTGTCCAAGAGCTGGCCACTGGTGGTGCCACAAGCAGAGGGATTTGTTATGGGTGGCAGGTAACAAAATCCAGCCTGACCTCTTATTTCAAATAGTTTATTATTTGTATCACCGCAGCACCTAGGAGCCCCAGTCATGGATCAGGATCCATCATGCCAGGTGCTGTACAAACACAATAAAAAGATGGTCCCTGCCCCAGACAGGTTGCAATCTCAGTATAGATTTTCGTAGATCATATGAATCTAGAGATTCCAAGGCCTGAAGGGACCACTGAGATCTACAGATTCATTAGTCTGACCACCTGAATAGCAGAGGCCAGAGAACTGTCCCCAAAATAATTCCTAGAGCAGAACTTTTAAAAAAACAGCCAAACTTGATTTTAAAATGGTCAGGTCACCATGACCCATGGTAAGTTATTCCAATGGTTAACTATTCTCACTGTTAAAAAAATATGACTTATTTCCAGTCAAAATTTGTCTAGATTCAACTTCCAGCCATTGAATTGTGTTATACCTTGTCTCTTTCCCTTGTAAAATACAGGACAAGAGAAAACAGATGGATACAGACAGATGGGGAAGTACAAGAAAACAGACAATATTGCTCAGCATGATGGGAAGTGTGGTTTCAGCAAATCAACAGCCTAAGGTGGGTTTTTTTTGTTTTTTTTTGTAAGTATGACAGCAAAGGGAAGTGTTGAATAGCATTTTGGAGGAGGATAATGAGTTAGTTCTGAGGAAGCTTATGGGGAGCGCCTCCCAAGCATGAAGGGCAGCACAGGAGAAAGCACAAAGGTGCTGTCTGAAAATTTAACAGTGGGGAAATGGAGGTTGCCGTTATGAGCCAATTGGAGGCAGGAGTTGAAAACTTGACAGCAGATGAGAGATGATAGGTAGAACAGAATACAATCAAAATGATTTTGAATGGTAGACCAGGAAGGGCCACGGAAGTGAGGGAAAGCAGACAGCTGCAGGGGCACGGGAGCCAGCAAGCAGAGCTGTAAACAGGGGAGTTTGAGTGGGAGTTCTGTTGGAGGAGAAAGTATTTGTGTTTGGTTTTGTATTTGTAGTATTTGTATGTGCAGAGAAATGTAGGGGCTTTGTGCTGGGAGAGAAGCTGAGCCCTGATTAGTGGGCGGGGCTTCTCTGACTAGGGGTCCTATAAAGGGAGCCAGCCAGTCAGGCACCGGCACAGACAGCTGCACAAGAGCCAGCAAGCAGAGCTGTAACAGGGGAGTCTGAGGGGGAGTGTGCAAGTGTGCAAGTGTCTTGTGATGCTTGTTGGGGGTTTGTTTTTGCTGTGGGGGGTGGGGTTTGTGTTTCCCAGATTAACAGGGTTTAGGTGGGAAGGCGATGACAGACACAGAGGCAGCAGTGGGAGTGACCCATGTCGTGGAAGACACAATGGGGATGACTGGATGTGGAAGCTGTGGTATGTCCATGATCCTGGAGGGGGGACCTGGTAAGAGTTTTGTCTGCATGAAATGCCGTCTAATAGAGCTGATGGAGGAAAAGATCCGAGATGCAGGTGGAAAGTCTGGTTGAGTTTAGAAAGGGGTTCGAGCAGATTATGAAGCAAAGACGTGAGGTATCTGAAGGGAAAAGCTCAGACTTGCAGATGGAAGCCAGACTGAGGAATTCTGAGGGGAGACTGGGTGAGGAAAGTGGTCAGTGGAAGCATGTGACTAAAAGAACCAGGCAGAGGAAAAGACGGGCTAGTGAAAGAGAAATAGAGCTCAAGAACAGGTTTGCAGAGTTGGAAAATGAAGAAGGGGCCCAGCAGGTAGTCACTGAAGGTGGAAGGGCAAGGAAGAAGAGAAAAGCGGCTAGTCCTATAGGAAAAGGGGAAGAGTCAATGGAGACTACACCAAATACGAGCCCCAGGAGGATACAGGATGGGTTGAAGAGGATTACAAGGGAGAATAGGAATGGAAAGAACTTGCAGCCACAGGGAACAGGGGACAAACTGGAGAATAGCACCGTCACCAGGGAAAGGCAGGTCTACGTGATCGGGGACTCTTTACTGAGAAAAATAGACAGGCCTGTAACCAGAGCTGATCCAGAGAATAGAAGGGTGTGCTATCTTCCAGGTGCTAAGATATGGGATGTAGACCTGAGGTTGACAAGGATCCTAAAGGGAGCAGGAAATAATCCCCTAATTATCCTCATGTGAGAACAAATGATACAGCTAGATTCTCACTGGAAAGTATTAAGACTATGCTAGGCTGGGGAAGACGCTTAAGGAAACTGAGGCTCAGGTGATCTTTAGTGGGATTCTGCCCGTTCCTAGAGACAGGCAACAAAGGTGTGACAAGATTATGACTATCAACAGATGGCTTAGACAGTGGTGCTATAAGGAGGGCTTTGGGATGTATGGCCACTGGGAGGCATTCATGGACAGAGGACAGTTCTCTCGGGATGGACTTCATCTGAGTAGGGAAGGAAATAGACTTCTAGGATGGAGGCTGGCACAACTGATTAAGAGAGCTTTAAACTAGGAATTTGGGGGAGATGGTTGGGAGATGTCCAGGTAATCTCCATGCTGGATTTTAGCATTTAGAGGGAAGAAAATGAAGTAAGAAAGGATACAGCCGTGGGTAGGAGAATATAGATAAGGAGGAAGGGCAGCGTGGATACCAATCTAATAGGTGATACTGGCTGTAGAATGACCGGGCCTAATCGGGTACAGAATGTGAGCGAGGCCAAACAGCAAAAATGAAGATGTTTGTACCCCAATGCGAGGAGCCTGGGTAACAAAATGGAGGAACTAGAGCTGCTGGTGCAGGAAATGAAACCAGGTATTCTAGGGGGAACGGAAACAGGGCGGAATAGTCGTCATGACTGGAGTGCGGGTATGGAAGGGTCTGCGCTGTTTAGGAAAGACCCAAATAAAGGCAAAGGTGGTGGAGTCGCATTGTCTATCAAGGATGAGGTAGAATGTAAAGAAATAAGAAGCGACGGAATGGATAAGACGGAGTCCGTCTGGGCAAAAATTACATTGGGGAAGAAAACTATTAGAGCCTCCCCTGGGATAGTGCTTGGGGTGGGCTATAGACGGCCGGGGTCTAATTTGGATATGGATAGAGCCCTCTTTAATGTTTTTAATGAAGTAAATACTAATGGAAACTGCGTGATCATGGGAGACTTTAACTTCCCAGATATAGACTGGAGGACGAGTGCTAGTAATAATAATAGGGCTCAGATTTTCCTAGATGCGATAGCTGATGGATTCCTTCATCAAGTAGTTGCTGAACTGACTAGAGGGGATGCCATTTTAGATTTGGTTTTGGTGAGTAGTGAGGACCTCACAGAAGAAATGGTTCTTGGGGATAATCTTGGTTCAAGTGACCATGAGCTAATTCAGTTCAAACTGAACGGAAGGATTAACAAAAATAAATCTGCAACTAGGGTTTTTGATTTCAAAAGGTCTGACTTTCAAAAATTAAGGAAATTAGTTAGGGAAGTGGATTGGACTGAAGCACATGTGGATCTAAAGGTGGAGGCGGCCTGGGATTACTTTAAATCAAAGCTGCAGAAGCTATCAGAAGCCTGCATCCCAAGAAAGGGGAAAAAATTCATAGGCAGGAGTTGTAGACCAAGCTGGATGAGCAAGCATCTCAGAGAGGTGATTAAGAAAAAGCAGAAAGCATACAGCGAGTGGAAGATGGGAGGGATCAGCAAGGAAAGCTACCTTACTGAGGTCAGAACACGTAGGGATAAAGTGAGACAGGCTAAAAGTCAAGTAGAGTTGGACCTTGCAAAGGGAATTAAAGCCAACAGTAAAAGGTTCTATAGCCATATAAATAAGAAGAAAACAAAGAAAGAAGAAGTGGGACCGCTAAACACTGAGGATGGAGTGGAGGTTAAGGATAATCTAGGCACGGCCCAATATCTAAACAAATACTTTGCCTCAGTCTTTAATAAGGCTAAAGAGGATCTTAGGGATAATGATAGCATGACAAATGGGAATGAGGATATGGAGGTAGATATTACCATATCTGAGGTAGAAGCAAAACTCAAACAGCTTAATGGGACTAAATCAGGGGACCCAAATAATCTTCATCCAAGAATATTAAAGGAATTGGCACCCGAAATTGAACGCCCATTAGCAAGAATTTTTAATGAATCTGTAAACTCAGAGGTTGTACCGTATGACAGGAGAATTGCTAACATAGTTCCTATTTTTAAGAAAGGAAAAAAAGTGATCCGGGTAACTGCAGGCCTGTTAGTTTGACATCTGTAGTATGCAAGGTCTTGGAAAATATTTTGAAGGAGAAAGTAGTTAAGGACATTGAAGTCAATGGTAAATGGGACAAAATACAACATGGTTTTACAAAAGGTAGATCGTGCCAAACCAACCTGATCTCCTTCTTTGAGAAGGTAACAGATTTTTTAGACAAAGGAAACACAGTGGATCTAATTTACCTAGATTTCAGGAAGGCGTCTGATACCGTGCCACATGGGGAATTATTAGTTAAATTGGAAAAGATGGGGATCAATATGAAAACTGAAAGGTGGATAAGGAATTGGTTAACAGGGAGACTACAGCGGGTCCTACTGAAAGGTGAACTGTCAGGCTGGAGGGAGGTTACCAGTGGAGTTCCTCAGGGATCAGTTTTGGGACCAATTTTATTTAATTTTTTTATTATTGACCCCGGCACAAAAAATGGGAGTGTGCTAATAAAGTTTGTGGATGATACAAAGCTGGGAGGCATTGCCAATTTAGAGAAGGACCGGGAAATCATACAGGAAGATTTGGATGACCTTGTAAACTGGAGTAATAGTAATAGGATGAAATTTAATAGTGAGAAGTGTAAGGTTATGCATTTAGGGATTAATAACAAGAATTTTAGTTATAAGCTGGGGACGCATCAATTAGAAGTAACGGAGGAGAAGTACCTTGGAGTATTGGTTGATCATAGGACGACTATGAGCCGCCAATGTGATGTGGCCGTGAAAAAAGCTAATGTGGTCTTGGGGTGCATCAGGCGAGGTATTTCCAGTAGAGATAAGGAGGTTTTAGTACCATTATACAAGGCACTGGTGAGACCTCATCTGGAATACTGTGTGCAGTTCTGGTCTCCCATGTTTAAGAAGGATGAATTCAAACTGGAACAGGTACAGAGAAGGGCTACTAGGATGATCCGAGGAATGGAAAACCTGTCTTATGAAAGGAGACTCAAGGAACTTGGCTTGTTTAGCCTAACTAAAAGAAGGTTGAGGGCAGATATAATTGCTCTCCATAAATATATCAGAGGGATAAATACCGGAGAGGGAGAGGAATTATTTAAGCTCAGTACCAATGTGGACACAAGAACAAATGGATATAAACTGGTCATTGGGAAGTTTAGACTTGAAATTAGAAGAAGGTTTCTAACCATCAGAGGAGTGAAGTCCTGGAATAGCCTTCCAAGGGAAGCAGTGGGGGCAAAAGATCTATCTGGCTTTAAGATTAAACTCAATAAGTTTATGGAGGAGATGGTATGATGGGATAACATGATTTTGATAATTAATTAATCTTTAAATATTCATGGTAAATAGGCCCAATGGCCTGTGATGGGATGTTAGATGGGGTGGGATCTGAGTTACTACAGAAAATTCTTTCCTGGGTATCTGGCTCGTGAATCTTGCCCATATGCTCAGGGTTTAGCTGATCACCATATTTGGGGTCAGGAAGGAATTTTCTTCCAGGGCAGATTGGAAAAGGCCCTGGAGGTTTTTAGCCTTCCTCTGTAGCATGGGGCACGGGCCACTTGCTGGAGGATTCTCTGCTCCTTGAAGTCTTTAAACCACGATTAAGGACTTCAATAGCTCAGACATAGGTGAGAGGTTTTTCGCAGGAGTGTGTGGGTGAGATTCTGTGGCCTGCATTGTGCAGGAGGTCGGATTAGATGATCATAACGGTCCCTTCTGACCTTAGTATCTATGAATTTATGTTTGATGTGATACAGGAGGAGGAGGGATAAAGCAACAGGTTAGGAAAATAATCTTTGCAGCAGCATTTTGAATGGATATGAGTGGGACAGGACTGCATGTATTTGTCAAGTGCTAGAGAGAAGGATGTTATAGTAATCAAGACCCGAGATGATGAGAGCCTGAATGAGAATTTTAGACATGTAGATGGTTAAGAAAAGCTGTATCTTAGTTATGTTATGCAGAAAGCACCAGCAAGATTTAGACAGAGCCGAATGTGAGGACCTACTGAGAGGCTGAAGATGATGCTCAGCTTATGAGCCAGAGTGACAGGCAGGATGGTGGTTTTGATTAAGAAAGGCGGTAGCACAGAGGTCTTGGGGGGGGGGGGGGGAATTCAGGGCTCTGTTGTAGCCATGAGGAGCTCCATCTAACTGGTTAGACAACCAGAAGGAGACGTCAGAAAGACAGGTTGAGATTTTAGTTTGCACAGGAGACCGGTCTGGAGCAGAGAGGCAGACCTATGAGTTGTCAGCATATACATGGTGGCTGAACTGGTGTTTGCAGATGAGATTACCCAGAGATAAGGGATAGAGGGAGAAGAGAAGGGAAGGGAACCAAGAACAGAGCCCTGTGGAACCCCCACAGAAAGCTGGAGAACAAATAAGGAGGATCCTCTGAAGGACATGCTGGAGGAGGGATTAAAAATCTAGGAGGAGAACCAAGAGAGGATGGTGTCATGGGAAGCCAAAGGAGAGCAAGATTCCATGAAGAAGAGCAAGGTGGACTGCAGAAGGTCAAGCTGTCAAGGAGGATGAGGATGGAGTACTGGTTCTGAGCTCTGGCTAAGAAGGGGTCAGAGGAGACTGGTGACAGCTGTTTCACTGGCATGCAAGGGGAGGAGGATGGACTGGAGAGAGTCTAGGCTGGAACTGGAGAAGAGGAACTTCAGACAGTGATTGTAAACAGCGCTTTCAATGAGTTTAGAGACGAATGAGAGAAGGGGCAGCAATTGGAGAGGCAAGTGGGTCAAGAGAGGGTATTTTAAGATGGGAGAGACTAAAATATATTTGTATTGTGAGGGGAATGAGCCACAGAAGAGCAAGCAGTCAAAGAGAAGAGTGAGGGATCAGAGCTCAGGACATGGGTGGGGGTCATTGGGGCAAGTGGAGGAGGTGAGCAGATGAGAACTTCTGCATCTGTGATGAGAGAAGGAGGCGAGAGACGGTGGAGGTGGGGGAGGAGAGGCAAGGGGAAGATCATGTCATATTTTGTCAGTTTTCCCTTGGAAGAAATTGGCAAGGGCCTGTGCTGAGAGAGAAGTGTAGACAGGAAGAGGAGAGGGTTTCTAGAGTGAGCCAAATGTAGCAACCAGGAGGAGGCTGGGATTCTGGGCATGAGGTTCCATTAAGTGGGAGAAGTGAAGGTATTTAGCAAGGAAGATGGCAGAACTGAAGGAGAGACTGAATTTGTAGCAGAGGCAGTCAGCCTGGTCACAGGATTTCTGCCAGCGTCACTGGAACACAGAAAGCAGATGTTGCGCAGCGGGTGAGAGGAGCTGGGACTAACCTTGAGATGGAAGAGAGGGGTGAAAGAGTCAAAGGCTGAGGTGAGAGAAGCATGGAGAGAATCAGTAACAATAGCAATGGGAGGGAGGGCTGAGAGGACAGGTGGGGGGGAGGGGAGGGCTGAGAACAAATGAAAAGCCATCAGTGCTGATGGACTGGAAGTCATGAAAAGGCAGAGTAACAGGGTGTGGGGTGCAGCTGATGGGCAATGCAGAAAGAGACCAGCAACAGAAAAAGCAGTGCTTGGTGACGACTGAGTCAAGTGAATGGTCCTTTTGGTTAGGGCTGCAGGATGAGTGAAGAGATGAGGGCGAGAAAACGTGCAACAAAGTGGTCGACTGGGTGGGTCACAGAGGATGACTGTGAGGAGAGGGAGAGAGAACGAGGAATTGAAATCAGAGAGGAAGGCCTGTGGGGAGAAGCTGGGTGGCCAGTAGATGACAGAAACATGGAGGCGGAGAAGAGAGGAGAGTCTGATGTAGTGCTGTTCCAAAGAGGAGAAAAAGTGAGAAGCGGGAGGGCATGGAAGCAGCGGGAAAGGAGAGGAGAAGCCTAACACTCAACCATAGTCTGACCGAAACAGGAAGTGGTTGTGGATGGATATGATCTTTTTAGAGATGCAGTGGGTGTCCTGGAGACAGCAAAGGAAGGGGAGGAGGGAGAGAAAAAGGGAGGTGATGGGTGTGAGGTTAGGAAAGGTGACACCAGAGAGGTGGAGGTGGTTGGGGGGGACAGGTGTGGGAGATGGAGAGGATGAGGATGGAGGGAAGGCCAGGGCTGGGGCAACTGTCACCAGAGGTGTAGTGGAGGAAGCAGAGGAGGGTGTGGGATTTGGATTTGTGCTGATGGGGGTTGGGAGAGATCAGGATGGAGAGAAGGAAAGGAGCAGATAGAGCGGGTGGGAACTGTGACTGAGGAAATAGAGACAGTGTGGAAAGGGGCAAGAGGATGGACGCATAAGAGGGCTGTGGTGAGAGCCAAGGGGGAGGGGCAGATGGACTGGGGAAAAAAAGAAAGACGCAGTGAAGGAAATAGCAGTGCAGTCCTCTCAGGTAGTTGTCCCTCAGTGCCTGGGAGGGGGGAGAATGCCTCCAGACCGTTCTCCCCTGGGGAGGACCTGGGCAGAAAGGGACACTCCGGGGTGGAGCTGCCCACTGGTGATAGTGCAGCCCTACTCAGGTAGCTGCTCATAAACAGAACCAGAGCTGGAGAACTGGAGAGCCGTCGAGCCTCCTGTAGCAGTTACGCCGTTGCTGTAATAACAGATCAGTATGGTGCTAGCAGTGGAAGGAAGTGGAACGTTCCGGTCACTTGAGTGGGATGAGTTGCCTCTCCTTTTTTATATTGTTTTTCTGGATGCCACAGAACAGCTGGCTGGTGGGTTTGTTAACAGCTCAAGCAAGTGAACTTCGCTCTAATGGCTGACACTACTCCCTGAGCATATCTGCCATTGTGTGACTGGGCCACTGCTTTCCTGATCCTCAAAACTTTCTGTCCTGCTGAGGTAAGGAACAGAAACCAGGTGGCAACATCAGCTCCATCAGGTTTGGCTGAATCCTAAACAACCCCTCATTTCTTCTCTTTCCTACTTTCTTTTCTGCCTTCTGTCTAATAAGAGCCTGGCACAGCCACCGAGGAAAATCCACCGTATAGAACTGTGATTAATAAATAATAATAAAAAAAAGCTAAAAAAGGGCACAGTTTTTCACTTAGCATAAATTGGTGTAGCTCCTTGCTCTATTGAAGTAAATGCTTCTAGTCCAAGACTGGTAAAAAATGTCCAGGTCTCAAAGTGGCTAATAAGATCACGTACTGAGATTAATTTCCCAGCAGTTAGGTTGCAATCAAGAAGGCACAGACAGAAATTGTATTTTCCATCTTTAATATTAACACCCCCTCCCACCCAGCACCCTCCCAGATAGGGTGGTCTAGTACTCTTTGGAGTTACCTTAGAAAGGCAGAAGAGAGATTTGTATGTCTTGTTTTGTATGAAAGGGAACAGAAGAGGACTTCAGCAACTCAAGACCCTCTATAACTGACTCTTTCCCTCTAACAAGGACAGTCAATGCCATATTTAATCCCATATTACATTTTAAAAACCGACATTCAATTACTGCTGTTTAGTTTGCAAAGATAAACAGCTGAAAGTTAGCAAATGCTAAATCTGATTGTACGGGCACCTTAATTCTGCCCTCTTGTATGTCTGTCTTGTGCACCAAATGAGGCAGGGGTTTTTGGAAAAAATAGTGTGTAGTCATGTAATTAAAGGCTGTTGCATAATTCAGACACACACGGGGACCGAATTAAGATTGCATGGGCAACCCTAAAACTGGCATTTGCTAACTTTCAAGTGCTTGACTTTTCAACCTAAATACACTTCCTTTTAATATTGTTTTTTGTATGTAATTTCCTATGTTTTTTCTGGAAGGAAAAAAGGTAAAAACAAAAAATTACATAAAACTTTACCAACCTTCACATCATGCACCATTAGCTGAACCATGCACCTTGCAGCATCAATGTACAGACTGCTGCTACCTAAGCTACAGGACTTAACTACATTAGCTGTTAGCAGCAGAAAGCTGTTCTCTCAGATGAGGAAGAGTCAATGGCACCATGTTCTGGGTCTTGGGTGTGGTTGATAGAAGAGGGCCCAGCCCAGCCCAACTCCCTTCTAACTAAGGTGGGGAAAGGACCCTGGGCCATGTTCCAGGTACTGGGGTTTGGCTAGCAGTGAGCAAGGAGCTTATCCCAGCCCTCTCCCCCATCCCTGCAGCTACAGCTACTTCAGCAGCTCCCAGAAGTTCTCAATACAGTGTAAAAAGAAAAGGAGTACTTGTGGCACCTTAGAGACTAACCAATTTATTTGAGCATAAGCTTTCGTGAGCTACAGCTCACTTCATCAGATGTGGGGCTCCTGGTTGGCATTTGTGACACTCCAGCTCTTTGGGATGTTCATTTGCGGGTCTCTTACAGGGTGCCAGTGTTTCCCTGTGGAATGCAAAGCGGCAGATGGGAAATGGGGATTGTGAAGAGTTTACAACTCAGCTGAACAGGAATGGAATTTCATAGACAAAGAGAAGGCACTCCTCTAGCCCAAAGGCTGTCTCTCTACTGAATGTGTAAGGCCTGCTTCAAGCAATGGAGATGTGAGAACTTCTCAAAGAAAGGTCGCAAAAATCTGTTGTAATGGAAAGTAAGAGGCAACCTAAATACTGGGGTCACTACCAGTGCCACCTGTGACGAACTGTGAAACACAGCATTTTTTTAAACTCTTTTTTTCCTAGAACATAATTGTTGAATGTTATAACAGTTGAACAAGGGTTTTATTAACACTTTAACCCTGTTGGGTCTGAGATCCACCAACAACACTGTCCTCTCTGCCCCGGGAACTCTGCTCAGAAGCCTGGGAGGGAGTAACTCTCTAATGCCTTCCCAAGATCACTTCCTCACCTCAAAACCTTGGTCTTTGTCCCTTTAAAGAGGAGAACCCGAGTCAAAACAGGCAGATGACATGCCAGTCCCAGAGATCACTAGTTGATCTTAAAACCCCAAAGCGAGGTGTAGTCTTTTTAACAGGAATAATCCTCCAAAGAGTCCAACCACTTTACCCACAAAGGAGTCTTCAGAGCTCTTTCCAGGTGGGACTTCTAAACACCTACTTCTCTTCCTAAGGCTGACTGCAGGCAGGCTAACTGGTTTCAGCTGTATCCTAACCCTTGCTTTCCCATGAAGGACTGCCAGAACTTCCTCCTCCAGTGTTCCTCCGAGCTCATCACCTCCCCGCCCACAGGACACCAAGGGGTGCTACACTCCTTCACAGCTTCATTTACCATACTGATAACACAACAAAGCAAGCAGACAAACTACAGCTCAAAACCAGATCCTAGGAGGGTGGGCTGTTCATGTCACGGTCCTCTGCTGAGAGTGAGCATTTCACTCAAGTCCCCTTCCTGAGAACACTTCACATGGAATTCGCTGGCATGAATGACAACTGGCTCCAGAGAGTCACGACAAAAAATAATCAGTACAAATAAAATCTTTACTGCAGGAGGGAAGGGACTTGTAGTGGGGTTGGCATTTCTGAGTGAGACGTGCTTCTCCTTGGTTATTTGAGCTGGTACTGCAGGCCCTCCAGCTGCATAAAGGAGGATTCCCATGAACAGTTTAAGGTGCATGTGCATTGCACCCCTGGACTCCTGCAGGTTGGGTACTTGTGGGAAAAGCAGAAAGCTCTCACAAGGTGAGAGAAAACAACAGCTTACTGCACCCCTGAAATTTTGAGGCACTGGGGAGGAAGAGGATGAGCCATGTCTAGAGAATCAACGAATAAGGAAACCCAAAAGGCTAGAGTAGCCAATGAGGTAAAAATAGCAAAGGAAGATTTAAACAATAAGGAAGCCTGTTAATATAAAGGAAGTAAAGATCCAAATTGGGTCACAGGGGATGGCACTGGAGCAGCAAGCAAAGCAAAAATAGCAAGGAAGGAAAGATAAATAAGAAGTTCTTAAAATAAATAAGAAGCAAACAGACTGACAAGGAAACAAGAAGGCCATTGAGAGGGAAACAGAGAAAATCCAGGGAAGACCAGTATTGCTCAGGGCTTCAATTCATCCACAAGGGAGAAAATGACAAAAGCTGAGGAGCTTTATCACAGCAACAAGGAGGAAGAGGAAGGAGAGTTTTATCGGAAATTAGAACCCTGTGAATTTATCAACAGCAGCCCCAGCTGAACACCTTAATATTCAGCTGAGAAGATAGTTTCCATGACAAATTGAAACTGTATGTGGAGCACAAAATAATTTAACGCAACTAAAACCCTTCAGTTTCTCCTTTGTTTCTTGTTTTCCTTCCCTCGCTGTCATCAGGCATCCTACCTTCCTATACCCTGTGTCCTCTGACTTTACAGATAAAAAATGTGGGATTTTAATTCACAATAAGTGCAGCATATAAAAGCCTCCCCACACAACATGCAATGGGAGTTTCCTAAGCACTGCAGAAAACACAGAAGGGTCTGATGGCCAAGTCACATGGCTGAATAACTAAACCAGTGACATTTAAAAAAACAAAACAAAAGAGAGAGTTGCCAAAATGCAGCAGGGCCTGCTGTTCTCCATGCCAGAATTCAACACAAGGAGAAGAGGCTGGAAAGACACTGGGGGATCACATAGGACAAAGGGAAGCACCAGAGGGCTGCAGAGAAGCTACTGAAGAATGAAAGAAGAAATTACAGAGCTAAGAGACCACTGTGAATGGGAGAGGGAGACACGTGGTAAATAACAACACTGAGTCACTCAGTGGAGCAAAAGGGGAACAGCAAGTCTGAGAAACCCATACCAGTCCCTGGAGTGCACCGTATCGACAGCCTCAAGCATTCAAGTACCACGAGTGAGGTCTCAAAAAATCACGAGATTTTCTACAACTATGATGTCTGGAAACTTGTTTCTCTTTTTAAATGAAAGCCAAGAGTCTCACCAAATGACATGCCTCCATAAGCTGTGGCTTTAAGAAAAACACTAAATAACTCAATACTCTTGACAAATTCTTAAGAGTTGGAAACACTGAGTATGTTCCCAGTCAGGAAGAGCGTTTTACAAACTGGGAGTCAATTTATACGTGATTGTCACCCAATCCCCATATGACACCATGCCAGAGCACTGGGGAAGGTGTGGAAGGAAGGAGGAATTCAGGATACACTAAGATGTCACCATTTCCTTGTGGCCTTGCTCCCCCTACAAGCTCAGCACCAGTCAAGGTGCTTCAAAGGGTGCCCCAAATAAACTGCCCCAAATGTCAGAACTGTCCGAGAGGTCACACAGCAGCAAAGCACCGGGGTAAATCAATAGAGTTCGCATTCACAGAACTAAGTTATACCCTACGTACGTGGGGAGCGAGAGACAGAGAGAAACAAGAACACTAGGGGAACAAGCGTGAAGGAGAACAAAGGGGATGCTCGGTCAGCTTTGTGCATCTACCACAAACAGGAAAGCACCTTTCCTGCACTGCTCTTAGAACTCACATCAAACACAGCTTCTCATTAGCAGAGTGGAAGCTGCCCTCTCGTGGTACACTGTGGAAAAGTGCAATGAATGCAGCTCAGCAAAGTGCAACTCTCACACTGGCACAAGAGATCAGGACAGATACAGGGATCAGCATGATTGAAACAAAGACTCGGGCTGGCTGGACAATTAATTGTTGTCATTCATAGGTACCATTTTAATTCATAAGGGACTACCGGCCTCTAACAAAGGGGATGATGTCATCCCCTTCTGTCACTTTCCAATCCAACTCACCTGCGGCTTTTTTAAAGTTAGAGAATGGTAACATGCCTGAACTCTGACTGCAATGCTGAACACAGCCCCTCCATGTCTCTCTTCTGATCGGCATAAGTAGCCAACATCACATAAAAGATCTCAGACACACAAACTCAGGGCAATGGGAGGAGAGTGACACGCTAGATATAAACTTCACAATGCCAATACTGCAGTGAGAGCTGGAACACATCGCAAGCGAGCCTAGGTGTATCACTCAACAGAATGGAAAGAGATCTTCACCTGCTGCGAAGTAAAACGCCTACCCAGGAACACGCCCACAACCATCGCTCCATGTGCTCACACACGCCATGCACCAATCCCCCCTCACACACACACAGCAAAGTTAGTACTTACTGCCTTGTGAGGCTCCTTCACCTGAGGCAGCTTCAGTGTCTGCAAAGAGAAAGAGCTGCACTTAGACTTGCCAGACGTTTGACAGCACACAGCGTCTTCAACTGTTTCACTGGGGGGCTGGAGTTTTGTAATTCCTGGCTCTTCATTCTCTATCCTCCAGTCAGATTTCTCCTCCTCTGCAATACCCATTCCATAGCTGTATGCTAGCCCCTTTTTCTGTAACACATACGCCACACAGCAGATTCAGCAGAGAGCAGGCCCTGGGGATGCCAGCTCTCGACTGCAGGGATATCTGTGGCTCTGAACGCAGCCGAGCAGGCCTGCTGGTGGTACCTGGGTCCCACTGAGGGAGGAGCACACCAGGAACCTTAGCATTTGCAGGGCTCATTCTGAAGGCTCTCTCCAGATTAAGCAGGCTGTGAAAGGCTGAGCTTCTGTTATCAGGAGGTGGAGAAGGGGACTGAGGCTTGACCAGGTCTTGACCAGGTCGCTGTTGTGCAGCGCTTGGTCGTGAAAGGCCTCCAGTCCAGAAACACGTGATTTGCTTTCATTTGCACATTCCCAAACAAGTGCATTTCTTTTCTGACATGTTACAATGGGCTGCTTTTTAAATGGAAATGTCACAACCTGTCACTTCCTCCTGCCCAGCACAGAAAGGCAGATGCTTAGAAACCAGCTCCAAACAACCCAACAAGTCCCTATGTCAGTGAGCCCTGGTCTACACTACAGACTTCTGTTGGTATAACCACATCGCGGAGGGGTAAATCCACACCCCTGAGCAATGCAGTTATACTGACCGAACTCCTGGTGCAGACAGTGCTATCTCGGGGAGGTGGAGTACCTACAAGGATAGGAGAAGTTCTGCCATCTGCACAGGTAGCATCTTCACGAAGTGCCACAACGGCTCAGCTGCATCACTGTACGTATAGACAAGCCCTGAGTTGAGAGAGTGGCTACCTGGTGCACTAGGTGGGAGAGAGCTCTCACTGCGACGCTCAGTGTTGCAAGGCCAGACTTTTAGGGGCCTAGCAAATTACTGGTATTCCTGAAGCCTGAGTTAGAATTATAACATTTAAGGTCAGAAGGGACCACCAGATCTAGTCTGACTTCCTCGGTATGACAGACCACCTGGCACCCACACACTAAACCCAGCCTGCGTTTAGTACTCAGGCTCCCTGTACAATGAATGAATGGAGTCAGGCCCCTAGGAATGGGATTCATAAGAGCCAGCGCACTGAGCTGCCCAAGCTAGCCAATGGGAGCTGCCAAAGAGCGGGGTATGTCCTAAGGCCCGCCCCTCTAGGAAGTTCATGTTATGTCCAGAATGGAGGAGGCCCCCTATAGCTCAGCTATGAACCATCTCGTAGAGTTAGGAACCTAAGGCATTTTTTGCCACAAGAGGAGGAGGAAGAGAACCTCCCTGTGGTTACAGCGCTCACCTGGGATGTGGGAGACCCCCCACGTTCAACCCCCCCGCTCCCCTCAGCCTGATGAAAAGGGATTTAAACTGGGGTTTCCCACCTCGCACATGAATGCACTAAGCACCAAGGTGGGATGATCCCTCAGTCTCTCCTGTTGAAGCTGTTCCACTGTGGATACAGAAAGAGTCACTGGGCCAGAGAGAGTGCAAACAGAGGCCTGGTGGTTAAAGCATTCACCTAGATGTGGGAGACCCAGGATCCAGTCCCCCTGCTCCAACAATTCTCTCCATGGCTATTTTGTGTAGAGTTAGATAGAAGGATGCCAATTTTTTTGTGAATCGCTCTGGGGCTTAGGTGTCTGGGTGCCTAGTGTGGGGCTGCAGCGCATATGTGCAGAGGCAGAAACAGAGATACCTGGGGAACTTCATCTTCAAAAATTTAGGTAGTGAGTGAGCTTGGGCTCCTACAGGCATAGGTGCTGGAACTAGGGGTGCTGGAGCTGCTCCTGCATCCCCTGACTTGAAGTGGTTTTCATCATATACAGGGTTTACAGTTTGGTTCAATGGCTCTCAGCACCCCCACTATACAAATTGTTCCAGCACCCCTGCCTACAGGGCTTTTGTGAATACCAGTGGTGCCAAAATCTGGGATTTAGATGCCTAAGGCGGCAGTTAGGCGTCTACGTTCTTTTGTGAATCCAGCCCTTCATGCCTCCAAATTCACAGAGAGAGCATAGCTATCTGCAATATGGAGGAGGAGACCAGTGAGGGAAAGACCTGTACAAAAGATGGGACAAAAGCCTTAGGATTTCCCTCTCCGACTGGTTAGCATTACACTGCAGTCTTCAGTTCTAGTGTCACTAATGTTGCACATGGAAACAAAGCACTGACCAGAAACAGCACAAACCACGATTGTATTCAAAGGCCTGCATGAACACAACGGGGTAAGGCTGCAAGCTGAAAAAATTGTTAAAACTCAAGAAATGCAAATGCTTAGGTTTACAAAGCTGCATTGAATTGTCCCATATTTCATAACCTATATATTTAATTATAATCCAAAATATTCTGCATGTTCCATGAAAGCAAGTTTGTTACTATGCAAACCTTAACAGTGGCATTTCATAGCTTTTTTGATACTTAAATTTGCAACCCTAATTCATTAATACCACTTTGTTTTTTCTTAAAAATAAATAAAAATATAGGGCTGTGGACCTCTGTATTTGTTCAATTCTGTTCTATTATTTATTGTGCTTGATTAATGTAAGAACATAAGAATCACCATGCCGGGTCAGACCAATGATCCATCTAGCCCAGTGTCCTGTCTTCTGACAGTGGCCAGTGCCAGACACTTCAGAGAGAATGAACAGAACGGTTTTTTGACACGGTCTCCCACAGTATTCTTGTCAGCAAGTTAAAAAAGTATGGGCTGGATGGATGCACTACAAGGTGGGTAGAAAGTTGGCTAGATTGTTGGGCTCAACGGGTAGTGATCAATGGCTCCATGTCTAGTTGGCAGCCAGTATCTAGCAGAGTGCCCCAAGGGTTGGTCCTGGGGCCAGTTTTGTTCAATAGCTTCATTAATGATCTGGAGGATGGTGTGGATTGCACCCTCAGCAAGTTTGCGGATGACACTAAACTGGGAGGAGTGGTAGATACGCTGCAGAGTAGGGATAGGATACAGAGGGACCTAGACAAATTGGAGGATTGTGCCAAAAGAAATCTGATGAGGTTCAACAAGGACAAGTGCAGAGTCCTGCACTTAGGACGGAAGAATCCAATGACCGCTACAGACTAGCGACCGAATGGCTAGGCAGCAGTTCTGCAGAAAAGGACCTAGCGGTTACAGTGGACGAGAAGCTGGATATGAGTCAACAGTGTGCCCTTGTTGCCAAGAAGGCCAATGGCATTTTGGGGTGTATAAGTAGGGGCATTGCCAGCAGATCGAGGGATGTGATCGTTCCCCTCTATTCGACATTGGTGAGGCCTCATCTGGAGTACTGTGTCCAGTTTTGGGCCCCACACTACAAGAAGGATGTGGAAAAATTGGAGAGAGTCCAGCGAAGGGCAACAAAAATGATTAGGGGACTGGAACACATGACTTATGAGGAGAGGCTGAGGGAACTGGGATTGTTTAGTCTACGGAAGAGAAGAATGAGGGGGGATTTGATAGCTGCTTCTAACTACCTGAAAGGTGGATCCAAAGAGGATGGATCTAGACTATTCTCAGTGATAGCAGATGACAGGACAAGGAGTAATGGTCTCAAGTTGCAGTGGGGGAGGTTTAGGTTGGATATTAGGAAAAACTTTTTCACTAGGAGGGTGGTGAAATACTGGAATGCGTTACCTAGGGAGGTCGTGGAATCCCCTTCCTTAGAAGTTTTTAAAGTCAGGCTTGACAAAGCCCTGGCTGGGATGATTTAGTAGGGATTGGTCCTGCTCTGGGCAGGGGGTTGGACTAGATGGCCTCTAGAGGTCCCTTCCAACTCTGTTATTCTATGATTCTAGAACAGGGCAATTATTGAGTGATCAATCCCCTGTGGTCCAGTCCCAGCTTCTGGCAGTCAGAAGTTTAGGGACACCCAGAGCATGGGGTTGTGTCCCGGACATTTGGCTAATAGCCATTGATGGACCTGTCCTCCATGAATTTAACTAATTCTTTTTTTAATCCAGTTATAGTTTTGGCCCTCACAACATTCCCTGGCAACAAATTCCACAGGTTGACTGTGCACTGTGTGAAGAAATACTTCCTTATGTTTGTTTTAAACATGCTGCCTAATAATGTCATTCGGTGACCCCTGGTTCATGTGTTATGCAAAGGGGTAAATAACACTTCCCTAGTCTCTTTCTCCTCACCAGTCATGATTTTACAGCCTCTATCAGATCCTCTTCTTAGTTGTCTCTTTTCTAAGATGAACAGTTCCAGTCTTTTTAGTCTTTCCCTTATGGAAGCTGTTTCATACCCCTAATCACTTTTGTTGCCATTCTCTATACCTTTTCCAATTCTAGTAGGTTGTTTGTTTGTTTTTGAGATGGGGCAACCAGAACTGCATGCAATATTCAAGATGTGGGCAAGATGTGGGATTTGTATAGTGGCATAAGGATATTTTCCTATCTTATTTACCTATCCCTTTTTTAATGGCTCCTAACATTGTTAGCTTTTTGACTGCTGTTTCACATTGAGCAGATGTTTTTAGAGAACTATTCACGATGACTCCAAGATCTCTTTCTTGAGAGGTAACAGCTAATTTAGATCCCATCACCTTGTATGTATAGTTTGGATTATGTTTTCCAATTTGCATTACTCTGCACTTACCAACACTGAATTTCATCTGCTATCTTGTTGCCCAATCACCCAGTTTAGTGAAATCCCTTTGTAGCTCTTAGCAAGTCAGCTTTGGATTTAACTATCTAGAGTAATTTTGTATCATCCGCAAACTTTGCCACCTCACTGTTTACCCTCTTTTCCAGATCCTTTACAAATATGTTGAACAGTACTGGTCCTAGTACAGACCCTTGGGGGACCCAGCTATTTACCTCTCTCCACTGTGAAAACTGACTATTCCTATCCTTTGTTTCTGGTCTTTTAACCAGTTACTGATCCATGAGAGGACCTTCCCTCTTCTCCCATAACTGCCTATTTCGCTCAAGAGCCTTTGGTATGGGACCTTGTCAAATCTTTCTGACTGATAGGAAAGCAGATTTTTATACATATTTGTAATTATTTAAAAAATAATAAAATGTGTAATAAAGTTTGCACACTGAAGTAAACTGAAGCACCTGATTAGAAATACACAAAGTCATCTATGGAACTACAAAGTCATACAACTGTATTTCTCCACAAATTTTATAGATTTGACAAGACACCATTCTGTCACAAAAGGAAAAACTAGCTGTGACACAATGGAATTCTGCAACATATCATTCTGAAGTCCACAGGTAACAACATAAATAAACCGAATGAAAACTGAGAACTATGCATGCGCAAAAGCAATTTTTAATCATTTGTTACTATACTTTCAAACTTAGCAAGAAACAAGCCACCTATGAAATTTTAAAGTTCAGCTGTTTCTGAGTTACACATGTGCAGAAAAGTTATAATTATTTTAAACAGGAAAAATATACTTTCCCTGTTTGTGTAACTCAAAACAGTTTAATGAATGAAATCCAAAACAATACCCACCCCCAAATCATCTTTGGGCTGAGATCTAGTATGTAAAGTTTCAGACTTCACCAAATCTGTCTCAATGCATTTCACTCTGATAAAACAGGCTCCTGCATGTGCTTGGTACATGATTTTCAAAGCTAGATAACTTGGTCAAATCAAAACCAATTTCCACCTATACCAGAAACACCATTTTTCCTCAAGGAGGATTATCAGACTGTCAAATTTCAGTTTTCTATAACCAGTCATTTCAGAAGTAGAGCTGTTCTAAAATAAGTTGTCAAAAATATATAGGATAGGAAAAGTGTATTATTTCCATTCTCAAACAGTTGAACTGGTTCTGGCCCATCAATTTGTTTTTTTTAAATCAACTTTGGGCAGAGACCAATACTGCAAAATTTCAATCTGAAAACTTTGCAAAGTTATCAGAGAATGAAAATAGGATTAAAATAGAAATCTAAACTAAAGATGTCAATTCTGCTCCTGCTATAATCATAATAATGAATCAGATCCTGAGCTGGTGTAAATAAACATAGCTACATTGACTTCTATTGAGCTATACTGATTTACAACAAGCTGAGGATCCAGCTGGGGTACCCATACTGAAATAAAACTGTCAGTGAGTCTGATTGTACAGTTACAAAATAATTTAAAGCAAAAACATGCTGTATGAAAACGGTAGTCATTCAGTCGAAAAACCCCAAAGTATCCTCAAATTATTATAGCAGAACTGGTAGCTCTTGCTAGAATTAAATTAAATTAAATTAAATTGAGATTTGCTTTATAATCCTCTTTTCACTTGTTCATAACTATCTGAAAAATACTCCTTGGGGCAAACGTTTTCTGTGCTTGGTCTCAGCCCAGATTTTTTATTTTAAATTTATATATTGAAAGTCTAGTAAAATAAATTCAATCATTTTTGAGTTATGGAAAGGTGAAAGAAAAGGCAATTGTCCCTTAAGTATTAAATGTTTAGATGCTTTTCTGCTCACCTCACTCAAATATAGCTGAACTATACAATTTAAAACATTCAGGATGGTTCCTTCCTACTGATGATTAGGCCCTTTCATGGTTTAAAAAGCTATAAACAAATAAAAAATACAGTGAGTTACAAGTACTTAAGAAGAACAGGTGCAGTAGCATTTGCTAATGCTGGCATCTGTGATACTATCCATTGTCACAGCTAGTTAGTGTGGTGGACATATCACTGCAGAAATGCATTATAGTTTGAAACCTTTGTGCTCCAGCACAGTTTAGAAGCTCCACAGGAGGAGAAAGTGGTTTTGGTTTTGCAGGGCTTCTAAGCTCACTGCAAAGGAGTCTTTCAGCTACTCTGACTTCACCATTTCTCCTCCACAGCCCTGTTATTTTTCCCTCTTGAAAAAGTATGGAAGAGAAATTTCTTCTCTGCCCTTCTGCTCCTGTGAAGATGTATTTACACTCAGGAGAGGAACTTTACGATGCTTTGCTCTCAGGCACTAGTACTTGAACAAAAGCTCCCGCAGCACTCTGAACTCTCAAACTGCCAGGACTTCATTCCCTAGAAATGTCCAACCCGTTCAGAATTACGCGGGGAAGGCTCTTCTTTGTGGGTAAATGCTAAATTTTCAAACAGGAAACAAACCATTCCCAAGGATGAACAAATAATCCAACCTAAAAAATAACATACCACCTCCAAAATAGAACCCTTGACCCCACAAACTGGGAGGGCAGCGGAGGTGGATGAAGTCATAAAATTCTTTGGAAGTTCTTCTGAAAGTCAGAATTACAGAAAAGTAATTTTCCACTCTTTAGAGATGTCATAAGCACAGGATTCTGACTTACAGAGTTGAACAGCTTAAAGGGGTGTTTTCCAAACAAGAAAAGAAACAGTAAGTGAAGTATCAGGCAGCATGACTAGTAAAAAGATAGGCCCAAACTGCAATGAAAGTGGGGAGAAGATACTTGCCAACAACAACATATAGGAAGCCTCGAACAGATGCGTCCTCCATAAAACAAAAGCCAACTCCTGTAAGAAACATTCCAAAAAGGAACCAAATTCAAAAGAGCTGGAGAGCCTGTGATCCCACACGTTTTGGGGACAGGATCGGCAGCACTGAATGATGACATTCCTCCTACAAGCCAATCCTGGCAATAATAATCCTTTGTAAAGTGGGGTGGACCATATGGGTGCTTTCTATGTATTCTGAATTGAAACAGGTCTGAGCCTGACAATTGAAGCTGTCCTGTCTCTGATGGTACAAGATCTTCTAGCTGTAGGCCAGCCACATCATAATGGAAAGACATGCAGTCGGACAGGGTCCTTTTAATGACAGCAGAACCTACTGACTTGGTGTCAGAAGAAACAAAAACCTTTAAGGACATTAGTCTGCTCCAGGAAAAAAAACCCCAGAACCCTTTTAGTGAAGAAGAGAACTGGACACTTCTCCACAAAAAAGCACCAAAAAGCAATGGAAGAACGGACCTCAAAGAAGTGGTGAAGGTGCTTGGCGCAAATGAGCTGTTTGGCCTTGAAAAAGAGCTGGTGTGCTGAGGCCAACTTGCCGAGAGTGATCAAAAACCACAGAAACAGACAAGAAAAAAGTGCTGTGGAGTGACAGGTGGCTTGGGAAGCTCAGAGGAAGGGCACTGGACAGCCAAGCAGAAGTAGCACACGAAGTCAGAAGATCCAGGTGCTGAAAGAAGGGTCCCTCTCTGACTGCTGTGAAGAGGAAGTGACTACAAGATGCCAGGGGTGAGTTACTGGAAGATGGAGCGTGCACAAAGGAGGGAGGGGTAGAACTGGATGAAATTTTTCAATCAAAAATTTTGTCAAAAAATGCAAGTTTGGCAACACTGAAATGTTTCATGAATTCATGCAGTTTTGACAAACGGTTTGTTTAGAAACAAACAAAAGATTCCAAGAAATTGAAAATTTCAACATTTTAAAATGAAATGTTTTGATTTTTTGCTTTGAAATGACTTTTCATTTAGAAATTTTCTGTGATTTTATTAAAAATCCAAGTGCTTAAAATGCTCAAAATCAAAATGAAATGTTTTGTTTCACTTGAATCTGAACTTTTCGACTTGCTGAAAGTTCCAAATTTTTTTGTATTCAGTTCAACCCAAAGCAAATTTTTCATCATGCTTCTGAAACAGACAAAAAAGCAAAAAAATCTGTTATGTGCCCAGCTCTAGTGGGAGAGTCTCAAGTACCAGTGCCTTAGAGGGTCAAACAGAGCCAGGGGAGCAGTGTTACCAGTGGCTTTGGACTTAAAATCCAATTACGTGGACATAAGATTATGAATTTAAAAACTCAGCAGTGAGGAAATGCCAAAGTTATGGTTGCATCTACAACCTTCAATCGGCCCATGTGCTAACGACATGGTCATCTTATACTGTTACCCATTAAAATATAATATACACTTTTTTTTTCTACAACTTTATATACACATGTAAAGCATCTTGCAATACACTTCTTTCATTCTTGCATGGTTTCACTTATTTCATCCTCATTATTGGAATGGTCCAGTATATTGTGCTCAATGGAAAACATTCTCTCTATACAGTATTATGCTTTTTACTATTTTTTCACTGAACATGTAGTGTATACATTCAACAGGATATTTTCCCTCTACAGACAGATATACCTCTGAACAGTAATTTATTACTGTAGTATCTCACAATCTATTTATCAGTGAATGACATTTATAGAGCTCTGGCTCCCTACATTTATGATTTCTGATTTGATTGTATATATGAAGAAATAGCTAATTTATATCATGAATGTTACCTATCCTCAAACTGCCTTAATAAAATTCAAGTATTATTTTCACCAAGTACCAGGTGCATGCTCTTAAAACTGGTATGAAAGATTATTTAATTTCATCTAAGAATTTGTTGCATATGAAAACTGTGCTTGTTCACCTCTGATCTGCAAATTATTGACATATTTCTAAATTCACAAGTAGAAATGATTTGGAAACTAATTCTCTCCATAAACAGACATAAAAATGTATGTTTTCAGAAGCTAAGGATAAGATCCTTTCTCCACTGAAGGAAACACTCCTATTAACACTTGAGAAAGAAAGTGAGAGAGAGAGGATTTCACCCTAAGTACTTAATTGACTTAAAAATAATCATGTCTTTGCAATAAAATGTGACATACTATACTTAATTAGTTATGCTACAGTGATGTCTATGGACGCCAGCTGAGATTAGGGTCCCATTGTGTTAGGTGCTGTATAGAAACACAGTAAGGAATAGTCTTTGCCCCAACAAATTTACAATTTAGTTACTGAAACAGTTAATATTACAGTTGCAAACATTTTATATGCCAACAGATGATGCAGTTCACTACTGCTTTATGTTTTGCTTCAACTATGGTATGCTACTAATTTGCAGTATTGCTTATATAAGTGACGGTCAGGGATTTTGCTGGCATTCACAAAGTAGCACAAAATATTAGAACATGCTACCAATGTGTACGTAAGGTTGTAGAAGAAATTGTATAGTATTATACTGCATTATTTGAGAAATAGTATGTAACAATGTAATTAAAGGATGATTATAGTATACATTCAGAAATGGGAAGAGTTAACTCACTTTTAACTCACACATTTGTGGACTTCTGAGACTTTACATTTGTAATTTTCATCTTTAATATATGTTATAATGTTTTATGCTGGGATTTTCAAAACAGCCACTGGGAATTGGGCACCTCACTCCCTTCAGCTCCTTTGAAAATTCCAGCCATAATCATTATGTCAAAGGAAATATATCCAAAAAACATGCAGGTGTTATCACAATGCGGGCACTTAAAAAAGATACCCCTAAAATACTCAGAGACACACCTCAGTGCTAGTCTCTGAAGTGAAATAAAATAAATGCACCTGTATGCTGGATGTCCCCGTTTCAAAAGTCCATAATTCTGTTATTGCACAATCTGTTATTTTGTAATCATATTGCTTCAAGAAGTCAAAGAAGTGCTTTGACCATGCCAAGTGTGCAGTTTTTCAATAAAGCCATTTCTGAATGACAACAGAAAAGTTTTACAGCCGAGCAATGCTTTCCTAAATGCTCAGATACTTAAAAATGGTCAGACTTCTAGAAAATGTTCACAGAATATTCACTAGCCCAAGCATGAGAAATTTCATACCAGAAGTATCAGAGGGGTAGCCGTGTTAGTCTGTATCCACAAAAACAATAAGGAGTCCGGTGACACCTTAAAGACTAACAAATTTATTTGGGCATAAGCTTTCGTGGGTAAAAACCCACTTCTTCAACCCACTTCAGATGCAAATGAAGAAGTGGGTTTTTACCCACAAAAGCTTATGCCCAAATAAATTTGTTAGTCTTTAAGGTACCACCGGACTCCTCATTGTTTTTATACCAGAAGTACATTTTGAAAGTTACAGTAAACTGAGAAAAGGGATTTTGACTGGAAGTGCCATTTCAACCTTTAATATAAAGATGGTATGGAGACACTACAGTACACTACAGAAAAATATGATAAAGGACTTAGCAGCCAATGTTAAGAATCTCAGTCAGTTTTAAGTAATGACAAACATGATCATCATACATGTTTTACTTGCATAAAATTATTTTCCTTGGAGACACACAAGTGCTTTGGATAATTTATTTACAATGCACCAATATCCTTAAAGATACTGAACTATTTTTTTTTGGCCTGTCTTTACCCAACTGATTCCCAACAAAATATACCGATCGGCAGGAATTTGGAGAGCCATGGACAGATGCCTACCATGACTACAGGAACTGGATTGCTGATTCATTTGGAATGCTGCATCAGAGAGGAACGTGGCCACATACAGCAGTGCATCCCAAATCACAGCCCCTCACAAGAGGAGAGTAAGAGACCCCTGTAGAAAATTTCACTGATATCTCATTTAACTTAATTGAATGTAGTAGCTCATGGTGATGTCCAGAAAGAATACTGCTGGAGAATGGAGCCCCCTTCCTTTTGACTACAGAAGAGTTCATCCTAACAGTGGCTCTTGGTAGGCTCCTTATAATGACTGGCAGTAGCAGCAGAGGAATCTCAAAAGCCTGAACGTTAACCTAAGATTCTCAAAAGTTTGAGCAAGAGAGAGATACCTCTATGCGCTCGCACATGGGTCTGGAAACAGTTGTAATACTTGTATTTCTTCCCACATATTCCACACTCATAAGACCCTGAAAAACAGGACAGAAAAGTACATATTACCATATTAGATCAGTAACAAGCAGACGGCCCCATGATACACAATCACAAACTGATGAGAGAACAGTGCAGCTGTCAGCAAGAGAGGGTTTGGAAGGCTTGTAGAGTTAAGGAAATTTATACTCCACTGTCCACCTCTAGATCCTTTCTTGATGACTAAGAGTAAGAGTAATTGACATATTTTACTGCATTTACATTTACAGTATATCTTTATAATTTTATTAATTTGGAAGAACTACTCTCAATATAGCCTGAATTATGATTTAATAATAATAATAATAAATAATAAAATAATAATTTTCTAGTTGTCAGAATAAATCTTGAACTAGTATTTCCCCTTTTTTTATCTTCAAAATTTCTCAAGCCATGTAATTACCACACAAAGAGATCTGGTAAGTATCCAGGAGGATACCAGATAGATAAAAATCAACTTTAGACCTTTACAGGTAAAACTCTTCTTATTGCTGTATTTCCACCTCTCAGCTTGCTTATTTGATCTCAGAAGATATGTATCTAGAAGCAGTCAGCAGTAACAGAGACAGAAAAGTTGAGCTGGGAGAGTAATTTGCAATGACAAAATTATTTGTCAATTAATTTAGCTTCTCCTGCTCATGGAACATTCATAAGCAGTTAGAGACTTCCTCAAATAGATTTGTTATTTAAAATTCTTATACTTTGGGGGAAAAAAACCCTCTATGGATTGGTTGTAAAACATTTTTTGCAGGACACACAATTCGTTAATTGTGCTGTTAGCTATGATTAGTCATGGAGCGCTATTTCTGCTCCCATTTAAGGGGGAAGTTTGGAGGGGGGGAACATTACTTTGTGTGAATTTAAAATTTGATTTCCACAGCTATTTGAAAATGTATCATTTAAATTTACTTTTCCTGACCATGCAGAGCCAGTAAAACTCATGGAAGTGAGTAAACACCAAAGGAGCATGAGTGTGACCAAAGCACACTCACATACAAATTCAAGCAAATATGCACCTGCTTTTTTTGTTTCTTGGTCATACTTGCTTGGCTGAGTGATATCTTTCAAGGGAATATGTCAACCAGTTATCTGTATACTGTTATTTTTGCCCTTTCCTTCTCAAGTGGAAATCTGGACAGATGACTAGGGAGAAGTATAAAAATATTGCTAGAGCATGCAGGGGTATAATCAGGAAGGCCAAGGCACAACTGGAAGTTGCAGCTAGCAAGGGACGTGAAGGGTAACAAGAAGGGTTTCTACAGGTATGTGAGCAACAAGAAGGAGGTCAGGGAAAGCATGGGACCCTTACTGAATGGGGGAGGCAATCTAGTGACAGATGATGTGGAAAAAGCTGAAGTACTCAATGCTTTTTTTGCCACGGTCTTCACAGACAAGGTCAGTTCCCAGACTGCTGCACTGGGCAACACAGTATGGGGAGGAGGTGAGCAGCCCTTAGTGGTGAAAGAACAGGTTAAGGACTATTTAGAAAAGCTGGACATGCACAAGTCCATGGATCCAGATCTAATGCATCCAAGGATGCTGAGGGACTTGGCTGATGTAATTGCAGAGCCATTGGCCATTATCTTTGAAAATTTGTGGCAATCGGGGGAGGTCCTGGACAATTGGAAAAAGGCAAATATAGTGCCCATATTTAAAAAAGGAAAGAAAGAGAACCCGGGGAACTACAGACCTGTCAGCCTCACTTCAGTCCCTGGCAAAATCATGGAGCAGGTCCTCAAGGAATCCATTTTGAAGCACTTGGAGGAGAGGAAGGTGATCAGGAACAGTCAACATGGATTCACCAAGGGCAAGTCATGCCTGACCAACCTGATTGCCTTCTATGATGAGAGAACTGGCACTGTGGATATGGGGAAAGAGGTGGATGTGATGTATCTTGACTTTAGCAAAGGTTTAATACGGTCTCCCACAGTATTCTTGCCACCAAGTTAAAAAAGTATGGATTGGATGAATGGACTAGAAAGTGGATAGAAAGCTGGCTAGATTGTCCGGCTCAATGCGTAGTGATCAATGGCTCCATGTCTAGTTGGCAGCCGGTATCAAAGTGGAGAGCCCCAGGGGTCGGTCCTGGGGCCGGTTTTGTTCAACATCTTTATTAGTGATCTGGATGATGGGATTAATTGCACCCTCAGCAAGTTCGCAGATGACACTAAGCTGGAGGGAGAGGTACATATGCTGGAAGGTAGGGATAGTGTCCAGAGTGACCTAGACAAATTAGAGGATTGGGCCAAAAGAAATCTGATGAGGTTCAACAAGGACAAAATGCAGAGTCCTGCATTTAGGAAGGAAGAATCCCATGCACAGCTACAGGCTGGGGACTGACTGGCTAAGTAGCAGTTCTGCAGAAAAGGATTACAGTGGACGAGAAGCTGTATATGAGTCAACAGTGTGCCCTTGTTGCCAAAAAGGCCTGTGGTGAAGCACTGGAATGGGTTACCTAGGGAGGTGGTGGAATCTCCATCCTTAGAGATTTTTAAGGCCCAGCTTGACAAAACCCTGGCTGGGATGATTTAGTGGATGTTGGTCCTGCTTTGAGCGGGGATTGGACTAGGATCCTAATCTTCTATGATTCAATGATTCATTCAATGACCTGTCCCTTTTGGTTTGGGAGAAGCTGATTGGATTGTATCACTTTTGTTTCTAACAGAGCAGAAGTCGTCTTTGTCTCTGAATAAACAACACTGCTATGGGAATGTCCTTTGTGTTGCAAAGGGTATTTTTATTCCTCGCCACTGGTGCTGAACCTGCAGGGGGCGCTCGCAAGAACACACTACAGTACAGTGTGCTATAGCAGTGTCAGAGTAAGATGTCTTCTGAAACACTATCTAACATGCTGTATTCATTCTCGGAAAGGGAATCACACTCAGGGAGGGGAGCAAACCAAAACCACTTCCATCTGTTTCTTAGCAAGAGATTTATTTTTTTGAATATGAAAAGAGAGTCATAATCCCGGGGTCAGTCTGTAGCAGATTTTAAGAAATTCAAAGTAGGCCAAATTTTGGGCCTCAACAGGTTGATATCATCCCTCTGACATCACTTTACATATTAAATGATTCATTATACTTCTCCCCAAACCCAAGTCCTCTTTTTATAGGCATACTCAAAACCGAATATAACCAGTCAATGAATATACTCCTTACCACTTGGGTTACAAAGAATAACAATTTCATTTGATTGTTAAGGATCTGTCACACCAAGAGGAAAACATGAGCGATAACCGACAGCAATACCAGCCAAATACCCAGGGACAGCTTTGCATACATGAAGATCATGGAGAAAACAAAAAGAACGAGGGGCTCTATTCTGATCTTTTTTAGCCTGTATGTCTTTCTTTTATATTTCTCCCCACTCCCCTGGAAATAGTCTCTGTCGCATGTAAGTACATTTAATTGAGCAGCATTCCAGAAAGAAAAAAAAATAGCCCACATATGAGACCACGTGTTGCCTTCTAGCAAAAACCTGAAGCTGAACTTGCATTTCCAACATGAACACAGGAGATTTCTCATCTGAAAACAAGTGTCCATGAATCTGATGCCAAAAGAGGTGAAAGGCTATTAGTGCTGGCTATGGGCCAATGGATTTGCCAAGGCTGCTGATCCTCTGCTAGCCCACCCTTTGACTTCTCCTGGGCAGATCCTGCTAGTAATCTAAAATATGGGAGTGTGAGATGTGGACACTCAGGGCCAAGATGAAAGACCCACCAAACTCCTTGTCATCTGTGACTTAAGTCAGCATTTGAACCCCAGATCTCCAAAGGCCAGTGCTCTATATCCACTGTCACTGAGACCCTATGGGTTTCCATTTTACTTTCTCCCCATGTATACACAGGTCAAACCCCTGACCTTTCACAGTACTGAACACTAAAATAGAAGCTTCCAGAAAAGCCTGGTGCACAGGGACTGCTTGTGGCATAATATAAAAGAAGCAGGAGGGCTGACTCAACATAGACTCTCCTTATGCTGATATTCTCCTGGGCTCTGGGCTAATTTCCCAGAGAGTGTTTGCTCCACATCCTCAAATGAGGGTACATCTAGCCAACTCCTCTGAGCCCTCAAGTGGTAAGGTGAGAACAGTTAAAGCACCAGGCCCAGAAGACAGGACAACTTGAGGAGGTTGTCACGGGAACTAAGCAAGTACTGGAGTCCTCAGGTTACAACAGAGAAACCCTAAAAGTAGAGGCCTGTGTTTTGAAGATCCTGCACTGCAGTGCTTTTCTGGGAGGGGAGGGAATAGAAACAGCCACACATACCCCCAAAATGAGAGAAGGTGGTGATGATTTGCCACTGTTGCTATGGACTTGGGGCCACCCTGGGCTCTTGGCCACGTTGGGACCAGTCATGCAGGTTAAAACTACCTGAGGTATGGAAAGAGATGGGGGTGGGGGGCACGTGGTTAATTGGTGTATTAGACTTTGCCAGATTTTTTCCTGAGTCTTGTGTTTGGAATTTGTGCAACACGCCAGTTGCATCTAGAGCTTCCCCTTGCTCTGTGATCCCTGGTTAAACTTTCACACCCTTCCATCACATACCGGATGTGTATCTCAATGCATGGTCAAAAATCCAGGTGCCTGAGTATCGATTTCGTGAATATCCAACAGGAGAGCTGTGTTCCACTGCTTTTCCATCTAAATTGCACAAAAAAATCAGACAAGAGCCCTTAAAGTGGATAAATTTCCAAAAGATAACGAGGGTTGAAACCCAGTAAAAATGTCAAACACTTGAGTAATTTCCTGTCCTTGTACCAGGATGTCAAAGGCTATGCAGAATTTTCTAAGGTTTTGCGCCTCATGGTCTAATGCAGCATAAATATCGGAAATCACAAAGCTGCTTAGTAGGTGAGGCATCTGCACCCTGGATTGAATCAAGTACGTACAAATTAGCTTGATGGCTTCAGAACAAAAGGGTTCACACAGAACCACTATCTCACTCCTCATTTCCTCTCAAACATTTATGACCCCACCACTCCACTTGGAAAGCCCTCCTCAGTAAGTTTCTGATGCTGCATCACTGGCCCACGTGTGAGGGTTTAAATGGAGTCTAACCCAAAATTCCTCCTGATCAAATCCCAGGTGACATAATCCCCCCAAGTCCAAACACTGAAATGATCAAATTCGCAATGTTATAAGATAGACATTAGGTCAGTCACAAAATCCCATCCAGTCACATCTCCCCTTTCTCTCACTTTCCCAGTAGAAAGGGCCATGTCCCACTCATTGCGTCTTGGCTCCCAGATAGATTTTTGTGGGAGCATGTCTGTCTGTCTGCCTGCCAAGCTGCACCTCTCCAAGAAAAATCAGTGCTGGAGCTATTCAGACAGCCTGGGGCCCAAAGGCAGCAGGTGAGGTCCCCAGTAAAATTACGTTTCTGAGTTGCACATTGTTCGAAACTACTAACAGATGGGGCCATCCGGATATTCCTTAGTCTGGTCTGTCAAGATTTAGAGAACAGAGGGATTTGAGTTGTCAGAATTTTGTCATTCAGATATTGATCAGGTCCCAAAGTTACTGCCAATTGTTCTGTAAACTCTACTTGCTTGTGATGCCTGAATTGTGACACAATGCCACAAGAAGATGAGCAAGTGCTCTAACCCAGTGGTCACTAATCATAGATGAACCAGCACTGGTACGTCAAGCTTGAGGGACTAATACTCTGGGCACCACCACTGCTTGAACCCTATTTAGTTGTATTCACTCTAATCCACCATGGAGTTTGGGCTGCTCCAAAGCCAGTGAGAACAGAGTTTGCAGCAGTCCAGATTTCTGGAGACAGGTCACTAAATAAGAGGATTGGGAAACACTGAATTCTATGCATCTGCCTCAAACAATGCAGGCCTAACTGTAACAGCAAGAGTACATCCTGGCTGAGGGCAAGCTAAGGGGCGACATCTATCTCAGACAAGGAGCAAAGCCACCTGGTCCAGATTTCAAACTGGCCCCTGGAGCCATAGCTCTGTCTGGTGAAGAAAGCTCCTTGTGGAATCTGTGAAATCTCCATATGCTTTGCAACCCTCACGGTCACTGTCATCAAGGGACGTAGAGCAGACCTGATGTGGACAATCCACTTCTTATTTACCTTACAACAACTCTCACACGATATGAAAAGCGATACTCTGTGGGGCTGGTAATGGCACATTATAGAATGTGGAGGGGATCTGTTACCTTCCCTCTCATTAATTCTTCTTTTACTGTTATACCCCCTATAAAATTACCATTTTAAACACCTCTTGTCTCAATTTCTCTGACGAAGAAAAGTAAAACCCCACCCAAGTCTGCCTTCACTGCTGAAGCAATTGAAACAATGGGCAACTGGTTCAATTCACAGTGAAGTTTTCAGAAGGTAAATCTCAGGGAGAGCTCCTCATGCAACTGCCGACAGCAAGCAGCCTTCCCTTACAAAGCTGTCCAAGCTTGCTAACCCCAAACGAAGAACAGCAGCAAAATGCCACCTGTGAGCCAACAACTGCCCAGGTGATGTCTGCAGCTATGGCAATACTGCCAGCTTGTGTTTTTTGTAGGGCAGTAAAGGTGAGGGGGGGGACAAGCACTGACTGGGAACCAGTTTGACAAACCCCAAGAAACAGTTCTTTGGGCACATCAGTTCACGCAGAGTGCAGTACTTGGTAGCCAAACAGAAAAGTTATTCAGTTCCAGCCTGCGTGCCTCCTCCCAAACGAACAGGGGCCTGATGAATGGATACACTCACAGGACTCTGCACAATGGAATCAGCTGCTAACTGCCAATGGCCTCAGGATCCAGCTGGCTTTAAAGAGAACTAGCAACTAGGGTATAAAATAAAAAAAATATGATGCACAATTCATTTAAAGGGGCGCTGCTGGCTCAGAGAATTTCCCCCATTCATTTTCTTAGTTCACTCCTTATTGCTTCAAACCTGATAATAGGATCTCTTTCCCCTCCCACAACATAACCTCCCACTACCGGCAACATGCATCATCCCCGAGGGTTGTCCTGCCCTCGGTGGACATGGCATTCTGATGCATTTCCAAGTTCAGCAGATGCCAACATGGCTGCCTTCTGTCGATGTCTCAATTTCTGCACTAGTATTGTCAGTAGGGTGACCAGATAGAAAGTCCGAAAAATTAGGACAGGGGATGGGTGGTAACAGACGCCTATATAAGAAAAAGCCCCAAATATTGGGACTGTCCCTATAAAATCGGGACATCTGGTCACCCTAATTGTCAGAGTTATCTAGGAACCACAGCTCTGCGGGAACAGTATTTGTGAGCTGCCCGCTGACATGAAGCCAGCAGGGGGAGCTCATGCACAGTTCTTTGGAGGATAATCTACAGACCTATGGCTTCTGGAGTCACAGCCCCTTTGGGGAGGGGCAGGCGGGGCACTGCCAAAGCACTGGTACCTGCTGTGACAGAGGTCCCTTGGGACACCTGATCACCAGTTCTCCTTCCAGGACAGCCCTGTGGAGCTCCAGCCCGTCGGTGGTCCACTCCACTTGGTGTTCCTCTTCACCAGCAGGGAGCAGGGAATTAAGGGGCAGAGAGACCCCACACAATTCTGAATATATTTTCCACCAAATTATATCGATATTAAGGTAGATCTAATTATGGGATCAAACAGGCCTGCAGTGTTTCTCTTCACCCTTTCTTTCCCCTATTGAAACAGCAGTTTTCCCTTTTTAGGCCATGGAAGGTCAGCAGCCAGGCACCAGTTAGGTCTCATGGGCTGCTGCTACTTCCAACCTGAAAGGAGAGGAGAGAAGTGCCTTTTGTAATAGCTGTTCTAGCTGGGGAGTAGATGGCAAATACCATGTAAGAGGATCAGAAAAATCCAACACCCTGCACCAGCCCCTGGCTAATGACAAGTTCTAGGGGTTCTCTTTGCAGAAGCTGGGGTTACGATCATGAGCCTAAAATCAGAAATAAATCATTGGGGCAGACGAAACATTAATACTAACTGCAAATAAACTATGATAACTCCAGGCAACTCATACTAGTTTTTTTCCCAGTCCCTAAAGCTAATAAACTGCTTTCCCCATGGTCTAACTCCTTCCTCTTCCTGACACATGAGACTTATTCTTGTTTCAGCAACTGTTTTTGGAGCTCAGCCTTGTTAAACTGCTAGAAGAAGCCCTTCCATTTAGAAAAAAGAAAAGGAGTACTTGTGGCACCTTAGAGACTAACAAATGTATTTGAGCATAAACTTTCATGAGCTACAACACACTTTGGTGGAGGAGTCACTGTTGAAAGCAGCTGTGTCCCTCTTTCAGTAGCTTGCAGAAATGCCCTCTCTCTGGAATACTTATAAGGAGAAAGATGAAGGATGGTCTTGTGGTTCAAGGCACTTGCCTCAGGAGGTGGTTAAAAATTTTCCAAAACTTTTCTAACGGAAAATTTGGTTTTTATCTCAATTAAACTTTTCATGGAAAGTGTCTGCGTCCCTCAAAAAATTCAATTCAATTTTTTGGGGTCAGAAAACCAAAAATATTTCAGCGTTCGGCACTTTTTGGCCAATGTTGTCAGCCCAAGACTGCTGAAAACAAAACATTTCAGCTGAAATCCAAAATTTCCAGTTTCCAGCCAAAGCGTTTTGGGGTTTGGGGTTTTTGATAAAATTTTTACAAAAAAAGTAAATCTTTCAGTTCTGTCAAAATTTTCTCCAGGGATCCCACCCGCTATTTTCTGACCAGCTCCATTTGGGACATCTGGGTTCAATTCCTGGCTTTGCCACCAATGTCTTATGTGCTGCTGCACAAGTCATTTAATCTCTCTGAACCTCAGGGTCCCATCTGTAAAGCGAGGATAATAATTCTTCCTTCCTTGCTCTTGTCTATCTAGATTGTAAATCCTTCAGGGCAGAGAGAGAGAGAGACAGAAAGAGAGAGAGTGTGTACATGGTACCTAACTCAAAGAGACCCTGCTCTTGCTTGGGTCTTTAGGCATGACTGTAATACAAATGAACAATAATAATAAAGAGACAGAGATTGAATAATCTTGTTCCTGGATGTAGATTCAGCTTTAAAAGTTCATCTTAGTGCTACTGGGTAGAGCTGAGCTTTCAGCAACCTCCTTTCCAGAGGTTCTCTGCTCTCCCCACACTTCACAAGACTCATACTGGGAAACCAGGAACCAATCACCAACAGACCTGTTAGCCAGTAGCTTACCAAGTGTCTGCTGGTTGCGGACCCCTCCAATCACCACACATATTTCTGCTGGCACATCTCCTGGCCCATCCTTTACGTTTTTCTTGGAATCTTTGGTGTCATCCTGCCAGATAACCTCTTGAATATAGTCATCTGGTATCTCTGTTTTCACCTTCACCTCTGTCATCGTTCCAGGCTCTTCACTCGGCGAGGACTGAGATGTCACAGAATCAGAGCCCTCTGCTTTCGGGCTCTTCGGACTCCTCTTCAAGTGCTCCCTGGGTGCGGGGAAGAGGAAAAAATAAGAATTCTTATTTTCTAGCTCAACTTTTAGTTACTGACACCAAAATAAAGATAAATAAACTGTAGTAAACAGAAGTATCTTTATTTTGGTGTCAGTAACTAAAAGTTGAGCTAGAAAATAAGAATTCTTATCTTCTAGCTCAACTTTTATTTACTGACACCAAAATAAAGATACTTCTGTTTACTACAGTTTATTTAAGATTACTGTGTATGTTTGTATGTGTCTGTGATAAATGAGTGATAAAATTTTAAGTACTTACAAAAGTAATAAAACTATTTATTAGTAATGAAAACAACCTTAAATAGCATCAACAAACTGACTCATGAAAGAAAATGAGATTCTACTTTGGAAAAACAAAGCTACCATCTTGCTGGAAAACAGTCTTTTTAAAAACTCCTCATGTGTCAGTATATAATGCCTGCATCTGTAATTTTCACTCCATGCATCTGAAGAAGTGGTTTTTTACCCACAAAAGCTTATGCCCAAGTAAATCTATTAGTCTTTACAGTGCCACCAGACTCCTTGTTGTTTTTGTGGATACAGACTAACACAGCTACCCCGATACTAGTCTTTTTAAAAGCACAGATACTTACCAGAAGGGAGAAACCTGGAAAACAAAAATCTGACAGAGATCTACAGCTGATAATGGGCAGCAAATTCATTCTACTCTGGTAATGTGATATGACAGCAAAAGAAAATGAGCAGTTTCGGGCTTCACAGATAGAGAAATCATCAGAATGCAGTCCCTTTATTTGACTGTCTTGAATTCACTCATATGTCCCATCTTGGGCACCTTGTCACCAGCATTGGGTATAAACAAACTGGAGGAAATTCAAAAATGAACAAATATAACGTGGAAGATTGCAGGATCAATGTATAAGGACAGACTAAAAGAGCTGAATATATATACACGGTGCCTTAGCTGACCAAAGGCTATGGAGTAGCAGACATGCTAAGGGTCTGTACAGTATTTAGACAATGAAAACACCAAGGAGACAGAAGAATTGCCAAACAGAGTTTAATGTGCTATTATAACTAGGAGTAATGGATGAAATTAAGTAATAGAAAACTTAGGATGAATATCAGGTTAAGATATGCTACTGCAGAGATCTATTAGACCATGAAATAGTGGAAGAGGAGGAAACCCCATTGCTTTGGATATTTAAATGAAGACATCACAAAGTACTAATAAATATACTGTAAAACTAACCATATACTATTTTATAATATCAGGTGAAAAGATAGTATGTGGTGCAGCCCAAAGAAGGCAACTGATCAGGATGTCACTGCTAGAATTGAAAGAAAAATTGCACCGGGGATGGTAGTGAGGGGATGGAAAGGAGAGGAGTAAATGAACAATGAGAACAATCTTCTGTAACAATTACTGCACGTCCTCCTACACAGATATGGAGTTTCTCTTTCAAATGCGTCAGTCACAACGGGGCTGCCAGACATTATACATTCTCACCCCCTCATTCTCATTAAAAAATGAAATGTATAATTAGTAGCCTCCAAACAGAAAGGAAATTATTCCTGAGTCCCCCGATAGAGGCACGCTCTCCCCTATCTACCCAAGTTTTCTTGAAAATCATTCAGAGCTTTTATAACTGATAAAAGATGCATTTACACAGAAAAATGTCAAAGAAAATAAGGAGTTCTTTAAGAAGAATTTATTAGACGTCCCCAAAGTCTTGATTTCACAATCAGGAAAGAGAACAACTCTGGCTAAAAGCCTATCCTAGTTCAGTGGCACAGTGAAGGCAGCAATCAGAAAAAAAAAGTAACACATAACCAATGGAAAAAGGGGGAAATAGGTAGCTATCAAGCTAAATTAAAAGTTATAAAATACGGAGTCCTAAAAGAATTGGTAAAGAGATCTCTGGCCCACTGATGCTCATTTTTAATACATTCTTTACTACCAGGGAAATTCCAGAAGACTGAAGAGTGCTAATGCTGTGCCAATGTTCAAAAAGGGCACACCAGATGACCTGGATAACTAGAGGTTGGTTACCTGACATCAATCCCAGGCAAAATAATGGAAAAGCTGATATGGGATTCAATTGATAAAGAATTAACAGATAGAAATATAACTAACACCAGTCAACATGGTTTTATGGAAAATAGATCTTGTCAAACAAAATTAATTTCATTCTTTGATGAGATTACAAGTTTGGCTGATAAAGGCAACTGTGCAGCTGTAATCTACTTGGACTTCTGTAAGTCATGATCTAGTACAATACAACATTATGATTAAAAAATTAGCACTATACAAAATCAATAAAGCACATGGTAAATGGATTAAGAACTTGACTAACTCACAGATCCCAAAAAGCAGATGCCAATGGGATTTCTCACCAAATGGGGATGTTTCCAATGGGGTTCCGCAGGGATTGATTCTAGGCCTGACACTATTCAGTTTTTCATCACTTATCTTGAAGTAAATATAAAAGCACAGGTGATAAAGTTTGTGAATGACACAAAGAGTACTGGAATGCTAAGTCACATAGATCAGTCTGGATCACTTAGTAAACTGGACCCATTAAAAACGCATCTTAATACAGCCAAATGAAAGGTCATACCTTCTAGGAACAAGGAATATAGGCCATGCCTACTATGGTGGGGTGTCCACCCCACACAAGGCCTGAAGGGGTTAAGGTGACTAGCTGGGCTGCACCTGGAGGAGGAGCCAGGGAGCAGGGATTGATGAAATGAGGCTCAGCGGGATGGGAACAGGAGGGGCCCGTATAAAGCCCAGTAGCTGAGAGCAGCTGGGGGCTGCAGGGAAGTAGGCTACAGGCATTCCCTGGGAGAAGGGAAGTGTGTTGGAAGCAAGGAGCCTACAGTTACTCCCTGGGAGGAGGGAGTTGAGGGCTGGCAAACCCAGAGATGGGGAGAGCCAGAAAGGCAGGAAAAGCTCAGGAGAATAGCAGCAAGGCATAGGATAGTGTGGACATTGACTTCTGAGGAGAGGGCCCCTGAGCTGGAAGTTGGAATAGAGGGCAGGACTGGGTTCCCTTACCAGCCACTGAGGAAGTGCCACAGACCACGCAGTGGAAAGTGGACTGCCTAGGAAGTATGCTCCAAACTAATTTGATACCTCGGAGAGGGAGGACCACAGTCACCTGGCCAGAGGGCCAAGTCACAAAGAGGAAGCTGAAGTTCCTGGAATGAGAGGGGCCACAGGGTGAGAAAGGATAACAGGTGGAGAGACTACCAGAGGAGGGCACAGCACCTGGAAGGAGCTAATCCCCAGAGCTGCCAGGAGGAAGCGCTAGAGCAGTGAGTGGTCCCCATGACACCTGCAGAATGGGGGACTATCCTGGAGAACAGTAACTCCGAAAAGGATTTAGGGGTCATAGTGGACAACATCTGCTCCCAGGGCGATGCTGTGGCAAAAAGGGTTAATGCGATCCTTGGATGTATAAACAGGAGAATAGAGAGGAAAATTAGGGGAGTGATTTTACCTCTGTATATGGCATTGGTGAGACGTGACACTGGAATACTCTGTCCAGTCCTGGTGTCCACATTTTAAGGAGGATGTTGAAAAACTGGAGAGTACAGAGAAGAGCCACATAAATTATTTGAAGGCAGGAGAAAATGCCTTCCAGTGAGAGACTTAAGAAGACTTCTATCCATTTAGTTTATCAAAACGAAGACTGAGAGGTACCTTGATTACAAGTATGTGAGTGCCTTCATGGGGTCCAAAGGACTCTTTAATCTAGCAAAGAAAGGCAGAACAAGAATCTATGGCTAGGAGCTGAAACCAGATAAATTCAAATTAGACACAAAGCTTTAACAGTGAAGGGGATTTATCACTGGAACAAACACCCACGGGAAGTGGCAGATTTTCCATCTCTTGCTGCCTTTCTGGAAGATGATCTAGTCTAATACAAGTTACTGGGCTTAATACACAGATAACTGGGTAAAATTTAATGGGCTGTGATATACAGAAGGTGGGACAAAGATGATCTACTGGTCCCTTCTGGCCTTAAAGTCTCTTGATCTATGAATGCCTGAATCAGAAAAACTTTTTCAGGACCCCAGAACCTTAGCTCTTCATGCTCATTGCCATTTTTTATCCACCCCTACTAAGAGGATAATTTCCAGAGAACAGGCAGACATGCTCTTGCCTGACCTTTTCTGGGAAAGACCAACCTACAAACCTCAACTAAAATCAACATTATTCCACAACCGCTGCCCCTAATCCCCAAAACATTAACACATACTTATTTAAAGCATCAGTTCTGTAACTACCGAGGGGCTCCATCTTAACAGAAAGATCAGCCTCCCACAGTTTTAATAAACAGCTAACCCCCTTCCTATAGATCTCTTGATGCTCACACAAGAAATTATCCTGCACTGGGCCTGCAAAACCTTATTTAAGATCCGCATCAAATTCAGAATGATAGTCTGGTTACGGGCCACATGCCCTATTTGATATTCAAGCCACACAACTCATTCTATCTCATCTCCTAGACACTCAACAAATTCTTGTTGTGACTGAAAGGACGACGCTGCAGGTACATCACAGGTCACAGGATGTATCCCTCCGTATCGCAGACAGAAAAGAGGAGCAGGTCTTAGCATTTCTACTTTTACGGGATTTGTTCTACTATCTCAATAACTGGGAAAAAACCATGGGCTGCATCTAGATTAAAATAAAGCAATAGCAAATGAGTTCTCTTTTGGCCAAAACCAATACACTGTTGGTATTTTTTCTTTTGTTTTTGTTTTTAGATTAGCATGCATTACTCATTACATAAAACAACTATTTAATCTGTGACACATCCTGGGGACTGACTAGTTAGATTTTTTTCTTCTGACCACTTCCTGCTTCTACACTCTTGACTTTCACAGCTTTAAATGTTGGCAATTCTCAGTTCTTTACTGCATAGGTCAGAGATCATTTTTGCAGTAAAAAAAGCCCATTCAACCAGACTACAGGACTCCTAAATGCAAGAAACAACACTCACTGATGCACAAATATTTTAAGTTGGAGAAACAGTGTGTTTTGTTTCCATTCTATTCTGACTCTACAGCAGTCACGTATTATTGCCACATACTATTTCCTATACACAGAGGATTCAGTCAAGAAGTTTTACATTAACTACTTTTTCAAAACTGATTTTTTAAAAATTCACATTCCTATAATTTAATATCTCATTTAAAGTTACTTTCCACCCATCAGTCAATTTCACATGGTAGGCCTTGTCCACACTTGCGGTGTAGGGTACATATAGACACATACCACAGCAAAAAGCAGGCTACGTTCACATGGCAGTGAAAGGCTCTGGCAAGAGGGAGGCAGGGAGCTGCCAGACCCTTTTGCCACTGCTTCCCCACTGTCAGAACCTTTCCCTGCTGCCGGAGCCTCTCACAGCATTGCACTGCTAAAAACAACAGCACAGGTGTGGGAGGTTCTGGCGTGTCTTTAGTTTACTCACCTAAGCAGGCCACACAGCCTGCACCGCTATTTATACACATGGCAGGGCAGCCTGCAGTGTTTGCACTCTACAGAGAGCCTGTCATAAATATAAAGGGAAGGGTAGACCCCTTTGAAATCCCTCCTGGCCAGGGGAAAGCTCCTCTCACCTGTAAAGGGTTAAGAAGCTAAAGGTAACCTCGCTGGCACCTGACCAAAATGACCAATGAGGAGACAAGATACTTTCAAAAGCTGGGAGGAGGGAGAGAAACAAAGGGTCTGTGTGTCTGTCTATATGCTGGTTTCTGCCGGGGACAGACCAGGAATGGAGTCTTAGAACTTTTAGAGGAACAGCCGTGTTAGTCTGTATTCGCAAAAAGAAAAGGAGTACTTGTGGCACCTTAGAGACTAACCAATTTATTTGAGCATGAGCTTTCGTGAGCTACAGCTCACTTCATCAGATGTTCACATCTGATGAAGTGAGCTGTAGCTCACGAAAGCTCATGCTCAAATAAATTGGTTAGTCTCTAAGGTGCCACAAGTACTCCTTTTCTTTTTTAGAACTTTTAGTAAGTAATCTAGCTAGGTATGTGTTAGATTATGATTTCTTTAAATGGCTGAGAAAAAGAATTGTGCTGAATAGAATGACTATTTCTGTCTGTGTATCTTTTTTGTAACTTAAGGTTTTGCCTAGAGGGGTTCTCTATGTTTTTGAATCTAATTACCCTGTAAGATATCTACCATCCTGATTTTACAGGGGGGATTTCTTTATTTCTATTTACTTCTATTTTTATTAAAAGTCTTCTTGTAAGAAAACTGAATGCTTTTTCATTGTTCTCAGATCCAAGGGTTTGGGTCTGTGGTCACCTATGCAAATTGGTGAGGCTTTTTATCCAACATTTCCCAGGAAAGGGGGGGGGGTGCAAGTGTTGGGAGGATTGTTCATTGTTCTTAAGATCCAAGGGTCTGGGTCTGTAGTCACCTAGGCAAATTGGTGAGGCTTTTTACCAAACCTTGTCCAGGAAGTGGGGTGCAAGGTTTTGGGAAGTATTTTGGGGGGAAAGACGCATCCAAACAGCTCTTCCCCAGTAACCAGTATTAGTTTGGTGGTGGTAGCGGCCAATCCAAGGACAACGGGTGGCATATTTTGTACCTTGGGGAAGTTTTGACCTAAGCTGGTAAAGATAAGCTTAGGAGGTTTTTCATGCAGGTCCCCACATCTGTACCCTAGAGTTCAGAGTGGGGGAGGAACCTTGACATGGTGGCATAGTGGTGGGATTAACCTGAAATCATTTTGAGATCCAGTTGAGATTTTTTGAACTAGAAATACAGATTTTAAAAAGGAAATTTTTTTTTCCTTTGGAAAGGAAGTCCAGAAAGCAGCTGAAACTGAAAGCAGCTTGTTTTTTCTCTGCTTTGTGGCCAAGCAGAGACAAAAGGGGATTATCTTTGTGAATTGCAGGTTTTCTTTGCCTGGAGGCAGGGTACTTAACTCCTGCAGGGAAATTCACAGTCTTCCAACCCAGAGTTTTTTTTTTTTTCCCTAAAAGTAAATAGGGGGTGTGTGTTCTACCCATTTGCTTTTTCTTTGGGCTGGGTAAGTAGGTTTCCAAGTAGTTGGAGGTTTTTTGCTTTGATTTGGGCCCAGAGCAGAGACAAGGGAATTGTCTTTTTCTGTAGGCTGACAATCACTATCAGAGAATAGGTATTCTATTCCAGCACAGCAAAATTTTACAGCCAAGTTTTGTTTGTTTATTTCTAAACCTCGGGTGTAAAGTTAGTTAAAAACAGAGAGGTTAGAATGACCAAATCCGCAGCTCGACTACAGCTGGAATTAGCCAAATTTCAGGCTGCGGAAAGACAAAGGAAACATGAAAGACAGATAGAACTCATGCGGCTGAAGAAGGAACAAGAAAGGGAGGCAGCGAGAGAAGCAGAACAACACCAAGCGGCTGCTCACAGGAGAGCTATGGAAGCAAGGGACAAAGAACTGGAGGAGAAGGAAAAAGAGAGGAAGTATGTGGAGGAGATGGAGAAGATAAAGGCTCAGCAGAATATCCCAACAAACCCTAGTAATACTTCTCCAAGTACCACTTCCCATCCCAGAAAGTTCCCCACCTACAAGGCAGGCGATGATACTGAGGCTTTCCTAGAAAACTTCGAAAGGGCCTGCCTTCGGTACAACATCTCTACTGACCAATACATGGTAGAGCTGAGGCCGCAGCTCAGTGGACCCTTAGCTGAGGTGGCAGCTGAAATGCCTAAAGAACACATGAACAAGTATGAACTGTTTAAATCCAAGGCGAGAGTCAGAATGGGGATAACACCCGAGCAGTCTCGTCGGAGGTTCAGAGCCCTAAGGTGGAAACCAGACATGTCATTTACCCGACATGCCTACCACATTGTGAAACATTGGGATGCCTGGATATCAGGAGCAAGTGTTGAATCTCCAGTAAATTTGCCCTTCCTAATGCAAATGGAACAATTCTTAGAGGGTGTTCCTGAGGAAATAGAAAGATACATCCTAGATGGGAAACCCAAAACTGTAATTGAGGCAGGAGAGACTGGAGCCAGATGGGTGGAGGTGGCAGAGAAGAAGAAAACTGGTCGCAGTTGGAGCGGAGACCAGAAGGGACCACCCCAGACCACACCCTATTACCGGGGGCCGCCCAAGGCCCCACCTACCTCCCAAAGAACCCTCCAGACCCCTTATCGTCCCACCACCCCGTTCTCCAGCAACCCACCTCGCCCCAGTGACCCGTCAGCTGGACGATGTTTTAAATGTAACGAGCTGGGGCATGTAAAGGCCAACTGCCCCAAGAACCCCAACAGATTACAGTTCATTGCACCGGAATCACACCAGAGGTCTGCAGGCCCAGATACCTCCCAGATACCATTGGAGCGGAGGGAAACTGTGAGTGTGGGCGGGAAGAAGGTCACCGCGTGGAGGGACACCGGAGCACAAGTGTCAGCTATCCATGCTTCCTTAGTGGACCCCAATTTAATCAACCCAGAGATCCAAGTGACGATTCAACCCTTCAAGTCCAACTCTTTCAATTTGCCTACAGCCAAGTTGCCTGTCCAGTACAAGGGCTGGTCAGGAATGTGGACTTTTGCAGTCTATGATGATTATCCCATCCCCATGCTGTTGGGGGAAGACTTGGCCAATCATGTGAAGCAGGCCAAGAGGGTGAGAACGGTCACCCGCAGCCAGGCTAAACAAGCTGTGAGGCCTAGCTCTGTTCCGGAAACTTCTATCAGGACCCAGTCAGAGGTGATGGACCCGGACCCCAGGCCAATGTCTGCAACAGCAGTAGTGGATCCAGTCCCAGAGACCCAGACGGAACCAGTCCCAGAACCGGAACCAGCCGAACAACCAACACCAGACCCCATGTCAGCACTGAATCCAGTACTTGCAACCTCAACACCAGAGGGCCCCACCGAACCTGAACTGGCAGCAGCCGATAACCCTACACAAGAGGCTCAGCCGGAGCCTGAATCCCAACATAGTGCACCAGCGGAGAGCGGTTCACAGTCAACAGAAACAGCTCCATCCCCTATATCGCTTCCAGAGGGACCAAGCCTAGGTCCACAATCCCATGAGGAACTGATGTCTCCAACATCAAGGGAACAGTTCCAGACCGAACAGGAAGCAGATGAAAGCCTCCAGAGAGCTTGGACGGCGGCACGGAGCAACCCACCGCCTCTCAGCTCTTCTAATCGATCCAGGTTTGTTGTAGAAAGAGGACTTTTATACAAGGAAACTCTTTCTGGGGGACACCAGGAAGATTGGCATCCTCAGAGACAGTTGGTAGTTCCAACTAAATACCGGGCCAAGCTCTTGAGCTTAGCCCATGATCACCCTAGTGGCCATGCTGGGGTGAACAGGACCAAAGACCGTTTGGGGGGGTCATTCCACTGGGAGGGAATGGGCAAGGATGTTTCTACCTATGTCCGGTCTTGTGAGGTGTGCCAAAGAGTGGAAAAACCCCAAGACCAGGTCAAAGTCCCTCTCCAGCCACTCCCCATCATTGAAGTTCCATTTCAGCAAGTAGCTGTGGATATTCTGGGTCCTTTTCCGAAAAAGACAGCCAGAGGAAAGCAGTACATACTGACTTTCATGGATTTTGCCACCCGATGGCCGGAAGCAGTAGCTCTAAGCAACACCAGGGCTAAAAGTGTGTGCCAGGCACTAGCAGACATTTTTGCCAGGGTAGGTTGGTCCTCCGACATCAGCCCCCTACAGGACAAAGTGGATGCTATCCAAAAGTGGCCTGTCCCAAAGTCAAAGAAACAGGTTCAATCCTTCTTAGGCTTGGCCGGTTATTACAGACGATTTGTACCGCACTACAGCCAAATCGCCGCCCCACTGACAGACCTAACCAAAAAGAAACAGCCAAATGCTGTTCAGTGGACCGAAAAGCGTCAGAAGGCCTTTAACAAGCTTAAAGCGACACTCATGTCCGACCCTGTATTAAGGGCCCCAGACTTTGACAAACCGTTCCTAGTAACCACAGATGCGTCCGAGCGTGGTGTGGGAGCAGTTTTAATGCAGAAAGGACCTGATCAAGAATTCCACCCTGTAGTGTTTCTCAGCAAAAAACTGTCTGAGAGGGAAAGCAACTGGTCAGTCACTGAAAAAGAATGTTACGCCATTGTCTACGCTGTGGAAAAGCTACGCTCATATGTTTGGGGCCGGCGTTTCCACCTGCAAACCGACCATGCTGCACTGAAGTGACTTCACACCGTCAAAGAAACTAACAAAAAACTTCTTCGGTGGATTTTAGCTCTCCAAGATTTTGATTTCGACATCCGACACATCTCAGGAGCTTCTAACAAAGTGGCTGATGCACTCTCCCGTGAAAGTTTCCCAGATTCAACTGGTTAAAATCGTCCTTGAGATGTAGAAAATATTGTTAGTCTTTATGTACTTGGTAGTATATTTAGAGATGCATGTATCTTATTAACTCTGTTTTTCCTAGAGCTCCAGGAAGAAATCCCAGCCAGTGTTTCACCCTAGCTGAGATTTGGGGGGCGTGTCATAAATATAAAGGGAAGGGTAAACCCCTTTGAAATCCCTCCTGGCCAGGGGAAAGCTCCTCTCACCTGTAAAGGGTTAAGAAGCTAAAGGTAACCTCGCTGGCACCTGACCAAAATGACCAATGAGGAGACAAGATACTTTCAAAAGCTGGGAGGAGGGAGAGAAACAAAGGGTGTGTGTGTCTGTCTATATGCTGGTCTTTACCAGGGATAGACCAGGAATGGAGTCTTAGAACTTTTAGTAAGTAATCTAGCTAGGTATGTGTTAGATTATGATTTCTTTAAATGGCTGAGAAAAGAATTGAGCTGAATAGAATAACTATTTCTGTCTGTGTATCTTTTTTGTAACTTAAGGTTTTGCCTAGAGGGGTTCTCTATGTTTTTGAATCTAATTACCCTGTAAGATATCTACCATCCTGATTTTACAGGGGGGATTTCTTTATTTCTATTTACTTCTATTTTTATTAAAAGTCTTCTTGTAAGAAAACTGAATGCTTTTTCATTGTTCTCAGATCCAAGGGTTTGGGTCTGTGGTCACCTATGCAAATTGGTGAGGCTTTTTATCCAACATTTCCCAGGAAAGGGGGGGGTGCAAGTGTTGGGAGGATTGTTCATTGTTCTTAAGATCCAAGGGTCTGGGTCTGTAGTCACCTAGGCAAATTGGTGAGGCTTTTTACCAAACCTTGTCCAGGAAGTGGGGTGCAAGGTTTTGGGAAGTATTTTGGGGGGAAACACGCATCCAAACAGCTCTTCCCCAGTAACCAGTATTAGTTTGGTGGTGGTAGCGGCCAATCCAAGGACAACGGGTGGAATATTTTGTATCTTGGGGAAGTTTTGACCTAAGCTGGTAAAGATAAGCTTAGGAGGTTTTTCATGCAGGTCCCCACATCTGTACCCTAGAGTTCAGAGTTGGGGAGGAACCTTGACAGCCATACATGTAGAAATAGCCTGAGGCAAGCTGTCCTTGTATTTTACTCTGGCTGAATCCACACCTCACTAACCTACAGTTACACATATCTATCTAAATTCAATCCTCTCTCTCTCTCTCTCTCTCTCATACACACACACAGAGACTGTGTAACCATCTTCATTTCCAATCAATACATGTTTAGAAAAAAAGCCTTCTACGTCTACATGACCCATTTACGTTAAGAATATAATACACATGTACTGGATGATTTGGGGAATGCGAGATACGGACTTTCCTTGAAGGTCTCTGGTTCAACTCTGCCTTCTTTGTAGTGATAAAGTAATTACCAGCTGATGGTCACATGTTTGCCTCAACTGTTATTTTATATTATGATAGCACCTATTACATGAGTTGACAGACTCGGTCCAATTTCTAATAATATTTGGCACTCTTGATGTGAACGACATCTGAGAGATGGGTTGATCGTGACAAACAAATTACCCTCTCACTCTTTGAGGTGGCTCCCACCAGGTCAGGAAACTCTAGGCTGAGGTATGGTTGATGCTTACACTGTTAAACATTAAAGACCAACCAAAATGTGGCTGCATTTCTATGGTGAATGAAGTACATATTTTTCTCTCTCTCACTCACACACACACACATACAGAGAGAGAGAGAGAGAGTCAAAAATGCCTATGTGATTTAGAAATCACTTTAGACTGGAATTTGAGGGTGAATGCAAGGCACCTTTTCCTTATGGAACTCTGTGCATAGATTCCAAGGCCAGAAGGGGCCATGTGATCATCTCACCTGATCTCCTGTATAACACAGGACAGACACCTGCCTCACAATCATCCCTAGAGCAGACCTTTTAGAAAAACATCAAGCCTTGATTTAAAAATTGTCAGTGATGGAGAATCCACCACAATCCTTGATAAAGTGTTCTCATGGTTAATTACTCTCACTTAAAAATTTACACTTTATTTCCAGTCTGAATTTGTCTAGTTTAAACTTCCAGCCACTGGCTTGTCTTAAACCTTTCTCTGCTAGAAATCTCATTATTAAATATATGTTCCCCATGTAGGTACTTACAGACTGTAATCAAGTCACCCCTTAACCTTCACTTTCCCCTCTGATTTCAGTAATTTCTCAGGTCTCTCCTCTACTCGCGCTGTAGTAGTTAACGCTGTGAAGTATCAAGGGTTAGAGCTTGTGTAAAAATAAAAGGTAAACTGTTACAAAAACAGAAACAATAATTCTTTAGGGCCCCCTGAATGCCATGACAAACAAAACCAAAACATTTAATTGTTGCTTTGCAGGTGCTGCTACGAAATTTCGCCAAGTATGTAATCCACATTTTGTTAACATTATTTATTTACTTTTTCTGATAGTCCATTGTAAAAGCAATGAGGAAGATTGGCAAAACAGTGGGGTAAATAATGCCTAATGAAGTCGGCAAGAGTTTCTGTATGACAAACGCTTGCCCATGCTAAACCATGGAAGGGTCCAGAGTGACCTAGACAAATTGGAGGATTGGGCCAAAAGAAATCTGATGAGGTTCAACAAGGACAAGTGCAGAGTCCTGCACTTAGGAAGGAAGAATCCCATGCACTGCAACAGGCTGGGGACCGACTGGCTAAGCAGCAGTTCTGTAGAAAAGGGCCTGGGGATTACAGTGGACGAGAAGCTGCATCTGAGTCAGCAGTGTGCCCTTGTTGCCAAGAAGGCTAACAGAATATTGGAAGAGGAAGAGGTCTAATGAAATAAAAATTACATTATAATGTTTAAAATATATACTGTCCCAACCTTTAACGAGTAATGTTAGCTTGTTTTTCACATTTTGCCTAAATGAATTGTCCAATTATACTAAAAGACCCAACCAAACAACAACTTTTCTAAAGGCAGTGTGTAGAGATTGGACATAGGCCTCTTAATAGGCTTATCACTTGTAAATTGCAAAGAAAGTTTTAGATTTCAGGTTGCAATACAGGCTGAGATTTTTTTACAATACAAATGCAATTTTAAAAGGCATGAAGGTCAGAGACAAGGAGGTAGCCTCTGACACCGTTATATGAAGAAACGGCCCCCAGCTCAGACCCCGTCCTCCTCCTTTCCTGACTTTATTTTTAATCTAAAGCTGACACCTTCTCCATATTCTTCTCCTAAACATTCTGCTTTTAATCACATCCAATTAAGTTTTAAAAAAAGAAACTATCCAAAACTTTTAAAAATTTAATATGAATACCAGGGCCTGGGGATAAGAGAGCTGGCGTGGATGTTAGGGGAACATTGATAACTGACTGAAATATTTATTTAGTTAAACAGTTTTGTGTCAATTCTTGATTAGTTGTCATAGAATCATAGAATATTAGGGTTAGAATAGAACTCAGGAGGTCATCTAGTCCAACCCCCTGCTCAAAGCAGGACCAACACCAACTAAATCATCCCAGACAAGGATTTGTCAAGCCAGGCATTAAAAACCTCTAAGGATGGAAATTCTACCACCTCCCTATGTAACCCATTCCAGTGTTTCACCATCCTCCTAGTGAAATAGTGTTTCCGAATATCCAACCTAGACCTCCCCCACTGCAACTTGAGACCATTGCTCCTTGTTCTGTCATCTGCCACCCTGAGAACTGCCAAGCTCCATCCCCTTTGGAACCCCCCTTCAGGTAATTGAAGGCTGCTATCAAATCCCCCCTCACTCTTCTCTTCTGCAGACTAAGTAACCCCAGTTCCCTCAGCCTCTCCTCATATGTCGTGTGCCCCAGAGCCCTTATCATTTTTGTTGCCCTCTGCTGGACTCTCTCCAATTTGTACACATCCCTTCTGTAGTGGGGGGACCAAAACTGGACACAATACTCCAGGTGTGGCCACACCAGTGCCGAATAGAGGGGAAAAATCACTTCCCTCGATCTGCTGGCAATGCTCCTACTCATGCAGCCCAACATGCCATTGACCTTCTTGGCAACAAGGGCACACTGCTGACTCATATCCAGCTTCTCATCCACTGTAGTCCCCAGGTCCTTATCCTCATGCTTCGTTTTTTCAAGTTACCTTTAAAAGTCTGCGTTACTCCCTCTGTTTCATGACTTTTTAATTTTTTTTAAATTTATTTAGTTGAATGTGCTAAATAAGTTAATAATGAAAGATATATATTGATAAAACATTTAAGATACATTGTATTTAAGAACATTTTGTCTGTATCTACTGCCTCTCAAATACTAAAATATAGTTTTCACTAATACCTCATTCCTGCTTTTATTTAATTTATTAAATCCAAGTTTAATCAAATTAATTTACCTTCCATACTTTAAATTCTACAAGAGTTACAAGTCTACCTTGACAAAAAGGGCATAGTGTGTGGAAAAAGTAGTAAAAAGAGATAACTTGTTTTACATAAAATAGTTTACACTAGGCCTGCATTTTGTCTCAGACATGTGTATTAACCAATTTTACACCATTAGATTTCCTTTAAGTTAGGCCATGTGTGTGCATCCGTGTGTGTGTGGTAAAAAATAATCCTGAAAAAAAAATATGAATGTGTATGAGCGACTAATCTGAATGTATGCTTACAGTGGTTTATCTATAAAATAGTATACAAGTTGGCTTCAACTTATGCTTAATTGTTTTGGGAAGCAGGGCAGGGGATGGAAGAGTAAGTGGCGCTGTGTTTGTCTGTTCTATGTTTTGCTAATTTATTATTAATGATCATCTGTCCTGCAAAAAAATTAGAAACTTTAAAAGGCCTCTAATACAACTTAACCAACAGCAATCATTTCCAATAAGTATAACAGTCTATGAAGAAACACATTCCGCAGTTTCCACGGTAAACATCTGATGAAGTGAGCTGTAGCTCACGAAAGCTCATGCTCAAATAAATTGGTTAGTCTCTAAGGTGCCACAAGTACTCCTTTTCTTTTTGCGAATACAGACTAACACGGCTGTTCCTCTGAAACATTCCTTTGTGTAAACTGAATAAAGGAAATGGACATAAAGGTTAGATATGTTTTTCATTAGGGTCTGTCTACCATTTTTTAAAGACAAATGGTAAAGGAATTATATAGGAAGAAGGAATTTTATTCCTGGTTCAGAATGCAACAGATATAAGCCTAGCTGCTAAATTTACATAGGTTTTGTAAAACGTCTGATAAGGAAATCTGCATGAATGCTCGTTGAAGGGTCATGTTACTTCACATAAAAGCTAAAACACGCAAAAAAGTGTGTATGTGGGAGAGTGGCACATGCCAGCAGTCTTATCTCTGTCCTTTCAAAAATTATAAAGCCTTGGCTTTTTTTTAAAATGTAGGTTTTTATTGTAAAGCCCCTTGTAAATGACAGGGAATGGTATACTGTCCCATGGAATTGAAAACTTTCTTCAGACTTTACAAACAGTATATACTGTGACAGGTTTGGGCCAGATGGCTACAGGAGAGTGATCCCATTGGGATCTGGGAAGTGGGCGGGCAAAGTAAAACAACAGGGACAGGAGTGTGGTCAAAGGGTAAACCAAGGGAATCGGACGGGGACACCGAGCAGAGAACCCCGGACAGCGCCCACTGCGCCTCAAAGGCATCAAGGGAGTCAGTGGATGCCGCCCAGAGGAACTCTGCCCGGATACGTGAACTGACGGAGAATCGGAAATAGGCCCCACAGTCACAGGAGACTCCATTGGCCAACCTCCTCACTCAGGTTTTATAGATAGCCATTTTAACTAGGGCCAGGAGGAGGCTGACCAGGAGATCCTGTGACTTTGTGGGGCCACGGATAGGGAGTGCATAAATAAGAAGGTGAGGGGAAAAGTGCAACCAAAAACGTAATAAAATATTTGTGAGGAGCTGGAATAGGGGCTGCAGCCTGGCACACTCCAAATATACGTGTGCCAGAGTTTCCCTCACGCCGCAAAAAGGGCAGGTGTCTAGGATAGCGGTGAACCGCGCCAAGTACACGCCCGTGCTCACGGCTCCATGAAGGAGCAACCAACTGATATCCCGGCCACAGGACCAACGTGGAATATAGGCCGGCACACCAGGGCTCCTCATCCTCCAAAGGTGGCAGGAGGTCCCACCATTTTGTATCTGGGCGGGACATGAGAGTGAGGGTGTGAAGGGTATGGAGCATGAGTGTGTATAGATGTTTCCTTGGCGCGGTCTGGAAGCAGACCGGCTGCAGCTCGTGCAGCCGGCTCACGGTGAAGGGGTGGGGGGGGTCGGTTGGGTCCACGGGGCGGGGGCCCGATGAAAAAGTCCGGCAGGCCTCGGGTGGAGGGTGGGCGTGCCCTCGTGCAGGACCCCGTCGAGGTAAACCCGAGCAGATGGTGGCAAAGCGACCCTCACCTCCTGAAGTATGTGTCGGGGAATACAAGGTCTGGAGAGCCCCATGCGCTGAGCGAGCATCAAGGGATCCAGCCAGTCTCCCCGGTCGTAGTCCAGGAGGTCTCCGACTCTTGTGACTTCTGCCAGGACCAACCTCTGGTGCACCGAGGGGGACTCCGCCACCTGCACGCGAAGCTGGGGGTTGTGTAGCAGGGGCTCCGTGAGGAGATCTGCCCCCTCGGTGGCTGCCACAGACCTGGTCGTTGAGAGCAGTTTCCAGGTCCAGAGGAGGTCCTGGTAGAAGACCGGCAGCCTGGAGAGGTCTCGCGGAAGACCTCTCAGATGGAAATAAAGGAGCCGCCAGTCGTATCGGAGCCCTTGGAAGCGGCGCAGGAAGGCGTGCGCCAGTACGCTCCATGCCGGACTACCTACACCATAAAGGAGCCTCTGCAGGGCCCGGAGGTGGAAGACATGGATCTGAGTGTGCAGACACTTCAGGCCCTGCTCTCCCTCCTCCAGGGGCAGATGGAGAATCCCTGCAGGGACCCAGTGCAGTCCTGACTAGAAGAACTCCAGAATCTATGTCTGGAGGTTGGCCAGGAAACCCAGGGCTGGGACCAGGGTGTTGAGCCAGTACCAGAGCACGGACAGGACCAGTTGATGAAGCACCAGCACTCTCCCTCGAAGGGAGAGGCACCGGAGTAGTCCTGTCCATTTCCGGAGCCGCTCGATCACCCTGCCCTCTAAATCATGCCAGCTCTCCGGTGGAGAGGGATACGCGGCAGAAAGGTAAACGCCGAGATAGAGCAGCGGACCCGCGCTCCACCGGATGGCCTGAAGCATGGGTGGGAGGGAGCTCGCCTGCCAGCCGTCCCCAACCACCAGGCCAGAGCTCTTGACCCGGTTGACCCGGGCGGAGGAGGCTGCCGAATAGATGGCCTGGCAAGCCTCCATCCGCGCCAAGTCGCCCGGGTCCTGGACCACAAGGAGCACATCATCGGCGTACGCCGACAGGACCAGCCGCAGCACCAACCCCGTCAACCTCCTATAGAGGAGACAGAGGAAGGGCTCCATCGCCAGAGCGTACAGCTGGCCCGAGAGGGGGCACCCCTGCCATACTCCTCGCCTGAAGCTGACCGGTTTGGTCAGGGTCCAGTTGAGCCTGACCAGATACTCTGCGGAGGCATACAGCACCCGGAGAAAACCCACAAACTGGGGTCCGAAGCCAAACACTCGCAGAGTGCTCAGGAGATACCCGTGATCCACCCTGTCTAACGCCTTCTCCTGATCCAAGGACAGGAGGGCGAACGACAGACCATCCGTACACCCGAGTTCCAAAAGGTCCCGGACCAGATATAGATTGTCAAAGATGCTGCGGCCTGGGATGGTGTAAGTCTGGTCTGGATGGACCACGTAGCTGCAGCGAGGTGGCGTTTGCTACGACTTTGTAGTTCGTGCTGGGGAGTGAGACAGGACGCCAATTTCGTAAATTGCGGAGGTCCCCCTTCTTCGACAATAAGGCGAGCACGGCTCGCTTGCACGAAAGAGGGAGGACCCTGCTCTGGTGACTAGGTCTGGGCCGAGGACGTCCCAGAACACGTGGTAGAACTCCACGGTCAGCCCGTCCATGCCCAGAGATTTATTGGTGGGCATGCGACGGAGGGCTTCTGAGAACTCAGCCAGAGTGAGAGGCAGCTCTAGCCGGTCTCGGTCGCCCGCACTGACCGTAGGGACCTCCTCCCAGAGCACTCTGCAAGCTTTAGGATCGGTCGGATCCGGAGAGAAAAGGCTTGCGTAGAAGGCTCTCGCCCTCCTCCACATCTCCACCGGATCCGTGAGGGGGATGCTGTCTTCTGCCAGAAGGCAGGTGACATGTTTCTTGGCCCCCCTCCTTTTCTCCAGGGCGTAGAAGAAGCGGGAGCCGCGATCCATCTCCGAAAGGAGGAGGATGCGGGATCAAACAAAGGCACCCCAGGCCCGATGGTCCTCGAGGGCCCGGAGCTCCTCCCCTTCTCCCGGCACACTCCGCAGAGGGGCGGATCCTCGGGGTTGGTGGCCAGATGCCTCTCCAGCTCTAAAATCTCCTGTTCCAATTGCTCTACTGCCACATCCCTCCGTCGGCTGGCGCCCCGGGTGTAGTCACGGCACAAGAGCCGGGTGCGCACCTTCCCCAGGTCCCAACACCGACACGCTGAGGGAAAGGCACACCGCTGCCCTTGCCAGGCCAGCCAGAACTCCCGCAAGGACGTCACGAAGCCCACACCCTCCAACAAGCTGTTGTTGAAATGCCAATAGGCCAGCCCCTGCCTCTCCGCGCAGAGGGAGGCCGTCACGGTGGCTAAATGATGGTCAGAAAATGGGGTCGGCCAGATGCTGGAGGAGTGGGCTCATGAAAGGAGGAAGCGTGATAAATAAATGCGGTCCAACCAGGAGTGGCGCGACCGATGGGCCTCCACCCGGACAAAGGTGAATGTGGAAATGTCATCCGGGTGGTGGTCACGCCAGACGTCCACCAGGGAGTGGTGTTTGATTGTCTCCCAGAGGACATCTGCGGCGGCCAGCCAATGCTCGGTCCCGCTCCTCGAGGGTGGTGTTAAAGTCCCCACCCAGGACCAGGCACTCATGAGGATCCAAGGTGCCGAGGAAGGCGGACGCCTGCTGATAGAATTGTAGCCAATCCGGGCCTGATGTTGGGGCATAGACGTTAACGAGGTTGACCACGAGCCCCTCCATATGGACCTGGAGGTGCAGCAGGCGGCCCGGCACAGCCTCGGCAACCCCCGGCACCTCGGGCCGTAGGTCAGGGGAGAACAGGGTCGTTACTCCAGCCGTACAAACTGTGAGATGGCTAAAGTAGACCCTGTCCCCCCAATCCAGCCGCCAGCTGTCTTCGGCGGTCGGATCCGTATGGGTGTCCTGCAGGAAGACCACAGAGTACCCCCCTCCCGAAGGAAGGAGAGCACCTGGGACCTGCAGAGACCCACCCTACAGCCCCTAGTGTTCAATGTTGCGAAGATGAGTGGTGCAATGAGGAGGGCTGGGGGGGATCCTTGCCGGCAGGGACGCTTGCAGCCCCCATTGGGCCACGCAGCAAACTGTGACCTACCGTGTAGGTAAGCAACGAGCCACGGAAGCTGCGGACTCGCTGGTAGGCTGCGGCGACCTGCTTCCCTGTCCTTTTACCCTCCCCCATAAGGGCCCTTGCGGCCCGGAGAATCTGATGAAAGTCCCCCCATCGCTGGAGAGCAAGCTGTACCTTGTTGCGGGAGCCACGGACGCCTTCTAAAAACTCCCGCAACTCCTCTCGCAGCGCATGGGGGAGTGGGGTTACTGTCTCCTGGTCATCCCCTAACAGGGCCCTTGGTACAGCCCCGTGGCCCACCGAGACGGGCTGGCAGGGTGCGGACCCCCGATGGGGCGCTCGATGGGCTGGCGCCACGCGGCCCACCTCGAACCCTGGGGCAATAGGGGGCGGCAGAGGGAAGACAGCAGCCCCTAGTGGGTCGGGGCAGGGAAACACAAAGGCCGCTCCCTGGGGGTCATCTGCTGGAAAAGGGAAGGAGACAGCCCCAGGGACAGCAATAACATTGCAGGAGGTGGACGGGATAGGGACAGGGTCAGCATCAAGGGCAGGGCTGGGATCAGGGGCAGGGGCGAGATTCTGGGCTTCAGAAGCCAAGCAGCTGGGTGGTGGCAGCTCTCGGTCAGGCTCAAGGGTTGGAGGGGAGTGGGGAGGGGCTCTCGATGCCTGGCACAGGCTCTATGGTGGGTTTGGCAGCCACGGCATCAGGAGGTGGACTGTCTTCTGTAGGGCCCCCGCCCAGAAAGGAGGTCGATTGCTTCACACCAACAAGGGGTGCCCCTGGTGGCTCGGATCCCGGCCGTGTGGCACTGGCCATCACCTGAACAGGCTCGACGACTGTCAGTGGGGTGCCTTCTGCAGCTGGGTTGATGGAGAAGTCCAGCGGCTCCTCGGAGGTGGGAGCGGAAGCAACAATTAGGGGGAGGGAGCATGGGGAAAGGGGGGCTGGAGAGAGGTCGCCCAGATCGAGGCCCGCTGGCAAAGGGCCGTCCTCCCGCTGGGTGACCGGGGTCAGACCTAGGGCCTCGATCTCGTATATGGAGGGGAGATCGCTTTCCGCCACCCCAGTGTTCTCCCCACCGGCACCTGACACGACGTTCACCTCGGGGCTCACAGAGGCTTCAGATGGTACCAGGGCAGGAGGGGCTCTCTCGGGGGCCTCGGAGGGGAGGGACTCCCCTGGAGGGGAGATACTGCCTTCCAGTGCTTCCACGTCTTCCCCAGCCAGCACCGGTGGATGGAACACAGCCGTGGGCAAAGTGGAAGGCTCGGCCTTGGTGTCCCCCTTCCTGGTCTTCCGGGGGGCCTACTTATCAGATGGGAGGAGCGGAGCTTGAGCCTTCCTCTTGCTCCCGCTTCCCCTGTACTAGGGCCCAGCCCTCCATGGCATCATCTGGGGGCTGGCTAGCAGGGGTCAGGTCAGAGGCGATGGCTCAGGGACTCGGGAGGGTAACATTGGGGCAGCACGAGGGAGGGAAGATTCCCCCTGGGGCGGGCCCTCTCCTATGCCCAGCAGTGTCCCTGCTGCATCCTCCTCCACAGGCCCTGCCAGATTGCAAGAAGCAGGGGTGGGGCTCTCCCGCTCGTCTGGGCATAGTCGGGGAGGTGCTCCGAGCGGGAGCAGTGGTGGGCTGGGAAGGAGGAGGGGCGGCTTCGGGGGCCGGGCAGCCAGGGGCGCTGGCGATGATGGGGCCAGTGCCCTGCTGGGGCTCGGGGGTTCCAGATGCCCCTCCTTGCCGGGCCAAGGGGCAGTCTCTCCGGACATGCCCCATCACCCGGCAGAGGTAGTACTGGGCCTCCCCTGTGGAGTAATGCACCCAATAATGGGCCCCCTGGTAGGGGACCAAGAATGACCCCTCGATCGCCTCCCTGTCATGTGCCGCCGGTGGCAGTTGAAGCGGCACCTGCCAGTGGAACGAGAGGACGTGACGGAGGGCGGGGTCTTTGCAGCCCAGTGGGAGAGGGCTGACAATGGAGATGGGTTTCCCCAGGGTAGAGAGGGCTGGTTACAGGGCGGCATTGGGAAGAAAGGAAGGGACAGAGGTCAGGACCAGACGGATGCCCAGGTCCTCTAGCGGCTCCAGGGGGATGAACATGCCCTCCACCGCCAGTCCCTTCTCCACCGCCTCCTGGGCGGCGGCCTCCAATGCTAAGACGACGACGACCTTTCCGTACATTTTGGAGGCCGCCAAAATAGCCGTGGGCCCCACCACCCTCGCCAACGCCCGCACGTAGGTCTCCACGTGGGGCGAGGCGGGCACCAGGAGGCAACGGATGATGTGCTTCCTGGGTATGGTGGGAAAGGGGCCCCGGCCGCTATAGCTGGTCGCGGAGGCGGTGGGCGGGAGAGATGACGGAGAGGTAGGTGGGGGGGCTGCCGCCACCTGGGCGTACGCCCTGGGGGCCGGGGGAGGGACACCTGCAGAGCTGGTGGAGGGAACAGCGGGGAGGGATGCTGTGGCCGGTGGTGAGGCCGCTGCAGTGGGCGCAGCCCCTGCCGTGGAGGGCTTGGTCTTTTTTGTGGGGCCATTACCCTTCTTTTTTCCTTGGTCCTTCCCGCCGGCTGGGGGCACTTCCCAGGGTTGGAGGGGTCGAGGGACGAGGCAGCAGCAGAGGTCACCCCGGTGTCCACCTCTGCCGGTGCCCCAGCGGGGGCAGTAGCAGGTGGTTCGGCTACGCCAGCGGAGGTAGAGACTCGGAGGGGCAACGGGGGGGGGGGGGGCAGGTGGGGTTTTCTGGAGGGGCCCCACCCATCTCGTCCCCCACCATTGTGAGCAGGGAGGGAAGATGAGACACCAGAAAGAGAAGGGGGAAAAGGGGAAGCAAGTCAATCACTCCTCCCCGCTAGGCTGCAGGCAGGGGAGGAGGGCGCCAAAGGGGGTGGGTTGGACGAGGGGGGCAATCAGGGGTTGGGGCAATAACCAACACTGGGTGGGATTCCGGCTCCTCTACCTGCACTAGGGGAGGGAGGGATACAATAGCATTGGGGGTGCAGTTTAAAGAGGGTTTAAACTAAAACGGGGAGTGGCACAAGCGCATGGGATGGGGCATGGGCGCACGGAGCAAGGGGCTGAGCGGGCTGGAGGTAGGGCAGGGAACCAAGGGGCTAGCTTCAGAGGCTGGGGCAGGGCAAACAAACAAAGGCTGCAGAGGGAAATGGGCGGGGCAGGCAAAAAAACTGAAGCTAGTAAGGGGGGCTGGGACAAAAGGGGGGGGCAAAAGCTGCAAAGGGAAAATGGGGCAGGTAGCAAGGGGAAAAGCTGTGAGGTGGGCAGTCCGGGGCGTGGTGGGGGTACATGCGCCCACATGCGCTTCCACAAAGTCAGTGGGGGTGGTGAAGGGGGCAGTGGTGGGGGTGGTGGTGGGAGTTGGGGGACACACAGATGGATCGGGGGGCAGGCTCCACACCACACCCCCTGTGTCCCCACAAACACAGTCAAGGCCCCCACCACAAGAGCACAGTTCAAAAGTTACTCAGTCTTAAGGCCCCCTCTATGGTGGTCTGCAGAGGCTCTAGGTGTTCCCCCACTGGTAGATGGTCCTCTTCTTCTCCTCCTTGGGGCTTTAGCAGCTCCAGGCAGTAAACTCTACAGCAGCAGCTCCAGGAACTCCAGGTGGTGGTCGAGGCAGGCAGAAAGGACCCCTCTCAGGTGGTGGTGGTGGTGGTGTCCATGGCAGCAATGGCTGGGACTGGGGTCTCTCACTCTCCCCCTCTGGAGCGGGCTAGAGGGCCCCCCCAAGGGGCTGCAGTTGGAGCAGTTGCAGCACCCGAGGATAAAGAAGGTGTTGGGAGGAGGCCATGGGGAAGTAGCCCAGGGAGTTGTAGCTGTCACACAGCTGTTCCAGGAGGCACTCTAGACAGCTGCATTCCACAGGGCCCTGGGCTGGAACCCGGAGCAGAGGGCGGGCCCGGGTTCCCCCCAAACCTCCCAACTCCTGGTCAGACACAGGAGGAGTCGACCTGGATTGTGGGTTCACGAAAATGGCCAAACTGAGGGCTGCTGTGAAAGTCCAAAGCGAGCAAATCCGCCAATATGCTCAAGACCCACCAAGGTAGAGGAGGAACTTTGTCACAATACATGTAAACTATCTTTATAGGTTTTATTTGTTTGGGGTTGCTTTTGGATGCTGGGCAACTCACTTAGATAAAGCTTTACTAAGATTAAGAGGTCTCCTTACAGCTAATGCCAATAGGTGCTAATTTCCAAGTAAGGCTGATTGCTATATTTAAACAGGTTTTGTAAAAAGTTTAATAAAAATATTCACAAGCATGCCCCTTTTGACTGGTATTTTAGCACTAATTTATGTTTTAATATAATACAGTAAATGCTTCTATACAAAGCCATGGGTTTAGAAAAACCTTCAAAGTGACTCAGGGAAATGTGATGCAATTTAATATTCTGTGATGTGCGATTCTGCAAAAGGTACCACTATTAAAGAGTTCCGCCAATGAGGCATGATTTGTGGCAAGCTCCTATACAAGGGTTTCTGCATTTTGCAAGTAATAGTCTGTGGCGTGAGAAGCTTCTCTCTTCTCTCTGCCTTTTTTCCTTTCTTGCTTTATTAAAACTTTCTTAGTCATTTTGAAAAGTGGTTGTAAATTAACTGTACCCTGTACAATATAACTAACTCTATGATACTATTCTCTGTCTCTATCACTAATATTATATGACCTTTGTATATTTGTTTAATCAACTTTATTTAGAATTGTACTAATTGCATAAAATTATTTTTTCTAAGAATGAATGATTACATATGTCTTAATACCTCTCCTTTATTCCTCTGTAATTAAAACTATGTACAATTATTTAATTACTTTATTTAGAAATGCATTAACTACACATTTCAGAGTAACAGCCGTGTTAGTCTGTATTCACAAAAAGAAAAGGAGTACTTGTGGCACCTTAGAGACTAACCAATTTATTTGAGCATAAGCTTTCGTGAGCTACAGCTCACTTCATCGGATGCATGCCCAAATAAATTGGTTAGTCTCTAAGGTGCCACAAGTACTCCCTTTCTTTTTATTAACTACATAAAAAGCAACTGCATATAAAATATATTTTCCTCTAAAAATGCATGTTAATATTACTTTACTCATAAGAACATAAGAATGGCCATACCAGTTCAGATCAATGGTCCATCTAGCCCAGTATCCGGTCTCTGACAGTGGCTAGTGCCAGATAGAATCATAGAATATCAGGGTTGGAAGGGACCTCAGGAGGTCATCTAGTCCAACCCCCTGCTCAAAAGCAGGACCAATCCCCAATTAAATCATCCCAGCCAGGGCTTTGTCAAGCCTGACCTTAAAAACTTCTAAGGAAGGAGATTCCACCACCTCCCTAGGCAACGCATTCCAGTGTTTCACCACCCTCCTAGTGAAAAAGTTTTTCCTAATATCCAACCTAAACCTCCCCCACTGCAACTTGAGACCATTACTCCTTGTCCTGTCCTCTTCTACCACTGAGAATAGTCTAGAACCATCCTCTCTGGAACCACCTCTCAGGTAGCTGAAAGTAGCTATCAAATCCCCCCTCATTCTTCTCTTCTGCAGACTAAACAATCCCAGTTCCCTCAGCCTCTCCTCATAAGTCATGTGTTCCAGACCCCTGATCATTTTTGTTGCCCTTCGCTGGACTCTTTCCAATTTATCCACATCCTTCTTGTAGTTTGGGGCCCAAAACTGGATACAGTACTCCACATGAGGCCTCACCAATGTCGAATAGAGAGGGACGATCACGTCCCTCGATCTGCTTGCTATGCCCCTACTTATACATCCCAAAATGCCATTGGCCTTCTTGGCAACAAGGGCACACTGCTGACTCATATCCAGCTTCTCGTCCACTGTCACCCCTAGGTCCTTTTCCGCAGAACTGCTGCCTAGCCATTTGGTCCCTAGTCTGTAGCTGTGCATTGGGTTCTTCCGTCCTAAGTGCAGGACCCTGCACTTATCCTTATTGAACCTCATCAGATTTCTTTTGGCCCAATCCTCCAATTTGTCTAGGTCCCTCTGTATCCTATCCCTCCCCTCCAGCGTATCTACCACTCCTCCCAGTTTAGTATCATCCGCAAATTTGCTGAGTGCAATCCACACCATCCTCCAGAACATTTATGAAGATATTGAACAAAACCGGCCCCAGGACCGACCCCTGGGGCACTCCACTTGACACCGGCTGCCAACTAGACATGGAGCCATTGATCACTACCCGTTGAGCCCGACAATCTAGCCAACTTTCTACCCACCTTATAGTGCATTCATCCAGCCCATACTTCTTTAACTTGCTGACAAGAATACTGTGGGAGACCGTGTCAAAAGCTTTGCTAAAGTCAAGAAACAATACATCCACTGCTTTCCCTTCATCCACAGAACCAATAATCTCATCATAGAAGGCGATTAGATTAGTCAGGCATGACCTTCCCTTGGTGAATCCATGCTGACTGTTCCTGATCACTTTCCTCTCATGTAAGTGCTTCAGGATTGATTCTTTGAGGACTGGCTCCATGATTTTTCCGGGGACTGAAGTGAGGCTGGCTGGCCTGTAGTTCCGAGGATCCTCCTTCCTTTTTTTAAAGATGGGCACTACATTAGCCTTTTTCCAGTCATCCGGGACTTCCCCCGTTCGCCACGAGTTTTCAAAGATAATGGCCAATGGCTCTGCAATCACAGCCGCCAATTCCTTTAGCACTCTCGGATGGAACTCGTCCGGCCCCATGGACTTGTGCACGTCCAGCTTTTCTAAATAGTCCCTAACCACCTCTTTCTCCACAGAGGGCTGGCCATCTATTCCCCATGTTGTGATGCCCAGTGCAGCAGTCTGGGAGCTGATCTTGTTAGTGAAGACAGAGGCAAAAAAAAGCATTGAGTACATTAGCTTTTTCCACATCCTCTATCACTAGGTTGCCTCCCTCATTCATTAAGGGGCCCACACTTTCCTTGGCTTTCTTCTTGTTGCCAACATACCTGAAGAAACCTTTCTTGTTACTCTTAACATCTCTCACTAGCTGCAGCTCCAGGTGCGATTTGGCCATCCTGATTTCATTCCTATATGCCCGAGCAATACTTTTATACTCTTCCCTGGTCATATGTCCAACCTTCCACTTCTTGTAAGCTTCTTTTTTATGTTTAAGATCCGCTAGGATTTCACCATTAAGCCAAGCTGGTCGCCTGCCATATTTACTATTCTTTCAACACATCGGGATGGTTTGTCCCTGTAACTTCAACAGGGATTCCTTGAAATACATCCAGCTCTCCTGGACTCCTTTCCCCTTCATGTTAGTCCCCCAGGGGATCCTACCCATCCGTTCCCTGAGGGAGTCAAAGTCTGCTTTCCTAAAGTCCAGGGTCTGTATCCTGCTGCTTACCTTTCTTCCCTGTGTCAGGATCCTGAACTCAACCAACTCATGGTCACTGCCTCCCAGATTCCCATCCACTTTTGCTTCCCCTACTAATTCTTCCCAGTTTGTGAGCAGCAGGTCAAGAAAAGCTCCCCCCCCTAGTTGGCTCCTCTAGCACTTGCACCAGGAAATTGTCCCCTATGCTTTCCAAAAACTTCCTGGATTGTCTATGCACCGCTGTATTGCTCTCCCAGCAGATATCAGGAAAATTAAAGTCACCCATGAGAACCAGGGCGTGCAATCTAGTAGCTTCTGCGAGCTGCCGAAAGAAAGCCTCATCCACCTCATCCCCCTGGTCCGGTGGTCTATAGCAGACTCCCACCACTCCATCACTCTTGTTGCTCACACTTCTAAACTTAATCCAGAGACACTCAGGTTTTTCTGCAGTTTCGTACCGGAGCTCTGAGCAGTCATACTGCTCCCTTACATACAGTGCTACTCCCCCACCTTTTCTGCCCTGCCTGTCCTTCCTGAACAGTTTATAACCATCCATGACAGTACTCCAGTCATGTGAGTTATCCCACCAAGTCTCTGTTATTCCAATCACGTCATAATTCCTTGACATCACCAGGACCTCCAGTTCTCCCTGCTTGTTTCCAAGGCTTTGTGCATTCGTATATAAGCACTTGAGATAACCTGCTGATCGCCCTTCATTCTCAGTATGAGGCAGGAGCCCTCCCCTCACAGACATTCCTGCCTGGTTCAGAAAGAATGAACAGAATAGGGTAATTTCAAGTGATCCGTCCCCTGTCATCCAGTCCCAGTTTTTGGAGGATTAGGGACATCTGGAGCATGGGATTCTGTCCCTGACCATCTTGGCTAATAGCCATTGATTGACCTATCCTCCAGGAACTTAACTTGTTCTCTTTTTAATCGTTAGACTTTTGGCCTTCAGAACATCCCATGGCAACCAGTTCCACAGCCTGACTGTGTGTTGTATGAAGAAATACTTCCTTATGATTGTTTTAAATCTCCTACTTATTAATTTCATTGGGTGACCCCTAATTATTGTAAAAAGAAAAGGAGTACTTGTGGCACCTTAGAGACTAACCAATTTATTTGAGCATGAGCTTTCGAAAGCTCATGCTCAAATAAATTGGTTAGTCTCTAAGGTGCCACAAGTACTCCTTTTCTTTTTGCGAATACAGACTAACACGGCTGTTCCTCTGAAACCTAATTATTGTGTTATGCAAAGGGATAAATAACACTTCTCAACTCACTTGCTTCCTACCTTTCATGATTTTATAGCCCTCTGTCATATCCCCTCTTAGTCATCTCTTTTCTAAGCTGAACAGTGCCAGTCTTTTTAATCTCTCCTCCTAGGGAAGCTGTTTCACACTCTTAATCATTTTCATTGCCCTTCTCTGTAGGCCGGGCTCTGGCTGTAGTCCCCTGTGATCAACCTCAGCAGATCTGCCTTACGCCCAATCCCGGCAATGCTGCTGCCTGCAGGAGCAGCAACAGTGGTATCTACTGACCAGAGTCCTTGAAGCAAAGTATTATGTACTCAGGGCCAAAGTACTTCAGAGAACAGAGATTGTATGCCTGTCCACCTTGCCAGAAGTCTAACCATCTTCCGCATGGGGACCCTGTGGGTCTGACTTCCTACAGAGTCCTGCTCAGAGACTCTCCGGGTTAGCTCATCTCCCATGACAGCCCCAGGCCATTGACACCCCCCTCCTCAGAACGCTTTTAACTACTTAATGACAGGTTTCAGAGTAACAGCTGTGTTAGTCTGTATTCGCAAAAAGAAAAGGAGTACTTGTGGCACCTTAGAGACTAACCAATTTATTAGAGCATAAGCTTTCGTGAGCTACAGCTCACTTCATCAGATGCATATCGTGGAAACTGCAGCAGACTTTATATATACACAGAGAATATGAAACAATACCTCCTCCCATCCCACCCCTCCTCCCACCCCACCAGGTGGGCCTGATGATCACTTTAGATAAGCTATTACCAGCAGGACAGTGGGGTGGGAGGAGGTATTGTTTCATATTCTCTGTGTATATATAAAGTCTGCTGCAGTTTCCACGATATGCATCTGATGAAGTGAGCTGTAGCTCACGAAAGCTTATGCTCTAATAAATTGGTTAGTCTCTAAGGTGCCACAAGTACTCCTTTTCTTTTAACTACTTAGTGTCCTTTTGATATCCAGGCTCCCAGCCTGGCCTGCATCTTCACTGCAACAGGATCTAGGATCCTCAAATAGGATCCTCAAATCCTCCCCTTTTGTGTTTCAAGTGGGTGCCTGGATGTTATCTATGGAGCTACTGTGTTGCCTTCCTGCACAATCACCATTAAATTCAAGCTGTCCAGATGTATAACAGACACTCCATTACGCTCAATGTAAGTTATACAGTCTCTCTCAGTAATTACGTTACACATCTGTATTCTTAGTTTATTACACAGCAGCTCCACGACTGTCACAAATCCTTTCTAGGGAAAGTGGACCACCTCAAGGAGACAGCATTATACAGGATACCAGTGGCAGCCCTGTCACCAGACTATTCCAGACATGGAGGGCCTGTCACCTCCTCCTGGTCCTACACTACTTCCTATATAATAATCTACGTGCCACAAATCCTGAGGAAAGATCTGGGGGGAAAACTATCTAATTTCCTAGTGCTTCTTGACTAGTGTCACAGATAAAGACTGTGGGTCCAATTCTTGGCCCATTCTGGCTCTGTGTGGTCTACCTGGGCTGCAAAAATGGAACAGAAACATCCTTCGACTAGCATGCTGGACATATGCCCAGTGTGGAGGAGTCCATAGCAGGCACAGAGGTGGCAGAGGTCCCTGGTGGAGGGGCTGTGTTGGGGTGGGTAGGGGGGAGTGGCTCAAGCACAATACATTCCTGCTGGTAGGTGGTCCCTAGAGCTCCCCCTAGCTGCTCTGCGCCTGGGGCCAGGCTGGGGAGAGAATCTGTGAACCGTATAAACTAGACACAGCAGAGAACCTGGCCCACAGAATACGTAAGGAATTAAGTTTTAGTTTGCAGTTGCTGCATAAACGGAATCACCACACAGCCAGTGCAGACCAGAGCCAGCAGCGCAAGGGGCTGCTTCAAACTGGAGGACAGGCAGGAAGTAGCTGACTGTTGACCTCTCTACAGGTCACAAACTCCACTGCAAAGCTTACACCCCTGATAAAGCTCATGGCTCATTCCCCACCTGGTCTCACACAAGGCCACAGACCCAAGCCTGGCCATCTACAGCAGCCTGCATCTTTGGAGAGCAATCCTTCTGGTTGTGACAAATGAAACCAGCAATGACTTAAAGCAAATAAGACACATCAGCTGCTGCAGCCATAAGAAACTAGCATTTTCAGTTTGCTTTTTCTGATCTGGCGCATCATGCTCATAAATAATGAAAGTAACTAAAAGCTACTGGAAAATACACACACTCCTCCCTTATGAAAGGATGAGAAAAAACCCCAATTATAAAAGGACATTTCTTCCAGCTAGGAATAATTTGTCATGTAATTCTCTGAAGACAGCAACAGCAGCATATGTGCACTACACTCCCTTCTGAGTGATTTGTGATTGCATATATATTCGGAGGCGTCTAATGAGGGATTTTTACAGTACACATCCTGCTGAGCATCTCAGGAGGTAGAGAGAGAGATCAGCTGAGACCCAGCCTTCAGCTCTCAGTTCCTCTCACGTTCTTCTCAAGAGGAGCTGGGAAGAGAGTGGGTGTGGGTGTGAAGAGGGGGCACGACCCTTAACTCACTACTGATATTTCAGCTTTTCACTCACATTGGATGTGCAGCATCCTGGATTCTTTTCCTCAAATGACTGACGGTGGTGAGGGTACCGAAGGATACATAACTAACACCTATGTGAGGCCTTTAGTGTTCAGTGTAGGAACAGACACACCAGCAAGTCCTCCACAGCAGAGCATGTGCTGTGCCCAAACACCAAATGGCAGAAAACCATTGCAAGAGCACCGCAGTCAGAAAGGCAAGCATAGCCCTACATGGGCAGCGTGTCTCACTGGGCTAAAGGGCTGCAAGGTCAACACCCCGTTCAAACAAGGTCACTAACGAGGCTGTGGTTTGTAGAACACAAAGATAGTAGCTTCCTCTGTACGATAGTGGAACACAAGATTCGAGCACAAGATGGAACGGAGGTCACAGCACGCACACATGCCTCCCTAACATTGGCACCACCCATCAGAAATGCCAGGCCTGCCAGCTTGGACAAAGGCTGTATGGGAAGGAAGCAAGAGATGCTGTTGATAGCGAGAGGTTGTTACTAGGACACTGTAGATCAGTGGCTCTCAACTTTACCAGACTACTGTACCCCTTTCAGGAGTCTAATTTGTCTTGCGGACCCCCAAGTTTCACCTCACTTAAAACTACTTGCTTACAAAATCAGACGTAAAAATACAAAAGTGTCACAGCCCCACTGTTACTGAAAAATTACTTACTTCCTCATTTTTACCATAATTATATTTTAGTTATAAAATAAATCCATTGGAATATCAATACTGTACTTACATTTCAGTGTGTAGTATAAAAAGCAGTTTAAACAAGTCATTGTCTGTATGAAATTTTAGTTTGTACTGACTTCGCTAGTGCTGTTTATGTAGCCTATTGTAAAATAGGCAAATATCTAGATGAGTTGATGTACCCCCTGGAAGACCTCTGCGTACTCACAGGGGTACGCGTACCCCTGGTTGAGAACCACTGCTGTAGAATGCACCACAGCCTTTGATAAAATTTTCAATGATTAATTACTCTCCCTGTTAAAAATTTGCACCTTATTTTCAGTGTGAATTTGTCTAATTTCAACTTTCAGAGTGTTCTAAGCAGTCATGGGATAAGGGGGGAGGTCTTCTCATGGATCAGGAACTCGTTAAAAGACAGGAAACAAAGGGTAGGAATAAACGGTCAGTTTTCAGAACGGAGCAAGGTAAATAGCAGGGTCCCCCAGGGATCCTTACTGGGACCAGCGCTCTTCAACATATTCACAAATGATCTGGAAAAAGGGGTAAACAGCGAGATGGCAAAATGTTCAGATGATACAAAATTATTCCAGTTAGTTAAGTCCAAAGTAGACTGCAGAGAGTTATAAAGGGATCTCACAAAACTGGGTGACTGGGCACCAAAATGGCAGGTGAAGTTCATTGTTGATAAATGCGAACTAAAGCACATTGGAAAACATAATCCCAACTATACACACAAAATGATGAGGTCTAAATTAGCTGTTACCACTCAAGAAAGAGATCTTGGAGTCATCATGGATAGTTCTCTCAAAACATCTGCTCAATATGCAGTGGCAGTCAACAAAGATAACAGAATGTTAGGAACCATTAGAAAAGGGATAGATAATAAGACAGTAAATATTATAATACCACCATATAAATCCATGGTAGGCCCACCTTGAACTGCGCGTAGTTCTGGTTGCCTCAACTCAAAACAAACAACTAGAATTGGTACAGAGATGGGCAATAAAAATGATTAGGGGTATGGAAGAGTTTCCATATGAGAAGAGCTTGAAAAGACAACTAATGGGGGATATGATAGAGGTCTATAAAATCATGAATGGTGTAGAGATAGTGAATAAGGAAATGTTATATACTCCTTCACATAACACAAGAAACAGGGGTCACCCAATGAAATGAATAGGCAGCAGGTTTAAAACTAACAAAATAAAGTACTACTTCACACAGCACACAGTTAACCTGTGGAAATCATTGCCAAGAGATGTTGTGAAGGCCGAAACTATAACTGGTTTCAAAAAAGAATTTGATAAGTTCATGGAGGATAGGTCTATCAATGTCTATTAGCTAAGATGGTCATGGATGCAACCCCATGCACTGGGTGTCCCTAACGTCTGACTACAGAAGCTGGGAGTGGACAACAGGGAACGGGTCACTCATTGATTGCCCTGTTCTGTTCATTCCCTCTGAAGCACCCAGCATTAGCCACTGTCAGAAGACAGGTAAATGGCCTATTGGTCCAACCCAGTATGACCATTTTTATGTCCTGTGAGGGTCTGCTAGATTGTCTGAGAAATTGAAGACCTCATTATCAAATATTTGTTCCCTATGTAGGTACTCTAGTCCATAAATCTTCCCTTAACCTTTTCATTGTTAAGCTAAAGAGACTGAGCTCCTTGAGTCATGTTTTCCATTCGTTTTATCATTCTCATGGCTCTTCTCTGAACACTCTTCAATTTATCACCATCCTTCTGTAATTGTGGACACCAGAACAGGACACAGTATTCCAGCAGCTATTGCACCAATGCCAAAGACAGAGGTAAAATAAAGCTTCTACTCCTACTTGAGAGTCCCCTGTTTATGCATCCAAGAATTGATCTCATTAGCTCGTTTGGCCACAGCGCTGCAATTTGAGCTCATGTTCAGTTGATTATCCACCATGACGTCCAAAGTCTGATTTTTCAGTCACTGCTTCCCAGAACAGAATTCCCATCCTATAAGTATGGCCTACATTCTTTGTTCTTAGATGTAAACAATTACATTTAGCCATACTGCTTGTGCCCAATTTTACCTAGCAATTCAGATCACTTAGTGTCAGTGACCTGTCCTATCCATTACTTACCACTCCTCCAATTTTTGTGTCATCTGCAAACTTTATCAGTGATTATTTTATATTTTCTTCCAGGTCATTAATAAAAATGTTAAATAGTGTAGTGCCAAGAACTGATCTCTTAAGGACCCTGTTAGAACCCCAATCCTCTGGAGATTCTCCCATTGTCAGTTTGTGTGTATTATTTGCAATGTCAGTGCTGGTTTTGTGTATGGTCTTATATACATGTTTGTTACAATGCTGGTGTGCTAGCTCTTTGTTATACAGAAATTTAATAAAGATCCTTATCATTAATATCCTAATTAAAATAACCTAAAATTAACCAGGATGCACATGCAACTCTCCGGGCCTCAGCAGCACTCCCACTCCCTCATTTGGAGGACTGTGCCTTAAAATATGCTCCAAGTGTTAAATACAGCAGCAAAATACTTTTGACGAGCTAATGATCCACGAGGAGGAAATGCCATAACTGCAATGAAGATATAAGAAGGGAATCTTTGACAAGAGACAATGAAGAAAAAATGAGATGCACAAACTCTGGAAACAGGCTTTGCTACAAACATATTCCAGCGCAGGCCTGAACAGCGCGTGTTAAAACAAGAGACAGAGAAGTCATCATGCCATGGAGGAGAAATTTAGAAGAGACTGGTGCTGCCACTGCCAGATTTCTGATCACTTTATCTGCCCCACAATTACCAATGTCCAGAAGAGCTGCACTGCACTTCTGGCAGGCTCTTAGATGCAAGCTAGCTTGATATGTCCCCAGAAAAGAAAAGCGTACAGGATTTTGGTGCTCTGAAAAAGTGGAGACACAGAACTCACACTAATTTGGTCTCAGTGTAAGATACATATAAATGCATCTTTACTATTTCTCAAATTCTTAAGAGGTTGCACAACTCAAAGCTGGACTTCTCCATAAGTGATAAAAACCCATTACAGCTATGGAAATAATAGTGAGTGGGTGGGTATGGGAAATCAAGAGAGTAATGAAGACGGAATTTTATCAGGTGACCTAACATTTTATTCCGATACAGCTGCACTGAAAAAGTCTGTTTATAAACTGCAGCTCTTCCCATGACATTTGCTGGAGGTAGGATTATTGTTTAGAATTTTTTAAATGTCTTAACTTCAAAGGTGAACAGAATTTTCCAGCTGTTCTCTACACTTCCACTTGTCCAACACATGTCATTAGAGACAGCTGAGCAAAATAATTCTCAAGTAGTTTAGCTCTTTCATTTCATGTCCACCTATGCACGGAAGATGACCCCAACTGACAATGTTCTCTACAATAGGTCTTCTCTGACCTAACCCTCAAGTGATGTTGAGCGTGACTTAGCAGCTAATATATATGGAAAGATTCAGCCATTTTCAACATTGTTATAGAAGTGAGATGGATACCATGCTCAACCAGGTCTCCATCATGCTTTCTGTAAGAATTTTAAAACAGTTTTGTTTCATCTACACTAGCAGATGAAAGCCATATTCCAACATCAGTTATAGGGATCTGGCCAGATGAGTTAATGATTAATGGCTAAATTAGTAATGGGTTGTTTGTCCAGTAGAGAGGTTCTCTTTCCATCTTAAAACCCAGCAACTACAATTTATTGGTATTGCAGTAGCACCTCCAGTCCCATTGTGGTAGGCACTGTGAGATCCACAGTCTGAGTAATGTGGCTGAACCACAACAGCTGAATTCTTGTTGGTGATGAGATATCTCAGCATGCCTGAGACTGACATGAGCAGCAGCACCTATGACCCGTGCTGGAGCAAGGAGCCTGCTTACGTAGAACAAGTCACTCTCATTTTCACTCAGCATTCGCAGTTTGCAGCATGATTATTTTTCTCACCTTTAGTCGATTATTTGGAGGTGAAAGGCAATGCCTGGTCAGCATTTTGGATGGCAGAAGTGACTGCTGTGTGTTATATTTAAAGTGGGAAACAGGTTAGGTCCCATGCTCTCTAGGTCATCATGTTCAGGGAGCTGCGGTTTCTCTGCCATTCCGTTCGTAGATCCAGTCAACGATGGATATTTACAACACCCTGTGCTTTGATTTAAATCAACCTCAGCAACTTGTAGCCAATTCAGGGTCGGTTTGATTAGCCACAACCCCATCCTGGCACTCTAGAAACAGGCACAAGCTGGCAAGACTGTGGCTCAGTGGATGATGAAACTAAAACTCCTCCATCCCCACTACAACAGAGGAGGCAAAGGCATCCCACCAACCAGCTGCTGGGCCACAAGCCACATGCAAGCGCATGGAATGATTTTGGCAAGTGACTTGTGCTTTCAAGGGAAGAAGGAAGAAATGTGAAGTAAATTGGCGTACTGCCCCTCTGAAGGAAAAATGAGCCCACAGCACCCCTCCTTGTTCTTGCCTCCAAAGCAGAACACTTCCAGCACTTCTGCATTCCCCCCAAACATGGGCTGAAAAGCAGAAGCTTGGCAAGACACCATTATGTAGGCACAAAGACCAAGATTTAGGGTTCCCTGGATGAAAGATGCTAAATAAATGCAAAGTATTATGATATAGTGCTTTAAGTCAGAAGAATCTAAAAGTGCTTTAGAAATTACACAGCGTACAGAACCATTTCACCCACCACTGAGATGCTGCCAACTCTGGAGCAGAATGCAACAGCTGGTGGAGAGCCCAGAGCAATGTTATGCAACACCATAGGGCAGGAAGTGGATACAATTATACATGGTGTAATATTCACTGGGGCTTTAGATTCCTGAAATACACAACAGCAACATCTCAAAGAAGAGCCAAATATAGTTCACTCCACCACATTCATGACTGGCTACATATCCTGGTCACATAACGCTGCCTGTTAGAGTCTTCACATCCTAAGCTTTGATTAGTGAAAGAAATGCTATAAATTAACTGACTAACTATGTTATATAAACCAATGGCAGCACGAGAATGGGATCATTATATGAAATTAAGAAGCAGAGACTCTAAACTGGACTTCAATTTTTATACCTGCTGAAAAATCTCCTTGGCAATCTAAATATAGTATTTTAATTGTCTGCCTGTCCTCCAGGGAAGCTGCATTGTTTCAGCTATTTTTAAAACAGGTAAAGTATAGAACTTTATCAGGCTGACTGAATTTTAGCAAACAAAAGTTAAAATTCAAAACAGAACAAAAATTGAGAGCCACAGTGAATTCATACGGTATTAACAAAATTAACCCCAAGAACTAGGCTGTTCTTATTAAGGACACCTTGAGGATGGTTCAATGAAGGAAGTCTAACAAAACACTTATTGGCTTATCCGCCATAAGAAATAGGAAAAACTCAGTGTTTGCCAAATGGGAAAGAATGTAACCAGTCAGGAAAAAAATGTAATTCTTGCAAACAACTGAGATTAAAAACTAAATTTAAGTCTATAATAAAATGGTTGCCAGCATCTTTAAATTTTTAAACACAGAAACAATTAAGGATTTACATATATGGAAAAAATGAAAAACTCAGTCTATATTGCTTGACTAAGACACGACCGGGGGGAACATATGATAATTGCTCACAAATATTTGTAGGTACTCAGACACTACAGAGACAAACATGGTACAAATGCTTAAAATGGATTAGATTAGACAGATATTGTATTGATCCAAGAGATGAGACCTGCAGGATGAGTGGGACGAAAATAAGCAACGGCAAATGTGGACAGAATAGTAAACAAAACTGCATGATAGCAAGAGCTGTCGGGCTGAGGACTGGTACAAATACCGTGTTGGAAGCCCTTTCACTGGTGACATTTACAGTTAAACTATATAAAGCAGTAGAGAATACACCAATATGGGAACAATCCCCACAATGGCCAGACTTTATAGAGTGGAATTAGATGATCCAAGGAAAAATTATAGACTTGGAATTCTTCTTTCACAATGTTATTACCATTGGGTGTGAGCTTCTTAGTGTTAGACAGGTTCAAATTCCTCTAACACATGGAATTTTTAACCCTCTGAAGCACTGACATTTGGGCAAGATGGTCTGCTGCTTAAAATCACATGCTGATCACACCACTGGAAACTGGATGTCTCCGTGAGTTGTCATCATTTCTACTGCATATACATTTCTGGCATTATTGTTTTGCTTTAGCCTCAAGGAAAGACTCACTGTTTGGCGTTCCCTTAGCTTCAGTCCCACTATTTCACCTGGGGAGACCCAATCTTTTCCTCCCCATCTTAAGTTGGTTGGTGTTTTGGGGCATGGTTTGTGAGACCTTGTAGGACTGCATCAGGTTTCATTATGACAGAAGAACTTCTGTAATTTCTTGCCTAACTGGTAATACCTTCCTCTGGTTCTGATGTGAAACAAATCGAGATTTTTTTACTCTCCAGGACTGGGAATCCTTTGTGTATAGCTTCTTTCCAGAGGAGAAAATTACTTACCTGCAGTTCTGTTTCATTGAACAACTCACCACACAGAATTCCCAACCCGCCCATCCTCCCCTCTGGCTGTGGGATCCTGTTCCAAGATGGGGGGTTCAGGAGGTTGGCATATACAGTTTGAGAGGCTCCTCATAACTAAAAATCATCATTTGGGTTTTTATCTCTCTTTATGTATTTTTTCCACCAGGGGATGTCACTGCTTGATGGCAGATCCCTGACAGAGAAGCCAGAACTGCATGGAGAAGGAAGGAGGAGTCAGCAGTATAGCACTGCCCCTCACGATGGCAGCAGAGGTGCTGTGAAATTTTCCCACAGTGATCAGGAGGAAGACCACTGGCAGTGCTTGGACCCCCTTTCTATGACGTATGGACCTTAGCGGGAGGCTCCTAAATCGGAGCAGGGAATGGCTGCCGGGGGGCAGGAGAGGGAGCTGCTGCTGAGGCTGACCAGGAGAGAGACACAGGAGAAGCTACTGCTTCCTCATCCTCTCCACCCACAGTCATTAAAGCCACATCCTCTCTAAGCTACAGCTCAAGCCACTCAGGAACCCAGCTACAAACTGGCCACCTACATTCCGGCAGGGCTCTCTCTAGGTCTTGCTTGCTTGCTTGGGATCAGGGTTGCAGCATGGTTCTGTTACCAGGATTTGGTCGGAGCTACCCAGGAGAAAACGTAGCATATTACAGCCCAGCTGGGACCCAACCATGTTGCAACTGTATCCCCTCAACATGGCTGCAATTTTAGTGTAGACATGACGTAACAGGAACATGTCCCCATCAGGGAAGCTGCAACTCAGCATAGCTCCACTCCAGTAGCCTTTTGCTCAGCATCACCCTACCAAAAAAGGAAGCATCTGAGACACCCGCGAGGGCCCTTCTAATAAGGCCCCCCCATCACTCAAGCAATAGCTGCTTTAGGGACCTTGGTTACAGCACAGTTAAACATTGCAATACGAATCCAGCTGTGTCCTCACACCTGGGTTCTAACCCGGGAAGATCCAGGGTTTTAGCTCAGTTAAAGGAAAGCGATTAAGTCACTTCTGCACAACATCTAACTGTGCTGCAACACTGGGTTGTAGTGACAGCCGTAACATAGCTAGGTCCAAGCTTCCATCCAGCTCCATTCCCTCCCTCAAGCAGATCCAGTTCCTATGTCAGGGCTGATCTACTCACCAGGAGCCTCACATACTTTAAAAGTATAGTTAAGGATGAAAACAACTAACAATTCTGTGGAATAAACAGCCAACAGAGGAATTATCCTTCCTTCCTCAGCCACACACCATGTAATAACAATAATTATACAAAACTGAATCTTGCACGAGGCTCCATGGGACCCTAGTGACACAAGAAAGTACAAGAGCTAAGTGCTTTGTAAGACATAATTGCATTTGTTTTTGTTCTGTGTTGTAAGATCCAAAGCACTCCATTTGAATGCTGACATTTACTGTTTGGAACTAATTAGCTTCACCACAGTATTACTGAGGTCCCCAACACTTAACGAGTGAAAACAGTGTATTTCTGAACAATTCCCACCCCTTCAAAAGGATTCCTATCATAGGTACATAGGGAACATACAGATTGTCATACTGGATCAGATCAGTGGTGTATTTAGTCCAGTACCAGATATTTCAGAGGACTGTGCATGAAATGCTGCAGCCGACAGTTGTGGGATAACTCGCCCTTGGGAATTCTTCCTCTTAACCTGAATACAGGCTGGCTTTTGCCCTGAAATAGAATGGTTTACAACCCCTCCAAAACACTTGTTTATTCTTTTAATATTCATTGTTATAGCTCTGGATGTTCTCAATATCCATATAAATCTCTAATCTCTTTTTGAATCCTGCTAAGCTCTTGGCTTCAACAATATCTTGTGGCAATGAGTTCTAACTGCTAACAGGGCTTTAAGTAAAAAAGTATTTCCTTTTATTGATTTTGAATTTGCTACCTTTTAATTTCTTGCATTCTAAGACAGGAAAAATAGAAATTTCTGATCTATCTTCTCTAGGCTATTCGGCAGGTTGTCATCCCCCTTCTCATTTGACTCCTCTCTGAGGCGAACAGTCCTCTTTTTTCAGTCACCCTTCATAACCAAGTTTTTTCCATGCCCTTAAATCATTATTGTCAGTTCTCAAAATTTCACATTAATGAACATGCACTGATATGTGGGGATCACAGGCAAGTGAAGAGGTTAGGAAGGATTTTGGGTTTTCTGTCTAACTTTACTAATTCTCAGTTTAAAACAGCTGCAGAGTGAACTGTAGCTATTTCAAAGGCAGCAAGTGCTAGACACTTCAGATTGAAACAGCAGAGAAGGCAAGACTTTTAAATTGTATAAAATCAATTAAATGCAATGAATAAATGACTATAAAGGAGCACAGCTACAAGAAGGTTGTGAGATCAAGCACACTAAATTCAGAAACTCTAAAAAGATAAGGTTGCTCTGGCAACCCTAATCTGCCTGTATAATTTATGATATACAGTAATAGTGAAGAGCTTAAATTATGGTTTACAACTAACAAGGGACAGTTTCAAATGGTAATAACTTTATAAAAGCAATAACAAATACCTCCAACAAAACAAAGACCTCGTTGAAGACTCTGTCAAAGACAAATTTCAAACTTCAGCCATTTTTGCAGTTTATCTAAAAGCATGCCTAGAATTTTTTTTTAAATTAGTAAAGGTTTTTTTCACCTTCACATAAATAAAATAAAAAGGCTAAAGTGACTGTTCACATTTTCCAAAAAATGCCAAGATTGTGAAAAGAACATGCCTGGGAAGCTTCAACTCTCATTCTTTGTGCACACAAGTTTATGGGAATAAATTCTGGCACTTAGACAGCTAAGTGTCTCTTTGTGTGCACAAACTGAGTACTCACCTGTTTAAGTGGTATGGTTTATGGCAACAAGGAATTGCAGGCACAAAACAACACAGGTGTAACTTTTGCACATTCAAAAGGGAGGTGACTACAGAAAAAGTGAAGGACACAATTGTGCCACCATTAAAGGCACCCGCTACACCACGATACACCCAGTAATTCCTATGCTAAAAAAATCTGTACTGAAAACTATGGAAATTGAACTAGATGTTGGAAGGACTAGAGACATTAGAAAAGGGAAAGAATTACTAGGTCACTGTATCCATCCATTTTCTGGTGGCCATTACAAAGCTGTTCCCTCCAGTGCTTTGTCCAGGCTAGTTTTCAAAGTCTCCGCTACTTCCATTGTATCTGGCTCATCAGGCTTTCCAAACCCTGTATTATTTTGCTTTGTTCTCCCCACCTCTTCAAATATCTTCTGCATGTACAGGATATGGGGCTTGGAAGGATTCCATTTTTATCAGTAAATGTCAGTAGACTATTTCACTGTACACACACAAACCAATGAAAAAATAGTTCCATTAATAATAGAAATTTACAGATAGGCAAAGAAAGAAAAATGGCTGCTTGAGACCTTTTATTAGAGTTTGATTTAAGTATTTTTACTTTGTCTATTTTGACACGTTGTGTTGACAATTTGTGTTTTAATGGTTATAAAGCTTTAACTTTTGGAATCTCACTGTCTACTGCTATTAAATAATTGTCTAAACCCTTCAGCCCATCCTTTCGCAGACTGAGAAAATTTAAATCAATGCAAAGTGGGGAAAAACATTTAAAAATAAATATTGATATTATCCATCAATATTATAAAAAAATAAAATTGAACTCTGCCAAGCCTAATAATATGTAAGGCTCATACTAACGACACTTCAGTAGGGACATTTTGGGGGTATAACAAAAAGTCTGCTTCACATATTATCTGCTGGATGCCCAGGAGTCTTCCTAAGCTGTGCAGGCCACCTAGCATTCCCGAAGACCATCTGGATATGCAATGTGGCATACTCCAGAAGTAAATATTGTCATTATTTATTATTTTTAAGCATCCTGAAGTCCTCAGCAAGTGAGAGCAACAAAGTAATAGGCAATTGGGGTGTGTGGGAAGTGAATACAGGGAAAGGCAGATGGCACTCTTTGGATAACCAAATGATACTCATTTAATAATGGCAGCATGAAAGATACGAGAGAGCAGCTGGGAGACAAGAGCTTGGTTGTGCCATGGTAGGATGTGCCCCACCTGATGGATTAAACTTCAGCAGATCGTTTATTAGTAGACAGACAGAACTGCACATCCGAGCAAATCGGGGGGGGGGGGGGCGGGAATGGACAAAAGCACAATGTAAAGCTTTAAAAGAAGGATTGAGCAGTGATGCTGGGGAGTGATTTCAGTTGCCCAGTGTCAAGGAGCTTCAGGTGCCAGGATAAAAGCATCATCTCCAGAGGAGATCCGTTAAACTGCAGTGCTTCTGTGCACCCCCTGAAGCCAGATGAGAAAGCCACACTGACAACAGACTCAGACACCTTATCGGGGGGGGGAAGGGGGGGAGGAGAGGAGGAGGAGAGAATTAATGAACACTGAATTTCTGTGCACTAACTGGTGTGCATTAGGCAGTCCACAATAACTGTGTACACTCTATAAAATGGTTTCTACCCCAATATGGATTGGTGGATATACATAGCAGGGACTTTGTGATGATTTTGTGCACAGCATTCTAGGTGGGTATCCCATGATGCTTTGCTTCACAGCTGGACTCTATGAATTCTGGGAGTTCTCTCACTGTGTATTGTGAGACACATAAGGGAAGTTAGCCAGAACTGAGTGGACGTGTGGGTTTGGGGTCAAACTCAACAACTTCTGTGATTCCTCTATCACCTCCTGTGATTCATCTCTTGTGAGTGAGCTCGCGCCATTCCCTACCAGCTAGAACTCTTCTGTCTGCTACACGGATGTGTTCCAGGCCAAGGTGCTGACAACCGCCAATACACAGATGCTGGCGGAGAGTTCTTTGAGATCTCGCCGTCAGGTGGCAATGGCTTTGGCAGTCAGTCACAGGCTATGGTACTTGAAAGACATTCCATTACGTGAATCTGTATTTGCTAATAGTGGCCTACACCTCAGTAATCACTGCAGTGGAAATGGTTTTGTTCCACACACAAGATGGCTGCCCATCACAGAAGAAAGAAAGAAAAGATTTACAATCTCACAGCTCAGTTACAACATTACGACAAAGAGCTAATTAATTAGGTTACAGCCATGTATACCGCCCAAGACCTTCAGAAAAAATTGCTGGATAAAACTTTCAAAAGTGCCTAAGGGCCAGATTTTCAAAGTTATTAGACACCTAACTCATGAATTGGAGTTAGCAGCCCAAATACCTTTAAAAATCAGGCCCTAAGTGACTTTGGAACCTAAATCCCATTTTCAAAAGGGACTAAGTCTCATTAGACTCCTAAGATAGTTGGGCATTTTTAGAAACTTTACCACTTGCTAGAAAAGCCATATTAGTTTCCTTCTTAAAATACCAGTCACATACCCCTCTCTCTACTCTGATGTGCCTTAGCCCACCGCACTATCCCCCCATCCCATTCAAATGCATTACCCACCCGCAGGTGTGCCATATCCCCTCTTCTGCATGGCACTTCCCCCTCCGTTATGTGCCATATGGCCCCCTCTGTGCCGGTGTATTCCCTGCGTGCCATGTCTCTCCTCTTTTCCCCGCCATGGCCATCCACTGCATGAACCATGAAGCCTCCTTTTTCCTCTGCCTCATTATCTTGCATATGACACAGAACTCCCTCTGCATTTTGACCTGTGCTCCTCCACCACCCACTGGTGCCAAGCGGCCCCTTCGCCACACCAACATTCCTCCTCTCTCTCGTTTTCCCCATGGAATGTTTTCTCCCGGTAGATGAGTTCAGCGGTTCTCAAACTGTGGGTTGGGACCCCAAAGTGGGTCACAACCTTGTTTTAATGGGGTCGCCACGGCTGGCGTTAGACTTGCTGCAGCCAGATGCAAAGCCGAAGCCCGAGCCCCACCACCTGGGGCTGAAGCAGAAGCCCAAGCCACACTGCCTGGGGCTGAAGCCAAAGTGGCAGAGCTCAGGTTACAGGCTAAAGCCCTTGGGCTTCGCTTTGGCCTCCCCACCCCGAGTGGTGTGGCTCGGGCTTTGGCTTTGGCTCCCTGTCCAGGACAGTGGAGCTCAGGTGGGCTCGGGCTTCGGTCCCCCCTCCTAGGGTTGTGCAGTAATTTTTGTTATCAGAAGGAGATCACTGTGCAATGAAGTTTGAGAACCCCTGAGTTTGTCACTTTGCTAGTTGCTGGCTTTGTCCTGATCTCACTTGCTCCTTTGCGAGCTGGTTGACTGTCAGCATTTCAATAAGGAACAGGCGGGAGGCTGCCTCTTACAGTACATTCAGGACTGGCTAAGCAATTTGATTATTATTGAGCAAAGTTAATTCTATGAAAAAGCCACTTCCTGCTCCATGCTCACACCATCTCACCCAGAGCTCTTTGGCACGTGCAGCTAAGCTGTGGAATGGGAGGCTGGTTATGGCACGTTTGTGTTTGATCAACAAAGACAGCAAACTTGCCATTCTTCCACACTGCCAAGGCTTTGTGGCTGACCACTCCACCAGTGACAGCATACATTTCCAGACTGCCATTCACCCTGCAGGTTCCCACAGCTCTTTAAGAACTACTCTCTGGGTAGATAAGTATCAGTTCACCCAACAGTGAAATGCAGTCAACTCTAGGGTAAATTCCACGAGCATAGGATTGTCTCAGGTCTTGTAAATCTGTTCTAGGTAATTTCTGCCCTGGCCCGTTTCCCAGGACTTTGGGGAAGCCAGAGGCAGCTGCAGCTCTGCTGGGTTGTGCGCTCCTACAGCTTAACAGCACAGATTCCAGGGATCATCTCCCCCACTCTCACTCCCTGATGGCTGAATGTCTCAGCTGCAGCCCCTGAGATGAGACAACTGGGAAAGAAGGAATGATGGGTGAAGCCAGATCTGGGGCTTAAGGGCAGGGATGGGATGGACGAGGGGAAATTTCTGAAGCAAGCCTGGGGTCAAGCCCCCAGCAGAGTATGTCACACTCTGGCAACATTCTGATGATTTCCCCTACCTTCTTCTACTACTCATCATAGAAGCAGATTCCTTAAAATTCACCAGAATTTATCCAACCTATCCGGTGGCTGGAGACTGAACAGCTCCCCTTCTGCATGTTTGAAAAACTGTCCCTTGAGAAAAATGTCAAGGGCTGGCAACTATGGGGGGAACCAATTGCTATTGTGATAGGGTGTCTGCCCCACACTGGCATGTAAGGGGTTAATAGAGCCATAGGAAGGCTGCATAGGAAGCCGCCAATAGGAGAGAGGCTGCGAGGAGCAGCCAATCAGGGCCCAGCAGGCCCATATAAGAAGAGCCACAGGGTCAGCCGCTGCCTGGAGCTCAAGGAGGGAGACCTGGGTTCCGAGCAGATGGATGGAAGCTAGCACCCTGGACAGAGCAGTGTGGCAGGGACCGGGGCAGGGAGAGGGAGCTCCTGGGTGGCTGATAGGACTCACCTGCTGAAGCCCTGAGATAAGTGTGAAGAAAGGGGGAAGTGGTTCAGGGGAATGTATTGAGAAGTAGGAGGGGACACAGCATGTGGCTGCCATCTACAGAGTCCCTGGGTCAGGACCCGGAGTAGTGGGTGGGCCTGGGTCCCTCTCCCTACTCACTGCTAGAGAAGTGGCTGGACACTTGGACTGCAGTACTCATCCATGGAAGGGGGAAGCACAGATGGTGACACACCCGGAGGGCTGTGTCATGAAGCAGATGCTGTGGTCCCTGGAGTGATGCAGATCAAAGAGATGTGATGGCGGGCGAAGCACCGTCGGGACGGGGCATACCAACCTGCAGAGCTAATCCCCAAGATGGCCAGCACGGTGAGTTGAACCCTGTCACACTATTCAATTCCAAGACTTATCGTTCTCACTTTATAGAAATGTTCATCAATAAAAATTAAAAATCCTGATACAGACGCACCATGGGGCAAATTACCCCGTGATCCTAGCCACACAGTGCATCACTGGTTCTAATGGGGCCTCAGAAACACTAGTGAACACGAGATTCACCAAAAGCACAAACTAGACAGCAGATGGGGCCTACCCCCTCATGTCAGATTCCTTTAGTCTGTCCCTCGCCCCAATCATGTCCCCCATTTATTCTGTATAGCCTCGCCTCACCCTCACCAACACACACACAGACGAACACCCTGCTCCTTCTGCTTCTTAGGGGGTTTCTCTGCTTGGAATGGGGCTGAGTCAGGAACTCCCAGTTTTCACATAGACACTTTATAGATTAGAAAAGAAAGTGATACATTTTCCTGTTCCCACTGCTCCCATCCCTGGCTCTCGGTTGAGAGGCAGAATTTAGTCCTGAGCCATAGAGGGCAGTACTGGCTCTAGGCACAAACCCACAGTGCCACAATTCCAGCTCTGCTTGGAGCAGCAGGGATCACCAACACAAAAGCCTTGCCCTGGGGGTGCCTAACACTGCTTCTGTCTGCACAGGAAAGAGCACTCAGCCCCCACCCACCTGAGCAGAGGATTGTGTGTGCGCCAGGAGCTGCAGAGGCTGGGCTTCCTCTTGTCCTGGCCACTCAGATGCTGCAGTGGCTGTCACCTCCTTGTCCCCTGGCCACCTGGAATGCACTGGAGCCAGCAGCTGGGTTGTCCTTTTGAAAGGGACACCTAGCACAGGGCCCTGTAGTGGGGGCCACTCTCTTCCTGAGTAGCAGCAGTGTGGCTTGCAGCCCAGAGTCATGGCAGTGGGAGCCCTCCCCTGCCCAGAACAAGAGAGGGCCTAGTCTCCTCTCACAGCAGATATGGGGCCATCAACTTAGTACCTCTGCAGGAGACTGCCTGCAGACTCAGAAAGACGTCCCTGCACTGGTTACACTCAGGGCAAGCTTTTCTTTACAGCCATAAAGACTAGAAACTTTGTGTGACTCTAGGAGCCAGGGCCCCAGAAACAGGCCTACAGTTCCTATGCTTTAATCAGGCTCCTGCCCTATGCCTTGCTCTGTGGCTGTCAACTCTGGCTTCTGCCTAAGAGATGGCGCCTACCCCATAGACTGGCACTGCACAAAGACAGAATTGCCAAGGCTATTCACATCACGGCCAGAGATGAGAGAAATACAGCCACATACCTGCTTGAAGAGCTTCTCTTCCCAGTACTGCTGCTCTCATCAGCCTAGAGAACAAGAGACAAAGAAGAGCTGGTTAGGGTCAGACAGAGCAGAGATTCACACTTCATAACTTTTCCCAATAACAAAATAATATTTTCCATTTATAGTGTCTCGCTTTGTCCATCCTGCAGGCCGTACTCCCACCCCCAACTTTTCAGTCCCCTTTCTTCTGGATGAATATGGGAGTTGAGTGAGGGGCAATGGATAACAGAAATTATTATTTGTACTTTGGAAGTGCCAAAGGCCACAATCAGAAAGCGGTTCCCCATCCTGCTGGGTGCTGTGTAGACACGTTAGATTGCCAATTCACTGGGGCAGGGACCATCTCTCTATCCGGTGTTCGTACAGAACCTAGCACACTGCGGTCCTGGCCCATGACTTGGCTCATAAGTGCTAGGATGATGATAAATAATAACAATTGTCATTAGGACACCACAGTCCTGGCCATTGAAATGTCTATAGTTTTAGGCCCCAATCCTGCAAAAACGTATGTACATATTTAACTTCTGAGTTTGATGGGACTGCTTGTGAGCTTAAAGCTAACCATGTGTGTAAGTCTTTGGCAGATCAAGGCCTAAATTTATGGCAAAGCTCAACAAGTGAGGTAAGATGGTGGTGAAGCCGAGGTCTATGGCAATAAGGCCATGCAGTAACACGAGCGAGTTCTGCATACAACTCAGTGATTCCAAACCGCTGTAATGTGTTTGGGGGGGGGGGGGGGGTTAAACAGACGTTATTTCCAACTGCTCCCCAAGCCAGCTCTCATGAGTCAGATGATTTCTTGCAGCTAGTCACAGCAGAAGTGGCTTCCAAGAAGGGATGGGGAGGAGAGGGAAGCAGTTTTGTGGGATCAGTTCAGGGAGGCATGTGTGGGGGTCAGCATGGAGGAAGAGCAGAGGTGGTCATTGGAGGAGTGGCCCAACAGGATACCACGTGAAAAGGAGGTTTGGACCCTAAACTGCGGTAAGTCACGAACTGAGCACTGAACACTATGGTGAGAAGCAGTGAGGAGATCAGCCCCCTCCCAGTTATCAGCACCAGAGCTTCTTTGGATCATTTTAAAGCTGTGTTCATCTCTCCTGCAAGCCCACTTCTCAGGGTGGGGCAATTTGGAGCATGTGGTGTGGGCCCAACAGACATAACAATGGCCCAAACGCTTACGCACTTTCTGCAAAAATACAAATTTAAATAACCAGCTAAATGGCAAATGGCACTGTTTTATGTTGAGCTGGGGCCTCCAATCAAAAGCAGAAGCAGATTCATTCCCACCAGTCTGAGACAGCGCCAGTTACAATGCTGGATCCTTCACATGCAAGAGCAAAGGTAAAGGCTGGTTTCCTTTCCTGTAACGGGAACCAGCTGAAGGTTCTGTGCAAGAAAATAAAGCTTCATTGTCAGGGGCACTGAGAATGCCAGAGTTCCCAAACAGAGCAAGATCACTTCAGCAGAAACTTTGGTTTGGTGACTCACTCTGTCTTTCCTGTGCTCTCCCTGCACTGAGAACTACAGCCGCTTTCAGGTGGGCGAGACCCGGGGTGGGGGCGGTGCAGGGTTCCAAGACCAGCACCACCATAGCCTTTATACTGGTGGGATTTGCCCAGCAACACATAATTTAATGGCCTTCTGTGTGAAGGGGGACCAGAGATACTCCAAGACAGAGGGTGGGACAGCATGTTTCTACATTGCAACTGTCCAAGTAGGTGAAAATTTGGGCCTCAGCAGGACCGTGTCCCTTTAACCCACTATGGGAGAGCCCTGAAGATGTACACCTTGGTCAAACCTCCAACCGGACAGCACAGCCACGGGCTCTGAAAACAGCACTCACTGTAGTATTTGACGAGGGACATTTTATGTTGTTTATTTATTACATAGCATCTGAGCACTTCAAGACACTAACGAGTCACATCCTCACGCTGCCACTGTACAGGCGAGAAGTAGTATTATCCCTCTTCTACCGATGGGGAACTAACTGAAACACAGAGAGCTTGTGACTTGTCCAAGACACAGGGGATGTCTGTGGCAGAGCCAGCTCTCCTGCCTCCCTGCCAATCAATCTGCACAACTCTCCTGTGCATCAGGCCCACTATGAGCCCCACTAACAGATGAGGACACTGAGACCAAGAGTATAAGTGACCTGGCCAAAGCCACAGAGGTAGTCACATGCCAGAGCTGAGTTAGAACTGGGGAGACATGAGTCTCAGTCCTGTGCTTAGACCAGTCGAGCCCCCTGCCCACAGATGAACCATCCCCTGCTAGTTAGTCTGTAGAAAGTATACCCTCAGGATCCCCAGATTCAGATAGAAGACTGGTTCTGTTGTTTTTCTAAACAAACCTGGCTCACTCTGTAATTGGAAAGGGTCAAGCTTCCTCCCCTCACTCATTTCTGAATTGTCTAATACATTAACTTTTTATTGCTAGCATTGTGTTATCAGCAAGCTGCTACTATTTTTCCCTCTTAAAGCTGCTAGGCACTGTGCCTTTTCCCCCCTTCTCTCATTAGAGTTTTCCTTGGAAAGACAATATTATTCCAATCTCAGAAATTTTATTTCTGAATTTGTGCAAATATAAGTTATAAGACATTAACTGCATTTCACATTTTGAGCAAATGGCAGAAACAGGCAATTCACGTGCAGCAAGATGGGGGCTAGTCAAGGATTTTGATAAAATAAACCCTTTTTTAATTTAAATGCTAATGCACTGAATTAAAATTTAATAACTGAGGAAATTGAAAAGCCGAGCAGGAATATTGGAAATAAATCCAAGCAGAAACAGCTGAAATTAAAAATTCTGGAGAGTGGGAGGATAGCAGCTAAGCTGTCTCATATGATTACATTTTTTTTTTCAGAACGAAGGGTGGAAAAAATCCTATCCGTGGCCGGCTGTATGGCTGTAAATCAAGAGTGCTGTGATTTATTGCTCCATTTTCCTGAGGGAAAAAGGCTTTCTTTAATGCTGAAATATTTCATAAATTTCAAGCCAGCATAAATTCTTAATTTAAAAGTTGAAGAGGTCACATTTAATGCACTGGTACAATTCTGAAATCTTAGAGGAATAGCAAACAAAAATTGCAATTTTAATTATTTTTAAATTCTTAATGTGAAATTTTGTTAGTGTAGATTTATCTCAGTTATTAAAAGCAGAGGCATTTCTGGGGTTCTGATGGCTGGAGCAGTCTACTAGAAATGAAGAGATAAAGATTTAATTCAATTATAAACCAGCGGGTTGTTTTTGGGGTTTTTTTTGGGTTTTTTTTTTTTCAGTCACTTGAGGAATTTCTGGTAAAAAAGTTTCCTCCCTCCATTGCCTTGGAAAAGCCAGAAGGGAGGAGTTGACAATGTTATTGCTTCTGTTAGATCTCCAATGTTTTGTGAGCACTGATATGCTCATTTGTTATACAGCTGTTCAGCTACAGAAAGGCTGTCAGAGCTCCCATAATTCAAAGCAATCAATCAAAAATTAATGATTTGTCATGCTTACACAATGGGAAAAAAGGCTGCATGAGAGCCTGCAACTGGTAGATTGCTCAAACCTTCAGGGCATTTTCTAGAAGATTACATCCATGCCTAAAACGGAGTCTTAATATGCAGCAGGGAACTGTGTGAGGTGCTAGGGCATAGCGGCCATCTAAAGTACCAAATAGAGAGGGGACAATACATCTGTCTGAAAAGCTTCATTTAAAACATGCCCTCACAAAGGAGACTATACTCTCCAGTCCTGGATCAAAGGGAGGTGTCAGGGCTTCCTTTAATTAAAAGTCCATATTAAAAACTGTTTACTGAAGGTAATGTTTGCCTGGACAAGCACTCAAAAGTCAAGAAATACAAAAGCTACAGCTGAATGCACAACCTTAACTCTGCCCCCTTGGGCATATGTATTACAGTACCTGCTCTACAAGCGTAACAACTGTTCAAAAATTAAAAGGCACTGATCCTGGAAACATTTACACATAAGGGGGGACATGACAGCAGTCTTCAAATACCTGAAAGGCTGCCATAAAAAAAGATGAAGGAAAAGTATTCTCTCTTGCCACAGAGGGCAGGACAAGAAGCACTGGGTTCAAACTACAGCACAGAAGATTTAGATGAAATCTCAGGAAAAAACTTTCTAGCTGTAAGAACAGTAGGACAACAGAACAGACTGGTGAGGGAGGTTGTGGAAGCTCCTACACTGGAAGTTTTTAAAAGGAGGCTGGAGCCACCTGTCTTGGATGGTTTAAACACAACAAATCCTGCCTCTTGGCAGGGGGTTAGAGTAATCCCTTCTAACCCTATGATTCTATCAGTAACTTTAAGCAAAGCCCAAGTCCCACTGCATTCAGTGTGACTGGTCACTTGTATAAAGTGGGCACAAGCGTTTGCAGGTTTGGGGCCCAACACAGGATTAAAAAAAAATAATCATCATCTTAGGCCCCAAATCTGCAAAACTGTACACACATATGCTTAAATTTATGCACTGCAAATTCTCCCACTGAAATGAAGAGATTAGTGTGTAATGACAAGTACATGCACAAATCTCTTCAGGACTGGTGCCGTATGTATATATCTAGTGTGTAAGAATATAGGTGCATGTATAGTAATATAAATTGTTTTTCTTAAACACTTACACTAGAGCTCATCATCATAATGACATAGTATATCTTTAGTGATATACTTCTTTAATGGGAAAATCTATTTTTTATAAAGCAGTATGCATTATAATTATTTTGCCACTACACATAAGCAGGTTTTACCCTCTTTGGACACCAATACACCTTTCAAGAAGCTGTTGCTAAGGGAAATACTAAGAATGTGGATATTCTAATATTTCATGTTTTATTTTTTGTTATGCCCATGTGTTACTTCGTCTCTCATCTTCAAACTTAAAGCAGACATTATTTTGCAAAGAATCATGCATGTAATTCATTTACAATCATTTTTATATTTGTATTTAGAGCTGAGTGAGTAATTCACAACAAATACATTACTTGATTACTTTAACCTCTTTCTGTTTCTGGTGCATCACTGCAAGAATGGAAAGGCACTTCTGGACAGAATATGCTTGCGTGTAAATTTAAAATTAAATCTTCACAGATATTTCAGTGGAACTACTTTTATACCTAAAGTTAAACACATTTATAAGTGCTCGCAGGATCAGGGCCTATATAGCATACAGACAAGAGAGAAAAAGGAGGAAGGGCTGTTGCCCCATACAATTTTGTTATTTATTTATGCATTTATTTTTACTTACATTCCTTTTCTGTTTGTGTGGTTTAGACCTTGCCTATTTGTTCATTTTTTACTTTAACTCCTACATGGTTTTTTTTTCAATCCTAACTGCTTTGTTGTTTGTGTCCTTTTCATGACTAATATTCATGGACTCTTCTTTCTTACTTGACTTCACTAGTGCACACTAACAAAATACAAGACAAAAAGAAAAGGAGTACTTGTGGCACCTTAGAGACTAACCAATTTATTTGAGCATGAGCTTTCGTGAACTACAGCTCACTTCATCGGACGCAAGACAGATATCTAAGGTTATAGAAAGAACTCTGCGTAATCTGAAAAATAGTACATGACCATGCACTCCAAGTCCATCATAATCACATACATAGAGTAGAATCTGAGAATTACGAACCCCTTGGGAATGGAGGTTACTCGTAACTCTGACTAAAATATTAGAGTTGTTCCTTCAAAAGTTTACAACTGAACATTGACTTCATACAGCTTTGAAACTTTACTATGCAGAAGAAAAATGCTGCTTTCCTTCTATTTTTTTAGTAGTTTATGCTTAGCACAGTACTGTACTCTATTTGCTTTTTTTTTTTTTTTGGTCTCTGCTGCTGCCTGATTGCGTACTTCCGGTTCCAAATGCGGCATGTGATTGACGGTCAGTTCGTAACTCTGATGTTCGTAACTCTGAGGTTCTACTGTACAATTCAACCTTAACTTTAGCATTTCCTGTCTTTTGAGGGCCTCACTGCAAAGCCTTAAACCCCAATCCTTTGTTGTGTAGCCTGCAAGCAGACTGTGTACCAGCACAGAGTCCCACTGACATCAATGGGGCCCCATTTGGGCACAGTAGCCCACCCCTGAACTACACAACACAAGAGTGGGGCTCTAATGTTCTCTATTTGAAGGATTTCTATGGAATTTTAGAATTGCTTCTCTTTTTTTAAAAAAAGAATCACAACTGATGAACTAAAATGGATTTTTCAAAAAAGCAAAACCAGAAAGCAAGGGCTCTAATCTAGAAAGTTTACTGGGTCTGGTCAAACCAAGATGCTACCTGGAGATGAGGTCCTACTTAAGACAGTGTCTCTCAGGGTATCCACTTTGTCTAATATGGAGAAAATTGCCCTAATAGCATATTACAACTCACTGACAAGCTACTGCTGATGGAAACCCCCGAACTGGACTTCTTTACTGAGATTCCATTCTGACCTAAACATTAAGCCAAGTCTGAAGAATATTAATCTTGGAGTTTTAAATTTATGACAGTTTAAATTAGCACTTTATCATGAAAGGTATCTTGCTCTGCAACAATAAATCAGAAATCTTCACTCAGTATGCCTGGTGATACATTTTCAAACATTTGTAATTATTGGACAAAAGTTTTCCACAGCTCGGCTTTACTTGTAAGTTCTTTGGGATAGGGGCTAGAGCCCTGAGCGGATACAAAATTTGTATCCTCATCCAATCCACTATCCGCAAACATGGTCCACGGATGTAGATATAAAGCGGATATCCACAGATTTGCAGGGCTCTAGATATAAAATTTGGATCTGCATCCATCCATGATCCGCAAACTTCGGCCATGGAGATCTGCTGATTTGCAGGGCTCTAGTAGGGGCCCTGGTCAAGGACTATGGCTTGTAAGCAAAATGGTAATACAAATAATAAATAGAGGAGGAAATAGCAGGTATCTTTTGCCATCTGGGGTAAAATTTTCAGAAGTGCCTAAGGGCCAGATTTTTAAAGGCATTTAGGCACTTAACTCCCACTGAAATAAATGACATCAGAACTGAAGTTCCATTTTCAGAAGTGACTTAGACACTTAGGACTCTAAGGGTACGTCCACACTGCAAAGAAAAATTCGCAGCACTGAGTTTCAGAGCCTGGGTCAACTGACTCGGGCTCGTGGGGCTCAGGCTGCGGGGACAAAAATAGCAGCCTAGACATTCAGGCTCAGGCTGGAGCCTGAACGATAAGGCTCCTCCTGCCCCCTTGCTGGGTTTCAGAGCGTGGGCTCCAGCCTGAGCCTGAATGTCTACACTGGCATTTTTAGCTCTGTAGACCAAGCCAGTTGACCCAGGCTCTGAGATGCAGCAGCGCGAGTTTTTCTTTGCAGTGTAGACATACCCTTAGTCTCGTTAAAAACCACCCGTGAAATTTGGATTTAGGTGCCGAACATCTTATCTCATGGCTCTAGTTAGTACAAACCAGGCCTGCTACACAACACATGGGGAAAGCGAGAGCCACTTGTGTTTCATTCATGCCCCATTAGGCAGAAAAGAACAATTCTGAACACCACATACACAATGTACACACTCAATGCATCAGCGTCTCACTGCACATCAACCTGCATCTACAAACGTTGCTCTGTTAGACTGAAAAATATCAGGAGAAGTTTTTAAAAACACAATTCCCCATCAGAACCCCCAACAATAGACTCTGTGAAGCAAACAGACCAGGTCTAACAGTTTACAACATTATGGGGGGAAGGAGGGGGGATTCACATCATCCAGCACTCCCCATGGCATTTTGTGCCACCTTTTCACTTTCATTTATTACTAATCTCTCTAAAGGGGGCTGAGACTGCCTCCAGCCCAATCCCGGGTTCTGCATCTTGCTGTGGATTTTATTCCTTCATCCAGATGACCAAATCAGAGCGTCCGCAGTGGTAGAAAGGAAATAAACCTACTGTCAACTGTTGCGAGGCCAAAGGTTGTTATGTGGGGTCAGTCTACTACTGAGTGGCTCTTTTCTGCCCCACATTGGGTTGTCTAACCACTGAGGACAGGGGACTGTCCTCTCCTGTTCTCTGGGGCTGCCTGTTCCTTTCCTTCAGCCTTTTCCCCCCAGTGACCTATTTATTACTGAGGGTCCTCCTTCTGCTCCCCTGAGCACGTCTGAGGAGACTCACAGAAGATGAGGCTCACGCAGAGAGGGAGCAGGCCCGGGACAGAGAGCAGGTGTCAAGAGTTCCATCTCTCATGCTAAGGAACCCCATGCCTCCAGCCACAGTCACAGGATGGGAAGCTGTAACCAAAGATGAACCATTACTGGACAGAATGAAAGCTGATGGCAGAACTCCCACAGGGGTGACAGATTCACTCCCATGAGTTCTATTACAACTCCAGCATTAGATGTCAAGGACACTGGGGCCCCCACCATGAATGCCTCATTGCGGTGAAGCTATGCAGAGGCTAACAGGAGGCTGGAAACTATTTATCTATTACATCTGAAAAAAAACTACATTAAAAGAATGTTAAGGTTGCAAAGTCAAGCACTCAAAAGTTAGAAATACTAGACTCAAGCTTGCCCAGGCAGCCTTAATTTGCCCCCTATCCATAGGCATTATGGTACAGTCTGTAATTACACAATCATATACTATTTTTCCACAGCAACTGAAAACAGGATCTGAAATGGAAAATGTCAAGCAACCTTAACTACAGTCATTCCTACGTGAGCCACCTGTAATTAATAACTTCAGGGGAACAAGAAATTGCAGAAAGTACTCTTGTTTATAGACACTGACAGTTTCCCAATTCATTTTCATTAAAAAACAAAAACATATCCAAACAACCCCCAGCATTATAAAGCATCCCCAGAAAGTAAGAATTCATACATGTACCCATGCCCCTCTTTTGACCCTCGTTCCCCTTTTGTCAGTCATGGAGACATAGCACCTATCAAGGAGAACACTCCCAACTCTCTCAAACGCTGCATGGTCACAAGCATCACCTAAATCACCTGTGCAAATGCAACTCCCGTATTGTTATCCCAGCCCACCTGAAAGCTTGTGATAGCCATCGCTCACTAGAAAAGGAAATTACAGGAATGTTCTGTGCGGGTCTTGAGCTGGTTTAAACCCATACAGCTTCACGGGCTCCAATGGAGCTCCACTGATGTATTGGCCAGCGTTGTCGTTAGGAATTCCAGTGTCACCTAGCTCTGATGGGCCCAGTGCACAATGTACAGAAGATAAATGATCACAGCTGAGTCACTTCATTCTCCTTCCCTTAAACCTTGTACCAGAACTTCAACTGTGAACTGCAGCCTCAGCAAGCCTGTGAACACTTCACATGGATTTCCCTTGATATAAGTATAAATATCTTTCATAAGAGGTCTGCAATTCTCCCCCCACCTTAGGGCCCTCTATCCTCTCCCCACACCCCAATCAAAAAAAAGACAAACCATAGAAAAGGGAAATCTGAAAACGTGAGACCACTGCCTTAGATATTCCCTGAGAGGTTCTAACTCCTGCGTGACGCTCAGAACAGCCAAGCAGCCTATGGAACCAGGGTCATCCCTTTTCCTTTTACACTCACAAGGGCTCCTTTAAAATTCCCCTCAGTATACATGCCAGTCCACTAATCATGCAGTAACTGCTCATAATGTTATTACAATCCTTGCTTGTGATCATTCTGCCATTAAAATAAGTTAGTGCTGACCTCTCCCTTATGGGGGCACATTGACAAGAGGCGTTTGGAAGATTCTAGTGGGCAGCCTTTCAAATATTAATTACAAAGTCAACGTGAATATATGGGGAATCCGTCCTCTCAACTAAACATGTTCTCTTGCCACTGAAGCAAACAGAGACTATTTCAGGCAGTGAGATGGCTGCTGCTTCCTGAGGCAGTGGGGAAAATTCTACATTAAAAAATAACCCACCAAGATGAAAACAAAGGGACTGAAAAAAGACGACTCAAATCTCATCTCTGCCAAGGAACGGGGCAGAGCCCCATTCTAATCCAGGGACAAGCTTTCAGAACAAGGGGGGAATGAACCCTTGGCAATGATGGCGAAGGTACAGATCAGAAAAATATTAGGGCAAAAATAGAAGCCATCCAACAGCGGAATTGGGCCAGCACAATTTCAGACGTAGAGGTAAGGAAATCTGTACCACCTCCTAATGGAAAACTACTCTGTGTAAAAATAAACTCATGCTGCTATCTACTCACAGTCCTCCCTCTAACACACGGCTAACTAACAGATTAGCCCTGTGATTAGCACAATAATTAGATCTATTGAAAATAAAACAGTGCCAGCTGGTTTCTGATTATTTTTTAATTACCAATTCCTGTCCTGCGTTGGGCAGTCTCTCCCTGCTGAGAGGGACAGCTCCCAACTACCTTCATTCCTGGTGGCCTCTCACCCTAACAAGTGGGGGACTAACACCATCCATTAAATTCCTCCATAAAGCTGCATCAATCGCGTCACTACAGAATGATCAGCTGAAGAGTTGAATGCACACATTAAACACCCTTTAGAATCACATGGGCTGAACTTTAGTGCAAAACAGCAAACCAATACGGGGCGACAGTTGTTCCTGGGGATGTGTGTTATTAAAACCTAGCGACAGCACGGAAACGCTTATTTTAACATTTAGATCTCGGATGTTCGTAGAAAACTGTCAAGGTGACTTTAATACAAAGTGATACAACATCTGTCTCCAACCCCTACATGTGTAGTACACTGAATATTTTTATACTTAATGCCGCACTCAGGGACACAATTAAATGGCAATTCTCCAGCAGTGTGTACATTTGCATGTACAATCCGTGCTTGTTTGCACACACATATTTTCTATTAAATGGCTACATCACCTATTTGAATACATAAATCCAATTTACATATGCAAATAAAGCCCTATTTGAGTAGGAATCTGTCATAAAAGCAAATCAGCGGCCATAAACCAAGCTTCAGGATTGCAAAACAATATCGACTCCGTCAGCTTTCAGAGTGGTAGCCGTGTTAGTCTGTATCAGCAAAACAAAATGAGGAGGACTTGTGGCACGTTAGAGACTAACAAATTTATTTGGCCATAAGCTTTCATGGGCTAAAACCCACTTCATCGGATGCATGAAGTCACACCACTCTGTCGGTGTGATTCTGCATCCAGCCCGGCATGCAGGCTGCACAGGGAAGGAGGGAAGGGTTTAAGATGCCCAAAGCCTGCTCGGTTATACAGCAGTACACTAACGGGCCTGACCTGCACACCCAGCCTTCCAGGGCCAATGAAAAGCCAAAGACGTGGAATCCTTACTATGCTCAAACCAGAAAATCCAAACCATTCGCAGCCTCTCATCAGAAATTGTTAAGATCGGGAGGGGAGGTTAGGCCTCGTGTCTCGGAGGGCTACGTCCAAGCTACGAAGTTGGATTGACGCAAGTTATGTCGGCATTTGGCATTTGAAGTTTGAGTCGGTGCCGCGCGTACGAACCGGGAACACTTGTGACAGTGCAGCACCGGAATAAAGCCTAGTGTGCCTAGTATCCCAGTGGGCCTCGCTCCGCCGGCCATCGCAATCTCTTTTGGGGCATTTTCGCAGTACTTTCTGGCATAGCATCAAGTCACCCAGGGATTTCTCTGGGAGCTAGGGGTCAAGTTCTTATCATGCCACCTTCTACATCCCGCAATGCAGTTCACAGCCCATCATCTTTGAACCGGTGAGGTGCTTTTCAGAGTCTGCCACCTCACTGACAGAAGCCTGGAGCCTGCAGCGCCTGCACAGCTATTTGTGCTTTGCTAATACAGGATCCATGATTCTCCACTATTCCAGCAATTCGAGGCAGTACTTCAATGACTGGGATTGTGATGAGGACAATGGAGATCATAGAACCACAGAATATCAGGGTTGGAAGGGACCTCAGGAGGTCATCTAGTCCAACCCCCTGCTCAAAGCAGGACCAATCCCCAACTAAATCATCCCAGCCAGGGATTTGTCAAGCCTGACCTTAAAAACCTCAAAGGAAGGAGATTCCACCACCTCCCTAGGTAACGCATTCCAGTGTTTCACCACCCTCCTAGTGAAAAAGTTTTTCCTAATATCCAACCTAAACCTCCCCCGCTGCAACTTGAGACCATTACTCCTCGTTCTGTCATCTGCTACCAGTGAGAACAGTCTAGATCCATCCTCTTTGGAACCCCCTTTCAGGTAGTTGAAAGCAGCTATCAAATCCCCCCTCATTCTTCTCTTCCGCAGATTAAACAATCCCAGTTCCCTCAGCCTCTCCTCATAAGTCATGTGTTCCAGTCCCCTAATCATTTTTGTTGCCCTTCGCTGGACTCTCTCCAATTTATTCACATCCTTCTTGTAGTGTGGGGCCCAAAACTGGACACAATACTCCAGATGAGGCTTCACCAATGTCAAATAGAGGGGAACGATCACATCCCTCGATCTGCTGGCAATGCCCCTACTTATACACCCCAAAATGCCATTGGCCTTCTTGGCAACAAGGGCACACTGTTGACTCATATCCAGCTTCTCGTCCACTGTCACCCCTAGGTCCTTCTCTGCAGAACTGCTGCCTAGCCATTCGGTCGCTAGTCTGTAGCGGTCATTGGATTCTTCCGTCCTAAGTGCAGGACTCTGCACTTGTCCCTGTTGAACCTCATCAGATTTCTTTTGGCCCAATCCTCTAATTTGTCTAGGTCCCTCTGTATTCTATCCCTACCCTCCAGTGTATCTACCTCTCCTCCCAGTTTAATGTCATCTGCAAACTTGCTGGGAGTGCAATCCACGCCATCCTCCAGATCATTAATGAAGATATTGAACAAAACCGGCCCAAGGACCGACCCTTGGGGCACTCCGCTTGATACCGGCTGCCAACCAGACATGGAGCCAAGGACATGGAGATGTTTGAGCACAATAACTGGAGGCTGATGGACACCGTGAACAATAATGCCAGGCTGCTGCTTGCATTCCTGGAGCAGCTCCAGATGGAGGTGCACGATTTCTGGGCCGAAGAAATGAACACTAATTGGTGGGATTGCATCATAATGCAGGGTTGGGACGATGAGCAGTGGCTGCAGAACTTTTGGATGTGAAAGGCCACGTTCCTGTCCTCCAATGAAGAGACACGAAAATCAGAGCGGCGTTGACAGTGGAGTGGCAATCACACTATGGAAACTTCCAACACCAAATTGCTACTAGTCGGTTCGAAAACATTTTGGAGTTGGAAAATCCACAATGGGAGCTGTGGTGATGGTGGAAGACCATTAAACGTTGCCTGCTACACAGGGCTGTGACCCTTGGCAATGTACAGGAAATAGCGGATGGATTTGCAGCAATGGGGTTCCCAAATTGCAGTGGAGCAATAGATGGCACACACATCCCTATTTTGGCACCAGCCCACCTGGCTACAGAGCACATCAGCAGAAAGGGGTACTTTTCTATGGTTAGTCAAGCTCTAGTGGAACACTAGAAATGCTTCACTGACATCAGAGTGGGTTCGGTAAGAGAAGGCGTAGGACGCTCACAGCTTTTAAAAAAAAAAAAAAAAAAAAGCTGCAAGCAGAGACATTTTTTTCTGACCAGCAGATTACCCTTGGTGATGTTTAAAAGCCACCAGTGATTCTGGGGGATGCAGCCTTCCCCCTGGGGGTAGCCGGGTGTTAGCCACCGTGCTGAGGAAAGCATCAGCTACCAGCCCAACAGGTGCAGAATGACTGTTGGCTATGTTTTAGGTAGACTGACGGGATGCTGGCATTGTTTATTCACTAGATTGGATCTCAGTGAGAAAAACATCCCAATAGTTATAGCTGCCTGCTGTGTACTACATAATACCTGTGAGGGAAAGGTGGGAAAAGCATGGTCAGACAAGGTAGACCATCTTTCTGCAAAAAGAAAAGGAGTACTTGTGGCACCTTAGAGACTAACCAATTTATTTGAGCATGAGCTTTCGTGAGCTACAGCTCACTTCATTCTGCAGCATCTGAACAGCCAGACACAAGGGTTACTAGAAGAGCCATCTGTGGAGCTATGCAGTTGAGGGAGGCTTTAAAGGAGCATTTTAACAGTCAGCAACAGTAGAGATCAATTTTATGTTCAAGAAATAGCGTCTGTCTTGTGTACTGTAGAATATACATTGCTATGGATTCTGTAATACTTGGTGTAAATTTACAAATATGGTTGGGTCTTTGCCTTCCATTATCATAGAATCATAAAATATCAGGGTTGGAAGGGACTTCAGGAGGTCATCTAGTCCAACCCCCTGCTCAAAGCAGGACCAATCCTCAATTTTTGCCCCAGATCCCTAAATGGCCCCCTCAAGGATTGAACTCACAACCCTGGGTTTAGCAGGCCAATGCTCAAACCACTGAGCTATCCCTCCCCCCATGAGGATTATGTATTCTGCAATGTGTGGTGTGAGTTAATAAAGATACTCTGACTTTCCAAAAATAGTGCTTTATTGTGTGCAAATCAGCAGTTATTAAAATTAAAGTGTAAACATACATATAAACGGTTAAAAAAATAAACTTTTACCAACACTATTAAGGGTGAACACAGCTTACAAGTGAAAGTGGAAGAAAACATTTATGTCCATGCAATACAGTCCATTGTGGCTACGCTCCCTCCCCGCCCCCCCCCATCTGTGGTTTTCACAGGTCAGTATATACGCAGCTATGGTTCCCCTGGCTGATGCCACCATGGAGAGGTAGGATTAAGGATATACACCGCCGAGCCACATGGAATGTTGAGGGTGTAAGGAACAGTGACCACGGAGTTCTCCAAGGGCTGCAAAGGATTCTGATCTGGGATCTTTGGACTTGTAGATCAACCTTGGTCTGCAACGTTTTCATTTGTTACCTGCCCAAAACTATTAGGTCCTGGTACATTTCCCTCCAAGCCCTTTGATCACAGTCTGAGGCAACTGTGGCATAGAGGATCTCACGGGACATATCCTCCTTAGTCTTCTTCCTTCTCATGATCAGGGTGAACCCCTCAAGGCCACCATGTCAGAAGCTGCTGATATAAACAGACAGATGCACTATTAGATTTGCAGTCACAACGGCAAGGAAAAGATAAGTCTCAAAACTCCACTAGTACCCTTATATTATTATTATATTATTTCCACTATTACCCTTAATAAGAAACACTTATTGACAGTAGCTTTGGAGTGCCTCTCTACAGCACTGCTCTCCAGTTCCATGCCTAGTGAGTGCGACCTGGCCGGGAAGAGGGAGGATGGCCTGTTGCAGGTAGCAATAGAGTTGGCTCCGCTCCCTAGGCACAAGGCCATGGTACTGAATACTGACACTATTTCCCACAGGCAGTGCGGATTTTGGCTGATATGTCAATCCTGACAGTAACAAAGGCATGGAGAACACAGCTACTACTGGCAACCCAAAGTGACTTGGGCCCATATGCCACTAGGTTATTTACTGCAATGGTGCCTGCCGAATTCATCATGGCGTGGCAAGGGAAAGTGTCCTACCACAGAGGAAGAATCCCTAAAAACCTTTGGGAGAGGACTGCAGAGCACCTCCACAAACATTTCATCGAGATCTTGCAAGAGGATAAACCAGACATCCCTGTTCTCATAAATGGAGTACTTTGCATGGCCCGCTCACCTAATCCAGAAATGAAAAATGGATGCAGATTTTACTGGCGTACTGGACACTGGTCCGATGTGCACTGTGTAACCAGACGGCCACACAACCTTTTTAAAACTGTATTCCCTAATCTTTCATTTTCTAACATTGTACCGGTAAAACAAGGACAAGCAGATACCTGTCTTAACTTGCGCATGAGCCTGGAACCATTTTTAAATGTGGAACAAAGGCGGGAGGAAGGGGAATGGGGAGGGAGATGAGGTTTGAGGGAATGGAAAAGTTTTTAAACAGCATTTTAAGGAATAATTCATATCCACACTTACCCGACCTCCCTTCCCCTTTGTCAGTGGGCTGGACTCCAGTCACCTGCTGGGACTGGTTAGACTCCTGAGGCGTTTCAAATAGTTCTCAGCTTGCAGCACAGTTACAGACCCCCAAAATGTCTCCACCCTCCTTCTCCTTGCTGTTCATGGCAGGGGTATCCGTTGTGGGCTGATGGTGGGGTCTCTACCAGGTATGGCATACAGTTTGTTGTAAAAGCAGCAGGTCTGTGGGGGCAGCACCAGATCTATAGTTGCCCTCCCTTGTTTTGCGGTATCCTTTGTGAAGTTCCTTCACTTTCATGTCGACTGCTTCTGACTCCTGTCACGTCCCTTTGCCTGCATCTCCCCTGCAAGCTGCTTGTAAATGTCAACGTTTCTATGGTGGGCTTGCACAGCCTGTTCTCCCCATGGGCCCAGGCGATCCAATACTTCCTACCGACTCCAGGCAGGAGCACGTCTTGTGTGTATGTGTGGAGCTGGCATGATCGGATGCATACAACAAAGGTGAATTGGTAGGTGTGCTAAGTATGTTCATCAAGGGGGGTAATCAGGAAAAAGCATTTCAAAAGCACATGGGGTGGGAGGGCTTAAAGAGGGGAGTGGACTTCTGGTCTCTGTGACCCTGGGCAGTGGAGTTCCAGACTGCGAACAGAGCACTGTTAATGGGAGATGGGAACTGTGGGACAGGTACTGGAGGACTGTGAGGGTTGACACAAGTAATGCAGTGTCTATTTTCATGCTGCGTCAACCTAAGTAGGTCAACTGTGGCTCTGCACCACTCGGGGAGGAAATGTCACTGTAATGGGTCACCCACATCAGCCAGAGACAAATCTGAGTATAGACACATGCACAAACAGAGGGATGCAAATAGACCTACGTTGACTTTACTTTGTATTGTAGACCAGACCTAGGTCTTGGAGCAGAAAGTCCCATGCCACCAGGCTGCAGAGACAAGTTTCTCAGTGCATGCCAGCTACTTGTGCTCTCCATTGATCCCACTAGGGATGTAATTAATTAGAGAAGTAGCCAAACTCATCTTCATTAAGTCTAGAGGCCTATGTGGAGTGGAGTACCTTAGGTGCATACAGGACTTTGTTTCCTGGGAGCCCAGCAAGCCCATTTTGACTATTACCATTCCTTTTACAAACATTAAACCTTCTGCTAGATCAAATCTGTCTTACAAGATCATGAGGACATCTTGTGCAACTGATCTACCTGTGCGTACCCATAGTTCAAACGGCTGGCTGCACCCCTGGGAAGGAGGTACTAAAGGAAAATTTCTCTTTCTTACTATAGGTTTATGCAACATGCAACACAATGAAGCCCTGATCTCACTGAGGTCTCTAGGAGCTTCTGTAATACAAATAAATAATAATAAAGAAACTGACAAGGAGATTGATGTAAACAGATCAATAAACAGTCTAAAGGAGAGACACAAAGACAGACTGCACTGGAAAACCTGGGCTATGAATGATATTTTTCCATAAACTCACTTCCTTTGACTAACCCAGGGAATATCTCCATGCCAAATTTCAACTTTCTTTGTATTGGCTTAAGTGTATTTTTCTTTTAACTGTTTTTTGCTATTGAAAACAGCTGAACCATTTTTGCTTAAGCTTTCCCAAAAATTTTAGTCTCGAGCTGAGACCAGGCTTGACAAATTTCAGCATAAAAGGTGAAAGTTTGAGAAAATTATAAGCAGGGTTAATAAAAATCATGATTTAAAAAACCCTAAACATCTATTTATTATTTAAATCATTTTTTTTATTTGCTTGGTGCTGATTATTTACTTTCTTCCCATTTTATAGTCTTAATTTGCTAACATGGATGTTTTCTACTTATGTTCTTTACCTATTTTCCTAATTGTTAGTATAATTTCAGATACAACACATTTTTCCACTAAGAAGTTTCACACTTAACATGCCATCTATGTTGAAAATGACAAGTCTAAGGCCTTATTAACACCCTTAGGATGAGGAAAATACAAGCATAAAATTAATAAGCAATAATGTTGGCACTTTATTTGTAACCGACTCCACCTTCCAATACTTTGAACTTCCACAAGTGAAAAAGCTGAAATGCTTCAACCAGGCTATGCTCCTCCACCACAATTTGCATCTTGAAGTCAATGGGACTTGTCCTCCTAAGTCATTTAGGTGGCTTTGACACACCTACTTTTAGAAGTCTAAATATGAGTTTAGGAGCCTAACTTTAGGCTTCTATTTTTGAAGATTTTGGCTTATCCAGACACAAAAAATTCACAACTTTATTAATATATTGAATGTTTAAATGAACTTTCATTCTCAGAACTGAAGCAATTTTGTTTTGAAGTGCCAAAGATTTTATGCCACTAACAGAAAAGATCTTAATCAAAATGAAATTTTAGTCACTTATGCACATGCACTTGTGTCGAAGTCAATGGGCCATCTCGTGACTACTTTTATGTACTTGTTTAAGTGTTGGTAGCATGAGGGCTTCCAATTTTCAATATTTTGGTTTTTTGCCTTTAGCAGTTTTGTGAAATTCAAGTAAGAGACCCTACCAGAAGTAGCATTTTAGAATAAACAGGATTTAGAATATAGTTCATTACAAATTTTAATCTAAAGTCACAGGTGCTGGTGTCCAGCTTTCCCTGAGGGTACTCAACCCCAGGCCCTGCTTTGCCTCAGGCCCCGCCCCCACTCCATCCAAGCTCCCATCATGCCTCTTCCCGCCCTCACCTCTTCCTGAACCCTTCTCTGCCCTATTCCACCCCCTCTCCCAAGCGCGCCCTGCCCTTTCTCCTCCCCCCACAGAACAGCTGATCCACGGCGGGAGGTGCTGGGAAGGAGGAGGAGGGGATGATCAGCAAGGCCGCAAGCGGGCAGGAGGCACTGGGGGGGGGGGGTGTTTGGCTGCCGGTGAATGCTAAGCACCCGTTTTTTTTTTCCATGGATGTTCCAGCCCTGGAGCACCCACAGTGTCAGCACCTATGTCTAAAATTAAATAGCACAAATGTTCAAATTAGTTTTCGAAAGCCTCAACCTGATTTAAATCAATGTAGTCTTTTTTAAGTCATGAGATTTTAAATCATGAATTAAATCAGTGATTTAAATTGCCGTAATTTAAATTGTTCCACCTTGGTTATATAAGTAACAAAGGCAAAATTTATTTTTTTCGGTCTCATGCTGCTCTTCCTGGTTTCTGAAAGAGAAGCGCAATAAAACTTCATGTGGAGAATTTTGAAAAAAAAAAAAAAAAGAGTCCATTATCAACTACTTCCTCACACATTTTAAAAGCAGGCAAATAACATGACCAGGTCATAGAGCAGAATTACCTGACTCAAGTAGTAACAATAGACAGTTTTGAGTTTTATAGTGAAACAAATGGTATATACGACTAAGATATGACAAATGGCATTTTTACAGAGGGGATGTATGTGGCTGGAAACAGTTAATTTTTAAAATTACTGTTAACTTGAGGGAAAAAAGGGAAGTCACATGATTGTATTTCTCAAATAATCCCGTTTCACTGGAAACTTCAGGATAAACTGCCTATGGAAGGATTTTTTAAAAAATTATTTCCCAGATGATAAAACAAATGTATCCAACAAGCTACAAACGCATGAGAAAAATTTAAATAAGGACTTGTCTACATGCAAATTGTACCTAAAGGTATGTTGTTAAACCCAATTTGGCATTAAAACACAGTTTTGGTTTAAACTAGGCTTATTTTGATTCAGCGTAAAGTCAACTGGGAACAGTTTAAGTTAAATCAAAATTAGCCACCCTTTAACCAAAATAAAAGCATCCCTCCATACAAAGAGGTTTGCATCAGTTTATCTAAACCAGTTTAACTAAACTTGTGCAAATTTGTGTGTAGATAACCCCTAATAAAGGACTTGTTATGGACTTCCTGCCCTAAACCAGTTGAGTGTCTGGGTGACTTCATTATCCGTGTGAAAAGCACATTTCTAGAGAGCTGAGCATGTTACCAGCTCAGATGGCCATATACTGAATCTTGGTTTTGTGCTGGGATTGAAGAGAAGATTGGGGTGTGAGTGGAAAATGGAAACTTGTCTTGAATAGCTCATTATCCTCCTTCCATTAGAGGTCATGGTTCACTTTTTCTCCCAAGGGAGTAAGAACCTACTATGCTGGTCTTTCCTCTGAGGCTGGGTTTCAGATGGCTCTACATGTCTACCTACAATGGAGTTGGAAGTGTAATGCGCAGCTCGGGTAAAAAGTCAGAAACAGTTAACAATTAAAAATAGTTTAAAATAGAAGGTGTAAACCCAGCAGCACAGCTGCCGGGAGGGACTAGCCACCTCAGTATGTATCCAGGGTCTCAGACGGGATCATATTTGAGTGACTAGCCCATCCCGCTGCTGACACCACTGTGGCTACACTTTATTTTTTCTGTGCTAGCTTGATCTGAGCTAGTGCAGGTATGTCTACTCGAGTAGGAAATCACACCTCCAGCTCTAGTGTAGATTTCCTCTTAGGAAGAATGCTGGACAGCTACTGAAGCACTGTAACAGCGACCTGGTGTGACATTACACATTCTGAACTCAACTACTGATAGTGATGGGCTGTAAAAAAAACAACCCTTCCCTCCACTGAGCCAGCCTTACCTCCTTTGGAGCTTGCTACAAGACCCACTTTTTTGTGTAGGCATTTTCCCAATGGGTGAGTGGGCCTTGCCTGGCTACTGAATGCTGAAGACACTCAGCTCTCAATTTCTGTTTTATCGGATCCATAGAGTGCAGTTCACTAGATTTCCCAGTCTCTGGCTGAGACTGAATATTGGATGAGAGCCAGCTGGCTGAGACCCAGTCTAGATACGACAGAGACAAAGTTGTTGGACTGTAGCAAACAACTGGAGGAGATGGCAGAGGTGGTATCTATTCCCCACAACTTTTGCAACTCAAGTTTTCTAGCTGGGGTTTCTGATGGATCCTCCAAGGCTTCAGAAACTGTGGCCAGGAGTGTTAATCTCTATTGTGACAGGGTCGGGCCAGATGGCTATAGGAGAGTAATAGAAGGCAGATATATTAGCCCCAGGCTAAGTAGGTCCCTTTTCCCTGGGTAAGGTAACAGGGAAGGTTCCAGAACAATCAGGAACCTTCTGGAGACAATTAAGACAGACAGGCTGATTAGAACACCTGCAGCCAATCAAGAAGCTGCTAGAATCAATTAAGGAAGGCTAATCAGGGCACCTGGGTTTAAAAAGGAGCTCACTTCAGTTTGTGGTGTGCGGTGAGGAGCTGGGAGCAAGAAGCAGTAGGAGCTGAGAGTGAGAACGCAGACTGTTGGAGGACTGAGGAGTACAAACATTATCAGACATTAGGAGGAAGGTCCTATGGTGAGGATAAAGAAGGTGTTGGGAAGAGGCCATGGGGAAGTAGCCCAGGGAGTTGTAGCTGTCACACAGCTGTTCCAGGAGGCACTCTAGACAGCTGCATCCCACAGGGCCCTGGGCTGGAACCCAGAGTAGAGGGCGGGCCCGGGTTCCCCCCAAATCCTCTCAACTCCTGGTCAGACACAGGAGTCGTCGACCTGGACTGTGGGTTCAGAAAAACGGCCAAGCTGAGGGATGCCGTGAAGCTCCAAGGCAAGCAAATCCACCAATAAGCGCAAGACCCACCAAGGTAGAGCAGGAACTTTGTCAACTATCTATAGAGAGACCAGGGGGTGCTGAGGTAATATCTTTGTCTGGACAAGCTGCTGTCGGGGAGAGAGACAGACAGACAGACAAGCTTTCGAGTTTACACAGAGCACTTCTTTGGGTCTGGACCCTGGGTAAGCTCAAAAGCTTGTTTATTTCCCCAGCAAAAGCTAGTCCAATGAAAGATACCTCCCCCATCTTGTCTCTCTAATGTCCTGGGACCAACATGTCCACAACAACACTGCATCTCTCTATCTTTGACCAGTAAGGAGGCTGCAATCTCTTTTTTTCAATCCTGACCTCACCAGTTATCCAGGCCTTGTCACCTCCAGACCAGATTACAACAATGCTTTGTACTTGGGGATGAGTGGGGAAATTCAACAAGTGCAGAATGTAGCTGCCTGCCTACTTTATGGTGTTATTTGCATGAAGTACAAAACACTCGTACTCTATAGAGTTCAGGCTTCCAAAAGGTTTCCAATACATTTCCAGATGCAGTTCAAGTGGCTGGGCTTTACTTTTAAAACCCTCCATTATAGTTCACCTCTTTTACCTAGTGCTTTCCTTATGTGATATCATGACAGCTGAGATGTACTGCATACTTCAAGCTGACAATCAGTAGGATGTGTCTGTTTGTGTGCTGGGAGTAGGGCTCTTTCAGACGACAGCCCTCAACTTCGGAATGTGTTCCAACCTCTTATATCCTGGTTATACCTAAATTCAATCCATTATATCACATGACGCACCAGTAACTGTGCAACATTTTAAATGCACGGTTCAAGCGTTTGACAGCAGGATGACTCAAGAGAGAAGCCCTGAATTCCTATGACAAGACATAGAATCTGCCACCCTGCAGGGCAGATGCTTACCAAGAGGGCTCCAAGTTTCTGCACACAGAGGGAAACATCCCATGAGCAAGGATTTGTACAAGCAACATGCAAAGAACTCAACTCCTCCCCGCTGGACGTTAAGAGCTATGAGATACATAGATCGAAGTTTCAGATTGCAGCTCCTCCAGCACATCCAGAATCTCAACAACCAAAAGTGATGGAAACACAACCAGCAGATATTGCCTTGGTCTCTTCCTGAGATGGTTTGCCCAGTTTCACCTGAATTCAACCAATCTCATCTGAGACAAAAGCAAAAAACTCCCAGTGAAAACCATTTGACTCTTGGTAAAAGCAGCCTGGGCTCAGAAAGTTGGTCACCACTGTTGTGATATTAGGGCCTACAAATTTACCTTAACTGTGAGCTCAACTGTAAGAAGCGAATGAAAGTTCATGAAATGTTACAATAACCTAGAATTGATGGGAAAAGGTGCAAAAGCAAGACAGAAAGAATGAAATAGTCCAAGAGTGAAAAGGACCTCCTGATATAGTCAAGGACTACGGTAAGATTATGTCTCGTAAACAAGAAAAGTGCGGGACTGGAAATCAATAGACCAAAATTGGTGTTTTGGAAACTATGCCTAATTGGTGAACAAAATAACGAGATGGCAGGCCATTCCGCCCATCACTCCCATTTGGGATCTTTAAAGTAAGATGGGGGGGAAGGATCAGAAGACAAAGCAGCTGTCTGCCAGCAACCACTGCAACGAGCTTCACCATCTTGGCTGTCAACCCCTCCATCTCCTGAGATCCCAGGATCCACTGTTATCACTGGGCCTTTGTCATCCTGATCCTAAGAGATTACCAGAACAGACCAGGCACAGAGAGGGATCCAGATGATATCGCCACCTCCACCAGCTTTAGCTAAATCCCAACCACCACCTGGTATGTGAGATTCCATCTTCCAACACCCCCTTCGCCTTGGGTCCATTCCCTTCCCCCATCTTATTTCTTCTCTTTCCTATCCCTCTACTGTTGCATTCTGTCTAAAAAGAGTCTGGCTTAGCTGGCCAAGACTATATTTTGCAACACCGCTGGGAACCTATGCCCAGAAATGCAGCAAAAAGCAATGCTCTGAACAGCCCGATGCTGGTACAAGTCACCAGGTCTCAGACTGGATGGTACAATTATGTGCCATGCCTGTGTTTTTCCAGAAGTAAGGCTGCAAGTCAGAGTCAATCAAAGAGACAGAAGCTGCATTTTCTCTCTTTTCTGTTCTTCTCTCTCCCCCTTTTGTGTGTCTTTGTCTTGTTTTATCTTCTAGGAAACGGAATCGGACTTTAACATAACAGAAAAACAGCATCTCCAGCCCATCTCTACTAACTTCTCTCTTCTCCAAAAGGCCAGTTATTGCCATCTTTGATACTATTGGAGAGATTGTCAAACAAGGGTGGTTTTCCCTCTTAAAAGCTGTTTCCAGTCAAAGGGAAAAGGAACAAGGGAAAATAAAAGCCTTATTTAACACTTTACATTTCAAATGCTTTAAGTGTGTTTCTTTCTTTTTTCTGTATCTTTAAAAGAAGTTAAATGGATTTTACCATGGTACTATATGGGCTATGTCTCTGTATGCCATACAGAGCATCTGTTTAATGCTGGATAGTGATAGGGTCATGTTAATACCTTTGACTCCTTGGGCCCATATATTCCATCTAAAGTAATACATCACCACCTGGAGCAGATCCACTGACCAGAACTTCATGGAACAGTAATAAACTAGTTCCCTGAGGAAATCTTCACAAAACTAGAACTTTGATTGCTCTTTAAATCTGTGGAGAACACGTCATGCAGTGCAGAGCAGCTGCCTCAATTCATGCCAGAGGTGGCTGTATTTCAGTGGTGAGCCACACAATCCCTATTTCGTTTTGTATTTCTAAAAAATTTGGAAAGTGCTTTGGGGTCCTCCATAACACCCCACTATAGAAACACACAATATTTCTCTTGTTTAGTATAAATCAGAAGTAGATAATGAAAAACTAAATATTTGACAAACATATGAAAATCCAAAGCAGGAAATTTATATCTAGAGTTAAAAACCTACATGGTTTGAGAAATTACCACTTTGCGGACGCACGCTGGACCACAATTAAATGGCGCTAAGTTAAAGGAGTGCAAGAATGGCCTAGCGTGATCACAGGACTAAACAGGATGTAGTCACAATGCAAAAAAGGTAACTGGCAGATGGAAAAACAAAGTAAGTGAGAATTCGTGTGCCAGTCCCCACAGGACTGCTAAGCCTGGAGATACAAGGGTTAGCAAAAGTGTGAGAATCATTAAATATTTTTCACATTGATGGCATTGCAAGGAGTGGAGAAGAGAAAAAAATGTGATTTGCTTTACAGCCTCTAAGTTCAAAAGTAGGCAACACAAGGAAGCACAATACCCCTTGGCTACTGAAGCATACGGGAACACAGAACCACTTGCCAAACAAGGGCGTACAGTATGTCTGCAGAGGTTTCCACTTTAAAGGAGTCTTCTTGTCTTAAAGAGTTTAGAAATGGGCTAACAGAGAGAAATTAAACAAACCTTTAACAATGGAAGTTTAACTAGAGAATGTTGCTTTCTCGCTCTCTTTTTCGTTTGGTTGGTTTTATCAATAGCGTGGAACAATGGTAGTTTCAATTTGGAAAAGGATAAGACAGTCAAACTAAACAGATCTCCACAGACAAAGGTCGGGGAGGGGAGGCACATAAAGCAGGACTTTTTTTTTTTTTCAAACTTAAAAAGGCCCAATAATTACAGAGGGAAAGAATATGGTCTAAGAAAGACTACCGAAGAGAAAAAGAAAAAAACAAAGGAAAAAGAAAAGGTTGGGGAAAAAGCCAGACAGGCTGAGAGTAGAAATCTTAGAAATTCTTATTGCAAAATAACTCCTGGCCAGCCAACCGCAAACACTATAAATATCACAAGATCAACTCTCCAAGTAGATATAAATAAACAAAAAAACCTCTGAGATTTAAAAACAAAAAAATTCAGAGGCTCTCTGACAGCAAGGAAGGATGGATTTGCCTGTTCCCTTCAGAGCTGATGTCATTTGGAAAAAATGAAGGAACAGCAAAAAGAAAAAATGTTACTAGGTAAATTTTAAATCTGCTGCCACTCTCTTGAAAAACCAAACAGTTCTGCGGGTGTGTTTTTTCCTCTTTGTTTCGAAAGGCATGTGCATGAACACAGGATTTTTGCTGCTCAGCTGTTTCTGCTGCCGATTCTCCATATGCGGCTAAAACCTGTGTCTGTGACCTCATGATCATCTCCCCTATATCTAACAGTGATTCATCAATACAGTTGGGTGACACTTTTCAGATGAATAGTTTATTCACAGAAAAATGCAGTTTTGGTCCACCACAACCCATAATAAATTGTTCCAGTGGATAATTACCTTCACGGTTAAGAAACTGAACCTTATTCATAGTCTGAATTTGTCTAGCTTCAAGGCTGAAGAATGGGTTCCCCAGAAACTCCATACTTCTCTACTGCATGGGATCCATGTGGCTCTGATGGGTCTGAATTTCCCTGGAGATCTCAATGTGGGATCTGAGGGGGAGGGGGCTGTTATAAAAGTGGCAGCGGGGGAGGGAGATGGGCCCAAAGGCCCCTCACTGCACTCTCTGGCACTGGCAGCATCCAAGCCATGTCTAGTGCCCTCCATCTGCAACCTGCAGGGAAGCAGAGGGGAAGGAGGCGGCTGAGTTTCACAGTCAGAGGCACAGTTGCTGGTGTGAGCTCCAGTGACTGGAGCAATCCCACCTAGATCGGGTGGTGAAGGAAACTGCTCTCTGCCACAGGACCGGGGAGCTCCCCAGTGAGACACTTGCTAGTGGAGTGGGAAGTGTGTGAGGGTGCAGGGCACACAAACCCTTCCTTTGCCTCTGCAGTGGCGCCAGCTGCTGCAAGCACCTCATCAGAGGAGTGGAGCTGAGGGGACAATCTCCCCAGAAATCTAGTGCAGCCTTGGGGCACAGCTGGAAATTAGACAGACATATTGTTTAACCAAACTACTAGTCTGAAAACTTTGAATACAGTTTGAAATTTCCCTCTGCAAAGCTCTGCAACAGGGAGGGCTGGGGGAGACACTGGCCACATGGGAGGCAGATAAAACTGGAGGAACTTCAAGGGGACAAGGCATTCACCTGTTGTCATGCTCTGGCAGGTCTGGTGCTGCCCTCAAACTGCGAACAGGATGACGTACCCATTATAATGGATCTACGGACCTTAGCAGGAAGATGAAATTAGTCCACGTTTCTTCCTCTGGATCTATTGCTGGAAGAGGTGGCCCAGCAGTGACTTGTTGCCTCTTAACTACTCATTGCTTAAAAGGGATATAGGATGTCTCCCTAAGATGCATGGGATGCAGGGTCCCAAGAGGTCGCATGCTTTGTTTGATTATATATATATATATATATTCAAAGAGTTTGAGGCAGCAGGTTGTGATAATCCAACAATCAAACATGCATACAAAGAGGCAAAAAGAGCCTAACAAGGCAGTTGCTGAGACAAGAATGGAGGCTGAAAAGGAAACATACAGAAAGGTGGAGGAAGATGACGGTATGAAATTGGTTTTTGGGTTGGCAAAAAAAGGAAACGAAACACAAGTAAAGAACTTTTCATGTGTGATGGATGGGAACTGTGTGGTGACTAACCCTAAAGAGGTGGTAGAAGAATGGAAAAAATATTTTCAAAACCTGTTAAAATAAGGAGAGAGAGTTGTAAGTGCAAGCACTGTCAATAATTACAGGGAAGCCTCAAAAGGTATCAATCTCTGTAGAGATAGAAGCAGCATCGAATAAGATGAAGAATGGTAAAGTAGCTGGTGAAGATGAGATAACTGTTGATGTGATCAAGGTAGCTGGAGATACTGGAGTAACACAGCTTTATATATTATGTGTTTGCTAAGATCACACAAGCATATCAGAAAACTGGAGAATGGGATTGATTGTGCCCCTTTGGAAGGGTAAGAGTTTTGCAAATGGTCCAAACTCCTATCGAGGGTCACCCTGCTAAGTCAGCCTCTCAAAGTCTTAAAGTTCTGGTGGCAAGGTTGAGGTGCAAGGTGAAGGACAAATACAGAAAAAGAGCAACATGACTTTAGGAAGAGAAGAAGTACTATTCACGCAATATTTGCAATGAAACAGATGTTTGACAGAATGATAAGTGGAAGACGTAACTGCTATGTAGTATTTATTGATCTTGAGAAAGCATATGACTTGGTTCAGCAGGAGCTGGTGTTTGGATTATTGAGATGAGGTGAGAGGGGGACATCAAAAAGTGGAGATGATAGAGCCGCTGTATCGAGGGTCAAGAGCAAAAGTGGTAACAATATATATAATTTAGGAGAGTTTTGAGGTGATGGTTAGATTGAGATAAGGCAGTGTGCTGAATCCACTTCTCTTCATCTCAGTTATGGAGTTAATTAGTAGGACAACCAACCCTGCAGAGACAGGGCAAAAACTGTATGTATGCTGACTATCTGGCCCTTGTGGCTGACATCAAAGAGAAATGGGTAAATATGGTATCAAGGTGGGCATCTGCACTTGAAGACCATGATTTGAAGGTAACTCAAAGAAAACTGAAATTATACAAGAAAGAAAATTGGAAGAAGAGCTGTTGTCTGAAGTTTCAGAAGAGAAGCAGAATTAGAAGAAAAAAATTGTCTACTTGGGAAGAACGTTTAGTGCCATTGGAGAGAGATCTGGAGAACTGAAAAGAAGGCATAGGCATCAGTGCTGTGATACTGGTACTTTTGTAACAAACAGAAAGGAAAATTGCATACCCTTTCATGCATTTATCCCTGCCAGCTCAATGGTTTGGAAAAAGCAGGTCTTACGAAGATGGAAAAAAAGAAGATACATGCAATGTTGTTGGATTCTCCCATTGCTTCGACAGATGAGTGTTCAGCTGGTGTTGACTTAAGTTCTGGGTTTATTAGTTTTTATGGCTTCTCACATGGCAAGCAAATACAATCCTGGATTTGCAAATGCAGCAGAATGTTTTGCAAGTATAGTTGCTATTATGGGGAGGATTTGAGGCATTGGCTTCCCAACATGTTCTCTTCTCCTGCAGAGACCTCACACATGCGACTCCTCAATAGGGACAGGGACTGATGAAACACACCTCTCCATCTAGGTCAGTGCAGTGCAACAAGTTCCCAGGTTTTAGTGTCTATCTTGCATGCTTTGACATTGGCCTTCAAGGTGTCTTTATATCTAAGTATGGGTTGACCCTTAGAGCAGGTTCTCATGTTCAGCTAGCTGTAGAGCACCACTTTTGGTATAAAGGAAACCTCCATGTGGACCACATGTCTGACCCAGGGAAGTTGAGCCCTGATGACCATGTTCTCCATGCCAGAGATTTGGCACCTCTCAAGGACTTCAGTGCTGGGGATCCTGTCCTGCCTCTTGATGTTGCAGATGGATCTTAGGCAGCGAAACTGGAAGTTCCCCAGGTGTTTGATGTAGTATCAGTAGAGCAACAGCCGTGTTAGTCTGTATTCGCAAAAAGAAAAGGAGGACTTGTGGCACCTTAGAGACTAACCAATTTATTTGAGCATGAGCTTTCGTGAGCTACAGCTCACTTCATCGGATAAAGTGAGCTGTAGCTCACGAAAGCTCATGCTCAAATAAATTGGTTAGTCTCTAAGGTGCCACAAGTCCTCCTTTTCTTTTTATCAGTAGAGCGTCCATCTCTCGCAGCTGTAAAGGAGTGAGGTGAGTACAATAGCATGATGGATTTTTATCTTGGTTCTGAGGTAGACTCCACACTCCCTCCAGAGCCTACGTGGGAAACTGCCAAATGCCAAGCTGGCCTTTGCCAGGCACTGAATGATCTCATCATCCACGATGGCGTTACTGGAAAGTGTGCTACCCATGTAGCAGAATTTCCTAACCGAGTTGACAGGTGTCTTGTCGATTGTGACAATGAAATCATGGTGCTCATGATGCCGGCAGTCTGGTGGGTATGCCTCTGTCAAAATCCTGGAATGCCAACAAGAGCATGGCTGAAAAGACAATGGCAAAGAGCCATGACTCATCCTTGTTTGGTGCCATTGGTGACACGGAATGCTTCTGATGAATCACCACGCTCCACCATCCTGGCCATCATGCCACCATGAACTGAGTGGATGACAACAATCATCTTCTCTGGGGAGCCAAATTTATGAGGGAGTTTTCACAGGTCCTTGTGATTCACCATGACAAAGGCCTTGGTCATATCAACAAAAACATGTACAGACCCTTGTTCTGTTCATGAGCCTTCTCTTGTATTTGTTGGGCTGCAAAAAAAAAAAAAAAAAAAAATCACATCCACGCTGCCCCACCCAGCACAAAAGCCACACAGTGACTCTGGATACACCAAGTCCACCAGCTCAGAGACAAGCCTGTTGAGGACTGTGCAAGGATCTTCCCTGCTATAGAAAACAGTGAGATTCTGCGATGGTTGGCACAGGTAGATATACTCTTCTATTTGTATGCATGGACTATGAAAGCATCCTTATACTCCTGGGGCACAGTATGCTGTTCCCACAAAGTCTTGAAAAGACTGATGAGTTTCTGACCCAGTGAGCACCTCCACATTTGTACAGTTCAGCCTGAAGACATGCCCATGTACAGCTGCTTGATGGCCTTAGTAATCTCCTCCAAAGACAGGTTCATGGACAGCTCCTCCAGGACAGGACATTGCAAGAGTCAGTCAATAACTTCATCAGTCATAGTGGATTGACAGTTCAGGAGACTCTCAGTGCTCTGCCCAGTGAAAGAAAATATTGCCTTTGTCTGTGAGCAGCCAGTTACTATCAGCTGTGAGGACAGGGGCTGTACCACTGGATTATGGGCCATACATAGCACGGATACCTTTGTAGAAGGCCTTCATGTCATGCTAGTCAGCTGTTTCCTGCAGTTCTAAAGCCTTCTGCTCCCACCAGTCATTCTTCATTAGCCTTAATCAGGTTTGTAGTGCACATGTAATAGAAAATAATATATTGAGGAGAATGTCCAGCAAGTGGAAGGTAGACAGAGTGCACAAGGAAGAAATTAGGGGGAAGATGAACTTGGGGCTCTCAGGCTGGAGAGCGCACATTTGAGGTGAGCTAGACATGTGAAAAGAATGGGAGAAGAACAATCAGAAAAGAAAGCCTGAGAGGACAGGGATAGCAAGAAAGGATGTGGAAGACTGAAGATCTGGTGGAAAGATTCTGTCAAGAGAAGTCTGAAGAGAAAAGGACTGGAAGACCTACAAACCCAGACTATAGACTGGAAGAAGTAACAAAGAATCCTGGGCACCTCCAACCCCAGGCAAACAAGAAAAGGAGTCGAGAAAGAGATATATATTATATATATTATTATATATTGTACTTAATTCTGGCCCTAAGTATTCACCTTCATGAAGCTGTGCCCGGGGAGAATAGTGTTTGTCCACTCAGTAATGTTGCAATGCCAGCAGAAGGAAGAGATGATCATTCACCTTGCTTCGGTTATTGTACACTGCAGTCTACACAAAGAATAGTTATTTGTGTTCTTTAATTTTTTGGCTGCAGAAGTGGATTTTTTAAAGGTAATTAGTATCCAAAGAACACAGTGCACTACATCAAAATAAGTTTTCAGAAAGGACAAATTTTGGGCCTCGACTGTGCAACAGTGTCTAATAAATTTACTATACTGAACCTCTTGCAAACCTCCTAAGCCTAACAACTGTCTTCTACACGTGACTTTTTAAAGGTCCTGTGATCAAAAGTACTGGAAGCCAAATGCCTTTATGATTCTGAAGAGAATTTGGAAATTAAGTGATCAGGATTTTGCAATAAATTATATACAGTAAAAACACTGTCCCCTCATGTACTTGCTGAGTCACATGACAGATGTTATTTCAAAAAGCGAAATTCTGGAGGAGAAAAAATCTTACTCCATCTACTTCCTTCATTGACTTGCCCAGAAGTAGTTTTTGAAGCAATGTACCAACATTCTTTAATTAGTATGTACGCCTTTGCCAACCATGAAGACTGACTCTGTCTCTGAACAGCTCATTTAGAATTTCCCAGTATGAAAATACAGATAGTGGAAGACTGGATGTCTCAAAGGATCAGGAATGAGATAGGGAGTCTTTGATTTCTAATTTACTAGTTTCAGCCTGGCCCAGTTCAGCAGAGATTAAAAATTCTTACACTCTAGTGGCTATTTGTTGGCCTACATGAAGTTAATTAAGAGGCCTCAGTTTTTATCCCAGTTAATGGATGTCCAGTTCACAAAGCCACTGCTACAAATGGCACTACTTGGCAGTATCCTTGTTGGTGGTTTGCGTAGAGCAGTCAATGACTGAATAACCTACAGAGAGGAACTCTATGAACCCGAATGGTGCTCTCTGTGCTGGTGGGGGAGAGCCTTAGTGATGCAGTGTGGCAAAACTTGTTTCAGACTTCAGACACAAAATAATTTTTAAGTATCTCCCTGTCTAGGGATTTACTGTCTCCCCCATAACTGTGGTATCTGGGCATTGACAATGGTCAAGACAGTGACTGGTTGTGCAAACACAGCAACCCTTGTGTACTGTTTAACAGCCCTTGCACAGCCTGGGACATCACTGAAAGGTCAGTGGTGGCCACGACAACAAGTTATCCTTAGCTCTTTTTGAGAAGGATTTGTACTAGTTACCATTTACTACTTCCACCTGGACAGTCCACAAACGCGTGGGCAAAGGGAGCTCAAGTCCGCCATCTCATTGGAAGACTGGCACCTTACAAAGTTAGAAAATCTGGCCCTGTAGCTAGTAAAATCAATCTGTAACCCAAAAAGCAAAGTAAAAGCAGGACCCTTCTCCAATTACTGACATCTGTAATTATTTAACTAAGGTCAAATCATTTTAATTTTTTTTCACAGATAACAAAAACAATTGGTATCTGCAACACAGGATGGCCTCTCCATCCCAATATGAATTCTGGTTACACTCCTTAGAGTGGCCATAATACACCTTTTCCAACAAGAAACGCGCCTACAGAATCTAGCATTTCTTCTGTGCCCTAAAGAAAAAATAAATCAAATCAAAAAACCCTTTACATATGAGGAAACAGCCACAACAGAAAAGGGTTAGACATTTAAACAGTCCCGTAAAACAAGACAGAATGAGCAAAACCCACCTTTGGGCTGAACCAAAAGCTTTGAAGAAGCTACTCTAGGGAAGGTTTTGGCACAGTTCAGCCAAGTAAATTTCCATCCTGTAGAAAGAGGATTCAATTGTGAGATGCACATGCGCAATCTCTGAACAGAGGCTGAATGACTAAGTTGTCCCTAACTATATCTTAGGACTTGTCCAGATGGAGAGCTGGTGTGTGACAAGCTGGAGTGTCAATCTAGAGCACATGAGCCTGCCATGCACTAACTGGCCACCTGGACCCTGCTAATGCACACTAAAAGCACTCTAGTGAGCACTGACCTCCGTTTGGTCAATCTGCACTGGAACAGTTAGTGCATGGCACATTAATGCAAACTGTAGATTTACATCCCTGCTTGCTCCATGCTAACTCTTCATCATCTAGACAAGCCCTTATTTAAACCTGACCATTAGGCCCTAATCCTGCAAACTCAGGTATATGTGTAACTTAGGGTGACCAGATATCCCGATTTTATAGGGACAGTCCCGATTTTTGGGTCTTTTTCTTATATACCCCTGAACCCCGTCCTGATTTTTCGCATTTGTTGTCTGGTCACCCTAGTGTAACTTCACATGTGTGAGTAGTACCCCTAGTTCAATAAAGTTAAGCATATGTGTACATTTTTGCAGAAATGGGGCCTTAAAATAGCTAATTTGGGGGGGGGGGTGTTTTTTTGAAACTGTGGCTTTTTAATAGTTACATTCAGTGAAATGTTTCAGATGAAATAATGTTCCATTGTATTTTATACTTTACAAATGAAGTGAAAATTAATGAATGGCACTGATGCATGAGTGAATTAATGAGTGCACTGATGCAAAAAAGTTTACAGAAATTTTAATAGCAATCACAGCTCCAATAAAAGTGATAAGAAATTTAGGGCTAAAAATCAGCTCCCTGACACGTGGCAACTAATTCACTGCCATGAATACCATAAAAGCCTACATAATTTTCATTATAATTTTCCAAAGAGCTCAGCAACCAGTAGCTCCCACTGAAAAACAAGTGGATGTTAGACTCTTTGGAAAAACTGGACCAAAATTTCTAGAGAATTAAAACCAAATTGTTCACATGTGGGGGAGGCGGATGCACAGAACATATAAGCTCCTGGGCACAAACCAGCTTTATGCAAAATTTAATGAAAAACAGATTTAACCCTCTGGATGCTGCAGACACTTAGGCACGCATTCTCCTAAGCATTTATTTGGCCGCCTCTCTGGAAAATGATGGCTATATGACTTCATCAAAAAGGATTTAAAATGTTTTTTGCAAGATGTAGCACTGTTCTAAATAGAGGAGGTTTAGAATGCAACCTTCAACAGGATTTGAATTCAACACCTTTGAAATACACAGTAAAGAGGTTTTATACATTAAACCACATACACTATTTGTACCTATGGGAATTTAAAAGAACTCAGAGCCCATATTGTTCAAGGAATAATATATCTTTCACTTCTATAGTGCCTATAATGACAGAATTCCAAAGCATTCCACAAATGTTCACTACTACTGCCTCCTAATGATATATTATTATAACCATTTTATACAGAGAGAAAAACAGTCAAAAAGACATTAAGTGATCAAATGAGTCCATACTAGGAACAGGATTAGATTCTAAGGTCCTAATCCTACAATATGATCAATACACTTAGTAAACTCCACAAAGGTGCAAGGAGCTGCCTGCGTGGCTCAGAGTGTAGGATCAGGGCCCAAGTATCCTGCATTTCAATCCTGTGTTCTAACCTTTTCTGAATGAACAAGAAATACTAAAAATGATTATGATTTTTTAAAATTATGACTATAATCACTGCCATGTAAAAGTGCATTGCCTAGTTCTTAGCAAGCTCTCCACGAATGCTTTGCTTCAACAAAAAGTGAGATGATGGTGAAGAATTTTGCTACCTTACAGCTACAAGTATCTTCATACATTTTTGTGCCTATCAAATGGATTTTTGTGGGTGTGATCTTAGTGTGATTAGCTCTGTACAAAACCATACATGGAATGAAAATAACAATGCTCATTGTCATCAGAGCATTTGCTCTGATTCTCTTTTGAGTCTTGCTCTGCATAGACAGTAAAGGAGCTTCACTAACGTGGTTGACTCAGTACCATAATTCGCCATCAACATTATTTTCCAATGCTCTACTTTCTCCCCTCATACATATAGTAAGAAGGCAGTTTGTGGACTCAGCATATTGGTCTCTTGTGAATAACTGCCGAGGTACTAAAAAAAGAAAAACCTATCATACCACAGCTAGGCAGCCACTACATTGCAATATTAAGTGGACGTACTCTAGTCTCCTGAGATTCCCCTGAGTTCGTAACCTAAAAAGGGTTTTGAAAAAGGACATTTAGAAGACAAACTTCCTGCAAGCCTGCAATGGTGACCCCAAGGCTTACTCACTGCCATCAGTGAACCAATCTCAACCTCTTTGCAAATTAACAAAGAGGTATCAAAATATCTTGAAATTATAAGAAAGGTTTTGTGTCTAGATATGTTGCTTTTTCCCTTTGTTTCTCCCCTACACCACTTAAAATGAGCATTAAGGGATACAATTATGTTGTTAGCTTAATTGCCTATCTAAGCAGAATCTACAGGGGTTTACTGCAAGATTTGAAAGGGGTGGAGGAAAGGAAATTGGGATAATGGAAACAATTTTAAAACAATCTCTGATGGGAGAGAGAAAGTTTGGGGTGTCAGGTGGGGCTCTTGACACAGCCCCAGAGTTGCTTTCCAGTGAAAGACTGTGAAAATGCATGATGACAGGCCATTTCTCACCAGCAAAGTCTAATTTTGGAGAATTTGACCTAATTAATAATTAAACACAACAAAACCATAGAATCATAGAATATCAGGGTTGGAAGGGACCTCAGGAGGTCATGTAGTCCAACCCCCTGCTCAAAAGCAGGACCCATACCCAATTAAATCATCCCAGCCAGGGCTTTGTCAAGCCTGACCTGAAAAACTTCTAAGGAAGGAGATTCCACCACCTCCCTAGGCAACGCATTCCAGTGTTTCACCACCTTCCTAGTCAAAAAGTTTTTCCTAATATCCAACCTAAACCTCCCGCACTGCAACTTGAGACCATTACTCCTTGTCCTGTCCTCTTCCACCACTGAGAATAGTCTAGAACCATCCTCTTTGGAACCACCTTTCAGGTAGTTGAAAGCAGCTATCAAAACCCCCCTCATTCTTCTCTTCTGCAGACTAAACAATCCCAGCTCCCTCAGCCTCTCCTCATAAGTCATGTGTTCCAGACCCCTAATCATTTTTGTTGCCCTTCGCTGGACTCTCTCCATTTTATCCACATCCTTCTTGTAGTGTGGGGCCCAAAACTGGATACAGTACTCCAGATGAGGCCTCACCAATGTCGAATAGAGGGGGACGATCACATCCCTCGATCTGCTCGCTATGCCCCTCCTTATACATCCCAAAATGACATTGGCCTTCTTGGCAACAAGGGCACACTGCTGACTCATATCCAGGTTCTCGTCCACTGTCACCCCTAGGTCCTTTTCCGCAGAACTGCTGCCTAGCCATTCGGTCCCTAGTCTGTAGCTGTGCATTGGGTTCTTCCGTCCTAAGTACAGGACCCTGCACTTATCCTTATTGAACCTCATCAGATTTCTTTTGGCCCAATCCTCCAATTTGTCTAGGTCCCTCTGTAACACCCCTTGTTCAGATGTGAAACCTTAATGCTATTATTGGCATGACACACTTAAGCACAGGATAGTAGCTGTTATCCCATATATGTACAGCACTGTAGAGAACAGCAGAAAGGGAAAACTCTCCACTTCCAGGCCAAACAGCACTTTCACCTGATCAGAGGAGTGTGGGAAAGGAAATGAGATACCTACCAGGCCCTTGTTCCCTTACCCTGTTTGTCTACAAGAAACTAGAGCCAACATGTTAATCATAGAATCATAGAATATCAGGGTTGGAAGGGACCTCAGGAGGTCATCTACCCTGACCTTAAAAACCTCTAAGGAAGGAGATTCCTCCACCACCTCCCTAGGTAACCCATTCCAAGTGCTTCACCACCCTCCTAGTGAAAAAGTTTTTCCTAATATCCAACCTAAACCTCCCCCACTGCAACTTGAGACCATTACTCCTCATTCTGTCACCTGCTACCACTGAGAACAGTCTAGAGCCATCCTCTTTGGATCCACCTTTCAGGTAGTTAAAAGCAGCTATCAAATCCCCCCTCATTCTTCTCTTCAACAGACTAAACAATCCCAGTTCCCTCAGCCTCTCCTCATAAATCATGTGCTCCAGTCCCCTAATCATTTTTGTTGCCCTTCGCTGAACTCTTTCCAATTTTTCCACATCCTTCTTGTAGCGTGGGGCCCAAAACTGGACACAGTACTCCAGATGAGGCCTCACCAATGACTAATAGTGGGGAATGATCATGACCCTCGATCTGCTGGCAATGCTCCTACTTATACAGCCCAAAATGCCATTGGCCTTCTTGGCAACAAGGGCACACTGTTGACTCAAATCCAGCTTCTCGTCCACCATAACCCCTATGTCCTTTTCTGCAGAGCTGCCGAGCCACTCGGTCCCTAGTCTGTAGCAGTGCATGAGATTCTTCCGTCCTAAGTGCAGGACGCTGATGAAGAGGATGGCTCATGTCCTTACAGACCAACCCATCTTTCCCCTCATGCCTCGAATACTGAACCGTTTATGGTAAATTACTGTATTTAAAAAAAAAAACCCCTAAGAATAAGAAGATTTCCATGTTTGTAAAGCCTCATTAAATTAATTTTATGCCAGACCGAAAAAGCACAGAGCAGGCTCTTCTCAAAGCAGAGCGCAACACACTTTGGAGGCTACAAGAACCAGCTGTTCAGTTTCTTGGGCTCACTCCCTTTCCATTCTCTCTTTCTAACTGCTCCACATAGTTCCATGCAGAGGAGCTCCCATTTAGGAGTCAATGAATAATGATTTCCACTCTCTCTCCTAAACACCTTTAATTTCCATATCCACATTCTCTCCCCTCTTCCTGTGGAGAGGAGTAACTCCTGCTGATAGTATATTCACTCTTTAAAACACTGAGACACTTCACAGAAAACCTTTTGGAGTCTGATTTCTAAATACTACAGCTTTACGTTCTCAGGGTCTCTCTAGTTTGTCAATCCTAGAATTAACCTCCCTGCTTCACTGTGCTTCCTTCTCCTCCCCTTCCCTCCCAGCCTCATTGCTTTGTTTAAACTATGGCTCTAATCGAAGCTAAATACCATTCTCTGAACCTCCAGTTTGACTCAAATTCAGTTCTGCAGGTTTTCTGCAATTTTCCCATTCAGCATTTACAATGTAGTTAGAGTGTGCTTGAGGCACACAATTCAGAGGAAAAAATTCCACTGCTACATTTATGAGGTTGCACTGCATGTATGACCCAGCATGGGAAAACTCACAAAAATCTAATAAAGACATGAAGGAAACACTGCTCTGCTCCTATATAGATTGATCACATCTTCATCCACAGCATTTATTCAGAAATATACTTACCAAGCAAAAATGAGAGCCGCCATTTTGTTGTTCTTCCATCAAGAGAAACAAAATGGTGATACAGAAAAGGAATCTGCCATTCCATCCAAACTGTCTTTAATATTCTCTAAGCACATTCTCCCTCTCTCAAATTTATTCTCTTAAAAGTTATTTTAAAAAATATGAAGCAAATTTTTATTTTCAAAATAGAAGAATCATACAAATAAAACAGATGTTGTTTTTCTACAACTCTTTCTGGTACACAGAAATGGAGGTGGGGAATTCAGAAACAGTATCTTTTTGGCTTGTCCAATTCCATAAAAGGAAAACAAAACATTCCTGGGCCAACTCTTAGTGTACTCAAAACCACAGAATTAATATTTTCAGCACAATGTTATCTCCCCAGATCTGCTGGGAAACAAATACTGTATAGGCAAACATTCATATTGCACAAGTTCCTAACATATTAACTAGGGGATGTATAATCCAGAAAATAGTGATTGCAACCAAAGAAGAAGCCACCCTGGATCAGCTACCTAACAATAGGGAAGTAAAGTAGTACAATGTGAAAGTAACAGGACTCTTGGTAACAGTCACTATGAACCACCTAAGTTCAGAATAATAAGGGGATAGGTTTCAAAAACGCAGCAGTACATGGATGCTAGATTTAAGTAAAACAAATCTGCAGAAATTAAGAAATCTGGGAAGCATAGTAGAATGAAAAAGTAAGGAAATCCACCAGTATGGAGGGAAGATGGCAAATCCTAAAACATCATCATACTAGTGGCAACAGATTACAATTACTCTAAAAAAGAAGAAAACAGAAACAAGAATTGTTTACAAGACACTGATCAAATATCTGAAGACAATACTGTAAACATAACAGGGGAGAGGTAACCAAAAAAATTTACATTAAAAACTATATTGAAAGAACATTAAGACGGCAAAGTCAAGCACTCAAATGTTAGGAAATTCCAGAATTAAGGCTTCTTGTGTCATCTCATTTTAGCCCCCTTGTGCACATGCATTATGACGACACAGTCTTTAATGAGATGATCACTTACTATTTTGTACACGGAACTAATGGCTCAGTCAGTGTTCAGTTTTTTAAAAAGCAAACTAAAAACAAATACAAAAACAAAAAATCCCACAGAAATTCCATCATGTGGCACAATCCTGGCCCTCACATTGGTGCACATCAGAGTAAGAACTTCAGATGCACACAGAACAGAGCTGTCATTTGAGTTAAAGGAGTAACTGGTAGGAGTAGTATGCCATTATCCTCGACATGAAAAAGTCATCTAAGTGGATTAGACACAATGTTGCCAGTGGGTTCAAACAACAGACTGGACTTCTACATAGAGTGCTTCCGCCGATGTGCATGGGCTGAAATTGTGGAAAAGCAACATCACTTGCCCCATAACCTCAGCCGTGCAGAACACAATGCCATCCACAGCCTCAGAAACAACTCTGATATCATAATCAAAAAGGCTGACAAAGAAGGTGCTGTCGTCATCATGAATAGGTCAGAATATGAACAAGAGGCTCCTAGGCAGCTCTCCAACACCACTTTCTACACGCCATTACCCTCTGATCCCACTGAGGGTTACCAAAAGAAACTACACCATTTGCTCAAGAAACTCGCTGAAAAGGCACAAGAACAAATCCGCACAGACACACCCCTGGACCTCCGACCTGGAGTATTTTATCTGCTACCCAAGATCCATAAACCTGGAAATCCTGGACGCCGCATCATCTCAGGCATTGGCACCCTGGCAGCAGGATTGTCTGGCTATGTAGACTCCCTCCTCAGGCCCTACGCTACCAGCACTCCCAGCTATCTTTGAGTCACCACTGACTTCCTGAGGAAACTACAATCCATCGGTGATCTTCCTGAAAACGCCATCCTGGCCACTATGGATGTAGAAGCCCTCTACACCAACATTCCACACAAAGATGGACTACAAGCCGTCAGGAACAGTATCCCTGATAATGTTACGGCAAACCTAGTGGCTGAACTTTGTGATTTTGTCCTCACCCACAACTTTTTCACATTTGGAGACAATGTATACCATCAAATCAGCGGCACTGCTATGGGTACCCGCATGGCCCCACAGTATGCCAACATTTTTATGGCTGACTTAGAACAACACTTCCTCAGCTCTCGTCTCCTAATGCCCCTACTCTACTTGCGCTACATTGATGACATCTTCATCATCTGGACCCATGGAAAAGAAGCCCTTGAGGAATTCCACCATGATTCCAACAATTTCCATCCCACCATCAACCTCAGCCTGGACCAGTCCACACAAGAGATCCACTTCCTGGACACTACGGTGCTAATAAGTGATGGTCACATAAACACCACCCTATATCGGAAACCTACTGACCGCTATTCCTACCTACATGCCTCCAGCTTTCATCCAGACCACATCACACAATCCATTGTCTACAGCCAATCTCTACGATACAACCGCATTTGATCCAACACCTCAGACAGAGACAAACACCTACAAGATCTCTATCAAGCATTCTTACAACTACAATACCCACCTGCTGAAGTGAAGAAACAGATTGACAGAGTCAGAAGAGTACCCAGAAGTCACCTACTACAGGACAGGCCTAACAAAGAAAATAACAGAACGCCACTAGCCGTCACCTTCAGCCCCCAACTAAAACCTCTCCAACGCATCATCAAGGATCTACAACCTATCCTAAAGAACGACCCATCACGCTCACAGATCTTGGGAGACAGGCCAGTCCTTGCTTACAGACAGCTCCCCAACCTGAAGCAAATACGCAAATACTCACCAGCAACCACGCACCACACAACAGAACCACTAACCCAGGAACCTATCCCTGCAACAAAGCCCGTTGCCAACTGTGTCCACATATCTAATCAGGGGACACCATCAAAGGGCCTAATCACATCAGCCACACTATCAGAGGCTCATTCACCTGCACATCTACCAATGTGATATATGCCATCATGTGCCAGCAATGCCCCTCTGCCATGTACACTGGCGAAACCGGACAGTCTCTAAGTAAAAGAATAAATGGACACAAATCAGACGTCAAGAATTACAACATTCAAAAACCAGTCGGAGAACACTTCAATCTCTTTGGTCACTCGATTACAGACCTAAAAGTTGCAATTCTTCAACAAAAAAACTTCAAAAACAGACTCCAATGAGAGACTGCTGAATTGCAATTAATTTGCAAACTGGATACAATTAACTTAGGCTTGAATAAAGACAGGGAGTGGATGGGTCATTACACAAAGTAAAACTATTTCCCTATGTTTATTCCCCACTCCCACCGTTCCTCAGACGTTCTTGTAAACTGCTGGAAATGGCCCCCCTTGATGATCACTACAAAAGATGTCCCCCCCACAGCCCGCTCTCCTGCTGGTAATAGCTCACCTTAAGTGATCACTCTCGTTACAGTGTGTATGGTAACACCCATTGTTTCATGTTTGTTATGTATATAAATCTCCCCACTGTATTTTCCACTGAATGCATCCGATGAAGTGAGCTGTAGCTCACGAAAGCTTATGCTCTAATAAATTTGTTAGTCTCTAAGCTGCCACAAGTACTCCTGTTTTTTTTGCAAATACAGACGAAGACGGCCGCTACTCTGAAACCTAGAACACTGAAACTTGAAATCCTGGGTTCTATTCCAAGTTCCTCTGGAAAATTGGCTCAAATGGCTACAGACCCTACTGTTTTCTGTCCTCCTGCTCCAATGTTCCCAGACTCTTTCTGTTACACACACCCCACGCTGCCTCTCACCCCTCACTGTTTGAGTCAGGTTTCTTTCTCCTCCACACTGCCTGGGTGCCAGCAAGGGGGGAAGTGGGATCACTAAGAACACAAAAGAGAAAGTCTCCTTAACTATGAGGAAAAGTAGTTGCAGGGAACATGCTGCTCAGCTCCTGCAGCCCTGGCATGGATCATGCTCAGTACTGATGGAACCTTTAGAAATTTTAAGAAGCCTCTACTGAGCATGTGCAAATAGTGATATTTCAGAGGGTTATTACTGAGCCAGATTTGGGTGCATTTTCACAGGAACACAAAAGACACTTCCGTCATCTCAGGGTGTTCCTCTCTTCTCCAAAGGAATTTCAAGTCCCTACTTCAAGCTATGAGGGCTCTATGAAACAACTATAAGCATTTTTAACATGGCCAAAACAACAAAATTTTCTCTAACCTCATTATCAGAAAGGGCAGAAGTGTTTTTGCTGAAAATCAGCCTGAGGTTGACATCTGGCTTGGAAAATTTCTGCCAAACTTGAACAGTTTGTGCTGAGTTATAAGCAGTAGAAAAACAGGGTCTTCTAATGGAAGGTGTTAGGCAGATACGGCATGTGGAAATAATTGGCCTGGCAGCGATCTGGGATCTGTGCTGGGTCACCACCTAAACAGGAGTCAGCAACGCCATGCTGTTGCAAAAAAAGCAAATGCAATGTTAGGTTGTGTTAACAGAAGCATAGTATGGAGGTGATAATATCACTCTACTCAGTCAAAAGGGATGTGGTGTAAGGGAATTTTTGGTGGGGGATGGAGGAGGGCTGAGGCAAGAAGGATTGTTTTGTGTTTCTTTGTTTTATAAACACACCAGGGGAAAAAGAAATGTCACCTTGTGCAGTAATGTGGCTCTTCGACTAGTGTCCCTAGGGTGCCCCACTTCAGGTGCGCATGCGCCTCTCGAGCCATCGATCAAGGATTTTTAACTAGCAGTGTCCGTTTGGCCCGCACATGCACCCTGTGCCTCCTTGTGTCTGACACCAAGGCTATATAGGAGTGCGCAGGTGAATTGCCCTCAGTGCCTTCTCTACCCAGTCATTCCCTAGGGAACAACCGCAGCAAAGGGGAAGGAGGATGGATAGTGAAGCACCCATAGGGATATACATCTCAAAGAACTAAAGTACAGTTATTACACAGGGTGAGTAACATTTCCTTGTTCTTTGAGTAGCATCCCTATGGGTGCTCCACTCCAGACAACTCCCAGAAGGAGGAGGGAGCTTCGGAACAGTGTCCAGAACTGAAGACAGCACTGCAGAACCACGTCGGATCTGATGGCACGGAGCAGAGCATAATGCTTTCAAAACGTGTGGGCTGAGGTCCAAGTAGTAGCTATACATATCTCAGATACTGGAACATTCTTCAAAAATACTGTGGATACTGTCTATGAATCGGTTCAATGTGCTCCCACCCTCGGAGGGGGGCACGGGCTGAGCACCTGCAGACTCATAGTAGGTATAGATACAACAACACGATTTCCATTTAGAAAATCTTTGAGTAGAGAGAGGAGCCCCCAAAGGGAACAGAGAATTTAGGCAAGCTCCTAAACTGCTTAGTCCTATACAAGTAGAAGGCCCTTCTGACGTCCAGGGTATGGAAATAGAATTCCTGTTGAGAAAATATGCAGTTTCAGAAAAAATACTGGTAGATGAGTAGATTGGTTAAGATGAAAATCCGATGAAACCTTTGAAAGAGATCTAGAATGTGGATGTAAAGTGACCTTGTCATTAAAGAACATAGTAAAGGGGGGATCTGCCATAAAGGTGCCAATCTCCTCGACCATGTGGACTGACGTGATGGCATCTAAGAAAGCTGTCTTCATAAATAAATAAATGGTCATGATCTCCATCAATGGCTGGACACAGAGTTGAAGAAGGTATGGGTACCACACTTGCCTCGGCCAAGTCGGTACTATGACGGTAACTCTGGCCATGTCCCACCTGATCTTGTTCACCTCCCTTACAATTAAGGATCCTGGGGAAAAGACATAGAACAGAATACTTCTTCCATGGTAGAAGGAAGGCATCCCCCACACAGCAGTGACCAAACTCTCCTCGCACCCACCCTTGAACAGAAGACAGAACCCTTCCTGTTCGCAGAGGTGGCAAAAAGATCACTCTGTGGCAGTCCCCATCTCTGGAATATGCTGAGCGTCCACTCCCATTTGCAGTCGTGGGAGAAGGGTCTGGTGAAGGCATCTGAAGTGGTGTTCTGGAAGCCAGGGAGGTAGACTGCTGAAACCTGGATACAATGGGCTATATACCAGTTCCAAAACTTTATGGCTTCGGCACAAAACGAGGGGGATCTTGTTCCTCCCTGCTTGTTGATGTAGGACATGCAGGACATATTGTCTGTCATGACCATGTCTGCTTTGCCATAGATGAGGGGCAGGAAATGAAGGAGCGAGTTTCTGATTGCCCTGAGCTCCAACAGGTTGATGTGGAGATTTGTTTTGCGAGCTGTCCATCTGCCCTGAACTGTGAGGGTACTGAGGAAGGTTCCCCACCCTCACAGGGATGCGTCGGTTGTTAGTCACTGATGGGGTTGGGCAAGAGAAAGGGATGTCTGCACAAATGTTCTCCCTCCATCATTCTAGGGAGTTCTTTACGTGCAAGGGGACCATCACCAGCTCATCTAAGGTGTAAGAGAGTAGGTAGTTCTGAGACAACTCTGGAAGCAGCAGTGTCGCAGACTTGAGTGATTGGTCACAAAGGTACAAGCTGACATATGACCCAAGTGTTTAAGACAATTCTTAATCATGGCCCAGGTGGCTTCCATGAATTCTCCCTATCAGACCTGACAAGGTCACAAATTGTCTAAAGGGAGGTACACTCTGTCAGTGAGTCCAGGAACACCCCTAAAAACAGTACCCTTTCTACCATTACCAGCACAGATTTTTTTTTCTTTTTTATGTTCAACTGTACGTCCAACTCCTGAAACAGAGCGAGGGCCTCCTGGGTGGATGATAACAGCACCTCAAAAGAGTAGCCCCTGAGTAGCCAGTCATCAGAGGTACAGGAAAACTAGTATTATTTCCTGCCGAAAGGGAGCCACCGCTAGAACCTTTCAACATACACTTGGGGCAAAGGATAGGCTAGTACTCAGTATTAGATATGATCTTGGCCTATGATGAGTCACAGGCATTTCCTCTGTGATGGGTGTATAGTTATATGGAAGCAGACAGCTCGTGGGTTGAGAGACGAAAACCAATCCCCTTCCTCTAGTATCACAGAATCATAGAATACCAGGGTTTGAAGGGACCTCAGAGGTCATCCAGTCCAACCCCCTGCTCAAAGCAGGACCAATCCCCAATTTTTGCCCCAGATCCCAAATGGCCCACTCAAGGATTGAACTCACAACCCCCGGTTTAGCAGGCCAATGCTCAAACCACTGAGCTATCCCTCCCCCAGTAAAGGAATTATAATTGCCAGAGTCACCATCCTAAACTTTTGAGGCTTCATTAATTTGTTTATTTGCCTTAAATCCAAGATCAGCCTCCAACCTCCGTCCTTCTTTGACGTGAGGAAATAGTTTGAGTACAACCCCTTGCCCCTGTAAGGGAAAGGGACCAGTTCTATTGCTCCTAGTTGGAGGAATGAGTCCATCTCTTGAGGCGCATCTCTTGAGGAGTTTGAGGCACAAGTGGCGTTCTCATGCATCCTCCCTGTGGAAGGAAAAGGCCCAGATAGAGACCATCAAATCGTGGAAGTCAACAAATGGCTATACAGGTGGTGTCGGAGAGAAGGCTTTGGATTCTTTGACCATGGGATGGTGTTCCAAGGAGGAGGAGTGCTAGGCAGAGACGGGCTCCACCTAACGAAGAGAGGGAGGAGCATCTTCGCGAGCAGGCTGGCTAACCTAGTGAGGAGGGCTTTAAACTAAGTTCACCGGGGGAAGGAGACCAAAGCACTGAGGTAAGTGGGGAAGTGGGATACCAGGAGGAAGCATGAGCAGGAGAGTGTGAAAGGGGAGGCCTCCGGCCTCATACTGAGAAAGAGGGACCATCAGCGAGTTATCTTAAGTGCCTATACACAAATACAAGAAGCCTGGGAAACAAGCAGGGAGAACTGGAAGTCCTGGCACAGTCAAGGAATGATGATGTGATTGGAATAACAGAGACTTAGTGGGATAATTCACATGACTGGAGTACTGTCATGGATGGGTATAAACTGTTCAGGAAGGACAGGCAGGGCAGAAAAGGTGGGGGAGTTGCATTGTATGTAAGGGAGCAGTATGACTGCTCAGAGCTCCGCTATGAAACTGCAGAAAAACCTGAGAGTCTCTGGATTAAGTTTAGAAGTGTGAGCAACAAGGGTGATGTCATTGTGGGAGTCTGCTATAGACCACCGGACCAGGGGGATGAGGTGGATGAGGCTTTCTTCCGGCAACTAATGGAAGTTACTAGATCGCAGGCGCTGGTTCTCATGGGAGACTTCAATCACCCTGGTATCTGCTGGGAGAGCAATACAGCGGTGCACAGACAATTCAGGAAGTTTTTGGAAAGTGTAGAGGACAATTTCCTGGTGCAAGTGCTGGAGGAACCAACCAGGGGCAGAGCTCTTCTTCACCTGCTGCTCACAAACCGGGAAGAATTAGTAGGGGAAGCAAAAGTGGATGGGAACCTGGGAGGCAGTGACCATGAGATGGTCCAGTTCAGGATCCTGACACAAGGAAGAAAGGAGAGCAGCAGAATACGGACCCTGGACTTCAGAAAAGCAGGCTTTGACAACCTCAGGGAACTGATGGGCAGGATCCCCTGGGAGAATAACATGAGGGGAAAAGGAGTTCAGGAGAGCTGACTGTATTTTCAAGAATCTTTATTGAGGTTACAGGGACAAACCATCCCAATGTGTAGAAAGAATAGGAAATATGGCAGGCAACCAGCTTGGCTTAACAGTGAAATCCTTGCTGATCTTAAACACAAAAAAGAAGCTTACAAGAAGTGGAAGATTGGACAAATGACCAGGGAAGAGTATAAAAATATTGCTCGGGCATGCAGGAGTGAAATCAGGAAGGCCAAATCACACCTGGAGTTGCAGCTAGCAAGAGATGTTAAGAGTAACAAGAAGGGTTTCTACAGGTATGTTAGCAACAAGAAGAAAGTCAAGAAAAGTGTGGGCCCCTTACTGAATGAGGGAGGCAACCTAGTGATAGAGGATGTGGAAAAAGCTAATGTACTCAATGCTTTTTTTGCCTCTGTCTTCACGAACAAGGTCAGCTCCCAGACTCCTGCACTGAGCAGAACAGCATGGGGAGAAGGTGACCAGCCCTCTGTGGAGAAAGAAGTGGTTCGGAACTATTTAGAAAAGCTGGACGAGCACAAGTCCATGGGGCCGGATGCGTTGCATCCAAGAGTGCTAAAGGAGCTGGCGGATGTGATTGCACAGCCATTGGCCATTATCTTTGAAAATTCATGGTGATCGGGGGAGGTCCCGGACGACTGGAAAAAGGCTAATGTAGTGCCCATCTTTAAAAAAGGAAAGGAGGAGGATCCTGGGAACTACAGGCCAGTCAGCCTCACCTCAGTCCCTGGAAAAATCATGAAGCAGGTCCTCAAGGAATCAATTATGAAGCACTTGGAGGACAGGAAGGTGATCAGGAACAGTTAACGTGGATTCACCAAGGGCAAGTCATGCCTGACTAATCTAATTGCCTTCTATGACGAGATAAATGGATCGGTGGATGAGGGGAAAGCAGTGGACATGTTATTCCTTGACTTCAGCAAAGCTTTTGGCATGGTCTCCCACAGTATTCTTAGAATCATAGAATCATATAATATCAGGGTTGGAAGGGACCTCAGGAGGTCATCTAGTCCAACCCCCTGCTCAAAGCAGGACCAATCCCCAACTAAATCATCCCAGCCAGGGTTTTGTCAAGCCTGACCTTAAAAACTTCTAGGGAAGGACATTCCACCACCTCCCTAGGTAATGCATTCCAGTGTTTCACCACCCTCCTATTGAAAAAGGTTTTCCTAATATCCAGCCTAAACCAACCGCACTGCAACTTGAGACCATTACTCAATGTTCTGCCATCTGCTACCACTGAAAACAGTTAGATCCATCCTCTTTGGAACCCCCTTTCAGGCAGTTGAAAGCAGCTATCAAATCCTCCCTCATTCTTCTCTTCTGCAGACTAAACAATCCCAGTTCCCTCAGCCTCTCCTCATAACTCATGTGTTCCAGTCCCCGAATCATTTTTGTTGCCCTCCGCTGGACTCTCTCCAATTTTTCCACATCCTTCTTCTAGTGTGGGACCCAAAACTGGACAGAGTACTCCAGATGAGGCCTCACCAATGTCAAATAGAGGGGAACGATCACATCCCTCGATCTGCTGGCAATGCCCCTACTTTTACAGCCCAAAATGTGGTTAGCCTTCTTGGCAACAAGGGCACACTGTTGACTCATATCCAGCTTCTCATCCACAGTAACCCCTAGGTCCTTTTCCGCAGAACTGCTGCCGAGCCATTCGGTCCCTAGTCTGTAGCGGTGCATGGGATTCTTCCATCCTAAGTGCAGGACTCTGCACTTGTCCTTGTTGAACCTCATCAGTGTGCCCTTGTTGCCAAGAAGACCAATGGCATTTTGGCATGTATAAGTAGGGGCACTGCCAGCAGATCGAGGAACGTGATCATTCCCCTCTATTCAACATTGGTGAGGCCTCATCTGGAGTACTGTGTCCAGTTTTGGGCCCCGCACTACAAGAAGGATGTGAAAGAAATGAAAAGTGTCCAGTGGAGGGCAACAAAAATGATTAGGGGACTGGAACACATGACTTATGAGGAGAGGCTGAGGGAACTGGGATTGTTTAGCCTGCAAAAGAGAAAAACGAGTGGGGATTTGATAGCTGCTTTCAACTACCTGAAAGGGGGTTCCAAAGAGAATGGCTCTAGACTGTTCTCAGTGGTAGCAGATGACAGAATGAGGAGTAATCGTCTCAAGTTGCAGTGCGGGAGATTTAGGTTGGATATTAGGAAAAACTTTTTCACTAGGAGGGTAGTGAAGCACTGGAATGCATTACCTAGGGAGGTGGTAGAATCTCCTTCCTTAGAAGTTTTTAAGGTCAGGCTTGACAAAGCCCTGGCTGGGATGATTTAATTGGGGATTGGTCCTGCTTTGAGCAGGGGGTTGGACTAGATGACCTCCTGAGGTCCCTTCCAACCCTGATATTCTATGATTCTTAGTAGAAGCTTGTGAGAGGGGTCTCTGGGGGGGGGGGGGGAAGGGGTGGAAGGGAGGGAGTGCCATAAAGTGGATAGCATAGCCCCATGTTATAAATTCTGAGACCCACTGGTTCTTGGTGATCTGCTCCCAAACCTGGTTGAAATAGACTAAGTGGTCCACAAAGGGAGGGATGTGGACTAAAGTGTGCAACTGTAAATCCAGAAGTGTGAGAGGTTTTGAATCCTTGACCAACCCATCCAAAGTGCTGTTTAGATTATGTTTGGGTGGTCGTGGAGGATGGTTGGGCAGGCCTCTTCCTCTGAAACTTATGTGTCTTTCTGGGGGTTCCACGGGTCTATGGTACCCATGAACTGACCATGCCATGACTTCTGGGCAGTCTGTGACCTACTAAAACACTTCTTGCTTGTAGATGTATAAATGCCCAAGGAACGTTGGGTAGGCCTGAGTCCTTCAACATGTGCAGGGAATCATTCATGGTCTCTGAGAAAAACTTATGACAATCAAAGGTCCTCTACTCTGTTTTGAGCCTCTCTCTGAAACCCCAAAAGTTGGAATCATGATGTTCTCTGCATAACTACCGCCAGGGAGATACATCTAGCAGCAATGCCTGCAGGATATAGAGCCACCTGGAGACCCATTCTGCCTAGTATTTGACCTTTCATTATGATAGCCTGGAATTGCCCCCTGCAGTCAGGTGGCAGCCGCTCAATAAAGGTTGTGAACTTGTTGTAATTAGTAAAGTTATTTCTGGCCAAAACCGCCTGGTAGCTTGTGATCCAGAACCGCAGGATGAATGACTTTTGTCCAAAGAGATCCAGTCACTTTTGGTCCTTGTCATAAGGGGCTGATCCATGCAAAGTGCTGCCTACCCTGTTCATTCCCCGCATCCACCGATAGGGAGTTAGGTGGGGGAATGGGAAAACAAAAAGTTGGAATCCTTATGAGGCCCATCGTACGTCTCATCAGCCCCTTTGCATGTTGGTGGAATAGTGGCAGGCATTTGCCACACCACATTAGCCAGGTCCAGGAGTACCTCATCAATAGGTAACGCCACTCTAGAGGGTATTTGCCAGCTGAAAAATATCTAGCAGTTTGTGTTGAGAATCCTTGACCTCCTCCGGAGGGATCTGCAGGGTGTCTGCTACCCTTCTAATGAGTTGCTGAAACTGCCTGAAGTAATCAACCATGGAAGGGCTAACCACCTCCTGCTCTTCAAATGTCTCCTCCTGTCATAGATGACAGGAACCCATGGTTCATCTGACACCAAGAGGTCCCTGGAGTATCAGAATTCCTGCAGGACCAAAAAGTACTGATGCCATCGCCAATGTCACCGAAGCTGAAGCCAAGAGTACTGACGATGATGGGTATACTGCAGGCTTTGTAGATGTCAGGCACTGATGCTTGCTCAGTATCAAGAGTACCATTTGTATAGGAACCCCTGGCTAAACAACTTGCATCAGTATGGCTGGGTTAAGGCACGTGATGGCATCAAGGGCTGAGTGGGATGCTTCGGTGCCGATGGCAGGGTCAAATTCGATGGTACCCTATGCTTACCCTCCTTACAGGCGGAGGGTACAGATGCCATATCAGAGCCGTGCTTCCTGTCCTTGGAGCTCTAGGGCTTCACAGGCCCGCCCATACCAAAGGAAACATCCTTGGCCTGAATGGTACCTTCAGCGACTGGGGACTTCAATGGGAACCTGGCTTATTTCAGAGCTGGCTCCTTCGGGTGAGAATCCAGGCTCCTCTTTCTGGGCGTCTTCCCAGTGGGCTCCAAAGACTTGCCTTTCTCAGGGGAAGCATACCCTGCGGTTGATGGGGCACTGGCTCTGTCTGGGTACAGATGTACTGGAGGGGATCTCCTGACCTGGCTCAGAGGATGGTGGCCCTGGAACATTCCCTGCAAACTGTCTGAGCTTTATCTTCCTGTTCTTCCTTACCCTGGATTTAAGTGCCAAACAGAAGGAATACTTCTGGGAGATGTGGGACTCCCTCAGGTAACCGACACACTTGGAGTTCCCATCACTCACTGGTATAATCTCCCAGCATGAGAGGCAGCACTTGAAGACTGGCGAACAAGGCATGCCCCACAAGGAGAAGACAAGTCTCCTGGAGTGAAGAGAGAGGAAAAAGCACAATGCTCTAACCTAAAACTAATTATACTAAACACTAACACCAACTTTACATCTATAAATTATCTAACTGTGCAGAAGAAAGAGAAAGCCGAGAATGCTGTAGACAGAGAAGCTGGGGTTCAGTCTAAGGCTGAGGCGGTAGAGAAAGAACTGAGGGCAATTCACCCACACATCCTTATAAAGCCTCCGTATCAGCCACAGGAGGCAAAAGGCGCATATGGGGGGCAAACAGACACTGCTAGCTAGAAATGTCTGATCAAGGGCTCAGGAGACGCATGCACATCTGACGTGAAGCACCCCTAGGTGCTCAAGAAAGTAGTGTTTAGAGATTGAGTAGGCTCATTAACTAGGAAAATGGTTTCATAAACGGTGATTCAAAAACGGCCTTCATGAACTCAGTGCCCACCTACCACAGTGATGAACACAGTATTGTTTATTATTTGTACAAACAGTCCCTGCTACAAAGAGTTTACAATCGAAGTCTCCTATTTAGAAAGCACTTAGGCATGTGCTTAAGCCCATTTATTTCAGTGGTGTGACTAGATGTTCAGCTGCTCGTGTGTGTTCTCCCAGTGTCCTGCCCCAGCTCTGCACAGACAGCTGGCACAGCAGACTTGAGCGAACAGGACACATTAAGGCCTCTAATACAAGGGCTTATGTCTCAGGCCCTTTTCCTACTACAAGTGGGATTTAAGCACAGGTTTAAGGGCTGTCCTGAATAAGGGTCTGAGGCCCCCAAATCCCGCAAACTCTTATTCATGTGCTTAACTTCACTTAGGTGAGTAAATCTGAAATCAGTCGGACTATTCATGTGAGTAAAGTCAACTACTTGCATCGGTGATTGCAGACTAAATAGGGACAGGATGTCATTAGTGAGTGTAGAATACAATGCAGAGGACAGAGGATAACAGGGAGCCAAGGTCGCATGAATCAGCTGCATGGAGGCTTCCTCGTTTTGGTTTTGGTTTTCTTTAAGTAGTGACGAAGAAACGCTGAGGAAGCATGAACCGAGCACCCACTTGGTGACCTGTGAAGAGTCATTATTAAACTCTTGTTCACTTACTTTATTTGTAAAACTATGTAATGTGTATGAAGGCTTAGCTAGACTGACTCCTTCCTAACATCTCTCTTTAACAAGGAAAAAAAGGTTTGGAAAATAAGGAAGCTTAAAAACAAAAACTAAAAAAAGCTACTGGCAGAGGTCCCACTTCAGCAAAGCATTTAAGAACATACTTAATAAGCACAGGATCTGTTTCCTTGACTTGCAGAGACCCTGTACAGACCTTCTGCACAAAGGTGAATTCTAGAGAAGACCCATTAAATCAACAGCAGAGCGCTCTCCGGTCAACCTCGGTACTCCGCTGGGAACAAGAGGAGTAAGGCAAATTGATGGGAAAGTATCATCTGTCAACTCACTGAAGTGTAGACATCACAGTAAGTCGACCTAAGCTCTGTTATTCACGTAGCTGGAGTTGTGTAACTTAGATCAACTTACTGTGGTAATGCAGAAATAGCCATAGTGCTGTTTCAAACAAATAAAGGGGTTTTCTTTTAAAGGAGAAATAATCTAACCACCAGGTAGTCTTCTTGGGAAGGGGGGAAAAGATACTATTTCCAAGCAAATTAATGTCAGTGCACATGAAGACAGGGCAACAAAAGTGATCAGTTTCCAGATGGGTAGGATGTGCCTGCAATCGAATATCGCACCTGGTGTAAAAATAGATGGAACAATCAGTCCAAGGTTACGACGTCAAAGTGCAGCGACAAGCCTGCAAAGTGGATGCAGTTACCAGCAGTCACTGCCATGGGGACATGTTTATAAACTTTCCCTTTCTTGGATTATCCCAATGTGGTTTTCTCTTGTTTCCTTCCGGAGGGCTGTTTACCTGGCGTCAAACATGCTACCATTAGACTATGTAACACAACACCATCTGGTCATCCTGAAATGACCAACAGCAATAGTCATTTCTTAAATAACTGGTTTGTTGGTAGATCAATAAAAATAAAATTGTCTTTGGTTAATTTACTTTGAAGCTAGTGATAGATCTATGTAGGTTTAGTTTCAGTCTCTGAAACTGCTGGACTGCTGTGCAGTGTCCGATTCTGGAAGGGGACAGAAAATACCTAAGCAGACTAATTCCCATTCACCCCTCTGCTGTATTCACTATGAGCCTCTCATCATAGCAGGCAATGGATGGATGGGAAAAACAGACTTACAAAAGGCTCTATAGCTCAAACATCCAAAAATCATCTGGAAGTTCAGACCAGCAAAGCCAGAGAGTTTCTCTCTCGCGGGGAGGAAGGTCACAAATGTTGACATATAGCTTGTTTAAAATGTGAAATTGCTAAACAGAATGTCTGTTTCCTAGGCCCATCTGCTTGTGTGGAAGGGGCATTTTAGGGATCCCAGGCCCAGTCTCTGGCACTTAGTTCAGCTGGTACCCTAGGCACAGCTCGATGGCTGGGAGAAATCACATCATGTTACTTTCTTCTCGTGAGCTTTCTGGATGATTCAACAGCCATCACCAAGAAGCATGGACCCCCCTATCCTTCTCCCGGGGGAATAATCACTACTGGCCATGGTTTTCAAGAAGAGGAAAAGGGAAAAATCAGTATCGGGTGGGGGCAGAGATCGAAGATGGGGAGATCGAATTTCTTGTATTCGTCATGCAGAAAGCCTCCTGAAAATGCAGAATGAGTCTGTTTGAGAGTCAGTGAGCTGACACTTCCAGGGCTTTTATACTCAGACTTCCAGAATGGAAGATGCCTTTTGTAACCATTACTTCTGATGGTCCACGCAATTAAAAGGAAGGAACTATCTGTAGGCTGCACTGGACAGTCAAGTTGTCCCCACAGAGGAGGCACAGATGTCCCTGACCATACACTCCTCTAAGGGAGCAGAGCACTGCAGGCAGGACCTTCCCTTCTGCTTGGGCTTTGTTTTCTCCAGTTTTATAGCTGCCATGGAGAGGCCACAGCTGGGATCCTCAAGCCAGGATCTTGGAGCCATGGAGGCCAGGTCAGCCATGGAGGCCAGGTCAAATCAACCAAATGATTTAAAGATTGCTTTTCCAGGTCTGTTTTGTTCTGGGTAGGTCTGTGCCTGCCTCTGCTGGAGGCAGAATGAACAAGCAGGGTCTTTGGCAGAGTGGCCACACCCAGCCTGCCTTGATTGACAGGTCTGGCTCTGCCTTCATTGAGCTGTGAGCAGAAAGATGACCCCCTGTAACGGCTCTGTGGACTTTCCTGGTGAAGCAGAACCAACTGAAGAATTAAATGAATATGGGTTGCATTTGGAAATAGCTGTGTGCTTTGAAAAAGGAAACAGAGAAGGATACTTAATAAACATCCAATTAATTTTCTTCTAGGTTTTTTAAGTCCATGCTATATAAATTAAAAATATACAATTTTCAATTTTTTTTTTTAAAAAAGGCTATCAACAAAAAATGAAACACCTCTGCATGATTAAAGTAAATACTAAAGAATTTATTCTTCATGGCATACAGTCTATCTCACCTGTATTCTTTCTTTTGGGCCTCTCGCTACTCAGTTAGATACCCACTTAAACACTTCAGAAGTCCAGTCTCTGGCAACCTACAGGTTGAAAGATGCATGGATTTGTGAAAATATTCTCTCCACCTCTCACTCTGTCAGCTAAAATTGGAAGACAGAGCTATCGAGCTTTATGGCAGGGAACACTGTTTCCATTAATATGCACAGAGCTGGCCCAGTTTTCAGACTCAGCCACTCTATGTGTTAAAATAATCACACTCGCTTTAGACATTTACAAACACCAAGTTATCTCCTGATCCAAAACTTGTTGAAGTCAATGGGCAATTATTAATTGTTGGGGGTGGCAGGGCATATGAGTTTTTAAGTTCCCTGTCTTACTCGTGATGAGTTATATTAAATTGAACAGGTGCAGTTAGGTATTATTGTGACGTATTTTAAGTTCTGTCAAAAGCATCTAGAGCATATGGTGAGGTGCCCTTTTCCAGCATTTGTATAAATCTAAATTAACAGAAAACCTGTGAAAATAATCTACTTTTACACAAAAATCCACGTCGGTATATTCCTCGAAAATAAACCTTCAAAAATAAATACAGCAAACCAACCAAGAGCGAATCCTAAACTGTACAACCGATGTGCCACTATCACTGTTTCTCTCTCCTGCTCTGAGGACAGTGTCTTCCACACAACACTTCTCTTCTCAATTCAAATGAGAACTAACAACTTCCTTCTGTCATTCCTAGGTCCTTCCTGTGCCAGCTGCACTTAAGTCCAAAAAGATGCAATGCATCTCCCCTTACATCCAGGATTGATTTAATCAAGTGGTACTTGCCTGTGCTAATAGCTACACCCTGAGACACTGTCTCAGTCAATACAATACATTTCCTCTCAGAAGGTGGGGAATTTATTTTAAATAGAAATTCTAGCTGTATTTAAGACCAGGTTAGGACTGAGTTCTAGCTGCAGAACCAGGTAATCGTTCTTGATCAACACTTACACATATTGCTTAGTTTCAGACTAGTAGCCGTGTTAGTCTGTATCTGCAAAAAGAACAGGAGTACTTCTGGCGCCTTAGAGACTAACCAATTTATCTGAGCATAAGCTTTCATGTGCTACAGCCCACTTCATCGGATGCATGCAGTGGAAAATACAGTAGGACGATTTTATATACATAGAGAATATGAAACAATGGGTGTTACCATGCACACTATAATGAGAGTGATCAGTTAGATGAGCTATTACTAGCAGGAGAGAAAAAGTGATAATCAAGATGGACCCTTTCCAGCAGTTGACAAGAACGTGTGAGGAACAGTAGGGGGGAAAAATAAACATGGGGAAATAGTTTTACATTGTGTAATGACCCATCCACTCCCAGTCTTTATTCAAGCCTAATTTAATGGTGTCCAGTTTGCAAATTAATTCCAATTCAGCAGTCTCTCATTAGCGTCTGCTTTTGAAGTTTTTTTGTTGTAATATTGCGACTTTTAGGTCTGTAATCGAGTGGCCAGAGAAGTTGAAGTGTTCTCCGACTGGGTTTTGAATGTTATAATTCTTGACGTCTGATTTGTTTCCATTTATTCTTCTACGTAGAGACTGTCCGGTTTGGCCAATGTACATGGCAGAGGGGCATTGCTGGCACAGGATGGCGTATATCACATTAGTATCAGAGGCTTGTTCACCTGCACATCTACCAATGTGATATATGCCATAAACCAGACAGTCTCTACATAAAAGAATAAATGGACACAAATCAGACGTCAGGAATTATAACATTCAAAAACCAGTTGGAGAACACTTCAATCTCTCTGGTCACTCGATTACAGACCTAAAAAGTCGCAATATTACAACAAAAAAACTCCAAAAACAGACTCCAACATGAGACTGCTGAATTGGAATTAATTTGCAAACTGGACACCATTAAATTAGGCTTGAATAAAGACTGGGAGTGGATGGGTCATTACACAATGTAAAACTATTTCCCCTTGTTTATTTTTCCCCCCTACTGTTTCTCACACATTCTTGTCAGCTGCTGGAAATGGCCCATCTTGATTATCACTACAAAAGGTTTTTTTCCTCTCCTGCTGGTAATAGCTCACCTTAACTGATCACTCTCATTATAGTGTATGGTAACACCCATTGTTTCATGTTCTCTGTGTATATAAAATCATCCTACTGTATTTTCCACTGCATGCATCCGATGAAGTGAGCTGTAGCCCACAAAAGCTTATGCTCAAATAAATTTGTTAGTCTCTAAGGTGCCACAAGTACTCCTGTTCTTTTTACATATTGCTTAGTTGTGTAAATTTTGCCAGTTCTGTTCTGAGAGCCCTGAAATACACAGTGTACATTTGTGCCCTCCTTGATAAGTCTTACAGATGATCAAACAAGAAGTTCATGAAGATGTTGTATCAACCAGGCAAGATACTAACAAGCTTCAACGGGACTTTATTTTCAAAGTGGAAACCTCTTTACCAAGCTGCTGCTGCACCCTCTGTAGCTTTCTCCCAGCCTCTCAACTCCTCCCCCCTCCTTCCTGTTTCCTGTACTTTCAGACTCCCAACAGCCCGTGCTCCCAATTCTAATAATTACAAGCAACATCTAAACACCACAGAAGATCGCTCACTCTGCAAAGTTTCCAGAGGTGCAAGTGCCATTTTGTTCTGCTAATGTGAAGTTTCATAACTGCTCCAAACGAATTCTTCCTGTTTTCCTTAGCATTAATGGTCACCGTTGAGCATAGAAATAACACAGAGTGCTTTCGAGGTGGCTGTGCGGCAGACAAACCTCCTTTATGACTCCTGAGAAAGAGCTGCTCCAACACAAGCAACTACTTCAGGCTCTATGAAATTGACATCTCATGGGCCAGTATCTTATCCACCTTTCAACACAGGGAAGAAACTCATATACTGATTATACCTCTGAAAGCTTAAGGCCCCACTCCGAATCGTGCCTCCTCAAGTCCTAATGCAACCACTGTGTCGAGTATCACACACTCACAATGAGACAGAAAACAATCCGGTGCCTAAAAATAACCACTCTCACTTTTCCCCCGACATGTACTGACAGCTCCCCAGAGAAGTACAGTGAGGCCCTGTGAGGCCTCTGTACTAATGAGAAGAGGGATGAGTAGCAGGTGCTCATTTTCTTTCTGCAGCATTTCATTAACCACAAAGATCTATACACCAAAGAGCAAAACCCTCTCCGCTGGTGAGGCCTGAGGAAACGAGCTTTGCATAAGAGCCCTCAGGGGCAGAGAGGTGGGACCCGGGCTGGAGGGGAGTTATAATCCCTACTTTCCCCTGGTTGTGGAGGGCGATACTCAGTGTTGGAGGGTACTGCAGGTACCGAGGTTACTACATCTCCAGCGCGCACACAGAGGGGATGAGCAGGGGTTTTGACTGGTGGAGCTACACAGTCACAGATGTCCTGGCCATGCCCCCCACAGATGCCCTGGCCCACTCTTAAAGTCCCTCACAACCAGGACATAAGCAGCCTTCACAGAACATAACTCCATGGCATACAGGGACCTTCCGCACAAGTGCTCTGCATCTTCCCCTTTCCCCAAGCAGCGAATCTGCCACGGTTCTGCTGCATTCAAGAGAGGATTTGGCTTAAAATTGATGTGATGGAACAGACAGATACAGGGAATGGTGTGGATCTTTACACTCGCACCATTTCTGATGGGTTCCATCTGTAGCAGCTGAAGATGTTAAAAGGTAGTGTGGAGAAAATGGCAAACAGCGGCAAGGTTTGTTCCTCCCCAATGAGCTCTGTTTAGACAAGCTGGGTTTTAGTTTGCACAACCCTCCCCAGATTTCAACTGTATCATTTAAAGACAAGAATTAAAGAGAGACAGCTATAATTTAACTTGTCCAAAAATTGTTACAAACTAGTGGGGAAGGTCCTAGATTCCAAAGGTTTCTATTAACAGTAACATTTTATATGTGTACAGCCTTGTAAATCCAAATCAACACTTTACAAAAATGCTGTTTAACAGATGAGGAAACCTTGGCACAAACAGAGCAAGTGACTTACCCAAATCACACAAGAAGTCTGAGGCAGAGCAAGAAACAGAACCAAGTCTCCCAACTTCCAATCATAGAATATCAGGGTTGGAAGGGACCTCAGGAGATCATCTAGTCCAACCCCCTGCTCAAAGCAGGACCAATCCCCAATTTTTGCCCCAGATCCCTAAATGGCCCCCTCAAGGACTGAACTCACAACCCTGGGTTTAGCAGGCCAATGCTCAAACCACTGAGCATGTGCTTTAGCCACAAGACTAACCTTCCTTTACACCCACTCTGTTGTAGAGAATTATTTAAACTCTCGAACAAAGTAAGACTCGGGATTTACAATCAGGCATGAAAAGCATCAGCTCTAGTTTAGAGGTTCAAATTCAATCACTACCAAGCTAGGCTGGAAGTCAGTCCCAATGGCTGATTCCCTGGTACATAAAATAAATGGAGGATTTGAGTCCAATTCAAGTGGACAGATATTCATACCACAAAAGTCATGACCCAGACCAATGACTGAATGTGGCATGAGGACTAGTCTCCTCTCACAGCCCCAGAAGTGGTCTCTCCTGAACGCGGAGGCACCCAGATGGGGTGGGGTCAACGTGGGGGAAGCTTGTATGCTGCTCCCCTTGCATACATCGGTAAACCCTGGTGGTCCAGTCTGTGGTCCACTCTGATCCCCAGTGGGCCACGGGACATTAGTTGGTGGCTCTTCCATGGAGCCATGAGCATGGGCATGAACCTGGTGCAGTCCACAAACTCCGCCGACACCAGTCCTTTCTGTGGTGAGAGGGAGATCCTGGGGCATATCTACAAAGGGTATGTCAGGTTGCAGCCCCTCTTCCGGCTCCTGTTCTGGTGCACTTCTTCCTATATCTCCTGATTTATGCACACCCTGTCCGTGGCCCCACAAAGTCACAAGACCGCCTTGTCAGCCGCCTCCTGTTTGGCCAAGATGGCCATCCGTTATACCAGGAGGAGGAAGCTGGATGGGAGGTGGGGTGTACTCTGTGACTGTGGGGCCTATTACCATTCCCTTATCCGATCACCTCTCCAAGTAGAGTTCCTCTGGGCAGTGTCAGCTGACTCCTTAGATATCTTGAGGAGCAGTGGGTGCTGTCCAGGGTGCTCTGGTCAGCATCCCCTTCTGGATCCCTGATTCTTTAAATCTGACCTCACCCCTGCTCCTGTTTTCTCACTGTAGTCCCAAGAAATCAGTTGAAGCCTTGTCACAGTGGCTCCTCCCCCCAGCTGAGGGGGAGGGCCTTTAGTTTTGGGAGGGCCCCCAGTGGTTTCAAATAGCATACATCTGTGTAAACAGAGGACTCAGGTCTTCAAAACTATGAATTGGAACATACCCACCTACCATGAATTTCTCTTTAAAAACAATTAAACACAGACCATAATCGTCATTATCACCACAGAAAGCATTTATGTGGAATTGACAAACTCTGGAACTATGTTTCTTCAGAGCCCTAAAGAGAGAGAACAAGTTCTATTAGAAGGCCTAATCCTAGAGTTCTGCAGACAACACTGATAATGGCTGTTGAGGCCAGTGCACAGAGCAAAGCCCCAATCCTACAGTCAACTCCATGCATAGGAATCCTTATGCCCATGTGAAGTAATGGCTGTGCAAGCTGAATTCGGAGTCTAAAGGTTATTCTCAAATTTCTTAAAAGGACGATACAAAGACAAATCTAAAAAACAAAAAATTTAGATTTGAGAGAGCTTTTCAAAGGGGAGACAAAAAGGGGGTTGCAGGCTTAGCATGCCAATGACTTCAATTCTCTTCCAAACTCTACATCACCTTTCTTTGTTTAAAACCCACCAAAAATCTGTGAACAATAATCTTTTTAAACAAATAAACCACATTGCCATGATTACATTTGTATTGTGACAACAAGACGACACTAACCATCATTTAATAACCAGCCTGAAATTTAATATATATATCTGTGTATGCTCTCAAAGAGAGAAGCTTTGAAATGCATTAGAATATTAAACTATTGTAAACCCATCAAATTTGTCACCTTAATTCCAAAAATATGAGCTTAAAATTGAGGTTTTGCAATTTTTCAAATAAAGAATTTTAAAGTCTCAAGACATTACTCATTTTGTGTTTAAAAATACAGCAATGAGTCTGTTATTTGGTAACAAAGAATATTAAATTTATTTCAACTAAGTGACACTTAAATATGCCTCTGACAATATCAGCAAGGCCTGTTCAGTATTTTAAGAAAAGAGATCACCATAACAAAAAACCCGAAACATAATTTCAACACATCTCCCTTATAACCAGCATCCAACCACAATAATCCTTTGACTTTACTTATGGATTTCTTTTCAGCAAAAATTCTAATCATATCATCCCCTTCAGCAAAAACAAAAACAAAAAAACCCAAAATCCAATCAGAATCTGTAGTGCTTAAATCATCTTAGTGACTGAACTCACCCAAACACAATTTAAAAAATATTCTCAGATACCTAAATTATTTCTCATAAAGGCAACTAATCTCTCTTTAGTATTACCCTAAAGAATTGAGGAATTTTTGTGCCCTTTTAACATCCACCCTAGTGAAACAGTGCCATCCTTCTAGCGGCTCAATGAGAGATGGAGAACTGAATAAACATTTTAGCCAACCAGGTTTGTCTTCATTTCCAAATGTATTTATTAGCCAGTGACAGTTTAAACACTAGAGGGGATGAGGTAGGACACCAAATTATTTATCAGTGCTCCAAAGCCAATGAGGATCCCAAAGGAAAGAAACAACAGTTTCAATTTAGCACAGCAATCCCTCCAATTCAGAATTAAGAGGGTTAATGTCTGCTAAATTAACACTTTCAATGTATTTATTATATAATCTCATAATCTAGAGATCCCAATATACAAAAGGTTGGAGGCAAACTCCTCCTTGGTTATTAGAAGATTAAGGCCATTTCTGGAGTTCCTTCTTAGAATTTTCTTGGCTGTTTAATTTTCTGCTATTGTGCCAAAAAACATATAAACTGGTGGTCTGACAGAGAATAGCATAAATTAGAGCGGTCCTCCCTCCCCCGCCCAATTAGCCTCCCCTTTTCACAAATTTGGTTTTCTAAGGCGTGTCCAAAATATAACCTCTGACAGCCCAACACTTTCTAATGCCCACCATACTGGACCATCGGTTCAGTAAATAAAGGAAAAGCACTACACTCTGAATCAAAAACATCACTTCCTGAAGCATCCCCCATCCCTGGAAGTCTCTCAAACATTATCCCTTCTTATTTTGCCATCACACAGCCCCAGGGAATGTGACCTATTGTACCCCCTCTCCTCTGCCGCCCAAGAAATCAAATCTGTTAAAAATCTTCATGAAGATTAATCCTACATGGGTTGCTCAAGGTAATAAAGTTAAGGCTACAGTAATGAATAGAAATGCACATCACGAAAAAATGCAGGCCCTTTGGTGAGGGCTCATCAGAGTATTAAAGATCCAGAATGAAACAAAATACTCGAATACTTAAACACAGCAGCCGCAGATAGCGTAATAACCTTGCAATAGTGCCAAGGTGCTCAGACGTCTATGTTCCCCCCCAAGATTCATAAATTCAAACAGATCTACAAGTTTAATTGCTACCTTTGTCAATATGTAGCTACTGCATATGACCCTTTGTCACTAGTTAAATATCTCAAACTCATTGTACTGTATTTATAGTAGTGAATAATAGTTTTCCCATAGCACCACAGTAGTGAGGCACAATTCAACACCGATTCAAGTTTAAAAGTATGAGGTGTTATGATACATTGAGCTCTTTTATATACTTGTCCCTATTGAAGAGATTTTGACATTTATTTTTTAAAAAGTAAAACAAAAATGTATATGACAAAGTATATTGTGTTACTGGGATTCACACAGATATGCATTACCAATGTGTAATTAAGACCCTAGTCTTCACAATTTCCTCTGTCTTCTGATCAACTTAGTTTCAAAACTCACAGTTGAGATCAGTCGAGCATTGTGTTCTTCTTCCAGAGCACCTCAAGCAAGAAGCCAGTGTCTCCAGCTCTCTACTCTCCCAGTACCTCTGTAACTGCTCCTTTTCTATTTTCTTTGCAGCTTTCCCTCTGCATGACAATGGATTCCTCTAGGATCTGTCTTAAGCCCTCCTAACTAGAGTTGATCTGGGTCATTCAATGCGAGCTTTCAGGCTGGGCATTACTATATCACTTCTATGCAGATGGCACCCAATTTCAAATCAACTTACACTCAAGTATCTGTCTAGCTCTCAACTGCCATATTGATTTTATGTATTTAAAGCAACCTTGTGCCATATTCCTGACTATTATTGCTCCTCATAAAACAGGCAGGACCTTTGCTTCCAAGAACTAAAACTTATTCTGTTCCCTTGCACCTCCACAACCTGGAAGCCACTTGGCTCCCCTTTCAGAACACTGTCAGAATTCACCACTGTCGAGACCTTGCCACTGTGGGTACAAAAGAATTGCCATGATGTATCAAACCTGGCTCAGTATCTAGACTTTGGCAGCAGCAAGACCCAGCTGCTTAAGATGGAGGGGTAAGAATCCCAAAGAAAACTATTATAGAATAAATTGTCCAGAAGAAAAGTTTCTTCCTAACCTTGGTCAGCGAGTGGTTGGCCTCTCCTTTAGATAATCATAGAATATCAGGGTTGATAGGGACCTCAGGAGGTCATCTAGTCCAACCCCCTGCTCAAAGCAGGACCAATCCAACATGAGGATTTATATCCCCTGTAAAATCTTTTGTATCCCATCGAAACTAACTGCCTGCTTTTATCATCCATATGTGTTTCATTTTTTAATCCTACTAAACTCTTAACTTCAATATCTTGTGGCAGTGAGTTCCACACGCTAATTGTTTGTCATCTTAACAAGTATTTCCCCTCTTATGCATGTTAAATTTGTTGCTTTCCATTTCATCGATTGTTCCCTTGTTCTTACATTATGAGAAAGGGTAAACAGGAACTTCCAATTGATACTCTCTGTAGCATTCATTATTTTGTATCCTATCATGTACTCTCTCACTTACCTTTACTCTTACCTCGGAAGCCCCAAGCATTTCAATCTCTGACCTTCTCAGGCCCCATTTCTGCGATATCCTGCTTCAACAGTGTGACTAGAACTGAATGCTGTATTTCGGCTGAGGATTTACCATTGGTTTACATAATGACATAACATCAGTATTATCTTCTATCCCATTCTTTATAGATTCTAACATTGTTTGATATTTGACCACCAAATTTCAATCACTTTCAGTCTTGACTATTGGAATTTTTTATCCTTTATGATCTTCCGAATAGCAAAATGACGTGCCCAAGCCACTTTACGGTTCCAGAAACTGGAGTTGTATCTCCACCATCTTCCATCACCTTCACTGGGTCCTTATCCTTCTCCAAAACCAATTCAATATTGCTCTCCTGATTTCAAAACACATTGCTCCAATCCATTGGGTTCATCAAAATTTTGGATCACTCTCCATTCTTTGCTTACAATGCCCCACAGTCTGGGGCAAGGGCAAAAATACATGATCCTTCGCTCTCTAGAACTCTTTTCCTCCCCACCCGGATCCACAAAAATTACATTCTCCTGAATCTCACTTTTAAGTTTTCCCTTTGGCTTACAATGACTACGCCCTTCCAGTGATTTCAACTGGCTTTAGAAGCTCTATGAGACTCTGTATTAATGATGCTATGTAGCAAATGTACATCTCATCTAACTGACACTATTGCAGAGAACACATTGGCCCAATCAAAAGCTTTATTTTATCCAAAAGATTGCTCAGCTAGAGACTAGTACTGAGCATGCACCTCCCACAGGTAAGGATTATATGTAATACATGGCTGAAGTTGACCATGTTCTTCTCTTAGGAAAGGTAGTGCTATCAGTACAAATATTCATTTGATTTGTAAAATCAAAAATGAATTCCTGAATCCCAGTTTTGTAGTCATGCTCATTAAGAATGCACATTTAACTACTTCCACTGCCAAACACCCAATGGGCACTGCCAGCATCACTTCAAGTAGATAATACAGGTTTCAGACCGTATGCACATACTCACACACGTTCCATGTACAGGGGTATGATGGCAAGACACAAAGAGATTTGTAAATAGTCTTCACACAATGTGGTTCCTTCCATGACATTGGCAAACCAACATCTAAATTTTCTACCTCGTTTATTTCTACAACTCATAGCCAAGTAAACCTCAGCTCTGCAAGGCAAGAATGGGTTTATTAGGGCAATCAGTCTTTTAATCAATAATTATGTAGAGAATTTGCTGCTAACTAGAAGTTATGAACATTCAAAAATTATTTCTCTGTCATTTTCAGCCCCAAATTGAGTCATCTTGTCCCTTTAAAGAAATGAATAGTGGCCGGTTACACAGCCACAAATGCAATATCACAAATGGGTGATGCCACATCTTGGGAAAAGAGGATATTTTCTTTATTTCATGAATCTAAAAAACTTGGATGATGCAGATACAAAAGAGATCAGCATTTGAATACACATCCCAGTGGCTACAAACAATGACAGACAGACATCTTTCTCTACAACTCCCTTGAATGTTCCTGTGCCACCAATTTAACTTTATGATCCATTAAAATTCCTGAACCAGGATGGGCTTGCTGGCTGGTTATCACTGGCACTTACTGTAAAGTGGCATAAAAAACTTACTACATATAAAGGCCACAGAGTATTCAATCTCTGGCCACTGGAAGACAATGATATGGGTAGGCTTTGAAGGATTAGATTTTTATTGATAAATGTCAATTTTACCGTACACACACAAATAGACAAAAACTATTTCCAGCAATGATAATCAAAATTTACAGATAGGCAAAGTCCGAAACATTTTGCTTGAGAACTTTCTACATTTTGACGTGTGATGTTAATTTATGTTTCAATGGTTATAAAGCTTTAACTGTTTGAATCTCAATGTCTACAGTCATTAAATAACTGCCTGATCCCCCATAATTTCCTATAACTGTGAAAATTTAGATAGATAAAAATAAAAAAAATGCTTAAAAACTCATAATTTTGTGAAATGAAAAAAAAAATGCCATGGATAATATCCAACAAAATTACAAAAAAAAAAATCAAATTCTGCCAAGCCTAAATATGGGTGTTCCACATACTAGAAGATATTTACTAAAGCCACTTAGCTTCAAAACTTCTCAACCTCCAATCTATTTCTGACCCTCCCATCTAACCTGAGCATAATGACATTCTGACTTTTCAACAAAAATGTAGGGAATGGAAATCACTAGTTAGCCTCATGGTCTTGGGCTGAGTAGAGGTCTAAACTATTGCCATGAACTTTGCTCCTTAGCGGTCCTACCAGTAGCAGTTAAAATTAATATATATTCCACAAACAGCAGGATGGAAAAATAATTCCAAAGAATTTTTTTTTTTTTTTTACAGGTAAGAATGCCCTGTACCAACCTATCTGTCTGAAAGTATCTTAAGAGCACTTCATATAGGAAGGAAGGTTAACAGCAATCAACATACCAGTTAATGCCAGTTCTGGTGTCCTCACTTTAAAAAGGAGGTTGACAAATTTGAAAAGCGTTCAGAAAAAAGGTCTAGAAACCTACCTTACAGCAAGAGGCTAAAGAAGCTTGATCCATTTATCTTAACCAAGAGACGGTTTAGAGGTGACTTGATCACTGTCTACAACTACCTACACAGGGGAAAGTTTTCTGACAGCAGGGGTCTCGTTAATCTAGTCCAGCATGGTCCATTGACTCAGGTGTAGCTAGACAAACTCAGACTAGGTGCACATTTTTAATAGTGAGGGTAACCAGTCATGGGAACACCTTGCCTAGAGAAGTAGTGGATTCTCTATCACTTCAGACCCTGTACACCAAGACTGAATGTCTTTTTCCAAGAGATACACTCTACCTGAGCCAAGACTTATGGGCTTTGTGCAGGCATCACTGAGTGAAATTCTCTGGCATGTGAGATGCAGGAGGTTAGCCGGGATGATCATTATGGTAATTTCTGACCTTAAAAATCTATAAATCTGTGACAGATGAGCACAGGATCCCCAGGATCTGCATTAATGTCATTCAAGCAGAGACACCCACCCCATTTAGCTCTCCTGGCCCCTTCCCTGACTAATGACAGAGGCAAGAAACATGTGTCCCTTTTTGCGAGTCAGTGGGCTGAGGTCCCGAAATACAAGGCTAATTCTCCCAACAAGCTTGACTTCATCTAAAGATCTTCACAGCTGGGAATCTTGGATCTTAACTCTGGGCTTGCAGAGAGCCCAGGATAAGAGAAAGAAATTGGTTATAACTTGTCTACTTCCCACCCACAACCTCACAAACCCCCTTCCCCTTTTGCTGCCCAGCTTCCTTGGTTTATATCCCTGGCAGCTCCTGTTGAAGCTCAGTGAAATGAAACACTTAACCTTTGCAAGTCGCTTTCTCTTAACAAATATGCAGCTGTTTGCTATTCATTACATCCAAAAGGAAAAGCCAAATCTGTTTCTGCTGCATTAGCCAGAGAGGCTGTCAAACACTGCACAGAGAGTAGTCATGGCGACCTTCTCTGGAAAGGAAAACTGGACGTGTTCAAAGGTTATCATCAGCCCTTAAAAAAAAACAAAACAGCAGCGATTTTTAAAAACTGCTATTTTAAAGTGAGCTTAGTGCTAGTGAAAGGTGCCAGACTGACAGCAATGAACACTGAATTCCTCTTTGTCCACGGGCTTGGCAAAGCAGGGACAGGCGCAGTGCGAGCTTCCCACACAGCTGTCTGTCCGAGTGCCTCAGCCCTGACTGGAGCCATCACCTCTACTGTGATGAAAAGGCAATGGCGTCCATACCTATTAAATCCTTGGCCTCTCTGCTGAGACTGCCAATTAGCGCTCAGCGCATGGGAGATTGTGATGTAGACACTAGGAGATGGATCAAGGCGACCAAGGCAGGACCCATCTGAAAGCTGTCAGATGGTATCTCTTCTGGTACACAGAGAAAATTACCCCTCAGAAACAAAGAGAATGGACGGTCTTAATTACAAGAATAAAGGAAGGTTGCTGGCAGCAAGGGGAGACAGGGAGTTGGAGAAAGCACACTTCCACCAGGAATTTTTTTGGTGGCCTTCAGTTACTTTATTTATTTTAGGAATTTCAGTGGTGCTCTGCACCATAATAACCAACCACCTCAGAAATATTATTTTAGCCTCAAAAGTCCCCTGCGAGGTAGGGAATATTTTATCCAGATTTTACAGCTGGGGAACCTCAGGCAAAGAGATGTTAAGTAACGTGTCCCGAGTCACATAGGAAGCCTGTGGAAGTACTAGGTAGATAACCCAAATCTTTCCTGACCCTCATTACTGCACCTTAATCATAGAAGAATCACAGAATCATAAAGTCATCCTTCCTCCCATTCTGAGAGGGTTAACAAACCCTCCAAAGAAACAGGGCTTTATCAGCCTCCGCCCCCGCTCCTCCCCTGCAGCAGATTAAACATAAACACGGCAAAACAACCTGGATAAAATCCACCTAGGTGACTTTTACAGCTGCAAGTGGCGCATGCAAACATGAGAAGACCTATTATTAAATGAAGACAGAGTCATTTGGTTCCACTCCAAAGCTAATAAGGATATTCCAGGGGCAGGAGGCAGCCAGGTTAGAAACTCTGTAATGGAGACTGCTGTCCAATCAGTGTTTATGTAGATTCATAGACAAGCAACAGTGATGTGTCAGGAGAGGAAAAAAATAACCAGCAAACTGCTTTATGACATGTACTGATTACCCTTCTGCTAGGTAAGAAAGTCTAGCTTCTCTGCATTGTCCCAGCAGGGCATGGGGGAGCCTGCTCATCCTGACAAGACAGCAAACACAGTCAAATCATAAAAAGAAAAGGAGTACTTGTGGCACCTTAGAGACTAACCAATTTATTAGAGCATAAGCTTTCGTGAGCTACAGCTCACTTCATCAGATGCATATCGTGGAAACTGCAGCAGACTTTATATATACACAGAGAATATGAACCAATACCTCCTCCCACCCCACTGTCCTGCTGGTAATAGCTTATCTAAAGTGATCATCAGGTGGGCCATTTCCAGCACTTCCATTCAGCTGGAAATGGCCCACCTGATGATCACTTTAGATAAGCTATTACCAGCAGGACAGTGGGGTGGGAGGAGGTATTGGTTCATATTCTCTGTGTATATATAAAGTCTGCTGCAGTTTCCACGATATGCATCTGATGAAGTGAGCTGTAGCTCACGAAAGCTTATGCTCTAATAAATTGGTTAGTCTCTAAGGTGCCACAAGTACTCCTTTTCTTTTTGCGAATACAGACTAACACGGCTGTTACTCTGAAACCAGTCAAATCATAGCCAGGAAACGAAGCACAGGAACAATCTAGCAGGCAAGAGTAACCCCGGGTGGTGGAAGGGAAGCTGAAAAAGTTAGGGCCAGCTGTTTTGTACCAGGCTTGATAATTAAGCTAAGTATTTTCTTGACAAAAAATAAAAAGAACCCACCACAAGTAGGACCACAAGCATGTCCAGGCTTTTTGTGCGAGTACCAACAACTGAATTTTTATCCTAACTGGCAAACCAGATTCCAGATCTGGTTTCTCTACTGCCCCATTTATTGTCACTTCTCTCTCTCTCCCATGTGCCCGTGTCACCTGCAAAAATGATTTGGCAGCGGAGCTAAGTCTTTGCGGCAGCACATGCCCTCAGGTTTGCAAAGGGCCCAAATGTCAACTCCCACTCCCATGGCATCAAGCTCACTAGGAGGGTAGCCCAGCTGCTGTTTCTGGAACACAAAACCTCAAACCAAACCCAAATTCCCCAACTAATAATCCCAAGGTATCTGTAAAATTAAATTCTCTCTGAACTCTTTCTATAGATTTATAGTGAGAGGACAGTACTGATGAAGGTTGTAAACGCCACACCAAAGTGTCTCTCACTCATTACCACTGGCCTGGATATGCACCGTTGCATCCTTTAATAGGTTTGAGCACCATCACATGTAGCAACCCTGCCAAGAAAGAGGTGTCTGGACTCACCTATTACACTGCTGCATTTCTTCCTCTCCTGCCCCACACATTCTACCTCATGGAGTCTCACTACCAACAGCATATGCTTTCAGACCACAGCCAAACTCTCAGTTTTCACTTTATTTTTATATGAATATTTAACCATCTTGACTTACAGGGCCCCTTTCTTAAAGTGTCTGTTTGCTGGACAAGACAATTCAAAGGTAAAGGGTGTATAGACCATCCAGGTGTGAAGAACCCATCTAGGCCAAAAGCCTGAAGTGGTCCCTGAAAATAAAACACATTACTCCTGCACCGATTGCAGAGATGGATCCAGGGTCATGAAGTGGGAGTTGTTTGACGGGTGGTACTTGTTATCCTTCCAATTAAGCCTGAAAGAGCTATATAATCTACTGATTTACTTTCATAGGGCACAGAAACAGGGCTGAGCATCAACAGAAAAGATTCCTACCTAGATAGTTGGGAGAAAGCTTTTCTCACTTACTACAGTTTGATGAGTGGGAAGCAGGCAAGTGGCCTGAGATCCTAAATGGAGACCTTCCTTTCTTTTGTGTTCTGTTAAAGGCCTAATAAACACAACAGAAAGTGAACATCCTTTTTGCCTCTGCTTGTACTGTAAGCGAAACCCAGGGTTGATACTGTGCAAAACATTACAATAATGATTGATCAAGAACCAACCACCCCATGGGGGAGGGATAGCTCAGTGGTTTGAGCATTGGCCTGCTAAACCCAGGGTTATGAGTTCAGTCCTTGAGGGGGCCATTTAGGGATCGGGGGCAAAAATTGGGGATTGGTCCTGCTTTGAGTAGGGGGCTGGACTAGATGACCTCCTGAGGTCCTTTCCAACCCTGATATTCTATGATACACAGGCTGTGTATTGTGCATGGTCACACTCAGATCAGAGGTCCTCTCAGATTTTTGCAAGAATTTTTGAATTAGCCTAAGGGTTACTTTTTCCAGTAAACAAAGACCCATGTGGGAAAGTGTTGAGTAATGTCCTCCCCTACCCCCTCCTTCACTACAGTAACCAGTTCTGTAGTGGTAGTTTGCCATTTGCACCTCTCACGGTACATCTCCATTTGAGGTAGGAGGTGCAAGTCCCAGTTCACATATATGAACCCGCGTTAGCTGTGCTCAAGCTCACGCCTAAAATTAGTAGTGTGACAGCAGCAGCATGGGGTGGCATCTCGGACTCACCAGCTGAGTACATACCTGGGGGTCAGGCAGAATTCTCCTAGGGGCGGCTAGCCCAAGCATCTCCCTATGCCAATAAGGACACACTGCTATTTTTAGGCACTAGATTGATCACAGCGAGTGTGTGTATGTCCACGTAAACTGGGAATCGTACCATCTATCTCAAATGTAGATAATATTTACCTGCACACACTTGATTTCTGGTTTGCATGGAGCACTGAAAACATTGAGGGAAAGCTAGAAAACGCTGGGCTTTTCCTAAAGCTGTTATAGAGTGAAGGACTCCTACCCCTCCTTTCCCCAATATACCCAAAGAGATTTTTTCCAGAGAGATCTACTTACATTCCTGATTGAAAGAACCACAGACAGCTGCTTTGGACAAATAAATATAGCTCAATACAATTCTGTGACATCAAGATTGTCATGACAGTATCATGCCATCCTTATGCTGTCACTACTTACTGACATCACAGCAGGGACATTAGGGCAGTGATCCCCTAACTGTGGGGCACATCGCCTGGTGGGCACAGAGGAACATTCAGGGGCCATGGTGGGGCCTGGGCCAGCCCCCGTGAGGGGCGGGAAGGGAAAACCACCAAGCCCCACTCCGCCCCAGCTCTGCTCCAGCCCTGCCCCCCAGCTCCTGGCCCCACAGCCAGCCCTGCCCCAGCCTCAGCCCCTGCCCCAGCTTCGGCTCCCGACCCACCCCCAGCTGTGACACCAGCCTGGGCCCCATTACCCCGTCCACATCCCTTTCCCAGCCCCAGGGATGGGAGCACTGATAGGGATTAGGAGGGACACAACCCTGAAAAGTTTGGGGACCACTGGATTAAGGACAGGACAATGTGTTAAGCCCAATTACAAAGCCACTTAACGCTTAGAATGCTCACAATCAAGTTTTCAGCAGCTCACTTCCTGCTGGGGTATGGTCAAACAAGAGTTTACATTCTAGGCAAAAACACATTTATTTCCTAGTTCAAAGCTAATGTTACCTGTAGTGAGAACTGCTGACTCATGGTGGTTCCAGCCAGTGCATAATTTGTAATGAAAGAGGTGACGGGGTTCAAGCAATTTTTTTTACATTGATAACTGATACAGCAAATCTAGAGGTGCTGGGGCTCTGTCCTAGCACAAATTAAGCACTGCTTCCAGCCCACATACACTGGTGGTTGTGTGGCATCAGCTCGTTTTGTGACTGGAGAGAGATGTGGAGAAAAAGCAGAGGAGAGTGCCGGGGCAAGAAAGGAGCAATCAAAATACAGTCACAGGGGTTCTGTAAAATCCTTTATTCTCACCAAAACACATTGACAGGTATCAGAGTAGTAGCCATGTCAGCCTGTATCAGCAGAAAGAACGAGGAGTACTTGTGGCACCTTAGAGACTAACACATTTATTTGAGCATAAGCTTTCGTGGGCTAAAGCCCACTTCATCAGATGCATGCAGTGGAAAATACAGTAGGAAGATATGTGTGTGTGTATGTGTGTATATACACACACACTGTGATACAGCATGGCCAGAGGGCAGCAGGAGAATGTTAGAAGGGAGCCTTATTTCCTGTACAGGGAAGAAAGTTTGCTATAGATTAATTAAAGCATCTGAAGCCAGTCACCTGATAAAACCCCCCTGCTTCAATCAGACAGGGGAAGGAGTTGAAGCAGAGTGGACTGGTGCTGGAGCAGAGACCAGTTTGGAGGAGTTGAAGAAGAGCAGATTGGTGTTGGAGCAGAGAGCAGTTTGGAGGGAAGCAGAGGAGAGTTTGGAGAAGTGCTGCAGTGGGCTAAGAAGACCAAGACCCTAGGTAAAGGGACACCTGGTTTATGCAGAGGGAGGGCAGGAAGCCCCACAAGCTGAAGGGCAGGAGAGGGAAGTAGCCCAGGGGAAGGAACGGCTAGTTCAAGCGGTTTACCACTATCCCTAGGGCCCCTGGGCTGGGATCCGGAGTAGAGGGCGGGCCCGGGTCCCTCCCTCTCCACTCCCGTCCTCTAGGACACTAGAGGAGCAGTTAATACCCCAGTTCAGGGGCGAGAAACGGTGCCCTGAACCCTCCCCAAGAAGAGAAAGCACGAGACCATCAAACTAGTGCCAGCAATTTGCCACACATGGTGTGAGAGAAGTGGGATCTACACACTGGGGACTTAAACCAGGGTTAGCCAAAACCTTCTCATCCCTAAGATGGACGACGTGGTCAAGGCCCTAATACAAGCCACCACAGCCCAGCAGGAGGCTACCCGAATCCAAGCAACCGCCCCAACAGGAGGCGACTTGGACGCAGCAGGAAACTAATCGTCTGTTGGTGAGTCAGGCTGCCCAGGACCGAGCCCTGCTGCAAGAACTGATGAACCAGATGAAGGCCCTTATGGAGCTGAACCGCAACTGCGATGGGACCCAGACCATATGGGCCAGCCACTGCCTACAGAAAATGACACGGGAGGATGATGTGGCAGCATACCTCCTGGCTTTTGAAAGAGCAGCCCTGCGAGAGGCCTGGCCCCAAGATCAGTGGCCTGGTATCCTTGCCCCGTTCCTGTGTGAAGGGGCCCAGAAGGTCAACTATGATAAGGCCGTGGAGACTGCAGCAGATTACCCCCAGCTGAAGGCAGAGATCCTGGCCAGAGCCAGAGTAACGAAGGCATTGAGAGCCCAGAGGTTCCATGAGTGGCAGTGTATGGAGGACAAGACACCCCGATTGCAATTTTTTGACCTGATCCACCTGACCAGGAAATGGCTGCGCTCTGAGGCCCTCAGCTCTGAGAAGATGATGGAGCTCCTGGTACTGGACCGGTATATGAGGGAGCTACCACGAGGCCTCTGGGCTTGGGTTGGCCAGAATGACCTTTCCACCTATGATGAGTTGGTCTCCGGCGTGGAAAGACAGCTGGCAGCCCGCGAACTGTTCCAGACCCCAGGGGGGGAGACGCAGCAAACCAGGAAGCCAGTCCCAAACCCAAGGCCCCGGACTGTTGAGAACTCCAGGAGAACCATAACTGGGAAGAAAGACACCGAGGAATGGCCCGAGGCCAAGAAGGGACCTGGGGGTTAGAGAAGAGAGGGCTGAGGGGGCCGGCTAAATAGCCCCAGGCAGAGGGCAGCAACCGGAATAAGGGGCAGTGTTACGAGTGTGGGGAATTGGGGCATATAGCAGCCCAATGCCCCAACAGGGAAGAGCCTATGCAATGTAATCTGGGAGATCACGGGGAACAATGTGGCCTAATCGGCCTGGTGGGGGTAGCAATGACTTCGCATGGGTATACAAGATCAGTAAAAATGAATGGAATCAAAACCATAGCATTAGTAGATTCCGGGAGTGCTGTCACGCTGGTCTCGGGGAACTTGGTGGCACCACCAAGCGTGTTAAACAAAGAACAGGGAAAGAGCCCACTTGGAGACATCTTCCCCCAAAATATCCCCCCAAGTCCTACACCCCCTTTCCTGGGGAAGGCTTGATAAGAAACCTCACCAATTTCTACAGGTGAACACAGACCCAAACCCTTGGATCTTAAGAACAATGAAAAATCAATCAGGTTCTTAAAAGAAAATTTTAATTAAAGAAAAGGTAAGAGAATCACCTCTGTAAAATCAGGATGGTAAATACCTTACAGGGTAATCAGATTCAAAACACAGAGAATCCCTCTAGGCAAAACCTTAACTTAGAAAAATACACAAAAACAGGAATATACATTCCATCCAGCACAGCTTATTTTACCACCCATTAAACAAAAGGAAATCTAATGCATTTCTAGCTAGATTACTTACTAACAGAAGTTCTGAGACTGCATTCCTGAGCTGTTCCTGGCAAAAGCATCACACAGACAGACCCTTTGTTCCCCCCATCCAGATTTGAAAGTATCTTGTCTCCTCATTGGTCATTTTGGTCAGGTGCCAGCGAGGTTATCTTAGCTTCTTAACCTTTTACAGGTGAAAGGGTTTTGCCTCTGGCCAGGAGGGATTTTATAGCACTGTATACAGAAAGGTGGTTACCCTTCCATTTATTTTTATGACAAGGGGGAAGTAGCCCAGGGGAAGGAACCACTAGTTCAAGCGGTTTACCGCTATCCCTAGGGCCCCTGGGCTGGGAACCGGAGTAGAGGGCGGGCCCTGGTCCCTCCCTCTCCACTCCCCTCCTCTAGTACACTAGTGGGGCAGTTAATACCCCAGTTCAGGGGTGAGAAACGGTGCCCTGAACCCTCCCCAAGAAGAGAAAGCGAGAGACCCATCAAAGTAGTACCGGCAGTTTCCCACAATACATACAGAGAACATGAAAAAAATGGGGGTTGCCATACCAACTCTTAACGAGACCAATCGATTAAGGTGGGCTATTATCAGCAGGAGAAAAAAAACTTTTGTAGTGATAATCAGGATGGCCCATTTCAAACAGTTGACAAGATGAGAGTACCAGTAGGGGGAAAATTAGCATGGGGAAATAGTTTTTAGTTAATGTAATGACTCATCCACTCCCAGTCTTTATTCAAGCTTAATTTAATGGTGTCCAGTTTGCAGATTAATTCCAGTTCTCCTGTTTCTCGTTGGAGTCTGTTTTTAAAAGTTTTTTTCTTAAATAATTGCAACTTTTAGGTCTGTAATTGAGTGGCCAGGGAGGTTGAAGTGTTCTCTGACTGGTTTTTGAATGTTATAATTCTTGATATCTGATTTGTATCCATTTATTCTTCTGCGTAGAGACTGTCCAGTTTGGCCAATGTACATGGGAGAGGGGCATTGCTGGTACATGATGGCATATATCACATTGGTAGATGTGCAGGTGAACGAGCCTCTGATAGTGTGGCTGATGTTATTAGTCCTGTGATTGTGTCCCCAGAATAGATATGTGGACACAGCTAGCAACGAGCTTTCTTGGAAGGATAGGTTCCTGGGTTAGTATTTTTGTTGTGTGGTGTGTGGTTGCTGGTGAGTATTTGCTTCAGGTTGGGGGGCTGTCGATAAGCGAGGACTGGCCTGTCTCCCAAGATCTGAGAGAGTGATGGGTCATCCTTCAGGATAGGTTGTAGATCCTTGAAGATGCGCTGGAGAGGTTTTAATTGGAGGCTGAAGGTGACAGCTAGTGGAGTTCTGTTACTTTCTTTGTTGGGCCTGTCCTGGAGTAGGCGACTTCTGGGTATTCTTCTGGCTCTGTCAATCTGTTTCTTCACTTCCGCTGGTGGGTACTGTAGTAGTAAGAATGCTTGATAGAGACCTTGTAGGTGTTTGTCTCTGTCTGAGAGGCTGGAGCAAATGTGGTTGTATCTTAGAGTTTGGCTGTAGACAATGGATCGTGTGGTGTGGTCTGGATGAAAGCTGGAGGCATGTAGGTAAGTATAGCAGTCAGTAGGTTTCCAGTATAGGGTGGTGTTTATGTCCTTATTAGCACTGTAGTGTCCAGGAAGTGGATCTCTTGTGTAGACTAGTCCAGGCTGAGGTTGATGGTGGGACAGAAATTGTTGAAATTGTGGTGGAATTCCTCAAGGGCTTCTTTTCCATGGGTCCAGATGATGATGATGTCATCAATGTAGCGCAAGTAGAGTAGAGTTAAGAGGGACGAGAGCCGAGGAAGCGCTGTTCTAAGTCAGCCATAAAAATGTTGGCATACTGTGGGGCTATGCAGGTACCCAGCGCAGTGCCGCTGACTAGAAGATATACATTGTACCCAAATGTGAAATAGTTGTGGTTGAGGACAAAGTCACAAAGTTCAGTCACCAGGTTTCCTGTGACATTATCGGGGATACTGTTTCTGATGGCTTGTAGTCCATCTTTGTGTGGAATCTTGGTGTAAATCTGCATACTGGACACCATTAAATTAGGCTTCAATAAAGACTGGGAGTCATTACATTAACTAAAAACTATTTCCCCATGCTAATTTTCCCTCTACTGGTACTCACATCTTCTTGTCAACTGTTTGAAGTGGGCCATCCTGATTATCACTACAAAAGTTTTTTTTCTCCTGCTGATAATAGCCCACCTTAATCAATTGGTCTCGTTAAGAGTTGGTATGGCAACCCCCATTTTTATATACATCTTCCCACTGTATTTTCCACTGCTTGCATCTGATGAAGTGGGCTTTAGCCCACGAAAGCTTATGCTCAAATAAATCATAGAAACATAGAATATCAGGGTTGGAAGGGACCTCAGAGGTCATCTAGTCCAACCCCCTGCTCAAAGCAGGACCAATCCCCAACTAATTCGTCCCAGACAGGGCTTTGTCAAGCCTGACCTTAAAAACTTCTAAGGAAGGAGATTCCACCACCGCCCTAGGTAACGCATTCCAGTGTTTCACCACCCTCCTAGTGAAAAAGGTTTTCCAACCTAAACCTCCCGCACTGCAACTTGAGACCATTACTCCTTGTTCTGTCATCCGCTACCACTGAGAACAATCTAGAGCCATCCTCTTTGGAACCCCTTTTCAGGTAGTTGAAAGCAGCTATCAAATCCCCCCTCATTCTTCTCTTCCGCAGACTAAACAATACCAGTTCCCTCAGCCTCTCCTCATAAGTCATATGTTCCAGTCCCCTAATCATTTTTGTTGCCCTCCACTGGACTCTCTCCAATTTTTCCACATCCTTCTTCTAGTGTGGGGCCCAAAACTGGACACAGTACTCCAGATGAGGCCTCACCAATGTCAAATAGAGAGGAACGATCACGTCCCTCGATCTGCTGGTAATTCCCCTACTTATACATCCCAAAATGCCATTGGCCTTCTTGGCAACAAGGGAACACTGTTGACTCATATCCAGCTTCTCGTCCACTGTAACCCCTAGGTCCTTTTCTGCAGAACTGCTGCCTAGCCATTCGGTCCTTAATCTGTAGCGGTGCATGGGATTCTTCTGTCCTAAGTGCAGGACTCTGCATTTGTCCCTTGTTGAACCTCATCAGATTTCTTTTAGCCCAATCCTCTAATTTCTCTAGGGCCCTCTGTATCCTATCCCTACCCTCCAGTGTATCTACCTCTCCTCCCAGTTTAGTGTCATCTACAAACTTGTTGAGGATCTAATCCACACCATCCTCCAGATCATTAATGAAGATATTGAACAAAACCGGCCCCAGGACTGACCCTTGGGGCACTCCACTTGATACCTGCTGCCAAATAGACATGGAGCCATTGATCACTACCCGTTGAGCCCGACAATCCAGCCAGCTTTCTGTCCACCTTATAGTCCATTCATCCAGCCCATACTTCTTTAACGTACTGGCAAGAATACTGTGGGAGACCATGTCAAAAGCTTTGCTAAAGTCAAGGAACAACACGTCCACTGAGTTCAATGTATGTGACTGTTGGAGTGGAGGTTTAGTGGTTCGAGGCACTCCGACACTGTTGGGTTGCCATAGATATTGGAGAATTTTACCCAAAGCCTCTGTTCTTTCATCTTTAGAGTGAATGACAGACATTTTGCACAACGCCAGAGTACCTTTAATTCCATTGTGTTTGGAGGGGACAATTGTATTTGCACAATGAGGCTAATTTTGTTCCCTGGCCCCATGAGGCAGTTGCAGGTTTTGAGACATTTTCTCTCTCTTTTATTAAAGTGAAGGAAAGCTTTGGAGCAAAGTACAATAGTATCTGTACTGAGCATTTGTGTGGGTAAAGAGTAATGGCTGACACCGCTCTGCTCTCTCCAGCGCTGGAAAGCGAATTTGGTGAATTGGTCACCTACTTGCATCACTGTGCTGTTTCTTCTAGGCCTGGCGCACAGGCACATTAAGAATAATGACACTGCTGGCTTTTTGCCTTTAATTCAGCATTAGTGGCTTGGAACCAATATTCTGGGCTCATTCTACATTTATATAGTCACTGCTATGGGCCGTAGATGTGTTTAATACATGGTGAAACCTGAGAATGACATCCTTGCGTGGGCTGTGCTTAAAGTAATTTTTTCATGTGATGTTATATCCAAATACTGGGGGGGGGGGGGAACAGAACAACATTCCTTTGCATAAGTACACTGCATGTCAATGTAAAAGTTGTTAGTAATTAACTGGCTGCTACATGCTTCTCAATACTCAGTTAAGCAGCAGGAAAAAAGGAAAACGAATTCTGAATGCGTCAGTGCAAGTCACATGACATTTTATGCTAAAATGAAAGAAAGTGAACCTTAAGTCTAGAGCTTGAAAAATTCTGTGACAAGCGAAAGAGCCTGAGCATTCAGCTTCTGCACTATTTAAACTTTCGTTATAAAAATAGAAAGTCTTGCACTTCCAGTTCTGAACGTGAATTGAGTGTAGCTGATGAAGTGCTGTCTGCCTGAGTCTGTGGACAGGAAGCCCCAGTGCCTCCGTCGCTGCTCAGAACTGTCAATCAGCAGAAACTTTTTCCTCCACACTCATAACAGATACTTACCAAAAACCACCACCCCCCCAAAAGCCCACACACATCAGTCAGAAACCTCTGATACAGGAGTAGAGAAATGGAAATCCTTTCCTTCTCAACAGCCAGCAAACTCTAAAGAGGGGAGGAGAGACAGAACTATTTTTCTCCCTCCTAGCACTAAAGGGAGTTAGAGATGCAAATTTGTCAGACAATTACCAGCCAGAGACTTATATGAAAAATGGAGCCCTCAAATCAGATCCAGGGATAACCCTCTGGGAGAAATCCCAGCAACTGGAAGTGACAGCATCCAGTCACATCAGCTTGAAGCATCCCATTTGGTATCAACTTTCACACCATCACATAAGGAAGGAGCTAAGTTAGAGCTATACAGGACTCAAATCACAGACAGCTTTATAAGTAAAATAGGCCTAACTCCAGTGCTCAGTGGTTAGAGCACTGGTCTGCTAACCAGGAGGTGGCAAGTTCAAATCTCATTGGGGCCTCCGCAAAAGCAGCAGTTTGGAGGGTTTTCTTAAAGATCTGCTCTAGGCATCATTTTGGGGGAATTCTCTGGCCTGTGTTATACAGAAGATCAGGCCAACGGATCACAATGGTCTCTTCTGGTCTTGGGATCTATGATGGAGTATTGGTGTACAGCTGACTAGTCGATTTAATCCTCCAGCTAGTTGGTATCTGGTACACTTTGCATACCCATAAATAACTCTACTGCCATGCTTGTAGTTAATGAATAAATAACTCCTTAAATGGAATGGGAGCTGTGTTAGGACTAAGTGACATCTGATGACATAACAGCTACCAATGCTGTAACAAAGCTTTGCTGTCTAGTAATAAAGAGAATGCACTGGTGTACCCTATTAGATTACTGTTTTATCATTCTAAGGTTCAGCACTTTCTCTTTAGTATTTAGCATTTTTCTGTTTTCTGTTTTCATAAAAAATAGCTCTCCAAAAAAGACACGTAATGGAACCATTCAGGGAGTGCACCGTTCTCACTTTATGCGGAGTAGGGTGGATGGCTCTTGAAGGGCTTCTTCAAGCAAAGGGGCTCAGCATTAAGGCTCTGATCTAACACAGCACTTAAGCACATGCTTCACTTTCTCCACATGAGCAGCGAAGTGACTGGAACGATGCACAATCTTAAAGGTAAGCACTTCCTTAAGTGCCTTGCTGGATCAGGACCCGAGCCCTCAGCACCTTGCCGGGTCAAGCCTTTAAAACAGGGTCTTTAATGCTGAGCCTATGAAGCAGTCAGGTTGAGTCCCTGGTTAGTCTTGGTATATGAGCTGTCCTGCCAAATCTTGAAAAACAGCTGTGTATGAAATATGGAAGAGACTCTAAACATTCCCATCAGAAGCCATTTAAAATGCCTTGTTCACTAAAGTGCTCACAGGTTATGCCTAACAGAAAATGAAAACGCAGAAACTACTGCTCAGATCCTTGGAGAGAGCCAGGCCTTCTGAACCTGCTTGTATGTTCAGCTTGGCAAATGCCTCTCGAGTTGCTCACCTCCGTCACATGAGTACAACTGGAGGCATTAACTAGTTTTTAAACAGTGACCCAGTGAACCCTATTTTCTGGCGTTAAGGTGTAAAGCACAGCTTTCCCACAACAGTTGGCTAGATTATCGGGCTCAACGGGTAGTGATCAATGGCTCCATGTCTAGTTGGCAGCAGGTATCAAGTGGAGTGGCCCAAGGGTCGGTCCTGGGGCTGGTTTTGTTCAATATCTTCATTAATGATCTGGAGGATGGTGTGGATTGCACTCTCAGCAAGTTTCCAGACGACACTAAACTAGGAGGAGAGGTAGATACGCTGGAGTGTAGGGTTAGGATACAGAGGACCTAGACAAATTGGAGGATTGGGCCAAAAGAAATCTGAGGAGGTTCAATAAGGATAAGTGCAGGGTCCTGCACTTAGGACAGAAGAATCCCATGCACCGCTACAGACTAGCGACCGAATGGCTCGGCAGCAGTTCTGCGGAAAAGGACCCAGAGGTGACAGTGGACGAGAAGCTGGATATGAGTCAACAGTGTGCCCTTGTTGCCAAGAAGGCCAATGGCATTTTGGGATGTATAAGTAGGGGCATAACCAGCAGATCGAGGGACGTGATCGTTCCCCTCTATTCGACATTGGTGAGGCCTCATCCGGAGTACTGTGTCCAGTTTTGGGCCCCACACTAGAAGAAGGATGTGGAAAAATTGGAGAGAGTCCAGCGAAGGGCAACAAAAATGATTAGGGGACTGGAACACATGACTTATGAGGAGAGGCTGAGGGAATGGGGATTGTTTGGTCTGCAGAAGAGAAGAATGAGGGGGGATTTGATAGCTGCTTTCAACAACCTGAGACGTGGTTCCAAAGAGGATGGTTCTAGACTATTCTCAGTGGTAGATGACAGGACAAGGAGTAATGGTCTCAAGTTGCAGTGCGGGAGGTTTATGTTGGATATTAGGAAAACCTTTTTCACTAGGAGGGTGGTGAAACACTGGAATGCGTTACCTAGGGAGGTGGTAGAATCTCCTTCCTTAGAAGTTTTTAAGGTCAGGCTTGACAAAGCCTGGCTGGGATGATTTAATTGGGGATTGGTCCTGCTTTGAGCAGGGGGTTGGACTAGATGACCTCCTGAGGTCCCTTCCAACCCTGATATTATATGATTCTATGAACAGTTCTGTTCACCAGTACTGTGGGTTGTATGAGTGATTCTGTGCACACGTGACATGTCTACCCCGATCCCCTGGGTGCAGTGTTGCTCTGATTATTTGCAGATGATAATAGTAAAATTCACACTCAACAACAGAAATAGTCTGAAGCAGCATCTGCTTTTTGTGTAATTTTTCTCCTTCACACCACCTATGGTATTGTCAGAGCACTGCATGATATTTTTTTCAGCAGCACCTGGATGATAATACATAAGATGAGGAACAAATTTAAACAAAACTGCCTGTGGCAACACTTCAGTGTTAGCAAACACTGTTTTCGTAGGGAGTGAGATGGCAGACTGAGCAAAGGAGAGATGGGGAAGAAGTGGATTTTTGATTCAATGTACAGATTCAGAGTAGATTAACAAGAGGCTAGTTGAGATTTTCTGGAGGTCCCAAGAGAATCAACCAACCTGAGTCCCAATCCTGCATGAAAATCCCTCAGACAGAAGTATGTTTTGTTTAAGTTGAGGCTGCTCCTTTGGATGGGGTCTTAAATAAAGGTATACAAGGTTAAAGAGGATTGTATTGACAGGTGGATGAGTTTCAAAAATTGTCAAATATTTGGGCACTTTAAAGAAAGACTACCAAAGAGTTCCCCACACAGCAGCTATTATTTGTAAAGATGTTCAGGGGTGCAGTTTACAAAGACTATTATTAGAAATGTTTCATAACTTTATATATAATAAACTATTTTTATTTTTTAAAATATTCCTTTGAAATATTTGCAATCCAAACTGTGAAGCATTGTGCCAGCTCATGAGAACCAAATTATGGAAATGAGAAAACAAAAAGTAAAAGTGATTTCAGCCAGTTCTCACATCCAAATCGAGAGATGCAAATAACAGCATAGATGGCAAAAAATAAAATCCCACGTAACTGTATTGTATTCAATTTTAATAATCTGTTGTGGCATTAGTAACATAAGCAAGGAATTTTGAAGTAAGTTTTAGGTGGTCTTTTTTTCCTTTTGCTAATAAATCTGGATACCTTACAGAGAATCAAGATCCTATCATCAAGAATACTTTAAAATGGTGCATACCACCACCACCACCATGTGGTTAGCCCTGCAAATCCTGCCTTGTATTAGCCCCTGGAGGAAGAGCTGTGAGTGGGAGTTCAGAAGTGCTCTAGCGGCTCCCACTGAAGTCAATGGTAGAACTTAGACCAACTTTGTGCTTCTGAAAATCCCACCTTAGAGTTGCAGGTGTATTTGGGTTTATTCCCCTTGACTCTTCAAGCCTTTTTGTGAGATGAAGCAAAATTCTCCTGACATAGCATGGGCAACATGATATAGGGTAATGGCTGCTTGACCCTGTAATGCAGAGAATCATGAATGCCATTGCACAAACTCAGTGGTTCAAGATTCAGTGAGTTTCACAAAAGATGTTCATTGTTTTGGGTTTCACAAAATGACTGAGTTCTGTGAAACATTTTCGCCCCATAAATTAAACCGAGTTATTGTCATAGAGCATCTATTATAAAACATGCTTGTACCTAAAGGACAGTCTGTGCTATACAAATAGTGAAGAAAGCCAGGAAACAGAACTTCGTGCGCTTCTTGTTATATCCAGCAAAATAAATAAAACCTGAATAGTCACCAGGTGCCTTAGAGATGGGGCACCTACTAAAATGCAGAGTACATTTGTATGCCACACATGGAATGTACAGAAGAAAAATATACAAAATTAATTATTCACCACCATGGAAGCCTCCCACCCATCACTTAAAACAAACAAAGATCCCTCTGCCAACAGGCATTTAATGCATTGTTGCCAGACATGGTCCTGCTGGTACATGATGTTGCCTTTTGTTAAACTTCAGAGACTAACCAATTTATTTGAGCATAAGCTTTCGTGAGCTACAGTTCACTTCATTGGATGCATACTGTGGAAACTGCAGAAGACATTATATACACAGAGACCATGAAACAATACCTCCTCCCACCCCACTCTCCTGCTGGTAATAGCTTATATAAAGTGATCACTCTCCTTACAATGTGTATGATAATCAAGTTGGGCCATTTCCAGCACAAATCCAGGTTCTCTCACCCTCCGCCCCTCCCTCCCCCCCCCCCCCCACACAAACTCACTCTCCTGGTGGTAATAGTTCATCCAAAGTGACCACTCTCCCTACAATGTGCACGATAATCAAGGTGGGCCATTTCCAGCACAAATCCAGGTTTTCTCACACACACACCCCCACACACACACACTCACTCTCCTGCTGGTAATAGCTCATCCAAACTGACCACTCTCCTTACAATGTGTATGATAATCAAGGTGGGCCATTAGCAGAATAAATCCAAGTTTAAACAGAACGTCTGGGGGTGGGGGGGGGGGAGGAAAAAACAAGGGGAAATAGGCTACCTTGCATAATGACTTAGCCACTCCCAGTCTCTATTTAAGTCTAAATTAATAGTATCCAATTTGCAAATGAATTCCAATTCAGCAGTTTCTCGCTGGAGTCTGGATTTGAAGTTTTTTTGTTTTAAGATAGCGACCTTCATGTCTGTAATTGCGTGACCAGAGAGACTGAAGTGTTCTCCGACTGGTTTATGAATGTTATAATTCTTGACATCTGATTTGTGTCCATTTATTCTTTTACGTAGAGACTGTCCAGTTTGACGAATGTACATGGCAGAGGGGCACTGATGGCACATATCACATTGGTGGATGTGCACGTGAACGAGCCTCTGATAGTGTGGCTGATTTTATTAGGTCCTGTGATAATTTGTGTGTGTGTGTTTGGGGGGGGGAGGGAAAATGAGAAAACCTGGATTTGTGCTGGAAATGGCCCACCTTGATTATCGTGCACATTGTAGGGAGAGTGGTCACTTTGGATGAACTATTACCACCAGGAGAGTGAGTTTGTGGGGGGGGGGGTGGGGAGGGAGGGGCGGAGGGTGAGAGAACCTGGATTTGTGCTGGAAATGGCCCAACTTGATTATCATACACATTGTAAGGAGAGTGATCACTTTAGATAAGCTATTACCAGCAGGAGAGTGGGGTGGGAGGAGGTATTGTTTCATGGTCTCTGTGTATATAATGTCTTCTGCAGTTTCCACAGTATGCATCCGATGAAGTGAGCTGTAGCTCACGAAAGCTTATGCTCAAATAAATTGGTTAGTCTCTAAGGTGCCACAAGTACTCCTTTTCTTTTTGCGAATACAGACTAACACGGCTGTTACTCTGAAATATGTAAGAATGTGTACACTTGTTCTGAGGTCCAAGAGAAAGTGAGCAACAGACCTACTGAGAGTCTATGAGTGAGGATAATAAGGGGAAAGAACAGTAGCAATGTTGTGGTGGGAGTCTATTATAGACCACTACATCAGGAAGAGGAAGTGGACGAGTCATTCAACAAGCAGGTAACAAGAATAACTAACACATGAGCTACTATTAATGGGAGATTTTAACTGCCCTGGTATCTGCTGAAAGACTATTACAGCAAAACATAATATGTCCTGCAAATTCTTAGCGTGTGTAGGGGCCAACTTTCTGATTCAGAAAGTTGAGGAAACAACTAGGGGGTCATTCATTTTGGATCTGATTTTCACCAACAGGGATGAATTAGTTGCATACATGAAGGTGGTTGGGAACTTAGGAGGAAGTGATCATGATCTGCTAGAATTCAAGATCCTAGGGAAAGGAGGATATGAGAACATCAAAACAAGGACACTGGACTTCAAAAAGGCGGATGTCAACCAACTCAGAGAAATAGTAGACAAGGTCCCATGGAAAAATCAATTAGGAAGAAAAGAAGTTGTAGGGGCTGGTGGTTTCTAAAAGAGGTAATACTTCAGGCTCAACATCAGGCTATTCTGAAACAGAGAAAAGATAAGAAGACCCACAGGAAGCCAATCTGGCTGCACTAAAAATAGCTCTCTAAAAACCAAAAGGGAAACATATACAGGAAATGGAAGGAGGGACATGTCTCCAAGGAAGTCTACATGGGAATAGCACAAGAGTTTAGGGACAAAAATCAGGAAAACCAAGGCAAAGAACAAGTTACAGCTGGCAAGAAATGTTAGCAACAACAAGAAGGGGTTCTTCAAATATGTAAGACAAAAAAGAAAGATCAAGGATGGTGTGGGTCCACTGCTCAATGGAGAAAGTGAGCTGGTAATAGAAGATGAGAGGAAAGCACAGCTGCTCATTGCCTACTTTGCTTCAGTCTTCTCACCAAAAAAAAAAAAAAAAGGACAGGAAAAGAAAATGTGACTGGACGACTAGCGAAGTTACCACAGTCAATAAAGAGGAAAGAATGCAGATCAGGATAAGCAAAGTACAGATCAGAGAATTCAAATCAGAGGGGCCAGATGCTATGCACCTGAAGATACTGAAAATATTCACAACTCATGGATAATAGGAGAGGTCGCAGAAGACTGGAGAAGGGTTAGCCTTTTAAAAAAAATAAATAAAAAACACCATCTTTAAAAAGGGGGGAAAGGAGGAGCCAGGGAATTATAGACCAGTAACCCTGACTTTAATAGCTGGGAAGCTTCTACAACAATGTATAAAACATTCAATTTGCAAATACCTGAAGAAAGAAAGGGTAGCAGCCAGCAAGGATTTACTAAGAACAAATCATGCCCGACCAGCTTGATTTCCTTCTGTGACAGGGTAACTGGTTCGATGGATAGGGGCAATGTGGTGGATATAATATATCTGGACTTCAGTAAGACTCTTGACACAGTCCCACATGACATTCTGATAGGTAAGCTGGAGAAATATGGGCTCAACAGAACTACCAGTAAGTGGATACATAATTGGTTAAACAACCACAAATGAAGATTAACTATTAATGGGATGATGTCAGATTGGAGGGAGGTTGCAAGTGGGGTTCCACGGGGATCTGTTCTGAATCCAGTGTTGTTTAATATTTTATTAACAACCTGGATGTAGGAAAATTTGCAGATGACTCAAAGCTAGGGGGGTTGCCAACACTTTAGAGGACAGAGCTACAATTCAGAGGGACCTTGATGAATTGGAGAACTACGCTACCGATAACACAATGAAATTCAACGAAGACAAATGTCAGGTGCTACACTTAGAGAAGAAAAATCAAATGCACGCATACAAAATGGGGGATAACTGGCTTGCCAACAACACCGCTGAGAAGGATTCAGGAGTCTTGGTGCATCACAACCTCAACATGAATCAGTAACGCAATGCTGCTGCAAAAAGAGCAAATGCAATTTTAGGTTGCTTTAACAGAGGCATAGCATGCAAGTCATGGGTGGTGATAGAATCATAGAATATCAGGGTTGGAAGGGACCTCAGGAGCTCATCTAGTCCAACCCCCTGCTCAAAGCAGGACCAATCCCCATCTAATTCATCCCAGCCAGGCCTTTGCCAAGCCTGACCTTAAAAACCTCAAAGGAAGGAGATTCCAACACCTCCCTAGGTAACGCATTCCAGTGTTACACCACCCTCCTAGTGAAAACGTTTTTCCTAATATCCAACCTAAACCTCCCCCACTACAACTTGAGACCATTACTCCTCGTTCTGTCATCTGCTACCACTGAGAACAGTCTAGATCCATCCTCTTCAGAACCCCCTTTCAGGTAGTTGAAAGCAGCGGACAAATCCCTCCTCATTCTTCTCTTCCGCAGACTAATGCATGTAGTGCCTAATACCAGTTCCCTCAGCCTCTCCTCATAAGTCATGTGTTCCCTAATCATTTTTGTTGCCCTCTGCTGGACTCTCTCCAATTTTTCCACATCCTTCTTGTAGTGTGGGGCCCAAAACTGGACACAGTACTCCAGATGAGGCCTCACCAATGCCGAATAGAGGGGAATGACCACATCTCTCGATTTGCTGGCAATGCTCCTATTTATACAGCCCAAAATGCCGTTAGCCTTCTTGGCAACAAGGGCACACTGTTGACTCATATCCAGCTTCTCATCTACTGTAACCCCTAGTTAGTACAGCTCTACTCAGCATTGGCTAGGCCTCAGCTGAAGTACTGTATCCAGTTTTGGTCACGAATGGATAGAAAGGATGTAGAGAAACTGGAAAGGATCCAGAGGCTAGCAACAAAGATGATCAGAGGGATGGAATGCATGCCATACGAGCAAAGGCTGAAGGAACTCTGTATGTTTTGTTTGGAAAAGAGGAGATTAAGGGGGGCCATGACAGCAGTGTTCAAATACTTGCAAAAATTACAATAAAAAAAGATGGAGAAAAGTTGTTCTCTCTGGCCACAGAGGGCAGGACAAGAGGCAATGGGTTCAAACTACATCAGAGCAGATTTAGACTGATCTCAGGAAAAACTTCCGAACTGTAAGAACAGTAGGAAATGGAATAAACTGTCTTGGGAGGTTGTGGAAGCTCCTTCACTGGAGGTTTTCAAAAGGAGGCTGGATAGCCATCTGTTTAGCCACAACAAATCCTGCGTCTTGGCAGGGGGTTAGACTAGATGATCCTTGCGGTCCCTTCTAATCTTATACTTCTACAATTCCGGGGATCCAACCTACCCGTTGCTCCCACAGCTCATGAAGCAATACACTGGCCACCTCTACCACCGGCCACCAATGAGTCGAAAGAATAGTAAATATGGCAGGCGACCAGCTTGGCTTAATAGTGAAATCCTAGAGGATCTTAAACATAAAAAAGAAACTTACAAGAAGTGGAAGGTTGGACATATGACCAGGGAAGAGTATAAAAATATTGCTCGGGCATGTAGGAATGATATCAGGAGGGCCAAATCGCACCTGGAGCTGCAGCTAGCCAGAGATGTCAAGAGTAACAAGAAGGGTTTCTTCAGGTATGTTGGCAACAAGAAGAAAGCCAAGGAATGTGTGGGCCACCTAGTGACAGAGGATGTGGAAAAAGCTAATTTCCTCAATGCTTTTTTTGCCTCTGTCTTCACTAACAAGGTCAGCTCCCAGACTGCTGTGCTGGGCATCACAAAATGGGGAAGAGATGGCCAGCCCTCTGTGGAGATAGAGGTGGTTAGGGACTATTTAGAAAAGCTGGACGTGCACAAGTCCATGGGGCCGGACGAGTTGCATCCGAGAGTGCTGAAGGAATTGGCGGCTGTGATTGCAGAGCCATTGGCCATTATCTTTGAAAACTCGTGGCGAACCGGGGAAGTCCCGGATGACTGGAAAAAGGCTAATGTAGTGCCAATCTTTAAAAAAGGGAAGAAGGAGGATCCTGGGAACTACAGGCCAGTCAGCCTCACCTCAGTCCCTGGAAAAATCATGGAGCAGGTCCTCAAAGAATCAATCCTGATGCACTTGTGTCATAAATATAAAGGGAAGGGTAAACCCCTTTGAAATCCCTCCTGGCCAGGGGAAAGCTCCTCTCACCTGTAAAGGGTTAAGAAGCTAAAGGTAACCTCGCTGGCACCTGACCAAAATGACCAATGAGGAGACAAGATACTTTCAAAAGCTGGGAGGAGGGAGAGAAACAAAGGGTTTGTGTGTCTGTCTGTAGTCGTCTTGGCCAGGGACAGAACAGGAATGGAGCCTTAGAACTTTTAGTAAGTAATCTAGCTAGGTATGTGTTAGATTATGATTTCTTTAAATGGCTGAGAAAAGAATTGTGCTGAATAGAATAACTATTTCTGTCTGTGTATCTTTTTTGTAACTTAAGGTTTTGCCTAGAGGGGTTCTCTATGTTTTTGAATCTAATTACCCTGTAAGATATCTACCATCCTGATTTTACAGGGGGGATTTCTTTATTTCTATTTACTTCTATTTTTTATTAAAAGTCTTCTTGTAAAACACTGAATGCTTTTTCATTGTTCTCAGATCCAAGGGTTTGGGTCTGTGGTCACCTATGCAAATTGGTGAGGCTTTTTATCCAACATTTCCCAGGAAAGGGGGAGTGCAAGTGTTGGGAGGATTGTTCATTGTTCTTAAGATCCAAGGGTCTGGGTCTGTAGTCACCTAGGCGAATTGGTGAGGCTTTTTACCAAACCTTGTCCAGGAAGTAGGGTGCAAGGTTTTGGGAAGTATTTTGGGGGGAAGGACGCGTCCAAACAGCTCTTCCCCAGTAACCAGTATTAGTTTGGTGGTGGTAGCGGCCATTCCAAGGATAACGGGGGTAATATTTTGTACCTTGGGGAAGTTTTGACCTAAGCTGGTAAAGATAAGCTTAGGAGGTTTTTCATGCAGGTCCCCACATCTGTACCCTAGAGTTCAGAGTGGGGGAGGAACCTTGACAACTTGCATGAGAGGAAAGTGATCAGGAACAGCCAGCATGGATTCACCAAGGGAAGGTCATGCCTGACTAATCTAATCGCCTTTTATGATGAGATTACTGGTTCTGTGGATGAAGGGAAAGCAGTGGATGTATTGTTTCTTGACTTTAGCAAAGCTTTTGACACGGTCTCCCACAGTATTCTTGTCAGCAAGTTAAGGAAGTATGGGCTGGATGAATGCACTATAAGGTGGGTAGAAAGCTGGCTAGATTGTCGGGCTCAACGGGTAGTGATCAATGGCTCCATGTCTAGTTGGCAGCCGGTATCAAGTGGAGTGCCCCAGGGGTCGGTCCTGGGGCCGGTTTTGTTCAATATCCTCATAAATGATCTGGAGGATGGTGTGGATTGCACTTACAGCAAATTTGCGGATGATACTAAACTGGGAGGAGTGGTAGATACGCTGGAGGGGAGGGATAGGATACAGAAGGACCTAGACAAATTGGAGGATTGGGCCAAAAGAAATCTGAGGAGGTTCAATAAGGATAAGTGCAGGGTCCTGCACTTAGGACAGAAGAATCCAATGCACCGCTACAGACTAGGGACCAAATGGCTAGGCAGCAGTTCTGCGGAAAAGGACCTAGGGGTGACAGTGGATGAGAAGCTGGATATGAGTCAGGAGTGTGCCCTTGTTGCCAAGAAGGCCAATGGCATTTTGGGATGTATAAGTAGGGGCATAGCCAGCAGATCGAGGGACGTGATCGTTCCCCTCTATTCGACATTGGTGAGGCCTCATCTGGAGTACTGTGTCCAGATTTTGGGCCCCACACTACAAGAAGGATGTGGATAAACTGGAGAGAGTCCAGCGAAGGGCAACAAAAAGATTAGGGGTCTGGAACACATGACTTATGAGGAGAGGCTGAGGGAGCTGGGATTGTTTAGCCTGCAGAAGAGAAGAATGAGGGGGGATTTGATAGCTGCTTTCAACTACCTGAAAGGGGGTTCCAAAGAGGATGGCTCTAGACTGTTCTCAATGGTAGCAGATGACAGAACGAGGAGTAATGGTCTCAAGTTGCAGTGGAGGAGGTTTAGATTGGATATTAGGAAAAACTTTTTCACTAAGAGGGTGGTGAAACACTGGAATGCGTTACCTAGGGAGGTGGTAGAATCTCCTTCCTTAGAGGTTTTTAAGGTCAGGCTTGACAAAGCCCTGGCTGGGATGATTTAACTGGGAATTGGTCCTGCTTCGAGCAGGGGGTTGGACTAGATGACCTTCAGGGGTCCCTTCCAACCCTGATATTCTATGATTCTATGATTCTACAGCACCAAGGAAATTCAACTACCTGCTCAGCAGGTGCAGAATGACTGATGAATGTGGTTTTGGTACACTGCAGGGACATTGGCGGTCTTTACTACCTGGATTGGATCTCGGTGAGAAAAATATCCCAGTGGTGACGGCTGCCTGTTGTGTCCTGCATAATATCTGTGAGGCAAACAGGGACAAGCTGCCATTAGGGTAGAGAGCAAAAGTGGAGAGGCTATCTGCTGACTTTGAGCAACCAGACACAAGGGCTGTTACAAGAGCCCAAGATTGAACCATGTGGTTCAGGGAGGCTTTGAAAGAGCACTTTAATGGTCAGCTATAGTAGTGTTCTCTGCTGGACCGCCCTCTGGGCCTGGGGCTTTGGGTGCTGCTAAGAATTGTGTAGTGCTTCTTGTACATTTATAAATATGAGTGGGATATAAATTATGTGGTGCTCAATATCAGAGAGATGAGGTGGGTGAGGTAATATCCTTTATTGGTCCAACTTCTGTTGGTGAGAGAGATGAGCTTTCAAGCTTACACAGAGCTCTTCTTCAGGTCTGAGAAATGTATATCAAGTGGTCTTGATATACATTTACAAATACTGTTTGTTTTGACAACCACTATGCATTCTGCAATACTTGTTGTGAACTAATAAAGATAATCTGATTCCTCAAAAACAGAAGTTTTATGGAGTGGAAAAAACAGTGCAGAAAATCAGTGTGCAAACCCCCCTCCCCACAGCTAATGTTATATAAATTTTTAATATAATTGAAGAGGGTAAAAGTTTAAAATTATAAAAGAAGGAAACATTTATGTCCATTTGAGTAAACAAATGTAGTCCGTTATGGCCTCACATACACCAGTCATGGTTCTCACAGTTCAGCGTATGTGAAGTTGTGGTTTTCTTTGCTGACACCTGGCATGAAGTAGTATGGGTAAGGATGTGGCCCGTGATGCCACATAGTATGTTGGGAGGTACAGAGAGCAGTGACCATGGAGTTCAAGGACAAAATCTTCTGGGATTTTGGATCTGCATGACAACCTGGGTCTGCAACATTTGGGTTTGCTGCTTTAGAAGATCCATTATGTCCTGGTGCATTTCCCACTCTTTGACCTGCTGGGATTCCTGAGCCTTTTTCTTGTCCTCTCATTCCTTCTTCATGTTGTTGGTCATATAGACCCTCAAAACCCTTTGTTCATAGTCTGATGCAGCTCTGGTTTGCAGGATCTCACAGAACACATTCTCCCTAGTCCTCTTCTGTCTCTTCCTCATCAGGGTCAGACATTCTATAAGGAGCTACCATAAGATGGATGCATAACTGGTTGCAAACCATTCCCAGAGAGTAGTTATCAGCGGTTCACAGGCAAACTGGAAGGGCATATTGAGTGGGGTCCAGCAGGGATCAGTTCAGGGTCCAGTTCTGTTCAATATCTTCATCAGTGATTTAAATAACACCACAGAGAGTTCATTTATAAAGTTTGCGGACAATACCAAGCTGGGAGGGGTTGCAAGTGCTTTTGAGGATAGGATTAAAATACAAAATGATCTGGGCAAATTGAAGAAATGCCCTGAAGTCAACAGGATGAAATTCAATAAGGACAAATCCAAAGTTTCACATAGGAAGGAACAATCAGTTGCACACATACAAAATGGGGAATGACTGCCTAGGAAGAAGCACTGCACAAAGGGATCTGGGGGGTCATAGTGGACCACAAGCTAAGTATGTGTCAACAGTGTAACACTGTTGCAAAAAAAAAAAAAAAAAGTGAACATTATTCTGGGACGTATTACCAGGAATGTTGTAAGCAAGACATGAGAAGTAATTCTTCCAGTCCAAGCTGATTAGGCCACAGCTGGAGTATTGTGTCCAGTTCTGGGTGCCACATTTCAGGAAAGATGTGAACAAACTGAAGAAAGTCCAGAGAAGAGCAACAAGAATGAATAAAGGTCTAGAAAACATGACTTATGAGGGAAAATTGGGTTTGCGTAGTCTGGAGAAGACAAGAGTGAGATGGGACATGATAACCGTTTTCAAGTACGTAAAAGGTTGTTACAAGGAGGAGGGAGAAAAAATATTCTCCTTAACCTCTGAGGATAGGTTAAGAAGCAATGGGCTTAAATTGCAGGAAGGGCAGTTTAGGTTGGATATTATGAAAAACTTCCTGTCAGGGTGGTTAAGCACTGGAATAAATTCCCTAGGGAGTTTGTGGAATCTCCATCACTGGAGATTTTTAAGAGCAGGTTAGACAAAACACCTGTCAGGGATGGTCTAGATAATAATTAGTCCTGCCTTGAGTGCAGGGGCTGGACTAGATGACCTCTCAAGGTCCCTTCCAGTGCTAAGATTATAGGATTCTGAAGACGTGGGGAACCAGAAGTTGCTGATAAGAACAAACAGATGTGCTGTTGGATTTACACTCTCAACTGAAAAGGGAAGTTCAGTTTCAAATTTCCCCTCCCTTATTCCCAGAAACACTTTTAATAAGAAATGCTTATTGAAACTTCAACTTTTGAGTGTCTCAGCACAGCTTCACTCTCCAGATCCAGGCATGGTGATATGGCCGATCAAGGAGAGAAGGAGAAGGGTTTTCTATCACATGAAGCTATAACATTTCAGCCTGTATTCCATGGGTCCGAGTGTAGGGCAATGGCACTGAATATTGGCCCTATGTTCCACAGGCCGGGGGTGGTTTTAGCGGATATCTCAATCCAGAGGGTAACAACGGTACAGAGCGCACAGCTGCAACTGGTGTCCTGAAGTCTCCTGGGCCTGTATGCCGCTGGCCTGTTTACTGCAAATGGTGCCAGCTGAACTCATCGCAGAGTGGCGTGGGAAAGTGTCCAACCCTAGAAATCCTTGGGAGAGGATCCCCATGAACATTTCATTGAGATCTCTCAGGAAAATAAAAGGGACATCCCTATGTACCTAAACAGACTGTCCACATGGCCCAAGGAATTAAGAAGCAGATAACAATTCTACCTGTTTGTTGTACTACTACCTCTTCCTGTATGAATAAAACAATGAAAAGTTGATATCTTTTGTCTTGTTAACTTGGCTGGGCACCCTCCTGAAATGTAACAGTGTAAGAAAAAAACAGGCAGGACTGGCAAGACTGTGGGTGAGTCTCAAACAGGTGCTGGCTTGTGGCATGGCTGAGTCCCTTGACACATTCCCCCCCACCCCTCCCACCCCCTTGCTGTTCACAGCAGGGTTCTCTGTCTCAGGCTCCTTGGAGGTATCCTTGGTGGTCTGCAGGGAGCTGGGGGCTCTGCCACGCACAGCATGCAGTTCATTGTAGAAGCAGCCGTCTGTAGCACAGCAGGAGATCTATTGTTGTGCATCCTGGCCGTGTGGCGTCCCTGGTGAAGTCCCTTCGCTTCCATGCGGCGCTGCTGCCAGTCCCAGTCATAGCCCTTTGCCTGCACCCCCATGCAAGCTGCTCATAGATGTCCACATTTCTACCGGCTGGTCCGTAGCTGTGCTTGCTCAGCCTCTTCTTCCCAGAGGCCCAGAAGATCCAGGACCTCCTGTCTACTCCAGGCAGGTGCGTGTCTAGTGTGTGAAGCCAGCGCAGTCGGTGGGGCAGTTGTACCCAACCGGGCTGAGCTGTCAGGCATTTGCACCAAGGTGGGCAATCACGAAAATGCATTTCAAATACATGCAGGGAGGACTAAAGGGTGGGGATGGCTTCCAGTCTCTTTGACCCCCTGGGCAGTGGAGTTTACAATTGTGACCAGAGCGGTCACTGTTGCAGGGAACGGGATATTGTGGGAACCAGGTGCTGGGGGACTGCTAGGGTCAACACAGGTAATGCAGCATCTACACTCACACTGTGTCAACCTGGATCGGTCAACAAAGGCACAACGCCATTCAGAGATGTGGTTTTACTGCATCACTGTTTTGGGGTGCTTACGACAGCCAGAGAGAAATTTGCATACAGGCACATGCCCAAACAGGTTGACGCAAGGTGACTTACATCAGATTAACTTTGTAGTGTAGACCAGGCCTGAGTGGCTGCAGAGCAGTGGCTGACAGCATTGTTGGGACTTAACAAATAGCAATAACAATGGCCCCAAGAACTAAGCAAATAGCTCAAATGCTGAGCCTTTCATGTTGTGACCTACCACAATGAAGTGAGCTGTAGCTCAGGAAAGCTTATGCTCAGATAAATTTGTTAGTCTCTAAGGTGCCACAAGTACTCCTTTTCTTTTCACAATGAGAAAGTAACCCGAGAATGCAGACCAACACCTTCAGAGGGATCTCTTTCCTATCAAAATTCCAAAATTGTTTGGTCCAAGCTAAGGATTGGTGATTGGTACAAATTTGGGGATTTAATTATTTTTAAACAAGTCTATTGTAAAGAATGTAGGACAGTAACAAGTTCATTTTATTCAACCGTAAAACTTCTGGCCAAGTTGCAAGCTCCCTGTGTCTTTAGAACTCGGAACAATTAGAGGAAGACTTTGCACTTCTATAGCACCTTTCATCTGAAGGTCTTTAAAAGCTTCACAGACATTAAATTAGCTTCACAGCTCATCCTCTCTCCAGCTAGGCAGGTCAGCCACATTTCACACACAGGGACATCAGCACACAGACAGATTAAGAGACATGCCCAAAACTACATGAAGCATCAGCAGCAGAGACAGGAACAGAACCCAGAAATCCTGATACCCTTTTTCCTTCTGGAGCCATCTAGACCAAGCTTATTCATTAATCACATCCTCATAAGTGTCTTTGGTTAGGGCTGGAATTAAAACTAAAAATACAACCATGGACAGAACTGGACGATTTACACCGGCTGGGATTCTGTCCCTCAATTCTTCTTCTGCTGGAAATTCTGCTGTGCTTTTTAAAAAAATAATGTATAAAGACAACCTCACAGAAAATGTAATGGAAGTCTGTTCTTTCTTACAAGCTGAAGGCAGTTTCTGGTTCACGCAGTCCTTCCCTGAAAAGAGGCACATCTACACTGGCAGAGTTACATCACCGGCAGTTACAGCACAGCTCAGAGAGCGCTGAATGGAAACTGCTGTTGTGTGTTCACACTGTCAGCTGCCTGCGCAATAGCTTGTTCACACTTGCGGCATTTACAGAGGTATTCACAGCAGTGCACTCTAGGCAGCTATCCCACAGAGAACCTCTTCCTCTTAGGCCATTAAGAGTTATGGGAAGATGGAGGGGGTCACAGGACATCCTGGGTCCTGTCCCAATGCCCCGTGATGCATTGCTTCGCATCCCAGAAATTCCTGGGCTTCCATCCGCATTTGGTGCCATCTTCCAATGGTTTGTGTACTGCGTGCCCGGCTCTTCAGGCTGCAGGAATGGATCCTGATCTGCTGACCAGGATGCTGCTCGCTCTCACTAACACGTCATGAGTGGCAGTGGAGTTATTCCTTAAACTACAAAGGCAAGAGGAGTGTGACATTGATCTCACCACGCGCAGTAGCTACGACACGAAACTGCTTGTGGCATTCAAGGGGGTGCTGACCATAGTGGAACACTGCTTTTGGGCTCGGGAAACAAGTACTGAGTGGTGGGATCACATCGTCATGCACGTCTGGGATGATGAACAGTGGCTGCGGAACTCTCAGATAAGGAAACCCACATTCATGGGACTGTGTGATGAGCTTGCCCCACCCCTGCGGTGCAAGGACAGGAGAATGAGAGCTGCCCTGCTGGTGGAGAAGCGCACGGCAATTGCACTGTGGAAGCTGGATATTCCAGACTGCTACCGACCAGTTGCTAACGCGTTCGGAGTGGGAAAGTCAACTGTTGGATGCGCGTTGACGGAAGTGTGCAGGGCCATTAATCAAATCCTGCTCCGAAAGATCGTGACTCTGGGCAACATGCATGACATTGTGGATGGCTTTGCACAAATGGGCTTCCCTAACGGCAGAGGGTCGATAGATGTCACGCATATTCCAATTCTGGCACCAGACCACCTAGCCACCAAGTACATTAATCGCAAGAGTATCTCTCTATGGTTCTCCAGGTGCTTGTGGATCACCGTGGGCAGTTCACAGACATTAACACAGGCTGGTCTGGAAAGGTGCATGATGCACACATCTTTTGGAACACTACACTGTTCAGGAAGCTGCAAGCAGGGACTTTCTTCCCGGACCAGAAGATCACTGTAGGGGGAGCCGAAATGCCCATTGTGATCCTGGGAGACCCTGCCTATCCCTTAATGCCATGACTTATGAAGCCATACATGGAGAACCTTGACAGCAGCAACGAGCAGATCAACAACAGGCTGAGGAAGTGCAGAATGACTGTTGAGTATGCTTTTGGCCATTTAAAGGCCCGCTGACGCTGCTTATAGGGGAGGCTGGACCTGGCCGATGACAATATTCCTGTGCTTATTACCACGTGCTATATGCTCCATAATATTTGTGAAGGGAAGAGTGAAAGCATCACTAAGGGCTGGACCACTGAGACTCAGCATCAGTGCCTGAAAGCTGAATTGAACAGCCAGAGACCAGGGCTATTAGAGGCGTGCAGCGTGGGGCCACAAAGATCAGAGATGCCTTGAGGCAGCAATTTGAAGCTGAAAGCCACTAATATTTGTTGCTATGCTCGGGAGTGCAGTGCTTGTAATGCTAGGAAGCGATTGTGATTGGTGCAAACGATGCACTATGAAGGTTTAAGAAAATTGCCTATTACTTTGCAGGTCTCTGTTTGCTTTCAATTAATAGAATAAAGATTACTTTCAAACCAAAATAATTCTTTTATTAAAAAACAACCACCGGAGGGGAGAGACAAACAAAAAAAACACATCAGCATTGTGGGGGATAAGGGAAGGGAGGGTCGCAGGAGGAGGTGGGGTCCCAGGACAGTTAAAGATTTGTGTATGCCCAGGTATCATATGCAACCTTGTCCTTTGGAGTACAGTGCAGTGGGTACTGTACTTCAGCAGGGCTAAACTGCAGAGGGACGGGTGTTGAGTGCAGTGGGTACCGGGAGTCTGCAGGGCTGGACTGTGATGGGGCAGGAGTGGAATGCAGCGGCTACAGACTGGAGCCAGGAGTTGATAAGGGTGTGTTGGCAGTGTCGGGCGGGGAGGGGGCGGCGCATGGGAAATAATTTTGCGACAGCAGCTGCAGGGGAGGGCGGGCGCGGAGCTGCTCAGTTTGCAGTGCTAGTAGCACCTGGAGCATGTCTGCTTGGTGCTCCATAACGTTTAACAGCCGCTCCGTGGCTTCGTTCTGGTGCACCACTTTCTCCTTTCAGTCCCTCTTCTCGCTGTCCCGCCACTCCTTCAATTCCTGTTTTTCGGCCGCGGAGTGCATCATGACATCACACAGAAAGTCCTCTTAGTTCTTTGTGGCCGTTTTGTAATTCTGTGCAGCTGTTCAGCCGGTGATAACAAAGAGGGAGGCTGGGCACCCATGGTCATATCTGTGAAGCCAAAATGCACCATTTTACTGAAGCAGTATTGTTTGCAACACAGAGACGCTGATTCAGTGATTTAAAACACAGCCACTATTCACATACCTGTCACTAACTGGCTGAACCCCGGCAAGCACACAAGAGCCACAAAATCCCCCAAATAGTGAGTAACCGTAGGGGCAGGGGAAATCAGTGTTCCAGGACTGTACTGTACACTGGACACATGGCTCTTGGGGAGAGCCAGCACTGTAGGGGGGGCCTTATAATCATTACTGTCCCCGCATTTTCTACCAGCTGTGTTCATTATGGAAGATCTCTCGCTGCTGAGAGTGAGCAGGGAATCAAGGGAGGGTCTTCTCCAAGACTGCGGCTTCCGCCCTGGCCCTTATGCGGCTCACCTGTGTGCAGTGACGGCAGAGTGGCATGGGAAAGTTACCCTTAATGGGACAAGAAACAAAGTAGCTCTGCCAAAGAACCTGCGGCAACGGATTACCCAGTATCTCCATGAGAGTTTCATGGAGATCTCTGTCGCAGATTCCCATGAAGTGAAGGAGTCAATCAAGATCCTGTTCCACCGCTCAGACTAGGCATGTGGTGGTAGGTGCATCATACAGACACCCTCTCTGCAACCCTTCTGCCCCCAACAACTCGCTTCAGCGATTCCCAAAACCAAAGCCACTTACCAGGGGCCTCCTCTCCTGGTTTGCGCTTTGCCAAGCTCAGACAGCTGTGCCTGGCTAGAGGTATAGGGTAGAGGAATAGCTCCGGGGTAGAGGAGAGCTCCTGGCTGCATGCACCTCTGCCCTCCGAGTCATCCTCCACCTCTGGGTCCCCCTCCCCCTCCACATCCTGGTCCAAGATTCCTCCTCCTGGTTCAGTCCACTCTCGACTGGCACACGAGTCAATGAAGTATCCATAGGGGCCTTCGCAGTGGAGGTGGGCTCGCCACCAAGTATCACATCCAGCTTTTTGTAGAACCGGCAGCTCGTGGGCACAGCACCGCAGCAGCGGTTTGCCTCTCGCGCCTTTTGGTAGGCGTTCCGCAGCTCCTTCACTTTGACCCTGCACTGCAGTGTGTCCCGGTCATGGCCCCTTCCTGTCATGCATCGTGAAATCTGCCCATAGGTATCATAATTCCTACGGCTGGAGTGCAGTTGGGACTAGACAGCCTCCTCTCCCCAAATACCGATGAGGTCCAGCAGCTCGGCACTGCTCCAAGCTGGGGATCGCCTGGTGCGTGGAGCAGGCCTGGCCACCTGGAAAGACGTGCTGAGACCACTGCACATGTCACCGAGCAAACGGGAAGAGGACTTTCAAAATTCCCATGGAATTTAAGGGGTGGGGCTCACCTGAGGACAGGGCAGTGGAGTTCAAACCGATGACGAGAGAGGCGAGAACAGGCATTGTGGGACACCTCCCGGAGGCCAATCGCAGTGCTGTAATTGACCAGGGTGTCTACACTGACACCATGGCGCCGTACCCCTGGCGCAGGAAGCTCGACACCGCTCGTCGGGTTGGGTTTTTACAGCGCTGCAACTGCTCAGTTTCTGCACACTCAGTGGCGTGGCCGTGTGCTCCCCTCGGGAGTTACAGCGCTGCTTTACTGCCCAGAAACTTCCCAGTGTAGACAAGAAGAATTAGATGCCATATTACTTTATAAGTCCTTTAACACTGTAAACTTGAGGGGGTTTTTTGTTTTTGTTTTTGAAAAACAGAAAGCATTGCGAAAACCATCAAGCCAAGCTTGATGTGATCAATTCAAGCTCCACTTACAACATCTACCCAGCAAACGCAACTTCTTTCCATCTTACTTCCCAGTGGCTATTGTGTAAGTAATTTTGATGTTTTTTCCTATTTTTTTCACTTTAGTACAAGCAATAAAATGTTCAGCTCAGTACCGTGCAATAACAGGAATTTTGCAAATAAATGACTATAAATATTAGCACCACTTTTGTATTTCAAAGAAAACAAATAAAACCTACAACTGGGAATTTGCCTGCATTCTTCTTCTTAGTTTCATAAACTTGTACATTCATGCACTGACCTCGCTGAGCACCAGGCAAAAAATTTTAAGTTCCACAGCCGGTTAGATACTTGTTAACAGTCATTCAAGGTTTTTCTTTTCAATGAGTAAAAAAAGAAGGATTTAGTGAACAGAAGCAGATTTTTTAATTGATGCTTTTAATTATTAAATGAACTGGGCAAGAGATCGTGTTGATCTGGTGCGCACTATGCTGTTACAACATGGTCAGAGTGTAGGCTGGAACTCATTAGTCCAATTACATAATATATTACTATGCCCAAGTTCAAAACCAATAAAACAGGTGAGACAAATTAACTGTTAGATAATGGAGAAGGGGGAGAAACCCTTTTTCTGAATTTCTTATGCCATCTCAAATTTATGAAGATTCTTTAAAATTTATTTTTTTCTTGGCTAGAAAGGCTTAATGCAATCTTGTAAAATTCTACTCAACCACTCACTTGGGGCACGTATTTTTTTATTTTGTTTTTATTTTTTACAAACAAGTAAAACATGTATAGTTTTTTTCATAATACTCAGGCATCCTAGGGTAAAGAGAAGTTGTGTCCGGGAGGCTAAGTTTTCATAGGAATTTTGCAAGACTGGTAAAGGGCTGGGAGAGAACATTGTCAAAAGAAGTTACAGCTGAACCCAAGACGATGCAGCAATATCAGTTAAAAAAACAAACAAATGGGGATTTCATTGCCTTCCTTCTTCTGTAAAATCGTATTTAATTGATCTTTAATACATTTTGATGTTATACTGGTTTAGGCAAGATTGAACAGGTATTTAATTGAATTAATTATAGAATCCTCACTGACACTGAAGTTTCTCTGTTCCCTGCTCTGAGGAGGGCAGTCATAGAATCATAGAATATTAGGGTTGGAAGAGACCTCAGAAATCAGTGAAATCCAGTGAAATCAGCCAACTGGATTCAAAATGATCTCTTAAAATGTTTTCAGCTTAAGTAAAATGATTTAAAAGCACTTAAACACAGTAGAAAAAATCCAGACTTTTTTTAACCAATGTCTTTTCTTCATAAGGTGTGCTATACTGTCATATACAGTAATGCACATATGATGCATGCAGTCAATCTAGCACCTCTCCAACTTGTCTTCCCTTCCTACATAAATGGTAACTCCACCTAAACCAATAAAACCTTTTTAATGATCTTAAGCAACCAGTCTGTTCTATCTATTGTGTACATTTTTGTTTTCAGTACACCTTTTCTGCAACGTCATATGAAGTAATCAAAAGATTCACACACACCTATGTTGTGATTACGTAATGAAAGACCCAATGAACAGGAGCATTTGCTTCCTATTTACTGATGATTCTGCAATTAAGATCCCAACATTGAACTGATGTATTGTTTTACTTTACTTGCTATACATTTATTTTGGGGGAAGAAAGAATGTTTAATCAATAGGGTATTACATTTATCTGAATGATAAATCCTCAAATATGGCTGACTGGAGGCTCACCAAATTCTCAAAGATTCTGGGTGAAGACATGAAAGAGGGGGAGGACTGAATTAAGGTTTCATGGGCAACCCTAATTCTGGCATTTCGTAACTTTTGAGTGTTTGTTTTTGTAACCGTAAAGTTCTTAACATAGCTTTTTGTGTGTGATTTCCTAGATTTTTTTTTTAAAGCAACCTGAAAAAACACATATACCATCATGTGGCATCATAGTGACACACACATCAGCAGGGTTGGAATCTTTAAATCCAGGGCACAGCACTCTGCCACTTGAGCGAAGAGAAAAACTGATAGATGCAGTAGATTGTCATCCTTGGTGTGGAGCAGCACTAGAGGGGGCTCACTCTGCCAGGGGGTTTCACAGATATTTACTGACAGCAGAGGAATGGGGAGATTCAGGAATCTTGGGTCCATTCCAGGCTCTGGAGGGAAATGTGTTCTAGTGGGCACAGACACTTCTTCCTGTTCTTCCCACAAACCTGCCCCCTCCAACCTGTTCCTGTCAGTCCTGTCTCTTCCCTGTCCCTGGCTCCTCATCCCAGTCCCATTCTCCTTACTTGGCCCAGTCTCCACTTTTCTCATCCCAGCCCCAGTCTCCCTCCTCCAGCTCCTCCCCCATCCCCACAGCTTCTGGTCTCAATCTACTCCCCCTGGTCCTGCAGTTCCATCTCTTGTCCCCTCTGCATTCGATTCAGCCAGCTTCCTCTCCCACACAACCCGGGTGCCAGCCAGAGGGGCAATCAGAGCACAGGAGAGATCGCTCCCTGCTCACAGTTCCAGTGCCTAGACCCAAAGCTGGCACAGCCAGAGCAGCAACTGTAGGAAGAGTCCTGCTCAGCCTAGGGCTGGAGCAAGCCCAGTAGGTGAAAGTGAGACTGAGACTCCTTTCTCAGTCCCTCTCTCAGCCCAGGAACAAGGCTGCCAAAAGGGCTCTTCTCTCTTGCAAGGAAGGAGCCCCAAGCCCCAGTCCTTCTCCTCCAGCCTTCACTGGCCGTGCTGGTCATTTCTAGCCCAACCACAACTGAAGAGTGATTGCTACCTCTCTTCCCCTCCTGTCTCCACCTTCTTCCCAAAGCAGGTAAGAGCACCTGAGGCATCATGGCAATTCAGGCAGCTTATTTCAAGGAAATGGATGTGTGATGCCACAGACACTTCCTCTTGCCGAGCTCTTATTATTATTATTATTGTCTCCACTGCTGTTATGCCACCATGCTCCCAGCACACCCACCACTACTCCAGGGACACTCCACTACAGCTCCCCCCACTTCCAGGGCTCAGCCAGGTTTCAGCCCCAAAAGATACCCAACTGAACTGCCTTTCCCATGGCATCTAGGGAAACAGAAAACCATTCCTCCCATGGCACCGTCTACATCACCACCTATCAGTTCAATTTGGGAGGAACAGAAACGCAAACATAAAGAAACCAGATTCCAGACATGTAGCACCTATACACTGCACAGAAGCACTATCCAGGCAGGGCCCAGAAGCAGACAGCAAAGAGCATCATAAACTGAAGTTTATGCTGATCAATGCAAGTTCCGTCACTAACAAACAACAGACGACCACATCAGTGATGAAGCACTCAATACAGCCTGCTTTGCTGAGACTGGGCTGGATGACACCGTAAATTCTGTGCTCACACACCTTGTCCTCCCAGGGTACTTGGTACATCGCAGACCTAGACAGGACAAGCAGGCAGGAGGAACTGCATTCATCTTCTCTTCAATCATCAAACTGAAGAGAGGTGCCTCAGGTAAAACAATTTCATCTGAATGTAAAAGCAAAGCCAAAATCTAACAGATTTTATGCTGATTTAGAGAGTATCAAAGACAAAAGGAGTCACATAGGAGCTGTGACAAAGTGGGAATATTTTGCAATATTTTTTGTGCCTCGGTTTCCCCTATATGTTGCATTGTTACCCAGAGCGTGAAAAGGGACTGTTTGCTCTCCGGGCAGGCTGAGACACATAGGTGTGGGTGTCCCCCAGCTGTCTGGGCCTTCGTATCCATAACAGTGGAGCAGCAGAGAAGACAATTGTGAATCCAATCACCAGGACATTGGCATCTAGCAACCAACAACCCAGAGGGATATGGATTTCCCCGCTTTTCCTTAGGGAAACTGAACAACAATCCCCTACCTCGAGATCAAAGGACTGGGTAAGTGTGAGGTGGGGAGTAAGAGTTGGGGGCTGGCAGGAGTCAGGACTCTCATCTGGGAACCAACCCAGTAGATTGGATGGAGACAGACAGAGCTTGAGCAATAGGGTTCACTACAACTTGGCTGGGCTCTGGGTCAACCAGAATGGACTACACTTTAATCTCCTGTTCTGTAGACTACCCTAAGGGCTCCTACTATTTTGACAACGCTGTCTGAGTATCGCTCCAAATGCTGGGCGAGGTGCATTAATCCTGGAGGAGTGTATACGTCTCCATCAGCAATCCGTCTCAGCTAGACTCACTGAACGGAGCTCACGGCGTGAAGCAGGGGTGCTGCAGGCCCAGAGGTCCTGTCTAAGGAGGCACTGAAGCAGCGCAGCTCACCCTGCAGGAGGAGCGAGACCCTTAGGGGCTGGCAAACTGAAGGGGTTCCACCTCGAGACCCTTCCAAAGCCAGGGCCATAACACCGATCCCATGGATCCATGACAAGAGCTAACTGACACTCTTCAACGATGATGGTGAAATATCCCAGACTTCCTGTCCTAGGAGATTTCAACACACACATCAACAATGGTGAAGATGCACAAGCTCAAAAATTCATCTCCCTAGGATTTTTGCAGGCCACCTCTGGTCCAACCCATGTAGCCCGTCAAACCCTGGACATGATTTTCTGCCTAAAATGTCAAGATAAAGGACATCACAACGAGAGCCCTGCAAATCCGCGGATATCTGCTTTATATCCGCAGATGCACATATCCACGGCTCATTTTTGCGGATCACGGCTCAGATGTATCCATGCAGGACTCTAATCACAACCCAGCCACTATCTTGGACAGCCCATCACCTTATTAAAAGGCAGTGGTCTGAGCCCTTCCAATGCCCAGGCAACAAGACCAATAAACCTGCTTCGACCACCAAGACTCATGGAGTCCAACAAATTCTAAACCCTGCTAAAGGACAACACCATCCTGCCCACCATCCTACACTGGCCTTGGCCACTGACATGTTGGCCCCCAGACAGCCTGTTCCTCCCCATCACCCACCCAGATCTCCTTGGTTTTCTGACATCTTGCAACAGATGAAGAAAGAAAGACAGAAATTCAAGCACTGATGGTGGAAATCAAAGTCTGATTTAGACAAGATCAAACAAATTCCCCAAAGCCCATGCTGAGGCTGTATTACAGGTCAAGAGAACCTTCCTCTCAGCCTCCAGTGAGGCTGCCAAACCCTGCCTCAAGGAGTTATCCAAGGTAGCAAGCCATTTCATGAACCCTGAATGCCTACAACCTGCATCAGAGTGAGGCAACAAGATCATCCTACACCACTGAAAAGATCATGCACAATTGGGAAAGCTTCTCAAACAGCAAGGATTTGCTCTGTCTATACCCACCAACAAACAGCTCACCTGCAGTCCCAGAATTCAAGTACAATCACATATCAAGAAGTTCTAGCAACAAGCATATTTCTATTGGAAAAAGAAAACTACACACAGTACCAAAACAAGACAGTCCACTGTGCACACTTCTTCATGGAAGAGAATGAGAGAACAAACATGTGACAAATGTATACTTACATTGTTTAATGCTCTGCTGGAAGGCACTCAGATACTATGATGAGGAACACACTATAAAAACCTACATAGACTAGGACAGAACAGTAAGGACAGACTCTTCAGGAAATTACCTGTTAAACTAAATCTGTACTGAACATGTGGGAGGTGTGATTTTTTTTTCAAAGGCTTATATATAGCTCGGCCAAATTTGAGCAGATTTTCAAGGGGATGGCAAAAGGCACATCCCTGACAAAATTTAAAGTCCATACTCCAAAGCATGGTAGGCTAGCATGGTTCTCAACCAGGGGTAGACTTATCCAGGGGGTACGCAGAACTCTTCCGGGGGTACGCAGAAGTCTTCCAGGGGGTACATCAACTCATTGAGATGTTTGCCTAGTTTTACAACAGGCTACATAAAAAGCACTAGTGAAGTCAGTACAAACTAAAATTTCATACAATGACTTGTTTGTACTGCTGTATATGCTATACATTGAAACGTAAGTACAATATTTATATTCCAGCTGATTTATTTTATAATTTTATATGGTAAAAGTGAGAAAGCCAGCAATTTTTCAACAGCATGCAGTGACACTTCTGTATTTTTATGTCTGATTGTAGTTTTTAAGTGAGGTGTAACCTGGGGGTATGCAAGACAAATCAGACTCCTGAAAGGGGTACAGCAGTCTGGAAAGGTTGAGAGCCACTGGGCGAGAGCTTTTCAGAGAAAAGGTCACCAGAACACAGGCAAAACAATGTATATTTCCCTAATGGCATTGTCTGTAACAGCTGAACCATTTTGGCTCCAATTTTTTCACCCGATAAATAACTAAATGGTCTCAGGTAGACACTCAGCATAGAAAATTTCAGCCCATATGGATTAAAGTTTGGCAAAGTTATAAGCAACTGAAACACGGACTTATAAGGTATATGGCAACCTTAATAATAAACTGGGCTGCCAGCACCACCTATAACAACAAAGCCAAGCAACACAATAATTCATTCTGGAAAAAAATCAAAAGTGCAAAGGCTGACGTGGACAGTCTGGAATATCCATCTGATCTAGTTACCCTTGATGTAGCTTTAAAATCTCTCTCAAATAATGTCCCTAATAGTGCCATAGAAGAGGGCAAGTCACACTTCACCTTTAAAACAAGGCACAGTAAGGCCTATACTCCAGAAGTCATTACTGGACAATAATGGCCTTGCCAATTACTCCCTGGTTCAACCCTTTGCTTTTGAGTATAGGATATTGTAAAGGTCAGGACAGAACAACTAAAATTTAATCTATATGCTGCCTATTTCCTACCAATCTGGTTTTAGGCCTTAAAATAGCATGGAGAGTGTACTAGCTTCCCTGTCTGATGAGTTCATGCTGAATTCACTAGTTTTATCATCTGCCTTTGAGGCTGTTTAGCGTGAGCTGTTGCTAACGCAGCCGCAAAATCTACCAAAGGACAACAGAAGTTGTTTTGGTGGCACCTTAAAGACGAACAGATTTATTTGGGCAGAAGCTTCTGTGGGTAAAAAACCCACTTCTTCAGAAGTTGTTTTGGTGACTCTGCTTCTTCCTTTCTGAGTCGTTTCAGAGGACAGTCTTCCGGGCAGATGAATATCATGTGACATCTCACAGAGTTCTGTTCTACATGTATTTGGAGACACTAGAAGAAACTATGACTTGTCTGGGGTTTAACTGAGACAACACAATGGTGCTGATAGCTTGTTTGGGGAAGTAATTTGAATAATTGGTGGGTTTACTTCCTGCTTCCCTACACTAGGGACTTGCAAGAAATGTGTGTAACAGAGGTTTGCATTTATAGGGTAAATCTGATTTCCTCAAGGATACTTGAATTCTATGTAGTGGAAGAGGTTCTTACCACCTTTATTTCATCTGCTGAGTACTTTCCTTGATAATGCAGACTTTGCCACCTCAGCCCTATGCTTCCAAAACAGTGGAGTACAGCAATGAACTCCACTGGACAGTGCCCTTCAAGACCATTCAGATGCAATGGACTGGCTTCCCAGCTGCTCAAGACTCCCAAATGAAAGGCGCCAGAGAAGAGAAAGTTAAAAAAACGTCAACAGGGTTATTCTAATAACACTGAATGATTGAATGGATACTGATGCAGAATGCTGTAATATTATTCCTATTGCATTCTCATTTGCTCAAAGAATGGACGCGTTTTGTGAGCCATTCAATCAGAAATGGTTGTATGTGTGTGTAATGAAATCAACGTTTATCAACATTTTCTGATAAAACTCTAATTCTTCCAAGCCAATTTATCTGTAAATAGTTATTAGTTATCAAGCAATCTGATTAACAGGCAGGGATTCCATTTGACAGAATTACCAGCAATCCTCCTCTTCTAATATCACTTGGGAAGCTGGATGCAAGCAAACAACATGCATTTTAATACAACTAAATGTAAATGAATACACCTAGGAACAAACACTGTAAGCCACACTGACAGGATAGGGGACTCTATCCTAGAAAGCAGTGATTCTGAAAAAGATTTTGGGGTCATGGTGGATAATCAGCTTGGGCCAAAAGGGCATAATGTGATCCCTAGATGTATAAACAGGTGACTCTCAAGAAGCAGAAAGGTTATTTTACCACTGTATCTGGCACTGGTGTGACCACTGCTGGAATCCTGTGTCTAGTTCTGGTGTTCATAATTCAAGGACGTTGATAAATTGGAGAAGGTTCAGAGAAGAGCCATGAGAATCATTAATGGATTAGAACCAGGCCTTATCGTGATAAACTCCAGGAGCTCAATCTATTTAGCTTCAAGGTGACATGATTACACTCTGCAAGTACTTATATGGGGAACGAATATTTAATAATGGGCTCTGCAATCTAGCAGAGAAAGATGTAACATGATCCAATGGCTGGAAGCTGAAGCTAGACAAATTCAGACTGGAAATAAGGCATACACTCTTAACAGTGAGGGTAATTAATCACTACAACAATTTAGCGAGGGTTGTGGCAGATTCTAAAATCAAAGGGGATGTTCTTCTAATAGATACGCTCTGAGAATTATTTCAGGGGAGTTCTATGGCCTCGGTTACACAGGAGGTCTGCTTTAAGGATCGCAGTAGTCCCTTCTGGCCTTGGAATCTATGAATCTGTGAAACACAAGGCACAGAACCTGCAGAATTTAAAGAGTAAGTGGTTTCTAATAGAGCACTAACAGAGTTTTAAAGTCCAAATGAATTGGACTCAGAATTGCTGGCAGGAAAAAGTGAGAGTGGAGACAAAGGAGAGATTTCAAAAGGACCCCCTACCAAGTTAACAGAACAAGAAAAGAATGAGGGCCTGATCGGCTTTCTGATGAACCAGTTGGCTGGATACACAATCATGTGTGCTGTCTGTCACATATGAGAAAGGCCTGGTCACATTTTTGCCAAACACAGCACCAGGAAGAAGGCTGACACATGACTATGGACTAAAAGAAATCAACAGAAATAGCAGAGATCATGGAAACAAGGCAATGCTGGGGCTCTACTGACTCTCGATTGTTCTTTAACCCAGTTACCATTTCAGTGACCCAGGGCTCCTCTCCCAGCACCCATCAGATATGATGGATCTTTAGAGTAGCAACACTAGGCTGAGATAAACATCTTGGCCAGAATTTCCAGATGTGTTCACCACTCAAAATCAGGACCAGATTTCCATAATATCTCAGCTCCTAGTTACGCACCTAAATGAAGTGGCCAGATTTTCAAGAGTGCTTAGCATCCAGCAGCTCCCATATCTGGCTGTCAGCTTCACTCTAGCATTGACATAACAGTAAGAGACCATTACCGCTATAGGTTTCAGAGTAGCAGCTGTGTTAGTCTGTATTTGCAAAAAGAAAAGGAGTGCTTGTGGCATCTTAGAGAGTAACCAATTTATTTGAGCATAAGCTTTTGTGAGCTACAGCTCACTTCATCAGATACATCCGATGAAGTGAGCTGTAGCTCACGAAAGCTTATGCTCAAATAAATTGGTTAGTCTCTAAGGTGCCACAAGTCCTCCTTTTCATTACCAGTATACAGTCTTTTAAACCACTGACATCACCTTCTGATCAATGTAACAAAAGGTATGAAATGTTTTCTTACCAGCCAAAAACTTTACATTTAGTAAAAAGAAAAGGAGGACTTGTGGCACCTTAGAGACTAACCAATTTATTTGAGCATGAGCTTTCGTGAGCTACAGCTCTCACGAAAGCTCATGCTCAAATAAATTGGTTAGTCTAAGGTGCCACAAGTCCTCCTTTTCTTTTTGCGAATACAGACCAACACGGCTGTTACTCTGAAACTTTACATTTAGTATCTCTCAACCTCCATGTAGACCCTGCTGGTGCACTTAAATATAGTGTTTGAAACAGCACGATACGAAAGCTCACAAGGAAACCTGCAGTGCACACTAGAAGGACTTACAGGGCCCAATTAATGAGCAACACATTACTGCACTTTAGAATGCATTACCCCATCATGTAGAACAGACTGGAGTTAGCACCCACTGAAATGAACATGGCAATTCACACCTCAGAGATATGGTTTCAGGCTCCTCTGCCTGTGTTTTCAGAATCACTGCACTGATTAAACTCACTTCACACTTTGAAGGTTTTCTTCAAAAGTAAATCAGTTACAGAATGACTTTTCCTTTTCTTTTTAAATTAAAGCTAAAACTCTGCAGACAACAGAGATATATCAACGTCTCCTATTAGTCTTTCATGCCTCGAGGAGCAAGTCCACACACTTCATACTTTGAAAAACACTGGCCAGCATTGTTAACGTCAGTAACTTTTTATTAATGTAAATTAAACCCACCCACCACCAAGTCTCTAATCTATTACAGTATATATCAGCCGATACATTTTACTTTCAAATGAAAAGACTTACATGTAGGGCCCAAATGGAGGCAACATAAAAGCCCTACAACTGCAGTCAATGAAGATGCAAATCTAAACCTTAAAGTGTAGACATTTCTCTCTCAGCCAAGAGTAGGAGATATTTCACTAGGATAGTGTGATATTTTGTATGATGGGGAGGTTGTCCTTGAAACATGCAGGGAAAGAATGCTGAGAATGAATTGTGTGTTGTTTGACCTCACAAATGGAAATCCATTCACCTCACCACTCCACTCTTACGAACTCTGCACTCTCTAGTTCCCAGTTCTGTGTGTGGGCTGCTGTAAAAGCAGAACAGTGAGCATATAAGGTGATCACATCTTGGACAGAAGATTAAAAAGTATGCCAGTTGGCAGTAGGGACATAAAAATAATAAGTCTCACTTCTAATATTCTACTCAAATGGGTTATTTCTTTTTCAAACAGCCAGACTGCTCGGATAAAGTGCTAGTGTGCCACAATTTCCTTTTTACAGTTTTCACTTTAGCCAAAAAAGATTTCACCAAGAGGATAAAAACTACTTCCTGTTTTGTAATTTCTGTAAAACTGAAAATGGAACATAGCAGTCTGGCCAAATCAATAGGGAAAGATGCTGTAAATTCTGGCTTCATCCCGCCAGCCAGCATCACTACTCTCAAGATAAATGTAAACCGTAATAGGAGACATGATAAACAATTAGATGTGATAGTTACACCAGGCAGTAGTATCAATGACTAGCTTCAACCCACAGAAGGTAGGAGGCCCAGGATTAAAGATGATCCTGCATCCCAACCTCTGGTGCTTGCTTAGTCAATCACTCCTCGCCCTGTCAACCACTCCAACACTAATTAGGTAGGTAAAGGAGATATTTACACCATAAAAGCAGACTAGCTAAGTGGAGAGCTACAACAAGGTATTGTTATGTCAGAGAATATAGCCCACAAGAGATCTCGAGTCATTCCAATTACAAAAAGAAAAGGAGGACTTGTGGCACCTTAGAGACTAACAAATTTATCTGAGCATAAGCTTTCGTGAGCTACAGCTCACTTCATCAGATGCATTCAGTGGAAAATACAGTGGGGAGATTTATATTCATAGAGAACATGAAACAATGGGTGTTACCATACACACTGTAACGAGAGTGATCACTTAAGGTGAGCTACTACCAGCAGGAGAGCAGGGGGAGACGGGGACGGACCTTCTGTAGTGATAATCAAGGTGGGCCATTTCCAGCAGTTGACAAGAACGTCTGAGGAACAGTGGGGGTGGGGGGGAATAAACATGCGGAAATAGTTTTACTTTGTGTAATGACCCATCCACTCCCAGTCTCTATTCAAGCCTAAGTTAATTGTATCCAGTTTGAAAATTAATTCCAAATCAGCAGTCTCTCCTTGGAGTCTGTTTTTGAAGTTTTTTGCTTGAAGAATTGCAACATTTAGGTCTGTAATCAAGTGACCAAAGAGATTGAAGTGTTCTCCAACTGGTTTTTGAATGTTATAATTCCCGACGTCTGAGTTGTGTCCATTTATTCTTTTACACAGAGACTGTCCAGTTTGACCAATGTACATGGCAGAGGGGCACTGCTGGCACATGATGGCATATATCACATTGGTAGATGTGCAGGTGAACGAGCCTCTGATGGTGTGGCTGATGTTATTAGGCCCTGTGATGGTGTCCCCTGAATAGATATGTGGACACAGTTGGCAACGGGCTTTGTTGCAGGGATAGGTTCCTGGGTTAGTGGTTCTGTTGTGTGGTGTGTGGTTGCTGGTGAGTATTTGCTTCAGGTTGGGGGGCTGTCTGTAAGCAAGGACTGGCCTGTCTCCCAAGATCTGAGAGAGTGATGGGTCGTCCTTCAGGATAGGTTGTAGATCCTTGATGATGCGCTGGAGAGGTTTTAGTTGGGGGCTGAAGGTGACGGCTAGTGGCGTTCTGTTATTTTCTTTGTTGGGCCTGTCCTGTAGTAGGTGACTTCTAGGACTCTTCTGGCTCTGTCAATCTGTTTCTTCACTTCAGCAGGTGGGTATTGTAGTTGTAAGAACGCTTGATAAAGATCTTGTAGGTGTTTGTCTCTGTCTGAGGGGTTGGAGCAAATGCAGTTGTATCGTAGAGCTTGGCTGTAGACAATGGATCGTGTGGTGTGGTCTGGATGAAAGCTGGAGGCATGTAGGTAGGAATAGCGGTCAGTAGGTTTCTGGTATAGGGTGGCGTTTATGTCACCATCGCTTATTAGCACAGTAGTGTCCAGGAAGTGGATCGCTTGTGTGGACTGGTCCAGGCTGAGGTTGATGGTGGGATGGAAATTGTTGAAATCATTGTGGAATTCCTCAATAGCTTCTTTTCCATGGGTCCAGATGATGATGATGTCATCAATGTAGCGCAAGCAGAGTAGGGGCATTAGGGGACGAGAGCTGAGGAAGCATTGTTCTAAGTCAGCATAAAAATGTTGGCATACTGTGGGGCCATGCGGGTACCCATAGCAGTGCCGCTGATTTGAAAGTATACGTTGCCCCCAAATGTGAAATAATTATGGGCGAGGACAAAGTCACAAAGTTCAGCCACTAGATTTGCCTTGACATTATCGGGGATACTGTTCCTGACGGCTTGTAGTCCATCTTTGTCTGAAATGTTGGTGTAGAGGTCTTCTACATTCATAGTGGCCAGGATGGTGTTTTCAGGAAGATCACCGATGGACTGTAGTTTCCTCAAGAAGTCAGTGATGTCTCAAAGACAGCTGGGAGTGCTGGTAGTGTAGGGCCTGAGGAGAGAGTCTACATAGCCAGACAATCCTGCTGTCAGGGTGCTAATGCCTGAGATGATGGGGCGTCCAAGATTTCCAGGTGTATGGATCTTGGGTAGCAGATAGAATGCCCCAGGTCCGGGTTCCAGGACCCCCCCTGCTGGTAATAGCTCATCTCCAGTGATCACTCTCATTACAGTGTGTATGGTAACACCCATTGTTTCATGTTCTCTATATATATAAATCTCCCCACTGTATTTTCCACTGAATGCATCCAATGAAATGAGCTGTAGCTCACGAAAGCTTATGCTCAAATAAATTTGTTAGTCTCTAAGGTGCCACAAAGTACTCCTTTTCTTTTTTGCGAATACAGACTAACACGGCTGTTACTCTGAAACCATTCCAATTACAGAGAGTCAGTTCCATGAGGTTAGCTGCTACCCTGCACTGAAACAGTCAAGATAAAGAGCCCTAGGATAAGGAAACATGGCAGCTTAAGAGTCTCTTGTATGTGTAAAATTAAAAGATTTCACTGACTTTTGGAGGTTTAACTTTCCAGTGTATGATGCTAAATGAAAGTGATTATTGCAGAAAAACTGCCTCAGACCTGCCCACTGTTCAGGAACTGAGAAGTTGGAGGGTGACAGAGCCAGCGGGTTGCCACTGGTTTGGGAAGACAAAGAGAAACACTCTGATCCAACTCTAGGGTGAGAGCTGCCCAAAGGGTCTCTCATCTTCCTGTTCCCCTTGAGCCTGGACTAAATGAAGGATGGCTGTACTATTGACAAAGAGCTCTGCAAGTCCTCCATATCTATGTCCAGTGTTTGCAACCAGGAGTGATCACTCCTCCATCCCCATTTGAGACAAGCAGACAAACATACAGACCACTTCACCACCTGAAGGAGGAGTGACTGTGACCCTTGGGGTGAGTTTGTTCTCTGTTATTTAGTTTGCTGTTGAGTGCTTGCTTGCCATGTGGCTGCTTGACTGAAATTTATAGCGTGGTGTTTGAGGACTTATGCTGAGTTTAGAGGCCTGCTAGACAAGTCTAAGAGCTTCCTTAGGAGGCTCTACCCTGGCACCCTTTGATCCCTAATCCCTTTAGGATGCCTTGACAATGGGGTGGGGGTAACTCAGGGAGAACAGGGGTTTAAAAAGCCACCTCAAGTGACCAGAGGAGCTAGCGAACAGGAGGAGCAAACAGAGAAGCAAGGAACTCCTTGCCAGGGGATGTTGTAAAGGCCAAAAGTATAACTGCCTTCGAAAACAATTAGATAAGTTCACAGAGGATAGGTCCATCAATGGCTATTAGCCAAGATGGTCAGAGATACACCTCATGTTCTGGTTGTCCCTAAACCCCTGACTGGTAGAAGCTGGGACTGGACAACAGGGGACAGATCACGCGATAAAGTGCCCTGTTCTGTTTGCTCCCTCTGAAGCATCTGGCAATGCCCACTGTCAGAAGACACGACACTGAGCTAGAAGGACCATTGGTCTGAACCCCGATGCCTGTTCTTATGGGATTTGATTATTATAAATAGAGATAACAGGGCTTGTGACGACCGGAAGAACCGCAGGGTGAATTGCCTGCTGGGGACCAGGGTTGCAAACCTCGAGACATCTGGACAGGCTTATGTGTAGTACTGGGGAGGAGCCGGTGATCGTGGTATATGTAGGTACCAATGACATAGGAAAAGATATGAGAGAGGTCCTGGAGACCAAATTTAGGCTGCTAGGTAAGAGATTAAAGTCCAGAACTTCCATAGCAGCATTCTCTAAATACTTCCAGTTCCATGCGCTGGGCAAGTTACGACAGGCAGAAACACAGGGTCTCAATGCACTGATGAGACAATGGTGTAGGGAGGAGGGATTTAGGTTTATTAGGAATAATGGAACTCTACTCGGGAAGGATGGCCTCCATCTAAACCAAAATGGAACCAGATTGCTGGAATGTAAAATTAAAAAGGTCGTAGAGGAGTTTTAAACTAAGGGCTAAGGGAAAGGAGACAGCTCTAGAGAAGCACAATTCGGACAGACACGTCCCTTAGGAGAGAATTTATGAAAGGGGATATTTTGTACCCTAGTAAATAGGAGAGGACAGAAATTGATAAATTACAGGTAGGAACTGAAGAAAAACAGTTAAACAAAAAAGAGCCCCATTCTGTTACATCACATGAAGTCAGACAACTAAATACTGACAAATTCTATAAGTTTTGTATGCAAATGCAAGAAGTTTAAATACCAAGATGGGGGATGTCACACTGCCTGCAGTGGTTCACCACCACGAGTGCCAACCTCTAGGTGCAAAAAGCAGGGCAGACATTCCAAACTGGCCGTTAGTTCTGTGATTAGATTTCAGCGACCCGGTAACAAGTGAGAAGTCCTGAGGCACTGTAACAGTCTTAGCCTGGAGTCTCACACAGTCTCCTTGGACACTCTCTATCTTGCCACCCAGGCAAGCTAGACGAAATGACAAACGCTCACTTACACCAGAGGTTACAAAAGATTCAAGTTCCTTTCAGTCCCAAAAAAACAGTTACTTACCCCACGTCAATTTGTACCCCAGATCTCACACCAAAGACAAAACTTATAGCCAATCCCGTAATAAATCCTTAGTTAGTTTACTAACTAGGAAAAAGCAATGAGAAGGTTATTTACCGGTTAAAGCAGGCAATAGATATACACATATGAGTTATAGTCTATGGTTCCAAAAGGTGAGAGAGATGAGTAATCTGTCAGCACTGAATGTCTTTTAGGGCTAACCCAGGTTGATCCTGGAGATCTCCACTTTTGCATCCTAGCTCCAGTCCTGTGAGAATCCAAACAGGAAAGAGATGAAGAATTTTCATGTCACCTGTCTTTATTTCCTTCTTCCAGAATTCAAACTGATAGGATGAGCTTCCTTGCATGTAGCACCTTCACAGCCTGACAGAGCCTTAACGCAGTCTTGGTATTGTGAGGTTTCACAATGGCCCACTTAATTTTGATAGTCCTTGATGGGCAGGCACTCTTCCTGCCTTAGTTCACAAGTTCAGAGCAGGCTTTTTTACAGTCATAAAGCAAACCTTACATATTACATCATAGCATGGGATACAGACATTACAAGTAAGATTAATGAATGCAGCAACTTACAAGCATTTTATAGAGTTTAAACTTTAAACTCATCTTTACAAGTCTAACACCCATCTGGAACAATACTAACATACAGGTGAGCTGGTCTGGTTTCCAGCTATGAATTTGTCAGAGCTCAGCTGATGCCTACAGCCACAGGAAGAGCTGGCATCTGGTCTACCAGAGTCATATGTGAACTCAAGTGCCTGGTATTAAATGAGGACATTGATATAATTAGCATCACAGAAACTTGGAGGAACGATGATAATCAATGGGACACGATAAAACAGGGTACAAAATATATGGGAATGACAGGGTAGGTCACACTGGTGGAGGAGTGGCACTATATGTGAAAGAAAGTCAACAGTGTGCCCTTGTAGCCAAAAAGGCCAATGGCATTTTGGGATGTATAAGTAGGGGAATTGCCAGCAGATAGAGGGACGTGATCATTCCCCTCTATTCGACATTGGTGAGGCCTCATCTGGAGTACTGTGTCCAGTTTTGGGCCCCACACTACAAGAAGGATGTGGAAAAATTGAAGAGAGTCCAGCGGAGGGCAACAAAAATGATTAGGGGACTGGAACACATGACTTCTGAGGAGAGGCTGAGGGAACTGGGATTGTTTAGTCTACAGAAGAGAAGAATGAGGGGAGATTTGATAGCTGCTTTCAACTACCTGAAAGGTGGTTCCAAAGAGGATGGATCTAGTCTGTTCTCAGTGGTAGAGGATGACAGGACAAGGAGTAATGGTCTCAAGTTGCAGTGGGGGAGATTTAAGTTGCTATTAGGAAAAACTTTTTCACTAGGAGGGTGGTGAAACACTGGAATGCGTTACGTAGGGAGGTGGTGGAATCTCCTTCCTTAGAAGTTTTTAAGATCAGGCTTGACAAAGTCCTGGATGGGATGATTTAATTGGGGATCGGTCCTGCTTTGAGCAGGGGGTTGGAATAGATGACCTCCTGAGGTCCCTTCCAACCCTGATATTCTATTATTCTAAAGCATAGTCTCAAATATAATAAAAATCTTAAATGAATCTAACTGTACCACAGAATTGCAACAGATAAAAATTCCATGCTTGAATAATAAGAGTGTAGCAGTAGCAATATGCTACTGACCACCCAACCAGCATGGTGATGGTGTTTGTGAAATGCTCAGGGAGATTAGAGAGGTGACAAAAACAGAAAACTCAATAATAATTGTGGATTTATACTATCCCCATATTGATTGGGAACATTTCACCTGAGGATGGGATAAAGAGAGAAAATTTCTAAACATCATAAATGACGGCTTCTTGGAGCAGCTGGTCCTGGAACCCACAAGAGGAAAAGCAATTCTTGATTTAGTCCTAAGTGGAGCACAGGGTCTGGTCCAAGAGGTGATCACTCAGTAACAGTGACTATAATGTAATTAAATTTCACCCACTACAGTGCATTTAACTTCAAAAAGCGGCATTATACAAAAATGAGGATGTTAGTTAAATGGAATGAGAAGGAACAGTCATGAGAGTGAAATGCCTGCAAGCTGCATGGAAGCTTTTTAAAAATACCATCATAGAGGCTCAAACTATATGTATAACCCAAATTTAAAAAAAGAAAAACAGTAAGAGGACCAAAATCTGCCACCATCACTAAGCAACAGAATAAAGGAGGCAGATAGTGGTAAAAAGAGATCTTTTAAAAACTGGAAGTCAAATAGGAAAATAGAAAGGAGCATAAACTTTGACAAGTCACGCATAAGGGTATAATTAGGCAGGCCAGAAAAGAATTTGAAGAGCAACAAATAAAAGACACAAAAACTAACAGGAAAATTTTTTTTTAAGGACATCAGAAGCAGGAAGTCTGCCAAACAGTCAGTGGAGCCACTGGACAACTGAGGTGCTAAAGGAGTACTCAAAGAAGACATGGCCATTGAAGAGAAGCTAAATTAATTCTTTGCATCACCCTTTACTACAGAGGATTTGAGGGAGATTCCCACACCTGTGCCATTCTTTTTAGGTGACAAATCTGAGGAACAGATTAAGCTGTCAATAGAGTACGTTTTGGAATAAATTGGTACATTAAACAGTATTAAGTCACCAGGACCAGATGGTATTCACCCAAGAGTTCTGAAGAAACTCAAATGTGAACTTTCAGAACTTCTAACTGTGGTATGTAACCTAACGCTTAAATCAGCCTCTGTACCAGATGATGGGAGGACAGCTAATGTAGCTAATGTAACACCTATTTTAAAAAAGGCTCCAGAGGCAATCCTGGCAATTACAGGTCAGCAAGCCTAATTTCAGTACCAGGAAAATAAGCTGAAACTATAAAAAAGAACAGAATTATCAGACACAGATTAATAGGATGTGTTGGGGAAAAGTCAACACAGCTTTGGAAACGGAAATCCTGCCTCACCAATCTATTAGAATTCTTTGAGGGGGTAAACAAACATATGGACAAGGGGGATCCAGTGGATATAGTGTACTGTCAGAAAGCCTTTGACAAGGTCCCTCACCAAAGACTCTTAAGCAAAGTAGGCAGTCATGGGATAAGAGAGAAGGTCCTCTCCTGAATCAGTAACGGATTAAAAGACAGGAAACAAAAGGAAGGAATAGTAGTCAGTTTTCACAGTGGAGAAAAGTAAATAGTCAGGTTCCCCAACCATCTGTACTGGGACCAATGCTGTTCAACATATTCATAAATGATCTGGAAAAAAGGGTAAACAGTGAGGTGGCAAAGTTTGCAGTAAATGCACAATTACTCAAGATAATTAAATCCAAAGCAGAGTGTGAAGAGTTATAACGGGAACTCACTAAACTGGGTGACTGGGCAACAAAATGGCAGATGAAATTCAATGTAGATAAATGCAAGGCAATGTACTTGAAAAACAAATTCCCAACAATACATACCAAATGATGGGGTCTAAATTAGCTGGTTTCAGAGTAGCGGCCGTGTTAGTCTGTATCCGCAAAAAGAACAGGAGTACTTGTGGCACCTTAGAGACTAACAAATGTATTAGAGTATAAGCTTTCGTGGGCTACAGCCCACTTCATCGGATGCACAGAATGGAACATATAGTAAGAAACTAAATTAGCTGTTACTACTCAGGAAAAAGATCTTGGAGTCATTGTGCATTGTTCTCTGAAAACATCTGCTCAATATGTAGTGGCAATCAAAAAAGCTAACAGAATGTTAGGAACCATTAGGAAAGGGACAGATAATAAGACAGTAAATATCATAATGCCATAATATATATCTGTGGTACACCTACACCTGAAATACTGCGTGCAGTTCTGGTTGCCCCATCTCAAAAAAGTTCTTATAGAATTGGATAAACTACAGAGAAAGGCTACAAAAGTTATTAGGGTATGGAATAGCTTCCATAGGAAGAGAGATTATAAAGACTCAGACTGTTCAGCTTAGACAAGAAATGCCATAAGAGGGATATGATAGAGGTCTATAAAATCATGAATTGTGTGGAGAAAGTGAATAGAGAAGTGTTATTTACCCCTTCACATAACACAAGAACCATGGGTCACCAAATGAAATTAATAGGCAGCAGGTTTAAAACACAAGGAAGTACTTCTTCACACAGCACAGAGTCACCTTGTAGAACCGTTGCCACGGGATGTTGCAAAGGCCAAAAGTATAATTAGGTTTAAAAAAAAAAAACACAAATTCATGGAGATCAGGTCCATCAGTGGCTATTAGCCAAGATAGTCAAGGATGCAACTCCATGCTCCAGGGGTCCGTAAGCCTCTGAGTGCCGGAAGTTGGGAGTGGACGACAAGGATGGATCACTCGATAAATTGCTGTGTTCTCTTCATTCCCTCTGAAGCACTTGGCACTGGCCACTGTCAGACTACTAGCCAAGATGGACCACTGGTCTGACTCCGTATGGCCGTTCTTATGACAAACGTGCTCATACCTAAGCCACCGCATGCAGGAAGTGCTCGTACACAGGATCCCAGAAGTGTTACTTTTATTTCTAGGTCTCATTCTTTCAGAATTATTTCCCAGTTTTTGATGTCCATGCAACCTGATTGAGAGTAAAATAATAATAATAATAAAAATAATACTCAGCTGAAGCAAACTGGGGATGAGTCAACTTTAGGCAGGTCACTAGGAAAACGTTCTCAAGAGGGAGATATATTGGACAAAGGAATAGACTGGCAGGGAAGGTGCTTGGTACATCATCACTGCAAATTTTAGAAGAGGTTAGACAGAATGTTTGTGGTGATAACGGAGATCACCCTGGACAACTCAAATAGTCTTTTCTGGATCTCCTTTCCAGGACTGCTACTGTGTCTCCACAGAAAGTGTGTGTGATGTATCGTGGGAGTAAAGAGCTGCAGGAGAGGGATTATAGGGGATTTAATGAAGTTAAGATCTGAGTATTTTTGTGTATTCAGATACACATTGGTACGTAGCACATTCTAAAATAAAATACTTCACCTGAATTTTGCTCTTATTAATGGTACTACTGAGATACTCCAGCCTCCTGGGATACATATTATACCACTCTGTTCGGTGTAAAACTCCTTACGCTACAGGGATACACACATACTGTATTTCTCTCCTTATTTAGAGCTGGATGTGAGCCAATAATTATATAAACTCGGAAGCAAAGTCTGGAGGTGTGGAGTACACTTGATTGTCTACACACAGTCCATATACAGTGACTGAAAGACAGAACATGTAGTTAAGAAACCTTCATACCAAGGGAGTCAAGTCATCCTGTAGAGAGAGCTGAATTACATTTTGAATTATTGTCTGTGAGTTGGGTTAAACCTATTGTTACATACTTCAAGCAATTAGCAGCAGAACTCCCACTGATGTCAATGGGAAGTCTGCATAATAATCTAATATAAAATATGAGATTTAGAGACAGTGTAAGCCAGCGGATAAGGCACCAAACTAGGAATCAGAAGACCTGGGTTCTATTCACAGCTGTGTCTCTGACCCATTGTGTGACCTTAGACCTTCATCTGTCTGTGACTTTCCTTCCCCTCCCATCCTTTGTCATCGGATGTTAAGCTCTTTGGGTCAGGGATTGTCACTTGCTGTTTGTACTACCGACTAACACTAACGCTCACTTGGAACTTCTAAGTGCTAATTTAGTATAAATAATCTCACCACCATCTCCAGGGCATGTGGGAATAGAAGCGGCTCAAGAAGTATCTACTTTATGCCATTTCTGTAGAGGGAACCAGGACTCTGTACTTTGTCCTGGGGCACAAAGATCCTTGGACCATAGCAATAGCTCGAAACTGAGCTACTGTTTGTTCATCATCTGTCAAGACCCTGGGTGAAGGGAGGCAACACTAGTGGCAGGAGCTTGGAATCCAGGAACTGAAGCCGGAGTCGGAGCCACTATCAGGGTCAAGAGTCAAGCTGAGAGTCAAGCCGGACTCAGAGTCAGGAGTTAAGCCAAGGGTCAGAGCTAGAGACAAAGTCAGAAATCAGTCCAAAGGTCAATACCAGGTATCAGGGGCCGTGTGGAGTTCTAGGGATTGACTGGGAGTCAGAACCCAAGTCAGAGCCGAGGTCAGTCACAGGAGTTCAGAAACAGAGAAGTAAGGTGGTTGTGGCATTTTACTAGGGATCAGCATTGTTCTCTGGACACTACCGGGAACACCCCATGGGCTTATATAGGGTCAAGGAGTCCATAAGGGACTGCTAAAACCACTGTCAGTCAACTCACTCGAGGGGGAACTTCCTGTGGTAATCAACTTCTGTGGATTGTAGGGAATGGCCAGATTACAGCTGCCGACAGGTAGCAATGTGGGCATGTTGGTTGCCTGGTAACGCTGCAGGCCCGGATTCAACTCCCACCAATCTTTACAAGCATCTTGTTGTCATCTCCAACAACAACAGTAGGAGAACATGTTTCACTTCAGGACCCCAACTATTTCTGCCCTTTGTTTCTGTTTTTAACCAACTTTGTTTCTCCCTCTGCTTTTCATTTCTTGCAACAATCCTCAATTGCCCCCTCCACGTCCCAATTCCACTCAAATCATCAGCAATGAAATATTCAACTTCCAACATTTAAAGAGTCATCATTAGGCTGCAGAGTTAACACCCCAATGAGATTAATGAGAGTTCAGGGAGCTCACATCTCTTAGAGTCATTCATTCAGGCTGCCTGCAGACTCAGGGAGACAACACTGCATCAGTTTCAACTCAAGTCATATTTGGAAAGCATTCTTTGCAACCAAGAGAGCTAAAAACATGATTTTTATTTTTAAATCAAATCTCTTTTTTTGGAATCTGAACATATCATGGGGCCACAAACATACATCATGCTAATGGTCAATGGGCTGGATCCGGGAGTTTGACACCACTTCTTTACACTGTTCAAACGACAGCAGTCAAATCCAAAAAATCAGCGTGGCACTCAATGCAAAGCCACAGTCCTCCTGAACAGTGCCAAGAGACACAGGGGTACAGCCAACAGTATGGCAAGAGAATCTCCAGAGGTCATGTCAGCTGTTCACAGGAGGTTAACATTAACGAATCTAACTTGTTAATAGTTCATAAGTATGCTGCAATTTAATGCACATCACATTAACTACAGATTTCAGAGTAGCAGCCGTGTTAGTCTGTATCCGCAAAAAGAACAGGAATACTTGTGGTAGCTTAGAGACTAACAAATTTATTTGAGCATATGCTTTCGTGAGCTACAGCTCATTTCATCGGATGCATTCCTACTTAACTACAGAGGATCACATAAGATACTGCACATAGGTTAGCTCTGTACCTGCTTTGATCAGAGTTGATCAAACTCAGAGTTGCTGCAAATAGCTCATTCAATTACTGAAAATTCACTGGAGTTAGAGAATTTTTGAAAACAATATTATTCTAGTTTTAAAGAGTCCAACAATCCTTCAGTGAGGCCCTAGAGGGAGAGGGGCTGTTTAAAAAAAGAAATACATTTATCTCTGGAAATGCTAAGAAACAGGATTATTTATTTATTATTTTATATTTAAGATTAGCATTTCACTTTGAAGCCATCAACATCCTATCAAGCCTTCCAGGAAAGGAACGAAACTCTCAAGATGTCAAAATAAGTCTGTGAAATACAGGCTCATGCTTAATTTTCACATGAATACATTGCGAGTGAGTCAGACTGGATAGATAAAACAAATGTAAGGTACTTATATGGCGCCCGTTACTGTAGTATCTCAGGATCATCTTTATTTATCCTCACTATACCAGTAAGGCCATGCTATTACATTCACTTTCCAAATAGGGAATGGAGGTACAGAGAGACTTTGCCAGGGACGTCCAGGAAGTCTGTTGCAGAGCAGGAAACTGAACCCAGGCCTCTGGAGTTGCAGGTGACGTTCCACTAAGTCGCTTCTATTACCTGATCACAGAAGCATTTGTGTTGGAAGAGATGTAGTGGGGTCACCTCGTTCACTCCTCTTGCAGCAGGGCTTAAATTTCATTTTTGTCGTCTGATGTGGGAAGAAAAACAAAATTCCAGTCTTTAAGTTGGGGGGAGGTAAGATACGAACATTTTAGGGATGAGGTTTTATTTTCTGGTGACTGCCAATTAAACTAACTAGCCCCACTGAAAGGACTGATATCTGAAAATCCTAACTGTGTTTTCCCCATTAAGTGCTTGTCTACACACAGAAATAACCCAGAATAGCTCCCAGTGTGAACACTCTTATTCCACACTAAGTGCCTTTGTGCACTTCTGGTTAGCCCACAAGTGGATTAAGCTAATCCACACAAAGGTACTTAGTGCAGAATCAGAGTGTCCACCTGGGGAGCAGCTGTGGAATAGCTACTGTGCTTTAAATTCACACTCTAGCTTATTTCACAACTGTGTAGACAAGTCCTAAGACAAACAACTCACTTCTCTGTTTCTCTATCATCTCTAGATCTCCTCTCAATTATCCTCTTATTTCTGTGCATCTCTTTCCCTGATTCTTAACCCAGTCATCCCTGATCTCTCTCCCACCCAGACAGCATAGGACCCTCCTAGCATCTTCCTTCAGCATGACTGCTGCTCTGTTCTGTAACAGATGGGAAAATGTGCACTACAGCATAGTGCTGCTTCCTTATTTTCATTTCACTGGCATGGTTTTCAAGACTGAAACATTGCTCAGGCTCCATAACAGGCCTCGGTTCACCTGTATTGTCACAAGTGACAACCACGGAGATTTGAACTGTAAAAATAGAAGTGTTTCTTCCATCTGAAAGAACTGCCTAAGTTTCTCTCATATAGAGGAAGGATGGCGCAGTGATTTTTCTTTGTTGTTGCACTAACTTGGGATTTGACAGACCTGGGTTCAATTCCCTCTTCTGCAACAGACTCCCTGGGTAACCTTGGGCAAGTCACTTGGTCTGCTGGGCCTCAGATTCCCATCTGCCCAACGAGGATAATAGCCCTGCCTGGCCTCACATGGATGCAGTAAGGACAAACACTTTAAAAGACTGTGAGGTCCTCTGATACTATGGCAAGGGGGCTACCTAAGAACCTTCAATAGAAAGCTCTGACAAGATAAGGTCTTGTCCCAGTCTGGCTGTGTTCCCTAACTCGTGAGAAGGCACTTGTTCATTCATCACACATCTCTGGCTTTATGTTCACAGAGTAACTGAAAACGTACATTCCACAGGAGTCTGTAGAACTAGGGAAAGGAGCCCTTGGAGTTCACACACAGCCAAGACCCCAAACTTAACCTTCTAATTTTGAAAACTGATTTCTCAATTATCGTCCACCAATAGTAATGATGGGCGTAAATATCGGATGTATTTCCCAGGATTTGTTGTTAGTTTTTTGCGTCAATGCAATGAGCGGGACCATTGGATAAGAATGAAAAGCTGACTCCTGCACAAACGCTGCTATTTCTTCCCAGGAAGCTCACTTTCACTCTGGAACAGTCATGTACATCTCCAGTCACATCTGACCTGTCCTTGTCTGAGCCTGGACTGCAGCAACAGCACTCTATGAAAAGAGGTTGGGTGAAAAACCCAGCTTCCCAGCCACTATTTCTGCTCTCAATAGAAAAGGCTGTGCAATACGCTCTCGAAGAGCACAGAATGGCCGCCGTGTTTTAGTGTATACCAGTAACTCCCAGCTGTGTTAAGTGCTTTGGAATAACTGAAGATAGAAGGTACAAGAGAAAACAAACTTCAGTACTTGTCTGCCATCGATCCAGTTTAAAATTTACCAAAAACCCTTATAAAAGTGAGGCTAGAATTAGCAATATTCACCTTCGAAACACAAGCATGTATTTGGATTTCATATCTGTGCTGAGAAGCGAAAAGGAAGTTTCTCATTTCATATTTCACAACCAATCCTTCCCCATATCCACCCCATTCACACCAATGTGTGATTCATTTCTTACTGACTGATCCATTCTGCAAAAGTCTCAGGCTTATGTGCTTATTTGATTGATGGCTGTGGAGACCAACACTGGGGTGGGGGACAGTGGAGCAGGTAGCTGCAGTCAAAAATTGCTGAGATAGAGGACAAGGAATTCAAAACCACCTCCACCCCCAAATTTAAAGTTATTACTACCCAAAAAATGGGGAGAAAGAAGATGCCCACCACGATATCAGAATACATTACACAAGGAGCACTGTACTAACTGGACTGGGTAGACACATCAAGGGAAGCTGGCTTGGAGTGGCCATCCTGTGTGATTCTGGAGTCTGCCTCTGCCATGTAATTTAGGCCTAATGTGTCACACAGAACATGAGTGTCTCAATATTGAGATACCATAATTCTAGGGTATCAACTACAAGGTCTTCTTTTCTTCTGCCCCAACAAGCTAACAAAATCCAGGCGTACGTCCTACAAACACATTCTGAGAATCATCACGGTTACCTTGCTATGGGCACTTTTTCAAGCAACGTGTTCTCTTTCTTTTTAGAACTGTGTTCTGATTGGAAACACAGTATTTATTCCAGCTCTAGCATAACCAAAGCCTGGTGCAGTAACCATATCACTGCTTCTCATTAAGATCCCATCCCTCTGCTGATTCATTCTAGTTCTCTAACTTTGTTTTCTGCAGTTATCCTCTGGGCTGATGGCTTCAAGAATTTTTTTCACAACAACTTTCTAAATCCTTTTGCTGTTCAATGCATTGCATAATTGTCCCATTTAATACTCTGTATTTCAGTGCTTTGCCCTCAGATTTGCACAAATGTATTCAATGTACTGTCCCTTTAAAAAAAACATAGAACTCTAAAATGGGCTACCTTGTGCCTCCTTATTTTGTTACAGCTATTAGCACTTGTGTAGGAAAGTTTTAGGCAAGTAATACACTTCCCACTGATGGATTAAAAAAAAGTGGGGGGCGGGAGAAAAGTGATGGGAAAATACTCAATCTTCTGTTACTTACTGTAGGAGGTACAGGGATATTTGTCTGTCTCTGGGAGTTTTAAACAGTTAAAAAGCAGCACTTCGGAAAAAACAGAGGCACTTAGAAAAGCTACAGTGAAACCAGACAAATTTATCAAATAATCCAGTTATCAAAGCCATTCATGAGTGTGGTCCTCAAGAGAAATGGGAACTCAAGGGAGCAAACTCACCAATGACAACTGAAGGGGCAAAGTGACAGAAGCAGGTACTCATGAGACACTCCCCCTTGCAGCATCTACGGGCAAAGGGACTTAGATACCACAGTGATGAACATGGCAAAAGAACATAAACAGGAAGAAAAACCTCAACCTTTTCCTCCCTGCCACCATTTTTTCTTGAACTGGAACAGTTTGCTACTATCTCCCTTGACCAAGAAAACTGTCATGCAAAGTAACGTAACTGAAGGAAATCAAATTTGAGAAAGAAGAAAAGACCAGATATGTCCTAAGTGTCTCTCATACTCACTTCATCCCACTCTCTGCCCAAACCCAAACTATGCCCTGGCCTCACGCTCTTTAGCCCTGAATGCAGGTGAAAACAATTAAAACAATGGGCAAAAAAATGATTTTACAGTAAAACAGTGTAGGCACATAACACAACATTGAGTGCAGACCTGTTGACACTTGCCAAACCTCATCCTAAGCTCCTTCTCTACCTAAGGAGCTCTTTTACCCATAATATCATTACTTCTTATCCTGGCTAATAACCTTCAATGTGAAACCTATCAAACCCAATTTGGAAATTTAAGTAAGCGATATTCCTGACATTTCCCTACTCTACTTCAGAAATAATATCTTGAAAGAACCCCATGCACTTACCAAAATATATGTGTATACATATATTATATATAAAATATATATAATCATATAAAAATATATAAATATAAATAAAGGCTAACAGGCCAAATATTTAATCTACCAGTTGCGTTTCATATAATAAGTTGTGTCCTGTAACACTTTACTCTGAACTTCCTACCCAACCCCCTCCTTTACTCAGCGTAAGAATCTTGTTACTTTACTGCCTACCTAGTCTCTAAGGTGCCACAAGTACTCCTTTTCTTTTTGCAAATACAGACTAACACGGCTGTTACTCTGAAACTTACCTACAAAGAATGAAACAATCAATCCTGGGGAAAGTGATGTGTAGATGTATGGGCCCTGCCATAATGGAGGTATAAAAGTATACTTTTGTACAGTGCAAAATCAAAACCAGTGCACAGTTGGATTCATCCTTCAAACAGATTTATTTGTCAGCCCTTATTTTAAAAAAAACACTGAAAATTATTTGAAACATTCTATGGTTTGCCTCTCTAAACATTACAGCATTTCTTCAGAAACTACAAATGGTAGACCCAGTTATCTCCCTGACGAGGCAAAGTTTGCCCAAAGGCAAGATTTGAAACATTTATCTGACATCTAATAGCCTGAAAACTATGCCTACTAGCCAGGGTGAAACACACCCGTGCAACCACAACACCCCAGCAATTCAGAGGCACTGTTGCATACTATATTTAACTGTAACAGTGTTCAACTTCCCATTTAAATTTCCTTAAATATAGTTCATTACTTGGATGGAGCAAATAGCAGAAATTAGGAAAAATTCTTTTATTCAGCTATAAAGGTCTGAATTACAACAAAATGAGTCTTCCGTCTTCGTGCAGCTCTGGGGACAGAAGTCATCTGGTCACTCACTGGCAATAGGAGAATGCTACTCCCTCAAAGAGCTTGCCAGCTGAGACAACTTCCACAGCCAAGTAAAATGTTATGCTGACATTGATAACGTGACTAATGAAAAAACACACTGGATTAATCCGAATTAGAGCATAAATTCTTATTATTGAAGGGGCCAATCCTATCCCCAAAATCAAATTAAAAAACAGGGAGGACTGAAAGGGATCCCTGGACCCTACTACCGTTGCAGAATCCAGCTGGAATGTTTATTTTTCCAATGTATTAAGGCCCACAGATTTGTTACAATCGATTTTAATCACCAGTGTGACACCTGGGTGGATATAGCCCATAACTACATACAGAGATGAGTTTATAACATTTGGTGCTTATACACTGAGGTACTACTGCAGGGAGAATCTTTCTGATCAGCAGCACTGACCAAAGCTTCTAGGTCTAGTCTACAGAATCTAGAGAGTATATGGATCGATTATGTAGCTGTTTTGCAGACTTCTTCACCTCAAATATTGTTCTGAGTGAGCCAGCCCTGAGTTTAGATTGTGGCATTGTGTGTTTTGCTTTGTGTCCCTCCCGAGATCCACCATCTGATCCACATGGAATTGGAGGATTTTGAAGCATTTGCCTTCTACCTGCTGGATGGTACATCACAAAAAAGGAAATGGATTTTTGAGATGACTGTCTGATTATCATAGAACTTGAGGGATCTGTGCTGGTCCAATGGTGCCAAAAATTATCCAAACAGGTGCTGGGGCTTGGGTCAGAAAGAAGGTAGTCCGATGAAGTGAGCTGTAGCTCACAAAAACTTATGCTCAAATACATTTGTTAGTCTCTAAGGTGCCACAAGTACTCCTTTTCTTTTTGTATGATATGAACTTTTTGAAGTTCATCCTGAAATACTACTCTGCCTCGACAGTCTCAACTCCATATTAAAGATGAGGGTGCTTCAATTTGGTCTTTTTATGCGCAAGCTCTGGGCCTTAAGCTTCTTGGCAAGTTGCCAACATGTCAAAGTTGAAAAATTTGTCATGTGTGTTTGAGTGTCCAATTTTTTAAATATCACTCACTGGAACAAGGAACTCCTCCCCTACCACACCAGGATGCTGGACTCCTCTTCTAGGTATCTGACAGTCCTATATCTAGGGACTCAAAATAACTGTTTAACAAATACACTATTTCCAAATCTCCTGCTTCCTGTTCCTAACACCATCACCAGTGGACAAGCTTCCTCTGCTACTTTCGGTCTGCTCTGAAGTACCCTTTTGAAGTCAAAATATTCTTAGCAATTAGATCTTCCCTATTTCTTTTTTGCTTCTCTGATTATCCTTTTAACTGCCTTCTGCTTATTTAACAGATCTTTCTAGCCTCCTCTTTACCAGACTGTTTATACTTTTAAAAAGCCTGCTGCTTACTGCTTCTAATATTGTTTACATCACCACTTAACCACCTCATCTTAGTTGTTGCCTTTTTCCAAGTTTCAGACTTAACCAGGGGAATTTATTCTGTAATCTCTTCAATGGTTTGTAAATACCTCCCACATTTCTGCAGCACAACTCCCAAGCACGTGGGAATCCTAATGGAACTTATTCCAAGGTATTAGGGATTCCATGAAAGTCCATTTTCTTACATCTTGCTTTAGGCACACTTCTGTCCAGTGCTTAGTAGCATCACTGTTGCATTAGGAATACTAAGCTGGTTATTAATAACTGGGTCCTATGCGTTCCCTAACTTCCACTTTAATCATGATCGGTTTCCACAATGAAAAGCTAGTTAAACAACTGTTCTAATTGTTAGAGGAGGCAAATTTGAATTTCATTAGTTACATCTACAATGAGGGAAGAAACGGTTCCTGGGACTCTGGTTTAACGAAATGCTTGTGTTGCTACATGTACAATGGTTTAACATGTTCATACAGCAACATGGATTGTCAGAGGCATTTCGGTGCAGCCACACACAGACTCTGTGTAACTGCCAGGCTGTTCCAGTGCATTCCAGGACTCTGGGACACCTATCACATAGATTCGTAGAGTGTGAGGCCATACGGGATCATCTAGTCGGCCTCCCGTATAACGCACACCATAGAGTGTCACGAGTTACTCCTGTATTAAGCCAAATAACTTAGGTTTGACTAAAGCATAAATTGTGCTTAGCTAAAGAACATCTTGCAATAAAACATCCAGTCTTGATCTGAAGACACCAAGAGATGGTAGTTTGCTCCAATGGTTAATCACCCTCAGTGTAAAACATCTGTGCCTTAGTTCTAATCTGAATTTGTCCAGCCACTGGTTCTTGTTTTGCCTCTCTCAGCTAGATTAAAGAGCCCTTTAGTATCCAGTACTCCCTGTGAAGATTCTGATATACTGTAATCAAGTCACCTCTTAATTAGGGTTGCCAGACATCCAATGAGGTTAAGCCCAAGATTGTAACAGGACAGAGATAGAGAGCATACTGACAAGTGCTGGTACTAGGGGTGGGCCACTGACTATTGATTGACAATCCCTCAATTTGAGGATGATCTCTACCACCGAATTACATATGGGTCCTGAGATGACTCAGGAGTCTGATCCTGGAACCGCAAATCCGCCCACAGTAGGGCCATTAAAAATCCAGTCTGTGGTGCAGCGGGGCCCCGGGGCTAAGGCAGGCTCCCTGCCTGCCCTGGCTCCGCGCGGCTCCCAGAAGCAGCCACCAGGTCCTTGCAGCCCCTAGGCACATGGGCGGCCAGGGAGGCTCTGCACGTTGCCCCCACCCCAAGTGCCGGCTCCACAGCTCCCATTGGCTGGGAACCGCGACCAATGGGAGCTACAGTGGGGGCGCATGCAGGCACAAGAGCAGCACACGGAGCCTCCCTGGCTGCTCATGCGCCTAGGGGCCACAAGGACCTGGTGGCCGCTTCCTGGGAGCTGCAGTAAGCACCGCCAGGACCCTGCACCCCACACATACATCCCAACCCCCTGACCAGACCCAGAGTCCCCTCCTGCATCCAAACTCGCTCCCGGAACCCACACACCCCCAACACCTCTGCCCCAACCCTTAGCCCCCTCCTTCACCCAAACCCCTCATCCCCGGCCCCATCCAAGAGGCCATGCCCTCAGCCAGAACCCCACACACACACACACCCCAACTCCCTGCCCCAGCCCGGAGCCCCCTCCTTCATCCCCAGCCCCACCCCAGAGCTCACACCCCCAACTGGAGCACCCCCTCCTGCACTCTGAACCCCTCGGCCCCATCCTGGAACCCTCTTCCACACGTGAACCCCTCATTTCTGACCCCCACCTGGAGCTCATACCCCCAACCCAGAGCCCATACCCTCCCCCACACCCCAACCCCCTGCCCCAGCCCTCTCCTGCACCTCGAACGTCTCATCCCCAGCCCCACCCCAGAGCCCACACCCCAACCCCCTGCCCCAGTGAGGTGAAAGTGAGGAAGAGCGAGAGACAGAGGGAAGGGGGATGGAGCGAGCGGGGGACAGGGCCTCAGGGAAGGGGTGGGCAGTGGGTGTTCGATTCTGTGCCATCAGAAAGTTGGCAACCCTACTCTTAATCTTCTTTTTGACTGAGCTCTTTAAGTCTCTCATAGGAAGGCATTTTCGCCTGCCCTCGTATCATTTTTATGGCTCCTTTCTGAACCCTCTCCAATTTTTCAACACCCCTTTAAAAAGGAGGATACAGTATTCCACTATCAGCCATTGGCAGAGTTAAAAGCACCTCCCTATTGCTACTCGCTACTCTCTAGTTTACATGCAAAGATCACATCAGCCCTTTTTGACAGATTGCACGGGGAACTCATTTTGAATCACTTGTCTACCATGACTTCTAACAATCCTTCCCAAAGTCACTGCTTTCCAGGACACAACCCACATGCTGTAGCTATGGCCTTCCCAGATGTGTCACTTTGTATTTAGCTGTATTAAAACACATCTTGTTTCAATTGACTTAGCTTATCAAGTGATGCAGATTGTTCTGTATGATTGCCCTGTTCTCATTATTTATCATTCCACCAATCTCTGTATCATCAGCAAATTTTATTGGCTGTGATTTTATATTTACTTTTATAGTTATATTACTGATGAAAATATTGAAGTGTTAATCCCTCCGGAACCTACACTAGAAACACCCCCCATTCGATGATAGTTTACTTTTAGAGGTTTCAGAGTAACAGCCGTGTTAGTCTGTATTCGCAAAAAGAAAAGGAGTACTTGTGGCACCTTAGAGACTAACCAATTTATTAGAGCATAAGCTTTCGTGAGCTACAGCTCACTTCATCAGATGCATATCGTGGAAACTGCAGCAGACTTTATATATACACAGAGAATATGAACCAATACCTCCTCCCACCCCACTGTCCTGCTGGTAATAGCTTATCTAAAGTGATCATCAGGTGGGCCATTTCCAGCACAAATCCAGGTTCTCTCACCCTCCACCCCCCCACACAAATTCACTCTTCTGCTGGTGATAGCCCATCCAAAGTGACAACTCTTTACACAATGTGCATGACAATCAAGTTGGGCTATTTCCTGCACAAATCCAGGTTTTCTCACATCAGTTATCAAGTTCTCAATCCATTTAACATGTGCTTTATTTATCCTGTATAACTCTAATTTTTTATACAGTGTTGTGAGGTACTTAGTCAACATTTTACAAAAGTCTATGTATATTACCGCAGTTACCTTTATCTAACAAATGTGTAATCTCAAAGAATGAAATCAGATTTGTTTGACGAGATCCATTTTCCAGAAAACAATGTTGACTAGCATTAATCATATTCTTTAATTCTTTATTAACTGAATCTAGTATCAGCTTTTCCATGATTTTCCCTGGGACGGACATCAGGCTACATGGATCTATACATACCCAGGTCACTCCACCTGCTCTTTTTGAATATTAGATTTACATTAGCACTCTTCCAGTCTTCTGGAATTTCCCCAATATTCCAAGTTATATTCAAAATTAACATCAGTGGGCCTCTGATCACCTCACACAAATCTTTTAGAACTCTTGGGTGCAATTTATCTGTGCATGCTGGTTTAAAAAGATTTATCTCTAGTAGATGCTGTTTAACATCCTCATTAATTACTAATGGACTAGAAAGTAGTTCATCCTCACGCAATACAAATACATCCTCCTGCTTCTTTCCAAATACAGAAGAGAAGTATGTATTGAACACTTCTGCCTTTTCTGCATCATTAACAATTTTCCCATCACTATCTAATAATGGGTCTACATTGCTAGGATTTCTTTTGTTCCTAACATACTTTAAAAACCTCCTTTGTATTGTCCTTAGTCTTGCCATCCATGGATTTTTCCCTAACGTCACTAGCTTCTTTTACCCATTTTCGATTCTTCATCATTTCTAATTTGTATTGATTGCTACCACGTCCCCTTCTTCCCACATGTAAAGGTGTGGGCAGTCCCTGCACACTCTCTTGCAGCCTGGTTTGGTTCTGTGGGTGTGCCCCCAATTTACTTTCACCCAACTGGGGCAGCAGTCAGTCACTTCAACAGCCCAGGGCAAGGAAAAGCCAACACACACCGATATGTCCCCTTTTAATAGGGTCAGAACAGGAGAAATTACAATTCACAGTTCATCAGGTCCTCACCTTAGGCTCCCAAACTTAAGGTTCACAAACCAAGTCTCTAGTTAGGCTAGTCTCCTAGAACTTGAGAGAAAAGAAACAACACCCACAGCAGCATGCACACCTTTACTCTCCTCTCTCTTGCTCAGCTTCCTCGTCCCAACCCTTGGGCCAGGCAGGACCTCCTTGATTACACCCCAGGCAGTCCCAGCTGTAAGCTCCAGCCTGTCCTGTAAAGGAGTAGAACTCTCCTTCACACCAGGTTTTATATATTGCTTTTTTATTTCTAATTGCCGTCTACACTGTGCCACTGAAGGCTTTCAGCCAAAGTTGTCTTCTTTCTTTACTGTGGTATTGTGGCTCGTTGGACTCCTAATAAACTCTTTTTAAGGAATTCCCAACTTGTATTCACATTTTTCTGTCTACATTTTTCCCTCTCAGTCAATTTCACTCATCATTTTCCTCACTTTGGGAAATTAGACTTTTTGAAGCAGCAAGAATATATATTACTGGTTGGGACTGTCCTCTGTTTGCCCAGATTGAATGTAATCAGGTCATGATCACCGGACCCGAAGCAACCACCAACTTCCAATCCAGTGATTAATTAACATTAATCTGTCATGATGAGGTTCAAAATATAGTTACTGCCCTGTTGGCTCCAATACCTTTTGTGTTAGAAAACCATCATCTAGAATTCTTAAAAACTCAAATGATGTTTCACTATTGGCCACATGTGACCCCAGGCACATGTAACCCAAATTAAAGCCCTCACAACACAGGGTTTCCCCTTACAGATTAGATAGTTGCTTTAGGAGTAGGGCTGTCAATTAATCGCAGTTAACTCAAAAACATTAATCGCAGCTTTAAATAGCACTGTTAAGCAATAGAATACCAATTGAAATTTTTAAAATATTTTGGATGTTTTTCTACATATTCAATATTGATTTCAGTTACAACACAGAATACAAAGTGTACAGTGCTCACTTTATATTATTTTGATTGCAAATATTTGCACTGTAAAAATGATAAAAGAAATAGTATTTTTCAGTTCACCTCATACAAGTACTGTAATACAATCTCTTTATCATGAAAGTGCAGCTTACAAATGTAAATTTTTTTTTTGTTACATAACTGCACTCAAAAATAAAAAAAATGTAAAATTTTAGAGCCTACAGGTCCACTCAGCCCTACTTCTTGTTCAGCCAATTGCAAAGACAAAACTTTGTTCACATTTATGGGACATAATGCGACCCGCTTCTTATTTACGTCACCTGAAAGTTAGAACAGGTGTTCACATGGCACTTTTGTAGCCGGCGTTGCAAGGTATTTACATGCCAGATATGCTAAACATTCATATGCCCCTCCATGCTTCAGCTACCATTCCAGAGGACATACTTCCATGCTGATGACGCTCTTTAAAAAAATGTGTTAATTAAATGTATGACTGAACTCCTTAGGGGAGAATTGTATGTCTCCTTCTCTGTTTTGCCCGTATTCTGCCATATATTTTGTGTTACAGACATCTCGGATGATGACCCAGCATATGTTGTTTGTTTTAAGAACACTTTCATGGCAGATTTGACAAAATGCAAAGAAGCTACCAATGTGAGATTTCTAAAGATAGCTACAGCACTCGACCCAAGGTTTAAGAATCTGAAATGCCTTCCAAAATCTGAGAGGGACAAGGTGTGGAGCATGTTTTCGGAAGTCATAAAAGAGCAACACTCTGATGCAGAAACTACAGAACCCAAACCACCAAAAAAAGAAAATCAACCTTCTGCTGGTGGCATCTGACTCAGATGATGAAAATGAACCTGCGTTGGTCCGCACTGCTATGGATTGTTATCAAGCAGAACCCGTCAGTAGCATGGACGCTTGTCCTCTGGAATGGTGGCTGAAGCATGAAGGGACATACTAATCTTTACGGCATGTGGCACATAAATATCTTGTGACGCCGGATGCAACAGTGCCATGTGAACGCCTGTTCTCACTTTCAGGTGAGCATTCAAACAAGAAGCCGGCAGCATTATCTCCTGCAAATGTAAACACACTTGTTTGTCTTTGCGATGGGCTGAACAAGAAGTAGGACAGAGTGAACTTGTAGGCTCTAAAGTTTTATATTGTTTTATTTTTGAATGCAGGGGTTTTTTTACATAATTCTACATTTGTAAATTCAACTTTCATGATAAAGAGATTGCACTACAATACTTGCAATGCGGAACTGAAAAATACTATTTCTTTTGGTTTTTATAGTGTAATCAAAAATAAATATCAAGTGTACACTTTGTATTCTGTGTTGTAATCAATATATTTGAAAATGTAGAAAGCATCCAAAAATATTGAAATAAATGGCATTCTATTATTGTTTAACAGTGCGATTAATTGTTTTAATCACTTGACAGCCCTATTTATGAGTAACTCATCCTGTTCTCTAGTTTGATTCTGTGGTCGTAACAGACCACTCCCCCGCCAATACACCCTCCCCTCCTGACCCGGCCATGTATGTTAACACATTGATCCACATACATTCAAGATCCTGTGGTTCTGAGTTATCAGTAACTCTATAACACATACTGGCGTCTTTAATGAAAAACTCCAGCCCCCTCACCAGACGCTAACACCCACCTTGTACCCACTCCATCCTTCCTAACAGGTTATAACCAGTGATTTTAACATTCCGATCATACAAATCATCCCAGCAGGTTTCAGTAGTGCCAATTATATTATGTTTCTTTTCATCAATGAGAATTTCCAATTTTCCTGGCTTGCTAACCAAACCCTACCACTGGTATAAGCAACAGTTTCCAGGACTCAACAGGTCCAGAGGTATCTGGGTACTTCCCAAACAAGAGGCACTGCGTTCTGGAATGGAGCTGGGAGGCCCTGTCTGAATCAGTGCCCCTGCAATGCTCCTTCATCTCCCCACTGGGAGACAAACAGCTGTAGGCTGTATCAGAAGACAGACTTAGGGCATGTCTACACTTGCCATTTGAAGTGGAAAAAGTCCCTTTTGTGTGCAAAAACCGTGGGAGCGTCTACACTTGCCAATTACTTTTTGTGGTGAAACTCAGAAGTTTCACTGCAAAAAGAAAACCACCTCCACGAAAGGCGTACAGCTCTTACCAGAGATGCTTTTGCAGTGATGTGCATGTAAAGACACATTCTTCCTGTTTACAGAGCTTTTAGCCTCCACAGGATATCCCACAGTGCCTCAGTGACCACTCTGGCCAGCAGCTCCGCTGCTCTGACGCCAGGTAAACAGACGTCCACTCTTCCCCTTTCAAAGCCCCGGGAACTTTGAAACTCCCCTGCCTGTTGTCTTCGCAAGTGCTCATTTATCTGGCCAGGTGACAATGGCTGCTCCAAGGAGCAAAAGATCTCCTGCTTGGAGCTATGCCGAGGTACTGGAGCTGATCAGTGTTTGGGGGGAGGAGGCTGTGCAGGAACCCAGGATGCCCTGCGATCACACCCCCCCTTCCCACTAGACCTATCGTCAAAATGGAGAGAGCTGCACTGTGGAATAGCTGCCCTCAGTGGGCTGCTCTCATCCACGATGGAAGTTCTGCAAATGTGAACACTCTCTGACGCCTGTGGAAGTGAGTGAGTACACAAACCAGCGCTTTTCTTTCACCGGCTCACTATCACCAGAGCAGTGCAAAAACTCTGCAAGTACAGACATAGCCTTATTATTTGTTATTTGGGGCTGTGCAGGATACAAGTACAGAGATGAGACAGACCCAGATTAGACAAGGCACCAGAGAAGGGAAAAAACATGAAATACTATTTTTTCTTCTAATTTACTAATTAACTCATAACTCAGTGACCTCAGAAAAAATGAGTCCTTACTAGGAATTTGATCACAAAAGGGATGTTGGCTTGGCAAACTTATATTAGAAGGTTATTCCATGTATGGGGACAGTATGTAAAACACCACAGAGACAAGGTGAGAGAAAAAAACAAATTGAACCTGAAGCTGGCAGAGTCAAGGGGATAGGCAGGGCAGAGTAAGAGACAAGGTCTGGCCATCAATAAGTTTAGGCTTGAAATTACATGACGGTTTCTACCCATCAGAGGAGTAAAGTTCTAGAATAGCCTTGCAAGGGGAGCAGTGAGGGCACAAAAACTGACTTGTTGCAAGACTGAACCTGATAGGTTTATTGGAGCGATGGTATGATGAAGTTGCCCACAATGGCATATGGCCCAACTGCAACGGCTATTAGCAAATATCTAATTTGCTAGAGATGGGACACTAGCATGGGGAGGGCTCTGGGGTACTACAGATAAAATTCTTTCCCAGGTGTCTGGCTGGTGGATCTCACCCATGTGCTCAGGATTTAACTGATCATCATATTTGAGATGAGGAAGGAATTTTCCCCCAGGTCAGATTGGCAGAGACCTGGGTGGGGGAACGTAGTCTTCCCCTGGAGCGTTGGGCACAGGTCTCTTGCTGGTTTGAATTAGAGTAAATGGTGGATTCTCTGCAACTTGAAGTCTTCAAATCAAGATTTGAGGACTTCAGTAACTCAGCGAGAAGTTATGGGCCCACTACAGGAGTGGGAGGGTGAGGTTCTGTGGCCTGCACTGTGCAGGTCAGACTAGTTGATCATCACAGTCCCTTCCAGTCTTAAAATCTATGAGTCTGAGATAAAGCCTGGAGCAGAGTTTGTGCAGGACACTGAAACAGAAGACAGTACATTATAACATGATGCAGCATGTCTGGGAAAGTCAATGAAGGGTAAATTAATGCAGATTCCTAAAAGGTAGAAAACAATTACATGATGCAATACTTCACCAGCTTTATGCAGAGTTTTCACTGGCATTTAATCTGTTATGTAGTGGCAGAGGTTGTTCCATGGTTAAGGGGGTAGAAGCTACCTTTTCACTGTAAAACTAATTTTCAGCCTCTTCACTTCTCAACACAGAAAACAGTCTTCCTAAAATCTTGCATTTCACACCTCTTTCTACGATATCTTTATTCTGGAAAGTTTGGTAAAAATCAGATAAAGAATTTTAAAGTTTTGGTTTCCTGAAAATTTAGCTACAGTTAGTTTGCTTTTTGAAAAAAAATTCTGTTCATGATCTCTCTAAAATGGCTTGCTCTAGGAACTTCATATTCGTTTTACTCTGTTGGTCTTGCTAAGGACAAGCGCCTTTCAGTATTTTTGGTATCTTAGTGGGTATTCTTGAAAGGTAAACTTTTATCATTATGTAAATGAAATTGATTCATTTCTGTCAAGCAAAGCAGACTAAATCATTGCTCATATTATAAAGAAACAATCATAATCTGCCCAGTCTTTAGAGTTGGTCAGAAAACTTTGGCAGAACAGAAAGTAAAATGTATTATCCTAGCAGTCAGTATACTTAACGTTGAAAGCATCTACCAATAGAGTCTACCCACAATTTTTGTTTACTAATTTCCTTTTTTAAAAAATACCAATGCACCTCTTGCAATATGTTATAAAGTGCAAAGATTGTGTGTCTTGGAAAGAACTGTAGCCTAACACTTGACAGTCAGTCAAATATGAAATATACAAAAGGAATCTATGTATTTGCTTGGAAAAAGTAAACATTTTATACTGGCATTACAATAATAAAATTATATTATACTCAAATTAATACGGTCTTCATGTAAGATGCCATTCCTTTAAAGAAGTAGGTATATTCTTAAATGTATGCCTTGTGAGCAATTCCACTGACTTCAAATGGAGTTACTCATGTGTGAAGATAAGCACTTGCATAAATCTTTGCAGGATTGGGACCTAAGTGAATGCCCAGGGAAGACAAAAAATGATTTAAAGTATCAAAGACAAAGATACCTACAAGGGAAAGTCAGATATAAATGGAAAATTCCTTCCTGGCTTCATGGATAGTAATCACATTTTTTATGCTAGAACTTTATGAATTTCAGCTCCTACATATATATTTAACTAGGTTAATCTGTTCAATTTAGACATACGTCAGCTTGCTGTAGTCAGGAACATTGCACAGTATACAATTTGAATATTACATAATGAATCATAGAATCATAGAATATCAGGGTTGGAAGGGACCCCAGAAGGTCATCTAGTCCAACCCCCTGCTCAAAGCAGGACAAATTCCCAGTTAAATCATCCCAGCCAGGGCTTTGTCAAGCCTGACCTTAAAAACCTCTAAGGAAGGAGATTCTACCACCTCCCTAGGTAACGCATTCCAGTGTTTCACCACCCTCTTAGTGAAAAAGTTTTTCCTAATATCCAATCTAAACCTCCTCCACTGCAACTTGAGACCATTACTCCTCGTTCTGTCATCTGCTACCATTGAGAACAGTCTAGAGCCATCCTCTTTGGAACCCCCTTTCAGGTAGTTGAAAGCAGCTATCAAATCCCCCCTCATTCTTCTCTTCTGCAGGCTAAACAATCCCAGCTCCCTCAGCCTCTCCTCATAACTCATGTGTTCCAGTCCCCTAATCATTTTTGTTGCCCTTCGCTGGACTCTCTCCAATTTATCCACATCCTTCTTGAAGTGTGGGGCCCAAAACTGGACACAGTACTCCAGATGAGGCCTCACCAATGTCGAATAGAGGGGAACGATCACGTCCCTCGATCTGCTCGCTATGCCCCTACTTATACATCCCAAAATGCCATTGGCCTTCTTGGCAACAAGGGCACACTGCTGACTCATATCCAGCTTCTCGTCCACTGTCACCCCTAGGTCCTTTTCCGCAGAACTGCTGCCTAGCCATTTGGTCCCTAGTCTGTAGCTGTGCATTGGGTTCTTCCGTCCTAAGTGCAGGACCCTGCACTTATCCTTATTGAACCTCATCAGATTCCTTTTGGCCCAATCTTCCAATTGGTCTAGGTCCTTCTGTATCCTATCCCTCCCCTCCAGCGTATCTACCACTCCTCCCAGTTTAGTATCATCCGCAAATTTGCTGAGAGTGCAATCCACACCATCCTCCAGATCATTTATGAAGATATTGAATAAAACCGGCCCCAGGACCGACCCTTGGGGCACTCCACTTGATACCGGCTGCCAACTAGACATGGAGCCATTGATCACTACCCGTTGAGCCCAACAATCTAGCCAGCTTTCTACCCACCTTATAGTGCATTCATCCAGCCCATACTTCCTTAACTTGCTGACAAGAATACTATGGGAGACCGTGTCAAAAGCTTTGCTAAAGTCAAGAAACAATACATCCACTGCTTTCCCTTCATCCACAGAACCAGTAATCTCATCATAAAAGGCGATTAGATTAGTCAGGCATGACCTTCCCTTGGTGAATCCATGCTGGCTGTTCCTGATCACTTTCCTCTCATGCAAGTGCTTCAGGATTGATTCTTTGAGGACCTGCTCCATGATTTTTCCAGGGACTGAGGTGAGGCTGACTGGCCTGTAGTTCCCAGGATCCTCCTTCTTCCCTTTTTTAAAGATTGGCACTACATTAGCCTTTTTCCAGCCATCCGGGACTTCCCCGGTTCGCCACGAGTTTTCAAAGATAATGGCCAGTGGCTCTGCAATCACAGCCGCCAATTCCTTCAGCACTCTCGGATGCAACTCGTCCGGCCCCATGGACTTGTGCACGTCCAGCTTTTCTAAATAGTCCCTAACCGCCTCCATCTCCACAGAGGGCTGGCCATCTCTTCCGCATTTTGTGATGCCCAGCGCAGCAGTCTGGGAGCTGACCTTGTTAGTGAAAACAGAGGCAAAAAAAGCATTGAGTACATTAGCTTTTTCCACATCCTCTGTCACTAGGTTGCCTCCCTCATTCAGTAAGGGGCCCACACATTCCTTGGCTTTCTTCTTGTTGCCAACATACCTGAAGAAACCCTTCTTGTTACTCTTGACATCTCTCGCTAGCTGCAGCTCCAGGTGCGATTTGGCCCTCCTGATATCATTCCTACATGCCCGAGCAATATTTTTATACTCTTCCCTGGTCATATGTCCAACCTTCCACTTCCTGTAAGCTTCTTTTTTATGTTTAAGATCCGCTAGGATTTCACCATTAAGCCAAGCTGGTCGCCTGCCATATTTACTATTCTTTCGACTCATCGGGATGGTTTGTCCCTGTAACCTCAACAGGGATTCCTTGAAATACAGCCAGCTCTCCTGGACTCCTTTCCCCTTCAAGTTAGTCCCCCAGGGGATCCTGGCCATCCGTTCCCTGAGGGAGTCGAAGTCTGCTTTCCTGAAGTCCAGGGTCCGTATCCTGCTGCTTACCTTTCTTCCCTGCGTCAGGATCCTGAACTCAACCAACTCATGGTCACTGCCTCCCAGATTCCCATCCACTTTTGCTTCCCCCACTAATTCTACCCGGTTTGTGAGCAGCAGGTCAAGAAAAGCGCCCCCCGTAGTTGGCTCCTCTAGCACTTGCGCCAGGAAATTGTCCCCTACGCTTTCCAAAAACTTCCTGGAAATACAATCTGAAATACTGAAAGTACTGAAAGTACTGAAATACAATCACAAATATTTTAGTGTTTATGCTGGAATGGGGAGGCCACAGAATTTTCTCTAAAATGAGAGAAACACAAGCTTCATGCAAACCAATATTCACAACATAACTGTTACGTACAAAACTCTATCAGTAACCAAAAGTCACTAAGATAACCAACATATACCTCTTCAGTAAATCTATTTTCCCCCCAAAACAGACATATCAATTAACAACAGGATACAATTAAAGGTAATAGCATTAATTTTTTTAAGAATTTAAGGATATGCGTAAGTGATCAGGATCAGGGCCTTATTTATTCTTGTAATTTTTTCCCAGACTTTTATGAAAGACAACATTCTTTATTTCCACTAAATATGTTCCAACAGACTTATGTAACACCATCTTTCAGGCTTTCTGGAAGTCTACGTTTAGTAATACAAATTGTATCCTTACATTCATACCATCCATTAATTGATTTCAACCCTGAAACAAAGTCCTTTGGCTATATTTTGACCTTATGAACACAATTTCTTTGGTTATGAATGTGGTGACCTACAGAAATTGTGTGTGATTTGAAATAATTACTGGGACATGAATCTTTTGTAACTGATTACTGAAATATAAAAACACCACAATTTTTGCAATGAGAGTGTGAGGAGCACAGAATTACAATTATTAATATCATTAAAAAGCTGAACTTAGTAGACCTTGCAAACCAATGGTACATACATCAGAAAAATGTAAAAACACCCACCAAAGTTAAAATGTTCTGCTTTGTCATCACAAAATGGGAGCAGGTGCCTATCTTAACTAGCTCTAAAACACAGTACAAACATTACTTAAAAAGTCAAAACACAAACCTTCCTCATGATTACACTTTTTAACAAAGAAATTATTAACAACAGATCAAAGTTCATCCCAAGCTTTCTAGGTTGCTTCTAGGATTCCTAATGCAGGACTGTTCAGTTCAAACTCATTCTCTAGATGGTAGAGCCACTCCCACCACCTCTCATATCTGGGGGAGGTGGCTCATTATCTAAGCAAGTGAGTCTGCAGAATCTACTTTAACATCTCTCAGCAGCATCAATGACACCTGTTAACAGGGTGGGCTCATAGGATAACAGCACCAACCTGTTACTCTGAGATCTAGCCAGTTCCCCACTGCCAGATTAAACTTTCACCACTCACTTGTCAACCCACCTGACCTACACTGCCCAGGGAAATTCAACATTGCCTCCCAATAAAATTTTCAAAAATTATATGCAAAGATAAAAAAAATCCATCATACGACTCTCCTACTTCCCAAAACACCCCCAAAACTGAAAGTCACAAACACAGAAAAAAATGAATGATTTGCAAACTATAGACTAAAAAGCATCAGGCTTCAGCTTGCAGATTCATATCCAGATACAAGCAACTTTTTTCGTTTCTGAGCTATAAACTACCAAGGCAGATTCACACACTTTAAAAAAAAAAAATGCTGTGTAGTCCACACACGGCACTAAACAACATATATTTAGATGAGAAATCACTGTAATGTGTCTTTTGGATTAAAGGAATGGTTACTATAGGGCAGCGGTGAGCAAACCATGGCCTGCAGGCCACATCCGGCCAGCGGGACCATTCTGACCAGCCCCTGAGCTCCTGGCCCGGGAGACTAGCCCCCGGCCCCTCCCCCGCTGTCCCCCCTCTCCCGCAGCCTCAGCTCACTGTGCCGCAGGCACAATGCTCTGGGCAGCAGGGCTGCGAGCTCCTGGGGACGGGGAGCAGGGCGGGTTGGATAAAGGGCAGGGGAGCTCAGGGTGGTGGTCAGGGGGCAGGGGTGTGGATAGGGGTCGGGGCAATCAGAGGGCGGGGAACAGGGGGGTTGAATAGGGGCAGGGGTTCCGGGGGCGGATAGGGAGAAAGGGTGGTTGAATGGGGCAGGGGTCCGGGGGGGGGGGGGGGTGGCAGTCAAGAAGGAGAGAAAAGGTTGGATGGGGGTGGTGGGGGGCAATTGGGGCAGAGGTTCCGGGGGTGGTCAAGGAGCAGGGGTGTTGGATGGGGCAGGGGTCCCGGGGGGGGCAGTCAGGAAAGAGTGGGGGGTTGGATGGGATGGCAGGAGGCAGTTAGGGGCGGGGGGTCTGGGGGCGGTCAGGGGACAGACAGCAGGGGGGTGCATTGGGCAGGGGTCCTAGCTGGGCCGTCAGGGGGTGAGAAGCGGGGGGGATTGGATAGGGGGTGGGGGTTAGGCCACGCCTGGCTGTTTGGTGAGGCACAGCCTCCCCTAACCGGCCCTCCATATAACATATGAAACTCGATGCAGCCCTCAGGCCAAAATGTTTGCCCGCCCCTGCTATAGGGTTTGAGTCCCCCCTCAAAAAAGCCAAATAACTAATACCTACTGAAGAGGCATTAAGATGATAATCAATAAAGTGACTTCACTATATCCACACCTAAGATCAGTGTTTCCTAAACTGTGGGTCACAACCCCCAGGGGATCATGAGATGTTGAAAAAAGGAGGAGAAGAAAGAAAATACAAGAAAGTCAGGATATATCCCCGTTGAAGCAGCTTCTGTCCCGCAGGGCTGGCTGCACTCAGCTCCCCACTCTGGCCATTGGGTCCTCACTCCTGGCACATGCATGGGGTCACAGTGCCACTCACTTCATTTGGCTCAGCCTCCCCTCAATTCACGGGGGGCAGGCCAAACCTGAGTGGCAATCCAACACAACCCTGTGTGCCGGGGCCATGTTGCAATGCCAGGACCGAGGAGCTGAGCCCAGCCAGCCTTGCAGGACAAAAGCCACCACGGCAGGGCGGGCTCATTCTCCAACTCCCTCCCCCACCTAAAGGGGGTGACACCATGAAAAAGTTTGAGAACCACTGCTTTAGATTATTAAATCTAATTCAAAGAAAAACAATCCTGTAAACCTGTAGGCAGGCACTTAACTTTAAGCTCTGACTTCAAAAGGAGATTTCATAGGTTTAATGTCTGTAGGTTCAGTCCCTAGTTTACTTTTCACCATTTATTATTGTTAGACACTGAAAGTAAGCTAATCAATTTCATTTAAATATAAGACTGGTCCCAAAACCGATCCCTGAGGAACTCCACTGGTAACCTCCCTCCAGCCTATCAGCTCACCTTTCAGTATGAGCCGTTGTAGTCTCCCTTTTAACCAATTCCTAATCCACCTTTTAATTTTCATATTGATCCCCATCTTTTCCAATTTAACTAATAATTCCCCATGGGACACCGTATCAAATGCCTTACTGAAATCTAGGTAAATTAGATCCACTGCTTTTCCTTTGTCTAAAAAATCTGTTACCTTCTCAAAGAAGGAGATCAGGTTGGTTTGGCACGATCTACCTTTTGTAAAACCATGTTGTATTTTGTCCCATTTACCATTGACCTCAATGTCCTTAACTACTTTCTCCTTCAAAATTTTTTCCAAGACCTTGCATACTACAGATGTCAAACTAACAGGTCTACAGTTATCCGGATCACTTTTTTTCCCTTTCTTAAAAATTGGAACTATGTTAGCAATTCTCCAATCATATGGTACAACCCTTGAGTTTACAGAGTCATTAAAAATTCTCGCTAATGGGCGTTCAATTTCATGTGCCAACTCCTTTAATATTCTTGGATGAAAATTATCTGGGCCCCTCGATTTAGTCCCATTAAGCTGTTTGAGTTTCGCTTCCACCTCAGAAATGGTAATATCTACCTCCATATCCTCATTCCCATTTGTCATGCTACCATTACCCCTAAGACCCTCATTAGTCTTATTAAAGACTGAGACAAAGTATTTGTTTAGATATTGGGCCAAGCCTAGATTATCCTTAACCTCCACTCCATCCTCAGTGTTTAGCGGTCCCACTTCTTCTTTCTTTGTTTTCTTCTTATTTATATGGCTATAAAACCTTTTACTATTGGTTTTAATTCCCTTTGCAAGGTCCAACTCTACTTGACTTTTAGCCTGTCTCACTTTATCCCTACATGTTCTGACCTCAATAAGGTAGCTTTCCTTCCTGATCCCTCCCATCTTCCACTCCCTGTATACTTTCTGCTTTTTCTTAATCACCTCTCTGAGATGCTTACTCATCCAGCTTGGTCTACAACTCCTACCTATGAATTTTTTCCCCTTTTTTGGGATGCAGGCTTCCGATAGCTTCTGCAGCTTTGACTTAAAGTAATCCCAGGCCTCCTCTGCCTTTAGATCCATAAATTCTTCAGTCCAAACCACTTCCCTAACTAATTTCCTTAATTTCTGAAAGTCAGCCCTTTTGAAATCAAAAACCCTAGTCGCAGATTTATTTTTATTTATTTTGGAGACTACAGTGGGTCATACTGAAAGGTGATCTGTCAGGCTGTAGGGAGGTTACCAGTGGAGTTCCTCAGGAATCAGTTTTGGGACCAATCTTATTTAATCTTTTTATTACTGACCTCAGCACAAAAAGTGGGAGAGTGCTAATTAAGTTTATGGATGATACAAAGCTGGGAGGTATTGCCAATTTAGAGAGAGACCGGGATATCATACAGGAAGATCTGGATGACCTTGTAAACTGGAGTAATAGTAATAGGATGAAATTTAATAGTGAGAAGTGTAAGGTCATGCATTTAGGGATTAATAACAAGAATTTCTGTTATAAGCATGATCAATTAGAATAACGGAGGAGGAGAAGGACCTTGGAGTATTGGTTGATCACAGGATGGCTATGAGCTGCCAATGTGATGTGGCCGTGAAAAAAGCTAATGTGGTCTTGGGATGCATCAGGCGAGGTATTTCCAGTAGAGATAAGGAGGTTTTAGTACCGTTATACAAGGCACTGGTGAGACCTCATCTGGAATACTGTGTGCAGTTCTGGTCTCCCATGTTTAAGAAGGATGAATTCAAACTGGAACAGGTACAGAGAAGGGCTACTAGGATGATCCGAGGAATGGAAAATTTGTTTTATGAAAGGAGACTCAAGGAGCTTGGCTTGTTTAGCCTAACCAAAAGAAGGTTGAGGGGAGATAATGATTGCTATCTATAAATATATCAGAGGGATTAATACCGGAGAGGGAGAGGAATTATTTAAGCTCAGTACCAATGTGGACACAAGAACAAATGGATATAAACTGGCCATCGGGAAGTTTAGACTTGAAATTAGACGAAGGTTTCTAACCATCAGAGGAGTGAAGTCCTGGAATAGCCTTCCAAGGGAAGCAGTGGAGGCAAAAGACCCATCTGGCTTCAAGACTAAATTTGATAAGTTTATGGAGGAGATGGCATGATGGGATAACATGATTTTGACAATTAACTGATCTTTAAATATTCATGGTAAATAGGCCCAATGGCCTGTGATGGGATGTTAGATGGGGTGGGATCTGAGTTACTACAGAAAATTCTTTCCTGGGTATCTGGCTCGTGAATCTTGCCCACATGCTCAGGGTTTAGCTGATCGCCATATTTGGGGTCGGGAAGGAATTTTCCTCCAGGGCAGATTGGAAGAGGCCCTGGAGGTTTTTCGCCTTCCTCTGTAGCATGGGGCACGGGTCACTTGCTGGAGGATTCTCTGCACCTTGAAGTCTTTAAACCATGATTTGAGGACTTCAGTAGCTCAGACATAGGTGAGAGGTTTATCGCAGGAGTGAGTGGGTGAGATTCTGTGGTCTGCGTTGTGCAGGAGGTCTGACTAGATGATCATGATGGTCCCTTCTGACCTTAATAATATCTATGAATCTATTAATTTCATTTCTGTTTTTACGTCAGTTTCCCATACTACTTCTCATGCACTAATAGAATGCTGTTGATTTTGGTTTCAAAGCTTTGAAAGAGGAGGTTTAATAAACTTGTGATTTAAAAAATTAATAAAGTATTTCCATTAATAATGATTTTTTTTAATAAATATAACTTAACATATTAGACCTAAATAATTTTAAAATGCCTATTTGAAGGAACTTTAAAACATTTATTTTTAAAACAAATTCATTTTTTTAAGATACTGGAGTGTGAGTACACATAACCACTAAGTAAAAAATAAGCCAATATGGATTTTTTTTTTTAATTTCCTCCCAGGCTGAATCTAAATTTGAGCCAACAATATTTTTTTAGAGCAAACTTTACAAACCATGCCTGAAAATATGGTTTTATGACCCCCGCTACCAGGACAATCTCATATTGTAGTACCAGGTTGAGTAACCGAGAACACCGACCAGGGAAATAACCCACTTCCTTCCCTGACAAACCGAGGGACGCACCCCACCCGTGTACTTATTCTCTACACCAATACTGACTTGGACTCTTAATACACTGCATGGGTGCCTACCCAAGCCCATTTATCCACTGACGCTTTAAAAACTCCCACACCCCAATCTGGATATATGCTGGTTATGTGATATGTATGTACCTTGTGAACCTTGTAACCGATACTTGCAATCCCCCATAACCCAAGCCAAACCCCAGATGTACAGTACCTTGCCTCTTAACTTGTGTAAATTTAAAAATTTTGTTAAAGTTAATGTTTAAAATCAAATCTGTTTTTATCAAGAACAGCTTTTGATTATAAAAGATGCTCAGCAAACTGTTTAAGGAAAAACCTGCTCTACCTCAAAGAACCTTCTTCCCTCTTAGTCTTTGAACAGTTCTAAGTCAATAGCAGATACACTAAAATCTCCCATGATAAAAGCTGTAGCTTTTATCCATCTATCTACACACACACACACACACACACACACACACACCTTGTTTGTCTGAAAAGAGACTTCCAGATCTACTTTCTCTAACTGCCCTGAAGGCCTACAGCAAGATCCCAGAATCCCCTGGCTACCTTTATTATTATTCTTCATTTATATGTCCAGACTCTCTGCTATGCCATCCCAAATATTTATAACATTTCTCTGCAGAACTAATAGCTTCCATCGCCTATTCGCACTGCTTTATTTTCCTCTATCCCTTGTAAACCCAGTAAAAGGATATTTAAAATATCCAGTCATTTTTCAGGCTCAGATATAGATTTTAATTACTGGGCCAAATTCTGATGTGATACAACAATTTGCAGTGGGGTAAATTACAACACTTCAAATAACCAAAAGGGCTTTTGCTGATACAGAAATTTTGGGAGGAAAAAAACCAAAATCCTATAGACATTGCTATACCAGCAAAAGTTTCTAGTCTAGACCTGGCCTGAGACTCCTTTGACCTACTTACATCCACTTCACCAATGTGTAATGGTTTTTCTACACTACAGTTTTTACCTCATTAACTGATTGCCAATTAAGTCAAGATCATTAACAAGTTTGTAAAGGTTAGGCTGCATTCTCCCAAAACTTTTGTTCCATGTTAAGAACATAAGAACAGCCATACTGGGTCAGACCAATGGTCCATCTAGCCCAGTATCTTGTCTTCTGACAGTGGTCAATGCCAGATCATTCAGAGGAAATGAAAAGAACAGGCAATCACTGAGTGACCTATCCTGTCGTCCACTCCCAGCTTCTGGCAACCAGACATTGAAAAAGAAAGTCTAAATCAGCATAATATAAGGATTTTCTAGATGAACAGTGAGTGTGCAGCAAGCTGAGATGTAAATCTACAGCACCCTAGCTTGCCACACAGCAACTGATAGTGTGAACCTTCCTATTGCGCACTAGAAGTACCCCAGTATGTTTTCACAAAATGCAGGTTAATGCACACCCAGGAACTTGGTGTTTGAGAGCAGAGTCCATGCAGACAGCTAGCACAGCACACCACGGCACTGAAGAGTCATACCTCAGCTTGCTGTATGCTATTTTTCTAGACAAGCCCTTACACCCAGAGGAGACAGAAGCTGAAGGATCTTCAGAGGGTAAGTTAGACCAACATATGGGACATCTTAACTGTTAACAAGAAAAAAAAAAAAGCATGATCTCAACTTGGGTGAGCTAACCCACATTATCTGACTTGGATAAAAAATTAGGAGAGGGAACAAAGCAAGTTGAACTTGAGCTAGGAACCCAAACCTGCCACGTCTTCGCTGCTATTTATGTTTTGACCTGAATTAGGAACACACCTTTTTCTTTTTGCAGTGAAGACGTATCCTGGTTCTAACAAAGGTTCTAACTTAGGGCTTGTCTACCAATCCCCAACTAAATCATCCCAGCCAGGGCTTTGTCAAGCCTGACCTTAAAAACCTCAAAGGAAGGAGATTCCACCACCTCCCTAGGTAACGCATTCCAGTATACATATAAATTGTTCCAATACCCCTGTACTGACAATGATAGGGGAAAGTGATCTAACACTTATGAAAAACCTGGTCAAATAGGTGAGTCTCATGCTAACGCTAAAAGATGAGAAATGATTGTTTACCTAATTAGCTACATACATAATTACAGTGCACTGACTAGCATCATATAAAATAATTAAACAAGACCACCTGGAAGGATCTCATTCTCTGCTCCATCCCTTATGATTGTATTTCACAGGTCTGCAGCACGTGCCCAGTGCTATCACTACCCACCCCACTTCAGAAATAGTCCCTTTTCCCCCACATTCCAACCCTTGTAAAAGGCACTGACTGGGTGTCCTCCTTTAGTCCTTCCTCAAGAGCTCCTTTATGAACCTGCCAGTCAAAGATGCCAGAAAAACATTACACATCGTGCACGTGTCCAGGGAAGGTGGTATCTCATCTGACTCACCTAAATACCGAAATACAGTACTACAGGCTCACTCCAGGCTTCCTTAGATAACAGACTGGGAGAGGGATGGTCTCCTTCCTTTTCCCCCCATAGAAAAGCAGCTATTGTCCTGGATTGCTCAGTCCTGGAACAAAATGAGCAGCCCACAGAAGTTCCCCACCAAGTCATATAACCCCATTACTTACATCGGTCTTATTTTATCCACAGTTTCTCAATTATTTCCCAGTGTTGAACAACTCCATTATCTGAACATAAAATCTTAAATCCTTTTTGACTCCCTTACTTCCTACTGTAACTTTATTCCACTCATGTTCTTATCAATGCCTCGACTAGGTAGATGTAAGTCATCTGTACCCTGCTTAGAAAAGGCATAATCAAAACCTTTACCATGCAACTCATGCAAACTGGCTGCTTCTATTGTCTTTGTCTCCCCTCTACTTGTGTTATGGCTGAAAAATGCAACGCCCATCTGATTGGCTAAAGGGGCAGGGAATCAGTTTCCCCATCAATGGAAGGAACAAGGATAGCTTATTCCAAAAGGGTTATCACTCACATACTGTACATGATAAACAGCCTCATTCATTTCTATTCCCTTACCCCAACAAATCAATGTTTGTTAGTACAAAGTCAACACATCCAGATGTACTTTCCATACTAGTTAACCACTAAATTGGATTCACATAGTACAAAATAATCAAGAGACACTCAAGAAACAAATCTAAAACAAAAAGGAGGCAGATGATTAGCAATTAATCCATAAAATATTAAAAATCAGAAACTTCTTCCCAAAAATGCAGTATGATTGAACCAGTTCACTATGGACATATTCAGTAGTACAATAATTTAAAAATATTGTACTACTGAATATAACATTAAGATTAGTTTCAATTACTCAGAATTTTAAGAAACGTAAAAGATAATACCTCATACTAGCCAGAACTTCACATGATTAAAAAACCACCCCAAGCCCATCAGATGACATTCATAACAAATATTATTCATTCTCTCATCCTCCTCCATTGCCCAAATTTCCATCTTTTTATGATAATTTTTATGTCTTTACTAAAGGCCTGACCTACGGTCACTCTCACAGAGGCTCATTAAATTAAATATGACTTTATGTGTGAATAACTACACATCCGTAAGTTACTAATTACAGGACCAGACCTTTAGATTTTAAGATCCTTGGTGCAGGTATCATGTTTTGTTCTTTTCAGGTCCCAGCACACTTTGCATTATAGAATCACAGATTCATAGAAATGTAGAGCTGGAATGGACCTCAAGAGGTCATCTAATCCAGCCCCTGTACTAAGGCAGCACCAAGTAAACCTAGACCACCCAGCAGGTGTTTGTCTATTCTGTTTCTAAAAACCTCTAGTGATAGGGATTCCATGCCTCCCTTGGAAACCTATTCCAATGCTTAACTATCCCTATCATTAGAAACTTTTTCCTAATATCTAACCTAAATCTCCTTTGCCGCAGATTAAGCCCATTACTTCTTGTCCTACCTTCAGTGGACATCGAGAACAATTGATCACTGTCTTCTTTATAACAGCCCTTAACATATTTGAAGATGTATCAATTACCCCATCACTCATCTTTTCTCAAGGCTAAACATGCCAAGTTTTTTTAACCTCTCCTCATGAGTCAGGTTTTCTAAACCTTTTATAATTTTCTTGCTCTCCTCTGGACTCTCTCCAGTTAATCCACATCTTTCCTAAAGTATGATACCCAGAACTGGACACAGTACTCCAGCTGAGGCCTGATCAGCACTGGCACATATTCAATTTCTGATCCACTATAATCCCCAGATCCTTTTCAGCAGTATTACTGCCTAGCCACTTATTCCCCATTTTGTATTTGTACATTTAATTTTTCCTTCCTAAGTGCACTATTTTGCATTTGTATTTATTGAATTTCATCTTGTTGATTTCAGACCAATTCTCCAATTTGTCAAAGTCATTTTGAATTCTAACCCTATTAAAGTCTGACATTTTTAAATCAGCAGGTCTGGATAATTTGCATCCAAGAGTTTTAAAAGAACTGGATTTTATTTTCAATAACTCTTGGCACTCGGGGGAAGTTCCAAAAGACTGGAAGAAAATTAATGTGGTGCCAATATTTAAAAAGGGTAAGCAGTATGACCCAGGTAATTACAGGCCTGCCACTCTGACAGTGATCCCAGGCAAGATAATGGAGTGGCTGATATGGGACTTGATTAATAAAGAATTAAAAGAGGGTAATATACTTAATAACAATCAACATAGGTTTATGGAAAATAGATTCTGTCAATCTAACTTGGTATTTTTTATGAGTCTTACAAGTTTGGTTGATAAAGATAATAGTGTTGATGTAATACTCTTAGGCTTTTATAAGGCATTTGAATTGGTACCACATGACAGTTTGATTAAAAAACTAGAAAGATATAAAATTAACATGGCACACATTAAATGGATTAAAATCAGGCTAGCTGATAGTCTCAAATAGAATTATAAACAGGTAACCATAATCGAACGGATGTGTTTCCAGATGATTGCCACAGGGATTGGTTCTTGACCCTACGCTATTTTGAATTTTTATCAATGACCTCGAAGTAAACAAACCCAACACTGATAAAGTTCTCAAATGACATAAAATTTGAGCGACTGGTAAATAACAATGAGGACAGATCACTGAGCCAGAGAGATCTGGATTGCTTGATAAACTGGGCACAAGCAAACAACGTGTGTTCTAATACAGGTAAATGTAAATATGTACATCTAGGAACAAAGAATGTAGGCCATACTGGCAGGAACTCTATCCTGGGAAGCAGTGGCTCTATAAAAAATGATTGGGGGTGGGTTGTTTTGGTTTTGGGGGTTTTTTTCAGGGAGGGGGGGAGGAGAGGGAGGGTCTGGGGGTGGATAATCTGCTGAACCTGAGTTCCCAGTGCAACACTGTGGCCAAAAGGGCTAATGCAATCCTTGGATGCATCAACAGGGGAATCTCAGGCAGGAGTAGAGATGTTATTTTACCCTGTATTTGGCACTGGTGCGACCACTGCTGGAATACTGCATCCAGTTCTACTGCTCACAATTCAAAAAGGATATTGATAAATTGTAGAGGATTCAGAGAAGATCAACAAGAATGATTAAAGGATTAGAAAACATGCCTCATATTAATAGACTCAAAGAGCTCAGTCTAGTTAGTTTAATAACAAGCAGGATACACGGTGACTTGATTACAGTCTATAAGTACCTACATGGGGAACAAATATTTAATAATGGGCTCTTCACTCTGGAACAGAAAGGTGTAACACAATTCTGGACGTTGAAGCTAGACAAATTCAGACTTGAAAAAAAGGCATAAATTTGTAACAGTGATAGTAATTAATCATGGAACAATCTACCATGGATAGTGGTGGATTCTCCATCACTGACAATATTTAAATCAAGAGATTGGGTGTTCTTCTAAAGATCTGTTCTAGGAATTATTTCTGAGGAAGTTCTGTGGTCTGTCATATACAGGAGGCCAAATCAGATGATCACAATGGTCCTTTCTGGCCACAGAATCTATGAATCTGAGTAGTCTCACTGAAGCCAACAGGAATATTTGCATACATAAAGTTAAACACATGCATAAATATCTGCAGGATTGGGGCCTATGCAATCACCCTATCTTAAAAATATGCACACACTATTCCAGTTGAATCCAAGAGGATCTATATGTATTAATATAATGGCAGTATTGAGTCCTATGCACCATATGAGGGAATTATGGTTACTGCGAGAACCCTTACTTTGGAATTTATTGACATTTGAGGATTGAAAGGCCCAGTCCTGCAAACCCCTCTATGTGCACAGCTTCCAATGACTTCAGTGAGCATTCTACATGCCGAGGACTTCTAGAACTGAGTCCAAAGACTGTACCCTAAATAATACAAAAACTTACATTAAGTTAAAAAAAAGGAAAATCTTTTTAGAACACTGGTTTCTATTGATTTCTCTGACACACTTGCATAATCCAAAATTTAATTACACGTCAACACAGCAGTGAAACTACACCTACATAACCAAATATATTAGGAAAATATTATGTATTTAAATGATTCTATAATACTGGAAATAATGTAATAATTAAATTTCATACTGTGCTTATGCAAAAATTATTTATCATTTAACACGCCATTATTTTATTTATGTTTGTCCCCCTGACTGAGGACTAGGTTCCTGGAAAATTTCCACTTCCAAAGTACAGTCTTTCTGTAATTTATGCTACAAAAATTAGGTTTTGAAATCTATTTACAGCAGTTTCTTTTCTTTTCCACTGTCACATAACTCAAAAATAGGCAAACAAATTTTGCTCAACTTTCCAGAAAAAAAGTTCCCTTTGAAATTTCAGCCGAGAAGGTTTTCTCCAGAATGTAAGAGCATATGCAAAATAGGTTAAGGTTGAGAATTCTAGTATAACCTAAACTATAGCCTTCACCACCAGCAAAAGATACAATGGAAGCCATTGTTTAAAGGAAACCGATACGCACACAGTTAAAGGTTGTAAAGGTTACAGTACACACACCTACAGTACAACGGCATCCCCGCAACTTGCAATCTAGTGCTATTGCATTTTCAATCTCTGCAGAGGAAATGGGTTACACATATTTTAAATATCTATATGCATTAGCAGTTTAGTACATGTAGAGATCAAAAATATAGGACTTGAAGTTTCAAGTCCTATATTTTTGATCATTATAAACTTCTAAGACATAAATGTAAAACACAAGGCAACAGAACCTCTTATGTACTGTAACTGAATATATGCCACTATTCATAATCAAAATAATGTAGCGATCCATTTATTACATCCCCGGCCTAAAATACACCAATCATCAGGGCTTCTCCCAAGATTTTAGGGTGAGGATGTGGGGCTCGGCAGAGCAGGGGGGAAAAAAATAGAAGCGTCAAAAAAATCTCCTCTTGGAAAAAAGAATTAAATTCATGAATCTTCAAAAATATTTTGGAATACTCTTAGACTTAAGCTGAAGTTATAGTGTGCAGTTCAATTAAAAAAATTCTTGCAGGATATGAGTTTGGAAAAGCTACCACCTTTAAGGCTTTTGAATGAAACCATGAACAAAATATTGACAAGGATTGTTTAATCCAATTTAATGCACTGTGTATAATTTCTACCACATGACACTCCAGTCTGTTTGTGACACTATTTGTTAATGACTACGGTACTTTAGTCTATACCTGCTGAAAAAAATTCAGGAAGAGGGTGTGTCTTTTTTCTGGAGATAAATGCAAAAGTAAAAATATAAAGTTGTATTTCTGAATATTTTCTCCTCCACCCAACACTTTTCCTGCTTTACAAGTCTTTCCATCAACTCAATAAATGAGAACAGGGTGAAAAATAGATCCTTCTCCCTGCATTTATCAGAAAGTCCAGACTTTAATTTCAAGTGAATATCAAGTAACAGTGAAACAATCAGAGCACCAAACACATTTTAGGGGGTTAAATTCAAATTTGAAAATTCATTTCAGAAAAATTCATTCCAGATTGAAATTTAATTTAAGGGGGGGGGCTAAATTTAAGTTATTGGAGTGTGGAAGCACAAGTTGCAGAAACTTGTGTTCAAAATTCAAAAATGTTCTTTTCAAATTAAATGCTGCAGCTGTGGAGCCAGCCATCTTGCTATTTTGTCCCCATTTTAGAGAGGAGGCTGTGTCAAGGTTGGTGAGACTCAAATGTTGACCTGATCTTCCACACTCTCTTTTGTAATGCAAAGGCCATGTATATCATTTCTATGTGCTTTTATTGAAACAATGAAAGCTTCAGTGCTCTTTTGTTGTTTATTTTTAAAAGATCAATACCAACAACCCAGTATTCAAGGGCAACCCTACAATAACAAACCAGTGTGTGTAGTCCACTACTTGCAGGCAACCTTATGATAACAAAATGTGTGCACAACACTATGAAAACATTAATTACGGAAAGGTTTCAATCTCAAACTCCAGAAGGATTTATAAACAGAGAAGTGAAAAGGATTTTTAAAATTATGGAAAATATCATGGCAGCGCCCTTTTTAGCTACTTTAGTTTTATTAAAAATTACAATATTCAAATCTACAGTTAATTTTGCTCATAATAATGTTAATTATGCAAATTTCTATTATCAAAGCAGATTTTACAATAAACCTATGTAATACTACATTTATATGATCCACAGTATCTGAAATAGTTTCAGTATATGTGTAAAAAACCTACTATGGAAATTTTTTATCTTTACAAAAGAAGAAGTAGGAAATTAAATGACTGGAAACTATGTTTTAATTATACCAGGACAAACCATCAGAAAAACCAAGAAATTCAAAACCAAAACTGATATTCTACTCTTAATTTTGCTTTCCCTCCTGTTTTTCTGATCTGTGTGTAGAACCTTATTGTTTAAAAGCATTTTTGCATGAAATCCAAAATCACCAAAAAAAAAAAAAAAAAAAATTTGGGTGTGTCCACAGAAAAATTTCTATTTTTTTTTTAATTTCTTCCTTATTTAAGACAACTAACTTTAAATATTACAAAACACCAAAATCAACCGTGCCACACTATCAGAGCAAGTTCAAAATTACAATGAAGCACAATTCATAATTGCTTCATAACAGCAATTCTCCTACTTTCCCCAAAGTAATATTTTATTGCAGTTGATTGATATATGCTTGTCTAAAACTTAAATTAGATTCATTCTCAAGCAGTCGCGGTTTCACACTAATATTTTCTTCCAAAACAGGAAAAAACCTGAATTCGTCCAAATTCCAGCTTAATTTTCATTTACATATTAACAGGGCTTTGCTTCAAAAAACACAAAATTTGTTCCTACGAGCCCAGCCCACCCAACCAGCGGGCCTGCGGGCAGGCAAAACGTTCTGCCCTCAAATCCCCGGCAAATTCTTGCCATTCAAACTTTTTAAAAAATAAGAAATAGCAAATATTTCCTCTTTTTTCAATTTTAATTTCTTTTTTATTTACGAAATAGTCTCCCCTAGGTGGCGCCGTTTTAATGGAAAAAAAAAAAAAACACGACCGTTTGGAGGAAAAATTAGAGAGAAAAAAAAGAAGAAAAAAAGCAAAGCCCCGAGAACGAGAAAGGGCCTAAAAGCGGGGAGCCGGGGGCCGAGCGGGGAGCGGGGGCCGGGCCGGGGCCGGGGCCGGCGGGGCCCCGCTCGGGGCGCCTCGCGGGCCGTTGCGCTGGCGGTCCGAGCTGACATGGCCGCTCGGCGCCGCTTTGTTCCCGGCGCCGGCCAGGGCCGGGCGGCGGGCAGAGCCGGGCACCCCGCGCCGAGCCCCGCGGCCGCCCGCGCCCAGCGGCCGTCCCCCCGGGGCCGCCCGCGCCGGCCGCCCTTACCTGCTCTCCCGGCGGCGCCGCCGCCGCCGCCGGCTCCGGGGCGCCGCTGTCCGGCTGGCTCATCGGGCTCGGGCGGGCGGGAGCCCCGCTGCTCCCGGGCCTGCGATCCGCGGCGCGCTTCACAATGCCGCCGCCGCCGCCGCCGCCTTTCCGCCCTGCGGGGCCGGGAGGGACGCGAGCGGGGGCGATGCCCGCGGCGCGGGTGGGCGGCTCGCCGGGCTGCTGCAGCCCCCCTTCCCCCGGGGCGCGGGCCGCCGCCGCCGCCGCCGCCGCCTTCAGCGAGGGCGCTGCTGCGGGCAGGGCGAGTCCCGGTGCGGAGCCCGCGCGGCCGCCATCACAGCCGCTCTGGGGGCAGCTCCAGCCTCAGCGCACTCAGATCAAGCAGCAGCAGCAGGAGCAGGGGGCTGAGTCTGGCCGAGCTGAGCGCTGCAGGACCCGCGGCGCTGCCCTCTCCGCCCCTCCATGCCCAGCCCAGGACGCCGCCGCCGCAGCCTGCCGCGCTAGGGCCCCTGGCGCTGCCCCGGGCTTGGCACCCTCAGCCCCGGGGCGGCTCGCTGCTGCCCATGCCACGTTCGGGAAGATCCGCTCCAACTTCGCCAGGCGCTGGACTGTGAGCCCAGCCTCAGGGCCCGGCCTCAGGGGGCCCCCACGCAGCAGCGGGCTCTCGGGGCTGGCACTTTCCGAAATTCAGAGGATTATTTTTCGGTGGGAGGAAGGCAGCGGTGGGTTCCTCTGAGCTCCGGGAAACAAATAAATAAATAATTAAAAACCAGGGACTACTTTTTTGAAAACCACAGAAAGCAGCAATTTCCCCAGGAGCCTCCCAGCAGTGTTGCTGGTAGGGATTTGGTGCCCTTTGCCAACCTCCTCCAAGCAGGATGGAGAGAGGACCTGAAATTGGCATGTGCCAAAAGAAACGTGGGACAGTGCAGGACTGGCAGCTAATCATATGTGGGCTCCCAACCTTAAGGCCAGAAATGTGGGTGTGCCTCTGAAAAAGTGTCATCTTTGGGCTCTGCTCTTCCCTGGGAACCACAGCCCTCTGTCACATTCATTTCCAGGGTTCATGGAGGGCAGCTCCAGGGGGAAGCCTGTTGTTCTCTCCCCTGCTCAATTTGGAATGTAACTCTCTTCAGGTCTGATTATCAGGGGCCTCAATTTGCAGAACTTGGGAGTTCTACCTGAATATTTATGGAAATAATTTATTATCTCCTTTCATAATCATCCCCAAATCCAGATTCTAATGGTGGAATTCGAAAAGCAACTTTAAAACTACCTGTTGTGTGAGAAATCTGAGGGGCAGGGCATTTAAAAAGTAAGTTTGAACAACTTTTTATAATGTCTTCATGAAGCAGAGTTCACCACCCCCAAGAAGCTTCTGGGTGGTGTCTGCAGGCCCTTTGCCATTCCCTTCTGTCTTGTGGGACTTCTCAAGTGAGAGCTCTTGGGGAAGAATATAAGTAGTACATAACTTCCCTTGAAGACAGGTTTCAGAGTAGCAGCCGTGTTAGTCTGTATTCGCAAAAAGAAAAGGAGTACTTGTGGCACCTTAGAGACTAACCAATTTATTTGAGCATGAGCTTTCGTGAGCTACAGCTCACTTCATCGGATGCATTATGCTCAAATAAATTGGTTAGTCTCTAAGGTGCCACAAGTACTCCTTTTCTTTTTCCTTTGAAGAGTGGCACACCTGAGGTGACCAGTGAATAATGCAGCTGCCCCTCCCCCTCCATGAGCTTAATCAGTATAAATTATGGAAAGATTTAAAGTAAAAGTTGCAGCTGCATTTCTGTTTAAAGCCACATTTTGCATTTTCTCACAATCTACACAAAATGCCCCCAGACAATATCAAAATATGAAATATTATTCATTTTGGAACTAAAGAGTCAAACAATGCTGGTAACCCACTTATAGATCTCCAACCCAGCATGGTCCTGGTGCAGTCTCCTCAGCTCCAATCTTGAACTTCAGCACTAGCTCCTCTCCAAAACTCATATGGAGCAGACAGGCAAAATGGCAGTTATTTACATCTAGGGTTAGGGTTAAGAGAGAGTTCTCCCCACCACTTAACTACTCCAGCCCCTGTGCACAGCAGAAGCTTTGTTGGCAGGCTGACATAACAGTATCTGTACAGGAATTTATGTCGCTGGGGGTGGGGTGAATTGACATAAATTATGCTGACACAACTTGTAATGTAGACATAGCTTAATTTGGTAGCTGAGGTAAGCTCTTACTTCTTATTAGCGAGACAAAGGTAGTATCTTTTGTTGGACCAGCTTCTGTTGGTGAAAGAGACAAGGTTTCAGATTTACACAGAGCTGTTCTTCAGGTCTGTGAAAGGTACTCAAGAGGTCACAGCTAAATAAAAAGTGGAACAGATTGTTTAGCATAAGTAGTTAACACATATTGTAAGAGATGATTCAAGGTGAAGTGACCAGTTAGCACCTCTGTAGTCACAGGACAAAAAAGGTAGATTAGAGGGGACTGGGAGGTGTAAGGTGGAGGTATAAAGGATTCATTTCTGGAAGGAGTTGGGCCTCTCACCTGTAAACTGACCAAGGAGGTCAGACTGAGGGGCTCACAGAGTCTGAACATGGGGGTCACTGTAGCTATGCTGGTGCTCTAGGCTAACCAGAATAGACTATACTTGAGCCTTCATTTCTCTGTTCTAACTTAAGGACTTTCAGATGCTGTGTGCCAGGTGACTAATAAATGGTTACTTTGTTTTAAAAAAATATTGGTGTAAATACTCACTGAGAGCATTGCAACCTTGTCAAGGTTCCTCCCCCACTCTGAACTCTAGGGTACAGATGTGGGGACCTGCATGAAAAACCTCCTAAGCTTATCTTTACCAGCTTAGGTCAAAACTTCCCCAAGGTACAAAATATTCCACCCGTTGTCCTTGGACTGGCCGCTACCACCACCAAACTAATACTGGTTACTGGGGAAGAGCTGTTTGGACGCGTCCTTCCCCCCAAAATACTTCCCAAAACCTTGCACCCCACTTCCTGGACAAGGTTTGGTAAAAAGCCTCACCAATTTGCCTAGGTGACTACAGACCCAGACCCTTGGATCTTAAGAACAATGAACAATCCTCCCAACACTTGCACCCCCCCTTTCCTGGGAAATGTTGGATAAAAAGCCTCACCAATTTGCATAGGTGACCACAGACCCAAACCCTTGGATCTGAGAACAATGAAAAAGCATTCAGTTTTTTACAAGAAGACTTTTAATAAAAAATAGAAGTAAATAGAAATAAAGAAATCCCCCCTGTAAAATCAGGATGGTAGATATCTTACAGGGTAATTAGATTCAAAAACATAGAGAACCCCTCTAGGCAAAACCTTAAGTTACAAAAAAGATACACAGACAGAAATAGTTATTCTATTCAGCACAATTCTTTTCTCAGCCATTTAAAGAAATCATAATCTAACACATACCTAGCTAGATTACTTACTAAAAGTTCTAAGACTCCATTCCTGGTCTATCCCCGGCAAAGACCAGCATACAGACAGACTCAGACCCTTTGTTTCTCTCCCTCCTCCCAGCTTTTGAAAGTATCTTGTCTCCTCATTGGTCATTTTGGTCAGGTGCCAGCGAGGTTACCTTTAGCTTCTTAACCCTTTACAGGTGAGAGGAGCTTTCCCCTGGCCAGGAGGGATTTCAAAGGGGTTTACCCTTCCCTTTATATTTATGACAAACCTTAAGGGCTATAGGACAAGCCTCCTGCAGAAGTCTGGCTTGGGTATATATACTGCAGGAAGCCACAGAGAAAGATGGGAAGTGGTGCTGAAGGCCCAGTCTTTGGAGGCCATGGGCGCAGGGGTGCTGGAGGTGCAGCAGCATCCCCTGGCTTGAAGTAGTAATAACAACCAAATAAATGGTTTCCGTTTTCAGCATCTCCACTATAAAAATTGTTCCTGTACCCTGCACAAGTGTGAAACTGTGGGTCTTTGGGGCCCAGCACAGAAGAAATTGATTACAGTCTGGGACATAGACCAGACCCTGTGACTCCATGACAGCTACTTAGTCACGCTGCCTTTCAAAAAGGCTACACCAGGGTTAGTCAAGAGGCGGACAGTGGGCCAAATCCGGACTGCCAAACACTTTTGAACAGACGGTGAAATCTTTTTATTTAGTTATTATCATTGTTATTTTCTCTGGAGTCTGGACCTTGACTATACCTTGACCAAGAAATTTGGTCCTTGACAAAAAAATAATGGATTACCCCGGGCTCGGCCAAATCTATGTATTTGACTATGTTGTTTGTATAACAGGGCTCCTTCTGCATACCCATCTCTGCAAAATACTGTAAGACACACAGATACATGATGGAATTTCTGTGTAATGAATTTGTGTAGTGAATGAGGCAGGGGGCTGTCGAAAGAGAAAGAATGGTCCTGCAACCTAGGAGAATTGGTCTCTATCCTGTCTCTGCAACAGACTTCTTTTGTGATGACAAACCAGTCCTCTTTCTTCTAATGTGTATTTTTTTATCTTTTCCTCAGTATTGTTTTCTATATTGTGTGGAAGCTGTTTACTTTCTTTTCTTCTCTGTCTGCCTCTTTCTTTCCTATGTTGTGTTTACTCCTTCTTTCCTCTGTACTTTGCAGTCCTCTTCTGCCGTTCCATTCTTCCTTATTCTCAAACTCTCTGTATTCTCCACACCTTTGTCTCCTCTTTGCCTTCCCTTCCAAAATCACGCACATACACTCTTTCTGGCTTCCCACTCACATGCTCTGCTGTCTCTCCTGGAAAGAATCATCACGTACAGAGGCTACCCCAAACTCCACTCGTAAGTTCTCTCCCCACTTCCCAACTCCACTTTGAGGTCTTCTCACTCTTCATCCCCCTCCTCTACAACATACCAAATGCCCCTTATTTTGAGTGATCATTCATTTTACTCCCAATTCCATATATTTGGTGTCCCCTCACGTGTATTATTGGAAACTATTTATACCTGAAATAATCATGAACCTGAAGTTATTGAGTCATTTACCCTACGGGAAAGATCTCATGGCATTTAAAGTCTCCTGCATGAATAATTGGTGTTCCTCATATTGAGTCTTTGTCACATACTCAAATAAATTGGTTAGTCTCTAAGGTGCCACAAGTACTCCTTTTCTTTTTGCGAATACAAACTAACACGGCTGTTACTCTGAAACCTGTCACATACTGTGTTCCACATTTGGGCCTGGCAGGCTGAAAGGTATGGCCCCGGTCCTGGTTTCCCCTTCTCCATCCAGTCCCCACAGGCTCACTCTGTCTCTCTCTCTCCCCCACAGCCCTCCTCAGGCTGCATCGCTTTGTTCCCCCCCTATACACGTTGCCCTTAAGCTCCCCCTGCAGTCCTATTCTCAGACTCATTGTCTCTCTCTCCCCAACCCTTCTCAGTGCTTTGTCTTCCACAACCCTGCCCCCTCAGGTACTCTCTCTCATCTGCCTCTTAGGGTATGTCTGCACTGCAATCTAAAGTGTGATTGCAGCTCAGGTGGACATACCCACACTAGCTTTATCCACACTAGCACTGCTAAAATAGCGGTATAGATGCAGCAGCACCGGCTTCAGGATGAGTGGTGTCAGGGCGCCGGGAATCCGGATACGCACTCACATTGCTAGCCCACATGCCACCATATCTACTCCGCTTTTTTAGCTGTGCTTGTACAGGCATGTCTCCCCAAGCTGCAATCACCTTGGACTGCAGCATAGACCTACCCTCAGAGCTCTCCTCCTCTTCGCATCCCCTGTGTGGTCTGAAGGAGGAAGCATCTTAGCCAGTTTTGCTCGTTCTCCCCTCTCGGGCATGCCACCTGCAGTATAGCTGGAGCAAACCGTCAGGAACTGTGGTTGTCATGGAACCACAGAATGGAGGAAAGGAGGGAAGTAGATGGGGATAAAGCCCCCACCATCTCTGATAGTGGCCAGGCCTTGCAGGGAAGGGGTGCTGAGCTCTAATGGCAGAGCCATGGGCTCAGGGGAAGTAGCATTTCCAAATGCCTTCCCTAAATCACAGTCCTAGTCAAGCTCCCCCTGCTGGACACTCACCAGGCTCATGTGTTTGGGTCCTGTCTTGCTGGGATTGTGTGTGCTTACCTTGGTCTAGGGCAGCAGTTCTCAAACTGTGAGTCAGGACCCCAGTGTGGGTCGGAACCCCATTTTAATGGGGTCACCAGAGCTGCTGTTAGACTTGCTGGGGGCCGAGCCCCACTGCCTGGGGCCGAAGCCAAAGCCTAAGGGTTTCAGCCCTGGGTGGCAGCGCTCAGGTTACAGGCCCGCCCACCTGGGAAGAAGCCCTTGGGCTTCTGCTTTGACCCCCCCTCCTGGGGTCATGTAGTAATTTTTGTTGTCAGAAGGGGGTCGCGGTGCAATGAAGTTTGAGAACCCCTGGTCTAGGGATAGGCTTTAGCACTGTCTCTTTTTTCTTGACCTCTCTGGCACACTTCCTGGGCATAGATCCTCAGTCTGTTACCGCTTACAGAAATGGGATCTTGTGGCCCAGCTGCCGTATGCTCCCAAAGCTGCTCCTGACTTGCTATCTCCCCACACACAATAGCCCAGCTGCTTATTAAGCACACCCTTTCCCAGATCCTGTCTGAAATCTATTCTTCTCAGGCAGAAGTACTGGGCTCTTTAAGCCAGTTTTATTGGAGTTTGTTTTGGTTTTGAACAGGTATTTTTACACACATCTTTTTTGCATTGATTCAAGGAATCTAAGGGAAAAATCCTGCTCCTGTTAATGTCAATGGCAAAACTCCCACTGACTTTAACAGTGCAGGGTTAGGGCCTTCATGCAATAAAGCTAAAGTGGAGTGAAAATTCTCTGTCCCTTTAGGTGTGTACTGCAAAACTTAGCCTTCCATACCTCCCTCTAAAGCACTATTTGGTTGATGCTTACTATTGGTGTATGTTTTTTTTTTGAAAATTCAGCATATGCCCTTTGCTATTTTGTTTAACAAACATAACATTTTTCCCATGAGAAACATACAGCCTTAGCTATAAACATACTTACCTCTTGTAAATAGCTGGTGTTTAGCTCCCATGTTAATAGTTAATATTAGTATCAATAAAGTATCTACATTTATAGATTTCCCTGTACTGGCCCATGGAACCCTATTTCCAAAGAATACCACACTGCAAAAAATTTGTTGAGAAGCTAAGAAGATTGATTTTCCTCTTGTTACATGAACTGAAGATTGGATCAAAGATATTATAAAATACAAATTTGTGTTCTTTAATGTCTTTCATACAGATTTTATTCAAAATGCTTTAAAAAACAGATAATAAAATTGCAGAGTTAAATAATATAACAAGGAGACAGGGAAATTACAAGAAAAGTTAAACGAGGAAAGATGTTTTTCAGATGAGATTAGAAATGAAGTAGAAACTCAAAAGGCAGGAGCTATAGAAAAGACTCTTTCACCCACAGCATCAAGTGGCGGTGGAGGTGGAGAAAGGAGGTGAGTGCTAGGTTAATGGATGGGAAAAGGAGAAACCCAGCCTATGAGATAGGCTGGTGGAAGTCCAAGAAAGGTTTGAAAAAAAGGAGTGGCATTCTGGCCAGACCTTACAGACAATGAATACAAATATTATGTCTGAGACAAGGAGTCAGATAGAGGAGATGGAGATATTCTTAGGGATGCTTATTACCAAAATGAAGTTCTTCTGTTCTTCTCGTTAGAAGGAGTAGAGACAAGGCTACAAGATTTTTTGGTCAAAACACACAGAGAGAGTGGAGAGGATGGAACCATTATGTTTGTGCTAGAAAGAGGAACCACCAACATGGACAATTTAGTTCTGTTGTCAGAGAGGGTTCCACTGTGTACTTCTTGAGGGGACTGCACAGGGGCCCTAGAGTCATGGATAGCACTGTTCATGCAGGTGGTGGAAGTTCCACCAGACTCCTTTTTTATCACAACTGTAATTCTTCATACGAGGGTGCCCTCCCGGATCACAGAAATGTAGAGTCTCTGTCCACATTCCTGAAGTCAAAGTTGGTAGAGCAGTGGGTGTAGAGAAGAAATCTGGTGGAGTTCAGGAAGTCTCAGACTCCAAGGCCTCTGTGAAGTTTTCCATGGCTCACTTGTAAAAAAAAAGTGGCCAGATATGGAGCAATTTTCAAGCAAAGGACATGCCAGTCTCTTTACATTTATGTAAAATAAGGAGTTCTGCTGAGTTTACAACTCTATGTGCTGAAGTCTCCAATTAACTATGAATGCTGTATGTATTGGTAGAAGAAGATGATGTAAATAAAATTTTGTGAAATGCCTTAAACAACTGTTATAAAAGTTGCCGTACATTTTTATGGAATGGGTCTATCTATATCTTTCTTTCTCTGTCTTTGGTCCTTGTATCTTTTTCCTTGAGCACCACTTCCCCCTCTTGACAAAGAATCCAGGTTTGCAGACTAGATTTAACATTCTTCTCCAGCTACTCTGAAAATAGACTGTGTAAAAATAGCACAATCTTCCTCAACAGATTAATTCCATGTGTGTATTCAGAAATCACATCTTACTTTACTGACCAAACCAGGAAACTGTGTTTGCTTATCTGAAAATTACCTTCCATGGAAAAAGCCAGTCCACAAATCCTAGTTTATGGGGGTCAGATCTTCAGCTAGTGTAAATCAGTGTAATTTCTTTTGACTTTAATGGAACTATGCTGATTTACATCAGCTGAGGGTCTTGCCTTGTGTCTCCAACATCTCCAAAGAATTCTGAAGGCCAGCCATTTTTTGTCCACTGAATAATCTGCCGGTCTGATAACCTCCAAAGCTGAAAACCACTTACAGGTCTTTACTGAGTCACTCAGTAGCTTTTCAATGCAGAGCATAAGAACAAAACCTCCTGAATCATGAGGACATTCCCTTTGTTTCATAAACTTAAGCATATTCCATGCTTACATGTCCCTATAAGCTGCCTGTTTCAAAAAAAGGAAACTTTCAGATAAGAAACAAATTTTCCTATTCTACACAACAAACAGGCCTATCGCTCCTAGATAGTGCCCTGAAATAAAGAGGGAAGAGCTAGGAAAGCCAACTGATAATAACAAAACGTTTTATTTAGGATTACCTAAATTACTACAGAATACAACACCCTTCTGTTGAAATCTACATTGACTAGTATTCCACATCCAATTTATAGAATTCTGTAAAATTAAGAACAAAAGACCAAGTTACTGGTTTACAAATCTCTGTGTAGATAATGTAGGATCTCCTGAGTATGATGATGTAGAAAATTTTGCTACACATCAACTTTTTATAAGGTTGCCTGTGTGCAACCTTAATTCTGCTTCCTTGAGCATATGCATTATGTATGCATTTGATAAATTATGGTGATACAGTCTTTAATTACATGATTACATACTATTTTTTCTACAGGACCCCAACTGTCAGTGCAGGGACTGGACTAGATGGCTTCTCAAAGTCCTTTCCAGCCCTACATTTCTATGATTCTTCAATAAACTCATTCAGTGCACAGGCTGGACAATGCTCAGGAAATTAATCATGGTTGAATAGTGAATGAGGCTGTTGTTTATAGGAACCTGCCTCATTTGCTTTAGAAGTTGGAAAATGTATAGACAGTAAGGGACTGTAGGAAGAGAAAACATTAATAGATTGTATGACCAGTAGGGACCATTGTGATCATTTAGTCTGACCTCCTCCATAACACAGGCCATAGGATTTCCCTAAATTAATTCCAGTTTGAATTAGAGAATATCTTTTAGGAAATAGCCAGTATTAATTTTAAAAATTTCCAGTGATAGAAAATCTAGAACAGCTTTTGATAAGTTGTTCCAATGGTTAATTACCATCACTGTTAAAGATTTATGCCTTATCTCCAGTATAAATTTGTCTAGCTTCAACTTCCAGCCCCTGGATCTTGTTATACCTTTATCTGCTAGATTGATGAGCCCTTTATTGTCAAATTTCTGTTTCTCATGTAGGTACTTATGGACTATGATAAAATCACCCCTTAAACTTCTCTTTGATACGATGAATATATTGGACTCCCTGAGTCTTTTCTCTATAAGACATATTTTCCAACCCTTCATTCATTCTTATGGATCATCTCTGAACCCTTTTTAATTTTTCAACATCCTTTTTGAATTAAGGATATCAGAACTGGACACAGTATACCAGCAAGTGTTTGCATCAGTGTCAAATACAGAGGTAATCTGATCTGTCTACTGCCCTGTAATTCCCTGTACATACATCTAAGGATCACACTACCTTTCAGGCCACAGGATCATACTGGGAACTCCTGTTCAGCTGATTATCCACATGACTCCCAAGTCTTTTTCAGGGTCATTGCTTTCCAGGATGGAGTTCCCTATCCTATGTGGCCTGCATTCTTGATTTAAAGATTTGTATCCTGGGTAAATGGGTCTCATGAAAAATGGACCCAAGCTTATTGGCAGGTAGATGAGACATGGGGAAGAGTGTAGTGTGTTCACCCTCTGCAGTGAAGACCAATGGAAAGAAGTCATTGAGCTGGCAGTTTATTCCAAACTAGTGGGCTATGTAATGTGGAGGAACCCACATACCTTGACGAGGTGTGGCAGGCCTGAAGCAGCTTGAGTGCAGTGAGGTGATGAGGGTGCCTTTTCACCCAGGGGGTAAACTCTCTGTAGCAGCAACAGGCAATACTTACAGTGGAAAAAGTCCCCACAACTCAGGGGGCCTCCTCAGTGTTTCCCAGATCAGTTACTCTCTCAAACAGTAGTTCGGCAAATGACTTTCAGGGCAAAATAGGCAATACCTCAAGTAAGGGGAGACAGGGGATTGCCCGCGCTCCCTCAGGCAGGGGAAGACAGTCAGGGGATCACTCCCCTCAGGAAGGGGGAGACAGGCAGGGGGTCGCCCACACTCCCTTGGGGAGGCGGAGAGAGTCAGGAGATCTCCTGAACTCCCCTCAGACAGGCAGAGACAGGAGATTGCCTGCACTCCCTCGGGCAGAGAGAGAAAGGCATGGGGTTGCCCGAATTCCCTCAGACAGGGAGAGACAGTCAGGAGATCTCGCGCACTCCCCTCAGACAGGCAAAGACAGACAGGAGATCAGTCGCACCCCTCGGTAGGGTTGCCAACTGTCTAATCACACAAACCCAAACACCATTGCCCTACCCCTTCTCTAAGGCCCGTCCCGCTCATTCCATCCCCCTCGCCCGCTCACTCTCCCTCACCCTTACTCACTTTCCCTGTGCTGGGGCAGAGGGTTTGGGTGCAGGAAGGGATGCAGGCTCTGGCTGAGGGGTTTGGAGTGTGGGAGGGGGCTTTGGGTTGAGCCTGGGGCAGGGGGTTGGAGTGAAGGAAGGGGTGTGGGGTGCAAGCTCTGGGAGGCAGTTTGTGTGCTGGAGGGAGCTCTGCACTGGGGCAGGAGATTGACTTCTTTTTGACCCCTCGTGGGTCTCTGGCACGGGACACTGTGAGAAGAGAGGTTCTTGCAGCAGATGGAGCACTGGTCTGACCCACTTTGTCCGCTCTCTGGAGGGGCCAGTGGCAGGGGTAGCCAGGTGGGCTGTTTCTGCCTTCAGGCAGGTGATGTGACGCATTGTCCTGCAGCTGAACTGAAATGTGCTGTCAGGCAGCACAGAACAGGGAGCTGGCAGTGGCAGGGGCTTTTGCAAGGAGCCTTCTTAGCACAGCCAGCAGTGCGTCAGTCTCAATCTGGAGGTCCTGTGTTCGTTCCTCAGAGAAGGCAGGCTGATTCTTTTGCCATGGCCCTTCTGGCTGACCATTCCCTGCAGTCAGCTGGAGTGCAGAGGTTCCCCTACTGCACTTTGCCACATGGAGGGCATGGCGGGGGGGGGGGGGTCCCACACATGTGACCAGCATCTGCCAAGCACAACTCCATGGCTTCTCCCTAATGGTCTAGTGGTCAGGAGTCAGCATTTTCACTGCTGTAGCCTGGGTTTGATTCCCAGCCTGGAGCCTGTTTCCATGTGCTGGCCAGGCCTTTCAATTTAGTGTATTCTAAAGTCTTCTTTCTCCTTTTCAAGTGTCTCTTTCTTTTCTCCTTCATTCCCTTTCCCCCGTCCTGCCTTTCAAACTCCAATGTCCTCTGGCCCCGCTCTCAAAGGGCCTTTGACCTGTCCTCTGGCCGCTCTTGGCACTGCCAGCCATCTCACACATGGCCCTAGCTGGTCTCAGGCCCAGGTGCAGAGTCCTCCACTCACCCCCTTCTCCCTGATGGTCTCATGGTCAGGATTTAGCACTCTCACCTCTGTGGCCTGGGTTCAATTCCTGGTCAGGGAAGCTCTTCCTTTGCCACCCCTTTTGAGCCAGGGGAGTGGGCTCCAAATATGGCAAGAAGGGGGAGCAGTTTGTCCTGCAATTAGCCAGGGGACGCACTTCTTTATTTAGTCACACAGGAGCTGCTCTGAGAGGTGAACAGAGGTGAAAAGCCCCCATAACAGAATGATATGGAGCAACCTAGCTGGGCAGAAAAATGTCAAAGAAACCCACCGCAGTACCATTTCACTTCAGAAAGGGGCACTAGACCAAAATGAGGAAGCTAGTGAAATGGAAATGGAAATTGAAAGCAACGGTCGCAAGGATGAAATGCCTGCAAGCTGCAGGGAGACTATTGAAAAAGACCACAATAGAGAGAACCTCAAACTAAATGTATACCCCAAATTTAAAACAAACAACAACAACAACAAAACAGTAAGAGGAGCCAAGAAATGGCCCCCATGGCAAAACTGCAGAGTAAAAGAGGCAGTTAGAGGCAAGAAGGCATCCCTGGAAAACTGGAAGTCAAATTCAAGTGAGGAGAATAGAAAGGAGCATGAACTCTGGCAAGTCAAATGTAAATGGAGCATAAGGCAGGCCAAGAAAGTATTTGAAGAACAACTGGCTAGAGACACCCAAACAAACAGCTGGGCCGCTGGATGATGGAGGTGCTGAAGGAGCACTCAGGGAGGACAAGGGCCTTGTGGAGAAGTTCAGTGACTTCTTTCCATCAGTCTTCACTGCAGAGGGTGTGGGGGAGAGCCCCAGGCCCGAGCCATTCCTTTCATGTGGCAAATCTAAGGAACTGCCTCACACTGAGATGTCAAGAGAGGAGGTTTATGAGAAGAGAGGCTCTTGCAGCAGATGGAGCACTTGTCTGACCCACTTTGTCCGCTCTCTGGAGGGGCCAATGGCAGGGGAGCCAGGTGGGCTGTTTCTGCCTTCAGGCAGGTGATGTGACGCATTGTCCTGCAGCTGAACTGAAGTGAGCTGTCAGGTGGCAGAGAGCATGGAGCTGGCAGTGGCAGGGACTTTTGTGAGGAGCCTTCTTAGCGCAGCGACAATCAGGATGATGTGTGGTCTGTTGGTCTGTAGCTTGTGAATGACTCGTGAGATTAGAGGTATCAGCGGGAATGCATACAGGAGTGATGTGTTCCACTATATGGGGAAGGTATCCTCTAATGATTTGGGTGTTAGACCCACTCTAGAGCAGAAGAGTGGGCACTTGTGGTTTGTTGTTGATGCAAATAGATCTACTGCTGTGTAGCCCCATTTCTGGAATATCATTCTGAGGATACTGTCATGTATTTCCCATTTGTGTTCCTCTGAGAAATGTCTGCTGTGTCGCTTTTCTTTTTGGTGAGGAAATAGTTTGAGTAGAAACCCTTCCCTTCATATTGATTTGGAACTCGTTCCATGGCACCCAAGTGTAGGAGGTGGTCCACTTCCTGTTCTCTGAGGTGCTCGTGAGAGACGTCCCTGAAGAGGGGTGGGGAAGGGGGGAGGGCTGGGTGGTATGGAGAGGAAGGGGATGGCATAACCAGATCTTATGATCTCCAGTACCCATTGGTCTCTTGTTATAGCTGCCCAACCATGGTAAAATGCACATAAGTGGTGGCCGAAAGTTTGGGTAAGAGTGTCCGATCGTGCTATTGTCTAGGGAGGTTATTCAGACCCTCGACGAAGACTTCAAAATTGAGGCTTGTTTGTGGATGGTTGAGAAGACAAGGCCTGATGTTGCAGGGCTCTATGTCTTTGAGGGTGTTGTTTATTTTGATTATGGTCAAAACACCGTTGTTGTTGGCAGTGGAAAGATGTGTCTCTTGTTCTTTGATACGGTGTGTATTGGCGTTGTTTGTTAGGCGGAGTGTATATGCCTAAGGTATGTAATGTGGCCCAAGAGTCCTTCACTGTATGTAAGACCTCATCTGTTTTAAAGGAAAAGAGCTTTTCGTGGTCAAAAGGAAGGTCCTCCACTTTCAGCTGTAGTTCTTTCGGGATTCCCAATGCCTGCAACCAGGATGCTCTTCACATCACCATCCTCATCATCATCCTCCTCATCATCCTCATCACCATCCTCATCATCATCCGTGGCAGTTGTTTGTGCGGCTTTGTCTGCCACATCCATTGAGGCCTGTAGAGCCATGAGGGCTATTATCTGTCCCTCGGTCATGATGGCCTTGAGCTGGGGACGTTTGTCTTCAGGAAGATCCTCTAAGAGTTCCTGCAGTTTGCCATAATTAGAGAAGTCATAATTTGCCAAAAGGGTGGAATAGTTGGCCACCCTGAATTGGAGTGTGGCTGAGAAGTATATTTTACGACCGAAGAGGTCTAGTCTTTTGTGTTTCTTGTCCTGTGCGGTACGGAACTGGGGTTGCTTGTTGCTGTGATTGACAGCTTCCACCACTAGAGAGTTGGGCTGTGGGTGGGAGAGGAGAAAGTCCATTGCTTTAGCTGGGACGAAATACTTTCTGTCAGCTCTTTTACTGGTAGGTGGGGCTGATGCAGGTCTCTGCCATTGGCCTCTGCTGGCTCCATTATGGCTTCATTAATGGGGAGAGCAATCTTGGTTGAGGTGGATGGTTGGAGGATTTGCAGCAGTTTGTGCTGCTTCTCTTGTACCTCCTCAAGTGTGATCTCCTGGCTGACTGCCACTCTCTTACAAAGCATCATCTGGTGAGGGGGATGAGTTATGGGCAGGTAAAGTGTGTGCCTGCTCAATCTCTGAAATCACCTCTACCCCCTACTTGGGGACCTGCCTGGTGAAAGTGGAGGTGATCTAATTTCCCGTCTGGCTGGGGTGGAAGACCTGGTGTAGTGGGCTCTGTATGGAGCCCCTGGGTCCCATGGAGGCGACTGCATTGGGAAGGGTGATGGTGGACAGGGCCAAGGTTGCCCATACCATTGTTGCAGGTCTCCATAGTTGAGACTTGGTTCTGACAGTGTCCCATGGAGATCTCCTGCCTCTGGGTGAGGAGTGTCGAGAGGAGAAATGGCTATACTGTATATCCCCTTCCTAGTCACTATATACGGACTGAGGGGTGGGAGATGCAGGGGGCTGCCCCGTTCTCTGGCCCGGAGATTGCACTGTGTCAAACAGGGGCAATTGCGGTGCCGAGGAGACCGCTATGTTCATCTGGTGTAAAAATAGCACTGGTTCCGCTGTGGCCGGTACTGCGTTTGTATTGCGGTCAGCTTTCGCTGAGGCACTTGGTGCCGTTGTAGGTTGGTGCCGGTGGCGGTGGCATGAGTGTCAGATGCACTTTCGGCACCAGGTTCTGCACTGGGGTCATCGGTGCCATGGAGGAGACTTGGCATTTCAACTCTGAGTCGGTGGATTGGGATTCGGAAGAGGTCCACGAGGGAATGGTGATGGAGGTGCCTGGGGTCTCATAGGAGCGCTCTCTGGATGAGCTCGGCACCAAGGGCAAGGACCTTGCTGGGGAACTCCTTTTTGTGTGAGTGTCCCATTTCAGAGAGGTCAAAACTCACTTCCTTGAGGTTTTGGAAGGCTGAGCATTGCCCTTGTCAGAAGTTTTGCTGGTCTGTGACTGAGCTGGTGTCTCCTGAGACGGCTGGATGGACTTTTCCATCATAATCATTTTAATGCGGAGATCTCTGTCTCGCCGTGCCCTCGCTTTTAGATTTGTACAGTTAGTACATTTCTGGGGGATATGAGTTTCCCTCAGGCAGCGGACACAAGATGTGTGGTCATCAGAGACGGGCATTGCCTCGTGACAGGAGTCACATCTCTTAAGACCGAGTGAGCCTGGCATTGTGTCCGAGGACTTTTCCCGCAACTGGGACGCAAAATGTGAAGAAAAATGTAGAAATTGGTTAAACGAAAACTCTATGTCTACTGCTAATCTAAGAAACTAAAACTGAAGGGAAAGAAAAAGAAAAAAACAATGTTTTTTAAATAACTGGCTAAATAAAGTCTAATCAAACTTTCTCCGCGAAAACTACAATGTAAACGATTTTCTTTTCTCGAGAGTTTTGAAGAGGCAGCAGTGCCACTGAGCTGCGTCCGCAGTCGAGGACGCAGGGAAAGAACTGAGGGGTCGGGTTGTGCACTCGCTACAAGAGGTGCCAACAACACCGCGAGACAGCTACTGGGCGTGCACGCCCTGACCGAGCTCTGCTGCCTAAAACCTCCAATCCCCGGTGCAGGGACGTACCGACACCTAAAGTGGAACACCCACAGGGACACTGCTTGAAGAAGAAACATAATTTCCAATTGAAAATTTAATGCTGAGGGTGAATAACCACTGGAACAAACTCCCAAGGGCAGTGGTGGATTCTCCATCTCTTGATATCTTCAAATCAAGACTGGCTGTCTTTCTGGAAGACGCTTTAGTCAAAGACAATTATGCTTTAGTCAAAGACAAGGTATTGAGCTCACTACAGTAGTAACTGGATAGAATTCTATCACCTGTGCTCTACAGGAGGTCAGAGATGGTTCTTGGATAGCCTGAGAAACTATTAATTTTTTTATTGTTGCTCTGTTTCACCACACCACTTGCCTTTATCATCCTGATCACTGCACAACCTCAGGGACACAGATCAAAGAAATTAGGATTCCCTTCAAAGTTGCTGGCCTCACCTCTGCAGAGGCAAGTTAAAATCATTAGTAAATGAATTCGCACTACCAAACAAATTGGTAGGACAGTGATCAGTTGGCAAATTGTAATTTTTTGTTTACTGCACATAGATGTAAACATGCCTGTACAAATTCAATGCATTTCAGAAGTTTCTTAATTTACATACATTCTGTTTAGATCCATATCAGCAAAAAGATCAAGGCTAAACAAGTCCTCCCACAGCTGGGCAGTATATTGTTACCAAAAGCTGTGTGACAAGTCAGTCTGCCTTGGGGAGCTGCCCTGCTGATCTCCACATAGTTTAATCCTAGCCCCAGACACCTGAGTGGCAATGGCAGGAGGTTTATCATTTGATGATCATTATTCCTCACGCCTTTGTTCTGGCACCAGCCACAAATAATCCGGTACATTCCTCTGAACGGAACTCAGTCAAATAGAATGGCTGATCCATGTGCGGACTGCTGCTGCCCCTTCCCCAATATAATGATTTAGAGGCCATCCATAACATTCAAAAAGCCCACTTAGGAATCTTTCTTAAAGAATTTGTTTCACTAGTTTCTATCTTTCTCTCCCCTCCCTCCTCTTCCCTATGCCTCTATCTAGACCACCACTCCTCCCCTCTCAGACACTCACCATCACACCCTGCCCCCTTCCCTGGCTGCACTCACCAGCCCTGCTGGGAGGTCTCTGGCTCCAAGGGTGAGAGCGGCGAGGGGGGTCTCCAGACTCACCACGTGCTGCTCCCGCCACAAGCGCGAGCTCCATGGCTCCCGTTGGCTGGGAAAAGCGCCAATGGGAGCTGCTGGAGCTGCGGAGCGGGGCTTGCGGGCACCGGCAGCACGCAGAGCCCCCCCACCCTAGGAGCCAGAGGAACCTGCCGGGGCGCAAGGTGGGGAGTCCCAGTGGTGTTTACCTGGGGCGGCTCCCGTCCCAGGAGGCATCCGGCAGGCAGGTCCCTGTGGCTCCGAGGGTCGCAGGTCGGGTCAGGCGGAGGGCTCTCTGCCTGCTCCCGGTGCCTGCAGGCCCTGCCCCTGCAGCACATGGCGCCCCTGCCGGTGGGCAGCTGCCAGGAGCTGCCCCAGGAAGCGGTGAGCGGTGGCACCGCGGCTGCGGTCTGGACGGTCCCACTATTGGGACAAAGGGCATCCCGACCGATGTAAGGTTGGGATGCGGGACAAGTCCCCTAAAATCGGGACTGTCCTGATAAAATTGGGCTGTCTGGTCACCCTAGGATGTGCCTGTAATTAAACTCCATCATATATTGATTATTGCGTATAAAATGGGGCCTACCCCAGAGGCTTATTAAGTTGTTACCCTACTAGAAAATAGTCCTTCAGTTTGCTAATCTGCAATAAATAAACCTATCACACTGTGTCTCCAGAAAGATCTGCCCAGTGAGAAAGACAAAGCCCACTTCAGCACTTCCCTGAGCATCTGGCCTCTCATTTGAAGTCAGTGGGTGGTGCTTTTGCCAGGGCTGAATTAGGTCTTAAGCACTACAAGTGAAAGGATAGAGAAACACTTATGGCTAAACTAATTTTTCAAAGCAAAATCTATTAACTAAGCTGCCTCAGGATGGGACAATATTGCTATGAAAAATAGACTTCAGAAAGGACAAAACTACTTTCTCTCCACAAGACTTTCAGATTATCCCTGGAAAAAGGTTTCTCAACTTTACTTACTCAGTAACTCATTATTGAACTATAGAACTACTTTCTGTAAGAAGCAAAGTGGTGGACGTGTTGTTCCTTGACTTTAGCAAAGCTTTTGACATGGTCTCCCACAGTATTTTTGCCAGCAAGTTAAAGAAGTATGGGCTGGATGAATGGACTATAAGGTGGATAGAAAGTTGGCTACATTGTCGGGCTTAACGGGTAGTGATCAATGGCTCCATGTCTAGTTGGCAGCCGATATCAAGTGGAGTGCCCCAAGGGTCGGTCCTTGAGCCGGTTTTGTTCAATATCTTCATAAATGATCTGGAGGATGGCGTGGATTGCACCCTCAGTAAGTTTGCAGATGACACTAAACTGGGAGCAGAGGTAGATACGCTGGAGGGTAGGGATAGGATACAAGAGGGACCTAGACAAATTAGAGGATTGGGCCAAAAGAAATCTGATGAGGTTCAACAAGGACAAGTGCAGAGTCCTGCACTTAGGCCGGAAGAATCCCATGTACCGCTACAGACTAGGGACCGAATGGCTAGGCAGCAGTTCTGCAGAAAAGGACCTAGGGGTTACAGTGGACGAGAAGCTGGATATGAGTCAACAGTGTTCCCTTGTTGCCAAGAAGGCCAATGGCATTTTGGGATGTATATGTAGGGGCATTGCCAGCAGATCGAGGGACGTGATCGTTCCCCTCTATTCGACATTGTTGAGGCCTCATCTGGAGTACTGTGTCCAGTTTTGGGCCCCACACTACAAGAAGGATGTGGAAAAATTGAAAAGAGTCCAACGGAGGGCAACAAAAATGATTAGGGGACTGGAACACATGACTTATGAGGAGAGGCTGAGGGAACTGGGATTGTTTAGTGTGCGGAAGAGGAGAATGAGGGAGGATTTGATAGCTGTTTTCAACTACCTGAAAGGGGGTTCCAAAGAGGATGGATCTAGACTGTTCTCAGTAGCTGATGACAGAACAAGGAGTAATAGTCTCAAGTTGCAGCGGGGGAGGTTTAGGTTGGATATCAGGAAAAACTTTTTCACTAGGAGGGTGGTGAAGCACTGGAATGCGTTACCTAGGGAGGTGGTGGAATCCCCTTCCTTAGAGGTTTTTGAGGTCAGGCTTGACAAAGCCCTGGCTGGGATGATTTAGTTGGGGATTGGTCCTGCTTTGAGCAGGGAATTGGACTAGATGACCTCCTGAGGTCCCTTCCAACCTTGATATTCTATGATTCTATGTGAAAAAAACCTGATCAACATAAATTTCACCAACAAAAGCGTCTGTGTGGACAGCACTATGTAGGTGTGAGATGCTCTCCTGCTGACAGAGCTAACACCGCTTGTTGGGGGTGATTTAATTATGCCAGCAGGAGAGCTGTGCCACTGTAAGTTCTCCAGTGTAGACATAGCCTTAGTCTTCTGAGTCTTGGAGGGACTGTTAGAATTTGGGGAGCTCTCCACTTCCCACATGTCTGGGGGTGGGGGGGCACTGGGAGCACGACTACACTAGAGAGATACAGCAGCACCACTGTAACCTCTCTAGGGTAGCCGCTTTAAGCCGATGGGAGAGAGCTCTCCTGTCAGCTTAACTGCTCCAGTCCCTGTGAACGGCAGCAGCTAGGTTGGTGAGAGACTCTCTCCCGCTGACACAGCGCTGCCCACACAGGCGCTTCTGTCGGTGTAATTTGTGTTGCTGGGGGGTGGTTTATTTATGCCCCTGAGCGACATAAATTACGCCAACATAAGCTGTAGTGTAGACATAGCCTGGGTCTCAGAATGGGGCTGAACTACCAGTGCGTCAATAAGACCTGGACTGGACCACCTTGTCCCCCACTAGCGAGCTAAGAGCCAAGAGTTGGAATCCAGTCATTACTGTCGTCATTACCCCAAGCATTCAAAAAAAAGTCACAAGTCAAGCATCCAAAATCATGACATTAAGTTAATTAACTTATTTAAATCTCATGATTTTTAATACAGTGTTGGGTTTGTTATTTACCTTCTGTTTTTTGAGCCTTTTTGGGGGGTGTGGGTGTCACATTTTTAGTCTTTTCTCCACAACCATGAGGGCTAGAAACATACTCTCAAACAAAACATATCAGCTTACATTCTCATGTAATTACCTGACTCCAGGAGGTACCAAATATACATGATACTAAATATCATGACATTTGCAATAAAATTGCAAGAGTTGGCAACAATGTGGACATCTTTAGAGTATCAGAATTATAGGTGAGTAGTTATCCTTCCCCCTAACCCTGCCCCCATTTTTAGCCAGCAGAATGTTACCTCTGTGTGTGTAAATAAACACTGCTGTCACCCCACAGGCTGAAAGGGGTGTCTGTGTGAAATTTAGTCACCCCCTCTGTCCAGAATTTTGTTGATATACCTAAAACTTTGTCATAGTCTTCTCCCTTTAAACTACATTTTTGGGGAGTCTGTTCTACTCTCACACTATTTGTATGGAGGGAGAACATATACATATGAGGTCACTGATGTTGGCAGCTGGGAAGTATTAGACTTGCTCTGTAATGTAAAATACAAGTTTCATGATGCCAAAAAGGCAATTTAAATGGTAGAACATTTGTGATCGCAAAAATCGCATGTATTATTCCAATCTAATTGTAGTGTGATTAATTTGCCTTTAATAGAATGCTACTAATAATTTATATTATTATCTTTAATAATATTAATTTTACTTAATATTTTCCATTTACATTGTTCATTTAAGGGCAGCTACATTGAGCTCCTGAGCATTTAGCTCAGGGTGTACAGCAAGTCACTTATCATTTGCACAAGCAGGGATTCCTTTGGGCAATTTGCAGAGAAATAAGGATCAGTTTCTAGTGAAAGGAAGTTTTAAAAATTATCGTATTAAATAAGCAGATATTAATGTGTCATATTTAGAATATGAAATAACCCATAAGCAGTTCTGAAGTCTCTTCCACATCCTAAATATATATTTTTGCCCTTCGAGAGGAATCTTTTATTCTGCTATGTTAAACATTAGGCATTACTATTGTAGCTGTTAAAATAAAATTAAGATAATGTAAGAGAAATAAAAGCTTTACAGCAAAATAGTGCCTTTTGAGCAGAGCATCACAGTTTGCTGGTGATGGAGTTGTACTTTTCATTAGAATTTATATTACAAACCAAGGACTGAAACATTATTTCATTAGGTACTTTGAAATTTCACCAACCCAACGGAGATATAAAATTTTACTAATAGAAATATTACAAATATTTATTTGCTTGTTAATATGTATTCACAGTTATGTAATGTTGCATTTGCAAAGTTAATGAAAAGTTTAGACATGAAGTCACAACAGGAAGCATGCCATCTTTTAGAGAGCTGTTCCTTGAGAGAAGTTTAGGAGGATGGGAGTAGCACTAAAGAATTCTTGGGTTCTAATCCCAGCTCGACCGTCACTGACCTTGGATGATTCAGTAACTTCCCTGCCTTAATGTATGGGATGTTTGCCCACCTTACAGGAGGGTTGAGAACTCATCAGTTAGGCCTTGTCTACACTGCCACTTTACAGTGCTGAAACTTTCCCACTCAGGGGTGTGAAAAAAACAGTAACAAAAGAGCTTCTATAGCACCACACTGGTTAGCAAGAAGCCAAACACAGGCCCCTTAGGCATTCCAACCCTTGGATCCCAACCAGATAAATAGGTCTAATATAGTGAGAGGTTACTGAAAACCCAATTCACCATATGTGAGGTTCTACTAATCCCAAGGGACCAGCCACTTACTCCAAGGTCAATATGTATCTCAGATCTTACCCAAATATTTCACACTATCAGCCAATCCTTAGTAAACTAACTAAAGATTAATAAAATAAAAGATTACAATTATAAATGGTTAAAAGATATCATATACGTACATATGATTGTAAAGTTCTTATATCAGGTTTATAGCAATGATGTAATAGACTGCTGGCTTACAAAAGTCTCTCTGGTTACTTCCAAAAGATTGGAACGTCCTCAGTGTATAGTTAAAAATACTCCTTTTACTTAGAATTGGAGCAGGAATGAGTCTAAATGAAGGTGTCTTTTATATCCTCTGCCATGTGCATGGATATTTACTGTTCCAAATGAAGCCCACAACCCCTGTGTATAGAAAGTTACTGACAGAGATGGAGTCCTAGGTCACATGTCCACATCACATGCCCTTATGTTTTGCTGAATCACAGGAGTGGCCATTGGCTCCTTGCTGTCTGAGGCATCCACAGGAAGACTCATTGAAGAGCTGATCTCCCTTAATGGCCCATCATCACCTGAACATCTATCCACAGTTGAATGGTTCATCAACACTGGGTTGGCTAGATGGGATATAAATCTATCTTGTGGGTGTCACCCAGGAATAAAACTCATGTTTGAGGTACAAATACATAGCCAGTATTTTTAACTTCAGATACAGTGATGATATGTGGCACATTATAGACAGACGTATTGGAACATAAGCTTTCATGGGTGAATACCCACTTCGTCGGATGCATGCATCCGACGGAGTGGGTATTCACCCACGAAAGCTTATGCTCCAATACGTCTGTTAGTCCATAAGGTGCCACAGGACTCTTTGCCACTTTTACAGATCCAGGCTAACACGGCTACCCCACTGGTGAGTGATGATATGTGGATTTAACAAGTATAATCATACTTGACAGACTGCTCCTTTTCCATTGATGTGATACTTTCTATAAGATTTGTTGTAATTGTATAACAGTGGTAGCAACCATGATATAAATGGTCATCTTCAATCATCACACACCCCATCAAGCTTTTGCTCCACCACCCTTCTAGGTAAGCCCTTCCCTCAAGGCCACAATCCCGGGACTTCCACTCTCCCTCCAGGTCTCTTCCTTTCCCTCGCTAAGCCCAGAGAGTGACTGAAGGCTTCTACATTGTAGCCTCCTTCTGCCCTCACCAGTTCGCCTTATAGTAGCCCAGCCTGCTCCTGCTCAACGGGTCTCCATCCTCAAACAGGGATTGCTTAATCAGCCTAATTCTCCCTCAGGTGTGGCTTATGAGGTTAATTAACCCCTTTTGAACCACATTAACCCTTTCCAGGCTAATGTGTGTGTGTGTAGGGGGGGTGAACACCCCATCACAGCTTGTACAATATGACACATCTGCTGTAAAATGCTGAGTTACTTTGGTATAATTTACATGTGCTCAAGAAAGGAAGATATTTGTTGTACTGAGTTGATTTTGTAAGGGAATTAACCACTATTTGGCTATATACCTAGCAACTTATTCTTTAAAATTGCCCTTCTCTGACTTATCCATTTATACCTTCTCTTTTCTTTAGTTTATCTCTCCAGGAAAACTAATTTCAGTACAATGTCTGATTTTCAGTGAGGTTCCTGCTTTTTGCTAGTTTTACACCTGGATTGCCTGAGATGCAAACTGATCATGTCACCCAAGTGTTGGGGGGGTTGGTGTTCACGCCACGGCAGTATTGCCTAGTGGCAATACACTGGGCTGTGTCAACCAGTGGCAAGAGTCCATGACTATGGTAGGGGAAACTGGGCCCTCCCTGCTCTATCGGGTTCCAACCCAGGGCCCAGTATTTGCAAAATGTGCAGCCTTGGGAGCAGGCACCCCTATACCTGCTCCCTGGGCTACTTCTTACCCCAACTTCTGTTCCTCTGTTGGTGACACTGGTTCACTTCGGAGTCTTCTCTGGTTGTGCTCCATAGCATCTTCCTCTCTCAGTTGCAGCTCCTTGTCACCCTCTGTGGTTGAAGGACCTTTGGTGGCCCAGCAGTGGGGCCTAGTCCCAGCCACATGGGGCCTCAGCACTTCTTGGCAGGAGCCTGCAACACACAACTGCTTTCCTGCTTTGTCTGCCCAGACTGAGCTAAGCTGCTCCATTTTGAGCTTGGCCTCCAATGTGAGCATCCCCAGCAGGGGTGGCTGGTGTGGCTTTCTGGGCCCAGAGCTGCTTCTTAACCCTCACCTCACAAGTGTGGGGCTTGTACACCACATCACACATCCTCCCCCTCAGGCTACTTTGAATGGGCCCTGCCACTGGGCCAATAGTTTGGGCTCAGAGGTCAGGAGTAGCAACAACACCCTGTTGCCTGGCTCAAAAGTTCACAACTGGGCCCCCTGGTTGTAGACGTATTCCTGTGTTTGCTGGGCTTTCAACAGGTTTTCCTTAGCAAAGCCTCCTAGTGTTTTCAGTCTCTTGTGTAATTAAAACATGTATGGCACTCAGCCCATGACCTCAGACTGCTGTTCTTCCCAGGCTTCCCGGAGGAGGTCCAAAATCATGCCATGTTGTCTCCCATATAGAAGCTCAAAGGGCAAGAACCTGGATGAGGCAGGGAAATAAAAACAAGGGGAAATAGGTTACCTTGCATAATGACTTAGCCACTCCCAGTCTCTATTCAAGCCTAAGTTAATTGTATCCAATTTGCAAATGAATTCCAATTCAGCAGTTTCTCGCTGGAGTCTGGTTTTGAAGTTTTTCTGTTGTAATATCGCAACTTTCATGTCTGTAGTCACGTGACCAGAGAGATTGAAGTGTTCTCCGACTGGTTCATGAATGTTATAATTCTTGACATCTGATTTATGTCCATTTATTCTTTTACGTAGAGATTGTCCAGTTTGACCAAGGTACATGGCAGAGGGGAATTGCTGGCACATGATGGCATAGGTAGATGTGGTAGATGTGCAGGTAGATCGGTAGATGTGCAGGTGAACGAGCCTCTGATAGTGTGGCTGATGTTATTAGGCCCTGTGATGGTGTTTCCTGAATAGATATGTGGGCACAGTTGGCAACGGGCTTTATTGCAAGGAATAGGTTCCTGGGTTAGTGGTTCTGTTGTGTGGTATGTAGTTGCTGATGAGTATTTGCTTCCGGTTGGGGGGCTGTCTGTAGGCAAGGACTGACCTGTCTCCCAAAATTTGTGAGAGTGATGGGTCGTCCTTAAGGATAGGTTGTAGATCTTTGATAATGTGTTGGAGAGGTTTTAGTTGGGAGCTGAAGGTGACGGCTAGTGGCGTTCTGTTATTTTCTTTGTTAGGCCTGTCCTGTAGTAGGTGACTTCCGGGACTCTTCTGGCTCTGTCAATCTGTTTCTTCACTTCAGCAGGTGGGTATTGTAGTTGTAAGAACGCTTGATAGAGATCTTGTAGGTGTTTGTCTCTGTCTGAGGGGTTGGAGCAAATGCGGTTGTATCGCAGAGCTTGGCTGTAGACAATGGATCATGTGGTGTGGTCAGGGTGAAAGCTGGAGGCATGTAGATAGGAATAGCGGTCAGTAGGATTCCGGTATAGGGTGGTGTTTATGTGACCATCGCTTATTAGCACCGTAGTGTCCAGGAAGTGGATCTCTTGTGCGGACTGGTCCAGGCTGAGGTAGATGGTGGGTTGGAAATTGTTGAAATCATGGTGGAATTCCTCAAGGGCTTCTTTTCCATGGGTCCAGATGATGAAGATGTCATCAATATAGCGCAAGTAGAGTGGGGGTATTAGGGGACGAGAGCTAAGGAAGCGTGTTCTAAATCAGCCATAAAAATGTTGGCACACTGTGGGGCCATGCGGGTACCCATAGCAGTGCCGCTGATTTGAAGGTATACATTGTCTCCAAATGTGAAATAGTTGTAGGTGAGGACAAAGTCACAAAGTTCAGCCACCAGGTTTGCCGTGACATTATCGGGGATAGTGTTCCTGATGGCTTGTAGTCCACCTTTGTGTGGAATGTTGGTGTAGAGGGCTTCTACATCCATAGTGGCCAGGATGGTGTTATCAGGAAGATCACCGATGGATTGTAGTTTCCTCAGGAAGTCAGTGGTGTCTCGAAGGTAGCTGGGAGTGCTGGTAGCGTAGGGCCTGAGGAGGGAGTCTACATAGCCAGACAATCCTGCTGTCAGGGTGCCAATGCCTGAGATGATGGGGCGCCCAGGATTTCCAGGTTTATGGATCTTGGGTAGTAGATAGAATGTCCCAGGTCCAGGGGTGTGTCTGTGCGGATTTGATCTTGTGCTTTTTCAGGGAGTTTCTTGAGCAAATTCTGTAGTTTCTTTTGGTAACCCTCAGTGGGATCAGAGGGTAATGGCTTGTAGAAAGTGGTGTTGGAGAGCTGCTGAGTAGCTTCTTGTTCATATTCCAACCTATTCATGATGACAACAGCACGTCCTTTGTCAGCCTTTTTGATTATGATGTCAGAGTTGTTTCTGAGGCTGTGGATGGCATTGTGTTCTGCACGGCTGAGGTTGTGGGGTAAGTGATGCTGCTTTTCCGCAATTTCAGCCTGTGCACGTCGGCGGAAGCACTCTATGTAGAAGTCCAGTCTGTTGTTTCGACCTTCAGGAGGAGTCCACGCAGAATCCTTCTTTTTGTAATGTTGGTAGGAAGGATTCTGTGGGTTAGTATGTTGTTCAGAGGAGTGTTGGAAATATTCCTTGAGTCGGAGACATCGAAAATAGGATTCTAGGTCACCACAGAACTGTATCATGTTTGTGGGGGTGGAGGGGCAGAAGGAGAGGCCCCGAGATAGGACAGCTTCTTCTGCTGGGCTAAGAGTATAGTTGGATAGATTAACAATATTGCTGGGTGGGTTGAGGGAACCATTGCTGTGGCCCCTTGTGGCATGTAGTAGTTTAGAAATTTTAGTGTCCTTTTTCTTTTGTAGAGAAGCAAAGTGTGTGTTGTAAATGGCTTATCTAGTTTTAGTAAAGTCCAGCCACGAGGAAGTTTGTGTGGAAGGTTGGTTTTTTATTAGAGTATCCAGTTTTGAGAGCTCATTCTTAATCTTTCTCTGTTTGCTGTAGAGGATGTTGATCAGGTGGTTCCGCAGTTTCTTTGAGAGTGTGCGGCACAAGCTGTCAGCATAGTCTGTGTGGTATGTAGATTGTAATGGATTTTTTACCTTCAGTCCTTTTGGTACAATGTCCATCTGTTTGCATTTGGAGAGGAAGATTATGTCTGTCTGTATCTGTACAAGTTTTTTCATGCAGTTGATGGATTTCCACTCCATACGGCTAAATGCAGTGCCTTGCATAATGACAGGTTTCAGAGTAGCAGCCGTGTTAGTCTGTATTCGCAAAAAGAAAAGGAGTACTTGTGGCACCTTAGAGACTAACCAATTTATTTGAGAAAATAACAGAACGCCGCTAGCCATCACCTTCAGGGCCCAACTAAAACCTCTTCAACGCATTATCAAGGATCTACAACCTATCCTGAAGGACGACCCATCACTCTCACAAATTTTGGGAGACAGGCTAGTCCTTGCCTACAGATAGCCCCCCAACCGGAAGCAAATACTCATCAGCAACTACATACCACACAACAGAACCACTAACCCAGGAACCTATTCCTTGCAACAAAGCCCGTTGCCAACTGTGCCCACATATCTATTCAGGGGACACCATCACAGGGCCTAATAACATCAGCCACACTATCAGAGGCTCGTTCACCTGCACATCTACCAATGTGATATATGCCATCATGTGCCAGCAATGCCCCTCTGCCATGTACATTGGTCAAACTGGACAGTCTCTACGTAAAAGAATAAATGGACACAAATCAGATGTCAAGAATTATACATAAACCAGTCAGAGAACACTTCAATCTCTCTGGTCACCCAATTACAGACATGAAAGTTGCGATATTACAACAGAAAAACTTCAAAACCAGACTCCAGCGAGAAACTGCTGAATTGGAATTCATTTGCAAATTGGATACAATTAACTTAGGTTTGAATAGAGACTGGGAGTGGCTCAGTCATTATGCAAGGTAACCTATTTCCCCTTGTTTATTCCTACCCCCGTGGCCCCTCCCACGTTCTTGTTAAACCCTGGATTTATGCTGGAAATGGCCCACCTTAATTATCATACACATTGTAAGGAGAGTGATCACTTTAGATAAGCTATTACCAGCAGGAGAGTGGGGTGGGGGGAGAGAAAACCTTTTGAAGTGATAAACACCCAGTTTTTCATGGTCTGTGTGTATAAAAATATTCTCACTGCATTTTCCACTTTTATGCATCCGATGAAGTGAGCTGTAGCTCACGAAAGCTTATGCTCAAATAAATTGGTTAGTCTCTAAGGTGCCATAAGTACTCCTTTTCTTCTTAAAGGACCAATTTTAATTTGTTTTGACTTATAAATTAATGGATTTACTTCTAAATTCTCAAAAATGTATTCTATACTCAAAGAGTAACTGCTGCAATTTTATGGTGGATAAGCTGAAACAAAGAGATTGAATCACTGCTTTAAGTGCAAAAATCAGCCAAGACGGTGGAGCCACAAATGGAAATTCCATAATTGTAGAAGGGCAGTAGAAAGGCAAAATTAGGCCACACAAATAATCTTAGCTCTGCCCTGTAGTGACGCCATGAGGGAAAAGGGAAAAAAAGTCTTTAAAAACAATTTAATCTAATCTGGGATCAAAGCCACTAAAATACTTCAATAGTAATTAAATGGTTATTGCAGTATGCAAAGTTAAGGTCGTTCATGTTCCATCACTTTTTAAAATTTCTTTTAAGTGTAACTTTAACTCTGAATTTCTTTGGTTTATAATGCTTGGTTTCAGGATAATTGCAACATCTCTGTAATGTATTTTACCTTAAATTATTGATATGTGCTTTCAGCCTTAACTGCATTTAACCCATTTTTCCTCGGGGAATATTAAGATTGCATTCAGCTTTTCACCTAATGCAGGAATTCAACCTGTTTAGTTTGAAGAATACATTGTATCAAACCAAAACTTATAGCACCTAATATGTGGATAAAGTTTGCATCTTTGTGGGATTTTCAACTAAATCTATTACTTAGTGTATGGATTAAATTTAATTAAGAATCCCATTTTTTTTCCAGTATCTGAGCTGTATCAGACTCTTTTCTCATAACAAACATGATCAACAGTATAACACAAAATCTCAGTTATGAACTTGTACTTCCCCCTAAACACATAACCCACTACACACTAACCTGGGCACATATGTCAATCCAAAATGTTTGCTAAGGTTATAATTAAGGTTTTACATTATAATGTAAAGTAGAGTAATTTGTTTCAGGTAATGTATTTCTTTGATTTTTTGGAGACAGAAGGAAGTTCTTTGCCAAGATGCTGAGTCTGTCAGTGGAAATACACTGTATGGTTAAGTGGTCTCCCATGACTTAGTATTATTTTGCTTTGTAGAATTTGGCATGGGGAATGTCACATTTATGCAGCCTTAATTCTTTTTAAACTAAGATTTTGTTTTTTATAATACATAGACTTGCATGCTTAAACACACAGAAATCACTTCACACAGCACTGAAATTCAGCCACTTCCTGGTTGGGAATGCAGCATCAGCATCTTAACAGAGCCCAACAACACTAAATAATAGTTTAGAACAGGGGGAGCAAAGTACTGTACATATTTGAAACTGAAGGATAATGTTAGTAGCTATCAGCTATTACTTAAGTTGGAATTTTCCAAGGATATGGATTTAATGTCTGTAGTCTTGCAAAATTGCTAAGGGAACCATAATAGACTATATTGGTTTTATGTGTTATCAAAAAGACAGCACCTGCGGCAACACCGTGCACTCTTACATGAGGCAGAGGCAATGGGATAGCACTGAACCAGAGGAGAGAGCAACACTAATTTTTGTAGCCCTTTGCATTTCTTTTGGAGATCTCCCAAATGAAACCTACCAGGTCCAATACTGCTTCCCTTGTGAGGCAAGATAAGTACATAGTTTGGTAAGTGAAGTTACTCCAGATTTACAAAGCAGTTAATTTGAACATAATTCAACCCAAAGAGTTTAAAGCACCATTTTGGAGTATTTCTCTATTAGGGGTTATAGCATATCCTGTCTACATTTGCCTGGGCTTCATCCCTGTAGGCATACAAACATATGCTTAGGCAAGCTCCATCTGCCCAGAGTCACACTAGTTCTGGGAGAGCAGTTCAGATGGAAATCTGAACCCTCGTCAGCCATCTGCATTTGAAATTGCCAGACAGAGCTTACAGTTTGAATCTTAGCATGGCTGAAGCATGAGGGAGTGTGGTATACAGATGTACTGACAGAACGGCGTACCTAAGGCAGCACATCTCAGGAATTGTCAATGAGCTCATGGAAGGAAGAGGATGAGGGGGTGTGAAGAAGGATCAGAAAGAGTTGATTTTAAAGGACCAGTCAATGATTTCTGAAGAAATCTTTAAGCGAGTGCTTTCAATTTCGGCTTCGGTTCATTAAATCTTCCCCTGTGTTTTATATTACAGTAAGTATCCAACCTGTGAAGCAAACAGTGAAGGATGCTGGACTTAAATTTTTGTTTTATGGGAACTTATATACTGATCTGCATAGTTCATTAGTTTCAGTACACAAGCAAATACTAGTCTGATGGGCTCACTGCATGGTCTATCTGCCTACCTTAGCAATAAGAGCCAAATCAAGGTCCTATTTACTGTAAAATGGGACTACCCACCAGGGCTGGATTTAGGGGGAGGCAAACAAGGTGACTGCCTGGGGTGCCAGGCTTGGGGGGCAATGGGCTTGGAGTGCTGTTTTTTTTGTTAGCGACAAAAGGGAAAATAGAAAGTTTGAAGTAACACGTTTCAGGTATTCCATATGTAGATTCATTTTTCACTAACTTCCTGGAATGTTCTGGACCTTTGTAGAATCTTGTGGAACCTTCCAGAGAACTGCGTTTTCCTCGAACCTCCTAGAATGTTGTCAGCCATGCCCTTGCAGGTATATAAGGAATGGGGTGTCTCCAGTCAGTCAGTGAGATATAAGGACAAAATGAAGTGAAGTGGGAGCCCAGCTGCAATATTGTGAACCTTGTTTTATTGTTTAATTGTGAAAGTGTACTTGTGTTTTAAGACTCGAAAAGTGAGTCCAGGCTCAAGCTGAATAAATGAATAGATACAGAAAACCAACATATTATTAATGTAGCGTGCTCAAGCGTCTGATCTCAATTACCCTCTTCCTTGCAAAGAATAGTTTGGCTTTCCGAACTTCGTCAGATAAGTTGTTCACTGAACATAACGGTAATTTCTTCGGTTAGGTAGAGCTCCCTGGAAATACGACGATGTCATGCATGATCACCTATGTCAAGTAGTTCGTAAAGAAGCTATGGACCATTACTGCAGCAAAACAATTCAAAATGAACTGATTGATCTTATGGCAAGGAAGGTGCTTGAAAACATATTGATGCACCTTGGCAAAGCGAAGTACTATGCAGTAATAATAGACTGCATTCCTGACATGAGTCACAGGGAAAAGATGTCATTTATAGTAAGATCTGTTGACGATGAGGATGGCTGTATCAAGTAAAGGAACACTTTATCTGTTCCCAGTCTGTGGACGACTGTACAAGGTCTAGTTCTAACAGGGCTGTTTATGAATGTTTTAAATGAGAATAAAATAATGTTTCAGGACTGCCATGGCCAAGGCTACGACAATGGCACGAACATGGAGGAAAGAAACAGCGGTGTCCTGGCAAGGGTCCTTGCGCTGAATCCAAGAGCTTTCTTCATGCCTTGTGGCTGCCGTTCCCTCAACCTGGTTGTGTCAGCTGCAGCATCCTCTTCTTCAGATTCAGTATCTCCCATGTGAGTACTGCAAAGGATACACATCCTGCTCTCAGCATCAGCTATCGGGTGGAAGGTCCTCATGGACAAATCTGATGGAGAAGCCCCTGAGTGACACTCACTGGGAGAGCTTCATGAACAGCATAAGGCCAGTGAGGTACCAAGTGACTGAGGTTTACGACGCCATGATGGAACTGGTGCAGTCAAGTAAAGCTGAGGTTGGAATCTGACACGAGGCACAAAGCCTAGCAAACCCGATCACTGACTTCAAATTTCTGATCTCAGTTGTGGTTTGGCACAATATCCTGTTCCAAGTAAACATTGTAAGGAAAGGCATTACAAACTCAGTCAATGGACAACGTAACATTACACTCCATATTCTTCATAGAAATATTGTTGTGATGTGAATATGGCGCAAGATGGGTCATGTAAGGAATTGGAAAGGTTATGATTTGCTGAATGTGATTATCCAATTTGTATACATGTGTCATTTCTGTATCTGAACTTAGGAATATTGACTATGTAACAATTACAACTGTGTGTGTACTTGGGGGAATGCCCACCAAACAGTAGGCAATCAGCCTGAAGGAGACATTTAAGAAGGACAATAGAACTTTGAAGATACTAATCTCCCACCACCCTACGAGCTTCCTGGGATGTTGCTTTGACACTGCAGGGTCATCTGATGATGTCACCTGGTCCAGAGTACCACCTTGGACACTGCTGGTATTTTTCCACTGGAAACAAAGGGTTCCCAACTTATGTAAATTCTATTTAAGGCTGGGGAATAAATCAATCAGGACTCTTCTCCATTGCCTCCCCCTCCAAGAAGGAAGATTGATAAAAAGACCAGAAGGGAAAGGGAGGGGCTGAGTCCAGGCTGAGACAGGGTCCAGTCTGTAAAGATAAATAACTGAAATTCTAAGCTACAAAAACTCTGCAACCTGCTTAAAACAATGATTAGGGTGAGAAATTACATTTTGTAACCTGTTTCTTGAGTGTATTAAGCTTAGTTTGCATGTTTCATTTTATTTGCTCAGTAACTGCTTTGTTCTGTTTGCTATCCCTTTAATCTCTTAAAATTTACCTTTTGTTGTTAATAAACTTATTTTTTGTTTATTACAAATCCCAGTTTGTACAATTCATATTTGGGGGTGTGGGGAGCTGTGCATATATCTCTCCACATTGAGGGAAAGGGCGAATTTTTATGAGCTTGTGCTGTGCAGATCTCTCTATACAACACAAGACAATATTATTTTGGGTTTACACTCCAAAGGAGGTATGCATGTGAGTGCTGAGTAAATCCCCGAGCTGAATCTTCCCACAGCTGGGTGTGGCCTTACCTGTGTGCGTGGTAGAGAAGGCTTGAGGGCCTGGCACAGCTAGGACAGGGTGAGGAAACCTAGACAGGTGGAACGGATGGATGCAGTGGGACCCCAACGCATTGGGTGGCATCCCGAACGGGGATGGGGTCCAACCCATCACAGACATCATGACAGCTACTACTTTGATGAGAAGTTGCCTTAATTTCGTTGTGGCCTATAGAGACAACAGATTTGAAGATGCCATCACTGCTGTCAAAGAAATGGTGAAAAACTTAGGAGTTGAGACTGTCTTCAAGGAAACTCATATTCATCAGAAGAAGAGACAGTTTGGTTACGAGGGCAGAGATGAGGTGACGGAAAACTCAGAAGAAAAAAATCACGAGGGAGTTTTTTTTCTCGCTCATTGACACTGCTCGAGTGTCCATTGAAGAAAGCGGCAAAGAGTCCTGTGGCACCTTATAGACTAACAGATGTATTGGAGCATAAGCTTTCATGGGTGAATACCCACTTCTTCAGATGCATGTGAAGAAGTGGGTATACACTCACAAAAGCTTATGCTCTAATATGTCTGTTAGTCTATAAGGTGCCCCAGGACTCTTTGCTGCTTTTACAGATCCAGACTAACACGGCTACCCCTCTGATACATTGAAGAAAGGTTCAGACAGATGAAGCCCCACAAAAAGAACTGGGGAGGAGGATGTGCGTATGACTTTAGTAAGCTGCCAGCAGACAGGAAAACTCTTGAACAATTGTACGGCCCTTCACCGGATGCTGACAAAATGCTCGGACATCAATGATGAAGACCTCTATGTCTAACTGGGCAACATCTGTCACATTTTGCCACACGGGAAGCACTCTCCACTCCACGTTTTCCAATTCATTCATGATGCAGAGCTGAAGGACACTTTTCCTAATGTGTGGATAGTTTTGACTATCACTGCCAGTCATAGTCGCGAGTGGTAAACGCAGCTTGTCAAAGCTCAGGCCCTTCGATTGACAATGGCCAATGAGAGATTGACATTGCTTGCTATTTTATCACTTTAAAATGCTGTTGGCCAGTCTTTGAATCTCTCTGATGCTGTGCTTCAGTTCACAAGGGCAAAGGAGAGGAAAGAGACCTTTTGAACTAAAGGACATGGGTAACATTCTAAGGCTGTCACCTATTGTAACTCTATTTAATACTGGTCCATGCAATGTTGGTGCACAGTTCAATTTCTTGATGTTAGTACATTTCTATTATTCTTAAAATTAAAATGTTTCTATAAGCTTAGAGGAAACATATTTTTATTTGCTTATATATGGCATGAATAAATACAGATTTACAGATCCTAGCATGCAAATTTATAATTTTATATGACAGGTATAAATCATGCATCAAAGCTGTGGAATGGGCTTCAAATGCAATGAAAAAATAAAGTATTCAAAAGTTTAACAAATGGAGGGGGGACACCAAAGACGCTCCTCACGTGGGGTGCCATTAGGTCTAGAGTCAGCCCTGCTGCTCACACAGATTACGCATGATAGGAGCATGAATAATTCCAACAGAAGAGGGTGCACAGAGGATCGCAAGGGGAGGAAGAAGGATTATTTTAGGGGATGCTACAGTGACTCCTAACACTTTACATTGTAAAACTTCTTCCAACCTTTTGTGAAGTGCTTTAGTTGATATTTCACAACACACCTTTCAAGATCCATGGATCCTACACATGCCTATCACAACATGTGGGGTACCTCATCCAGTACACTAAATGCCACCGTCATAACTATGTGGGTGAAACCAGATAATCACTACGCTCTCAAATGAACTCACACCGGAAAATGATAAAAGACAAAAACACCCTATCGCCTGTGGGTGAACACTTTTCACAAATTTCAGAGTAACAGCCGTGTTAGTCTGTATTCGCAAAAAGAAAAGGAGGACTTGTGGCACCTTAGAGACTAACCAATTTATTTGAGCATGAGCTTTCGTGAGCTACAGCTCACTTCATCGGATGCATACCGTGGAAACTGCAGCAGACTTTATATATACACAGAGAATATGAACCAATACCTCCTCCCACCCCACTGTCCTGCTGGTAATAGCTAGGAGAGTGAGTTTGTGTGTGTATGGGGGTGGGGGGGGATGTGAGAAAACCTGGATTTGTGCTGGAAATGGCCCACCTTGATTATCATGCACATTGTAGGGAGAATGGTCACTTTGGATGAGCTATTACCAGCAGGATAGTGAGTTTGTGTGTGTGGTTTTTGGGAGGGGGGTGAGGGGGTGAGAGAACCTGGATTTGTGCAGGAAATGGCCCAACTAGATTATCATGCACATTGTGTAAAGAGTTGTCACTTTGGATGGGCTATCACCAGCAGGAGAGTGAATTTGTGTGGGGGGGTGGAGGGTGAGAAAACCTGGATTTGTGCTGGAAATGGCCCAACCTGATGATCACTTTAGATAAGCTATTACCAGCAGGACAGTGGGGTGGGAGGAGGTATTGTTTCATATTCTCTGTGTGTATATAAAGTCTGCTGCAGTTTCCACGGTATGCATCCGATGAAGTGAGCTGTAGCTCACGAAAGCTCATGCTCAAATAAATTGGTTAGTCTCTAAGGTGCCACAAGTCCTCCTTTACTTTTCACAAAGAGATCAATCTATATCAGACCTAGCAGTCCTCATCCTCAAAGGAAGCCTGCACAACACTTTCAAAATACGAGCCTGGGAGCTTAAATTCATTACTTTACTAGACACTAAAAATCATGGACTGAACAGAGACACTGGATTTATGGTTTATTACAACAGTCTGTAACCCTCCAATTCCCTCTTTTTATCCTATGACTGATGAAGTGTTAACATGTCACTCTACCTTGAATGGTCCCTTACAATATGTGCTATCTACTTATGCTAAACACTCTTTTCCACCTTCAATTGTGCTGTGATGCTGGGATTATCTTTCCCAAACCTGAAGAAGAGCTCTGTGTGGCTTGAAAACTTGTGTCTCTCACCATTAAAAGACATTCCCCTCCCACCTTGTCTCACTAGCTAATGTAGTTCAGTAAGGTAGAGGCCTTGCTGCAATGCTGAAAGTCCCTGGCTATCTCCCTTGTTGATTATACAGGATGTCAGGGATGCTAGAGTCACACAAAATAGAATTTGTTTATGCCATTTGTCTTTTAAAAACCCTGGCATATTATACACAAATAAAATACGTTGAAAGAATATTACTAAGGTTGTGAATTCAAATACTTAAATGGGTGGAAGTGACAGAATTTAAGATGTCAATGAAACCTTAATTCATCTGCATATCCCTTATGACAGTTTTTGATTACATCACTTATTTGTTTCCCAGAGGATCCCTGCCGTGGTCGATGAAGAGTACCCGCTCAGTGAATGAGGCATCTTGTTCAATATTTGTTTCTGTCCTTACAATCAATGTGTAGCCCATGCCTTATTTATTACATACTATCCAAATCTTGCAATAAATACAGAACTCCACTTTGAATTAGGAGAGTATTATAATCATCTCCATTTTTACGATGGAGAAAACAAGACAGAAAAACAAAGCAACTTGCATAAAGCCATACATTGAATAAATCTTCTTACTGGATTGGGAACTTGCCAACCCCATTTTTGTTAGCCTCATCAGTAAAGTGCAGAACCTCAGACCACCAACAAATCTGGTCAGAGGGCAGTTGCCAGTGATATATGACCTTGTCTTTGGCCAATATCTCTTGCAAGCAGATGATGTCAGTGCCATAAGGACAGGATAAATTGCTGATAATGCTGTGTTTCGCTGCTAACAATTCCTGAACATTGAGCTGTAGTATTATCAGGATAGCCTGAGGGCTCAAACATTATGGGGTGGAATTGCAACAGGAATATGAGCTGGCAAGTGACACAGCCCTAGAAAGGACTTTGAATGTGGTCCGCAGGTTGGATCATCAGTTTCCCCGGTATGAACTGGGTACTTATGGGATGCGTAATGAGCACACTGATCCATTGTCCCCATTGCTCCATTGAATTAATGGAAGAGCCAGAATTTGAATGCAGGACTTCCTGACTTGAACTTCTATACCTATTCCGTTTGACCAACTGGATCTTCAGAGTCACTTTCTGCAGTTTTCACGCTGAAAACTTACTGATGATTGAAAATACAACCAAGCTTGCCCACAAAGAGATTTCCAACTGTCTAAGGAAGACAGAAGATCCTTGTTGGGGATTCTGTGCTAAGAACAGAAAGAACATTCTACGAGTGCAGATGGACAACAGGACAGGGTGCTTGCTATCTGTGTGGAGCCAAGACATGAGATGTCACTCTAAGACTTGATACACTTCTGAGGTTGGCAGGCTAGGATCCATTGGTGGGACCCACCCTGCCCTCCCTGTGGTAAAGCACAGCACAGGAACCTCTGCACTCCAGCTGACAGTAGGGGATGGTCAGCCAGAAGGGCCAAGGCAAAAGGCTCAGTCTGCTTTCACTGAGGATTGAACTTAGGACCAGGAAACTGACACGCTGCTGGCTGTGCTAAGAAGGCCCCTGCCACTGCCAGCTCCAGGCTCTCTGCCACCTGGCAGCACACTTTGGTTCAGCTGCAGGACAGCGTGTCACATCACCTGCCTGAAGGCAGAAACAGCCCACCTGGCTACCCCTGCCACTGGCCCCTCCAGAGAGCAGCCAAAATGGGTCAGACCAGTGCTCCAGCCTCATCTCCTTCTTCTGGGAGCCCACTTATGCTAGTGCCCCTTTTTGAGGTGAAATGGTACTGTGGTGGGTTTCTTTGGCATTTTCCCTCCACCTAGAATATTCCATTTAATTTCGTTATGGTGCTACTTCCGTAGCAGTTCAGTATAGAATCCATCATAATGAGGTCTAAATATGTTCCCCTATTCTGGGTGCAATTGATTTTGTGTTAGAAAATTAACTATCTGCAATGATGTTTTGCCTGTGGCTGCCTAAGCTCGCCCATATATGAGTACCTTAGTGAAATTCCCTTTATAACATGTTTTTTTCCTCATATTAGAGACATTTTTTTAAGAAGCTACTCATTCTGTTTTGATTATGTGTTGTTTCAAAGGCTGCTAGAAGTTCCCTGTCCTGATATTTTCTAGTTAGCATATAGATCCACATTCATTCAATATCCTGTGGCTCTTAGTTGTGAATTCTACATCTGGTAATATTGTCTTTAATGAGTACCAACCCCCCTTACATGTTTTACCCACTCTGTTCTTCTTAAACAAGTTGTTACTGGTGATTTTGACATTCCAATCATGTGACGCATCACACAAGGTTTTGGTACTGCCAGTTATATCAATTTTCTTCTCATCAGTGAGAACTTCCAGTTCCTCTTTCTTATTATATAGGCTCCTAATATTGGTATATAAACAATTAAAAATTTCTTCCTTTAAAATCTTTGCCCTCTCAGTTTAATATGTTCACATCACCTTGAGTTCTATATGTTTAAATGTTTGTTATACATTTGCCTCTTTAACACCTTCCTCTTATGTTGTTAGTTTAACATTCTGCTGACTGCTCCCACTTGTCTCCAAGGATATGTCCACACTGCAGTTAGATAGCCATGGCTGGTCCATGCCAGCTGACTTGGTCTTGGGCTAAGAGGCCATTTAATTGCAATGTAGATGGTTGGGCTTGGGTTGCAGCCTGAGCTCTGGTCCCCTGCATGGTGGGTGTAGACATACCCCTAGTCATACCTGACAAGATTAAATAACTTTTCTTCTTTGAGTGACTGCACATGTGTATGCCACTTTTGGTGGCACAGTCACGAGAAATTTTTCCTTCAGTGGTATCCGTTGGTATGGCCCAAACATCCTTTGCTGTCGCACACCGCTAATGCTGGTATAAAGCATCCAGCCAACCCCGCACTTCTTCAGTTCCTTCTTACTTCCTGAGGTGGTTGCTTGAACTGATCTTGCCTTCACAAGCTTTCTCAGTGAGCTTTTCTCTATATATTGTAAATAGTTAGTTTTAGTGAAGTTATTATTCAACTAGTTAGTTATTGGTGTTTATCACTTTTTCATCTTATCCTCAGAGAGATGCCTCAGGCTTCAAGCTTCAAGCCCTGCATCTCCTGCAACAAGGGTATGCCCCTGAGCAACCCGCACTCAAACTGCTTGAGGTGCCTGGGGGAATCTCATATTGGGGACCATTGCTAGATCTGTAAGGACTTTGAGCCTCACGTGAAGAAGGATCAGGAGCCCAGGTTAACATTGCTGCTCATGCGGGGTGGAGGTTATGGGGAATTGAGACCTCCATCTGAGCGAGACAGGTCAGACTTGGCACCAAGTGCCTTGGCATCTGTAAGGAGTGCTCCTCCTACCATACCAGAGCCCCGGCACTGATCACCATCCCCAGTGCCTAGAAAAAGATATAAGAAACAGACTGCTGAAATGGGGCAATCCCCAGCAACAAAGGCTGCCAGGCAAGGGGATCAGAGTAGGGTGTTGTCTAAACCAAAGCACTTCTCTGCCAGGTACCGCAGAAGCCAGCCCCTGCAACTCTGGCACCTACATGGGTATTGTTGAGTCCCAAACTAGAAGAGACTTCCATATTGACAGCACCACTCTGTACTGATACTGTCTTTAAAAAAAAGGAGTACTGTGGCACCTCAGAGACGAACAAATTTATTTGAGCATAAGCTTTCGTGAGCTACAGCCCACTTCATCAGATGAAGTGAGCTGTAGCTCGCGAAAGCTTATGCTCAAATAAATTTGTTCGTCTCTGAGGTGCCACAAGTCCTCCTTTTCTTTTTGTGGATACAGACTAACACGGCTGTTACCCTGAAACCTGATACTGTCTTGGTACCAACCACACCGCAGGCATACCCTTTATTTCCCCCCCTCCGGGGGGGTCCCCTGTAGTGTCTGCAGCCAATGAGAGAGAAAGGCAGGGACATCAGAGCACAACTCCAAAATCAAAGGACTCAAAGAAGCTAGAAGCTTTGGTAGGAAAGTTTACTCTATAAACAGTGACAAGTTTTTAAAGTGCTTGTACACAAATGCTAGAAGTCTAAATAATAAGATGGGCGAACTAGAGTGCCTTGTGTTAAAGGAGGATATTGATATTCGACATTGGTGAGGCCTCATCTGGAGTACTGTGTCCCTATTCGACATTGGTGAGGCCTCATCTGGAGTACTGTGTCCAGTTTTGGGCCCCACACTTCAAGAAGGATGTGGATAAATTGGAGAGAGTCCAGCGAAGGGCAACAAAAATGATTAGGGGACTGGAACACATGAATTATGAGGAGAGGCTGAGGGAGCTGGGATTGTTTAGCCTGCAGAAGAGAAGAATGAGGGGGGATTTGATAGCTGCTTTCAACTACCTGAAAGGGGGTTCCAAAGAGGATGGATCTAGACTGTTCTCAGTGGTGGCAGATGACAGAACAAGGAGCAATGGTCTCAAGTTGCAGTGGGGGAGATCTAGGTTGGATATTAGGAAACACTATTTCACTAGGAGGGTGGTGAAGCACTGGAATGGGTTACCTAGGGAGGTGGCAGAATCTCCATCCTTTGAGGTTTTTAAGGTCAGGCTTGACAAAGCCCTGGCTGGGATGATTTAGTTGGGGTTGGTCCTGCTTTGAGCAGGGGTTGGACTAGAAAACCTCCTGAGGTCTTTTCCAACCCTGATATTCTATGATTCTATGATTCTATGATATAATAGGCATCACAGAAACCTGGTGGAGTGAGCACAATCATTGGTTTCAGAGTAACAGCCGTGTTAGTCTGTATTCGCAAAAAGAAAAGGAGTACTTGTGGCACCTTAGAGACTAACCAATTTATTAGAGCATAAGCTTTCGTGAGCTACAGCCCACTTCATCAGATGCATATCGTGGAAACTGCAGCAGACTTTATATATACACAGAGAATATGAACCAATACCTCCTCCCACCCCACTGTCCTGCTGGTAATAGCTTATCTAAAGTGATCATCAGGTGGGCCATTTCCAGCACAGATCCAGGTTTTCTCACCCTCCACCCCCCACACAAATTCACTCTCCTGCTGGTGATAGCCCATCCAAAGTGACAACTCTTTACACAATGTGCATGACAATCAAGTTGGGCTATTTCCTGCACAAATCCAGGTTTTCTCACATCCCCCCCACCCCCATACACACACAAACTCAGGAAATAGCCCAACTTGATTGTCATGCACAGAACAGGTCGGGATGGTGGGGGGGGGGAGAATGGCACTACATGTAAAAGAAAATGTAGAATCAAATGAAATAAAAATCTTAAATGAATCCACATGCTCCATAGAATCTCTCTGGACAGTAATTCCAGGCTCTACTAAGAATATAACAGTAGGGATCTATTATCGACCACCTGACCAGGACAGTGATAGTGACGATGAAATGCTAAGGGAGATTAGCGAGGCTATCAAAATAAAGAACTCAGTAATAGTGGGGGATTTCAATTATCCCCATATTGACTGGGGACATGTCACCTCAGGACGAAATGCAGGGACAAAATTTCTCGATCCTTTCAATGGCGGCTTCTCGGAGCAGCTGATACAGGAACCCCCCAGGGGAGAGGCAACTCTCGATCCAGTCCCGAGTGGGGCGCAGGATCTGGTCCCAGAGGGGACTATAACAGGACCGCTTGGAAATAGTGACCATAATATAACAACATCTAACATCCCTGTGGTGGGCGAACACCTCAACTGCCCAACACTGTGGCATTTAATTTCAGAAAGGGGAACTATGCAAAAATGAGGAGGTCAGTTAAACAGAAATTAAGAGGTCCAGTGACTAGAGTGAAATCCCTGCAAGCTGCATGGACACTTTTCAAAGACACCATAGTAGAGGCTCAACTTAAATGCATACCCCCAATTAAAAAACACAGTAAAAGAACTAAAAAAGAGACACCGTGGCTTAACAACCATGTAAAAGAAGCAGTGAGAGATAAAAAGGCATCTTTTAAAAAGTAGAAATCAAATCCTAGTGAGGTAAATAGAAAGGAGCATAAGCACTGCCAAATTAAATGTAAAAATGTAATAAGGAAAGCCAAAAAGGAGTTTGAAGAACAGCTAGCCCAAAACTCAAAGGTAATAACAAAATGTTTTTTAAGGACATCAGAAGCAGGAAGCCTGCTAAACAACCAGTGGGGCCCCTGGACGATCAAGATACAAAAGGAGCACTTAAAGACGATAAAGTCATTTCGGAGAAACTAAATGAATTCTTTGCTTCAGTCTTCATGGCTGAGGATGTTAGGGAGATTCCCAAACCTGAGCTGTCTTTTGTAGGTGACAAATCTTAGGAATTGTCACAGATTGAAGTGTCACTAGAGGAGGTTTTGGAATTAATTGAGAAACTTAACAGGAACAAGTCACCGGGACCAGATGGCATTCACCCAAGAGTTCTGAAGAAACTCAAATGTGAAATTGCGGAACTATTAACTATAGTTTGTAACCTGACCTTTAAATCAGCTACTGTACCCAATGATTGGAAGATAGCTAATGTAACGCCAATATTTAAGAAGGGCTCTAGAGGTGATCCTGGCAATTACAGACCGGTAAATCTAACGTCAGTACCGGGCAAATTAGTTGAAACAATAGTAAAGAATAAAATTGTCAGACACATAGAAGAACATAAATTGTTGGGCAAAAGTCAGCATGGTTTCTGTAAAGGGAGATCATGTCTTACTAACGTATTAGAGTTCTTTGAGGGGGTCAACAAACATGTGGACAAAGGGGAGCCAGTGGACATAGTGTACTTAGATTTTCAGAAAGCCTTTGACAAGGTCCCTCACCAAAGGCTCTTATGTAAATTAAGTTGCCATGGGATAAGAGGGAAGATCCTTTTATGGATTGAGAACTGGTTAAAAGACAGGGAACAAAGGGTAGGAATAAATGGTAAATAAATGGTAAATGGAGAGGGGTAACTAGTGGTGTTCCCCACGGGTCAGTCCTAGGACCAATCCTATTCAACCTATTCATAAACGATCTGGAGAAAGAGGTAAACAGTGAGGTGGCAAAGTTTGCAGACGATACTAAACTGCTCAAGATAGTTAAGACCAAAGCAGACTGTGAAGATCTTCAGAAAGATCTCACAAAGCTAAGTGATTAGGCAACAAAATGGCAAATGAAATTTAATGTGGATAAATGTAAAGTAATGCACATTGGAAAAAATAACCCCAACTATACATACAATATGATGGGGCTAATTTAGCTACAACTAATCAGGAGAAAGATCTTGGAGTCATCGTGGATAGTTCTATAAAGACGTCCATGCAGTGTGCAGCAGCAGTCAAAAAAGCAAATGGGATGTTAGGAATCATTAAAAAAGCGATAAAGAATAAGACGGAGAATATCTTATTGCCTTTATATAAATCCATGGTACACCCACATCTTGAATACTGCGTACAGATGTGGTCCCCTCATCTCAAAAAAGATATACTGGCATTCGAAAAGGTTCAGAAAAGGGCAACTAAAATGATTAGGGGTTTGGAACGGGTCCCATACGAAGAAAGTTTAAAGAGGCTAGGACTTTTCAGCTTGGAAAAGAGGAGACTAAGGCGGGATATGATAGAGGTATATAAAATCATGAGTGGTGTGGAGAAAGTGATTAAAGAAAAGTTATTTACTTGTTCCCATAATATAAGAACTAGGGGCCACCAAATGAAATTAATGGGTAGCAGGTTTAAAACAAATAAAAGGAAGTTCTTCTTCACTCAGCGCACAGTCAACCTGTGGAACTCCTTGCCTGAGGAGGTTGTGAAGGCTAGGACTATAACAGGGTTTAAAAGAGAACTGGATAAATTCATGCAGGTTAAGTCCATTAATGGCTATTAGCCAGGATGGGTAAGGAATGGTGTCCCTAGCCTCTGTTTATCAGAGGGTGGATGGGTGTCAGGAGAAAGATCACTAGATCATTACCTGTTAGGTTCACGCCCTCTGGGGCAACTGGCATTGGCCACTATCGGTAGACAGGATACTGGGCTAGATGGACCTTTGGTCTGACCCAGTATGGCCGTTCTTATGTTCTTACCGGGGGGTTACAACTCAGAGCTGCAAACCAGCAGTCGCTACTGGGACTGCATGTAAAAGTTCAAAGACTTGCTTCCATTAGAGGCTAGGCAGGAGTTCTCCTCACTTCTGGAGGAGAAAGGGAAAGCCAGTGGCGAGGGCCGCTTTACAGGCTGCATGGGATGTAGCTGACTTCAGCAGTGGCCATGTGTAGGAGTTCATAGTTACAGCCCTCTGGGTTCCTGCAGAAGGTCCAACAGACTGTTCAGGGTCTGTTCTTTGAAGGAGCTTCATTCTTTTCAGAGCAGAAAATGTGATGCTTCATGATCTAAAAGACTCGAGATTGACCACAAAGTTACTTGGGTTGTGCACCCCAGCCCCTTCAAAGAAGCACTACAGGCCTCATCAGCCCCTTCGGTACTCTGCCCCAGCTTTCTGTCAGGACCTGTAGAGGAAGAGAAATAGGGGTCATAAGTGTAGGCCACCATCCTGTTCTACCTCAACATCAATGCCTGTCCCACCCAGACATCCAGGGGGTTCTAAGGTGTTTAGGATGGCAGACCAGTTCCCATGATGCCAGACCCTGTTTTTTCTTTATTTCCAAACCACCTTTCCCACTTGCTCAGTGCTTGGCTTCATATCACCTTGGGTTTTGAGCACTGTAGAGGTGGGATACACCCTTCAGTTAATTTCTTTAGATGTATCATTTCAAAGGATCTTTTTAGGAGCTGGTTTACCTGCTTGGTCTCTCTCTTTGTCCCAAGAGGGAACCAACAAAGAGAGCACAAACAAAATCTCCCCCTCCCCACTCCAAGATTTGAAAGTATTTTCTTTCCCCATTGGTCCTTCTGGTCAGGTGCCAACTAGGTTAATTGAACTGATTAACCCCTTACAGGTAAGTGATTCTGTACCTCTGGCCAGGAGGGATTTTATGTAACTGAATACATAAAGTTTGTTACCCGTCCCTTTATATTTATGACAGGGCCTTTGGTCTTGTGCAGAGTTCTCTCTTCATATCGCAGTCAGAGAGCTCAGAGTCATTTGTCTTGCCTGTCAGAGGTTCCTCACATCAAGGGCAAAAGTTAATTTGTCCTTATGGACAATAGAGCAGCCCTGTTTTACCTAAACAAGCAGGAAAGAGCTCTCTCTTCCCTCCTTTGTCAGGAAGCAATTGACCTATGGGAATTTTGTATAGCCCATTCAATCAACCTCAAGGCCTCTTATCTTTTGGGGCACAGAATAAGCTGGCAGATCACCTAAATGTGTTTTTCTCCAGTCACCATGAGTGGTCTCTTTGCCAGGATGTAGCCAGAGACATTTTCCAGTGCTGGGGAACTTCACATATAGACCTGTTGTGAACAAGTACCGCAAAATGTCACCAATTCTGCTCCCTTCAGGGCCACAGTCTGGATTCCATCAAAGACGCCTTCCTGCTACCCTGGATGGGACAGCTTTATTATGCTTTCCTCCAATCCCACTCCTTCACAGAGTGTTACTAAAGATCAAATGGAACCATGCCTGCATTATATTAATAGTCCCATCCATGCTCTGCTAGACCTCAGTGGTGACTCCAATCTCATTCCCATTACTGGATTTGATTTGGATTTGATTTGATTTGCTGGATTTGATCTCTCAGGATCATAGTCGGCTGCCCCACCCAAATCTAAGCTCCCTTCATTTAACAGCCTGGAAGCTTCATGGCTAAATCCCAGAGAACAGGCTTGCTGAGAGCAAGTTTGCCAGGTCTTACTAAGTAGTAGAAAACCTTCCACTGGGGCCACTAACCTGTCAAAATGGGAGTGATTCTCGGTCTGGGCTTCCCAAACCAGAATCTTGCCGATGTATTCCTCCATTTAAAATATACTTGACTATTTTATTACACCTGAAACAGCAAGGCCTAGTGATTTCCTCTACCAAGGTCCACCTGGCAGCAAAATCAGCTTTCCATCCTCGGGTCAGATTCCTCGAAGGCCTAGAAAAGTTGCACCATCAAGTAAGGGAACCTGTCTTCCCATAGGACCTGGGCCTAGTCTTGTCAAAACTTACAGGACCACCATTTGAGCCACTAGGAATGTGTTTCTTACTATTCCTCTTCTGGAAGGTGGCTTTTCTAATTGCCATCACTTTGCCAGAAGAGTCTCTGAACGCCATGCCCTCACATCGGAGCTGCTGTACACACTCTTTTTTAAGGATTAGGTGTATTTACATCCTCACCCCCATTTCCTCCCCAAAGTAGTTCAGCAATTTCAGAGCCATCAGGTTTTGTCTTACCCAAAACCTCATGCAAATAAGGATGAGCCACGACTTTACTCATTGGATGTTAGATGAACGCTCGCATTCTATATAGAAAGGAGAAGTTTCTATATAGAAAGCACACCCAACTGTTCATGGCTGTAACAGACAGAATATGAGGTCTTCCAATCTCTTCACAAAGAGTTTCATCCTGAATAAGTTTGTTTATTTGCACTTGTTGTGATCAGGGAGGTGTTTTACCGGCAAGTAACCTAACTGCTCATTCTACAAGATTGCAAGCATCCTCAGCGGCATTCTCAGTGCAGATCCCTATTCAGGATATTTGCAAAGCAACGACCTGGTCATCAGTGCACATGTTCTCCTCTCACTACACCATCACCGACTATTTAGGGAGGATGGCAAATTTGATTGGGCTGTGTTGTGATCTGTGTGTACATGGATTCTGATCCTTCTGCCTATATCACTGTTGGGAATCACCAAGAGTGGAATGCACATGTGCAATCACTCAAAGAAGAAAAAACAGTTACTGACATTTCACAACTGGTGTTCTTCGAGATGTGTTGCACATCTCCAATCTACGACTCGCCCTCCTACCCCTCTGCATTGGAGTTTGTGGAAAGAAGAACTAAGGGGACGTGGGGTCAGCTTGGCACTTGATACCAGTATTAGCAGCACGTGGCAGCATAGGGTGCTCGAGCCATCCCAATGGGTGCCACTGAGGGGAAAATTTCCAGTGACTGTGTGCAGGGTTCACGCACACTAAGGGTATGTCTACACTACGGAATAAGGTCGAATTTATAGAAGTTGGTTTTTTAGAAATCGGTTTTATATATTCGAGTGTGTGTGTCCCCACAGAAAATGCTCTAAGTGCATTAAGTGCATTAACTCGGTGGAGTGCTTCCACAGTACCGAGGCTAGAGTCGACTTCCGGAGCGTTGCACTGTGGGTAGCTATCCCACAGTTCCCACAGTCTCCGCTGCCCATTGGAATTCTGGGTTGAGATCCCAATGCCTGATGGGGCTAAAACATTGTCGCGGGTGGTTCTGGGTACATATCGTCAGGCCCCCGTTCCCTCCCTCCCTCCATGAAAGCAAGGGCAGACAATCATTTCGCGCCTTTTTTCCTGAGTTACCTGTGCAGACGCCATACCACTGCAAGCATGGAGCCCGCTCAGGTAACCGTCACCCTATGTCTCCTGGGTGCTGGCAGACGCGGTACTGCATTGCTACGCAGTAGCAGCAACCCCTTGCCTTGTGGCAGCAGACGGTACAGTACGACTGGTAGCCGTCATCGTCATGTCCGAGGTGCTCCTGGCCACGTCGGCTGGGAGCGCCTGGGCAGACATGGGCGCAGGGACTAAATCTGGAGTGACTTGACCAGGTCATTCTCTTTAGTCCTGCAGTCAGTCCTATTGAACCATCTTATGGTGAGCGGGCAGGCGATACGGACTGCTAGCAGTCGTACTGTACCATCTTCTGCCGAGCAGCCATGAGATGTGGATGGCATGCAGTCTTTCTGCACCGTCTGCTGCCAGCCAAAGATGTAAAAGATAGATGGAGTGGATCAAAACAAGAAATAGACCAGATTTGTTTTGTACTCATTTGCTTCCCCCCCTCCCCTGTCTAGAGGACTCATTCTTCTAGATCACACTGCAGTCACTCACAGAGAAGGTGCAGCGAGTTAAATCTAGCCATGTATCAATCAGAGGCCAGGCTAACCTTCTTGTTCCAATAAGGACAATAATTTAGGTGCACCATTTCTTATTGGAACCCTCCGTGAAGTCCTGCCTGAAATACTCCTTGATGTACAGGCACCCCCTTTGTTGATTTTAGCTCCCTGAAGCCAACCCTGTAAGCCATGTCGTCAGTCGCCCCTCCCTCCGTCAGAGCAACGGCAGACAATCGTTCCGCGCCTTTTTTCTGTGCAGACGCCATACCAAGGCAAGCATGGAGGCCGCTCAGCTCACTTTGGCAATTAGGAGCACATTAAACACCACACGCATTATCCAGCAGTATATGCAGCACCAGAACCTGGCAAAGCGATACCGGGCGAGGAGGCGACGTCAGCGCGGTCACGTGAGTGATCAGGACATGGACACAGATTTCTCTGAAAGCATGGGCCCCGCCAATGCATGCATCATGGTCCTAATGGGGCAGGTTCATGCTGTGGAACGCCGATTCTGGGCTCGGGAAACAAGCACAGACTGGTGGGACCGCATAGTGTTGCAGGTCTGGGACGATTCCCAGTGGCTGCGAAACTTTCGCATGCGTAAGGGCACTTTCATGGAACTTTGTGACTTGCTTTCCCCTGCCCTGAGGCGCATGAATACCAAGATGAGAGCAGCCCTCACAGTTGAGAAGCGAGTGGCGATAGCCTTGTGGAAGCTTGCAACGCCAGACAGCTACCGGTCAGTTGGGAATCAATTTGGAGTGGGCAAATCTACTGTGGGGGCTGCTGTGATGCAAGTAGCCCACGCAATCAAAGATCTGCTGATATCAAGGGTAGTGACCCTGGGAAATGTGCAGGTCATAGTGGATGGCTTTGCTGCAATGGGATTCCCTAACTGTGGTGGGGCTATAGACGGAACCCATATCCCTATCTTGGCACCGGAGCACCAAGCCGCCGAGTACATAAACCGCAAGGGGTACTTTTCGATAGTGCTGCAAGCTCTGGTGGATCACAAGGGACGTTTCACCAACATCAACGTGGGATGGCCGGGAAAGGTGCATGATGCTCGCATCTTCAGGAACTCTGGTCTGTTTCAAAAGCTGCAGGAAGGGACTTTATTCCCAGACCAGAAAATAACTGTTGGGGATGTTGAAATGCCTATATGTATCCTTGGGGACCCAGCCTACCCCTTAATGCCATGGCTCATGAAGCCATACACAGGCAGCCTGGACAGTGGTCAGGAGCTGTTCAACTACAGGCTAAGCAAGTGCAGAATGGTGGTAGAATGTGCATTTGGACGTTTAAAGGCGCGCTGGCGCAGTTTACTGACTCGCTTAGACCTCAGCGAAACCAATATTCCCACTGTTATTACTGCTTGCTGTGTGCTCCACAATATCTGTGAGAGTAAGGGGGAGACGTTTATGGCGGGGTGGGAGGTTGAGGCAAATCGCCTGGCTGCTGGTTACGCTCAGCCAGACACCAGGGCGGTTAGAAGAGCACAGGAGGGCGCGGTACGCATCAGAGAAGCTTTGAAAACCAGTTTCATGACTGGCCAGGCTACGGTGTGAAAGTTCTGTTTGTTTCTCCTTGATGAAACCCCCCGCCCCTTGGTTCACTCTACTTCCCTGTAAGCTAACCACCCACCCCTCCTCCCTTCAATCACCGCTTGCAGAGGCAATAGTCATTGTTGCTTCACATTCATCACACAAATAGGGGGATGACTACCAAGGTAGCCCAAGAGGGGTGGTGGAGGAGGGAAGGAAAATGCCACACAGCACTTTAAGCACAGCACTTTAAAAGTTTACAACTTTAAAATTTATTGAATGACAGCCTTCTTTTTTTTTGGGCAATCCTCTGTGGTGGAGTGGCTGGTTGGCCGGAGGCCCCCCCACTGCGTTCTTGGGCGTTTGGGTGTGGAGGCTATGGAACTTGGGGAGGAGGGCGGTTGGTTACAGAGGGGCAGCAGTGGCAGTCTGTGCTCCAGCTGCCTTTGCTGCAGCTCAACCATACACTGGAGCATACTGGTTTGGTCCTGCAGCAGCCTCAGCATTGAATCCTGCCTCCTCTCATCACGCTGCCGCCACATTTGAGCTTCAGCCCTGCCTTCAGCCCGCCACTTACTCTCTTCAGCCAGCCACCTCTCCTCCCGGTCATTTTGTGCTTTCCTGCACTCTGACATTATTTGCCTCCACGCATTCGTCTGTGCTCTGTCAGTGTGGGAGGACAGCATGAGCTCGGAGAACATTTCATCGCGAGTGCGTTTTTTTTTCTTTCTAAGCTTCACTAGCCTCTGGGAAGGAGAAGATCCTGTGATCATTGAAACACATGCAGCTGGTGGAGAAAAAAAAAGGGACAGCGGTATTTAAAAAGACACATTTTATAAAACAGTGGCTACACTCTTTCAGGGTAAACCTTGCTGTTAACATTACATACATAGCACATGTGCTTTCGTTACAAGGTCGCATTTTGCCTCCTCCCACCGCGTGACTACCCCCTCAACCTTCCCCCCTCCCTGTGGCTAACAGCGGGGAACATTTCTGTTTAGCCACAGGCAAACAGCCCAGCAGGAATGGGCTCCTCTGAGTGTCCCCTGAAGAAAAGCACTCTATTTCAACCAGGTGACCATGAATTAGATCTCACTCTCCTGAGGATAACACAGAGAGATAAAGAACGGATGTTGTTTGAATGCCAGCAAACATACACTGCAATGCTTTGTTCTACAATGATTCCTGAGTACGTGTTACTGGCCTGGAGTGGTAAAGTGTCCTACCATGAAGGACGCAATAAGGCTGCCCTCCCCAGAAACCTTTTGCAAAGGCTTTAGGACTACATCTAGGAGAACTGCAAATGCCAGGGCAAAGTAATCCTTTCACATGCTTGCTTTTAAACCATGTATAGTATTTTAAAAGGTACACTCACCAGAGGTCCCTTCTCTGCCTGCTTGGTCCAGGAGGCAGCCTTGGGTGGGTTCGGGGGGTACTGGCTCCAGGTCTAGGGTGAGAAACAGTTCCTGGCTGTCAGGAAAACCGGTTTCTCCGCTTGCTTGCTGTGAGCTATTTACAACCTCCTCATCATCATCATCTTCTTCGTCCCCAAAACCTGCTTCCGTATTGCCTCCATCTCCATTGAAGGAGTCAAACAACACAGCTGGGGTAGTGGTGGCTGAACCCCCAAAAATGGCATGCAGCTCATCATAGAAGCGGCATGTTTGGGGCTCTGACCCAGAGCGGCTGTTCGCCTCTCTGGTTTTCTGGTAGGCTTGCCTCAGCTCCTTCAGTTTCACGCGGCACTGCTTCGGGTCCCTGTTATGGCCTCTGTCCTTCATGCCCTGGTAGATTTTGACAAAGGTTTTGGCATTTCGAAAACTGGAACGGAGTTCTGATAGCACAGATTCCTCTCCCCAAACAGCGATCAGATCCCGTACCTCCCGTTCGGTCCATGCTGGAGCTCTTTTGCGATTCTGGGACTCCATCATGGTCACCTGTGCTGATGAGCTCTGCATGGTCACCTGCAGCTTGCCACGCTGGCCAAACAGGAAATGAGATTCAAAAGTTCGCAGTTCTTTTCCTGTCTACCTGGCCAGTGCATCTGAGTTGAGAGTGCTGTCCAGAGCGGTCATAATGGAGCACTCTGGGATAGCTCCCGGAGGCCAATACCATCGAGTTGTGTCCACAGTACCCCAAATTCGAGCCGGCAACGTCGATTTAAGCGCTAATCCACTTGTCAGGGGTGGAGTAAGGAAATCGATTTTAAGAGCCCTTTAAGTCGAAATAAAGGGCTTCATTGTGTGGACGGGTGCAGGTTTACATCGATTTAACGCTGCTAAATTCGACCTAAAGTCCTAGTGTAGACCAGGGCTCAGAGTGGAATGGACATGTGCAACACATCTCAAAGAACAACAGTTATGAAAGGTCAGTAACTCTTTTTTTCCCCTTTCTGCTTTGGATTTACATGCTTCACATACTCATAGCAAATGCTCACTTCTCCTTTTTGGCATCACTGATAGCCATGCTACACATATTTACTTGCTTTTGTCTTTCTTCATACATCCATTTCTACAGCCCTTAATTATTTGAATTGTTCATCCCTCCAATCTGTCAATATCTTTCCCGTGCTGGGGAAGCCAGAGCTGAATGCAGTATTCTACAGCTGGCCCTTTTGGCTACATGTCATGGTTTTCACTGGCCCTTTAAGGCTGGGCGTGGAAGCCTCCAAGGCCTTTCCTGGGGCTTAACTGCAAAGAGAGAGCTGTGAAACATAAGCAGCATCCCCTGAGAGGGAAGAAGTGGTCCTGGGATGATAGTCTGTGGCTTGAGAGAGAGAGAGAGCTAAGGCTGCTGATTGTATAGGGCCTGGGACTGGAGCTTTGAATTGTGTGGAGGGCAAAGCTCTCCTCTTCTCTCGTACAGAAGGAATCCTGGTAAGTAAAGTACCAGGGCTGCTGTGATTTGTAGGCCTCCGCTATAGAGGATGCTGGGAAGGGAGACAGGATATAAGCTGCTGTTTCCCATGAAATAGGGGAGTTGTGGAGGGTCCTGAGTGGCAGAAACTCTCTCACAGAGCCAGGGAGAAAATGACCTGCTTAGTTTTTGGACCATAACCAGTGCTAGATCTCTGGGGAGAACCTGGATTGCACAATGCAGGGAAGAAACCCTGAGAAGGGGTGATTTTTTTTTGCATTTACTATCTTCTGATGAGATGTAAAACGGAAGTTCTGTCCTTTTCTTGGACAGTAAAGATCCCAAGATGTTTTTCACATGTGTAGGGGAGTGTCCCAGTCAAATTCAAACTTGGGAAATTGCATTATATTTCCCTAACATGTCCCATGTAGTTTCAAGTAGATACAGTATTCCGTTTTCTATCCCATCCTAAACTTTTGTGAGTGTTGCAGTGCACAAACAGCTTGGGGCATATTTACTGGTGTCCATCCATTGAAACTCTCCAGGGGGTGCAAGGGCCTGGAAGGCATAACTAGCATGCTGACATATTAACCGTGACATATAAACCGTGCATGCAACAGTGTGGAAGTTATCTCTCATATCAATTCGTGTGCCTCACTTACCCTACTTGAATGAACTGCCAGGAATGAATATGGCTGGAGATGCTTATCAGTGCACAGAAACACTGCACAAATGTTTAGGCTGGGGAAGGAGGGTTGTATCCTGAAAATGGATGGCACAGCCTGAAAATGGGGCATAGTCTATGCAAATAGGGGCATGGTCTTGGGGCCTGAACTTCCCCTCATGATGTGGGAGTAACGATGCTTATGGCTGACTAGCCAAGGAGCCAGATTCTGAGCTGCACCTCCCAAGAGATGCAACACAAAGATGACTTTACATCATTTTGGCACCTCCTGAATTCTGGGCTCAGTTGGGGGCATCTGGAGCTACTTTAATCTACAGTAGCTTCCTACACCTTCTTTGCATCACTCTGCAGGCCAGAATAGCTGCAATATAGGGCACTCCCACTACGTTTCTTCCTGCCCCACCATAAGAATCCTTCAATCTTTGGCACACCCCACCTGTAGAGCTGTGTGAGGGACCAATGAAGGACCTTTAGGCCTGCGTTACCCTTATTGGGAAGTCCCCTTGCACTGGGGTATTTCCTAAGAGCCACCTCCATTAGCTACAGTGGCATAAAGTGAGTGGATGAAGAATAGGGGTTGTGTCTAATTGATACTTTGAAAAGTGGGTTTGTGCTCAGGATCAAGAAAATGGAGTACCCCAGTTCCATCCATTCCTTCCACATGCTGGTCGCTAATAGCTTATATACCCTGCAGCAAACTCTGCAATAGCTTTAGTAATGTTTTGTATTATTTGTTTCTAATTCTGCAAACCTGACCTCCTTGTACTGAGGAATGTGATACGAGAAGAACGATAAGAGCCTGCCTTTGTTCTATGCTGCCTAGGGCACACAGCAGTGGGACAATATTTTTTCCAAGCACCTCACTGCTTGGTCCACAGGAAGTGAAGCTTTGTGCTTTTCTGCAGCAGCTAAGCTGCACCTCTGCTTGTGTGAAGGTGAAAGGGGAAGAGGGACAGGACATGGGGAGGCAGGAAACAACTGGAAACGTGGGGTTGAGCAAAGGCATCTTGCGCCGCCACTTACCAATGGTGCTCAGGTTCTCCGAATATAATCAAAGTCATTCCCTACCATATTTGCAACTTGGGAGTGGGAGGGAGGACTTGGAGGCAGTGTTGCTGCATCAGGGGATTACTGACTCCTAGGTTGAGCCTTCCAACCTCACGAACATGAATATCTGTGCTACAAACCTAGGCTCTTGATTGTACTAGTGGCTGGGTTTTTTTTTTTTGTCTTCGTCCTCTACCCCAGCACTGAGGATTTGGTGAGGAATGTCATGTTCAGGCCCTTCCATGCCATCTGACAGCTCTCTTTGATCCACAGCTGCTGCCTTGAGGTTTGCTGAGCAAATAAAAACCAGCTCACCCTTCAAGATTGCCCTCTAGTTTGGTCCAGCAGCAGACAACTGATGTATTTCAAGGCCACACTGTGATGTGAACTAGGCAGAAAGCCCAACAGCCCTGTGTTAGCAAGAGTGCCAGTCAGCATCTTGTGCAGCATACCTGCCCTTAGGAACATCAGAACATCCATACAGGGTCAGGCCAATGGTCCAGCTAGCCCAGGATCCTGTCTTCCAACAATGGCCAATGCCAGGTGCTTCAGAGGGAATGAACAGAATAGGGCAATTATCTAGTGATCAGTTCCTCGTTGTCTACTCCCAGCTTCTGGCAAACAGTGGCGAGGGATACCCAGAGCAAGAGGTTGCATCCCGGGCCATTCTGGCTAATAGCCTCTTTTCCCAGTGAGGTGGGGAGCACAGCTTGACTCTGCCAGAGCATCTGTTCTAACTGCGGGTTTCCCTGCTCTTTGCCACACAGTGTAGAGAGCGCTCCCAAGCAAGTTTTGTTACCACCTGTGTCCTCATTTGATCCTTGGAAACTGGCCTCATATCTGCTCTGTGTCCTTTATTACTACCTTGGCACAGCATCTTTGTCGAGTGAGAGCTGTATGAAAGTTCAGCACTGCAGACCATGACTGTCACCATGTCTGCACCTGCTTTTGACCTACACCTGTGATAGAAATGAATTCCTCTTGCAAGTCACACCCTCTAGTTCAGATGTTCCTTCTGTCTCCTCCTCCTTGTGAGCAATGCTCCCTCTAATTTTTGACAGGCCATGTGCGCAAAAAATTTCTTCTGTGCAAATTGTTGTGCTGTGCAAATTTTTGTGCACGCGGTGTTTCACCGTGTACGCAGGGTTTATGATCTGTGTGACCGCGCACACGCGCACAGCTTAGAGGGCACCGTGCTCGTGAGCTCTGACTCTTTCCATGGCAGGTGAAGTGATCTTTGTCTATAGTTTGTACTAAGTTTATAGGTCTCAGGGTAGCAGCCGTGTTAGTCTGTATCCGCAAAAAGAACAGGAGGACTTGTGGCACCTTAGAGACTAACACATTTATTAGAGTATAAGCTTTCATGGGCTACAGCCCACTTCATCAGATGCATAGAATGGAACATATAGTAAGAAGATATATATATATATATATATATATATATATATATATATATATACACAGAGAAGGTGGAAGTTGCCATACAAACTGTAAGAGGCTAATTAATTAAGATGAGCTATTAGCAGCAGGAGAAAAAAACTTTTGTGGTGATAATCAAGATGGCCCATTTAGACAGTTGACAAGAAGGTGTGAGGTTACTTAACATGGGGAAATAGATTAAATATGTGTAATGACCCAGCCACTCCCAGTCTCTAGTCAAACCCAAGTTAATGGTATCTAGTTTGCATATTAATTCAAACTCAGCAGTTTCTCATTGGAGTCTGTTTTTGAAGCTTTTCTGTGGCAAAATTGCCACTGTTAAATCTTTTACTGAGTGGCCAGAGAGGTTGAAGTGTTCTCCTGCCGGTTTTTGAATGTTATGATTCCTGATGTCAGATTTGTGTCCATTTATTCTTTTGCATAGAGACTGTCTGGTTTGGCCAATGTACATGGCACAGGGGCATTGCTGGCACGTGATGGCATATATCACATTGGTAGATGTGCAAGTGAACGAGCCCCTGATGGCGTGGCTTATGTGATTAGGTCCTATGATGGTGTCACTTGAATAAAGATGTTGGCATCAGGCTTTGTTGCAAGGATAGGTTCCTGGGTTAGTGTTTTTGTTTTGTGGTGTGTGGTTGCTGGAGAGCATTTGCTTCATGGTGGGGGGCTGTCTGTAAGCGAGGACTGGTCTGTCTCCCAAGATCTGTGAGAGTGAGGGACCATTTTTCAGGATAGGTTGTAAATCTTTGATGATGTGCTGGAGAGGTTTTAGCTGGGGGCTGAAGGTGACAGCTAGTGGCGTTCTGTTATTTTCCTTGTTGGGCCTGTTCTGTAGTAGGTGACTTCTGGGACTCTTCTGGCTCTATCAATCTGTTTTTTCAGTTCAACAGGTAGATACTGTAGTTTTAAGAACGCTTGATAGAGATCTTGTAGGTGTTTGTCTCTGAGTGAGGGATTGGATCAAATGTGGTTGTATTAGAGTTTGGCTGTAGACAATGGATCGTGTGGTGTGTCCTGGATGGAAGCTGGAGGCATGTAGGTAAGTATAGTGGTCAGTAGGTTTCTGATATAGGGTGGTGTTTATGTGACCATCGCTTATTAGCACAGTAGTGTCCAGGAAATGGACCGCTTGTGTGGATTGGTCTAGGCTGAGGTTGATGGTGGGATGGAAATTGTTGAAATCATGGTGGAATTCCTCAAGGGCTTCTTTTCCATGGGTCCAGATGACGAAGATGTCATCAGTGTAGCGCAAGTAGAGTAGGGGTGTTAGGGGATGAGAGCTAAGGAAGCGTTGTTATAAGTCAGCCATAAAAATGTTGGCATACTGTGGGGCCATGTGGGTACCCATAGCAGTGCTGCTGATCTGAAGGTATACATTGTCCCCAAATGTGAAATAGTTGTAGGTGAGGACAAAGTCACAAAGTTCAGCCACCAGGTTTGCCATGACATTATCGGGGATAGTGTTCCTGACGGCTTGTAGTCGATCTTTGTGTGGAATGTTGGTGTAGGGGGCTTCTATTCCATATTGGCCAGGATGGTGTTTTCTGGAAGATCATCGATGGATTGTAGTTTCCTTAGCAAGTCAGTGGTGTCTCGAAGATAGCTGGGAGTGCTGGTAGAGTAGGGCCTGAGGAGAGAGTCCACACAGCCAGAAAATCCTGCTGTCAGGGTGCCAATGCCTGAGATGATGGGGTGTCCAGGAATCCAGGTTTATGGATCTTGGGTAGCAGATAGAATACACCTGGTCGGGATTCTAGGGGTGTGTCTGTGCGGATTTGTTCTTGTGCTTTTTCAGGGAGTTTCTTGAGGAGATGGTGTAGTTTCTTTTGGTAATTCTCCGTGGGATCAGAGGTTAATGGCTTGTAGAATGTGGTGTTGGAGAGCTGCCTAGCAGCCTCTTGTTCATATTCCAACTTATTCAAGATGATAACAGCACCTTCTTTGTCAGCCTTTTTGATTATGATGTCAGAGTTGTTCCTGAGGCTGTTGATGGCGTTGTGTTCAGCACAGCTGAGGTTATGGGGCAAGTGATGCTGCTTTTCCACAATTTCAGCCCGTGCACGTTGACGGAAGCACTCTATGTAGAAGTCCAGTCTGTTGTTTCGACCTTCAGGAGGAGTCCACGCAGAATCCTTCTTTTTGTAATGTTGGTAGGAAGGATTCTGTGGGTTAGTATGTTGTTCAGAGATGTATTGGAAATATTCTTTGAGCTGGAGATGTTGAAAATAGGATTCTAGGTCACCACAGAACTGTATCATGTTCGTGGGCCTGGAGGGACAAAAGGAGAGGACCTGAGATAGGACAGACTCTTCTGCTGGGCTAAGAGTATAGCTGGAAAGATTAACAATATTGTTGGGTGGGTTAAGGGAATAGAGACTGGGAGTGGCTGGGTCATTACACATATTCAATCTATTTCCCTAAGTTACGTATCCTCACATCTTCTTGTCAACTGTCTAAATGGGCCATCTTGATTATCACTACAAAAGTTTTTTTCTCCTGCTGCTAATAGCTCATCTTAATTAATTAGCCTCTTACAGTTTGTATGGCAACTTCCACCTTCTCTGTATGTATATATATATCTTCTTACTGTATGTTCCATTCTATGCAGCCAATGAAGTGGGCTGTAGCCCACGAAAGCTTATGCTCTAATAAATGTGTTAGTCTCTAAGGTGCCACAAGTCCTCCTGTTCTTTTTACTAAGTTTATAAAGTGTTTTAGCGTTCTTTGGAATGACAGGTGTTGAATATTCAAAACAGAGATGGAGAACTGAACAGATAGTGCCCAGGTGACAGCTGGTCTGCACACAACCAGCTTTTCCCTTAAGGGAGTTCTAGGTTAAGCCAGGCCCTGTGCTTTTCCCTCGCTCCTCTGACGAGAAAACATGGTTAGAGACAGAAAGAAATGCCCCAAATAGCACAATTTTTCCTCTTCATTCAGCACCACTGCCTCACTCCAAGGAATATATTTAATGTGTTCCCCCCCCACACACACACATTGATAGTGTCTGGCTAGTCCCTTATTGTTTCCTCAGGGCTTGAATTATGGTGCAATAATTCATGCTTAGTTGCATCGATGGCACTCAGCTTTCAGTTTTGTATCTGACAATGCTCAAGGCATGAATTATTGCACTATAATTCACACCCAGTCATATTTTATTGCCTGAACATCCCCTAAATGACAAAGCCAGGTTAATTAAGTAGAAATACAGCCAAAACTTGGGGAAAGCTGTTGGTGGCAAGAAGGGCCGTATACTTATGCTCTTTATGTTACCAGTTTTACCCATTACTTTGCGGTATGCTCATTTATTAGGGTTACTCTTCTGTGTGTGTGTGGGGGGGAGGTCTGTACTTCTATCAATGTACTGTTTGTGTCACTTGTGTTCTCACACAGAGCTCTACTTCTCCCTGCTGCAAGTTCCCTCCCAATGGAGCTATCCTACAGGACCTAGGTTCCCCAGGGCTGAGTTCTTCTAGCCCCAGACTCAGGCAAACACACACACAGACACATTAACAGAGAGCATCTGAGAGGTCCGGGTTAATCAGCACTCCCAAGCTGACCCCTTATATGTCCCTGGACTCAGCAGGCTGGGTCCAACAGCACCTCCAAGCTGCCACCCTCATAAGCCATGGGCACCGCATCGGAATAGAGTACACCTGAGCAGTCTGGGTTGAGCAGCACTTTCAAGCTGCCACCCTCATATGTCCCTGGTTCAGCACATTTCTACCCCCACTTCCATGTTACAATTGTTCTGGTCGTAACCCACTTGATGAGGAAACCCCACAGGATTTTTGGGCGCTGCAGGGATCTTTAGCTTAGGTATGAGGAGCATTGCTGCAGAGCAAATGGGAAAGCCAAAAAACACCTATGGAGTGGGGGGGGGGGGGGGCAGGGGGAAGAGAGAGCGAAGCAACTAGCTTAACCATGGAAGTTATTTATTGCCAGGTAATAATCATACAAGGGGAGCCAAACAAATAAAATAGTTATAATATTAAATCTAATTTAAATTTGATTATAAAAATCAGGTTTAGAAAACTATAACTGATCACACAAGTCAGGGTCAGGAGACTAAATCTAGGTGGGGCAGGGAGAGAGAGTTGGATCAGGAGAAGATGAAGTCCCAATGGATGCAGATGTTGGATACAGGCATCAGAATTCTTATTTGAGCATGGGTAGGGGTTTTTGTAGGGAAAGAACAATGGTTCAAGGGAGAACACTAGATTTGTTTATGGAATATACCAAAGTTGTTTTGTTCAGGGTAGACAATAGGAACTGATCATTCCTGGCTATTGGCTGTGTTCCTTTGAGGAAGCTCACAATGCAATTAGGCAGCTTCACTATTTTGGATACCAATAAAGGATTTATTACTAGAATTGGTCTGATAACTGCTGAGCTGGGTGTGTGCAGGCGTGGGTTCATTAACATCTGGAGCAGAGATCCCCCATCATGCAGTGCTTCCCTGCTGTTCTGCTCCCAGAGTTCTGTGCAGTTCTTGCCTTGGAATCTCCGTTTTCCATTCTATATGCTAATAGGGATGCCTCCCTGTCCCATCTCCGATGCAAATGAGGCTAGGGGAGTTTCCTTAATCCTGTCACTCTTGTCCAGAGGGGTTTAGGTGTGTCTTCCACCACCTTTTCATTGCTTTTTGTAAGTTTTTCTTCTGATTGGCTTTGGTTCAAGCAGAGGCGGCGGGGAGGAGGTCTTTTGTGAGTCAGACAGGCTGGACACTGCACCCTGGTTCCCCAAGAACACAGAGCTGATAGGTAACATTGACCAGTGACTTGCTTTAGTCTGGAGAGGAAGAACTGGGGCAATCTTTTTGTCACTCACAAAACAATTAACAAAGAAGAGGCTTAAGTACAAATATTTCAGTGCACGCACACGATCCATACTTACCGACGCAGGTATCCTGCATCCCTGCTAGCACCAGCTGAACCATTTCACTTGAAATGCCCTTCCGTACCTACCGAGAGCTGTTGGCTCAGTGCCCAGAAATGGTGGATTCTAGAAGATTTCAAAAGGCCACCAGAGTACTGTGGAGCAGTAGTGGGACGACAGTCAGAACCATTTGAGTCTAAACCATATTGGTGACATCCTCACTGGCACTGAACCAATACTGATTGCAATGGTTCAGACTAAACCAGCATTTAGCCCTGCTGCTGAAGGCAAGTATAATCCAAGCAGAACTTGGTTGGCATGTAAACCATTTGGAGCACTTTTGTGTGTGGATTCAAGGTATATTACATACATGGTAGGGACCACATGGTTCTTACCAGGGTCAAGTTCACTAGGTAAACAAGGCCTAAGTGTTCAAAGTAACAAATTGTGTTTTCATGGCATTTCTCTCCAGGAAACAGAACACACTGGTCTGGGAGCAGATTGAGTAGCATGTGTTCTATCTGAGCCACAGCAGGGGCAACAAGGAAAAGGGAAATTTCACCAACATAGCAAAGACACACTATTGTTGCCACTCTTGGGCAGCTCAGTTAGCCAATAGCTGGAGTCGTGCAGGAATGTTTCTATTAGGAGGAGAAAGTGATGGTATGAGTCAGGTATTCCTTTGACGCAGTCCTGTTTATTTACAAATAACACAGTAGAAACAAACAGCAGCCACCAGTTTGCATGCTCAGAAATCCCCAAGTCTACCTCTCCAGCAAGTTCTGTGCCTAAAAAGCTCTGTCTGTCTGCTTCCTCCCAGGGTCACCCTTCCTCTCAGTGTCACAACTTTTTCTCTGATGGCTTTTCTGCCTCTGACACACACTGGCCCCTGCACTTTCAGTCAGCACCTCTCTGTCCATCTGGCTTAATTCTGATTAGGCCTTGCCATGTAGCCTCTAACCTTGAATGATAGCTTCCATTGTTTCCAGCTCTCTTGCTACATAAAAGGACTTAATTGCTCATTCCACTGAGCTTGAAAGAAGGGTGTTTAGCACACCCATCAGCTTTACCCAAGTCTGTGTCTTTGGATCGAAAGACCCACTTCATGGCAGCCATCAGCACCTTTCAGTGTGACATTATTAGTATAAAATGCATTTGTTGTGGTACCACATAGGAGTCCCGCTGTGCACACACAACCAAAGTCTCCAGCAAGAATGTATGTAACGTGTTGCGCCAAAAGGTAAAAGCAAGAGAAACAAATACTGATTTTACTACTGCAAACTGGGTGACTGTGCAGAGTCTTTAATGAATGCAGAAAGCGGTGGTGGTGTCCAATGCCGAGACTAAGTACAGAGAAATATGTGCTTTGAATGGGATGGAAGAGGAACAAATGCTTAGCAAAAAGGCTCTTAAAGCATTTATTGAAAATGAACTGTCATAGGATTTCTAAAAACTATCTGCAGAAATGAAGCACAGTGCATATCTTTAAAAGCTGCAAATGGTGTAGGGCTATCAAAAGAGGAAGAAAGCCCTAAAGTCAACAGCAAATATGAAGACTCTGTTTACAGCTTAGCTAAATTTTTATGGACAAGCATTTTGTCCTGCAGTATCTGGGAGTTTCAAAGAATTCACAGCTGATGCCAGTCCTGAAAAAGTAATACCACATGACCTGTACTTTTTCTTAAGTGGTGCGTCAGTGGTTGCAGTGACTCCCGCACCAGCAAGTATGACAGTAAGCAAGTGAAGAACAAGGTTCATCTACGAGTGCCTGAGTGAAAGGCAGTGTGACGGGGTGCACTCACCCGGCTCTGGACAGGGAAGGGTTAACTCCTTATTGTGGGCTGAAGAAGCCACACCCCCACATCCCTACTGGGCGTACTCCCAGTGCAATACTAGTATATAGAGCCCTGCACAGACACAACATTTCTATCTACGGATGTGGATATCCGTGGATATAAATCGGTACCTGAGAAGCTGACGGGCTCTACTGGGAACGGCACCGGCGGAAGTAGCAGACTGTTGGGCTGCTGCTCCCAGAAGTCGGTGCCCCATGCCGGCAGCTCCTCCGGCATGGCTGCACTGTTCCCAGCCTCGCCCACTGAGAGGGGTACCAGGCTCACCAGCTGCTGTCCCTAATCGCACTAGTGTGTGCAAGCAGCTCGCACACCCCTTTCCACTCAGTGGTCTGTGTCTCCTGTCCGGGAGTGTGCAAGCTGCTAGCACATACTATTGGATAAAAATTTGGTATCCACTCAGGGCTTTACTAGTATAAAAGGCGCAGCTCAGCTCAGTCTGGGCTGACTGCTGAGGAGGAAGGACGGACCTTGTAGGCTCCAACCCAGGAGCAGCTGGAACCCTGAACGCAGATGCCAGAGGTGCCAAGACCCAGGCAATGCCCAGGTACCTACCGACGTATGAGAGGGACTGGAGTCACTGGGAACCACATATGTTGAGGAGACCAGAGCCCCCGATGACACCCTGACTACTGCTCCAAGAGACAGGATTGGAAGTGGGCCAGGGGCGGGACTAGCCATAGTCCTGTGGGAAGTCGGCGTGTTTCAGTCAGAGCCCTGTTCCACTGCTAGGGCCCCCAGGGTCAGGTCCTGGTGGAACAGGGTGGGACGGGTCCTCCTATCCGACCCACCACACCTCGCCAGGTGGTGGCCCATTGACCCTAGCGTGAACCCACCCTGAACATAAGGGGAGCTTTATTGACTTTGGCCACTAGGCCACACAGCCCTGAGAGACAGGGCAGTCCAATTGACTCTGGTCATCAGGTCTCCTGGCCCTGAGGACAGGAACAACCATGTTGATTTTGATCACTGAGTCATGCAGTCCCGGCGACAGGGGCAGTTCTGACTCTGGCCACTAGGCCTCACCCTCCTGAGGTAGAGGACAGCTCGGAGGATGGGGTGCACTCAGCCTGCACTGGACGAGGTTCTCCCACCCCATCACAGGCAGGTTTCCAATGTATACACAACAACTGTGTGGCATATGAATAATATACCACTACAAATGGCTATTGGTTTAACAACTCATTCCAAAACCCATAGCAAATTCCTCATAGCTTATACACAGCACTGGCTCCTCCACTGACTACAACAGAGTACTGTGCCTTGAGACTGCAATTGCAAGCAAGATTCTTTGCCACATGGAACTGAATGAAGTTTGTACATTCTGCTAGACCTCATCAAGGGTAGGTTTATATTTTGTGCTGCTGATAACTTAGACTTCCTTGAACGTACAGCATATGGCCAAGGTTATGGGCTGCTATCAGGAGTGTATTAATGGAGACCAGTCCCAGACTCGAGTGCTGTCTGCATCAGCAAGAACTGGCCTTTGAAGGAGCTTCCTGACTTCACGACTCACTTATTTTCCTACCAAAGGCCAAAAATTCTGAAGCCAAGAAGTCCAGTTTTCAATGAAGCAGCAGTTAAATCGACTCTAGTGGAGCTTTCCACATTCACTAACCTTGACTTCACTTGGTTATTGTGCAAAAGTGGGATACATTCCAGGGTGAAAAATCACTGAATACAGCTTCAGCTGATGGGAAAGGAGATATTCCCTCAAATGATCTAGATGCCCAAAACATGCCATACGATGCCATTTCAGGAGAAAGACACCCTTCAACATGGTCACTCTTTAACTCAGCACTACACGAAGTGCCAAAGCGAATGACTCGTTAATGCATCCTGCCAATCATCCTGCTACCCAATGATTGCTCAGTTCACTCAGAAAAATTGCCACCAACAAGGGGTGCATTAATGCTGGCTATCAAGAGGGCAAATCATCAAGCAATGGGATGGTTCTGGGGTGACAGAGTGCCTCAAAACTACCCTCCTCTATCAAGCATGGATGGGTCTTGGAGGATGCAGTGATCACACCAATTGTGTATAAATTACTAGGCACTCCCAAATGAATCCTCCAGCTAATCAAATGCTCATGTCCAAAGACCAGATGCTCACCAACCTACAAATGTTTGGCCAGCAACCTGTATTGTATGGAGATGTGCAAATACAGATGGAGATGACACTGACGATGACTTTGATGAATAAATGTTTTCAGTTCTTCATGTCAAAGCTAACTTCCCAAGGTTTACCAAAGATAGGTGTCTGTTTAATGTAAACAATGCATCCCTGTGTTAAAGTATAATTTTTAAAAGTTGATTTTTAAACTTTTTTTTAAATATATAACTACATAATTGTCCTATGTTTATCATGTTTGGTTCTACTACGTATGTGAGAGACAGGGCTTTTGAATGATACCCAACTTGACCCATTTCTGGCACTGTATTATCAAAATGTCCAGCAACTGGAGGAGCTGGGAGCTCAGGAGTGGGGAGGGGAGCAGAGGATGATACCATTGAAATTAGGATTCTGTAGATCTTTACAAATCAAATGACACCACCCTTACAGATAGCTCAGTGATCCACCTGGAGCACGTTCTGAGCAAGCCCTGCTGGGATGTGTGTGTGTTACAGAACTCTAGTGGGATGGACCCAGCAATGGAAATCAGTGTGTTTTCAATGAAGAAAGTTATGGAAACTTTCATTAGTAGGAAGTTTTTAGATATTCCCATTAGCAAGTGAATGTGAAATGTAATGGCATGCTTTCTATATGTGCAGAAAACAGATTTAAAACTTTAGTAGCAGAAATGTAAATTGTCTCTACTGAATAAAAAAATAGACAAGTACAGTTCCATCCAACGGATTGTTTAATGGTCCATGTGTTTGTATTTTTGTTTAGTATTTCTGTTCCTGTAGCTTCCACAATGTGTTCCCACTGTAGCCCACAGCTCACTATATGTGCTATGTGTCCCTCTCTGTGCCTGATCCACAGAGGATGAGAGTCTGGTACTGCCCACAGCTGCACAACTTGCTTCTTGCACAACTTGCTTCTTTAACTCAAGCTCCAGCGACTCAAGGCTGAAATCCTGGTCCCACTGAAGAGAAAGGCAAAACTCCCATTGACTTCAGTGATGCCAGGATTTCATCTTATGTGTTTAGCTTTGGAGGTCCCTGGTGTGTGGGTCAAGATCGCGGTCATCACACTCCTACATCAGAACAGTGGCCTTGGCACTGGAGTAAATGTCTGGATGAGGTGTAAGGCAGAGGAGAAGCAGGTCCATGGTCTTGACATAATGCATTGCTGTCAGAAGAAATAAAACCCAACTTAATAACCATTCCTGAAGCCCTGCATGCAGCCATTTTTTATCTTCCTGACCACAAGAAGCAGCTTAGTCTGCTAAAAAACCCCTCCAGGATATGTTAAAGTCTTGTCACTGAACAAGAACAGACTCTTTCCTCCAAGATCATTGATGCAACATATTACTGAATACTTGTCTATTTGCAGATGTTCTATATTTTTCTGACATGAAGTTTCTTAACATCTCTTTTAAATTGTCTTTATGCTCACAATGTTGATGTGTAATCTTTTTTTCCTAGAGAAGTTACTGTAAGTACCTTGTGCAATGATGAGATGAAAGCCTTCTTTGTTTTCCTGCCAATCCAGTTTGCATAGCTCTGTTTGTCGCCTGCAGATAAAAGCTCAAGGATGTTGTTCAGAGCTAGTCTATGAAGTAAAGACTCAACTGGAGACAAGGGCCAGAAAATAGCTGCAGAGCAACTATTTAAATTGGGGAAACCCAGCACCAGCTACTGTAAGGCTTCCCCACCCAAAAACTTATAAGCTAAGTCAGTTTTTTTCTGTGAACTCCAAATTCCCAAATATCAAAATTTAATAGTGGTCTAGCTGAGACGCAAATCACTCAACACCTGTGGCTATTTGGTCTCTCCTGTTCTCTGCCTGTAGCACTCAACAGTTTAGTCTACTGAGGACTGAAATGTTTTAGTCCAACCCAAGTTATTGGGTTCAATATAGGGTTAATTGAGTGAAATGGCCTTTATTATACAAAAGATCAGACTAGATGATCTAGTGGTCCCTTCTGGCCTAGGAAGTATAGCCTTGGGACAGAATGTTGAGAGACCTGCATTCTAATCCTAGCTCTGCTGTTGACCCCTTGCATGACCTTGGGTGAATCACAGATTTTAAGGCCATTACGATCATCTTGTCTCACCTCCAGCATAACACACGAATCACAGAAACATAGAAATGTGGGGCTGGAGGGGATTTTCAGAGGTCATCTAGTCCATTCCTCCATGCTGAGGCAGGACTAAGTAAACCTAGACCATCTCTGACGTGTTTGTCTAACCCGTTCTTAAAAACCTCCAATGATGGGGATTCCACAATATCCCGTGGTAACCTGTTCAGTTAACATTGTTTAATTATCCTTAGAGTTAGAACATTTTTCTTTAATCTCTCTCTTGCTGCAGACTATGCCAATTACTTCTTTCCCTACCCAGGGCCATCCCTAGGGGGGGTGCGGGGCCTGGGACAAATCAGCCCCCGCCATAGGCATGGAAACAAGAGGTGGAGGGGTGTGGGGAAGAGTGCTGCAGCATCCCCGGGCTCCCGTGCCTGGGCTTTTGGTTGCCAGCCCCACACCAGGGGTCCTGGCTGCTGCCCCACACCTGGGGTCCCATCTACCGGCCCCATGTGCCCGAGGCTCCAGCTGCTGACCCCCCGCACCCAGGGCTCCAGCTGCTGCCCCCGCGGTCTCAGGCACCAGCCAATCTCAATGGCCCGTAGGGCCCCCTAAAGTGCAGGGCCCAGAGTGGCTGCCCCAATTCGCCGTACCCAAGCTCTGTCCCTACTTTCAGTGGACATGGAGAACAATTGATCACTGTCCTGTTTATAATACTTCTTCACATATTTGAAGACTGTTATCAATTTCCCTCTCAGTTTTATTTTCTCAGGAATAAGAATGCTCAGTTTTTTTAAACCTCTCCTCATAGGTCAGGTATTCTAAACTTTTTATCATTTTTGTTGCTCTCCTTTGAACTCTCTAATTTGTCCACATCTTTCTTAAAGTGTGGCACTTGTTAGAGAGCTTATTCCTTCACTCTCCCACTTCCCTGGTCCTTCTCACATGAACAGAGAGCAACAATACCCGAAGTCCGAAGGTGCAAACAATTCGATGTTTATTGGGGTGAACTTCCAGCAAGCTTAAATACAAGTTCCTTTTCCTTATTTCCGAATCCCAACTTACTTCCTGTTTGCCCCTAATTTATATAGTAATATTCTTAGCTATACCTTAACCAATCATTCTACTAAAATTTAACTAACCAATCCTAACATATTGTAACATGATTATGTAACCAATTATATCCCACCACCTTAATTAGTTTACACCCAGCAAAATTAATTATACAGCAGACAGGAACAATCACAGAACCAGACAGAGATTATACAGACAAACAATAGCAAAGTGGGAACTATAATGGCAAGACAATACAGAAGTGAGGATTTCACATCCCAGTATTGATAAGTGAGTTCTTGCCAGACAGGATGCTATCAAACTAAGTTTTCTTTTACGTTTTCTAGGCACTTCCCTTTCTCTGGAGCTGATAGGCACTATCAGGACAGGATTGTATGCCTAACAGCCCAATAGCACCTTATTTCAATGTGACTAGGTTGGAATGCGAGGATGTGACCGTTCGCTTCCCAGCTTATGGCTGCCTCTGCTGCTTAGCCAAAGGCCTTAGCCTAAGAACAGGGCCCCAGACTGTCACAGTAAGAGAAGGACCTTACATTGGCAGACAGTGATTTTGATTCTTTCTTTTATACCTCTAACTAGCCAAGTGATAAGAATACACCTAAATTCTTAAAGTACAGGCCTTTACAGGCAGGCCTGAATATCTATATCCTAACAGCACTCAAAACCATACACAGTACTCCAGTTGAAACCTCACTCATCCCAAATAGAACAGAACCTCCTGTGTCTTGCATATGACACTTTTGTTCATACATTCCAGAATTGTTTGTCTTTTTGCAACTGCATCACATTGTGGACTCCTATTCAGTTTGTTGTTCCACTATAAACCTCAGATCCTTTTCAGCAGTATTACTGCCTAGCCAGTTATTCCCCATTTTGTATTTCTACATTTGATTATTTTTCCTTCCTAAGTGTAGTACTTTGCACCTATCTTTAATTAATTTCATCTTGTTGATTTCAGACCAACTCTCCAGTTTATCAATGTATTTTGAATCCTAATCCTGTCCTCCAAGATACTTGCAACCCCGCCCTGCTTGGTGTCATTATGTCAGGATGAGGTAGATCATACGTTTTACGAAATACATCCAATCTTGATTTAAAGAAGTCATGTGACAGAAAATTAATCATGTCCCTCAGCATGTTGTTCTAATGAATTATTCAACTTCCATTCATTGGGCCTATTCTGCCTTTGTCTGTTAAGTTAAAAAGCCCTCCACTAGCAGAAATCTTCTCCCTCTGAGACCTTGTTCAAGTCACCTCTTTAATCTTCTCTTTGATAAACTGAATAGATTTACCTTCTTAAGACTCTCCCTGCAGACCTTGAATCATTCCTGTGGTTCTGATCTGAACTTTCCCCAATTTTTCACAATCCTGTTTTGAAGCGTGGACACTTACCAGTCCTGTGACTGAATTTCATTCTCTGCAAAGGGGCAATAATACTTACCCACCTTTACAAAGTGCTTTGAGATCTATGATGAAAAACGCTATATAAATGCTTAATATTATTAATTAATAAATAGTTACTCAGAGGCTACATCAGATTTTTCTCAAATGATCCCTAGTATGGAATACTGGCAAATATATTTATAAGGAGGAAGTTCAGATAGAGTGATTCTATTGGATTAAGGGACTATGGCAAAACCTTGTTTGACAAGAGAGAGACATGACAAAGAGTTCTGTGTAAGATCGAAAGCTTGTCTCTCTCATCAACAGAAGTTGATATTTTACCTCAACTACCTTGTCTCTCAGAGAGAGATGCCATTTGTTCTCAGTTTTAATGACTCCAATTAAAGAGTCTTGCCTAATTAAACAGGCTGATGATTCTACAGATATGAGAATAATAGGAGTCATGGTGGATACCAGACAAAGGGGCGTTTACCTGGATAGAGGGAATGACTAATGTATCAGTGAATTAGTACTAACTTTAACCTTTGTTCCTTTGTATAATGGAGATACATGTATGAATAAAATTTTCCACATCCCAGCTGCTCCGTTGTTTTTGAAAGGTAGTCCCACTCGACACAGTCAGATGCCCTCTCTACACAAATGATGTCACACCATAGGCATCTCAAGAAACCTTAATTGATTATGTGGGGTGAAAATTGATAACAACTGTTTATTTCTTGTACTGATTGCTGCATAATATCCTAGGGAGAAGCTCTTTACTTTTCTGGCTAATTTTTGGCAGTAATCTTAAAGGCATTGCTCAGCAGGGATGCTGGCATGTACTATAAAATGGAGAAGAGGAGCTCTGCTCAGATTCAGCAGAACAAAGATTGTGGTTTTCATGATGGGCTCTAGAAATCATGCTCTTTCCGGTATTCCTTGATACATACCAAAAAGCATCAGTGTTATCTGCATGCCAGATTCCCCAGAATTCTGCTTCAAACTCAACCAAGCCTAGGGCACAGCTTTCCTGTAAAGAGAATATGGTATCTCTAAATTCATTTTGCAGTCCAGCTCTTCAACTCTCCTGCTGTTAAACTGAGTAAAGTCAACGAAGAGAGAGAGAGAATTCAGAGTTCACCCAATGCTGCAGTGCTTCTCAGGGGCAGCAGCTGGTGTCATTTTTGGAAGATGATGTTGCTCTCCGCAGGTTAATAGATTTAACACTTTGTGTGTTTAATCTGGGGAATTATCCCAGAGGTCTCTATTAGGGGTGACTATGGGCCCGTGGATTGCACAGGAGGAGGCATTCAAAGGACCAGAGTTCTTCTTGACTCTGCCAGTGACTCACTGTGTGATCTTGAGCAAGTCACTTCACCTTTGTGTATCCCACTTTCTCTATCTGTAAAATGGAGATAATGATGCATATGCACCCATGTACAGCACTTTGAGATCAATAGATGGAATCTGCTCTAGAGGCTAAATGTGTTGTTCTTTATTCAATTTATTAGCCAGATTGGTAGAAATCCAGTTTTATGCCCCTGGTCATACATTTTTGTCTTAAGTACAAGACACCTCAAGTGCTGGCTGCATCATTTCACTTTCTGCTTCACATCCTCTCTCTGTGCTGCCTAGTTTCACTGTCTGTAAAATGTGGGCAGTTATAATACCCTTTTTTCAAATTGTTTTAAGATATAGGGATAAACGGCCCAGTACAAAATCTAATTATTCTTAAGTTTTTGAGTTAGATGGCTGCCGGAATGCTGAAATAGTTTTTTTTCTATAAACTTTTTCTGAAGGATTTCCCAGAGGGGGAAGAAAATATACAAAAATGATGGAATATTTGAAAAAGGACCATGTACAAATAGCTATTGGTGTACAGCCAGAGTTGTAGGTCTGCAAGCATTTCTAGTGACTTTGCTTTCAACACAGCTCAAATAGAGAGAGAAGTGAGCAAAGCTAAAAAAATAACCTAAAGTTACAGACTGTCTTTCTGAGGAAAGGCAAATTGTCTTCCAACAATTGTCTTACTGAAGGTTGCAGGTTGAAGGAAAATACTTTCACAACCAATGTCCAATGGACATTAAATCCTTCTAGGTCCTTGAGAATATAAGCCTATCTTTAAAATGTTTGAATCAATGCTCTCTCTAATTTTTGACAGGCCGCGTGCGCAAAGAATTTCTTCTGTGCAAATTTTTGAAGCAGAGTTCAAATTTGTGCACCATGAGGCAAATGCGCCCAAGCGAGTAAAATGCTTATACATTTAAAAACTTTTAATTTGCAATTTGTGTCAATTTATATGGGTTTTCAGATAGAGACATCATAAGTAAAAAAAGAAAAACAAGAATTTGTGTTTTAAATTTAATTTTTTTCTAAAAAATATCAATAAATGATTATCAGCCAAGAGTAAGATATGTAATTACAAATGCATTTTAATGTCCTTATTGGTCGAAATGTCAAAGACTGCTAAACTAACCTTACTGTTTTTCTCTGCAATTTTTTTCATTTGCCCATTCAATATAAACTCTGTCCAGATCTATCAGTCCTTCATCCAGCTGGTAACTCTTAATACACATCAGCATGTCCAAATGATCTACTTGTAAACGATTCCATAGTTTGTTTTTAAGAGTGTTCATTAAGCTAAAGCCATGCTAACAGTCTGCACTTGATGCTAGGAATGTTCCTCAAATATCCATCAACTTTGCAAGATCCTGAAACTGTTCGTTCTGGTGAGCAAATGTCACCATATCCGGGAAACTTAAAACCAATTGGCTTTTGATTCTTTCGGCTACTGCAAACTTGAAGTCATTGTACTGATTGACTATAACAATCTCTTCAGCAAGAAAGTCTTTGTATTTTGAACATAGGAATTTGACCTGATGAATTCCAAAATTGAAGTCACACTTAAATATTGCTGCACAATCAAAAGCGGACCACTCCTGGACTTCATCCTCTGGAAACCTGTCTGCCAAATGTGCACACAAGATGTTTATGAAAGTTATTATGGAACTGGTATCAATTTCATTATTTTCTTGAGAGCTCATATCTAAGAGAGCCTTAACTTCGTCACTCCATAAGACTGAATCTCCAAGGTACTGTCTTCTGATCTTGTTCAGTTTACCTCAGGCAAGGTGAAATGCTTCAAGAGATGTAAGGCCCCATTTCTAGAGCAGCGTGGATAGTGAAGCCAGCTCTGACAAAACTTCTAATGTTATTCGGTATTCCATGGTATTCAGCTTTTTGTGGCAGTATTTAGAAACTGGATCAGTATATTTGTATTGCTCAAAATATTCCAGAAGAGGATTATAGTTGCGAATAATTGCTCAAAGTGCAAAGTGCCTAGATAACCAGTGCACTTCACTGAGTGGCCTGAAAGCCACTGACTCACATTCAGAAGCATCCACTATTTCCTGAAATTTGCATTTTCTCCTGGATGACCGACAGAACACCATGTAGACAGTTCTCATTAAGGTTTCAATGTCTCTTATCAGCTTGACCTCTTTCCATGCAGCTGAAATCCCCAAGTCTTCCCAGTGTGCAATGCAATGTTGCTGGACTAAATGTGGAATATCACTTTTCAGCTGAGCTGCCACGCCATTGAGTTTACCCGACATCATGGAGGCACCATCAGATATGAACATCACCATTTTCATTAGATCAAGTTGGTGTTTTTTATAAAACTCTTTGATTGCAGACACTATTGAAACAGCATCACATTCTTGCAATCGTAATAGTCCACCAAACGAAGTTTTATAGTCTGCAGAATTTATGGATCTATATTTAAAATAGAGTATCAAGTATCTGTTAATGGATATATCAGTGCTTTCATCAACAGCTAGAGTATGAAACATTGCCGATGCTATTTCATGCATGAGGTCATTTTGGACAATGCAGTTGATAATTTCAAGAAATTCAAAAGCATAATTTTTACTTCTCCAGCTCGCTGGTATGCACACATACTTTTCCATATGGTCATTAATAGCATTAAAAGCATTGAGCTGTTCATTTTAATAGCCAACAACACACTGTCAATAAGTACCTTGATTTCTTCTGGGTTTGAGCACTTGCGTTCAAGATTAATTTGCCTCCTCTGCTTTTCAGCTGGACTTACAAGAATCATGCTAAGCAATCTGCTCTGTAAGGAAGGGTTTTTGTTTCTAAGTCTTGTTACACCATCTATATGAGACTTACTTGACAGATGACACTTTAAGAAATCCAACTTCCACACATCGTTCCACATTCTTCCTTTTGAAAATTCTCCCGAAGCGCTGGCATCTCGACAATATACACAAACCACTCTGTTGTCCTCATCATATGTGAATATTTCACAAAGTTGAACAAGCATTACACTATGTGACTTTGGTGTAACTGTCTCTATAGTCTCATCCAGGCATCCAGATTTAAATGAAGTCACTGTTCTTTTACACTTTTGACCTCTAGACAGTGACATTTTGGGATTGATTTTTTTACCAGATTGGTTTATTTAAAATTAATACTTTTATTATATGGTTACTATTTCAATGCGCTTAACAGCATGACTCAACAAAAGGGAGATCATTCAGATCAGGATACCGGAAGTTTGTGCATAGCTCCGATCACGTCCATGCATCTGCGGCAAAAAAACATGGAAAAATGGTAAAATATCACAAGTTAATGTATGAAGTCCAATGCCTTTGAAAGATTTCAATCACGAAAACAACATTTAGCTTTGTTCATTTCTGGGAAATCTTTGCAGTTCCTTAGCAACTACGGCCAGGCATTTTGACTTATTCGCACATACTTGAGTTTGTACACAGCCAAATGAACAGACTACAAGGAGATGTGTGGGTCCCAACTGTCCTGACGTGATCAACGTTCCACATTCAAAATGCTGGCGGGGAGGGGTACGATTCATTACCCTTCTTTCCCTTCCCCCCCTTTGCCAGCTAGTAGAATCTGGCTGTGTTGATAGATGGCGGGCGAACAATGCCAAAAGTCGCCCATAAATAGGGTGACCAGATCGCAAGAGTGAAATATCAGGACACATTGGGTGAGCGGAGGGGGGAGGGGGGAGGAAGAGCCACACAGCTCCCCTGCCCTGCACCCTCTGAAACCCACTATGCCCAGAGCCCCCCCACAACCCCCCCACATTTCCACCACAAATGCACAGTGCTGTGCACACCACCACCCCTGCCTAGCCCACCCCACCCACAGCCCCACCACAGCTGCCCAGCACCCCACACAGAACCCCCCACTCGCTAGTTTCCCAAAACACACAGATTTCTCCTCCCTCCCTCCCAGTGCCCTTCCTCACAGCCCCACCACCACAACTAAACAGTGCCTCACACAGACCCCCCACTGCCAGTGCCCTGACACACACAGATCTCCCCCACTGCCCACCCCCCCCAACAGGCCCCCACTGCCTAGCACCCCAAAACAAACAAACCTCCCCCACTGCCCAGCACCCTCCACACCCTCACAGCCCAGCACCCCACAGACCTCCCAGACACCCACTCCATCACGCCCTGCCCCCTTCCCTGGCTGCACTCACCAGCCCTGCTGTGAGGTCTTTGGCTCCTAGGGTCAGAGCGGCGAGGGGGGGGGTGTCTCCAGACTCTCCATGTGCTGCGCCTACCACAAGCGCGAGCTCCGTGGTTCCCATTGGCCAGGAAAAGCACCAATGGGAGCTGCTGGAGCCGCGGAGCAGGGCTTGCAGGCGCCGGCAGTGCGCAGAGACCCTAATAGCCAGCAGATCCCTCTGGATCCTAGTGTCTGGTCGGGTCGGGGGTCTCTGCCCACTGCTGGCGCCTGCAAGCCCCACCCCCGCAGCTCTGATTGGGCAGGAGGGAGCCGGTGCAGCACACTGAGACCCCCTCCGCCTCTGTGCCTACAGGCCGCCCGCACTGCAGGCTCCTGCCAGTGGGCTGGTGCGTCGCCGGAAGCTGACCCAGAAATTGCCCCCACGCCAGCCCCAGGACTTTGGCGGTGATGGTGAATGGTCCCCAATATTGGGACAAAGGGCGTCCTGACTGATGTGCAGTCAGGATGCGGGACAAATGTGCGCACGGTGTTTCGCCATGTGCGTGGGGTTTAGGATCTGTGTGTGCGTGCACAGGCACACAGCTTAGAGGGAACAGTGGTTAGAATTCATAGCAGGAATTCATACCAAGCATTAAGAATATGACAAGACTGCAAGGTTGCTGCATAAAAAACATAGTAAGAGAACCAAAAACGTGCCACTGTGGCTAAACAACAAAGTAAAAGAAGCAGCGAGAGGCAAAAAGGCATCCTTTAAATAGTGGAAATTAAATCTTAGTGAGGAAAATAGAAAGGATCATAACCTCTGGCAAATGAAGTGTAAAACTATAATTAGGAAGGCCAAAAAAGAATTTGAAGAACGGCTAACCAAAGACTCAAAAAGTAATAGCAAAAATTTTTTTTCAGTACATCAGAAGCAGGAAGCCTGCTAAACAGTCGGTGGGGCTACTGTATGATTGAGATGCTAAAGGAGCACTCAAGGACGATAAGGCCATTGCGGAGAAACTAAATGAATTCTTTGAATTGGTCTTCATGGCTGGGGATGTGAGGAAGATTCCCAAACCTGAGCCTTTCTTTTTAGGCGACAAATCTGAGGAACTGTCTCAGACTGAGGTGTCATTAGAGGAGGTTTTGGAACAAATTGATAAACTAAACAGTAATAAGTCACCAGGACCAGATGGTGTTCACCCAAGAGTACCAAAAGGAACTCAAATGTGAAATTGCAGAACTACTAAATCAGCTTCTGTACCAAATGACTGGAGGATAGCTAATGTGATGCCAATTTTTAAAAAGGGCTCCACAGGTGATCCTGGCAATTACTTCAGTACCGGGAAAACTGGTTGAAACTATAGTAAAGAACAAAATTGTCAGACACATAGATGAACATAATTTGTTGGGGAAGAGTCAACATAGTTTTTGTAAAGGGAAATCATGCCTCACCAATCTACTAGATTTCTTTGAGGGGGTCAACAAACACGTGGACCAAGGGGATCCAGTGAATATAGCGTACTTAGATTTTCAGAAAGCCTTTGACAAGATCCCTCACCAAAGGCTCTTACGCAATGTAAGCTGTCATGGGATAAGACGGAAGGTAACTGGTTAAAAGATAGGATACAAAGTATAGGACAGGATGGACAGGAATGGTGTCTCCAGCCTCTGTTTTCCAGAAACTGGGAATGAGCCACAGGGAATGGATAGCTTGAAGATTACCTGTTCATCCCTCTGGGGCACCTGGCAATGGCCACTATCAGAAGACAGGATACTGGTCGAGATGGAACCTTTGGTCTGATCCAGTATGGTCATTCTTATGTTCTTCTGTTATACACATTATTCTTATACACAAATGCAAGAAGCCTGGGAAACAAGCAGGGAGAACTGGAAGTCCTGGCACAGTCAAAGAATTATGATGCGATTGGAATAACAGAGACTTGGTAGGATAACTAACATGACTCGAGTACTGTCATGGATGGATATAAACTGTTCAGGAAGGACAGACAGGGCAGAAAAGGTGGGGGAGTTGCATTGTATGTAAGGGAGCAGTATGACTGCTTAGAGCTCTGGTATGAAACTGCAGAAAAACCTGAGAGTCTCTGCATTAAGTTTAGAAGTGTGAGCAACAAGGGTGATGTCGTGGTGGGAGTCTGCTATAGACCACCAGACCAGGGGGATGAGGTGGACGAGGCTTTCTTCTGGCAAGTCGCAGAAGCTACTAGTTCGCAGGCCCTGGTTCTCATGGGTGACTTCAATCACCCTGATATCTGCTGGGAGAGCAATACAGCGGTGCACAGACAATCCAGGAAGTTTTTGGAAAGTGTAGGGGACAATTTCCTGGTGCAAGTGCTGGAGGAACCAACTAGGGGCGGAGCTCTTTTTGACCTGCTGCTCACAAACCAGGAACAATTAGTAGGGGAAGCAAAAGTGGAAGGGAACTTGGAAGGCAGTGACCACGAGATGGTCGAGTTCAGGATCCTGACACAAGGAAGAAAGGAGAGCAGCAGAATACGGACCCTGGACTTCAGAAAAGCAGACTGACTCCCTCAGAGAACTGATGGGCAGGATCTTCTGGGAGAATAACAGGAGGGGGAAAGGAGTCGAGGAGAGCTGGCTGTATTTTCAAGAATCCTTATTGAGGTTACAGGGACAAACCATCCCGATGTGTAGAAAGAATAGTAAATATGGCAGGCGACCAGCTTGGCTTAACAGTGAAATCCTTGCTGATTTTAAACACAAAAAAGAAGCTTACAAGAAGTAGAAGATTGGACAAATGACCAGGGAGGAGTATAAAGATATTGCTCAGGCATGCAGGAGTGAAATCAGGAAGGCCAAATCACACCTGGAATTGCAGCTAGCAAATGATGTTAAGAGTAACAAGAAGAGTTTCTTCGGTATGTTAGCAACAAGAAGAAAGTTAAGGAAAGTGTGGGCCCGGTACTGAATGAGGGAGGCAACCTAGTGACAGAGGATGTGGAAAAAGCTAATGTACTCAATGCTTTCTTTGCCTTTGTCTTCACGAACAAGGTCAGCTCACAAACTACTGCACTGGCAGCACAGCATGGGGAGGAGGTGACAAGCCCTCTGTGGAGAAATAAGTGGTTCGGGACTATTTAGAAAAGCTGGACAAGCACAAGTCCATGGGGCTGGAAGCGCTGCATCCGAGAGTGCTAAAGGAGTTTCTGGATGTGATTGCAGGGCCATTGTCCATTATCTTAGAAAACTCATGGTGATCGGGAGAGGTCCCGGATGACTGGAAAAAGGCTAACGCAGTGCCCATCTTTAAAAAAGGAGGCTCCGGGGAACTACAGGCCAGTCAGCCTCACCTCAGTGCCTGGAAAAATCATGGAGCAGATCCTCAAGGAATGAATTCTGAAGCACTTAGAAGAGAGGAAATTGATCAGGAACTGTCAGCAAGGATTCACCAAGGGCAAGTCATGCCTGACTAACCTAATTCCCTTCTATGATGAGATAACTGGGTCTGTGGATGAAGGAAAAGCAGTGGACGTGTTATTGCTTGACTTTATCAAAGCTTTTGAAACGATCTCCCACAGTATTTTTGCCAGCAAGTTAAAGAAGTATGGGCTGGATGAATGGACTATAAGGTGGATAGAAAGCTGGCTAGACCGTCGGGGTTAACGGGTAGTGATCAATGGCTCTATGTCTAGTTGGTAGCCAGTATTAAGTGGAGTGCTCCAAGGGTCAGTCCTGGGGCCGGTTTTGTTCAATATCTTCATTAATGATCTGGAGGATGGCGTGGACTGCACCCTCAGCAACTTTGCAGATGACACTAAACTGGGAGGAGAGGTAGATACGCTGGAGGGTAGGGATAGGATACAGAGGGCCCTAGACAAATTAGAGGACTGGGCCAAAAGAAATCTGAGGAGGTTCAACAAGGACAAGTGCAGAGTCCTGCACTTAGGAAGGAAGAATCCCATGCATTGCTACAGACTAGGGACCGAATGGCTAGGCAACAATTCTGCAGAAAAGGACCTAGGGGTTACAGTGGACAAGAAGCTGGATATGAGTCAACAGTGTGCCCTTGTAGCCAAGAAAGCTAACGGCATTTTGGGCTGTGTAAGTAGGGGCATTGCCTACTTGCATTGCCAGCAGATCTAGGGACGTGATCGTTCCCTTCTATTCGACATTGGTGAGGTCTCATCTGGAGTACTGTGTCCAGTTTTGGGCCCCACACTACAAGAAGGATGTGGAAAAATTGGAAAGCGTGCAGTGGAGGGCAACAAAAATGATTAGGGGACTGGAACACATGATTTATGAGGAGAGGCTGAGGGAACTGGGATTGTTTAGTCTGCGGAATAGAAGAACGAGGGGGTATTTGATAGCTGGGGTATAACTATAGTAGGGATAACTACCTGAAAGGGGGTTCCAAAGAGGATGGCTCTAGACTGTTCTCCGTGGTAGCAGATGACAGAACGAGGAGTAATGGTCTCAAGTTGCAGTGGGGGAGGTTTAGGTTGGATATTAGGAAAACCTTTTTCACTTGGAGGGTTGTGAAACACTGGAATGCGTTACCTAGGGAGGTGGTGGAATCTCTTTCCTCAGAAGTTTTTAAGGCCCGGCTTGACAAAGCCCTTGCTGGGATGATTTAGTTGGGGATTGGTCCTGCTTTGAGCAGGGGCTGGACTAGATGACCTCCTGAGGTCCCTTCCAACCCTATTATTCTAGGATTCGATGATTCTATGTTCTTGTGTGAGTGAAGGACCAGCCACACTGTGGGGGCTACTGGAAACAAACACAAATAAAAACTGCTGGGTGCCAAAGATGAAGCAAGATGAGACGCCACTGAAAGCGATGAGAGGAAAAAGTGAACTACGGCTTTTCAGCAGAAAAAAAATCTTCACATTTTATGACTTTTGCCCACTTCCTTAACTTAGAACAACACTGACTCCTTAGAAAAAATGTTTGATTGCGGAGGAATTGCACTTGCCCCGGCATTTCCCATTTCAGTAAGATACAAAGAGAACGCTTTGTTCTTAGGGGACAGTGGGTGGGTGAGACTACTGCTGCAGAGAGTAATTTCAGAACAACACAGACATAAGAACGGCCAGACTGGGTCAGGCCCAAGATCCATCTAGCTCAGTATCTTGTCTTCTGACAGTGACCAATGCCAGATGCCCCAGAGGGAATGAACAGGTCATCTTCAAGCGATCTATTTCCTGTGGCTCATTCCCAGTTTCTGGAAAATAGAGGCTGGGGACACCATCCCTGTCCATCCTGGCTAATAGCCATTGATGGACCTATCCTCCATGAATTTATCTAGTTCTTTTTCGAACCCTGTTACAGGCTTGGCCTTCACAACATTCTCTGGCAAAGAGTTCCACAGGTTGACTGTGCATTGTGTGAAGAAATGCTTCCTTGTGTTTGTTCTGAAAAACACAGAGAGGGCTCAAAAGTGAGACATGCCCAGTAGAGATCTCAGAATGCCTTAGGACCCTGATCAACAGTTAAAGCTGTTCCATGTTTGACAATATATTGTTGGGGAGTTCTGATAAGGTGCTACCCCTTTGGGGCTTTCCCTGAATGGGGCTCATTAGTAAAGTATTAATAAATTAATAAAGGAACCTGGGGTTTGGGTTTATTGCATTTTTATTATATTTGCTGGGAGAATATTTATTTATATCAAGGTGGAATAAACACTATTGTTACCGCCATTATTTACTTTGAATGTATGTCCCAGAGCATTGGATGGGCACCTAAAGGGATTTTATACATATAAAGAAATAAATCCAATCCATGTAAAAATCTCTCTCTCCTCTCCTCTTTCTTCTCTTAGTCAGCACACAGTACCTCCCTCCCACCCCACCGCCACCCCCATAGCTTGACTAGTCATTTGCATTCACTCTGCATCTGCATAAATTACAAGACAAGGTGCTGGTGGGGAGGGTTATCAAGGGAGAGTCAGGTCATTCAAGGTTTTGAGCTGTTTGCGCACAGAAAAGTCAGTTTTTTCATTGCCTATTTTTTCCTTCTCTCCTAACACAGATGTGGCCAGATGGAGTCTCCTCCAACTTTCTGTAGAGTTGCATCCAAAAAAGGAGGATTTTTTGGGAAAGTTATGAGCCTGTGAAAACAAGGGAAGCTGCATAGCCACTTTGAGCAGAGCATTTGCGACACTTTGCCTAAAAAGAACTTGTAGGGAAGGTATTGGGGCTTGGATGAGGACTTTCTTTAAATTGGGTCACAGAAGAGGAAACATAGTGACCAAGCTAAAGGAGTTTTAGTAACTATAATAACTGGCATGAATGAGATGATAATGTAACAGTTAAATGTAAATAAAGGCCAAGGTTAGCTATGGATGAAATGCTGGCTAATGCTAGCAGTTTGGCTGGTGCTCATATCAGATCTTCTAATGAGTCTCTAACACATTTTATTTTCCTTCACCTATTTTATGCAGCAAGGTCAATAAAGAATCACTGAAAATCAATTTAAACAAAGTGCAAGAGCAGATAACCTTGAACTCCTATTACTTAAAATAGCTGCTTTATCCCTAGCAAAAAACAGTAACTGAATTATTTAGCTTGTCAACTAATGAAACACCTTCCATATGGAAATGTACCTTTTACATAAATTTTGGTGTAAACCAGCTGAGATTAATACAGCGCCATCTCTCTGTTTTCAGTATTCTTTACATTGTCAGAGAGGTTTGTGCACTCACAGCTTTCTGAATATTTGAATGTATTCAATCAAATACTACCCTACAATCTAGCTGGAGTTGAATATTCTCCGGCCACATATGAAAGGAACACATATTCTTATGAGTGTGATGGGCTTGGGCTGAGGGCTGGAAGTATTCTTTACAGATTTGTCCAAATCATTTGGTCACTTAACTAAGATTTTTCTTTGAGTAGTCTCCCTGTGGGTGCTCCCTTTCAGCCTATCATCTGTCCTGGGGTCTTTTCAAAGGTCATGTCAGTGGTAGCAGCAAAACACAACAGAAAAAGGATTCTGGTGTTTCCTTACCTGGATGATTGGTGTCTGAAAGGTCACACCCTGGAACTAACTTCACAGGCAACTTCTGAGCCACAGATCTCTTCCTCAAATTGAGTCCACAACTGAACATTCAAAAATCCACGTGGACCCCATACAGAGGTTATAATTCATAGGAACTCAGCTCAGTTCAGGAGGAGCAAGAGCCTGCACAGGCTCATGGCCCTTTCCAACATAGTCAAAACAATCCAGCTCAGCCCTCAAACCATGGTCAAGAACTGTCTTCAGCTGTTGTGGGACCCGGCAGCTTGTACCTTCATTATATACCACACAAGACTCCGAATGCATTGTTTTCAAGAGTGGCTCAGGACTGTCTAGACACCAAACAGACACAGTTTAACTACACTACCTTCCATACCCACCACTGTAACGGAATCCCTCAGTTGGAGGAAAGTTCATTGCATCTTTTGTGCAGGAGTTCCCTTTGCAGGCCTGTAGCGAGGAGGCAGGGCGTCTTTTGGAGACTGATGGTGAGGGATGGCCACCTGCCCCTGGTGGGCAGAGCCAGATAAGCCCAGCCCGCCCTGATGGAAGCAGAGGGGTGGGACAGGAAAAGGAAGTATAAAAGGTGGGCCCTGCAGCTCAGTTGAGCTGGAGCCACCAAGGAAGACAGACACATCCTGCCTGCTACTGAAGCCTCCAGAAGACCCCTGCCATACTGAGGATTGGCCAGAGTGCCCTGAGCTGCTGATGCTGCCACTCACCTCTGACCCTGGGGATACGGAGGACACCCACAGCATTCAGGTACACCCTGAGGAGAGGGGAGGAAGTAGCCCACAGGCAGCCTGTAATCTGGCTGTGTTTGGTCCTGAAGCAAGGTCAGCATGTTGCTGCTGGACTCTTCGCTGACCCAGTGGCGGAACACTCCACTGCTGTTAGGGCCCTGGGCTGGGTCCCTGTGCACCCTGGCACCCCACTCCTGGCATTAGACCAGGAGGCCTGTATTTGGTGCTCTCCCCTGGCTGAACCCCTGGACTATTTGGGTCTCACCACTGCCTGAGGGTCCTGGGCCCCTAGACTGTTGATGCCCTGCCTTGCCTGGGGCTCTGGGCTCCTGGACTTTTTACTACTGTGCCTGGCCTGAGGGCCTGAACACTAAAAGCAGCTAATTCCCCCCTGTTGAAATCACCCTTACAGCTGCATGACAGCAAGGAAGCTTGACCTCCCCTGGAGATTGATGGAGAGGGATGGCTATGCACTCCTACAATGCCCTCCTGCAATGATTGTCAGAATGATGGATGCATCCCTGCTGGGGTGGGACTGGGAAACACACTGGACACTCATATGGCCCAGGGTAAGTGGATGTCTCAAAAGACCACGCTGCACTTCAACCTCCTGGAACTCAGGGCAGTCAGATATGCCTGTATCCAGTTTCTACCACTAATCAGGGGCAAACACATAAAGGTGATGATGCCAACACATCATGCATGTTCAATATCAACTGACAAGGAGGGGCATGGCCTCCCTTCCTCTGTGCTGAGGCTGTCAAGCTTTGGAATTGGTGAATACACAATCACTGTCATCACAGCAATTTACTTTCCAGAAATTCAGAATTTGAACAGGGACACACACTTGACTACATCACATATTCTGGCAGTGCGGCACCCTGCCCACAGAAATAGACCTGTTCATCACGGTGATAAAAAAGAAATGCAACCAGTTCCGCTCCAGAGGCGGGCTGGGTCACCAGTCCTTGGGAGATGCCTTTCATCTTTAAAGATCGTCAGGTCTACAGCACACATTCTCTCCAACTCCTCTGATATCCAAAGTTCTACTCAAAATAAGAAAGGACAAAGCCAGAGTTATTCTAATAGTTCCAGCCTGGCCCAGGCAAACATGGTCTCCTTACCTGATACAGCTAGCTATTTATTCACTGGTCACTCTCCAGCCCTCTCTCCTCATCTCCTCTCCCAGAAAGGCAGGAAGATCCTTCACCCCAGTCTCAGAGTTCTTTGTCTCAAAGCATGGCTGGTCCATGGTTCACAGGATTGGAAACAATCTGCTCAGAGAAAGTAAAAAGAGTATTATTACCCAGCAGAAGAGTCAACAAGGTACGCGTACTCTCAAAAATGGACAAGACTTGTCTGTTGGTGTGACCTCAAAGACATTCCACTGACAACCCCATTGCTGCCAGATATACTGGATGATAGCCTAACACTGACACAATTGGGGCTGTCACTGAGCTTCATTAGAGTCCACCTTACAGCCTTTGTGACTTTCCATTCTCCAGTAGAAGGTTATCCCATTTTCACTCACCCAGTGACAATGAGGTTCGTCGGGGGGCTTGGAAATCTCTTTCCACCAGTGAAGCATCCTACTGTGGTTTGGGACCTCACTCTTCTTAAATGCCTCACAAGATCACCATTTGAACCAATGGCTATGTGCTCACGCCTCCATTTCGAGACGTAAACAGCATTTCTGATAGCAATCACGTCGGCACTACAGGTTGGGGAAATAGGGGCCCTTACAGCATAACCCTCTTTCACAATATTTTTTAAGGACAAGGTCACATTAGGACCACACCCCAAATTTTTACCAGGATGCCCCAGTCACATCTTTTGCATCCATTGCAGGGAGAAAGGAGGCATGGAAGTTGCTACAGAGGCTTTGTACCACCCAAAGGGAGACACAAGGGGGGAGCTCTCATTGCCAGGGAAGACAGTTGCACAGCATTTTCATGCCAGTGGAGCTGCCCTAATGCACCTGAGAATCCAGCCCCAGAGTTCATGTGGAATTGGTTGGCGTGATTCAACAGTAGATGGGGTTGGCAGACTATGCAAATAGTCATGGTCCAATAGTGACCTAGAGTACAATTGTGCCATCATTCCTGATGCCTAACTCCTAGTGGCTCCAAAGGGAGCTTGCTTGGGCCAGGACTAACAAATTGAACCCACATTTTTCTGCTTATACTTGAGGGACTTACAGGAGACAGCAACTCAGCGGTCTCTTTGGGGCAAGCTTTGTTTCACAGCAAAATAACTCCAGTGAAACAAGAGAGTTTTTTGTGAGATCAGAGACAAGAGGCAATGGGGTCAAACTACAGTGTAGCAGATTTAGATTTAATCTCAGGAAAAACTACCTGACAATGGAACAGAGGGCCAAGGGAAGTTGTAGAATTTCCTTCTACAAATGGAGATTTTTTAAAAAGTGGCTGGATAGCCATCAGTCTTGGATGGTTTAGACACGACAAATCCTGCATCTTGGCAGGGGGTTAGGCTAGATGACCCTTGCAGTCCCTTCTAACCCTATGGTTCTATTATTCTTGTCACAGCTTTGCTGCAGCAGCCTAGACGGTCACACGAGAGACAAGAATTTGGTGGCCCTGCTGAACTTGGCAACATGATATAATGATGCGAGTAGCCTCGTAGCCTGGAGAGATTCACATTCTTCAGCCTGTGAAGGGTATCTGGGACCCTCATCACTTTCTGATGTTAGCTGCAGGGGGTGTGATAAGTAGTGGAAAACCTGCTCAAATGACCCTCTGCATAACTATCCATCAAGGCTCTCTGCAGTTGAGGTGTGCATGGCTCCCCTGGGAGTTGCACAGCTGCTATATATGGAAATGCGAGATCTGTGTGTTGGGGGAGGTTGACCCAGCCATGAGCAGAGATGCAGAGGTAGCTTGAGGGAGCTGCACTACTAAGGGGTATTGAGGAGGCCCCAATGCCCCACCATGGAGGTCAGAATTGAGGAGGGTCCAGCCCTGTAGACAAATACCCAAGCCCTCTGTAGATACCCAAATTCCATGGGATTTCCCAGGGGCATCTTGGGATTTTCCACAGGGTTAGAGCTTGTTTCCCTCCTCTACCATGGGCTGCTCAACAGCTGCCACAAGGGAAAAATGGAGTTGAAACCATGGAGCCCCAACATGGTAAAATGTTCCGCTTCTCTCCTGTGGTTATGTGAGAGTAGCAGGCTATACCTCTCTACCATCCCATCGGGGAATGGGTTGGTGGGTGCTGTTCAGGGCACAATCCAGCACAGGGATGTGTTTATAGTAATGAACTCCCATGCCTCCCATAGCTATGGTGGGACCCAAGTCTGTGACCGCCATGGTCAGCGACAGACACTATCTGTTTACTTTGTCTTGTGCCAGCGGCAGGGATGGAAGCATGTATTTTCACTGGTGTTCCATCTGTATCTGATAATATATTGTTTTGATGAGCTCTAACTCTCCACAACAATCCAATGAGCAGTAAATAAACCCCCTGTCAAATTTTGGCATCGCACACGATGGCCCTGATTCACTGGTCATTATTCTAACTACACTAGTGCAACTGCCCTGAAATCAGTGGAGTTACCCTGGAATAAAACTGGAGTAATGCAGTGGTGAATCAGACCCTACAACTTTAGAACTGCAGTTCAACCACAGATGATTGTTAGAGCTATGGTTGATTACAGCACTTCAAAGAGCAGAGTAGAAAGGGCTGCTATCTAGAGGAGACCTTGAGGATTATAGTCTCTGGAAGCACAAAATCGTACTGCTCTACTGAGAACTAGCTAACTTCAATGGATTAGCACTGCGGTCATCTCCTCTGGCTACTGAGGCTTGAATACCTGCTCCTCTCCTCACACCACTCTGCCTGTCACTCCCTGTAGGAAATGCTAGTTAACCTGATCTCACTGAAGTCAGGGTCAAAACTTCCATTGCCTTTGCTGGAGTCAGGATTCAGCCCTCATGGTACGAATGTGGCTCCAGGTCAATATTACACAATATTTCATGGAATGGTCTGCACATACAATTGAGGAGAAATCTACCAGTCTAATGTTATATAACCGGTAGGGGATGTGATTGCACTTTCTGCTGTGTACCAGGCCTTTAAATGCAAAGGAGTCTTTCTGCCTGCTGTAGAGGCTGATGCCATATGTGTTTCATTCAAATGCAGACTGTTACAAAGTAAGTCACTGTGCGCTGTCTCTCTCTGTCTCTCGCTCTCTCTGGGAGAGAGACCTTTGTTTTCTTTAATTTGAAGTGTATCATCTAAAGTGAAACATATATGTTTTCCTTTTTGTATACAGGGAACTACAATTGGCTGGGAACCTGAACTTCTGTTCTGTGGAAAATTAGATATAGTGAGGAAAAATAATTCTGAATAATTGGTCAGCTGTGGACTCCTCCTCTGGAGAGCTCTGCCCTGAGCCCAGATTGGGTTTAGACAACAGGCAGAGGCTTTTGTTTTAAAATGTGATTTGTCCATCCTGAAGTACTCAGTGCTGTTTTGTAGAGGTCTTTTACATGGCCCTTCTGTTAATCTGAGTATGTGGATTTGCACATAGTCAAATACTATGTAAAATAAGTGTGAGTAACATCACAAGGGAGTGACCTGCCTTCTGCACTTTGATCCAAAGCCAGAGAGTAGTCCATTTATGGCACCACAAACCTTTCCACCCAAGGGAACAACAACTTTTATTATCTCTGTGTGAGTGACCACGTGGAGTTCTTGGTGTAGCTTACTTTCCTAGTTGGTTTCTCCACAGCCAGGGGATGTAGGCCAAAGGGTGTTTGTGTGTGTTTTTTTTACATTGAGAACTGAGCGATACAGACACTAGGGGTGTAGTGAAATGTGATGGATTTTGGTTGAAATTGTTGCTAGCCTCACTAAAGCATTTTTTTTAAAAAGCGGCATGCCTTATTATCTGCATGTGTAGTTGGTGTACAAGGGAATTTAAGGTCTTTTGTTTTATTTTATTCCATCCAGGTGGGTCTGTTGCATCCCTAATTTGTATTTTATCAAGGAGGTCCAATGCACTGGAGCAGTTCTTTGCCCATCAGATAAAAACTCAGCAGAGCGTAAAGCAATGCAAATGTACAGCAAATCAATAAAACGTCACTACATGCCACACTTTAATTAAAGAACAGACTGTGTGGCTCCTCTGCAATTGAAAGAAGTAGCTATTGGCCAATGTGGCATCATGAGGGGCTGTTAATAGACTGTAGGATAAAGGAAAACCTGTGCTGGAACTGGAGGTTGGGGAAGGATCCAAACAAGGAATAGTAAAGAGCAAAGGGGAAAGGCACAGGCAGCAAAAAAGCAGCATGAGCAATTGCAGCCACAGTGGAGATGGGGAATGGTCCTTCCTTCGGTGGTGAAGGCGGGGGCCAGCAGGATAATGGAGAAAGAATGTCCATGGTGGAGGAAGATTAAATAAATGGTGACTCCTAATTGGCTGAGACAGAGAAGCTGAATGGCTTGTTAAAATCTGACTTCAAAAAGAGAAATACAGAAAAGAAATATGAACACTTAGTGAGGAGGGCGAACTTGTGAAATAACAGCAGTTAAAGGGCAAGCAATGGCGTACTTGGAAAATATGGACAGGGTCAAACAAGCCAGGAAAGGTGATAGTATCCGAGGGCCTTACTGACCCATTAACAAGTATTTTTTCAAAATCTTGGGCAATTGGGAAGATACAGTAACACTGGAGGAGGAAATGTACCAATTTGCTGAGTCAAGTAACGAATGATCTTAACAATTGCTGACTGTCTGGCAAACCTATCCCCTACCCCTAAAAACAGTACAAATACCGAGAGAAATAAATCAGACTCATGAGCACTAGGTAAGGGTTTATAAACGTATGGGTTCATAAAGGAATGTATAAACCTTGCCAGAATAAGTGCATTGCTTTTAGGGCAGAATCACAAAACAGGTCCCTCTCCTTACCCCATAGGGCCCGATCCAAAGTCCATTGAAGTCAGCGGGAGCCTCACTGTTGTCTTCAGTGGCCATTGGATCAGGGCCATATAGTGCCTGAGGAAAATGCAAGAGATCAAGCAACCTGGGGGCCCTAGTCACACCATGACATGGGGCCCCCTGTGGACATGCATAGGCACTGTGGTCCTTGGAGTGGCAGCGGCACTCCCAGAGAGGCAAGGGCGGCAGAATGGGGCCCTTTCCCCCTTGAGGAATGACAGCAGCAGGGAGGAGGGAGTCCAAGGTTTACCACAGCAGCTAGGGTGCACAGCTGGGATGGATGAACATTATAGGTCAGGCCTGCTGTACTTTTCTCCTCCTGCCACACACAGCGCCCTGCTGGGGGTGGGGGATTGGCAAAATAGGGGCAGGGGGCTGGGAATTAACACCCTATGGAGATGCAAGAAGCAGTCTCTCCTCTCAGGTCTATTGCTCCAGGTTGTCTACAGACTCGGGCAGACTTCACTGCATCAGCCCTTTCAATGCTATTATTTCAGGATCTCTGCAAATTCAGGCAGATATCACTATGTCAGTAACACTCAGGTCACGTTTTCAAACTTTATTTGCACCCCATGAGAACTAGAAACCTACATTTAAAGAAAATGACAGCTGAGACTCTGATAGTCACGTGAGTCCAGGAATCAGGGTAGGCACGAAACTCTAGCCCTTCTATTGATTTCATACAAAGTATTTAATACTGTGCTCAAAAGTGTTAATTAAAATTAATTGAAATTGGCTTGGACAGGAGCTCTCATTTGGCTTGAAAGCTGGCTTGAACACAATAAACAAAGGAGAGCGGTATAATTCAATGTATCTAGTTTAGGGCAAAGGTCTATGAGTCAACAGTGTGACCTTGTTGCCAAGAAGGCTAACAGCATATTGGGCTGCATTAGTTGGAGCACTGCCAGGAGATCGAGGAAAGTGATTATTCCCCTCTATTCAGCACTGGTGAGGCCACATGTGGAATATTACATCCATCTTTGGGCCCCCCACTACAGAAAGGATGTGGACAAATTGGAGTGAGTCCAGTAGAGGGCAACAAAAATTATTAGGGGGTTGGGGCACATGGCTTACGAGGAGAGGCTGAGGGAATTGGGCTTACTTAGTCTGCAGAAGAGAAGAGTGAGGGGGGATTTGATAGCAGCCTTCAACTACCTGAAAGGGGGTTCCAAAGAGGATGGAACTCCGCTGTTCTCAGTGGTGGCAGATGACAGAACAAGGAGTAATGGTCTCAAGTTGCATTGGGGGAGGTCCAGGTTGGATATTAGGAAAAACTATTTCACTAGGAGGGTGGTGAAGCACTGGAATGGGTTAACTAGGGAGGTGGTGGAATCTCCATCCTTACAGGTTTTTAAGGCCCAGCTTGACAAAGCCCTGGCTGGGATGATTTAGTTGGTGTTGGTCCTGCTTTGATCAGGGAGCTGGACTGAATGATCTCCTGAGGTCTCTTCCAACCCTAATCGTCTTTGAGTCTATGATTTTATGATTCTATTAGGGTCAATGATATGTCAGTTTTCTTTAGTATCTTCATCAGTTATTTGAAACAAGGAATAAGCACATCAATGACATTTGCAGGTCATACTAAATTGAGAGGAGATGTAAACACTACTGAGGATGGAGAAATCAGTGAAAGGGACTTAGAGTTAGAAACATGGGTAAAAAATAACAAACTGAGTTTCGCTTGGAGAACTGCAGCAAATCCCTCTTTGGGGAAAATAATCTGAGATAAATATAGTCAATGCCATGGAGAAATCAGGATGCAGGTTGCTGATAAGGACTAGTGGAAGAGGGTAGAAAGCAGTTTAGAGTTGAGATTGCAATGTGGTTTGATGCAAGAAAGGCCAATGCAATTTTGGACTATGTACATAATGGCATCATCTCAAGGACATGGGCAGTAATTGTCCCTCTCTGTACAACTCTGGTGTAATTGCATGTGGAATATTGTGTTCGCTTTTACACACCACTTTCCCAGTGCATTATTGCCAAACCAGAGAGAGTTTACAAAAAAGCTCAAAAATGGGCCAGGACTGTAATGAAGGACTTAAGAGGAAGGAGTAAGATCTCAATAGGCATAGCTTGGCTAGGAGGGATAGAACAGATGAAGAACTATTCAGTGTGGGACACTGGGAAATTGCTAGGACTAATGGCTAGTGTGTACCTCCACGTCCTAGCTATGAGATTTATCAAGCTATGGGATCCTAAGGGAAGCTGTGAAACTCCCTCACTTGTGACTTTGGAAATTAGACTGAACAAAATCCATACTGAAAATGTGGGATGGAGACCAGTCCTGCAGTTAGGGCCTGATCTAAAGCCCACTGAAGCCAATGAGAATCTTTCCACTGATTTCAATGGACTTTGGCTCAAACCTTGGACAGAGATGGCCTGGGTGATCTCCAGAGCTGAGGGCTGCATTAGGGAGGCTGTGTGGGTGAGTATCTGAGTGTCTGTTGTGGGGACAGTTTGACCGTGTCCTTGATTGGTTGTTTGAAAAGTGTGAATTGGGAGTGCTTTGTTCCAAGTGAGCCTTGAGTGGGCCTGACTGTTATAAAAAGCCAGTCAGCTGCGAACCAGCTGAGCGGCAAACAACAGAGAGGCTAACAGAGGGAGTTTGCCTGGGGAGAGCCCACTGTGGCTTACATCTTGCCAGATTCTCTGAGTAGTCACTACAACTCCTGAGGAAGCTCCTAGAAGGAAGGTAATAGGGATGGGGAGTGTTCAGCTGTTGTGACTTGCACTGGATGTGCCATGTTTGTCTTTCTTCCACAGGACAGAAGCGACTTTGTCTGTACAAAGTGCAAGCTGGTCTCCATATTGGAACAGAAGGTTCAAGGTCTGGAGAAACAAGTATCGACCCTGTGTTGCATAAGAGAAACTGAAGATTTCCTGGGCAGACGTCAGGATATGCTTCTACGGACACAATGTTCTGAAGATTCAGAGCAGGCTGCACTGTGGGGACAGGAGGACGGTGAAGAAATTTGGCAGCATGTGACCTCCAGAAGAAAAAAGGGGAGTGTCCATGTACCAGCAACGCAGATACAGGTAAGCAACCATTTTCATGTTCTCTCCACAGGTACCAATGCGGAGAGTGGACAAGATGGTACATCTGAGGGAAGGGAACAGAAGGAGACTCCGCCGATTGGAAGGCATGAGATGCACTGTCCTAGGGATGGGGGTTTCACGACAACCGCTCCCAAGAGAAGGAGGCGGGTGGTGGTGATCGGGGACTCTCTCCTCAGGGGGACTGAGTCATCTATCTGCCACCCCAAGCGGGAAAACCGAGAAGTCTGCTGCTTGCCAGGAGCTAGGATTCGCAATGTGACGGAGAGACTGCCGAGACTCATCAAGCCCTCGGATCACTTCCCCTTCCTGCTTCTCCACGTGGGCACCAATGATACTGCCAAGAATGACCTTGAGCGGATCACTGCAGACTATGTGGCTTTGGGAAGAAGAATAGAGGAGTTTGAGGTGCAAGTGGTGTTCTCATGCATCCTCCCCGTAGAAGGAAAAGGCCAGGGTAGAGACTGTTGAATTGTAGAAGTTAACGAATGGCTACGCAGGTGGTGTCGGAGAGAAGGCTTTGGATTCTTTGACCATGGGATGGTGTTCCAAGAAGGAGGAGTGCTAGGCAGAGACGGGCTCCAACTAACGAAGAGAGGGAAGAGCATCTTCACAAGCAGGCTGGCTAACCTAGTGAGGAGGGCTTTAAACTAAGTTCACGGGGGAAGGAGACCAAAGCCCTGAGGGAAGTGGGATACTGGGAGGAAGCACGAGCAGGAGAGCGCGAGAGGGAAGGGCTCCTGCCTCATACTGAGAAAGCAGGACAAACAGCAAGTTATCTCAAGTGCCTATACACAAATGCAAGAAACCTGGGAAACAAGCAGGGAGAACTGGAAGTCCTGGCACAGTCAAGGAATTATGATGTGATTGGAATAACAGAGACTTGGTGGGATAACTCACATGACTGGAGTACTGTCATGGATGGATATAAACTGTTCAGGAAGGACAGGCAGGGCAGAAAAGGTGGGGGAGTTGCATTGTATGTAAGGGAGCAGTATGACTGCTCAGAGCTCTGGTATGAAACTGCAGAAAAACCTGAGAGTCTCTGGATTAAGTTTAGAAGTGTGAGCACTAAGGGTGATATCGTGGGAGTCTGCTATAGACCACCAGACCAGGGGGATGAGGTGGACAAAGCTTTTTTCCAGAAACTAATGGAAGTTACTAGATCACAGGCCCTGGTTCTCATGGGAGACTTCAATCACCCTGATATCTGCTGGGAGAGCAGTACAGCGATGCACAGACAATCCAGGAAGTTTTTGGAAAGTGTAGGGGACAATTTCCTAGTTCAAGTGCTGGAGGAACCAACTAGGGGCAGAGCTCTTCTTGACCTGCTGCTCACAAACTGGGAAGAATTAGTAGGGGAAGCAAAAGTGGATGGGAACCTGGAAGGCAGTGACCACGAGATGGTCGAGTTCAGGATCCTGACACAAGGAAGAAAGGAGAGCAGCAGAATACAGACCCTGGACTTCAGAAAAGCAGACTTTGACTCCCTCAGGGAACTGATGGGCAGGATCCCCTGGGAGAATAACATGAGGGGGAAAGGAGTCCAGGAGAGCTGACTGTATTTTCAAGAATCCTTATTGAGGTTACAGGAACAAACCATCCCAATGTGTAGAAAGAATAGTAAATATGGCAGGCGACCAGCTTGGCTTAACAGTGAAATCCTTGCTGATTTTAAACACAAAAGAAGCTTACAAGAAGTGGAAGATTGGACAAATGACCAGGGAGGAGTATAAAGATAGTGCTCAGGCATGCAGGAGTGAAATCAGGAAGGCCAAATCACGCCTGGAGTTGCAGTTAGCAAGAGATGTTAAGAGTAACAAGAAGGGTTACTAGGCAGCACAGCATGGGGAGGAGGTGACCAGCCCTCTGTGGAGAAAGAAGTGATTCGGGACTATTTAGAAAAGCTGGATGAGCACAAGTCCATGGGGCCGGATGCACTGCATCTGAGAGTGCTAAAGGAGTTTGTGGATGTGATTGCAGGGCCATTGTCCATCATCTTTGAAAACTTATGGCGATCGGGGGAGGTCCCGGATGACTGGAAAAAGGCTAACGTAGTGCCCATGTTTAAAAAAGGGAAGAAAGAGGATCCTGGGAACTACAGGCCAGTCAGCCTCACCTCAGTCCCTAGAAAAATCATGGAGCAGGTCTTCAAGGAATCAATTCTGAAGCACTTAGAGAAGAAGAAAGTGATCAGGAACAGTCAGCATGGATTCACCAAGGGCAAGTCATGCCTGACTCATCTAATTGCTTTCTATGATGAGAACTGGCTCTGTGGATGAGGGGAAAGCAGTGGATGTGTTGTTCCTTGACTTTAGCAAAGCTTTTGATATGGTCTCCCACAGTATTCTTGCCAGCAAGTTAAAGAAGTATGGGCTGGATGAATGGACGGTAAGGTGGATAGAAAGCTGGCTAGATTGTCGGGCTCAACGGGTAGTGATCAATGGCTCCATGTCTAGTTGGCAGCCGGTATCAAGTGGAGTGCACCAAGGGTCGGTCCTCGGGCCAGTTTTGTTCAATATCTTCATTAATGATCTGGAGGATGGTGTGGATTGCACCCTCAGCAAGTTTGTAGATGACACTAAACTAGGAGGAGAGGTAGATACGCTGGAGGGTAGGGATAGGATACAGGGGGCCCTAGACAAATTAGAGGATTGGGCCAAAAGAAATCTGAGGAGGTTTGACAAGGACAAGTGCAGAGTCCTGCACTTAGGACGGAAGAATCCCATGCACTGCTACAGACTAGGGACCGAGCGGCTAGGCAGCAGTTCTGCAGAAAAGGACCTAGGGGTTACAGTGGACCAGAAGCTGGATATGAGTCAACAGTGTGCCCTTGTTGCCAAGAAGGCCAACGGCATTTTGGGCTGTATTAATAGGAGTATTGCCAGCAAATCGAGGGACGTGATTATTCTCCTCTATTCAGCATTGGTGAGGCCTCATCCAGTGTACTGTGTCCAGTTTTGGGCCTCACACTACAAGAAGGATGTGGAAAATTGGAAAGCGTGCAGTGGAGGGCAATAAAAATGATTAGGGGAGGAGAGGAGAGGCTGAGGGAACTGGGATTGTTTAGTGTGCGGAAGAGAAGAATGAGGGAGGATTTGATAGCTGCTTTCAACTACCTGAAAGGGGGTTCCAAAGAGGATGGATCTAACTGTTCTCAGTGGTGCCAGATGGCAGAACAAGGAGTAATGGTCTCAAGTTGCAGTGCAGGAGGTTTAGGTTGGATATTAGGAAAAACTTTTTCACTAGGTGGGTGGTGAAACACTGGAATGCGTTACCTAGGGAGGTGGTAGAATCTCCTTCCTTAGAAGTTTTTAAGGTCAGGCTTGACAAAGGCCTGGCTGGGATGATTTAGTTGGGTATTGGTCCTGCTTTGAGCAGGGGGTTGGACTAGATGACCTCCTGAGGTCCCTTCCAACCCTGATATTCTATGATTCTATGAAAAGTCATTTCTATCATCTGTGATTCAAGCATCTGTCCTTACATGTATATGCTTAAGTGGTAAGGGTCATCCTGCCTTTGGCTTTTTGTCTCATGGCAAAAACCTCAAGTCTCCAGAAACTGCCAAGAAAGGTTATATCTTCTTAAGTATACATTAGAGGTAACAGATGTTATTGACATGTTATTTTTGACTTGTTTGCATGAAGCTCCCTGCCCCCTGGGTACCTTGCCATACATGAGATGCTGCGTCTCACTGGGTTGTGTGAATTTCCAAATACATAAATACTTTAGATTTAAAGCAGGATGGGCTCAGGATTTGTTTTTGTGCCACCCTTGTGGTTTGGTTGTCTACAGGCATGAGCTCTATGATATAATAATAAGAGGATCCAAAATACCTTCTTCACAATTAGGGTTCTAAAAATTAACTGATTACTGATAAGTCCTAATTATAAATTAGGTCTTATTATCAGTAGCTTCTTACTACACTGAATGAATTGAAACGGTAGGAGCAGAAATGTTTCAATTAGCCATGTGAACTCTGATAACTGTCCGATGAGGGAATGGCTTTATGTAATAGTTCCCTGGCAGGGCACAGCACAGCTTGTTCACACATATAGGGCTCCATACTATGGCAGGGCATGCACACCATGAGTCTCGCCAGTCCCATTGCAAACCCTTGGTTTGTCCCTTGCTCCCTAGACCAACAGAGAGAGCTCTGGGAGCAGCATGTGCTGGCTAATTCTCAGAACAAAGCAATGGGTTCCAAAGGAAACTGTATGCAGCCTTCAGCTGCAGGGTCATCATATTACAAGGTGAGACTGGAAGGGGAAGTGTATGGGGGATCTCAGGGGACATTCTCCCGGCCGGAAAAATCCTAGTCATCAAGGGTTATTGGAGCTGATCCCCTAATTGAGCCCCTAAATCCTGACTGTCACCCCATTGGCTTCACTGGAACAACTCATTCAAAGTAAGTTTAGCAAGTTTGGTGATCACAAGCTGCTTCACACTCTGACTAGGTCTCAGCCGGAGAATTTTTTTAAAACTTCTTTTTTTTTCCAACTGCTGGTCAATCTGGGTTCCCTTTCAAACTTCAGAGCATGCCTTCTTTGCAGGGCCCTCATTAGCTTTACAAGAATATTTCCTTTGTGCCTAAATATTGTGACAAAGTTCCTCCTCTACCTTGGTGGGTCTTGCACTTATTGGCGGATTTGCTCGCCTTGGAGCTTCACGGCAGCCCTCAGCTTGGCTGTTTTTCTGAACCCACACTCCAGGTCGACTCCTCCTGTGTATGACCAGGAGTTGGGAGGATTTGGGGGGAACCCGGCCCCGCCCTCTACTCCGGGTTCCAGCCCAGGGCCCTGTGGGATGCAGCTGTCTAGAGTGCCTCCTGGAACAGCTGTGTGAGAGCTACAACTCCCTGGGCTACTTCCCCATGGCCTCCTCCCAACACCTTCTTTATCCTCACCATAGGACCTTCCTCCTGGTGTCTGATAATGCTTCTACTGCTCAGTCCTCCAACAGTCCACATTCTCACTCTCAGCTCCTACTGCTTCTTGCTCCCAGCTCCTCACCACAAACTGAAGTGAGCTCCTTTTTAAAACCCAGGTGCTCTGATTAGCCTGCCTTAATGGATTCTAGCAGCTTCTTGATTGGCTGCAGGTGTTCTAATCAGCCTGTATTAATTAATGACAGGTTTCAGAGTAGCAGCTGTGTTAGTCTGTATTCACAAAAAGAAAAGGAGTACTTGTGGCACGTTAGAGACCAATAAATTTATTTGAGGATGCAGCTCACGAAAGCTTATGCTCAGATAAATTTGTTAGTCTCTAGGGTGCCACAAGTCCTCCTTTTCTTCCTGTCTTAATTGTCTCCAGAAAGTTCCTTATCGTTCTGGAACTTTCCCTGTTTCCTTACCCAGGGAAAAGGGACCTCCTTCGCTTGTTGCTCAGCTATCTGCTTTCTATTCTCTCCTAAAGCCCCCTGGCCTGGGCTTTTCTTACTTTTTGACCCTGCTTCAGTTCCCCCCCCACCAAAACCGGGCCAGACGCTTTTTCTTCATTTTATTTTTTTTTGCTGTTTTTCTGCTGCCGTTCGAGTGCTGGTCGGCTGCCAGCAAGCTGCTAGCCCCTCCACGCCTGCCCTTGGACGCTGCTACTGCTTCAACTGAAACCTCCGGAGGGTGGGGGAGGACTGTCGACCCGCTCCCCGGAGGAGGGGAGTGGATGCCCCCAGACCCAACCATTTTGCTGCTTGTTTGTGGACCCGTAATTAACCTACAAGTTATTTTTTTTTCTTCTTATCTGCTTGGCATTTTTGGAATGCTCCACAAAGACCGGAAGAGAAGACAGCCAACAGAGACATCGCCCAGGGAAGCTACAAATCATCGTGGAGGGGGCCGTAAGACTGAGTAACTTTTGAACTGTACTCTCGTGTGGGGGGAGTTTGACTGTGTCTTAACTGTGTTTGTAGGGGCACAGGGGGTGCGGCACAGAGCTGCCCCCCGATCCATCGGTGCCCCTCCCCCAACACTACTACAACCGTCATGGCCCCCCCGCCGTCCGTCCCTGCTGGCAACCTGCCATCTGCCGCTAGACTCAACTGCTTGCTTTGAATTCCATCATCCGGACCAGACACAACAGCCGACCAAACGAGACCCTTTGGACAAACGTGCGTGGGTCCACGTTCCCCCCGCCCTGCCCCCGGACTGCCCACCCCACAGTTTGCCCCTACTACCTGACCCCAACTCCTGTTTCCTTCCCCTGTCCAGTCCGACCCATTTGGCCTCCCCCCCGGCCTGCAGCCCAGCAGAAGAAGTGGTTAATCTGCTTCACCCTCCCCCCTCCTCCTTCTGGTGTCTCCCCGTCTCTCCCTGCTCACGATGGCGGGGAATGAGAGGGGTGAGGTCCCTCTAACAACCTCAGCTGCCCCTCCCCCACCTACCCCCCGCCCAACCCCCAAGCCTCCCCCCGCACCACTGCTGCCAAAACACCTGCCACCGCCCCCGCTGGGGCATCGGCAGCAGGAGGCACTGGGGCGACTGCTGCGGCTGCTACACCTACCGCCCCCCCCAGATTCTAGGAGAGCTCCCCCGGTTAGCTGGAAAGGCCAGGGTGTGAAGAAGGGAAAAGGCCCCGCTACAACCACCAGGCCCTCCATGGCAGGGGCTACCCCCACTGCTGTGGCCTCGTCATCGACCATGGCGTCTCTCCCCACTGTTGCCTCCACCAGCTCTGTGAGCGTCCCTCCCCCGGCCCCCAGGGCGTATGCCCGGGTGGTAGCAGCCCCCCCACGTCCTGCCGCCTCCTCATCTTGCCCACCCACCACCTCCGCTACCATCAATAGCAGCCGGGGCCCCTTCCCCACCATGACCAGGAAGCACGGCGTCCGTTGCCTCCTGGTGCCCGCCTCGCCCCACGTGGAGACATACGTGCGGGCATTGGCGAGGGTGGTAGGACCCACGGCTATTGTGGCGGCCTCCAAAATGTACGGGAAGGTCATTTTTTTCTTAGCATTGGAGGCTGCCACCCAGGAGGCGGTGGAGAAGGGCCTGGAGGTGGGGGGGGGGTGTTCGTTCCCCTGGAACCGCTAGAGGACCTGGGCGTCCACCTAGTCCTGACCTCCGTCCCTCCTTTTCTACCCAGTGCCGCCCTGTTACCCGCTCTCTCCACTCTGGGGAAACCTGTTTCTGTCATCAGCCCTCTCCCGTTGGGCTGCAAGGACCCCGTCCTCCGTCACGTCCTCTCGTTCCGCCAGCAAGTGCAGCTTCTACCGCTGCTGCCGGCGCGTAACGGAGAGGCGCTCGAGGGGTCCTTCCTAGTCCCCTACCAGGGAGCCCGCTATCGGGTCTTTTACTCCACGGGAGAGGCCCGGTGCTACCTCTGCCGATCAGCGGGGAATGTCCGAAGAGACTGCCCCTTGGCCCAGCGGGGAGGGGCACCCAAGACCCCCGAGACCCGGCAGGACATTGGCTCTGTCGTTGCCGACGCCCCTGGCTGCCCGGTACCTGAAACCACCTCTCCTCCTGCTCGATCCACCGCTGCTCCTGCCTGGGCCCAAGAGACACCTCCCTTACAATGCCCAGACGAGCGAGGGAGCTCTGCCCTTGCTGTTGACAATCCAGCAGAGCCTATGGAGGAGGGTGCAGCAAAGATATTACCGGGGATAGGATAGGGCCCGCCCCAAGGAGAACCACCCCCCCCATGCTGCCTCAACGTTACCCCCCCAAACCCGTGAACCATCGCCTCTGCCCCCCGACACGACCCCTGCTAACTAGCCCCCAGACGATGCTATGGAGGGCTGGACCCTAGTCCAGGGAAAGCGAGGCAAGTGGAAGGCTCGAGCTCCGCTGCACCCATCCGATGCGGAGGCCCCCCGGAAGACCAGGAAGGGAGGCACTGATACTGAGCCTTCTGCTATGCCCACGAGTGAGATCCATCCGCTGGTGTCGGGAGGGGAAGACAAAATAGCATTGGAAGGTAGGATCTCCCCTCCGAGACCCCTGAGGAAGCCCCTTCTGCCTGAATATCACCCGAACCCCAAAGCGACCGTCGAGGCGGGTGCCAGAGGAGAGACCCCCGGGGTGGAGGAAGGCGACCTCTCCTCCATGTATGAGGAGATCAAGGCCCTAGGTTTGACCCCGGTCACCCAGGGAGAGGATGACCTACTGCCGGCTGGCCTCGATCTGGGCAACCTCACCCCAGTCCCCCTTTCCCCATGCTCCCTCCCCGTAACCGCCTTCCCAGGCGGGGATCCTACAGAAGGTGGTCCACCACCTGATGCCATGGCTGCCAAATTCACCACAGAGCCTGCACCTGGCATCACTGGGAGCCCCCTCCCCACCCCCTTAACCCTCGAATCTGCTCAGGAGGCACCACCTTTCAGCTACTTGCCTCCCGAAGCCCAGAGCCTCGCCTCTGCCCCCACCCCCACCCCCATCCCGTCGCTGCCCAATCCACCTCCTCCTGCAATGCTATTGCTGACCCTGGGGTTATTTCTTTCCCGTTTTTTGCGGATCCCCCCCAAGGAGCAGCCTTTGCATTTTCCTGCCGCGACCCATTAGGAGCTGCAATTTTCCCTCCGCCATCCCCTTCTACCCCAAGGCTTGAGACGAACCTAATAATTTAGCCTGTCAGACGCCCCGTCGGTGGTCTGTACCCTGCCTGCCCGCGTCAGCGGACCACGAGGCTGCACCAAGAGCCCCACTAGGGAATAACCGGAAATCACAACCCCACCCCCCATGAGCTGCGAAAAGCACTGCGGGAGTTTTTAGAAGACATCCGTGGCTCCCGCAACAGGGTACAGCTGGCTCTCCAGCGATGGGGGGACTTTGATCAACTCCTCCAGGCCACAAGGGCCCTTATAAAGGAGGGTAGAGGGAAAGGAAGGCACGGTGCCGTGGCCTACGGGCGGGTCCGCAGCTTCCGTGATGATTTACTCACTTACGGGATGGGTCTCGGATTCTTGCGCGACCCGCCGGGGGCCGCGAACACCCCCGCCAACAAGGAACCCCCATGCCCCAGCCCTCCGAATGACGCCTCTCATTATTACAACTTTGAACACCAGGGGCTGTAGGATGGCTCTCCGCAGGTCCCAGGTGCTCTCTTAGCTTCGGGAAGGGGGGTACTATGTGGTTTTCCTGCAGGAGACCCATATGGATCTGACTGCCAAGGACAGCTGGCGGCTGGAGTGGGGGGACGGGGTCTACTTCAGCCACTTCACGATTCGACAAGCTGGAGTGGCGACCCTGTTCTCCCCCAACCTATGGCCCGAGGTGCTAGGGGTCACTGAGGCCGTGCCGGGCCACCTGCTGCATCTCCGAGTCCGTATGGAGGGGCTCGTGGTCAACCTCGTTAATATCTATGCCCCGACAACGAGCCCGAAGCGGCCGCAATTCTATCAGCAGGTGTCCGACTTCCCTGGCACCCTAGATTCTCACGAGTGCCTAGTCCTGGGAGGGGACTTTAACACCACCCTCGAGGAACAGGACCGCTCAGGGGCAGAACTGATCCCGGCCGCCGTGAACATTCTCCGAGAAATAGTCGAACATCACTCCCTAGTAGACGTCTGGCGTGACCACCACCCAGATGACACTTCCACGTTCATCTTTGTCCGGGTGGAGGCCCATCAGTCACACCACTCTCGGTTGGACCGTATTTATTTATCCCGTTTCCATCTTTCACAAGCCCACTCCTCCAACATTCGGCCAGCCCCATTTTCCAACCATCATCTAACCACCATAACAGCCTCCCTCAGTGCAGAGAGGCCAGGGCCGGCCTATTGGCATTTTAACAACAGCCTGTTGGAGGATGAGGGCTTCGTGACGTCCTTCCGGGAGTTCTGGCTGGCCTGGTGAGAGCCGCGGCGTGCTTTTCCCTCGGCGCGGCGATGGTGGGATCTCGGGAAGGTGCGCGCCAAGCTCTTCTGCCGTGACTACACCCGGGGCACCAGCCGACGGAGAAATGCAGCGATAGAGCAGTTGGAATGGGAGGTCTTAGAGCTGGAGAGGTGTCTGGCCGCCAGCCCCGAGGACCCGTTCCTCTGCGGAGCGTGCCGGGAGAAGCGGGAGGAGCTCCGGGCCCTCGAGGACCATCGGGCCTGAGGTGCCTTTGTTCAATCCCGCATCCGCCTCCTTCAGGAGACGGATCGCAGCTCCTGTTTCTTCTATGCCCTGGAGAAAACGAGGGGGGCCAAGAAACACATCACCTGCTTTCTAGCAGAAGACGGCACCCCCCTCATGGATCCAGTGGAGATGTCTGGGAGGGCCCGTGACTTCTACACAAGCCTTTTCTCCCCAGATCCGACTGATCCTGGCACTTGCAGGGTGCTCTGGGAGGAACTTCCCACAGTCAGCGTGGGCGACCGAGACCAACCAGAGCTGCATCTCACCCTGGCTGAGTTCTCGGAAGCCCTCCGTCGCATGCCCACCAATAAATCTCCGGGCATGGATGGGCTGACCGTGGAGTTCTACCACGCGTTCTGGGACATCCTCGGCTCAGACCTAGCCACTGTCTGGGCCGAGTCTTTGCAGGGCGGGGTCCTCCCTCTTTCGTGCAGGCGAGCAGTGCTCGCCTTGTTGCCGAAGAGGGGGGAGGTCCGTGATTTACGAAACTGGCGTCCCGTCTCGCTCGTTAGCACAGACTACAAATCGTAGCGAAAGCAATCTCGCTGCGGTAGGGTCCGTGATCGCAGACGTGATCCACCCAGATCAGACCTACACTGTCCCGGGCCACAACATTTTTAACAACCTATTTCTAGTCCGAGACCTTTTGGAACTCGGGCATAGAGACGGTCTGTCGTTCGCCCTCCTGTCTCTCGATCAGGAGAAGGCGTTCGATAGAGTGGACCATGGGTACCTCCTGGGCACTCTGAAGGCGTTTGGATTCGGACCTCAGTTTGTGAGTTTTCTCCAGGTGCTGTACGCTCTGGTGATCAAGCCCTTCCTCTGTCTCCTCCGCAGGCGGTTGACAGGGTTGGTGCTGCGGGAGCCGGAGCTGCAGCTGGTCTTGTCAGCGCACGCCAATGATGTGCTCCTCGTGGTCCGGGACCCGGGCGACTTGGCGCGGGTGGAGGCTTGCCAGGCCATCTATTCTGCAGCCTCCTCTGCCCGAATCAACTGGGTCAAGAGCTCTGGCTTGGCAGTGGGGGACTGGCGGCAGGTGAGTTCCCTCCCACCCGCGCTTCAGACCATCCGGTGGAGCGCGGGTCCACTTCTCTACCTAGGCATTTACCTTTCTGCCACGCACCCTTCTCCGCCGAAGAACTGGCAAAATTTAGAAGGCGGGGTGATAGAGTGGCTCCGGAAATGGACGAAGCTACTCCGATGTCTCTCCCTCCGAGGGAGAGCACTGGTGCTTAACCAACTAGTCCTCTCCATGCTCTGGTACTGGCTCAACACCCTGGTCCCGGCCCCGGGTTTCCTGACCAACCTCCGGACATCGATTCTAGAGTTCTTTTGGTCAGGAATGCACTGGGCCCCTGTTGGGGTTCTTCATCTACCCCTAAAGGAAGGAGGGCAGGGCCTGAAGTGTCTGCACACTCAGGTCCATGTCTTCCGCCTGCAGGCCCTGCAGAGGCTCCTTTATAGTGCAGGTAGTTCGACATGGAGCATACTGGTGCATGCCTTCCTGAGCCGCTTCCAAGGGCTCCGATACGACCGGCAGCTCTCTTATCTCTGTCCAAGAGGTTTTCCGCGAGACCTCTCCGGGCTGCCGGTCTTCTACCAGGACCTCCTCCGGACCTGGAAACTGTTTTCAACCACCAGGTCCGTGGCGGCCACCGTGGGAGCAGATCTCCTCGTGGAGCCCCTGCTACACAACCCCCAGCTCCGTGTGCAGGTGGCAGAGTCCTGGCGGAAGTCACAAGAGTCGGAGACCTCCTGGACTACGACCGGGGAGACTGGCTGGATCCCCTGATGCTCGCTCGGTGCATGGGGCTCTCCAGACCTCGTACCCCCCGGCACGTACTTCAGGAGGTGAAGGCTGCCTTGACGCCCGCTGCTCGGGCTTATCTCAACCGAGCCCTGTGCGAGGGTGTACCCCACCCACCCTCTACCCCAGGCCCACTGGACCTTTCAATTGGGCCCCTACCCCATAGATCCAAACAAACCCCTCACCCTTTCACTGCGAGCCGGCTGCACGAACTGCAGCCGGTCAGCTTCCAAACCGCACCAAGGAAACATCTATATACACTCACGCTTCACACCCTTCACGTCCACACCCTGGTATCCCGCCCCGATACAAAGTGGCGGGATCTCCTGCCACCTTTGGAGGGTGAGCAGCCCCAGTGGGCCAGCCTGTATTCTACCTTGGTCTCGAGGCCCGTAGGGGACATTAGTTGGCGGCTCCTTCACGGAGCTGTGAGCACGGGCGTGTTTTTGACGCGGTTCACCCCCATCCTGGATACTTGCCCTTTTTGCAACGTGAGGGAAACCCTGGCGCTTGTATATTTAGAGTGTGCCAGGCTGCAGCCCCTTTTCCAGCTTCTCACGAATATTTTATTACGCTTTTGGCTACACTTTTCCCCTCACCTTTTTATCTACACACTCCCCATCCGTGGCCCCATAAAATCGCGGGATCTCCTGGTTAACCTCCTCCTAGCCCTAGCTAAAACAGCCATTTATAAAACCAGAGAGGGGAGGCTGGCCAATGAAGTGTCCTGCGACTGTAGGGCTGTTTTCTGATCCTCAGTACATTCACATATCCGAGCGGAGTTCCTCTGGGCGGAGTCTACCGACTCCCTTGATGTCTTTGAGGAGCAGTGGGCGCTGTCCGAGGTTCTCTGCTCGGTGACCCCGTCTGGTTCCCTCCGTCTGACCCTTGATTGAGGGGAAGAGCGAGAGCCCAGCCCCAGCCGTTGCCGCTGTGGATACCATCATCACTGTCACCTAGGAGGGGTCCTATCACACGTGGGTGTACGTCCTCCACACCCCGAAACCGCTCACCCCGCAGCTGTGCCCATCTTGTCGGGCACTCTCAGGAGAGGAATAATCGGTGACACTGGGCGTGGCACTAGGTAACTCGAGGGGGTGGAAGACCATGAGTGTTGAGGAAGCCCCCCCACTCTAGGCCACCAGGTAACTCAGGAGGGTGGAAGACCACGAGTGTCAAGGAAGCCTCCCGCCCACTCTGGGCCCGGGCTAGCCTGAACACTTCTCCCTCCTGAAGGCTGCTGTGTTATACCCTGCGTTTGCTTTTGTTTTGTTGCATAGTTTTGCTTGATCCTTTTTGGTGATTTCTTTGTAAGTGTTACACAAATAAACTTCTTTTCTGCTTCAAAAAAAAAAAAAATTACTCCCCTATAGCCATCTGGCCCGACCCTGTCACAATATTTATTTACAGGATGCAAAGAGAAAACTTTAGTGAATAGGGATGGTTCCTGATTGTATCTGTAGTTGTAATTCCTGTATTCTGGCTACATCCAACCCTAATTATTACAACAGAACCTCAGTATAATGCTGCACAAGCTTGGCTTCTACAAGACGTAGAGTTTTAAAGCGTACAGCATTTTTCCCCATCACACAATCTGAATAAGCTTCTTAAGGACATATCTTCCTAGATTTTAAAGCCAAAAGACACCTTTTTGATTATCGGATCTGCAGAACAGAGCCCAAAGAACCTCACCAATAATTTATGCTTCAAACCCATAATTTCTGTTTAAGATACAGTGTATCTTTTGTAAAGATATCCAGTCTTGATTTAAAGACTTAAAGTGATGGAGAATCCACCATGCTCCTAGGCACCCTGTTCCAATGTTTAAGTACCTCACTGTTAATAACAATCACCTTATTTCTAGCCTAATTTTTTCTGATTTCAGCTTCCAACCAGTGGATCTCATTCTGCCTCTTTCTCCTAGCTTAAAGAACCATCAACTGCTACTAATACCTAGCTCTTGTACATACTATTAGAAATCTCTTCCCCATGTAGTTACTTGTAGATTGTGATCATGTCACCTCCTAACTTCTCTTGGATAAACTCAATAGACTGAGCTTCTTAAGTCTCTCAATACCATGCATGTTTTCTAGATCTCAAATCAGTCTTGTAGCTCTTTTCCGAACCCCTTCCAATTTGTCAACACAGTATCCAGGAGTGGCCTCGCTAATGCCATCTGCGGGACCCCTTCCCTGGACATATGTTCCACAAGCAACTGGATGGAAGAGAGGAATTCTCCTTTCTCATCCTCGAGTGACACTTTCCTCAATGTCAAGATTTGAATGAAAACAGCTAATACTGCTAGTGGATTCTCAGCCATAACCCTTTAGCCAGCTGCCTTGCTTGTTTGGCCCTAATCTGTTTTCTTGACTAAATAAAAGTGATGGGAAACGAAGGTCTTGATTTTGCCTTTCAGATGTGTCCTTGCATTGGGGGTGGTGAGGAGACACACTGCCCCAACTAGAGCTCCAACAAGCATTGGACCACACTCAGACACCACTGCTCCTGGAACACAGAAGAGAGCAAGTGGTCCCTGAATCAGTCTCTTCCCCAGGTGCAGTGTGTGCCCCTCTTGTGGCCAGCTGTGCGGCCTGGGGTGGCCAGGGGTGCGGCCATGTGCTGACTGTTCCCCATCCCCTTTGGGGAAACTAGAGCCAGTGAAGCTGTTGCGTCACACATTCTTTATCTCTGGGGAGTAGGAGGAGTCTGTGTGTGTCCCTGCCCCCTTGTACACCTGTACAAAACTGGGCATGGTCTGACCCTCTGTGCTTTGTCTCCTGCACCTTTATTTGAACTTCACTTGGTACTGTAGCAGGACTTTATCCAGCCCTCTAGGAACACATCTAATTATCCTTAAAAGTGCATGATTGTTAAACAGGTGGTTGTGGGATCCAGGCTGGGGAGCAGCATCCAAGCTCTCTGAGTGTGCCTGAGAAAATAGCATACATCTGGCAACATTACCATTTGGCTTTTTAAGGAGAAGTTCCCCGAAGAGTTATTTTCATTCCTCTCTGGACATGCGGATGGGGTAGGATTGTTTTCACAATGACAAGGATTTGCTTCCTTTATTTGCTGGTGCAACCAAATGTTTAATTATAAAAACTTGTGAAATGCACTGGAGGCTAAAATTAAGATGAATATACTCATTTTTGCCAGTACTGTGAAAGATTTTTACTCTGAAAGTCCCATTTCATTACTGTATAGTGTAACGGAACATTAACACTCACATAATGACCTTAAAACCTGCTTGGAATGCAAAAACAGGTCTTTGCTATACACTCTTAAAAAAGGTATAAGCCCCTTTAAAATTGAGTTTACAATGGAAACATTGACAGACCTTTAATTATGGGAGCACAGCATGTGACACCATGGCTCAATTTACAGTCATTTCTAGATTACAGACTACTTACAGGATATACGTTCATCTGAAGATCACTGAAATGTGTTTGTTTCCTTTGTACAACATTATTTTATCTTCATCTGTTCCTTTTTGCTTGAGAAAATCCTATCCCTGGAAAATTCTCACTCGCGTGGACTTAGATTTCTGGTAGCATGTTAAAGTGAAACCAGCTTAGTTAAGCCAATGCAAAACTCTGCGTGGATACTTTTATTGTGGTTTGTAGTGAGGCCAAGTGGCCTCCCTCCAGTATGGATGGGGTTAACTCCCCAGTTGGGCTCAGCTAACCCCAGCTCTCCCTCTCTGCAGGAAGTGCAAGAGTGGGGCAGGAAGTGTAAGATCAGGGTCCTGCAGCTAGTTTGGGCCAGACCAGGGAAGAAGGCAGACGTCCCTCCTAGGGAGCTGAACCCTCAGCTGAGCCTGCAACTAGCAGTGAGGAGAAAAGGCAAACCATGACCCCAGGAGACGGAAGACCCTGAGGAGAGAGAGGGGGAAGGGCCGTCTGACCACGAGACTGAAAGGCAGGTCCCAATGGCGACAGAGCAGTGCCACCAAGAGCCCAGGGGAACAAGAGTTTGGTCCTGTTGTGCTGCTGGGAGGCATGGCAGCGACCACACGTTTTCCTGTTGACCCCGTGGTGGAATCGCCTATCACTTCCAGGACCCTGTGCTGGGACCCAGTGGGGCATGGTGGGTCTGGGTCCCCCTACTTCCAACCCAGCACTCGGGGCTGGGTGTGCGCTAACCTTTAGGCCAAAAGGCCAGCGATACAGACTGTTCATTTGCTCGGCCCTCATCCAGGAGGCCTGGGCTATAGACTATTGCTATTTTCCCCAGCCAGGAGGCTGATGCCATAGACTGTTTAATTGCTCAGCTCACACCTAAAGGGCCTGAGCTATAGACTATTGCTGTTCACCCCAGCCAGGAGGCTTGAACTACTGGCAGATTGGTTGTTTGCTTAATCCTCCCCTGGAGGTTTGGACTGCTATTTGTGCAACTGTGCAAGCCAGGCTGCACTACAAAATATCCAGTGGGTGTATCAATTCCTCAACACCACTGGAGGGAGCAGCCTGGCCCCGAGAGGTAGGAAGCTTACATGGTTGGAGTGAACTTTTCCAGTTTAGCTTAAACTTGTTCCTAAATTACTTCAGGTAAACTGAAATGGGCCTGGTTTATATGGAAATGAGAGCCTCCACACAGCCTTTTACACTGGTTTACCTAAATCACTTTAAAATCACACCTGAAGTTAAACTGGTTCAATTCTGTGTGTGTGGATAAGCCATAAAACAGAGTTGTTTTTTTTTACATTATGGGTCATATATTTTAACAAAGGGTTTGTCTCATGGACACATGTCTTTCTATTTGCTGTCACCCAACCTCACACAATCAAAAAGTTTCCCTGTGGCAGGGACAGAGATTATTATATGGTATAAGTGTCAGGGGGTAGCTGTGTTAGTCTGTATCCACAAAAACAACGAGGAGTCTGGGGGCACCTTAAAGACTAACAGATTTATTTGGGCATAAGCTTTCATGGGTAAAAAACCCACTTCTTCAGATACATGGAGTGAAAATTACAGATGCAGGCATTATTATCCATGAAGAGAAGGGAGATTACCTTACAAGTGGAGAACCAGTGTTGACAGCACCAATTCAATCAGGGTGGATGTGGTCCACTCCCAAGAATTGATGAGGAGGTGTCAAAACCAAGAGAGAGAAAGTTGCTTTTGTAGTGAGCCAGCCTCTCCCAGTTCCTATTTAAATCCAAATTAATGGTGTTAAATTATCAAATGAATTTTAGTTCTGCAGTTTCTCTTTGAAGTCTGTTTTTGAAGTTTTTTTGTTGAAGTATGGCTACTTTTAAATCTGTTATACAATATCCAGGGAAATTGAAGTGTTCTCCTACTGGCTTTTGTATGTTACCATTCCTGATGTCTGATTTGTGTCCATTTATTCTTTTACATAGCGACTGTCCAGTTTGGCCAATGTACATGGCAGAGGGGCATTGCCGGCACAGGATGGCATATATCACATTTGTAGATGTGCAGGTGAATGAGTCCCTGAAGCGAGAGGGGTACCCAGAAGTCACCTACTACAGAATAGGCCCAACAAAGAAAGTAACAGAACACCGCTAGCCATCACGTACAGCCCCCAGCTAAAACCTCTCCAGCACATCATCAATGATCTACAACCTATCCTGGAGAATGATCCCTCACGCTCACAGTCCTTGGGAGGCAGGCCAGTCCTTGCTTACAGACAGCCCCCCAAGCTGAAGCAAATACTCACCCAACTACACACCACACCACAGAAACACTAACCCAGGAACCAATCCCTATAGAAAACCTCGTTGCCTACTCTGTCCCCATATCTACCCTAGCGACACCATCAGAGGACCCAACCACATGAGCCACACCATCAGGGACTCATTCACCTGCACATCTACTAATGTGATATATGCCATCATGTGCCAGCAATGCCCCTCTGCCATGTACGTTGGTCAAACCAGACAGTCTCTATGTAAAAGATTTAACACCATTAATTTGGGCTTGAATAGGGACTGGGAGTGGCTGGCTCACTACAAAAGCAACTTTCCCTCTCTTGGTTTTGACACCTCCTCATCAATTATTGGGAGTGGACCACATCCACCCTGATTGAATTGGCGCTGTCAACACTGGTTCTCCACTTGTAAGGTAACTCCCTTCTCTTCATGTATAATAATACCTGCATCTGTAATTTTCACTCCATGTATCTGAAGAAGTGGGTTTTTTACCCATGAAAGCTTATGCCCAAATAAATCTGTTAGTCTTTAAGGTGCCACCAGACTCCTCATTGTTTTTATATGGCACAGTAACTTTAGGAAAGTTTTAGCTTCTTTCAATGCTCGTTAGCAGCTGGAAACAAGCCATGTGACCTGTCAGCTCCCTCTGGACCACCAGCAAGCGCTCTGTAGACCACCGTACCTCTCAACCAGCCAAGGCCCATGTATGGGATGTAACATCTGACAAAAAACCAAAATGAGGGGCGCAAAGCAGTGATTCATGTAGGAGACTTAGCATGCTGTGGGATTCTTCTGAGCATAAATGGCTCTTTCCACAGCCTCAGAGTCACACTTTTGCATTTTTGATGTAAATCCTTTTCAGTAATAGAAGTGAGAGTGACAACACATGTGTGCGGAACACAGAGAACTTTGAGAATGAAATGAGCATCATTCCTTGCAATGAGGGATACTCAAGAGGTCTGCAAACCGCCAGAGCTGCACCAGCGTCCACAGTCTGGGACTAGCTCATCTCAGTTTTGAATATCTGCTTTGGCAGCTTGTTCCATCCCCTGAACTGGACTTACAGTTGGAACATTTTTCTTAATATTCAACCTGAAGTTTCCCTGCTTCAACTGCAGTTCGTTTAGCATTACAAAGCAGACCTGTCTCAAGCCTGCACCCAGAAATCTGGGAAAACTGAGCACTACCATGGGCACCTCTAAGATGCACTGCATCCCCACTTGTAGGCCTGTGCATAACAAAGAAGAAGAGCTCTGTGTTAAAAGCTTGTCGCTTTCACCAACAGAAGTTGGTCCAATAAAAGATATGACCTTGCCCAGTCTGTCCCTGTCAATTAGGGCACATTAAGTGAGGTTCTACTGCCCTTTAGTCACACAGTAAAGAGAACAGCATTTCATTGTTCCTGCATCCAAGACATAAGTGAATTTTAACCCCAAAAACCCAAAATTGATTACTTTGGCAAAGAGCTTGGCAAAGTAGGTGCGTCTATCGATCCGCTTGGCAAAGTAGGTGTGTCTATGGAAATATGGTCAACTCCTGAGATTTTCCCCCCAGTTCATCAATAGATGGCAGGGGAGAGATCATTCAGACCCTACTTTAAACTTATTCTGGTCTCAGAGGCTAATGAGAATAATTGTCCTTCTCCAAACATTGCTTTATGTATATGCTTCTCATGTCTCACCTCATTTGTCTTTTCTTCAGACAACACGTTCCTCATTGGGCTTATTTTCTAATCTTCTCTTGCCTTACACTTATACTGTAAGCTTCTTGGGGCAGGGACTGCCTTTCTGGTCTCTGACTGGAGTCTCTGGGCGCTACTGTAACGGCATTTGTTGCTTTATTCTGAACTCTCCCATTTCTGCCCTTTGTAAGTTTGAGCTCAAGATGGGACATAATACTTGGAGGCCTAATAAGTGCGGAGTAGACAGGAATAGCTGTCTCTCTAGTTGAGTATGAGCCTGAATAACATTTTGTTGCATAAAAATTGGCAGGTTTCCTATCTCCTTTGAAGTGTCGTGCTCTGCCCTGACAGCTCTCTGCTGTGAAAAGGGGTTGCAATAAGAAGCAGGGTCCTAATACTGTTGTTTGGAAATTTCCAACATTTTAAAGAGATAATTTGTTTGCTTTTAAAAAGGTTTATGGCTTATTGTGAAAATGTAAACTGTCAGCGGCCATCTTCTGCAAACAGGGTTATCTCTTTTCATCTCAGCAATAGTTTTTCTCATGTTGTATGGGTTTTCGTTATAAATGAACATGTTATGATCACAGTAAGGCACCTCCCTCCCTGTCAAAGGGCAACACATCTTGGTAGCTAATGCCTTTCACTCTCGCACCTCACAAAGCACAATATTAGACAATTTACAAACAAACTTCCTCAGCTGTGATACTGTTTGGAAGAGAGCAGCTAAGGAGTGGCTCAGGAGCAAGAATACCAACCTTGGGACTGACTGTTAAGAAGCATGGCACAAATCCAAACTGGTTGTGAGTTCTATAATTAGATTTCTCCAACCAGGTAACAAGTGTGAACTCCTCAGGCACTATACAGCCTCAACATGGAGACACAGACAGTCCCTTTGGGCATTCTGAGCTGTCTTTCCACCCAGGCAAGCTAGATTCTATGATAGAGGACCACTTTACATGAAAGAGCGCAAAATATTCAGGTTACTCCCAGTCCCAAAGGACCAGTCACTTATCCAGGTCAATTTGCATCTTAGATCTCACATCTGAGACAATGCTTGTAGCCAGTCCAGGAATAAACTAACTAAAGGTTTATTAACTAGAAATGAGAGTTATTTACAAGGTTAGAACCCATAAACACACCCACCAAAATGAGTTGCAGCCTGAGGTTTCAGATGGTGATAGAGTTGAAACATGCCAGGTCTATATGCCATTAGGGCTAACCCAGGTTAGTCCTGGGAATTTCTTGCTTATGTTTAGGACTCTTTGCCCTTTAGAGTTCAAACAGCATAAAAAGACCCCAATTCCTTCTGGGCAGGGATTTTTATCCCAACCTCCCTGGAGGCCAAGCTTCTGCTCATAACCTCTTCATGGGGGGGGGGGGGGGGAGCAATCGACACATTTTTTGTTCCACTATAGTCCATTTGGAATCCAGCATTTTGCATTAGGTGAAGACTTTTTTCCTGTTTGATGAGTTACACACTCATCAAACACATTTTGCAGTTACAGACCAAACACTTCAGTATTACCTTAAAGCATGGAACACCAGTTATTATATGTAGGATTAATACATGCAGCATCCATAAAGTCTAAGCACTAAACACATTCTTGTAACACTAATATCTGCTTTAACGAGTCTAACCCACAGGTGAGCCAGACTGCTTTCCAACTATGCATTTGTCAGTGTTCACTGAGGCCCGGGGCCTTGGCATGAGCTGGCATCTGATCTGCCAGCTTCACCCATCTCCAGCCATGGCCATTTCTGATGCTTCATAGGAAGGAGATCATCTATTCTTCAGCTTTCAGATATGGCAGGTCCTGTGGTAACATCTTGCCCTAGCACTGGGTTGGTGCACTGGGGGAAGAGGTTGCAGGGAGCCTTCCTTCCCAAGCATACAGGCGGGCTATCTCTGTTATCATAGAATCATAGAAAATTAGGGTTGGAAGAGACCTCAGGAGGTCATCTAGTCCAAACCCCTGCTCAAAGCAGGACCAACCCCAACTAAATCATCCCAGCCAGGGCTTTGTCAAGCTGGGCCGTAAAAACCTCTAAGGATGGAGATTCCATCACCACCCTAGGTAACCCATTCCAGTGCTTCACCACGTTCCTAGTGAAATAGTTTTTCCTAATATCCAACCTAGACCCCCCTCACTGCAACTTGAGACCATTGCTCCTTGTTCTGTCATCTGCCACCACTGGGAACAGCCGAGCTCCATCCTCTTTGGAAGCCCCCTTCAGGTAGTTGAAGGCTGCTATCAAATCCCCCCTCACTCTTCTCTTCCGCAGACTAAGTAACCACAATTCCCTCAGCCTTTCCTTCTGAGTCATGTGCCCCAGCCCCCTAATAATTTTTGTTGCCCTCCACTGGACTCTCTCCACTTTGTCCACATACTTTCTATAGCGGGGGCCCAAAACTGGACACAGTACTCCAGATGTGGCCTCACCACTGCCAGATAGAAGGGAATAATCACTTCCCTCGATCTGCTGGTAATGCTCCTACTAATGCAGCCCAGTATGCTGTTAGCCTTCTTGAAAACCAGGGCACACTGTTGACTCAGACCCAGCTTCTCATCCGCTGTAATCCCCAGATCCTTTTCTGCTGCTTATCCAATTGGTCCCCAGCCTGTAGCAGTGCATGGGATTCTTCCATCCTTAGTGCAGGACTTTGCACTTGTCCTTGTTGAACCTCATCTGATTTCTTTTGGCCAAATCCTCCAATTTGTCTAGGTTACTCTGGACCCTATCCCTAGCCTCCAGCATATCTACCTCTCTCCTCAGCTTAGTGTCATCCATGAATTTATGGAGGGTGCAATCCATCCCATCATCCAGATCATTAATGAAGATGTTGAACAAAACCGGCCCCAGGACCAGCACCTGGGGTACTTTGCTTGATACCTGCTGCCAACTAGACATTGAGCCGTTGAGCACGACGATCTAGCTTGCTTTCTATCCACCTTATAGTCCATTCATCCAATCCATACTTCTTTAACTTGCTGGCAAGAATACTGTGGAAGATCATATTAAAAGCTTTGCTAAAGTCAAGGTATATCATATCCACCACTTTCCCTATATCCACAGTGCCAGTTATCTCATCATAGAAGGCAATCAGGTTGGTCAGGCATGACTTGCCCTTGGTGAATCCATGTTGACTGTTCCTGATCACCTTCCTCTCCTCTAAGTGCTTCAAAATGGATTCCTTGAGGACCTTCTCCATGATTTTTCTGGGGACTGTAGATCCCCGGATTCTCCTTCTTCCCTTTTTAAAAGATGTGCCCCGATCACCACCAGTTCTTAAAGATAATGGCCAATGGCTCTGCAATCACATAGCCAACTCCCTGAGCACCCTTGGATGCATTAGATCTGGACCCATGGACTTGTGCACCCCAGAGCCCGCCCCCCCAGTCAGATCCGTCACCCCTTCCTGCACCCCAACTCCCTGCCCCAGCCCAGAGTCCCCTCCCACACCCTGAACCCCTCATTTCTGGGCCCAAGACAAAGCCCTCAACCCCATTTAGAGCCCTCACCACTTCCTGCATCCCAGCCCCCTGCCCCAGCCCAGTGAAAGTGGGGGAGAAAGAGACACCAAGGGAGGGGGGAATGTAGTGAGCGGGGGGCAGGGCCTTGGGGAAGGGGCAGGGCCTCGTGGAAGGGGCGGGGCTAGGGTGTTCAGTTTTGTGTGATTAGAAATTTGGCAACCCTATAGCAGAGCCCTATCAGAGTCTGAACAGGGGTACACCTACATAGAAAAAGAGCTTCTGGCTGTGATATTTGGAGTCGAGTAATTCCATCTGTAAATCTATGGCCCTCTAGTAATACTGCAATCAGACCACAAACCCTTAGAGACAATCATGGCCAAGCCCTTTCTTGGTGCTCCAAAAAGATTGCAGTGCATGTTGATGTGACTCCAGCACTACCAGGAAGAGAACAGATATTGTCCAGGACAATTACTGGTGTCAGTTTACACTCTGAGCAGGGCATATATACCCAGGATCAGCGAGTTGGGATCAGCTGAGTTAGGAGATTGAATTAATTAACATGCTGCATTATCTCCCAGTTTGAACAGCAAAGCTGATGGAAATCAAAAAGAAGGACAGCCAACTGCAGGCAGTCAACAGAACAATACTAGCAGGGTGTCCAGAAGAAAGAGGCAAGTACTGTTATGACAGAATGATATTTTCAAATTAAACATAAACTGGGTATACAGGATGGAATCTTACTTTGAGTACATTAGCTTTTTCCACATCCTCTGTCGCTAGGTTGCCTCCCTCATTCAGTAGGGGGCCCACACTTTCCGCGACCTTCTTCTTGTTGCTAACATACCTGTAGAAACCCTTCTTGTTACTCTTAACATCATTTGCTAGCTGCAACTCCAAGTGTGATTTGGCTTTCCTGATTTCACTCCTGCATGCCTGAGCAATATCTTTATACTCCTCCCTGGTCATTTGTCAAATCTTCCACTTCTCTGCCTGAAGACAGAGGCAAAAAAAGCATTGAGTACATTAGCTTTTTCCACATCCTCTGTCACTAGGTTGCCTGCCTCATTCAGTAGGGGGCCCACACTTTCCTTGACTTTCTTCTTATTGCTAACATACCAAAGAAACCCTTCTTATTACTCTTAACATCATTTGCTAGCTGCAACTCTAGGTGTGATTTGGCCTTCCTGATTTCACTCCTGCATGCCTGAGCAATATTTTTATACTCCTCCCTGGTCATTTGTCCAATCTTCTACTTCTTGTAAGCTTCCTTTTTGTGTTTAAGATCAGCAAAGATTTCACTGTTAAGCCAAGATGGTTGCCTGCCATATTTACTATTCTTTCTACACATTGGGATGGTTTGTTCCTGTAACCTCAATAAGGATTCTTGAAAATACAGTCAGCTCTCCTGGACTCCTTTCCCCCTCATGTTATTCTCCCAGGGGATCCTGCCCATCAGTTCCCTGAGGGAGTCAAAGTCTGCTTTTCTGAAGTCCAGGGTCTGTATTCTGCTGCTCTCCTTTCTTCCTTGTGTCAGGATCCTGAATTAGACCATCTTGTGGTCACTGCCTTCCAGGTTCCCATCCACTTTTGCTTCCCCTACTAATTCTTCCCTGTTTGTGAGCAACAGGTCGAGAACGGCTCTGCCCCTAGTTGGTTCCTGCAACACTTGCACAAGGAAATTGTCCCCTTCACTTTCCAAAAACTTCCTGGATTGTCCGTGCACCGCTGTATTGCTTTCCCAGCAGATATCAGGGCAATTGAAGTCTCCCATGAGAACCAGGGCCTGCGATCTAGTAACTTTTGTTAGTTGCCAGAAGAATGCCTCGTCCCCCTCATCCCCCTGGGCCGGTGGTCTATAGCAGACTCCCACCACAACATCACCCTTGTTGCTCACACTTCTAAACTTAATCCAGAGACTCTCAGGTTTTTCTGCAATTTCGTACTGGAGCTCTGAGCAGTCTGAGCCTGAACTTCCTGAACAGTGTATATTCATCTATGACAGTACTCCAGTCATGTGAGTTATCCCACCAAGTCTCTGTTATTCCAATCACATCATAATTCCTTGACTGTGCCAGGACTTCCAGTTCTCCCTGCTTGTTTCCCAGGCTTCTTGCATTTGTGTATAGGCACTTAAGATAACACGCTGATCATCCTGCTTTCTTAGTACGAGGCAGGAGTCCTCCCTCTTGTGCTCTCCTGCTTGTGCTTCCTCCTGGTATCCCACTTCCTCACTTAGCTCAGGGCTTTGGTCTCCTTCCCCTGGTGAACCTAGTTTACAGCCCTCCTCACTAGGTTAGCCAGCCTGCTTGCAAAGATGCTCTTCCCTCTCTTAGTTAGGTGGAGCCCGTCTCTGCCTAGCACTCCTCTTTGGAACACCACAAAGAATCCAAACCCTTCTCTCCAACACCACCTCTGTAGCCATTCGTCGACTTCCATGATTCGCTCTACCTGGGTCGTTTCCTTCCATGGGGAGGATGGACAAGAACACCACTTGCTCCTAGTGTGTACTTTGTAATGTGTACACCTCCCGTTTCCTCAGCAAAAGACAGCTTTTGCCGACAATACTTTGCAGTGTAGACAAGGCCTTAGTTTTCCAGACCCGAAGAAGAGCTCCGTGTAAGCTCAAAAGCTTGTCTCTCTCACCAACAGAAGTTGGTCCAATAAAAGATATTACCTCACCCACCTTGTCCTATCCAGTAACAATTTTTGGTGTGACCTTTAAGCAATGAACCACTTATAGATCAAGCATAATCACAGAATAGGAAACCAGCGTTCACACTTATGTTGTGTTGCAATCTGAGGGCAGGTCTACACTACTGCTTAAGTTGATCTAACTTTCGTCACTCAGGGGTGTGAAAAAAGCACTCCCCTGAGCAATGCGAGTTACAGTGACCTAATCGCTCTCCACACCGGCGCTACGTTGGCAGGAGACGCTGATGGGTTCTGCTCGATAACAATCCAAAGCAGAGCAGACCGATGCAGGTTAACTTTCATCATCTGAGTCAGATGCTGCCAGCAGAAGGTTGATTTTCCTTTTTGGTGGTTCTGTAGTTTCCGCATCAGAGTTTTGCTCTTTTAAGACTTCTGAAGGCATGTTCTAAACCTTGTCCCTCTCAGATTTTGGAAGGCACTTCAGATTCTTAAACCTTGGGTCGAGTGCTGTAGCTATCTTTGGAAATCTCACACTGGTACCTTCTTTGCGCTTTGTCAAATCTGCAGCGAAAGTGTTCTTAAAATGAACATGTGCTGGGTCATCATCCCAGACTGCTATAACATGAAATATATGGCAGAATGCGGGTAAAACAGAGCAGGAGACATAAAATTTTGCCCCAAGGAATTGAGTCACAAATTTAATTAACACATTCTTTTTTTAACAAGCGTCATCAGCATGGAACCATGTCCTCTGGAATGGTGACCGAAGCATGAAGGGGCATATGAATGTTTAGCATATCTGGCCCATAAATACCTTGCAATGCTGGCTACAAAACTTTCAGGTGACATTGTAAATAAGAAGTGGGCAGCACTATCTCCCTTAAATGTAAACAAACTTGTTTGTCTTAGTGATTGACTGAACAAGAAGTCGGACTGAGTGGACTTCTAGGCAATAAAGTTTTACATTGTTTTGTTTTTGAGGGCAGCTATGTAACAAACAAAAATCTATATTTGTAAATTGCACTTTCACAACAAAGAGATTGCATTACAGTACTTGTATGAGGTGAACTGAAAAATACTATTTCTTTTGTTTATCATTTTTACAGTGCAAATATCTGTAACAAAAATAATAATATAAAGTGAGCAGTATACTCTTCATATTCTGTGTTGTAACCGAAATCAATATATTTTAAAATGTAGAAAAACATCCAAAAATATTTAATACATTTTAATAGGTATTCTATTATTTAACAGTGTGATTAAAACTGCGATTAATCACAATTTTTTTTTAGTTAATCGTGTGAATTAACTGTGATTAGTCAACAGCCCTAGTTTAAAGTCTTGCTCGTAGAACAGAAGGGTCTGTAGGCTTTGACTCAGCCACTTCTATGGGCTGTGCCTCTGTGCTGAGCATGGGCAGTGGAGTGCAAAGACATTGGCTCAGGTCAGTGTTGGGCCCTTTTCGTTCTTTCATTGATGATTCAGGTAGGCACAGAAAGGACCTAGGAGAGTCAAAGTAAAAGGATACAGACACACAAGGTCCAAGTGAAGCAAAGAGCCACGAATAAGGATCCTGAGACGTGCAGGAGCCACGTGGAGGCTGCTCTCTATCTCACTTTCTAGTTCACTGTTGCTGTCTGTTCTTTCTAAGGATTCCCCCCACACCCTTCTCCCTCTCGCCCGTTACCAGTGTAGCACTCAGGTGGCTGAGAGGGGCTGTGATTCCCAGAATCCTTTGAGACTGACCCTCAGTGGAGGCAAATAGGAAAGTTCACAACTGCAGCCAGTCAGAGGGAGAGGGAGGTGAAATGCACCCTCAACTCCACCCATAGTTTATGTGTCCACTTGGAGCTGGAGGTGTAATTTCCAGTTCAGGAGGTATACCAGAGCTAGCTCTGGTTGAGTCAGTGTGGTAAAAATAGAGCACAGCTGAGGCTTGGTGAGTAGCAGGAGGGACTAGCTGTCACAAGTACAATCCGGTCTGAGACATTGGGCACACACTTGGGGCAGCTAGTCCCTTCCGCCACTCGTGCCACCGTGGCTACTCTCTGTTTTTTGCACGCTTGCTTGATCAGAGCTAGGTGCCTAGAGCAGGAATTCATCCCTCCAGCTTGAAGTGGAGAAATACCCACAGAGTGACAGACCATGTGAAAATGTCACAAAGAGAGATGGGGCATTACTAGGGAACCTTTCCATCCAGAATGTCCTTCCCTTTGTTCTTCTTCCTTTGTGTCACAGTTTTCCATTTCTTTCTCTGGAAGCCCAAACAATCCGGCTTTATTTATTCTCCCTTCACACCTCTCAAATTCTTTTTATAAATTCAGTACCGATTTCACAAAAGGTTATCACTGCCCCTACACCCTGGACTCTCCCTTGCACACAAAGCACCCATGTTTGTGGACTAGATATATCCAGTCATGGCAGCCAAAGATGCCCCAGATCCTACTGGAGACACAAACCAATGCACAGATTGCTTTTCTACAAAGGAGAAGAAGAAGATGTCTCAAGAGCCTGTCGATTTCATTCCATAACACGCCCCCCTGGAGGAAAATTGGGCTATTAGTTTTGTGCCATTTATAAGACTTGGAGAGGGATTTTTCTGTTTCCTGGTCATTTTTTGTGTTTTGCAGTAAACTATTTCCAAACCACCAAATACATCAATACATTCCTTCCACTTTATCAGGTCTGGGGCCCGCAACATTCAGGGCCAGCTGCCATACAGCCTGGTCTGACTCCACTTAAAGCCCATTCATTTTGCGGTGGAAATGGAAATATTTGATCCTGATAACCATAGAGTAGTCTGTGCCGGGAGCAGGTGCAGCTTGCTAGATTGCAATGATGCACAGGGACATTGAGGTGGAGGTTTGTTAAGACACAAAGGGCAACAAGGCCCATAACACCTAGCTCCCCGTTGTGCTTTTGATGCCTCAGATTGGAATTATGAAATTTTGGCCCCATTGAAGTCAATGGGAGCTTTACCATTGGCTTTAGTGGAACCTGGATTTCACCCCAAATCCTTGTACTCCCAGGACCACAAAGAAAAGTTGGCTGGTCTAGTTCACAATGATATCTTAACAAATTTGTACTGAACTGCTTTCTGGGTATTTTTAGCAGGCAGATGTACCTTTTGACAAATTGGCTGGCTACCTTTTGACAAGTAAGAAGGATGGGGTCCAAAAATCAAAGCTTTTTCTATATAATTGGAATTGCTATAATTACGTGTTTTATGGAATTAGAATGATTTTTATTCCATTAACAACAATGGTTTGGTCAACTATTTTGTTCCTTTTGTCATGAAATATTTAATTCCTATGCCAGCCCTATACACAGTCTCTTGTTTTCATTATTATACAGCATTATTGCGCAGCATTATACACATTCATTTTGTAATTTGAGACTGCGGTCGATATAGACATTGCTATACTGTGTTATTGTGCAATAATTGGGATCCCTAACACAAAGTATATGCACAATTTATTTACCAAAGGCTTACTGATGATATATGGAAGAAGACTTGTACTGTCCTTTAATCCAACACTGTTCACTACACACTCCATGAATCTGCAGTACTTACACAGGATTTGTATTAAAATATTTTTGCTCTCTTTTCAGCTAGGTTTCCAGGCATTACATTATTTTACCACTGTCATTATAGAGAAAACACAACACAGACAATATACTATTATCACTACAAAGTGACAGGACTATGTATCTGTCAGTACTAATGCACTGTGCTGTACGATAATTGCCGATGCTTTTCATATGTACACATTTTCCTTGAGAGTGAAGTCTGAAAAGACATTGAGCTAGTTGCATCGCATGGAAAACTTATTCTCTATGGAGCTGCATATATGAGAATCAGTCAGTCATTTCATAGATTCTGTACCACCACCATCATACTCAACCATCACATTATCTGACACTTACATTATGTCTTCATACAGCCATAGCACAAAGGCAGGCAATGGAAAGGGAAGAAGCCCCCTCCTTCTCCAAGGTAGAAGGGCAATATCCTCTTAATTTTTATGGTTACTGATGTTACAGATATAAGCAACAAATAACCATTATCTGGGCATGTTCAGTACACACAAACTTCCGAGTGAGTTGGCTTGAGCCTTCCCCCACAACTCAATTGAATTTTGTATATATTTCTAGTGAGTTTGAGTATCTAACCCCCTTTATACACACACACACACGCTTACAATTTCTGGGTGCCCAATTTGAGATACACTGGCACCCAAAAATTGAGGCATCCAAAGTGAGTGAAAACTGTTGGCCTATACATACAGACAGACAAAGTTGGTGAGAGGTAATATCTTACCTCTGAAGACAAGCTCTGTGTGGATCAAAAGCTTGTCTCCCTCACCAACAGAAGTGGGTCCAATAAAAGATGTTACCTCCCCCACATTGTCTCCGTAGTAATAAATTCAGTATTGGAAATCCAGTGTTTATTCTTAATCTTCTCAAATGACATTAATACTTCATTTCTCTCTATGTCTCTGTAAAGAGGCATACTCACTACCTAAAGCACCCCGTTGTGTCAGGGTGCTGCAAGGGGTCCTCATTTCCAACGCTTCCTGAAGACCATCTGCCTCTCACTGAGTCCTCCGTGGCTCTGCCCTCCAGCCAAATCACATAAAGTTCAGTCCTCTTCCTGGGCAACATGAAGGTCCAACAAAAGGTCACAAAATGTCCCAACACAAATTCCTCTTTTGGGCTATTAGCCTATCCTTTGGGGTCAGCCTTCAGTCCCACCCTGGGCTCAATATTCTTTATGCTGGCTTGCAGGCACTTCCTCAGGGGCTGGTAGGAGAACCAAGGCCCACCCTCCACCCTGGGTTCTGGTCCCAAATCCCCATATTAGGCAGCTAGGTCTGCTTCTTCAGATGTGCTGCTGTTTCCCTGGGCTGTTTTCTACCTCTAAGCCCCCTTTTGCTGCTCCCCCCACAGCCTTTTCTTAACACGGCCTCCCTTTGGTTCTCAGGCCTCTGGCTTCTCCCTTCTCTGCTGAACTAATGTCTTCCATCCCTCTCAGGCTCCACGGAAGTGCTTTACCGACCCTACCTCAGGGCCTCCCCCACAGGAGCCAGACCTACTCCATGTGAGTCTTCCCACCTGGCTTCTTGCAGGTTTGAGCCGTGTCTCAGCCCCCTCCCTTTCCCTCTCCTCCTCCCCAACATGCACAGGGAAGTCCTGCCTCCTGTTCGGTCTCTCCCCTACTGAGTCCTTATACTAAACCAGCAAATAATTTACCGCATTGTTCTAACCACTAGCTGGATACTTGTAATGCGTTGCTGCCAACAGAAACAGGGCTCAGGGTTTCACACAGCTTCTAAGAGGTTTGTTCTAATCCAAACAGAGAGATGGAGAGAGTTCCATCAGCTCAGGTCCTTGACTACTTCTGTTATTGGCATCAAGTCGTACATTTGTGTGTAGACCTTTATTCATAAATACTTAATGCCTGATTCTTTCCATTGAAATCCCAGCCCTGTCACTCTTTAGTGCATTGCTCATGTAGGGGCATAATTTCAGATTCATCCACCCTTACTGTGCATTCAGCCCATCCACCAAAAGGTTTAATGGTCCCCATCACCCTTGTCACTGATTCCCTTGTGTTCCTTCAAGTCAGAAGTAAGTCATTCGACATTGGTGAGGCCTCATCTGGAGTACTGTGTCCAGTTTTGGGCCCCACACTTCAAGAAGGATGTGGATAAATTGGAGAGTCCAGCAAAGGGCAACAAAAATGATTAGGGGACTGGAACACATGAGTTATGAGGAGAGGCTGAGGGAGCTGGGATTGTTTAGCCTGCAGAAGAGAAGAATGAGGGGGGATTTGATAGCTGCTTTCAACTACCTGAAAGGGGGTTCCAAAGAGGATGGCTCTAAACTGTTCTCAATGGTAGCAGATGACAGAACGAGGAGTAATGGTCTCAAGTTGCAGTGGGGGAGGTTTAGATTGGATATTAGGAAAAACTTTTTCACTAAGAGGGTGGTGAAACACTGGAATGCGTTACCTAGGGAGGTGGTAGAATCTCCTTCCTTAGAGGTTTTTAAGGTCAGGCTTGACAAAGCTCTGGCTGGGATGATTTAACTGGGAATTGGTCCTGCTTCGAGCAGGGGGTTGGACTAGATGACCTTGTGGGGTCCCTTCCAACCCTGATATTCTATGATTCTATGATTAAAACTGTGTATTTACATTTTATACTGATTGTTAGGCCAGAACCTGAGATATGTGCTAGGTCCTTATAGTACATAACAGGAGAAGGGTGCCAAGATATTTTAAGCCAACTTTGGTGCACTAGTCCTCTGGTGTAACTTAGAGCAGCTTGAAGACTATTTTAAGTCACACTGGCTGCTGGTAGCCACAAAGAGCTATTACAGAAGCCAGGAACCATGGGAGCACAGGGACACCCTGGCTTTACTTCCATAGGGTGACCAGACCTCCCGATATTATCGGGACCGTCCCAATGTTAGGGGATTTGTCTTATACACAGAACTATGCCCACTGAAAACAAGTGTCCTGATTTTTCACGCTTTCACCCTAGACCTGGGCCACTGCCTTTGTAACCCCTCTAGTTACTAAGACTGCGTGCTCTTCCCCCTGCAGAGGTGGTTATATGTCAGGTTGGTTTAGCCACCAAAAATGGCATACTTTGTAAAACTGAAAATAAATAAAAGGAGCTATTAGCTGAGAGTCTTTATTCCCCTCATGAAAGAAGGTTCCAATGTGTCCAATAGTTTATAGGATCCTTGACATTAATGTTCATCACTGGTCGCTCACTGGTGGGGTATATAATGATTTCTAGCCTATTCAAAGGTTTCAGAGTAGCAGCCATGGTAGTCTGTATCCGCAAAAAGAAAAGGAGGACTTGTGGCACCTTAGAGACTAACCAATTTATTTGAGCATAAGCTTTCATGAGCTACAGCTCACTTCATTGGATGCATGTAGTGGAAAACATAAATATAAAATCTCCCCACTGTATTTTCCACTACATGCATCTGATGAAGTGAGCTGTAGCTCACGAAAGCTTATGCTCAAATAAATTTGTTAGTCTCTAAGGTGCCACAAGTGCTCCTTTTCTTTTTATCCTATTCAAAGAAATTCCTGTGCCATGAAGGAAGAGGGTAGAAGAGATTTGCTTCTGGTCTGCAGCTATTCTATCAGACGATTAAAAAGCACAGGTCACAAACCACCGTGCCACCCTAGCTAAAACATAAGGACTTTTATTCAAGTAGTTCCAGCTTGGGAACATGATTGTAGCTCTCAGGCACTGCCCTAAGGTCTGTTGGAGCTCCAGGAAGTGCATTCTCTGCATTACTCCTGAACAGCGTAATCCAGGCTGGGTTTAGCCCGCTTTGCTGTCTAGTGCAGGGAAGAACAAGTTTATCCTCACGTTCTTTAACACTGTTCCAAGGCCAGGTAGATAATTCCAGCTGGAGTCTGGTCAGTGTCTCTCGCCCAGTCTGACCCATTCATGCTGTGCACTCCAGCAGAGCAGAGTGACCTGAATCTAGACAGATTGTACCCAGTGAGAATTCCCACAATTTGGGGGAGTCCTCAGCTGGCATGCAACCCCACTGCAGCCAGCTCCTACTTCACTCCTTCTGGGTCTGGTGTAGGGGTCTGCTGGGGATGTGGCTGGAATGCTCCTGTGTTCCAGCTAGTCTCCACCACACACAAGCCCTTGGGGGCTGTTCGTAGCTTTATAGGTTAAAGGAGGCCCCAGGCTGGCAGAGAGCTGGTCTGCGAATTAGGGAGCCACAGCCAGCTTTTTGCACCTCCCACCCATTGTGTCCATAGGAGACTGGACAAAGCAGAGGATCTGGACCATTATATCCTCTCCTCTCACACATGTGTCAGGGGACAAGGAGTGGGGTAGTTGGAGAGGGGGTCCCAGGAGAGAGCGGTCAGGGGACAAGGAGCAGGGGGGGTTGGATAAGGAGTGGGGTCCCTGGGCGGGCAGTTAGGGGACAAGGATCAGGTGGAGTTGGATGACGGTAAAGGAGAGGTGGGGGGAGTGAGGGTTTCTCAAAATTTAAAAAGGGGACGTGATGCCGAAAAGTTTGGGAACACTGAGATAGAGGGAATGCATGGACACAGTCCCCAAAATGTGTGCTATTTTAGTGAGACAAGGTGGGGTGGGGGTGTGCTATTTTAGTGTAATAAAACAGGAGATTTCTATTTGCAGATGGTAAACTCTGTCACTGCAGTGATTCACAGGGACAGAAGCCAAGCCATAGCTCCTGGAGCTGTTGGGGGAGTGTGAAGGATTTAAATGAACAACCAAAGGAGAAGACACAGAGTGAGGCCTGTTTCCCAATGAATGATTTCTCTTATTTCATAGTTTCATCAGATTCACTGGAAGCAAGTAGAACAGGAGAAATGAACTGTCCAGATCTGGACTCCTGCTATTAAGGGTTACAACAAATTTTCTCAGTAGAAAATGTGGTTTTGTCCAAATAGGTTTCAACTTTTCCCTTGAGAAAAATGTTGATTTTGATAAAAACTTTAAGTTTTCCAGTTGGCGGAATCAACACTAAAATTTTGTCCTGACTCATCATTTTGCAACCAAACATAAAGAAATTTTTTGTTTTGATTTGCAAGAAATATTCTGGTGGAAAATATGAAAAATTTTGGCTGAAAACTTTCAAGAGGTGATATTTCCCATGGAATTTACTGTGGAAAAATTTGTTTTTTTCCAACGAGTTCTAATATGTATGTGTATAAAAAAATAATAATAATAGTAACCTATTTTAGGTACTTATCTGGCCTGAATTACTGTAATAGATATGTAGTAGAGTGCTTCACAAACTTTAATGTAGTTATCCATCAGCTGGGGATCTGGCCCATAAGGGGACAGGACCTGCCAGAGTGAATCTGAAATTTGCCTGGTTCTCACCCCCTTTCTCCTATCTCTCTCCCTGATCTCAGCAGCTTGGTGATCGGAATCCTTTTTTCAGTTGTCTGTGGGGATTAAGCCCCAGAGAAAGGGAAAAAGAAGCAGAGCCCTGACCCTCTCCCCACTAGATAGGCATGCTCATTTCCATCAGTGAGCTGAGGAGGGACATCCCCTTTCTCCTAAATTCTTGTCCCTCCCACCCCACCTCCTAGATTCTCCCTCCAATCGCATTGAAGCTTGGCCATGTCTGCCTGCTAGGCCTGCCCTGGGCCAGCTCCCTCTGCCGGGCTCTATGAATAATGGCAACAGTCGCTAGTGCTTTAAGCAAAGAAAGCTGTGACTGTGTGGAGTGCCCCTGCGGCTCGGAGCTCCCCAGCAGCCCTGCTCTGTGGTCTCTTCTGGAGCTCCAGTGCTAAATTAGACAGGATTGCACTTCTCCCACTTTAGTAATTTAGATAAAAGTAACATTTTGTCTGAGAGCAGAAGCAATTGTACCCTGGGGTTTGGGATTAACATGATTAAACACTCTTTCTGTCTCCAAATGTTTTTCTCCCTGTTCTGCTGCAATTGGAGTCTCCTCTTTCAACTACTCTACAGCAGCTAATACTCCCCCCAAAAGAGGCTTTGTATGTAAATCCTCATTAGGGAGAGCTGTGCTATTTGGGAAGGAGCATTTTAGCAAAAGAAAAAAACTTTATCTTGATGCATTAGTGTCTGTATCACATGAAAAGGCTGTCACTGCACCACCCAGAGAACTAACGAAGATCCCAATTATACGGCAATAAAATATACATACGCACACTGAGGGGTTTATACATTTTTAATTTTTTTCCAAAGAAAAATGCATAGAGAAAATCCTAATTAGTGATTTAATCATTTTTAAATAAAATGATACACAAGAGCAAAAAACTTATTGTCATTGTGCAGTTGTAAATGCTCTGGGCGTGTTTCCCTGGGTTGTTCCAGATACTTGGCTTTGTCTTGTCTCCCATAATATACCCACGACCCATTAGAGTCAAGTCTCACTGACCCCTTTGGCAATGGCTGGTCTGTAGTCTCTGCCATTGGTGGGAATGCCTTTTGTACCAACCCCTTTTCTCAGTGTAGATGATTGTGATGGTCCTTTCTGGCCTTGGCTTGTGTCAATCTCTGAACCAGCTGTTTGACCAGAACTCCTGAGATGTGAATTCAAATATTGGGCAGGACTAAGAGTGACAAGAATGGCCAGTCTGGTTAGTTTATTAATGCTACCTGACTTATTTAATCATGGAGAGATGGCAAATTTGCTGTACTTAAGGGTTTAATTTCCTTCCACAATATGGTGCATTTGTCCTCCTCACTGTAACTCTTGTCCCTTTCAGCATGTGAATTATGTTCCCTTTACAATTGTTCTGAGAAATACTGAAATAAATTATATAACACACGCTTGGCACATGTGCACTTGGAATGCTGACTGCCAATCCTGTAGCCAAACCCAGTAAAAGAAACTCTGTAAAATAATTCTTGGGGCATATGAGAAGACATCATTGTTTGGTGAAAATATTTCCTCGTGCTGTGTTTGGGATGAAGCTGTGTAACTCACTCATGAGAACTGCGGCCACAGCAAACATATCTCAACAAACCCCTGTCGATACACTGGCACCTTCTCATGTTTCTCTGTCACACCAATTGCTATCAGTTTCTGCCTTCTTCCATCTGTTACATGTTGGCTTTTTAGTTCTAATTTTAATTTTAATTTCTAATTCCCCCCAACCCCGCAATATATTTCAAGACCTGGCTCCAAAGCATGCAGGTGCTAAAGCTTCTTAGCACAATTGTTATAAGACTTCTTTAACATGGGCACAGTGATGCCTTTTTCTCTAATCTTGATCTGATAAACAACTGAACTGTTTTTGCTGAAAATGTCCAAAAATATTCACCCAAAGCAGATACCCAGCAGGGAACATTTTCAGCACAAATGCTTACATTTTAGTAAAATTATAAGCAACTGACAACAGGGTTTTTATAATGGGAAGAGTCAGGCAATTTTAATGACAGGCAATGCGACCAGCACTATCTATACAAAAACAAATGGTTGCTACTTTTCCAAGTTATTATATGTAGATGGGTGAATAGCTCACAACATCTATCCCTGCACAAAAACTCTTTGTTCATTTAACTGTGAGGTTAGAATGTGAGGTCCCTGGAATACAGATTTAGAAAGACCCTGTCAAGGCTGATTTCCCACTCTGGCAATTTGAGTGCAGAAAGTGGGGGCCCGCAAGGATTCTAAAAATTAATACTGGCCATTCCAGGCGTGTATTAAACTCCCAAGGGTACAGCTTTTCTCTGACCTTGAGTGGGTAGATGCTGCCACCACCCAAGTGCAAACTCCCCCCTTTGAGAACCCAGGAAAGAGCCCTTGGGAATTCCTTCCTGTGGGGCACCCTCCAGCCCCTTCATCCTCCCTCCGGGGAAGAGCTGAGAAAGAAAAACAAAGGAAATCAGCAGTTGCCACCAGCTAATTAAACAACATGTGCACAAACCTCTCAGGACACAAAAACCCAATCCTGTTCTAAAAAAAAAGGTAAATTTTATTAAAAACAAAAAGGAAGAAAATACATTTGGAACTTAGGCTTTTTGCTAGATTTAAAAAAAAACAATTACAAAAATTAAGCATCAAGATAGCGCTCTTGAGGTTCAGCTTAAAGGTTTCAGGTAAAACAAAAGCACCTGGGGTTAGCACAGAGGAGTCCACAAGCCATAAAGAAATAAGAGAGAAACCTAATCGCATCTTCCTAGACATGTCCTGATCTACTTACATATCTGGGGTTTCAAATGAGTAGTTTCTAGCTATGAACTGATGATTTTCATACCTGGCTCAAAGCTTTTTACAGCATAGTTCCAGCCCTGTCTCTCCTCTCGGGAGAACAGCACTAACTGACAAAGGGAAAGTATTTTCCCAATTTTAAAAAGTTCTAGCCTTCCCATTGGCTCTTTTGGTCAGGTGCCCACTCCCTTCCTTTTACCTATGGACTTTTTAACCCTTTACTGGTAAAGCAAGTAGAGAACAGCTACTAACAGGGATTTTATAGCTAACTAGCTGGCTAGGTGTCCATAAAAGGGAGCTACCCACCCATTCATTTATCACAGACCCCAACCATTACAAATTGGAATGGAAATTATTCGTGAAAGTAATGTTGATAACACTGTAAATTCAGAATATCCTCCAAGTCTCTACATTTTGTAGCAGACATGGGCTCATTGACATGGGACATTCCACTACCGAACAGAACTGAGCCAGAACTATCGAGAAAAACAGTCTTTCACTTTTTGTGTTATAGAAAGACAGTTCAAAAGTTTTAAAATGCATGTTTCTGGTACAGTTCCTCGAATGGCATTTTTTAGGCAAGAGATTTCATAATATTCTGGGAATGTTAAGGGAGAGATTTGCCCCTAGGTCTTCACAAGGCCTAGCTCTTAACTTATGTCCCACTTTTCCCTGAAAATGGGCTAATATGAGGCAGAGCTCTGCATAGAGGGAATATCACCATATTTGACCAATGGTCTGTTGAATCATTTATTTGATAACTATCTCCCCCTGTACAGAGTCTTCCTACCCCTGGTGTGATCTGCTGAGTTTCTCTATAGAAGGGGTGACATGGATGACATCTGACTTCTCTATAGAAGGGGTGACATCTTCAGTACAGAGACACAGGTACCTGAGTACCTTACGGGCCCTATGAAAATGAATGAAATGTCTTAGATGAAGTAGAATAGGGACTCCGTTTTAATTTTTTTCTCTGTAGGAGTCTAAAGTTTATTTCAAAATCCCAGTATATACTTGGCTACCTTCCTAATTACAGTTATCTTAGCTGCTTCCGTTCTCAAATTGTAGGTTGACTTGAAATAAAAATCGAGGAAAGTTTAATTAATTTTCTCATGCCCCTCCCCCCTTTTTAATAAGAAGATAATATTCACAGACAGAAAACAGGGCAAAGATATTGCAGCCTGCTCCCTGCTTTGCTGACAGGCCTGCACTCCAGAGTCTGCACTGCCATGGCCCAATGCTGCTGTCATGTCCCATTGAAATCATACAATTTGCTGGAGATGCCTTTCCTCGACCTTCCTGGTGTATGTGGCAGCAGCAAAGCACTTAAAACTGCTATTGCACCAAATAAGATGTTTTAAGAAGGGAAACTCTGAAGAAAAATAGCCAGGAAAACAAATCTGAAAAAAAGTGGGGTCTCAAAAGCAATACCTGTTGCCAGGGTTCCTTAGGCACCTAAATATGATCATAACATAAACACAGAAAAGTTAAATAGAAAAATAAAATATTCTTGCTGGAAGGTTGCAATGTAACACTACTTTTATTCTTAGAATCCAGAACAATAACACACAGTAACCAAAAGCAGAAAGAGACAAATCAGGCTGCATTCTAAGTCAGAAATCCAAAAGTTATCCCACCTTGTGAAAAGTGTTCACCCACAGGTGACAGGGTGTTTTTGTCGTGTGACAGGGTCGGGCCAGATGGCTACAGGAGAGTGATAGAAGGCAGATATATTAGCCCCAGGTTAAGCAGGTCCCTTTTCCCTGGGTAAGGTAACAGGGGCAGTTCCAGAACAATCAGGAACTTGCTGGAACCAATTAAGGCAGACAGGCTAATTAGGACACCTGGAGCCAATTAAGAAACTGCTAGAATCAATTAAGGCAGGCTAATCAGGGCACCTGATTTAAAAAGGACCTCACTTCAGTCAGTGCAGAGTGCACAAGGAGCTGAGAGTGAGAGGGCATGCTGCTGGAGGACTGAGGAGTACAAACACTATCTGGCATCCGGAGGAAGGTCCTGTGGTGAGGATACAGAAGGTGTTGGGAGGAGGCCATGGGGAAGTAGCCCAGGGAGTTGTAGCTGTCACACAGGTGTTACACGAAACACTGTGAACAGCTGTGATCCACAGGGCCCTGGGCTGGAACCTGTAGTAGAGGGTGGGCCTGGGTTCCCCCCATCCCCCCAGCTCCCTATTGAATACAGGAGGAGTTGACCTGGATTGTTGGTCCCACCAGAGCGGAAGGTCCTTGGCCTGTCCCCCAACCCACTAGGTGGACAGCAGAGACTGTGGGGATTGTTCTTCTTCCTTTTTCCCGTGCTGGCCAGTGATGAGGATAGCTGAGTGAATGGCAGGTTTGAGCCACTAGCAAAAGTGGCCCAACTGAGGGCTGCTGTGAATCTCTGAGGCGAGCAAATCTGCCAGTAAGGGCAGGACCCACAGCAAGGCAGAGGAGGAACTTTGTCACAGTCTTTAATCATTTTCCTGTGTGAGTTCATTCGAGAGCACAGTGATTGTCTGGTTTCACCCACATAGTTGGGGCATTTAGTGCACTGGATAAGGTACATCACATGTTGTGATAGGCATGTGTAGGACCCAGGGGTCTTGAAAGGCATGTTATGGGGAGTATTGATAATTGTAGCAGAGGAGATATGTCTCCAGGTATTGCATCTGTTGTTCTCGTAGGGTCTGGTGCTGTTTTGAATTGGTCTTTCCTGGTCTGTGGTGAGCTTCCTTCTGGATGAGGAGCTTGGAGAGTTGTTCGAAAACCAGCAGTGGGGCTTTGGGAAAGATTTCTTTCAGGATGGGGTCTCCATTGAGTATGGGTTGTAGTTGATGACACCCAAAATGAATTCACATAGGAAAATGATAAAAGACAGAAACACCCTGTTACCTGTGGGTGAACACTTTTCACAAAGCGATCTCTCCATATCTAACTTATCAGTCCTCATCCTCAAAGGAAACCTGCACAATGCTTTCTAAAGACGAGCCTGGGAGCTTAAATTCATAACTCTGCTAGACATTAAAAATCATGGACTGAACAGAGACACTGGATTTATGGTTTATTACAACAATCTGTAACCCACTAATCCCCTTTTTGTCCTATGACTATAAGGGTTTTAATGGGCCCCTTTACCTTCAATGATCCCTTAGAATATGTGCTAACTACTTATGTTAAACTATCTTTTCTATCCTGTATTTAGCTGTGACACTCTGAGTACCTTTCCCAGACCCGAGGAAGAGTTCCGTGTAGCTCGAAAGCTTGTCCCTCTCACCAAGAGAAGGTGGTCCAGTCACCCGGTCACAGTCCTAGGCAGCTCCAATCAAAGCCCGTCTCTGCAGCCCAGCTGCCCTAGTGATAGAATGCCTGCCTTTGGGCCCAGTCTTTTCACCCCTGGTTTCTGATCAATGACGAAGGTAATTTTTTTCCAAACAGGTAACACATGGAATTTAATAACCCCCCAAACGATGCCTAAAGTCACTTTTTCTCATTTGTGAGTCATTTCTCTCAGCCTTTGATAATGTTCTGGAAACAAATACTATGGTTTTTTCCCTCCTGTCTTTACAAATGTGAGCAATGACAGCCTCAGCTCCTAGAGACCCGGCTGTGGAGGCCAATATAATGGGATGCTCCAGATTAAAATGTACCAATAGCCTGGAATTACTCAGTTCCTTTTTCTCTTCCTCAGATGCCTTATTTTCCTTTTCTGTAAATGTCAGGTGTTTTTGTAACAGGGCAGACGTTGGACTGAGTAATCTTGGTATGTTTGAAATGACTCCTCCATAGTAGTTTAACATGGCCAGAAACGATCTAAGCTCTAAGACATTCGGTGGAATTGGTGCATTCTCAGTGGTTTTGGTCTTCTCTTTTAACAGGTGAACCCCTTCTGTAGCTATACAATGTCCCAAGTATGAAACCTGATTTTGAAAAAACCCAGACAAACCCACACTTAGCTTTGTTAACTTTAAAACCATATTTTTGCAATCTCTTTAGAACCTCCTCTAAGTATTTAAATGTTCCTCTGAATTCCTTTCAGTTATTAATATGTCCAGGCCCACCGATGAGAGGGAGAGGGAAAGGGGGCAATTGCCCAGGGGCCTGGGCGATTTAATAGGGCCCGGGGGCCCCTGGCCGGCGCAACTGGCCAGCACGGTCGGGCCCAGAAGTGATGGATTCATCACTTCTGCCCTGGGCCCCACACCCCACTAGGGATGGCCCTGAATATGTCATCCAACCAACAGACACCACCATTTACCCCCGCAGTGCCCATCCACTAGTCCTTGAAGCACAGCAGATGCACTGGCTACCCCACAGGGTTATCTTTCACACCCAAATAGCCCCTTATGTGTGTTCATTCTCATATCTTTTTTTAATCTGGTTCCAACAACACCTGCTGGTAGGGATGGGACAAGTCTAGTTTAGTAAACTTCACTCCCGCTAACAGTGTTGTGGTTTAGGAGTTGAATATTGGTCCACTTCCAGCCGAAGGGTTATGGTGACTTTATAGTCCCCACAAATTTTTATACTGCCATCACCATTTGGGATACACACAACTGATGCAGCCCATTCACTGAAGTCCACAGGTGAAAATATGCTCTGCTTTTGCAATTCATCTGGTTGCCTTTCCACAGGATTTCATAAGGCATATGGCACAGATCCGGGCTTCAGGAATCTTGGCATGGCCTTGTCAGACACACCAGCCTCTCTGTTATGCCTTTCACCAAACCCATGTCTGTACTAAATATACTTTGGTACTTTTTGTTCAGTTCCCCTAATCTGTCTGGCACATGGAGTACCACACTCCAATCCTGATTAAGTTTGCATAGCTAGTTTCTGCCCATCAGAGGCGGGTCATTTCCTTCAGTTACAATTAACTCTAATGGTGAATAGATCCCTTTATAAGTTACAGTGACAGGGAGACTGTCTAACACGCCTATCTGCCCTTTATTGTAATTCTGTAAAAGCAGATTAGTTTCTCTTAATTTTACCCCAGGAAATGTTCTTTTGTCACCCCTTCGACGATCCTGGGCATTGCCTCTCCTGTGCCTATTTCCATTTTCAGTATCACATCACTTACCTTTACAATAGCGTAATATGGGGGATGATGTATTTGTTCATTCTCCACTACATACAGTCCTGTAGAGTAGTATATCTCACAGGTCCCTTCATCGCGGGAACAACCTGCTTCTGAGCGCAATTCCTCCAACATCACATACCTAGTTCAGTGGCTCCTTCTTACACAGAATGTTCATCAGCCTCTCCCTTAATTCAGGGTGTTTACTCCAAAAACACACTGATCTTTGAGAGACTCTTTCTGAAAATTACCAAAAACACAAGAGGCAGGAAGTCATACCAAAAATTCAGAGATACTTTTTCCTTCTATATGGCTTCTTAAGTGAAGCTTACATCGTTTCATTATAAAATTGGTGGTAGGCACATAATGTTTCTTTAGAATCTCTATTATGTCCCTGTATTCTAGCTCAGCAGGTTCTTGTGGAAACATAATTTTTAAGCACTGTAAGCACCAGTGCTGGAAAATAGCCCTTTGTTTATCAGTATCTTCTATAGTATTTGCATAAAAATACTGCTCAAGTCTTTGAATATATATTGCAAAATCTTCCTCTTTTTCATTAAATTGGAAACTGTCCATATTGCCTTATGAAGCCATTTTAGTTTTACTCTCTGACTTATTTTTTTTTTTAATATCCCATCCTCAGCACCTGTTTTCTCTGTTACATGCATGGCACACACACAGAGAAATTATCTAAAAACATAAAATACGCTTGCTGGAAGGCTGTAATGTAACACTACTTTTATTCACAGAATCCAGAACACTAACACACAGTAACCAAAAGCAGAGAGAGACAAAGCAGGCTGCTTCCTAAGCCAGTGAAGCACAACTCACTTTGTTCCAGGCTGGCTCTTTCCATACCGACTGTGATCACTCACTTCCCTACAGAGCCCTCTCGCCTGCAAGCAGGACCAGGAACCACCCCCACTCTTAAAAGGATAGGTTGCAATTTCAACACGGTCCTCACTACACCACACACTTTATGCCTGAAAATGTTTAAAATGGTACCAAAACCAAAAAACAAAACAAAAAAATTAAGTGTAAGAAGTGATCAACCAACAACATATCAACTTATCATTGTGGGATATATCAGCTTTCTCTAGGGGTAAGATCCATGTCTATAGGGACTTCATTTATACCCAGTAAACTGGTTTAAAATGATATCTAACTTCAACCTCAAGGTGTTGGGTGGAATGCATAAATGCTGGATGAAATTCTCTGCCTGTGCTTTGCAGAACATCAGACTAAGATGATCACAAAGGTGCCATCTATTATTAAAACTTATGAATTTGTGAATCAACTGGAGTCAGAGAGAGACAACAGCAGCCTGGACAAACAGTCAGGTACGGACAATTTGCCACAGCATATTGAGGGCAATTTTAAAATCTATTCAATAATTAACATGAAGCCAGTGTATTAGTACTTGATTAACTCACAGAGTTAATGAGTTAATATTCCAACAGTCACATTTCATACAAGCTTGAACCTATGGAGAGATGTTTTTATGGAGCCTCGACAGGAAGACATTACAATAATTTAACTAAGAAAAGGTTACAAAAGCAACGTCAAATGAAATGAAAGCAGGCTTTTGTTACAGCCAAAAAGTTACCTAAAGACTTTGGGATTGGAGCCTGTATTATTATATTATATCCAGTTAAGCTAATTGTGGAGATAGGAAGGCAGTTTGTTCAAATGAACTGAAGATGCAGAAATATTTGGAACACAAATATCCAGGATTCAGGGGCTCACACTGGCAGATGCAGAAGAAGCCACATAAATGACTTGTCAGTGGAAAATGAAATTTATGCAACGCCAAAATTTTCCACAGTGTGTGGGAAATTGTTTAACAGAGGGGTTTGGGTGGAGAAAAGGGGAGGGTTTTGGAGTGAGCACATAGAGGAGGGGTTTGAGGTGAACACAACAGGAAGAGTTTAGGGGGAGAGCACAGGTGGAAGGATCTGGTGTGCACACATGCAGACATTATTGTAATCACATATAGACAGGTTTGGGGTGAACACTTTGTGGGTGAGCACATGGGGAGAGGTGTGGGGTATGTGGGGAGGGACAAGGGGTATGAAACCAGGGAGATTTTTAGGGTGACCTCATTGGGGAGGGGTTTGGGGTGAGCACAAAGAGAATAGTTTGCACTGAGCGCAAGGGGAGTGGTTCTCCTGAGAGCGTGGGGGAAAGGGATTGGGGTGAGTACATAGGGAAGGGTTTTGGGATGACCATGGAGACTGGTTTAGGGTGAACACAGACAGAGTTTTGGTTTTGGGAGTGGGTAAGAGTATGCACATGGGGAACAGTTTAGGATGAGCTTGTAGGAAGCTGTTGAGGTGAGTTTAATAAAGCAGATTCCCCTAATATTACAGATATTGCTAGTAGTCCAGCATTTTTGTGTGCAAGAATACCTGCCGTACAAGACTTTGGAGGTGCCACTTAATGCCAGCATACTGTCTTCTTCGTTATCTGAGAAGTTTTTTTTAGAAGTCTGCTTTATTCAAGGACGTATGAATGCCAATGAAATACTAAAGCTATTGGCTGGATCCTCTGGGGTGGGAGAGATGCAGTTCCAGCATGATCTAGCCAGAAAGCCAGTGGAAGGATGTTCCTCCTAGAGTGTACTGATGGTGTGAGGACTCCTATCCCACTCCCCTTACCAGCAGCTATGGCAGGGAAAAGGGATGTGGCCAGGAGGACATCCCAGCACCCATGCTAGTTATTGCCTGGGCTTTTGACCCCCTGTGGCCATTTCAGCTCTAGAACTTTAGAGTGCTCTAACAAGGCAGGGGAAGACCTGCTGTGCCCAGAGCAGCAGCAGGATCTGGGAGTGCAAAGTGAGATTTAAGCCACCTCTGCACCTTCCTAACTTGGGCTGGGCACAGCTGGGGATTTGGCCTTATATGCCAGAGTCACAAAGCCTTCTCTAGGGAATGTCCAAAAGTAAGGATAAAAAGAGGGAAAATAGTGAGATCTACCAGTTGGTACAGATGTCTGGTATTTTCCATGTGTTCAATAAAGAGTTGCCATGTCTCAATATGAATAGCATAAGTGTCCTTTTTGGTACTAATGGATTTCTTAGAGACAGATATCCCAAGCTTTGACAAAGCATGTATTGACTGAAATGTTGTCTGAAGACATCCCAGTCCAAAGCAATTACTACTCGAGCAGCAAGAAGTGACTGAAGAAAGAGAGGACACAATACGGAATCTCTCATCATTTCCCAACAGTGCAAATCTGGGTAATATTATTTTGTGATGCACAGATATTTGAACAGTGAACTGAATTGTAATGTTTAACAAATGGCCAGCATAAGTGACTAGAGGGATTTATAAATCATGGTGATGGGTGTGGTACAATTACCTTGAGAGATTTGATAGACAGTCACCAATTTTCTGGCAGACCCTCCTACATGAATTAGGATACGACCATGCAGTATAGACATGGAGCCTGCAAGTAAGCCCATACAGAGATTTGCACTTACACATTCCCATTAAGTTCAATATTCATAGGGGACAAAATTCACCTCTATGCTTGGGGTCACTACAAGGCTGATGCAACACTTAAGTCTCACTTGAGACCTATTTTGAAAGCTTACGTAGGATTTAAGAGGTGCATGTCTTTATGCTGACCCTCTGCACAGGGATGAATTTCACCCACTGTTTATAGGTAGAATTCAATGGAACTGCACACTGAGTAACTGCTAGATTGGGCCATTAAACTGAAAATTGAGGATTAGAGTGGTTTTCTATAATATCAGATTTTCAGTTATTAAATAAAATTGACAAATAGATGCTTTATGGATATATCTTTCAAAACCACCAGCCCAGAATTAATTTTGATTAGGAAAATGTAAGAAAAATTCTGGCTCTGATTTATATGATTATTCCCAATAAGGGGACAATTAGAAAATAACATAGATTTCATTTTAAAGTAACTCCTTTAATGTTTGCTGTATTAACAAATATTGGCTCAAATTCATTTATTGGCCTAAAGAGGATATTTTGTTGTTGTTTTCAAAAAACAAGTCTGAGATTGGGAAGTGGCAAATTATTAATTTTGTGCTGGCTCCAAATTTGCTCGTACACCATCCCTCTTTTTATAACCTAAATGGTGGGGGTTGTTTTACAACCTTTGCCAATAATTATGATAGTCTGGGCATGTTAACATAAAAGTTCTCTGCAGGGAGAGAGGGAAGATAATGGGGATGAATTATTTAAGAATTGGACACTTCTTTCTAGCTAGTAAATGGCACATGAAAAGGACTATCCACTGTACAGTGAGGATAAGTCTCCTTTGGAGGGGAAAGGACTATATCTTAATAAGGGCTGAGAAAACCAAGAGGTTTCAATGTCAGCCCAGTGCTGCTGCATATGGTAGTTATAATATTTTTGAGTAGAACAATAACTCTACAATTTGCAAGGATCTGATGTCCTTTGGTTAATTTAATGCACATTTTCTCCGCTGGTTTTGAGGCAAATATTAATTCCAACTCAATCTGCAGGAAGTTCTGTGTTTCCCTCTAGAATAATCAATTGATGGCTGTGGGAACTGATTTTCAACTCTCAATCCTTGAAATACTATTATTAATTAATTATTATTATTTTATTATTTATTCTTATTTACTGTAGTATCTAGGAAGCCCCAGTTAGTACCCTATTGTGACAGGCTCAGTACAACCGCAGAAAGAAAAGAAAAACCTTGCATCAAAAGTTTACAATCTAAGTGTAAGACAAGAGACAACAGATGGGGGAGTACAAGGAAATAATTGGTCAGCGTGTTGGGCAGTGGGCTCAGCACAGCAGTTTGTGGAAATATGGGGTGTGTGGTTTTAAAAAAGAAAGTTTGTAAAACTGTTCAATAAGGCCCCGATTCAGCAAAGCGCTTAAACATGTGCTTAATGCTTTGGTGATTGGGGCCTAAGATGCTCTCAGCACCAAGAGTTGGGGATACTGAACCATTCCGCCATGCAAGGTGCCTCCGAACGAATGCACTGCCAAGTCAGCTGTGTCTCTCCTTTGGGCACGCCCACTGAAGATTTATCTCTTTTTGAGTCTGGAATGGCCCAGATGCCCCGAGCGTGAACCTTCTGCTGAGGCTGTAGACATGCTAAGAGATTACACTAGTGTAGACTAGAGAGAAGAGGGGACATGACTGGGAGATCCATTATTATGAAAAGCAAAGTAAGAATGGGAGAGTCCCTCCTTTTCACCCTGTCCTGTAATGCCTGCACTAGTGGGAGTTATACAAAATTAAGGGTCAGTCCATAGAGAACAAAGGAAAGGAAAGGAAAGTTTACACACTGTCAGCCAGGTTTTTTGCTGTGCTGAGTTTGGACTCGGCCCACTTGAGCAGTGCAGTGGGGAGAAGGTGACTCTAAAGCCCCAGGCACCATTCAATTCAGACTGCCCTTTCTGGCCCCTACAGGCGTTCAGCTGCCCTGGTAATCTTCATTTCCTCATTATCACTTTTGAATTGCTTAACTGGATATCCTGCTAATGGAGGGAAGGGAACTATCTTGAGCAGCATCTCCTCCATCAGACTTTACGTTGACATTTATCCTGAGGAGTCAATGCTGGGGTCCTTGTTATTATAACAGTCTCATAATTAGTGATGAGAAACTTACCTGTCATGTTCTCTCTCCAAAAAGAACTTGGTACTAATTTTTAAAGGGTAGTGAAGAGACAGTCATTTCAGGAGGCTGTGATTACTCTTCTAGTCATCTAGTGTTGTTTTTCAAGAACTTCCAATGGAATCCCATTGAATTCACCTTTGTCAAAGTGCAAACAGCTCCTGTTCCCCTACAACAGTGCAGGAACACTGGAAAGATGTTCCATCCTGCTCCGTCATGGTGGACAGGTGTTAATACTGGCATCTTCCATGTGCTGTGATCCCTACTCTAGGCTTCAGATGGTTTATCTGAGCATTTGTTCTGTTTGGAGCAGATCTACTTCTATGTTCCTAAACTTGCTAAACAAATTTCAGCAAAGACTGAAAGACAAACTCTTGGTCATCATCATTCTGTTTTTTTCTGTGTGCCATCTACTTTCTCTCTATCGCAAAACTTATGTGGAGAGCCTCAATATTATGTGCCCTGGAGCCAGTTACAACTATTCCACGTGTTACTTCATCTCTGCTACTCATATCAGCAGCTCCAGGACTAGATAACATTGTTAGCCTTTTATCTTCAAATAAAGGTACTCCCAGTTCTTCTGATGTACTTATCCTACAAGAAATGAATGTCTGTCCACAAGTACCCTTCCATGAAGTCTGCATTTGTTTATTTTAAAACAAAACAAAGTTATAAGGTCTAGTGCAGAAACATGGCATGTTTTCTGTGAGAATCTGAAGGAATACTATGTTATAATGCACGTTTTCTTGATTTTCTTTGGAAACTCATGAGACCTTCTGTCAGGGAATTTCAGCTGGCAACTGCTTTCTACTGCATTAGATGTCTCTTAGGTATGCACCAAGCTTTTTCATCTATGAAATTTGCTTCATATAATGCACCATCATTTAATGATGTTTGCCTAAGAGCTAAAAGTAAATAAACTCATAGGCCCAAATCATGTCTTTTCAGTAGGAAATCCTGCAGGAAGAGGCTCTGGGAAACTATGCTTTATGAGAGGATCCCTCATATTGTCCTGTTGAGGAGTTGGTGCAAGTTTATCTGATCATGAGAAAGAATACAAACCTAGTGGCCATCTGTGTGAAGGCTTTCTTCTTTTTGTGGAACTCCACAAACAACCCTGTCATAAATATAAAGGGAAGGGTAAACCCCTTTAAAATCCCTCCTGGCCAGAGGAAAACTCCTCTCACCTGTAAAGGGTTAAGAAGCTAAAGGTAACCTCGCTGGCACCTGACCAAAATGACCAATGAGGAGACAAGATACTTTCAAAAGCTGGGAGGAGGGAGAGAAGCAAAGGGTCTCTGTCTGTCTGTATGCTGTTTTTGTCAGGGATAGACCAGGAATGGAGTCTTAGAACTTTTAGTAAGTAATCTAGCTAGGTATGTGTTAGATTACGATTTCTTTAAATGGCTGAGAAAAGAATTGTGCTGAATAGAATAACTATTTCTGTCTGTGTATCTTTTTGTAACTTAAGGTTTTGCCTAGAGGGATTCTCTATGTTTTGAATCTAATTACCCTGTAAGGTATCTACCATCCTGATTTTACAGAGGGGATTTCTTTACTTCTATTTACTCCTATTTCTATTAAAAGTCTTCTTGTAAGAAAACTGAATGCTTTTTCATTGTTCTCAGATCCAAGGATTTGGGTCTGTGGTCACCTATGCAAATTGGTGAGGCTTTTTACCAAACCTTGTCCAGGAAGTGGGGTGCAAGGTTTTGGGAAGTATTTTGGGGGGAAAGACATTTCCAAACAGCTCTTCCCCAGTAACCAGTATTTGTTTGGTGGTGGTAGCGGCCAGTCCAAGGACAAAGGGTGGAATATTTTGTACCTTGGGGAAGTTTTGACCTAAGCTGGTAAAGATAAGCTTAGGAGGTTTTCATGCAGGTCCCCACATCTGTACCCTAGCGTTCAGAGTGGGGGAGAAACCTTGACATGGTGGCAGAGTGGTGGGATTAACCTGAAATCATTTTGAGATCCAGTTGAGATTTTTTGAACTAGAAATACAGATTTTAAAAAGGAAATTTTTTTTTCCTTTAAAAAAATCTAGAAAGCAGCTGAAACTGAAAGCAGCTTGTTTTTTCTCTGCTTTGTGGCCAAGCAGAGACAAAAAGGGATTATCTTTGTGAATTGCAGGTTTTCTTTGCCTGGAGGCAGGGTACTTAACTCCTGCAGGGAAATTCACAGTCTTCCAACCCAGAGGTTTTTCCCCCCTAAAAGTAAACGGGGGGTGGGGGGGGTGTTCTACCCATTTGCCTGGAGACAAAAGTGGCAGGGGCTTTTTTTTTTTTTTTTAGGATTTTGATTTTTTACAAGGAGCACAAGTTTGAAAAGGAATATTTTTTTTTCCTTTAGGCTACTGGTAAGCAGGTTTCCAAGTAGTTGGAGGTTTTTTGCTTTGATTTGGGCCCAGAGCAGAGACAAGGGAATTGTCTTTTTCTGTAGGCTGACAATCACTATCCGATGAAGTGAGCTGTAGCTCACGAAAGCTTATGCTCAAATAAATTGGTTAGTCTCTAAGGTGGCACAAGTACTCCTTTTCTTTTTATCAGAGAATATGTATTCTATTCCAGCACAGTAAAATTTTACAGCCAAGTTTTGTTTGTTTATTTCTAAACCTCAGGTGTAAAGTTAGTTAAAAACAGAGAGGTTAGAATGACAAAATCCATGGCTCGACAAAAGCTGGAATTAGCCAGATTTCAGGCTGAGGAAAAACAAAGGGAACATGAAAGACAGACAGAACTCATGCGGCTGAAGAAGGAGGAGAAGGAAAAGGAAAGGGAGGCAGCGAAAGAGGCAAAACAACACCAAGCGGCTGCTCACAGGAGAGCTATGGAGGCAAGGGCCAAAGAAATGGAGGAGAAGGAAAAAGAGAGGAAGCATGTGGAGGAGATGGAGAAGATAAAGGCTCAGCAGAATATACCAACAAACCCAAGCAATCCTTCTCCAGGTACCACTCCCCATCCCAGAAAGTTCCCCACCTACAAGGCAGGCGATGATACTGAGGCCTTCCTAGAAAACTTCGAAAGGGCCTGCCTTGGGTACAACATCTCTACTGACCAATACGTGGTAGATCTGAGGCTGCAGCTCAGTGGACCCTTAGCTGAGGTGGCAGCTGAAATGCCTAAAGAACACATGAACAAGTATGAACTGTTTAAATCCAAGGCGAGAGTCAGAATGGGGATAACACCCGAGCAGTCTCGTCAGAGGTTCAGAGCCCTAAGATGGAAACCAGATGTGCCATTTACCCGACATGCCTACCACATTGTGAAGCATTGGGATGCCTGGATATCAGGAGCCAATGTTGAATCTCCAGTAAATTTGCCCTTCCTAATGCAAATGGAACAATTCTTAGAGGGTGTTCCTGAGGAAATAGAAAGATACATCCTAGATGGGGAGCCCAAAACTGTAATCGAGGCAGGAGAGATTGGAGCCAGATGGGTGGAGGTGGCAGAGAAGAAGAAAATTGGTCGCAGTGGGGGCGGAGACCAGAAGGGACAACCCCAGACCACACCCTATTACCAGGGGCCGCCCAAAGCCCCACCTACCTCCCAAAGAACCCTCCAGACTCCTTATCGTTCCACCACCCCGTTCTCCAGCAACCCACCTCGCCCCAGTGACCCGTCAGCTGGACGATGTTTTAAATGTAACGAGCTGGGGTATGTAAAGGCCAACTGCCCCAAGAACCCCAACAGATTACAGTTCATTGCACCGGAATCACACCAGAGGTCCACAGACCCAGATACCTCCCAGATACCCTTGGAGCGGAGGGAAACTGTGAGTGTGGGTGGGAAGAAGGTCACCGCGTGGAGGGACACCAGAGCACAAGTGTCAGCTATCCATGCTTCCTTAATGGATCCCAATTTAATCAACCCAGAGATCCAAGTGACGATTCAACCCTTCACGTCCAACTCTTTCAATTTGCCTACAGCCAAGTTGCCTGTCCAGTACCAGGGCTGGTCAGGAACGTGGACTTTTGCAGTCTATGATGATTATCCCATCCCCATGCTGTTGGGGGAAGACTTGGCCAATCATGTGAAGCGGGCCAAGAGGGTGGGAATAGTCACCCGTAGCCAGGCTAAACAAGCCGTAAGGCCTAGCTCTGTTCCAGAAACTTCTATCAGGACCCAGTCAGAGGTGATGGACCCGGACCCCAGGCCAATGTCTGCAACAGTAGTAGTGGATCCAGTCCCAGAGACCCAGATGGAACCAATCCCAGAACTGGAACCAGCCGAACAACCAACACCAGACCCATTGCCAGCACTGAATCCAGTACTTGCAACCTCAACACCAGAGGGCCCCACCGAACCTGAACCAGCAGCAGCCGATAACCCTACACAAGAGGCTCAGCCGGAGCCTGAATCCCAACATAGTGCACCAGTGGAAAGCAGTTCACAGTCAACGGAAACAGCCCCATCCCCTACATCGCTTCCAGAGGGACCAAGCATAGGTCCACAATCCAATGAGGAACTGATGTCTCCAGCATCAAGGGAACAGTTCCAGACCAAACAGGAAGAGATGAAAGCCTCCAGAGAGCTTGGACGGCGGCACGGAGCAACCCACCGCCTCTCAGCTCTTCTAATCGATCAAGGTTTGTTGTAGAAAGAGGACTTTTGTACAAGGAAACTCTTTCTGGTGGACACCAGGAAGACTGGCATCCTCAGAGACAGTTGGTAGTTCCAACTAAATACAGGCTCAAACTCTTGAGCTTAGCCCACGGTCACCCTAGTGGCCATGCTGGGGTGAACAGGACCAAAGACCGTCTGGGGGGGGGGGGTCATTCCACTGGGAGGGAATGGGCAAGGATGTTTCTACCTATGTCCGGTCTTGTGAAGTATGCCAAAGAGTGGGAAAACCCCAAGACCAGGTCAAAGACCCTCTCCAGCCACTCCCCATCATTGAAGTTCCCTTTCAGCGAGTAGCTGTGGATATTCTGGGTCCTTTTCTGAAAAAGACAGCCAGAGGAAAGCAGTACATACTGACTTTCATGGATTTTGCCACCCGATGGCCGGAAGCAGTAGCTCTAAGCAACGCCAGGGCTAAAAGTGTGTGCCAGGCACTAGCAGAGATTTTTGCCAGGGTAGGCTGGCCCTCCGACATCCTCACAGATGCAGGGAGTAATTTCCTGGCAGGAACTATGGAAAACCTTTGGGAAGTTCATGGGGTAAATCACTTCGTTGCCACTCCTTACCACCATCAAACAAATGGCATGGTGGAGAAGTTTAATGGAACTTGGGGAGCCATGATACGTAAATTCGTAAATGAGCACTCCAATGATTGGGACCTAGTGTTGCAGCAGTTGCTCTTTGCCTACAGAGCTGTACCACACCCCAGTTTAGGGTTTTCCCCATTTGAACTTGTATATGGCTGTGAGGTTAAGGGGCCATTGCAGTTGGTGAAGCAGCAATGGGAGGGATTTACACCTTCTCCAGGAACTAACATTGTGGACTTTGTAACCAACCTACAAAACACCCTCCTAACCTCTTTAGCCGTTGCTAGAGAAAACTTACAGGATGCTCAAAAAGAGCAAAAAGCCTGGTATGATAAACATGCCAGAGAGCGTTCCTTCAAAGTAGGAGACCAGGTCATGGTCTTAAAGGCGCTCCAGGCCCATAAAATGGAAGCATCGTGGGAAGGGCCATTCACGGTCCAGGAGCGCCTGGGAGCTGTTAATTATCTCATAGCATTCCCCACCTCCAACTGAAAGCCTAAGGTGTACCATATTAATTCTCTAAAGCCCTTTTATTCCAGAGAATTAAAGGTTTGTCAGTTTACAGCCCAGGGAGGAGACGACGCTGAGTGGCCTGAAGAGGTCTACTATGAAGGGAAAAGTGCTGGTGGTGTGGAAGAGGTGAACCTCTCCATGACCCTTGGGCGTATGCAGCGACAGCAGATCAAGGAGCTGTGCACTAGCTACGCGCCGATGTTCTCAGCCACCCCAGGACTGACTGAATGGGCATACCACTCCATTGACACAGGTAATGCTCGCCCAATTAGAGTCCAACCTTACCAGGTGTCTCCGCAAGCTAAAACTGCTATAGAACGGGAGATCCAGGATATGTTACAGATGGGTGCAATCCGTCCCTCTGGAAGTGCATGGGCATCTCCAGTGGTTTTAGTTCCCAAACCAGATGAGGAAATACGTTTTTGCATGGACTACCGTAAGCTAAATGCTGTAACTCGCCCAGACAACTATCCAATGCCATGCACAGATGAACTATTAGAGAAACTGGGACGGGCCCAGTTCATCTCTACCTTGGACTTAACCAAGGGGTACTGGCAGGTACCGCTAGATGAATCTGCCAAGGAAAGGTCAGCCTTCACCACACATCTTGGGCTGTATGAATTTAGTGTACTCCCTTTCGGGCTGCAAAATGCACCCGCCACCTTCCAAAGACTTGTAGATGGTCTCCTAGCGGGATTAGGAGAATATGCAGTCGCCTACCTTGACGATGTGGCCATATTTTCGGATTCCTGGGCAGACCACCTGGAACATCTACAAAAAGTCCTTGAGCGCATAAGGGAGGCAGGACTAACTGTTAAGGGTAAGAAGTGTCAAATAGGCCTAAACAGAGTGACTTACCTTGGACACCAGGTGGGTCAAGGAACTATCAGCCCCCTACAGGCCAAAGTGGATGCTGTCCAAAAGTGGCCTGTCCCAAAGTCAAAGAAACAGGTTCAATCCTTCTTAGGCTTGGCCGGTTATTACAGACGATTTGTACCGCACTACAGCCAAATCGCCGCCCCACTGACAGACCTAACCAAAAAGAAACGGCCAAATGCTGTTCAGTGGACTGAAAAGTGTCAGAAGGCCTTTAACAAGCTTAAAGCAACAGTCATGTCTGACCCTGTCCTAAGGGCCCCAGACTTTGACAAACCATTCCTAGTAACCACAGATGTGTCCGAGCGTGGTGTGGGAGATGTTTTTAATGCAGAAAGGACCTGATCAAGAATTCCACCCTGTAGTGTTTCTCAGCAAAAAACTGTCTGAGAGGGAAAGCAACTGGTCAGTCAGTGAAAAAGAATGTTACGCCATTGTTTCTGCTCTGGAAAAGCTATGCCCCTATGTTTGGGGACGGCGTTTCCACCTGCAAACTGACCATGCTGCACTGAAGTGGCTCCACACCGTCAAAGAAAATAACAAAAAACTTCTTCGGTGGAGTTTAGCTCTCCAAGATTTTGATTTCGACATTCAACACATCTCAGGAGCTTCTAACAAAGTGGCTGATGCACTCTCCAGTGAAAGTTTCCCAGAATCCACTGGTTAAAATCGTCCTTGAGATGTGGAAAATATCGTTAGTCTTTATATACTTGGTAGTATATTTAGAGATGCATGTGTTTTATTAACTCTGTTTTTCCTAGAGCTCCAGGAAGAAATCCCAGCCAGTGTTTCACCCTAGCTGAGATTTGGGGTGTGTGTCATAAATATAAAGGGAAGGGTAAACCCCTTTAAAATCCCTCCTGGCCAGTGGAAAACTCCTCTCACCTGTAAAGGGTTAAGAAGCTAAAGGTAACCTCGCTGGCACCTGACCAAAATGACCAATGAGGAGACAAGATACTTTCAAAAGCTGGGAGGAGGGAGAGAAACAAAGGGTCTCTGTCTGTCTATATGCTGTTTTTGTCAGGGATAGACCAGGAATGGAGTCTTAGAACGTTTAGTAAGTAATCTAGCTAGGTATGTGTTAGATTACGATTTCTTTAAATGGCTGAGAAAAGAATTGTGCTGAATAGAATAACTATTTCTGTCTGTGTATCTTTTTGTAACTTAAGGTTTTGCCTAGAGGGATTCTCTATGTTTTGAATCTAATTACCCTGTAAGGTATCTACCATCCTGATTTTACAGAGGGGATTTCTTTACTTCTATTTACTCCTATTTCTATTAAAAGTCTTCTTGTAAGAAAACTGAATGCTTTTTCATTGTTCTCAGATCCAAGGATTTGGGTCTGTGGTCACCTATGCAAATTGGTGAGGCTTTTTACCAAACCTTGTCCAGGAAGTGGGGTGCAAGGTTTTGGGAAGTATTTTGGGGGGAAAGACATTTCCAAACAGCTCTTCCCCAGTAACCAGTATTTGTTTGGTGGTGGTAGCGGCCAATCCAAGGACAAAGGGTGGAATATTTTGTACCTTGGGGAAGTTTTTGACCTAAGCTGGTAAAGATAAGCTTAGGAGATTTTCATGCAGGTCCCCACATCTGTACCCTAGCGTTCAGAGTGGGGGAGGAACCTTGACAAACCCCCTCTCCCTGGCTGCAGCAGGTCGCAGAACCTTTGGGGTGGGGATAAATACAGGCTGTGGCTCTATTTTCTTTCTTGCCTAGCTTCCCAGGGGCTAGAGAGATAGTAAAACACCAGTATCACTTTGATATGTAGTTCCCCCACCCTCTCATGCAGCTCTCTCCTTCCCCCTGCCCTGATCTGACCAATCTCCAGCTCCTCCTCCAGCAGGGCCCACAAACCAGCAGGGTCCAGTGGGAGAAGGCTGGTGATGCTGTCAGGAGCTGAGTCCCAGTGTGGCGGGGTGAAAAGTGTGTGTGGAGGTGTCCTCTGTGCATGTATCTAAGGGCCTTGGTGGAAGGTACAAGCTTTTGAGCTTCACAGAGCTCCTTAGAGCTGGAGATGATAACCAGAGGTTCTGAAAAAAATACAAGGTGTGACCAATTCTTAACCATACCACTTAAGTGGGCAATGAAGGGTTAGCAGGCAGAGGTCTGTGTTAAAAATTGCTATAATGAACCGTACAAACAGTGTCTCTGTTATGTCCATGGCTGTTAGTATCCAGCAAAGTTATGAATGTAAGTTCCCAGACTTGTCTTTTGATTTCAGTGGCAGCTAGCTAGACTAAACACCCAGTAAAAACACAGTAAACACCTCAGCATTTGGGCCCTCATGTCTCTTCAGGGCCTTCCTCAGAAAGAACTTACTTAGTGAAGAGGGTGCACCAAATTTAAAAAAAATAATTGACCAACCCCTGACCAATTTGGGTTCAGCTGCCCAACTCACCTGCAAAGTGCTAAGAGAGGCCCCCCCAGCTCCACATGAGAACAAGCTGAGCCCAGCCTCTTCCCTGATTCTGAGGGCATGTCTGCACTGCAAATGAGGGTGTGATTTCATCTCACTGGAGTGGGTGTGCATAGCTGTGCTGCATTCACACCTTCATTTGGGGCATAGAAGTACCTGGAGACTCTGCCTTCCACCCTGTAGGTATGTATTGCAAAATATGGCATTGGGGCGACAGGAGAGTGGCATAGAATCATAGAATATCAGGGTTGGAAGGGACCCCAGAAGGTCATCTAGTCCAACCCCCTGCTCGAAGCAGGACCAATTCCCAGTTAAATCATCCCAGCCAGGGCTTTGTCAAGCCTGACCTTAAAAACCTCTAAGGAAGGAGATTCTACCACCTCCCTAGGTAACGCATTCCAGTGTTTCACCACCCTCCTAGTGAAAAAGTTTTTCCTAATATCCAACCTAAACCTCCCCCACTGCAACTTGAGACCATTACTCCTTGTTCTGTCATCTGTTACCACTGAGAACAGTCTAGATCCATTCTCTTTGGAACCCCCTTTCAGGTAGTTGAAAGCAGCTATCAAATCCCCCCTCATTCTCCTCTTCCGCAGACTAAACAATCCCAGCTCCCTCAGCCTCTCCTCATAAGTCATAAGTCCTCCCTCATAAGTCATAAGTTCCCCCACATGGGTGGGGGAAGGTGGCAAGGCCTGCTCCAGTACGTACCCCCCGGGGGAAGGCAGAGTGAGACAGTGAGGGAGCTGAGGAAGCAGGCTAAGAACTACTTTTTTAACCATTCTTTTGTATGTATTAGTCTGTTCCAATACAGACTGTGTGCAGCAGGGATACAAAAATAATTGATTTTTCACTTTGGAGGCCAAATTGAAAAAAAAAAATCTGAAAATAAATGTGGTTGTTTGGAACCAAAACTGGATTTTTTTCGTTTTTTTTCTTGACAAAATGACCCCCTTTAGCTCCCAAAAATTTAGGTCAGATCAAAATAAAACCTTTTTAATAGTACTTTGAAACTAAATGTTGCTTCCGTTTGTTTCAACATTTTTGAAAATTTTGTTTTCAGTGTTTTAATGGCTGCAACTATTCATCAAATTCAATCCAAATTTCTGAATAATTTGTGTGCTCCCAAAAATGCCTTTTTCAGGGAATTTACTATTTGCTGAAAAAAATTCACCCAGCTGAAATGTGCAGTACTGGTCACCCCATCTCAAAAAGGATATTGCAAAATTAGAGAGGGTTCAGAGACAGGCAGCAAGAATGACTAAGGGCCAGGAAAAATCTCTCATATAAAAAGAAAATGAAAAGAGGAGACATGATAAAAATATCTCAATTAATGAATGGTCTAAAGCAGGCAGACCAGGAACTTCTGTTCTTCCTATCTCATAATACAAGACCAAATGGGCATTCAATGTAATTGAAAGGTAGGAAATTGAAAACTGATCAAAGGAACAACATTTTCACGTAGTGTGTTAGACTCTGGAACTCATTGCCACAGGAAGTCACTGAGGCCATGGAGTTAAGATTCAAAAAGGGATTGGACAAGAAGATAACTAGAAGATCCAGAGTTATCATAATTTATAACAAACATTTGGAAAGAGACATTAGGCTTCAGGGTTTGAGACAATCTTTATTAGTGATCAGGGTGAGACTTAATGTGGACGACAGATTATCCCACATCTGCTGCTGGCTTCTGTGAGAGACAGGAGACTGGGCTAGATGGATCTTTGGACTAATCTCATCTGGCAATTCCTATGTTCCTATCATTAAAATCTTAAACAATATAGGCAAGATATTTGACTGTACACATATTGTTCCATCCAAAAAGTTACATTCAGATAACATTAAGGTTGCTACTTAGGTGCCACTTCCAACATACAGTCACCTGACCCTAGTCAATGTGACCCTTTCCACTCATGCTTCCTGTGAGCAGCACTTCACTTGGAGGTTCCCAGGCCCCTGATTCAGAGGATCTGGCCTTTACCCCCTTAAAAGGCCAGCTCACCGAGTGACAGCTTCCTTTATCTGTGAGATTTAAATGTACCTCACATTGCCAAAGCATTCCCATAATGAATTATACACCTTTGTTCATAGACCTTTTAAATGATCATTAGGAAATATGATGGCTCAGGTTACAGAGGTAAACAAAAAAAACCATCAAACACAGTTGAGAGCCTATACTTATTAACAAGTTACTTTCCTGTTATAAAGTATTTCTCACCCAATGGTCCAACCTTACAGCACTTCTCCAGACCAGAGAGCTGGGATCCAGGAGACAATCACACTGGCAGAGTATCTCCTCTGCAATGGATGGCATTTTGTGTCCTTTTCCCTTCTCTTACATGGGACCAGACTTTTGTCTCATTTCAGAATCAGCGCATTTCGTTAATTCAGTTCAGTCCTGATGGTCCCCTATTCAGAGTCTTCCCTTGGGGCTGTTTTGACTTTGTCAGTGCTCAAGCCTGCATGTGCTGCACACTGTGAACACAGGGCTGGGCTGGGTCGGGGATGTCAGCTGTTCTCAGGGTTGATTGAGCCAGCTCTGAGACCTATCCCACCACAAGTGACACATTTCACCTCCAACAGTTTTGGATCTCCATGTTCTACGTGTTACATGACTCTAAAAATGTTTCCAGTACAAACATCCTGCAATAACCATGATAACCAGCTAGTTCTTCACTTTTGGTAGAGATCCCACCGACTCCCTTTAGTAAATATCAGAAGGCTGGTCGGACACAGGTGTAATATACCTGCCGAGGCACGTCTGGGTCACACTGACCTGAAATGAATCTGAGTTAATACTTAGCATTTATATACACAGCTAATAAAACCTCACTCTACCTGTCAGCTGGGCGAGCAGGTATCATCAGTCATCATCCTCCTCCCCCCTAAGGCACAGACAGGGAAAGAGGTGAAGTCCCCAAGTTGCACCACAAACAAAGCAACGGAACCAGCACTTGAACTCAGGGCCACCTGCCCTCAACTCATAGCTCAACCCTCCTTACTGCACTGCCTCTGAGTCATGTCGTCAGCTCCCCAGACTATAGTGGGGTGGGTGTACTTTGGTGGGACCCCAGTGATTACTCCTTCCCCAGCACTAGCAGGTACAGATGCATCAGGCTTAGTGTGGGGGGAGTGGGAGCAGATCTCTTTGACTGAGATTCAGGACAGGGCTGACATGCCCTGGAGGAAGATTTGCATGGATAATGGTGACTGAGCTTTTTTGCAACAGTGTTACACTGTTGACTTGTATTTAGCTTGTGATCCACTGTAACCCCCAGATCCCTTTCTGCAGTGCTCCTTCCTAGGCAGTCATTTCCCATTTCCAACCAGTTATGAACCCACATAATAGTAGCTCCATCTAGGCAATATTTCCCTAGTTTGTTTATGAGAAGGTCGTGCGAGACAACAGCAAAAGCCTCACTAAAGTCAAGATATACCACATCTAACACTTCCCCCATGCACAAGGCTTGTAACCCTGTCAAAGAAAGCTATTAGGTTGGTTTGACATGATTTGTTCTTGACAAAACTATGCTGTTACTTATCACCTTATTATCTTCTAGATGTTTGCAAATTGATTGCTTGCTTATTTGCTCCATTATCTTGCTGGGTACTGAAGTTAAGCTGACTGGTCTGTAATTCCCCGGGTTCTCCTTATTCCCCTTTTTATAAATGGACACTATATTTGCCCTCATCTCTCCCATCCTTCCATGAGTTTTCAAAGGTAATCGCTAATGGCTCAGATATCTCCTCAGTCAGCTCCTTGAGTATTCTAGGATGTATTTCATCAGGCATTGCCGACTTGAAGACATCTAACTTGTCTAAGTAATTTTTATCTTGTTCTTTTGGTATTTTAGTCTCACATCCTACCTCATTTGCACTGGCATTCACTGTGTTAGATGTCCGAATGCTACTAACCTTTTTAGTGAAAATCGAAACAAAAAAGTCATTTAACATGTCTGCCATTTCCACATTTTCTGTTATTGTTCCCACACACACACACACCCATTCCTACCCTGTCCTGGGTCTTCCTTTTGCTTCTAATGTATTTGTGGAATGTTTTCTTGTGACCCTTTATGTCTCTAGCTAGTTTAATCTCATTTTGTCCCTTGGCATTTTGGATTTTGTCTTCCATGCTTATGTTGTTTTTGTATATTCATCCTTTGTAATTTAACCTAGTTTCCTACTTTCTGAGTTTCAGGTCATTGAAGATCTCCTGGTTAAGCCAGGCTGGTCTCTTGCCATACTTCCTATCTTTCCTACACAGTGGGAAGTTTGCTCATGCGCCTTTAATAATGTCTCTTTGCAAAACTGCCAACTCTTGAACTGTTTTTCCCCTTAGACTTGCAATGGGATCCTTTCTACCAACTCCCTGAGTTTGCTGAGTCTGCTTTCTTGAAATCCATAATGGTCCCTTCTGGCCTTCACAGCTGTGAATCTGTGAGCTGGCTGGTGGGTGCTGTACTTAGATGTCACATGAGGAGCATTGCCTTGCCACTCTCTATTACGTTATCTCATTCTCCTTGTGATTAGACAGGGTTCTAGGCACCCTACAACAATGAAAGAAACTCATCAATGAAAATAGTTCAGTGCAACACACTGATTGGCCACATTTCCAATTCATCGCTCCTCCCCTGAGATCCCAGCTAAATCCTCTCCCTACAAACCCTCTGACTGTGAGGAAAGATTTGCTGGAGTCAATGTGGTGATGGTTGACAACTGTGATGCCTTGTGCTCAGCAGTGCTGCATTTGACGTTATTTGATAAAGGCCAGATAATGCTTGGTGCTGAGCACTTCATGCAGGGTTCTGAGAGTGGGAGTTGAGGGTGCTTGGTACCTTGGAAGATCAGGCAATAAAGCAGCAGCCACGATTCAGAAAGAGCATAGACTGTCAAACTGATGCATTGCAGCTCTCCAGAAACCAGATCCTCCCCCACCCCATCCCCTCCAGAAACCAGATCCTGCCCATCTGTAATGATCAGAGATCACAAAGCATCCAGGCCAGATGTTCAACCAGGGCTTAGCAGAGACTCAGTTTTTGTGAGTACAAAGTGCAGGCAAAATGTTTTACCTATAATTATTTGTGCCACCAATTTGCATCTGCAGAAATGGAGGCTGGGAACTGAAATACTGTCCTAGCCCTATCCATGGTCAATGTGAATTCTACCAATTTCTCACAGCAGTAATGTCACACTGTGGCACGCATGGTTTGAATAACCATGATTACAGCCTTCAATTTTCTGTGATTCAATTAACAGCCTGATTAATAAAATACTATTCCCATTTTATAACAAGATTAATGAGAGAATTCATTCAGAAGTCATTATCTCGCCTAATAATGACCTCCCTGATTACTTTATCTCCTTTAACCAAGCTACTGATATTAATGAAAATAAAATAAATATAGCTTAGAGCACCTGTAAATGTATTCTCCTTCTGGAATGAATCTGATGGGAAGAGATTCCTTTTTAAGAATTTCTTGAGAGTGATTAAATAGTTTGGTTCTCCTCAGGCTGAATTTTCACATTTTTAAAGATGGCATTTTTGAAATATTTGATGATAAAATATTTATTAAGCCCTGTATTTATATTTTCAAGACATCTGTTTCTACTTTGGCTGTTTGAATGTAATGTCACCAGGAATAATGTATATTTGCAAGCTGTGTTTAAATGCCTGCAAGTGTTTATAACACACACAACCCATAGTTCTAATGCAGTGATTTCTGATATATGAACAAACCTTGCCAACCACCATTTAGATATTTTAGTTTATTAAATCTGTTGAACCTTACTACTGGGCTGCTCATTGGTTTATTTTAGTGTAGTATAATCTTTAAAGCTGTACAAGCTAAAATCGTGGTGTTGTTTTTTTTGAAATTTGAAGAATAAAATCTATAGCCAAAAATCAGGTTGAGAAATGTAATACGCTGGTAGAGAAGGCTAAACAACCATCAGTGCTGATCTCAAAATTGTCCCCGCGGCTTCAGTATTCAGGCAAAGGATCTTGCGTTATCAGCAGAGTAAATCTGAACATGTACTGTTTATAGTTGGGAGAGATAACTAGTGCTTTCTGAGGATGAAAAGTCTATTCTATGTAGTAATATCCAGGTTCTTCAAAGAATTTCTGATTATGGGACAAGATGTAGAAGGAAATTACTATTCAGAATTACTTACTTCTCAGACTTTTACAGTAAAGGATCATATTATTAAATAGGGCCCTACCAAATTAATGGCCTTGAAAAACACGTCACGGACCATGAAATCTGATCTCCCTCATGAAATCTGGTGCCTAGCAGGAGCTTCTAATCTGTGCAGGGCTCCAGTCGCTAGTCCCGGCCAATCATGGGGAAGGCTGAGACTACTTCTTTCCCTGCAGGGGCCATTCCTGGGGCGGGTCAGACCCGCCTCCGGATCTCCTCTGGCTGCAGGAAACTGCATGGCTCCAGCTGTCACCCCCCGCTCCACCATGCAGGGAGACTGACTCCAGCTGTCACCTCCCCATGGGGACAAGCTGTGGCTCCAGCTGTCACACTCCCACCCTGTGGGGACAGGCTGCGGCTCCAGCTTTCACACCCCCACTCGTGTATAAGACTGCTGGGAAAATCGGACATATGATAATGCACCCCCCATGCCCTACGACCCTCACTTCTGCACTGCTGCTGGGCTGTGGCACTGGCTTTAGAGTGGGGTGCCCCATGAGCAGCCTTCCTCTTTGGCAGCCCAGCTCTGAATGATAGAACCAGAGAATATCAGGGTTGGAAGAGACCTCAGGAGGTCATCTAGTCCAACCCCCTGCTCAAAGCAGGACCAACACCAGCTAAATCATCCCAGCCTGGGCTTTGTCAAGCCGGGCCTTAAAAATCTCTAAGGATGGAGATTCCACCACCTCCCTAGGTAACCTATTTCAGTGCTTCACCACCCTCCTAGTGAAATAGTGTTTCCTAATATCCAACCTAGACCTCCCCCACTGCAACTTGAGACCATTGCTTCTTGTTCTGTCATCTGCCACCACTGAGAACAGCCGAGCTCCATCCTCTTTGGAACCCCCCTTCAGGTAGTTGAAGGCTGCTATCAAATCTCCCCCTCACTCTTCTCTTCTGCAGACTAAGTAACCACAATTCCCTCAGCCTTTCCTTGTGAGTCATGTGCCCCAGCCCCTAATCATTTTCGTTGCCCTCCGCTGGAGTCTCTCCAATTTGTCCACATCCTTCTGTAGTGGGGGGACCAAAACTGGACGCAATACTCCAGGTGTGGCCTCACCGGTGCCAAATAGAGGGGAATAATCACTTCCCGCGATCTGCTGGCAATGCTCCTCCTAATACAGCCCAATATGCCATTGGCCTTCTTGGAAATGAGGGCACTCTGCTGACTCATGTCCAGCTTCTTATCCAGTGTAATCCCCAGGTCCTTTTCTGCAGAACTACTGCTTAGTCAGTCAGTCCCCAGCCTGTAGCAGTGCATGGGATTCTTCCTTCCTAAGTGCAGGACTCTGCACTTGTCCTTCTTGAACCTCATCAGATTTCTTTTGGCCCAATCCTCCAATTTGTCTAGATCACTCTGGACCTGATTTCTACCCTCCAGCGTACCTACCTTTCCCTTCCAGCAGCAGAGAAGAATTAAGGTGGGAATCCCACAATACCCTCTACAATAACCTTGTGCCCCTCCCCTGACCGCTTTCTGGGTCAGACATCCATGGTTACAACACTGTGAGATTTCAGATGTAAACATCTGAAAACATGAAATTGACTAATTTTAAACCCCGGCCGTGAAATTGATCAAAATGGACAGTGAATTTAGTAGGGCCCTAATTAAAAAGGATCAGATTGCTGGCCTTTGCAAGGGGGCAGAGGTCCCAAGAAATTGCCTCTCCCTACACATGCACCTGGGCAGAGAGTGGCTGGCCATGTGGTTTATGTAGCTATACCACTGAAAGGCTATGGCATTCTGTTCTCTGTGTACTGCACGGTTAAATGCTGAGACCTCTCCCTGCCTGGGCCACCACTATTTTGTGTTTCCAATCACATGCACATGTTACAGAGTAGGTCACAATGTTCTTTCTCTCTCTCTCCATCGGAAATAAACCACCTCAACTGACTGGGAACTGCATGCCTTCACTCTTGTCTACGGGAAAACATAACAGGCCACAAATACCCGAACTAGCTCTGCTCGTGGTGCTCGCTACCCCAAAAGGACTAAGGTGGGGAAGAGGCAAGGCTTTGGCAAAGCTGCCCAGCTATGGAGAGGAGCCGAGGCTCCTCCTCCTCCTTAAGCATGTGGTGTCCCCCTGTGCTCTGGATAGCACAGAAGGTTTAGTGGCTCTCTGGGGCTCCCCTTGGGTGCTACTGCTCCCAGTGCAGGCCTGTGCAATGCACAATCACTATAACTCCCTGTGATTGCATGGAGAAACATCCCACCAGCACAGCAAGACAATCACACTCATGCCATCCTCCCACAGATCCTCTTCTGTGAGCTAACGGTCAGTCACCTCCAGAATAACACTCTTGCAGCAGCACTGGATTCCGAGACTGTCCGTCTACCTACAGTCACCCGTCCCCACAGTGTCTGAGCGCCGCCTTGTAAAATCATGAACAGCAGCAAAGTCCTTGGTGGGCCTCATGGAGCCTTTGGCTCTTCTCCCTTTTCAGGATAAAAGCTCTGATGAGGGTAGGAACTGGGATGCACACTGTTGCATCACACAGCACCATCTGGAGTGTTCAGCTACTAAATTCTATTTCCTCTTTAGACTCCATGTGGGACATAGTTTATATCCCCATCTGTCTTGTTTCCTAAATTTGTCTTTGTGTCTAAAATCTTGAGAAGCTGTGGTGTCCATGTGAGCCAGAGACAAACCTTAGCTGGGATTTACTGTGCTTAAAATGCACTAATACATTATTCCACTGGACCAAATCTGGCTAACCCTCTGTCTTCCAATCATAGCAGTACACATTATAAATGTTTATTATTGTCTCTTGCTTTTGGATGGGCTCATTTCATAGAATCATAGAATATCAGAGTTGGAAAGGACCTCTGGAGGTCATCTAGTCCAACCCCCTGCCCAGAACAAGACCAATCCCCAACTAAATCATCCCAGCCAGGCCTTTGTCAAGCCTGACCTTAAAAACGTCTAAAGAAGGGGATTCCACCACCTCCCTAGGTAACGCATTCTGTGTTTCACCACCCTCCTAGTGAAAAAGTTTTTCCTAATATCTAACCTAAATCTCCCCCACTGCAACTTGAGACCATTACTCCTTGTCCTGTCATCTGCTATCACTGAGAATAGTCTAGATCCATCCTCTTTGGATCCACCTTTCAGGTAGTTAAAAGCAGCTATCAAATCCCCCCTCATTCTTCTCTTCCGTAAACTAAACAATCCCAGTTCCCTCAGCCTCTCCTCATAAGTCATGTGTTCCAGTCCCCTAATCATTTTTGTTGCCCTCCGCTGGACTCTTTCCAATTTTTCCACATCCTTCTTGTAGTGTGAGGCCCAAAACTGGACACGGTACTCCAGATGAGGCCTCACCAATGTCGAATAGAGGGGAACGATCACATCCCTCGATCTGCTGGCAATGCCCCTACTTATACATTCCAAAATGCCATTGGCCTTCTTGGCAATAAGGACACACTGCTGACTCATATCCAGCTTCTCATATCCACTGTCACCCCTAGGTCCTTCTCTGCAGAACTGCTGCCTAGCCATTCGGTCGCTAGTCTGTAGCGGTGCATTGGATTCTTCCGTCCTAAGTGCAGGACTCTTCACTTGTCCTTGTTGAACCTCATCAGATTTCTTTTGGCCCAATCCTCCAATTTGTCTAGGGCCCTCTGTATCCTATCCCTACCCTCCAGCGTATCTACCACTCCTCCCAGTTTAGTGTCATACACAAACTTGCAGAGGGTGCAATCCACACCATCCTCCAGATCATTAATGAAGATGTTGAACAAAACCGGCCCCGGGACCAACCCTTGGGGCACTCCGCTAGATACCAGCTGCCAACTAGACATGGAGCCATTGATCACTACCTGTTGAGCCCGACAATCGAGCCAACTTTCTACCCACCTTGTAGTGCATCCATCCAGCCCGTACTTCTTTAACTTGCTGACAAGAATACTGTGGGAGACCGTGTCAAAAGTTTTGCTAAAGTCAAGGAGTAACATGTCCAATGCTTTCCCTTCATCCACAGAACCAGTTATCTCATCATAGAAGGCAATTAGGTTAGTCAGGCCAGCAGACTGGACTTCTACATAGAGTGCTTCCGCCGACGTGCACGGGCTGAAATTGTGGAAAAGCAGCATCACTTGCCCCATAACCTCAGCCGTGCAGAACACAATGCCATCCACAGCCTCAGAAACAACTCTGACATCATAATCAAAAAGGCTGACAAAGGAGGTGCTGTTGTCATCATGAATAGGTCGGAATATGAACAAGAGGCTGCTCGGCAGCTCTCCAACACGAGTTTCTACAAGCCATTACCCTATGATCCCACTGAGAGTTACCAAAAGCAACTACAGCATTTGCTCAAGAAACTTCCTGAAAAAGCACAAGATCAAATCCGCACAGACATACCCCTGGAACCCCGACCTGGGATATTCTATCTACTACCCAAGATCCATAAACCTGGAAATCCTGGGCGCCCCATCATCTCAGGCATTGGCACCCTGACAGCAGGATTGTCTGGCTATGTAGACTCCCTCCTCAGGCCCTACGCTACCAGCACTCCCAGCTACCTTCGAGACACCACTGACTTCCTAAGGAAACTTCAATCCATCGGTGATCTTCCTGATAACACCATCCTGGCCACTATGGATGTAGAAGCCCTCTACACCAACATTCCACACAAAGATGGACTACAAGCCGTCAGGAACACTATCCCCGATAATGTCACGGCTAACCTGGTGGCTGAACTTTGTGACTTTGTGCTTACCCATAACTATTTCACATTTGGGGACAATGTATACCTTCAGATCAGCGGCACTGCTATGGGTACCCGCATGGCCCCACAGTATGCCAACATTTTTATGGCTGATTTAGAACAACGCTTCCTCAGCTCTCGTCCCCTAAAGCCCCTACTCTACTTGCGCTATATTGATGACATCTTCATCATCTGGACCCATGGAAAAGAAGCCCTTGAGGAATTCCACCATGATTTCAACAATTTCCATCCCACCACCAACCTCAGCCTGGTCCAGTCCACACAAGAGATCCACTTCCTGGACACTACAGTGCTAATAAACAATGGTCACATAAACACCACCCTATACCGGAAAACTACTGACCGCTATTCCTACCTGCATGCCTCCAGCTTTCACCCTGACCACACCACACGATCCATCGTCTACAGCCAAGCTCTGCGATACAACCGCATTTGCTCCAACCCCTCAGACAGAGACAAACACCTACAAGATCTCTGTCAAGCTTTCTTACAACTACAATACCCACCTGCTGAAGTAAAGAAACAGATTGATAGAGCCAGAAGAGTTCCCAGAAGTTACCTACTACAGGACAGGCCTAACAAAGAAAATAACAGAATGCCACTAGCCGTCACCTTCAGCCCCCAACTAAAACCCCTCCAACGCATTATTAAGGATCTACAACCTATCCTGAAGGATGACCCAACACTCTCAAAAATCTTGGGAGACAGGCCAGTCCTTGCCTACAGACAGCCCCGCAACCTGAAGCAAATACTCACCAACAACCACATACCACACAACAGAACCACTAACCGAGGAACTTATCCTTGCAACAAAGCCCGTTGCCAATTGTGCCCACATATCTATTCAGGGGACACCATCACAGGGCCTAATAACATCAGCCACACTATCAGAGGCTCGTATACCTGCACATCCACCAATGTGATATATGCCATCATGTGCCAGCAATGCCCCTCTGCCATGTACATTGGTCAAACTGGACAGTCTCTACGTAAAAGAATAAATGGACACAAATCAGATGTCAAGAATTATAACATTCATAAACCAGTCGGAGAACACTTCAATCTCTCTGGTCACGCAATCACAGACATGAAGGTTGCTATCTTAAAACAAAAAAACTTCAAATCCAGACTCCAGCGAGAAACTGCTGAATTGGAATTCATTTGCAAATTGGATACTATTAATTTAGGCTTAAATAGAGACTGGGAGTGGCTAAGTCATTATGCAAGGTAGCCTATTTCCTCTTGTTTTTTCCTCCCCCCCCCCCCAGATGTTCTGGTTTAACTTGGATTTAAACTTGGAGAGTGGTCAGTTTGGATGAGCTATTACCAGCAGGAGAGTGAGTTTGTGTGTGTATGGGGGTGGGGGGGATGTGAGAAAACCTGGATTTGTGCTGGAAATGGCCCACCTTAATTATGCACATTGTAGGGAGAATGGTCACTTTGGATGAGCTATTACCAGCAGGATAGTGAGTTTGTGTGTGTGGTTTTTGGGAGGGGGGTGAGGGGGTGAGAGAACCTGGATTTGTGCAGGAAATGGCCCAACTTTATTATCATGCACATTGTGTAAAGAGTTGTCACTTTGGATGGGCTATCACCAGCAGGAGAGTGAATTTGTGTGGGGGGGTGGAGGGTGAGAAAACCTGGATTTGTGCTGGAAATGGCCCACCTGATGATCACTTTAGATAAGCTATTACCAGCTGGACAATGGGGTGGGAGGAGGTATTTTTTCATATTCTCTGTGTATATATAAAGTCTGCTGCAGTTTCCATGGCATGCATCTGATGAAGTGAGCTGTAGCTCACGAAAGCTCATGCTCAAATAAATTGGTTAGTCTCTAAGGTGCCACAAGTACTCCTTTTCTTTTTGCGAATACAGACTAACACGGCTGTTACTCTGAAAGACTTTCCCTTGGGGAATCCATGCTGACTCTTCCTGACCACTTTCCTCTCCTCTAAGTGCTTCATAATTGATTTTTCCAGGGACTGAGGTGAGGCTGACTGGCCTGTAGTTCCCAGGATCCTCCTTCTTCCCTTTTTTAAAGATTGGCACTACATTAGCCTTTTTCCAGTCTTCCGGGACTTCCCTGGATCGCCATGAGTTTTCAAAGATAATGGCCAATGGCTCCGCAATCACATCCACCAATTCCTTTAGCACTCTCGGATGCAACGCATCCGGCCCCATGGACTTGTGCATGTTCAGCTTTTCTAAATAGTCCCGAACCACTTCTTTCTTCACAGGGGGCTGGCCACCTCCTCCCCATGCTGTGCTGCCCAGTGCAGTAGTCTGGGAGCTGACCTTGTTCGTGAAGACAGAGGCAAAAAAAGCATTGAGTACATTAACTTTTTCCACATCCTCTGTCACTAGGTTGCCTCCCTCATTCAGTAAGGGGCCCATACATTCCTTGGCTTTCTTCTTGTTGACAACATACCTGAAGAAACCCTTCTTGTTAGTCTTACATCTCTCGCTAGCTGCAACTCCAGGTGTGATTTAGCCTTCCTGATTTCACTCCTGCATGCCCGAGCAATATTTTTATACTCATCCCTGGTCATTTGTCCAATCTTCCACTTCTTGTAAGCCTCTTTTTTGTGTTTAAGATCAGCAAGGATTTCACTGTTAAGCCAAGCTGGTCGCCTGCCATATTTACTATTCTTTCTACACATCGGGATGGTTTGTCCCCGTAACCCCAATAAGGATTCTTTAAAATACAGCCAGCTCTCCTGGACTCCTTTCTACCTCATGTTATTCTCCCAGGGGATCCTGCCCATCAGTTCCTGGAGGGAGTCAAAGTCTGCTTTTCTGATGTCTAGGGTCCGTATTCTGCTGCTCTCCTTTCTTCCTTGTGTCAGGACCCTGAACTCGACCATCTCGTGGTCACTGCCTTCCAGGTTCCCATCCACTTTTGCTTCCCCTACTAATTCTTCCCGGTTTGTGAGCAGCAGGTCAAGAAGAGCTCTGCCCCTAGTTGGTTCCTCCAGTACTTGCACCAGGAAATTGTCCCCTACATTTTCCAAAAACTTCCTGGATTGTCTGTGCACCGCTGTATTGCTCTCCCAGCACATATCAGGATGATTGAAGTCGCCCATGAGAACCAGGGCATGCAATCTAGTAGCTTCTGTGAGTTGCCGGAAGAAAGCCTCGTCCAACTCATCCCCTTGGTCTGGTGGTCTATAGAAGACTCCCACCACGACATCACCGTTGTTGCTCACACTTCTAAACTTAATCCAGAGACTCTCAGGTTTTTCTGCAGTTTCATACTAGAGCTCTGAGCAGTCATACTGCTCCCTTACATACAGTGCAACTCCCCCACCTTTTCTGCCCTGCCTGTCCTTCCTGAATAGCTTATATCCATCCATGACAGTACTCCAGTCATGCAAGTTATCCTACCAAGTCTCTGCTATTCCAATCACATCATAATTCCTTGACTTTGCCAGGACCTCCAGTTCTCCCTGCTTGTTTCCCAGGCTTTGTGCATTTGTATATAGGCCCTTGAGATAACCCGCTGATCGCCCCTCATTCTCAGAATGAGGCAGGAGCCCTCCCCTCTCACACGCTCCTGCTCGTGCTTCCTCCCGGTATCCTGCTTCCCCACCTACCTCAGGGCTTTGGTCTCTTTCCCCCAGTGAACCTAGTTTAAAGCCCTCCTCGTTAGGTTAGCCAGCCTGCTCGTGAAGATGCTCTTCCCTCTCTTTGTTAGGTGGAGCCCGTCTCTGCCTAGCACTCCTCTTTCTTGGAACACCATCCCATGGTCAAAGAATCCAAAGCCTTCTCTCCAACACCACCTGCGTAGCCATTCATTGACTTCCACGATTCGACGTTCCCGGCCTTTTCCTTCCACGGGGAGGATGGACGAGAACACCACTTGCGCCTCATACTCCTTTATCCTCCTTCCCAGAGCCATGTAGTCCGCAGTGATCCACTCAAGGTCGTTCTTGGCATTATCATTGGTGCCCACGTGGAAAAGCAGGAAGGGGTAGCGGTCCGAGGGCTTGATGAGTCTCGGCAGTCTCTCCGTCACATCGTGAATCTTAGCCCCTGGCAAGCAGCAGACTTCTCTGTTTTCCCGGTCAGGGCGGCAGAAAGATGACTCAGTCCCCCTGAGGAGAGAGTGCCCGACCACCACCACCCGCCTCCTTCTCTTGGGGGTGGTGGTCGTGGAACCCCTCATCTCAGGACAGTGCATCTCATGCCTTTCAACTGGCAGAGTCTCCTTCTGCTCCCTTCCCCCAGACGTATCATCTGGGCCACTCCCCACAATGGTACCTGTGGAGAGAACATGAAAACGGTTACTTACCTGTATCTGCATTGCTGGTACATGGACGTTCCCCCTTCTTCTTCTGGAGGTCACATGTTGCCAAATTTCTTCACAGGCCTCCTGTCCCCGCTGTGCAGCCTGCTCTGAATCTTCAGAACCTTGTGCCTGTAGAAGCATATCCTGATGTCTGTCCAGAAAATCTTCAGATTCTCTTATGCAACACAGGGTCGATACCTGTTGCTCCAGACCTTCAACCTTCTCTTCCAATATGGAAACCAGTTTGCATTTTGTACACACAAAGTCGGTTCTGTCCTGTGGAAGAAAGACAAACATGGCACATCCAGTGCAGGTCACAACAGCTGAACACCCCCCATCCATTTTACCTTCCTACTACGAGCTTCCTCAGGAGATGCAGTAATTACTCAGAGAAGCCGTCAGGGTGTAAGCCTCAGTGGGCTCACCCCAGGCGAACTCCTGCTGTTTGCTGCTCTGCTGTTCCCCACTGCTCAGCTGGTTCGCCGCCGCTCAGCTGGTTCGCGGCGCGCCGGCTTTTTAAACAGCCAGGCTCACCTGAAACAAAACACTCCCAACTCCCGTCCTTTTCAGCCAACCAATCAAGCACTCCCTCAAACTTTCAAGCTGCCCTCACTACAAACACTCCAATCCTCTCAACAAACACACACTCAGCTACCCAGATACTCACTAACACAGATCCCGGGCAAACTCCTGCTGTTTGCTGCTCTGCTGTTCCCCGCTGCTCAGCTGGTTTGCCGCCGCTCAGCTGGTTCGCGGAGCGCCAGCTTTTTAAACAGGGTTCTGTTGGCTCAGAAGAATTTCAACTTATTTTCCATGTTGTATTGAGTCCCTGAATAAAGAAAATGTCCTTGGTATTGTGCCTTTTAGCCTAGGTTTGCTGGGCATATTACTCACATCTTGGCTCCTAGTGTAGCAATAGATTCTTTTAGGAATGTCATCACTTTACTGGTCTAACTTCAGGGAGTAGAAGGACTTCTGTGTTCTTTCTATTTAATTTCTCTTCCCTGCCTAGTTCAAATTAAGCAATCTTTGTCTCCATTGCCCAACACTTTGAAAATGATAATTCACGATTGTTTCTTCCTCACACCACTTTGATTCCAAGAGAATCTGAAATGGTAGAGTGGGTTGTCTGCAGTACCTAATGTAAAGGCCTCTGAAATTCTATTTTTCTCTCTTCAGTCCAGTTCCTCTATACTTTTGGTTATTTTTTCCCTATCAGTCAAGAAAGAGTCAAAGCCCAAAGATTCCAGCAGAGCCCATGGGCATGTTTCAGACCCACTGGGGATAACCAAGGTCAAGGAGCCCACTGGAGCCAACTGGCTCACACGATCTGCACAATATCTGCATAATGGTGTCTCATTTTGGTGACTCATATGGGTGAAGCTTATTTTGTGGGTAGAATACCATCACCTTTCCTGCACCCCCCCCCGTCATTTAACCCCTAGTCACAGTGCTACATCAGCACATAAATATGCTGAATTTCCACCTAGCTAACTCTTAAGGTAACTCCCTTCCATGAAATAGGTATTTCTCCTGGCAAAAATAGAATTCTCTGCTGAATTGTTTATGGGCGGGGGGAGGGGGGTCAAAGTCAAACCTTTAGGGACAAACTAAGCAAACGAACAGTCTCAATATGAAAGCCCCATCATAAAGCAAAGAGCAATTAGAACACAAATACCATAAAGTGTGTGTGGGGGGTATCACTCACCGCAATTACAGCCTCTTGTCATTCACAGTAATCTCTGGCCCACACTGGCGCTCTTCATGTTCTCATGCTACCGTGCTCTTTGGCTGGAGCACACCTGAAGGTGGCAGCAAACTTCTTAGGCCAGCCTATTGAGAGGACCAGGAGCCTAGGTCCTAGTTCCCGATGTGCATGTGCCAAGTGTGTACACAGGATCCTGAACTCCCAGTAGGGCCCAGGATGTGCAAGCAGTCTCAGAAGCAGCTAGTGGGAAGAGTGACCTGAGCAGAGACCGCTCTAACATGGGGTGGCACCCGCTAGGGGACGGTGACAAAGGGATAGAGAGGTCACTGCAGACAAAGGGAAGGAACACCCGGGCTCCAAGCTCCTAAAGGATCAGTATTCTGGAGGATTCTTGAATGGGTAGGAATTAGGAAAGGCTGATTGGCCACTGAAGAAACAGGACCTCTGCTTTAAAGACTATTTTGCTTAGAAGCACAACCCCCACCGAAGGGGGGAGCAAGGTGGCTTGGAGAGACTGCACACAGACATATTGTATGTTGCTACTGGGGTGCAAGTGCCTTCTGGTCTGACAGTTACTCACAAGATCAGAAGTCAGACAGCTCTTCAGCCTGTGGTTTCTGCTATCGCGGAATAAGGACTCAGAAGCCACTGTGACGGGCACTATATAAAAACCTCGGGGAACACAGACGGATTATATTGAATATAAATAACATCAGCAAAGGACCTGGGGTCTAGTCCTGTGACCCATCTGTTTTACAAATATAATACTATGCTCATTGGGGTAGAGTTCTCATCAGTTTCCCGTTAGCCTCCAAACACAAATGCACCTTATATTTCTATAGATCCCTTTATTCACAGTGTGGCCCTGAAAAACTTGCTAGCAGGGCAGGTTGAAAGTTGTCTGTCAATTTTGGTTTTGACAGAAAATTGGGGTTTTGACTAAATGACATTTTTCATGAAAAGTGTCTGCTGTCAGTGGAGAATATCTGTTATTTTCTTAACTTCCCCCCCCAACAAACAAAAAAACAACTCTCCTCCCTCTGAAGCCCTTCCCCTCTGAAATATTTATGAATATCCACCAAAAATTGAAATTTTCCATGAAAAATGTAGAGAAAATATTTTTTGTTTTTTATCAGTTTTTTCTGCAGATTTTTCCCCTTCAACCAGTTTGATGGGCCAGTTTTCCTTTATACAAATCGAGAAGCTTACACCAGTTATTGCAGAAAGGAAGGATGGTTTGTGGCTAAGGCATAGGGTTCAGGCCCTGACTGTGCCACAGATTCCACAGGTGGAATCATTGGAGCAGGCAGATTGGATCCTGGGTTTTCCATCACCCCTAGCCACCCCTGAAGGCTGCAGAGTCACTCTCCCTCTGGCCCAATGCCTATTTATTTAGCTAGTCAAAGTGGACTAGCTTTAACAGAGGACGCCCCACAGCAGAGGATCCCAGAGCCCAGTGGTTAAGGCACTCACCTGAGAAGGGGCAGAGCCCTGTTCAAATCCCTTCTCCTGATTGGCTGGAGGGGGCCTTGAACTGGGGATCTTCCATATCCTGGCTGAGCACCCTAACCACCTGGCTAGAAGTTAGGAAAGAAGTCCTAACTCCATGTAGCCTGATTGCAGGAGAATGTTTACAGCGGCAAACCCCAAGCACTCCTTGAGAGCAGAGGGGCTTCAGACACACCCTCTCCTTCGCATCTCCCATTGGATAGCTTAGGCAGCTCCGCAGGCTGGCTTTTGTGAAACCCCATTCCTAGATGCCTATCTCCCTCCATTCCTTGTATAGGGAGCTGTGAAAGTAGAATGAATAATATTTAAATTATAATTCATTAAAGAAATGCTGCTTGAAAGGTTTGTTGAAATATAGTTGTCAGGAAGAGAAACATTAAGGAGTGTGAGACAATGGGTCCTCAAACTAACTAACGTAGAGCTCCTACTGAGCTAGGAGATTGGTAAACGTTAGTATGTAAATAAGATATGTATGTATATTTGTCAGTTTCTCTTCCTTTTGTCTCTTATGTTAAATTGGCTTTGGCTTATCTGTATAAATAAGTTAGCTTGAGCTTTTGCATGAGGCTCACACATATCTGGGTGCATTGGCAAAGCACTTTGCTAATAAACAGAGTGGTCTGACAAATTTGTGAGTCTTGAATCTGACTTTGACAATTTGGAGGTCCCACTGAGATGGCAACCATCTTCACTGGGGCCGTGTGACTCCTGACCGTTCTTAGGACGGCCGTGGCAAGCCGGCACCTGGGCATTTGGCCCAAGCGGTCCTCCACTAGAACGGAAGGGTGCATGACCACAGTGAAGTCTACGCCATCGAATCTGTTGGTTCCCACTCTGTTCTGGTAGGGATCCCGGGATCTGACATCAGGAATCTGGTCAGGTAATTATTTCTGTGTTTTGTCCGGACTGAGGACTGTCTTGTCTCTGTGTCTATCCATTCTCCCTGTGGTGTGTTTGAGTCTGGGTGCCGTCTCCATCCGGGGGTCGGCTGACCAAAGGGTTCCTGTCCCCACGGTCTGATTGAATGAAATCTGCACAACTGCAGCCGCACCACGCCTTGGGTAAAACCCTTGGTGTGAAAGCAAGGGCGATTGAGGCAGTAGCCTGTGGGCTCCTTTTGTGTGTTGCACCAGGCATCACTCTGATGAACCCGACTTTCCTTCTTGTGTGATTGGTGTGTAAAGTCCTCCAGTATGGCTAACCAGATGTCTAAGTCGGGACAGTTCCCTAAAGGAACGTTGGCTCATTTTATGTATTTTAGGAAGGGTCCGGACTCCTGTAAATTTCTGGAAAAATGGTCTAGGCTAACTCAGGAGAATCCCAAAATTCAGTGGCCACTGTTAGGATCTTGGGACAAAGACCAAGTAGACGTCTTAAAAGACAAAATTGGCCAACCTAAAACTAAATTGGCAAAAGGAGAGGTTGATTGTTTCATGCAGTGGTGGGAAGAGGCAAATCATAGGTGAACAGAATCAAAACTTGCCTCTCTCAAAGATTCAAATGATAAGTTAAAAGCTTTATTAGAAGCCTCCTCTCCTGCTGCCAGACCGAGCGCTCCCCTTTATCTCGTTCTCCCAGAAAACCAGGATTGATCCCATCCCCCTTCATACTCCCATCTCATTGTGGGAAAGGACGAAGAAAACCCCTGGTTAAATTCTGGGGATGACGATGAGGAAGATGCATTAATTGGCCTGGCATCCTTGCATCGGATCAATAGGCGGTCACAACAACTCCCAGGGGTCTCCAGTTCAGACCAGTCCAGATCGTCCAATACTGCCCAGGCCCATTCCTCCAGTACCACTCAGACACGTAAAAAAAAAACCCCCGTTCCCCCGAAACCCTCCAGTCTGCCTGACTCCTCTGTTTTTCCCCATACATTCGAAGCTAGCCTGGGCACTGACTGGGCCCAATGCTTATGCTCTGGCTCTAAACCTATCCAGGCTCCCCTCCAAATCCTGCATCCTGGGGGCCTACAAGAGGGTCTGACTTGGAGCTATAAACCCTGGACTCGTACAGAGCTCCCTTCAATTGTAAAAGGCTTTCCAAAGCCCCTGGAAAATCCTACCACATTTGCAGAGGAATTTTTGTTAGTGTGCGACACCTCTGAACCCTTTGAGGCAGACCTCCTGCAGGTGTGCAAGCTACTTGTAACCCCTAGCGAGCACGAAAAATGACTCACAGCAGCCAATTGGCCCATCAGTGAGCGCCATTCAACTTTACCAGACGCCGGTCCTGACGCTGAATACCGGAAAAAGTGTAAAGACCGAGCTAAAAACCTACATGAGACCATCCCTCGAGTATGGACTCCAAAAACAAACTGGACAGCCATACATTGCTGTAAACAGTGACAGGGAGAAAGTCCGGGTGACTAGCGCACCCGACGGACTGATGTTTTTCTGCAACATTCTGGTATACGGCAACTGGGTGAAAATGGGAAGGGCGCCCTGGCTCATGCGTTTGTTAATGGCCTCCTACCTGCTATTGGCAATATGCTAAAGCGAATAAGTGTTGGGTGGGAAACTGAAACCATGGATAAGTTGCAATCAGTGACAGAACACTGCCATCGCACTCTAAAGGGAAAGGAGGAACAATGTTCCCAAAAGTTAATGGCCCTGCAAATACAGCATTATTCAGGGCAAGGTAAACAGTACAGGGGAGGGGGACGTGGTCACGGGAGGGGCCGTGGAACTGGATTTTCGGGTTTTGGGGGTGTTTGTAATTACTGTAAACAACCTGGACATTGGAAAAATGAGTGTCCGCGCCGGCCTAATAGCTCTGTAAACAACCAGCTAGACCCCCTGTCGGCACAGCCCGACAGTCCCCAGATTTCCTTTGTCCAACAGCAATGACAGAACACCAGGAAATTTTAGCTCCTTTACTACCTCTCACTCCCATGGGTGAATGTGTTTTGACTATTAATGATTTTTCTCTCCCTTTCCTTGTTGATAGAGGAGCTTCGCTCTCTGCAGTTCGTACTGCCGACCTGCCTGAGGTTCCCCGCACCAAAAAAACCATATCCGCTGTGGGCATTACAGGAGTCCCAACCCCTTATCCCCTTTCAAAACCTCTACCAGTCCAGGTTGGTCCCCTTTCCGTGGACCATGCATTCCTCCTCTCGGATTCCACTCCGGTGAACCTTTTGGGTTGGGACCTGTTATGTAAACTTGGCTGTACCATCTACTGTTCCCTGGATGGTGTCTACTTACAAATCCCGCAGTCCTCTCTGAGTGATTCTGTAGCCTCCCTGCTGTCTGAAACTCCCCTTTCCACTTTGGTCCCCTGCTGCCCATTGGTCCCGTCCCTTGAACACCTAATTTCACAGGTCCCATCCTCTCTGTGGCCAACCCACCCGTCTGAAGTGGGCCGTTTACATACTGACCTCGTCTGCATTATTCTTGATTCCTCCAAACCTCTGCCTCACCTGTCTCAATACCCTTTAAACCCCGAAGCAAAGGCTGGAATTGCTCCAGTCATGACCGCCCTGCGGGAACAAGGCATTATTATCCCCTGCTCCAGCCCCTGTAACACCCCTATCCTCCCAGTTTGAAAAGCTGATGGTAAATCGTGGCGGTTTGTTCAGGATCTTCGGGCCATTAACCGCATTGTCATACCTGCCTTTCCCGTTGTCCCTAACCCAGCGGCGATTCTGGCTTCTATCCCACCAGATGCAACTCATGTTACTGTTGTTGATTTGTGCTCTGCTTTCTTTTCTGTCCCGGTTCACCCTGACTCCCAGTTCCTGTTTGCCTTTTCTTACAAGGGGCAACAGTACACATGGACCACACTGCCCCAGGGGTATACTGAAAGCCCGTCATATTTTCCCCAAGCATTAGCCCGAGACCTTGCTGACCTTGTTTTCCCATGTAGATGATCTACTCCTCTGTTCCCCTTCATTGTCTGCCTCTAAAACTGACTCTTTAGTGCTCCTTACTGCCCTAGCAAATAAGGGTCACAAAGCTTCTCGCTCTAAACTACAACTCTGTCAAGCTTCTGTCACATTCCTCGGCTTTCTCCTCTCCCAGGGTTCCCGTGCACTTTCTCCCACCCACGTCCAAGCTATCCTTAGCTTTCCCCGACCCCGCTCCCCAAGCCAGGTCCAGAAGTTTTTAGGCATGGCTGGATTTTGCAGACAATGGATTCCCTAATATGCCTCCCTTGCAAAACCTCTCCAGGAACTCACTCGATTCTCTGTGCCTGACCCTATGCCGTGGCCCCCTGAGGCCAATTCTGCCTTTGTTTCCCTCAAACAGGGTTTGGTTTCTGCCCCTGCCTTAGGGCTGCCTGACTATTCTAAGCCTTTTACCCTTTTCTGCCACAAACAATCTGGGTGTGCACTTGGAGTTCTCACGCAGATGCACGGAGAAAAGAACCGCCCAGTGGCTTATGTCTCTGCCACTTGAGACCCTGTTGCCCAAGGCTTACCCCCCTGCCTGCGTGCTGTGGCTGCTGCAGGGCGCCTAGCCGAAATGTCTGATTCCCTTGTTCTCCGCTCTCCTCTTACCCTCCTGGTCCCTCACTCTGTGGAAACTCTCCTGCTACAATGTAACACAGGCCACCTCTCCTCTGCCCCCCTTACTAGGTTTGAACTTTTACTACTATCAGCTTCATATATCACCATAAAGCATTGTTCTCAGTTAAACCCTGCCACTCTTCTTCCTTTGTCTAATGAGGGTGATCCCCACGACTGCCTTGCAACTGTCTCTGCTGTCACCGTCCCACACTCTGACCTTTCTGATGTCCCTCTCCCTAACTCTGACCTTGTTTTATTTACTGATGGTTCCTGTTTTCGAGATGACCAAGGTCGTCTCCTTGCAGGATACGCTGTAGTTTCACTCTCTGAAACCCTGGAAGCTGTGCCTTTACCTTCTGTAACCTCAGCACAAGTCGCTGAATTAGTTGCTCTCACCCATGCCTGCTTTTTGGCGGAGGGACGCTCCACCACCATTTACACTGACTCCCATTACGCTTTTGGGGTTGCACATGACTTTGGTACCCTCTGGCAAACTCGGGGTTTCCTTACCTCTGCCGGTACCCCTATTAAAAATGGGCCCTACATCGCTGCCCTCCTGTAGGCAGTTTTACTTCCGTCTGCCCTAGCTATTGTTAAGTACCCTGGCCACTCAATGGTGGATACTGATGTTGCTAAGGGTAACGCATTTGCTGATGCCTCTGCTAAACATGCTGCTGCCATAGAACCTTCCCCAGATGCATTTCTAGGTTCCCTTTCTGTTTCTATAGCATCGCCGTCCTGCACTGAGCTCACCCTGCTCCAAGACTCGGCCCTAGAAACCGAGAAAGAATCCTGGGTTGCCCAAGGTTGCTCTCTACATCCCGATTCTCTTTGGCACTTGCCTACTGGCGCCTTTGTAGCCCCCTTTTCACTCTATCCGTCTCTGGCCGCCCTGCTACACGGTGTTTCGCATGTCGGAAAGGAGGGGATGGTCTCTGCTGTAACTAAGACAGGATGGTGGGCCCCCCATTTTAGCTCTTTTGCAGCCCGCCACTGTGCAGCCTGTACCATTTGCCAAAGCCATAATATTTACAGGTAAACCTGTAAAAGTGGCTCAGGGGTTCCGGGGTCTGCCTCAAGCACCGTTCTTGCATTGGCAACTTGATTTTGTACAAATGCCTAAGTGTCAACAATATGAATTGATATTGGTTACGGTATGTTTATTCTCTGGTTGGATTGAAGCCTTTCCTTGTCGCAAGGCTGACTCACTGTCTGTTGCCAAATGTTTGTTAAATCATATTATGCCTGCCACGGGAATTCCTGCTACTCTGTCCAGGGATCGGGGTACACATTTTACTGGACAACTTGGTCAACACCTGGACCGTATATCGCACATCAAACACCTGTTGCACTGTCCCTACCACCCACAGCGTGCAGGTGCAGTTGAAAGACGAAATGGTGCACTTAAGAATAAGCTTGCTAAAATTTGTAACTCTACAGGATTAAGCTGGCCAGTAGCCTTACCATTAGCCCTTATGGACATGAGATCCACTCCATCCCAAAGGCATAAATTAAGGCCCTTTGAAATTGTTATGGGACGCCCTATGCGAGCTATGACTACCATTACTCCCCTTCCAGATTTGAACTTGACTCACAGTGCGCTCCTTCAGTATTGCAAGGGACTAATGCAAGCTGTAAGTCACTTCCATTCACAGGTTCGAGCCACCTGGCCCACGGAACCCACCTCCGACGCTTGCCACAACCTCGAGCCAGGTGATTGGGTCTACGTACGGCGCCATCATCAAAAGCACGCCTTGGAGCCCCGGTGGAAGGGTCCTCATCAGGTACTGCTTACTACACAGACGGCTGTTAAACTATCTGGCATCGCAGCATGGATACATGCTTCACAGTGTAAGAAGGCACCATCCCCAGAGAACCAATCATCACCTCAGGACAACACAGAGTCAATTTTGACTCCAGAAGAAGACGTAGAGGAACAGTCTGCAATACCTTACAATCTACGCTCTCGTAAGGGTTGCCAGAAGCAGACAACAAACAAACAAACAAACAAAAAAAAGCAGTAGCGAGCCTAGCGCCTACTGCCTGGTGGGCGTAAAACTGTGACTGCGGTTCCCTCAGTTGAGGTTGTCAGAACCAGAAGAGCCTTGCCTCCAACATGCACCTCTGCCTGTTCCTCGGCTGCTGGTATCTTACGGTCTGGGGAGACCACGATGACAATTCTTTTATCCAGCAGCAGATGTGGATAGCTCAGACCCTTAATATTTCTAATTGCTGGGTCTGCAGCCACATCCCAGCCCTCTCTCAAACTGGTGATCCTGTCCTGGCTATCCCACTCAAGTCCCCAGACCTCACTGGAGGGCCTCGTCCGTTTAACAAATTATGGAACAGCAGTGACACTTGGGAAGCGGTGGGAATAAATGCATCTCAATGGATAAGTGTGGTGGAGGGAAAAGGTCATTGGTGTTGGGTGTGTAATGGGACAGGGCTGGATCTGGGGAAAAGCCGTTGCCTTCAGCATATTGTGGCCAATGGTGTATGGGATTATTCAAACAAAACTAAAAAGTGGCAGGCCGGGTATGGAGATATGAATTTTTCTCAACCTGGCATCAAACAGAGAAATCAATCTCATGTTCCCCCTACAGTAACCTTAGTGAAAACAATACAATATTTCAATGTCATGCAAATAACACCACTCCTCGTAAGGAGAATTACCCTGTACCCTTTGGGGGATACTACTCCTCCTTTGCAAACACCTATATGACAAAGGGGTGCAACCAACCCTTCCCGGCCTTAATAGGCCATCACTGGGTGTGTGAGACCAGAGCTTATACCGCACTACCAGCAAATTGGTCAGGAGTCTGTTATCCTGCCCGACTTTTCCCACAATTCCGAGTGCTAGGAACCTTTCCTCGAGAACGCCTCTGCAATTTCAGGCGAAAAAGAAGGGACTTAACAGATGCCCAATGGTATGTAAATAACATAAGCCCTTTAACCTGGGAAGAGGCCATTGGCGGTTCCTTAATACCATTAGGGGGAGTAATACACCATGCAAAAAGGCTCCTAAGGTTACAAGCAATAGTTGAAATAATGGCAAATGAAATCGGAGAAAGTTTAAGAGCCCTGGCCAAAGAAACAGGGGCAATCTGACAGATGGCCCTCCAAAATGGTCAGGCATTGGACATAGTGCTGGTGGCAAAAGGAGGGACTTGTGCTCTCATTGGAAAAGACTGCTGTGTGTATATACCAGACAACACCAATGAGGTAATAGATCGTGCTAGCCACTTAGAACAAATCGCATATCTTCCCCACAAAGAGCCAAGTTCTTTATGGAAGTGGCTAAGTAACCTTTTCAATTTCTCTGGCATAGAAAACTGGTTGTTTCAGGGAGCCCTAACTCTCCTGTTTGGAATCCTAATAATTTTTGTATGTTTTCAGTTACTTTCCTGTTGTATCCAAAATTGTGTCAGGCATGCTACACAGATAGCTGCCCCAAACCAGAGTGCTAATTTGATGATTTTAAATATCACTGATGAACAAAGAGATAAAGAACGATTGATATGTGGAACCCAGTAATTGTTGGTCATTGCGTAGCTTGACCAAAAGGAGGGATTGTGAAAGTAGAATGAATTATATTGAAATTATAATTAATTAAAGAAATGCTGCTTGAAAGGTTTGTTGAAATATAGTTGTCAGGAAGAGAAACATTAAGGAGTGTGAGACAATGGGTCCCCAAACTAATTAACTTAGAACTCCTATTGAGCTAGGAGATTGGTAAAGGTTAGTATGCAAATAAGATATGTATGTATATTTGTCAGTTTCTCTTCCTTTTGTCTCTTATGTTAAATTGGCTTTGGCTTATCTGTGTAAATAAGTTAGCTTGAGCTTTTGCATGAGGCTCACACATATCTGGGTGCATTGGCAAAGCACTTTGCTAATAAACTGAGTGGTCTGACAAATTTGTGAGTCTCGAATCTGACTTTGACAGAGCCCAAGCACCAAACTCAGGCCTTGTGAATCCCAGTAACTTTCTAAGTACCTACATCCCTTTGTGAGTCTAGTCCCTAGTCTCTTAGTGCCTGTCCCCTGCCTGAGCAGTGAGGCTAATAATCTTTCCTACTGCGCGGGGTGTGTGAAGCTAAATCTGTTATTGTCGGAATGGTATCGCAGTGTGGTGGCCTGAGGAACCCTATAAATGAAGATCCTAACTATAGGAAATGCCTTAAATATCAAGTTATTGTAGCCAACCTGGAACTTTTCACTCTCACTTGGGGAATCGAGGGCCCAGCTGGCCTTGCTGGGATTTATTCCACTGCAAATGCAAAGAATATTCACAGAGCTGGGCACACTGTATGGTCCAACTCAACGACATTCCAGGCTTCAGAGTGATGTTTGGGATGATTGTGTGCACTGGGTGTGTTGGTGCTTGTGCTGATTTTTGTGTGTGCTGTGTTCAATTGGGGGTGTTGTGTGGATTTCGATGGGTGGCAAATAACGGGTGTGTGCTGATTGTGGTGCTGTGTGGGTGATTGTGTTGATTTATGTCTGGGGGGGATTGCGCTGAGAGATTTGCATTGATTTGTACAGGTGGTAAATGAGGGGTGTGTGCTGCCATGGGGCTATATGAGTAAGGCTACGTTTATGTCATGGAGGTCACAGATTCCCTGACTTCTGTAACCTCCATGACATTTTCTGCTTCAGCCTCGGGAGCCACAGGACTGGAGCTATCAGCCAGCACCCGCCCCAGCTCTGAAGCTCGGAGCTGCAGCAATGGGGACAGCCTCCTGAGGCCCGCCCCACACTTGCAGGGTTCCAGCTATGGGATGACAGCCTCATGTGTTTGTGCAGGGGTGAGAGGGGCCCTCAGGTGAGTGGCTGGAGATGTCTTGTTTTCTCTTGGGGAAATATGGTCACCCTAGCCCCGCAGCTCCCAGCCGGCCCATTGGTGGAGGAAACCATGGAGCTGCAGCAGCCTTGGGTGCTTGATCCCCCCTCCCTATTTTGTCACAGTTATTTTTAGTAAAAGTCACAGACAGGTCAGTGACTTTTACTAAAAATACCCATGACAAAATCTGAGCCTTATTTATGAGTTTATGGTTACTGTGTCTGATGGTTGTGTTGTTGTGTGGTGGTTTTGAAGAACTGTGGCAGCTGGGCCAAGTAACCCATTATCTGTGGCCTCTCCCTCATAGAAACTATGAAACTCTTGCATGTAAATTAGCTGTAGAGTAAAGGTGATGATTGGTGGAGTTACTGATGTCACAATGGTCTAGGACTCTTGGCATGGAAAAGATACATGCCTTACTGCAGCTTTACACCTTACAGATGTAATTCATAAAGTCAGAATGGCTGAGAACTTAAAGACTGGACAGTAACAGACTGAAGTCCAGTGATGACTGAACCTGGTGATATTCTTAACAAAAAGAGCTCTCAGACAAGCTTGTAGATGTTCCCATCACTTCACACTGATTCAAGAGACATCCTAAACTTCAGAGTGACATGCAGTATGCCAATCCTTGTATCTTATATAGCTTATGTAACCACCCCCTACTGCAACTGCCAGTGTGAGGTGTAAGGCAGGGCCAGTCAATGCTCTTTCCAGGGACACCAGATGTTTGCTTTTTTTTTTGTGAGATGGCCCATTAATTCTCTGGACTGTAGCAATGACTCAGAAAGGACTTTGCTATACACTGATGTGATGGTCTTCCCCTCTCCCTTCCCACCCCCACGCCCACCAACCATGGTGTGTTTTCATGTACTGAGCTAGTTATCGCACTTAGAAACAAAACTAACCTGGGACTAAAGCGCTAGGGGCAGCTGGTATGAGACGCATACCTTTTTTATTCTTTTAAAATGCCGTATGGACGCAAGGTGCTTATTTCAGGCACATCGGTGAGGCAGACATATGTGCACTGATAACTGCAAGCAGAGCTTTTAATACGCAATAATCTTAGCTTCGGGAAACGTCAAAAAATCCTTGCCCCAGAATGTACCGTCTATCAATACACCACTATGTCCTACCTTTTGTGCCTAATATGTCATTTCCCTTTTTAGCTTCTGTATTTTATAGGAAAAAAATAAGGTCGCCTAAAGGTTAAAAAAAAATCTTACTTATGAGGTATGGCAAGAATCTGATACACATGGAGCTAAGAGTATGTTGTTTGGGCAAAGAGATTACCATGAAGACTTAATTGAATGAAATTGGCCTAAGGGAGGTGGCAGTGTGACAGGAGCTTTTTGCCAGCTGTCAAGCTCAGAGACCCCTTGGAGTGAATAAGGTCGACATGAGCTCAGCAGAGAGCTCTGAAAGGGCAGCAGTGCAGAGACAGGAACATTTGGGCTTACCTAGAAATAAAAATGCTGACAGCCCTGAAGAGCAGATGGAAATGAGAGCTGACTCTTATGCTGATGTCAGAGAAGACACCCACCAAAAACAAGAGGATGAAGCTCTAAAACTCAAACCAGAGGATCAGGGCCTACATAAAAGCCTATATTCCCCTAGACACTGGTTCTTTACTCACCATTTTAGTCCTAGGAGCCTGGGCAACAAAATGGAGGAACTGGAGCTGCTGGTGCAGGAAATGAAACCAGGTATTCTAGGGGGAACGGAAACAGGGTGGAAGAGTCGTCAGGACTGGAGTGCGGGTATGGAAGGGTCTGCGCTGTTTAGGAAAGACCGAAATAAAGGCAAAGGTGGTGGAGTCGCATTGTCTATCAAGGATGAGGTAGACTGTAAAGAAATAAGAAGCGACGGAATGGATAAGACGGAGTCCGTCTGGGCAAAAATCACATTTGGGAAGAAAGCTACTAGATCCTCCCCTGGGCTAGTGCTTGGGGTGGGCTACAGACCGCCGGGGTCCGATCTGGATACGGACAGAGCCCTCTTTAATGTTTTTAATGAAGTAAATACTAATGGGAACTGCGTGATCATGGGAGACTTTAACTTCCCAGATATAGACTGGAGGACGAGTGCTAGTAATAATAATAGGGCTCAGATTTTCCTAGATGCGATAGCTGATGGATTCCTTTACCAAGTAGTTGCTGAACCGACTAGAGGGGATGCCATATTAGATTTGGTTTTGGTGAGTAGTGAGGACCTCATAGAAGAAATGGTTGTAGGGGACAACCTTGGTTCAAGTGACCATGAGCTAATTCAGTTCAAACTGAACGGAAGGATTAACAAAAATAAATCTGCAACTAGGGTTTTTGATTTCAAAAGGGCTGACTTTCAAAAATTAAGGAAATTAGTTAGGGAAGTGGATTGGACTGAAGAATTTATGGATCTAAAGGTAGAGGAGGCCTGGGATTATTTTAAATCAAAGCTGCAGAAGCTATCGGAAGCCCACATCCCTAGAAAGGAGAAAAAATTAATAGGCAGGAGTTGTAGACCAAGCTGGATGAGCAAGCATCTCAGAGAGGTAATTAAGAAAAAGCAGAAAGCATACAGGGAGTGGAAGATGGGAGGGATCAGCAAGGAAAGCTACCTTATTGAGGTCAGAACATGTAAGGATAAAGTGAGACAGGCTAAAAGTAGAGTTGGACCTTGCAAAGGGAATTAAAACCAATAGTAAAAGGTTCTATAACCATATTAATAAGAAGAAAACAAAGAAAGAAGAAGTGGGACCGCTAAACACTGAGGATGGAGTGGAGGTCAAGGATAATCTAGGCACGGCCCAATATCTAAACAAATACTTTGCCTCAGTCTTTAATAAGGCTAATGAGGATCTTAGGGATAATGATAGCATGACAAATGGGAATGATAGCATGACAAATATGGAGGTAGATATTACCATATCTGAGGTAGAAGCAAAACTCAAACAGCTTAATGGGACTAAATCAGGGGGCCCAGATAATCTTCATCCAAGAATATTAAAGGAATAGGCACCCGAAATTGCAAGCCCATTAGCAAGAATTTTTAATGAATCTGTAAACTCAGGGGTTGTACCATATGATTGGAGAATTGCTAACATAGTTCCTATTTTTAAGAAAGGGAAAAAACGTGATCTGGGTAACTATAGGCCTGTTAGTTTGACATCTGCAATATGCAAGGTCTTGGAAAAAATTTTGAAGGAGAAAGTAGTTAAGGACATTGAAGTCAGTGGTAACTGGGACAAAATACAACATGGTTTTACAAAAGGTAGATCGTGCCAAACCAACCTGATCTCCTTCTTTGAGAAAGTAACAGATTTTTTGGACAAAGGAAAAGCAGTAGATCTAATTTACCTAGATTTCAGTAAGGCATTTGATACCGTGCCACATGGGGAATTATTAGTTAAATTGGAAAAGATGGGGATCAATATGGAAATTGAAAGGTGGATAAGGAATTGGTTAAAGGGGAGACTACAACGGGTCCTACTGAAAGGTGAACTGTCAGGCTGGAGGGATGTTACCAGTGGAGTTCCTCAAGGATCGGTTTTGGGACCAATCTTATTTAATCTTTTTATTACTGACCTCGGCACAAAAAGTGGGAGCGTGCTAATAAAGTTTGTGGATGATACAAAGCTGGGAGGTATTGCCAATGTAGAGAAGGACAGGGATATCCTACAGGAGGATCTGGATGACCTTGTAAACTGGAGTAATAGTAATAGGATGAAATTTCATAGTGAGAAGTGTAAGGTCATGCATTTCGGGATTAATAACAAAAATTTTAGTTTATAAGCTGGGACCGCATCAATTAGAAGTAACGGAGGAGGAGAAGGACCTTGGAGTATTGGTTGATCATAGGACGACTATGAGCCGCCAATGTGATATGGCTGTGAAAAAAGCTAATGAGGTCTTGGGATGCATCAGGAGAGGTATTTCCAGTTGGGATAAGGAGGTGTTAGTACCGTTATACAAGGCACTAGTGAGACCTCATCTGGAATACTGTGTGCAGTTCTGGTCTCCCATGTTTAAGAAGGATGAATTCAAACTGGAACAGGTACAGAGAAGGGCTACTAGGATGATCCGAGGAATGGAAAACTTGTCTTATGAAAGGAGACTCAAGGAGCTTGGCTTGTTTAGCCTAACTAAAAGAAGGATGAGGGCAGATATGATTGCTCTCTATAAATATATCAGAGGGATAAACACCAGAGAGGGAGAGGAATTATTTAAGCTCAGTACCAATGTGGACACAAGAACAAATGGTTATAAACTGGCCACCAGGAAGTTTAGACTTGAAATTAGACGAAGGTTTCTAACCATCAGAGGAGTGAAGTTTTGGAATAGCCTTCCAAGGGAAGCAGTGGGGGCAAAAGATCTATCTGGCTTTAAGATTAAACTCGATAAGTTTATGAAGGAGATGGTATGATGGGATAATATGATTTTGGTAATTAAATATTTATGGTAAATAGGCCTAATGGCCTGTGATGGGATGTTAGATGGGGTGGGATCTGAGTTACCCAGGAAAGAATTTTCTGTAGTATCTGGCTGGTGAATCTTGCCCATATGCTCTGGGTTTAGCTGATGGCCATATTTGGGGTCGGGAAGGCAGATTGGAAGAGGCCCTGGGGGGTTTTCGCCTTCCTCTGTAGCAAGGGGCACAGGTCACTTGCTGGAGGATTCTCTGCTCCTTGAAGTCTTTAAACCACGATTTGAGGACTTCAATAGCTCAGACATAGGTGAGAGGTTTTTCGCAGGAGTGGGTGGGTGAAATTCTGTGGTCTGCGTTGTGCAGGAGGTCAGACTAGATGATCATAATGGTCCCTTCTGACCTTAGTATCTATGACTGCAGAGATGTTAATGGGCCACTCCACTTGGAATGGTCCCTCTTAGAATATGTGCTCACTATGTATGTTAAAGAATCTGTTCCATCCTGTGTTTAGCTGTGACCCTCTTACCTTTCCCAGACTGAAGAGCAGCTCTGTGTAACCTCGAAAGCTTGTCTCTCTCAGCAATTGATATCACCTCACCGCCTTGTCTCTCAGGTGAGATACACACATTTTCAGAGGAGTGTAAAAATCTTCAGAGAAATAAATTGTTACTACTTCTTTGCATCAAAGAAGATGGTGGAACTCTGCCCTTCATTCTACAGTATTTACTCAAGGCCACATCCTGATCTCTGTTCTCCTGTGTTGAGAACAGAAAAAAGACAGAAAACCAGCAAAATAAGCTCAAATACTGAACAAGTCACAGGAGCCTCCTTTGCTCCAGCCAAAGTTTTCTGTAATATAATTCCCTTCTCCACCTGCAAGGGTTTCTCTGCAAAGTCTAATCCTTAGCTTAGATCCATTATTTTATGCAGATCCTCATCCTAGGAATACTCCCTAAGGGCCGGGGTTTGCTGCCCTGGCATGGAAACTCAGAGCACTTCTCAGACCCCAGGATCAAGGGGGCTGGGAAGGTGACAAAAAGCCACCTCCTCTCTCCAGCTTCCTGATAGGGCATTGCTCTGCCACACTGGATGCCCAGCCTATAGCGATCCCATGTGATAACAAACTTATTCTAGAGGGGAGAGCACAGACCAACCAGTGTGAGAGAAAGAGCTGGGGGGAGGAGCAGCTCTGTGAATAGTCTTTGCACTTGCAGGAGAATAAATCTCAGCAAGGCCAGCTGGGCCCTCGATTCCCCAAGTGAGAGTGAAAAGTTCCCAGTTGGCTACGATAACTTGATATTTTTTAGCCCACGAAAGCTTATGCCCAGATAAATGTGTTAATCTCTAAGGTACCACAAGGACTCCTCGTTGTTTTTGTTGATATTTAAGGTATTTCCTATAGTTCGGATCTTCATTTGTAGGTTTTCCTCAGGCCACCACACTGCGATGTCACTGAGACAGTAACTGATTTAGCTTCACTGGCCCCGTGCGGTAGGAAGAGGCGACTCGTGGGAGGGGCACAAGGGTCAAGTGCCCCTCCAGCAGCCAGCTGGGTGGGGAGTGGAAGGGGCGGGGCCAGAGCCTCTTCCAGCCATGCTGCCTGGGACGCTGCCCGGTGCCACGCAGCGGCTGACTGGGAGAGCACCCGGCTGCGGCAGCACCAGGCTGCCCACTGCCCAAGCTCAGCTTCTGAGGACAGCGGCCAGGCGAGCCGGAGCCCCCCCACCCTCCGTCCTGCTCACAGTCGGCTTCTGTCCCCAGAAGTCGGGCCTGGGCAGGGAGAAGGCTGCTGCTGCCCCCTCCCCAGCCAGGCTCTCTTGCAGCCAGCTACTGCTGCGCACAGAGCATGCCGGCACGTGTATTGGGGACCAGGGCTGCATGAGCTGTGTCTGGAGTGTGGCATTTCTGGCATGCAACTGTCTGCAATAGCTGGTTCCCTGAGGTCAGTTGGACAACCCGGGCCTGCCGGACCACTCAAGCATGTCCGGTGCTCCCGAAGGGTTAGCCAGGTTCATTCTGCTTGCATCCGGCCCACTCCTGTGGCCTAAGTGGTCCATGCAAATTGTCACAATGAAGATGTGGACGGTTTGATCTAGTGGGTGGAGCAGGAGCCAGGCCGAGTCAGATACCAGGAGATAAGAGTCAGACAGTAGAAGCAAGTAGCACAAGGGAAGCCATCCTAAGCAGGGGAAACCCAGATGCATGGATAACTTCTTGTTCCTCTGCATAGTTTAAATACAAACTGGGAGCCAATCAGGACCCCCAGCATTCTGCCAATCAGATTCCAAGACTGGAGTCCTTTGTTGGAGTTCAGCTTCTAGTTCTGGCAACTGTTAGCAGGTCAGCAGGTGAAAGGCACTTACTAGTGCCTAAGTGCTTTCTGGACTAGGGTTTGAAGCCCTCACACAGGAGTCTGGGCTAGATGGACCTTGGGTCCGATTCACTCTGGTGGTTCCTAAGAAAATATGCTGGTATAACACAGTATACACTGGTAACATGTGCCAGTGACATTGTACAACTGCAGTGTAATTAGGGTGACCATACATACAACAAGTGTGAAAAATCGGGACGCGGTGGGGATAATAGGAGCCTATATAAGAAAAAGACCCCAAAATCAGGACTGTCCCTATAGAATTCGGACATCTGGTCACCCTAACTGTAATTTATAATATATATTACTTATGTTGGTGGAATGGAAAAACTTTTGAACTTCACAGAGCTTTTCTTCAAGTATGGTGAAGGAAACCAAACTGTTCAAGCTAAATAGAAGGTGGAACAGAACTGGTGTGTGACATACATGCCTCAGTGGGGTTTCATGGCTCATTCTAGCCACCATTGATAAAAAGCTTTAACTTTTTTTAAAAATAGGGTTTTCCTACAGGGTGCCATTTCTCTAACCAGAGCTCCCCAAACACGCCTCCTGTGCATTAGGGACAGGGGCGTAAACCAGAGCATCTCTAGCAGAATGGATTGCTGAATTCTGGTAGCAGGCATCTTGATTCATTTCCCTTCTATGTCGTTTGCTCTCCAGATTCATTCAGCTCAAGAAGGTTCAGCCATTGAATGGTCTATATTGAACATGTGTGTGTCTGGCTCATGATGAACAACCAATTAAAACATTCCAGAATAAGATGTTATTCCATTTCCCCTTTTCATTCTTCCTGCCCTGGCTTGCAGCTCCCACTGCAGAGGTGAGGGCCTTACCAGGGGTTAATGTGGGACACACTCTTTTAAATGTGTTAGATCCTACACTTCCTACCCCTGCTGCAGATTTGCCTCAGCATTGATTGATGAAGTACAGCATGGCCTGGCCCAGCAATTACACAGGAGAGAATGTTAAACCAAGCCCAGTGTCATCATGTATAAGTACCCTAGTCAGCATACTCTGCTGTTGTCCTGTGCTGTCAGAGACACTGCACTGTTCAACACAAAGCGTCTATGTAAACTCCTGGACAAACCACAAATCTTACCAGCCTCTTTTCAAGTGCTTCTGACCATATATCAAACAGAAAACCGTACGGAGGTCTGACAAGAGAGCTCCTGTCCAAAGTAAATGGTGAGCAAAGGAACCTTTACACTGTACTCTATCCGTAACTAGATCATACCCTTTCCATGAGTGCCTCTCAAACCTTCCATGCCCAACAACCATATGAGGGGCAAAAGCTTGTTCTGCTTCGACAGGTGAAATACAGCCCAGGGGTTTCTGCCACCAGCCTATAAATAGACTGGAGAAAAACACTTTGGGTTTGCAAAGAGAAAAGGAGGACTTGTGGCACCTTAGAGGCTAACAAATTTATTTGAGCATAAGCTTTCGTGAGCGACAGCTCACTTCATCGGATGCATTCAGTGGAAAATACAGTGGGGAGATTTAGGTTTGAACTCTCAAGCTAAAAGCACCTAATGGCGAGATGCTTGAAATACAACCAGGTGCGACTCCCCACCATGAAAGGCCGGATACAACAGGGCCTCTAAAACCAGTGGAACAGAATGCCAGTACTCAAAACTAACATGATTAATTGTGATAACAGCATTTGTGAGGTGCTCCTCTGGCCTGTTCCCAGTGAGAAGGCCATGCTGCATTATTACACTCTTTCCAACTCTTGTAATTTTACAGCAGACTCACAATAATTAGTAAAAAGAAAAGGAGTACTTGTGGCACCTTAGAGACTACCCAATTTATTTGAGCACTCAAATAAATTGGTTAGTCTCTAAGGTGCCACAAGTCCTCCTTTTCTTTTTGCGAATACAGACTAACACGGCTGTTACTCTGAAACCTGACAATAATTAGTGTTTGTCTTAGGGCCTATCTACAGGAGGAAATTTACTAGTATGATCATACTACTAGTGTTATATCAGTAGAATTGGGCTGGTTAATTTCCCCCTGTAAACAAGCCTGTAAAGCTCCAGCTCCTGGACTTATGTGATTACAAGAATCTCAGGTGCCATTTGTAGTCCACACGTAACTCAGGGACTTTTTTTTTTTTTAAGAAGTTATTAGCCCTCATGATTGTGAAAAAAAAACCCTTGAAAACATAACACAAGTGCATCCTAATGGCTCAAAGGACAGAAGGCTAATAACTTCAACCCAAATATAACATTTTTTTTAAATCTTGTGATTTTTGAATGTTTGGAGTTGGCACTATTGTTATTACGGGGGGACTTCAATTTGAGTGGCATATGCTGGAGGTCTCATACTGCCATTATTAAAATACCCTTTGAATTTCTAAATATTATGGGTGACAATTTCCTAACTGAAAAATCGTAGCAGCCAACGCAGGAATTCTTTATTAGGTTTTTTCTTAAGAGATCAAAAGGAACTGATCACAGAACTAAAAATGAATGGTAGTTTAGGTACATATGATTATGACTTGATCACACCTATAATGTGCAAGCAGAATAAAGTCCAGACCGGTAATACATATACTTGGTGTTTTAATGGGGCCAATTTCACCGAGCTGAAAACAATTATGAGCCAGATCAGCTGTGAGGAAGAATTTAATCAGAAAAAATGTGAATGATAATTGGGAATCATTTAGGAGCACTTTACTAGATGCACAAAAAGCCACAATCAAGGAAGAAGGTTATGCTGGTTAAACAACTGACTTGATTTAGTGGGGAAGTGATGGTAGTTGTGTGTGTGTGTGTAAAAGAGGAAGTTGATAGTAATGTATATAAATCAGAAGTTAGGGATTGTAAAAAATGGATAAGGGAAGCAAAAGGACAGAAAGCGAAATCAACAGAGTTATGTACAATAAGAAGGAATCTTTTTATATATTAGGAACAAAAAGAATCCTGACAATGCTATTGATCCATTACTAGATGGACATGGCAGAATTATCAATAATAATGCAGAAAAGTTCAATAAATATTTCTGTTCTATATTTGTGGAAAAAACAGATGACATAATTTCATCATATGGTGATGATCAAACTCTTCATTCCACTAGTATCTCAGGATGATGTTAAACAGCAGCTACTAAAATTACACATTTTCAAATCAGCAGTCCCAGTTAAACTTGCATCCAAGAGTTTCAAAACAGCTGGCTGTGGAGCTCACTGGACTGTTAATGTTTTCAAAAAGTCTTGGAGCACTGGGGAAGTTCCAGATGATTGGAAGAAATCTGATGCTGTGCCAATATTTAAAAAGGGTAAATGGGATGACCTGGATAATGACAGGCCTGTCAGCCTGACATCGATCCTGGGCAAGATAATAGAGCATCCGTTTTGGGACTCAATTGATAAAGAATTAAAAGTGGGTAATAGTAATTAATGCAAATCAACATGGGTTTATGGAAAAGAGATCCTGTCAAACGAACTAGATATCTTTTTTAGATGAGATTACAAGTTTGGTTAATAAAGGTGATAGTGTTGATGTTATACACTTAGTCTTGTAACGTAGTTGACTTGTTACTACATGACATTTTGATTAAAAAATTAGAACGATGATATAAAATTAGATGGCACACATTAAATGCATTAAGAACTGTCTGATTGGTCTCAAAATGTAATTGTAAATGGGAAATCATTTTCAAGTGGGGTCACACAGAAATCAATTCTTAGCCCTCTGCTATTTAACATTTTTATCAATGATCTGGAACAAAACATAAAATCATCCCAGATAAAATTTGCAGAGGACACAAAAATAGGGGGAGTGGTAAATAATGAAGAGAACAAGTCCCTGATTCAGAGCAATCTGGGCACAAGCAAACAATATGCATTTCAATATAGAATCATAGAATATCAGAGTTGGAAGGGACCTCTAGAGGCCATCTAGTCCAACCCCCTGCACACAGCAGGACCAATCCCCAACTAAATCATCCCAGCCAGGCCTTTGGATTCTAAAGCCAAAACTTCTAAGGAAGGGGATTCCACCACCTCCCTAGGTAACGCATTCCAGTGTTTCACCACCCTCCTAGTGAAAAAGTTTTTCCTAATATCCAACCTAAATCTCCCCCACTGCAACTTGAGACCATTACTTCTTGTCCTGTCATCTGCTATCACTGAGAATAGTCCAGATCCATCCTCTTTGGATCCACCTTTCAGGTAGTTAAAAGCAGCTATCAAATCCCCCCTCATTCTTCCCTTCCGTAAACTAAACAATCCCAGTTCCCTCAGCCTCTCCTCATAAATCATGTGTTCCAGACCCCTAATCATTTTTGTTGCCCTTCGCTGGACTCCCTCCAATTTTTCCACATCCTTCTTGTAGTGTGGGGCCCAAAACTGGACACAGTACTCCAGATGAGGCCTCACCAACGTCGAATAGAGGGGAACGACCACGTCCCTCGATCTGCTGGCAATTCTCCTACTTATACACCCCAAAATGCCATTGGCCTTCTTGGCAACAAGGGCACACTGTTGACTCATATCCAGCTTCTCGTCCACTGTCACCCCTAGGTCCTTCTCTGCAGAACTGCTGCCTAGCCATTCGGTTCCTAGTCTGTAGCGGTGCATTGGATTCTTCCGTCCTAAGTGCAGGACTCTGCACTTGTCCTTGTTGAACCTCATCAGATTTCTTTTGGCCCAATCCTCCAATTTGTCTAGGTCCCTTTGTATCCTATCCCTACCCTCCAGCATATCTACCACTCCTCCCAGTTTAGTGTCATCCGCAAACTTGCTGAGGGTGCAATCCACACCATCCACCGGATCATTAATGAAGATATTGAACAAATCCGGTCCAAGGACCGACCCTTGGGCACTCCACTTGATACTGGCTGCCAACTAGACATGGAACCATTGATCACTACCCGTTGAGCCCGACAATCTAGCCAACTTTCTACCCACCTGTAGTGCATCCAGTCCATACTTCTTTAACTTGCTGACAAGAATACTGTGGGAGACCATGTGAAAAGCTTTGCTAAAGTCAAGGAATAACATGTCCACTGCTTTCCCTTCATCCACAGAACCAGTTATCTCATCATAAAAGGAAATTAGGTTAGTCAGGCATGACTTTCCCTTGGTGAATCCATGCTGACTCTTCCTGATCACTTTCCTCTCCTCTAAGTGCTTCAGAATTGATTCCTTGAGGACCTGCTCCATGATTTTTCCGGGGACTGAGGTGAAGCTGACTGGCCTGTAGTTCCCAGGATCCTCCTTCTTCCCTTTTTTAAAGATGGGCACTACATTAGCCTTTTTCCAGTCTTCTGGGACTTCCCCGGATCGCCATGAGTTTTCAAAGATAATGGCCAATGGCTCTGCAATCACATCCGCCAACTCCTTTAGCACTCTCGGATGGAACGCATCCGGCTCCATGGACTTGTGCATGTTCAGCTTTTCTAAATAGTCCCGAACCACTTCTTTCTCCACAGAGGGCTGGCCACCTCCTTCCCATGCTGTGCTGCCCAGTGCAGTAGTCTGGGAGCTGACCTTGTTCGTGAAGACAGAGGCAAAAAAAGCACTGAGTACATTAGCTTTTTCCACATCCTCTGTCACTAGGTTGCCTCCCTCATTCAGTAAGGGGCCCACACTTTCCTTGTCTTTCTTCTTGTTGCCAACATACCTGAAGAAACCCTTCTTGTTAGTCTTACATCTCTCGCTAGCTGCAACTCCAGGTGTGATTTAGCCTTCCTGATTTCAGTCCTACATTCCCGAGCAATATTTTTATATTCATCCCTGGTCATTTGTTCAATCTTCCACTTCTTGTAAGCCTCTTTTTTGTGTTTAAGATCAGCAAGGATTTCACTGTTAAGCCAAGCTGGTCGCCTGCCATATTTACTATTCTTTCTACACATCGGAATGGTTTGGCTAAATGTAAATGTATACAACTAGGAACAAAGAATGCAGGCCATACTTACAGGGTGGGGGACTCTATCCTGGGGGTCATGGTGGATAATCAGCTGAACACAAGCTCCCAGTGTGAATTTAAGAGAATTTAATGCAATCCTCAGCGCATAAACAGGGAATCCTTGAGATGGAGAAGGAAGGTTGTTTACCTCTATATTTGGAGCTGGTGAAACTGATGCTGGAATACTCTGTCCAGTTCTGGTGCCCACAGTTCAAGAAGGATGTTGATAATTTGGAGAGGGTTGAGAGAAGAGCCATGAGAATGATTAGAGGATTATAAACCCTGCCTTCTTTTTTGAGTGCCGTCTGCATAGTTCCACTTTTGGAGTGCACCAACCTTGTGCAGCTAAGATGGTGGAACTTTCTAGTAGCAGTGCCTGTTAGAGGCACCTTACAGTGTCTCCAGCACTGCCCCATACCCATTAACAAAGAACCAATGGCACATTATTGAGGTGATGGCTTGAATTTAACCAGATCCACACCCTTCTACGGACCCTACTGAAATGCAGTCTCCTTCGGACAAAAGACCAAGACAAAGGGTTTGAGGGAAAGTTACCTGTCTTCACTTCCACTTTTACCCCAGATTCTTACAGGATCACCAGGGATGATCTCCCCCACCCCTACCTTTTCGAGTTCCTACATCATGGGTCTCACCAATGGCTTCAGTGTCGGATCCAAGGTCGGAGCTAGAGCTGGATCTGGTACAGGTTTTGACTGGACATTCTTCTCATGGAAGGCGTGTTTGGACAAGGAGTGAGCCCGAATTTCCTGGATAGCCTTTGGAGAGTATGATACCAGACTGGACAAGCTGCCAGAACTATCCTATGCCTCTGTGGGTTCTGTGGCCGTATTGGCCAACTCTTTCTCCTTTTTCTTTACATGCTAGAAGACTGAACCCTCCAGGGCTGGAACAGATTCCACCATGTTATATGGAGCGGAGCTGTCCAGATCCTTCAGCCACAGATCCAAGAACATTGGATCATTCTCCTTCTGCAGAAGAGAAGATAACATCCGAAAAGAAATATCAAGAGGGACCTCCACTGGATGAGTGTCCTTATGACTCAGGACAGTCGCAGAACAGTTCATCTCCTGATGAAAATACAGGAGTAACAGCAGCCTTGTCTCTCTCTGAGGACACAATTCAGTTCCACAAGTTGTTGGATAGAGTCTTATCAATCATAAATTTATCATCTGTAGCATTAGAGGTGACTACACATCTGGTATTTGATATTTTAGGATCAACAATGAAACCTAAAGTCTCTTTACCCCTATTAGAAGGATTATGGCAACCAGCAAAGTCCCTTTGGTCCAAACTATCTTCATGTCAGAAAGTTTCTAAAAAGGCAGCTAAACTGTATCAAATCCCACAGGTGGGGTTCTCTTGTTTTCACGTATATCCTCAAGCAAACTTCCTAGTCATAAAAAGAAAAGGAGGACTTGTGGCACCTTAGAGACTAACCAATTTATTTGAGCATAAGCTTTCATGAGCTACAGACTAACACGGCTGTTACTCTGATTCCTAGTCATAGCAGCTACACTTCAAAGACTGATATCAGGCTTTCAACCTTCTGCTCAAATGGATAAAGAAGGAAGGAAGTTAGATTCTCTGAGTAGGAAATCATTTTTTTCCGCATCTTTAAATATGTATATAGCTAAGTGCCAAGCAATAATGGCCCTTTTCACCAAACACCTACCAGAGGACCAAAGGAAGTTGACATCAGCTACTATTAACAGAGGTCAAAATGCAGCCGAAGATGCCCTTAGGGCACTGTTCGACGTGTCTGATAGTGCTGCTAGATCACTGGCAATAGCAACATCTCTGCGTAGACATGCTTGGCTACATTCATCTTATCTCCCACTGGATACCAGGGCAAAAATAGAAGATTTAACCTTTGAAGGAGATGGTTTATTTAGTGTTAAGGTTAATTTCCCATCGAGTAAACTGAAGGAGACTTGGTCTACAGATAAGTCTCTAGGACTCAGGCCACCTTACAGGAGAAGACCTGCTACCCCAGTGTCCAGATAGCTCTGGCAGTACATACCACGTTCTTCATCCACATTTTGTAGAGTAGGCGACCAGGCCATCAGCAGCAGACATATTTTCAGATGCATGACAGTAAGGAATCCTTCAAACTTTCTGTGAGGACAAAGAGTCCCTCAGCTATGTCTACTACTGAGATTTCTTAAGGAAGAGCTGGAAAAGCAAGTTATCTGCACTTTTTATTCTAGGAAGTTTACTGCTTTCTGATGCACTAAGTAGCAATTTGTGATGCACCAAACTATTCCTCTGACTGTACATGGCAGGTTGTCATTGAGCAAAATAGACGACTCACACACTCCATGCTGTATTGGAAACTAACAAGCATTCCTGCTATGAATTGATCAGTACTATTGTTCTACAAACAGACTTTCCTCTCGTCATGCTGAGAACTGATTTATATCCTGCCACACAGGGAGCTGACTCTCACACTGCCACTTTGACTGATTACCAAAATGATGTACTGACTGACACAGTGGATTTCAAACAATGTCACTTGCACAAAGAGACCCCAAATCAAACAAAGCCCATGACAGAGTGGGTTTCTGATATGCTGCTGTCCTTCATGGTTGTACCCAATTTAGAGGTATGTATGGTCATTTAGGCTCTGAGATTTAAAGACTCAAGAAACTGGAATAACTTAGCATCTGAGAAAGTTCGTATCAAAGCGAACCTCAATCTTTGTCACTACAAATTAAAAGACTGGACGAAAAGTGGTTGTTCGGTGGACACTGATATTCTGTATTCTGCTGCCAAATACCAATTAGGAACAATTCACATCTTGTATTCATGGAGATATGCCAACAAACGCATCAAAACATCAGAGTAAATTAAAGTCAAAATAAGTAAACATCAGAATGAGTTAAAATCTTACTGCATTATTTTTAATGGCTTCCAACTTTCAGTTTAGCTTTTTCTTCAAAAATAAGTATAAACTTGGAAGCTTTACAGGAAACGAAGTGACTATGAACCTAGTCCTCAGAGACTGGCATCCAATTTCAGTTCTATCAATAAGTCCCATTTTCTATATAATAATGGAAAATGACTAAGAAACAAAGGACAGTATCTCTAATGACTTCTTTTTTTCTCTTTCATGGACAAGAAAATAAAATAGTAGAAGCATCTTGATGGCGTTTTGTTGAGTATGACAGGAATCCATATATATGCCAAGATCATTTCAAAACTTTCAAATTCTTAATTATATTTTCACTCCCATTTTTACTTGTAAAATATTTTGAACTTCATTCTGGCTTTTCCTTTAAATAGTTCATTGTGCTTTCTGGCCATTTCACCTCTAGATTCATCCACAGATCACAACCAATGCTGTTAGATAACAAGAAAGGACATGTTAGAAATGGACATGTTAGAAAGGACATGTTAGAAATGTAGAAGGACATGTTATGTAATGAAATGTAAATGACATGTTAGAAATGTGGAGTGCAGAGCAACAGCGTGAGACAGGCCAAGTCTAGACTTCAGTCAGAAACCATTGTAATGGGACAAATCCCCAGACCTGAAAATACCCCAATGGATTTAAATCCAGTTTAGATCCAAATCTATAAGGGGGGGGGGGGGTCTAGTTTCCAGCTCTGATTTGTATATGGACAAATTCTTGTGAGAATGTCTGCTCCCACACGATTTTTCCCAAGACGGCAGAAATCAATGTAATTAACTGATCAGAGGTTTTCACAATTCAAAGCGGTGATCTCAAGGTTTGTCCACCAAGTTGGGCCAAAATCAATTATCCAGATTGTGGCATCGTTGATTCTGAACCCAAACCCTTGGTTTGACTTGAAAACTGAGCTGCTGTCCATAACCCTACCCTGCATCCGTTCACATCCTCTGCAAACTACCTCAAATTAAAATATGGTCATGGAAGAGAACTAAAGAATCTTGGTTTTCCGAGACTCGGAAGAAGACTGGGGATCTGGCTCAAACTAGTAGACTGAGCCTGAGTCTGGATAACGCAAAGGTGCTGCCAAGTGGGATGGGGCAATTCAGAAGTGATAGTGCACCTGATTCAGGGTGTGGCTGCCTTTTTGCCCCCGCCCCTGCAAGGTTGACACTAATTTCTGGGTGCTGTTGGAGTCTCAGTGCTTCCCAGCTCCCCAGAGAATAGTTATAGGCAAGAGTGCTTTTTCATCTTTTGTCGGCAAGGAGGTTGCAACCTTCGTCTCTGATGCAGAGATGCCAATGCAGTTATCTATGCTCTTGTCAGCTTCAGACGGGATCATAGCCACACAAGGGTGAGTTATGTTGGAGAGAAGGGAGGAGGCAACCCCCGGACCGTAGGAAACTATGGGTGAGATTTTGTGGGTGTTTGTGTTTGTTTTTCTCCTGTTCAATTTTTTGAAGCTGGTGGGAGGCAGCGTGCTGTGAGAGAAGCAGAGTCCTGAGTAGGGGGGAATTTCCATGATTAAGGTGCCTATGAAGGCAACCAGCAGTCAGCCAGCTGCAGAGCCACCAAACAGAGCTATAAAAAGGGGTGTTTGGGGAGGAACTGTGTGGTACTCTGGTGTTAATTTGGGTTTTCGTTTTTTTTTTGTTTACAGACACAGTGGCAGCGATGGTAGTGACCGAACCAATGGAGAGACAATGAAGATCACTGGATGTGGATGCTGTGGGAATCTATGTGGTGCTCGACAAAAGCGGGTGGGGTGATGGAGGGCCGGATCTGAAGTTTGGAGAGGCAGGTGGAAACTGTGGTTGAGGGGATTAGAGCACATGATGGAGGGTCAGCAAGAGGAGACTCACAGTTGCAAATTAGACTGAAGAACTCTGAGAGGATGCTCCTGGGTGAGGAAAATGGCCAGTGGAAGCAAGAGACTCCTAGATGGATGCAGATGAAAAGACCGGCTAGTAAAGGAGAAATAGAGCTCAGGAATAGATTTGCAGAATGGGGCACGTGTAGATTTAAACTACTGTAAATGGTGGATTCTCTGCAATGTGAAGTCTTTAAATCATTATTGGAAGACATCACTAACTCAGCCAGAGGTTATAGGTTACAGGAGTAGGTGGTTGAGTTTCTGGGGCCTGCGATGTGGGGCAAGTCAGACTAGATTATTATGATGGTCCCTTCTTACCTTAATGTCTATGAGTCTAAGTGGGACGTAGTTTGATAGATGCCTTTGGCTACATCAACACTATACACCACTAGCAGCAGCATGTATATATAAATATAAAATCTCCCCACTCTATTTTCCACTACATGCATGCAATGAAGTGAGCTATAGCGCACGAAAGTTTATGCTCAAATAAATTTGGTAGTGTCCAAGGTGCCACAAGGATTCCTCGTTCTTGTTGCTGATACAGACTAACACGGCTACCACTCTGTATTCCAGTAATAATATAAGTAATATAAGTAACACTCTTGGAGAAAATAATCCAATCCCGAGATCTTTAATGGGAGGAATTTGGAAAGCATGACAAATAGGAGCGAAAGTGATCAGTAAATTCAATAGGGAGCTTGTAAGGAGATATGGCAACAACAACAAATGAGGTTGTGGGAATAAATGAGTTTTTGGTTCACTACTAATCCTAAAAAACTGGGGAAAAAATCATTTCGGATCAAACTGAACATTTTCTTCATCTCCAAATCAAGCATTTCACTTTGTTTCCAGGCATTTTCAAGCTTTTCTTACAAAAATAAAGCACAGAGTCAGCCTCCCAGGGAGATTCAGGAGCCTCCGGCATTCAAAAAAGGGAGGCAGAGCCCCCTCTATAGCCCCATGGTTAGGGCACTCAGGGTTGGGGGTTACCCAGCTTCTAGTCCCTGTTCCAATGAATATTTAAGTTGTTATACACAATGGAACAGCTTGAATAGCAGAGCTAGCGGGAACACCATCCCCACCTAATCTTTAGACATATTCATCCAACCGAAGGACAGAGAAATATATCTTATGTCAAATCTTAAAATAATGAATATTGTTAATGAGCCACAGACCAATTCATGGACCTTTTCCTGTGAATCATTCCAAGATATATTAAAAAAATCCCAGAGTGAAAATCTGACCCCACTGAAATCAATGGGTAGTTTTCCATTTATTTCAGGGACGCCAGGATTTCACCCAATAATTTAAGAAGGAATAAAAACTTTTCTAGAGACTCTTTTAAAAGAAATCAGTATAATCCTATAGCTGTCAGTCAGGCAATAGCTAAGCTTATGGGGCCATGTATGTAGCTAGATATTATCTATTAAATTCTGTTTTTAAAATAATTTCTATAGAAACCTATCTATCCCTCTTGGTTCCATCCCTGTTACATTCTGCATTTCTGTATTTCTATAAGGGGAATACAGAAAACATTTGAGAAAACTGATCAGCTCATGGACAATTCAACAATAGAAAGGGGGGGAATCAACCGAATTATTCATTATGAATTATTTACCAATCTCTATCTATAAACTGGTCAAAATTTGTTCTTTGTTAGTATACGCTGCGCTACACCTATCCAATATTGTCCATGTTTTTGTGATCAGTTCCTGCATGGAGAACAACTTGTCCTTCTAGGTCTTTTAATAGCAGTAGGATACCAGCCAGTTCTGTAGAAACGCCATGCGAGCATATCTGAGACCTTCCTTTCATAGGGTTGTATTGGATCTGTAGTCCAAAAGTTTGCTCTGCTTGTTTAAGGACTGAAGCCAAGAACTGAATCAAGCATGGGAATCCCCTAAATGTATGCAGTCCCTACAGCACATGTCAGGATAAATCTTGGATTATTGGCACCATTTACTACCACGCAGTCATGTGCCACTGTACTGATACCATACCTCCACAGATTGGGTAAGGCAAAGTGTGACTTTCCCGTCTTCCTTTAGTTCTACTCATATTTTTCCTACTTAGCTACACATAAGCAGCCAATGCAATTTATCAATAGGGAAGTATACAGTTTGCCAGGCACACAAGTTATGCAGACTTTAGAATTAAAATGTACTCAAAAGGTCTTTTATCAGAGAATAAATATTCTCATCTCATCATGAAGTCCCTTTGCTTTGAAAGATGCTGTTGGCCACCTCCATTTAGACCCTTGGGACCATCTTGGATAACTTCAGATTCCTCACCGGTTATTTGTGGCTCTGTTCATTAAATCCTGCTCAAAAATTTCTGTCTCCTCCCACCTCTATCTAAAGGCGAACGAACATTCTGGTTAATTGTCATAGAGATGGCCAGAAATTGTCACAGCAATTAACTTTCAATGCGACTTAGGTTCTTAAGGCATCAGTTTTTAAAAGGTATTTATGCACCTAAAGAGTAGCAAATAAAACCTTTGAAAAACTGGCCCTCAGTGGCTGTCACTTTTAAAATTGGAGCTAGAGCTCCTCAATTATATAAGCATTTTTGAAATGTGCCCATGATGCCTGCTGGAAGCATAGATGTTCTTAATCTTTCCGGACTCTTGTTATGTGCTAGAAGTTTTGGATGTTTAACAAAAACAGACAAAATAAGCTGAAAGTAAAAAAATTGGGGCATAATTTTTCAGTTGGGCAATATTCTCTGCATTTTTCAAAGGCCCTGCTCATTCGACTTCAGGCCAGACATTGTCACCATCCTTCCTTATGCCGGCCGAATGGTACCTTACCCGTGAACAGAGCTAGTGAAGTGTAATAGGTCCAACGACAGTGAGTAAAGCCCGTGGAAACAGGCCTCTGTTTTTATAGCATGCTCATCACTGCGGCCTCTGAGTCTATGTAGCAGTGACAAGTATAGAGTGCACCATATGCCAGTCCGTCTTTTCATGCTCTCTGCTCATATTCTCAGCCAGTTTGCTCCCTCATCCTGCATATGAGAAGGAGGACTTTGGTTCCTACAAAAATTAGAGAATGCACCTTTTAAAAAAAACCTACCTACAGAACATGAGAAAATACCCAAAGCTGCCTGCCAAAATATGTCTAGTTAGCAGCCATTGCACATCCTCCAAAGGCTACTGTCTTTAAAACATAATCAGTCTCCATCCACAGTGTCCCGAAATACATTGTATAAAAAGTGGTTTTCTTAAAAGGAAAAGGAGTACTTGTGGCACCTAAGGTGCCACAAGTACTCCTTTTCTTTTTGCGAATACAGACTAACACGGCTGTTCCTCTGAAACCTTTCTTAAAAGGATATTTTTCTGAGTTTGTATTTGGCTGGTCATGTCTGGTAAAGTGAGCTGCAATGGATTATTTGATGTTTCAGCTGGACTATTAAAAAATACCCTGCGATGCCGCAGTTAAGGAAAACTGGGTTTGAACAAGCGTTAGATTGTTTTGTTTTTATTTTATTTTAAGAAGCTGCATTTGGCAAGCCAAATGCAAGTCATTTAAATTCTCTGTGGGGCTGAAGGAAAACAGGGGCATGTCATATGACCATAGGTGCTAATTCTGGGTAATAATTTGTCCTATAGTTCAGCATATGCTGAGATCTTGTTTGAACATGACTAAATTGTTTCAATCCTGGGTGAGGTATTTAAAAAATTCCTCTCTCAATCTGAAAGCATTTAAGATTTATCTATTTATTTTTATTAATTATTTTTATTATTAGAGTAAGGAATAGAGGACTCAGGTCACAACCCCTTTGTGCTTGGCACTATACAGCTGGGTACACTATACAGTTATATTTATATTTGGGATTGTGCTTTGCAATGTGCAATGTGCATTTTCCAACATTAAATTTCATCTGCCATTTTGTTGCCTAGTCACCCAGTTTTGAGAGATCCTTTTGTAGCTCCTCGCAGACTGTCTCAGTGTTAACTATATTTAGTAATTTTGTATCATCTGCAAATTTTCCCACCTCACTGTTTACCCCTTTTTCCAGACAATTCACGTTGAATAGAAAGGCCCCAGAACAGACCCCTTGGGGACATCACTATTTACCTCTCTCCATTCTGAAAATTTACTATTTATACCGACCCTTTCCCGCTATCTTTTAACCAGTTACCAATTCGTGAAAGTATCTTGTCTCTTATCCCGTTGCAGGTTACTTTGCATAAGACTTTGGTGAGCGACCTTGTCAAAGCTTTTCTGAAAAATCTAAGTACACTATATCCACCGGATCCCCTTGATTCACATGCTTGTTGATCCCCCCCCAAAATTCTATTAGATTCGTGAAGCATGATTTCCCTTTACTAAAACGATGTTGACTCTTCTTCAGCAGATTATGCTCACCTACATATTTGACAATATTATTCTTTATTATAGTGTCAACCATTTTTTCCGGAGCTGATGTCAGACTTGCACACCTGTAATGCTGGGATCACCTCTGGAGCCATTTTAAAAAACTGGCGTCAAATTAGCTATCTTCCAGTCATCTGGTACAGAAGGTGATTTAAATGAGAGGTTACAGACTACAGTTAGTAATTCTGCAAATTCATATTTGGAAATAAGACTTTTTGCCCCTGACTTCAATTATGCCAGGATTTCAGCTATAGTAAGTTACAATTTCCTGGCCCAAAGACCTCATAGACGAACAGACAAGTCATTGCAAGTGGAACGATGTAAAGAAGTAGGGTGTGGAAGGGCAGAAGAGAGTTTACGGGGCTAGGGACTTATACGAGGACATTTTCGCATAGATTTGCTAAGTACATAATTCATTGGAGTAATAAACCAAACAGAAGCGGTAAATAGCAATTCCACCCTGCCTAGTTATTATCAGTTATCGTTTTGCCTGTAATTTCTGTATTTTTGGTCTATTGCCCAGAGTCTTCGATAGGGTAGCCCTGGAAAACACATCAAAAATTATTCACACACAGTTGTTTGAATAAAAACTAAACATTCAAAAGAGAACCCATTAGAGATGTTGGCATTTCAGCAGAATTTCTGAATCAGTTGAACAATATTCTACAAATATTTTCCAAGTTCTTTTGCTTGCAAGAACATTAGAGGAAAGTGGACAGCAGTTGTGCAGCTAGCTCTATGTGTGAAGCTGCGCAGCTATCTTGAAATCTATTTTATATTCCTCAAACTCTTTATCGGAGCTAGAAAAATCAATTAACTAGTGTTGCATTATGTATATATAAATACCAGAGATTTGGGAAAAGACAAAAGTGGAGCAGTGAGATGGGCAAATCTGGAGATGACACAACATTTTGGTTAGTCAAGGCACAATAACACTGTGGGAAGTTCAGAGACATCTACTACCAAAGCTGGGCGCGTGGACCCGAAACGATGAAAATTAATTGGTGACGTATAAAGTAATGCACACTGGAAATCATAAGGTAAGATGTGATAGGTTGCTGGGCTCTAAATTAATTGTAACCACTTAGGACGTAATTCCATACAGTTCTATGAAAATATCTGCCTAGTGTGCAAAAGCAGTCAAACAGCAAACAGAATACTAGGATGTACAGGGAATGGGATGACAAATAAGAAATAGGATAATATTATTATAAGAAACTGCTGCATACCCTCACCTGGAATACTGTATTCAGTGCTGGTCATCGTGGGCAGAATTTGCAAAAGTAACTAAGTGACCTATGAAACTTCTACACCAAACCCCCACCACCCCCGCTAGCAAGTCTCAGAGTCTGGGTCAACTGACTTGGCCTGCGGGACTCACACTACTGGGCGAAAAATAACAGTGCAGCTGTTCCCAGGTGGACTGGATTCCAGGTTCTGAGATCCAGTGACCAGGAAGGATCTCAGATTCCGGGCTCCAGCCTGAGTGACAATGTCCACTTTGCTATTTTTATATGCATAACGCCAGCCCCGCTAGTCCGAGTCACTTGACCTGGACTCTGAGACTCACTGCCATGAGTTTTGTTTTTGCAGTATAGATGTGGCCTTAGGAGCACAAGTCCACAGCACCTGTGCTTTTGTGTCACTTGGGTGACGTCTACACCACTGTGCCTGGGCCAGCCATGCCATGCCAATGTAGTCCTCTACTGTAGCTGCAGCCTACACTGACAGGCGTTTCTGGCATAATCCACCTGCATTCAGCTGTGACACTCTGAATACCTTTCGCAGGCCTAAAGCTTGAAAACTTTTCTCTTTCACCAACAGAAGTTGGTCCAATAAAATATACCTCATCCACGTTCTCCCTCTAAATCCTGGTACTAACCAACCCTTCAAAAATACTGCAAATAAGAAGATAATAATATCCATACTGGGCCAGACCAGTGGGCCAGACCTAGACTAGTATGCTGTGTTCTGACAGTTGCCAGTGCCGCATGCTTCAGAGGGAATGAACAGAACAGGTATAGTGGTATTATGATATTATCTGTTTTATTATGTATCATTTTAATGGTGCCTAACAGCGTTAGCTTTTTTGACTGCTGCTGCACAGTAACTCAAAGGTCTCTTTCTTGAGTGGTAACAGCTAAACAGGACACCATTCTTTTGTACGTATAGTTGGGATTATTGTATTGTAATGTGCACTACTTTCAACTTAATTTTAATTTCATCTGCCATTTTGTTGCCTAGACACCCAGTTTTCTGACATCCCTTCAGATTTAGACTTACGAACGTAAGAACATAAGAATGGCCCTACTGGGTCAGACCAAAGGTCCATCTAGCCCAGTATCCTGTCTTCCGACACTGGCCAGTGCCAGGTGCCCCAGAGGGAATGAAGAAAACAGGTAATCCTCAAGTGATCTATCCCCTGTCGCTAGTTCCCAGCTTCTGGCAAATTAAACTATATTGTGTATCATCTGCAAATTTTGCCATCACATTATTTACGCCCTTTTCCAGATTTCTTATGAATATCTTGACCAGCATATGGCCAGGTACAGATCCTTGGGGAACCCCGCTATTTACCTCGCTCCATTGCAAAAAGTACCATTTATGCCTATCCTTTGTTATCCATCTTTTAACCAATTACTGATCGATGAAGCCCTTCCTTCTTATCCCATGAGAGCTTATTTTGCTTAAGAGCCTTTGGTGAGGACCATGTCAAAGACTTTCTGACCATCCAGGTACTGTATTGACTTGATAATCCCTTGTGCATAAGTTTGTTGACACCTTCAAAGTCTTCCTGTTGTAGGAACACCGCCTCTCTTAAAGCCTCTATCTAGCTATCAATCAGCACAGTTGCATCTACACTTGGATTTTTGTTCTCATACCCCCTGGACCAATATAATTACACTCATTTAATTTTTAAGCATAAACCAAACCTTCACCACTTTTGAAAATCTCAGCTCTGTCTCAAAAAATATACAGAGGAAAAGGACGAGGTAATGGATGCAAATTATTAGAGACCTAAGAAAGTTCCATTATTAAGGCAGGAGAGACTTTAAAAATCGAGATTATTTATTGAGTGCAGTACAAGTAATCTAGCCCTGTACTGTTAGTGAACGATAAAACGTAGTGTATCCAGAGGCTGTAGGAGGAGCTGGAAGTCAGGATTCCAGAGTATCTTACTGGCTCTGTTAGTGAGCTTGTGCCTCACCTCACACAGCTATAAAATGAGACAGTTAGCAGATATTGACGTCTGTCGGGGGCATAAACAGGAAGACAAAGATGAACGGAGAGCGCCATCGTACATTGGACAGTCAGAAAAGGCACATGCAAACCACAGCTACTACTCAGGGGTGGGACTAGACGACCTTCTGAGGTCCCTTCCAATCCTGATATTCTATGATTTTATTAGTAACCGAACTAACCACATTTCTTAGAAGCAGCCATACTGGAAGTCCCACCTACAGTCAGATGGGCGCACACAAAGATGAGTGAGGACCAACCGCCACGGCGGAATGAAAAGAGCCACTGCTGTGAACTGTGCTTTTTTCCAAACGAAGGACAAAAGACTCAGCATTCTGTCTGGAGTCTGCCACGGAGCAGTCAAACCACACAGCGCAAAAGACAAATCTAATTACTTTGCAAAGGAAAGGTTTTTGCTGGAAGACATTCATGCGTTTGTCATCCATGTGTAAGCAGTGTCAGGATGAGCTCCACCCTGACATCTGGTGGTGAGGTGTGGCAAGTTGTGGAAAAGAACTTCAGGGGCCGATCTCATTTGCATAGGCACACCCACCACGCCTAGAATGAGACCATAGCTGCCCAAATGGTCACTTTGGCTGCTGTGGGATCCCCAGTGTCTCTGTTATTGGGGCAGGAAGAATAAATTGCTATTACCCTGATTATGGGAACTGTGCTTGGAACTGTACGTGGCCTTTTGTTATGATGGAGGGATTCACCATCAACTAAGTAGCACTTGCTAGGCAAGGGTCATGGGTTCCAAAACTGTGTGAATGGAGAGAGGCTGGGGACAAGTAGTAATACTTGGTGGTATGGGCCCCTTGGTGAGGGCCTTACATGCTGATTGCACTTCCTCCTCTCTCCACTGTGGAATATCAGAGCTAATTTTGATTTCATTAGAAGTCTAGTTATAGGCTGCTGAGCTCACTTTGGGCTGACAGTGCACCAGCACTGGGGCTCCCCTACTATAAGCTGAATTCACCTACGAGCTGAAATCACTGAGTGTTGTGTTAAGTAGTGGGGGAGCCTGAAGATATATTGTGGAGCAGTTTGTGGGACGGCTGGTGAAGCAGTTTGACGCGGAGCAGTGTGTGGATGGCAGGAGCTGCTTGTGGGCCGTGGAGCTGAGTGAAGGAGTTCGTGGGGCGGCTGGCGGAGCGGAGCGCAGCTGAGCGAAGGAGTTCGTGGGGCGGCTGGCGGAGCGGAGCGCAGCTGAGCGAAGGAGTTCGTGGGGCGGCTGGCGGAGCGGAGCGCCGCTATGGAGCTATGGGGCGGTCAGCTTCAGATCACGTAAGGTGCCTCTTACCCCCGGCCCATTTCCACCCAGGTTGGGAGGTAAAGCTCCGTCGATAAACTTTCAAACTCTGGGGCTGCCCTGACCAGGGACAGAGACTTTTGGGGCATTGGACTTTTGGGACTTTGGGTGATTTGGGGTTGCTGGACTCAAGAACCAAAGGGAAAAGGGCATGCCCCAATTTGCCTGGGGTGGGGTTGTTTTTGCTCATGGGTTGTGTTATGAATCCGGTTGGTGGTGTTTCCCCAACATAATGCCACATTGTTTCTCTCTGTTATTAAAAGACTTTTGCTACACTCAGACTCTGTGCTTGCGAGAGGGGAAGTATTGCCTCTTGGAGGCGCCCAGCGGGGGTGGTATATATTGGTCCCAGGTCACTGGGTGGGGGCTCGAGCCGGTTTGCATTGTGTTATTGGAATGGAACCCCTAGATATTGAACCCGGCCCTTGTTGCTGCCAACTCTGACGGGCAGAAGGGTTACATTTTTTGGGGGCTCGTCCGGGATCGCCTGGGTCAGTACCCCTCGCAAGCACCTGTTGAGTGATCCACTACATTGGGAAACAATTTATATTTTTTTTGTTTGTGCTTATATTTTGAGGAAATTACTGTTTGTATAATGGCTAATATGTCAGGTTTGTTGGGCCCTGGCTCAGCAGCTTCTAGCTCAGAGGCTGCAGCCTCGGCTGATGATTGGACAAAAGCTCTGGGGCAAATATTGGAAAAGGTTGTGCTTCCCCATGCTGAGTCAGACTCTTGTCGTAAGTTAAGATTATTTGCTGGGGAGGAGGAGTTTGAACCCTGGTTAGAGCATACCACTGAAATGCTGCAAGAGTGGGCCGTACCAGATGCAGAAAAGCGAAGATGCCTTATAGAGAGCCTTGGCGGCCCAGCATTAGATGTGATTCGCACCCTGAAGCTCATTGACCCTGGGGTCAGTGTGAAGGACTGCCTAGAGGCCCTTGAACACAACTTTGGGAGCGTAGAGGGCCCTGAAGACAGCTACTGTAAGTTCCTTAATTCCCGACAACAAAAGGGCGAGAAGGCTTCAGCCTACATACAGAGACTGGAGAGACTGCTTCAGAGAGCTGTCATGAGGGGAGCAGTGACTGCTGAGCAGATGGATCAGACCAGACTGGCTCAAATTGTAAGAGGAACTCAGTATCAGAACCCGATTCTACTTCATCTCCGGCTAAGAGAACGACGGGAACATCCCCCAAGTTACTCCCAGCTGATAAAAGAGGTCCGAGAGGAGGAAGAAAGGCAGGCTGCCAGTGAGTTTTGGGAAGCCCAAACATCGGAACCAGCCAGCACAACACCACTGCAAATGGCCAGTGTACTGATGGTGAGCACCAGAGAGGAACTTGCCCAACAAATGCAGGTCCTGACGGAACGGATAGCTGAGCTGCAAAGTACCGTTGACCGAGTTAAGACTTCTAGGAATAAGAAGCCTCAAACTGTGGCGATTGAGAAGCCCGCACTTAGAGCCACCATCCCCCCCAGGCGAAGGGGGAAAGGTCAATTCTTCTGCTACCGATGTGGTCAGGATGGACACAGTGCTGCCAAGTGCCGTAATGAAGAAAACCCCTCCTTAGTGTATGGAAAGCTGAGGATCAGTTGGGAGAGATCCGGTAGCTGCCAGAGGGTCTGGGGACGGGGACCCCCCAGGTCTGCAGGATTTGAAGATTCCCCCAGAAAAGACTGTCCAGCTGGGATCCCTGCAGGACTGATAGGGCCTCGAGCAGAGGTCATGGTGAGGATCGAAGGGGTGGAGTGTAAAGCAGTGCTTGACACTGGATCTCAAGTGACTATTATATTTCAGTCATTCTACCAACAGATGCTTAGGCACCTGCCTATACAGCCACTGACTGGCCTTGGCCTATGTGGCCTCAGCATGGATGAATACCCCTATCAAGGGTATGTCATAGTGCACCTGGAATTCCCAGAGGAGGTTGCTGGGGTAAGAGAAGAGGTAGACACAGCTGCCTTAATATGCCCTGACCCTAAAGGGACTTCTGATGTGTCTGTGCTGATAGGGACCAACTCCAGTCTCTTCAAGGTACTCGCGGATTACTGCAGAAGGCGGGCTGGGGACCAGTACCTGAATACCCTGATGATCCATACGCTTTGTGCTGAAGCCTATAGGAAAATTGAGAGCGCTAAAAGGGACACATCTGAGCTACCGCTTGGGGCACTGAAGTACGCGGGCACAACCCCCTTAGTAGTGCCTGCAAGGACGGAGCAAGAAGTGCTTGTCATGAGTACCTGTCTGAAAGGCAGTAAAGGGACGTTAGCAATGATAGAGCAGCCGATGGGAGGAGAGCTCCCTGAAGGAGTGCTGGTCCCCAGTGGAGTCATAACCCTACCTGCTGAAGCCCAGGAAAGGGTGACTATATTGATTGCTAATGAAACGAGTCGTGATATTTTTGTGAAGCAAGGACAAAAGATAGCAGACCTCTTTGAGCCTGAGTCGATTGTAAAACCCCAGTATGAAACTCCAGTTTCGGCAATAGACCCAGCAAAGTTTGACTTTGGAGATTCACCAGTGTCCGAGGACTGGAAAGATCGCCTGAGGAAGAAACTTTGTGAAAGATCCAAGGTGTTCTCACTGCATGAGTGGGATGTGGGATGTGCAAAAGGAGTAGAGCACAATATCAGACTACATGACTCTCGACCTTTCAGGGAGAGATCTAGGAAGATTGCTCTCTCTGAGATGGAAGATGTGCGACATCATCTTCAGGAGCTGGCTGCGAATGGCATCATTACAGAGTCCCGCAGCCCATACGCCTCACCCATTGTGGTAGTCCGCAAAAAGAATGGGAAAATCCGGATGTGTATTGACTACCGCACCCTAAACAGCCGTACTGTGGTCGACCAGTACACTATGCCTCGAGTGCAAGACGCCTTAGACTGTTTGCTGGGAAGCCAGTGGTTCTCTGTGTTGGATCTTCGAAGTGGATACTACCAGATCCCTCTGGGAGAAGAAGATAAGGAGAAGACAGCCTTCATCTGCCCATTAGGGTTTTATGAGTTTGAACGCATGCCCCAAGGGATTTCTGGAGCACCTGCCACCTTTCAACGTCTCATGGAGAAAGTTGTGGGAGACATGAATTTACTGCAAGTGTTAGTTTATTTGGATGACCTGATTGTGTTTGGAAGAACCTTAGAGGAGCATGAAGAAAGACTTCTTAAAGTGCTTGATAGGTTGGAGGATTATGGTCTGAAGCTTTCAATTGACAAATGCCAGTTCTGCAGAACCTCAGTGAAGTATGTGGGTCACATTGTGTCCCAAGAAGGTGTGAGTACTGATCCTGATAAAATAGAAGCACTCACTACATGGCCACGTCCAAGTAACTACAGAGAACTCAAGACCTTCCTTGGATTTAGTGGCTACTACCGCAGATTTGTGAAAAACTATGCTACGATTGTAAAGCCTCTGAATGATCTTACCAGGGGACATCAGTTCAGCAAGAACAAATCTAAGTCCAAGAATAAGGGGAGGTCCCCAAAGCCTCCTGTGCAGAGACACAATGGCCCCTTTGCACCATTTGGGCCACGGTGGGATGAGAGATGTGAAAGGGCTTTTCAAGAAATCATTACTTGCCTAACTCATGCTCCAGTCCTAGTTTTTGCTGACCCAAGCAAACCATTTATCCTGCATACTGATGCCAGTTTGGAGGGTCTGGGAGCAGTCCTGTACCAGGAAGTGGAAGGCAAATGTAAACCTGTAGCCTTTGCCAGCCGAGGATTGTCTGATAGTGAAACTCGCTATCCCACCCACAAGCTGGAGTTTTTGGCCTTGAAATGGGCCATCACTGAGAAATTTCGAGACTACTTGTATGGTGCTCAGTTCCAGGTGTGGACAGACAACAATCCACTGACGTATGTGTTAACAAGTGCTAAGCTGGATGCTACAGGGCAGAGATGGGTGGCCACCTTGGCTAGCTATGAGTTCAGCATTCAGTACCGATCAGGGAGAAGCAATGTAGATGCAGATGCATTGTCCAGGCGTCCGCAGGCTCCAGAAGTTGCTGTGATACCCACAGATGGAGTGAGAGCTATTTGCAGTGTGAGTCGCCGAGAGCCAGAGGCCCGTGAAGACTTTCAGGGATGTGTTGCAGAAGCTTTGGGCCTGCCCCCTGAATGCATGCCTTCTGCTTCGGTGAACTATATTGCATTAGACCAATCTCCTTTGCCCATGCTCAATGCGGCTGACTGGCAAGAAGCCCAGTGGCAAGATATTGACATTCGTGATACACTACTTGCCAAAAGGGAGGGGCGAAGCCCAACTGCGGTTGTCCCACCTAACCCGGAGGGTAAACTACTATTGAGAGAATGGACCAAACTAAAACTGATTCAGGGAGTGCTACACCGAATGACCACTGACCCTTTACAAAAACAACGAGCACAACTAGTACTGCCAAAAAAGTACAGAGCCCTGGCCATGAGGGCCCTGCATGATGACTTTGGGCATTTAGGGATGGAGAGGACCCTGGAACTTATTCGTAGTAGGTTCTATTGGCCCCGAATGGCTGAAGATGTTCGCAGGAAATGTGAGACTTGCGCTCGATGTGTTCAAAGGAAAACTCTGCCCACGAGGGCTGCATATCTCAAGAACATCACCAGCAACAAACCTTTGGAGTTGGTATGCATTGATTTCTTGTCTGTAGAGGTAGACAAGAGGAATGTTGGAAACATTCTAGTAGTGACTGACCATTTTACACGGTATGCACAAGCATATCCCACACGTGATCAGAGGGCCACCACCGTTGCTCGAGTATTGTGGGACAAATATTTCTCAGTCTATGGATTCCCGGCTCGGATACACTCTGATCAGGGGCGGGATTTTGAGAGTCACCTTCTGAAGGAGGTGCTGAAGATAGCAGGAATTAAAAAGTCTAGGACAACGCCTTATCACCCCCAAGGTGATCCTCAGCCAGAGAGGTTCAATCGAACCCTATTAGATATGTTGGGAACTTTGCGACCAGAGCAGAAGGCAACCTGGAGCCAGCATGTCGCATTTCTGGTGCATGCCTACAATGCCACAAAGAACGATGCTACGGGAGTCACCCCATATCTCTTGATGTTTGGGCGAGAACCAAGATTACCCATAGACTTGTGCTTTGGTGTATCAGAGGATGGAGATAGCTATGAAACTCATCAGCAATATGTATCCCGACTAAGAGAAAAGCTGCGGGATGCTTATCGCTTAGCTACCGCTGCAGCTCGGAAGAACGCAGACCGCAACAAACATCGATATGATGCTAGAGTGCGTTCGCAGGAGCTCCAGCCGGGGGACAGAGTCCTGCTGCGAAATTTGGGTATTGCTGGCAAACACAAGATAGCTGACAGATGGAAGGCAATACCTTACCTGGTGATGGAAAAGCTGGGAGATCTGCCGGTCTACAAGATCAAACCTGAAGACGGTCAAGGGCAAATAAAGACGGTGCATAGAAACCTTTTGCTCCCTGTGGGGGAATTGGTAAGCACCCCTTGTGAGATGGGCCACGGCAGGGCCGCCGGGCAGAACAGAGGTGCTAGACCAAAGCCGCCATCCAACACAGACAGTGGGCCCCCTGCAGCTAACTTACCCCTATTCTGCACATCTGAGAGTGAGTCTGAGGAGGAAGACACAACCCTGGTGTATCCTGGGATGGAGACAAGATTTCAGTCTCGATCAGCTGAACCAAACGAGAGTTCTCCCTTTTCCGCCCTAAACCCATTGGCGGAACTATTTAGGCCCCTTTCTGATACCCCGGTGCTGCTGATGAGACCCCCCTGTGATGACAAACACAGGTTATTGGACAATGGGGACAGACAGGTAGAGGATGTCCTGGGCACCTTGGACCCTCCAGCGTTAGAACTAGGAGTGCAGGGGCCTACGCCAGTAGCCGAGGGACCCTCCAGGGAAGCCTCTCCATCCGTCACTCAAGAGGATGTTCCCCTTACTTCGGCAACAGAGATTCTCAATAGACGAGACAGGGTGATAAGACCAGTGAAACGGTTAACTTATGATGCACCTGGGGTGACTAGTGAGGAGCCAATACATTTAGCACACAGGCTTGTGGAAGCTAAAGTGGGCTTCCTGAGGCCCTTTGGAGGAAACCAATGAGTTGGTATAAAGGGAGTGTGATTTGTCGGGACGACAAAGTCTCGGCTGGGGGGAGGATGTAAGCAGTGTCAGGATGAGCTCCACCCTGACATCTGGTGGTGAGGTGTGGCAAGTTGTGGAAAAGAACTTCAGGGGCCGATCTCATTTGCATAGGCACACCCACCACGCCTAGAATGAGACCATAGCTGCCCAAATGGTCACTTTGGCTGCTGTGGGATCCCCAGTGTCTCTGTTATTGGGGCAGGAAGAATAAATTGCTATTACCCTGATTATGGGAACTGTGCTTGGAACTGTACGTGGCCTTTTGTTATGATGGAGGGATTCACCATCAACTAAGTAGCACTTGCTAGGCAAGGGTCATGGGTTCCAAAACTGTGTGAATGGAGAGAGGCTGGGGACAAGTAGTAATACTTGGTGGTATGGGCCCCTTGGTGAGGGCCTTACATGCTGATTGCACTTCCTCCTCTCTCCACTGTGGAATATCAGAGCTAATTTTGATTTCATTAGAAGTCTAGTTATAGGCTGCTGAGCTCACTTTGGGCTGACAGTGCACCAGCACTGGGGCTCCCCTACTATAAGCTGAATTCACCTACGAGCTGAAATCACTGAGTGTTGTGTTAAGTAGTGGGGGAGCCTGAAGATATATTGTGGAGCAGTTTGTGGGACGGCTGGTGAAGCAGTTTGACGCGGAGCAGTGTGTGGATGGCAGGAGCTGCTTGTGGGCCGTGGAGCTGAGTGAAGGAGTTCGTGGGGCGGCTGGCGGAGCGGAGCGCAGCTGAGCGAAGGAGTTCGTGGGGCGGCTGGCGGAGCGGAGCGCAGCTGAGCGAAGGAGTTCGTGGGGCGGCTGGCGGAGCGGAGCGCCGCTATGGAGCTATGGGGCGGTCAGCTTCAGATCACGTAAGGTGCCTCTTACCCCCGGCCCATTTCCACCCAGGTTGGGAGGTAAAGCTCCGTCGATAAACTTTCAAACTCTGGGGCTGCCCTGACCAGGGACAGAGACTTTTGGGGCATTGGACTTTTGGGACTTTGGGTGATTTGGGGTTGCTGGACTCAAGAACCAAAGGGAAAAGGGCATGCCCCAATTTGCCTGGGGTGGGGTTGTTTTTGCTCATGGGTTGTGTTATGAATCCGGTTGGTGGTGTTTCCCCAACATAATGCCACATTGTTTCTCTCTGTTATTAAAAGACTTTTGCTACACTCAGACATGTGCTTGCGAGAGGGGAAGTATTGCCTCTTGGAGGCGCCCAGCGGGGGTGGTATATATTGGTCCCAGGTCACTGGGTGGGGGCTCGAGCCGGTTTGCATTGTGTTATTGGAATGGAACCCCTAGATATTGAACCCGGCCCTTGTTGCTGCCAACTCTGACGGGCAGAAGGGTTACACATGTTTTAACAAAGTAGGATCAAAAACTTTTCTTTCCTGGTAGTCAGCAGCTGGGTGGGTGGTTTCTCTCCAGAAAAGGCTTCTGTGAGGATTAATTTATGCTTCTAAGGCAATCGGAACTTGCACTCTGTAAGGACACACTTCAGTGTATGCAGCCGTGGCTGGACTACAAACCTGGCTCTTGGTATCTTCAGTGTGCCTTACCCATTGCAGTCACTGTTGCTTGTAAAATCCACATAGCTCTGTTCACTTTCAGCAGCATACCTATCACAAGGACAGCTTCCCAAAACTCCAGATTTGCTCTAAGAGGGTTCCGAGTGGAGGGTCGGGTGGCTATTCACCCTTGAGCCTTAGTACAATCTTTATCTGTAGTGCGGGCTGTCCAGGTGGGTGAAAGAGTCTGCAATTCCTGGGGTTGGGGGGTGTCTCCTGAGGGCAAGGACAGCTCCCTCCAATGAGCCCCTGAAGGACAGCAAGACATCCCAAGATGGGTGAGAGGAGGGATGAAAGGACGCAAGGTCTTTTCCCACTCCTAATCTCTGGCAGAGGGAAGATGCAACACTAAGGGAGGATGAAATATGAGGAAGTTTAGTGTGTGGGTCCATGGTGGGGAAAGCGGACGAGAGAGAGAATCTAAGTGTGCATACATTCTAGCATCACTTGTCTAGGTTGGGGAGATATACACGTTGATATTTTTGGTAAGAGTTAGCTAGTAGATTTTTGCCTGCACTAGGAAATTTTTTTAAACAATTCATGATGTAGATGAGGGCAAGGGGCTTGAATGTTATGTAGAAAGGGCAGGAAGCTAAGGGAGGGATTGTCACAGGGGGTGACAGCTCAGAGCAGTGGGTCAGAGATGGCTGAGTGAATAATTGTTTAAAATAGTCAACATAAATTTTCCCCAGAAATATAGGTTCAATGGTTTCTTCATTATTGTGTACAGAACAAAAGACACAGCACAAGTTCAAAACTAACCCTGTGTTTCCATAAAGTGCACTTTGGAGTGCAAAAATCTCTCCTCTAAAAAGCCTCAACCAACTACTCCAGAATGTCCCACCGAGGCCTCCTTTGGCATGTGGATTTGACAAGAGGAAAAAGATTAGAGAGTCACATGATGTGTGACCTTCCCCATTCTAAATGCTGACCCTCAGCACTCACTGCTCCTTCTCACCCAATGTTCACAGAACACAGTGTTCTCAGCAGCTCCCCAGGTTTCACCCAACCCTCCTTTCTGGGTCTGTTTTAGTGCCTAATCCTGCCAACATAGATTAAATCCAGCTCTGTGGCAAGAATCAGCATAAAGGACACTTTAGACCCACTTCAGCCTATTCTGAAGGATTAAATGGGTTGTGGGTTGCACAGCGGTGCATGGGCCTGGTGGTGGCGCTCTGCAGCAAGGTGAATTTCACCTTAATGAAAGCGTACTACTGGGAATAGTGGCCACACTATGCTGGCTCACATCAGTCAGTGTCATGGGCTGATCGAGACCCAGCTGAAATGAATGTAAGGCTCCCCCTGACCTCAGTGGGCTAAGACTCTATGACTTTTTTGACTGTTTGTAGAAGCGCTTCATGGGAGCTTTTCCGCAGACTTCCATGGGCATCGGCTCAGGGCCTCAGATTGGAGCAGAGTGTCACATATTTTGTGTTGTAGTCAGCTCCGAGCATATTACCAGTGTTTAATAAAGAATGGGGACGGTTCTGTGGCTAGGATGAGAGATTTTTGCTCGCCAAGCTCTGTTAACCTGTATCCAGTCATTTTCAGAGCCAAGCTTTAGCAAAGCAAGGTGGCTATTTGCAGAAGCAGTTTCACAAGATGAGAATGAGATTTCATACGGTTGAGATTTCAAGGATGCTGGACTTTGAAAATAATCATCTTTTACATTGCAATCAGGAAATCATGTCATTTAGGCACATCCCAAAAATGTGTTAAAGAAATGCTAGCATCCCAAATTCAGCCACTACAGTACGTTATTACATTCACTACACAGATTTTTCACAAGTACTAATGAGTGACAAAAATAACTGACCTACTTTTGATTCCACAAATACCAGTACCTCACATTTGGAGGCACGGAAAGCAGCACTGAGACATTTAGAACAAGTCTATTCTTGAATGGCCTTTTTTAACTCACTAAATCATTCCAGTTTCAACAGTTTTTAATGTACTATTTTGTACACCTTGCAAGTTCCCTGGAGCTATTTCTTCGGTTTCAGATACAGCCATGTTGAATACAGAACCCTGAAGCTCATTAATATTTTTACAGTTGCGCTGCTGTTTTAGAGGAGACGTCATTCCCGATATGGTAGTTTGCTTGATGGTCTGTATACGAGTGGCGTGCTTCCCAAGCCATGCCTATTCACCCTGTCTAGAAGTGGCTGCTCTTCGTTAGCCGGGCGGGGGGGGGGACGGACACAACATTACTCCCCAGGGTAACAATTCCTAGATTCTCAATGGGGGAGAAGTTGCTCCAGTGCAGAAAGCCAGCACATGGCCGAGGCCCCAATTGAGCTTTGTTTGAGGACCCACAAAGCCTCCTTGTGCGGCACATGAAGCCAGAGACCCAGCGCTGTTCGGGTCTGACCCATAGCTGGCCAGGGCCGACCTCTTGTGGTGCTGAGGGGCATGAGGACAGAGACCACCGCTAGTCTCTGCCTCCCTTCTGAGGCGATACCAATTGTATTAAACTACAAGTTAAACTTCATCCTTTTGACACTGTGTATGTTTTCCAAAGCTGGGGAAGCTTTGAAAACTGCAGAATAGAAAAAAGAAAAAGGGGGGGGGGAAGACACCGAACACCCTGCCACCTCCAGATATTATTCATACTATTGCACACAGTGGCAAGGAGAAATGGGAAAGGAACTGGGGGGGAGGCAATAAAAAATGAAAATCAAAGAACGAAATTTTTTTGTTTTTGAAAACCAAATTGAAATGCTATAAAAATTTTCTGGTGAACAATCAAAACGTTTCAAAAGTAGCATATTGAATAAAACTTTTTTGTTGGAAAATTTTCACAGAAAATAGATTTTTGGTTAGTTAATTATTTAGAGGCCTTTTAGGACAGTTTTTCTTTCTCCTTGGTTAGCACATCAATTAGAGATTGAGGAGTCCAGACTGCCAAAGATTCTTTGGGCCTTTTAAAATTATCTCATCAATTTTTAGCCACTGAATTTATTATTAAAGGCACACAGGGATGGAATATTTCAAGCCAATCATTATTTTCTCACATAGGTGAGTCCTCCCAGTCGCTGCCCCAGTTAAATATCTTGCAAATAGTTATAGAGTGAAACTAGGGACGCCAATTAATCGCAGTTAACTCATGAGATTAACTCATAAAAATTAATTGCGATTAATCGCACTTATAATAATAGAACATCAATTGAAATTTATTATATATTTTTGGATTTCCCCCCTACATTTTCAATATTAGTTTCAATTACAACACAGAATACAAAGGGCACGGTACTCACTTTATATTATTATTTTGAATTACAAATATTTGCACTGTAAAAACGATAAACAATTCACCTCACACAGGTAGTGAAGTGCAATCTCTTTATAGTGAAAGTGCAACTTACAAATGCAGATTTATTTTGGCTACATAACTGCACTCAAAAACAAAACAGTGTAAAACTTTGGAGTCTACAAATCCACTAAGTCCTAATTCTTCAATCGCTAAGACAAACAAGTTTGTTTTCATTGAGGGCGCTACTGCTGCTTACTTTTTATTCACACTGTCACCTGCAAGTGAGAACAGGTTTTCGCATAACACTTTTGTAGCCGGCGTGGCAAGGTATTTACATGCCAGATATACTAAGCATTCATATGCCCCTTCATCGTTTGGCCGCCATTCCAGAGGACATGTTTCCATGCTGATGATGCTCTCTTAAAAAACGTGTCATTCAGTGTCAAAACAGTCAAACGTGTCAAAACAGTCATTGTGACTGTACTCCTTTGGGGCAGAATTGTATGTCTCCTGCTGTTTCACATACATTCTGCATGCATTCATGTTATAGACGTCTCGAATGATGACCCAGCACATGTTCGTTTTAAGAACACTTTCACAAAAGTGAAAGTACCGAAGTGAGATTTCTAAAAGTAGCTACAGCACTACACCGAAGATTTAAGAATCTGAAGTGCCTTCCAAAATCTAAAAGGGATGAAATATGGAGCACGCTTGCAGACGTCTAAAAAGAGCAACGCTCCCCTGCGGAAACTACACAACCTAAAACACCAAAAAAGAAAAATCAACCTTCTGCTGGTGGTGAGTCAGATAATGAAATTGAACGTCGTTTGGCATACACTGCTTTGGATCCTTATCGAGCAGAACCCATCATCAACGCGGTAGCATGTCCTCTGGAATGGTGATTGTAACATGAAGGGACATATGAATCTTTAACGCATCTGGCATGTAGATATCTTCCAACGCCAGCTACATCAGGGCCATGTGAATGCCTGTTCTTACTTTCAGGTGACATTGTAAACAAGAAGCAGGCGGCATTCTCTCTGGCAAATTGAAAGCAACATTGTTTATCTGAGTGATATGTTGACCAAGAACTAGGACTGAGAGGACTTGTAGAGTTAAAGTTTTATATTGTTTCATTTTTGAATGCAGTTTTTTTGTACATAATTCTATAGATGTAAAGTCAACTTTCATAATAGAGAAATTTCACTACAGTACTTCTACGAGGTGAATTGAAAAATACATTTTACAGTACAAATATTTCTAATAAAAATAAATATAAACTGAGCCCTGTGCAGTTTGTATTCTGTATTGTAATTGAAATTAATATATTTGAAAATATATTAAAATATATTATAATAAACATAGAAAAATATTTAAAATAAATGGTATTCTATTGTTGTTTAATCGCTCGACAACCCTAAATGAAACTATCTGGACAAGTGGCAGATGCAAAAATAAAGCTGATCTCCTTACTGCAGAAAAATTCAGTAATACTGCTGTTTCCTAACCTTGGCTGTCTGGTAGCACCACTTGGTCCGTCAGCTCAATGGTGCAGAAATGTCTCCCACATACTTGGGTCTCTATGGCTCAATCACATGTCATAGATTTTTCTATCCGTGGTCTGACGTTAGCCACTTAAAAAATTAATCTATTAGGGCCCGGTGTAATGCATCAGCGTCTTTATTATCCATATAACTATGACCCAACACTCTCACAAATCTTGGGAGACAGGCCAGTCCTTGTCTACAGACAGCCCCGCAACCTGAAGCAAATACTCACCAACAACCACATACCACACAACAGAACCACTAACCCAGGAACTTATCCTTGCAACAAAGCCCGTTGCCAATTGTGCCCACATATCTATTCAGGGGACACCATCACAGGGCCTAATAACATCAGCCACACTATCAGAGGCTCATTCACCTGCACATCCACCAATGTGATATATGCCATCATGTGCCAGCAATGCCCCTCTGCCATGTACATTGGTCAGACTGGACAGTCTCTACGTAAAAGAATAAATGGACACAAATCAGATGTCAAGAATTATAACATTCATAAACCAGTCGGAGAACACTTCAATCTCTCTGGTCACACAATCACAGACATGAAGGTCGCTATCTTAAAACAAAAAAACTTCAAATCCAGACTCCAGCGAGAAACTGCTGAATTGGAATTCATTTGCAAATTGGATACTATTAATTTAGGCTTAAATAGAGACTGGGAGTGGCTAAGTCATTATGCAAGGTAGCCTATTTCCCCTTGTTTTTTCCTACCCCCCGCCACCCCCAGACGTTCTGGTTAAAACTTGGATTTAAACTTGGAGAGTGGTCACTTTGGATGAGCTATTACCAGCAGGATAGTGAGTTTGTGTGTGTGTTTTTGGAGGGTGGTGAGGGGGGGAGAGAACCTGGATTTGTGCAGGAAATGGCCCACCTTGATTATCATGCACATTGTGTAGAGAGTTGTCACTTTGGATGGGCTATCACCAGCAGGAGAGTGAGTTTGTGTGTGGGGGGGTGGAGGGTGAGAAAACCTGGATTTGTGCTGGAAATGGCCCAACTTGATGATCACTTTAGATAAGCTATTACCAGCAGGACAATGGGGTGGGAGGGGGTATTGTTTTATGATCTCTGTGTGTATATAAAGTCTGCTGCAGTTTCCACGGTATGCATTCGATGAAGTGAGCTGTAGCTCACGAAAGCTCATGCTCAAATAAATTGGTTAGTCTCTAAGGTGCCACAAGTACTCCTTTTCTTTTTGAGTAAGATAGGTAATATAATCCATAAACAACTTCCATTTTTATTCTTTTTTCTCCCTGTTCATGGAGGATTGGACCCTCAATGGCTGTCAACAAAGATGGTCAGAAGCGCGAGCCCATACTCTGCGGGTCCCGAAAGCTCCAGGTGCCAGAAGGCGGGGGAGGAGGTCACTCAGTGAAAACTGCCCTCTTCTCTTTATCCCCTCGTGCGTCTCTGGCACGGGACACTGTGAGAAGAGAAACTGTGCAGCAGCTAGAGCACTGGTCTGACCCACTTTGTCCGTTCTCTGGAGGGGCCAGTGGCAGGGGTAGCCAGGTGGGTTGTCCTGCATTGTCCTGCAGCTGAACTGAAATGTGCTGTCAGGCAGCACAGAACAGGGAGCAGGCCGTGGCAGGGGCTTTTGCAAGAAGCCTTCTTAGCACAGCCAGCAGTGCGTCAGTCTCAATCTGGAGGTCCTGTGTTTGTTCCTCAGAGAAGGCAGGCTGATTCTTTTGCCATGGCCCTTCTGGCTGACCATTCCCTGCAGTCAGCTGGAGTGCAGAGGTTCCCGTTCTGCACTTTGCCACATGGAGGGCATGGCGGGAGGGGGGGAGTGTCCCACACATGTGACCAGCATCTGCCAAGCACAACTCCATGGCTTCTCCCTAATGGTTTAGTGGTCAGGAGTCAGCATTTTCACTGCTGTAGCCTGGGTTTGATTCCCAGCCTGGAGCCTGTTTCCATGTGCTGGCCAGGCCTTTCAATTTAGTGTATTCTAAAGTCTTCTTTCTCCTTTTCAAGTGTCTCTTTCTTTTCTCCTTCGTTCCCTTTCCCCCGTCCTGCCTTTCAAACTCCAATGTCCTCTGGCCCCGCTCTCAAAGGGCCTTTGACCTTTCCTCTGGCCGCTCCTGGCACTGCCGGCCGTCCACACATGGCCCTACCTAGTCTCGGGCCCAGGTGCAGAGACAGCACCTCACCCTTTTCTCCCTGGTGGTCTAAGTGGTCGAGTTTTGGCACTCTCACCACCATGGCCTCGGTTCAATTCCCCTTTCAACCCAGGGAGGTAGGTCCAAGTACGGCAATAAGGGGGAGCGGTTTGTCCTGCAATCAGCCAGGGGAGATACGCTTCTTCATTTAGTCCCACAGGGGCTAGAAAACTGGAAATCAAAGCTAAGTAGAGAGGAACATGAACTCTGGCAAGTCAAGTGTAAAGGTAGTGCAAGGCAAGACAAGAAAGTATTTGAAGAGCTACTAGCACGAGACATAAGAATCGCTCTACTAAGTCAGACCAAAGATCCATCTAGCCCAGTACCCTGTCTTCCGACAGTGGCCAATGCCAGGCACATCAGAAGGAATGAACAGAACAGTTAATCATCAAGTGATCATCCCCTTTTTCTCAATCACAACTTCTGGCAAAGAGAGGCTAGGGATACTATTCCTGCCCATTCTGGCTTATAGCCATTGGTGGACCTATCCTCCATGAATTTATGTAGTTCTTTTTTGAACCCTGTTATAGTTTTGGTCTTCACAACTGTGGCGTTGCACTCGATATGTTTTGTGAAAACATGCTTATGAGTATAAATATGATGTAACTGGAATATGCTTTATGCAAAAAGTCTCCTGTAATGTATAAATGAAAGGTGTAAATATGATGTAACTGGAATATGTTACTGAACATATTCCTCCTATTTATATGCATGTAGCATGCTTGTAGCTGAAGCTAGAAATATGAAGTATAACTCTGAAGTCCTAATGAAATTATTTATGCAAAATCTGGGCCATTAATGGTGGTTTAGCATCTTGATGGCTCCCATTGACAAGGAAAATTGGTTGTAAACACTTTGTTCACCTGCAAGCCTTCCTGTGAACATGTCGGCCAGCCCGTGGGTAATGAAGAATGACGTCTTACAGTGACATGTGACCATGTCATCTGATACTGGAATCCAAGTTAAACCTAGTACTTTTGCATTTGATGGAGGTGTGGGGACCCAGAGAAACAAAAGATTTCTGCCTTGTGGAACAGAACAAAGGGAACTTCCAGTCATGAGAAAACCCCTAATTTTCACCTAAAATGTCTTCTGAAAATGACAAGGACTGCATCAGTGGAAAGGATTTGGACCAGACTAGGAAGGATTCTAGTCTGTGAAAGAAGCCTATTGAAACATCTTTGAGGATGAGCTTTACCTGTAATCAGTTTCTTAATGTATGAGACTTGCGCGTTCTGTTTTATTTTGCTTGGTAACTTTGTTCTGTCTGTTATTACTTGGAAACACAAAATCTTACTTTTTATATTTACATTCAATTTTATTTATGGATAAACCCAGAGTAAGTGATTAGTACCTGGCAAAGGCCTCTGCTTCAGTGAGTGGCTAAGAGATGGGGAAGGAAGCATAGGAGTTAAGGGTCTGTAGTCACACTGGAAGCAGATACCTAGCAGAGTCCCTCAAGAATCTGGAGAGGGACCTGTGCTGATCCGCAGATGAGCTGGAAAAGGGGGTGAAGAGTCAAGTGGCAAAACTGACAGACGATCCAAACTTTCTCCAGACGGTCAAGTCCCAAGCTGAGTGCCAAGGCTTACAAAGGGTCTGCCGAAACTGGGGGACTGGGCAAGAAAATGCCAGATGAAATTCAGTGTTGATAAGTGGAAAGTAACACAGATCGGAAAAAATAACCCCATCTCTGCCTTCTAAAGGATGGGCGTCTAAATTAGCTGCTTCCACTCAAAAAACAGATTTTGGAGTCATGGTGGCTACTTCTCTGAAAACTTCTGCTCAATGGGCAGCGACAATGGAAACAGCTAAAAGAAGCGTTTCCTTAACAGCACTAATTTTTGAAAATCTTGGCCTTGGCTTTTTCCACATAAAGGACACACAGGAATCTCGGAGTTAGCTATTAAAATTCCTGCTGATATTCACTCTAAATATGGGGGTGGAAAATCTGGAAATGTGCTTCTATATCATCTTTAGGTACAATCCAGCTGAAAACCCACTATCCACATTTACAGAAAATCTACTGAATGCATCAGGAAGCACTGAAATGGGGGTGTTGCAGGTCTCTCTTTGGCTCTTTCAAACGATTATGCCACTGCTCTGTATTTATTCAGCTCTTTTGGTAAATGGTCAAGATGAAAGCTGGTGTGATTTCGGCTTTTATCTTGCAACTAACTGGGCCAGATTCTCAGGTGTTGTAAATCGGAAGCTGTGTGACTTTCTAATGAAGCCTAACCTTATATTCCTCCTATCACTTCTCTGAACATCTAGTCCAGTACAGTCTGGACCATGTTTGCAATGGAGTCCTTTCTTGCCGCTTCTGCCTGATCTACGGAGCGCTCTCTCTGAGTCCATCACAGCCCTAAACTAGCAGCGTAGCTCTGTTGCTATGCTAGCCGTGTAGCTTACATTGTAGGGACTCATGGGTTTCATCTCGGCAGGTTCTTATTTCAAACCCAGATGTCAGAACCAAGGCTGGTAGGCCATCGTACAGCCTCTGGTGGTCCCATTTAAGAAATATACTAAAGCATGTGCCTCACTTTAAAATTTTATTGGAGCTACTTACATCCTGAAAGACAGAAACGTGCTTTTGCACTGTACTGAATTAAGCAATGGAAGGCATTCAAGGGGTCATATTTTAAATGGAGAAAAAATTGAATCCACCCTGAAATATATATTCTAGGTCCCTAAACTGATGCAAAGTTTTCAGCTACTGTTACTCTAGTTACATTTATTTTAGATTATATGTTAGATTTTATTCTGCCCTGTCAAGGTTCCTCCCCCACTCTGAACGCTAGGGTACAGATGTGGGGACCTGCATGAAAACCTCCTAAGCTTATCTTTACCAGCTTAGGTCAAAAACTTCCCCAAGGTACAAAATATTCCACCCTTTGTCCTTGGATTGGCTGCTACCACCATCAAACAAATACTGGTTACTGGGCAAGAGCTGTTTGGAAATGTCTTTCCCCCCAAAATACTTCCCAAAACCTTGCACCCCACTTCCTGGACAAGGTTTGGTAAAAAGCCTCACCAATTTGCCTAGGTGACTACAGACCCAGACCCTTGGATCTTAAGAACAATGAACAATCCTCCCAACACTTGCACCCCCCGTTTCCTGGGAAATGTTGGATAAAAAGCCTCACCAATTTGCATAGGTGACCACAGACCCAAACCCTTGGATCTGAGAACAATGAAAAAGCATTCAGTTTTCTTACAAGAAAACTTTTAATAGAAATAGAAGTAAATAGAAATAAAGAAATCCCCTCTGTAAAATCAGGATGGTAGATACCTTACAGGGTAATTAGATTCAAAACGTAGAGAATCCCTCTAGGCAAAACCTTAAGTTACAAAAAAGATACACAGACAGAAATAGTTATTCTATTCAGCACAATTCTTTTCTCAGCCATTTAAAGAAATCATAATCTAACACATACCTAGCTAGATTACTTACTAAAAGTTCTAAGACTCCATTCCTGGTCTATCCCCGGCAAAAGCAGCATATAGACAGACAGAGACCCTTTGTTTCTCTCCCTCCTCCCAGCTTTTGAAAGTATCTTGTCTCCTCATTGGTCATTTTGGTCAGGTGCCAGCGAGGTTACCTTTAGCTTCTTAACCCTTTACAGGTGAGAGGAGTTTTCCTCTGGCCAGGAGGGATTTTAAAGGGGTTTACCCTTCCCTTTATATTTATGACCGGACATTGTTAATCTGTGAAATATTGTTCTGGTGAACCAGTCGCTTGTAGATTAAATTACTTCTGAGGGCATTTTGTGCAAAAAAATTAAAAATTCTGCACACAATATTCTGCAAGTTTTATTTGTCAATAAATAAATGCAGAGGTTCCAGCATGACAGTGTGGACCACAGGCCACTGGCTCTACAAAGACTCCGCAACCTCCACCCCCCGAGAACATAAGCCGTGAGGCTGCTCCCAACCCTGACACAAGGCCAGGGCCTGCCCCAGAAACACCCTGAAGCCCTGCTCTCTGCATCAGATTCATCAAATGTGGGGCAACCTGGCATGCTCAACCTGGCACGATCCAAGTGTGGAGGGTCTCAGTGTGGGGGGGGTCCGGGTGTGGGGTGAGAGGTGTCTGTGTGGGACAATCTGGGTCCAGGCAGCTGACTGGGGGAGGCTCTAGACAAGGGAGATCTGGAAGCAGAGAGTGTCAGTGTGGACGTTCCAGGTGAAGGGACAATGGGACTCTGCAGGGCCTTCCAGGTAAAAGTTTTTGAGGCTAAGTGGATGGGGTTTAGGGGGGTCTTAGCAGGGGGTCAGAGTGGGGGTTTGAGTGCACGGAGCTCAGTTGGGGGTTGTCTGGGTGCAGGGGTGAGGGGGGGTCAGGAGGCAGGGGGTCTGGGTGCAGAGGGGGCTCCAGATGCAGGGGCTGAGATTCAGTGGGGTGGGGTTCTGGGTCTATGGGGGTGAGGTTTGGCAAAGGTGTCTGGGCATGGGAGGGCCAGATGCACGACGGTTGGGCAGATAGGGGAGCATCGCCCCTTACAGTGAGACCTTGCCCTGCAGCTGAAGGGTAATGGTGTCAGGAATCAGGAGAAGATGCTGAGCCTTCTGCAGCTGGGATGGGTTTCTGACACAACCCCAGCCAGTCCTTGCAAGGGAAGAGGAAGTCCTGTTCTCTCCTGCCTCCAGCCCAATGTGATTAGCAGGTGATCCAGGTTCAGGACAGAAGCCATTGGCTGCGGTGTCCCCAGCTCGCCAGTGATTTACCTTTCTGTCTGCTGTTCCGGGTGCCTGAAGCGATGTACCTTCAGAGGTTGCAAGTGGTGCGTCATTGCTCTTCCAGCTTCCCTTTGTTTCCCTGTCAAAAAGTCATTTTCCTGCAGGGAAACAAAGAAATCTGCAGGGACCATTAATTCTGAGAATGCTCAGGGGCACAGAATTCTCCCAGGATTAATTAAATAAAGGAATCAACTAAAGAAGTGTATCTGGCCACAATATCAATAAAATAACGTATGAAGTTCTCTGTTCTTGGCGGAGCCTCCGTGGACAATGTGAGGATATTTAGACTCTGTCTATATACAATTTATGGATGGTGAGTGCTGCAGTTATAACATTATTGTATCATGGAATGTGGAACCCACCATTTGATGGCAGGGATGCATCATATTTCTGCCATGTCATGGTAGTCATTAGACCTTCAATGGTTTCCTATTAAGGGGGCAACATCTAGGGTCAATGGGTTGGTTAAAACTTGAAGAAGCTAATTTCTCCAACAGGACAAGCCCAACAACGAGATTTTTAACCAAATCCAGCAACTGTCTCCATCAATACTGGCTTCATTTTGGGATCTTTCTTGGTATAGATATCCTGATAATAATTAGGCTGGAAGATCAATACGTTATGAAACACCAGGGTGATCACCTGCGTACCAAAAGCTTTGTTGGTGCGATAAGGTGAGGGACACCAACCGAATATACAACGTAACTCACCTAGCTAGAGGTAATCTTAGTGGCACTCGAACTGCAAGGCAGCTACGTCCGTTTGGGATTTGCAGTGATGATGATGATGCTATGCAGAAAGGGGGAGTGGAAAATTCCCAGCAAAAGATCGAAGAATTTAGACATTGGTCTGGGGAAATAAAAACGCCAGGCAGTCACACATCAAGTTTTGGGCAGAGCAGGGGAAGAAATGGGCATGCTTATGCAGAAGAGGGATCCGGTTTAACTGCTTAACTGACCAAGGTCAGAGAAAGCTAGCTGAGAAAGGCTCCATGATTCTGAAGATAAACCATGAACTGCAGGGGGAGGATTCTGGGCATTCCAAACTCAAAAACGTCTCTGTAGTGGTGAGGAAGCTGAGACAAGGAAATGCACATAGCTGCGTTTATTTTATTTACATCTCAGTAGTTCTTCTGTTACTAAGAGCAATGGCATTTCACAGTTTGTGTGTCTGCTGGCTCTCATTGTGACATGCCTCTGCAGAGTTAAACTGTGAACCCAGAGCACCCATGTCATCGGTGTAAGGTGGATGAGCAGTTGGACCACGGACTTGCTGCTCTTAGAAGGGGGTGCTAGTCAGAGGACCTGCACCTCGAGAGTATGCCTAGAGACCCCACCCAGCCAGTGTTTAGACCTGTTCAGACACAGGAGGCTTAAAGAGCATACAGGGCCCAGTGGGGTGGCCTCCAAACATAATAGCCATGGCTTGTCCAGCTACAGGGAGAGCTCTACCAGGGCTGTGTGTGTGAGACACATGTCAGTAGCGTTGTGCACATGAATTAAGGGCAGTTTGTGGCCTTAAATTATCTGATTTGTCTGGCTTTGCTCTTTCAGAGTAACCCACATCATTATGCAAGTTACCATTGGGTCTTCACACTTGATTCAGGGTTATATATAGGGCTTGTCTACACGGGGACACTCAGGAAACTTAATCTAATTAACTCAATTTGTAAAATTAAAGTGGATCCTTCATTTGGTTTATCTTAAATGACTTAAAATAAACCAAATAAAGGCAACTTAAATGATATATGAGAGTGTCTGTACAGAGACTTAATTCAGTTTAATTAATCCACTTTAAATCCACACATCTAGATAATTCAGACTAAGTTCCTGAGTGTCTCTGTGTACATAAAAGCTTAGTTAGTGGAAATATAATAAAGAAGAAATGAGAGTACACTATAGAAAAATACTATTATAGAACTAGAACAAAAATTATTTGAAATTTGATTTCTCCATATATCTATATATGTATATATATGTGTGTGTGTGTGTGTGTCATGAAGCCAGTAATAAACTATCATGACAGTTTCTAAAAATTATAGATAATAATTTTCCAGTACAAAAGGTATTGCACCCAGCAAGCAGTTTATTTTAGACCTCATTATGATAGATAAAGATAAATTGATCACTGCCCTAGAAATTGGTGGTTGCCTAGGGACCAGTGATCATGACCTAATTACATTCATTATGGACAAACCGAAGACAGTCATAACCAGTAATATATATGCTTGGTGGTTTAAAAAGGGTAAATGTAGAAAGCCCGAAGAAAATTATGAGCAAAATTCATTACCAAGAAAAATGTAGACAGAAAACTGCGAATTGTTTAAGAAGAGTTTACGACAAAGCCTCAATTTCCTAACATCACAAATTTGGCTAAAGGCCCACCCCGTTGAGAAGGGAAGTGATGGACATTTCATTTATTAGAAAGAGAAAACAATATATGAAATGAAAAAGTTGATAGCAATCAATATAAATTAGAAGTTATTAAGTGTAGAAAATTGATAAGGGAAGCTTAGAAACATCAGGGAAAAGTCCACGACTGGCTGGCTTATGGACATTAAGAAATACATGAGGAACAAAAGAAATCCTAGCAATGCTATAGGCTCATTACTAAATGGACCTGGTTAAATGGTCAATAGTGGCAGAAAAGGCAGAAGCCTTCAATAAATATTTTTCTTCTGTATTTAGAAAAAAATGAGATGATGAATGCATGCCACATGGGGATAATAAACAACTTTCCAGTCCATCTATAGCTAAGAAAGATGTTAAAAGCATCTACTAGGCATAAAATTATTTAAATCTGAAGGGCTGGATAACTTGCACTGTATTGTCCTAAAAATGCCAACTATGTGGATCTCGGGCCCACATACTTTATTTTATGATCAATTTTTGAATTCTCGGGAAAAAGTAGAAAACTGAAAAACTGCTAATGTTCTGCCAAAATTCAAAAGGAGAAGCGGGATAAACCAAGTAATGGATTATCAATCCTCAACAAAATAATAGAAAAGTTAACACAGGATTCAATCAACAAAGAGTTGAAAATAGGAATATAATTAATTAATAACCAGACAACATGGTTTATGGCAACAAACCATATATTCTTTAATAAAATTATAAGTTCGTTGAAAAAGGTAAGTGCGGAAAAGTAATATACTGAGATTTTTGTAAGGCATGTGTCTTAGTAACAGACGACATTCTGATTCAAAATCAGCAGTAAACAATATCAATAATGCACGTTAAATGGATTAAGAACAGACTGACAGATCTCAAAAAGTAGTCATTAACTGGGAATCATCATCAAATGTGGGTGTTTCTAGTGGGGTTCTGTAGTGACTGGAGTAGGCCTGACGCTATTACATATTATCATCAGTGATGTGGAAATAACATACAGTCACTGCTTAGTCTGTTTAGATTATCAAAAAGAAGATCCTGGGTTGACGATTTTAGAAAATACCAGGTACTAAAGGGCTTCTTAAGCTGCTGGAGAGAGGCACAGTGAGAGCCAATGCCAGGACGTTCAAGATATAGAAATTCAAATTAGGAATAAAGCACATTTTGGTTATCTTTTAGAAAAAATTATCAAGAGAAGGGCTGGATTTTCCATCTTTTGATGTCTTTATATCCAGACTGGATGCTTTTCTGGGAAATAGGCTTTATTGGGCTTTATTGGGCTTAAGGATAGCTGAGTGGAATTTTCTGGACTGTGTTATACAGGAGGTCAGACTAGCTTTTAAAAAAAATCTAGGGATCTATGTATGTCAGAAATTGAAGGACTAGAGGTTGCAAATATATTTGCTTACCTAAATATCAGGTTTTATGCATACCAAAGCAAATAAATAGGCATCCGAGTTCTATGACGCTTTTCCAAAAATCATGGCTGCCTTGAATGATTATTTTCAGGACAGATAGTTTGACAATGTTGTGTGAGTACATACACAACTGGAAGACACAATCAGACCATTGAATACGGGCCTTCTTCCACTTGGTGATATGTTTCTAACAAAATGTTGTTTCACTGAAAAAAAATGGCCTTTCAAAAATAACATTTTTTGCAAAATTATCAGTTTTTGCAAAATTTTTCGTGACAGTTCTACTGATTTTTTATCATGGCTATTGAAAGTTTTTGTTTTAATACTTTTTTTAAACAACCAGTGTTTTTGAAATAATTGTGACAAAAGTTGTTGCAGGAGAACTGTACAAAGGAGACATTTCTGTATATACGGAAACGGCTCACAGATAAGGTGCCAGCTGATGGCTCTCAAGGATATGTAGCTCAGGTTTGGGTTTTGCTTGCACAATAAAACTTGTATTTGTGTGCTACAAATGACTTCCTGTGCCAGATCCCTGCATGATGCTCTTCACAGAAATGACTTGGAAATTCTGAACTTTGCTTCCTCAGCAATCTACATGCAGAACTCTGGGTGTTCAAATTAGGCGTGGCGGAGGCTCACCTCACCAGCTATGGAAAAGAGCACGCTGTGCATACGGTGGGGAAATGCTGAGGGCCTGCCCCCTTGCCCGGCAGGGAGGCTCCGGAGGCATTGCCTCTCTCTCTCAGGCACAGTGCCTTCTGCAGCCCCCACTGCCTCCAATGCAGGCAAACTTGAGCTTTATGCTTGTAGGCCATGGTCTCCATTTTCATCGTCAAACGTGCTCAAGCATAAAAACTCCAAATTGTCACCGCCATCGAGGAGTGCGAGCCCAACTGCATTTCTCACAACTCAAAACCGGGAGACTTGCAAACATCTGATAGTACCAGTAGGAACGATGAATAATGTATGAATGAAAAAGGAATAACCAGGAAACCGTCAGAAGTCTCAGCAGCTAATTGCTGTACCTTCCTCACAAGAAACTAACAGACAGGCAGACACATCCGTGAGCCATGTCACGTGGATGGAGCATCACAGAAGAGGCAGCACCCTGGAACAGCACACAAAGCATTGAGACCGGGCAGACCACAGCTCCTCCTTCCTCTACACACACACCCCACCCAAGCTCGCCGCGTTGCAGGGACAACCAGACTCATTTACTCCTGCAACTTCTTTCTCTGCAGCATCTCTGAGACCTGATCCTTCCTCTCAGTCCCCACAGGTAACTCACTTTCCCTTGCCTGACTTATCTCCCCCCTCACACCCCCTTTGCTTTGTGTGTGCTCTCTGTCTCTGCTAACTCACTCCAATCCATGCAATATAGCAGCCAAAGTCATCTTGCTTGCTGAACTTGCTGAACTTGCTTGCTTGCTGAACTCACACTGTTACTTCCCTACTCCAATCACTCCAATAGTTCCCCTCGCCTATCAAATAAAAGGCAAAATTCTTGCCTTTAACATCAAGGCTTTGCACCGTTCTGCCCCGGCCTGATGTTGGGGCGGGGTGGGGGGGAACTGACACTTGAAAAGTTCATTCGGCTTTATAGATATTACCAGTCTTGAAAATTATCCTAGTTTTAAACTGGGGAAAACTAGGAGCACAAATGTCTCTAAGACAGAAATGACCTAAGAACATCCATTGTAAGTCTCTGATCTAGCTTTTCCTCACTACCGATCTCACCCCCTTTGCTCAACTAATGATACTGTTCTTAGAAACACCTGTAACTTGGCTGTTGCACTTATCCCTCAGGACCACATCCGTAGCACTGCTGTCCACTGCAGCACTGAGCCAAGGGGTCAAGCAGGGTGGGCTGTGGTCTCCCATTTATTGGTCCAGAGTTTCACTAGCCCCTTCCCAAGTGCCGCTGCTGGAATCTCCCAGTGCAGGTGTTCCAAGAGCGGCAGGGTTGGCTCAGACGCAGGCTGGTGTCTCTGACCAGTTTCTTTAGCTCTCACTTTCTTTTTTTATACTTCCCCCCCCGCTTCTTTTCACCGTCTCTGCTAACGAACTTCTCATTAGTTGCTGCAAAGCCAGTGCCTCCCCATGAATTAGACTCATACCATAGCGTTCTGTGTTGCCAGCAGCTCATTTGTTAGGTGACATGTTTTACTTTGTATTTCATTTGCCATTTGTCAGCCCAGTAACCTGGATTCATATTCCTCTTTGATGTTTTTATGTTACCTACAAACACTTCAAAGCCACAGTGTTCACTCTGTTCCTCAGGGTTTTCAAAGCCTACCGTTAATTATTGCAACACCCTCTAGTGGTTGAAACAGAGTTGTGTTTTTAAAAATCATGCTCCTGTGTGAAAGCACATGTAAAAGGTTCTGTATGTTTTCGCAGGCAGATAATGTGGCAGTGTAAGGTATGGATGGATGTACACCTGTGACTTAGCCTATTAAAATTCATTGCAAAGAAAAGATGTAAAACTGATCTAACTGCCAAGCCTGGCAGCCTCTTTGCAGCATCATGTATTAATACTAATAATCACTGTGGGAAATATGGAAATACACAGCTCAGGTACTCCAAACAACTTTAACTTTGTCTCCATATCATGGTCCAGAAATAGCAGCAGCCTCAATAAATTATTCCAGCTCCTCTTCGCCGGTGCTCTGCTTCGCTACAGTATCAAACCCTCAGCTGTAAAATAATGGTTTGATTGAAAATATTATAAAGCCAGGAAAACCCAAACGAAGATTATAGGTAAAATATAAATCTAATTCAAGACTGACAATGCACAGATGAGGACACTGTGCGTCCTTACCTCACTCGTATCCCTGCTAACCAGGCTTGGCTGCACAATTCTAGTTGGAAGCACATGTGCCAGTGGAGAGAGATGGGGGATTATTATTTTATTATAAAATAAATTCCCCCCCGCGTTCTCTTTGGAGATTCATGTAGTGACAAGGAGTGAGCTTCTCTCTAATTTGGGTAAAAGAAGCTGTGGCTTAGTGATGGAGGAGTTTGGTTTGAATAGTACCATAGTGGGAAATCACTTTACACTTTACAGTTGGGACTCTGGAAAGGTGTTGATTAATCTTTGAAATGAATGATGAATGCAGCTGTCTCGTCTTTGTGAATGGCTTTGTTAGCATAATTATTTATTATTTGTATTATCATTGCACTTAGGAGCCTCAGTCACAGACCAGGACCCTCTTGTGCCAGGTGCTGTGCAAACAGAACAGAAGAAATTCCCTAACCCCAAAGACCTACCATCTGCCTTTACACTTCTGGCTGATTTTAAGTCACGGATATGAGGCAGAGTTAAATTATGGGGTTGTTAAGTGCTCAATTCCGTGTTTTCCAATGAGACTATTTTGTGTGTTTCTGTGTGTGTGAGCTTTCCAGGTTGTGTTTTCAAAAACTGAAATATCATTTTAAGACATTTTCAAAATGGATGATGCTGCATTTGCTAAACTTTGACTACCTTCCTATGCACCGACCATTCTGCTTGAATTTCTTTAGCTTTGAAAATATATTTAAAAATTTACCAGTGACAAGAGCCCTGTTCGATTCTATGGCGGGCCTTAGTGCTGGCTATCAGACTGTTCCATACCCCTAACTTTCAGTTCCCCATCGCTCTCTCGCTAAGTCTTCCCGGGTATTCCTATGGCCTTCACCACTGTCATATCTGAGCACTTCAGGATCAGTGGCCAAGGGCTACAGCCTTTTCAATGAAGGTCCCCAGCTGTGGAGTCCTTAGCAATGGAGATAAAGGAGACCCTGAGTTTTTCACCGACAGGTCACAGTACGGTATGCCTGTCTGTCCAAGAATTCCCTCAGTAATGGCCTTGCTCATGGAGACAAAGCAAGCCCATTGACAGGACATGGGATTAATCGTCAGTCTGGTGCCATTCAGTTAGATGGTCTGTGCTAAGATAGGACATTGCAGGGTGTCAGGGTTCCCTCTGCACTTTGAACTCTAGGGTACACAAGTGGGGACCTGCATGAAAGACCCCCCTAAACTCATTTCTATCAGCTTAGGTTCCCTAAGGCACACTGCCACCACCAAGTGATTTAACCAAGAATCAGGGAAAGGACCTCATGAAGTTCCTATTCCCCCAGAATATCTCCCCAAGCCCTTACATCCCCCCTTTCCTGGGGAGGCTTAAGAATAATATCCTAACCAAATGGTTACAAAGTGATCACAGAGCCAAACCCTTGGGTTTTAGGACAATAGAAAAATCAGTCAGTTTCTTAAAAGAAGGATTTTATTTTAAAAAAGGTAAAAATCACCTCTGTAAAATCAGGATAGAAAATAACTTTACAAAAACACAGCAGAACGTCCTATAGGCTTAGTTCAAAGTTTCAAAAAACAGGAATAAAACTCCCTCCAGCAAAGGAAAAATTCAAAAGCAGAACAAAAGATAATCTAACATGCCTTGCCTGGCTTTTACTTAAAATTTTTGTCATTTGAGAGACTTTTAGGATGATTTATAGGAGGATTTTTCTGACCTGATGCTTCTCTGCTTTCCAAGAGAACACACAGAAACAAAGCCTTTCTCCTCCCAAGATTTGAAAGTATCTTCTTTCCCCATTGGTCCTTTTGGTCAGGTGGCTGCTAGGTTATTTGAGCTTCTCAACCCGTTACAGGTAAGGAGAAATTCTAGGCTACCCTTAGCTGTATGGTTATAACACGGGGGATGGGCTTCTCAGAAATGCCAAAACCTGGGTCTGTTTTCCACAAGACTGCTCTTTCCTGTGCAGAAGTGCTCTCGTGAGGAGCAGAGCCCCAGAATACAGTGAGCAGGATGCTGACACCATGGAACATTAGAAGAGAATTAGAAAGAAAATAAGGTCATTTTGATTTCATACTCTACAAAGGTACACAAGACCAAGTCTAGACAAGAAGCATCAGATGTGGATTAAATGAAAGGTTGTGTGTGTACATATTGGGGACAAGGAGGTTACCCGCCTCATGTTCGGAGTGAATTAGGGGATCAGGCAGTGAACATACAATGAAGTAAAACACTCATCAAACCACCTCTTAGCAGGTGTTTCATGAAGATGTTTTGGTTCCTAGGATGCCTGCCCAGAATACAGACCATTTGCAAGCCCATTCTATGCCATAGAAGTGCTGCTGGCTATGGGAGCGAGGGTCAAGGTTAGGGTTAGGGTGGCCTCACTGAGACACCGGCGCCGTGCTCTGTGTGTTCTTTTCGCCGTAGGAACTAGCCATTTGGAATGGAGTTATTCAGCATCGTTTTTACATCTCGCACCTCTGGATAAGTCGTATTGTTTATGGGGAGAGCAATAATGACCCCTGCCTCTCCATCCCTGTAGCTGTCTCATAGCCTTTCAGCTCCTGGCCTCAGATATACACCTGCCAGGGAGTAGAGCCTGTTAATCGTTCAGTCTCCTCTTCACCTGTATATCATTATAGCTTGGAATATAGACCACACTGATGTTAGAAAGGACGCTGCAGCTATGTGATGTTGCAGATTGTAGATGACAAGAAGGAGAGCGTTGTAAGGCAGGACCCGCTACGCTAAAGGAAACGCAGAAATGTTGCTTTCAAAACATTTAGCTAAATCGTACGTTCCATAGCCAGGCAAAGTTCTCTGAGGGTGTCAACAAGTGTGGACAAGGTGGATATAGTGTATTTGGACTTTCATAAAGTCTTTGACAAGATCCTTTATGAAAGACATTAATGGAGGATAGATCCATCAATAGCTATTAGCGAGGATGGCCATGCATGAAAAGTCATGTTATAGGGTGTCCCTAGCCTCTGACTGTCAGAAGCTGGCAGTACACAAGTTGGTTCTCTCTGAAGATATTGGCCACTGTCAGAAGACAGGATACTGGGTTAGATGGGCCATTGGCCTGAGCCAATATGGATGTTCTCATGTAAGTCCCATGTGGTGACAGCCCTGCAAGAGAAGATATGTGGCAGAAGTTTTTTGTTTTCTCTCTTTGTGGATCCCTAGCCACACTGATAGTTTCAGAGCTCCTTTTCATTTCCCCTCAGCTGGGAACCCCAGGCTCAGCCTTATGGCATGCAGAGTGCTTTCTGCCTTCGAGACATGATCATTTGGGGTAATTTCTTTCTTCAGCCCTTAGTTTTTTCTTTTAAAATATCCCTAGAATTTGTATTTTCTTTACTTTAAGGGGGCCTCATTCTTTTCCTTTCTCTGACCTCGTGACTTCTCCTAGGGAGAGAAGAGAAGTGAGAGACAGATGGAGTCCAAGTGGGGAGCAAAAAGTTTCTTTCCACCATGCCTGCTCGAGATGTCTGCAGGAAAGGGGAAAATTCAGCAGGTCAGGAAGTGCTTTCTCTCACTTCCCAGAGTCTCAGTAGAGGTGAATTTTTGGCAACAAACCGAGTCTTTTCAAAGAGTCTGCTTTGAATAAACTAGCGGTCTTAGACCAGTGCACTTTGGCTAAAATGCAAGGCCAAGTCCCAGCTGATGGGTTGAATTGGGCAATTCGGGGATCTTGCGAGGAGAGAGGAGGGAGGAATCTTTCTTTCAGGTCACAGAGACCAAAGGAACTAGGTCAGTGCCCAGCTCCCTCCCCATGAAAGTATAGGCAGCTGGGCTCTATTCGCTTCCATAGAGGCAGGAAAACAGAACAGACGAGAAGAGAATTATTCATTTTCATGTGCAAAGTGACAGGAGTGAAGCTGTAAATGGGACATGAATGAAAGACTCATTAGGGCCTCATCTTGCTCTTAAGCTGATTTGATGAAACTCCATTTCTACTGGCTTCATTGGGGTAGCTGGCAGCAGAGTCCAGCCCTACATATGGACACCGTAAGCCCTGGAGCTGGTGAGATATTTTTTATAAATCCACAAATACCAGGTACTGGGGCACTCTGGAATCAACAAGAGCTGGAGATGTAGTCTCATAAAAAAAACTAGGGAAATATAACCTACATGGGGCTACTATAAGATGTACCTTGTATAATTAACCGAATACAAGTACTGTAGTGCAATCTCCTCATCATGAAAATTTAACTTAAATGCCTGCTTCTTGTTACAATGTCACCTGCAAGTGAGAAGAGGCATTCTCGTGGCACTGTTGTAGCCGGCGTAGCAAGATATTTACGTGCCAGATGCTCTAAAGATTAATGTGTCCTTTCATGCTTCAACTATCATTCCAGGGTATGTGCGTCCATGGTGTTAATGGCTTGTACTCAATAACAATCCAAAGCAGTGTGGACCGATGCATGTTCATTTTCATTATCTGAGTCAGACGCTACCAGCAGAAGGTTGATTTTCTTTTTTGGTGATTCAGGTTCTGTAGTTTCTGTACCAGTGTGCTGCTCTTTTAAGACTTCTGAAAGCATGCTCCACACTTCATCCATCGCTGACTTTGGCAGACACTTCAGAGTCTTAAACCTTGTTTGCGCTTTGTGAAACCTGCAGTGAAAGTGTTCTGAAAAGGAAAAATAGGTACTGGGTCATCATCCGAGACTGCTAGAACATGAAATATATGGCAGAATGCAGGTAAAAAAGAACAGGAGACATACAGTATTCCCCCAAGGAATTCAATCACAAATTTAATTAACGCATTATTCTTTAAAGAGACACAACCATAGGAACCTCCATCTTGCAGTGTCCAGTTATTCCCCCTGGGCACTGCAACTTTATATGGGTTTATCAATTTAACAAAGAAATTGATATGTACCAGGCTTGTTATCCCAAGGGGAGTCTCTGACAGGCTTCAAACCAAACGCACTGCTTCAGGTAGAATAAACCAATTTATTAACTACAAAAGATAGGTTTTAGGTGATTATAAGTCAAAGCACAGGTCAGATTTGGTTAAATGAAATAAAAGCAAAACTCATTCTAAGCTGAGCTTTACACTTTTAGTTCCTTTACAAACTTAGACGCTTAGATGCTTCTCACACAGGTTGTCCTTCAGCCAGGCTCCCTCCTTTGATCAGCACTTCAGTTGCTTGGTGTGGTGTCTATAGATAGAAGTGGAAGAGAGAGGAAGAGCACAGCAAATGTTTCTCCTTTATCATGTTCTTTCTTCCCTCTTGGCTTTGCGCCACCACCCGCTTCAGAGTCAGGTGAGCATTATCTTATCGTCGTCCCAAACTGAGCAAGGGAAGTATGTGTGTGTGTGTGTATGGGGGGGGGTTCACCTGGAAGCCCAACAGATCCTTTGTTTCTACCTAGACCAGTGTCCTTTGTTCCTGTGAGGCTGGTCTGGGTTTGTCCCATACATGCCCTGATGAGGTGTGAACTGCCCCTCTGCTCTTGGGCTTGTTTTAAGCTATGAGGACACATTTTCGGCCTCATAACGTTATACGTAAAATTACAGCTTATAACAACAATGTTCAGACACCCGATGTGACAAACTTTGCATTGGCTACTACACAATCATATTATGAGGATGAACATGGGTATTCCTCGATGTACAACGTGTCACAGCAGTCATGAAAAGACAGTCACGAACAAAGTTGAGCAGAAATCGGAATTCCATCCCATGGCTGCCTACATCTCTCATGGTTAGAGCCAGGTGGGAAATTGGTTGACCACCTTTGTTGTATGGAAATAAAGGAAAAACATGTGTGCCTTATTTTAAGGGATATTTTCGGGAAACACCATTTCCCTTAGCAATATCATGTGTTTTTTCTCTCAAGTGTACATTTCTGCTGCCCTCAAGTATACAATGCAATTATCATCAGCTTCAATGTAATGTTTAAAATGGTACTTATTATGAGTTTCGATATATCTCAATACATCTTTTTTTCCTGAAATCAATTCATAAAACTCTTTACATGTTCAAATGAAATTAACTTTAATTTGATGCTCAGCCTTAACAGAATCAATAGTTAGTACATCTGCGATCTAAGTCACTCTACACAATGAAAATATTCTTCCCACTGCTGTATTTGAGGTAAGAATGTGCATAATAAATTCCACAATTTTTAAAATATTGGGAGAAGAAACTGCCTGCCACTTTTCAACATCCCAACCTTCCCCTGCACACAATACGCACTTCTTTGCAATAAAACATACTAGTGTCCAGCCTAGTAAAGAGCATTTGCTATTTACTTAGCTATTAATGAGCTTTCCCTTTCCAGAAGTTTTCTACATTCTTCCTAGCATTTCCTCGCCTCTCTCACATATGCAAAAAGAGAGGCATGGGGTGGAGAAATGTCTAAATATTGAACACAGTGTTTTATCTGGCAAAGTCTCACACATGAAGCCACGGACGTAACTTTTATTTCAGGTGTGTAATTCAGTGCAGTCTTAGGAATGCTTTTTTTCTTACCTTGTTTTCTTAGATTTTTGGTAAAAGACTAGGTTTCTTCATGTTGAATTCAACACCAAAGACAAGGTTGAATCAATAACACCTCATTGCTTAATGCTGCTGTGTAAGGGTTTGATTCACCTTTCCCTTACCCAGGCGCAAATCAATGAAATAAGTGAGTCAAGGGACGTCCCCTATAATAAGAGCTTGGGGGTCAAGTTAAGGAACAAATCAATGAACTAAAGGATGGTCCCTTAAAATAAGGAGTGAGGCGTTTGAGTGAGAAAAGGTTTTCTTTTCCCACGGAAACTGTAGCTCTCAAAAAAAAATTCCTGTTCCACATCAGATTGAAACGGAACCTCTTGGAACTTTCACACAGAACAAAAGAGAGTGGCTGCTGAGCAGCAAAGAGCCCCGTGGTCAGGACACTCATCTGGGAAGTGGGAGACCCAAGGAGAAGTCCTGGCTCTGCCAACTGTGTCTTAGGGACATGGATCTGCGTCCCAGTGAGCACTCTCACCACCATGGAGGGCAGGAGACATCGAGGGCATGATGGTCTAGATAATGCTTAGTCCTGCCATGAGTGCAGGGGACTAAATGACATCTTGAGGTCCCTTTCCGTCCTGCGATTCTATGAGTCAGCAGTGGGGTGGCCTCCCCGAAGCTAGGGGCCTGTCTTCCTCCTTCTTGCTGCCCTGGCTGGGGGGGACGGGGTTTCGGCTCTGTCCCGCTCAACCCCCCGCCCATGACAGCAGGGCTGCAGAGGGCCAGTGACACCCAATCCCTGCAAGTGTAAGATTCTTGGGGAGGTGGCAGTCCTAGTGGGACAGAGCAGAGGCCCTCCCCACAGTCAGGACTGAAGCCTTCCCAGCACCTTGAGCCCACAGAAATAAAGTGAGTAGTATAAGGGCCCTACCGTCAATCAAACCCTAACCCCGCCCCTTGACCCCGCCCCTTGACCCCTTAGCCCCGCCCCCAGCTCAAGGGGGCCCTACCATCAATCAAAGCCTAACCCCGTCCCTTGACCCCGCCCCCTTGACAGGAAGTCCCGCCCCCATCTGGGGTATTACTTCCGGGGTCAAGGCTGCCACATGACCGGAACCAAGGTGTGTCATGTGACCCCTCTAACAACTCCTCCCACTCCTTTTACCAATCAGGATGGGTTTTGCCCCTGTAGGACCACCCAGAGAGGAGATTTAACCAATCAGGATGAGTTCCGGGGCAGGGGTGACCCATCCGGAAGTGGGTCCTGTGACCCCTCTAATGACTCTGCGCCCAACCCTCTACCAATCAGGCCACCCCTGAGAGCAGATTTGACCAAAATAGGGCAGGTTCTGGGATGGGGTAAACCACCCAGAAGAGGGGCATGTGACCCCTCTGCCAATCAGAGTGCAGCACCATCACCCCATAAGGCCCAGCATCGGGCAGAAGAGGCTGTCTTTTACCAAGAGCATGTGTTTTAGAAATCGTGGAAACATGGACTCCTTCACCATCCCTGTGAGAACTTCAGACTTTGTTTTAGCCCTGAGGGCCTTCGACAAACCGCGGAGAAAGCGCTACATCAGCGACAGTTCTGAGGAGGAGGAGGGGGCGATTGAGGGGAGCCCTTTGGCCCAGCCATTGATGGATACCCCGGACCCTGAAACCCAGCCACATGTGGGGCCCCGCGATGAGCGTGATGGCCTCTTGTTGTCCACCCCCCTGGAGGAGGAAGGTGATAGCAGCTCGGGGAAGTCACTAGTGGACAAGATGAATGGAAGAGACAACTCTCAGGTAAATGAATGCGTAAGAGGTGACGGTCGAAGTTGGGGGTGCAATGGGGCTAGGAACCAGGGATTGTGTAAATCAAAAACCAAGCAGTGGGGTGCTTACGCTGTTTCTTTTCTAAAAAAAAATCTCTCGACAGCTCTGTGATGCCTTTCTAGAGGCCTTTGAGAACATACACATTGGTAGCCCTGTGGGAGTAAATGTATCATGCATCAGCTGTTTTTGCTCTGGTGTGAGATGCAGATCTGAAGAGGAAAATGACAAAATGGAAGAATGAACCAGCACAGACACCCTCATGTTAGGAGTCATGGCGTCCATTTTTACAGGCGGTTGTAAAAGGTTGCGTTAAACCAGGCGATTAATAAAACTTATTTAAATGTGTTAATATGAATGTTGTCCCCCACCCACACTTGTGTTAGTAAAAGATGGTACCAGTAACAGTCATATCTCCACAGGCGGCTCTGTTAAAGAAAATATATTACACCCCCGGGGAAGTTGGGAGCTTTGGTGGCATGAACCCTCTTTTTCAAGTGGCCAAAAAGCATAGTAAAACTTTAAATAGAAGACAAGTAACAGCTTGGCTTTCAGACCAGGATGCTTATACTTTACACAAACTGGCTCGAATACGTTTTAAAAGAAACAAGACCATTGTTTCGGATGTGGATGCGCAATGGCAGGCAGATTTGATGGATATGCACCAGTTCTCCAAACTAAACAGTAATTTTAAGTACATCTTAACAGTGGTAGACATTCTATCCAAACATGCCTGGGCCTTAGGCCTAAGGGACAAGATGAGCGGGGAGGTAACCAAGGCCTTTAAAGCTATTTTTAGCGAAGGGCGCATGCCTCAAAAATTACAAACCGATCAGGGGAAAGAATTTTTAAACAAACCCTTAAGCAGATTGTTAAAGCGGCACGGCATTCACCATTTTGTTACTAATAATGAAGTCAAAGCAGGGGTCGTGGAGTGATTTAACAGAACTTTAAAAACTAGGATGTGGAGATATTTTACAGCAAATAACACCTTTCGCTACATCGATGTGTTACCTGACTTTATAAAGAGTTACAACCGGAGCTTTCACAGAACTATTCGTACCAGACCCGCTGATGTTAACCCTTCAAATTCTCTGAAGGTATGGTGTCAAGGTTCCTCCCCCACTCTGAACTCTAGGGTACAGATGTGGGGACCTGCATGAAAACCTCCTAAGCTTACTTTCACCAGCTTAGGTTAAAACTTCCCCAAGGTACAAATTAATTTTATCCTTTGTCCCTGGATCTCCACTGCCACCACCAAACTCTAACTGGGTTTACTGGGAAACATAGTTTGGACACGTCCTTCCCCCCAAAATCCTCCCAACCCTTGCACCCCACTTCCTGGGGAAGGATTGTTAAATATCCTCACCAATTTGCATAGGTGACCACAGACCCAAACCCTTGGATCTGAGAACAATGAAAAAGCATTCAGTTTTCTTACAAGAAGACTTTTAATAGAAGTAAAGAAATCACCTCTGTAAAATCAGGATGGTAGATACCTTACAGGGTAATTAGATTCAAAACATAGAGAATCCCTCTAGGCAAAACCTTAAGTTACAAAAAGGACACACAGACAGGAATAGTCATTCTATTCAGTCATTCTGTTCTTTTCTCAGTCATTTAAAGAAATCATAATCTAATACATACATAGTTAGATTACTTACTAAAGTTCTAAGACTCCATTCCTGTTCTATCCCTGGCAAAAGCAGCATACAGACAGACACAGACCCTTTGTTTCTCTCCCTCCTCCCAGCTTTTGAAAGTATCTTGTCTCCTCATTGGTCATTTTGGTCAGGTGCCAGCGAGGTTACCTTCAGCTTCTTAACCCTTTACAGGTGAGAGGATTTTTCCTCTGGCCAGGAGGGATTTTAAAGGGGTTTACCCTTCCCTTTATATTTATGACATATGGAAAATGGTTTATGGAGATGGTTTTAAAATAAAACCGGTTGTTGCCCCTTTTCAAAAAGGCAACCACGTGAGACTATCTAAAACCAAAGGAGCTTTTGAAAAAGATTATGAACAGATGTTTACCGATGAGATATTCATAGTGGATGCAGCCTTAACCAGGCGTCAGAGACCTGTATACCGATTAAAAGACTACGAGGATGAGACAGTTACTGGATCTTTTTACCTTGAAGAATTACAAAAAGTAAACCCCAAATGAGACAGGATTTACAGGATTGAAAATGTTCTAGCGGAGAAAGGAAAAGGGAGAAAAAAGCAACTACTGGTAAAATGGTTGGGGTGGCCTGATAAGTTTAACAGCTGAGTGAAAGCTTCTCAACTCTGTGACATTTAGACGCAAACAAACAAAAGTTATTCCTCCCCGCAAAGATAGAGAAGATGAGTGAGGGTGGGTTTTACATTACTTTGCCCAGCAACGCCAGCTCTGCAGTTTTTCCCCAAAACACCAGTTCGAACTTTACAATACGGCTAATTAAGCCCTTGGATCTCCGGGATGCCTGGGAGGTGGGGTTAGTGGAAATACAATACCCGCACAGCTGGAACACTATCAACGAAGACATCCCTTTTGAAGTCACCTTTGGAGATATGGCATGGAGTTTCATCCTACGACGAGGTTATTACGCATCCATACCCGAATTACTGGATCATATGAACAGTATCATAGCTCGTCACCCCGGACTGCCTGAAATGGTCATGAACTACGACCCTGTGGGTAGAAAAAATAGACTTAAATCCGCCACTTTTACTTATATGTTTTCTACCAGCGGGGAGCTAGCTAACGTTCTGGGCTTGGGTCCCAAACACAGCGTCCAAAAATTCCCTTTCTCGGCAGACATTACAGGGGGTTTTAATTCCTTGTATCTGTACACGGATATCGTAGAACATCAATTTGTTGGGGACTTTTCTGTTCCCCTGTTACGTTGTGTCCCCGTCCAAGAAAGGAACAACGAGTTTGTCACCATCACCTACGATAAACCTCATTACGTCCCTATCAGTAAACTCCACATCGACACCATTATCATTGAAATAAAGACAGATTAGAACAAAAGCGTCTCATTTCGCTTTGACAAGGTGATCATCAAGCTACACCTGCGCCCCCGGAGAGAGCGAGTTTTCTAAAAAGCAAAACAGTATTATGGCTATCCTAAAAAATTATGGCGACCCCAACGTCTACAGAAACTATTACAAAGCCCAGGCGGGATACGCCCTTCCCGGATATCATGGGGTCCCCCGTGATGTATGGGGCAGGCGTGGGTGGAATATTCCATAGCCTCTTTCGAAAAGCTGTACCACTTTTGAGGAGGGGGCTAGAGATTATTAAACCCCACGTAAAAACCGCCGCTCAAAACATAGCTAAAGACGTGGTAGGTCACGTCTCCCACGCTGTTCTGGAGAAGGTGGGGAATACAGCTTCACAGGAAGGATCGGGGCTGATGTACATTAAAAGGAGGAAGAAGAGAAAGAGAAAGAGAAATGCGTCATACCCGCGATGAGCAGGTCCCCCAAAACCCTTTAAAAGAAGGGCTTTGACCCGCAGGGTTGGCAATAAGCGAAAGTCCAAGAGGAAGCCTGGGTGAAAGAGGAAACACTCGCCGGCTGATAGGAGAGATATATTTTAATCAACATGGCTTTCGTTCACTGCGGGTCTGAAGAATGCACCAAATCCGAACTAGACTTGTTCCAAATAGCCCCTACGCAGACCAGCATTGAGAAAAGCATCTACATCGAGGTGCCACCTCTGTCGGCCGTTACGGAGTCTGCCCCCATTGACTTTTTTATAGCAGGGAATGGCGTAGATTATATGGATTTAAACAACACACTGCTGTACCTGTGTTGCAAGATTGTAAAAGGAGACGGAACTGAACTCAACGCGGATGCCGAGGTGGGCCTGGTGAATTACCCAGTGGCCTCTATTTTTAGTCAGCTGGATGTCACGCTCGGAGACCGCCTTGTAAGCCAAAGCAACAACTGTTACCCTTACAGGGCCTTTATAGAATCAGTGCTCAATTACAGCAACGACACCCTCGCTATGCAATTTTCCGCTGGCCTCTTTTACAAAGACACTGCCGGACAACAGGAAGACACAGACTTGGGTGGCGAGAATCTAGGGTTTGTGAGGCATGCAAAGCTGATCGCTCAAAGCAGAACAGTAGAGCTTCTGGGTCATCTACACAGCACCTGTTTTTTCAAGAAAAACTATTGTTGAACGGAGTGGATGTGAAAATTAAACTGACGCGCAGTAAAGATCCTTTCTGTTTAATGGGCAGCGGAACCGAAGGCTTTAAACTGCGCATTCTATCAGCATCCCTTTTTGTGAAGAAAGTACGGGTGGCCCTGAGCGTTCGTCTGGGGCACGCTGAGGCCCTGCTTACCGCTAATGCCAAATACCCCGTGGACCGTGTGGGAATGAAAGTGTTTAGCATTCCTGTGGGCAGCAGGGTCAGTAACCAGGAGAACCTGTTCTTGGGACAGTTACCCAAAATGCTTGTCCTGGGGTTCGTGGATAACGATGCCTTTAGCAGAAGTTACGCTAAAAATCCCTTTCATTTTAAGCATTACGATATTAATTTTGTGGCCTTGTATGTGGACGGTGAGCAGATACCGACCAAGCCTCTGCAACCAGACTTCGAGGCAGGACGCTGCGTGAGAGAAACCATGAATCTGGTACAGACGGCCAGTAAACACATGAAAGATCGTTCTCTGTTAATCGACCGTGAGGAGTTTGCACAGGGTTACACAATGTTTGCCTTTGACCTGTCCCCCAACCAGGAATGCGCTGATCACTATTCCCTGATTAAAACCGGGAACCTGAGAGCAGAAATTCGTTTTGGGAAGACTTTAACCATTACCGTCAATATGATCATGTATGGGGTTTTTGACGTCATAGAGATAAATCAGAGGAGAAATGTTCTGTTTGACTACATCTGAACATGGACACCGGGCAGCTCTCATGTGTCTTATCAACGGACCCTTACACGAAAAAGAATTTCTTAGATGTGTTTCCCTGCGATTAGCTCCCTGGTGGCAAGCTGTCTCAGAGACCCCTAGGTTTGGTGGTCAACACGCATCCACACAACCGACCGGGTGAACACTGGCTTGCCGTGTATCTGGTGGAGCGTAACCTTGGAGAGTTTTTTGACTCATACGGGCATCCCCCAAACAGTGTGTTCTTTCCTAAAAGCATTATGAAATTTTTAAACAAAAATGGCACAGACATTGTGTTTCACAACAGACAATTACAAGACCCCAGCTCCGTCGCCTGCGGCTATTACTGCGTGTTTTTCTTACACCATCATAGCAAGGGTTTATCGGATTTTAAAATTGTATTCTAATGACTTAGTGCAAAACGACCGGATGGTGATGAATTTTGTAAAAAATAAATTTAAATACTTGGCCATGCCTAGCTTTGCTCAAAGCATGTTTCAACAAGCCCAGACATGCGTATCTTGCAACGCTTTTCATAGTCATGTTACCCAATAAAGCACCCCAGGGGAGGGGTTTAAAGACAATTGATGTTTGGCGTGGTTTTTTTAAAAAAACAAAACACAATGACCCAATTCAGAAATGTTTTATTTAAAGCAAAACATTACCAGTTTGAAAAAAAAATAGAACGTGAAAAAGATCACAAACTGAGCCATTCGGCTCTTTTAGCCAATTTTTGTTTTTTAGATGGCAAAAAAGGGGTCACTGTTTCTTGGTCCACACCGGTGTCGGCAATCGAGGCCTTGAGGCATTCCAAAAGATCTCTGTTGGTCGCGTTGCCCATGACGGAAGATGGTATGTTCAGTTCCGCCATGGCATTCATAAACACATCCCATCCTTTAGGTACATGTCTGCTAGGAACAGAGCACGTCTGGGTGACGGCCCTGACTAAGTCGAGCATGTTAGAACCATTAATCACAGAGCCTTTGTACACAAAAGACCCTTTATCGGTCCATGAAGAAATGTTTTTATCTTGGCCCAGCTTATTTAGCAATACTGATGCATTTTTCTTATAATGCTTATTCATGTTATCCAACACGTCCTGAGCAACAGAGTCTGAGGTCTTTGGTGTTTCGGAGGGTTTGGCAGTCACACTCTGTTCCTGGTCTGGTAGAAACAGACTTATTTTTCCTTTGTCCACATCGCTCTGCTTCACGTACGTTGGGTCCCTTTGAAGCACGGTGCTGTAAAGTTTAGCCTTTTCATATTCACCTAAGTCAGTTCTTTGAAGAACAGATTTCATTTCAGCATCCAGTAAGCGTGTTGCGGTCGTTCTGATATTTTCCTCTGCTGGAAGGGGAGTGCTTAATTGCTCCAACTGCCGGCTGGGCACCAGGTACATTTTTTCTGCATACTCCATTATCGATTAGTTAAAAGCCCCATTATCAGAGGGATAGCAAAACTTAACAGGGGTCCGATAAACCCCCCAGACTGCTTCACCAGACGCTTCTTTCTTTTAAGTGAAACCCTTTTATTACACAAAGTTTTTATAAGCGTCTGTTTCTTTTTCAGCACATGCACTTGCTTCTGTGTTAAAGGTACGTTTCCTTTTAAGGTGTTGAGCGCTATTTCTGAGATGGCTGCTACTAGATCGTCAGAGGCCGAGCACAGTATAGCCCTCCTTTGCTGCGGGGACGATTTGCTAAGTAATTTTAAAAGGCCCAGGTTTCTTTTCACGCAGCTAGACATGTTTTCAGTCAGCAACCCCGGCTGTTAAAAAGGGGCCTGCCAATAATTCATCTCTTTTTATACCGGGCTATTGTTCTTTTTAAAGTATAAACTGCCAGCCAGTCTGGAGGGAAAAGACCAGCTCTTAGCTTCTGGGGTGGAAGCATTTAAATCCACCACCAGGTAGCCATAAGGCCTTTTGGTAGCATCCTCAAAAGCTTCTAGAAAGAACTGAGCTTTGCCGGGGTACATTTGCCGAGCGAGTGTAGCAATTTGTAATCTGTCCCTGGGGTTTTTGAACAGAACCATGTACTTTGTGTTTAGGTTAATAGTGCGACTCTTTTTTCCCTGGCAAAATACGTTCTGAACGATATACATAATGCTCAGGTTCCTGTGGTGCACGTACTTGGTAAAGGCTTTCTCGATTTCATCGCTTTCACAAGCAGAGTTCGTCAGATCATCTATGATAATCATGTTCACTTTATTGGTAGGAAACAAACGGTCATTGTCAAAAGCATCAGGCAGCCCCTCCACAACATTGAGAAAGGGGTATTTACAGAGCAGTTCTTTATACAGAGGTTGCCAACAACTGTAACACCCCACAGTATTCTCAGGCGTAACAGACAATGTTTGTTTGGCATTATCCAACACATTTTTTATAAAGTAACTTTTCCCGCAGTTGCTAGGCCCCGCGAGAATTGCAGAAAAGGGGTGTTTCCACCTCGTATCCATTTTTCAAAAGCCGTAGGGCAGGGTTTTAAACCCTTCTCCTAGGACCCTCTTGTTGTAAACGACTTTCTGTGTTTTTTTAAGGGTTTTTGTCTCTATTTGCCACTGATTTTTGTTTCTTACAATAGAGGGTTGCTGCACCTCTATCTTTTTTGAGGGGTTTTCTCGCAGGCCCGTGCAATAGTCCAGGACTAGATCTTTCAAACTGTCAAAGTTGATCTTTTCACAGTTTGCTACGTTCAGGGTAATACCTTTGACCTTCATACAGGCCTTTCCTCCCGACAGCTCATACCCGTATGTTTTGGGGCCTGCCGACACAAACTCGGTGATGTGTTGATCTGGTGGGATCTCACTCGTGAGGTCCCCTAAATAATCCCCCTGAGGGGGATTCTAGGCCCCCTCCCTTTTCACAAATATCACCGAGTCAGGGTCGGGGTACAGGCACCGCTCTTGCAACCCGTCTAGGAGGCTGTATCGTTCTAAGCGGGCATAAGCGGTGGGGAAACAGGCTATGAAAACATTGGTATTGCCAGAGACAGAATAACGGTCTTTTGCGTGCTTCCAAGATACGTACGCTGGTTCATCGTCGATAAACTCACAGGATGAAACCTCATAGTTGGGGGAAAATAGGTACTGAAAGAGTTCGTCGGGGTCTCTCACGATGCTGGTATTGGGTAGGTTGGTTCTTTGGCCGAATTTACCCCACAGAGAATTTAAAAACAGTTTAGCAATTTGGCGTTTAGTGGGGTTTAGCCTGATCTTGTGTTGGAGTAAAAGCACACCTTCTTTCTGGTAGAAATCGTTAGCATACTTATTTTGTTTGTCTTCGTCTGTGCACCAGCTGGGATACCCTGAAGCCACTTGTTTCTGGCGGAGGTGTAATTTTATGTACTGATTTTATGAACTCCGAAAAGAGTTCATCAGATTTTTCACTAAAATGCCAGATTTCATAGATTTTAGCCACCACGTACCCCTTCGCTATGGCTGCGTTCAATTCCACCATGCACCAAGTCCCCAGGATGGCCCTCTCCTCGTCAGCGTGGGTGCACGTCTCCCGCTGCTCGGTTTCCGCGCAGGTTTGGCATAGCGGGAACATAAGCTTGCCGCCCACTCTGACAGGTAACAATGGGAAAATGAGGCCTCGTGGGGGGTACACTTTAACTTTTGCAATTCCAAAATAATTTGCAAGGGGTCCAAATTTGTCATAAACTATATCAGGGTGCCCAGTAGGGTAGTCTTTGGTTTTGTTTACAAAAGGGTACAAGCTGGTAAAATCATAATAGTGGATTTCTTCGCCGGGCTTAGGTTTATAATATAGACGGATGGCGTTCGTCCTTCCCCCAAAAAGAGCATCCCTAGGCATGAGAGGCTGGGGTAACTGGGCTCGGTTTAAAAAGCTCGCAAGCTCCCTGTCTGTTTCTTTCATCACCACCCACTCGTGCTCCCAAAGAGTCCTCACTACAAAACCAAGCCTTTTTAGATAGTCGGTCTTGAGCTTCGTCTTGTAATAAAGAAATCCAAAAGTTGCACCTATCATAGGGTTTTGTGCTTTTTCACAATGACAGGCGACACAGCCGTGAAAAAAACACCCATTAAACTCAAAGGCTGTGTGTACCTCATCAATATTGGCATAACCGTCTAAAAAGTAGGGGCCTACCTGTAGTTCCCCACCCTGTAAAGCATGCCGTATTTGTATATTTTGTTTTTGAGAGATATACAACAGCCACTGGATAGATGGTGTCGAATATCTCTTTTTCTATCTGTGATAGTTGTCTGGAAGGAGAAGAGCTACCGTGTTTGGCTCCAAAAACATAAACCTGTACATAGCCATGCAGACGGATGCCAGCGTTATGTACCGGAATGGATCTATACACAGTTTTATCTCGGTGAATTTACCGGGTTCTCTCTCTACTAGATCGACCTTCTCCGCCATATTCATAAGTTCTTTTCTGTATAGGATACAAGCCTGTCTCAAAATTTTTACATCCTGCTGGCAGTAACATGCAAGCTCTTTCTGCAGGTCAAAAGTCTCAGAGCTGTGGTCTTGATACCAGTCGAGAAACTCTACTTTTTCACCAGGCATCATGCTTTCTACACTGGGCATAGGCCCCACATAATTTTGATTTTCTAAAGTGTTAAAAAAATGTGGAAAATACCCTTTGCAACCTTCAAACTCCATCGCCTGCGGGAGCTTGCTAAGCTTCATGGGCAAGAAGTTTAAAGAGTCTATAAAACGAATGCCAAGGGCCTTAACTTCCACGCACATTAATTTACTACCCTGAGCAATCAATTCTATGCACATCTTTTCCTTCAGTAACTGTCTAACGCAGAAATACGCATCATAACCTTTGGAATTGTGCGCTAGGAATGTGTAGTCCCGGAACTCTTTGCCAATAAAGGTCTTAACAAACATAGAAAGACATTCATGACCCTTAAATTCCCAGGATTTTTCCGACTTTAGGGACATCGCAAAAATGTAATTGGGAGTGTGCAACCCAGTCTCCTGCATGTATTCAAAATCTTAAAAAATATACTTTTCTGATGATTCGGGCTTTCTAAGGCTGCCCGTAAAGCAGAGGTGAACGTCTACATCTCCAATGATCAAACCCTGACACTGCTTACAGCGCCTCCCTTTACACCTGTGCCGCTTGTCCAGGTACGCCTGACACTTATCACACAAAGTTTTAGACAGGCATTCAACTTGGTTTTTTGACGCACAGTTGACATGTCTGTCTAAACACTCTTTGGACCAACAATACAGTTTACAGCTAGGACACCTCCGCTGCACACCCACGTTGTCAGAGCATGTTGCGCTCAAGCAGAGACGGCAACGATACTGCAAGAGTGGTCGTGACTGTACACCGTGTGGCAAAACTCACAGTAATTTTTTGCTCTGAACAACTTTTTCACATCCAGAACCCCATAGTAATGTTCATTGTGCAACAGGATGAAATAAGTCTTAGGGTACACGGGGCCCCCCCGTTTTAAAAAAAACCCAGCCACCTTTCACTGCATACAGCAGCACCTGTATGTTAACTCCTAAATGCTGTTCAAACTTTGCTACGTCACTGAGCAGAACCTTTTTTTGATCTGACCACCCCAGTTTCTCGTGCAACTTTCTCGCCTCTGCTAACAATTCCGCATCCGTAGGTTTATGACTGGCCATGATGGCCAAGAGCCCTCTTGCAAAACATAGATTGGTGCCGGTGTAAGTCAGGTCTACTAAACATTGTCTCTTTTTATGAATAATCTGACTACTAAGGATAGAATTTAAAACTCTTCGAGCGCCCCCACCCCTATTTTTTACAACTGTCACAACGAGGCGCAACATACCATCGAGATGCAATTCTCTATTGCTCTGAAGCAGCTTTGAGGTCTGATTTAAGAAATCCTCAGCGGACAGCTCATCCCTAGTTCTTCTGACCGAAAACAAAGGGTTAGTTAAACAACGGCTCTCTAAACCTAACTGTACGTAATCATCAGGGCCTACCCTACCATTAACGTCATCAAGAACTAGCTGTATCCCTCTGTGTATGGCTTCAACAGCCTGTTGAGCTGAATTTATTTGCTCAAGATGGACAAAATGAAACTCCTCACAATACACCGACCCCCCAAATCTAGGTAATTCATGTTGCCAACTTCTCACTCTCTCCATATACACCTCTGCATTTTCAGGGTTACTTGGGGGTTCCTCTACGGAACCATCAATGGCATCTTCTACATCAGATACTAATTGAGAGTCAGACTCTGAGATGCCTCCGTGAGGGTCATTGGGAGTAGATGGGACCCCGTCTAGAGAGCCCTCTGGGGAATTTTCTAAACCAGAGTCTGATTTTGCCTCCGCATTTTCAGACATGCCAGTTTGAGAGCCTCTGGTAGGGGGCATCTCTTTTTGTTTTTTTTCCCTCATTACCTCTTTAGCCCTTTTTAAAATTTTTACAGCGACCCTGGCCTGGAATTTTTTGGCAGCCATCTGTTTATCCCCCAAGCGCCGTCCGCCCTTTTCTTTACACATGAGCTGATGTGCACCCTTGAGGGTACCCCTTTCCGCACCTAGTCATGCCTGATCAGAGCCACCCTTTCCAGCCCCCCTTTCTTTTAGGCCCCTTGAGGATTCAGCATCCATCAGTTTTCTGAACAAAGCGTTGTATTTTTTCCAAATCTTTTTAGAATGCCATAGTTTTAGACCCCCCGAGGATACAGCGTCCATCAGTTTTCTGAATGAAGCATCAAACTGTTCCCAAATACTAGATATGGGGCATCTGTGACAAGCTTATGGTTTTGGGAGAATGGCTTGTCAGTCCTTAGCTTTTTATTCACAACCCCTAGAGCGCCTGCTCTGGGTTTGTGAAAGTGTGTGTTTCTGCACACATTCAGAGCCCCTAGAGCGCCTACTCCGGGTTTGTGAATGTGGACGTTTTCGCTCACAGTTTTCTCAGGGCTTGGTGTGGTGGTGGCCACTGAGGAACTGGAGTTGTGTTTGCATGGCTGCAATACCTTGGCATCGCAGGTGTTTTCAATCCTTGGTTTTTTTATTCACAACCCCTAGAGTGCCCGCTCCGGGTTTTTAAATGTGGGTGTTTTTGCTCACAGTTTTCTCAGGGCTTGGCGTGGCGGTGGCCGCTGAGGAATTGGAGTTGTGTTTGCAGGGGCGTTTTTTACCAGAGTGTTTTGTTTTGTCCTTGGGTTTGACGTAAATGAGGTTTGGACTGGGCTGATGCTTCATCTGCACGCTTGTGCTGTTTTGCGTTGTTAAAGGTCTCAAAGCAGATTCCTGGTTCTTTGGTGGTTCTCGGGGAGGGGTCCTTGTAGCTCCCACTACAGCCTTGTCAGAAGGGCTGCATATGCCTGATTGGGGCAGGGGGAAAAAAAAGCATTTTACAAAAACGTAACTTTGCCAGCTTTCTCACCCACACCTATGTATGTACTTAAAATACAAAACCTCATAAATTAACCAGACTAATAAGCAAAATATATTTACCTGGCTTCATCCATCCATCTGTCACTGATACTTGTGAATTTTTCTTTTCAGTTGTCTCTTTCCTTTTTCTTTTGAGCATTTTTACCCGCTCATGTTTTGACCGTGCCGTAAAGCAAACAACATTCTAATAAAACACATGAAACTGTCTAGTAAACTTTAAAATAAAATAAAAAATATCCATTAGGGTGTTTTTTCTATTTAAAAAAAGTCATAGCTTTAAAACAGAATAATCCATTTCAGGCTGTACAACAAACACAGGTTTTGAGTTTATTTCTACCACTTTGAAAACAACCCCCACAAATATTTTTTTAAAAAAATATATCTCATTTTGCAAAGTAAAAACCCTGTTAATTGGAAACACACCATCACCATCAGTTTGTAGACATATACTTTTTAAAAACCACCTATGTTTTACACACACACACACACACACAGAGTTTAAAACACTGTTTGCAAGAAAATACTTTTCAATAAACCCACAAGCTTTTAAAAAGACCCCTGGTTGTTCTGTCCCCCGCCCTGCCCCAGCCATGTGTGCCTCGGGTCTTTGGGGTAAAAAACAAGCCAAAATGTTAGTTAGTATTAGCTCCCAAATCCCTCTTCAACCTATGTAATACCTGAAGTTATTAAGCACAACTACAGTCAAAAATGGTTTTTACCTTGGCCTGGTGATGAACTGCAACTTAAAGTTACTAGCTCCATGCTAAACAGATCACACTGCAATAAAGATAGGCACCATTATTTACGAAGACAGCATGGCCAAAGGATGGCATTATATAATATATATATATTAGTTAAAAAAAACAGGGAACATACCTCCACTTGCAGTCCAGCAGCAATTCAAGAGAGTTTCAGTTGAAATAGACAGTTTCCAAGCTACCTGAGTTGTTTTTTTTTTTAACACCACCCTAACTCTTTTGTTTCAAAATAGTTACCAGGTTGATTGGATCACCCCTTCCTAGCATTCCCTTTTGTGATCGGGGGTGGGGAATAAGTTTTCTGCAAAACTGGGCTGCTTTTCTGTTTTTTTCTTTTTTAAGTTCAAATACTTTTTGGTATTTTTTCCCCCAGTAGGGCCTTCTTACAGTAACCATTTCAAGTGAGGGGCCCTTTGCAGATATCAATGAATGTCCTGGAGCTTGTGTTTGTTTTTAAAAACATGTTTCTTTCATGCTCAAAGTTTGGTGAGGCGGGGGTGCTTTCTAGAAAAAGTGCCCCATGGCCTTCAACCAACTCCTGGGCCATATTTAAACTGGCCTATAGCGTTCCACCAACAACATGGGTTATATTTAAACTGTCCAATAGCATCTGTGAACTCCTGGGGTTTTATTTCATTTCATATTAATCAGAACTCACCATCCTCACCCACCCACCTCCCTTACTATGGGTGCACCCCCATCAAAATTAACCCTATGGCAACAAGGGTGAGTAATCACAGTGAGGGGCATGGTTAAACCCATTCAGTTCAACAGAATAAGTCAGCTCTATTGTACTCAACCACATGTCTGAACCATCCCTGTTTGTTTTATCATAAACACATTTTTAGGATATTTTTCCCCCTCCCACAACATACACTTCAGTTGTTTTTTTTTTGCTATAAATGGGTCTCTCTTACACAAAAGACACAAGAGCTAGGTTCTCACAAACAATTTTTTTTTATTTAAAAGACATACAGCTCCTTGAAAACAAACCAAGATGCTCCATTAAAAAAGAAAGGAAAAAGAAAAAACTTTAACCTCCCTTAAGGGCCAGACACCTTTTAACAGAAATACAGATAGTCACAAAGCCCTTTTCAATAGATTTTTTTTTTAAATTTACAGCTACCAAGTTTTATATCACATGTTTGGCCCCTCACCATTTTCTAACTTAATCCTTTTAGATTTCTTACAAATAGCCTTTTTCTTAAGCAGGGTTCTGTAACTTTTTGTGCGGACCAGATGGTCAATATAATGCTCTAAGCAGGCATCTTCCGGTTTGGTCATTTTCTTTAAAACATGGTCAGGGTCTCCACTGAATTGCACAGCATTTATCAAGGTCACCCCTTGTGCTAAATGTTCTTGGGTTAGGCACAGACATTGCATAGCATAGCCTATGGCAATAACAGTGTTTAATAAGCTTTCCAAACACAGCTCAGCACACAGGCCCCGGAGCTTGCAGTTTATATCCACTAAAGTCCAAGTCACACCGTCATGGTGCCGCTGGCCTGGTGCATCTATGACACAGCCCTCACAATCTTCAAAAAGCTTTTCCCTAAGACAGTGATTAAGAACAGAATAAACAGCAACACGTACAATAGTCTGCATGACTTTTTTACACTCACGACGTGGCACTGGCTCAGTCAGTTCCATGCCAAGTCTCCTCCTAAACTCCTCATAGCCGTCATCCTCGGAGGCCTCTTCAACATTTTGTATCGGCGTTGAGCAAAAACAAGGTGGGCCCGGTTCATCTTCACTACTTGGTGCAACACTGTCCAGGGTCTCCGGGTCCTCTAGAAAGGCATCGTCGAACTGTCGAGAGATTTTTTTTTTTTTTTTAGAAAAGAAACAGCGTAAGCACCCCACTGCTTGGTTTTTGATTTACACAATCCCTGGTTCCTAGCCCCATTACACCCCCAAACTCGACCGTCACCTCTTAAGCATTCATTTACCTGAGAGTTGTCTCTTCCATTCATCTTGTCCACTAGTGACTTCCCCGAGCTGCGATCACCTTCCTCCTCCAGGGGGGTGGACAACAAGAGGCCATCACGCTCATCGCGGGGCCCCACATGTGGCTGGGTTTCAGGGTCCGGGGTATCCATCAATGGCTGGGCCAAAGGGCTCCCCTCAATCGCCCCCTCCTCCTCCTCAGAACTGTCGCTGATGTAGTTCTTTCTCTGCGGTTTGTCGAAGGCCCTCAGGGCTAAAACAAAGTCTGAAGTTCTCACAGGGATGGTGAAGGAGTCCATGTTTCCATGATTTCTAAAACACGCGCTCTTGGTAAAAGACAGGCTCTTCTGCCCGACGCTGGGCCTTATGGGGTGATGGTGCTGCACTCTGATTGGCAGAGGGGTCACATGCCCCTCTTCTGGGCGGTTCACACCATCCCAGAACCTGCCCTATTTTGGTCAAATCTGCTCTCGGGACGGCCTGATTGGTAGAGGTTGGTGGGAGGAGTTGTTAGAGGGGTCACACGAATGATTTCCGGATGGGTCACCCCTGCCCCGGAACTCATCCTGATTGGTCAAATCTCCTCTTCGGGAGGTCCTACAGGGGCGAAACCCCTCTTGATGGGTAGAGGGTTGGGGACGGAGTTGTTAGAGGGGTCACAAGAGTTACCAAAAGCAACTACAGCATTTGCTCAAGAAACTTCCTGAAAAAGCACAAGAACAAATCCGCACAGACACACCCCTGGAACCCCGACCTGGGATATTCTATCTACTACCCAAGATCCATAAACCTGGAAATCCTGGGCGCCCCATCATCTCAGACATTGGCACCCTGACAGCAGGATTGTCTGGCTATGTAGACTCCCTCCTCAGGCCCTATGCTACCAGCACTCCCAGCTACCTTCGAGACACCACTGACTTCCTGAGGAAACTACAATCCATCGGTGATCTTCCTGATAACACCATCCTGGCCACTATGGATGTAGAAGCCCTCTACACCAACATTCCACACAAAGATGGACTACAAGTCGTCAAGAACACTATCCCCGATAATGTCACGGCTAATCTGGTGGCTGAACTTTGTGACTTTGTCCTTACCCATAACTATTTTACATTTGGGGACAATGTATACCTTCAGATCAGCGGCACTGCTATGGGTACCTGCATGGCCCCACAGTATGCCAACATTTTTATGGCTGACTTAGAACAACGCTTCCTCAGCTCTCGTCCCCTAATGCCCCTACTCTACTTGCGCTATATTGATGACATCTTCATCATCTGGACACATGGAAAAGAAGCCCTTGAGGAATTCCACCATGATTTCAACAATTTCCATCCCACCATCAACCTCAGACTGGTCCAGTCCACCCACACAAGAGATCCACTTCCTGGACACTACAGTGCTAATAAACAACGGTCACATAAACACCACCCTATACCGGAAACCTACTGACCGCTATTCCTACCTACATGCCTCCAGCTTTCACCCTGACCACACCACACGATCCATCGTCTATAGCCAAGCTCTGCGATACAACCGCATTTGCTCCAACCCCTCAGACAGAGACAAACACCTACAAGATCTCTATCAAGCATTCTTACAACTACAATACCCACCTGCGGAAGTGAAGAAACAGATTGATAGAGCCAGAAGAGTTCCCAGAAGTTACCTACTACAGGACAGGCCTAACAAAGAAAATAACAGAACGCCACTAGCCGTCACCTTCAGTCCCCAACTAAAACCCCTCCAACGCATTATTAAGGATCTACAACCTATCCTGAAGGATGACCCAACACTCTCACAAATCTTGGGAGACAGGCCAGTCCTTGCCTACAGACAGCCCCGCAACCTGAAGCAAATACTCACCAACAACCACATACCACACAACAGAACCACTAACCCAGGAACCTATCCTTGCAACAAAGCCCGTTGCAATTGTGCCCACATATCTATTCGGGGACACCATCAAAGGGCCTAATAACATCAGCCACACTATCAGAGGCTTGTTCACCTGCACATCCACCAATGTGATATATGCCATCATGTGCCAGCAATGCCCCTCTGCCATGTACATTGGTCAAACTGGACAATCTCTACATAAAAGAATAAATGGACACAAATCAGATGTCCAGAATTATAACATTCATAAACCAGTCGGAGAACACTTCAATCTCTCTGGTCACGCAATCACAGACATGAAGGTCGCTATCTTACAACAAAAAAACTTCAAATCCAGACATGGTTTCCACGGTATGCATCCGATGAAGTGAGCTGTAGCTCACGAAAGCTCATGCTCAAATAAATTGGTTAGTCTCTAAGGTGCCACAAGTCCTCCTTTTCTTTTTGCGAATACAGACTAACACGGCTGTTACTCTGAAACCTGTCAATTTTATTTGTTGCCTGGGCTCTGATATGCTCAGCTTGTGTCCCAGCGGGAGCTCCAAACTCTCTCACTCTAAACTGGAGAGGAGGTTTAAGATTGTAGCAAGGGTGGTGGAAGGTCACTACGAAGGGCACTTGCTTCGGGGAAAGTGGAAAATATTAAATGTTTCCTCTGATTAACTCTGTCCTGGCTGATTCTGCTGCGGCTCTGCACTTTTTTTTTACTTCTACCTTGGCTCAACCTGCTGGGGTGTGGAGCTGGGAACCCTCAGGCTAAGCAAGAACATTAGTGACAACCCTGATAATAAAGGTAAGAACGGCACACACTAACAATGCCCCCTGCCCAGCACAGAATAGGAAAATCTCCCTAAGCGTGGGATTGTTAGGAACTCTGTTATGGTTTGATATAGTACATATGTTTCTGCTGAGGAGGTTAGTGCTAATATGTTATTTTACAACATAGTAGCTATTAGCTTTTACCAAGGAAAATTTGCATTCATGGGGCTCTATTTTTACTACTTCATTTTACCCCTAGTTCTACCCCTAGTTTATTCAGAAGCCAAGAAAAAAAATACAGCTCCTTGACTTTTAGCCTCTTTGATACCAACAAGCTGAGACTTCATCTTAATTCCAGTAGTCTCTGAATATGGAGTTACCTCTGCTCTGTTTCAAAAGGCCAGTGTTTGTAAATTCATAGCAAAAGAAATTAGTTGGTAAGTGCTTTTAACTTTTGTGAAAGCCTTAAGTTTGCTTGTGTTTTATTTGTGGGTTTGCACTATTTCCTATTAATTCGCAAGTCAGCAACTGCTAGGATTTTGTGAAAAATCATAATTAATTCCAAAAGTTTCCCAGAATTCAGGTCTGGATGATTATTCACACCAAGAAGTTCATTATTCACTGTTATGCTCTTATTTGAAAATAGTTAAGCCATCATATCAGGGAGTAATAACAATACCAAGTCCAAAGCCCAGTCCACCAGTTAGAACAGAGATCACAAACACCCCCTGGACTGAAAAATATCTACATGAATCTGAATATTTGCAAATGACGTATGCTCTTCGTGAAAATCAGGATTATTTTGGAAGTTTTTTGCTAAAGAAGCCAGGGATTACATTTGAAATGAATATTAATTATAATTAATAGTTTAACCAGCTTTAGTTTGCAACCATTTTCAATGTCATCAGTTTAATATCAGCACTATCACATTTCTTCTATCTTGGTGTATTCATCGATTATGATTTTCAGACTTAATTTTGAATGAAAATCTCAATGTCATCATGGCATTCAGTTCACTGTTTGTTTCACACAAGACAATGAGGCAGATCCTTAGCTCCACTGAATAGAGCCATGACAATTTAAACCATCTGAGGACATGCCCCAGTTTATTTTGTGGTCAGTGGATTCAGAAATGTCAAGATAGGGCATTCATTCACAAGCAACAAAATGTGGCTTCTGAATTCTTGCCATAAACAACTGCTTATAGACAACTTTCCATCTTTGCAAAGATTTTAAGTGATTACAAGACATAAGGCATAAAAGTCAGAATTGGTTACAAAGGAAATAAAAAGGTAAAGCTGCAAGTTAACACCTAAATGAATGAATGAATCTCTCTCACACCATAAGGTGTAACAGTTCACAGGCTGGTTTCAGAGTAGCAGCCGTGTTAGTCTGTATTCACAAAAAGAAAAGGAGTACTTGTGGCACCTTAGAGACTAACCAATTTATTTGAGCATAAGCTTTCGTGAGCTACAGGCTGGATTCCTTTCCAGGCAGGGACACATTCCCCCTTCCTCTTGCACAAGTTGAATGTGCTTCAGGTATTCACTGATGTCATGAGAAGAGACATGGGAGGAGAAGGGGGGGTCATGTGAAGGTCATTGTCTCATTTTTATACACTCCTCTGTTTGACGATTACCCCCTGCCAGGGCGTAGACAAACAGTGCCCTTTGTATGGGAGATTCAAACTGTATCTGGGATTAAATGTAAATTTCTTATTTACACCTTCATGTTGCTGAAGAATGGCTGCTTAAATAAGCGACAGCCCACATGACTTTGTTGATACCTGTCTGGGGTTGCCTGTGTGTCTTTGTTTCTAAGAATTGGTTTGTGGCTGTTACCCAGGCTTACAACATATTTCAGTAATAATCACATGGTTTTTTCAACATCTACATTAGAAGGCAAATGGCACATTGGGCTGTATTGGTAGGAGCATTGCCAGCAGATCACGGGAAGTGATTATTCCCCTCTATTTGGCACTGGTGAGGCCACATCTGGAGTATTGTGTCCAGTTTTGGGGCCTCCACTACAGACAGGATGTGGGGAGACAGTCCAGCAGAGGGCAACAAAAATCATTATTGGGCTGGTTCACATGACTTACCAGGCAAGGCTGGGGGAACTGCGATTATTTAGTCTGCAGAAGAGAAGAGTGAGGGGGGATTTGATAGCAGCCTTCAACTACCTGAAAGGGGCTTCCAAAGAAGATGGAGCTCGGCTGTTCCCAGTGGTGGTAGATGAGAGAACAAGGCGCAATGACCTCAAGTTGTAGTTGGGCATTGGAGTGGTTACCTAGGAGGGTGGTGGATTCTCCAACCTTGGAGGTTTTTACGGCCCAGTTTGACAAACCCCTTGCTGGGATGATTTAGTCCTGCTTTGAGCAGGGGCTTGGACTAGATGGCCTCCTGAGGTCCCTTCCAACCCTAATCTTCTATGATTCTATGCTTGGATACATCCCCACCAGACACATGGAGCCCCCACTCAGCAGTGGTAGAGCGGAGGGCCCTGGAGAAATGGGAAGGTGTAGGTCAGGTGTGCACCAGGCTGCTTTTCTGCAGCACACGTGGCATTTGTTCTCCATTTCCCTCAGGCTGGCTGTGTTTCATGCCACAGGCTGCAGGTGAATCACCTCCCCCTCTGCCTTTGATCCCATTGCGACCTAAGTCCTGCTGTGTGAGAAATCTTTTCCTACTGTGTTTTGGCAGACTCTGCTTAGTGCAGTGAGAGACTGTGTCAGAGGAATAAACCTAACTGGGAAGCAAAAGCCCACAGCTATGTCCAGTAATGTCAGTGTGGAGAATGCTGAAAGACAAAACCTCAAGTACTTGTGTTTGGCCTCGTGCTTTCAAACTGACTGCATCCCCAGAGCACTCATGTGTCATATTAGATCACAATCTTACGACAATTAGCGATAGGAGGACATTAATACAGCATGAAAATATGGATGAGATATTTGTTAGAAAATGCTTGCAAAATTCATTTAATTCATTATTCAGATTTAAAGTGGGAGAACAATAGTGGGAATAACTGGATAATGAAATATCGTAAAATTAACTATTTTATTAATAATATTCTAAGCAAATTATGCCACTAGCTCTGTCTGCTCTTATGAGTTGCATAGCAAAACGTGGAAATAAATGCACATGAATAAAAGCACTGAGTCAGTTTGCTTTTGTCTGTGAGGTCATATGCAGCATTGTGAACTCTCCTGATTTTATGCTGTTCGGGGGTATTCTTAACGCCCCAGCACTTGGACTCAAAAGATTGCACGAAATCTCAGTTCTCATTTAAAAAAAAGTAAGTTTCTAGCACCCATAACTGTAGAATAAAGCTAAAAATCCAAAGAACAGTTTAGTTTAAAGGCTCAGAATGCAAAATTGTATTTTTAAAAGCTCATTGTGTTTTTAATCCATTCTCATGATTTTTGAAAACCCGTGGTTGGTGATAGTGCATATTAGTTGTCACACATCATCAGTCACATGACTGCCATGTCTCACTGAAGATGTCCCTGCCTCCTGGACGTTTCATGAATTTTATCTTGAAGGATTCATTTCAAAATTCAGACCTAAAATTCCACATTTGGAGGGGGGAGTGATGAAAGTGTTTGCGGGGTTTTCTTCACTATTTTTTATTCTCCAGTTTAAAAAGCAAAGTCATTCAGATCCGGCTTCAGCAAAGTGCCTGATTAAGTTCCATTGACTTCGGTGATTAGGTACTTTGCCACAGCGGGGCCCTAAGTAGGGAGCAGAAACAATCCCATGGGATTGAGGTGACCGATCACACAGAGTGCAGGTTACGAACCCCCACCACACACACAGTTTGAACCTTCTTTGGCCAGTCTGTTCACCAAATCCAAATAAACGCTGTATTGGAAGAAAAGCAGGATCCATTCCCAAGTGGTTCATTGACCAGAAAACAGGCCACATTCATAAGGAGTGCTTCCCAGAATGAATCATATGATCATCTCTGCTACCCGCTGTCCATTGATGCAGCTCTGGATGGGTGATTGACTGTGGCTTTATCACTCATACAGCCTCGCCGGGATGTTTGGAATCCCGTCTTCCTGTCACGCTGAGAGGAAGTCACACCGATACCGGCCTACACGTTTGAGGCTGGTGAAGCTGAGGCATTCACAGGCTACTGAAGGGCTGACAGAACATTAACATATCACTTGAAATGCAAGCAGAGCTTCTTCTTGTGCTGTCTATCAAAAAGACCATTTAGAATGTGTCTGACTCATCTGGGAGAATAGGATATTTCAGGCCATATGATTACCAACATGCTTTTTGCCTGAGAGGTTAAAGACGAGGGAAATCCTGAGTCAACTGAGCCTGTGGCAAAACTCCCCATTGGCTTTAATGGGGACAGGCTGGACCCCATGGTACAGGTGAAGTATGGTGCGAGCAGCTCTGAGCGCTGCGATCTGCCAGGTCTGCACCTGAATGTCTTTGCCATAATGTACTGAGGCTTGCTGTTCTACAAGGACCTGAGAGATCAGCAGCTGCATTTCTGTGATTTATTTTGGACCCAGAGGATCTAACCACCTGCACTCTGTACTAAAATATTCTTTTTGTTAATCTAGCTAATCTAACTTCTATTCAGCCTGCTCCCTAGAGGCACCTTAGCAACTCACATGGTTGGATCTAGCCATGCCAGCGGTGCTTTCGGAATTTTTAAGCAATCTAATATGTCTTAGTGACTTCAGTCATCTACGGTTGCCTGGCTGGAAAGACCTTGTCCCTGGCACCTCTCTCTGGTCCCCCCTTACTCCCATGCCCCTCCCCAGTCCTCCTGGTCCCTAACACACACATTTTTAATGCAGAGTTTATTAGCTTGTCTCCATTTGTAGCTCTCTCTCCTTTAATTGTTTCACTAGCTAGTTCTGGGATGTGGCCTGTGTGGATTTCCACCCTCTTTGAAGAGCCCTTGCACGCAGTCAGTACTGGTTATTAACGCTACCTGCCGTGATTCAAAAGCATGAGCACCATCCTCAGGCCAGACTTCTATGAAGCAGGCCACAAATCCCATGCTGGTTTGAGTTTTATACTTGGATTTCACCAACCACTTATCAAGTGTAAACTCCTCAGGCACCATAACACCCTAAACCTGGAGTCACAGTCTCCTTGGGCACTCTGATCGGTTGCACCACCCAGGCGAGCCTGCTTTGTGATAGACGCTCCCTTACACCAAGAATCAAAGCAATATTCACGTTACTCCCAAAGAACCAGTCACTTACTCCTGGTCAACTGCACTTTTGATCTCACACCAAAGACAAGGATTGTATACAATCCTATAATAAACTACATACAGATTTATGAATAGGAAAAGGAAACAAGTGAGTTATTTACAAGGTTAAAACAGGTAAATGTGCACACAAATGAGTTAAAATCTTAAGTTTCAAAAGGTAATAGAAGCTTCCATAATAAGCAAGCTCTATGTGGACTTTAGGGCTAACCAGGATGAAAAGCTGGGAATTGCTTGCTTATGCCTAGAAACCTTGCTCCTAGAGTCCAAGAAGCACAGAGATAATCAATTCTTCCTGTTTAGGAGTTTTTGTCCCCCTCTTGCCTTGTGATCTGAGCTGCATACTCAGCTGATGAAAGGAATTTGCTTGCATGACTCATCTTCATGACGGGCGGGGAGAGCAAAACAACAAATTTTTTTATCTTTAATGTCCCACAAGAGTTCATCTGATGTTGACAGACGTTTTCTGTTGGGAAGGATGTAAGACCTTCTGTTGCAGCTCAGCCCTTCACACTAATTAATCTCTTTTATGTCTGGTGATTTATACAGTCACAGAAGTTTATAGTACAACCACTCAAATATTACCTTACAGTATGGGATACTGATGTTATAAATGAGATCAAAGCCTAATACCTATTTTAACAAATTTAACACACAGGAGAGCCAGACTGACACCAGCTATGCATTTGTCAGTGGTCAATTGAGACATGAGGATGTTGGCATGAGCTGGCACCTGATCTGCCAGTGTCACACTTGGAAATAGACTTGTGCTTTCAATGACCAAGATTTAGTTCTTCGTCACACATTTCACATGTTAAAGAGCTAGCTATAGAGGGACCCCCCCATTTCTCCTTCCTTGCCCTGTGCACAGTACCGGTAGATCAGTGAACAGTTATTACAGTTGTTTGACAAGAGGCTGGTGGTCAGACACTGGAATGGAAAAACGACTGTAGATGTCACAAATTCAAATGTTTAATCTATTCCTCTATCTTCTGCATCATCCCCAGTAACTTTAACATCAGGGCTGGAGATTTATAGTCTGGGAAGTTTTCCCTTGGTACAGCAAAGTCCTTCGCATGTCCTGTAATACAATAAAATGTAACCCACCCCCCCCATGCCACAGGGATTAATGATAGAGGATTACACAGCAGGATAAAACAGGTGCCATTATTCTCTTGGGATATTCAAGTATAGATGTGGACTTCAGCATTCTGCTATATTTTAAGGATCCAAATTAAGAGCCCTGTAGAATGGTGTACTTTATCTATTCTCTGAACAAGGACAGCACATGCAGCAGGAGTGCAAGGTGCAACAGTAAAAGGCCACACCAATATTCAAATAGTTTAGTACAAGATCTGTCTCTAATGGGGACGAGGTTGCTTCACTTGTTACTTCAAGCGCTTCATAAAAGGGAAGAATCCATCATAGCACTCTCACTTTAAATCTGAATAACGAATTAAATGAATTTTGCAAACATTTTCTAATAAATATCTCATTCATATTTTCACGCTGTATTAATGTCCTCCTATCGCTAATTGTCGTAAGATTGTGATCTAATATGACACATGAGTGCTCTGGGGATGCAGTCAGTTGGAAGGGACCTCAGGAGGTCATCTAGTCCAACCCCCTGCTCAAAGCAGGACCAATCCCCAACTAAATCATCCCAGCCAGGGCTTTGTCAAGGGCTTTTTTTAGTGGGGCTCAGCTTGGGTAGGTACATGCCCGGGCATGATACTGGCACTTCTCTGAGCTATTCATTCGCCTGCCCCTCATGGGTACCACTGGCCATTCAGAGCCTGCAGTGTCAAAGTCCTGGAGTGTAGCTTAAACTAGGGTGAAAAAGTCTTGGCCCAGGTAATTGCCTTGCCAGCACGGGGAGCACCACTGACCAGGGGAAGGGTAGAGGTTGCCACTGCCACCAATGGGGAATAGGAGCTGGAACCAGGGCCCTTTTCCTGCCAACAGCAGGGGGCAGGTTGGGGGAATGAGTGAGCGGAGCTGCTGCACACCTGCAGATTCTCTGGCGCACCACAGCACCCCCTGCAGTTCTTCTGTGTGGAAGAGCAGCCCAGGAAAGGCAACACTCCAGCCCTGGATCAACACAGCTGCTATGGGAGCCAAGGACAGGAGATTACACCCCAAAGGTGGGACTTGAGCTGCCCAGTGGAGACATTCAGCCCTAGGTGCAGAGCAGGCAAAGCCCCAATCATCACCCTTCCTTGCAGGTTCCCACCAGACAGAGCAGCATTCATTTGCTGCCAGGGCCGGCTCTAGGCATCAGCAAACCAAGTACGTCCTTGGGGCAGGGCTTTGTCAAGGGGTGGCACTCTGGCCCGCCCCCCCCCTTTTTTTTTGCTTCTGAGGCACTCCGGTGCTTGAGTCGGCAAAAAACCTAGAGCCGGCCCTGTTGCTGTCCACTCTCTGATGGGTGAAATTCAACCCTATTCTGTTTTGTTTACATGCAGAGATCCTTATCTGCTGTGGTGGCCCCTGTTCAGGACCAGATTATCTGAGCATGCTGCAGGCAGGACCTAGGTGATGGGCACAGCTTCTGAGAGTACCACCTCCTTTTAGCTCATTTGTCCCCTGCTCTGCACGGTCAGCGAAGTACATGTGGATTAAGGCCAATATCTGGGTGAGTGGGGTCCTCTTTCCTGTGACCCCCAGTGCTTTCTTCTACTTCACAGGGAGGAAAGAAATGTTGTTACCAAGAATTTCCCACTGTGGACAGTTCTCTCCTTTCCTGTTGGTTGAAGAGCAGGCCTCTGGGCTTGGGGTCGTCTCTGAAGAAACCATGACACAAATGAAGCTTCTGGTTAATGCTAAGGAGCAAGGAATACTAATGCTACATCTATGCTTGGTCTCCATCACTGCGGTAGCTGAGTGCCTCGCAGTCTTTAATGTATTTATCCTTGCAACGTTATGTTATAACTGAGTCCCCAAGAAAGACTGGTCCAAGGTCACGCAGGACAGCAGAGGCGGAGCAGGAAATTGAATCAAGTCCACCATCTCGGAGGTAAGCACCCTACTCACAGCACCACCCACCCTCAAATCTCAGTCAACTGGGGTTAGTCATTTTATTAGTTACCCATAAGTGATAAACTCACAGAGGATTAGTCAGTTCTGGAGCAACTAGCTGAGCTCTAAGGATAGTCATTTGCCTTATTCCTGTAACAGCATCAAATGAATTTTGCCGCTGTGTATAATAGCCACAGAGCAGATCACAGAGCAGAGAGAGAAGGAAGAGATGGTAACAGTCTGCTGTTTTATAACACTTCCAAGGAAGTTCCTATTGCGTTTATTTCTCACTGTAAAAGTCCCTATGATAGCAGCAGGAGCAGGGGGCTGCCATTATTATTCATATTTAATCATTGCAGGGAACATTTTTGTTGCTACAGACAATTAAAAGGTTTTCGAATTGAGGAGGAACCAGCTCTAAGGAGGATGTAATTTTCACAGCCCCCGTCAAAGAAGCCCAAATGGTCATTTGGAGCCCCTTGCCTTGGGACTTTTAAAAGGTAAACTACTCCTAGGGAGCAGGGCAGGGCTTCTGTCCCCATTTTACAGCTGAGGGGCGGAGAGAGTCAATGACTTTTCCAAGGTTACACAAGGAAACTGTTGCAGAACTTGGAACAAAACCCAACTTTGCTTACCGACCACTAACCAGCAGCAGAGGGGAACTGAGAGGATGAGCCAATATTCCTTTGTGAGCACTGACTTCCTGACGCTACGCACTAATCAAGGGTACACCGGGATCTTGAGGTTTGTGGAAGGGAAGGACCAAACACTCCAGCTAGCTCTGTCCCCTGAACATGTCCCCCCTGCATATTTGTCTTCCCACAGAAGCTGTGCCTAGTTCTAAATGCCCCCAAGCCCCCAGCTCTGGGAGTTCCACTCCGACTCGACTATGATTATTCCCTTGATCCTCATAGCTGGGCTGGTAAACAGACTGATAGACAAACCCAGAGAGCTTGTGCAATCAGGTGCAAAAACAGGGGAGAAAGAATAGTTCAAATAAGAATCCTACACAATATTTCCCACTGTATCCCATAACTTCAGGAACCAATGAACTGACAGCAAAGCGAGTGGGGGCAGACCTTCTCTTAGAAGGCTTAATAAAATAAATCCATACAAACTAATACAAATTACCCTGGAGACAGCTGTTTAAAACAATCCCCATTCCACCTTTCTGCACATGAACGTCTCCCTAGCAGTGGGAGGGGATTGGCCTCTGCAGGCACGCAGCCATGTGACTGATGGGAAAATAAATCACTTTGGCACACGCCCCATGCACAGTTGCTTTTCATGTCTACGGTTCTTTGTGTTTGTTTTGAGGAGCTGACCGACTCCATTTAGTGGGAACAGAGACCATGGACTTCAAGAGGCTCCAAGACGGCTGAAAGTCTTTATCCCAGTGAGGGACAGCATGATGGAAAAGTCCTGGTGCAGGTTACCTGGCCCTGGAAATTACACATCTCCTGGTGTTTTGGTTTTGGGACAGTCTTAAGGTTGAACAGCAAACCATGCAGAAGTTTGCAAGGGGATAGGGAGACAGAAAAATCAACGCATGTTCTTTGATGCTGCACACACCAACACCTGGTTATGGAGGAGGGTGCATGGTACTGCTCATCAGACGCCGGTGAGAGTCCACTGGGAGACCTTGCACAATTTTGCACGCCCGGGATCAGAATGATGTACAAAAAAGTAGAGAGTTCAAAGAGCAAGGACGAACTGTATGATTAGTATTCAGGGCTCAACTAATTGCCAAGATAGTGAGAGATGCAGCCCCACCTGGAGAAGTGGTGATAGACAAATAGATGGGAAGGGCATGAGGTGACATTACCAGTTCACACACATCCGATGAAGTGAGCTGTAGCTCACGAAAGCTTATGCTCAAATAAATTGGTTAGTCTCTAAGGTGCCACAAGTCCTCCTTTTCTTTTTACACATTTCACAGGCTTCCTATTGAATGTTACTATTGGCCACCAGCCACGCCTGTCACAACAAACATTTTGGACCAACCCCTGCCCCACCTGCCCCCTGTTTTAGTCCCTGGGGTGCGATTTCACTAATGAACATAGAGCTGATTTCAGTGTGGTGCTATCAGACTGATTTGTGCCCCAGGGATGCCCTGGAGATCTCCCCTGCCTGCCTGGGAAGGGTCAGCTGTCTCCACAGCTCTGTCCCTAGGCTCCATGGGACTGTCTGGGGAGGGAGCAAGATGGGGGAACTGGAACATCTTCCTCCTTGCAACCAGTGAGGCATCTGCTGAGAAGCTGCAGCAGCCTGAGATTGTGTTAAGAGGAGGCCCCTGCAACATGGGGCAATACAGACGGGAGTACCCAGGTCCTGCTGCTGTAAGTGGACCATGGAGTCCCCAGGAAGGGAGGTGTCCGGTTTTCAACAGACCACCCTCCCCAGCCTGGTGCGAGTGAGTGAGTGAGTGAGGGTGGAGGAGAGGGAGCGATGGAGGGAAGAGGGATGGAGTGAGCGGGGTGAGGCATTGGAGAAGGAGCGGGGCAAGGGTGTTTGGTTTTGTGCGATTAGAAAGTTGGCAACCCTAGGATCCTCTGAGATCCACAGGTCCTGGAGATTCTCCTGCTCTTGTAGGAAGAATTCAGAGGAAGGCCTGGATTTTCCATTCCCCTCTGTGGGTGTTTCTCCAGCAGGGGATGGTTTGGGCTCTAGTGTTTACATCTTGCTGCCGAAACGGGAGTCACTAGCAGCCAGTATCTGCTTCACAGCACTCCATGGGACGCGTTTCTTGAACTTTCTTCCCAGGCATTCAAGTACATGACATCAGAACAGAAAGCATCAGAAATAGAGAAAAAGAAAGTCATTTTCATTGAGAGGGATGGCGCTTTCTTTCTTTCTTTCTTTCTTTCTTTCTTTCTTTCTTTCTTTCTTTCTTTCTTTCTTTCTTTCTTTCTTTCTTTCCCTTGTTTGTGAAACTTTTTTTAAACATTGAAAAATTTTGACATTATGAAGATTTTTTCCCCTACTTACTTCCAATTTTTCCTTCTTTCATCCCCTTCTTTACCTTTTTGCAATAGAGTAAGTGATGTTCAGGATCCCTCCCTCTTTTGTTTCATTTTTCCTTTTGCCATGGTGTGACTTTTCCATAACTGAAGAAGTTTTGAAAAGTTGCAGAGTGGCAGAAAGAAAAAAGGAATATTAAAAAACACCCTTCATTCTTTCTATTGCATGTGGTGGGGAAGGGGTTGGGAAAGGAGGAAGACAAAATTAATCAAACTCCAAAAATGTGAAGTGTCAAAATGTCCAAATCTCCATGTTTTTGCTTTTGAGGAAAAACTGGAAACTTTGGGAACACTGGACCTTTTTCGTGAAAGTTTCAGGGTTAGACTAAAGGCCGTTTTTGCACTGAAAAGGTTTTGAATGAAACATTTCAACCAGCTCTAGTTTTAAGGCCTCTTTCCTCTGCCAAAGGGCTTGTTAGCGGTAGGGCTTTTTCACCAGTGTAGCTACAATGCGGACAAACCTTAGGGAAATGGCATACTGTGCAGTCCACTGGAGGTCGCTGTTGTCATTCAGAAATCTCACTGTTGTTTTCTAGAAATAGCACTGAGTGTTTCGAAAGGAGCCAGAAGCACCAGCCCAGAGAGCAGGCGAGATGAGAGTTCAAGATACAGCTCTGTTAGAATGCAGGGGCAGTGGAGTCTGCATGCAGCCCTGGATCACATGGAGCAAGCTGGATGGAGCTCTGCTGCAGCCTCCCCAATCCCCCGCTTCCTAGAAGCCTGTGACATCCGTCCCGCTGCCCTGCGACCTGCTGTGAGGTCACTCATGTGACCACACTAAGCCGGTGCATTTGACCCATTCTCTGTTTTGTGTTAGCATCTGTCAGTCCCAGTCAGGGACCAAGGCCCTTTGTTCTGGGCACTAGAGCTTTGTGGAAGGGACTGGAACATAAACAGCCCCTTTGCCAGGCCCAGAACCAGATCCATGGGCAGCCTTTGAACAGAAGCACGGTAAGGTTTGGACTTGACAATAGCTTTCCTGTCTTCAGTCTGTTTATTTATTAGGGCAACTAATCTGTTTGGGCTGCTGCTTTTGAAAGGAGTCTTGTGCTGATGCCTGAAAATTCGGGTTTAACTTCTTTTGCATCACTGTTTCTTCAGCTATAGAATAATAAATCCTGGTGGTGCTTTAAAAGATAAGGAGAAAGGGTCACATTTTAGTTTTCAAAGAGCTGCCAATTTGTCCTCTGGAAACTCCTTAATCTGAAGTCCTTGTGGCACTTAGAGACTAACAAATTTATTTGGGCATAAGTTTTGTGGGCTAAAATCCACTTCATCAGATGCATGGAGTAGAAAATACAGTAGGCAGGTATAAATACACAGCACGTGAAAAGATGGGAGTTACCTTACCAAGTGGGGGGGGATCAATGCTAACGAGGCCAATTCAATGAGGGTGGATGTGGCCCATTCCCAACACCAAAAAGACACTAAACTATCTAAACTCCTACATGCCACAAGGGGCCACAACAATGGTACCCTTAACTCACCCAACAATATTGTTAATCTATCCAGCTAGACTCTTAGCCCAACAGAAGAGTCTGTCCTATCTCGGGGCCTCTCCTTCTGCCCCACCACCCCCATAAACATGATACAGTTCTGAGGTGACCTAGAATCCTACTTTCGTCATCTCCAACTCAAGGAATATTTCCATCACACCAACTGAACAGCACATTAAGCCACAGAAACCTTCCTACCAATACTACAAGAAGAAGGATTCTGCATGGACTCCTCCTGATGGTCGAAACAACAGACTGGACTTCTATATAGAGTGCTTCTGCCGATGTGCACGGGCTGAATTTGTGGAAAACCAGCATCACTTGCCCCATTACCTCAGCCGTGCAGAACACAATGCCATCCACAGCCTCAGGAACAATTCTCACATTATAATAAAAAAGGCTGACAAAGGAGGTGCTGTCGTGATTATGATTAGGTTGGAGTATGAACGAGAGGCTGCTCGGCAACTCTCTAACACCACATTCTACAGGCCATTACCCTCTGATCCCACTGAGGATTATCAGAAGAAACTGCACCATCATCTCACATGCTCAAGAAACTCTCTAAAGAAGCACAGGAACAAATCTACACAGACACACCCCTAAGCCCTGACCAGGGGTTTTCTATCTGCTACTCAAGATCCATAAACCTGGGAATCCTGGATGCTCCATCATCTCAGGCATCGGCACCCTGACAGCAGGATTATCTGGCTATGTGGACTCTCTCCTCAGGCCCTACGCTACCAGAACTCCCAGCTATCTTTGAGACACCACTGACTTCCTGAGGAAACTACAATCCATTGGGGATCCTAGCCACTGTGGATGTAGAAGCTTTCTACACCAACATTTCACACAAAGATGGAATACAAGCCATCAGGAACAGTATCCCAGATAATGTCACAGCAAACCTGGTGGCTGAGCTTTGTGACTTTATCCTCACCCACAATTATTTCAGATTGAGGGACGATTTATACCTTCAAGTCAGAGGCACTGCTATGCGTACCCACATGGCCCCACAGTATGCCAACATTTTTATGGCTGACTTAGAATAACGCTTCCTCAGCTCTTGTCCCCAAGCATCCTTACTCAACTTGCACTACATTGATGACATCTTCATCATCTGGACCCATGGAAAAGAAGCCCTTGAGGAATTCCACCAGGATTTCAACAATTTTCCACACTACCAACCACCTCAGCCTGGACCAGTCCACTCAAGAGATCCACTTCCTGGACACTACAGTGCAAATAAGCGATGGGTCACATAAACAGCAACCTATACCGGAAACCTGCTGACCACTATACTTACCTACGTGCCTCCAGCTTCCATCCAGACCACACCACACGATCCATTATCTACAGCCAAGCCCTAAGATACAACCACATTTGCTCCAGTCCCTCAGACAGAGACAAACACCTACAGGATCTCTATCAAGCATTCTTAAAACTACAGTACTCACCTGGGGAAAAGAAGAAACAGATTGACAAAAGGGTACCCAGAAGTCACCTACTACAGGACAGGCCCAACAAAGAAAGTAACAGAACGCCACTAGCCGTCACCTTCAGCCCCAACTCAAAACCTCTCCAACGCATCATCAAGGATCTACAACCTATCCTGGAGGATGATCCCTCACTCTCACAGACGTTGGGAGAGAGGCCAGTCCTCACTTACAGACAGCCGCCCAACCTGAAGCAAATACTCACCATCAACACCTTAGTCCCTATGGTGCCACGAGGGCTCCTCGTTGTTTTTGCTGATACAGACTAACACAGCTACCGCTCTGAAATCTTTAATCTGATACAACAGAAACACCAACCCAGGAACTGTTGCGAATTATACCTGATAGGTCACGTGCAGTTCGAGTCTAGGCTGAGGCACACAAACAAAGTCCACAACTGCAGAGTTCCCAAAGATATTAAGTTTATTACGCTTGAGCATGGTGCCCCCCTGCTAGTCAGAAGGGGACCCCGAATGCAGGTTATACAAAGATTATATACCTTTTAGCAAAGCATGTTGCCCTCGTGCATCGGAAACCTTAGCCAATAGACAAACCCTTTCTTTATCTACCACCTATCCCTGCTAGGTACATTCCCCGTGATAAACTATTACTTCAACTACACAACATGGTCCTAAAGCAATGCATCAGTAACCTTTCTTATCAGGATGGGAGGCCCACATCACAAGGCCAGGAGGCAGGGAGTTAGGAACAGACAAAGAACAGAAACCAGGAGTCGAGACAGGCTGGAAACAAGGGGGAGGGTTTTGACAGGAATTCAGTATCTAAGGAACACTCCTCCTGGTGCATGATGTGCTTGCTTTTAGACAATGGTGGGCCCCAAACCAAAATGGAGTCACATATACTAACTTTTCCTTAACAGAACCAATCCCTGCAACAAACCCTGTTTTGTACTCTGTCTGCATATATATTCAAGAGACACCATCATGGAACCTAATCACATCAGCCACACCATAAGGGGCTTGTTCACCTGCACATCTACCAATGGGATCATAGAATCATAGAATATCAGGCTTGGAATGGACCTCAGGTGGTCATCTAGTCCAACCCCCTGCTCAAACCAGGACCAATCCCCAATTTTTGCTCCATATCCCTGAATGGCCCCCTCAAGGATTGAACTCACAACCCCGGGTTTAGCAGGCCTATGCTCAAACCACTGAGCTATCCCTCCCCCGCATGCTGGCATCATGTGCCAGCAATACCCCTCTGCCATGTACCTTGGCCAAACCAGACAGTCTTTACGCAAAAGAGCATGTGACTAGCCCGGCATCTGACTGGTGTGGGAGAGCTCAGTGCGATGCACATGCAGGGTGGAGGCCCAACTGTTTCTGGTTTTCTAGCATTCCATTAGGTATGGTAATTCTCTGGACCTGTGCATGGTCTATTATTCCCCCTTATCCAGTACTGAAACTGAAAAAGCTTAGGCAACAGGTCAGGATTTCACAGAGTCTCAAGTTTCTTTGAAAATGCTTCTTTATTGAAACCACCTAAAAGTCTCATTTCCTACCATTGATTTCTATCCCTGGAGGTTTTGATGCAATTTCTCTGGTAAGGAGTTCAGCCATGTGGTCTGCACAGACTAAAAATTGCACTGGTTTTGTACAAAATTAACTGATAAAGAGGTGTAACCCTTCTGCCCATCAGAGTTGGCAGCAACAAGGGCCGGGTTCAGTATCTAGGGGATCCATTCCAATAACACAATGCAAACCGGCTCGAGCCCCCACCCAGTGACCTGGGACAAATATATACCACCCCTGCTGGGCGCCTCCAAGAGGCGATACTTCCCCTCTCGCAAGCACAGAGTCTGAGTGTAGCAAAAGCCTTTTAATAACAGAGAGAAACAATGTGGGATTATGTTGGGGAAACACCACCAACAGGATTCATAACACAACCCATGAGCAAAAAAACCCACCCCAAGCAAATTGGGGCATGCCCCTTTCCCTTTGGTTCTTGAGTCCGGCAACCCCAAATCACCCAGAGTCCTAAAAGTCCAATGACCCAAAAGTCTCTGTCCCTGGTCAGGGCAGCCCCAGAGTTCGAAAGTTTATCTGCGGAGCTTTACCTCCCAACCTGGGTGGAGATGGGACGGGGGTAAGAGGCACCTTACATGATCTGAAGCTGACCGCCCCACAGCTCCATAGGCCTTCGCTTCGCTCCGCTCCGCCAGCCGCCCCACGAACTCCTTCACTCAGCTCCGCTCCGCGTCCCACCAGCAGCTCCCGCCGTCCTACACACTGCTCCACCGGCCTGTCCACAAGGCACTCCAGCCCTCCCGCAAACTGCTCCACAATATATCTTCAGGCTCCCCCACTACTTAACACAACACTCAGTGATTTCAGCTTATAGTAGGGGAGCCCCAGTGCTGGTGCACTGTCAGCCCAAAGTGAGCTCAGCAGCCTGTAACTAGACTCCTAATGGAATCAAAATTAGCTCTGATATTCCACAGTGGAGAGAGAAGGAAACGCAATTAGCATGTAAGGCCCTTACCAAGGGGCCCATGCCACCAAGTATTAATACTTGTCCCCAGCCTCTTTCCATTCACAGAGTTTAAAAACCCATGACCCTTGCCTAGCGAGTGCTACTTAGTTGATGGTGAGTCCCTCCATCGTAACAAAAGGCCAAGTACAGTTCCGAGCACAGTTCCCATAATCAGGGTAATAACAATTTATTCTTCCTGCCCCAATAACAGAGACACTGGGGATCCCACAGCAGCCAAAGTGACCATTTGGGCAGCTATGGCCTCATTCTAGGCAGGGTGGGTGTGCCTATGCAAATGAGATCGGCCCCTGAAGTTCTTTTCCACAACTTGCCACACCTCACCACCAGATGTCAGGGTGGAGCTCATCCTGACACTGCTTACAGAGGTTTAATATCAGTGCCTAGCACAGATAGAGACAAGATGGTCTCTGCTGATAGCGCTAGGGATGAGAGCGCACTGCTCTGAGCACTCGCTGCTCTGATGGGACAATACTTCTCTTCAAGCCTCTTATCTTTTGTCTTTCCTTTGTAAAAGGTAATTCACAGCGCTGGAGGCAATGGAGCTCCCCAATACCCGGGGGAGGGGATGTGGGGGGTCTCCAGTACCCAGTGGAAGGGGCATAGAGTGCCTCAGCTGCTGGTCCATGATGCGATCTCTGGGTCTTAGCTGCCCCAGGCACTGCTCTCCTGCCTCACTCAGCCAGGTGACCAGCTGCACTGCGGCTAAGGAGCCTTCTGCAGTGTCTCTGGGCAGACAGCTCAGGGGAGGGATTTTGGGGTGGACATGGAGGGAGGATATTTGCTAGAGAGCAGGAGGCAGAAGAAAATCTCCAGGGAAACAGCCTCTATGGTTCAGCTGCTATCAAGGGGAAGGGCAATTTGTGATTGTTTGCGGCAGTTGGCATTTTTGAGGTTGTTCCCACTGCTAGGTTCTGCTGTAATTCACTTGATCAATTCATCCCTGGAGAGTCATTTGTGACAGTTCCCAGGCATAGTAACCTGGCAGCTCCACCTCGCTGGGTGCCCTGGAGTCCCAGCTGTTCATCCACCTCTGTATCTTGCACTAGTGCAACTGCTGCTGGAATCCTGTGTCCAGTTCTGGTGTCCACCATTCAGGAAGGATGCTGCTAAATTGGAGGGGGATGATGAATGTATGTCTTCCTTACGCCACCCAGTCCTAAACTGAATTTTGCAATCTGTACCTTATTCCCTGATAACCAGAAACTTCTATGCTTAAACTCTCTACCGTTTTCTTTTTACTTCAACATCATCTTAATAAAATTATTAAACCTGCCTTACAGTGACAGACTCAAGGAGCTCAATCTATTTATTTAACTAAGAGAAGGTCAAGGGGTGACTTGATTACAGTCGGTAAGTATTTGCATGGGGAACAAATATTTAATAATGGGCTCTTCAATCTAGCAGAGAAAGGTCTAACAGGATCCAGTGGTTGGACGTTGAAGCAAGACAAATTCAGTCTGGTAATAAGGCATAAATCTTTTAACAGTGAGAATAATTAACCATTGGTGACCGTTAACCAACAGTTGTACAGGATTCTCCATCACTGACAATTTTAAAATCAAGATTGGAAGTTTCCCTAACTGATCTGCTCTAGGGATTATTTTGGGGCAGGTCTCTGGCCTGTGTTATACAGGAGGTCAGACTGGATGATCACAGTGGTTCCTTCTGGCCTTGGAATCTATTAACCCAGCTCCACTGGGACACACTGAGTGCATCTACACCAGGGGTCTGCGGGCTGGACCCGGCCCACCAGCCATTTTAATCCGTCCCTCAAGCTCCCACCAGGGAGTGGGGTCTGGGGCTTGCACCGCTGTGGTGCTACAGCCGGGGAGCATGGTTGGGGGCCGCTCCATGTGGCTCCCTGAAGCAGTGGCATGGCCCTCCTCTGGCTCCTACACATAGGGGCAGCCAGGGGGCTCTGCTCTGCATGCTGCCCCTACCCCAAGCACTGCCCCTGGAGCTCCCATTGGCCGGGGATTGCAGCCAATGGGAACCACAGCCAATGGGAGCTGCAGGGGCGGTGCCTGCAGATGGGGCAGCATGCAGAGCTACCTGGCCACGCCTCCACGTAGGAGCTGGAGAAGGGACATGCTGCTGCTTCCAGAGCTGCTTGGGGTAAGAGCTGCCCTGAGTTTGCACCCCTGAACCTCTCCCCGCCCCCCAATCTGCTGCCCCAGCCCTGATCCCTGGCCCCACCCCAGAGCTCGCATCCTCGGCTGGAACCTGCACACCTGCCCCAGCCCGGATCCCCCTCCTGGCCTCCGAACCCCTCGATCCCAGCCTGGAGCATCCTCCTACACCCCAAAGTCCTCATCCCTAGCCCCACCCCAGAGCCGAACCCCCAGATGGAGCCCTCACCTCCCCCCGCACACCACTCCATCCTCCTTCCACACCCTGAACTCTTCATTTCTGGCCCCATCCCAGAGCCCTCATCCCCTCCCACACCCCAACCCCAATTTTGTGAACATTCATGGCCCCCCATACAATTTCTATTCCCAGATGTGGCTCTTGGGCCAAAAGGTTTGCCTACCCCTGATCTGCACTGCAGGAAAAATCCCTGCAGCAGCGAGTCTCAGAGCAGTGTAGATGTTCCCGCTCTGGCTTGGCTGTGAAACCCGGCAAGAGGGGGGTGGTTCTCAGAGCCCAAGCAGAAGTGTCTACATGGCCCTGTGGCATGAGCCCTGCCAACCCATGTCAATTGACCCAGCTCTGAGACTCGCTGCCGTGGGTATATATATATATATATATATATATATATATATATATTGTAGTATAGATGCACCCAGCTGTGTCTGCCTCTCTCCTGCTCCCTCCTAGCTAGCGGGGGTGGAATTACAAGACCCATCTCTCTCGTTAAGGACCAGTCCTGTTTTAATCACCTCAGTACATAGGTGTCAACCCTGGGGGTGCTCCAGGGCTCAAGCACCCACCGAAAAAAATAGGGGATGCTCAGCCCTTGCAGGGCCAGGTTAATTTTTTGTGGAACCCCGAGCTCAAACTGTGGCCCCGCCCCCTCTCCACACATGCTCTGCCCCCAAAGCCCCACCTTCACTCAGCCTCTTCCGCCCAAAGCCCTGCCCACCACTCTCATGAGGGGGAGGGTTGGAGAGGCACATACACCGGCAAAACCAGAAGTTAGTGCCTGTGTCTTAGTGGAAGGAAAGAGAACCTTGCGGTTCTGGCACAAGGCTGGGCCTCAGGCAATGTGAGGGGACTGACAGCTCTGCCACGTGCCACTGTGGGTCACCCTTGGAATATATTGACTGGCCCTGGGGCTGTGAAAGATCAATTCATTAACCGTGCAAAGAGCGAGGTGATCTAGAGAAGCGCATAATATTTTTATTCTCACAGAAATCAGTACAAAAGAAATCACAGATTCTAAATTCCGCAGCATACTAACGTTAATTCCATCCTGCCTATTGCAATGCCTTCTGGGAATCCACTCAGCTAGGACAGCACAAGCAAAGCAGCCAAGAGTTATAGATGATCTGGACCCTCTATTGACACAGCAAGATGTTTCCATTCCACTTTTCATTTTAAGAGGCCATCTGTGACAGCTTATTCATCCAGAATCCTGCTGCATTAGCCAGGGATCAGCTAGCAGGGCACAGGAAAGCATGCTGTAGTTTCAGGTGTGTTGTTCTGAAGGGATTGCTTTCCAAATGTTGTATATTCCTGCATATAGATCTGCTGTATACCTGCACTTTCCCAACACTTAACGTAAAGAACCAAACATTCGCTGTTGACTTTTCTACATCCATAAAGGGACATAATCCATTTTAGCCCCTTTCTTTTAACCGCAGAGTTTTTAATTGTTTTATGAAGATAAAGAAAGGGAGGATCTGGAATGAAGTTATAGACCACGCCAAACAAAACTAACACTCAGTATGCTTGTGTTACTGCTCAGATCCGTGACAACAGCGGAGCAAAACGGATCAGAACATTGGTATAGTGCTAACATCATCTCTGCTGCACATTGCTCTCTGGGAACATGCCACTCTGGAGAGAGACAAATCTGGGGGTTTGGTCTTCTGAACAGAACAAAATGGAGTCCTCTCCCCATCCCCCAGCATGCAGAGTCCAGGGAATATAGACTCCTGCAATAAGGGGTTTTTTTCCAAGGTAAGGATTATCTCCTGGCACCTCCATGTAGACGCCTGGTGAGCCATGTTTTGACACTAGTGCAAATTACAATGGCCAAGTCACTGTGTACCAGCTCAGCTCTGCCTACAGGGCACTGCAGGGCTACCAAAATGCTCTTCTGAGGAACTGCATTCACTGCATAGCTCTGGCCTAGTCAGCAAGGAATTGGTGAAACAATTACATTAATAAATCTGGTAGAGGCAAATTCCCCCACTCATTGACATAGAAATTCATAGACTATCAGGGTTGGAAGGGACCTCAGGAGGCCATCTAGTCCAACCTCCTGCTCAAAGCAGGACCAATTCCCAATTTTTGACCCAAATGGCCACCTCAAGGATTGAACTCACAACCCTGGGTTTAGCAGGCCAATGCTCAAACCACTGAGCTATTCCTCCCCTGACCCCTCAGACTGCCCCATCTCAGTGAATGCTGGTTCCAATATCTGCAGTTACTCAGCATGAGAGCTACTAGAGGGAAGAGGGGACAAATTATGACATTTAAAAAAAGTTTTTTTCTCTTTATTGAAATTTGAACAGATCTATCATTGGGTACAAGGTTTGGTGAAAAATTCATTAATTTTTTAAAAATAAATGAACATTAAAATGTCATCAAAATTTAAAAATGTGACCAGCTGTCATTAATATGCAGTTAGTGAGGGTAATTAACCTTTGGCACAGCTCACTCTGGGAGAAGAGGTTTATCAGCATTTAAATGGAGAATAGATGGCTTTCTAGTTCCCTACAAGCTCCCCCCTCAATCCTTATATAGCAGGGAAGACTAATTCCCTCCTCTGCAGAAATCACTGTGGGAGGTTTTCTGGCCTGGAGGTCAGACTGGCTGAGCAGAATGGTCCCTTCTGGCCACATCTCTGAATATCACAGATGAGGCTTGACTGACATGGGCTTGTCACTGGCCCATGTCACATGTACCAGGAGCCTCCCAAGATCAGTATCCATGGAGTCTTGCATGGAGTTGTAAAAGTGCCAGGAGCTTCTAATTGTAATGCCTCCTTTAAGGAGAGAAAGGGCACACTGGGCAAGGGAGCTGGCTCTGCCTGCATTCCTCTTTGCAATGCCACGTACTCTGTTCTACCGCACACTCAGAAGGGGAGCAGGCCATGTGCTTAGTGTGTTTCCCTCACTGGCCTGGGATGAGAGCAAAGGGCAGCATTGTCACTGGGGTCATGTATTTTCTTTGTGACAAAGGCTGTAGCTTGCACCTTTCTTATGTCCCGTGTATACCAGGCGTGAGACGGGAGAACTCGGTGTTTTCTCTGTCACAGCTCAAGGAGAAAAAGTGCCAGGCTGCGAACAAGACAAATACCAATGTAGCCCAGCAGGTGTCAGTGTAGTGCTGGCTTATACCCTTGGAGACGTTTTATTGTATCTGACCTCTCCAGTGTGCCACGGAGAGCAGGGCCGGCATGAGATAGCTGTTCCGGAGCAAGGGATGTGGATTCGGGTTTCATTCTTCATTCATCCTTTTCTGTAGTCACCTCACAAAGAGCCTTCTCTCATTTTGCAGAACATCACCCAGCTGTCAGCACTGGTGCCTCCTCTGGGAAGGAAGGCAGATTTCGTCAGGACTGCTCCTGCTGCCCATCACTCCATGTCTAAGCTCATCTTCTGTAGCACCTGGTGCTGGCCACTGTCAGTGACAGGAATCTGTACTAGATGGACTACTGGTCAGATTCTGATGGCCATGCCACTCTGTCCCTATCAGCCATTCACTGCCTGGCAAGTGACGGCTGCTCCTGTCTGTGCATCCATCAACCATATCAGCTGTTCTTACTCCCTCTGTGGGATAAAAGCCTTCTGTCTATCCATGTACCCTGTTCATTCTCAGCCCCAAAGCAGGTCAGCACCACTGGGACAATCACAAAAGGGACAGACAAGGAGTGGCCAGGCACAGTGCCATGGCTGTGACTCCCATGCATGCTGCAACATGAGCCGAAGTTCAGCTAGTGAGGCAGGATATTGCCCCTGCCACCCTGCGTGCAGCTGGGAGATGGTCAGTGCAGGAACATACAGAGAAAATTCAGTGCTGAAATTGTACCAGGGGCCTGCTGGTGGCCGGGGGGCCCTAGGACAGTGATAAACTGGGCCCTATGTCACTGTCTCAGTTACTGTATTACAATGACCTGTTCTGCAATCTGTCCCTCACCCCCACAAGTAGCTTGCCAGCAGAATATGTTACTGCCTGTCCATCTCAGCTGTTTGTTGTTTCCTGCCTAGTCAAATTCACCTGATGGGAAATCAGCCCAGACCCATCATCTGTGAGACGTATACAGTCCAGCTCTGGCTGGGCTTCCTGACCAGCAGTGAGAAGGGAGCATTGGGAGCTTCCAGAAGACCATGTTACTGATCTGGTGTGAGGTTTTCTGAAGCCTGTAGGACTCAGGGGCCCAACCGTCACTGGCTGCCGTAGGACTCATGCATCTAAGGCACTTGTGAAAGTTCCTGTCCTGGAACCCCCACAGCACCGAGAATGGGATAGAGCTGCTCTAGAGAACGCTGCTGCCTTACACTGATCTCCTAGCGCTCGACCTTGCTGGCCCTGATGCAGATATGACGGGCGTGGGGTGAGGAGCCTTCCCACCACAACGTGGACTTCACAGGGGCCAGGCAGAACTGCAGCCCCTCTGTTCAAGGGTGCACAGGAATCACACCTAGGGGTCTGTGGTGCTCCACCGGAGGCAGGAAAGTGTTGGGAGGAGGTGGGCCATGGCTCTGTCCCCTTGCTCTGCTCCATTGGGGTGTGGAAGTGGTTCTGTCACATCAAGGCACAATGCCTGCCACTGTCCCCGCCAACCAGCGAGCTCTGGCCGCTCTGCTCTAGAGGGATATGAGCAGTTTGCACAAAGGATCCCTCCATGCACCGGAGCACCCACGGAAAAAATAGTGGATGCTCAGCACCCATCAGCCACAGCTGTTGTGTGGGGCCCTGCCGATCAGCTGTTTGGTGGCTGCGGGAGGGCAGACAGCAGTGAGCGGTGGGGGGGCCTTGGGGAAGGGGATGTAGGGGGGCTGGAAGAGGAGGGGCAAAGGCCAGGCCTCAGGGGAGGGGGAATGGGAAGAGGCTGAGCAATGGCAGGGCCTCGTGGGAGTCTGGTGCTAATGAAACTTGCTGGAAGCTTGGGCAGGGTGCTGGAAAAGCATTTGTGAACACCTGGCTGAATAAGAACAGCCAAGGCACCTCGATAGGATTTCGATCCTGTGTTTGCTTGGTGATTCTTCTCGTCCTTCCCTTTGCTGGGCCTTGCCCTCTGTGTATCCACCTACCAGGGAGGAACAGCTTGAGGAGTGAGTGTGAGCTTTCCTGGCCTGTGCTCCTCATGCCTGACTGGATGGAGGAGTTCATTGCAGACAGGCATTAGGGTTCCCCCCTCCGATTACTTCAGTGGGGCTCCCTGCAGAAGGAAGTGTCCTCTCTGGTCAGGCTGCCAACAAGGGCCCCAATCAGTGCCAATGATAGTGATGGTGATTGAGATGCAGCATATCTTGGTAAATGAGACCTATCATCGCTTCTGTGGTACCATCTACAAAGCAGCCTGCAGAGCCGTCCCACACCGTTGCCGCCCAGTCTGCATCCCCTGTCTCAACGAGGAGAGCGCTGCCTTGCTTGAGCAGTATGAGGCATCTTGTGACCCAGATGTCGCTGCCCATCTGATTGAATCATTAGACGCTGCTCGCTGAGCCAGATGGGAGGAGACAACCGAGAGGCTGAGCTTTACCTGCTCCAGCTGCAAGTGTTGGAGTCTGCTCCAACGCCTTGGAACAGCACAGCAGCCATCTGCACTCTGCCAACCCTCAGTGACACCCGACCAGGTAGCCGGACACCTACTTCAAGTGGCCAGAGCACCTTTGGAGAAACAGGTGCGAAGACAAGTGAGGAATGAATGGCATATGTTTAAACGTGCACACCAGGTCAGAAGCTGCCCAGAACCATTCACCGTAACAGAGCTGGAACAGACACTGGGTCGCATCAAGTGTGGAACAGCTGCAGGCTATGACAACATACTTCCTGAAAAACCTTGGCCCCTGTGCTCGGCTTTGGCTTGTGAAATTCTTCACCAGGGTCATCAGTGAAGGCAGGCTTACAAAGATATGGCACACCACAAAAATCAGTGGCCTCTTAAAGTCTGGAAAGGATCCAAGTCAAGCATCAAACTATCACCCCATATCATTATTGTCGATGTGCTTCAAGGCACTGGAGCGTTTGGTCTTACAGCGCATCCTATCCGACATGGAGAGAATTTTGAGACCTGACCAAGCCGGCTTTCACCGAGGCCGTAGCACACGTGACCAAGTGCTTGCGCTGACCATATTTGTTGAAAATGGCTTTCAGAGAAACTTGAAAACAGCCACTGTTTTCATCAACCTAACAGCGTGTACGATACCATATGGCACACCAGCCTGCCCAGGAAAGTATCACGGGTCCTGCTACCTTGGATCACAGGGGTCGTTGAACTGTTCCTCCGCGATAGGCAGTTCAGAGTCCATAGCGGGGAGAAGACTAGTGCTTAGAGACGACAGAGCAATGGGTTTCCCCAGGGTTCTGTGCTTCCTCCAACCCTGTTCAACCTTTACATCAATGACTTGCCAACAACAGAGTCACAAAAGTTCATTTACGCAGATGACATCTGTTGCAGTACCCAGGCCCAGACGTTTCATGAGCTTGATGCCATCTTAAACCAGGACATAGTAAAGTTAGCTGACTACTGTAAGACTTGGTGCCTCCAGACAAGCATCATAAAAACAGTCTCCAGTTTGTTCCATCTTCACCACGCCAGTGCAACCCAAGAACTGAATGTTTATCTGAATGGTCAGAAGGTGAAGCTTGAAGTAGAACTGGTCTATCTAGGTGTGACCTTAGACAGCACACTGAGTTACTATGCCCACCTGAAGAAGACAGCAGCTAAAGTTAAGAGGCTCAACAATCTTCTTAGCAAACTGAAAGGTTCGTCATGAGGTGCCCGTGTTCCAACTCTGCAGACGTCAGCACTTGCCATCTTGTATTCGGTGGTGGAGTACCGTGCACCAGTATGGAGTTGATCGTCATACACCAAACTGGTGGAAACACAGTTACATGCCACCATGCGCATCATCTCTGGCACCCTGCGTCTGACTCCACCCCCCAGGGCTCCCAGTTCTGAGCAATATCAGTCAAGAGGATGCCACTGGCAAGTTACTGGAGAAAGTAAGTGCTAACCCAAGCCTGCCACTGCACAATGACCTTCTTAAACCACCAGCTGCACGTTTGCCCTCATGTCGCCCATTATGGTTGTGATGATGCCCCCCATAAGGCTTTATGGAACTATGCTTATGAATATATATATGACATCGCTGGAATATGTTTTATGCTACATACGCCATGTAACATACCTATGTAAAGGTCATGATCTACTGAGTCAATTAATCCTATTTGTATGCATGTATCAGTTTTGTATTTGAAGTTAAGAATATTGGCTGTGTACTAGCTTGATTTTTTAAGTAGCCTTTATAAAGCATTTGGTCAGCTTCTTGAGAAAGGAATGTGCAAATTAAGTATCCAGTCAAGAAGCATCTTAGCTCCCGGCTGGGATGGAGCGGGCAGGATTCTGTCCCTCCAACCCCCATGTTTGTCCCCCAGGCAGTCAAGTGGGCTTTGTACAGGGCACTTGAATTTCACTGTTTCTTGGCATCGCAGAGGCAGATGAACTGCAGGAGTTCCTCGGCTTATCAGTCAAACTGAACTGTTTTGGCTGATCCATGGCAGGGCTCCCATCCCTCCCCCAGCCTTGTCTCCACAGTTTGAATTTGATTTCACCAAACTCATTTGTGTCCCCATTAGTGTTCTGGGGTTAGCAGTTCTTCATTTTGAAGCACGTCAAATCTTGCATTGTGCTTTTGCTACTCAATGGGGAAGGTGAGTATCTGGCTGGGATGATTTAGTTGGGGTTCATCCTGCTTTGAGAAGGGGGTTGGACTAGATGACCTCCTGAGGTCTCTTCCTAATCATCTATGATTCTATGCCCAGAGCTGGCCTTTCAGTAAAGACAAAAGGGCAACCATCACTAGCCAGGCAGGCATTAAAGGTCCATCAAGAGGAATCCACTCTTCCAGAGGCTCCTTAGAGGGGGCACATATGCAGTGAGGACTGCCTCACCTGCACGTCACAGCAAACATCTTTCTAGTAGCTGGAAGAAAGTATAAAAGAGGGAAAGTGACATCATCACTTGTCCTTTCTCCTCCCCCATCTCAACACCTGGAAGATCATCTGGAAGACAAAGACTTTGAACTGGGGAGATTGGACCTGGGCTGGGAAGGGGATTCAGTCTGTGTATTGAGAACTGTGAGTTGCCTGTAACCTATATTAGGGTGAGAGTCTGCTTGATTCAAATCTTGCTTAGTCTGTAGAATTTAGACTGCAAATTTATTTTTGTTTCTTATGTAACCAACTTTGTTCTCTATGCCTGTTACTTATAACCACTTAAAATCCATCTTTCTGTAGTTAATAAAACTGTTTTATATTTTATCTAGAACAGTGTGTTTTTAGTTGAAGTACTTGGGGAATCTTGGCTCAAATGACAAAGGCTGGTGCATGTCCGCTTTCCTTTGCTGAAGTGGTGAACTAATTAATGAGCTTGCACTGTCCAAGGAAGTCTTGAGCAGTGTAAGACAGTATATTTCTGGGATGCAAGACTGGCAGCTGGAGGATTGACTGGTGCCTCTCTCTGTATAATTCATGAGTGGCTTAGTGAGCCTTCATGCTATTAGCTGGGTGTGAGGCTCCATATGCTGATGGCTAAGAGATAACAGCACCTGGAGGGGGTTGCTGTTTGTCACTGGCATACCATTGTGATAGATAGCCCAGGCTGGAGAGTTAAGGGGGCACAGCAGTCCCATGGTTCCAGGTTGTACCCCAGGGATCCCATCACAGAGAGAGAATAGACATAGGATCTCCAGCACTTACAGTAACTGGCCACTCATTAATTATGTGTGCTTATTTTTCATGTGATTTGAACTACTAATGAATTTGATTTATACTGCAAAGACAAGACACCAGCGATTTCCTTCCAGTGGCCAGACACTTATAGTGACTCCTATCATATAGGAATATGACGTAAAACAAACAGAATCCCAAAATTGCCACCACCCCATGACTTTGTTCTTAAACAGCATGAAGGGCCAATAACTCTAACTGATTGTAACCGAGTAAGATGCCAGCCATGTCTGCGCTCATGCAGAGATTTATTGATTTCAGGTTACTCCCAGGTGTGTTTGCTTCCTATAATGGCTCATTGCCATGTGTGCCCCTTTTTTCTAGAATGACACAATTCTAGTGGAGTCGTGCTGGCCGCTGCACTCACAAAGAGGGGATGATCACAGCCATTGTGGGTTTATTGTCAGCTATGTCCACGTACTCTGCTCTTCGTTATGCCCCAGTAATTCCATTCAAGTCACTAAGGATGTGAATGGCGAGAGCGGCCTCTGTCCAACCTGCCCTTTATAAGAAGGAGTTGCACTACTTCCCTCTCATCCAGTAAAACTGGGGCCCAATGATTTTGTTCAGACACATTTATTTTTCTGTCACCAACAAAACACCTACATGACTTAATTTAAAAGGAACGGCAGAGGAGAAAGGACGCTACAGTGGAACCACGATGAGATTGCTGCAATGGAAAAGCAAAAGCAGTCAAGGTTGGATAGTGCTTGTGTGTTGCACAAGCCCTGGGCAAAGCTGGTAATATGTCCGTCAGCAAAGGGTGTCCTCCCAAACCCATGATGGATTTCCAGGTGCCTTAATTCTCCACAGATCAGATCCGTACATGCCAAGCACCCTCAAGCTTTTATTTGATTGGGTGTACAGTACATATCATGCTTTCCACCTCTGGGCCAGTCCTTCCAGCATGTTATCAGTTAGAGCACAGGATTAACACTTTGTTCAATTACAGATTACACTCACTGAAACCAATCAACACAAACTGAATGAGCTTGTAACTTCTTTCTTATCCAGGGCATGGTTTTGGCCTGCTAGTCACCTCCGGGTAGTGTGTTCAACATTTTAAAGGAAAGGTCCATTTGTATGGTGCAAGTAGAAAGAAAGTGAAAGAAGTGTGGTGCTTTTGGACCTACTAGAAGATGGAGAACCAGAGGTATAGGCGCTGACTTTTGTTTTTGTTGGTGGGTACTTTTGAAGAGGTGAGTGTCTTGGGGGAGGGGGCCACTCTCTCAGTTTTGGGGGGAGGCTATTTTCAGCATATTTATACATTTCTTTCATATTCTAGTTATTGAATGTGTCTATCATTGGTATCTTTACTACTTTAATAATGATTGAATTGTTATGAATGACATAATTACATGATCATGAATTACAGTATATTAAGATCATTGCAGTCACCTACAAGCTGTCTCCACTAACATCCCAGTTTAAAGACATTATGTCTCACTGTAGCTTTCTGGATAAATCAGGATATCAGGGTTGGAAGGGACCTCAGGAGGTCATCTAGTCCAACTCCCTGCTCAAACCAGGACCAATCCCCAATTTTTGCCCCAGATCCGTAAATGGCTCCTCAAGGATTGAACTCGCAACCCTGGGTTGAGCAGGCCAATGCTCAAACCACTGAACTATCCCTCATCCCCAAACTGTCAGCAATCTTATTTACATCTAGGTTCACTGGTATTATTTTGATGCATGTTAAGGACAGCTATGTTATTCAGTTGTGTCTGTCCCAGTGATTACTGGGGATAATTTTTGTCTTCTGAAGCACGAGAATGAGCCTTCCACAGTTCCGGATGGTACAGGCACAGTGAGAAGGATTCTTATGAATTTGCAGTACTCTGGAAACATACTGCTTCCAGAGTACTACAAATTACTCCAGAATCTCTTTCTTGATTTAGACACCATCATTTTGTTTGTATTGTTGGGATTATATTTTGCCATGTGCATTACTTTTCATTTAACATTCAATTTCATCTGTCATTTTGTTGACAAATCATCCAGTTTTGTGAGATCCCTTTGTAACTATTTGCAGTCTGTTTTGGACTTAACTATTTTGAATAATTTTGTATCATCTGCAAACTTTACCACCTCACTGTTTACCCCTTTTTGCAGATCATTTATGAATATATTGAACAGCACTAATCCAAGACCAGTTCAAGCCTCTGGTGGGACACCTATATTTACTTCTCTCCATTCTGAAAATGGACCATTTATTCCTACTCTTTGTTTCCTATCTTTTAACTGGAATGCCTGGGAATGTTTTCAAGATCATCTTACGATCCTTAATTTAATGTATGACAAGCCTTTTGTTATCTTAATCACCCTGCCTCTGTTTATAAACCAACTCCCTGCCCCAAGGGCAGAAGTTGTTAGCACAGAACTCATCACATTCCACACTCAAGCTCTGACTCCTGGGTGCACAACTTTTGCTTTTACCTTAAGAATAAAATAGGCTTGCATAGGACGGTCTGTTAGGTATCTTATAACTGTAGCAATTACACCTAATAACCGTCTCTGAAGAGAAAACAAGCAGGCCTGCTTAGGCAGACTGCGCTGGGAATAAAACAATGAAGGCAGGGAACTGTTTGGCTTGGAAATACCCTGGTCAGAAGGGAGTGACACGCGGGGCTCCACCCAAGAGAGGTAACATCTGGGGACCTGTCAGGCTGAGTGTGGGTGCACTTGGTGTGCCATAGAGGAGAGTACAGGTGCAGTTGCCCTGACCTGTGGCAGAAGGCAATGGGATATTTAAAACTATTTAAAAGTACACTACCCTATTCCTATACACTATACACTGAGAAAATCCTGGGGCATTTGTCAGATGCAAGTTAGGTCTGTAGGTCTTACTTGGGTCCGTGGTGATCTTCTGTATCTGCAACAACAAGGTGCCACCGGACTCCGTGTTGTTTTTGTGGATACAGACTAACATGGCTACCCCCTGATACTTGTAGCTGCAACATATTGCAAGGGAGTGACAAAGTCAGACTATGGAGAAGAAGGGTTGTGAGTTCAAGTCTTGCTGGTGTAATTTTTCTTTCTTTCTTTCTTTCTTTTTCTTTCTTTCTTTCTTTTTTTTTTTTTTGAAAATAACACTCCTCTGTGTTTCTTTAAGCAACTTGCGTGCAAAGGTTTGTGAATCCTTTTAAAAGAGCCCGCTGCATTTCTCCATAATTCATCAAACAGAGAGGTACAGTGCAAAAGGCAGCAAAGTTACCACAATTAGACTCCAAAGCAAGGCAAACACATGCCCAGGAGAACAGGTACATCAGCTTAACAAGCAGCCATTTTGGAGGCTACACTGCTTTTCTTCTAACTAGAAGATGTGACAGATATTGGAACCACATGCAATATCTTTGGGGACCATATTGTATTAAGTTTATGTGTCACTGTTGGCCAGGGATTGTATGCAACTACAGCAGGGGTCGGCAACCTTTCAGAAGTGATGTGCCGAGTCTTCATTTATTCACTCTAATTTAAGGTTTTGTGTGCCAGTCGTACATTTTAACATTTTAAGAAGGTCTCTCTCCATAAGTCTATATTATATAACTAAACTATTGTCGTATGTAAAGTAAATAAGGTTTTTAAAATGTTTAAGAATCTTCATTTAAAATTAAATTAAAATGCAGATCTTATCAGTTTAGTGTGATCCTTGCCCTTGCTTTTCCTTGCTGAGTTTTCCAATGTCCCCAGACCGGCAGCAGGCTGAGCAAGGCTAGCGGACGGAACCCCGGCTGGCAAGGGGCTGGCGGCCGGAACCCCAGACCGGCAGCGGGCTGAGTGAGGCTAGCGGACGGAACCCCGGCTGGCAAGGGGCTGGCGGCCGGAACCCCAGACCGGCAGCGGGCTGAGTGGCTCAGCCTGCTGCTGGTCTGGGGTTCCATCCACCGGCCCCCTGACAGCCGGGGTCCCGGCCCCAGCCCCGCTCAGCCCGCTGCTGGCCTGGGGTTCTGTCCATCCAGGCAGGCAGTGGGCCGAGCGGAGCCAGCGGCAGGGACCTTGGCTGGCAGGGGGCCAGCGGACGGAACCCCAGGCCAGCAACAGAGTGCCACTGAAAGTCAGCACATGTGCCACAGGTTGCTGACCCCTGAACTACAGGGTGATCACAGCCTGCTTCTTCTAGAGGTGGACTCAGTAACAGGGAGTTGAACACTGCTAAGCTTCGCTTCTGACCCTTGGCGAAATTTCCCAGAAAACCTCCTTTCAGTTGGAAATTACTCCTGCTCTACCCTTTTTACCACTGATCAGTGCTTGGAGTTACTGTACTTTTATTTTACATTTATTGTTTTTCCTTTCCGGGTAAGCATTCTAACCTCAGCACAGCAAGCTGCCTTTGGCTGATGTGAAGATAAAAAGATGCAAATGGCTCCTTTGATCTCTATTTGCTTGAAGGCTAGAGGGGAAAAGAGGCCCTGCCACTTGGCTACACTATACTCACAAGCAGGGGTACTAGAACAATTTTTATAGTGGGGGCATTGAAAGCAGAAAGCACGTCATTGGTTGTTATTACTACCTCAAGCCCGGGGGGGGCTGCTGTACCCCTGCTTGCAAGCAGTAGAAGGTGTTTCTGTATGGCATGATAACCAAGATCCCTGCCTTTCACCCAGGTTCCACTCACCAGATGGGGAGGGACACGTTCTTTATTCTCATTGCACCTGGCTGATCATGGACTAGCGTGCTAAGTAGAACTGGGTGAATCATGGATTTTTCAGTTTGCTGGCAATTCTGAATTTTTTTAAAAAATTAATCATTTCCTGTAGAACCAAAAATGTAAGTCAGCCACCTAAAGCAGTGGCTCTCAGCCTTTCCAGACTACTGTCCCCCTTTCAGGAGGCTGATTTGTCTTTCGTACCCCAAGTTTCGCCTCACCTAAAAACGACTTGCTTCCAAAATCAGACAAAAAAATACAGAAGTGTCACAGCCACCCTAGTACTGAAACATTGCTGACTTTCTCATTTTTACCACAAAATTATAAAATAAATCACAACCCCACAGGCTGAGAAAAATTGATATAGTCTATAGAGCAGCATAAACAAGTCATTGTCTGTATGAAATTTTAATGTGCATTGACTTCACTAGTGTTTTTCATGTAGTCTGTTGTAAAACTAGGCAAATATCTAGATGAATTGATGTATCCCCTGGAAGACCTCTGCATATCCCATGGGGTAGTCATACCCCTGGTTGAGAACCACTGACCTAAAGTGACCGTATTTATTTTGGTCCATCTTTATTTCAAAAGTGATGCTGCAGCTTCTACCTCCCTGATCATTTTGATATCTTTAGTTACAGTTTCAGTGGTCAAGTTAAGCCCATTCAGTTTGTAGCCTGTGACCATAATATTTAGAGGCTGTGCCACGTTCGATTTAGAAGAAATGCATCTAAGCTAGTGAAATGTTTTTGTGCACCCCTAAAACATACGATCTTGGTGGCGTTGAATGGGTTTGTCTATTACACAGGTTAGACGGTTATCAAAGAACTAACCTGACAAGCAATTGTAAATGTTTTACAGCCCTAACAATCTTGGTCATAACATCTTCTTTACAGCTTTGTTGGTCTGTCCCTTACTTTCTATAATCTTTGTTTTAAAGTCTCGCTTCATGTAAAACCAGCATGTGCATATCAGGTTTATTCTTCCCAAGGTCAGTTCTCTTTATCCACTTCACCCTCTGAAGAGGTCTGTCAAAAGCAAATAAAAGAGTAGGTTTTAAATTCCTCGTTGCAATAATTTACAAGTGAAAAAGGCAAAAAATGTCACTTGTGTCACTTATGCTACCACGATCATCTGTTTCTGAATCATAATCATCATCCCCAGTGGCCATGCTCTCAGGCGTTGTCTGTCTCTCTGTATCATGTCTCTGTTTCCTGTTATTACAAACAAACATGTAGATATATGTCAAGCCTTATAATTTTACATCAATTTCTCTTAAAATACTCATAGCTGCCTTACTTCATCATGCGATCTTGCTCAAACAGCCCTTCCACCAGAGGTCACTCTAGACATAGGCAAGCTAGGCAGCTGCGTAGGGTGACAGATTTCTGAAGATCTCCAGGATCTCCCCCGGTTTCTTCCATGGGTGGTGGGAGCTGAGGGGAGGGCTGCCAGATGAGGCTCCAAGAAGCAAGAAGCAGCCCCTGCCAGGATGCCAGGGAAGCAATCTCACCCTCTCCCCAGCTGCTCCATTCCCAGGTAGGATCACAGCCATGGCTCTGGCACTGAGCAGATCAGGGCTGCTCCTGGTGGCACTGTGAGCGCTGGCGGGACTTCAGCTACAAGCGGAGTGACCTGCTCGGCTCCTTGTTTTTCCCCAGCTTGCATCTGCCACTCTAAACCCAGCCCCCATGGGCTCTGCTGCCTAGGCAGCCCCTGGCCCTGCCCCAGATGCTGCCCTGGACTCTCACTGTAGCCATCCTGTGTTACCAGCCCAACAGCAAGGAACTCATCTGGAAAGGTGCGGAGGTCTGACTGGGGGTTTCAGGTCTGAGGGCTAGGATGAGCTGAGGGGCAGACTGAGGAGGGCGTGGGGTATCCAGGTCCTACTGTAGTTGAATTGAGCAGCTCCAGGGGAAATGGCTGTGGTTGGGAAGGGGGTCCCCAGCCCTTGGGGATGGAGGGTTGTAGGGAGCAGATGGGGAGCAGGTCCCTAGCCCTAGGGGTGATGGAATCCAGCAGAAGGTGGGAGGTGGTGGATGAGGTGCAGGTTCCTGTCACAAACTTCTAAGAGCATAAGAACAGCCATACTGGGTCCTTCTAGCCCAGTATCTTGTCTTCCAACAGTGGCCAATGCCAGGTGCTTCAGGGGGAGAAAACACAACAGGGCATTTTGTTGTATGATCCAATGCCTGTCGTCCAGACCCAGCTTCTAGCAGTCAGAGATTTAGGGACGTCCCGAATATGGGGTCGCATCCCTGACCAGCCATTGATAGACCTGCCCTCTATGAATGTATCTAATTCTTTTTTGATCCGAGTTATACTTTTGACCTTCACAGCATCCCCTGGCAACGAGTTCCACAGGTTGACTGGGCGCTGTGTAAAGAAATGCTTCCTTTCGTTTGTTTTAAACCTGTTGCCTATTAATGCCATTGGGTGTCCCCTGGTTCTTGTGTTATGGGAATGGGTAAATAACACTTCCCTAGTCACTTTCTCTAAGGGAATAGGAGGGAGGTGACACACTGATGTTTTGCCTAGGGCAGCAGATTGACTTGAGTGGCCTCTGCCTTTCACCACCCTATCCTGAGGGGCCAGGTAGCCCTATCTCGTTTGGCACCTGCTGTGTGCACAGAGAGAGGATTTCAGTCACCAGGACCAGTAACTTAGGGCTAGAGTCACAGGGCAGACGTAGGTGTCTAAGTCCAACATTGAGGCACCACTGTCATTCCCCAGACCCCCACTCAGCTGCCACCTAACCCTGCAGGCTCCTCTCTCTCCACCATTAGTGGCTCAGGACACTGAGGCACGGACTCAGCTGCCCGAGTCCTGACACTCCAGCAGCTTGGCACCTGATGTATGCCTAAGCTCCATGGGATTTACCAACTAGGTATTCCCCTGCCTAGCTTGTCTGGGGGCCTGCCTAGCACATGCCTAACCCCACAAAACGCACACGTGCACATGTGCACACATGCTATAACCCAGCGGTCAGAGCACTGACCCAGGACGTGGAAAATGCAGGTTCCAATTCCCACTCTGCCTACTGCTGAGCAGGGATTTAAACTTCTGCCTTGGGCCCTGACCCCCAGATTATGGGTCATTTGCAGGTGGCTGTTTTCTACCTCTCCTGTTGGGTATTAATAATTAAATTCCGTGTCTAACTCCCTTTGAGGGGATGGGTGGGGCAAAAGCCTCACCCCTCTGCTCAGCATTTCCTGCTGGCGTCTGCGAATCCATTTACAGGTGCTCACCTCTCCCCAGGCCTTCTACAGGGAGTCAGGGCCTCTGAGTTGGGGTTGTGAATTCCACTAGGCTGCAGGGCACCTGGAGATATGTCAACTCTGCAACAAACCCTCATGGCATCAAATCTGAGTCTAGATCAACTGACTTGAGCTCAAGGCGCATATGCTACAGCATGAAAAATAGCAGGTCAAACATTGCCACTCAGGGGGGAGCCCAGCAAGTGTGGGTGGGTCTTAGAGCCTGAGGAGGAACTTCTGCACTGCCATTTTTAGTCCCATAGCATGAGCTCTGTAGACCTGGGCTCTGAGACTCATTGCCATGGGTTTTTTTGGGTGTGTTTTTTTGCTGTGTAAATGTACCCTCAGTCCTTGTGAATCTAACCCTTGGCTCCTTTCCCCAGCACTCTGTATGATCTGGGCTTTCCTAGCCATTGTAGACCTGAGAGTCAATGGGCAAGCAGCAATGAGACACCATCTGGAGACTGCATCTTCCTATCTATGAAAAGCTAGAATATATGTATAATGCAGCCTGCCAAATACCTTTGCCGGCCAGGGCCAGGAGCAAGTGTGTGCAAGAAGGAACAACTGCAGTCAATGAAGCTGTACAGCACATGACGTGTTATTAATGCCCCAGCCATGCTGGTGTCACGCCCGAACAGTGCACACTATGGAGCCCAATATTTATCATCTCCAGTTTCCCCTATACTTGTACATGAAGTGAAACAGTTGTGGCAGGCTAACACAGGGAGACCCAAGTGCACTGGATTAATCAGTCTACCATGAGGTCATTACACAGCTAGACGACCTGCATCTGGAAGGATTGGTAGATGCTGAAATTTCTACAGGCTGCCAAATAATCCAAGGATGGCCTTGTAAAAAAAAAAATCATTCAGTTCACCCAGATGCTTCATCAGTGACCAAATCCCCCTGGAGACCATTAAAAACACAAGTAGGGACCTGTTAGCAACCAAGACAGTCCAGGCACTGAGACATCTCCATGACAGCCTTCTGCAGTGGGAAGAACCAGTGCTCACTGTTACTCACGACCTGAGAAATGTCTGCATGATGTCACCGGGGCAATGGCCAAATACTACTTATTGAATCAACTATTCAGTGAAACCCAGAATATGCTGGGAGGAAATTATTCAATGAATATTTATTTTATTATTTGTCCATATAAGACCATGCTGCTTTCATTGCACCAATTGCTTAAAGAGGTGAGTGGAAGTGAATAGCAATGCAGGGGTAGGGAGAGGTAATTAAAAAGGACTTCTCCCTCTTCTAATTGTTTGTTAAAGTAAATCCAGCCAGCTGTATCCGGAAAAGGACAGCGGCCAAAGCCTGAAAGTTCTACCCCTGGGTTCCTGCCCCCTCCATCTCTTCCCTGCTGCCTTTGCAGGAGACTACAAGTATAGAATGAAGTAGAATTTCAGTCCAGTTAGGACTATTCCCAGCCACATCCCCTTGCTCAAAGTGCTGCCTGATATGTGTGTCCTAGAGCTGCAGTCTCTAATGGGTTAAGAGAATGGCCATCTTCCCCTGTTGGTTCTGAGCAACTGAAACTCCAAGGTGTCACTTGTTGGAAGGGAGCCAGTGACAGGCGTTAGTCTGGGAGCCATCAAAGCTTAGCTGGCTTTCGAGGACTTCATTGGGGGTTTCTTTTCAATGCTGGTGTCAGTAAAATGCTCATTTTCCTTGTTCAAAAAGACAGGATCATCTGCCTCTGAGCAGAGTTTTGTGCTTTTTCTAATTGTTTTTTTTCTAATTATAAATACAACCCCCAAAATACCAAGTATTACGCTCACAATGTATTCTTGGAAATCCTTGGAAAGGCCGTTTGGCTCAGATCCCCAAAGCCTCCCTGTGCCAGCCCAGCTTTAGCAGCTACACACTGTGCTGTGCTCAGGCCGACTTGCAATTGTCACTAGCCTGGAGATGGTCAAAGGTCACATGAGACCAGCTTTACACACTGGGCTGGTCTCCGAGCACACAGCAGAGCGGCTGGAATGAGGAACCAGACAATATTCCAGAAATGGCGCTGTCAGAGAGGGTGCGAGAATACAAGGAGGAGCTTCTGCAGCAAGAGGCTTAATCAGTTTTTGGAAAAATGTTCTAATCTCCTACTTTACTATCTTACCGCCTCATTTGATCAATCATACACTTTTCCATTGCCAGTAACATTCCTGTCTGGCTGATGACTCCACATGCAAAGCGTCAGGCAGAGAAAAAGATTTCTTTAGGGAGTTTGGGGGGCTGAAAATTGGTTTTATAGAGTCATACAATTTCAGGCTAGGAGGGTCCCTCTGACCTCCTGGATGACCCTGCATAACAGGTGGATTAGTAACAATACAACATAAGACTAATACCTAACTCTTCTATAGTGCCTTTCATCAATAGATCTCACAGCACTTTACAAAAGAGGCCACTATCATTATCCTCATTTTACATGTGGGGAAACTGAGGCACAAAGAAGGCCTATGACTTGCCTGACTTTGAGCAAGGGACAGAACTAGGACTGGAATCCAGGTCTTGTGCCACAAAGGAAGTTGGCCTCAAAACACTCAGCATTGCAGCATGTAACTTGTAGCTGCACTGTCCCAAATTAGACACCCAGGCTAGGGGGAGAGTTCGGCACCTAAGAAAGCATTTCTCAAAAGCCAGCATGCTGCACATGGAGCCATCTAAATAGCCAACAAAAGGGAGGAAACTTTCTCCAGCCAGGATTCTGCAGACAAGGCTGAAGTGTTCCATAAATATTTCTGTTCTGTATTTGGGAACAAAACTGAGGATGTCATCACAACATATGGTGATGGTAGCACTCTTTCCATTCCACTAGTATCTCGGGAGGATGTTAAAACAGCAGCGACTAAAATCAGACATTTTGAAATTGATAGCTCCAGATAACTTGCATCCAAGGTTTTTAAAACAGCAGGCTGAGGAGCTCACTGGATTGTTAATGCGGATTTTCAATAAGTCTTGGAACACTGGAGAAGTTCCAGAAGACCAGAAGCAAGCTAATGTCATGCCAATTGTTTTTAAAAGGGTAAACGGGATAATGACCCAAGTAATTATAGGCCTGTCAATCTGACATCCATCTGGGGCAAGATAATGGGGCTGCTGATACAGGACTCAGTCAGTGAAGGATTAAAGGAGGGTAATATAATTAATACCAGTCAGCATGGGTTTAGGTCCTGCCAAACAAACATGATTTTTTTTTAATGAGATTACAAGGTTGTTGATAAAGGTAATAGTGTTGATGTAACATACTTCGACTTCTGTAAGGCATTTGACTTGGTACTGCATGACATTTTTTTTTAAAAAAAAAAGAACTAGTACAATATAACCTTAATACGGCACACATTACAGGGATTAAAAACTAGCTAACCAATAGGTCTCAAAATGTAATTGTGAATGAGGAATCATAATCAAATGCATGTGTTTCTAGTGGAGTTCTGCAGGAATTGGTTCTTGGCCTTACGCTATTTAACACGTTTCTTAATGACCTGAAAGACACATAAAATCATCAAGGATAAAGTTTGCAGATGGCACAAAAATTGGGGGAGAGGTAAATAATGAAGAGGACCGGTCAGTGATACAGGGCGATCTGGATAGCTTGATAAATTGAGCACAAGCAAACAATATGTGTTTTAATACGGCTAAATGTAAACGTCTTGGAACAAAGAATATTGGCCATACTTACAGAATGGGGGATTCTATCCTGGGGAATAGAGACTCTGAAAAAGACTTGGGGGTTGCAGTGGATAATCAGCTGAACATGAGGTCCCAGTGCGACACTGTAGCCAAAAGAGCTAATGCGAGCCCTGGAGGATTGCAGAGGGAAATCTCAAGTAGGAGTAGAATGTTTATTTTACCTCTGTATTTTGCACTGGTGCTACCTGTGTCCAGATCTGGTGTCCACAGCTCCAGAAGGGTGCAGAGAAGAGCCACGAGAACAATGAAAAGATTAGAAAACATGCCTTATAGTAGCAGACTATAGCTTTTCAGCTACACAGCGGTCTTCCTCAGGTTGGGAAGAGCTCCGTGTAAGCTCAAAAGCTTGTCTCTCTCATCAACAGAAGTTGGTCCAATAAAAGATATTACCTCTCCCACCTTGTCTCTCTAATATCCTGGGACTGACATGGCTACCACAACATCATATTACAGTGACTCCAGGAGCTCAATCAATTTAGCTTAACAAAGAGAAGGCTAAGGAGTGACTTAATTACAGTGTACAAGTACCTACATGGGAAACAAATATTTGATAATGGGCTCTTCAGTGTAGCAGACAAAGGTATGAAATCATCCAATGGCTGAAAGTTGAAGCTAGACAAATTCAGATGGGAAATAAGGTGTATGTTTTTAACAGTGAGAGTAATTAACCACTGGAACAACAACTTACCCAGGGATGGGGTGGATTCTCCATCACTGACCATTTTTTAAAATCAAGATTGGATGTGTTTTTAAAAGATCTGCTTTAGGAATTATTTGGGTGGAAGTTCTCTGGCCTATGTTAAAGAGGAGGCCAGATAAGATTATCACAATGGTCGATTCTGGCCTTAGAGTCTATGAATCCACAGCTGTGAACTCTGTCATGCAGTTGGGCACTTATGCCAGTTCAGCCTTTTCTCACGAAGAGCCAGAGAGAGACCCAACCCCACAATGGGCTAGCAGTTAGGGCACAGACCTGGGGTGGGGGTGACTTGTTTTCACATCCCTGATTTAAAGCAGGGACTCGAGTCTGGGTGTGCTCTAGTCCAGGTGAGTGCCACGACAATCACACTGTAGCATTGCCTGGGGTGGAACTTCCTCACTCTTGCCTGTTGAAGCTGCTCCACTTTGTATAAATGATGAAATATCCAGTGAAGCAAGGACCTGAACCTCGTTTTTCCACAGCCCAGCTGAGTAGCCAAACCACCAAGCTATAGAATCAATCTCACTCTTTCTTTGGCCCAATGACTATTTCATACAAAGTTAAACAGCCATAACAAGAGCAAGCCATAACAAGAGCTGAATACCCACCAGCCTGGTGGTCAGAGCACTCGTGTGAGCTACAGGAGACCCAAGTTCAAATCCCAGCTCCACAAAAGGACAGGGCAGGAATTCAAACGTGGGTCTTCCACATCTTAACTAAGGACTCTAGCCACTGCATTACTCAGCATCATAGATTTACATAGCTGCCAGCCTGTGGGACTTTGCAAGCAGAGACTTAGGTGCCTCCTGGGTTAGGCAGTAGCCAAGTGAAGGTTTTTGAGACTCTCGCTGATGCCTAAATGTTGGACTTAAACACCTAAAGTAGAAGTTGGGCCCTTGAGCCTCACTGCTCTATCCACTAGACCACACTGCCCCCTTCAGACTGCCTGTAAGTAATGGCTACTATGACTTTGCAAGGGCATGTGACAGACCACATGACTCTGGACTCCATTTTGGGTACCTGTATTTTTCCACAAACGGGGCTGGGAACCGTTTTTGGAACAAAGGGTTCCCGCCATTTGGAAAAGCTATGTAAGGTCGGGAGTGACATCCTCTGTTGTTCTTCACTCCCCACAGCTCAACGCAGGGGAGAAGCTCTGAAAGAAAAGGACTTAGAATGGGGATGGGGATCACAAGCTACAAAGCAAAGGCAGCTTGTGCCTTGAGAATCTGTGAGCCTGCTTGTATCAGCAGTAAGGGCGAGAAATTGCTAATTCATATCCAAACATTCTAGTATTTTAGGCTTAGTTTACGATTTTGATTATTTACTAATCTGCTTTGATCTCTTTGCTATCATTTATAATCACTTAAAATCTATCTTTTTGTAGTTAATAAACTAGTTTTATGTTTTAATCTAAACTAGTGTGCCTTTGACTGAAGTGTCTGGGGAAAATCTCAGCTTGGTTTAACACAAGCAGATTGTGTATATTCCTCTTCATATTGATGGGGAGGCAAACCGGGTAATAAATTCATACTGGTCAGGGTTTTGATCCGGGCAGGACGTTACAGCTCTGGGGTCCTAGGCTGGGGGCCTGGGGTTTATTTTGGCTGTAGCCTCTCTATTGTTGGTTCATGCAGTGGCTCGTCAGCCTGCATGTAACTGCAGCTGGGTGTGTCCCTGCCAGTGTGAATGCTGGTGGAAGTGTAGGACCAGCAGCTGTCTATAGCTTGTCACAGCAGCACAGTGCTGAGAGGGAGCCCAGGCCAGTGAATCAGAGGGCTCAGTGGTACCCTAGTTCCATGTGGCACCCTGGGGGGGACCCATCACATCCACCATACCCCTTGATAAGTTGCTCCAACAGTTAATTGTCTTTAGAGTTAAAATGCGTACCTAATTTCCGGTTTTCTTTAGTCTAGTTTTAGCTTCCGGTTGCTGAAATGATGTAATGCTTTCTGTCTGTCTGTCATCATCATCTTGGGCTTTAATAAAGGAGCAGAAAAGCTGAGAAGAAAGGATGTTTTCTCTCTCCATTCATCAGATCACACATGCTGCAGAATATCTTCAGATTTCCTACAGGTGTAAATGATACTACCTAGACTGTGTGACAGCCAGTCATGTTTTTATCTGACTGCACTTTATTTTCAAGTAATAGTTTTAATTAAACAGCCATTCAGAAACCAGCTCTGTATAAATGTTCAGCATGCTTTCAATTATGTATTTCTATTAATGAAGTGGTGGTCCCTGATTAGCTGTCTCACATAAGGTGTCTGTTTTCTAAAGCCAAACAGAATCAAACAGCGGTATACTGAATCACTGTCACTTGGTCATCACACACGATGATTTCCTCTGCCGTGGTGTGATCAGTCATGTCATTGCAACAGACCATTGCTCCATGATGAAGATTTCTAGCTTTGGAAAGTAAACAGAATGACTTTGTTCTTTTCCATAGGCACTGCCTGTTGGGAGAAAGCTCTCCCAGTGGTTTAATAACTCCAACTCGGCAAGAGGCAGTAGCTATGTAGGCGGGAGAAGCTCTCCCTCCGACAGCGCTGTCTACACAGGGGGTTACGGTCAGTCTGACTATGTCGCTCAGGGGGTTGGATTTCTCAGGCCCCTGAGCGATGTAGTTAGACTGAAGTAAATGTATAGTGTAGACCTGGGCTCAGTGTCTGGGTGGACCCTCCTTCAGTGCACTAGCAGTTCCATAGCGCGTTTGATCTTCTCTTGGTTCAAAGAAGAACAATTGACAGTGTCACTCATATATCACTATGCAAAGGAGATTTGGGTTCTGTTTCAGCAGTTAACCCCCCCACCCCCGCAAGTAGCATTATATCAACAGCCCAGTTAAATGTCCCATTCACATGTCATTTATTAGTGAGATCCCAGTACTGAAGACGTGTCATATACAAATACTAGGAGAGAACTTTGGTACTTTACAGTAATGAAGTGTTTCCTGTAATGGAAACCATTGCCATTCCCTCGGTCCTAAATTCAGCTAAACTCCATCACAGCTGATAGTGAAATCACAAATCAAGAGCAGGCTTCGTGGTAGCTTTAATTCTACTGAATTAGAGCCAGGCCAGTTTGCATGAAGGAAATCCAGGATTGGTTTCTTTGTAGCTTCTGCATTAGCTGTCGTTTATACAAGCTTTAGTCAAGACTCCATATTAAACATAAAACTCAACTCCAGGCTCTAGCTGGGCAGACTTATAGGTCAGACGTTTACTCTGCAAAGCTTGTTGTGCTGCACGGGCAGAAAGCTTCTCCTCAATCGAGCAGCCCCAGAACAGGGGAGCCGTGACCAGCAGGTCTGGGTGGAAATTTTCTGTCAAAAGTTTAATTCACCTGAAAACTGGAGTTTTTGAGAAATGAAAATTTTTGCTGAAAGTGTCTGTTTTCCTTAATATTTTTGATTTTGTGTTGAAATACCAAAATCTCGACAGTTTTTTGGAGGGGTTGGTGGTTCTCAGCCAAATACTTTTGGTTTTCAGTTGCTAAAACCCTAAATGCTTTTCATATTTGCATGTATGTTTTTTGATGAAGCGACAAAATTTTGCATGGCAAATTTCTTCAAAAAAGACACATGTTTATTTTCACCCATGGGAAGCCCACCTCCATTTTCTGACCAGCTGTAGGTATCCAGAATGTTTATCCCTACCTCTTCTTCATAAGAGGTTATGGGGTACATCACAGACCTATGAAAAGACACTCCAGCTGAGGATTCTGCCCCACAGTGTGTGAGCAGCTAATCCAACAGGTTGCCCCTGGTTTGAAAAGGATGCAGATCTCACTAGCAAACATCTTGTGCTCTGATGGTGAATGAAAGGTGCAACCCTGGAATTTATAGCCTAGCATTATCAGTAGAGGAATAGACACTCTGGGGTTGGAGGGAGGTGCCTCTGTATGGCTCTTCCTACAGTCTTGATGCTGATAGTTCTCCAGTGCACCTGCTATGCTCCTGCTGTTCACCCTATTAACACTGTGCCTCATCACTACCTGTACTAACCTTATGCTCAAACACTGAGTCTACTCCTTGTCAAATTTAACAACCACTTCATACCCTTTTTACAACCCTTTCACAACTGCGCACAGGATACCACCTAACCCAATGTTTCCTCCTACCCCTTGCTAAATTCACATCCTGCTCCCATATACCACCTCACTGCTGTCAAAAAATGGGGGAAAAAGACCCCCATTTCCTGCTACTGAAACACATGACACACTTCTGTATTGAAATGATGCACACTGGGACCTCAAAGTACTCATGCATCTCATTCTTTTGACAACACATGTGGGACTCAGACGAAAGCTCCTCATATCACAGTCACAGCTCTGTCACGCTCCTTACACTAACCCCCAGATCTCCTCATCTCACAGTGACAGCTCTGTCACGCTCCTCACACTAACCCCCAGATCTCCTTGTGTCACGCTCCACACAGTAACTCCCAGATGTCCTCGTGTGACAGCTCTCTCATGCTTCTCACACTAAGCCACAGATCTCCTTGTGACACACTCGCAGCTCTGTCACGCTCCTCACACTAAGTGCCAGATCTCCTCGTGTCACAATCACAGCTCTGTCATGCTCCTCACACTAACTCCCAGATCTCCTCGTGTCACACTCACAGTTTGTCATGCTCCTCACACTAACTCCCAGATCTCCTCGTGCCATGCTCACAGCTTTGTCACACTCCTCACACTAAGCCACAGATCTCCTCGTGACACAGTCACAGCTCTGTCACGTTCTTCACACTAAGCCCCAGATCTCCTCATGTCACACTCACAGCTTTGTCACGCTCCTCACACTAAGCGCCAGATCTCCTCGTGACACAATCACAGCTCTGTCACGCTCCTCACACTAAGCCCCAGATCTCCTCGTGTCACAGCTCTGTCATGCTCCTCACACTAAGCACCAGATCTCCTCGTATCGCACTCACAGCTCTGTCACGCTCCTCACAGTAAGCCCCAAATCTCCTCGTGTCACAGCTCTGTCATGCTCTTCACACTAAGCCACAGATCTCCTCGAGTCAGTTACAGCCCTGTCACACTCCTCATACTAACTCCCAGATCTCCTCGTGTCACAGCTCTGTCACATTCCTCACACTAAGCGCCAGATCTCCTCATGACACAATCACAGCTCTGTCACGCTCCTCACACTAAGCCCCAGATCTCCTCGTGTCACATTCACAGCTCTGTCACGCTCCTCACACTAAGCCCCAGATCTCCTCGTGTCACACTCACAGCTCTGTCATGCTTCTCACACTAAGCCCCAGATCTCCTCATGTCACACTCACAGCTCTGTCACGCTCCTGAAACTAACCCCCAGATCTCCTCGTGTCACAGTCACAGCTCTCTCACGCTCCTCACACTGAGCCCAGATCGCCTCATATGAATCAGAGCTATTCCATGCCACTTCACCTCATTCCTCCACCATTCAGTACAGTACCCTTAACACTGTGAGTGCAGCAGATAACTCCCAATGGCGATTGCCAGGACAGGGAGAGCATGAGTCAGGGCACAGTTTAATCATTTGAGTTATGTAGCTGTAATAGTTAAGGCTACTTTTTCGTCACAAGTATTTTTTAGTAAAAGTCATGGGTAGGTCATGACTCTATGGGGGTGGTCTGGGGGGTGGTCCCGGGGCACTGGAGGTGCTGGGGGGTTGGCTGGTTCTGGGACCCAGGCAGTGGCATGCAGCCTGGGGCCCGTGCTGGTGCTGGGAGGGGGCACCAGGCAGTGGCAGGCGGCCTGGGACCCTTCTGGTGATGGGGAAGACGGGGGGCAGTGTGTGGTCTGGGGCCCCTGCTCGTGGTGGGAAAGAGGGTTGGCGGGGCTGGCAGGCTCCCTACCCATCTCTGTGTGTCTTCCATGACCTTCATGAAAGACATGCAGCCTTTCTAATAGTCCGGCCAGGAAACTCACTCACTACTCTAGTCACAGCATACTTTTGTGGTATTTACCTATCAGCCCTAAGGTGCACAGCAACATGGACCTACACTCATCTTTTTTGCCTGAAATTTCTCCCAGCACAGACACTCCAGTGATGGGAACTGTAGGAACCCTAAAGTATTGGCAGCTACTGGCCTTTTTAACCACCTTGTCATCTAGACTTGTTGTAAGCAGGGTCGGATGACGCAGGGCTGAAAGCATGGGTGGCTGCTGACCTCTTATCTACCCAAGAGCTCTGCCAGCGGAGTGGCACCAGCATTCAGAATCACAAGTTTTAGCAGGAAAAGGGGAGGTAGGAACAGCCTCAGAGACCATCAGAGTTGATAGACAATGTTACAGAAAAACAATTCAAGCAGAAAAACAGTGAAATGAGCTTTTCATCACGATATTAAGCCAGTGACCCTTTCCTATTAACAACAGCTTCCTTTTCCATTATAAGAAGCATCTACCTTTTATCTATGAGATTTCAGAAACCCACGCACTGTAATCAGGTGATTGTCTGAATAGGCGTCTGAACACCAATTGTACCAAGCCATTCGCCTTATTTTCTTCTCCAATCCAGTGTTTTTCAAAGACCATACATGCTTTTCCAGCTGGATCATTTCACTTATACTCTGAGCACATGTTTCCTACATGCTTGTGTTTGGGACAGTTTGAGGATAATTCTACTGACATTTGCCGTTACCATGTGCTCTCACAGGGCTTCTTTTTCCAGTATTTGTACAAAGCAGTTTTATTGGCTTTTAGCTTCTTCACGTTTGTCAAACACTGGTTTCTATCTTTGGATTCATGCTGGGTAACTTGATGTATTTCTGTACAAGTGCTACAGACAGTTCCATGGTCCTGGTGTGGGTAACAAAGGCCCAAGAAGTTGTTCTGCCCACCTGATGGGAAGACATGTTTTTCTATGATGGGAGGAAGAAAATGCACAGCATTACTTAATTCTGATTTCATAGAATCATAGAATCATAGAATATCAGGGTTGGAAGGGACCCCAGAAGGTCATCTAGTCCAACCCCCTGCTCAAAGCAGGACCAATTCCCAGTTAAATCATCCCAGCCAGGGCTTTGTCAAGCCTGACCTTAAAAACCTCTAAGGAAGGAGATTCTACCACCTCCCGAGGTAACGCATTCCAGTGTTTCACCACCCTCTTAGTGAAAAAGTTTTTCCTAATATCCAATCTAAACCTCCCCCACTGCAACTTGAGACCATTACTCCTTGTTCTGTCATCTGCTACCATTGAGAACAGTCTAGAGATATTTCTTCCAAGAGGAGTTGTTTTCTACATTGAAGTGACATGAAATTATGCAGCACAGAGATTTGATGCAGTTCATTTTGAGCTACCTTTTGGCTCTTAGGATTGATGTATGTTCTGGACACATTTGACAATATTTCCTATTAGAAGCTATGGAACTCAGTGTCCTCTTTGGCTGCTCTTGACTCATCACTCAGGCACAGGTGGCTATGCCTTCTTTTCTGTCCTGCATGGTCCTATGCAAGTTATGTCTGCTCTCCACTGGGTTTGTGAGGGGCAAACAGAAACCTGCATGATTGTGTTCCTCAAATTGGAGACATTTCTTCAAGGGGACTTTCTGTTCTACCTGGTCAAGCTCTTATATATTAATCCCAATCATTGCTGTAAGGTTGAAGGAAGACCTGTTAAAATAATTATGCATGTAATCCAGGCCACAATCTAGTCCATAGAAATTAGAGATGGAGAAGAGCTAAAGCTTTTGACACTGTCTCGCATGACCTTCTTATAAACAAACTAGAGAAATGCAACCTAGATGGAGCTACTATAAGGTGGATGCATAACTGGTTGGGAACCCATTCCCAGAGAGTAGTTATCAGTGTTTACAGTCATGCTGGAAGGGCATAATGAGTGGGGTCCTGCAGGGATCAGGTCTGGGTCCAGTTCTGTTCAATATCTTTATCAATGATTTAGACAAGGCCACAGAGAGTACACTTATAAAGTTTGTGGATGATACCAAGCTGGGAGGGGTTTCAAGTGCTTTGGAGGATAGGATTAAAATTCAAAATAATCTGGATAAACTGGTGAAATGGTCTGAAGTCAGTAAGATGAAATTCAATAAGGACAAATGCAAAGTACTCCACTTAGGCAGGAGCAATCAGTTGCACACATACAAAATGGAAAATGACTGCCTAGGAAGGAGTACTGCAGAAAGGGATCTCAGGGGTCATAGTGAACCACAAGCTAAATATCAGCCAAGAGTGTAACAGTTTTGCAAAAAAAGCAAACATCATTCTGGGATGTATTAGCAGGAGTGTTGTAAGCAAGACACGAGAAGTAATTCTTCCGCTCTATTCTGTGCTGATTAGGCCTCAACTGGAGTATTGTGTCCAGTTCTGGGAACCACCTTTCAGGAAAGATGTGGACAAATTGGAGAAGGTCTGGAGAAGAGCAACAAAAACGATTTAAGGTCTAGAAAACATGACATATGAGGAAGATTGAAAAAATTGGGCTTGTTTGGTCTGGAAAAGAGAAGACTGAGAGGGGACCTGATAACAGTTTTCAAGTACATAAAAGGTTGTTACAAGGAGGAGGGAGAAAAATTGTTCTTCTTAACCTCTGAGGATAGGACAAGAAGCAATGGATTTAAATTGCAGCAAGGGAGGTTTAGGTTGGACATTAGGAAAAACTTCCTAACTGTCAGGGTGGTTAAGCACTGCAATAAATTGCCTAGGGAGGTTGTGGATTCTCCATCACTGGAGATTTTTAAGAGCAGGTTAGATAAACACCTGTCAGGGATGATCTAGATAATACTTAATTCTGCCATGAGTGCAGGGGACTGGACTGGATGACCTCTTGTGCTCCCTTCCAGTCCTATGGTTCTATGATTTAAATGAGCTTCTGTACCAGATGACTGGAAAATAGCTACAGTGACATCAATTTTTTAAAAAAGGCTCCAGAGGTGATCCCGGCAATTACAGACCGGTAAGCCTAACTTCAGTACCAGGCAAACTGGTAAAAGTATAGTAAAGGAAAGTGTGGTTTAAAACTTAACTGTAACACAGTAAAAGCTCAGTCAGCCTGGGTTTTGTGCAATTGCATAGAGTGTAGTGATGAAAAATGATTATTGTACACTGTTGTTAGGGGAAAACTATACCATACAAAGAGGCTCCATAGCTCAGGGGTGAGAGCACTGGTCTAGTAAACCAGGGGTCGTGAGTTCAAATCTCACTGGGGCCTTGGCAATTGGGGTGTTTTTTCTTTATTTCAGCAACTCAGTCACACCATTTTTAGAGAAGCTTAATTTTACTTTATATAGGTTAAATTTAAGCAACATTCAGTAGCTGTATCACCTGACAGGCAGCGCAAAAATGCACAGGGCTGGCAGGTGTGAGCTACACAAGCAAAGGGTCATTGGGGCTAGAATGCAACCGATTAACCCACCCCTGCACTGCATTTGCTGTATAACGAAAGCAATTTATTAACTATCCCTCCCTCTACACTGCATTTGCCAAATGATGAATACAGCCTATTAACCCCTCCCCGCACTGCATTTGCTGTATGATGAATCCTACCTATTAAACACCACCTCCTCCCCCGGCCCCCACTGCATTTGCTGTATGATGCTCTTCTGTGAAAGAAACTGAGAAATTCCTTGGAGATAATGAATCTCTCTTCGTATCAAGAGGCATATGCAAAGTGTATCTCTAGAGCTCAGTAATTAGTAGAGCTACTTGAAAAATGGTAAGTATATTTTATGGAGAGCCTCAATCCTGTGCCAGCAGAGGGGGGAGCCTAGAGATAAGTTATTGTTTGATTCTGCATTAGTTATCTCCTTCCTATTATCTCCACAAAGGCAGCGCCTATAAGAATGGCAATGAGCTATGTGCTGAAAGTAGCATGCTCCTACACAGGATCGGCTCTAGGCACCAGCAAAGCAAGCACGTGCTTGCAGGGGCACAATTCCAGGGGCAGCATTCCCGCCACCCTTTTTCTTTTTTTCCTTGGGCAGTTGCGTTCTCGGAGCTTGGGGTGGCAAATTTTTTGCTTGGGGTGGCAAAAAACCTAGAGCTGGCCCTGCTCCTACATTGTCTCTGCATGACAACTGAGCTAAGGGAGTTTGCAAGATTGTGTGTGTGTGTGTGAAAATATTGTAAGGATAGAGAAACTGAAATTGGCAGAAGTTTCAGTCAAAAGTTAACATAATATGCAAGATGACAGGTTTCAGAGTAGCAGCCGTGTTAGTCTGTATTCGCAAAAAGAACAGGAGTACTTGTGGCACCTTAGAGACTAACAAATTTATTTGAGCATAAGCTTTCGTGAGATATAGATGAAGTGAGCTGTAGCTCATGAAAGCTTATGCTCAAATAAATTTGTTAGTCTCTAAGGTACCACAAGTAATCCTTTTCTTTTTAATAATATGCAAGACTAAAACATTGTTATTGTAACCCAAGTTATGGGAAAACTGAGATTTGTGACAATGTTTCATTCTAAATCCCATTAATCTTCAGACTATTGTGGCTACAGGCCTGTTTATCCTGCACTTCATTCCAGCTATCTCTTCATTGCTTTGCTGTCATTGGATGATATCCAACAAGATCTTTGCAGCTCAAGTTCAATTTTGAGAAGTGGCTTGTGTTTTAGTTGGCATATGCCTGATCGTTGATTTTTTTAAAGGGATAATTTTCCTAACTTTTTTTCCCTTCTGTTTGCAAGAATGTGGAGTGGTAGGAACACATTTGTTGAGTTCTTGATCTAGCAATGGTTCATTCCATCCTCAGGACCCTATTGCATGAAGGAAGGATTGCAATACATATCTCCCAACTTTCTGATGCCTCCTGTTAAACATGAATCTGATACAAAGATCATTGATGTCAATGGCCCTTGGATTAGCTCCTAACTAAACTCCTTGCAACAATCAGCCCCCATTATTCTCTTCTATGCCCACTGGGAGCAGCTCTGCTTGAGGAAAAGGTCTCCTGGACAGCATACTTCTGGATCTGTAGCCTAACATCATATTAAATGTGTGTGATTGGTTTTGTGGGATTAGAAAGTTGGCAACCCTAACACTCTTGTCCTGCCCCTGCCCTGCCCCCTTCACGAGGCTCCACCCCTTCTCTGAGGCCCTGCCCCTTCTCCAAGGCCCAGCCCCCACTCCCTCCATTGCTCGCTTGCTATCCCCCACCTTCACTCACTTTCATTGGGCTGGGGCAGGGAGTTGGGGTGCAGGAAGGGGCTCTGGGCTAGAGCCAAGGGGTTGGGAGTGCAGGAGCACACTCTGGGTTGGGGCGGGGATTTGGGATGTGGATGGGGTGTGGGCTCCATCTGGGGATGTGGGCTCTGGTATGGGACCAGGGATGAGGGGTTTGGGGGGCAGGAGGGGGCTCAGGGCTGGGGTGGGTGTGGAAGGAGTTGTGGGGTGCTGGCTCTGAGAGGGGGTTGGGTGCAGAAGGGGCTCAGGGCTGTGGTTGGGTGCTGGAGGGGATGCAGGCTCTGGAAGGGAATTTGGGTGTGGGAAGGGGCTCAGGGCTGGGGCAGGGGGTTGGGGTGCAGGCTCTAGGAGGGGGTTCCAACCTGGAGTGGGAGTTGGGATTTGGGAGGGGTTTGGGGTGCTGGTTCCAGCTGGGTGGCACTTACCTCAGGTGCCTCCCAGTCCATGGTGCAGTGGGGCTAAGGCAGGCTCCCTGCCTGCCCTGGCTCTGTGTGGCTCCCAGAAGTGGACGGCAGTCCGGCTCCTAAGCGCAGGGGCAGCCAGGTGCCTCTGCATGGTGCACACTGCCCATACCTGCAGGCGCCACCCCCACAGCTCCCATTGGCTGCAGATCCCACCAGTGCTCAGGGCGGGGGGCAGCGTGCAGAGTTTTCCTGATCGCCCCTGCGCCTAGGGGCCTCAGGGACATGCTGGCTGCTTCCAGGAGACGTGCATAGCCAGGCAGAGAGCCTGCGTTATCCCTACTGTGCCACGGACTGGACTTTTAACAGTCTGGTCAGCGATGCTGACCAGAGCTGCCAGGGTCCCTTTTGGACAGGGCGTTATGTTCGAAAACTGGATGCCTGGCAACCCTAGTGTGTGGGGAAAAAAGGGGTCCAGTGGGTCAGACACTAGCCTCATGGTTCCCATCTCTCATAGCTGAGGACTTCAAAGGATATTGTACTGAAATGTGCCAGACATGCATGGACTTTGGGGGACAATAAGTGTTAAGTGTGATTTTGGAGTCCTGGCTTGCTAAGTGGATTTCCTGGGGACTCGCTGTGGGTAGTTAATGCAAATTCCCCAACACCACTATGACACTGTCTTGGGGCACCCAGAACCACAAGCCAATGTTTCACACACACACACACACACACCCTCAGCAAAAGATAGCTTTGCGGGAACTTAAACTGTGTGTCAGTGTGACCATTCCTTCATGGGTCACAACTGAGAATACCAAAGTCAGGTCAAACTGCTGAAAAATAGGATGGACACATCCCAAAACTGGTGGTTATTCTCCTCACAGGATATACCAAACCAGCAACAGTGAACTTCTATTTCGCCACACTGGCTAGCAAGGAGTCAGAAAAGCAGATCCTCAGGTATGCTAGTCCTTGTATCACCACCAAAACACTAGACTTAAAGATGGGTGGCTCTTTAAAACTAATTTAATCAAATAAAAAGTTCTTCTGATCCCAAAGGATCAGCCACACACCCAGGTCAATATATAACTCAGATCTTACCCAATAATCACACTGTTGACAATCCTTTAGTATCTAAAATCTAAAGGTTTATTTATAAAAAGAAGAAAGGTGAGAGTTAAAATTGGTTAAAGAAATCAAATACATACAATAATTGCAAAGTTCTTGGTTCTCAGGCAATTTCTCATTTACAGTCAGTTCTCAGCTTTCTCAGCCCACATGGCTGGGGGAATCCACCTTTCACGGATTCTTGGAGTTTCCCCTTAAGTGATGGATAGTTGGGAATTTAGTTGGGCATTGGTCCTGCTTTGAGCAGGGGGTTGGACTAGATGACCTCCTGAGGTCCCTTCCAACCCTGATGTTCTATGATAACCACAACCTCTTTTCCCCTCTCTTATAGTTCAGAAAACTTTTGAAATGTATGTTTTAAAAGTAACCCCAGACAAAGTTCTTCTACCCTGCTGCTTGTTCCTCAGTTTGGGTGGCGAGAGGGGCACCCAGGGCAGGTGCCATGTCTCTTTTCATGCTCTTGTTAATTAGCTCTTTTGGTTGATTTGATTACTTTGTTTACCTTATGTGCAAATGTACTTTCATTGTTTCTGCTTACAAAGCTTGACCCAGGCAGACTGACAAATCCACATTCCATTGTCTATGACAAACCCCTGTTTATCCACCCTACTCAGATTGCTTGTTATTTTAGGAACATATTTCCACCACACATACATAACTCTTTACACACTAACCATACAAACATCACATCATAATATCAATAATATCATCATTTTTCACCTGATACCTTGCAAGATACTTTGGGGATAAATACTAGGACAGCTGTGTGTTAGGTGTAGTGAGTTTGTCAGGCCTGGCACCTGGCAGTTGTAGTTACAGAACAGTGAGCCCTTTGCCATTTGAACTGGGGGGGGGGTGCTCTAAGGATCACACCCAGTTCTGCAGGAGACCAGCCTTGGAAGCTTTGCCCCCTAAAGAGAGGGTGACTGACTGATGTTACCTATGACAGGAGGCCAGAGAGCTGAGATCCAGACTGGATAAAGAAATGGCTGAATTGTCCCAAGGTTGTTCTCAAACCTGATACTGTATGAACTTGTCACCAAGACTGTAAACCCAGCTGAGGGATCTGAAAGACTGATACCTACCAGGGCCCTTCATTGCTGTTAAGATTTAGTGTGTGTTTAGACCGTTTTATTGTTTTTTATGTCTTCTCTGAACACTGTTTATCCTTGAATCAATGTATCCTCACGAAGCCTGTCTGGTCTCTGGCGAGAACACGGTCATTGTCCTTAGAGAGAAACTAAGGAGCACGGGCTGGATGTTTGCCAGAGCTGCTGGAGAGAACCACAGTACAGAGCACGGGGCTGCAGCCTAACACCTCAGTCAGATGGGAGAGGGACGTGGGTCCCTATCCAGAGAGAGGCCCCAGCGGGCATTCCTGGAGCAGACCATGGAGGGAGTTAATGGTGCAATTTCCTTGAAACTGGGACAGGCTGGTTCAGTGGGTCAGGCACAAGTCTAGGATTCAGGAAATCGTTTGTTCTGCCTCTGGCAAATCTTTATGCCCCATATGTACAATGGAGATAATAGCATTTCCGTGCCTCACTGAGGAGTTGTAAAGATACAGCCATTGCCGCATGTGAAGGGTTCAGTTACTAGGATAATGAGAGTCATAGAAATGCCTTAAATGGACTGAGGCATCTTCCTGTGTGTCCCATGAAACTTGCTTTTCAACAGTTTCTGAAAATCTCTCTAAAAGTATTTAAAACTTTCCTCAGTTATTTACATTTCTTTCAAATATTTAATCCTGTATCCTCCTAAAATGAATGACTCACACTGGACCCAGAAGTTGTTTATTCCAGTATGGACAATGCCTAATGTTAATAAAAAATTAAGGGATGGTAAAATAATTAATGCCAGACAATACGGATTTATGGAAAATAGAGCCTGTCAAATTAACTTGATGTCTTGATTTAACTGGGAATTGGTCCTGCTTCGAGCAGGGGGTTGGACTAGATGACCTTCTGGGGTCCCTTCCAACCCTGATATTCTATGATTCTATGATTCTTTGTTTGATGACAGTACAAGTTTGGTTGATAAAGGTAATAATATTGATATAATATCCTTAGAATTCTGTAAAGCATTTGACTGGTTACCGCATGACATTTTAATTAAAAATCTAGAAAGATATAAAATTAGCATGGCACATATTAAATGGATTAACAGCTGCTAATGGATAGGTCTCAAAATATAATTGTAAATGGGGAATCATCATCAAACCAGTATGTTTCCAGTGGGATCCTGCAGGGATTGTTTCTTGGCCCTATGCTGTTTAACATTTTTATCAGTGACCTGGAAGAAACCGTAAAATCATCACTGATAAAGTTTTCAAATGACACAAAAATTAGGGGAGTAGTAAATAATGGAGAAGACAGGTCACTGATAAGGGCAATCTGGATTGCTTGGTAAAGCAAAGAATATGCACTTTAATATGGCTAAATGTAAATGTACACATCTAGGAACAAAAGGTGTGGTCCCCACTTACAGGATGGAGGGCTCTATCCTGGGAAGCAGTGACTCAGAAAACAGTTTGAGGATTGTGGTAGATAATCAGCTTAACTTTAATTCCCTGTGCGACTCTGTGGCCAAAAGGGATAATGTGATCCCTAGATGCATAACAAAGGGAATCTTGAGTAGGAGTAGACAGGTTATTTTACCTCTGTATTCAGCACTGTTGCAACCTCTGCTGGAATCCTGTGTCCAGTTCTGATGTCCACAATTCAAACTGGAGAGGGTTCAGAGAAGAGCCATGAGAATGATTAAAAGGTTTAGAAAACCTGCCTTATAGTGATAGACTCAAGGAATTATACCTATTTAGCTTAACAAAGAGAAGATTAAGGGGTGACTTGGTTAGTCTATAAGTATGTACATGAGGAACAAATATTTAATAATGGGATCTTCAATCTAGCTGAGCAATGTATAACACAAGACAATAGATGGATGTTGAAGCTAGACAAATTCAGACCAGAAATAAGGCATAAATATTTTAACAGTGAGGGTAAATAACCCCTGGAACAATTTACCCAGGGTTGTGGTGTATTCTCCATCACTGACAATTTTTAAATCAAGACTGGATGTTTTTCTAACCAATTATGCTCTAGGAATTATTTTGGGGAAGCTGTGTGGACTTTGCTATACAGGAGGTCAGACTGGTCAATCACAATGGTTCCTTCTGGGCTTGGAATCTATGAATCTCTGTAAAAACTGCCACTGAAACCAATGGAGCTGCAAGATTTGACCCCCAAAATAAGAGAGACAAAAGTTCAGGGCAAAAATGCTACCACTTTTTTCAGGATTTCCAGCTTAATGAATATAGAATCATACAAGATTAGAGTTGGAAGAGACCTCAGTCCAACCCCCTGCTCAAAGCAGGACCAATCCCTACTAAATCATCCCAGACAGGACTTTGTCAAGTCGGGCCTTAAAAACCTCTAAGGTTGGAGATTCCACCACCTCCCTAGGTAACCCATTCCAGTGCTTCACCACCATCCTAGTAACATAGTTTTTCTTAATATCCAACCTAGACCTCCTGCACTGCAACTTGAGACTATTGCTCCTTGTTCTGTCATCTGCCACCACTGAGAACAGCCTAGCTCCATCCTCTTTGAAAGCCCCCTTCAGATAGTTGAAGGCTGCTATCAAATCCCTCCCTCACTTTTCTCTTCTGCAGACTAAATAAGCCAGGTTCCCTCAGCTTCTCCTCATAAATCATGTGCCCCAGCCCCCTAATAATTTTTGTTACCCTCCACTGGACGGTCTCCAATTTGTCCACATCCTTTCTGTAGTGGGAGGACCAAAATGATGCAATACTACAAATGTGTCCTCACCAATGCCAAATAGAGGGGAATAATCACTTCCCTCGATCTGCTGGCAACACTCCTACTAATGCAGCCCAATATGCCATTAGCTTTCTTGGCAACAAGGGCACACTGTTGACTCATATCCAACTTCTTGTCCACTGTAACCCCTAGGTCCTTTTCTGCAGAACTGCTGCTGAGCCAGTCGGTCCCCAGCCTATAGCAGTGCATGTGATTCTTTCATCCTTCTTGCAGGACTCTGCACTTGTCCTCTTGCCCTTGTTGAACCTCATCAGATTTCTTTTGGCCCAATCCTCCAATTTGTCTAGGTCACTCTGGACCCTATCCCTGCCCTCCAGTGTATCTACCTTTCCCCCCAGCTTACTGTCATCCGCAAACTTGCTGAGGGTGAAATCCATCCCATCAACCAGATCATTAATGAAGCTGTTGAACAAAACCGGCCCCAAGACCAACCCCTGGAGCACTCTGCTTGACACTGGCTGCCAGCTAGACATCGAGCTATTGATCGCTGCTCATTAAGACCAATGGCCTAGCCAGCTTTCTATCCACCTTATAGTCCATTCATCTGGTCCATACTTTAAGTTGCTGGCAAGAATACTGTGGGAGACCATATCAAAAGCTTTGCTAAAGTCAAGGTATATCACATCCACTGCTTTCCCCATATCCACAGAGCCAGTTATCTCATCATAGAAGGCAATCAGGTTAGTCAGGCATGACTTAGTGAATCCATGTTGACTTTTCCCGATCACCTTCCTTCCTCCAAGTGCTTCAAAATGGATTCCTTGGATTCCTCCATGATTTTTCCGAGGACTGAGGAGAGGCTGACTGGTCTGTAGTTCCCCACATTCTCCTTCTTCCCTTTTTTAAAGATGGGCACTATATTTGCCTTTTTCCAATCATCCGGGACCACCGCCCATTGCCATGAGTTTTCAAAGATAAAGGCCAGTGGCTCTGCAATCACATCAGCCAACTCCCTCAGCACGCTCAGATGCATTGCATCTGGCCCCTGGACTTGTGCATGTCCAGTTCTTCTAAATAGTCCTTAACCTGTTCTTTCACCACTGAGGGCTGCTCACCTCCTCCCCATACTGTGCTGACCAGTGCCACAGTCTGGGAGCTGACCTTGTCTGTGAAGACCGAGGCAAAAAAAGCAGAGTACTTCAGCTTTTTCCACATCCTCTATCACTAGGTTGCCTCCCCCATTCAGTAAGGGTCCCACACTTTCCCTGACCTTGTTGTTGTTGCTAACATACCTGAAGAAACCCTTCTTGTTACCCTTCACATCTCTTGCTAGCTGCAACTCCAGTTGTGCTTTGGCCTTCCTGATTTCACCCCTGCATGCTTGAGCAACACTTTTATACTCCTCGCTAGTCATCTGTCCAAGCTTCCACTTCTTGTGAGCTTCTTTTTTGTGTTTAAGCTCAGCGAAGATTTCTCTGTCAAGCCAAGCTGGTCGTCTGCCATATTTACTATTCTTTCTACACATCAGGATGGTTTGTTCCTGTAACCTCAATAAGGATTCTTTAAAATACAGCCAGCTCTCCTGGACTCCTTTCCCCCTCATGTTATTCTCCCAGGGGATCCTGCCCATCAGTTCCCTGAAGGAGTCAAAGTCTGCTTTTCTGAAATCCAGGGTCCGTATTCTGCAGCTCTCCTTTCTTCCTTCTGTCAGGATCCTGAACTCAACCATCTCATGATCACTGCTGCCCAGGTTGCCACCCACTTCTACTTCCCCTACCAATTCTTCTCTGTTTGTGAGCAGCAGGTCAAGAGAAGCACGGTACCTAGTTGGTCCCTCCAGCATTTATACCAGGAAGTTGTTCCCAACACTGTCCAAAAACTTCCTAGATTGTCTGTGCACTGCTGTATTGCTCTTCCAGCAGATGTCAGGGTGATTGAAGTCCCCCATGAGAACCAGGGCCTGTGATCTGGAAACTTCTGTTAGTTGTCTAAAGAAAGCCTCGTCTACCTCATTCTCCTGATCCGGTGGTCTATAGCACACGTCCACCACGACATCACCCTTGTTGCTCTCGCCTCTAAATTTAACCCAAAGACTCTCAACAGGCTTTTCTCTAGTTTCATACTGGAGCTCTAAGCAATCATACTGCTTTCTTACAGTCCCCTATTCCCACAAAGGCATGGGCTTTTAGAACAGTGTTTTAAGCAACTTAAAAGTATGAAATATTGTGCCAGTCCTTTAGAGCTTTTCTAAAGAGTCTAAATCAGGGCCCTAAATTTACAAGCTGTGACTGAATGCACCCAGGTTTCAGAGTAGCAGCTGTGTTAGTCTGTATTCGCAAAACTCTGAAACCTGTCATTATGCAAGGCACTGAATTTAGCCGTATGGAGTGGAAATCCATCAACTTCATGAAAAAAACTTGTATAGATACAGACAGACATCATCTTCCTTTCCAAATGCAAACCGATGGACATCGTACCAAAAGGACTGAAGGTAAAAAATCCATTACAATCTACATACCACACAGACTATGCTGACAGCTTGTGCCGCACGCTCTCAAAGAAACTGCGGAACCACCTGATCAACATCCTCTACAGCAAACAGGGAAAGATTAAGAATGAGCTCTCAAAACTGGATACTCTCATAAAAAACCAACCTTCCACACAAACTTCCTCGTGGCTGGATTTTACTAAAACTAGACAAGCCATTTACAACACACACTTTGCTTCTCTACAAAAGAAAAAGGACACTAAACTATCTAAACTACTACATGTCACAAGGGGCCACAACAGTGGTTCCCTTAACCCACCCAGCAATATTGTTAATCTATCCAGCTATACTCTTAGCCCAGCAGAAAAGGAATGCATCTGATGAAGTGAGCTGTAGCTCATGAAAGCTTATGCTCAAATAAATTTGTTAGTCTCTAAGGTGCCACAAGTCCTCCTTTTCTGAATGCACTCAGTGGATCTAAATGGCTGCTCATGGATGAGTTGGTAGGATCGGGGGCTAATATTTTTAATTTTGTGCCCTGCAGGACTCTCTCACCGGTTCCTTGTATCCCTAGATGCTCTTTTTACCTGCGGTCCTTTGTTACACAATCCCTTGTTAGACATACACGGTAACACAGACAATGCACTGACATCATTTTCTTGACTTCACCAACGGATGAGTCATGAAAATGAAGATCATCATTCATTTTCACTGAGAGGTCTGACTGGGTCTAAATTCAACCAAAATTCATTAAGTGTGTGTGTTGTCCCTTTAAATAGTTTGTTTCTGCTAGCATTGCCGTCATTTGTGAAGTAACAAGGTTATAAAAGTCACAGCTCAAATCCTGCTTTCTCCTTCATCTCACTGAGTGTATATGTAATACCCAATGACCTCCACGTTTCCTCTGCCTTCCTTCTGTCTGTTACTGAAGCAGTTTATTCCCGTACAGCCGGTCCAGTTATATAATTCAAATGCTGTAAGAGTAATAATCTATTTATAGCCTTTTATAATTGATTTCATGTCAAAGAGCTTCTGCAAGATGCTCCTTTGAGTTCAACAGGTTATTATTTTTAATTCTTCTTCTTCTGTGTTGGTGAAAATAGCTGCTATACTCAGAAAAATGATTGTAATAATGGCCACTTGTTAGTGCTCAGAGAAAACCCTCTGGACTCTAATAGCCCCTTCGTGACTGTTTAGCACTCCTCTCGGATTTCTGCAGCCCTCTCCACTGTCTGAGGCAGAGCTGCTTGGTTTATCCATATGTCCCATAAGGAAACAACAGAGCTGGGGTAAAACAAGTTGGATTCTATTTAGCCTCAAATATTAACAGCACAATTTCCAGCAAACCTCTGCATCCACAACTTTTGTGGTTGGTGACAATGCATGTAGCAGAAAATCACAATTTGCTCAACAGGAAGGGCTGACATTTGGGAGTGTCTCATTTTGTCATTACCTGACATGTCTCTCACCAGATATGCCTTTCTACTCATCTGTCTATTATTACCCAGGTATCTAGGGGCAGAATAGTTTCACTTTCATCCAACCAGACAGGATCGTTACCCTCCTTTATTTTCTGCAGCTTTCTTAATTTGAAGTAGGATTACTCTTGTTTCTTGCCTCCAGGATAAGTCACTACTGGGCCATCCTGTAGCAAGAGTTGCTGAGACCAGGTCTGAGCAAAGAAATGGAACATACATTGCGCCCTCAATGTGGCGAGACTTGACCTACCCTGGCCTCTGGTGCTAAGGAATTTCACAGCCAAGGTCCTTGCACTGCGAATGAAGCCATCTGAATGTTCACCCTCGAAACCAGAGGCAAAGTACACATTGATCATGGCTGTGGCAGTGGTGGGTGATCTGGACCAGTGACAGCTTTAAAGATTAGAACCAGGAGCTGAAGCTGACCTGGAACTGGAGAAGGTGCCAATGTGCAGTGTCTGTTTTCACCAAGAATTTGGGCTATTTTCTAGCTTCTGGAAAGCTGGCCTGTCCAACCCACATTGTGATGAATGCAGGGACCGTGAATAGATACTCCATTGCTGGGGACTTACAAAGCTCGACTGGGTAAAACATTTGAAAATGTCACAGCAGGCACAGTCCTGTGCTGGCCAGAAGGAAATGGACTAGGTGATGCAATAATTCAATTCTGTTCTCTAGAGGCTCTGACACTGCATTCATCACTGTAGCATCTGAGCACCTTCCAGCAGTGCAGTAAGTGACGTGATTGCACCCTGGAATGTGACAATCCAGACCATGGGGATCAGATGTCAGCACATTTGAAATCAGTGTCCGGTGTCAGGAAGGGCTGGGTCTTGGCCCCTGCACTCTTTTGTCAGGCAATAGATTTTCTAATGCTGCATTCCATCAAGTCCATAGGTATTAAGATCAGTGATCTCTTGCTGTCAGACCTTGACTGTGCTGATGATGTCGTTCTTCTAGTATAGAGCCCTGACAGGTTTCGCAAGACACTCCAGCAAATAGAGGAGGAGTCAGCCAAGGTTGGTCTCCATGTTTCATGGTCAAAGACAAAGCTGTAAAACCTAGAATCAGGTCCATCTGTGACTCCAATCTCTTTGAATAATGAAACTGTGAAAGCAGTCTCCAGATTTTGCTATTTGGGTTCTATACTCACCAGTTCCTCTGACTCTCACACAGAGGTTCTTCACTGGATTGGCATTGCAGCATCTGCCATGGGTTGTTTACAACTAATAATTTCAGCATGACAACAAGTTCGGGATCTATTCAAGCTGTATCCTCCTCGTACTGCTGTACGGTTGCAAAACATGCACACTATGTCACTGAGACTGGGGAAACTGGAGTCTTTCCACACAAAATGCCAAAGTCATTTATTGGGCAGAAAGTGGAACAACTTTCGTAACACAATGTTTATGGTCGCTCTGGTCTACAGACTATTGGAGCCATTGTCTGTAGATGGCATCTTATGCTTTTTGGACACGTCACCAGACGTTCCGGCGAATGCCGTTCTCTGGGTGGTTTGTAACATTCAGGATAAATTTCCACCAACTGAGGGGTGGAGGTGTCCCAGAGGCCGACTCCCTACCACATGGGTGCATCGAGTCTGTTCTGACATTGGACTCTTGGCCCATCAAGCCCTTGCGGCTGCACAGGAACAGACCAAATGGCAAACAATCGCTACAGCCAACCATTCAGCTAAGCATTGAAGAAAAAGAATTCAGACCAGCGAGGGTTTGTGTCACGGCCTGCCCTGCAACCTTAGGTACCTCAAAATGCTTCGCTGCGGTAGCTCCCAACTTAGGGCTGCTCACAAACAGCCTGCCAGCACGCAGGTCACCCCCTGAGTATCTGTATATAGTCACAGCTCTGGTTCAGCAACTCTGACCCCAGCAGCCTGTCAGCAACACATCAGCCACACGTCTGGCTTCCACTAGCCTTGGTTACTACCTGTAGGGTGACCCCAATGCACTCCCACTCCTGAATTTTCCCCAGAAATGTACATTCTGCACTGTCTGGCCCTCTCCTGGACAGTTCAGATATAGAAGTCCATTGCCCTGTAAAGGGTCAACATGTGTCAGTTTGCTACTTTAGCCAGAGTTATCAAGCAGTTCAGTTTAAACACAACACTGGATTAGTTTTGATTAAAAAACAAAACGAGTTAACTTAACTACAAAGAGATAGATTAAGTGAGTACAAGTATAAGCAGCCGGTATCAAGTGGAGTACCCCAAGGGTTGGTCCTGGGGCCGGTTTTGTTCAATATCTTCATAAATGATCTGGAGGACGGTGTGGATTGCACTCTCAGCAAATTTGCGGATGATACTAAACTGGGAGGAGTGGTAGATACACTGGAGGGGAGGGATAGGATACAGAAAGACCTAGACAAATTGGAGGATTGGGCCAAAAGAAATCTGATGAGGTTCAATAAGGATAAGTGCAGGGTCCTGCACTTAGGACGGAAGAACCCAATGCACAGCTACAGACTAGGGACCGAATGGCTAGGCAGCAGTTCTGCGGAAAAGGACCTAGGGGTGACAGTGGACGAGAAGCTGGATATGAGTCAGCAGTGTGCCCTTGTTGCCAAGAAGGCCAATGGCATTTTGGGATGTATAAGTAGGGGCATAGCGAGCAGATCGAGGGACGTGATCGTTCCCCTCTATTCGACATTGGTGAGGCCTCATCTGGAGTACTGTGTCCAGTTTTGGGCCCCACACTTCAAGAAGGATGTGGATAAATTGGAGAGAGTCCAGCGAAGGGCAACAAAAATGATTAGGGGACTGGAACACATGAGTTATGAGGAGAGGCTGAGGGAGCTGGGATTGTTTAGCCTGCAGAAGAGAAGAATGAGGGGGGATTTGATAGCTGCTTTCAACTACCTGAAAGGGGGTTCCAAAGAGGATGGCTCTAGACTGTTCTCAATGGTAGCAGATGAAAGAACGAGGAGTAATGGTCTCAAGTTGCAGTGGGGAAGGTTTAGATTGGATATTAGGAAAAACTTTTTCACTAAGAGGGTGGTGAAACACTGGAATGCGTTACCTAGGGAGGTGGTAGAATCTCCTTCCTTAGAGGTTTTTAAGGTCAGGCTTGACAAAGCCCTGGCTGGGATGACTTAACTGGGAATTGGTCCTGCTTTGAGCAGGGGGTTGGACTAGATGACCTTCTGGGGTCCCTTCCAACCCTGATATTCTATGATTCTATGATAAGGCATTAAAGTCAGAAATGGTTAAGCTAAAACTTAACAAGCTAGACTTGGTTTGATGTAGAATCTTTACACATGTTCCCAGCAACATAGCTGACCAAATTCTCAGGTCAGGATCCACCCCCTGACCCCAAAATCAAAGGGCTTGTTCCTTTGTCTTCTTAGGTAAAAGGGCGGGGGAGGGAGAGAGAGCGTGTCTAGGGTGGTTTTGGCCCTTCCTTTTCTAGTCCAGTCACCCACTGAAATGCATTTTCCTGAGGGCTACCCCAGGATAAAGTTCATTCCAGCTGTGAGGAAGGAGACATGGCGTCTCGGAATGAAAGAGGTTCCCTGTTGTGGCTTACAAAAATGCAGTTCACTCTGTTCTTGCCCCACTTCTTTGCTGAAGAATGGCCACTTGACAGATGATGGCCAATAAACTTTGATGACACCTGGCTAGAGGCATCAGCTTGTCCTTTGTCTTTGAGAAACCACTTATCTCCTCCCCAGGCTTGTCTGGTAAACACATGGCAGTCATAGTTTCAGCTTATGTTCATAACTCTTAATACATATTTTGTACACCCATTACACAAGAATATTGATGATCAGTGTGTTATTTTTAAATGGTACCTAACAAGTCTTATTTTGCACAACAATTATTACAGTAGTGTGTAGGGTGTGAATACAGTGGTGCTTTCGGTCACACTGACTAACATTTGTTAAGCGTTTGTTCTCTCACCGTCTCCTCATGGGGAGAAGTCTGTGCAGTGCAGTGCTTTGTTTTGGTAGGGCTGCTCTTTATTTACATTAGAGAAGGCAAAATTGAAGAAGTGCACCTTTCAGTGGAGGTGTCATAAATATAAAGGGAAGGGTAAACATCTTTAAATCCCTCCTGGCCAGAAGAAAAACCCTTTCACCTGTAAAGGGTTAAGAAGCTAAGATAACCTCTCTGGCACCTGACCAAAATGACCAATGAGGAGATAAGATACTTTCAAAGCTGTTGGGCGGGGGGGGGGGGAACAAAGGGTCCTCTCTGTGTGTGTGATGCTTTTGCCGGGACCAGAGCAGGAATGCAGGTCAGAACTCCTGTAAAGAGTTAGTAAGCAATCTAGTTAGATATGCATTAGATTCCGTTTTGTTTAAATGGCTGATAAAATAAGTTGTGCTGAATGGAATGTATATTCCTATTTTTGTGTCTTTTTGTAACTTAAGGTTTAGCCTAGAGGGATTCTCTATGTTTTGAATCTGATTACCCTGTAAGGTATTTACCATCCTGATTTTACAGAGGTGATTCTTTTACTTTTTCTTCAATTAAAATTCTTCTTTTAAGAACCTGCTTGTTTTTTCATTGTTCTTAAGATCCAAGGGTTTGGGTCTGGGTTCACCTATGCAAATTGGTGAGGATTTTTATTGAGCCGTCCCCACGAAAGGGGGTGTAGTGCTTGGGGGGAGACGTTTCCAAGTGGGCACTTCCCCTGTTATTTTTGTTAGACACTTTTGTGGTGGCAGCATAAGGTCCAGGGACAAAAGGTAAAACAGTTTGTACCTTGGGGAAGTTTTAACCTAAGCTGGTAGAAATAAGCTTAGGGGTTTTTTCATACAGGTCCCCACATCTGTACCCTAGAGTTCAGAGTGGGGAAGGAACCTTGACAGGAGGTGAGGAGGTCTGGGATGCTCCTCAGTTCTGGGGATGGTAGGGATCTTTCCACAGTCTCAGGCCAGCTTTTGAGAAAGTGCTGTCGAGCTTTACCCTGACACTAGAGAATTCCATTGAGTGTCTCAAAGACAGGGACCAAGATCCTGATGTGTTTGCAGTAACCTGTGTTGCTGAGGACATGCGCTGCAGCAATCTGTTCTAGGTGGAGCTGCCTATGCACTTTGTGCTTCATGCCCAGGTATACTGGATTGCTTTAGTCCAGCCAAGAGTTGATGAAGCCTTAATAACTGAGGCCAGGCCATCATCTGCCAGGATGGGACTGAGGCTCCTAAATAACTGGGGATGCAGGTGGGCTGTCACTTGGTGGTTATAAGGTGAGGTGGATCCAGGCTATTTGAGAAGCCTCCCTGAATGTGTGCCTTTTCAGTGACTAGGATGATCGTTCTTGACAGCCCTACTTCGACCTCTAGCTACAATCAATAAGGCTCCAGCAGGAAGGGCTCAGTCTCCTAGCCAGCTGAAGTGACCACTGAGTCTAACAGAACCCAGAGACTCCACCTCACATTGACGGTTGGGAGACCCAAGGGGTGAGGACATAACTCCTCAGAATGCTTTATCTTTCCCATCACTCATAGAATCATAGACTATCAGGGTTGGGAGGGACCTCAGGAGGTCATCTAGTCCAATCTGCTGCTCAGAGCAGGACCAATCCCCCCAGATCCCTAAATGGCCCCCTCAAGGATTGAACTCACAACCCTGGGTTTAGCAGGCCAATGCTCAAACCACTGAGCTATCTCTCCCCACAGCAACAACAACAACAAAAAAAGCTTCTTTCTTTTGTACCGTGGCTCTGCTTGACCCAGCTTCTTTTTGTCAAGCTGCTTATTTCCTTCAGTGCCTGGGACAGCTGGAGAACATTCCTGTGAATCTGAAAAAGAGCAGCAGGCCCCAGTGCCATGTCCAGCCCACTGTATCTCAGGTGTTTCCCTGGAGGTTGGACACACACTGGATAAGAGAGGTACAGGGCAGAACCCTGCATAATCCCACTGGTGGGACTGCTCCAGGGCCACTCAGGAGTTCAAGTCTGTCTGCCAGAATATCGAGGTCCCTGCACTCCCCCTTCCTTTTTGATTTATGCTGGCTAGCCAAGAGCCTCTTCTGCTCTCAGAAGCCCTGCTGGGAGGACCACAAGGCCTGTAGAACTGTCCTTGATCACTGAAGCTGTGGCTTTGTTCTGTCACAAAATAGATCCCTGAGTGAGAGGGCAGTGGGATTTGGTGTCTCCAGGCCTCAGTTTCACAGTGCCATGGTGTCTTCTCAGATTCTGCCCCAGGGTGCTGTCCCCATGCCCCTCAGAGCTGCTGCTGGGGCTTCTCAACAGCCAGGAGCATTCAATCATTCCCTCACTAGCTTCAGGCTCTCCTCCCCCTCCCCTGCTCTGCTCACTCCCAGATGTCCCTTGCACTGTGCCTGCGTCTCTCTCAGTCCCTCTCTTTTCCTTGTTCCCTGTGCTTTGCCTTCCAGCAGCTCCCTTTGGCTCCTCTTCCCACTGGATGTCCCTTCATTGCTGTTAAATATCTTTTGATACGTGTTGTAAATCACAGACATCAGAGTCCAGATTATTCCTGCTGTTGATCAGAGCGTCGATGTTTAAACTGACACCTGAAGGATCTCACTGATAGACTGCACAGGAGCACGTGCATGCTTTCAGTGTTGTATCAATGAATTCTGTACAGGAACCACAAGGAGATGCTATTCCTCCACTAAGGCCAGGGCAGGCTGTATAACACCCATGCTGTATTGTTTGTGCCATACACTTTGTCCTCTCCATGCTATTGCGCACACAATAATTTCTGCATTAAAATGCACTTAAAGAACAGAAGGAAACTGCAAAATACCATTACTGTACACTATTCCTTTTCTGGTGGCTTCTTAAAGTCAGTTTCAAATGGGCACCGAAATTCAGGGCTTTGAACCGACCTCTCACCATTTGAATTCAGATTTTGGGAGCTAGCATATTTCCCATGAGGCAGCAGCAATCTGATTGAATGTTGATCCCTTTCTGAATGACAGACTGGATTCTGTGCTTCCCACAAAGATGCATCAGATCATCCAGATTACACTCATGTAACCCTTCTGCCAGTTAGAATTTGCAGCAACAAGGGCTGGGTTCAGTATCTAGGGGTTTCTCTTCAACTATACAACACAAAACCAGCTCAAGCCCCACCCAGTGACCTGGGACAATTACAAACCACCCCCGCATGCCTCTTAGAGGCAATACTTCCCCTCTCGCAAGCAGAGTCTGAGTGTAGAAAAGAAAGTTTTAATAAAGTAGGGGGGGAACTAACCCAGCATTAATTTGGGGAAACACCGCAAACAGGGTCCATAAACATAAACCATGAGCAAAAGACCCACCCCCAAGTAAGTTGGGCAGTGTCTTTTTCCATCAGATTCTTAAATCCAGCAACCAAAAGTCTCTTTAACGTGCCCCTCCCTTCACTGCTCCCCATTCACAGTTGTTGTCCTTTGTCAGTGCAGACCCAGAGTCCAGAGATGCATCTACAGAGTTCACCTTCCACCCTGGGTGGAGTGGGGGGAAGAAGGCACTTCACTCGCTCCACTGCCTGGGCATTCGCTCGCCACTCCTCTTCGCCAGCCTCCCTGCCAGCCGCTTGCCAATTCCCCGCCACGGCTTCAGGTCCCACCACTTAACACAGCTCTCAGGGATTTCAGCTGTTAGTGGGGGGGCCTCATTGCTGGTGCACACTGGGCAGTCTCTTGCAGCAGAGACATTGTCTCAAAGCAGGTCTAACGTTTATACTCAGCACAGTCTCCAAGAATAGTTCTTTTTCCTCAAGCTTCTAAGATTTAGCTGAGAGTTTCATGGGCCCTGGTCAGTGCCCATACCTAAGTCACAACCAAGCTTCCGTGACAAGGTGTGTATTTATTGCCTCATTCTTCCAACTTTATAAAAAGGCTCCACATTGCCCAGAAATTATATTGCTTCTTCCCAGGATAGAGGTGAATTGTGCTTTGTTTTGTTTTTTTGCCTGTTTGAAACAAGTCACTCAAAGGTTTCCTGGGAAATGGGACAGTGAATATGGATTTAGATCAGCAGAGTCATTGGCTATGGGGCAAGGGTGGCAACTGCTGCCCCCAAACCTTGCCCCCCCCCCACTTTTCACAGGTCTATATGCTCCATATGGGCGTCCACTGGTTCCCCATGCCCCTGATTTTAGATGGGGCCATTTGAAAAGCAAATTCCTTACCCAATAATTTTTCTGAAATGATGCCCCAATCCAGATTTGCGTGCCTGTCTTTGTACTCTCTCTAACACCCACCACTGGACTATCCAAGTCATTCCCAAGCAATGAACACTACATGGTAAAGTCCTGTCCCTGGGAAGGACACACCACCTGCGATACACATTTACTTCTATTTGGGTTTATTTCCCTCTTCCCCTCCCCCTTTAACAGTGAACAGTGTGAGCCAATCTGCAATGGAAGTGTGCAGCACCTGCCTGCCTGAGACCAAGCGCTTCCTCACATGCTAGTATTGTGAGGATATAGATATTCAGGCCTGTCTGTAAAGGCCTAGACTCTAAGAATTTAGGTGTATTCTTATCACTTGGCTAGTTCTAGAGATATAAAAGAAAGAATCAAAATCACTGTCTGTCGGTGTAAGGTCCTTCTCTCACTGTGACAGTCTGAGGCCCTGTTCGTAGGCTAAGGCCTGTGGCTAAGCAGCAGAGGCAGCCATAAGCTGGGAAGCGACCGGTCACAGCCTCACATTCCAACCTAGTCACATTGAAAGAAGGTGCTATTGGGCTGTTAGGAATACAATCCTGTCCTGATAGTGCCCATCACCTCCAGAGAAAGGGAAGTGCCTAGAAGATGTAAAAGGAAACTTCGTTTGATAGCGTCTTGTCTGGCAAGAACTCACTTATCAATAGCTGGGATGTGAAATCCTCACTTCTGTATTGTTTTGTCATTATAGTTCCCACTTTGCTATTGTTTATTTGCATGGTCTCTGTCTGGTTCTGTGATTGTTTCTGTCTGCCGTATAATTATTTTTTCTGGGTGTAAACTAATTAAGGTGGTGGGATATAATTGGTTAAATAATTATGTTACAATATGTTAGGATTGGTTAGGTAAATTTCAGGAATATTATTGGTTAAGGTATAGCTAAGCAGAGCTCAAGTTTTACTATATAGTCTGCAGTCAATCATGAAGTAATGGAGGGGAATGGGAACAGGGAATGGGGTGGGGAAATTGGAATCATGTTTTGCTAAGGGGGGGGAACGGGAACAGGGACACAGGTAATGCTCTGTAGTGTCAGAGCTGGGAAGGGCAACACTAAGGAAGGAAACTGGAATCATGCTTGCTGGAAGTTCACCCCAATAAACATCAAATTGTTTGCATCTTTGGACTTTGGGTATTGTTGCTTTCTGTTCATACGAGAAGGACAAGGGAAGTGAGTGGGTGAAGGAATAAGCCCCCTAACAGAATGCAGTAAGAGTGAGACTGAGTGGGAGTGCAATCAGTCTGCAATCAGTCTGGTCCTTGAGTCCAGCAACCCCCAAAGTCACCTAAAGTCCCAAAAGTCCAACAACCAAAAAGACTCTGTCCCTGGTCAATGCAGCCCCAGAGTTCAAAATTTTATCTGCAGAGTTTTACCCCCTCTGCCTGGGTGGAAATGGGGGGATTAAGGGGCACCTTACGTGTTCCAAAGCTGACTGCTCCATCTCTCCGTGGGGCTCCACTCCACCATCCATCCCATGAGTCACTCTGCTCTGCCAGCCAATCCACTCTGTTCCACCATCCGTCCCATGAGCCACTCCAGCCATCCCACAAATCACTCTGCTCCACCAGCTGTCCCGTGAGCCACTCCAGTCATCCCGCAAGATATCTTCAGGCCCCTCCCACTACTTAACACAGCACTCAGTAACTTCAGCTCTTAGTAATTTTAGCTCTTTAGTGATTTCAGCTTGCAGTAGGGGAGCCTCACTGCTAGTGCACCATTAGCCCAAAGGGAATTCAGCTCAGCAGCCTGTAACTAGACTCCTAATAGAATCAAAATTAGCTCTGATATTCTACAGCAGAGAAGGTACAATTGGTGTTTCAGGTCCTCACTGGGGCCCATCCCCCCAAGTACTAATACTTATCCCCAACCTCTCTCAATTCACTGGGTTGTGGAACCCAGGACCCTTGCCTAGTGAGTGCTGCTTAGTTGATGGTGAGTCCCTCCATCATAACAAAAGGCCAAGTACGGTTCCACTGTCCTTGATTCACATAATCAGGAAAATAACAGTTTATTCTTCCTGCCCCAATAACAGAGAAACTGGGGCTTCTACCAAAGTGACCATCTAGGCGGGGTGGGTGTGCCTATGCAAATGAGATTGGCCCCTGAAGTTCTTTTCCACAACCCACCACAACTCACCGCCAGATGTTAGGGTAGAGCTCATTCTGACTCTGCTTACAAGAGCAAATCTCACCCCTGAGCAGACGGCCAATGTTTAGACTCCGTTTAAGTCCCCTTAATTCCTCAGCTGGTGCAAAGTAAACTCAATGGAGCTATGACAAACTACTCTGAGGCTCTGCCCCTCACAGCTTAAGTATTGCATATGCTTTATGCTAATCCTCTGCACAGTGAAGTCTTGCTAGTCCCTCCAGTGACTACCTACCTTTTCCAGGCTTATGTTTTACAAGGGAATGATCCTTGTGAATTTAAGCAGAATTCTCTTGCATCATTCTCCTTGCTGGACACTGGCCCCCCTTCCCCCTGGGGTCCGTCTACTATACATTTCATTCAGAGTTAATTATACAGTTCTTAAACCATTCAGACATTGAATTCCAATGGCAAGATGTTCCATTGGAAACTGTGTTGGATGGAAATATATGTTATACCTGTGCCTCTGTTGCGTGTGTTCAATTGAGTTACATTGAGTTCCTGAGGAAAAGACATGGACATCCAGCAAGGCAACAGTAATTTCAAAGCTCCAACCTTGTGTGATTCAGTGATAGCAAATGGGTTAAGTCCCTTTCTTTCGGCCCCATTATGTTAATCTAAGCTCTGTTTTATGGCTATTCTATTATTTCGTATGGAGTGCCATAACTCTCCTCTGGGGGTTCCAGCTGTCTGATTTGGACACAGTTTCAGAAATACAGTATTTACCAAGTACTGAGCTAGTGACCCTTGGTAAAGGCAGGGAAGGTGTTACTTTTGGACCTAGCCCTCCTGAAATGTAAAACTGAACTCAAAAGGGAAAGATATCAGTATCTTATTCAAAGGGCCTCAGCCACTTGGGTCGAGCAACCACAATGTGATTAAATTTAGCATCATGTAGACATCCAAGGCTGCCAAGTTAAACAAAAGCAGGGACAGAAGTTTGGATCTAGGCCAAGTCTGAACACGGTCGAGCAGAGTGAAGACAAATGGATAAGGTGCAAATAGTGTTTAGCAAACAGAATCTCAGGTTAATGGTTTCCACCTACTGTGGTTTCAAACCGAGGAGAGCCTGGTGGTATCTCAGACAAGCTACTGCTGGCCATCCATCCACAATACAAACCACCAATCAATTCAGTCACAGGTGGCCACATGTGTCCTGGAGAGTCTAGAACAGCACAGATGACATGAGGCTGGACTATGGTGCAGCAGCATGTGCCCTAGAGATAAGCATTTCCCTGGTGTAATCTATCCAGAGTGTGGGGTTTCTATAGACCTGAACACTGCAGTATCTAGGCATTGAGCATTATCAGATGCTTGCTTTCATGATCACCATGTTGGCACTTACAAAACATCCTTCCCATCCCCACCCCCTATCAGAGAGTGATGGTGAATGAGCTGAGACAGTAACTGATGTCTGTGCTTGGAGTTAGATATGGAAATGCTACCAAACATTGGGCTCACCCTAGCAAGAAGATGTTATGATGCTGATTCAAACAGTTGTGTCAGACTTCCTGAGGCTTCAAAAGGGCCTGGGGATATTGTGGGAACAGGCTGTCTCCTGAGATTACTGCTTCTGGTCAGGTGACAACATGCAAAGCTAGCCTCTCTGGTGGTACTGTAGCTGTTCTGCCTGAAGCCTCTGCAGGGACCTGGAACTGGATAATTGCACAGAAATGAAGTTGTGTATAGTTATCCCAACTTTTGAGTTGACGCAAGTTGTCTATAAAGTTGGAAAAGAAGAGGCTTCCTGAGCAGTGGAAAAGAGAGTAGCTAGCTAGTCAAGCTACTGTCGCTCTGGCATTCTGGCTGTTCCTCAGCACCACCTTGAGGAGTGGAACCTAGGTGCAATTTCACAGTGCGTCACAACCCACTGGAACAGCCTCCACCTCTTTCACTTCTCTGCAGATCAGGAGGAATTTGAATGTTTTGCACTGCCTCTTCCTGTCTTCTTGCATTCAGGCCAGGTGCCAGCTCATGCTAAAGTTCCCCTCTCTCAACTGAACACTGACAAACACCTAGCTGGAACCAGTCTGGCTCACCTGTCTGTTAGAAGTTGTTAAAACAGGTATTAGAACTATAAGAATGTGTTTAGTGTTTAGACTTTATTTAATGCTTGTGAGTTGCTGCCAGCATTACTCTCACTTACAACATCCGCACCCCATAGTTTAAGGTAATATTTGAGCATTGGGATTGCCAGCCTCTCTGACTGTGCAAATCACCAAACAGGAGAGAAACATTAACTAGCATAAAATGCTGGTCTCCAAAGGAAGGGGTTATGTCCTGGCCAACAAGGAAGGTCCATCGACACCAGATGGACTATTGTGGAACATTAAAGAGGACAAAAGACTTTGTTGCTCTGCTCTCCCCCGCATGAAGATGCAAGTGGATTCCTTCCATCAGCTGAGCTTGCAGCTCAGAGCACAACGCAGGAGGAAGATAAAAACCCTTAAAAAGAAGGAACTAGATCTCTATGCAGCTTGGACTCTGGGGGCAAGGTTTTCTAGGCATAAGCAAGGGATCTCAATTGCTTAGCCTGGGTTAGCCCTCCAGGACATCCAGTGCCTGCTTATTATAAGAGCTTTTATTACCTTTAGAAATTTAAGATTGTAACTTATTTGTGTATGTATGTTTACCTGCTTGAACTTTATAAATAATTCCCTTGTTTCCTTTCCCTATTTAATAAATCTTAATTTATTATAGGATTGGCTACTGTCATTGTCATTGGTGTGAGGTCTAAAGTGCTGTTGACCTGGGTAAGTGACTGATCCTTCGGGACTGGGAGTAACCTGAATATTGATGTGATATTTGGTGTAAGGGACTGTCTGTCACAAAGCCAGGCTCACTTGGGTGGTGCGGCTGATCAGAGTGTCCAAGGAGACTCTCTGTCTGTGACTCCAGGTTTAGGCTGTTGTGGTGCCTGAGGAGTTTACACTTGATAATTGGTTGGTGAAATCTAAGTATAGAGCTCACAGCCATTGTGGGGTTTGTGCCCTAGTTCTTCACAGTCTGCCCTGAGGTTACTGCTCATGCTCTTAAGCCACTGCAGGACAACTTGACAGTGCCATTCGACCCACCACTCTGCAAGTCCCGGCTCTAGTGTTAACACTGAGCTAGCAAAGGTGCAGGACTACAGGGATGGAATGTGAAGAAGGCTGTAAGCTCCTCTCTGCCGGTTCTGCCTGCAAAGGAGCCCTTCAGCCCCAAGGACACCGGCAGAAAATCGTCTCTGCCTTGCAATAATGTTCTTATTGATTTAGAAGATTCCACCACAATGTTTGGATTTTAGCCACAAAGAACATTACAGTGAAAAACCAAACCAAACAAACCTGAATGTTTCATAACATGGGACAGTATAAGCATAACTTGACTGCACTCCCAAGGACATGGAAGGGGAAAACCCCAAAGATTTGCTGCTTTACATAAGAAAAGTCTTAAGGGCCACACAGAGATGGCCAGTTGCTCTAATTAGTTATTATTGTATCAGACATTTCTTTAAAGTTTGGCTCTCCCCAAATAACCAACTGGTTGCCAAGGCCAAAAATTTTGAATTTGGTTCATAATCTTGGGTTCCCAACCTGCATGACAGTGTAGGGTGTTGTGCTCACCACCCATAGTGTCCCCTAATGTCAGGGTGCAATGCTGCAAGGGGTCCTCATCCCTGATGCCTCCTGCTGGCTGTCTGCCTCTTGCCAGGTCTTCCACATAATTAGTTAAACAACCACAAACAAAGAGCAGCCATTAATGGAATGATGTTGGATTGGAGGGCGGTCTCAAGTGAGATTCCACAGGGATCTGTTCTGGGTCTGGTGTTTAACATCTTTATTAATGGCCTGAATGTAGGACTAGAGAGCATACTGATCAAATTTGCAGATGACACAAAGCTAGGGAGGTTGCCAACACTCTGGAGAATAGAGCTAAAATTCAGAGGGATCTTGATAAACTGGAGAACTGGGCTATAGACAACACAATGAAATTCAACAAAGACAAATGTAAGGTGCTAACTTAGGGAAGAAAAACCAAATGCACAAATACAAAATGGGGGACAACTGGTGTGACATTATCTGATTAAAATATGACCAGCTAGATAATTGTTGCAACCACTGTTATATATTTGCAACAAATCTTGTACAAAGGCTGTCAAGTGAGGTGTCTGTGGAAAAGTTATGAGTCACTGAATATAATTCTGCTATCTGTATGCATGTATCATTTCTGTATGTGAAGTTATAAGTATTGACTCTATACTTGGATTTCAAATGTTTACTCCTGGGGTAATGCCTACAAGTTGTGACCCACTGAGACATGGTTACAACTGGCTTAGCAGTTTTTCCTTGGCAGCTCGTTTGGCAGCACTGCTGAGAAGGATCTGGGAGGTGTGCTGGATCACAACCTCAACACGAGTCAGCAACACAATGCTGCTGCAAAAAAAGCAAATGCAATTTTAGGCTGCATTAATAGAGGTATGGCATGCAAGTCATGGGAGGTGACACCACTCTACACAGTGCTGGTTAGGCCTCAGCTGGAGGACTCTGTCCAGTTTTGGTCACCAACATACAGAAAGGGTGTAGAGAAACTGGAAAGGATCCAGAGGCAAGCGACAAAGATGATCGGAGGGATGGAATGCAGCCATACGAGCAAAGGCTGAATGAACTAGCTATGTTTAGTTTTGAAAAGAGGAGATTAAGTTGGGGAGGGACATAATTGCAGTCTTCAAATACTTGAAAGGCTGCTGTAAAAAAGAAGGAGAAAAGTTCTCTTTCGCCACAGAGGGCAGAACACGAGACAAGGGGTTCAAACTACAGCATAGCAGATTTAGATTGAATCTCAGGAAAAACGTCCTAACTACAGAACAGTAGGACAATGGAACAGACGCCTAGGGAGGTTGTGGAAGCTCCTTCACTGGAGGTTTTCAAAAGGAGGCTGGATGGACATCTGTCTTGGATCGTTTAGATACAACAAACCCTGCATCTTGGCAGGGGGATTAGACTAGATGGCCATTGCAGTGCCTTCTAACCGTGTGGTTCTATGATTCTATGGCTCAGAGCTTGGGCCAAGTCACGTGCAGTCCAAACCCCTTCAGGGGTAATAAAAAGGGCCAAACCAAAGACCTAATAAATCCAAAGTAACAATTCTTCTTCAGCCCCATCCCCCCCACTTCTTCTCCAGCAGGATTCCACACGCTGCCTCCCTCCCCCCAGACCTCTGGAAGTTTACATGTGGGCTCTCCCTGTTCCCACTTACAAGACTTCTCCCACAAGAGCCTAACCCACTCCCCTGGGGGTTTCTTCTACCTGTTGTAGGCCCTGACTCAGGGCTTTCCCTGCAGGAGTCTACTCTGGTCCCTGTGGGTTTATTCTGCTAGACCTCTCTCCTTCATATTCCAGTCCCCAGAGTCTGTTTCCACCTGTAGAACTCTCCGAGCTGGAGATCTGTGTCAGTTCTCTTTCCAGTGCCTACTGAGCAGAGCTCCAACACTGACTCCCATCCCCCTGAGATCCTAACAGTGCCCTTGGGGTTCTCACTGTCAACTCCAAGCCCTCATGCAGGCCTCCTCCACCTCCTGTGGGCTCCTTCCAGCCTGCACCAGTTGCAGGGATTCTCTAGAGAGAACTCCTTTTCTCACCCGCTTCCTTCTAAGCAAGTTTTCCTTAATACTGGTCTAGCAACCTCTTTCTAGCTCTGCTGTTCCATTGCTAATTAGCTAAAGGGAGGAATTTACAGCACCTGAGTGCTCCCAGGTGTAGCCCACAGGATCATCACAGGGATTCCAGACTGGGTCAGATCTGTTGTCCACCTTCCTTCTGAAACTCCTGCACAAAAGCCTCTCTCACAGCAGTAGGGATGGAGGAAGCTCTCGATGCACTGTGAACAAATATGGGTCATTTCTCTGTGGAACCCAGCACAGACACTGCTTTCCTCACTTAGGGTATGTCTACTCTAGAACTGGAAGGTAATCTTAGACAGGATCATACTTGGGATGGCTAGTCCCTCCTGCCACTCACACCACCATGGCTACACTTTATTTTCAGCACACAAGCTCAACCAGACCTTGCATGGGTACATCTGCTCCAGCCAGAAGTGACACATTCTGGCTCTAGTGTAGATATGCCCTCCAAAGCTGCGAGCTGTGTGCGGGCCTGTGTTTCCACACTGTTTGCAGGAGCAGATGAACATCTTTGCTCAGTTGCTGTCTGCACAGGGAGGCTCTTGACCAGGCCCTGCAGCCATTTGAGGATGTTTCCAAACGGTGCATCATGCAAATGTTTAATTCTTTCTGGGCCTGAGGGTTGGTAAGGTCGCTGGCTGTGGTCTCTCAGACCCAGCTCTGAGGTCAGCTCCCGAGGGAGGTGTAGACATGTATTTCTCCCCTGCGAGCACAGGAACACCCTGTAACCATGTACTTCAAAGAGATCCTGTTAATCGCTGTGACGGAAATGAGACCAGCTTTCTGTCTTGGGGCAGCCCATGGGAGCTTGCACACAAAACACCTGCTGTCTGGGAACAGAGGCTGTGTGGGGACTGCAATGTCCTGTGCCAGAGCATGTGCAAATGGAAACAATTAGAAAACCAGAGAGGCTGCTAGACCTGCTGGGCCAGCCGGTGGGGTTTTAAATGTTGGGAGCAGGAAGGAGACAGCAGAGAACTGAGGATATTAGAGGGCTGGAAGGAAGCCAGAAGAAATTAGTGAAGGGAGCTGAGATGGACCATTGGATTGTATTAAACAGGGTGGACCATGGGAGGGAGGAATGAGATAGCCAGGATGAACAATTGGATGGTCAGGCAGAAAGAAGAGGGAGGGGAGGCAGGGCATAGATAATTAGGGCCTAAATGTCCTTTCATTAGGGTCTGAAAAACGCTTCATTGGTGCAGTCTGGTATTTGCTATTCAGGTTCATGCACAACGCCAGACACCTGCCACTCTCTCCCCAAACTGCACACTGAAGTGCCTGTGGATTCCTCTCTCCAGCAAGACTAGGCATCAGGAGATGCCTTACAGTTACGGGGGAAGGAGTAGGGAAGGATTTTGCCAGGTGTATCCTGGAGCCCCAGACACCCCAAATCAGATATGCAAAAAACACTGCTGCATAAAGGACCCTGAATTCCAGTCATCTGAAGAAAAGAAACACGACAAGAGAGGGAATTCAGCAGGAACCACGTGCAGAACTCCATAGAGAGCCCTGTTCGCAATGCATGTACTCAACACTGAATGGAGCAGGGAGGTTTGGGCAAGGATGCCATGATGTGATCACATGGAGGACGGTGTCCTGGCCCGTCGGCCAGAAAGCCCAGTCACCAGTTTAATTACAGGCACAACAGGGCAGCCTGAGCTCTGGGCAATGCTTGGTTGGGCCTTACCACTTCCCTGTTGTCTGCTGGATGGGAGTGAAAATAGTGATACTGGCCAGAGAACAGATTTCAGTGCAACTGGACCTGACACAGTGAGGTCTGAGCAGAGCTGGGTGAATGCCCAATGCCGTGGTGAAAACACAGGGGCTGCTTTGTTACTGCAGTGCAGAGAGCAAGGCCACCATAGTGGCTGTCAAATAACTGGTGGTTTCAGCCCCAAGTTTTTGCTTGTTTTGAAATCAGTGTTGAAATAACTGGCAGGTCGGCACGGGACTAACATGGATGTCGCGCTTCATTTGCTCTTCTAATCTGAAAAACTTTGTTCAAAGGAGAACTGGACGAACAAAAATTCCTGTGGGTCTTGGAGAGGGTGGTATGAATAGGCTCAGTCCCAAAGCCATCTGGGGTGGGGTTTCCCCATCATCTGCTAGAAAGGGGGACATATTCCACAGGTGTGGGATAACTACCTCCTGGCCAGAGGGGGCAGAATTAGGTGATGAACCACTAGGCCCCCTGGGCCATGTATGCAGACTAGGGAAGCCTAGCAGTTTGGGGCTGGAGAGCTGAGCCAGAGAGTGGAGCTAAGTCCTGTGGTGGGGCCCTGGAACTGGGGCAAGGCCACCTGGGAGACAGTCATGGGGCCGGTGATCCAGAAGGGAGCACAGAATAGAAAAAACTCACAGGGAGCAGGGGAGGCTCCTGTTGGGGAACCTGGGCCTATAAGGAAGAGAAGCCCAGGAAGTACTGTGCATTCAGCTCAGAAGGGGCAAAGGACTTTTTGTTATGTTGGGATTTTGAGGACCCCAGGAGGGGATTGAACTGTGAAGTCTTCTGTGACTTAGCACACAAGGCCCAGACTGAGGCGGCCGGCCTGTGGACACAATGGAGCCAAGAATACCTGGAACACTATGTTCTGATACAATGGGGTGCTCTAATAGTGACTGTGCCCCACAACACCACCCCCACCAGAGCACACAGGCCCTTAATTAGTGTCCAAATTCACCCCTGACTTGGGCTTTGGGGTTATTGGTAACAGCGGCTGAGAAGCTTCCTCCCTGAGCTTTGCTATAGCCTGGCTCTCCCTACAAGGCCTCCCCGCTCCTAGTTCCTGTTCATTTGTTTCCTTTTCTGGCTCCCCCTACCCCCAAGAATCACTCCCACCTGCCTTATATCCTGGGCAGAGTTAACAAGCTTTATACAGGGAGTCTAACATCTGCTGACAGGATGGGCCAACAGAAGAGCCACAGAACAGCAACAGAAGAGTTTGGTTCGTCTCCTGTGGAGGAGGGAGGGGCAGGGCCACCGCCGGGCATGGGAGAGGGCCTGCCCCAGGGGGAATCTTCCCTCCCTCGTGCTGCCCCACCGTTACCCCCCCGAGTCCCTGAGCCATCACCTCTGCCCCCTGACCTGACCACTGCTAGCCAGCCCCCAGATGATGCCATGGAGGGCTGGGCCATAGTACAGGGGAAGCGGGGCAAGCGGAAGGCTCGAGCTCCGCTCCTTCCATCAGACACGGAGGCCCCCCGGAAGACCAGGAAGGCCCCAGATGGCACCCCGCTGTTGGCCACCGAGCCCGTTGAAGTGACGGCCAGTGCCACGCGGCCGGGGCCTGAGCCACCAGGGGCACCCCTCGTTGGTGTGGAGCAATCAACCTCCTTCCTGGGCGGGGGCCCTACAGAAGATAGTCCACCTCCTGGTGCCGTGGCTGCCAAACCCATCATGGAGCCTACACCCAGCATCGCTGAGAGCCCCCTCCCCACCCTCCGAACCCTTGAACTTGACCGAGAGATGCAACTGGCCAGTTGCTTGGTTTCTGGAGCCCAGAATCTCACCTCTGCCCCTGCCCCTGCCCTGCCCCTGATGCCGACCCTCTCCCAATCCCCTCCATCTCCTGCAATGTTATTGCCGTCCCTGGGACTGTCTCCTTCCCTTTTCCAGCAGATGACCCCCAGGGAGTGGCCTTTGTGTTTCCCTGCCCCGACCCGCTAAGGGCTGCTATCTTCCCTCCGCTGCCCCCTACAAAGCTGGGGTTTGAGGTGGGCTGCGTGGCACCAGCCCATCGGGCACCACGTTGGGAGTCCGCCCCTTGCCTGCCCGTCTCAGTGGGCCATGGGGCTGTGTCAGGGGCCCCATCAGAGGATGGTCAGGAGCCAGTAATCCCACACCGCCATGCGCTGCAAAAGGAGCTGTGGGAGTTTCTTGAAGATGCAACAAGGTACAGCTTGCTCTCCAGTGATGGGGGTTACTTTCATCAGATCCTCCGGGCCGCAAGGGCCCTTATGGGGGAGGGTAAAAGGACTGGGAAGCAGGCCGCCACAGCCTACCAGCGGGTCCACAGCTTCCGTGACTCGTTGCTCATCTATGGGGTAGGTCATGGTTTGCTGCGTGGCCCAATGGGGGCCCCGAGCGTCCCTGCTGGTGAGGATCCCACACAGCCCTCCTCATGGCACCAATCATCTTCACAAAGTTGAACACCCGGGGCTGTAGGATGGGTCTCCACAGGTCCCTGGTGCTCTCCTTCCTTTGGGATGGGGTGGTACTCTGTGGTTTTCCTGCAGGAGACCCATATGGATCCGACCGCCAAAGACAACTGGCAGCCAGAATGAGGGGACAGGGTCTACTTTAGCCATCTCACAGTTTGTACAGCCCGAAGTGCTGGGGGTCACCGAGGCTGTGCTGGGCCACCTGCTGCACCTCCAGGTCCATATGGAGGGGCTCGTGGTTAACCTTGTTAACGTCTATGCCCCGACATCGGGCCCGGAGCAGCTGCAATTCTATCAGCAGGCGTCCGCCTTCCTTGGCACCTTGGATCCTCGTGAGTGCCTGGTCCTGGTCCAGGACTTTAACTCCACCCTCGAAGAGCGGGACCGCTCGGGGACCGAGCGGTGCAGGGCCGCTGCGGACGTCCTCTGGGAGATAGTTGACCATCACTCCCTGGTGGATGTCTTGTGCAACCACCACCTGGATGACATTTCGATGTTCGCCTTTGTCCGGGTTAAGGCCCATTGGTCACGCCACTCCCGGTTGGACAGTATTTATTTATCACGTTTCCATCTTTCACAGGCCCACTCCTCCAGCATCCGGCTGGCCCCTTTCTCTGATCATCATCTAGCCACTGTGACGGCCTCTCTCAGCATGGAGAGGCCAGGGTCGGCCTATTGGCATTTCAACAACAGCTTGTTGGAGGATGTGGGCTTTGTGGCATCCTTCCAGGAGTTCTGGCTGGCCTGGCGAGGGCAGAGGTGTGCCTTTCCGTTGGCGTGGCGGTGGTGGAACCTGGGAAAGGTGCACGCCCGGCTCTTCTGCAGTGACTACACCCGGGGCGCCAGCTGATGGAGGGATGCGGCGATAGAGCAGTTGGAATGGGAGTTCTTAGAGCTGGAGAGGTATCTGGCCACCAGCCCCAAGGATCCACCCCTCTGTGGAGCATGCCAGGAGAAGCGGGAGGAGCTCCGGGCCCTCGAAGACCATAGGGCCCGGGGCGCCTTTGTTCGATCCTGCATCCGTCTCCTTTGGGAGATGGATCGCGGCTCTCACTTCTTCTATGCCCTGGAAAAAAGGAGGGGGGGGGGCCAAGAAACATGTCACCTGCCTTCTGGCAGAGGACGGCACCCCCCTCACGGATCCGTCAGAGGTGTGCGGGAGGGCCAGGGCCTTCTACGCAAGCCTTTTCTCACTGGATCTGACTGATCCTAATGCTTGCAGAGTGCTCTGGGACGAACTCCCAATGGTCAGTGCAGGCAACCGAGATCGGCTAGAGCTGCCTCTCACTCTGGCTGAGTTCTCGGAAGCCTTCCATCGCATGCCCACCAATAAATCTCCGGGCATGGACGGGCTGACCATGGAGTTCTACCGCGTGTTCTGGGACGTCCTCGGCCCGGACCTAATCATCGTCTGGGCCAAGTCTTTACAGAGCAGGGTCCTCCCTCTTTTGTGCAGGCGAGCCGTGCTCACCTTAATGCCGAAGAAGGACCTCCGCAATTTACAAAATTGGCATCCCGTCTTGCTCCTCAGCACGGACTACAAAGTCATGGCAAAAGCCATCTTGCTGCGGCTAGGGTCCGTGCTGGCGGACGTGGTCCACCCAGACCAGACCTACACCATTCCGGGCCGCACCATCCTTGACAACCTGTATCTGGTCCGGGACCTCTGGGAACTCGGGTATAGGGACGGTCTGTTGTTTGCCCTCCTGTCCTTGGATCAGGAGTAGGCATTCGACAGGGTGGACCACGGTTATCTCCTGAGCACTCTGCGAGCGTTTGGCTTCGGACCCCAGTTTGTGGGTTTTCTCCAGGTGCTGTACGCCTCCGCAGAGTGTCTGGTCAGGCTCAATTGGACCCTGACCGAACTGGTTGTGAGGGGGCTTATTCCTTCACCCACTTACTTCCCTGGTCCTTCTCGCATGAACAGAGAGCAACAATACCCGAAGTCCGAAGGTGCAAACAATTCGATGTTTATTGGGGTGAACTTCCAGCAAGCTTAAATACAAGTTCCTTTTTTCCTTATTTTCGAATCCCAACTTACTTCCTGTTTGCCCCTAATTTATATAGTAATATTCTTAGCTATACCTTAACCAATCATTCTACTAAAATTTAACTAACCAATCCTAACATGGATTAGCTAACCAATTATATCCCACCACCTTAATTAGTTTACACCCAGCAAAATTAATTATACAGCAGACAGAAGCAATCACAGAACCAGACAGAGACCATGCCAATAAACAATAGCAAAGTGGGAACTATAATGACAAAACAATACAGAAGTGAGGATTTCACAACTACATCTGTAAAGACATAAGAGTTTCCCAGCTGTGTCTATTGATAAGTGAGTTCTTACCAGACAGAAAACTATCAACCTCAATTTCCTTTTACAGCTTCTAGGCACTTCCCTTTCTCTGGAGGTGATAGGCACTATAAGGACAGGATTAAATTCCTAACAGCCCAATAGCACCTTATTTCAATGTGACTAGTTTGGAATGTGAGGATGTGACCATTCACTTCCCAGCTTATGGCTGCCTCTGTCGCTTAGCCAAAGGCCTTAGCCTAAGAACAGGGCCTCAGACTGTCACAGTAAGAGAAGGCCCTTACACTGGCAGACAGTGATTTTGATTCTTTCTTTTATACCTCTAACTAGCCAAGTGATAGGAATACACCTAAATTCTTAGAGTATAGGCCTTTACAGACAGGCCTGAATATCTATATCCTAACACTGGTCAGCTTCGGGCGAGGAGTATGGCAGGGGTGCCCCCTCTCGGGCCAGCTGTACACTCTGGCGATGGAGCCCTTTCTCTGTCTCCTCCATAGGAGGTTGATGGGGTTGGTGCTGCGGGAGCTGGAGCTGCGGCTGGTCCTGTTGGAGCATGCCGACGACATGCTCCTCGTGGTCCGGGACCCAGGCGACTTGGTGCGGGTGGAGGCTTTCCAGGCCATCTATTCTGCAGCCTCCTCCGCCCGGGTCAACTGGGTCAAGAGCTCTGGCCTGGTGGTCGGGGACGGCTGGCAGGCAAGCTCCCTCCCACCCGTGCTTCAGGCCATTCGGTGGAGCGCAGGTCCGCTGCTCTATCTTGGCGTTTTCCTTTCTGCCATGTATCCCTGTCCTCCGGAGAACTGGCACAATTTAGAGGGCAGGGTGATAGAGCGGCTCCGGAAATGGACAGGACTACTCCAGTGCCTCTCCCTTTGAGGGAGAGTGCTGGTGCTTCATCAGCTAGTCCTGTCCATGCTCTGGTACTGGCTCAACACCCTGGTCCCGGCCCCGGGTTTCTTGGCCAACCTCTGGACATAGATTCTGGAGTTCTTCTGGTTAGGACTGCACTGGGTCCCTGCAGGGGTTCTCCATCTACCCCTGGAGGAGGGAGGGCAGGGCCTGAAGTGTCTACACACCCAGGTCCATGTCTTCCGCCTCCAGGCCCTGCAGAGGCGCCTTTATGGTGCAGGTAGTCCGGCGTGGAGCATACTGGCCCATGCCTTTCTGCGTCGCTTCCGAGGGCTCTGATACAATCGGCAGCTCCTTTATCTCCATCCGAGAGGTCTTCTGCGAGACCACTCCGGGCTGCCGGTCTTCTACCAGGACCTCCTCCAGACCTGGAAACTGCTTTCAACGACCAGTTCTGTGGCGGACACCGAGGGGGCAGATATCCTCGCGGAGCCCCTGCTACACAACCTCCAGCTCCGTGTGCAGGTGGTGGAGTCCCCCTCGGTGTGCCAGAGGTTGGTCCTGACAGAAGTCACAAGAGTCGGAGCCTTCCTGGACTATGACTGGGGAGACTGGCTGGATCCCCTGATGCTTGCTCAGTGCATGGGGCTCTCCAGATCTCGTATTCCCTGGCGTGTACTTCAGGAGGTGAGGGCCGCTTTGCTGCCCGCTGCTTGAGTTTACCTAGACCGGGTCCTGCTCGAGGGCGCACCCCGCCCACCCTCCACCCCAGGCCCGTGCCGGACTTTTTCATCGGGCCCATGCCCCGTGGACCCAACCAACCCCCCCCGCCCCTTCACTGTGAGCCGGCTGCACGAGCTGCAGCTGGCCTGCTTCCAGACCACGCCAAGGAAACATCTATACACGCTCATGCTCCACGGCCTTCACATTCTCACCCTCGCATCCCACCCCGATTCAAAATGGTGGGACCTCCTGCCACCTCTGGAGGGTGAGGAGCCCTGGTGGGTCAGTCTGTACTCCACCTTGGTCCCGAGGCCCACTGGGGATATCAGTTGTCGGCTCCTTCATGGAGCCATGAGCACTTGGCGCGGTTCACCCCATCCCAGACACCTGCCCCTTTTGCGGTGTGAGGGAAACCCTGGCACACATATACTTGGAGTGCGCCAGGCTGCAGCCCCTATTCCAGCTCCTCACGAATATTTTATTACGTTTTTGGTTGCACTTTTCCCCTCACCTTTTCATTTATGCATTCCCTATCCGTGGCCCCACAAAGTCACGGGATCTCTTGGTCAGCCTCCTCCTGGCCCTGGCAAAAATGGCCATCTATAAAACCAGGGTGAGGAGGTTGGCCGATGGAGTCTCCTGTGACTGTGGGACCTATTTCTGATCCTCCATCCATTCATGTATCCGGGCAGAGTTCCTCTGGGCGGCGTCCACTGACTCCCTTGACTCCTTTGAGGAGCAGTGGGCGCTGTCTGGGGTTCTCTGCTAGGTGTCCCAGTCTGGTTCCCTTTGTTTGACAATTTGACTACACTCCTGTCCCTGTTGTTTCATTAGTTGCCCCCCGTACCCATTTGGTGTCCAGGTTCTGTGGACCCCCCTCTTAGGCTGAGGGGGGGGATCTTTCAGCAGTGGGCTTTGCCCGCCCACTTCCCAGATCCCAATGGGAACACTCTCCTGTAGCCATCTGGCCTGACCCTGTCACATATCGCTCACTGTTTTATTGTGTTTCACAATATTTATTAGTATTCTTTAAGTCCCAGCTCCTGGAGTCATGTGAATGCAGGAAAGTCTCAGCTTGCATTAGGAAAGAAGGGTACTAGCACTCCTTCTTGGAGAGAAACACGTGAAAATATGGTCTGGGTGTGATGAAGGCTCAGAAACCAGAAGGCAAAGCAGAAGAATATGTAGTATTTAAAAAAAAAAACTTGTGATTTTTTGGCTGAACTCATGATTTCTGAACACTTGGGGTTGGGATCACATCTCAGTCTCACACACAGTGGCTGGTGATGTTGGCAGCCTCTGAGGGGCAGTCTGGCAAAGGCAGTAGGCAGGTAAGTGTTGCTGAGCTGATCTTTTCTCTTTCTTTGTAACAAATGTTCCAACAGCATGAGGAAACACGGTCGTTTCAGCAGTGCTGTGACTGTTTCCTTATTTCATGATCCTGCTGCCGTATGACTTTAGGGTTTGTATATAATGATAATAAATATCACACAAATCCTTCCTAGATCATATTTAAGGGCACATCTTCTCAAAACTTCTTTTGGAGACCTGAGACCCAGATAAGCTGTCAAGTATGGCTACATCGGCCTGACCCAATTAGCCAGGCTGGATGAGCATCTGAAACAGAGACGCAGAGCGTAGCAAAACCTATTTATTATCATGATCATAGCATGTAGGCTCCAACTGAGATCAGGGCCCCATTGTTCAGGGCACTGCATGGAGACCCCCCGCTCCCTGAAGAGCTTGCACTCTGAACAGAAAAGAAACACAAAGGGTGGGGGATGGAACACCACCTCCTCAGGAGATGGAGAGTGAAAACAGAGGTTTAGGCTGGGATTTTTGAAAGATCCAGCTGTCATCGAATGTGGGGACCCAACCCCCTTGGGCTCTTCTAACAACCCAGCTTCAGTGGTTTGCCTTGGGGGCCAGAGGAGGTCTCTGGCAGAGCTGTGAATTGTGCCCTGATCTCCCAAGGCCTGAGCTAGTGCTTTAACTGCAACACCATCCTTCCTTTCTCAGACTTGTAGCTCATTGCAAGACAACTAAGACTCTGTACCCTTGGGGTGCAATCGTGACAATCCTGTCAAGCTTCAAGCTGCATCCTCTGGGTGGGCACAGTGCTTAATTTGTGCCAGGGCTCAGCCCTACCTTCTCTAGGCCTGGCAGCTCATAGCCCTGACACCACTGGGCCTGGCAGCTCAGAGCCCCAGCACCTCTGGGCCTCACAGTTCAGAGCCCGGACACCTCTGGGCCTGGCAGTTCAGAGCCCAGACACCTCTGGGCCTCACAGTTCAGAGCCCGGACACCTCTGGGCCTGGCAGTTCAGAGCCCCAGCACCTCTGGGCCTCACAGTTCAGAGCCCGGACACCTCTGGGCCTGGCAGCTCAGAGCCCCAGCACCTCTGGGCCTCACAGTTCAGAGCCCGGACACCTCTGGGCCTGGCAGTTCAGAGCCCGGACACCTCTGGGCCTGGCAGTTCAGAGCCCGGACACCTCTGGGCCTCACAGTTCAGAGCCCGGACACCTCTGGGCCTGGCAGTTCAGAGCCCGGACACCTCTGGGCCTGGCAGTTCAGAGCCCGGACACCTCTGGGCCTGGCAGTTCAGAGCCCGGACACCTCTGGGCCTGGCAGTTCAGAGCCCCGACACCTCTGGGCCTGGCAGTTCAGAGCCCGGACACCTCTGGGCCTGGCAGTTCAGAGCCCCGACACCTCTGGGCCTGGCAGTTCAGAGCCCCGACACCTCTGGGCCTGGCAGTTCAGAGCCCGGACACCTCTGGGCCTGGCAGTTCAGAGCCCGGACACCTCTGGGCCTGGCAGTTCAGAGCCCGGACACCTCTGGGCCTGGCAGTTCAGAGCCCCGACACCTCTGGGCCTGGCAGTTCAGAGCCCCGACACCTCTGGGCCTGGCAGTTCAGAGCCCCGACACCTCTGGGCCTGGCAGTTCAGAGCCCCGACACCTCTGGGCCTCACAGTTCAGAGCCCGGACACCTCTGGGCCTGGCAGTTCAGAGCCCGGACACCTCTGGGCCTGGCAGTTCAGAGCCCCAGCACCTCTGGGCCTGGCAGTTCAGAGCCCGGACACCTCTGGGCCTGGCAGCTCAGAGCCCGGACACCTCTGGGCCTGGCAGCTCAGAGCCCGGACACCTCTGGGCCTGGCAGCTCAGAGCCCGGACACCTCTGGGCCTGGCAGCTCAGAGCCCGGACACCTCTGGGCCTGGCAGCTCAGAGCCCGGACACCTCTGGGCCTGGCAGCTCAGAGCCCGGACACCTCTGGGCCTGGCAGCTCAGAGCCCGGACACCTCTGGGCCTGGCAGCTCAGAGCCCGGACACCTCTGGGCCTGGCAGTTCAGAGCCCCAGCACATCTGGGCTTGCTGCATCAGTTATGAAAGTAAAAAAATTGCTTGAGCCCCAACACCTCCTTCATTACAAATTAAGCACTGGGTGGGCCGTATGGGAGAGGATGCTTGGACACAGAAGCTAGGTCATGTTTTTGGCCTCCCATCCTCTACCCTGTCCTTTTTATACTAAGTCCTCCACTATTTCTCTGTGTCTGTGACTAATGCAATGGCAAGGCTGAGCAGCTGCAGGTTGGTGGCAAGGCACTGGTTTCTGACGGGGCAGTCCTCTGGCTAGGTAAATATCCCTGTGCGCTGTCTCAGCCTTATGCTGTTCAAACACGTGTTTGCTTTTTATACAGAATTATCCTGTATCTGCATTTGAAATCGCTACAGAACCATTATGTGATTTGAAAAAAATTCCCCACAGGCTCTTCACAAAGAACTGTACAGCAAATGCAGGGCAGCTGCTGCTAGGACAAGGTGTCCTGGCCATCTGAGGGTGGAAGCATGTTTGCCAGGAAGCAGAGGAGACACTGAGATCTATGTAAGGATTGATGGGAGATCATTAAGCTCAGATGAAGCTGACAGACTGAAGGAAAGTTGCCAGTACCTTGAGAAATCCCAATACAAGAAGTCACCTTTTTATTCCACTTCTCACATCTGTTCTCTCCTTTGTGTCAATGTCATCGATCTGTCACAAATCCCTCTGCCTCACACAGCAGCTGTGACCCCTGGACCTGGCCAGGGCCCAGTTTGGGTATGAGCTCCAAGAAAAGAAATAGACGGTTGGTAAATCCTGACCTGCCATGCTAGGTTCCAGTGCACTTTCAGTGTCCCTTCTCCTCCACCTCTAACCCAGCACTTTGCATGGGCTGCTCCAAGCACCAATCATGGAACAGGGAGCTGGTAAGGCACGCTCCAGCTAGCCTGATAGACTTGCTCTCAAATACTGAGCTTAGCCCCAGGCAAAAACAGAGGAGCAAAAGGAATCTCCATGCAGCAGACTCTAATGAGAACAGGGAAATAAATGTAATTCATTGATTCATTTATTCGCTACTGTGTTAAAAAATGTCCACTACAGACTCTGTGCACATGTATATTACCTTCAAACATCACTAGTGTTTGACCCAATATGGTGTCCCAGACACTCCCTTTGTTAAGGAAAATGGGGGTTAAGATAAGTTATGGCTGGAGCTCAGGAATAATTTCAACAAATAATTGCATATCACTGCTGCTTCTGCAAAATATTCGCCAGCAGATTGTGACATTTGTACATTTTTTTGTTCTTTGAACTCATTCGCTGCCAGTCGTAGAGGTAAATATTTGTGCTGAGCAGCCCTGCTTCAAGGATAGAAGACTGAGAGTTGCCAGCTCTAATGGGTCTCAGATGCTTTTCTCTAACTGTTGGAGAGCAGCTGTTAGCTCGCCCACGTTTAAGCTAGGAGAGTCAGAGCTGGATGAAGAAAAGCATTGACCAACAGCAGCTGTTGTCACTGGGCATAGCTGCATCCTGAGATCCTATGTGGAAGAGATGATCAAGGTGCTCCGTACCAAAGAACAAGGTGGCATCTTCAGCTTGTTCCAAACCCAGCTGAATTGCTGTGTGACCACGTGATGGCATGTCCACCTCACACAGGACTGACAGGGGTTAAGATGGCCAGACAGGCCAATTATCTCTGCAGGCTCAGCTGGGCAGGAACAGGGAGGGCCTATAAAGCCATGGCCTACGCTTATGGGGTCCTGCCCCACACTTCCCTACCATAGCACTTCCTGCTCTCTTTCCTGCCTGGCCAAACCCCTTCCACACGCAAACTCCCCTCCCCCACCCAAAATGGTGGCATCGCATGGGTTATCATGGAGACAGTTTGAAGGAAAGAAGGAATTGAAGGAAGGCAGACATAGAAAAGAAAAACCACTAGAAACATTGTCCTGCCTCACAGTTTCATTAACACCCTCAGCTTTGAGACAACATGAGGTATTATGGGGTAAACTGCCTATGTCATGCTGCCCAGACATGTCAAACAGCACACAGTTGTGAATCACAAGGCACTTTAAGGTAATCACTCCCCTTTGTGCTCCTGCAGAACTGTATTTATTTTGCAGTGCACTTAACGCTGATCCGCAGGGGTTAAAAAAGAGGACTTAAGCCAAAGACAGTGCTATGACTGTGAACAGAGATGGCATGACAGTGCATCTCTCTTAGCACTGCCAAATAGCTTTTGGGTCCCTTCCATTCCTGCACCCTCTGTGGAGGCACCCTCCTGTCAAATAGCGGCCTGACATCTCTCGTTGCTTTGCTCCTTGCCTTTTTGAACAGAATCAATCATAGAATATCAAGATTGGAAGGGACCTCAGGAGGTCATCTAGTCCAACCCCCTGCTCAAAGCAGGACCAATCCCCAGTTTTTTCCCCAGATCCCTAAATGGCCTCCCCAAGGATTCAACTCACAACCCTGGGTTTAGCAGGCCAATGCTCAAACCACTGAGCTATCCCTCCCCCCACTGAGCTATCCTTCCCCCCTTCTGGGCCTTTTGGGGACACATGTCAGGGTAACATCCCGCATTGTAAGGAGAGCCTGTAGAGATGCACATGTGATGTGTTAGGCCCCTGCCCCCGCCAGCCCTCTGCTGCTGCCCCCTGCAGAGGCATCCATGCAATTGTATGCCTAACTCTTTTCCCCCCTCTTTAGCTGGCCACCCCCCTTAGCACCCACAGCCTGCACAGATGTCCAGCCAGGCATTTATTAATCCTTTCCCACAAGTTGCCACAACAACCTCCCCACCCCATCCCCTTCCCCCAGACACTCTCCTTCCACCATAGGCCAAGGGGGCCTACACAAACAGGAAAGATGTGCAAATGCCTTACCATCTCCCAGCTTACCCAGGACTGGGAATGGAATGCCAAAATCAAGGAAAAGGCAACATTTGATCACTGTTGGCATGGAGGCGGCTACTTGGTCAATAGCTAGTTGTCCTTTTTCTTTTTCCCCTGAGCACCTGACACATTGTGCTGACCACGAATGGAGCTGCTAGCACTGAGCCCATCCAATCCATGTTGGAGATAGAGGAACTCGAGATGACATGTTCAAAGAACTCAGGTGCACATCCTAACAGAGTGACAAACAGCTAGGGGAGTGAGGGGAAGGTTTCCTAAAGTGCGAGAGAGAGGGAAGGACCAGGAAATGGCTAGGATCCCTCAGCCACAGTGGCTGGGGATGATGGAGAGGCAAGCAGACCTTCTCGAAAACATAGTCGCTCTATGGTCAAGGACTGTACTGCAACCTGTGTATGCCTTGCAGCCCTCTCCCTCTGACACCTCGCATTCTGGGATACACCTGTCACTGCTACAGCTCCAGAAACAGGTTCTTTTCTCAGCACAACCATGCCACAAGATAACTAAGGGAACAGCAAGCACTGGGACATCCCCCTAACTTGCAAGGGGACATCCCATCCCCCAAGATAAAGGGGACATTTTGAAACCCTGCACACACACATATACAAATTTGTGACCTTGAAAGCAAAAACTTGTCTGCATGCAACAGTTTATTAATTTTTAATGGGTGTTAACTTTGCACAATGTTACATATGTTCAATAAAATTTTTTTACGTTTACTCACAGTGTTCAACTTGGTGTAGTAACTAATTTATTAACAAGCCATTCAAACTGTCTTGACATTCATGGTTTTGAGTCTCACATAATTGACTAAAATCCCCCCTTTCATTATCATAAAATCCACAAGTACTATAATAAAATCCACATATGCTCCATATTAAAATCCACACAAATGTTAGTGAAACCACCACAAAATGTATAGTAAAATATCTACATGTATTGATAAAATGCACATATGCAGCGTAATCAATTCTTTGCATCCCTACACATAAACACGTGCAGAAATCAGTATTAAAGCCTTACACACATATACATTGTTCCCAAGGGCCCCTAGCTTCAAAGCAGGAAGGGAAAGTGGCTTAATCACAGGATTACAATGTGGTGTGGACATGTCAGGGTTCCTTCCCCACTCTGAACTCTGGGGTACAGATGTGGGGACCCGCATGAAAGACCCCCTAAGCTTATTTCTACCAGCTTAGGTTAAAACTTCCCCAAGGCACAAAGTCTTTGCCCTTGGATTAGGTAAACACTGCCACCACCAAGTGATTTAACAAACAATCAGGGAAAGGACCACTTGGAGTTCCTATTTCCCCAAAATATCCCCCCAAGCCCTTACACCCCATTTCCTGGGGAGGCTTGAGAATAAACAAGATGAGCACAAACCAGCCTTGGATTTTTAAGACCCAAAAACCCCAATCAGATTCTTAAAAAACAGAACTTTATTAGAAGAACAAAAAAAGATAAGAGAACAACTCTGTAAAATCAGAATGGAAGATAATCTTACAGGGTAATCAGATTCAAAACACAGAGAATCCCTTGAGGCAAAACCTTAAGTTACAAAAAGACACAAAAACAGGAATACACATTTCCTCCAGCACAGCGAATTTCACAAGCCAAAACAAAGAAAACCTAACGCATTTTCTAGCTAGATTACTTACTAACTTTATAGGAGTTGGAGGGCTTGCATCCTTGATCTGTTCCCAGCAAAGGTATCACACAGACAGACAAAAGCCTTTTCCCCACCTCCAGATTTGAAAGTATCTTGTCCCCTCATTGGTCATTTTGGGTCAGGTGCCAGCCAGGTTACCTGAGCTTCTTAACCCTTTACAGGTAAAAGGACTTTGCCTCTGGCCAGGAGGGATTTTATAGCACTGTGTACAGAAAGGTGGCTACCCTTCCCTTTACATTTATGATGGGACACAATGCTCACACAACAGTTGTTAGGAAAAAACTTAACATGGATACAGAAAACTCACAAGACTCAAGTGTAAACCCGCCCTTACATACTCAAAATGGTAGTTACAATGTCAGTTGAAGGTCACATCTCAATACAGACATGTACAGACGTATACCGACCCACTTCTTTAGCATTTATTGTTCCCTCAGTCTGAACAATCAGAACATGCTGTGCCACTGGGATGTAGGGTAACAGAGACTGGCCCTGCTACCTTTTCAACACATACTTGGAAAGTACATTTGACTCTGTTACTGACATTTCAAACCCACCTGAGGAAGCTGAGCCACAAGGTTGAGTCTCACTTTTAATTACTGAGAGATGTTCAGTGTGTTATTTCAGAGATGGGATCCAAACCCACCACAGTGGTCAGGATGTGCTTTTCAAAGGGGACACTCTGACTCCTTGATGTAGCTGCAAGTTTCGCTGTAAGTGGACAAATACTCATATTGTCTTCCTCTATTTGATATTTACTGTTGGGGGTGGATTTTAGTGCTTCCAGAAGACCAGGGCTGACAGCACTAGTCAGAACCAGCAATAACAGAGGGAAGTGCTCTGCACACCTGTAAGTATGACTCCCCCAGTGCACTTTAATCCTGTCCTGCATGACTTTATTATTATCCATGATTCCAGGCCTGGCCCCTGCCCTAGACAAGCTGATGTTCCTCAGTCCTGACTGGCTATTGTACTCATGAGCTCCCCAACAGCTCTGTCAATATCAGCAGTAGAGAATAATTTAACAGTGAGGTTAATTAACCATTGGATTAATTTACCAAGCATCAGGGTGGAGTCTCCATCACTGGCAGTTTTAAAATCTAGATTGGATGATGGTTATTTTTAAGGATCTGTTCTAGTTCAAAAGGAGTTATTTTGGGGGCGTTTTCTGGCCTGTGTTGTTCAGGAGGTCAGACAAGATGATCACCATGGTCCCTTCTGGCCCTGGAATCCATGAATATCCCTCATTTGTGACCTGCCCCACCCTGTTATGCCAGAACTGAGATTGCTAATTATGCTACATGTTGTTGATATGTATGTGCACAAATACACTAACTGTCCTTCAGGGACTAGGCCGAGGAACTGCCAAAACTTGATTGTTTGAACTGCCCAAGTGCCAAATCTTTTCCTCCCACGCTGAGAGTTCTCTTTCTAGCTGTGCCGTCTCCAGTCTATTTCCTGCTTACTCAGTTCCCTGAGGAGCAGAGTTCATTCCAGTTCCAGGTAGTACTTGGGGACTAGCATGAGTGTCAGAGAGCACACCAGTTTGTCTTGGTCTCCTGATGGGAGAGGAAGGGTTCTAGGAGCGGATGCAACTGGAACGATGAGGAGGAGATGCTCAAACATGGGAAAGGGACAGCCCCGGCATCTTTATGTGGGCAGTGTCACCTGTGCACTGGTGCTTGCTGGTCTATGCCTCTCAAACATGCCATTCCTCCAGCTTCCAGGGGTACAGAATGGTGGACAGAGCAGCATTGTGAACAAAATTGCAGTCAGTTTTCTCAAGAGTTGCAAGGAAGATAGTACCCTGTAAGAGAAGAGGGTTTGTTTGTTTGTTTTTCGGTTACAAATAAGTTCATATTGCTTGGAAAGGCCCTGTCTATACTTCCTCCGCCATTCAGCTTGCATGATCTAACTGCTCCTTAAAAGGGCATTCCTGGAGAGCATTTCCTGGCTGGGACATGGTGCTGGTGCTGGGGTGTGCTGTGTCAGTCAGCAAAGGGTGCAGAGAGGAAGAAATGCAGCAGTGCCCTGAGCTTGGGCAGAGAGCTAATGCAGGTCAGGAAATGCTGCATCTTTTGGGGAAATACCAGGTGCACAAGTTAAATTATCCTCCAAGCAGCATCCATGGCTAGTACTGCACACCGCTGGCTGCTTGGATCCAGACACTGCTCCCAGTGCCCTCAGTGGAAGTTTTCACCATGGATTTCATCAGGCCCTTATGTTGTAACAAATCCCAGCGACCCAGGAATTTCACAGTTGTCACTAGCCAGAGCCCTCCCAAACCTGGGCTTTCACATCAGTCCAGCAAGCTAGAGGTGCTGATCCAGTGACAGCAGCAGAGGCCTGTGCCTTGAAAACTGACCTGGAAGCTAGAGATGCTCAGTCAGTTGAACATTCCCTATTTCCTGCTGTGCCCTGTGTAGGTGTGCAAAGCAGGCAAAGTGCCCCTCTAGGGAATCCATCTGGCACAGGGCTGGCATAGGGTACACCTCACTCCTTCTAGTGCAGCATCCAGTGCAAGGACACCCCAGAAATATGAGCAGGGGCAGGAAGTGGAACAGCTGGAGTGCTTTGTGCTCTAACAAATCTGGGAAGCAAAGTAGCCCATCGGCAGCTGTACAGGCCTCAGAGAAGCCTAGAATTAGGGAGGCCAAAAGGTGGCTTAATGCCAACACCGGGCTCCCACTACCTGGGTTCTGCCACCTGACAGGCGCCTCCTGAGAGGTGCAACACAGAAGCTGGACTAATGGCCTTTCAAAGGGCTGAGCTTTGTCTTGGCTTCAGCCCAGCTCAGTAAAGCTGCTGAGCTAGTGAACATTACATCTGCCCAGCCAGCTGGAGCTGCTGAGATAGGGACTTCAGAGACTTGACATTACCCTAGCAAAGCAGAACAGCTCAGCCAGAAGCCTCAGACATCTAGGAATCCATGTAAAGCCAGGAAGCCAGAGGTGAGGACCCAGTGACCTCGCGATCACCTGGCCCTTGCCATCAGCCCAGCAAGAAGGAGATGCAGGACAGGGGTTAAAGGGAGGGGGGAACCATATGGCAGCACAGCTAAAAGCAAAGGGAGGATCCTTCCTCCCATCCTTTGCTTACACTGCCAGCTCCCTCTCTGGCACCTTCCCAGACAGATGGTATGCTGGGGATGAGTCTGGGGAGGAGTGCTGCCGTGCTGTAAACAATGGCCAGCTTACACAAAAAAGTGGTCCCCTTACAGCATGTTCACCTCTGGGTGGGGCAGGCTCCTGGTTCCCTGAAGTCCTGTGGGGACCTCCTCTTTCTCACAGTAGCCGGCGCTGGGTCAGATCTCTGCCACTCTGGCAGCAGGTCTCTGCAGGGCTGGAACTGCAGGGCTGGAATCCGCCAGCAGTGCAAAGACCCCCTCTGAGACTCACTGAGCTGTTCTGCTTCTCGCTCAGCTGCCAGATCCAACCTGACACTACCCCGAGACCCTTTGTCTCTGAGCCAGGCTACTCCCTCCCCTAAGGGGCTGAGCGGCCCGGCCTCATCACTGGCCCAGCAAACTGCTTGACTGTATCACCCCAAGGAGAATCCTCCTACTGGCCTCAGCAGGAGTTTCTAGCCCAGGTGTGTTCCGCCCCCACCTCCCCCCACCCCCCGACTCCACACAGGCTGGGAGATGGTGTCAAAGGGCGGTGCTGGTAGCCATTATTGTTGTAGTCCATGGGGTGGGAGCCCCAGTCCAGAGATGCAGGAGCTGGCAAACTCCACATGGGGGTTAGGGCTAAATAACCCTGACATTTAAATATCTTGCCAAAGGCAAATCCTATCTACACAGGGCCAGTCTGAGCAATTCGGCAAGGCCCAAGCTGCAGGGCGCCAGCTTCCTCCCCTCACCACCAGTCTATCCCATGTGCTACAGAGGGTGGGCTGCTCACCAGGGAATGGCTCCGATCTAGTGGCTACGTTTGTGAAAGAGGGAAGAGTGGCCAGAGGCCTCCATTTGCACAGCCAGAGAGGGGAGCTAGCCTATGGCCAGACAAGGCCATGATAAAGGAGGCGAAGCCTTGACTCCTCAGGGAATCAAAATATGATTTAGCCTGGGAAGAAGAATTATTGGAGGGGATTGGCAGGGTTTAATAGATTGTAAGGAGGACAGTGAACAATGATCAGCCTTCCTCCTTTTTCCCCGGGCCCACAGAGTAAGGGGCAGGGCACTTAGTATAATACCTCATCAGTTCATGGGATTCACATCTGCTGAGGGCAGACAGCTAGCAAGAGCAGCTGGCTAAGGAGCTGGACAATTTCATGGCTAATAATAACACTTTTTAAACTCAGGGCCATCCAATCTCATGCATCTGGGCATAAACTGACTGCTGCTGGGGGCAGGACATTTTTCTCTGTTGCGCAATCAGTTGAGTGCATGACTGGGAGGGCTACAGTTCTTGCCCCCAAGTGGAAGAGAAGGTTGGGGTGATTGCCTTGCCTTGCCTCTGGATGGACTCATCCCCTCTCTGAATACTGCTAGGACCTCCATGCCAACAGTCACCTAGCTCTGGGCTCAGCCCGTACTGCTGGAGAACACATGGTTCCATCCTTGGGATGGCCCAGGTTGCATTAAATGACAGGTACAGTGTTTTGGAAAACATTAACCCCTTGCACTTTGGGCTAGACCCTACACAGGAACAAAGCATCAGCACTGCCATCCATGAAGTGATTCCTCTTCTGCCCTTGGTGATGGTTCAGAGAAAAGGTTGTAGCTTAAATGGGAAACAAAATGGGATTTTCAACAGATCCTGAGTGATTTAGGGACTCAAATCCCATTGCAAGTCAATATAATAGTGCTCTTAAATCACTTAGGTGCTGTTGAAAACCCCAACCTGTGTAGCTTCCCCAGTTGCCCATCACTGGATCAAATGCTCCCTTCAGACTGGGGAGACGTTATCAGAAGCTAAATGGAACAAATCCGTTCACACATCCCCTGGCTGGCAGTTGCCTTCTTGTGAGCAAGATGGACACAGGAGCCGTGGTCGGACCTAGCGTGTTAATTGGTATGTTCCCATGTGCAGAGTGCAGTAATGAGTTGTTATTACAGAGCAGATTCACATTCCTGGCTGGGCTGCTTCCTTCCAGCCTGTGCAAAGTGCTGAGGCAGCATTGATTGCCTCTGTTCCCATCCTGTGCTCTTTCCAGAAACTCAATGGCTTGATGGTTTATTCCCACATTTGCCTGCCTTCAGCTCCACACTGATTGTGCTCTGGTGCTAATAACAGTGTAATCCGTTTAGGCAGCTTCTGGGTTATTGCCTTGCAGTGGTACAGAGCGAGGAAGAGGAATGATAGGAATGTCCCATGTGGAGTGTTTGCTCAGAGAATGGAATGTCCCACTCTTAGGGCAAGCCTAGTCCAGTTACACAATGACCTGCGTGGCTGGCAGTGCAGGACCACACTACTCCCTGCAGATCCGCTGGTGGAACTATACTTCCCGAGGCAAAGGGATGGGACAGCCTGCTCCATGCAGGGCAGGGGCAGCTCCATAAGCCAGTACAGGGTGAGTTGCCCAAGACCCCATCTCCACCTCACCCTTTGGGTGACTTGCTCCTCCAGAGGCACACAGGTAGTCAAATGACCAAAAAAAAACCCTCAATAAATCGTAGTTTTTATTACGCTGTTAAAAAAAATAGAATACCAGTTAAATTGATTATAAATGTTTTTGGATGTTTTTTCTACATTTTCAAATATATTGATTTCAATTACAATGCAAAATACAAAGTGTACAGTGCTCACTTCATATTATTAATTTTGATTACAAATACTTGATCTGTAAAAAAGATAAACAACAAAGTAGTATTTTTCAGTTCCGCTCATACAAGTACTGTAGTGAGATCTCTTTATCGTGAAAATGAAACTTACAGATGTAGAAATTTTCTTTTACATAACTGCACTGAAAAACAAAACAATGTAAAACTTTAGAGACTACAAGTCAAAGCATGAAGGGGCATACGAATGTTTAGCAGATCTGGCACATAAATACCTTGCAATGCTGACTACAACAGTGCCATGTGAATGCCTGTTCTCACTGTCAGGTGACCTTGTAAATAAGAAGCGGGCTGCATTATCTCCCATAAATGTAAACAAACCTGTTTGTCTTAGCGATTGGTATTCTATTATTGTTTAACAGTGTGATTAAAACTGCCATTAATCGTGACTTTTTATTTAATCGAGTTAATTTGTTTTGCTTTAATCGCTTGCATTAACTGCAATTAATTGGCAGCCCTAGATGTAATCCCTGCCTTTGGAGGAGACTTTGTTCAGGCCAAAGGCGGTAAGATTCTGGGACTTTGCCCCACAGTGGCAAGGGGCAATCTGGTGCTAGCAAGAGCAAATACCGTTGCTGTTTCCTTGAGCAATTCTGAGAATGGAGGTGGAAGGGCACATCTGAATATAATGCAGATCTGTGTGCTGGATTTTTCTCTATACAAAGGGTCTCCCACAGTGCTTCCCAGAGCTATACACCCTAACCAAAACCTCACCAAGGAAGCAAAGCAGCGGGGGAGAGAAATGAGAGAGATATGTGTGCCTCATAATGAATACATGGGCTACAGGAAATACATAGGTTAATCAGACAAATTTCACACATACCTGGGACAGGAAATTGAACCTTGATCCTCCAACTCCAACTATACAGGACTCTGGCCTTGTCTGAGATGCAATTTCTTAGCTGGTAATAGCAACAAGCCCTTGCCCTGTCTGTTCTCCATTTTAGATAGGCTGACTCCACAAGAGTTCAAACCCATGCTGCGGTGACAGTCTATTCTAACTCAATGTGCTGAGAGCAACAGACACAACTGCTAAATAATCACATTCAAGGCTCCAGAGCCAAGAATAGAGCCTTCAGCCTCTTTGTGCCCACCCAAGACCTTACTGCCAGGCTTGTTCTTCTGAGTGCCAGGCTGATACCACCCCTGACTAAAAAGGGACTAGAGAAGAGGTAGCATTAGTGTTTTAGAGGCCCCTTTTCAAGGAATGAGTCAAGATAGGGATGGGTCAAGATGAAATGCGACCCAGATCCACCAGCAAACAGGGGCCTCACAACATGCCCACGTATTAACTACAAGATGTGTACAAGCTTGAATTTCCATGCACAATTCCACAGAAAAGTGTGTGTGCATTCACGTGTGCATATGCAGTTAAGTGTGTGCATTTGGGCATGTATATATACATGTGTATACAGTGGATTTTAGACATACCCTTCCCTCCACCCCACACTTTTCTCGGCACTAAGTCACCATGTCTTCTGTTTTCTGTTCTTTCTTCATCTCTCCCTGCACTCCAATTTTCTTCCTTCTCTGTCAGTTTCTCAATGTTCCCTCACTTTCCTTCACTTTGTCTTCCAGTTTCTGTTTCTCTCTCTCATCTTCTCTGTCTTAATTCTTTCCTTTTCTCTCTTTCTTGTCTCTTTCCCCATTGTTTTGTTCTCTTTGGTTAGGGAGAAGGTTAGGTTAGGGTTCATGTTATGTTTAGATTAGGGTTAGGTTAAGGGGTGAAGGATAGGGAAGGTTGTGGTTTAGGGTCAGGGATTAATTTGGGTTAAGGTTTTGGGTTAAGTTAAAAGTTAGGTTTAGGGTTAGAGTTTAGGTTTACATCTAAAATTGAATGTTATGATTAATGTTATGGTTAGATTTTGGGTAGCATTAGATTTGGGATAAGGGTTAGCTTTAAATTTAGGGTTAGGATTTTAGAGTTAGGGTTAGAGTTAGTGACAAATTTAACATTCAATTGAGGACAGGATTGCTATAGACCACCGGACCAGGGGGATGAGGTGGATGAGGCTTTCTTCCGGCAGCTCACGGAAGCTACTAGATCGCATGCCCGGATTCTCATGGGTGACTTTAATTTTCCTGATATCTGCTGGGAGAGCAATACAGCGGTGCATAGACAATCCAGGAAGTTTTTTGGAAAGCGTAGGGGACAATTTCCTGGCGCAAGTGCTAGAGGAGCCAACTAGGGGGGGCGCTTTTCTTGACCTGCTGCTCACAAACCGGGTAGAATTAGTGGGGGAAGCAAAAGTGGATGGGAATCTGGGAGGCAGTGACCATGAGTTGGTTGAGTTCAGGATCCTGACGCAGGGAAGAAAGGTAAGCAGCAGGATAAGGACCCTGGACTTCAGGAAAGCAGACTTCGACTCCCTCAGGGAACGGATGGCCAGGATCCCCTGGGGGACTAACTTGAAGGGGAAAGGAGTCCAGGAGAGCTAGCTGTATTTCAAGGAATCCCTGTTGAGGTTACAGGGACAAACCATCCCGATGAGTCGAAAGAATAGTAAATATGGCAGGCGACCAGCTTGGCTTAATGGTGAAATCCTAGCAGATCTTAAACATAAAAAAGAAGCTTACAAGAAGTGGAAGGTTGGACATATGACCAGGGAAGAGTATAAAAATATTGCTCGGGCATGTAGGAATGTTATCAGGAGGGCCAAATCGCACCTGGAGCTGCAGCTAGCCAGAGATGTCAAGAGTAACAAGAAGGGTTTCTTCAGGTATGTTGGCAACAAGAAGAAAGCCAAGGAATGTGTGGGCCCCTTACTGAATGAGGGAGGCAACCTAGTGACAGAGGATGTGGAAAAAGCTAATGTACTCAATGCTTTTTTTGCCTCTGTTTTCACTAACAAGGTCAGCTCCCAGACTGCTACGCTGGGCATCACAAAATGCGGAAGAGATGGCCAGCCCTCTGTGGAGATAGAGGCAGTTAGGGACTATTTAGAAAAGCTGGACGTGCACAAGTCCATGGGGCCGGATGAGTTGCATCCGAGAGTGCTGAAGGAATTGGCGGCTGTGATTGCAGAGCCACTGGCCATTATCTTTGAAAACTCGTGGCGAACCGGGGAAGTCCCGGATGACTGGAAAAAGGCTAATGTAGTGCCAATCTTTAAAAAAGGGAAGAAGGAAGATCCTGGGAACTACAGGCCAGTCAGCCTCACCTCAGTCCCTGGAAAAATCATGGAGCAGGTCCTCAAAGAATCAATCCTGAAGCACTTGCATGAGAGGAAAGTGATCAGGAACAGCCAGCATGGATTCACCAAGGGAAGGTCATGCCTGACTAATCTAATCGCCTTTTATGATGAGATTACTGGTTCTGTGGATGAAGGGAAAGCAGTGGATGTATTGTTTCTTGACTTTAGCAAAGCTTTTGACACGGTCTCCCATAGTATTCTTGTCAGCAAGTTAAGGAAGTATGGGCTGGATGAATGCACTATAAGGTGGGTAGAAAGCTGGCTAGATTGTCGGGCTCAACGGGTAGTGATCAATGGCTCCATGTCTAGTTGGCAGCCGGTATCAAGTGGAGTGCCCCAAGGGTCGGTCCTGGGGCCAGTTTTATTCAATATCTTCATAAATGATCTGGAGGATGGTGTGGATTGCACTCTCAGCAAATTTGCGGATGATACTAAACTGGGAGGAGTGGTAGATACGCTGGAGGGGAGGGATAGGATACAGAAGGACCTAGACCAATTGGAAGATTGGGCCAAACGGAATCTGATGAGGTTCAATAAGGATAAGTGCAGGGTCCTGCACTTAGGACGGAAGAACCCAATGCACAGCTACAGACTAGGGACCGAATGATTAGGCAGCAGTTCTGCGGAAAAGGACCTAGGGGTGACAGTGGACGAGAAGCTGGATATGAGTCAGCAGTGTGCCCTTGTTGCCAAGAAGGCCAATGGCATTTTGGGATGTATAAGTAGGGGCATAGCGAGCAGATCGAGGAACGTGATCGTTCCCCTCTATTCGACATTGGTGAGGCCTCATCTGGAGTACTGTGTCCAGTTTTGGGCCCCACACTTCAAGAAGGATGTGGATAAATTGGAGAGAGTCCAGCGAAGGGCAACAAAAATGATTAGGGGACTGGAACACATGAGTTATGAGGAGAGGCTGAGGGAGCTGGGATTGTTTAGCCTGCAGAAGAGAAGAATGAGGGGGGATTTGATAGCTGCTTTCAACTACCTGAAAGGGGGTTCCAAAGAGGATGGCTCTAGACTGTTCTCAATGGTAGCAGATGACAGAACGAGGAGTAATGGTCTCAAGTTGCAGTGGGGGAGGTTTAGATTGGATATTAGGAAAAACTTTTTCACTAAGAGGGTGGTGAAACACTGGAATGCGTTACCTAGGGAGGTGGTAGAATCTCCTTCCTTAGAGGTTTTTAAGGTCAGGCTTGACAAAGCCCTGGCTGGGATTATTTAACTGGGAATTGGTCCTGCTTTGAGCAGGGGGTTGGACTAGATGACCTTCTGGGGTCCCTTCCAACCCTGATATTCTATGATTCTATGATTCTATGATTACCTTTGGGTTAAGGTTAAGGTTAAAATTAGGGCAAGGTTAGTATTAGGCTTGTGTTTGGATTAAGGGTGGTGTTAGGGTTACATGTTAGAGTTGTGGTTAATTTCAGGCACACGGTTAGGGTTAGATCAGAGGAGGCGAGTGGTAGAATTAGAACTGGGCTAGAATTAGTGTTAGGGTTAAGGGTGTATGTTAGGGTGAGATTAAGGTTAGGATTACTGTTCTGTATTAGAGTTAGGGTTCAGTAATAAAGGGGGGAAACCAGGACATGCATAGGTCTCTTATGCTTTAGGCAGCCTATGTCCTCAGAGCTGCTTGCTGTCATGATGAATATGTCACAATATTGCGACAACATTGCAGTGACTGCAGAGGGATATCCTTGACCCAGTGTCACTTCGTCGGGGTGCGGGAGTGGTGCTGTAGGGCCCCATGACCACTCCCGCTGCCATGGGGCGCCTACATCTCGTGTCTGGCTCTATAGCATTCAGTCAGCACTGGAAGAACACACACAAATGCATGCACATGGACGTGATAATTGTCCCCTTCTCCCTCTGATGGAGCTAGGACCAGCTGGGAACTGAGCCGCTGTGGCCCCACCCCTGCCTTTTGGAGGTGTCCCTCTGAGAAACCAGCATCCTGTTGAGCTGAGGCGTGGCCCTGCCTTGTGCTCTGCCAGAGAGCCCTGTGAGGATTGACTGGTTACATGGATGTGTGCGAAGGGACGTGTGTGTGGGGGTGTAATTTACAAGCTACTGGGACATTCCCCCAAATACTTCGCAGGTAGGTCATGTGGGACATAGTTGAGGTCTTTGAATTAGGTCTCTGATTGAGCAAGGACCCAGGGCCACTGCAGGAGGGAAGGGAAGGCAAGCCAGGATGTGGGAATTAGGATCTGGATTGCTGGATGTGGGAGCCTATTTGGAGTGTGGTCTGCCAGGGTGGGAGTTCTTCTCTTTCTTCCCACCCCAGGGCTAGTTAGGCGGGTGCGGTTAGGGGGTCTCTTCTCTCCCTACATGAGGATTAGCCATTCAAGATGTAGGTCTCTTGTCTCCATCTCAACCCTTTACCAAGGGTTTGCATTCTTGAGAGACAGTCTCCTCTCTCTGTCCCCACTCCACCACCTGCAGGTTCAGCTCTCCAGAGAGAGTCTACTCCTCCCACACACAAACACAAACTACATTGTCTGGGGGTTGGACTCCCAAGTACACTTCTCATCTCCGCTGTTCTCCCCCAGTCCCTAAGGAAAGGGCTTTTGGACCTTTCCCCATACTCCTAGCAGTTGGGAGTAGGAATGCTCGAAGTAGCGACCTACCTTATTTCTGAGCTGCTGCAGCTGCTATTAGCCACACCAGAGATCCAAATGTGGTTGGAACCTGTACCATAGTAGAAAACTCCATTTTCTGCCTAAATTTGAACCTATGAGCACCAAACAGATTCAAAATCAAATTCATGGAGTGAAGCCAGGCAGTTCCTGATGAACTTTAGAGCTATTGTTTCATAAATAAGAAATCCATGGCTCTCTCAGGCCAAAAGCATTTAAGCTTTATTATAAATATAAGGTAACAAATACAGATCATATTCTGGTTGCAATCCATATTTTTATTAAATGAGACAAAGAGAACAACTAAGTGAAGGTGATTTAGGTTATAACATGTTGAAAGCTGTCTAGTTTCCCATCCATCACAAGCAATTCCAGTTAATAAGGCTGTTCCCATAATGCTAGAAGCAGCTGCTTGTGTTTCTACTAGTGAAGCCATATCAATGTTAAGGGGAACTATTTGATAGTTCAAAATCTATTTTCTATTCCATGTCTGAGGTTCTATAAATAAAGCTAACACTAACTATGAATTCATTATTCTGAATAGTTTTTATAGATATTATCTGCAAAAAACTACATTCATGCAATGTTAAGGTTGAATAGTTACGGTAATATCACAAGGAACAAGAAATACAAAAGCTAAGATTCTAATAGCTAAGTTTCTAACTTGTGTGCATTTCACATTCTGCATTTTTATGGAATAAATTTTATGACATAGATTGTAATATATTAGCCTGCACATTTAACATGAAAAATGGGTATGAAAAATATGATTTGGAATGAAGAGGTGTTCCCATTGATACTGGAACCATAACTTTTGCATTTTCTGCCTTTTTTTATTTCAACTGTGCAACCTAACTGGTGCATTAGCACACTGTTTTGCATTTCATTGTCTTGGTTTTATTTAAAAAAGAACAAGAGAGAGAAGCTCTCTGTGGTTAACAATGTTAAGATTTAAATACTTCCAATTAGCCTGCAGAAATAATAGTACATGATTATGCAATTAAAGTCTGTATCATAATTCATATGCATAAAGGGACAGAATTAAGGCTGTGTGGGCAACATTTAAACTAGTATATTTTGTATTTTATAAAGTACGCTAGTTGTGTGTAATACAACTATTTTGGTGTGGAATAAAATGCCATATGAAAAAATTGCATGTACATATCTCAGGAGAGCGATAACGTATCATAGGAGAGCTATAAAATAATCCCAATTAATTTTTGTTTTAAGGCTCCCTGCAACATTTTTGACAGCATTATGGGGTACACACCCAGTGCTTGATGGCATGGCAAGGCGTAAAGGTTTTATTGGTCATCATCTGAGATGACCTACATAATGCACTTCTGGTCTTGCCACTCACAAGTAGCGCAGTCATCACAAACGTGTTCCAGTAAAACATCTATCCCTCATTTACACCATCACAGAAAGCAGGTTAAAAAGGCAGCAAACCTCTTGCAAAAAATTTTTTCAAAATTTGAAAACATTGACTACCTCTAAAGATGATGGTGTGGCTATAGAATATATCTGCTAGGGTGACCAGATGACAAGAACAAAATATTGGGACAAATGGGGTGGCAGCCACAGGCTCACCCCACACCAGGGCCGGCTCTCAGTTTTTTGCCTCCCCAGGCGCAAAAAAAAAAAAAAAAGCCGGAGTGCAGCCGATGCAAAATATCGGGACAAATGGCGTCCCGACCATACATCAGTCGGGACGTAGGACAAACAACTAAATATCGGGACAGCCTCGATTTTATCGGGACGTCTGGTCACCCTAATGTCTGCACTGCAATCAGTGCTGTTATTGCAGCTTGTATAGACTGAAGGCAGAGTGGCTTCACTACCCTGGTACCCAAGTGAGCTAGACTAAAGCGAGCTGCATGAGCTGCTGTCACACCTGCCAATGCCGTGAAGACATAGAATCATAGAATCATAGAATATCAGGGTTGGAAGGGACCCCTGAAGGTCATCTAGTCCAACCCCCTGCTCGAAGCAGGACCAATTCCCAGTTAAATCATCCCAGCCAGGGCTTTGTCAAGCCTGACCTTAAAAACCTCTAAGGAAGGAGATTCTACCACCTCCCTAGGTAACACATTCCAGTGTTTCACCACCCTCTTAGTGAAAAAGTTTTTCCTAATATCCAATCTAAACCTCCCCCACTGCAACTTGAGACCATTACTCCTCGTTCTGTCATCTGCTACCATTGAGAACAGTCTAGAGCCATCCTCTTTGGAACCCCCTTTCAGGTAGTTGAAAGCAGCTATCAAATCCCCCCTCATTCTTCTCTTCTGCAGGCTAAACAATCCCAGCTCCCTCAGCCTCTCCTCATAACTCATGTGTTCCAGTCCCCTAATCATTTTTGTTGCCCTTCGCTGGACTCTCTCCAATTTATCCACATCCTTCTTGAAGTGTGGGGCCCAAAACTGGACACAGTACTCCAGATGAGGCCTCACCAATGTCAAATAGAGGGGAACGATCACGTCCCTCGATCTGCTCGCTATGCCCCTACTTATACATCCCAAAATGCCATTGGCCTTCTTGGCAACAAGGGCACACTGCTGACTCATATCCAGCTTCTCGTCCACTGTCACCCCTAGGTCCTTTTCCGCAGAACTGCTGCCTAGCCATTTGGTCCCTAGTCTGTAGCTGTGCATTGGATTCTTCCATCCTAAGTGCAGGACCCTGCACTTATCCTTATTGAACCTCATCAGATTTCTTTTGGCCCAATCCTCCAATTTGTCTAGGTCCTTCTGTATCCTATCCCTCCCCTCCAGCGTATCTACCACTCCTCCCAGTTTAGTATCATCCGCAAATTTGCTGAGAGTGCAATCCACACCATCCTCCAGATCATTTATGAAGATATTGAACAAAACCGGCCCCAGGACCGACCCTTGGGGCACTCCACTTGATACCGGCTGCCAACTAGACATGGAGCCATTGATCACTACCCGTTGAGCCCGACAATCTAGCCAGCTTTCTACCCACCTTATAGTGCATTCATCCAGCCCATACTTCCTTAACTTGCTGACAAGAATACTGTGGGAGACCGTGTCAAAAGCTTTGCTAAAGTCAAGAAACAATACATCCACTGCTTTCCCTTCATCCACAGAACCAGTAATCTCATCATAAAAGGCGATTAGATTAGTCAGGCATGACCTTCCCTTGGTGAATCCATGCTGGCTGTTCCTGATCACTTTCCTCTCATGCAAGTGCTTCAGGATTGATTCTTTGAGGACCTGCTCCATGATTTTCCCAGGGACTGAGGTGAGGCTGACTGGCCTGTAGTTCCCAGGATCCTCCTTCTTCCCTTTTTAAAAGATTGGCACTACATTAGCCTTTTTCCAGTCATCCGGGACTTCCCCGGTTCGCCACAAGTTTTCAAAGATAATGGCCAATGGCTCTGCAATCACAGCCGCCAATTCCTTCAGCACTCTCGGATGCAACTCATCCGGCCCCATGGACTTGTGCACGTCCAGCTTTTCTAAATAGTCCCTAACCACCTCTATCTCCACAGAGGGCTGTGGATACCCTGAGATATGCAGTTACAACGTTTCATTTGGAGTTACGACTAGTTATGCTAGGATTCTCTATTTTAAGAAACATCTCAAACCAATAGAATCTCTCAACATGGGAAAAATGTATAAAGTTTGTCTGTGTTTCATGTGCCACTTCCAAAACGAAACTGGCTCTTTATTATGAGAACTATTTACAGAGATGCTGTAACTGCAGCTAGCATTCTTTGTGTCTGTGAGGGACCTACTAGCAAATGCTATGGGCTGCTGGCGCTGCATCAGTGCTGATCCTAAGCCTCCTTCTGAGGCATCACACTGTAGTGTTAGCTGGCCGCAGGGTTATAGTACATTACTTCTCCGATTTCTGGGAGTTGGACTCTCTGTGGGAGGCAAGAACTATGATCAGGCAAGTGAAGGCACATTTTGCAAGGTAAGACATATCTGATATGCTACGGTCAGACAATGAGCCACACACACTGCAGCCAAATTCAAACGATTCAGAACCAAAGGGGAACTTGAGCACAAGATGGAGGCACAGTTGGCAGTATAAACAGCCAAGAGATTGATGGCAAATGCAAACAGAGAGGAAGGGATCCCTACCTAGCAACGCTGGACCATTGCAATATAGCCTCCCAGCACAGAGATTAATGCACTGGAGAGCTAAGACTTTGCTTTCCATGAGGGATAGTGTCCTTCAGCCCAGTGGAGGAATGCAGATAGGACAAAGAAGCAGTTAAGAGAACACCAAGCTAAGCAGGCAGCCCACTACAACAAAGGAGACAAGGTCCTAAGGCCACTATGCACAGGTGAGCAGTTCTGGGTCCAACCATCAACTAGCCACACAAGCAGTGGCAAAAGGCAACAGTCCAAGCTGCAGTGGGATTCTCAGGTCACAGACTCAGGACAGTGGTGGAGATGAAAGCAAAGACAACTGTGAAGTAGTGACAGACAGCCCACAGAGCCTGACAGAAGGGGCCACAAGTATAAAGGGAGGTAATCTGTGGGATAGCAATGGAAGGGCAAGTGGTCCATGAGATAATCTCGCTAACTAATAATAATAATGTCTTGCTTTCATATAGTGCTTTTCAACATCTCAAACTGCTTTACAATCTTTAATGTATTTATCCTCACAACGCCCCTGTGAAGTAGGGGTGTAATAATTATTATTATAATTATTATGAAGATGGGGCCCACACTGTTAAATAGATTAGGAACTGCTTCTCAAGTGAAAAGAATAGCCTAATTTGCATACAAATAACTACTATTCAAATCTAGGACATATGCTAATAGTAAACAATTTATAAAAAAAATTACAAAAATCAGCCTCACTGTTTGGCATGGCGATGCTTGCTGTGTACATGCTACATGGCCTGATGTGTGTTGTATAAAGTCATCATGACGTGGCATGTGCTGTGCTGACAACTTGCATGGCCAAAGGAGAAACTCAACAAAACCTTTCAGATCAGTTCAAAATAAAATATTTTACAGTTTGGATCAAACCAAGCCAAAATGAAATATTTCATTTTGACTTTCCTGACAGAAAATCAAAGTTTTTCCACAAAATCAAAATTTTCCTGTGGAAAATTTCAATTTTATGGAAACTACATTTTCTATCAGAAAATCATTTCAATGGAAAATTCCCAACCAGTGCTGGTTGTCATGGGATCTTATTTTATTTATTTATTTATTTTAGTGCAACGGTCCTGGAAAGGTCATATTCATTCATACCACACATATCTATCTGCACCCTCAGCTTCCCCTTCACAAAGTTATGTGGGGATGGAAGGTAGAATTAGACATACGGAATTGAGAGGCATTCACTTTTATTAGCCCTATTTTTCAGATGAAGAAAATGCCACACACAGGCTTCGAGTGACTTGCCCCATTTGCATAGATACAGGCAGGCTGTTGCAGAGGGTATGAGATTCAGAGAAGAAAGCTATTGCACCCTCTGTGGAGAAATTGTGTGGAAAGGCAAGAGAAGAAGCTAGATCTTGGTGTATGGATGGCACAGGGACAGGAGTCAAGAAAGGGAAGCTGTGTGAGGAATTGAAAATGTGGGTATTATTATCTGCTACAAGCCGTCCCACATGTCCTATTATCTTGCCCTTTCACACAACACATAATTAGAATGTGGTGCACAGTGCCACAGGATATCATCAAAGCCAAGAATTTAGCAAGATTCAGAGAATCTGAGCATTTGCATGGATAACAAGAATATCCAGAGTTATATAATTGTTTTAAACTTACATATCCCTTCCAAACATTTTTGCTAGCACTAACAATTATAATTATAACTATCTCTAGCCTTTAGGGATTAGGATGAGACCTTTGTGGGGGGACAGATTATTTGACATCAGCCCATCAATGGGGTTTCTTGCATCTTCCTCTGCAGCAGCGGGTGCTGGCAACTGTCAGAGAAAGGATACTGGGCTAGATGGACCACATGTCCCATCCAGGCTGGCACTTCCTATGCTCTGCTGATAGTCGTGGATATGAGGAGATTTGGTGCTCAGGCAGGGACTCAGCAGCATGGATAGTAGCTATTGTCTGCCATGAGGGCATCCTGCTAGCTCAGCGGTGGGCAAACTATGGCCCGCGGGCCACATCTGGCCCACAGGACCATCCTGCCCAGGCCCCTGAGCTCCCAGCCAGGGAGGCTCACCCCAGGCCCCTCCCCTGATGTCCCCATCCCCCACAGCCTCCGTGCACCATGCCACCAGTGCTCTGGCCCGCCCCTCCTGCTGGGCAGCACGGGTGGTGTGGCTGGCTCCAGCCGGGTGGCGGGGCTGCGAGCTCCTGCTGCTCTGAGCAGCATGGTAAGGGGGCAGGGAGCGGGGGGGTTGGATAAGGGGTAAGGGGTCCCGGGGGCAGTCAGGGGACAGGGAGCAGTTGGATAGGTGTGGAAGTCCTGGGGGAGTTGTTAAGGGGTGGGGGTGCAGATAGGGGTCCAGGCAGTCAGGGGACAGGGAGTGGGGGGGTTCGATAGGGGGTGGGGTCCCGGGGGGGCGGTTAGGGGTGGGGATGTGGATGGGATTGGGGCAGTCAGGGGAGAGGGAGCAGGGGGGGTTGGATGGGGTGGAGGTTCTGGGGGGGTCAGGGGACAGGGAGCAGGGGGGTTGAATAGGGGATGTGGTTCTGGGGGGCGATCAGGGGCAGGGGTCCCAGGGGAGGTGGTCAGGGAACAAGGACGGGGCGGGGGTTGGATGGGTCGGGAGTTCTAAGGGGGGCAGTCAGGGGGCGGGAAGTGGGAGGGGGCGGATGGGGGCGGGGCCCATGCTGTTTGGGGAGGCACAGCCTTCCCTACCCGGCCCCGCATACAGTTTCACACCCCGATGTGGCCCTCGGGCCAAAAAGTTTTCCCACCCCTGTGCTAGCTCCACAGGAATGAAGCACAAGCTCCATCAGACACAAAGGAGATATCCATAGGAAGTACCCACCCTGCCACAGGAAGAGCCCAGCCTGCAGGACAGCAGCTCTCCAATGAGGCAATGACCTCAGAGAAGCCCAGGGCAAGAAAGCAGCGGAAGTGATGGGGAGGCACAACATCCTACGAGATCAGTGAAGGAGTTGTTTGAAGTGACCTCACACAGGCCTGCACCATGACCTCCACTGCAGGATCTCAGTGTTTTCTCTCCGAGTGGAATTGGTGTCAAACACTGGAGCCACAAGGAAGGAGCCTTTGGGTGATATTTCTCCTTTCATGGGACTGGAGTTTCTTCTTGCTAAGGGACAGACCTCTGCAGGTAAGGACTTCACTTAGGATTCCGGAGCCTAAGAAATGGGGTTAATTCCTTCCTGGAGCCTGGATGCTTTTCGCTCTTGTGCGTGAAGAAACTGTTTGCTGCTTCTTAGTGTGTCTTTCTGCCCACAGCTGGCTGTTGGTCCCATAGTGTCATAGTTAGGATTCTGGACTTTGAAATCAGTGATTTAGTGGGTGCTAGTCTATGAAGCTGGGATTGGAAGCTAGAAGACACAAGATCTGTGAGGACCTCAAAATCCCTTTCGCACTTAGGCTTTGTCTACACTACAGTACACTTTTATCAGTGAGAGTTTTGTCAGTCAGGGGTGTGAAAAAAACACACTGGAGGGAGCTCTGACCACATAGGTGCTGGAACTAGCGGTGTTGCTGCACCCCTGGCTTAAAGTAGTTTCCATTCTATACAGGGTTTATATTTTGGTTCAATGGCTTTCAGTACCACCACTATACAAATTGTTCCAGCACCACTGTCTGACCAGGCCCTGGCCCCTCACAGGGGTGGCTGGATGGAGCTCTGACTGGCCCCTGGCTCCTGGCCCCTCACTGGGGTGTCTGGAGGGAGCTCTGATTGGGCCCCAGCCCCTGGCCCATCACAGGGCTGTGTGGAGGGAGCTCCGACCAAGGCCTGGACCCCTTACAGGGGTGTCTGGAGGGAGCTCTGACTTGACAAGAATATACTGTAGAGATCAATCCCACTTTGGCAGGGAGATGAACTGGATGAACTAATGTGTCTATTCCTAGGCATGTTTCTGTGATTCTTTGTAGCGTCCACAGCTGAGGCCCTTAGGCAGTTCCTTGGAACAACTGTTTGCAGAAATTCCAGAAATGGTTTTTAAGAAAAAAGTATTGTAACTTTCTTTACAACAAAAAGAAAGATGGGAAGAATTTGCATAGTTGCCCCTGAGGGAACATGCTCAACAACTGGCTGTTTTCATTGACTCATATAGTTTTTCTGGGCCTATTTATATACTCAGTTTCCAGATTAATACATTCCTAGGGAGAGAAAAGGCAAGGATCTTTGTGTGTTACGTAAGGAGATTGCGTTCAGATTTCCAGTGCCTCACATTGCAATGAAATAGGGTTATTTTTCTCTTACTAACCTTGCTATTTTAACAAGGAGTACTTGTGGCACCTTAGAGACTAACAAATTTAAGGTGCCACAAGGACTCCTCATTCTTTTTGCTGATACAGACTAACATGGCTACCACTCTGAAACAGTAGGTACACTCCCTCGCTCATCTCAGGCATGTCTCTATGCCCAGGCGTGAAGCATGTATCCGTCTTATGATGCCAACTCTTAAATATTCTGGGATTACTTATTGTTTGTTTTGTGGATTTCTTATCAACAGCCTGCATTGGCCCAGAGGCCTCAGAATGATGTTATTGTTCATCACTAGTGCTTGGTTACATTCCTCCAGTGTAATATTGCTGCTTATCAGTTTCTGGGATTACATTGCCACTTGCTCCACAAATCATTTGGAATCAAATTGGTCACACAGTTGGAAGTAGGGCAGTTGAATGGCTGGCAATGCATGCATATTGAGAGTCTCTGGTCTCTTGAAGTCACACAGCACATACACTCCTCCCCATAGGAAGTTTCAGTTCTCAATCACTGCATCTACTGCTGCTTTTTTTCTTCCTGAGGTAGCTGTGATATTGGCACACAAAGTAATTCTGGTTTTGACACTGCTTGCATTGTTGCCCATAGACTGGCCATTTTTCTTTCCACCTTTCATGTTGCTTTCCACAGTATATCCACTGGACAGTGATGCCTGCATTATAGATCAGTCTGTCTCTGCCCTGTTTCATAAGTTTCTTTAGCTTAAGCCTGTGAACTTGTTCGGCACAATTGTTTTGATCCTTTCTCTGGACAGTTCATCCACCCTTGCTATTTGGAGGCATCTCTCTAGGGTTAGAGTTGTTTCTCTCAACAATCTCTCCTGTAAACTGGAATCACATGTCCCACAAATGATCATGTCTCTAATCAAAGAATCTTGAATATTTTGGAAGTTCCATGTGGACACCAAAGTTCCCTGCTCTGTAATATAAGTATCTATTCCCTCTTCTACTTCTTAGTTTTGGCTAAAATAAACAGTATCTCTCCACAGTTTGATTCTGTCTGGGGTCACAGTACTCAACACATTTATCAGCTGTTTCGGGTATTATTTCTGGCAACAGTGACTCACTCACTTCTCATCCTTTCATCCAAATGAGAGATTAAAAAAGCTTTATCTTTATTTTCTCCCCTTTATCCCTCTGGATTAGCTCGGTAGACAGACTTAATTCTTGCTTCGGCAGCTTCCATGCTTCTGCAGATTTTTGGTCTGGAAATCAATCTTTGTCTCATTGTTTCCTTATATTCCCACAGCTGTCCTTCTGTCTGTCTGTATCCATCTGTTGTTTCTTGTCTTATCCTTAGATTTTAACCTCTTTGGGGCAGGGACCATCTTATGGTTCTACGTTTGGACAGCAGCTAGCACGTTGGGGTCCGTGATATAGAGAAATCATAAAGAAAGAAAGAAAGAAAGAAAGAAAGAAAGAAAGAAAGAAAGAAAGAAAGAAAGAAAGAAAGAAAGAAAGAAAGAAAGAAAGAGATGCGGCCTTGTTTTCCTGTTAATCACACTCTCTTCCCTGCTGTGGATGTCACTAGTTCTGACTGCTGCCACCATGGTTCATGTACTATGCACTGGATAATAAAACGAGAGGATTACATGTTTCTAAAACTAAACTGGCTCTTTATTAAGAGAACTATTTACAGAGGGGCTGCAACAGCTAGGTGTACACAGACTGACTTCTGGTGCCTCCTCCAAACTCTTCCCTCTTGCAACCTGTGCTCCTCCCTCCAAGTTTCATTCAGTAAGTTGTTCCAATGGCTAATTACTATCACTGTTAAGAGTGTGCACATTATTTCCAGCTTGAATTTGCCTAGTTTCAGTTTCCAGCCAGTGGATCTTATTATGCTCTTGTCTGGTAAAATCAAGATCCCTCTACCTTTAGAAATCACACAATGGAGGTGCTTATAGTCTGTGATCAAGTGATTTCTTAACCTTCTTTAGAATAAATGAATTAGTCTGAGCTCCTTAAGTCTCTTACTGTAGGGCAGGATTTCAGACCTCAAAACATTTCCTGAACCTTTTCTTATTTGTCAGCTGATTACTGAGTTTCCACTGATGCACACACACAAGCAGCCCCCAAAAAGGTGTGGTTCCATCTATGTGGGAACAACTCCAGGCTCAGGAAGTAATTCTGAGATGAAAGCATGGGTGTGCCTGCTTCTCTTTCAGTCCCCTCAACTGCAGACTAGAAGTGCATAGGTACCCTTCTTGGACCCACTGTTATTTACTGACCATTATCAGTATTATTGTGATGCTGTATCGGTTTAATTTGACTCCCACCTCATCCAAATCCTGCTGGCTAAATACTGCAGTATGCTGTTCCAGCTTGTTTGAAATGAATCTGTTTTGTGACCACTGGTTTCATTCACTTGCAGTGCCTCCATTAGCTACTTCATATCCCAGAGCTTCTTGGAGCCTTCCTATTTATTTTCCCTCATCACTTCCCATTCCCCTATATTCAGAACTAGGAGACTCCCCTAGCTTATTGTGACTTTTAAAATATGAGCTTCTAGGGCCAGATTTGTAAAGGTATTTAGGTGGCTAAAGATGCAGATAGGCACCTAGTGGGATTTTCAGGCACCTAATACCATTAAAGACCTGTCTCTTCACCAGGATTGCTGCCTTTTGTGTGATTCCAAAAGAGAATGCCACTAGCAGGTCAGACCTTCCCAGTGATGTCTCCATCATGCCCTTTGCTCTAGCATTATTTACCATAACTACCTTGTGGGTAGGATTTGCTTCCATCCTTAGCCAGAGTTTCTGAGATCTCTCCCTGGATGCTTCTTTACAGGTGGTCATCCCCAAATCAGTTCAGAACTGTGCCAAGAAACATTCCCTCACTCTGCAGCCAGCAAAGTAACTCTGTCACAATCTTGTTATCCAAACAAAACAAAGAGGCATAAACAGCTGTTTTCCTTGTAAACCAAATAGGAAATCTATGATATCACTGTATTCCTATTTCAGTGGAGGCTGTTGGGTTTCCTTGGTGTATGTTGTGAAGATGTTTCTTCTTCTTCGGTACATATAATTTGTATATAAACTGCAGCTTAATCCAGAAGAGAAAATGCTCCATGGCTCCTATCAGAGGGACCTGAGTGGGAATGCTGTTTGTTTGTCATGGTGGAATAGATGGATGTTTGGTTGGGCTGATGGAGTTCATGGTGTGTGTATGGAGGAGGGAGAGCATAGTTTCCATACAGGCAGGAAACAAATGTAATAACTGCAGCTGGAGTGAACAAAAACTAATTGTTTCCAAAACTAGTTGACAAACTTTGCCTCGCCACGTATTACAAATGCACCTGTGATCTCAAGCAACAAAGCAGGGAAATATTAAAAGGATGCATATCCCATGGCATCTTTAAAAGGGGAAGCAAAGAGAGATAAGAAAGCAAGACAGGAATACTGTGTGGCCCAGGGAGGAGACAGGGTCCCACAGCTGTAATGTGGGGGGCAAAATGACAGTTGACTGTGTTGCAGCAAAGACAGGAGACTAGTTCTGGGGGAAACATTGGTCTTTCACTCGGGGAGATTTATGTTCAAATACTGAACCTGGCTCTAAGAGACATGAGCTTTCAGGGTTTCTCATTCTTGTCCTTAGTAAATATTTGTGCATATCACAAACACCTCCCCACCCACATACAGTTTGTCACAATTAAACAATAATAGACAGACAGTGCTAAAGAGAAGTAGTGTGGGGGGAGAGGGCTCTGATTCAGGTGCCTCAGTAGGGTTGTGATGAGACCCAGGAGTGGAATACTGCTCGTCAGGCTTTGAGGTGTATTGGCAAAGGCATCCCACAAGTGCAACGTTAGACTCATAGACTTTAAGGTCAGAAGGGACCATCACGATCATCTAGACTGGCCCCCTGCACATTGCAGGTCACAGATGTTCACCCACTCCTGAAATAGACCTCTAACCTCTGGCTGAGTTACTGAAGTCCTCAAATCATGATTTAAAGTCTTCAAGTAACAGAGAATTCACCATTTACACTAGTTTAAACCTTCAAGTGACCAGTGCCCCATGCTGCAGAGGAAGGCAAAACCCCTCCAGCATCTCTGCCAATCTGACCTGGGGGAAAATTCCTTCCCAACCCAAATATGGCAATCAGTTAGACCCTGCGCATGTGTACAAGATCCGCCAAGCAGCTACCTGGGAAAGAATTCCCTGTAGTAATTCAGAGCCCTCCCCATCTAGAGTCCCATCTCCAGCAGTTGGGGATTTTTGCTACTGGCAGTCGCCATTGGGTCACATGCCATTGAAGGCAATCTCATCATACCATCCCCTCCATAAACTTATCAAGTCTCAGTCAAATCACATAACTATGCCATCTACTATTTGAGTCTCCAATGCACCTCAGTTGTCACCTCCAGTAGAATTTGGCCAAAGGTTTCATCCATAAATCTACTTCACCTGCTGGGGCACTTGCTCTCTACATGAAGAAGAAAGATTGTTTATGAGAAGGTCATGCAAGACAGTATCAAAAGCCTCACTAAAGTCAAGATATACCACATCTATCACTTCCCCCCATCCACAAGTCTTCCTCTCCTGTCAAAACTATTAGATTGGTTTGACATGATTTGTTTTTGACAAAACCATGCTGACTGTTACTTATCTTACTATCTTCTAGGTTTTTGCAAATTGATTGCTAGATTATTAGCTCCATTATCTTTCCAGGCACTGAAGTTAAGCTAACTGGTCTGTAATTCCCTGGGTAGTCCTTATTACCCTTTTTATAGATTGGCATTTGTCATAAATATAAAGGGAAGGGTAAACACCTTTAAAATCCCACGGCTACCACCATGTCAAGGTTCCTTCCCGACTCTGAACTTTAGGGTACAGATGTGGGGACCTGCATGAAAAACCCCCAAAGCATATTTTTACCAGCTTAGGTTAAAACTTCCCCAAGGTACAAACTGTTTTACCTTTTGTCCCTGGACCTTATGCTGCCACCACAAAAGTGTCTAACAAATATAACAGGGAAAGAGCCCACTTGGAAACGTCTTTCCCCCAAATATCCCCCCAAGCCCTACACCCCCTTTCCTGGGGAAGGCTTGATAAAAATTCTCACCAATTTGCATAGGTGAACACAGACCCAAACCCTTGGATTTTAAGAACAATGAAAAAGCAGTCAGGTTCTTAAAAGAAGAATTTTAATTGAAGAAAAAGTAAAAGAATCACCTCTGTAAAATCAGGATGGTAAATACCTTACAGGGTAATCAGATTCAAAACATAGAGAATCCCTCTAGGCAAAACCTTAAGTTACAAAAAGACACAAAAACAGGAATATACATTCCATTAGCAGAGCTTATTTTATCAGCCATTTAAACAAAACAGAATCTAACGCATATCTAGCTAGATTACTTACTAAGTTCTAAGACTCCATTCCTTTTCTGTTCCTGACAAAAAAAACCACAGAGACAGAGAGACCCTTTGTTTCTCCCCCACTCCAGCTTTGAAAGTCTCTTGTCTCCTCATTGGTCATTTTGGTCAGATGCCAGCGAGGTTATCTTAGCTTCTTAACCCTTTACAGAGGAATCGCTCTGGCCCCTCAGGCACGATCAGCCAGGCCAGGGCGTGCCCTGGCCGGGCTCCCTCAAGATGCACTTGCCTGGAGGGGCCCAGCCAAGCCCTGCACACCATCTGTCCCCCAACTGGCCAAGACTGGCCAGGCTTCTGTGCCAGTCCCAGGCGGCTCAGCTCCGGGGAGACAGGCAGGGCCCCACAGGTGGCGGGAAGCAGAGAGTGCCCGGAGCCGGGGGTGCGCTGGGCTCCGGCCAGGGGGCTGAGAGGAGCAGCCTGGGGTGGGGCCAGGGAGTAGAGAGGAACCCTCGGCCAGCCAGCGGGCAGGCCGAGAGGAGCAAGTGGTGGGTGGGGGGAGCCAGCAGGGTCTCGGGGTGCAGTACAAGCAGAGCAAGCCCCCCTTCTCAGCATGGGACCAGCTCCATGGAGCCACTGGACCCATTGTAAACCCAGCACTGACTGGGGGTCCAGGACTGGCATAGTGGGGTGTGGTCCTGGTCAGGACTGTGTACTGTCTGTAGTGCAAGGTGGGGAAAGTTTGTCCAGAAAACATTTGCATTGTGCCTGGTTTGAGTCAGGGCCCGGTAGTCCTTCTGTGTCAGCTGTCAGTACTAAATATATTCACAACTTAAAGACAAAAACCCTTAAAACAGAAATCTCAGTAATCTTTCCTCACAAACTCCCATTAATCCAGAACCATCCCAACCGACTCAGCATTAATCATTGTTCTTGTGGGTCTTGAGGAATGAGAAAAACCAACTCCTGTGCCTTTCAGTAACCAATCCCAGGTGAGATCAGAGGGTTATTTGGCAATTTGGAGAGGAAGAGTCTCAGTCCCCGGGTCTGGATGAGGATGTGGATGGGAGTAAAGGGTGGAAACAGGAATGTTTCTTTCTGTGTGGCTCACATTGTTCTCTTCTGAGCTCTTCACATTCCCCATGTGTCTAGCTTGAGCTGCTGCATGTGTCATCCCCACCTTCCACGCAGCAGCCGGCTGAGTGTGCTGTGTGTGGGTACATCTCCAGGAGGCTGGATGGGGATGCAAATGAGCTCCAAGAAGGGATTCAGTTCTTTTGAAAGACAAAGACAAGATGGCATCAGGAGGAGAGCTGTGCCAGCACTCACTGCCTGGATGTGCTAATTCAGGCATCTGCAAAGAGTGCTTGTGTCCTTTACTACCCTGGGGAAGTGCAAAACCAGCTACTTCTGTCCATCCATCCTGTGAGAGGTCTAGCGTCTGGATGTGGGGCAGACACAGTGTTAAGCATTTAGTGGCTTTACCCCTACCTTCTGCTAGTAAAGAGTTGCCACAAGCAAGGGGTGAGAAGGAACAGCAGAGGGACTAGAAATTGGGGTGTGTTTGTCCAGCACTGCTCCCAGAATCCCAGGGTGATTTATAGACAATGGCTCCCATATCTCAATCTGTGTTTTTACCTCAGGAGATGTCCCCAAGCCCCTCCAACACTCCTATTCCCCCTCATTTCCCCTCCACCGTGATTGTCCATGAGTCGTTTTCAGAAGTGTCATGTGAGTCCTTAGAAGAGACCTCAGTTTAACCCTTGGGACACAGACCACTTCTGAGGTGATGGTGATCCGGGAATGGGATTGGCCATTTCCTGGGGGTGCTTTGACAGAGAAAGAGGGTCTGTTTTTGCTTCTAGGTAACTGGCTCAGGATTCCTACTTAATGTCCTGACTGGCTATATGTCCTCCAGGTTGGAAACCACCCCTCTCCCTTTGCCTGCACTATCATTCTGCCCTGCCAGTCCCTGTATGGGGCTGGGGCTACATACACACACACCTACACACACCCACTCCCACACGCCTCATGTGGGGAACCAGCAGGGGAAGGCAGCTCAAAGGGCAGGCTTCCCTGGTGTAAGCGGGGGAATAGTCCCGCTATTGTGGGGAACTTTCCTGGCTCCTGCACGACCCCGGTGAAGTGAGCTAGCGAAAGGATCTGAGTCCTCGCTCCCACTTCCTTTACCCAGGGGCCTCCCTGCCCTTGAGGACTCCCCTTCCACTCTCCCATCTGGCAGAGTCCTCGTAATCCCAACAAGGCTGGGCCCAGGATTTCTGGGGGGCTCAACTCCCAACCCTGCTGTAGTCACCTAGGACAGGGCCAGGGTGTCCCCACTCCGGGGTACTCTCTCTGCCCTGGGTTCTTCTCTGACCCATTGACCACTACATACAATTTGAAGCAAATGCAAGTTATTTAATCAACAATTAATTTTAAAAAGAATAAGGAAAAATGGGAAAGATTAAAGGAAACACATCACCCCGCTCTGTGGCTGGGAACATCACAAACAGTGTCTCTGGAATGTCAGGGCAGTTCACAGTCTGCTCCTTGTAAGTCCCAGGCCCCGTCTCCGGCCCTGGCCGTGCTGCAGGGATGCTGGGGGTTGGACGCTTGCTCTGGTGGTGGCCACACGCTCTCAGGCTCTAAGTGGTAGGACCCTTCTGCCCAGTGTCGCCCCCACCCTGTCGGGGTTATGATCCAAGCTCCCTGGGCTGCTTCTCTGGCCCACTTCTCTGGTCCCTCTGGCTCTGGTTGCTACAGCTCTGCTCCCAGGACAGGTCTGCTCTGCAGGCTGCTTCTGTGACTCTGCTCCCAGCACTGACCTGCTTCGTGGGCTGCTTTTCTGGCCCCTCTTGTTCTGGTTGCTGCAGCTCTGCTCCCAGGGCAGGTCTGCTCTCTCTGGGCTGTGCCTCTGGCTTTGGGGCTGCAGCTCTGCTCCCAGCACAGGGTCTGCTCTCTCTGGGCTGCTTTTCTGATCCCTCTGGATCTGGCACAGCTCTGCCCCCCAGCTCAGCTCAGACCCCTGCTTTCTCCTTAGCTCGGCCCCACTCTGTCTGACCCCGACCATTCCAGCTCACAAGGAGGACAGGACCTCCCTGGCCTCCTGACTCCCCGATTAGCCTGCCCGCCTTGTCATTGGCCTCTCCCCATTGTTCCTGGGGGCTGTCAGTCTCAGGGTGCTGATTCCCCATCGACCCTTCCCCCTTTTAGTACTGGGAGCTAGCAACTAAAACACCCCCACTGAATGTTAGGAAGGGGCAACAGTCCCCTTATGCTGGCTTTGAGCTGATGGCAGCTCCATACTAAAGTGCAGGCGAGAAGAGAGAATGAGGATCTGTAGCACTTACGGGAGTGGCTCAGGCAGGGAGGTTAGTGTGTTAGGAGAGGCCTTATACTGTAGAGGTATAAAGTGTGGCCATTGGGTTTATGGTGGGGGCAAGGCAAGCATACTCCTCAGTGCCTGCTGAGGACGAGTGGCCTAGCTGCCAAGGTCCAAGGGTGAATGTCTCACCTGAATGGTGGGCCTCTCCCAACCTGCTCTTCTTCCCAGGGTGAGAGTAGGCAGGGGACACCTCAATTTATGGCCACAGTCATATTGTTCATTCTGCCATCTCTGGAAATTGCACCTACTTTTAGCTGCAGAGTCCCAGCATCAATTAAAGTAATTTACTCTGAAGAGGAGATTAAAGACCTCTCCTGGGCTTGTCCAGCTCTAACAACGTGCAGCTGTAAGGCTTGCTCCTTCTGGAGTGGGAGCCTGCCACAGGGAGGAGACTGCTGTACCTCAGAGCCTACCAACCACAGAGACAGCTCAGCTATGAGGGAGATAGTCACAGGCCTTGCTGCCCCTGAAGCTGCATGGACCAGCTATGAAGCAGGGTGCCCCAAGAGGAGGGACTGGAGGTAGACCCTAAATAAGAACATAGACCTGCTGATAAGGAAAGGCCCAAGGGGCTGACCCCAGAAAGACTGCATAAGAGCCAGTCCATGTTTACCTTTCTTTTCTTCTACTCTGATTCCCCTTTCTTGCAAGGGAAAGAGAGAGAAGAGCTTGCTTTTGGTTGGTTTGGAGACCTCCCCCCATGTGCATAACCCTTCTGCCAGGTGGAGTTGGCTAAAAACAAGGGGCAGGTTCAAGATCCAGGGGTTCCTCTTAACCATATTAAACAGACCCAGCTTGAGCTCCCACCCAGGAATCTGGGACAATTTAACACCACCCTGAGTGCCTCTGTAACCCATGTGCCGAATAGGGAGATATCCCTTTAAGGTAGGAGTGAGTTGGGTCTGGGTCATTGTTGCTAGGCAGATTTAGCACTCCACATTCAGAAGTTTCTGGAATTGGGTGTAATAGTTTTGGATCTGCTCCAGTAGGTTCCCTGTTGCTGGGGTCAGGCTCCATAATTGTGTAAGCAGAGTCAGGATGAGCTCCACCCTGACATCTGGTGGTGAGGTGTGGCAAGTTGTGGAAAAGAACTTCAGGGGCTGATCTCATTTGCATAGGCACACCCACCCCACCTAGAATGAGGCCATAGCTGCCCAAATGGTCACTTTGGCTGCTGTGGGATCCCCAACGTCTCTGTTATTGGGGCAGGAAGAATAAATTGTTATTACCCTGATTATGTGAATCAAGGACAGTGGAACTGCACTTGGCCTTTTGTTATGATGGAGGGACTCGCCATCAACTAAGTAGCACTCGCTAGGCAAGGGACATGGGTTCCAAAACTCTGTGAATTGAGAGAGGTTGGGGATAGATATTAATAGTTAGTGGTATGGGCCCCCTGGTGAGGGCCTTACATGCTAATTGCACTTTCTCCACTGTGGAATATCAGAGCTAATTTTGATTCTATTAGGAGTCTAGTTACAGGCTGCTGAGCTGAATTCGCTTTGGGCTAATGGTGCACTAGCACTGAGGCTCCCCTACTACAAGCTGAAATCACAAAAGAGCTGAACTTACTGAGAGCTGAAATCACTGAGCGTTGTGTTAAGTAGTGGGGGAGCCTGAAAACATATGGCGGAGCAGTTTGTGGGACGGCGAGCAGAGCGGCTGGTGGAGCAGAGCAGTTTGTCAGATGCCTAGAGCAGCTCATGGGGCGGCTGGCAGAGCGGAGCCCCATGGAGAGGTGGGGCCATCAGCTTTGGACCACATAAGATGCCCCTTCACCCGCCTCCCTCCCAATCTTCACCCAGGTTGGGAGGTAAAACTCTGCAGATAAACTTTTGAACTCTGGGGCTGCCCTGACCAGTGACAGAGACTTTTGGGTTGTTGGACTTTCAGGACTTTGGGTGATTTTGGGTTGCTGGACTGAAGAACCAAAGGGAAAGGACACGCCCCAATTTGCTTGGGGTGGGTTTTTTGCTCATGGGTTGTGTTATGAATCCTGTTGGTGGTGTTTCCCCAACATAATGCCACATTGTTTCGCTCTGTTATTAAAAGGCTTTTGCTACACTCATAGAATCATAGAATATCAGGGTTGGAAGGGAGCTCAGGAGGCCATATAGTCTAACCCCCTGCTCAAAGCAGGACCAATCCCCAATTAAATCATCCCAGCCAGGGCTTAGTCAAGCCTGACCTTAAAAACCTCTAAGGAAGGAGATTCCACCACCTCCCTAGGTAACGCATTCCAGTGTTTCACCACCCTCCTAGTGAAAAAGTTTTTCCTAATATCCAACCTAAATCTCCCCCACTGCAACTTGAGACCATTACTCCTTGTTCTGTCATCTGCTACCACTAAGAACAGTCTAGAGCCATCCTGGAACACATGACTTATGAGGAGAGACTGAGGGAACTGGGGATGTTTAGTCTGCAGAAGAGAAGAATGAGGGGGGATTCGATAGCTGCTTTCAACTACCTGAAAGGGGATTCCAAAGAGGATGGCTCTAGACTGTTCTCCGTGGTAGCAGATGACAGAACAAGGAGTAATGGTCTCAAGTTGCAGTGGGGGAGATTTAGGTTGGATATTAGGAAAAACTTTTTCACTAGGAGGGTGGTGAAACACTGGAATGCGTTACCTAGGGAGGTGGTGGAATCTCCTTCCCTAGAAGTTTTTAAGGTCAGGCTTGGCAAAGGCCTGGCTGGGATGATTTAGTTGGGGATCGGTCCTGCTTTGAGCAGGGGGTTGGACTAGATGACCTCCTGAGGTCCCTTCCAACCCTGATATTCTATGATTCTTTGGAACCCCCTTTCAGGTAGTTGAAAGCAGCTATCAAATCCCCCCTCATTCTTCTCTTCTGTAGACTAAACATCCCAAGTTCCCTCAGCCTCTCCTCATAACTCATGTGTTTCAGTCCCCTAATCATTTTTTTTGCCCTCTGCTGGACGCTTTCCAATTTTTCCACATCCTTCTTGTAGTGTGGGGCCCAAAACTGGACACAGTACTCCAGATGAGGCCTCACCAGTGTCGAATAGAGGGGAACGATCACGTCCCTCGATCTGCTGGCAATGCCCCTACTTATACATCCCAAAATGCGATTGGCCTTCTTGGCAACAAGGGCACACTGTTGACTCATATCCAGCTTCTCGTCCACTGTAACCCCTAGGTCCTTTTCTGCAGAACTGCTGCCGAGCCATTCGGTCCCTAGTCTATAGCGGTGCATGGGATTCTTCCATCCTAAGTGCAGGACTCTGCACTTGTCCTTGTTGAACCTCCTCAGATTTCTTTTGGCCTAATCCTCCAATTTGTCTAGGTCCCTCTGTATTCTATCCCTACCCTCCAGCATATCTACCTCTCCTCCCAGTTTAGTGTCATCTGCAAACTTGCTGAGGGTGCAATCCACACCACCCTCCAGATCATTTTTGAAGATATTGAACAAAACTGGCCCCAGGACCGACCGTTGGGACACTCCACTCGATACCGGCTGCCAACTAGACATTGAGCCATTGATCACTACCCGTTGAGCCTGACAATCTAGCCAGCTTTCTATCCACCTTATAGTCCATTCATCCAGCCCATACTTCTTTAACTTGCTGGCAAGAATACTGTGGGAGACTGTGTCAAAAGCTTTGCTAAAGTCAAGGAACAACACGTCCACTGCTTTCCCTTCATCCACAGAACCAGTTATCTCGTCATAGAAGGCAATTAGATTAGTCAGGCATGACTTGCCCTTGGTGAATCCATGCTGACTGTTCCTGATCACTTTCCTCTCCTCTAAGTGCTTCAGAATTGATTCCTTGAGGACCTGCTCCATGATTTTTCCAGGGACTGAGGTGAGGCTGACTGGCCTGTAGTTCCCAGGATCCTCCTTCTTCCCTTTTTTAAAGATGGGCACGACATTAGCCTTTTTCCAGTTGTCCGGGACTTCCTCCGATCGCCATGAGTTTGTGAGACGGGAAATATTGCCTCTTGGAGGCGCCCAGCGCGGGTGGTATAAATTTGTCCCAGGTCACTGGGTGGGGGCTCGAGCCGGTTTTGCCTTATGTTATTGGAATGGAACCCCTAGATACTGAACCCGGCCCTTGTTGCTGCCAACTCTGACAGGCAGATGGGTTACAAGTGCAAGAGGTCAGGGCAGCTGCTTTATAAAAGGGCCATGTGAGTAGGGAGAAGCTGAATGCAGGAGCAGAAAGCAAGCTGTTGTCCCTAACTCTGAAGCATTTTACAGCTGGGTTTTCTTTAAATCTGTACATGTAACTGAGTGGCTTGGTTAATCCATCAGCTGACTGGCTGGCAGTGATTTCAGCAGAGGAAGAGTCTGCCTGGATCCAACTGAAGATTCCAACAAGCAAGTGGAGGGAAGGTGTTGTTTTAGACTCAGCACACTGTCTAGATTTGGTGATCAAAGTCTCTAACTGAGACTTAGGTGAACTAAACCTAAGTTTTTGGGAACTCTCTGTTTGTTCTCACTGGGTTTCTGTGGGGTCTGAATAGTTCAGATTCTAATTTGTTTTCTTTATGTATAACTGAAGGTAATATCTATGGATTATAAAATAGGCATGTTATGCTGTAAAATTATATTATTTGTTTCTTTATCATAAGATTTGATCAAGTTTTTTAATTAAATTCATTTCTTTAGTTCTTTTGGGGACTTGAAGGGGGAGATGTTGACCCTCTGCAATCCTTCCTGGAAATCCTTAAAGAGACTGAACTCTGGATCTCTAGTTACTTTTCTAGGGGAGCTGGGGTTTTTAGGGATTGGAGAAGGGCAATGAAGTGAACTCTAGCCCACCCAAAGGTTATACCTCTAAGAGGAAATATTTCCCCATTCATGAGCACTGAGACTGTGTGTAACAAAAAAGAACTTTTAATAAAAGGGGAAGGGAACCCAGCATTAGTTTGGGGAAAACACAACCACATTCAAAAGCATGTGACCATAAGTGAACCAAACCTCAGCATGTTGGGCAGTGTCCTTTGCCTCAGTTTCCCACTTTGCAGTGGGGAAATCTGATGAATGAATGTCCCTTTAACAGGCCACTTCACTCTTCCTCTGTGGCATCCCACCCCCAGTTGGCTGTCCTTGGTTAGTGAAGACTCGGAGTTTAGAGGTGTGTTCATGGGGGTTCACCTCCCACCCCTGAGCAGGGGGGAAGTGAATAATGCCTTTGCTGCCTCTGCAACTGGCTCCCAGCTGCTGCTGTCACTGCCATTTCTCTGCCGCTGTTCTCGACACGTCATGTTCTGAGGCTTGACCACTTAGCCCAGTTCTTGATGATTTTAGCTCTCAGTGAGGTCAGCAGGTAGTGGGGAGCCTCACTGCCAGTGTAATTCCTGTGTTGTCTTTCACTCCAGCACTGTCCCCACACAAAGCCTGAGGCTTAGACCCTAGGCCTGCTCAGTAGTGAGGTCAGCTCCACCAACCAGAAACCAAGACTCTCAATGTAATCAGCTGTCTCTAAAGAGTGGAGACAGGCATGTCAAATGGCAGCATCCACACCACCAGGTAGAAACACCTGTCCCTACTCTCCTCTTCGCTGGATTTGGCACCCCTACCCCCTGCTTAGCAACTGAGGCTCAGTTGAGGGGATCCCCTCAGTCAGGGCAGGCTAAGCACAGGCCTGCCCTTTACTCATACAGTTAGGATAACGACATGTCACTACCCCTGCAATCAAACACTAGAGTGACTTGTAATCAAACACCAGCCAAAAGTTTGGCACAAGGAAAGTGTGGGCCCCTTACTGAATGAGGGAGGCAGCCTAGTGACAGAGGATGTGGAAAAAGCTAATGTACTCAATGCTTTTTTTGCCTCTGTCTTCACGAACAAGGTCAGCTCCCAGACTACTGCACTGGGCAGCACAGCATGGGGAGGAGGTGACCAGCCCTCTGTGGAGAAAGAAATGGTTCGGGACTATTTAGAAAAGCTGGACGAGCACAAGTCCATGGGGCTGGATGCGTTGCATCCAAGAGTGCTAAAGGAGTTGGCGGATGTGATTGCAGAGCCATTGGCCATTATCTTTGAAAACTCATGGTGATCGGGGGAAGTCCCGGACAACTGGAAAAAGGCTAATGTCGCGCCCATCTTTAAAAAAGGGAAGAAGGAGGATCCTGGGAACTACAGGCCAGTCAGCCTCACCTCAGTCCCTGGAAAAATCATGGAGCAGGTCCTCAAGGAATCAATTCTGAAGCACTTAGAGGAGAGGAAAGTGATCAGGAACAGTCAGCATGGATTCACCAAGGGCAAGTCATGCCTGACTAATCTAATTGCCTTCTATGATGAGATAACTGGTTCTGTGGATGAAGGGAAAGCAGTGGACATGTTGTTCCTTGACTTTAGCAAAGCTTTTGACACGGTCTCCCACAGTATTCTTGCCAGCAAGTTAAAGAAGTATGGGCTGGATGAATGGACTATAAGGTGGATAGAAAGCTGGCTAGATTGTCAGGCTCAACGGGTAGTGATCAATGGCTCCATGTCTAGTTGGCAGCCGGTATCAAGTGGAGTGTCCCAAGGGTCGGTCCTGGGGCCGGTTTTGTTCAATATCTTCATAAATGATCTGGAGATGGTGTAGATTGCACCCTCAGCAAGTTTGCAGATGACACTAAACTGGAAGGAGAGGTAGATACGCTGGAGGGTAGGGATAGGATACAGAGGGACCTAGACAAATTGGAGGATTGGGCCAAAAGAAATCTGAGGAGGTTCAACAAGGACAAGTGCAGAGTCCTGCACTTAGGATGGAAGAATCCAATGCACTGCTACAGACTAGGGACCGAATGGCTCGGCAGCAGTTCTGCAGAGAAGGACCTAGGGGTGACAGTGGACGAGAAGCTGGATATGAGTCAACAGTGTGCCCTTGTTGCCAAGAAGGCCAATGGCATTTTGGGATGTATGAGTAGGGGCATTGCCAGCAGATCGAGGGTCATGATCGTTCCCCTCTATTCGACACTGGTGAGGCCTCATCTGGAGTACTGTATCCAGTTTTGGGCCCCACACTACAAGAAGGATGTGGAAAAATTGGAAAGAGACCAGCGGAGGGCAACAAAAATGATTAGGGGACTGGAACAAATGAGTTATGAGGAGAGGCTGAGGGAACTTGGGATGTTTAGTCGACAGAAGAGAAGAATGTGGGGGGATTTGACAGCTGCTTTCAACTACCTGGGTTCCAAAGAGGATGGCTCTAGACTGTTCTCCGTGGTAGCAGATGACAGAACAAGGAGTAATGGTCTCAAGTTGCAGTGGGGGAGATTTAGGTTGGATATTAGGAAAAACTTTTTCACTAGGAGGGTGGTGAAACACTGGAATGTGTTACCTAGGGAGGTGGTGGAATCTCCTTCCTTAGAGGTTTTTAATGTAAGGCTTGACAAAGCCGTGGCTGGGATGATTTAATTGGGGATTGGTCCTGCTTTGAGCAGGGGGTTGGACTAAATGACCTCCTGAGGTCCCTTCCAACCCTGATATTCTATGATTTCTATGAAACCAAAAACTCTATCATCAAAAATGCTTCCATTTTTGGCGACTGAGAAATTTTGACCCAAAACTTCCAAAAACCAAAATGTTTATCTGAAAACTGGCAGAAACTGAAAAATTATGTTGTTCAGCCACAATTTTTCAGTTGTCAGGTCTTTGTATTTCTGACAAATCAAAACTTTTCAAGGAAAGCAGTTATGCAAAAATCTTCATTTAGTTGAAATCCCATTTTCTGATTGGAAAAAAGGCTTTGGTGGAAAATTTTCAACCCAATATACAGCCCTATAAATGCATATCAGTACTGACCAACAGCACCCCTGCCGGCTTAGTTGTGAACACCCAGACAACTCAGTCTTTCTCGCTGCTCTCCTAAGGAGGGTTCTGTCATTCTGAATGGCATGGTAGTTTTGTAATATGGGAAAATAGGGGCTAGACAGGATGAAACCACCAGAAAACTGAAGATCTTCTGATTTGCTAAACAGTGGCAGTCACTTGATGCAGTCCCCGCAGAGGTGCTGAGCTCCAGATAAGTTTGGGGTTCACTCAGCAAGGCATGGCATTGACCAAGCTTGCAAGGCCCCTGTATTCAGCTTGATGGCATTTCTATGTCTGTCTGTAACGTAATAACAAGATCTCTATCAAGCATTCTTACAGCTTCAATACCCACCTGCTGAAGTGAAGAAACAGATTGACAGAGCCAGAAGAGTACCCAGAAGTCACCTACTACAGAACAGGCCCAACAAAGAAAATAACAAACGCCACTAGCCATCACCTTCAGCCCCCAGCTAAAACCTCTCCAACGCATCATCAACGATCTACAACCTATCTTGAAGGACGACCCATCACTCTCACAGATCTTGAGAGACAGGCCAGTCCTTGCTTACAGACAGCCCCCCAACCTGAAGCAAATACTCACCAGCAACCACACACCACACAACAGAACCACTAACCCAGGAACCTATCCTTGCAACAAAGCCTGTAGCCAACTGTGTTCACATATCTATTCAGAAGACACCATCATATTGTCTAATCACATCAGCCACACTATCAGAGGGTCATTCACCTGCACATCTACCAATGTGATTTATGCCATCATGTGCCAGCAATGCCCCTCTGCCATGTACATTGGTCAAACTGGACAGTCTCTACATAAAAGAATAAATGGACACAAATCAGATGTCAAGAATTATAACATTCATAAACCAGTCGGAGAACACTTCAATCTCTCTGGTCACTCGATTACAGACCTAAAAGTCGCAATATTACAACAAAAAAACTTCAAAAACAGACTCCAGTGAGAGACTGCTGAATTAGAATTAATTTGCAAACTGGATACAATTAACTTAGGCTTGAATAGAGACTGGATGGGTCATTACACAAAGTAAAACTATTTCCCCATGTTTATTCCCCCCTCACCCACTGTTCCTCAGATGTTCTTGTCAACTGCTGGAAATGGCCCACCTTGATTATCACTACAAAAGGTCCCCCCCCCTCCTGCTAGTATTAGCTCATCTTAAGTGATCACTCTCCTTACAGTGTGTATGGTGACACCCATTGTTTCATGTTCTCTGTGTATATAAATCTCCCCACTGTATTTTCCACTGAATGCATCCAAGTGAGCATTAGCTCACAAAAGCTCATGCTCAAATAAATTTGTTAGTCTCTAAGGTGCCACAAGTCCTCCTTTTCTTTTTGCAAATACAGACTAACACGGCTGCTACCCTGAAACCTGTAATAACTTCTGAGCGTCACAGCTGATCAGTTCTGGGAATGTTCTAGGCATCAGTGGCAGAAACCCTATTGATTTGGGGGAAAATGTGAAGACTAAATTGGGAAAAGCAGAGGCCATGTGGAGCTCCTGCAATCTGTTTAGCAGAGCCACAGCTTCAAGCACTTCTACAATTCTGTAGAGCTCAGACAGCTGGGCGATGGCACCATGAATGTCTTCCAGCATAACAACACTCCATCTCATTTCTGCTCATCCTCCTAGTAGAGTTTAACATGTAATGGGTAAGGGATGGGGGCATATAGATCCTTAGTGTGGGGGGAATGGGGACTCTGGTATGGGGGCAGTGGGGACACAGAGCCCTTAGCATGTGGGGAAGGAAGGAGGCAGATGGAGCCCCTGGCAGGGGGAATTGAGGGGAAATAGAGGCATGAGGTAAAAGAGAGGAATGGGGAGGCACAGAGCTCTTCCCATGGAAGCAAAGGTTGGAGCCTAGAACAAAGGAGAGGGGGATGAGGGGGCACACAACTCCCGACCGTTGCTTTCAGCCTACTTCACAGATAAGAGAGCTGCTCAGGTCCCATCCCTGAGCTGTGATAGTTGTTTCAAGGCACAAGGGTGTCCCAGTGAGAAATTCTAGATGTGCTGGCGAAAATCCATCCAACCACCTGGGAATCGGGACCCTTCCCCCTCGCATCTGGTGAGCGCTAGTGAAAAGCAGCAGCTGTTTGTTAATATCTGAAGAGGACAAGCTGCCATCAGCTCTCAAACACTTCCTCTTTTGTTCACTCATTATGTGAAGCCCCTGGACGAGGTAAGGTGCCGTGGGTTACAGTGTCATCTGACAACTGTCAACAATCTGATGAGGTTCAACAAGGACAAGTGCAGAGTCCTGCACTTAGGGCGGAAGAATCCCATGCACTGCTACAGGCTAGGGACCGAATGGCTAAGTGGCAGGTCTGCAGAAAAGAACCTGGGGATTACAGTGGACGAGAAGCTGGATATGAGTCAGCAGTGTGCCCTTGTTGCCCAGAAGGCGAACGGCATCTTGGGTTGCATTAGGAGGAGCATTGCCAGCAGATCGAGGGAAGCAATTATTCCCCTCTGTTCAGTGCTGGTGAGGCCACATTGGGCACCCCACTACAGAACGGATGTGGACAAATTGGAGAGAGTCCAGTGGAGGGCAATGAAAATGATTGGGGGCTGGGGCACATGATTTATGAGGAGAGGCTGAGGGAACTGAGCTTATTTACTCTGCAGAAGAGACGAGTGAGTGGAGATTTGATAGCAGCCTTCATCTATCTGAAGGGGGGTTCCAAAGAGGATGGAGCTCGGCTGTTCTTAATGGCAGCAGATGACAGAACAAGGAGCAATGGTCTCAAGTTGTGGTGGGGGAAATCTAGGTTGGATATTAGGAAAAACTATTTCACTAGGAGGGTGGTGAAGCACTGGAATGGGTTCCCTAGGGAGGTGCTGGAATCTCCATCCTCAGAGGTTTTTAAGGCCCATCTTGACAAAGCCCTGGCTGGGATGATTTAGTTGGGGATTGGTCCTGCTTTGAGCAGGGGGCTGGACTAGATGACCTCCTGAGATCTCTTCAAACCCTAATTTTCTATGATTCTATGAACTCAGACTGTTTTTTGCAGAGAATGGGTAGGGTAGCAGCCAAGATGTGTATAGTGTTCATGGTTTTTTTGTTTTTGAAGTCTAACTTTTGGAAGAAAAAAACACATTAGGATTGGGTCTAATAGCAAGATGCATGTGATCACAAATCTAGCAGTGATGGCATATTGCTCACATCCCAGCTAATGGATTGTGGTCATTTATGACAGGTTTCAGAGTAACAGCCGTGTTAGTCTGTATTCGCAAAAAGAAAAGGAGTACTTGTGGCACCTTAGAGACTAAATTGGTTAGTCTCTAAGGTGCCACAAGTACTCCTTTTCTTTTTGCGAATACAGACTAACACGGCTGTTACTCTGAAACCAATTTATTTGAGCATGAGCTTTCGTGGGCTACAGCTCACTTCATCGGATGCATACTGTGGAAACTGCAGCAGACTTTATATACACACAGAGAACATGAAACAATACCTCCTCCCACCCCACTGTCCTGCTGGTAATAGCTTATCTAAAGTGATCATCAAGTTGGGCCATTTCCAGCACAAATCCAGGTTTTCTCACTCTCCACCTGGATTTGTGCTGGAAATGGCCCACCTTGATTATCATGCACATTGTAGGGAGAGTGGTCACTTTGGATGAGCTATTACCAGCAGGATAGTGAGTTTGTGTGTGTGTTTTTTGGAGGGGGGTGAGGGAACCTGGATTTGTGCAGGAAATGGCCCAACTTGATTATCATGCACATTGTGTAGAGAGTTGTCACTTTGGATGGGCTATTACCAGCAGGAGAGTGAGTTTGTGTGTGGGGGGGTGGAGAGTGAGAAAACCTGGATTTGTGCTGGAAATGGCCCAACTTGATGATCACTTTAGATAAGCTATTACCAGCAGGACAGTGGGGTGGGAGGAGGTATTGTTTCATGTTCTCTGTGTGTATATAAAGTCTGCTGCAGTTTCCACAGTATGCATCCGATGAAGTGAGCTGTAGCTCATGAAAGCTCATGCTCAAATAAATTGGTTAGTCTCTAAGGTGCCACAAGTACTCCTTTTCTTTTTGGTCATTTATGAGTAATGTTAGATCAATCTGTTTTCATGGGGTGAATAGTTAGTGCTCATGAGCATAAAGAATAACAGCACTGGCCAGAGCTGGACATAATATGAAAATGCATTGGTCATCTCCTCCACAACCCTGTAACCAGTGACTGCACTTCAGTGCCGGAATGGGTTGAAAATTTTATGATGGAACATCTTACCTCTGCAAAATTCTGATTCAACAGAACTGAAACATTTTTGGAAATGTACTGTTTGTCAAATTTCATTGGGAAGTTATCAGAACATTAAGACAAGGTCAAAACAGTTCTTTTCAACTCTATTGTTTCAAATTTTATTAATTTAATATATAATCATTGACATTATACTACTGAAATGAAACATTCCAACCTTATCAAAACAATTTTTCAATAAGGTAGAAATGAAACACTTTGGAATATTTTGTGTTGTGAAAAATTCTGAGATGTCTGCTTTTCATCCCAATTCAAGGCAACCCAAAACCTTCAAAATCTTGGAATTTCCTGTGCAATGGGAATTATGTTTTTCAGCCAGCTCTACTGCTGTACCGTCTGCAATGCCAGTCTTGGTATGTCTCCTGGGCAGAGGTGCCACTCATTCCAAATTACTTGTGCCCAGATTGGAAGGGGCATACAAAGTTGCCCTGTACTGGAAAATGGGGCAAGGGGAAGAAGGAATCAAGGCTCTACGTTCCCCCGTCTGGGCACTTATTCTTACATGGAATCCCTCTGGCAGTCTCTGTGCAATGCTAAGAATCCAGGCTCACAGATCCCTGTGGAGGATCAGGACTTTTGTTTATAACTTGCTTACAGGTGTGTGATCCAAGCATTGTACAAAAATAAATTAAAAATAGAGATGTTTTGAAAGAGAAGATGACCCAATCAACCAAGAAGATAGCAGACCAGAAACAACTGACTAGCCCTTTCCCAGAGACAAACTCAAACCAAGAGCTCATGAGAGTTGGCTACTCCTGTTGATTCTCCCTCTGGGTGACTTTGGGCAAGTAATTTCCTCGCTCTGTGTGCTTTAGTTTTCATGTCTGTAAAATGGGGGTCAGGGTGCTTCTTTATTTATTCCTCTGAATCCGCTCATGCTCCAACCAGCCATACAGATCAGATTCCTGGAGACACATAGGTTTTGTTTTTTCTTGCCATTTTAATGTACTCTCCTCTTTTTAGAATGTTAATTTAAAAACAAATTCGTATTGAACTTAAGAAGTTCATGGTCACAGTGGAGAGATTTCCAGATCGTTCCAAAAGAAGGCATCCAAAATGCAAGCACCAGTGGAAGCAGTGGGCCCAATACCATTGAAATCAAGAATGGAGAAGAGGTTTTTTTTGCAAGAGGATTTCCAGATCAGGTGCTTTGACTTTGCATTACTGTAAATGTTTGGGTTTAGGAACACTCAAGATAAATATTGGCTTTAAGTTTCCACTGGTCACTTCAACCCAAGTCCATGTTTGCTTAAACAGGAAAGATCCTGTTTTCAAACAAATGTCCCTATTAATAAAAAATGAGGGAAGAATAGTAAGTATATTCTAAATAAGCAGCTTATTAGTTTCTTTCCATGAGGCTTCAGCTATCTTTTCTACTTTTATTGCAAAATTTATTCCCACAACACACGTGAGCATTGGCTTTCATCAAGAAGATCATCGTTAAATTAAGCAAGACCACAAAGCCAAGGTAGGACATGGAGAAGTCGCAAGAATCATCTTCTCTTTTTCAAGCCATGTAGCCATAGTAACTGGAATGGAATGGAATGCATCCGATGAAGTGAGCTGTAGCTCACGAAAGCTCATGCTCAAATAAATTGGTTAGTCTCTAAGGTGCCACAAGTCCTCCTTTTCTTTTTGGAATGGAAGAGTGGTTACAATGTGGGCATTATACCCTGATGGGCATGTGCCTATGGGTTTGAGTTCAAAATTGGGTAACTATGCTAGCATCACCTCTCAGATGAGGGAATTATTGATTCAGTTTTTGATACTTAAAGCAGGTTTCATTCACAAGAGTGCTACTACCAGCCATCAAGCTACTGAAACAAAGATGGAAGCAGTTTCTAGGGAAGGAAAACTTCCACAAGGACCTCATCAGAAGTGGCCTCCCAAAGCTCTAGCATAATCCCTGTATTGTTAACATTTGAGCTACAGGGTTTTGTGTCACTTTCCACATTAGGATGACTTGATGCTAATCATTGCTATGGTAGCAAGCAAGGCCTGCAGATTGCACTGTGCCATTGGAGAGAGCTCCTGATTACCTCATTTCTGGTCAGTGAAAATGAGCATGGTAACCACAGTGGAGGAGTGAGTAAGGCATTGAACTGTAGCACCAATGAGCAAGTGTCTGTGTTGACTTGGATTCAACTTGTGGTAACACTGTTATTTTTTTCCCTACCTGTTGAATGAGAGTGCTTCTGTAAAGTGCACCATTTCGTATAATTGAAGTAGCAATATCTAAGTCCTACACAACCATGGCACTGTCCACACTTCCACTTTTTTAGGATTCCTTTTTGATTTTTTCACATTGTGAAAGTGCTCTTGACTGAGCCATATTGGCCTCTTACTATTCTTCCTATCTTTCTTTCATGGAGGGATAGTTTGCTGTTGTGCCTTTAATATTGTCTCTTTGAGAAACTGCCAGGTCTCCTGAACTCCTCTTTCCTTCAGATATTCTTCCCATGGGACCTTACCTACCAGTTTGCTACATTTGTTAAAGTCTGCTTTTTTGAAGCCCATTGTTCTTGTTATTCTTCTCTCATTCCTCCTGCCTTTCCTTAGGATCATGAAATCTATCGTTTCATGATCACTTTCACCCAAGTTCCCTTCTACCTTCAGATTCAAAACAATTCCTCCCTGTTAGTCAGAATCAAGTCTAAAATGTCTGTCCCTCTGGTTACTACTTCCACCTCTGAAACAAGAAGTTGTCTTCAACACATTCCAAGAACTTACTGGAGACTTTGTTTTGCTGTATTGCTTTTTCAACAGATATCTGGGTAGCTAAAGACCCCTATTACTAGTAGGTTTTACGTTTTTGATCTTCTAGAAATGCCTCATTCATCTCCTCCTTCTCCTAATTTGGTCTATAGATGACCCCTACCACATAATAACCCCTGGGTTTTTTTGTTTGTTTGTTTTCCGCTTTTGTCTTCACCCAGAGACTTTCAACTGGTCAGCTTCTCACCTCCTTCTGGACTTCAGAACAAGTGTCTATATTCTTGATGTACCTCTTCCCTTTTTCCTTGCCTGCACTTCTTGAACAAGCTGTATCCCTCTACACCAATTTGTCATCAGATTTATCCCACCAAGTTTCTGTGATGCCAATTAAGTCATAATTTAGCTTGTGTACAAAGACTTCCTGTCCGTTCCTCAGACACTTTGCATTTGTGCACAGACATTGAAGATGTTGCACAGATTTCCCCCACTATATTCTCTTGTTGCTCCTATGGCCCTATTATAATCTTCCATTACCCGCCTCTCTGACATCTATCCTTCTGTCAAAGCCACCTTTTTATATCCACCTGCCCCCTTTGAACCTCATTTAAAGACTTCCTCACTTGTGGGTGTCCAAAGACTCTCTCCCTTTTCTTGGCCAGGTGCACCCCATCTTTTCTAGCAGTCCTATCAACCCTATGTTGGAGGTAACTCTTATGCATTAATGCTCACCTGGTCCTCTGGGTAACACATAACGCAAGATGATAGTCAGCTGATCTACATATGACACATCCAGTGTTGAGACAACAGGCACTGAAAAATCTCCCACATCTTTGATCTCATCTACAATGGCTGATAATGTCATCTTTCCCAGCAGTGCAATGAATTCATCACAAATAGTCTTTGATTTGTGTGCTCATTGATGTGCTGAGCTAAGAAAGGGTGAACTTAGTGATTAGCTCTAGAATGCCAAGGTAATTGCCATTGTGTTTGGATACAACAGTTTCATCTGAGCCACGGAATAGCAGACCGTGCTCAGCAAGAAAAATTATCATTTCAACAAGGCATCCAAGAACATTCTTCCAATAAGCACAAGCTTCCAAAAACTGGTTTTCCGTTTGGTTATCAATTCTGCCACTAACTTTCTTTCGGGCATGGTAGCTGCTAACTGACAATGTATGCTGGTCACTCATTGCATAATTGGTAATAATATGTAGTATTCTTCCAATCATTGAAGCCTTCACAGAACATTCCCCACTTTTTGATATCAGAAAACAGGTGGCAATAAAAACAGTTCACTTTCTTTTTAGAAGGTGAATACATGAGCCATTCTCGCTTGCCAATCTGTTAGGCTTCACATATACAAACATCCTCCTTTCTTCGACAGGCTTTCTATTGTCCAGTGTAGGCCTACTGTGTAGAAACACTTACTTAGCCTACAAAGACAAAATCACAACCACCATAAATTGAATTCACAATCTTGATGGAAATATCTAATGAGACAAAAAAATTCCAATTGCCCTGCTATCATCACTCAGCTGTTACTTCATTATGGAATGGAAGGCCTACAGTAGGGCCTAAAATATCAGGGCCTAAGGCTACAGCCTTATTATGGGTTAATCTGGCCCTGCAAGAAAGAGAAGCTTTCAAAATGCTGCACTGAGATCTGAACTTGCAATAACTGGTTTTAAGAACACTGCTCTAACTCTTGCAGGAGAGAACCTCAAAAGTCACTGCTAACCCTCAAAGGGGACACAAAGATCACAGAGGAGTCAAGCTGGGCCTGCATATCTCGACGTCAAGTTTACTTAAAATGTGTTTTTTATAAAACTTGAAATGGCAACTAGAGTTACTGAGTGGGTCAGGTGTTGGGATCAAGTGATAATGAGCATCACTGTGTGGATTTGAATCCCACTTCTGGAACCTTTGCTATCATTTTGCACAGCCTGCTCAGCGAGGCTGCTATTACACATGGCAAAAAAATTGGATAAATAAAGTAGGTGTCTAAGACACCACCATGGACAACCAGATTGCTTACACAAATCACAAGGACAATGGTCTTCCAGTAAAGGAGCCCTTCATAAGATTTCAGGAAAATTTAAACTCTCAGCCTCGAAAGCTCATGCTCAAATAAATTGGTTAGTCTCTAAGGTGCCACAAGTACTCCTTTTCTTTTTGCGAATAGAGACTAACACGGCTGTTACTCTGAAACCTTTAAAAAACCAGCACTCTAAATCCTCCACTACGGAGCCTGAGAAGACCAGTCTTCCTCATCATGTCTAGATACAATTTTTCTTAAAGAAATTTGCTTTGGAATCAAGCAAGAACTGCAAACCTAAATTATGCAACTGATTCGTAAAATATAAGGCCAAAAGAGGCCAACTAGTCTGACATTGGTACAGCATAAGACTAACCTGAATTAATTCCTGCTAGAGCAGGCTTTTTTGTTTTGTTTTGTTTTTTTAAGAAAAACATCCAGTCTTGATTTTAAAATTGCCTGTGCCGGAGAAGAAGAGGTGGATGAGGCTTTTTTTAAACAACTAACAAAATCACCCAAAGCCCAGGACTTGGTTGTGATGAGGGATTTCAACTACCCAGACATCTGTTGGGAAAATAACTCAGCAGGGCACAGATTATCCAACAAGTTCTTGGACTGTATTGGAGACAATTTTTTATTTCAGAAGGTGGAGAAGGCTGTTCTAGATTTGATTTTGACAAATAGGGAAGAACTGGTTGAGAATTTGAAAGTGGAAAGCAACTTGGGTGAAAGTGATCATGAAATGATAGAGTTCATGATTCTAAGGAATGGTAGGAGGGAGAACAGCACAATAAAGACAGTGGATTTCAAGAAGGCAGACTTTAGCTAACTCAGAGAGTTAGCTTCCCATGGGAAGCAAGTCTAAAGGGAAAAACAACTAAAGACAGTTGGCAGTTTTCAAAGGGACATTATTAAGGGCAAAAGAGCAAACTATCCCACTGCATAGGAAAGATAGGAAGTATGGCAAGAGACCACGCTGGCTTAAGCGGAGATCTTCAATGATCTGAAACTCAAAAAAGAGTCCTACAAAAAGTGGAAACTTGGTCAAATTACAAAGGATGAATATAAACAAATAATGCAATTATCTAGGGACAAAATTAGAAAAGCCAAGGCACAAAATGAGATCAAACTAGGTAGGGACATAAAAGGAAAAAAGAAAACATTCTACAAATACATTAGAAGCAAGAGGAAGACCAAGGACAGAGTAGGCCTGTTACTCAACAAGGGTGGAAAAGTCATGGAAGACGGGAGAGATTCTAGAAGACTGGAAAAGGGCAAATATAGTGCCCATCTATAAAATGAAAAATAAGGACAACCCAAGGAATTACAGACAGTCTAAAATAGGGAAAGAACAAGTCAAAAATTACTTAGACAAGTTAGATGTCTTCAAATCACCAGGGCCTGATGAAATGCATCCTAGAATACTCGAGGAGCTGACTGAGGAGATATCTGAGCCATTAGCAGTTATCTTGGAAAAGTCATGGAAGATGGGAGAGATTCCAGAAGACTGGACAGGGCAAATATAGTGCCCATCTATAAAAAGAGAAATAAGGACAACCCGGGGACCAGTCAGCTTAACTTCTGTACTCGGAAAGAGAATGGAGCAAATCATTAACCAATCAATTTGCAAACACCTAGAAGATAATAAAGTGATAAATAACAGTCAGTATGGATTTGTCAAAAACAAATCATGTCAAACCAACCTGATATCTTTCTTTGACAGGATAACAAGGCTTGTGGATGGGGGGAAGTGGTAGATATGGAAAATCTTGACTTTAGTAAGGCTTCTGGTACTGTCTTGCATGACCTTCTCATAAACAAACTAGGGAAATATAACCTAGATGGGGCTACTATAAGGTGGGTGCATAACTGATTGGAAAATCGTTCCGAGAGAGTAGTTATCAGTGGTTCACAGTCATGCTGGAAGGGCATAACAAGTGGGGTCCCGCAGGGATCAGTTCTAGGTCTGGTTCTGTTCAATATCTTCATCAATGATTTAGATAATGGCATAGAGAGTACATTTATAAAGTTTGCGGATGACACCAAGCTGAGAGGGGTTGCAAGTGCTTTGGAGGATAGGATTAAAATTCAGAATGATCTGGACAAACTGGAGAAATGGTCTGAAGTAAATAGGATGAAATTCAATAAGGACAAATGCAAAGAACTCCACTTAGGAAGGAACAATCAGTTGCACACATACAAAATAGGAAATTACTGCCTAGGAAGGAGTACTGTGGAAAGGGATCTGGGGGTCATAGTGGACCACAGGCTAAACATGAGTCAACAGTGTAACACTGTCGGAAAAAAAGCAAACATCATTCTGGGATGTATTAGCAGGAATATTGTAAGCAAGACACGAGAAGTAATTCTTCCACTCTACTCCGCGCTGATTAGGTCTGAACTGGAGTAATGAGTCCAGTTCTGGGAGCCACATTTCAGGAAAGATGTGGACAAATTGGAGAAAGTCCAGAGAAGAGCAACAAAAATGTTTAAAGTTCTAGAAAACGCGCCTATGAGGGAAGATTGAAAAAATTGGGTTTGTTTAGTCTGGAGAAGAGAAGACTGAGAGGGCACATGATAACAGTTTTCAAGTACATAAAAGGTTGTTACAAGGAGGAGGGAGAAAAATTATTGTTCTTAACCTCTGAGGATAGGACAAGAAGCAATGGGCTTAAACTGCAGCAAGGGCAATTTAGATTTGACATTAGGAAAAACTTCCTAACTGTCCGGGTGGTTAAGCACTGGAATAAATTGCCTAGGGAGGTTGTGGAATCACTATCATTTCGGATTTTTAAGAGTAGGTTCAACAAATACCTGCCAGGGTTGGTCTAGATAATACTTAGTCCTGCCTTGAGTGCAGGGGACTGGACTAGATGACTATCAAGGTCCCTTCCTGTTCTATGATTCTATGCCCCTTGATAAGTTGTTCCAATGGTTAATTATCCTGTTTAAAAATTTGCACCTTATTTCTTGTCTGAAATTGTCTAGCTTCAACCTCCAGACATGGGATCTTGTTAGAGCTTTCTCTGCTAGATTATAGAGTGCCTTATCAAATTTTGTTCCCCATATTAGTATTTATTGACTGTGATCAACTTTCTATGGGCTGAATGCTCAAAAGAAGTTTAGGTTCCTAACAGCCATTGATGCCAATGGCTGTTAGGCTCCTAGGAAGTTAGGAGTTTAACTTCTTTTTGAGCATTCAACCCTGTAAGGCATGTTTCTTCTAATCCTTTAATCATGCTGTTCAGTGATGATCTTGTTTTTCTTCTGGGTCAGTGATATACTAATTTAACATTTTTATGTTCAAGAATCAATCCCTGCTGGACCCCACTAGAAACACACACTCAAAATAGATTTCTGTTTACAATAACCTTGTGAGATCAGGTAAAGAAAAGAAAAGGAGTACTTGTGGCACTTAAGTGAGTACTTAAGTGAGCTATAGCTCACGAAAGCTTATGCTCAAATAAATTTGTTAGTCTCTAAGGTGCCACAAGTACTCCTTTTCTTCTTGTGAGATCAGTCAGACAGTTTTTGATCCATTTTAATGTGTGCCATGTTAATTTTGTATCCTTCTAATTTCTTAATCAAAATGTCATGTGGCACCAAGTTTTATTTTGCCCAGGATTGATGTCAGGCTGGCAGGGCTAGAATTACCCATGTTGTCCCATTTAATCTTTTGTAAGTAATGGCACAACATTAGCTTTCTTCCAGTCCTCTGGAACTTCTCCAGCCTTCCAAGACCTATTGAAAATCAACATTAAGTTCCAGAGAGCTCCTTGGACAGCTTTTTATAAATTCTTGGATGTAAATTATCTGGATCTGCTATTTTTAAAATGTCTAACTTTAGCAGCTACTGTTTAACATCCTCCTGAGTTATTGCTGGAATGGAAAGTGTTCCATCATATGATATCATCTGTTTTGGTTCCCCCTCCCCCCACCACAGACTATTTATTGAACGCCTCTGCCTTGGAGAAGGCCCAGGCATTTAATCAGTCCTCCTAAGGGAGGGGTGCATAGCAACTAGAATCATAGAGGTTGGAATAAGTGCCGATGTCTGACAGAAGTGAAATTCAAATACAAATTATTTTATTTTTGCGCTGCCAGCTAGGTGAGATAGCTACTCTTCTCTACATTTTGCGTTTAAAAAAAAAGCAAGTTCCTTTGAACTGCACATTGTCACCTTCCACCAAGTTGCTTCAAAGAGGTTGGTGAATTTTCAAGAAAGAGAAGGCTCTTGCTAGTTCACTGGGATTTAAACTCACAACTGCTGCATTATACAACTCCTCAGCTATGGAGCTTTCCCTTACAACCCTATTTGCATCAGGCAAAGATACCAAGCTCTTTCCCTAAAGACAGTTGCTGTGAGATGCATGATCTGCAAACCTAAACTGTATCACTGGAGAATTCCCAAGGAGTTCCTTATTTTCCCCCCTCAATTTCTTCATTTCGAAGCCCTGGGAGCAAGGAGCATGATCAGCCACTTCCACCTCTACCAGAGCTATGCCCCCTCCCAGGGGAAGCTATCACTCTACTCCCCTGCAGCCAGCAGGTTCCTCAGGTGAAGGAAGTGGGCAGCCAGTTCAGAGGGAAGCCTGTTCTATCACAGCCTTTTGTGTTCTCTTGGTCAATAGTTCTGGCTCTTCATTCCTGCAGTTCAGCAACTCAGGTGACAAGCTGCTGCCCTGGGGCTCTGAGGACCAGCAGCTGATTGCTCTGGGTTAATATACGTGCCTCTTCAGCACAAGGGAGATAGTCGACAATTTGTGTTCTGACCTGTACATGTGCGTGTTACCTCTCAAACTGATTTGTCCAGCACTACAGATATTATTATATCACTGCTCAGTCAATGAGATGATGAACTTCCCACTCGCTAGGCAAATCACAATGTACCCTTGTTTTGCCTATCAGACTGGTTTCCTTTCTCATTTGATAAGAAAGATACCATTCTCACTGAGTGACTTTCATTCTTTGTAGCTAATGACATCATGGTGGTTCCTCCTCTGCCAGCCGCAACAACCTGTGTTAATTCTGGAGGGTAATGAACAGAGCGAATGTCCAGGTGTTCTGTCTGGCTGAAAGTGAAACAAACAGGACTGTGGGATGATAAAAGCAATTGGGGCCAGAGTAAAAGCACTTGAGCAGACAAAGCCGTGGGGGAACAAAGAAAGCTGAAGCCTTGCAGCTGTGAGACTGACAAATAAGCAGCTGTGGCAATTAGAACTAAGCAAAATCAAAACAAAAACGAAGCATAATGTTGTAGGCCGCTGCCTGCGTAATGCCAACAGACCCCGGTCGCTGATGGGTGGGATTGAACCTAAGACCTCTGAAGCTTAGTTTATGAGTTTATGCTGCATGAGCTAAAAGCCACATGGCTCTAAACTAAGGCTGTAGCAGATTCATCAGTCTCTAGCTAGGTTAGGTTCCCCAGAGCTACACCAAATAGGCATGGGTTAGACCTGCACACTCAAGTGCTGAACGTTACAGCAATTTTCTAATGCAGAATGCTGCAACAGCAGCAAGCACCGCAAGGGGAGCAGTGCAGGGTGTGGTGTGGCTGAATCGCCTCCGCCACACAAGAAGTGCGTGAGTAGCCAACTATTGCAGCCCCGAAGTGGCTTATGGCTAGGGCCCTACCGAATTCATGGTCCCTTTTGGTCAATTTCACAGTCATAGGATTTTAAAAATCGTACATTTCTTGATTTCAGATATTTAAATCTAAAATTTCACAGCGTTGTAACTGTAGGGTTTTGACCCAAAGGTGGGTTGTGGGGGGGTTGCAAGGTTCTGGCAGGGGTGGTCGCCGTACTGCCATCCTTACTTCAGTGCGGCCACCAGCAGCAGCCCCGCCTTCAGAACTGGGTGGCTGGAGAGCAGCAGCTGCTGGCCGGGAACCCAGCTCTGAAGGCAGCATGGCCACCAGCAGCGGGGCAGAAGGAAGGGTGGCCTGGTCTGGTATAGCCACCGCTACTGCTGTATTGCAGCTTTCAGAGCTGCCACTCTCCAGCCACCCAACTCTGAAGGTAATGCAGAAGTAAGGGTGGCAATACCAACCCCCCCCATAACATTGCGACCCCCTTTTGGGTAGGGGATCCCCAGTTTGAGAAATGCTGGTCTCCCCCCTAAAATCTGTATAGTATAGAGTAAAAGTACACAAAAGACCAGATTTCATGGTCCGTAACGTGTTTTTCACTGCTGTGAATTTGGGAGGGCCCTATTTATTGCTAATATAGGCGCTGAACAGGTGCAGTACTGATGTATGTGAGCCGTCCTGTTTGCAGGGTGGAGCCAGATTTCGGATAATTAGTTTACATTTAACTTAAAAATAATTTGATAAGTCACCCTTCCACTCTGAAGTATGGCTCCTAAATGAGGGATGCATGGGAGAGTTAGGAATATTCCTTTCTCTCTATTTTGAAGATACTGTTGGTTTGTTTGCTTTCTAAATGGAATGTGCCAAATCTATTCACTTATATCCTCTCCTGATTCTCCTCTTAACTCTCATTGCTCCATTAGCTTGTCATTTGAAGGATTCTCCTCATCTACCCTCCAGCCTTCTGTGGGGTTCCATGGAGCTCTGTCCTTAGTCCCCCCTTCTCATCTCCCTTCACACTTTATCTCTGGGTAATCTCATCTACAAACACAAATTCAACCACCATCTCTACGCAGCACATACCTCTCTGTGCCAGACCTGTCTCTTTCTGTCCAAACTAAAATCTCAGCCTGGCTCTGACATCTCCGTGTGAATGTCTAGCTGCTAATGCATCTGACTAAAACAGAGTTCCTAATCTTCCCCTACACCCTCCTGATTATCTGCTTTCACAATCACTGGGGACAGACAGCACAATCATTCTACCTGTCACTCAGGCCTGTAACCTGGGTGTCCTCTTTGACCTGGACCTCTAGCTAGGGTCTCCCATCCAGGCAATGTCTAAATCTTGCCAATTCCTTCTGCAGAATATTTCTAAGATTCAGCCTTTCCTAGCCTCCCACACAGCTTGAACTCCTGTCCAGGTTATTCTCATCTCACACTTGGATTACAGCAACAACCTTCTTTCGGCCTTGACAAATACAATTTTGCCCTGTTCATATCCATTTGAAATGCTACTGCAAAGATTATTTTCCTAGCCTTTTGCTTAGCCCCCGCTCTTTGAATCCCTCAACTGGCTCACCCTTCTCTATCACATCAAACATAAGCTACTTGTCTTCATTTTTAAGGCCCTTCACAATCATCCCTACCTGTCATCTTTCATTTACTATCAAGAGGTAGACTCCCACCTCCGAGCGGCCCATGACACTAGCCTCCTATGACGTTCCCCAAGTACAATCAGGATGGTTGAACAGCTATGTCCTCTTAACTCTCCAACCTGGGGAGCCTTTTACACTACTTCACTGTGAGAAAAACCACTCAACCTCCAGCATGCAAAATCACTCCCAGCTGAATGATACGAGTGCTCTAGCCAGCCACTCCTGAATTATACTGTAAAATGACACTAGCAAATTCTCTTGTCCCCAGAAAGGTGTGACTGTCTGGGTCTTGTACTGCCCAGCTCTTTCCTTCTGGACAACACAAGCTCATAGAAAGTCCATCCTTTCATTAATAGAAAATGATATGCACAAACCCTGTTATTGCAAATGGAAGTTTCCTAGCCCTTCAAACATACACTAGTTTAGATAAAACAATAATACAAATTTATTAACTGCAGAAAGATAGATTTTAAGTGATTACAAGTAATGAGACATAAAAACCAGAATTGGTTTCGAAGAAATAAACTGTAAAATATAATCTAATACCTAACTTAACGCAATTCACCACAAGCTCACAGCAGTCTGCCTGGATTCCCTCAGGCAGGGCCACTCCCCCAGTTCAGTGATGCTTCTTTGGTCTTTCAAACATTGGTGAGACAGTGAGTAGAGATGAGGGGAAAGAGGTGACTTGTGTCCTCTGTTCCTCATTTTTATATCTCTTCCTCATCTTTGAGAATCCTCTCCAAAGGAACAGTCACTCTGTTTACCTAGGAACCTCCCTCTCAGATGTAAATTTCTTGCTCACACCCTTCTTTCTGTCAAAGAGTAGCTGCTTAACCAGGTGATAGTTCATTTGATTTTGTCAACAGCATCAGTTTGACTTTATCTCTGAGGAACTGTTTTGGGCTTCTCCCTAGATTTGGAATATGCCTTAGTAACATCATACAGTAGAATTTTATAACTTTATATACAATGTTGGCCACAAATATTTTTACCAGGACAATAAAACCTCATGAGACATACTTTGCACAAAACTGATCATAGTTTTGTAAAAATCATGAACGTAGGGGTACAGTCTGTCTCACCTCCATCACTTACTAAATTTTCAAACAAGCGCCTTTGTGGTTTCTCCAAACCGGCCTCATATTTGGGAGGAGTGCCCCATAAAGCTCCCTTATTTTCCACCCTCAAGTCCCCTCTCAAACGTGTCCTTTGCTGTGATGCCTGCATGAAAGTTGACAACTGCTAGGCAGCTAGTGTGCTGAGACCACGGCGTATCATGCTGACTATATCTATCTGTTGTCTTGTGTCTTATACTTAGAGTGCAAAAAGAAAAGGAGTACTAGTGACACGTTAGAGACTAACCAATTTATCTGGGCATAAGCTTTCGTGAGCTACAGCTCACTTCATCGGATGCATTCAGTGGAAAATACAGTGAGGAGATTTATATACACACAGAACATGAAAAAATGGGTGTTATCACTCTCCTTACAGTGTGTATGATAACACCCATTTTTTTCATGTTCTGTGTGTATATAAATCTCCTCACTGTATTTTCCACTGAATGCATCTGATGAAGTGAGCTGTAGCTCACGAAAGCTTATGCTCAAATAAATTGGTTAGTCTCTAAGGTGCCACTAGTACTCCTTTTCTTTTTGCGAATACAGACTAATACGGCTGCTACTCTGGTACTTAGATTGAAAGCTCCTTGGGACAAGGACTCTTTTTGTTCTGTATTTGTACAGCACCTAGCACACTAGGACTAAGTACTAGGACTCTTAGGTGCTATGGTAATTGACTCTTCTAACCACTAGACCACATTCTTCTCCCCTGGGCAGGGATGCAACCCAGGAATCCTGACCCTAACGTTGACTTCTATTTAGAACATGGGTGTGTAACTGAATGGTCGAGTGTGTGTCATATTCCCTGCTAGAGTCTGGCTGTGTGGATGACAGCCCTGTATTAGCTCCGGTAGGAGAGCTCTGTCCTGGGCAACTGAAGAGTCAGAATTCAAACCCAGCTACAGAAGCAAGCACATTTGTACATGACGGAACGGTGGGGAGTTTCAGGGGCTTTTTACACAACCAGTTTTTCATTTACACAGTGAGGAAAAAGGCATAAAACTCGCTTTTTAAAAACCTGTAATCTGTTCATTTGTTATAATGCAACAAAACCAAGAGATGTTTCACGTTTTGGTCGTTTGTCAGGCACTGGCGGGCCTGAGGTTTCCACGATATGTCCCTCAGCATGAGTGAGTCTGCCATACTTGTCCCTGCTGTATCCAGGTTGTTAGACCTTGCCCCACAAGCTGTTCTGCAAACACCTGTACTTCTATTAGTCACAGCCACAGCTGGTGTGGGCCTTAGGACCATGAGAGCCTGTTACCTATATACAGGGTGCTGCTTTGGGTACATCTACATTTGAGCTGGGAGCGGGGATTCCCAGCCTGCATAGATAGTTCCTAAAGCCAGCAGTGTGTCTGCAGCAGCCTGGGAAGTGGCTTGGACTGGCTGTTCTGCCTACATACCCAGTGCGTCCGGTGGGATTGTACTCAGGGCAGCTAGCCCTGGGCCTGTGCTGCCATGGACACACTGCTATTTTGAGGCACTAGGTTGAGTACAGCTAGTACGGGAACAGCTATGCAAGCTAGGAATTGCATCTCCCAGCTGCAGTGCGGACGTACGCTAGTAGCTGGGTACAAAATGACCATGCAGCCCTTGTATTGCTAAAGAAGTAAGGGCTTATCTACATGAGGAATTACCCCAGCATGCTTACACTGGCGTAATTACACCTGTCTAGTTACACCGGTATAACTCCCCTTCTGGAAACTCTTATTCTGGGCCTTTTCCCGGGTTTAGTTTATGTCTCTTTGGATTTGGTTTAAGATAAATCAGAAGAGAGCGTCCACAGGGGGAGTTAGCCTGCTAAAACTGTAGCAGTTTAATGATGCCGGTATAATTGTGCTGGTAAAATTCCCCGTGTAGACAAAGCATGAATCTCCCCCCAGGGTAATCCCCTCAAGGCCCACAATTAACACAAGCCCACCAGACAGATTCCCAAGGGCTGCATTTAGCTATTCCCCTAGCATATATATATATATATTGCCCTTGGGGCTTTCTCTGTCGGATCGCAGTGACTCACACAGTGGCACCTAATGCAGATTGCTTTTCAAAGCAGCAATAAAGCAGATGGATATAATTGGCAAATTAGAAGCTCATCAAGTTTTTTGTTTAATTAGCTGCCTAAATTAGCTTGCAACAGAGGTTTAAAATTAGAACCATGCTTTTTTATATCCTGTGTCTCTATTTTTACGTCTTAGGAACTAATACACCATTCCATGGCTTTAACAGTTAGAGTAACTCAAATAGCACAAGGCAGCCTGAAGTTTAGGTGTTCATAAAGCTGCCCATCCCCAGGGTATCTGAACACATCTATGGAGGAGTAGAGACAGCCCTGTTTTGTACATCACCAGCCTCTGGCCCTTATTTGTGCAGATATAAAAATGGCCAGTAAATCCATGTGTAAATAAAGCATTTGAAAAAGCAGCTTTAACTTTTCTTATCCGCTGAGACGTACAGTAATTCCAGGATTTGGAGTCTCCCTTGAGGAAGCTCCCAGGGCAAGGCAGGCTAGTGAAATGGACACCAGTCCACTAGCAACCGAACTAGATCCACCTGCTTCATGTCACATTGGCTGCCCAAGATGGTAAAAGCTTTCAATCAGTCCATCTCTCTCAGCTCTGTCCCACGTGAACTGGTGACCTACAGGCACAAGGCTCTGTATCCCATGCTTCCCTGTTGTTTTCATGGCAGAGCTACATGGTATTTATACAGATGGCTAATGATGATGCACCACGAGTGGAAAGAAAGATTTATCTTCATAATGAGCACAGCCCTAGTGCTGTCTGTGTGTCCTCAGTGTACGGGCTTGTGGCCCATAGCCATTTGTAATGCTTGTGTTCCATAAACACACTGATGACAGCTCTTGCACTTCTTTGGGACTGTACGCCCTATTTGCTAGAGGTGCTTTTCCATGGGGCAGCCAGTCTGCCAGGAATCCAACTTCAGCACCATTAGAGTGAGCTGAAGCTATTCCTAAATAATCAGGAATTCCAAGGGAGGAGGCTCCTGTGGCTAGAGAGGGAATGAATTTGTTCTGGACAAACCTCTTGGCTTGATAGCCTTGGAGAACAAGGTGCTCTACCCAGTGGAAGCCCCTGTCAGAGCCCCTCTACCCTGACCTGGACGGGTCCCTGGATGGGAGAAGGGAATTCAATCTCTGGATAATGCAATTCAAAGATTCATGGATTCCAAGGTCAGAAGGAACCATTGTGATCATCCAGTCTGACCTCCTGTATAGCACAGGCCAGAGACCTGCCCACAATAAATTCTGGTTACAGCAGATCTTTTAGGAAAACATCCAGTCTTGATTTAAAAACTGCCAGCAGTGGAGAATCCACCACTCTTGGTAAGTTGTTTCAGTGATCAATTCTCACTGTTAAAAAGGTACACCTTATTTCCAGTCTGAATTTGTCTAGGTTCAGCTTCCAGCCATTGGATCATGTTAAACCTTTCTCTGCTAGACTGAAGAGCCCATTATTAAATACTTGCTCTACAGGTAGGTGCATTCATCCAGCCCATACTTCTTTAACTTGCTGGCAAGAATACTGTGGGAGACCGTGTCAAAAGCTTTGCTAAAGTCAAGAAACAACATGTCCACTGCTTTCCCCTCACCCACAGAGCCAGTTATCTCATCATAGAAGGCGATTAGATTAGTCAGGCATGACCTTTCCTTGGTGAATCCATGCTGACTGTTCCTGATCACTTTCTTCTCGTGTAAGTGCTTCAGGATAGATCCCTTGAGGACCTGCTCCATGATTTTTCCGGGGACTGAGGTGAGGCTGACTGGTCTGTAGTTCCCAGGATCCCCCTTCTTCCCTTTTTTAAAGATGGGCACTACATTAGCCTTTTTCCAGTCATCCGGGACTTCCCCCGTTCGCCACGAGTTTTCAAAGATAATGGCCAATGGCTCTGCAATCACATCCGCCAACTCCTTTAGCACTCTCGGATGCAGCGCATCCGGCCCCATGGACTTGTGCTCGTCCAGCTTTTCTAAGTAGTCCCGAACCACTTCTTTCTTCACAGAAGGCTGGTCACCTCCTCCCCATGCTGTTCTGCCTGCCCAGTGCAGCAGTCTGGGAGCTGACCTTGTTCGTGAAGATAGAGGCAAAGAAAGCATTGATACATTAGCTTTTTCCACATCCTCTGTCACTAGGTTGCCTCCCTCATTCAGTAAGGGGCTCACACTTTCCTTGGCTTTCTTCTTGTTGCCAACATACCTGAAGAAACCCTTATTGTTACTCTTAACATCTCTTGCTAGCTGCAGCTCCAGGTGTGATTTGGCCTTCTGATTTCATTCCTACATGCCTGAGCAATATTTTTATACTCTTCCCTGGTCATCTGTCCAATCTTCCACTTCTTGTAAGCTTCTTTTTTATGTTTAAGATCCACAAAGATTTCACCGTTAAGCCAAGCTGGTCGCCTGCCATATTTACTATTCTTTCTACACATCGGGATGGTTTGTCCCTGTAACCTCAATAGGGATTCCTTGAAATACAGCCAGCTCTCCTGGACTCCTTTCCCCCTCATGTTATTCCCCCAGGGGATCCTACCCATCAGTTCCCTGAGGGAGTCGAAGTCTGCTTTCCTGAAGTCCAGGGTCTGTATTCTGCTGCTTACATTTCTTCCCTGTGTCAGGATCCTGAACTCATCTAACTCATGGTCACTGCCTCCCAGATTCACATCCACTTTTGCTTCCCCTACTAATTCTTCCCGGTTTGTGAGCAGCAGGTCAAGAAAAGCTCCCCCCCTAGTTGGCTCCTCCAGCACTTGCACCAGAAAATTGTCCCCTACATTTTCCAAAAACTTCCTGGATTGTCTATGCACCGCTGTATTGCTCTCCCAGCAGATATCAGGATGATTAAAGTCTCCCGGGCGTGCGATCTAGTAACTTCTGCGAGTTGCCGGAAGAAAGCCTCATCCACCTCATCCCCCTGGTCCGGTGGTCTATAGCAGACTCCCACCACTACATCACTCTTGTTGCTCACACTTCTAAACTTAATCCAGAGACTCTCAGGTTTTTCTGCAGTTTCGTACCGGAGCTCTGAGCAGTCATACTGCTCCCTTACATACAGTGCAACTCCCACACCTTTTCTGCCCTGCCTGTCCTTCCTGAACAGTTTATAACCATCCATGACACTACTCCAGTCATGTGAGTTATCCCACCAATTCTGTTATTCCAATCACGTCATAATTCCTTGACATCACCAGGACCTCCAGTTCTCCCTGCTTGTTTCCAAGGCTTTGTGCATTTGTATATAGGCACTTGAGATAACCTGCTGATCACCCCTCATTCTCAGTATGAGGTAGGAGCCCTCCCCTCACAGACGTTCCTGCCTGTGCTTCCTCCCGGTATCCCGCTTGCCCACTTACCTCAGGGTAGAAAGTGGATAGAAAGTTGGCTAGATTGTCGGGCTCAACGGGTAGTGATCAATGGCTCCATGTCTAGTTGGCAGCCAGTATCTAGCGGAGTGCCCCAAGGGTCGGTCCTTGGGCCGGTTTTGTTCAATATCTTCATTAATGATCTGGAGGATGGTAAGGATTGCACTCTCAGCAAATTTGCAGATGATACTAAACTAGGAGGAGTGGTAGATACGGTGGCAGGTAGGGATAGGATACAGAGGGACCTAGACAAATTGGAGGATTGGGCCAAAAGAAATCTGATGAGGTTCAACAAGGATAAGTGCAGGGTCCTGCACTTAGGACGGAAGAATCCAATGCACCGCTACAGACTAGGGGCCGAATGGCTAGGCAGCAGTTCTGCGAAAAAGGACCTAGGGGTGACAGTGGACGAGAAGCTGGATATGAGTCAGCAGTGTGCCCTTGTTGCCAAGAAGGCCAATGGCATTTTGGGATGTATAAGTAGGGGCATAGCCAGCAGATCGAGGGACGTGATCGTTCCCCTCTATTCGACATTGGTGAGGCCTCATCTGGAGTACTGTGTCCAGTTTTGGGCCCCACACTACAAGAAGGATGTGGATAAATTGGAGAGAGTCCAGCGAAGGGCAACAAAAATGATTAGGGGTCTGGAACACATGACTTATGAGGAGAGGCTGAGGGAACTGGGATTGTTTAGTCTGCGGAAGAGAAAAATGAGGGGGGATTTGATAGCTGCTTTCAACTACCTGAGAGGTGGTTCCAAAGAGGATGGTTCTAGACTATTCTCCGTGGTGGAAGAGGACAGGACAAGGAGTAAAGTTCTCAAGTTGTTGTGGGGGAGGTTTAGGTTGGATATTAGGAAAAACTTTTTCACTAGGAGGGTGGTGAAACACTGGAATGCGTTACCTAGGGAGGTGGTAGAATCTCCTTCCTTAGAAGTTTTTAAGGTCAGGCTTGAGAAAGCCCTGGCTGGGATGATTTAATTGGGGATTGGTCCTGCTTTGAGCAGGGGGTTGGACTAGATGACCTCCTGAGGTCCCTTCCAACCTTGATATTCTATGATTCTATGATTCTAGGTACTTAGAGACAGTGATAAAGTCACCCCTTAACCGTTTCTTTGTTAAGCTAAATTGATTGAGCTCCTTGAATCTCTAACTAGAAGGCATGTTTTCTAATCCTTTAATCATTCTCGTGGCTCTTCTCTGAACCCTCTCCAGTTTATCAACCTCCTCCTTGAATTGTGGAAACCACAACTGGACACACTATTCCAGCAGCAGTGGCAACAGTGCCAAATACAGAAGTAAAATAACCTCTCTACTTCTTCTTGAGATTCCCATTTTTATGCATCCCTGGATCACATTAGCCATTTTGGTCACAGCATTGCACTGGTTAGCAAGTGAGAAAATATGCCCTTTGGTTTGCACTTTTTAATTTTATTTTGTAAAGAACAATGAGCTAAAGAGGCAATGGAAAAATTAGGAGATTTTCTCGTTAATAAAAGCTCATCCAGTGAAGTAATTTGTAAGCACTTGCTTGGCACAGACTAGCGGGATTTGGCAGGTCAACCAAATGTTCTGTGCTTGTTACACGGCATTTAATGCTGCTGGCAGCATACATGGCTACAGTGCTCTCCTCCAATAGTATCTCTTCCAAGCCAAACACTGTACAAGCCCAAAGTGTCTCAGTTTTGCCTCTCACAAACATAGGACATTCTAGACTGTCCCTTCAGTAGGAACTAGGTGAATTCTTCAGGGACTTGTCCTATGGCCATGTCAACACTGCAGTAAAACAGTCACAGCTGGCCTCTGTCAGCTGACTTGGGCTCGCAGGGCTCAAGTAGGGAGCCTATAGGCTCAGGTGGAAGCGTAGGCTCTGGGACCCTGAGGGCTCCAGCCCAAGTCCGAACATCTACACCACAGTTTTATAGCCCTCTTGTGCTACGTGCAGGGGATGTGCCAGTGAACTAAACCAAAGAGCCACATCAATGTTCTCCCATTAGCTGGCTGCAGCTGTGCTCTTTCCCATACTCCATCGGGAATGTTTTCAAGCACAGCCCACAACAGGACAAATGCAAATAAGCCCAGTGTGTATCCTGCTGCCTGGGACTGCCCCAGTCAGCCTGTATAATGGCCAGCGCAAAGGAAACCTTCCACTCCACCGCTGCCAGAAATCATGGGGCCCAGTGTAGGCCTCCTGCTTCCCCGTACTGGACAGCGATTGCTCCTGCCTGCTGAGATGGGAAACATAAAGCCTGAATGGAGCACTTAGCACCCTTCAAGCTGCTCCCTTGGCCCACAGCTGGCTCCCTCCTGTCACAAGCCCTTTTGATTGGCAAAAAAAATTAAAATACAATAAAATAAACCACCTCCAGTCACCTTTTACAGAATTCTACAACAAATATTTTGGGCTCCAGCATTCCTGCTACACTCACCCTGTCTCTGATGGCCAGCACTGGCTTGGACAGCTGAAGGGAGAACAGCTAGTTACTAATAACAGAGTCAATATTGCTCCAAAACCTGATCTAATTTCTTCTGGTATTAAAAACCCAGCCAAGAAAATTGAGCATAGAGCCAGGTCCAGCACAGTCCTGCTTGTGCGTCAGTAACGTGGGAACGAGTGTGATGGGAATGCAGAGCGAGACAGAACTAGAGTCTTGGATCGAAAGGTTTCCTAGCACACCTGAAACCCAAGGAAAAGCAGGTGCCACAGGAGTGGGGAAAGTGGCTGGCCAAGGAAAAAGCCCCACTCCAGATAGCAAAGACTCATGCCGTCGCTAGGGACTTTGGGCACCAGGGGTCACAGCAGCTCCATTAACCTGCAGAAGTGAGGAATCCACATGGCCAGGGAAAGGCCTGTGAAAATAATCCCTTACAGTGTAGGTGGGGCAGTGAGCACTAGGAGTGCCAGGTGGAGTCCCAAATGGGGTTGCAGCCAGCACAGTGATAGCCAGTGCTAAAGTGAGGACAGGAACATGTTTCAACTTGCACTAGCCAAAGCCATGCTGTAGGCTAGCCTGGAGAGTAGGGGTCTAGCATCATTCTTAATGGGCAACCAAACCCTGCCCAGCGGTGTTGAGTGGAGTGGATCTGGCTGCTAAGCAAGGCAGCCTGTGTGCAGGGGACTGGACACCTAACTATGCCCCTGAGCTGGCATGTCACACCCCTAGGTCAACAGAGAATGAGTGGGCAGTTTGGCCAGCCCTCTGCTTGAAAGTGCTCAAGAGCATGGCAGAGATGGGTGCTCAGCTGCTGTGGTGGCTTGTGCTCACTGTCCTAGCCCAGTAGGGTACCTGCACCACAGTGGGGAGGGCTATGACCCTTGGTGGTAGCTCTGTTGAGTGTGGAAGCAAATCATGTGAAACCCTCAGTCCTCCTGACCCTTTCCCTCCTGGCTCCAAGCCCTGGTGAGGACAGGGCTTAAGGAGAGCTGAGAAGGGTAATGGCGCTGGCTCAGCTACTCCTTATCAATAACACTGGCTGCTGCTTTGGTTGCTGTTTAGTTTACAAACTAGCCCAAGTTCTCTGCGCTGGAATCATGTGTCTGCCAAAGGCTCTGTGGGGGGTTCACAGAGTGTTCACTTTGCTGCTCATGAGTCATGTCGTGGGCTGGTCGCCCGAGTCACCTGGTATTGTCTCCACTCCCTGATTGGGTGACTGACAGTTTCTAAGCCAGAGATTAGCCCTGACAAATGCAGTCTTGCCCTGCTCAAATCCATTCACAATGCTGCTGCAATGATCCTTCTCCTGTCCCCTTGCTTTGATCATGTCACGCTCTCTGCATTCCTCTACTGGCTCCCCCTTCTCTGCCATATCAAAAATAAGCTGCTTGTCTACACTTCCAAGGCCCGGTGTGGCCCTTCCCTACCTGACCTATCAGTTTTCATTCACTCTCAAAAAGTCAGCTCCTGCTTCTGATTGGCCTCTGACGTCAGCTTCCATCACCTGCTTGCTACGTTTTCAAACACCTTCGTGCTTTCTCCACTGCTGTCCCTCACGCTCCCTTTCAGTGTCCACAAAACCGCCTCATTATCCTCCTTCAAGATCCTCCTTAAGCTCTCCTTTGACATGATCCCAACAACAAACCTGATAACTGTTGGGCCACTGGTGTGCTGAGACCGCTGTCTGTCATGCTGAGCAGTAATGTCTCATCATGTCCTTTTCCTCCCGTGTCTGTCTGTCTCCACCCAGCTGTTGTGCCTTGTCTTATACTTAGATTGTAAGCCCCTTGGAGCAGGGACCACCATCCTATTCTGTGTTTGTACAGCTCCTAATACATTGGGGTCCTGATCCATGATTGTGAGTCCTACGCACTGTGATAAAACAAATAAGAAATAATAGTAAGGGACAAGGAGCGTAAAGCTCAAGTGAGACACTCGCCATGCAGCAGGTGTAACTAAAGAAGAGTATTTCCCAAATGCAGCTTTTTCTGGATTCCCTTTGCTGCTATGGAGGTCGTTGAGTTTTCTCTCTGGTTCCCTGCCTTGCACATAGGCTGGAGTGAAGTCATCATCCTGTGCTGATAATAGAATCATAGAATATCAGGGGTGGAAGGGACCTCAGGAGGTCATATAGTCCAACCCCTGCTCATAGCAGGACCAATCCCCAACTCAATCATCCCAGCCAGGGCTTTGTCAAGCCTGACCTTAAAAACCTCAAAGGAAGGAGATTCCACCACCTCCCTAGGTATCGCATTCCAGTGTTTCACCACCCTCCTAGTGAAAAAGTTTTTCCTAATATCCAATCTAAACCTCCCCCACTGCAACTTGAGACCATTACGTCTTGATTTGTCATCTGCTACCACGGAGAACAGTCTAGATCCATCCTCTTTGGAACCCCCTTTCAGGTAGTTGAAAGCAGCTATCAAATCCCCCCTCATTCTTCTCTTCTGTAGACTAAATAATCCCAGTTCCCTCAGCCTCTCCTCATAACTCATGTGTTCCAGTCCCCTAATCATTTTTGTTGCCCTCCGCTGGATGCTTTCCAATTTTTCCACATCCTTCTTGTAGTGTGGGGCCCAAAACTGGATACACTACTCCAGATGAGGCCTCACCAATGTCGAATAGAGGGGAATGATCATGTCCCTTGATCTGCTGGCAATGCCCCTATTTATATAGCCCGAAATGCCGTTTACCTTCTTGGCAACAAGGGCACACTGTTGACTCATATCCAGCTTCTCGTCCACTGTAACCCCTAGGTCCTTTTCTGCAGAACTGCTGCCTAGCCATTCGGTCCCTAGTCTTAGCGGTGCATTGGATTCTTCAGTCCTAAGTGCAGGACTCTGCACTTGTCCTTGTTGACCCTCATCAGATTTCTTTTGGACCAATCTTCTAATTTGTCTAGGTCCCTCTGTATCCTATCCCTACCCTCCAGCAGATCTACCACTCCTCCCAGTTTAGTGTCATCTGCAAACTTGCTGAGGGTGCAAACCACACCATCCTCCAGATCATTAATGAAGATATTGAACAAAACTGGCCCCAGGACTGACCCTTGGGGCACTCCACTTGATACCGGCTGCCAACTAGGCATGGAGCCATTGATCACTACCCGTTGAGCCCAACGATCTAGCCAGCTTTCTATCCACCTTATAGTCCACCGGCTGTTGCCATGGTCATAAGTGTGGTGTCACAGAGTTGCCATTGTGACTAAGAAGCCAGGTTTAGTCAGAGGGGCAGCTAGGCCCTAAAGGAGTGAGAGGCTGGGATGTGTATGTTTGCACTGCTGCTGCCCATGCTGGGCCTGTCCTGTGAATAAAGAACATCAGTATCCAGGACTGCCACTACAGTGCCTTTCATCAGCCCTAAGCCAGGGATGTAGAGACTCATTTCTTGTTTGGCAGCCGTTAGCCATTCTCCTTTGGGAGCGGAGGCTCCCACCTGCCCCCAGGAATGCTTGCCTTCCTGCAGCAAACCCACCGATTCTGAGACTGCTGGAAGCAAATGTGCTGGCTACTTACAGTGCTCTTTAATTGTGAGGACATGACGGGAGCCAAACAAACACAAGCCATATGGCTGACGAAAGGGGGCCTGGCTAATGGACCCACTAGCTCTCCATGGGATTCCCCCCATCAGCTCTCAGTGGTGCATAGGCCAAAAGGCAGGGGAGGAATTTCTGCCCATCAAGCGCTCCCAGCCTAATGCTGGGTCATTAGACAGCAGCCTGTGACCCTGGAAATCGCTCCGAGTTTTTACATGGCCATCAGGGAGATGAATGTTCAATCCATGCTGTGGGAAAGGTCCAGTAGGAGAGCTGAGAACTGTCCCAGGTCTGTGGACAGAGTGCTCGGCCAGAGCTATATGAGAGAGGCAAAAGGACAGGCAGAGCATTATGTATTAACCAGCAACCCAGAGCCATGCCGAATGGTGCAGCCAGCTGACCACTCTCGCACTGCGCCATCCTGAGCCAGCAGGACCTGCCAATGAAGCCAGGCAGCAGTCGTGGAGTTGAGGGTGAAGACGGGTAACCAGAGTTCACCCACTTCTCAGCTGGGGACTATGGAGTTGAGTTTAGGTTACTTCTGCTTTTAGCACTGCCCCACTTCTCTTTAGACATGAGCATAGGAAGGCAAGACTCAGTTCCTGACCCTGCACAGAAGCTCCTCAGACCAAACAGCCCTCGTCTGTAAGCCAAGTGAATATAGCCCACAGCTCCACTGTGGCCCCTCAGTTTCTAATACCACTGGTAAATGCGAAGTTTAAGGGGTCTGTCTAGCCCAGCGAGCAGAGATACCGAGCAGCAGTCTGTTCCCAAGGGGGGGCTGTGGCTCCAGATTAGGCTAGCAGCAACCTGGGTTATTCCTCACCTTGCAGCAGGCGTCTCTCATTGGGCTGTTCAATGCAGTTCTGCTCTTGTCACTTGGTAAAGGTGGCCTGCAAAGGGGTGAAGAAGAATTGTGTTGTATTGTACTGCCTCTGGCTGGAGGGTGAAGGGGCCCTGCAAGGGGGATTTGTCTGAGCCTTTGAAGAGTAGGTTTTTTCTATTTTTACGCTGGAAAATCAAGTGGCGTCCAGTGTGTTTATTGTAGTCTCTCTGGATGAGGGGAGAGCTAGCGAGGTTATGCCCTCACAGACACCAGCCTGACGACGCGAGAGGGCATGATGGTTTTAGTCAGACTGGTTAAACCTAGTTGGTGCAAATGCCTGACACACAGCTGGGAGAAACACTTGTCCATTAAGGGCTCCCGCGCTCCCAGTCCATTTCTCTGACTCCCCACCCACACGCCCAGGAAACCTCCAGGAAAGGTGGTTCATGATCGCTGATAGAATAGAATAGAGAACACAGAGCTTGTGCGGGGATGCAGGGGGCTGTGTGGGATACAGGTGACTGGACTGGGAGGAAGGGGGCTGGGATGGGATACAAGCGGCTGGGATACAGGCAGCAAGGCTGGGATACAGGCGGCTGGGCTGGGATATAAGCGGCTGGGTTGGGATTCAGGGGGCTGGCTGGGATAAAAGCGGCTGGGCTGGGAGGCAGGGGGCTGGGCTAGGATGCAGGGGGCTGGGCTGGGATACAGGCGGCTGGGCTGGGTTCAGGTGGCTGGGCTGGGATACAAACGGCTGGGCTGGGATACAAACGGCTGGGCTGGGATACAGGCGGCTGGGCTGGGATACAAGCGGCTGGGCTGGGATACAGGCGGCTGGGCTGGGATGCAGGGGGTTGTGCTGGGATGCAGGGGGATGTGTTGGGATGCAGGGGGTGGGCTGGGATACAAGTGGCTGGGCTGGGATACAAGCGGCTGGGCTGGGATACAAGCGGCTGGGCTGGGATACAGGTGGCTGGGCTGGGATACAGGCGGCTGGGCTGGGTTCAGATGGCTGGGCTGGGATTCAGGGGGCTGGGCTGGGATACAAGTGGCTGGGCTGGGTTCAGGTGGCTGGGCTGGGCTGGGATACAAGCAGCTGGGCTGGGATAAAAGCGGCTGGGCTGGGATACAGGCGGCTGGGCTGGGATACAGGCGGCTGGGCTGGGTTCAGGTGGCTGGGCTGGGATACAGGCAGCTGGGCTGGGATACAGGCAGCTGGGCTGGGTTCAGATGGCTGGGCTGGGATTCAGGGGGCTGGGCTGGGATACAAGTGGCTGGGCTGGGTTCAGGTGGCTGGGCTGGGATACAGGCAGCTGGGCTGGGATACAGGCGGCTGGGCTGGGTTCAGATGGCTGGGCTGGGATTCAGGGGGCTGGGCTGGGATACAAGTGGCTTGGCTGGGTTCAGGTGGCTCGGCTGGGATGCAGGCAGCTGGGCTGGGATGCAGGGAGATGGGCTGGGATAGAAGCGGCTGGGCTGGGATGCAGGGGGCTGGGCTGGGATGCAGTCGGTTGGGCTGGTATACAAGCGGCTGGGCTGGGATGCCCTGCCGCACAGTCCAGCAGTGAGGATCCTGTGTGCTCTGGGGGAGGGAAAATATCTGCATGCTGGAGAGCTCCTGCAGTGATGTCACAGGTGGGGCACTCTGGGCGGGGGGCACTGTGGTGTGCTGGAGCTGTCTGGGAGTTGGCTGCCAATCCCAGATCTGAACTGCCCAGTCATTGCTTCCTTGAGTCAACTCGGTGAAGCTTTTTTACGGGTGGTTTGGCTTTTCCAAAGAGCGAATGAGGAGGATTCTGCTGAGTTGGGAACAAGAAGGCAATTTTAATGTCTTTATAGCTTCTCGGCAGAGAGAGACGTGGTCCCACTGGTCTGCCAAGGGGAAAACAGCAGGGAAAACAAAGGGAAACTAGCAGCAAATTGCTGGGGCGGAACAGGCTGTTGATCATAGGGGCAGGTAGTAATCAACACGCCGGGTTTTCTGCTGGACCCCTGCAGAAGTGACAAGAAAATTCACCGTTTTAGGAGCTGGACAAAAAACTCCTCCTGCCGCCATCCTCAGAGCTGGCAGGAACACAGACAGGTTATTTTCCATCTCCCCCGCCCCCACCCCAGGAACTGGACTCTGCTTTGTAGTGAGTCATGCTCTCTTCTGCACTGTTATTGACTTGGACACATTCCCACTGGGTAATGACACTCTCTTTACTCGCCTGCACGCTCCACTTTCAGCTGGATACAATCTCATCCCCTTCGGCCCCAAACATGTTTTGGAGCTGCCGTTCACCCCAGAAGTGGCTGCATTTCAGTGCAGGGTGCTTGTGCCAGGAACATGGTGAACTGCATTTATCATGCGCTAATGATACTAATGAGACAGACGGGGACCTTCCCAAAGTGCCTCCAAGCTGAGGTCTGCTCTACACTCTGTTTTTGTCCTGACTTGTGATTTCCTCCTGAAATAGTTCAATCAGCACCACTCCTAAAGTGCCACAGTAATGTTGGTAGAAAGCTGCCTCATATAGGTACAGCTTAGTCCCCTTCCCTTATGGCAGTGGTCCCCAAACTTTTTCTGTCATGCCCCCCCTTTGCCCGGAATGGAATCTGTCCGCGCCCCCCCGCAGCCATGGTTGGGAGCTGGGCTGGGAGCAGAGCCATGGTCAGGGTGAGGAGCCGGGGCTGCAGACTGCAGTCGGGCGCTGGGCTACGGGCTGCAGTCAGGAGTGGGGTCGGAGCTGGCAGCTGATGCCAGGGCTGTGGCTGAAGTTGTGGCCAGGAGCGGAGCCATGGCTGGGTCTGGGACCATGAGCGGGGCTGCAGCCAGGAACCAAGGCTGGGAGCCAGGGATCTAGGTCGCAGCTAGAGCTGCAGCCAGGAACGAAGCTGCAGTTGGAGCTGGGGGCCAAGGCCGGGGCCAGAGCTGCAGCCGGGAGGAAGGCCAGGGCCTGGGACTGGGAGGTGTGACTGGGACAGGTGGTGAGGCAGTAACGGAGCTGGGGGCAGAGCGGGGCTGGGAGGCACTTCTTCCCCGACCTCCATGGGGGCTGGCCCGGGTCCCATCACGCCCCCCCTGCCCTAAGGGGATGCTCCCCACAGTTTGGGGACCACTGCCTTACAGGAATAGTTAGACCAGTATAAGCACCTATATACCAATGCAACAGGGGCCACGATGGGGGGAGGGTGGTCCCACTTTAACTAAACCCTTATAGATAAAGCAGTATCTGGTACATAGACAAATGGGAGACAAGATGCACTAAGTGAGACCAGAAAGACCAGTAGAGGGAGCAAAGGGAAGAGAGGGCCAGAGTGACAAAAACAGGTTAAATTGTTAAATTGAAGATTGGACTCCTCTCCATGACTCATTGCAAGTCAATCAATAAAGTGGGAAGCTTGTCACTTCCGTGTCTGTGCTGTCAAGGCACCCAGAGCAGCAGGGCAGAGCACTTAGGATGTGGCCCAAAGAGTGTAAAGATAATGGCCCTGACTCTCCGATGGCTTACACCGGTGTAAATTCAGGGTAACTCAGCTGATGGCGTAAAAAGGATCAGTATGATCAGATGAGGCCCAATGTGTAACAGAAGGGAGAAACATTTCTTACATAGGATTTTTAACCGGATTCCGATACTAACCTTCCCAAACATACCTTTCACCAGCAGGTGGCAGACTGGATAAAACAGTGGATTGTATTGAAAACGTTTAAGTAGCTCCTATTTCATTCCACTACCTCCATAGTGCACCCACTGCTGGGAAGCCAAAGGCATGCGACATGTATCCGTTCGGACTCAGACATAAGGAGACTGGGAAGAACAGATGTAGGAGTGAGGCCTTGATCGAATCCATCTATCCATACTAGGCCCTTAGCTGGCCTCCATTACTGCACTATCTGGGCCCCTCCCAGTGTTTAGTGGATTTACTCTCATGCACCCAGGGGAGGGATGGCTCAGTGGTTTGAGCATTGGCCTGCTAAACCAAGGGTTGTGAGTTCAATCCTTGAGGGGGCCATTTAGGGATCTGGGGCAAAAATTGGGGATTGGTCCTGCTTTGAGAAAGGGGTTGGGCTAGATAACATCCTGAGGTCCCTTCCAACCCTGATATTCTATGAGAGGTGAGTTGCTAGGACAGCCTGAAAATTTTCCATCAACATTTTCTTTTTATGGAAAACTGGATTTCCAACAAGATGAAAATTTGCATCAAAAGTGTCAGCTTTCCTTGAAAACATTTGATTTTTGCACCAGAAATCCAACGCCTGGACACTTCCATTTTCAACAGAAAAACTTTGGGGTTGGGGTTTTCATTTTCAGATGAAAAGTCATTTTTTTCCACAGAAAATGTTGGTGAAAATAAAAAAATTGTTTCCATCCAAATTTTCTGCAACCCCCAGCCCCCCAACAATTTTCTGACCCGGTCCTCCCCATGCCACCAAAAGTCCCTAATGTGATGCTAGTTGTGATGGTGCAAAGTAGGGGAGAAGGTCCTTGCAGCCAAGTGGTCCCTGAATAGATTAAAACCAACCCCTTGAATTGCACAGGAACCAGATGGGAAACCAGTGTGCACAGAGCACAGCTGGAACGCAAGTCGAGGCAGTATGCAGGAACAGACGGCCGGATTTGATTTTCTCTTTGGCTTAGCCCTGCTCTTATTTCAATTTCAGGCGCCACTGCAATATACGAGACAAGCTACCCAGAAACACTGCGTAGCTCTGTGAACGGAAAAGCCCTTCAGCTGCCCAGCCAAGTATTGTGAAAGGAAATTCACAAAAGTCCCCAGAGGAGTGCAGCACTTTGCAGCGGACATGGAGGTAGGTGAACAGCACTAGTATGGTTTGGGATCCTGGGCAGGAGGAAGGGTTCCAATTAGCCAAGGAACTGCAGGGCTGCTGGACTACTTGTAGGTGCAAAGCACACCACCCTATTCCTCTGGAACAGCCCTTCAGATGGACACGCCAACAGGAACTGACAGAGAGCTCACAGCAGCTGGAGAGGGGGATGAGTCACTGGAGGGGTGACAGCTGCAAGGCAGGGAGTCCAAGGTCATAGAAAGAAAAGGAGGACGTGTGGCACCTTAGAGACTAACCAATTTATTTGAGCATGAGCTTTCATGAGCTACAGCTCACTTCATCGGAGAGTACCAAACCCAGGAGCAAGGTCTAGCAACAAGGACTCGGCACAACACTTCATCTGGAGGAGCTCAACAGAAGAGCAGTTATCTTAGAAATGATCAGAGAGGCAGCTGGGACTTGCAGACATCCTGCAGCGGCAGTAACACTGTGCACGGTCACAAGCATGGCAATGCCAGGGCACCTCACCTCCCTGCAGTCCTCCTTGGGGCCTCCCAGCGCTAGAATAACAGCAAACTGGCCTCATGCTGTTGCAATCTTCTTTGTTTCCCTTGTTTCCTGGCGTGTGTGCTAGCACTCTCTGCAAGGGAGAGGTGATCTGCGACTTTCAGACAGTCATTCACAGTGCAGCTCATTGCTGGTGTCACTGCACTGATGTCAGTGACTGGCTGTGCTGATTTACACCAGCTCAGGAGCCGGTCTGTGCTGTTCTAGAGCTTTGTTGCATTTTTAATCGACCAGATGATGAATCTGGGTTTGAGTCAGGGAGCAGGTGGGCAGCGCCTGCAGCAGGGCTGCAAACCTAGACACTGAATGGAGTCTAGTAATGTGGAACCAAGGAAAATAGCTTGGGAAGTATCTAGTAGGTGGCACTGATTTATTCTGTACCTGGGGGAAGTTTTTGATTGAAGCAAGGCTGGGCTATAAGAGAAATCCACATTGCTCAGAGAAGGCTAAACAGAACTGGAGCTGTTGACCCGTGGCCCTTGCACCTGGCGAAACCAATAAATGTGTCTGACATGCAGCAGCACCCAGCTCCCAGAGCAGCAGGCTAGTACCTAGTGTGCTGCTGTCAGAGCATCCTGTCTAGGGAAACCCAGAGACATTGTAGTTAGGCCATGTTTCATAAACTGATCGCATCCTGAGCTTTGCAGCAACACTGACAGCTATTATTAAATGTCCTTCTAACCCAGAGAGCTATTTCCTAGTATCTGTCATAGGAAATGAGCTGCCGGATTGAAAGTACTCTTTTTGCTGTATCGGGTTATAGATTTCCCTGCTCACTACATAATTTAAAATAAATTAAAAGCCTGTCGGCTCTTCTCGATTTCAGGAATGTAATTACTTTCAGGAGTGATGTATTTAGTACTGACTTGACAATTACTTTATTATGAAGCACTAATAATACTAAAAAAAGACAAAGGGCTAGATCTTCAGTAGTGCAAATAGCTATAGCTCCATTGATTCCAATAGAATGTCACCGATTAACATTCGCTGAGGATCTAGTCTAGAATTACTTAATCTAATAAATAATTGTGACTCGTCATATTAGAATGTGCTGAAAAACCTCAAGTAATGGATTCAAGTAATGTGAAAGAAAATGTAGAATCAAATGAAATAAAAATCTTAAATGAATCCACATGTTCCATAGAATCTCTCTGGACAGTAATTCCAGGCTCTACTAAGAATATAACAGTAGGGATCTATTATCGACCACCTGACCAGGACAGTGATAGTGACGATGAAATGCTAAGGGAGATTAGCGAGGCTATCAAAATAAAGAACTCAATAATAGCGGGGGATTTCAATTATCCCCCTGTTGACTGGGGACATGTCACCTCAGGACGAAATGCAGAGACAGCATTTCTCGATCCTTTAAATGACGGCTTCTCGGAGCAGCTGATACAGGAACCCACCAGGGGAGAGGCAACTCTCGATCCAGTCCTGAGTGGGGCGCAGGATCTGGTCCCAGAGGGGACTATAACAGGACCGCTTAGAATTAGTGACCTTAATATAATAACATTTAACATCCCTGTGGTGGAAAGAACACCTCAACTGCCCAACACTGTGGCATTTAATTTCAGAAAAGGGAACTATGCAAAAATGAGGAGGTTAGTTAAACAGAAGTTAAAAGGTCCAGTGACTAGAGTGAAATCCCTGCAAGCTGCATGGACACTTTTCAAAGACACCATAATAGAGGCTCAACTTAAATGCATACCCCAAATTATAAAACACAGTAAAAGAACTAAAAAAAGAGCCACTGTGGCTTAACAACCATGTAAAAGAAGCAGTGAGAGATAAAAAGGCATCTTTTTAAAAGTGGAAGTCAAATCCTAGTGAGGTAAATAGAAAGGAGCATAAACACTGCCAAATTAAGTGTAAAAATGTAATAAGAAAAGCCAAAAAGGAGTTTGAAGAACAGCTAGCCCAAAACTCAAATGGTAATAACAAAAAGATAACATCAAAATAATATAAAAATTACAAAATAAACAAAAATAACATCAGAAGCAGGAAGCCTACTAAACAACCAGTGGGGCCCCTGACGATCGAGATACAAAAGGAGCACTTAAAGACAATAAAGTCATCGCAGAGAAACTAAATGAATTCTTTGCTTCAGTCTTCACGGCTGAGGATGTTAGGGAGATTCCCAGACCTGAGCCATCTTTTGTAGGTGACAAATCTGAGGAATTGTCACAGATTGAAGTGTCACGAGAGGAGGTTTTGGAATTAATTGAGAAACTTAACAGTAACAAGTCACCAGGACCAGATGGCATTCACCCAAGAGTTCTGAAGGAACTCAAATGTGAAATTGCGGAACTATTAACTATGGTTTGTAACCTGACCTTTAAATCAGCTATTGTACCCAATGATTGGAAGATAGCTAATGTAACGCCAATATTTAAGAAGGGCTCTAGAGGTGATCCTGGCTATTACAGACTGGTAAGTCTAACATCAGTACCGGGCAAATTAGTTGAAACAATAGTAAAGAATAAAATTGTCAGACACATAGAAGAACATAAATTGTTGTGCAAAAGTCAACATGGTTTCTGTAAAGGGAGATCGTGTTTTACTAACCTATTAGAGTTCTTTGAGGGGGTCAACAAACATTTGGACAAGGGGGAACCAGTGGACATAGTGTACTTAGATTTCCAGAAAGCTCTTATGTAAATTAAGTTGTCATGGGATAAGAGGGAAGATCCTTTCATGGCTTGAGAACTGGTTAAAAGACAGGGAACAAAGGGTAGGAATAAATGGTAAATTTTCAGAATGGAGAGGGGTAACTAGTGGTGTTCCCCAAGGGTCAGTCCTAGGACCAATCCTATTCAACTTATTCATAAATGATCTGGAGAAAGGGGTAAACAGTGAGCCGGACTACCTGCACCATAAAGGAGCCTCTGCAGGGCCTAGAGGCAGAAGACACGGACCTGAGTGTTCAGACACTTCAGGCCCTGCCCTCCTTCCTTCAGGGGTAGATGAAGAACCCCAACAGGGGCCCAGTGCATTCCTGACCAAAAGACCTCTAGAATCGATGTCTGGAGGTTGGTCAGGAAACCCGGGGCCGGGACCAGGGTGTTGAGCCAGTACCAGAGCGTGGACAGGACTAGTTGGTTAAGCACCAGTGCTCTTCCTCGGAGGGAGAGACATCGGAATACCCTCGTCCATTTCCAGAGCCACTCTATCACCCCGCCTTCTAAATTTTGCCAGTTCTCCAGCGGAGAAGGGTGCATGGCAGAAAGGTAAATGCCTAGGTAGAGCAGTGGACCCAGATGGTCTGAAGCGCGGGTGGGAGGGAGTTCACCTGCCGCCAGTCCCCCACCGCCAAGCCAGAGCTCTTGACCCAGTTGACTCAGGCGGAGGAGGCTGCCGCATAGATGGGCTGGCAAGCCTCCACCCGTGCCAAGTCGCCCGGGTCCTGGATCACGAGGAGCACGTCATCGGCGTACGCCGACAGGACCAGCCGCAGCTCCGGCTCCCGCAGCACCAACCCTGTCAACCTTCTTTGGAGGAGATGGAGGAAGGGCTTGATCGCCAGAGCGTACAGCTGGCCCAAGAGGGGGAACCCCTGCCGTACTCCTCTCCTGAAGCTGACCGGTTCGGTCAGGGTCCAGTTGAGCCTAACCAGACACTCCGCGGAAGCGTACAGCACCAGGAGAAAACTCACAAACTGAGGTCCGAATCCAAATCCCTGCAGAGTGCCCAGGAGATACCCATGGTCCACTCTATCGAACGCCTTCTCCTGATCAAGGAGAACAACAGACCATCTCTGTGCCCGAGTTCCAAAAGGTCTCGGACTGGAAATAGGTTGTCAAAAATGCTGCAGCCCGGGACAGTGTAGGTCTGGTCTGGGTGGATCACATCCGCCATCACGGACCCTAGCCACAGCAAGATTGCTTTCCTTACGATTTTGTAGTCCGTGCTAAGGAGCGAGATGGGGCACTAATTTCGTAAATTGCAGAGGTCCTCCTTCTTTGGCAACAAGGCGAGCACCGCTCGCCTGCACGAAAGAGGGAGGACCCCGCCCTGCAAAGACTCAGCCCAGACAGTGGCTAGGTCTGGGCCAAGGATGTCCCAGAATGTGCGGTAGAACTCCACGGTCAGCCCGTCCATGCCCGGAGATTTATTGGTGGGCATGCGATGGAGGGCTTCCGAGAACTCGGCCAGGGTGAGAGGCAGCTCTAGTCTGTCTTGGTCGCCCACGCTGACCATGGGGAGTTCCTCCCAGAGCACCCTGCAAGCGCCAGGATTGGTCGGATCCGGGGAGAAAAGGCTTGTGTAGAAGTCGCGGGCCCTCCCAGACATCTCCACCGGACCCGTGAGCGGGGTGCCGTCTTCTGCTAGAAGGCAGATGACATGTTTCTTGGCCCCCCTCATTTTCTCCAGGGCATAGAAGAAACGAGAGCCACGATCCATCTCCCGAAGGAGGTGGATGCGGGATTGAACAAAGGCACCTCAGGCCCGATGGTCCTCGAGGGCCCGGAGCTCCTCCCGCTTCTCCCGGCACGCTCCGCAGAGGAACGGGTCCTTGGGGCTGTTGGCCAGATGCCTCTCCATCGCTAAGACCTCCCGTTCCAACTGCTCTATCGCTGCATTTCTCCGTCGGCTGGTGCCCCGGGTGTCACGGCAGAGGAGCTTGGCGCACACCTTCCCTAGATCCCACCATCGCCGCGCTGAGGGAAAGGCACGCCGCGGCTCTCACCAGGCCAGCCAAAACTCCTGGAAGGATGTCACGAAGCCCTCATCTTCCAACAGGCTGTTGTTAAAATGCCAATAGGCCGGCCCTGGCCTCTCTGCACTGAGGGAGGCTGTTATGGTGGCTAGATGATGGTCGGAAAATGGGGCTGGCCGAATGTTGGAGGAGTGGGCTTGTGAAAGATGGAAACGGGATAAATAAATACGGTCCAACCGAGAGTGGTGTGACCGATGGGCCTCCACCCAGACAAAGGTGAACGTGGAAGTGTCATCTGGGTGGTGGTCACGCCAGACGTCCACTAGGGAGTGATGTTCGACTATTCCTCGGAGAATGTTCACGGCAGCTGGGCTCAGCTCAGCCCCTGAGCAGTCCTGTTCCTCGAGGGTGGTGTTAAAGTCCCCTCCCAGAACTAGGCACTCGTGAGAATCTAGGGTGCCGAGGAAGTCAGACACCCGCCGATAGAATTGCGGCCGCTTCGGGCTCGTTGTCGGGGCATAGATGTTAACGAGGTTGACCACGAGCCCCTCCATACGGACTCGGAGATGCAGCAGGTGGCCCGGCACGGCCTCAGTGACCCCTAGCACCTCGGGCTGTAGGTTGGGGGAGAACAGGGTCGCCACTCCAGCTTGTCAAATCGTGAAGTGGCTAAAGTAGACCCCGTCCCCCCACTCCAGCCGCCAGCTGTCCTCGGCGGTCGGATCCGTATGGGTCTCCTGCAGGAAAATCACAGAGTACCCCCCTTCCCGAAGGTAAGAGAGCACCTGGGACCTGCGGAGAGCCATCCTACAGCCCCTGGTGTTCAAAGTTGCGATAATGAGAGGCGTCATGTGGAGGGCTGGGGGGGGTGGGGGTTCCTTGTTGGCAGGGATGTTCGCGGCCCCTGGCAGGTCACGCAACAATACGTGACCCATCCCGTAAATGAGTAAATCGTCACGGAAGCTGCAGGCCCGCCCGTAGGCCACAGCACCGTGCCTTCCTTTCCCTCTACCCTCCTTTATAAAGGTCCTTGTGGCCTGGAGGAGTTGGTCAAAGTCCCCCCACGGCTGGAGAGCCAGCTGTACCCTGATGGGGGAGCCATGGATGTCTTCTAAAAACTCTCGCAGTGCTTTTCGCAGCTCATGCGGGGGTGGGGTTGCGATTTCCCAGTTATTCCTTAGTGGGGCTCACTTCATCGGATGCATTCAGTGGAATGCATTCAGTGGATCTAATTAACCTCAGATTCATTAAGACATTTGATACGGTTCCACATGGGGAATTATTAGCTAAATTGGAAAAAATGGGGATCAATATGAAAATTGAAAGGTGAATAAGGAACTGGTTAAAGGGGAGACTACAATGGGTCATACTGAAAGGTGAACTGTCAGGCTGAAAGGAGGTTACTAGTGGAGTTCCTCAGGGACTGGTTTTGGGACCAATCTTATTTAATCTTTTTATTACTGACCTTGGCACAAAAAGTGGGAATGTGCTAATAAAGTTTGCAGATGATACAAAGCTGGGAGGTATTGCCAATACAGAGAAGGACAGGGATATCCTACAGGAAGATCTGGATGACCTTATAAACTGAAGTAATAGTAATAAGATGAAATTTAATAGTGAAAAGTGCAAGGTCATGCATTTAGGGATTAATAACAAGAATTTTTAACAAGAACTTGGAAGTAACAGAGGAGGAGAAGGACCTCGGAGTATTGGTTGATCACAGGATGACTATGAGCCGCCAATGTGAAATGGCCGTGAAAAAAGCTAATGCAGTCTTGGGATGCATCAGGTAAGGTATTTCCAGTTCTGGTCTTCCATGTGTAAGAAAGATGAATTCAAACTGGAACAGGTGCAGAGAAGGGCTACTAGGATGATCCAAGGAATGGAAAACCTGTCTTATGAAAGGAGACTCAAGGAGCTTGGCTTGTTTAGCCTAACCAAAAGAAGGCTGAGGGGAGATATGATTGCTCTCTGTAAATATATCAGAGGGATAAATACCATGGAGGGAGAAGAATTTTTAAGCTCAGTACCAATGTGGACACAAGAACAAATGGATATAAACTGGCTATCAGGAAGTTTAGACTTGAAATTAGATGAAGGTTTCTAACCATCAGGGGAGTGAAGTTCTGGAACAGCCTTCCAAGGGAAGCAGTGGGGGCAAAAGACATATCTGGCTTCAAGACTAAGTTTGATAAGTTTATGGAAGGGATGATATGATGGGATAGCCTAATTTTGGCAATTATTTGATCTTCAACTATTAGCAGTAGATATGCCCAATGGCCTCTGATGGGATGTTAGATGGGGTGGGATCTGAGTTACTACAGAGAATTCTTTCCTGGGTGTCTGGCTGGTGAGTCTTGCCCACATGCCCATATTTGGGGTCGGGAAGGAATTTTCCTCCAGGGCAGATTGGAAGAGGCCCTGGGGGTTTTTTGCCTTCCTCTGCAGCGTGGTGCATGGGCCACTTGCTGGAGGATTCTCTGCACCTTGAAGTCTTTAAACCATGATTTGAGGACTTCCATAGCTCAGACATAGGTCAGGGGTTTGTTACAGGAGTGGGTGGGTGAGATTCTGTGGCCTGTGTTGTGCAGGAGGTCAGACTAGATGATCATAATGGTCCCTTCTGACCTTAAAGTCTATGATTCTATGAAGCTACTTGGCATTGCTCCTGTGACACTATGCCCCATATTCTTCATAGAAATATTGTTATGATATTTGATATGATATATGATAGGAATATGGCATAACTAAGATATGTTTTATGCAAGATGGGTCATGTGAGGTATCATTGGAAAGGTTATGATATACTGACTATGATTATCCTATTTGAATGCATGTATCATTTCTTTATGTGAAGTTAGGAATATTGACTATGTAACAATTACAACTGTGTTTACACCTGGGGAATGCCCACCAGACAGAAAGCAATCAGCTTGGATGGGCCATTAGGGAGAACAATAGAACTCTGAAGATGCTAGTTGCCATTTTTGTTTTATTTGCTCAGTAATATGCTTTGATTTGTTTGCTATCCCTTATAATCACTTAATATCTACCTTTCGTAGTTAATAAACGTGTGTTTGTTTTCTCTAGACCAGTTTGTGCAATTCATAACTGGGGAGGCGGGGGGCGGGAAGGAACCAAAAAGCTGTGCATATCTTCCTCCACATTGAGGGTGGGAGCAAATTTCATGAGCTTATGCTGTACAGTTTTCTGTGCAGCGCAAGACAATACAATTTTGGGTTTACACTCCAGAGGGGGTGTGCACTTGAGTGCTGGGCAATTCCTGATCTGTCTCCCCACGCAGAGCTGATCTCAGTGTCTGTCTCTTTCTGCAGCTGGGTGTGGCAGCTCCCCACCTGCGTGTGTGCTGGAGGAGGCTTGGGGGTCTGGCTCAGCAAGGCAGTGTAAGGGAACCCAGACAGGAGGAACTGGCAGGCTCAGTGGTACCCCAGTACATTAGGTGGCACCCCGGAGTGGGTGGGGGCAACCTGTCACAGCTCCCAAGCAGCAAGCGGTGGATCCTGCTTCTTTAGGGAACAGTGACAGATTAACCAATGGGCTGATGGAGTCTGTTCCCAGAGTCCCTGGCCAATTGGGGGTGCCTGGAAAAATGGGCACCCCGCCCCCAGAAGACATCCTCTATGGGGTGGTGGAAGACTGGAGCCCTTGCAGAAGTGCCAGGTGGGTGGGGGAAGCCCCCGTACCCTGACCCTGCTCCCTGGGAGAAGTGCCAGGAGGTGGGAGCAGCTCTAGCGCCTGGACCCCAGCTGTGGCCCTGGGACTGGAGGAGCTCTGGCTCCCTGCCGTGGCCTCAGGGCTGGGGGAGCTCTCACTCCCCACTAAGGCTCAGTGTCCTGACAGGGGGAGTGGGGACAGAGCTTTTCTGGTCTTGGGGCCAGTGGGGTGAGGCAGAAACAAGTAAACAGGTTGCAGGGATGCAGGGGGGGGGGCAGAATGGGGTGGGACCCTGGGTGGAGCAGGGTGAGGCCACGGGGGAAGGGGCAGAATGATGTGAGGTCATGGGCGGGCCATAGGTGGAAGAGCGAGGAATGGGGGTGGGACCTCAGGCTGAAGGGGTGGGGAGGGACCCCCCACTTGCTCTGGCCCAGGGCCCCAAGAAAACTTAAAATGCCACTGGTGGGGAATCCCAGGAGAACAGAGGCTGCAGGGAGGAGGCAGGGGGAAGCAGGAAGCCTTATAAAGCCCTGTAGTGAAGAAAGGTTTAAGTATTGAAAGGAGGTCACCTCAGAGGCTAAATGTTAGGGACTGGACAAGCTGCCTTCCTGTGGCTAGTGTGACACAGTTGTGGGCTGCCACAGCACCTCGGCTTTGCTGAGCAGCTCCGGGCTCCCTGCGTGGAGCCATGCCCAGCATGTGAAATCGTGGGAAATGCAATTGAGTTATGGGGCACCATGGTGTTTGGCTGCTGTTGGCGGACAGACAGATTGGGGTGCTAAGGCCTTTTCCATATTGCAAGGGGGAGCCGAGGAGCTGGTTTCCATGTGTCAAGAGCTGGGTGTCACTTGAAGGGAGAGAAACTTTCCCCTCAATTCCCAGGATGAGGAAATCCACAAATCCCTTCTGCGGAGAGGGCTGAGCCTAACTCTTTCCCCTGCAATGAGAGGAGGGCTAGCGCTGTCGGTAATTCCCTGCCAGTGGAGTCTGTGCCTGGCCGGGCGGCGTCAGTAGGTCAGGAATTCCGTGGAGGAGGCTCATCACTGAAGCAGCAGGAAGGCAAATAGAGACAAAGCAGCTGAAACAATATTTGCTTTTTGTTGCCTGGTCTCGACACTGATTTAACCTCCTGGAGGGTCCGTCTGCTTATGCTCTGCCAGCTACGTGTTCCCAGCACAGAACCACAATGCAGAGCAATCCTGACACAGCTCTTCACCCACAAGCGTGGGTTATAAAATCGCATCAGCCCCTTATGTTAAAAACACATGCGATCGGCTTAGAGTCTGGGAGATGTTTTTAGAGAAGTCACCTGTTTTACGTTGCTTTTACTTGCCTGCTCCCTTCTGACTCCTTGGATCTCACTTGGCTCACATTTTCCTGCTTTAATCCACAAGCAGCAGGGCTCCTTTTTTTTTCTTTTAATGAAAGCTGAAATTCATAGATTCATAGATTCATAGATATTTAGGTCAGAAGGGACCATTATGATCATCTAGTCCGACCTCCTGCACAACGCAGGCCACAGAATTTCACCCACCACTCCTAAAAAAGACCTCACACCTATATCTGTGCTATTGAAGTCCTCAAATTGTAGTTTGAAGACCTCAAGGAGCAGAGAATCCTCCAGCAAGTGACCCGTGCCCCATGCTACAGAGGAAGGCGAAAAACCTCCAGGGCCTCTTCCAATCTGCCCTGGAGGAAAATTCCTTCCCGACCCCAAATATGGCGATCAGCTAAACCCTGAGCATATGGGCAAGATTCATCAGCCAGATACATCTTCTCCAGTGTTCACAGGACTCCAGCAGCCAGGGGCTTTAAGAAAAACACTTGTGATAAAATCTCACTTCCGTATCTGAAGGAAAATCTGATTTGGAGAAAAAGGCTGATTTAGCAGAACAGAATATTGAAGAAACTCGGGTAAAGCTAGCTGATTTCGAAGTATGGAAGCAGTGCCCTAGACTCTTGCTGGAACCCGAATTAGTGAGAATTCGAGAGAACCCACAGGGAATTAGAACTACTGGGAAATGTGACCACCGTGTTCTTGCAGAATGATGCAAGAGAGAGTCTACCACCTCCCCCGCCCCGTGCGCAATCATAATTTGTAGTGAAAGCCTTTCCCCCTACATTACATCAGTGAATGAAATAACAAGTGTAAGCAGTGTCAGGATGAGCTCCACCCTGACATCTGGTGGTGAGGTGTGGCAAGTTGTGGAAAAGAACTTCAGGGGCCGATCTCATTTGCATAGGCACACCCACCACGCCTAGAATGAGACCATAGCTGCCCAAATGGTCACTTTGGCTGCTGTGGGACCCCCAGTGTCTCTGTTATTGGGGCAGGAAGAATAAATTGCTATTACCCTGATTATGGGAACTGTGCTTGGAACTGTACGTGGCCTTTTGTTATGATGGAGGGATTCACCATCAACTAAGTAGCACTCGCTAGGCAAGGGTCATGGGTTCCAAAACTGTGTGAATGGAGAGAGGCTGGGGACAAGTATTAATACTTGGTGGCATGGGCCCCTTGGTGAGGGCCTTACATGCTGATTGCACTTCCTCCTCTCTCCACTGTGGAATATCAGAGCTAATTTTGATTTCATTAGAAGTCTAGTTATAGGCTGCTGAGCTCACTTTGGGCTGACAGTGCACCAGCACTGGGGCTCCCCTACTATAAGCTGAATTCACCTAAGAGCTGAAATCACTGAGTGTTGTGTTAAGTAGTGGGGGAGCCTGAAGATATATTGTGGAGCAGTTTGCGGGACGGCTGGTGAAGCAGTTCGACGCGGAGCAGTGTGTGGATGGCAGGAGCTGCTTGTGGGCCGTGGAGCTGAGTGAAGGAGTTTGTGGGGCGGCTGGCGGAGCGGAGCGCAGCTGAGCGAAGGAGTTCGTGGGGCGGCTGGCGGAGCGGAGCGCAGCTGAGCGAAGGAGTTCGTGGGGCGGCTGGCGGAGCGGAGCGCCGCTATGGAGCTATGGGGCGGTCAGCTTCAGATCACGTAAGGTGCCTCTTACCCCTGTCCCATTTCCACCCAGATTGGGAGGTAAAGCTCCACCGATAAACTTTCGAACTCTGGGGCTGCCCTGACCAGGGACAGAGACTTTTGGGGCATTGGACTTTTGGGACTTTGGGTGATTTGGGGTTGCTGGACTCAAGAACCAAAGGGAAAAGGGCATGCCCCAATTTGCCTGGGGTGGGGTTGTTTTTGCTCATGGGTTGTGTTATGAATCCTGTTGGTGGTGTTTCCCCAACATAATGCCACATTGTTTCTCTCTGTTATTAAAAGACTTTTGCTACACTCAGACTCTGTGCTTGCGAGAGGGGAAGTATTGCCTCTTGGAGGCGCCCAGCGGGGGTGGTATATATTGGTCCCAGGTCACTGGGTGGGGGCTCGAGCCGGTTTGCATTGTGTTATTGGAATGGAACCCCTAGATATTGAACCCGGCCCTTGTTGCTGCCAACTCTGACGGGCAGAAGGGTTACATTTTTGGGGGCTCGTCCGGGATCGCCTGGGTCAGTACCCCTCGCAAGCACCTGTTGAGTGATCCACTACATTGGGAAACAATTTATATTTTTTTTGTTTGTGCTTATATTTTGAGGAAATTACTGTTTGTATAATGGCTAATATGTCAGGTTTGTTGGGCCCTGGCTCAGCAGCTTCTAGCTCAGAGGCTGCAGCCTCGGCTGATGATTGGACAAAAGCTCTGGGGCAAATATTGGAAAAGGTTGTGCTTCCCCATGCTGAGTCAGACTCTTGTCGTAAGTTAAGATTATTTGCTGGGGAGGAGGAGTTTGAACCCTGGTTAGAGCATACCACTGAAATGCTGCAAGAGTGGGCCGTACCAGATGCAGAAAAGCGAAGATGCCTTATAGAGAGCCTTGGCGGCCCAGCATTAGATGTGATTCGCACCCTGAAGCTCATTGACCCTGGGGTCAGTGTGAAGGACTGCCTAGAGGCCCTTGAACACAACTTTGGGAGCGTAGAGGGCCCTGAAGACAGCTACTGTAAGTTCCTTAATTCCCGACAACAAAAGGGCGAGAAGGCTTCAGCCTACATACAGAGACTGGAGAGACTGCTTCAGAGAGCTATCATGAGGGGAGCAGTGACTGCTGAGCAGATGGATCAGACCAGACTGGCTCAAATTGTAAGAGGAACTCAGTATCAGAACCCGATTCTACTTCATCTCCGGCTAAGAGAACGACGGGAACATCCCCCAAGTTACTCCCAGCTGATAAAAGAGGTCCGAGAGGAGGAAGAAAGGCAGGCTGCCAGTGAGTTTTGGGAAGCCCAAACCTCGGAGCCAGCCAGCACAACACCACTGCAAATGGCCAGTGTACTGATGGTGAATCCCTCCATCATAACAAAAGGCCACGTACAGTTCCAAGCACAGTTCCCATAATCAGGGTAATAGCAATTTATTCTTCCTGCCCCAATAACAGAGACACTGGGGATCCCACAGCAGCCAAAGTGACCATTTGGGCAGCTATGGTCTCATTCTAGGCGTGGTGGGTGTGCCTATGCAAATGAGATCGGCCCCTGAAGTTCTTTTCCACAACTTGCCACACCTCACCACCAGATGTCAGGGTGGAGCTCATCCTGACACTGCTTACACAAGGAAAGATTTCTTAAATAAACAAAATCCATGTACTTCGGCCATTTTGAAAAGTGTGCAAGCTCCAGGTAAGCGGCTTTTGCTTCTCAGTGTGGAATTTTGCTCTTTTGGGTTTAAAACTTTGGTTTTGTTCCCATCAAAGCTAGTGACAATGGTAACTTTATCTGTGAGGATCCCAAGCCTTTCCCCCTGCACACTAACGCTCAAAGCAAGCAGTAAATCAGGCCCTAGAGATGATGTAGCTGTTTCATTCCCTCCTTGACTATATTTTCTATTTGTAGCATTTGCTGTCTTCTGGTACTGACATACATGTCAGGAGTCACTGGTTTCAGAGTAGCAGCCATGTTAGTCTGTATCCGTAAAAAGAACAGGAGGACTTGTGGCACCTTAGAGACTAACAGATTTATTTGAGCATAAAGAAAAGGAGTACTTGTGGCACCTTAGAGACTAACCAATTTATTTGAGCATGAGCTTTCGTGAGCTGCAGCTCACTTCATCGGATGCATACCGTGGAAACTGCAGCAGACTTTATATACACACAGAGAACATGAAACAATACCTCCTCCCACCCCACTGTCCTGCTGGTAATAGCTTATCTAAAGTGATCATCAAGTTGGGCCATTTCCAGCACAAATCCAGGTTCTCTCACCCCCTCACCCCCCTACAAAAACACACACACACAAACTCACTCTCCTGCTGGTAATAGCCCATCCAAAGTGACAACTCTCTACACAATGTGCATGATAATCAAGTTGGGCCATTTCCTGCACAAATCCAGGTTCTCTCACCCCCTTCCAAAAAACACACACACAAACTCACTCTCCTGCTGGTAATAGCTCATCCAAAGTGACCACTCTCCCTACAATGTGCATGGTAATCAAGGTGGGCCATGTCCAGCACAAATCCAGGCTTTCTGTGGTCACTTTGGATGAGCTATTACCAGCAGGATAGTGAGTTTGTGTGTGTGTGTTTTTGGAGGGGGGTGAGGGGGTGAGAGAACCTGGATTTGTGCTGGAAATGGCCCAACTTGATGATCACTTTAGATAAGCTATTACCAGCAGGACAGTGGGGTGGGAGGAGGTATTGTTTCATGTTCTCTGTGTGTATATAAAGTCTGCTGCAGTTTCCACGGTATGCATCCGATGAAGTGAGCTGTAGCTCACGAAAGCTCATGCTCAAATAAATTGGTTAGTCTCTAAGGTGCCACAAGTCCTCCTTTTCTTTTTGTGAATACAGACTAACACGGCTGTTACTCTGAAACCTGTCATTTGAACATAAGCTTTCGTGAGCACTGAGTCACTGGGGCTCTCTGGCTAATCTGTAGTAAGTGTTTTAGATCAAGAACTTCATTCCCATGTTTTTCCCACAAACTGTGATTATTTTTCATTTTATTGTACCCCAAGTTATCCTGAGGGTTGAAGCTTTTGATTACTATTTGTTAGTATGTTCATAAGTCTGTAGTTTTATTTGCAATATAGAAACAATTCATACCCAGCTAGTGGTTGGAATATTATTTAATGTTATTATTATTAAATAGTTATGACCCTTTCCTTGGGGTGTTTTTTCCCTATACACTGTTAATGTCACCTATAATCCCAGGAAAAAGAACAGGAGTACATGTGGCACCTTAGAGACTAACAAATTGATTTGAGCATAAGCTTGCGTGGGCGACAGCCCACTTCATCGGATGCATAGAATGGAACATATATATAGATAGACATACAAACATAAAGAGAATATGAAAAGGTGGAGTAAGAGGCTAATTAATTAAGATGAGCTATTATCATCAAGAGAAAAAAAACGTTTGTAGTGATAATGAAGATGGCCCATTTAGACAGTTGACAAGAAGGTGTGAGGATACTTAACATAGGGATATAGATTCAATATGTGTAATGACCCAGCCACTCCCAGTCTCTATTCAAACCCAAGTTAATGGTATCTAGTTTGCATATTAATTCAAGCTCAGCAGTTTCTCACTGGAGTCTGTTTTTGTAGCTTTTCTGTTGCAAAATTGCCACCCTTAAATCTGTTACTGAGTGGCCAGAGAGACTGAAGTGTTCTCCTACCGGTTTTTGAATGTTATGATTCCTGATGTCAAATTTGTGTCCATTTATTCTTTTGCGTAGAGACTGTCCGGTTTGGCCAATGTACATGGCAGAGGGGAATTGCTGGCCCATGATGGCATATATCACATTGGTGGATGTGCAGGTGAATGAGCCTCTGATAGTGTGGCTGATGTTATTAGGCCCTGTGATGGTGTCACTTGAATAAAGATGTGGACACAGTTGGCATCGGGCTGTGTTGCAAGGATAGGTTCCTTGGTTAGTGGTTCTGTTGTGTGGTGTGTGGTTGCTGGAGAGTATTTGCTTCAGGGTGGGGGGCTGTCTGTAAGCGAGGACTGGTCTGTCTCCCAAGATCTATGAGAGTGAGGGACCATTTTTCAGGATAGGTTGTAGATCTTTGATGATGCATTGGAGATGTTTTAGTTGGGGGCTGAAGGTGATGGCTAATGGCGTTCTGTTATTTTCTTTGTTGGGCCTGTCCTGTAGTAGGTAACTTCTGGGTATTCTTCTGGCTCTGTCAATCTGTTTTTTCACTTCAGCAGGTGGGTATTGCAGTTTTAAGAATGTTTGATAGAGATCTTGTAGGTGTTTGTCTGAGGGATTGGGCTTGGATAGAGACTGGGAGTGGCTTGCTCATTACACATATTGAATCTATTTCCCTATGTTAAGTATCCTCACACCTTCTTGTCAACTGTCTAAATGGACCATCTTGATTATCACTGCAAAAGTTTTTTTCTCCTGCTGATAATAGCTCATCTTAATTAATTAGCCTCTTACTTCACCTTTCATGTTCTCTGTATGTATGTATATATATATATATATATATATATATATACACCTTCTTACTATATGTTCCATTCTATGCACCCAATGAAGTGGGCAGTAGCCCACAAAAGCTTATGCTCAAATAAATTGATTAGTCTCTAAGATGCCACACGTACTCCTGTTCTTTCTGCGGATACAGACTAGCACGGCCGCTACTCTGAAACCTATAATCCCAGGGACTCTCCTCAGTTTATTTCTAGCCCACAGAGTGACATCCTGGCCCCACTGAAGTCAGTGGCAAAATTCCCATTGATTTCAGTGGTTCCAAGATTTCTCCCCTCCTTCTTAAAACACTGTTTTCTTCCGAGGGTATAATTTTGTGATATACCTGCTCTCAGATCTGGACTGTGTGTATGTCAGGAGGGTGATGATCAGTCCTGAGCCAGGACAGTGATCAAACATGAGAGATTCATCCTGGAAAACATAATACATGAGAAAGGAAATTGCAGGGATGGAGAACAAATGTTTCCTTGTAAAGTGACCTTTATTCTCCTGATTATAGTTCAGCTTTTTGATGTTCAATCCCCTGATCCGAGCATTTTGGGTAAGGCGCTCTGAGCATTAAGAGCTGAAGTAAAATTCGGACTGGCTCACAGTATGTGTGTGGGGGGGGGGGACGGGGGACGACAGGGGCGGGGACGCATTTCTTGGAGCTCCTGTGACGCTGGCAGGCCAGGCACCAGCTCATGCCATGATCCCCATGTCTCCGCTGGACACTGACAGATACAGAGCTGGAATCTAATATTGATAAAATAGGTATTAGAATTATATGAATGTGTTTAGTTTTAGACTCAATTGAATGTTTGTGAGTTGCTGCCAGCATTAATCTCATTTGTAACATATTGAAAGATAATATGTGAGTGGCTGTAGTGTGAGCCTCTGTGACTGTAAATCACCAGACAGGAGAGAGGCATTAACTAGTGTAAAGCGCTGCTCTTCTACAGAAATGTGTACACCCTTCCTAAAAGAGGAGACCCCTCCATACCAAACAGATTCTGGTTGGATCTTACACCTGGAAACTCCCCACATCTGGATTGAGGAATCATCAACAAAAGGACTAAAGACTCTTACAGTTGTTCTGCTCTCCTCCCCATGAAGATGAGTCATGCAAGTGGACTCCCCCCATCAGCTGAGTTTGCAACTCAGAGCACATGGCAGGAGGGGGATAAAACCCACAAATAAAAAGAACTAGATATATCTATGCAGCTTGAACTCTGGGCAGCGGAGAGAGGGGGCGCAGGGTTTCTAGGCATAAGCAAGATATCCCCAGCTGCTTAGCCTGGGTTAGCCCTAAAGAACATATAGAGCTTGCTGATGATAGAAGCCTCTATTACCTTTTGAAACTTAAGACTGTAACTCATTCACGTGTCTGTTTGCTTGTTTTAACCTTGTAAATAACTCTCAAATTTCCTTTCCCTGTTTAATAAATCTTCATATAATTTATGATAGGATTGGCAACAAGCATTGTCCTTGGTGTGAGACCTAAAGTTAAGGAGCTGTGCAAAGGCTCCTTGATCTCAGGCAGATGGGGTCTTAATGATTTCTCCACTCTGCATTCCTCAGGGCTCCCTGGTCTCCGACGGCGTTTCAGAGGCAGATTCACTCTCAGGTGCTGAGCCCACAATCCCTCCTCTTGGCTCATGGTCTCTTCTCCCTTGTTGCTGTGGTCTGGTCTTCATTGTTCCCATCGCTGGAGATAAGATACTCCCCACAGGAATGGTTCCAGCTGTTGGTGGTTGTGTGCACTCTGGAATCTGCCCCTAATTCAGGGTCTTTCCTTCAGAGTGCTCGCTCTCCAGACAGGCACACAGGCGACACGCACTGCCCAGCTGTGGTGCCCATGTCATATCTGTCCTGGGGATAAACAGAGGACTTCATTCTCCAGCAACCTGTCACGCTGGTAAACGTCCTTAGGCACTGTGCAGGGGATTCGGCAGATTCCATTTTGAAATCTAGAGAAAGGATTCTAATGCAGGCGATTCAGGGAGACTCAGAGTCCTTGCAAGTTTCAAAGTTTGGGGAAGTGATCCACAAAATATCTCCTTGGATAACTAAACTTTAAATCAGAGCCCAGTTGAGCCAGGAAAGTCTCATCTCATCTTCAGACTCACTTGGGCACTGACTCCTACGCTGCAACATCGGAAAGCATAGATCATTGCTGGGCATGGAGCGTCCAGTTCTCCCAGGGATGGACTCATCCTTAGGCAGGGAGCCTCATGCTGCCCTGCAGCGCTTTTGCTGTTCTTGGGAAACAGAAAGAGAAAAACAGGATTTCTGAGTAAGCTGACCCCGTTTCTGACAGAGAGAATTGTACCTGGGGAAGAAAGGCAAGTCCTGTGTGCAAGGGACTCTACAAACCCAACAGAGACCTGCAGCAGCATTATAAAAAAAGCTCTGGGTCCCTGTCCACAAAATGACCATTGCTGAGAGGAGTGAAGCAGGGCCTGCACTAGGAGTGTGATGTCTTGGGCAGGAATACACACACCAACATGGACATGACTTGATTCACACCATTGCCCTGGGTAACTTCAGACTATGATGTCCAGGCCCCTAGTGCTTGCACAGAGCCAGGGTCATCTTTAGCTCTTTGCTGCAATAGGCCTCAGTTTTGTATCTATCTCTTTGAAACCCAGCTACACAGAGGGGCTGAGGCTGAGGGTGGGGAGTTCTGGATGTAAAGGAGTGAATGCCAATTGCCAAAGAAGAGAGGCGGAGCTGGGGCAGTTGGTCAATGCAATGGACTGTCCATGTGTATTTTAGCACCACTGCACTCTGCTGGCTGGAACACGTCAGGCCTGGAGGCTGTTTGCTTGTCCTTCCTCTCTAGGGGCTAGAGGGCTAAAGAGCGGATATAAGCACTGCTACTAAGTGAGCTGTAGCTCACGAAAGCTCATGCTCAAATAAATTGGTTAGTCTCTAAGGTGCCACAATTACTCCTTTTCTTTTTGCGAATACAGACTAACACGGCTGTTACTCTGAATACTGAGAACTAAAGGGGATCCTCCCTGGGTACAGGCACTGGTGGCCCTGTGGGGAGTTTCACTTTGTTTTCTGAGCTGGAGGTTGTGAATGCATTTTTGTGAGGCCTCATCTACAGTCTTTGTTTACCTGGGTCTCTGCGTAAGCTTGTGTCATTAGGGTTGCATTTGTTCACACACTGCAACCAACTTGGAGCCTAAGCAGCTGTTATTTTAGATGGAGAAAAAGAAAACAAGAAAGATCAAAAGTAAAATCTTGATGAAAAGTGTGTGTCTGCCCTGTGACCCTTCACACCAGGCTGAACACAACTGTCAGAATGCCAGATGTGCTCCTCTCAAATTCAGACGCCAAAAGGATTGGCCAGCTTTTCACAGGAGCCCAACGTGTTGGGTGCTGAGGTCGATTGAAAACCTGGCCCCAAATGGCTGCCAGTCTCAGCAGAAAACAGAGACTGTAGAGATCTAAAGATCCAGTCCAGAAATAGAGTCATAAAAGCTGCGTATCGAAATACATCCCAATAAACATTTGCGATGTGCTCGAATATCCCTCACCTGGCTCAGCTGGGTCATTCACCCAAGAGCCGCAAAGCTGTAACTTACCAAAGAAAATATATGTCACCTTTATAGCCTTTTAGTACAATATTGTAAAGTAAGCAAGAGCCTAAAAATTTGTCAGTCTCTGCTTTTCACACTTCTCGTGCTACTCGGAGGCTGGGGCTGATGGAGGGGAGGGGAGCCCGGTTTGTTCACACCTGGATTCTGTTTTGGGTGGGCTTGGGGATTATAGTCAACTCAGACAAAATGCTGATAAGTACTCACTAGAGACCAAACCTGCCTGGGTAGAAAGGTGGACTAGGTGACTGGAGATGAAGATGTAGGAGTCATATCAAGCTCCTCCCTGCTTCATGTGGCTCGTTGTAGACCATACAGGGTCCATTGTTTCTCTCTTCAAGCCAGGAAGTAGGAATGGCGTTGAGGCTGCTTCATCACTGAACAGAGAGAATAATGGGCTGTGGGAGAGGCTAACGCAGCCCAGCCATGTGGAGACTGGTGCTGTAACTGATGTTTTGTTTCCAGGTAGCTCAGGGCAGGGACATGGGAGCAGATGGTGTGGGGCATTCATCGTTAGGACACACAGAGTCCCACCTTGCACAGAACACTCATTGCTTCTGAGCCAAGCACAGTTCTCCAAGCAGCTTATTCCAATGGGAGGAAAGGGAAAGGGAAAACGGAACAGGTTCAAATCATCAGTTCTCCATGAGTGATTCTTTTGGTATGAATCTCCTGGGTGGTTCAGCCAATCCCTGGCTGTGCGCCACGTGAAGGGAGTAACTTTTCTCTGTGAGATCAGGACTCCCACAGCGAGTCACAGATATTAAGGCCCAAAGGGATGCCCTGTATAACACAGGCCATGGGTTTCAATCTTCTCTCTCTCCCACCCCTCCTACTCCTCAAACACTGGCTTCTCTATCCCCCTTCACACAGTTGTTGCCACCCAGCGGCTCTTGACAGAGACAACCAGTACCTCGGGATGGGGGCGGGAGAGGAGACAGAGTGAGGGCAGCAGCTTCAGTGGATGTTATTGAGCATGCTCAGTCCATCTGATGTACCATTTTGTTATGACAAAATCATGACAATCATTTTGTTACCCCCTGCCTCCAGCATGAGAGAGACTTGCTTGTGCTTAACTGGATGTCAGCTCCATGACAGCAAGTGTCTGTGAGTTACCCGAGCAGTCTCCTCGGAGCTCAGCCAGCCCTTACTTTGCCTTTCATGTTAGCAATAGGTGCACCCCAGCCCCCCAGCCTATTTGGAGCATTCCCCTGTAATGTCCGGCCCCGTATTCACTGAACAATCACAGAAATACCAGGTCTGCTGTCCCCCAGGGAACAGTGCACACACCACTTGCATGAGTTAACTCGGGTTCAGCACCTGGTTTAATATCACAGCACTGAGATATATTTATTGTGAAAACATTGACAAGTTTAGGATCAAAGATTCAAGAGATAGTGAGAAAAGATAATGGCTACATATAAAGCAAAATCATAACACTTTCTAGAGATTAAACTTAACAGCCCTCCTGTCTGAAGAAATTTACTTACCCCCAACGTCCTCTGCTATATTTTCAACCAAAGTTGGTTGAAACCCATTTTCATGAATGTAAACGCACTTCTGTTTACTTCCTAGGTGCAGGATATGGGGTATCCTCTTTGCCTTCTCCTTCTATCCCTGAAGGTCATTGTCTGTACTCAATGGCAGGACACACTTGTTTTCCTATGTGCTGCTGCCCTGTTGACTTCACATCCCTTTGATAATTTCATCAAGTGAGTATCAGTTGTGTTAGCTACAATGCTTAATTTGTATTCTACAGAGAGACAGGTTGTGTCGGACAGAAAACCTGTTTCTCTACCTCTGCTGTGATAAAGAGTGTACATACATAATGCCTTACATAATAGCTATACATACATTTCACACCAATATTAACCACCAGCATGACCCTGGCTTTCACTGAAGACCTCACACAACAGTCTTTGGTGAACCAAAATGTTCTTTCCAGAATCAGGATATTCTTGTAACACCATTGCCAGTTGGCACTGAGGGGTTCATGGGTCACAGTTTATGACTGTCTCTCTTCCTTCCTCACAACCCATTTCCTGTCTCCTGTATGCTCAGCAGCAGGCTAATTAGAGGGTTTCTTCCTATGTTTTCCCCTTCACATTGAATTTTTCTGATATTATCTCACGCTGGCTGAGGAGATGCTGATGAGTCTGAAGCCCGGTGTCTCCACTTGTCCAACAGAGGGAAGAGGGAAGCTACACTGCTTTGGCTGGTGCTTTCCTGAAAGCTGGCTCTTTGCACACATGTTCCATGTGGCTGCATCACAACCCCAGGAGTTAACAGCTGCCTCAGCAACACAGCCACACCTTTTACACTCTCCTACTCCTGTTGTGTTTCTCTCTCCTGGACCTGCAATGGCAGCCTGGATTCCTCAGGAGCTAGCACACTGCTGGGGGCACCTTTGGCTAAACCAGTGATTCAGTAGCACACTCTGGGTGAAGGGGAGACCCCCTACGCCCGTCCTGTCCTGCAGGTTCCACTCCCACAGGAGCCATGGCTCCTCCTTGCTCATCCAGTCAGTCCATTGTATCATGGATGCCACTTGGCCAGTCTGCCTGGGCAGAGAACCCACTCAAATCCCTGCCCAGCCTTCCAGCCCAGGACAGCCTTCACCCTTTTGAAATACCACGGCAACAATGATTCCAACTGTAATTGCAACCCACACCAGGCTGCACTGGTTGATGGCACTCTGCAGGGCTGTGAGTGAGGAGGGAGATCTGGAGAGCCTCATACTACCTGCTTATGAAGGTGGGAACATGGAGAGCCACCCAAGAGCCACCTTTCCCCTGAGACCTGCCAAAGGAGAACTTGGCCAGAAAGATGGTTGCTGCAGCCACGCAGGACCTAAAGTGTGGGGAGAACCAAGAGAGGAAGATGTGGAGGCTCCTCAGGGCTTGTGAGAGGAGCTGGGGAAAAGAGAGAGTCTGGAAAGTGCTTGTGAAGTCAGGGTCTCATTTCAGCAGAGCCCAGTGACACTCAGCCAAGGAGGCAAGTTAGACCACAGGAGCTGGGTGTGAAGCCCATGGCTTGGTCAATTGGCATTTGCAATTCCCTCCTGAGACCATACAGCTATGAAAGTTCCTGCCTTTTGCTCCTGGTCTGGCTGTCCTGGAGATGATTTGATTTGGAGTCATCCTTTGTCACCCTTAATTAGTGTTCTTAGAAAAGCAGATCCTGAGGCGAGACTAGTCTGGAATTGTTCCATGTCCTTAACAAATTCCTCGAGGCTTGGCCCTCCTGCCTGCCTCCCTCCCACCCCCGCTATCTCTATGAGAGAGAGAAAGAGTGTGAGTGTGTGTGTGTGTGTTTGTTTTTTCACATATGAGCATTGGCTGCCCAGGATGAGAGCCAGGGAGAACTGCAGCACAGCTTGTGTATCTGGCCTGGCATTCATCCTGGTGACCATCCAGCACACATGCTTCAGGACTAAAGCCAACAGAAAGAAGCACAAGGGAGGCCACATCACCCATCCCTCCAACTACTGCATCTATAAATAACCATGTGCTACTTAGGAAAAGGGTCAACACACTCAGGTTACAGTCTGCTGAAATCTGCTCCTTGCCCAGTAGTTATACTTCTTATGTTTTCCCTTTCTCCAGCCGCATATGTCATCCTGAGCAGCACTCAACCGGCATCTAAATCCAACCAAAGTGGCTACCAATGGAACATCGCAGACATAAATCAGTCTCCCAGAGCTGTTTTCCATGACTGAAACTCTTCGTTTCTTCGCTTCGGAGACGTGGCGTCCCTCTGGCAGCACAGAAGCATCAGGTTACAGCAGTGGTGGGCAACCTGCAGCCCATCAAGATAATCTGATTGCAGGCCACGAGACATTTTGCTGACATTGACCATCTGCAGGCATGGCCCCCTGCAGCTCCCAGTGGCCACGGTTCACCATTCCCGGCCAATGGGAGCTGCGGGAAGTGTGTGTGGGGGGGGGGCTGTAGGGACGTGCTGACTGCCACTTTCTGCAGCTCCTATTGGCTGGGAATGGTGAAACGCGGCCACTGGGAGCTGCAGGAGGCCATGCCTGCAGACAGTCAACGTCAGCAAAAAGTCTCGTGGCCCATAATCAAATTACCCTCATGGGCTGCTGTCATAAATATAAAGGGAAGGGTAAACCCCTTTAAAACCCCTTCAAGTTGCAGTGGGGGAGGTTTAGATTGGATATTAGGAAAAACTTTTTCACTAAGAGGGTGGTGAAACACTGGAATGCGTTACCTAGGGAGGTGGTAGAATCTCCTTCCTTAGAGGTTTTTAAGGTCAGGCTTGACAAAGCCCTGGCTGGGATGATTTAACTGGGAATTGGTCCTGCTTTGAGCAGGGGGTTGGACTAGATGACCTTCTGGGGTCCCTTCCAACCCTGATATTCTATGATTCTATGATTCTATAAAATCCCTCCTGGCCAGAGGAAAAATCCTCTCACCTGTAAAGGGTTAAGAAGCTAAAGGTAACCTCGCTGGCACCTGACCAAAATGACCAACAAGGAGACAAGATACTTTCAAAAGCTGGGAGGAGGGAGAGAAACAAAGGATCTGTGTCTGTCGGTATGCTGCTTTTGCCGGGGATAGAACAGGAATGGAGTCTTAGAACTTTTAGTAAGTAATCTAGCTAGGTACATGTCAGATTATGATTTCTTTAAATGGCTGAGAAAAGAACAGAATGACTGAATAGAATGACTATTCCTGTCTGTGTGTCTTTTTTGTAACTTAAGGTTTTGACTAGAGGGATTCTCTGTGTTTTGAATCTAATTACCCTGTAAGGTATCTACCATCCTGATTTTACAGAGGTGATTCCTTTACTTCTATTTACTTCTATTTCTATTAAAAGTCTTCTTGTAAGAAAACTGAATGCTTTTTCATTGTTCTCAGATCCAAGGGTTTGGGTCTGTGGTCACGTATGCAAATTGGTGAGGATTTTTACCAAAACTTTCCCAGGAAGTGGGGTGCAAGGGTTGGGAGGATTTTGGGGGGAAAGAGGTGTCCAAACTACGTTTCCCAGTAAACCCAGTTAGAGTTTGGTGGTGGCAGTGGATATTCCGAGGGCAAAGGATAAAATTAATTTGTACCTTGAGGAAGTTTTAACCTAAGCTGATAAAAGTAAGCTTAGGAGGTTTTCATTCAGGTCCCCACATCTGTACCCTAGAGTTCAGAGTGGGGGAGGAACCTTGACAGCTGCAAGTTGCCCAACACTGGGTTACAGGCTTCAGGATCAGGTGAAAAGAGGCATGTGCCAGCATGATAATGAGAGATCCCAGCTTCAAGCCTCTATTCCTCCTAGTCAGCTACTTTATTGCACCACTGAGAGTTGTGGTTAGGAAGGCAGGATTGAAGGCTCCTCTCTTGACCCCACTCCCAGTGCTGCAGAAGGTTCATACAGTGGCCAGGCAAGGATGCTGGCTACATATGCTGAGGAGGTGGGTGATTGGCAGCCTATGGTGCTAGCACACGGGCATGGTGTGGCAAGAGCCCAAAATGTAGCAACTCCCGCTATTCCAGCCCTGGGCCCTCAGCCCTCCAGAGTCCATCAATCCTAAGCCACAGCATCCCTGCAATTCCAGTCCTGCCCCCTGCCCAGGTCCCAAGCATGCCCATCCAGAGCTTTGTCAATGCATTCCAGTCCTGTTGTGCAGTTCCCTCTGCTGCTCCAATCCTGAGCTCCCAAGCAGCTAAACTGTGACCTGCAGCACCCTTTGCAATGCCAGTATGCTCCAAACTGGACATGCAGCCTCACTGCTATTCCACTCCTGGTACTTGTCTGCACACATGCATGTGCAGCTCTCTGCCAATGCACCACAACAGCATCACTTCAGTGCTTGGGGATACTGCACCACTTTTAAAATTAAGGTCTAAAGTAATGTTATTATAACCTTTCTGCGAGTCGGAGTTGGCAGCAACAAGGGCTGAGTTCAGTATCCAGGGGTTTCTTTTCAACAATTCAACACAAAACTGGCTCAAGCCCCGACCCAGTGACCTGGGACAATTACACACCACCCCCTGAGCACCTCTAAGAGGCAATACTTCCCCTCTCGCAAGCAGAGCCCAAGTGTAGAAATGAAACTTTTAATAAAATGGGGGGAAGTAACTCGGCATTAATTTGGGAAAATACTGCAAACAGGGTCCATAAACATAAATCATGAGCAAAATACCCACCCCAAGTAAGTTAGGCAGTGTCCTTTTCCCTCAGGTTCTTAAGTCCAGCAACCAAAAGTCCCTTTAACATGCCCATCCCTTCACTGTCCCTTGCTGTCCTTGGTCAGTGCAGACCCAGAGTTCAGAGGTACATCTACAGAGTTCACCTTCCACCCTGGGGGGTGGGGGAAAGAAGGCACCTTACTCACTCGCCACTCCTCTTCACCAACCAACTGCCACGCCTCTCCACCAGGCTCCGCTCTCATCCTCTCTGCTGGCCACGCCTCTCAGCAGAACTCCATTCCAGTCTTGTCAGGCAGCTACCTTGCTAGCTAATTACCATACCTCTCCACTGGCCACCCTGCCTGCCAATCACCAATCTGCCAGGATATCATCAGGTCCCACCACTTAACACAGCTCTCAAGTATTTCAGCTGTTAGTGGGGAAAACTCACTACTAGTACATACTGGACAATCTCTTCCATCAGAGAAACTATCCTAAAGTAGGTCTAAGACTTAAACCTAGGCACCAGTGATTTCAGCTTTGCACTATCTAACAAGACTCTCAATTGAGTCTAAATTAGCTTCATTATTACAGTTAAAAGAGACCCAATCCATCTCTAACACCCTTACACAAAACCCACTAACCACAACACACTAGGCTTTGGAAACAGTGTCTCCTGCCTAGCGAGTGCCATTTAGTTCAGGGTGAGTCCCTCAATCAGGGTATGTGAAGCACAGTTCTGCTGCCCTTGATTCACACAACAAGGACCACAACCTTTTATTACCCCTGCCCCAATAACAAGGGGATTGGGGATCCAACATCTGCCAAAAGTGATCATTTGGGCAAGCATTCCCATGATGCTGAGCACCTAGGCAGGGTGGGTGTGCACATGCAAATGAGATCAGCTCCTGAAGGCCTCTTCCTCAGCTCATCACTAGATGTCAGCAGAGAGCTCATTCAGACCTGCTTACATTATTATTCTTGGGTCAGATATGCCTGCTCTGCATCCCGGTGCACAAATATGTTGCAGTCCTGAATGCAGATGCATCTTCCAAGGCAAAAATTAATCAGCACAAAGGGCCAAATCCTCCCACTTCCCCATATTCTCCACAGGATTCAGTCAAGGAAAAACTCTGGGGATCCTGAGTGGGAAAGCACTGCCCAAGTGGGGTGCCAAGGGAAGGAGAAGAGGTAGGAAGAAATAGGATGGGCCAGATAAACTTCAAACTATAGGGGTAGGTTTGGACATGTATAATCTGCTGGCAGAAGTTATGAGAGGGAAATAGAGATGGAACGAGTGGGGTGTGGGTTGCCAGGGAAGGGGCTGCAGACACCAGGAAGGATTTTAGAAGCTGGGAAATGCAGAGTTGCATTTTTAGAGCAACCACTCATGACAATGTGACCTGGAAAAGCTGTCCTGGAAACATGCGCTTCATGAGCCTCTTCTTCTCAGCTTCATGTCTCAGGGTTCTGCTATTCGTGCTGCTTTCAGCTTGGTCTGTGCTAGGAACATATGCCAGTATAACTATGCTGCTCAGGACTGTAAAAATCCACACCCCTGAGCTATCCTGACCTACCCCCTGGTGTAGACAGCGCTGCGTCGACAAGCGAGCGTCTCCTATTGACCCAGTTCCTGCCTCTCAGGGAGGTAGAGTACCTATGCCAATAGGAGATGTTCTCCCATAAGCATAGGTAGTGTCTTCATAGAATATCAGGGCTGGAAGAGACCTCAGGAGATCATCTAGTCCAAACCCCCGCACAAAGAAGGACCAATCCCCAATTTTTGCCCCAGATCCCTAAATGGCCCCCTCAAGGATTGAACTCACATCCCTGGGTTTAGCAGGCCAATGCTCAAACCACTGAGCTATCCCACTGACAGATCACTTGACCCCTTTTAGGTACAGAATATAAGAATCTCATTGCTACATACCAGGGACCCTCTTGCCTTCTGGTAGGGATGCTCTTAGGGTCCCCATGATTCCTGTGCTAGCTAAGGTTCCTCCAGGGCTCCTCCTGCAGCCTAGCTGTGGCCCCCATCCTGCACCCTGGTCCAATCCCTTTACCACAGGTTCGGGCTGTGCTCAGACCTTCTCCTCCCAGCTGCTGATGCAGCAACCAGAACATGGTCAGGTGTAAGCATGTATTCCTGCTCCTGTGCCAGCCCATTCCCTGCAACCAATCCTTCGTCCCTGCTCTGAGTGACATTCCTGCCCTCCAATGCTGAGGCTGACTGCTGACTGTCTGCAGTAAGTCAGAGATGGGATTTCCCCCCCAGTCCTCCAGGGTGGCTCCCCTTCCTGCCCACCCCCTCATCAGGCAGGTGCATGGGGAGAGGTAGAGCTGACCCGTCCCCTGTATGGCCACTCCACGCCAGTGTGACGTGTGCTCCTTGTGCCGCAGTGCCATAGTCTGGATCAGAGGCTGCCTCCTACAGTACCTTGCTCTAGCCCACAACCCTGGCTGGGACCCAGTGACGGCTCCTGCCCATTCCGGTTTGAGCAGAATGCTCTAGCTATTCCTTTCCTAAGGTACCCCCAGCCCACGCCCCAGTTCTGCCCCTGCCTGGGACTGAGTGCTCCCAGCAGGCATGGCAGGGCAGCTGGAGGCTGCAGGAAATTGTACACTGACCTTGGCTCTTCCAGTGGGCCACCCCCAAGCAATGATGTTCCAAGTGGCTGGGGATAATATTTTGCCACAGGCATGAAGCCTGCATCGGCACTCCCTCGCTCTCACGATGAGCATCTTCCCTTGTTACCCAATGAAGGTTTAGGATTAGCGTCTGCTGTGCACATTATTAAGGGACATTTTCATTTTCAATACAGCAGAGTGAGATATACTAAAAACCCTACGTAGGTGACATTAATGTAGAAAGAGAGTCAAATTCAACCATTTTATGAAGGTTTGACCTTGTTTTCATAACCATTCCCCAGACAGAAAATAAGCTTCCCTCTGCATCCCCCAGCAACAGGCCCTCCAATGGCACTGCTTGGAGGTAGCGTTAACAACTAATTCCTCCGGGCTTTCTCAAAGCTCTGCTCTAGGAATTGTCTTGGGGCCGGCCTCTGGCCTGCATTATACAGGAGATCAGGCTAGATGTTCACAATGGTCCCTTCTGACCTTGGAATCCCTGAATCTCTTTTCTGCCCTGCTTGGAGAGTTTGTCATGTCTCTCCTGCTGCTACCGCTTCGCCTAGTTGTTGTTGTTGTTGTTGTTTTTTGCCAGAGAGCAGATAGGCACTGGAGGGGGTCCTGAGAAGGCTGTTAACAAAGCAGAGCCCGTGTCTGTGGCTAGAGCAGGCTTGTGCCCCTCATTTTGCTGGTACCCCAACAATCACTCCAGATGAATCTGTTTGTCCTTCTGTCTCCTGAGTTTTGTTTACATTTCCCAGAGAAAATAGCACAGTGGGTTTCTCCAAGTAGGTGACAGCTTCCAGCTAGATCAGCTTAATGTTTCCCATGGCCCTTGTGGGCATCTTATCACAGTGGGCACAGGCAGCCCGGGGGAATCTGCCATGAGGGATCCCAGAAACTATCTGGAGCCTGCATTCCAAGCAAGGGGAAAAATTCATAGGGAGAGATCGCAGACCAAACTGGATGAACAAGCATCTCAAACAGGTGATTAAGAGAAAGCAGGAAGACTCCAAGGAATGGAAGATGGGATGGATCAGCAAGGAAAACTAAAGTGTAGGAAAAAAGTGAGACCTGCCAAAAGCCAAGCATAGTTGGATGTTGCCAAGGAAACTAAAACCAATAGTAAAAGGTTCTATAGCCACATAAATAAAAAGAAAACAAGGATAGAAGTGCAGCTGGCACCAGCCACTGTCAGAAGACAGGATACTGTCCTAACTGAACCATTGGTCTGACTCGGTATGGCCATTCTTATGTTCTTAAGTGGGACCGCTAAGGATTGAGGATGGGGGGGACATTAAAGATAATGTAGGTATGGCCCAACACCTAGACCACTACTTTGCTTCAGTTTTTAATAAGGGTAATGAGGAGTTTGGGGGCAATCACATGGTAGCTAATGGGAACAAGGTTATAGAAATAGAATTTACCACATCCGAGGTGGAAGCCAAACTCAGCATAATGGAGCCAAATTGTGGGGCCAGATAAACTCCATCCAACAGTATTAAAAGAACTGGCCACAGGAAATTGCAAGTCCAGTTGCAAGGATAGTTAATGAATCTGCAAACTTGGGGGATCGTAACCTATGACAGGAGAACTGGAAATATAGCACCCATATTGAAGAGGTGGGGGGGGGGCAGGAAGTGATACAGGAAACTACAGGCCCATTAGTTTTACTTCAGTTGTATGGAAGGTCATAGAACAAATTTTGAAAGAAAAAGTATTTAAGGATATAGAAGTAAACAGTAATTGGGATAAAATACAACATGGTTTTACAAAAGGTAGATGGTTGACCTGGTTGACCTGGCACAATCTTTGAGAAAATAACTGATTTTCTAGACAAAGGAAATGCAGTCGATCTAATCTACCTGGATGTCAGTAAGGCATTTGATACAGTTCCACATGGGAAATTATTAGTTAAATGGGAGAAGATGGGGATTAATAAAAGAATGTAAAGGTGGGTAGGGAACTGATTATAGGGGAAGCTCCAAAGGGTCATACAGAAAGGTGAACTGTCAGGTAGGTGGGAGGTTACTAGTGAAGTTCCTCAGGGACTGGTCTTGGGACCAGTCTTATTTAACCTTTCCATTAATGAGCTTGGCACAAAAAGTGGGAGTGTGCTAATAAAATTTGCAGATGACACAAAGTTGGAGGAATTGCCAATATGGAGGAGGAGCAAAATATTATACAAGAAAATCTGAACAACCTTGAAAACAGGAGTAACAGAAATGTGATGAAATTTAATAGCATAAAGTGCAAGGTCATGCACTTAGGGACTAACAAGAATTTTTGGTATAAGCTGGGGATGTATCAGTTGGAAGGAACAGAGGAGGAGAAAGACCTGAGTGTATTGGTTTATCGCATGATGACTATGAGCTGCCAGTGTGATGCAGCCATGAAAAAGTCTAATGCAATCCTAGGATGCATCAGGTGAGGTATTTCCGGTAGAGACAGGGAAGTGTTATTACCGTAATACAAGGCAATGGTGAGACCTCATCTGGAATACTGTGTGCAATCCTGGTCTTCCATGTTTAAAAAAGATGAATTCAAGATGGAACAGGTGCAGAGAAGGGCTACGAGGATGATCCGAGGAATTGAGATCCTACCTTACGAGAAAAGACTTAAGGAGGTTGGCTTGTTTAGCCTAACCAAATGAAGGCTGAGGGGAGATATGATTGCTCTCTAAAAATGCATCAGAGGGATAAACACCAAAAGGGAGAGCAGTCATTTAAGTAAAGGGCTAATACTGGTCCAAGAACAAATAGATATACACTGACCATCAACAGCTTTAGGCTTGAAATTAGACAAAGGTTTCTAATCATCAGAGGAGAGAAGTTCTGGAACAGCCTTCCAAGGGGAGCAGTGGGAGCAAAACAGAGTTTGCTAAGTTTATGGATGGGATGGTATGATGAGACTGCCTACAATGGCATATGGGCCATCTGCGACTGCTATTAGCAAATATCTCCTACAGCTAGTTGGGACACGAGATGGTGAGGGCTCTGAGGTACTACAGAGAATTCTTTCCCAGGCATCCAGCTGATGGGTCTCACCCACATGCTCAGCATCTAACTGACCACCATATTTGGTGTCAGGAAGAAATTTTCCACTGGGTCAGATTGGCAGGGACCCTGAGGAGTTTTCTTCTTCCTCTGCAGAGTGGGGCAGGGTTTGAACTAGACTGGTTTGAACTAGAGTAATGATGAATTCTCTGTACCTTTAAGTACCTTTTTAAAATCAAGATTTGAGGATTTCAGTAACTCAGGTATTAAGTTACTGGAGTATGTGCCAGTTACAGGAGTGGGTGGGTGAGGTTCTGTGGCCTGTGCTGAGCAGGTCAGACTAGATGATCATGATAGTCCCTTCTGGACTTAGAGTCTCTGAGTGTATGATGCTGTACTAAAATACAAAAATATTTGAAAACATCTGTTGTATTCACCTCTTCCACTAATTTTGTAATTGTATCCAAAGAAAGCAATCATATTTGTCTGGAAAGATTTCTTTGTTCTGAACTCATGCTATTTAGCTCTTAGGGTTTCATAGAATCATATAATCATAGAATATTAGGGTTGGAAGGGACCTCAGGAGGTCATCTAGTCCAACCCCCTGCTCAAAGCAGGACCAATCCCCAACTCAATCATCCCAGCCAGGGCTTCGTCAAGCCTGACCTTAAAAACTTCTAAGGAAGGAGATTCCACCACCTCCCTAGGGAACCCATTCCAGTGTTTCACCACCCTCCTAGTGAAAAAGTTTTTCCTAATATCCAACCTAAACCTCCCCCACTGCAACTTGAGACCATTACTTCTTGTTCTGTCATCTGCTACCAGTGAGAACAGTTTAGATCCATCCTCTTTGGAACCCCCTTTCAGGTAGTTGAAAGCAGCTATCAAATCCCCCCTCATTCTTCTCCTCCACACACGAAACAATCCCAGTTCCCTCAGCCTCTTCTCAGAAGTCATGTGTTCCAGTCCCCTAATCATTTTTGTTGCCCTCCGCTGGTCTCTTTCCAATTTTTACACATCCTTCTTGTAGTGTGGGGCCCAAAACTAGACACAGTACTCCAGATGTGGCCTCACCAATGTCGAATAGAGGGGAACGATCACGTCCCTCGATCTGCTGGCAATGCCCCTATTTATACATCCCAAAATGCCATTGGCCTTCTTGGCAACAAGGGCACACTGTTGACTCATATCCAGCTTCTCATCCACTGTAACCCCTAGGTCCTTTTCTGCAGAACTGCTACTGAGCCATTCGGTCCCGAGTCTGTAGCGGTGCATGGGATTCTTCCATCCTAAATGCAGGACTCTGCACTTGTCCTTGTTGAACCTCCTCAGATTTCTTTTGGCCCAATCCTCTAATTTGTCTAGGTCCCTCTGTATCCTATCCCTACCCCCCAGCGTATCTACCTCTCCTCCCAGTTTAGTGTCATCTGCAAACTTGCTGAGGGTGCAATCCTTACCATCCTCCAGATCATTAATGAAGATATTGAAAAAAACCGGCCCCAGGACCGACCCTTGGGGCACTCCACTTAACACCGGCTGCCAACTAGACATGGAGCCATCGATCACTACCCGTTTCATGATCTTCTAGAGCCAGGATTTTGAAAAATGGGCACGTACAGTTAAATCAAAATGACAGGTCTGTGACGGGGTGTGACTCACCACTCTGGCGCCTCCTGCTGGGGATTAGCTCTTCTCGCCAGTGCACCCTCTTCTGCTGGTGCCTTGCTGCCGTCTCTTCTGCTCTGGGGCCCACGTCTCCCAGGACTGTGGTGTCCTCTTCAGTGACGCAGCCCTGGCTTCCCCCCTTCCAGGGGCACTTCCCTCAGTGGCAGCTGCAGTCCAGAGTTCCACCATTTCCCAGCCCAGGGACCCTGAAGATGGCTGCCACTTGCAGCATCCCCTCCGACTCCTCTGTAGATCTCCCTGGGCAACTTCCCTGTCGCCCCATCACCTTCTTTGCCCTTATCTCAGGGCCTCAGCCTGCAGATCCCTGCAGCCTGCCCATAATTTCCTGGGGCCATAATTAGTATGGAATCAAGCCCTCACTATGGTGGGAGGGGTGCTGTGTTCCTGGCCATTCTGTATGGGATGAGATATCAAGCAAAGGCCCTGAACCGTTGTGGTCACTAAGGAGGCCCTGGGATTTCTGGTAATGCCCCTGAGTCCTCCCGGCTTCACAAATTTGTTATTCATTATTCCCCTGTTAAGAAATATCCAGCAATCAAATCCGTGGGTGGAAACACCACCCCATGACCTTCATGAGCAGCCACACAGCATGAATGAGGAAAAGCAAATTATAAAAGTGAACTGTCTGCAGACAGCCCTGCCTCTGAAAATTATTAATCCGAATGCTTCAGCAGATACTTCCTCGTGAGGGATAAAACCTGGCAATTCACAAACGGGTCACTGAACAAAACAGTGGATCCATTTGTCAGATGTAGGATTCATAACAAATCTTCCTGGGCTCTTATTTGAATACACAGCCCTTATGCACCATGGCACCACTCTAAACCTACAGCTATGCTCAAAAGATTGGCCTTCCCTCAGTATGTCTAGGTACTAGGCATTCTTCTTAAAGACTCTTGCCATAGACTCAAAGAAGGACTACACCGTACCCTGTATCCCTGATTCATAGACTCTAGGGCCAGAAGAGCGGAGAGGCTAACAGAGGAGTTTGCCTGGGATCTGTCTGAGAGGAGGTACACTAAGGGCTGCATTAGGGAGGCTGTGTTGGTGAGTATCTGAGTGTCTGTTGTGGGGACACTTTGACCGTGTGCTTGATTGGTTGTTTGAAAAGTGTGAATTGGGAGTGCTTTGTTCCAGGTGAGCCTTGAGTGGGCCTGACTGTTACAAAAAGCCAGTCAACTGAGAAGGTACTAATGCGGAGAGTGGACCAGATGATACATCTGAGGGAAGGGAACAGAGGGAGACTCTGCCGACTGGAAGGCATGAGATGCACTGTCCTAGGGATGGGGGTTTCACGACCACCGCTCCCAAGAGAAGGAGGCGGGTGGTGGTCGGGGACTCTCTCCTCTGGGGGACTGAGTCATCTATCTGCGCCGTGACTGGGAAAACCGAGAAGTCTGCTGCTTGCCAGGAGCTCGGATTCGCGATGTGACGGAGAGACTGCCAAGACTCATCAAGCCCTTGGATCGCTCCCCCTTCCTGCTTCTCCACGTGGGCACCAATGATACTGCCAAGAATGACCTTGAGCGGATCACTGCGGACTACGTGGCTCTGAGAAGGATAAAGGAGTTTGAGGCGCAAGTGGTGTTCTCATCCATCCTCCCCGTGGAAGGAAAAGGCCTGGATAGAGACCACCGAATCGTGGAAGTCAACGAATGGCTATGCAGGTGGTGTTGGAGAGAAGGCTTTGGATTCTTTGACCATGGGATGGTGTTCCAAGAAGGAGGAGTGCTAGGCAGAGACGGGCTCCACCTAACGAAGAGAGGGAAGAGCATCTTCGCAAGCAGGCTGGCTAACCTAGTGAAGAGGGCTTTAAACTAGGTTCACCGGGGGAAGGAGACCAAAGCCCTGAGGTAAGTGGGGAAGTGGGATACCAGGAGGAAGCACGAACAGGAGATCTTGAGAAGGGAGGGCTCCTGCCTCACACTAAGAAAGCACAAAGAAAAGGAGTACTTGTGGCACCTTAGAGACTAACCAATTTATTTGAGCATGAGCTTTCGTGAGCTACAGCTCACTTCATCAGATGTGAGCTGTAGCTCACGAAAGCTCATGCTCAAATAAATTGGTTTGTCTCTAAGGTGCCACAAGTACTCCTTTTCTTTTTGCGAATACAGACTAACACGGCTGTTACTCTGAAACACTAAGAAAGCAGGACAAACAGCAAGTTATCTCAAGTGCCTATACACAAATGCAAGAAGCCTGGGAAACAAGCAGGGAGAACTGGAAGTCCTGGCACAGTCAAGGAATTATGATGTGATTGGAATAACAGAGACTTGGTGGGATAACTCACATGACTGCAGTACTGTCATGGATGGATATAAGCTGTTCAGGAAGGACAGACAGGGCAGAAAAGGTCGGGGAGTTGCATTGTATGTAAGAGAGCAGTATGACTGCTCAGAGCTCAAGTATGAAACTGCAGAAAAACCTGAAAGTCTCTGGATTAAGTTTAGAAGTGTGAGCAACAAGGGTGATGTCGTGGTGGGAGTCTGCTATAGACCACCGGACCAGGGGGATGAGGTGGATGAGGCTTTCTTCTGGCAACTAACTGAAGTTACTAGATCACAGGCCCTGGTTCTCATGGGAGACTTCAAACACCCTGATATCTGCTGGGAGAGCAATACAGCGGTGCATAGACAATCCAGGAAGTTTTTGGAGAGTGTAGGAGATAATTTCCTGGTGCAAGTGCTGGAGGAACCAACTAGTGGCAGAGCTCTTCTTGACCTGCTGCCCACAAACCGGGAAGAATTAGTAGGGGAAGCAAAAGTGGACGGGAACCTGGGAGGCAGGGACCATGAGATGGTCAAGTTCAGGATCCTGACACAAGGAAGAAAGGAAAGCTGCAGAATACAGACCCTGGACTTCAGAAAAGCAGACTTTGACTCCTGCAGGGAACTGATGGGCAAAATCCCCTGGGAGAATAACATGAGGGGGAAAGGAGTCCAGGAGAGCTGGCTGTATTTTAAAGAATCCTTATTGAGGTTACAGGGAGAAACCATCTTGATGTGTAGAAAGAATAGTAAATATGGCAGGCGACCAGCTTGGCTTAACAGTGAAATCCTTGCTGATCTTAAACACAAAAAAGAAGTTACAAGAAGTGGAAGATTGGACAAATGACCAGGGAAGAGTATAAAAATATTGCTCAGGCATGCAGGAGTGAAATCAGGAAGGCCAAATCACACCTGGAGTTGCAGCTAGCAAGAGATGTTAAGAGTAACAAGAAGGGTTTCTTCAGGTATGTTAGCAAGAAGAAGAAACTCAAGGAAAGTGTGGGCCCCTTACTGAATGAGGGAGGCAACCTAGTGACAGAGGATGTGGAAAAAGTTAATGTACTCAATGCTTTTTTTGCCTCTGTCTTCACGAACAACGTCAGCTCCCAGACTGCTGCACTGGGCAGCACAGCATGGGGAGGAGGTGACCAGCCCTCTGTGGAGAAAGAAGTGGTTCGGGACTATTTAGAAAAGCTGGACGAGCACAAGTCCATGGGGCCGGATGAGCTGCATCTGAGAGTGCTACAGGAGTTGGCGGATGTGATTGCAGAGCCATTGGCCATTATCTTTGAAAACTCATGGCGATCGGGGGAGGTCCTGGATGACTGGAAAAAGGCCAATGTAGTGCCCATCTTTAAAAAAGGGAAGAAGGAGGATCTGGGAAACTACAGGCCAGTCAGCCGCAACCTCAGTCCCTGGAAAAATCATGGAGCAGGTCCTCAAGGAATCAATTCTGAAGCACTTAGAGGGGAGAAAAGTGATCAGGAACAGTCAGCATGGATTCACCAAGGGCAACTCATGCCTGACTAAGCTAATTGCCTTCTATGACGAGATAACTGGCTCTGTGGATGAGGGGAAAGCGGTGGACGTGTTGTTCCTTGACTTTAGCAAAGCTTTTGACATGGTCTCCCACAGTATTCTTGCCAGCAAGTTAAAGAAGTCTGGGCTGGATGAATGGACTATAAGGTGGATAGAAAGCCGGCTAGATTGTCAGGCTCAACGGGTAGTGATCAATGGCTCCATGTCTAGTTGGCAGATCTTCTAGGGCCAGGATTTTGAAAAATGGGCCCCTACAGTTAAATCTATATGACAGGTCTGTGATGGGGTGTGACTCACCACTCCAGCGCCTCCTGCTGTGGATTAGCTCTTCTCGCCAGTGGACCCTCTTCTGCTGGTGCCTTGCTGCCGTCTCTTCTGTGTTGGAGAGGTTTTAGTTGGGGGCTGAAGGTGACGGCTAGTGGCGTTCTGTTATTTTCTTTGTTGGGCCTGTCCTGTAGTAGGTAGCTTCTGGGTTCTCTACTGGCTCTGTCAATCTGTTTCTTCACTGCAGCAGATGGGTATTGTAGCTGTAAGAACCCTTGATAGAGATCTTGTAGGTTTTTGTCTCTGTCTGAGGGGTTGGAGCAAATGCGGTTGTATCGTAGAGCTTGGCTGTAGACGATGGATCGTGTGGTGTGGTCTGGATGAAAGCTGGAGGCATGTAGGTAGGAATAGCGGTCAGTAGGTTTCCGGTATAGGGTGGTGTTTATGTGACCATCACTTATTAGCACTGTAGTGTCCAGGAAGTGGATCTCTTGTGTGGACTGGTCCAGGCTGAGGTTGATGTTGGGATGGAAATTGTTGAAATCCTGGTGGAATTCCTCAAGGGCTTCTTTTCCATGGGTCCAGATGATGAAGATGTCATCAATGTAGCGCAAGTAGAGTAGGGGCATTAGGGGACGAGGCTGAGGAAGCGTTGTTCTAAGTCCGCCATAAAAATGTTGGCACACTGTGGGGCCATGCGGGTCCCATAGCAGTGCCGCTGATTTGAAGATATATATTGTCCCCAAATGTGAAATAATATGGTGAGGACAAAGTCACAAAGTTCAGCCACCAGGTGTGCCATGACATTATCGGGGATAGTGTTCCTGGTGGCTTGTAGTCCATCTTTGTCTGAAATGTTGGTGTAGAGGGCTTCTACATCCATAGTGGCCAGGATGGTGTTTTCAGGAAGATCACCGATGGATTGTAGTTTCCTCAGGAAGTCAGTGGTGTCTCGAAGATAGCTGGGAGTGCTGGTAGCGTTGGGCCTGAGGAGGGAGTCTACATAGCCAGACAATCCTGCTGTCAGCGTGCTAATGCCTGAGATGATAGGGTGTCCAGGATTTCCAGGTTTATGGATCTTGGGTAGCAGATAGAATACCCCTGCTCGGGGTTCCAGGGGTGTGTCTGTGTGGATTTGTTCTTGTGCTTTTTCAGGGAGTTTCTTGAGCAGATGGTGTAGTTTCTTTTGGTAACCCTCAGTGGGATCAGAGGGTAATGGTCTGTAGAATGTAGTCTTGGAGAGCTGCCTACCAGCTTCTTGTTCATATTCTAACCTATTCCTGATGACGACAGCACCTCCTTTGTCTGCCTTTTTGATTATGATGTCAGAGTTGTTTCTGAGGCTGTGGATGGCATTGTGTTCTGCACGGCTGAGGTTATGGGACAAGTGATGCTGCTTTTCCACTATTTCAGCCCGTGCACGTCGGCGGAAGCACTCTATGTAGAAGTCCAGTCTGTTGTTTCGACCTTCAGGAGGAGTCCACCCAGAATCCTTTTTGTAGTCTTGGTAGGAAGGTCTCTGTGGGTTAGTATGTTGTTCAGAGGTGTGTTGGAAATATTTCTTGAGTCGGAGATGTCGAAAATAGGATTCTAGGTCACCACAGAACTGTATCATGTTCTTGGGGGTGGAGGGGCAGAAGGAGAGGCCCCGAGATAGGACAGATTCTTCTGCTGGGCTAAGAGTATAGCTGGATAGATTAACCATATTGCTGGGTGGGTTAAGGGAACCACTGTTGTGGCCCCTTGTGGCATGTAGGAATTTAGATAGTTTAGTGTCCTTTTCTTTTGTAGAGAAGCAAAGTATGTGTTGTAAATGACTTGTCTAGTTTTGGTAAAGTCCAGCCACGAGGAAGCTTGTGTGGAAGGTTGGTTTTTTATGAGAGTATCCAGTTTTGAGAGCTCATTCTTAATCTTTCCCTGTTTGCTGTATAGGAGGTTGATCAGGTGATTCCGCAGTTTCTTTGAGAGCGTGTGGCACAAGCTGTCAGCATAGTCTGTGTGATATGTAGATTGTAATGGATTTTTTACCTTCAGTCCTTTTGGTACGATGTCCATCTGTTTTCATTTGGAAAGGAAGATGATGTCTGTATCGGTATGAGTTTTTTCATGAAGTTGATGGATTTCCACTCCATACGGCTAAATGCAGTGCCTTGCATAATGACAGGTTTCAGAGTAGCAGCCGTGTTAGTCTGTATCCTCAAAAAGAAAAGGAGGACTTGTGGCACCTTAGAGACTAACAAATTTATCTGAGCATAAGCTTTCATGAGCTACAGCTCACTTCATCGGATGCATGCAGTGGAAAATACAGTGGGGAGATTTTATATACACAGAGAACATGGAACAATGGGTGTTACCATACACACTGTAACGAGTGTGATCAGGTAAGGTGAGCTATTACCAGCAGGAGAGAAAAAAAACCTTTTGTAGTGATAATCAAGGTGGGCCATTTCCAGCAGTTGACAAGAATGTGTGAGGAACAGTGCGGGGGTGGGGAGAGAGAGGGGGGGTGGAGAAATAAACATGGGGAAATAGTTTTACTCTGTGTAATGACACATCCACTCCCAGTCTTTATTCAAGCCTAATTTAATGGTGTCTAGTTTGCAAATTAATTCGAATTCAGCAGTTTCTCATTGGAGTTAGTTTTTGAAGTTTTTTGGTTGAAGGATTGCCACTTTTAGGTCTGTAATCGAGTGACCAGAGAGATTGAAGTGTTCTCCAACTTGTTTTTGAATGTTATAATTCTTGACATCTGATTTGTGTCCATTTATTCTTTTATGTAGAGACTGTCCAGTTTGGCCAATGTACATGGCAGATGGACATTGCTGGCACATGATGGCTTATATCACTTTGGTAGATGTGCAGGTGAATGAGCCTCTGATAGTGTGGCTGATGTGATTAGGCCCTGTGATGGTGTCCCCTGAATAGATATGTGGACACAGTTGGCAATGGGCTTTGTTGTAAGGATAGGTTCCTGCGTTAGTGTTTTTGTTGTGTGGTGTGTGGGTGCTGGTAGATGGTGTATTCACTGTAGTACAGTAAGTGTTTGAAATCACTGTTATTTGTTTTATCACAGTGCTAGGAGCCACAGTCATGGACCAGGCCCCCACTGTGCTAGGTGCTGTACAAACACAGAACTAGAGATGGTTATTGTGACACTCTGTACTTCGGGGGAACACCCTACACCCCCGTGTTCATCTTTATAAAATGATTGTGTGGTATCCAATACAAAGTTTGTCATGTTGGGTGTCTTCGGAAGCTCATAATACACTGAGCATGGTTGTTATAGTGATGTTATACTAATTGTTACAGTAACGTTATAGTGAGGTTATAGGTTATAGTTTCAGGTATATAGTTATGAGGCTGAAAATGTATCCTCATGGCTTAAAGCAAACCCATGCAAAAACTCTCCAAGAACAGAGAGGCACTTCACACCTCACCAGGGCATGGATGGGACAAACCCAGGCCAGCCTCACAGGAACAATGGACACTGGCTTAGGCAGCAACAAAAGAATCTGCTAGACCCTTGAGGGAGTCACCCCCTTCTTTGGTCAGTTTGGGACTGTGATGAGGTAATGCTCATGTGACTCTGGGGGGGGGGGCAAAACCAGGAGGAAAGAAAGGACATGATAAAAGGGAGAGACATTTTGCCATTCTCTCTCTCTCTTCCACCTATGTCTACAGACACCATCAGCACCAAGTGACTGAAACCAGCCAGCCTGTGGTGAGGAGCATCTAAGTTTTTATGCAAAAAGAAAAGGAGAACTTGTGGCACCTTAGAGACTAACCAATTTATTTGAGCATAAGCTTTCGTGAGCTACAGCTCACTTCATCGGATGCATTCAGTGGATGCATCCAATGAAGTGAGCTGTAGCTCACGAAAGCTCATGCTCAAATAAATTTGTTAGTCTCTAAGGTGCCACAAGTTCTCCTTTTCTTTTTGCAGATACAGACTAACACGGCTGCTACTCTGAAACCTAAGTTTTTATGGACATTGGAAGCTTAGAATGCGTTGTGCTTTTATTTCATTTGACCAAATCTGACTTGTTATGCTTTGACTTATAATCACTTAAAATCTATCTTTATAGCTAATAAATCTGTTTGTTTATTCTACCTGAAGCAGTGCGTTTGGTTTGAAGAGTGTCAGAGTCTCTCCTTGGGAAAACAAGCCTGGGACATATCAATTTCTTTGTTAAATTGACAAACTTATATAAGCTTGCAGCGTCCAGCGGGCATAACTGGACACTGCAAGATGGAGTTTCCCAGGGTCGTATCTGGGACCGGAGATATTGGCTAGTGTCATTCGCTTGCAAGTAGCTGGGAACACCTTACATGCGAGAGGCGGTGCGTGAACAGCCCAGGGGTAGGGGTTCTTACAGCAAAGCAAGGTAAGGGTAAGGGTGGCTCCCAGAGTCAAGAATTGGAGAAGCCCAGCAGATCACAGGTCCAGAAAACACCAGAGGGGAACGTCACAATTATACTTTCCTTTCAGGTGCCCCCCATGTCCCTTGTGACCTTTCCTTCCCATATACTCCTCTTTCTCAACTAAAATAAAAGGGAAATAGGAAATAAATGGTTCATTTTTAACTCTACATGGCATCTTGGCTCAGTCAAGTCTCAGATTTCTTGATATTCTGATACAATTAAGCTTTTAACAAAGGCCAAGAATGCACCACAGGGACTCTGGCTCGCCTAAAGCCCATCTGGAAAAATAACCTTGGTGCTTGTACTGACAAATGACAAAATCTCTGTTTTCCCCTTGGGTCTCCTGCTCTGTGCTTTGGAAACTGATCAGAGAAATACTACAGCTCATACAAATATTCTGGTTATAAATAAACTTACATTCAGGCAAATTATCAGGAGGCACAAAATACAACCTGCAATTGATCAAATCTTTCCAGGCTGCAAAGGCAAATGAGTTGCTCCTTAGAGGCTGTCAGGGCTCGCTGATAGATTTCCAACAATACTCTGTGCACAGAAGTTGTAATTCATTCGGAACATAGAGGCTGGCCTGGCTAGGGGCCAAGGGAGGGCCGTTGGTGTATTGAAATCACCATGCAGCGTGGAGGACACTGCAGTGTGGGCATGCTGTGGGAGCTAGACACCCTATCCATGTTGTAGCAAAAGCGAGTTGTGTTAGCTCTGCATAGGCCAGTGTGGGGAAAGGGGCAGGGACAGAGCCAATGGGACCATACCTAACACACCCACTAGACATAAACCCCACATAGGGGTTGTCACAGACCCTATTTCAGCCCAGGGGCTGGAGGGGCTGCAGAGCTGCCTCTTACCCTGGCCATGGTTGGGATTCTGTCCCTCCACCATCTCTGCATAATTCCACACACCCCAGAGCCATTTACTGAGGCTTTCTGGGGATGTGGGGGGAGGGGTATTAATGTTCTGAGAATTGAGTCAGTACCAATACAAAGCCACCCTTATCCTGCTCTGACTTTTGAATGCAGAGGCCTCCCGGGGGACATTCGGTACAGTGGGTCCTGGCCAGGACTGGAGGAGATAGCTGAGAGAACATCACTGCATGGAAAGAAGGAGTCAGATTCTCGTTTAGTGCTGTTTAGTGGCAGATTTATACCAGTTTCAGATCTCTCCAGAGAACTAGGTTATATAATGGAATCCAGTGGCATCTTCCCCATATGCCCTGATAGCCAGAGTGCTGCAGAAAATGGGCTCCCAAACATGGCCAATGGGTCTGATGCCATGTTAGGATGTGGTTTCTGTGGTCAGGGGCCCTTGACAGCAGGGGATGTGTTTAGGTCCTTGGTAAAGAGCAACTGTGGAATGGGTTTGTGCAACCTTGATGGATTGGAATGTGGGATATTTAGGAAGCTAATGGCTTTGCAAATTATGCATGAAAAACCCCAAAGGGTGGCTGCACATTTCTGACTGAGTCACAGACAGAGGCCTTTGTGTTCAGCACATCTGAGCAGAGCCTGCAGGGACAGGGGGTCTTGGAAGTCAGGCTGGTGGAAATGTGTCAAAACGGCTTTTCAACTGAAAATTGGATTTTTTTAACTAAATTACATTTTTGCAAACACTGTCTGCTTTCCAGGCCTAATTCTGATGTTGCGTTGAAAAACCCAAACCCCCAAAATAGAAACGGTTCATCCAAAAACTGAAGATGTCTGGCTGAAAACTGAACATTTCAATTTGGAAATGCTGCCCCAGTATCTCATGGGACTTGACTTTTGAGTGCCTTGTGCCCCCGGTCTCCTCTCTGGGCCAGACTCCTCAGCTGAACGACATTTCCCACAATGCATTGTGGCCATGAGATTCCCATGATTATCAAAGTGGCACTTCAGTTGGTTTTCAGCTGAAAGTTTTCAGTTTGGGGCCAAAAATGTTCAGTTTTTATTTTGACTTGTGGCCAAAAGGCCAACCTTTGTCACACGGGGAAACCATACTGAGCAGCTCCAGCTGGGAGCTCCTACCTCCTGTTACCCAGGAACTCTCTCCTCCGCTAGCTATGGGGCAGGGGTCTGCGCTTAGGAGCAGGAAGAAATGGGTTGTGCACTTGCTGCCCCCAGGAAGTTCTGAGTGGCTACGGGGTGACAATGCAGAAGCCCACATGTCCCCAGTACCGTTACTGAACTAGTCTCCAAGCCATGCACAGTGTGATGGGGTCTAGATCCTAGTGCTGGGCTGCCCTTTCCTTCCATTCAGGCTCACAGACTCAGCCTTAGGGGCAGTGATCAGGCAGTTGCACTGGGCACAAACTTCTAGGGGCAAGGGTTGCCAGGTGTCTGATTTTTTACCGGAACACCTAGTGGAAAAGGGACCCTGGCGGCTCCAGTCAGCACCACCAACCAGGCTGTTAAAAGTCTGGTCGGCAGTGCTGCAGGGCCAAGGCAGGTTAGTCCCTACCTGTCCTGGCACCGTGCTGCGCTCTGGAAGTGGCCAGCAGGTCCGTCTCCTAGGCGGGGAGGACGGGGGCTCCAGGGCTCCATATGCTGCCCCTGCCCCAAGCACCAGCTCCACACTCCCATTGGCCGGGAACCATGGCCAATGGGAGCTGGGGGTTGGGGGCAGAGCCTGTGGGTGAGAGCAGCGTGCAGAGCCTCCTGGCCACCCCCCACGTAGGAGCCGGACCTGCTGGCTGCTTCCGGAGCCAGGATAGGCAGGGAACCTGCCTTAGACCCGCTGCGCTGCTGACCAGGAGCCATCCAAAGTATGCCTGCACTCGAACCCTGAGCCCCAATCTCCTGTCCCAGCCCTGAGCCCCCACAAACCCGCAGCCCCCTCCTACACTCTGAATCCCTTGGCCCCACCCCCCAGCCTGGAGCCCCCTCCTGCACCCGAAGCCCCTAATTCCTGGCCCCACCCAGAGCCCTCACCCCCTCCTGCACCCCAACCCCCTGCCCCAGCTGAGAGCCCCCTCCTGCGCTCTGAATTTCTCAGCCCCACCTCCCAGCCTGGAGACCCCTCCTGCACCCTGAGCCCCCCATTTCTGGCCCCACCCCAGATCCCGCACCCCCAGTTAGAGCCCTCACCCACTCCCGCACCCCAACCCCCTGGCCCGGCCCAGTGAAAGTGAGGGCAGGGGAGAGGGAGCCACCGAGGGAGGGGGGGAATGTAGTGAGCAGGGACAGGGCCTTCGGGAAGGGGCAAGGCTAGGGAGTTTGTTTTTGTGCAATTAGAGAGTTGGCAACCCTAGTGGGTCGCGGCGCAGCCAGGCCCACCCATGGCTACACCCCTGCCCTGCAGGGTCTCCTCTACTTCACATGGTCTAAATCTGAATAAAAGCAAAATCCCAGCACGAAATTCAGTCCAAACCTTGGTGCAGGCCTCTTCCCCATCAGGGCCATGTGGAAGCAACAGCTTCACTGGGTCCCAAGGGAACCGACCTCCTTGCACTTGGCTATACTGCTGGGCTGAGCCTTTGGAAAACAGCTCTGGGGCCAGCAAGTGGGGCCTGCCCTAGCAGGGAGGAGACTGCAGGAAAGGTCACAGGGATAGGGTTAGACTTGGCTGGTCTCTCCCAGAGAGCTCACAGGTGCAGCCTAGTGCTCAGGCTGCCACTTAGAATCATAGAATATCAGGGTTGGAAGGGACCTCAGGAGATCATCTAGTCCCACCCCCTGCTCAAAGCAGGACCAATCCCCAACTAAATCATCCCAGCCAGGGCTTTGTCAAGCCTGACCTTAAAAACTTCTAAGGAAGGAGATTCCACCACCTCCCTAGGGAACCCATTCCAGTGTTTCACCACCCTCCTAGTGAAAAAGTTTTTCCTAATATACAACCTAAACCTCCCCACTGCAACTTGAGACCATTCCTCCTTGTTCTGTCATCTGCTATCACTGAGAACAGTCTAGATCCATCCTCTTTGGAACCCCCTTTCAGGTAATTGAAAGCAGCTATCAAATCCCCCCTCATTCTTCTCTTCCGCACACTAAACAATCCCAGTTCCCTCAGCCTCTCCTCAGATGTCATGTGTTCCAATCCCCTAATAATTTTTGTTGCCCTCTGCTGAACGTTTTCCAATTTTTTCACATCCTTCTTGTAGTGTGGGGCCCAAAACTGGACACAGTACTCCAGATGAGGCCTCACCAATGTCGAATAAAGGGGAACGATCACATCCCTCGATCTGCTGGCAGTGCCCCTACTTATACATCCCAAAATGCCATTGGCCTTCTTGGCAACAATGGCACACTGTTGACTCATATCCAGCTTCTCGTCCACTGTAACCCCTAGGTCCTTTTCTGCAGAACTGCTGCCTAGCCATTCGGTCCCTAGTCCGTAGCGGTGCATGGGATTCTTCCGTCCTAAGTGCAGGACTCTGCACTTGTCCTTGTTGAACCTCCTCAGATTTCTTTTGGCCCAATCCTCTTATTTGTCTAGGTCCCTCTGTATCCTATCCCTACCCTCAAGCATATCTACCTCTCCTCCCAGTTTAGTGTCATCTGCAAACTTGCTGAGGGTGCAATCCACGCCATCCTCCAGATCATCTTCTCGCACTGCTGCTCCTACCCTCCCCCTCAGCCTCACCACTGTGTGTGCTGTTAGTGGCGGGGAACAGGGCTGCTTCAGGCTGCTTAAGGGGCATTATAGAATCACAGTAATTAAATGGGGGAATCGCAGGCTATCGTTCCTCAGACAGAGAACGTCTCCTAAACAGAATTAGTTGCTAGAGCAGCAGACTGGGAGTCAGGTCTCACATGTTCTATCCCCAGTTTTGCCTCTCAATTTGGTAAGTCACTGCCTCTCCCAGTGCCTCAGTTTCCTCTGCTGTAAAATGGGGATCATGACACTGACTTTCCCTTGGTAAAGTGGTTTGAGATCTGTGGATGAAAAGCTCTATAGAAATGCCAAGTATCGCATCATTCGTGAACACTAAACTGATGCTGACCATGTAGCCCACAGGCAGCAACCTAGAGAACTGAAATGCGCCCGACAAAGCAGAGCAAATGGCCCCAATAGAATCAGCTTAGGGCAGGAGAGAATCAGTCACCAACTCAAGCACCAAAATTCCTATCTCTCTTTGAACCAGAGCAGAGCCCAGCTGGAGAGGGGATGTGGTGCTATCAAATGGAGCAGAACCAAGGGGCTCTGATGAATACACATAAGTCCATGTCTGAGGACCTGACCCAGCTCCTGGAGTCAGTGGAGAGATTCAAGGGGAATTAGGGGAAACTCTAAGAGAGTTTGTTGAGCCACCTGCTGCCCAATGTGTCTCACAGCTCTTCTGCTGTGCTCTGTCTGCCAGCGGTATAAGTCTGTTACACCGTCACCCATAGAGTTTGGCTTTTTAGCTCTGGAGGTTCCCTTTTCAATCCCCGGTGCGTTGGCCAACATGGCAGCCATCATGTTTGAGGGAGTCTATCCACTGGGATGGAGATGGAGAGCTGTATGCTGGGGGCTACTCTTCTGCGGTAAAGTTGGTTGGTGGATGCAAATTGTCCCCTCCAGGATCCTGGTGAGGTGTGAGTATGGGTCTCAAGGTAACCAGGATCCTGGTGAGTTGTGAGTATGGGTCTCTGGGTAACTTCTTTTCCACAGCTTGCATTGAAGAAAGGCCCAATGGGAGCCTTGAAGTGATGGCTCTGGATGGGGTGTTTCCAAGACAGAGCTATTCATAGGTGTCCCACTGGCTGCCTGCCTCCCACTCTGGGCCATGTTTTGATTGATTTAAATCAGAAACAAAGACCTCCTAAGAAGGCAGCTGTTGGTTAGGGTGCTTTATTCCTGTTGTTAGAGTCGTGTTGGCTAATTTAATGAGTGGCTGTGCTGAAATACAGGCAGATGGCAGCAGCACAGCCAGACAGTCTACTTGGATTATTAATTTGCTTTCTTGATTAAAACAAGGTTTTCCTGGGAAAGGCATTTCTCCTTTGTGGAATGTGATATGTCAGACCAATGAGTCTGTGACTCCCAGCTAAACCCAGAGCCAACATCTCATGTTTAATTTTCTTTAGAGAAACCCTGACACCTTTGCTTTATTACTGCTTGGCTGTCTGCCCAGGGAGAGACCTTGCCCCTGTGCTCTTTGGAGCATTTTATCATGGAAGATGCAGAGCAGACTCGCTTCATCGCAATGCAAAAGGGAGGAGAAGGTGGAAACGGTGTCAATAAACCCAAAGAGTGGGAGCTTCTGAGAACCCTTCCAGATTGGTTAGAAATGTTGGTTTTCCTGTTTCAAAAATACAGCCTTGTTTCATTCCTCCAGAGAATGGATCAGTTTAGAGTCAAAGAGCTCTTTTGGCCAAATGAATGGACCCTGGATTTTTCCAGTGTAATGTGATCCCCTGCCTCATTGTTGGAAGACCTAGGAGAAGAAAACAGCTGTAACTCTTACCAGTAGCAGACCAGGAACATCTTAAATACCTGGAATCGGCTATATCTTAGGGCAGGAGCTCTGAACACTTCAAGGGCCAAATCTTGCTTCAACTGGCAAAGTTCCATTTACTTCACAGCAGCATGGCTGGAGCCCAGATTGCTAACCCACCACATCACCCATTCTAGAGAGGAATTCTAGATGAGAAACAGCTTCCTGGGTCCCATTTCTGTGTTTGTCTCTTTTTGGCTACAGCAACTCCTTCCACTTCCACTCCCTCTGCCCTTGTTTAATTTAAGTAGATCCATTTTAAAGGGCCAGTATCAAAATGACATAGTTCCAAATTAATCTCTGGTGTGGAATGGCATTTCTGTGAAAGAGGTGTGGAGCATGTGTGGGCTTCTGGAGTATGAGAACAACACTGTCTTAAGACACACATTCATTAGGTGATTCTGATCATTCAGCTACTCACTGCACCTTTCCTGTGGCTCTTTGTGTCTGTCACCGAGCTCAAGTATAGACTGAAGAATTATTGTCACTGTATAAAGTTTTATTAGCCAAATAAAAGTTCAAAAGAATAGGAAATGACAGAACGCAAAATAAAGAGCGTTATGTGATAGGATCTCGTCCTCAAGAATGAATATAACGTTATGTTAAAACTTCTGCGAAGTAACAAATCAAATCAATTCATCAAACCCTTTTCACACAGTCGTATTACACATGTCAGTGTGTCCTAACTCAATACTATCCTGGTAAGAATAACCAAGGGACTGGCAATAATATGGAACTATAGACCCCTCCCTCTTTATATTTTCCAGTCAAGATTGTACGCCAGGCAAATTATGGGACTACATGTGCAGTTCGACCAAACATAGCTCCAAAGGTTAAATTTATTTAGGAATATAGACAGTTATTCACCCCCCATTTAGCAAAAGACTTAAGCACTTGCTTATCTTTAAGCACATGAGGAGTCCCATAGACAGCCACTTCCCCCGTGATATGTGGAAACAAAACCTTTGCACTCACACACACAAACACATCACACAAGTAGCATCATTACAATATGCAGATGCTGATGGAAAGCTGGACTTATTTCCCTGGAATTCCACCATTAGTGTAGGCTCTCCTGCTACTTTACCACAATGGTAAAAGTCTTTAGCTTACCAGCCAGTTCAAACTGTCTTGCTCCTTTCAGCTCAAGGAGCTGACAATTTCTTCTGACCATGACCCATTTGATTGGCTAGGCTGGTTGCTGTGAACGTTCAGGGTCTCTGTCAGTAGGTAGGCCTGGTCTCCTCTGACAAGCAGTAGAAAGCTAAATGAGTGTAATGCAATGAATCAGTCGTCTTGTTTTTTTCTGGTACGCCGGCAGTCTCCTCTCAGTGATTTAATGAGGGTTAACAAAGCTGAGAAAGGGCCAGTTAATGTGAGAAGCCACACATGGGGGGATTAGGCTGGAGAAGATGAAGCTTAGTTGAGCAGGTGAGAGCTGGGCTAGCATAAAGCCAGGAAGCTGGGACCAGAAATGGCTGCAGTGAAGCAGTCTGCAGCCACCCTGTGTGCATTTGAGAGGGAAAGAGTAAAACCCTGGGAGCCTGGCTGTGCAGGAAGGGTGTTCCCAGAAGGGTGGAGAAGAAAGTCTGCAGGAGGCGGGTAGGAAGCAGCTCAGGGAGAAAGCAGCAAGGCAGGGGACTGAGTAGACCTTGGCTGTGTGTTATAGGGACCCTGGACTGGAATCCATAGTAGAGGGTGGGCTGGAGTTTCTCTACTGGCCACCGATGGAGTGGCATTGCTTGGACAGCGGGCCCAGTGAGATACCCTGGAAGGGGAAACTCCAGGCGCCATGCTCTGTGTGCCGACCTGAGGTGCTGGAGCGAGCTGATGAGCCTGGTTCCAGCTCTCTGGCAGCGTCAAAGGGGCTGTGTGTGCAGGGGAGACGCCAGCACCGAGGCCAGCTAGTTAATCCTGCGGAGGGGAAGCAGCAGCAGTGGGCAGTGCCAACCTTGGGCTGTGCTGTTCTCACATACTCAGTGTCAGCTTGGGCTCTGGGGTTGCTCCCAATTCACACTGAGGTAACTGAAAGCAGAGTTTGGCCTTTAACTTCTGTGTTTCATTAACTCCAGGCCCATCCCTACACCCCGTGGAACTCTGCTGGTCCATGGGGTTCGCCAGGGTATATAGTGGTGCCAAATTCGGCCTCGGAAGTTTCTGCTGATAATTTAAAAGGGGGACTGACCCCAATCTCACACTGGGGGAACCCCAGGATGCTTTTCCTACCTCGCTTCTCTTCTTGGAGAACTGAATAAACCATAAACTGCAGGGATTGGGTCTGATTTTTAACTAGAAACCAGTTTGGAACAGTCCAGCCAGTCCCAGGAAGAGAGGGACTCCACAGAGGTTGTGCTGGCCTGCTCAGGGTCTGGGCACTGCTTCTGTTTGTGATTTAATCTTTAGCTGCAGCCAAGGGCTCAGCCCTCTCAGACAGGAAGTGTATTGGGGAACGGTTATTTTAAAGAGAGCACTGTGTGCTGCCCACAGAAAGTCACTGCCAGGGGCCTGGTGCCAGGGGCTGTGTGTTTCTTATAATGCCCCACCAGTGGGTCTAAATTCTCCATGTGTTTGCCATTCCCATATGTCTGCAAAGCCAGAGGAGACTCCAGACTGTAACTAGGCAGCAGGGGAGGGGAAAAGGAATAATACATGTTTATTTAAGTGCTATAGTAGTGACTGCTGGTGGTAAATCAGAGCTAGGAAAGGACTCAGTGCAGCAAGGGAAGATTTCAGGTGGCCTGTTTCAGAGAGAATGGGTGTCAGGTCTCAACAAGATGTTCAATGAATCCGCCCTAGGTCAAACGAGCTGTGAAGCCTGTGACACTCTATACCTCAGGGGCGCACCCTGGAACCCCATATTCCTCATTTATATATAATTGTGATATTGCACATAAAGCATGCCCTGTGAGGTATCAGGGGAAAGGTTCTGATCTGCCAAAAGCCATTGTTCTATCTAAATATGTATATCATCAATGCATATGAAATGATAAGAATTGTATTGTGTGGTGTTCACTAAAATATGCTGTGGCTTTGGGAAGCGCCCAGATACTAGCTCTCCAGAAACAATGACAAGGGAGGTAACCAACGCTTGGGTGGGTGCTGAACAGACATCACCAGCCATTGTCCAACAGAGGAGTTACAATGCAATGACTCACTCACAGGAGACACACCAGGGTATTGCTTCACCTTGGGACTCAGCAATGCCCACTAGACGTGCCTGGACTTGTGTTCTCCAAGCACATGTACTAAGGGTATAAAACAGAACACAGTGGCCCCACGCTTAGCCTTTTCTCCTCCCCCCACCTAGGCTGCAAGCAACAAGAACACTCAGAAGACTGAAGACTTCAGAGGAGACTGGCCCAGGTTTAAGAGACAAACCTGTATATTAAGGACTAAGATCCACTGGGGTGAGAACATTGCTTGAACTAAATACTGTCTAGTGTGATAAGGGTTAAGGTTTAGACTGTGTGCTTATATTTTATTTTCTTTGGTAACTATCACTCAAAATCTATCTTTTGTAATCAATAAACTTGTTTTACTGTTTATCTTTACCAGTGACTTTGCCTGAAGTGGTTAGTAAATCTGCTCAGGTTTACAAAGGCTGGTATATATCCACTTTCCATGGATGAAGTGGTGAACCAAATGAATAAACTTGCATTGCTCAAGAAAGGGTCTTGAGCAGTGCAAGATGGCATATTCCTGAAGTATAGTGCTGGGAGGGATTTGACTGGTGGCCTTTCTCTGTGTGATTTTATGAGTGGCTCTGGGAGCATTCATGCAATCTAGCTGAATGTAGGGCTCCATATGCTGTGGTGCCGACTGATAACAGCACCTGGAGGGGTTTACTGCTTGGCACTAGCAAAGCATTGTCAGAGACAGCCCGGGCTGGAGAGTTAAGGGGGCACAGTGGTCCCACAGTCCAAGGCTGCACCCCAGGGATCCCGTCAAGAGCTGCAATTCCAAACATGCCAAGAGAGTTAGAAACACCACCACTTCAAGGAGCCAGGTACCGAATGCAGCCATGCCTCCCAGGCCATGCCCTGCACAGCCAGTGGCAGGTGTCTTTGACATACTTGGGGGGACAGAAGAACCCAAAGGCCACAAGGGAACTATGGGAGCACACAGCAAGTCACACAGCCTGAGGAGGTGCTGAGGCTCCTATACAGTGAACAGGGGAGAGATCAGCCTTAGAACAGGGGTCCCGAACCCAGCCCACTAGGTGCTCCGATGAGAAGGCTGTGTGCTAAGCCCTGCCCCTTTCTTAACATGAAGCACCTCTCTCTCTGCTTAGCAATTCACAGACAGGAGCCATGGGGCTGGTGTAACTTTGGGCTCAATAGTTAGAGCACTTACCTGCGTTGTGGGAGTCCTATATTTAATCCTTTGTCTCAGGGAGAAGGGATTTTAACAGAGTCTCCCACACTAGTGCTCAAGCCACTGGCTATTCCTGATGTAGGGGGTCCCCTCAAACTCTCCCAGTGAGGCTATGCCACTGGATAAATAGTGAAGGATGGACCTCAGGGTCATTCTCCCTCTGGACCAGTGGCTGTGGATAAATACTTAAATAGTCATTGGGCCAGAGAGAGGGAATGACTCTGTGGTCGAGTGGGAGATGGTGGCTCCAGTCCCTAGTTATCCACATGGGAACAGCTTCAACAGGAGAGCGAGGGAGTCCTGTCATTTCCGGGCGTCAATTCAGACCAGTGAGAGGCTGTGTCACCATTTGTATTATAACCGCCAAATGCTTCTGCTACTGTGGCTCCCTACCTCAGACACACACCCAGCCAGCATGCTCTGTATGCTGTATAGGTCTCATTCAACCCCTCGGAATCCAACCGCCTGCCAGCTGCTCTGGTGGACACAGGCTGCTCTTTACCAGGCTTGGTTAATGTTAGCGGGTGGCCCCAACACACCCCCAGTCCCAAACTTCCCCAAACCTGCCCGCTCTGCCTCTAGCCCTCTCTTGCAATATTCAGAGGAATAAGGTCCATTTGCTTCTTCAAAGAGACAAAACCACCTTACTTGCCATGTTAACTGGAGTTGGCATTCACTTTCAAAAAATAGCAGTGGTGGGTTAGAGCAGAGGTTCTCAAAATGGGGGGTGGGCCCCCCGGGGAGGCATGAAATGTATTCTGGGGGGGCCCCATGAGAAACGTTAGGGAAAAAAATACTGCACCTATTTTACCCACAGCAACGAATAACTAGCAAAGCTGATTCCTCCAGACGTATCAGGTCCCAAGATGGCGCTGTGCATCTGACAGATTTTTGTTAAACTTCCATAGCATTAGACAAAGATTTTGACATCTGCCTGTTAATCCATTTGCTACAATGCGGTGTGCACGTTTCATTGTAAGCATCGACCACAATCTCGCTTTTGCTCTTATTAAAATGGATCATTTCCTCTGTTTGAATCTGTGCCTTACTCTTTTTAATATTTAGTGAGAGTTGCATGTTAATTTTTTAAATTGGCATATGTACTTGCGTGGCAGGGGGCGTGAACTACGACAGACACAAAGAATGGGGGCGTGATCAAATAAGTTTGAGAACCCCTGGCTTTGATTAATTGTAAAACAAGTTTATTAACAAATGGAGACAGGATTTTAAGTGAGTTCAAGTCTGAGACAGAGTTAGAAATGGGTACAAGCAAATAAAAGTGAAAACACACATCTAAAAGGCTAAACTCAATCTAGCAAGGTTTGATTCTAGGCTTTGTTCAAGATGGCTTTTCTCACCCACAGTCTTTCAGTAAGATGGTGGACGATCCACCTTCTCGGACAGGATGTCTTCCAGAGGCCCAAAGGTGCTTGTTCCTTTGTCTTCTTGGGTGAAGGAGAGAAATTGGGGGTTTCTGCCCCTTTCGTTTATAGTCCAGTGAACCTTTGAGATGGATTTTTCTGAAGGCTTCCTCTCAAAGTAAAGTTCAGTCAAGCAGTGAGGAAGGCGTCATGGAGTCTAGTGGTACAGGAGGCTCCATGCTCTTTCCTCCCCAAAGCTCATGTTTGCTAAAATGCAAATTGTTTGGCTTCCTGCAGTCTCCTCCCCCTGCTGTCTCGATGGTTCTGTTCACTACTTATATGTAAATTGAAGTAAACACTCAAAGGCCCATTAAACTACTTTGGCCTACGGAGAGGCGGTGTGGCTGTGAACAAGTAGCTGTGATTCTGCCCCATGTGCTGAGGCGGCTGTCTGTAACCTATGGCTTTGCACATAGTTTGATGTGGCTGGGGATGGGAAATGGGAGCTAGGAATGGAATCGTGGCAGCAAGGGAAGGTTTCGGGTGGCCTGTTTCAGGGAGAACGTGGGTCAGGTCTCCACACAGGGTCAAATGATTCCGCCCTAGGTGAAATGAGACAACAAGCCGTCATGCCAAACATGCCGACAGGTAGAACCAGCCCCGCTCCCAGGAAACGTGTAGCAAAGGCAGCCCTAGCTCACAGATCATGTGGGCATAAATGAAACTGTAGAGGGGAGCCATTCCCAGCCCACCTCTCAGCCCTGTGGAGGGGCAAGAGGGAGAGGCCATAGGGAGAAGGAGGGAATGGCTGAGCCCACTGCCATGCCCCGCACAGCTTCAGTCACTTCCCTCTTGTGTTTGTGGTGAAGCAGCTCAGAGAGCAGCAGGATCAGAGAGCTGATAATGGGCAGTGCAGCGGGGAGAGGCCACTTCCCTCCCCCCCCCCCCCCCACATGCTGTGGAGGGGGAGAGATTCTGGCTCCTGAGTCTCAGCACATGCCTAGGAGGAAACCTCCTGCTCCTCTCAAATCTCAAGGGAAAGAGGTGCTGCAGGGCCAGATCAAGGCACAGATACTGTAGATCTGTGTGTAGGGCTCCAGGCCCAGATCCTCAGAGATATTTTGTGCCCAATTTCCATTGAAATCAATGGGAGTTAGAGGTCTGGGCCCCAGCTCCTGAAGTCATGGGATGAGAGCAGAGTCTCAGCTTTCATTTAGAAATAATTACTTTCCTAGCCCACATGGCTGGGGACAAAAGCTTGAAAATGTGATGAGAATATTACTTATACAGCAATGTCTGCAGAGAGCCTAGAAGTATCGCTCTGGGAGAGGGAGCTGCCCCACACAGCTCCTGGGGAAAGGCAGGAGAAAGGCACTTGAATCTCCTGGGGAAAGGCACTTGAATCTCTTCTGGGCAGCTCCCAACAATGCAGCTTACAGGGAACACAGGGGCAGACCCCAGCCTCGCTGAAGTACTGATCCATTGAGTGGGGAAGTCCTGGCCTGGCCAGAGGGGTGGTACAGGCTCCATCTCCAGCCAAACACAGATCTGTGAGGTTGGCCCCTGCTAATATCACCCCCTGCCTCCGTGGGGGAGGATTCCCACTCTGGTGGTGGGGCCATCGAGCAGGGTATTGCATGGGGCAAGGTCATAGGGACAGAAGGCCCTGGATTTCTTAAGTCTTGCCTTGCTGGGGAGAAGGAGACCAAAGGGGGGCCTTGAGGGTTTGTGAATAGGGAGAATTCATGGGAGACTTGGGGGAAGCCAGGGAGAGGATGGAGAGGGGGATGAGAGAGCCTAAGGGTGGAGGAGGAAGCCCCATAGAGTAGGGGGACAGCAGCCCCATCCCTGTACCCTGCTGTGTGCACAGCAACTGTGTCTGGGAAATCAGGGCAGCAGGTCTCCTCCCGCACCAGCACAGAGCTGTCTCGCCCGCTAGCAGGAGCCCATGGCACCTCCCTTCATGATACCCACCAAACCAGTGTTGTTCTCCTGTGCAAAACAAAATTGTCCAGGTGTAGAAGCCCCCCCGAGGTGACTGACCAGCAGCCAACAGTACCCTGTGGCTTTGCAGAGTACAGCTCTGGGAGCGATAGGGGCAGGCTCAGGGGCCCAGAGCCAAGTCAAGCAGCACACAGAGAAAAGCTGCAGTGCTGGCAAAGTGATCCCAGTCAGCTGCTGGTTATGGTGAGAGGGTTTTCCCCTCCACCAACCAGCGAGAAGGAAAAGAAATGCACAGAACAGATCACATCACACATGCACCGCACAGTACCCACACACACACACACAGCATGGCATGGCTCATACTACACCCCACTTGGCACTGCCTGGCTCACATCGCACCCATACACACTACATATCACACACAGCTCACATCTCACACACACACTTGGTACTGCATGGCTCACATCACACACTCATTTAGGACTAAATGGTCAGTTTTCATTCATTGGCAGGTTAGCAGCAGAGAGCCACAAGGATCCGGTTCTAGGCCCAGAGTTGTTTAATAGTTATCACTGGTCTGGAAAAGAGGGAGAGCAGGGAGGTGACAAAATGTGCAGATGCCAGAATTATTTAGATTAGTCAAGACCAGAAAAGAGAACTTCAGAGGGCCCAGCCACGGCCGGGGGATGGGCACCATGATGGCAGCTAGAATTCAGGGTGACAAAGGTAAAGTAAGGCACTGTGGGAAGAGGAATCTGAATGACTCATCTAGCATTGTGTGCTCTGAGGGAGTGTGGCCCAGTGGACTGGGCACTGGCCTGGGTTCTATTCCTGCCTCTATCACTGACCTCAGGCGTGTCCTTCTGCCTCTTCTGTTTTAATTGCATGCTTGTAGGGGCAAGGACCAACTCTTGTCATGTGTGTGGGCAGTGCCTGGCACAAGGAGCCTGACCATGAGTGGAAATTCTAGATGCTACTATAAGAGAAACAAACAACAACAGCACCAAGAAACAGACCTGGCCATCATTGTGTGCAACTCAACGGAGACCCCTGCTCAGTGTGAAGCTGCACGCCAAAAAGCAAACAAGATGCAGGATACAAAAGGAATGGGATGGAGAATAAACCTGAAAATCTTCTAATGCCTTTATATTAATCAATGGGTCAGCCTCCTCCGGATCCTGCATGTGACTCTGGGCACCCCATCTCCAAAAGGCTACTTCAGAACTAGAGGAGGTTTAGAGTGCAGCAGCGAGAATGACTAGGGATGTGGAAAAACGGCCATACAAAGATTGGACGGGTTGGGATTGTTTGCCTTAGAGAGGAGATGGAGAAGAAGGGACATGATAAAAATATACAAAATAATGAATCAGCCAAGGAAGGGAGATTGGGACTTCTAGTCATTGGTCTCCTAATGCAAGAAAAAGTCAATGAAGTTGAAAGGTGGCAAATTCAGAACTGATAAAGGAAACTGCTTTTCAAACAAGGCCCAATTAGCCTATTCAGCTGATTGCCACAGGATCATAATCTCAGCTATATTAAGGCTGCCCCAATGCTCTAGTAATTGAAACGCACATCCTCCCTTTCTCTTTAGCTGTCATATTAAAACCAGCACACCCACACACAAACCAGCCATCCTCAGTATGCCCCTGCCCTGAGCACCACTGCCTGCTCTTTTTCTTTTCTGTTCTAAATAGGTTTTTATACCGTGTCCATCTCTATGGCATCTGAGTGCCTTCCAGTAGTGCTGGAGAGCAGAGTGTGCTGGCTCCTTGCACCTCTCTGCCACTGCCTACTGATGGGCAAGTTTCAGCTGTTTATCCTGTGACATACCAGGGTACAGTCCAGACCAGTGGGGGGCTATGTCACCCCTGCCCTGCATTCTGGGGTGCCTCACAATGCCTTGCTGAAGTAGCTCCCACCTGAGCCACTCACAAACAGCCTTCCAGCATGCAAGCAAGCCATGAGTGTCTGTGTGTAACTGCAGCCTGCCAGCCACACCTGGGTTATGCTCTGGCTCTCACCAGCCTGAGTTATACTGCAGGGTGACCGCAACACATACCCCATCCTGGATTTCCCCCAGAAATGTGTGTCCTGTACTGCTCAGCCCTCTCCTGGATAGTACAAATATTTAAAATCCATTATTCCTTGAAGAGAATAATATGTCAGTTTATCATTTCAAATAGTTATTCAGACACTAATTTAAATACACTGGATTAGATAAAACAGTAACACAAGTTTATTAACTACAGAGATAGATTTTAAGTGAGCACAAGTAATGAAGTATAAAAGTTAGAAATGGCTACAAGAAAGATAAAACATAACTGGTGCCTAACTTAACAATCTATGTTAAATGCAAAGCATATGTTCTCCCACCATGTCCTCTCAGCAGCCTTACTAACCAGACTTCTTAGGTCAGGACTGCTTGTCCCTAAATCAAATGAATGCCAGGGAGGGTGTGTGTCTTGGGGTGTTTTCCCTCATTTTTATAGTGTCAGTCCCCCTCTTGAGAAACCATTTCCAGCTGAGATTCAGAAGACAAAGAGTCAATAGGGAAGGATGTTCCCTGCTGCTTTTTCCTCACCTGTTAGAGCGTCCTTTGTTTCTATTCCTGCTTGATTACTCTGTTTACTGCTTAAATGCAAATTAAAGCAAGCGCACATTCTTTTATTTAGGACAGACCTTCTGTTTGTCAACTTCTGCCTGGATAGGGCTGCAGTTTTTAAGAACATGTTAATGACACCATACAGGGGAATCTTATAACTTCACATACAATGTTGCCATGCATATTTTACCAGGACAATACTGATCAGCAAATTATACCTTCCAAACCATACCTCACAAGGCACATTTTGTACAAAGATTACTACAATAGTGTGTAGGGTGTGAATAGGGGGTGTATTACATCACAGACCCCCCCACTACAACCTCTCCCACTCTGTGGGTGCACTAGCAGAGCTGCATGTGGGGACCAGGGACTGGCATAGAAGGAGGTGCAGTATTCTAGTATTGAGGTGTTATTGGCAGAGCTGTGTGAGGACTCAGGACTGGAATACCAGGGGCTGGGAGGAAGGCTCAGGACTAGAATAGCACTATCACGAGTATGACATTAATCCATTTTCTTCTAACATATAAAGGCAGCTTTATCCTTTCTTGAGGTCCATTGCCTTCTTTCTGCTGGACGAATCATTGCTCTGAGGCCCCTGGCAAATAGTAGCACATTTGTTAACTTCATGCACTGAAACAAAGGAAAAGCACATCCCATAGTGAACAAGAGGCCAGCAGATGCTACCATTTATGATGTGCAATGTCCTGTGATTCAGAAGAAGCCAGGAATGCTGTGGGGCAGACAACATTGGGAGTACATTCTCCGCTCCCTGCTCTGTGCCGCAGTGGGGTGAAAGGGGCTCAGAACGGAAGCAGGTGGGAGAGAGCTTAGCATGGGCCTGAGGCCCAGAAGGTTAGAAGTGATGCTTGTGTGGCTCTTCAAAGTTGGAAGGGGTTGAGGACCTGGCTTCAGCAGATTGGAGGGGTTATAGGGATGGCCGTGGGCCCTGACAGCCTGGAGGGTGCTGGGGTGTGATCATGGCACCTTGGAGAGGACTCAGACATGGCCATAGAATAGGCTATTTTGTAGCTTGGGCTGGGAGCCAAAAGAGGACTATTGCTGGCTATGCTGATGATGATGCAGCGATAATTATACCATAGCTACGATTGTATGTAAATATTTTCATTTTGATAGTGGAAAGTGGTGACTAGCTCATGTTTTGGAGTGAGTCTTAGTAAAAGGATTGTAATCACTCTGGATTGTTTGGTGTGCTGGTTGGTACAATTTGCAGTTTTGGAAAGTTTATAGCAAACAGTTGAAAAATAGGTGTTGAGGCATTTTTTGCTGGGGAGCATCTCCTTTCCCTTTGCACTCCCGCAGAACACTGCTGTCCTAAACATGGCCAGGTGTGCACATAGCCCTGGTGGGATTCCTAGAACAGCATTGTTAGCTAACTGCATGCCTAGGTTTTTAAAACTGTGATGATGGTAAGTCTGGGAGCCAATCTCGCCAACAAAAAATGTTGCCTGGAAAGAACAGCCTCACTCACTGCTGAAAGAAAAGGAGTACTTCTGGCACCTTAGAGACTAACCAATTTATTTGAGCATGAGCTTTCGTGAGCTACAGCACGGTATGCATCCGATGAAGTGAGCTGTAGCTCACGAAAACTCATGCTCAAATAAATTGGTTAGTCTCTAAGGTGCCACAAGTACTCCTTTTCTTTTTGCGAATACAGACTAACACAGCTGTTACTCTGAAACCACTCACTGCTGAGCGAGAGCAGGCACCTCAAATACCTTGTAGCCTAGGAGAAAATTCTCTGGGCTTGAAAGAGCCAACCAGGAGCTCAGTTCTCACCCTTTTAAAAGTACTGTTTAAATTCACTACCTTTATGATTGGCGAAGGCCACAAACCCCAGCCTAGAAGAGCTGCTGATCACCCCATTCCATTTCTTAATTAAATTAGCAAAGAACTAATGCAAGGTCCCCACAGGCCCAGACCCAAAGTCTCGATCATAGCAAACCCTAATTTTCCACTGCCATACTTAGAATAGTTACCCTACCTCTAACCACTATAAACCACACTCCTCTCCCAGAGCTGGGCTAGAATCCCTGATCACCCATATGCTAATACTGACTCTAAACAGCTGTGTAACCCACTGGGAAAGGGTACATCACCTCCTGCTCCTCCACTGGCTGGTCTCGAAAGGGAACATGGGGGAAACTGTATTGTTATATTGTTGTTAACAAAATTATGTCGTTGAAAAATCACTTTGAGCATCTCAGTAGGGGAACCGGCTAAGAACAGAGCAAAACCTAATGAAGTCCTGCTCTTCCCTGGCCTGACTTGGGAAGCTGGGCATACTTCTCCAGCCTTAAACCTGCCGATCTGTGACACGAGCCAGTCAAATGGGTGGCGGAATGAACACAATGTGGAACTGTGTTGCATATCACACCAAAAGTGACAGATGTTATTTAACTGTTTTTTCTCACTGCGTGAATTAAATAAACCAGCTTTTTATAATGTGATTTGAAAGCAGATCCTATCAAAATAGCAATTTTGTGGAAAACCTTTACTCTGGCATTTTCCAACCCCTCAGTACCTGGCCTTGCAACCTTAACACTCATTTAATGTAGGAGCAGCAAAAAATGACATTAAAAGAACATTCAAATTGCAAAGTCAAGCACACAAAGGTTAGGCAATGCCAGAATTAAGGTTGTCCATGCAACATTAATTAGGCCCCTTGTGCATATTGTGGTAGAGCTCTGACCTTGTCTCCGTGGGTCCTGCACTTCCAGGTGGAGGTTGGTGAGAGAATTCCCACAGTCTCTGTTTCTCCTACGGCCTCATACCAAAACAGTTTACCCTCCTGTCCTGACAGAGGCCTGTTTTCCACTCCCAGCAGGTGTTTCTGTAGTGGTGGGTTGGGGGGGAACCCAGGCCCACCCTCTACTCCGAGTTCCAGCCCAGGGACCCTAATGGTAGCAGCAGTTGGAAGCCAACCTTTCACTACCAGAGTCGCTACATTTCCCTGGGTCACTTCCCCACAGCTCTCCTACTTCTCCCTTACCAATGGCTTGAGGGTGTCTTCATTAACCAGCCCTTCAGCCACATTTCCTCTCCCCAGGCTCCTCTCTACCTGACTGGAGTGAGCCCTTTTATATTATCAGAGGGGCCTTAATTAGAGTCAGGTGGTCACATTAGCTTAATGGCCTCACCTGACTCTTTGCAGGTTAATTAGAGTCAGGTGTTCTCATTAGCCTGGAGCAGCCTCTGCTCTGGTCAGTCAGGAAACAGAAATCTGGTCATCCAGTGGCCCCTAGACCCACTTTCGGCTCCTCTGCTGAACCTGATTGGCTTGGAGAGAGGAGGGCGACTGCTGCTCCTGGGCCTTGGGCTCTTGCTACTGCTGCCGCCCCAACTGCTCCCCTGGCTGGGCCGGACACCACTCACCCCCCTTCTCTGCTACCTGGTTGCTGGCTAGCTGCTGGACTCCCCCACCCAGCCTTGGGTGCTGCTGCTCCAACTACAGCCCCGGGGGGCGCTGCTAGCCTGCTCCCCAGAGGGGGGGAGTGAGGGACCCCTGCCCCAGCCGTTGCCACTGCCGCTGTGGACACCACCACCTGTGAGGGGTCCTCTCTGCCTGCCTGGCTACCAGGCTGCTGCTGCCTTTGCTGCCTGGGAGCTGCTGGACCCCAAAGGAGGAGGGGACGAGGCCATCGGCCGCTGGGGGAGCGCACAGGGACTCTGCAGACCACCGTGGAGGGGGCCTGAAGGCTGAGTAACTTTTGAACTGTGCTCTTGTGGTGGGAGTTTTGACTGTGTGTGTGGGGACACAGGGGGTGTGGCGTGGAGCCTGCCCCCAAGTCCATCTGTGTGTCCCCCCCCAACCACCACCACCGTCGGCGCTGCCCCCTCCACCACCCCCAGTGGACACTTACCATCTGCCTCAAGCTCCTGCCTCTGGGACTCTGCTGCTTGCTTGGCCTGCCGCCCCCTTTCTCCACCTTTTGGGCCTGAAGCAGTAGCCAGCCCGCACTGACCCCTTGCAAGCGCACGTGCCCTCCCCCCATCCTGGACTGACCCCCTTCAGCAAGCCTCCAGCTTTGTCCCTTGCTACCTGCCCCATTTTGCCCCTTGCAGCCTTTTTGCTCTCCCCTTTACCCCAGCACCTTGCTGGCTTCAGTTTGTTTGCCTGCCCTGCCCTTTTCCCTCTGCAGCCTTGTTTGTTTGCCCCACCCCTGCCTTGGAAGCTAGCTCCTTGGTTCCCTGTCCTGCTTCCAGCCTGGTTCTCCCCCCTCCCCACGTGGTGCCCCTGCCCTGATTGGCCCCTTACTCAATGTGCCCATGCCCCCTCCCATGCACTTGTGCCCTTCCCCTGTTTGAGTTTGCCCAAATCTCACTGCACTCCCCCAACGTTGTTATGACTTATTAAAGTCAAAATAAGTTGCCTGCTACCAAAGTATTTGATTGAAATGAAGGGCGGTGGTATGGAGTGCATTAGCATTGACCAATGATAAGAGAACCAAACACATGGGAGAAAATAAAGTGTTAGTAAGTGAGTGACTAATTAGTAAATGAGGAGGAGAAAACAAGCCATCAACAACTGTACTGATTACATGTAAGGGTTATGACTCTACCTGAGAAAGTAACAGCGGGGTTTCAGGTTTCAGAGTAGCAGCCCTGTTAGTCTGTATTCGCAAAAAGAAAAGGAGGACTTGTGGCACCTTAGACACTAACCAATTTATTCACAACCAAGCCATATATCCGCCCGCCCCTAAAGTGTTATAAGTACTAACATGGGTATGGGCATGTAGCAGCTATTTTTAAAAGGAAAACAAGATGCTGTAAAGGTGGAGGAGAGCATTCCTATGAAAACTGCATAGGAAGGTCAGAGGTCAAATGTAGTAACTGGTAGTAATCACAGTCCGGCATATAGAGAGTGCATTGAGGCAAGGCAAGCTAAAGAGATGCAAAAGACAAAAATTGTTAACAACATATCTTATGCAGAAGCTGTAAGGAGACGCTCAAGGGATCAGGTGAAGAGGAAGAAATAATCAACAGGAAAAGAGGAACTGCAGACAGCCTCATTCTATAATAAACTCTGCTGAAGGAATAGGTGATTAGTAAGGCTGCATGTCTGTCACGGATTCCATGACTTTCCGTGACCTCTGTGACTTCTGCAGTGGTCCGGTGCTGGCTATGGGGTGCTTACTTGGTGTGTGTGGGTGGGTACCTGGCTCCCACTGGCATGTCCCTGCAGCTCCTAGGCAGAGGGGCCGAGGGGTTCTGCTAGCTGCCCGCACCCGCAGGAGCCACCCCCCCAGCTCCCATTGGACGGGAACTGCAGCCAATGGGAGCTGCTGCGCCTGCGGGGCCAGTGCTTGTGGAGGGAGCAGTGCATAGAGACCCCCTGGGCCAGAGCTGCGGGGACACGCAGATCCCGGTAGGAAGCCCTCGAATCCCGCCAATCCCTCCTCCCAGCACCAGTGCGGGTCTCAGGCCACCCCCCAGCACCTGCAGCGTCCCCAGAATGCCACCCCCAGAGCACCCGCAGCTCCCCAGCCCAAGTTTTAGTTAGGAGTGTATAGTAAAAGTCATGGACAGGTCACGAGCAGGGCATTTTTGTTTATTGCCCGTGACCTGTCCATGACATTTACTAAAGATATGTCTAAACCATAGCCTTAGCAATGATACACTAGTAATGAAAAAAGAGGGTTATTGCATTTATGATAGAAGTGTTAAATTGTACATCACAAACTTAAAAAAATCAGAAAAAATGAGTTATACAAAGGGCAGGGGGAAAATACGTGTAAATTAGCAACTTGTCAATGGACCATATTCATGCACTTTTGAATGAAGTTAATGACGAAATATGCCTCGTAATGGGAATCCCGGTCTTTTGCTGGAATGCACACAGTGTGATAACACTTAGTCAAACACTAAAAGAAAATATCCTGGAAATGAAAACTAAATTAAATGTCATATGTATCCTGGTTGAAAAGCTTCCTTTTAAAATTCAAGGATATATTGCTTTTAGGCAAGACCAAAAACTAGGAAGAGGAGATGTTTGTACTTTCATAAGGGAAAGATTAAACTACACAGCAGTCGAGAATGAAGAAGTAAGTCTAGAATATAATACTGTCAAGATCCCAATGCAGAAGAGTGATATTTCTTTAGGGATTTATATCTACAAACCATGTGGGAAATTAGAAAGTTCAGAGCTTCAAGAAATAGTGATGATGCTAATTGACCATATATCATGTGGTGACCTAATTCGTCATAATAAATTGTGGGGAAGTAAGACAACTGGTAAAATGGTGCATGCTTAGAAAAGTTCATTGGTGAAAGCAATCTAGTGGTTTTAAATGGTGGCACCCCAACTAGATTTAATGCAGTAGACGGTAGGGTTTTTTGGTTTAGAACTGGGAATTGTACAGTAGATACTGCAAGTGAATACAACTTGGAAATATATAAGGAAGAATGAACGGAAAGTGATCATTTCCTTATATTTATTACATTTCAAGGGCAGGGTAAGGTTGAAGGTAATGGAAAATTACCCCCCTGGAATTTTAAGAAAGCTATTTGGGAGCTATTTACAAGTAAGTGTAGTGAATTTGTGAATAATCCTGGTATGAGCAGTGACATAGAGAATTTTAATAATATAACAAAGGAATTAATAGCAGCAGGTACTGTAGCCATACCTAGGATACTGAAATACCCCCAAATTAAAAACTCACTTTCATGGTGGAATGAGGAATACAGAATGGCAGTTAAAAATAACAAAGCCTATCCAAATGTGAAAACATAATGAATAGTGAAGAACTCATGAAGCATAAATGTAAGGCAATAGACCAAAGAATTGTAAAAAGATCAAAAGAGAGTTGGAGAAAATACTTTGGGTAGATAAAAAAAGCTACCAAGACATCAGAAATATACAGGCAACTTAGAAGAATGAATGGAATTCAGACTAAGAGTAGCCACATCTCATGTCTTATTGCGACTGACAACATAGAAGTTCTGACTATGAGCAAGCAGAAGTTTAGGAGAAACTTTCCAAGGCTCAGTAGTGATGAAAACCAAAGTAAACTTTTCCAGCTGATTAAAAGACAATTTGTTGAAGAGAATCATGGTCTATTATGTAGTTGGGGTAAACATGAAGATACTATAATGAATGAATGGTTTTGTGTATGAGAACTTGAGAAAGCTATTCCGCAGGTAAAGCTAACCTATGTAACATAACATTTAAATAGCTCTGTGAAAGCAGTGTGAGGGTTCTCTTGTAATTATTTAACACTATTTGGGGAAAAGAAGTGATCCCAGTAAGGTGGAAACATGCAGTAGTAATTCCACTACAAAAACCGGGCAAACTATCCACACAAGTGGATGCCTATCGACCAATTGCCCTGATGTCCTGTCTGGGAAAATTATGGAAATAATGGTGAAGTTTATCTGATCATGGGTCACATGTCATGTCTCAACTATTCAGGAAGTTATGGATGTTGTGTGGGGTGCCCCATATCACCTAGGGTATGTCTACACTACGAAATTAGGTCGAATTTATAGAAGTCGGTTTTTTAGAAATCGGTTTTATATATTCGAGTGTGTGTGTCCCCACAGAAAATGCTCTAAGTGCATTAACTCGGCGGAGTGCTTCCACAGTATCGAGGCTAGAGTCGACTTCCGGAGCGTTGCACTGTGGGTAGCTATCCCACAGCCTCCGCTGCCCGTTGGAATTCTGGATTGAGATCCCAATGCCTGATGGGGCTAAAACATTGTGGCGGGTGGTTCTGGGTACATATCGTCAGGCCCTCATTCCCTCCCTCCCTCCGTGAAAGCAAGGGCAGACAATCGTTTCGCGCCTTTTTTCCTGAGTTACCTGTGCAGACGCCATACCACGGCAAGCATGGAGCCCGCTCAGCTCACTGTCACCGTATGTCTCCTGGGTGCTGGCAGACACGGTACTGCATTGCTACACAGCAGCAGCAACCCATTGCCTTGTGGCAGCAGACGGTGCAATAGGACTGGTAGCCGTCATCGTCATGTCCGAGGTGCTCCTGGTCGCCTGTGTGAGGTCGATCAGGAGTGCCTGGGCAGACATGGGCGCAGGGACTAAATTTGGAGTGACTTGATCAAGTCATTCTCTTTAGTCCTGCAGTCAGTCCTATTGAACCATCTTATGGTGAGCAGACAGGTGATACGGACTGCTAGCAGTCCTATTGCATCATCTTCTGCCGGGCAGGCAAGAGATGAGGATGGCTAGCAGTCCTATTGTACCATCTTCTGCCGAGCAGCCATGAGATGTGGATGGCATGCAGTCCTTCTGCACCGTCTGCTGCCAGCCAAAGATGTAAAAGGTAGATGGAGTGTATCGTAACAAGAAATAGACTAAATTTGTTTTGTACTTATTTGCTTCCCCCCCCACCGCTGTCTAGGGGACTCATTCCTCTAGGTTACACTGCAGTCACTCACAGAGAAGGTGCAGCGAGGTAAATCTAGCCATGTATCAATCAGAGGCCAGACTAACCTCCTTGTTCCAATAAGAACAATAACTTAGGTGCACCATTTCTTATTGGAACCCTCCGTGAAGTCCTGCCTGAAATACTCCTTGATGTAAAGCCACCCCCTTTGTTGATTTTAGCTCCCTGTAAGCCAACCCTGTAAGCCGTGTCATCAGTCGCCCCTCCCTGCATCACAGCAACGACAAACAATCGTGCATCTGAGTTGAGAGTGCTGTCCAGAGCAGTCACAATGGAATACTCTGGGATAGCTCCCGGAGGCCAATACCGTCGAATTGTGTCCACAGTACCCCAAATTCGACCCGGCAAGGCCGATTTAAGCGCTAATCCATTTGTCAGGGGTGGAGTAAGGAAATCGATTTTAAGAGCCCTTTAAGTCGAAATAAAGGGCTTCATCGTGTGGACAGGTGCAGGTTTACATTGATTTAATGCTGCTAAATTTGACCTAAAGTCCTAGTGTAGACCAGGGCCTAGAGACAAATGGTCTGGTGGAGGGCTTTAATGGGACACTGAAATGGATGTTGGGGATGTATGCCCACAGGCGGGCCCTAGATTGGGATGAAATGTTACTCTATTTGTTATTTGCTTATAGGGAAGTGTCCCAAGAGTCTACAGGTTTTGTTCCTTTTGACCTTCTATATGGAAGGAAAATGAGGGGACCCCCCTATATTTTATCAGAGACTTCTGGGAAGGAGACACTGAGGGAGCTTTTTAAAACTCAGAACATTTCAAAGCCTGTTCATTTGACATTTCATTAAATATGTTCAGTGCTTTCCCAGACAAGTCTGCAATCTTGTCTTCTGGAACTTCAGCAGGGCACACCCTTCCCTCTCCGGCTGTTCTGGGGTAGAGGGAGTACCTGGGGACTGTGGGATTTGCCCCTGCCTGTCCATGATGCTCTGGGCATGCAGCCTTTCCTTCTCGTTTTCTTCTCTTTCAACTCCATGGCTAATGGGATGGCTTCTAGGGCCTGCCAGTGGGCTTCTTCTTGCTGCTGCCTTTCAACCTCCCTCTCCCTGGCTCTCAAGCCTGCTTCCCACTTTCGGTATTCATGCTCTTTTTCTTTCTGCTCTGCTACCCATTTTTGGTGGTTGTGTTCCTCTCTTCATTGAACGTCCTCCAATCTGGACTGCTCTACCTTTGAAGTTGCTTCACTGATGCTTATGTTTATGCTTTAGTTTTGTTCTATTTCCCTTACCTGAAATAAACAAATAGGTTACAGCTTTATAATTTCCTTTCTTCTGACTGTTCACACGGGAGAATCACTTGAAGTTGTTACACCAGAACTTAAAGTGGAAATCTCCATTAAAATAGCAAGCTGGGTGTAGACCCTGCTCACTGCACCACTCCAAAGTTCTGGGGGGCACCGCAGACCAGTGAGAGGTTTTGTCACCACTTGTATTACGATCCTGAGTGCCCCCAAATGCTTCGGCTACCGTGGCTCCCTGCCTGAGACACACACCCACACACCCAGCCAGCATGCTCTGTATGCTGCATAGGTCTGATTCAACCCCTCGGAATCCAACCGATGGACACAGTCTCCCTGTGCTCTGATGGACACAGGCTGCTCTTTACTAGGCTTGGTTAATGTTAGCAGGTGACCCCAACATGCTCCCAGTCCCGAACTTCCCCAAACCTGCCCGCTCTGCCTCCAGCCCTCTCCTGCAATATTCAGAGGAATAATACAGTCTGTTTGTTCCTTTAAGGTGGTGATATTCAGACCTCAATAGTTAGTGATCAACGTTACCCAAAAGAGCCACAGCGGTGTGAATTCATTGTTTCATTTACTGCATCTATCTATCTATAGCTATATAATTCTCACAGCAAAAACCAAGTATTATTATTCTATCAACTACAATTGGTTAATAACACAGTAGAAGCATCCTGATTGGTTAATAACTTGGATTGGTTAATTAAATCATACTGTGTTTTAATATTGTGTGTTGCAAAGAGCCGCAGGAGATGCATTAAAGGCCGCTCGCAGCTCCCAAGCTTCAGGCTGAGTATCAGTGAGATGAAACCCACCAGCCTGACACATCAGCTGGAGATAACCATAACCACACTTTAGTCACAAGTTCAGCACACTTCCATAGTTCTGAATATGCTGCGTACACACATCATGCAAAACTCTTAATTATCAGCAGGTTACTAGTGTGCAAATGCTACCGCACAAGGCCCATTTTACACAAAGATTATTACAACAGTGGGTAGGGTGTGAATATAGGGATGTTTAGGGACACATGCCCCCGGTGTTTGTATTATCTCCAAACTTAATGGGCAATGGTTTTAGATTTTCTTCCATATCCTTAATAAAAATAGCCACGATCATTGGACCAAAAACAGATCCCTTCAGTACACCACGAGAAATTATTCTTCTTCATCAACACTTATTTTTGAGAGCTGTCAGTTAAACTGTTTTTAGTCCACCTAACGTGTGCTACATTGACTTTTGCATGCAGCACTCTGTCAGGGGCCTTACTGAAGTCCAAGCATATTACACCAGCAGTGATGACTGAAGAGGTTGGAAATTCCTATGAACTTTCCCATTTTTCAGCCCGCTGTACTGAGCAGTGACAGTGATTGACAACGATTGTATTGAGCAGTGACAGTGACTGACAATGATTGTACTGATCAGTGACAGTGATTGACAATGATTGTACCAAGCAGTGGCAGTGATTGACAATGAGGCCTGCCGACGGGGGGGGGGGGCAAAGGGGGAAATATCCCAGGGGCCTGGGAGATTTAAAAGTCTCTGGGGGGTCCCGGCCACCGTCACTGACAGCACAGTGGGGCTAAGGCAGGCTTCCTGCCAGCCCTCACTCTGCACCACTCCCAGAAGTGGCAGAAATGGCCATACGGCCCCTGCAGGGGCAGGGGGTCTCCTTGTGCTGCCCCCACCCTGAGCGCCGGCTCTGCGGGTCCCATTGGCCAATGGGAGCTGTGGGGGCAATGCCTACAGGCAGCGGTGCACGGAGACCCTCTGATCCCCTGCCTAGGCATTGCTGCCAGAGGGGCGTGCTGGTCACTTTTGGAAGATGCCCAAGGTAAGTGCCGACCCCCGACCCCTTCTTGCACCCAAGCCCCCTGCCCCAGACTAGAGCCCACACCCCGCACCCAAACTCCCTCCCAGAGCCCACACTCTGCATCCCTCCCACACCCAAACTCCCTCCCAGAGCCCACACTCTGCATCCCTCTCACACCCAAACTCCCTCCCAGAACCTGACCCCTTACCACCTCCCACACCCAAACTTCCTCCCAGAGCCTGCACCCCCTCCCGCACCCAAACTCCCTCCCAGAGCCCACACCCTGCATCCCTCCCGCACCCAAACTCCCTCCCAGAGCCCACACCCTGCATCCCTCCCGCACCCAAACTCCCTCCCAGAGCCCGACCCTGCACCAGCTCCTGCACCCAAACTCCCTCCCAGAACCTGACCCCTCACCACCTCCCACACCCAAACTTCTTCCCAGAGCCTGCACCCCCTCCCGCACCCAAACTCCCTCCCAGAGCCCACACCCTGCACCCCTCCCGCACCCAAACTTCCTCCCAGAGCCCGACCCTGCACCAGCTCCTGCACCCAAAATCCCTCCCAGAGCCTGGACCCTGCACCCCAACCCCCAGCCCCAGCCTGGTGAAAGTGAGCGAGGGTGGGAGAGAGTGAGCGACAGAGGGTGGGGGGATGGAGTGAGCATGGGGTGTGGCCTCGGAGAAGGGGTAGGATGGGGCATGGTCTCAGGGAGGGGTGGGGCAGGGACAGGGCAAGGGTCTTCGCGTTTGTGCGAGTAGACAGTTGGCAACCCTACCGGGCGGGCATGTGGAAGCCCTGGCCGTGCCGGAAGAGAGTGTCCAGCAGCGCAGCCAGCAGCTCGCTGGGAACCAGCCAGCGGAGGCAGAACACCACCCAAATGTCAGGGCAACCGCGTCCGCACAGGCATGGCTTGTGCGTGCGTGGGGCCCATTGACTGTTTTGCCCTGGGGCCTGGAACTGCTGTTGGCTTGCCTGTTGACAACGATTGTACCAAGCCGTGGCAGCGACTGACAACGATTGTTCTGAGCCGTGGCAGTGACAGGTCACCAGTCTCTTTGTAGCACCCTCTAAATTCTGTATTGTTGACACGTTTGTTTCTTGTAACTGGGCTGGCCGCACCAGAGCGCCCCCTCGTGGCCAGGGTGCCTTTGCTGTGCCCTGCCCCTGTTTTCCCATCCCTGGCGTTCCCTCAAACTCCACAGTATCTTTCACTCCCAGCCCTTCTTAGGTCTGGGGTTTTTATTAAATTAACAAAGTTCTCGGACAAACACAAAACAATCTCCCACTCAGGATTACTCTGTGCACAGCCCCCCCGAGGAACTGTCCCTTCCTTGGGAACCCCAGCAGAAGACCCTCTGTGCCTGCAGGAGCCACTTCCCTGCACCTTCCTGCTGTGTTTGACCCTGGGATCGCCCCAACCCAATGTAACAGGGCTGGCTTAGTCCCAGGGTCTCCAGCCCATGGGCAAGTCACCCTGTTACATTTCCCTTCAGGCAGCTTTCATCTTTCCAGGCGATGCCTAGTTTTCAAGCTTCAAGCTGTGCTGTACAACGGAGAGTCTGTGCCTCCCACCACCCCATGCGGTGCATCAGTCAGTGCTTGTTATGTATTCCCATTTTAAGGGGAGGGAAACTGAGGCACAGAAAAGTTAAGTGGCTCACAGCCAAGGTCACTGAAAGAGTCTCTGGTAGTAGAAAGTAGTGAACTCAGGCATCCTGGATCTCAATCCTTGTCTATCTAGTGATGCTCCATGCTGTTTTGCCACCCAGAGCCAGGCCACACAGCTCCAGTTTCATGGAGAAATTTGGAGAGGGAGCCTTTTGGGAGCACGAATATAATTCCTCAGGGCTGCCAAAGAAGGCAGGTGTCTCCAACCCTGCAAGAAAGGAAAGTGTGGACCATTCAGGACAGGATGAAACTGTCCCAGCTGGAGAGGAGACAGGGCCCAGGGAAATGCTTGAATCCTTCCTCAAGGGCGCCCAGAGGGTGGTGAGGGGCAGCTGCTCCTGTGCCCCCTCCCTGCCGTGGCCTGCCCCGTGCAGCCCCACAGGGCTCTGCTCTCTCCCTGGGCCTGTTCCATAGTCACGTGCAGCCGCTGGGAGAACTGGTGACACTGAGGGTTCAAACGCCAACAACAGACAGGTGGTGCACAGCTCTGTCCTTTCTGCATACCCTGCTCTAGCAACACCACTGCCAGATTCTCAGTGGCCATGTATCGCTGGAGCTCCCAGAGCTCTGGCTCGTTGATGGCAGCTGAGGATCAGGCCCCAGATAGTTCTCTGCATGCTGGGTACTAGGTGCTGTAATTAGAACTGCCACTAGAGGGCATCCAAAGCACTGTGTGCAAATGGTACCACCATACAGTATACAGGGCTGCTTTTCCACCATAGGAAACAATAGACGGCCTGAGATCATAACAAAGGATTTGTTTTAAAACAATCAGGGCTGCAAGGAAGGCTGGGAAGAGCTGCTGTCCTGTGGGCTGTGTCAGAGCCCTCATCCTCAAAAGGAGAGAGAACCCCAACATCCAGCGGGGTTCCAGGTCAGCGATTCAGTGGCTTCGCAGTCAATGAGTCCCATCATTCAGCAATACCAGCAAACTCACACCAGACTAAACCTCGTCAGCCCCAGACCCTGAGACATTGCACTGCATACAAAGACGGCAGAGCGATGCACCTGTCAAACAGCAGTTACTCTGGGTGCACTCCTACATGCTTGTGTGTGCTCATAGATGGGTGTATACATGCAGGGGGGGGTGTAGTACTGGCAGACCATGTGCCAGCTCATGCCAATGTCCCCCTGTCTCAGCTGAACACTGATAAATCCCAAGCTGGAACCAATCTGGCTCACCTGGGGGTTAGTATTGTTAACATAGGTATTAGGGTTATAAAAATGTGTGGAAGAGCCCATCTATCACAAAGGCAGGCTCACCTGGGTGGTGCGACAGATCAGAGTGCCCAAGGGCACTGCCTGTGACCTCAGATTTAGGCAGTTCTGGTGCCTGAGAAGTTTACATGTGATAATTGGTTGGTGAAATCTATGTACAGAACTCACAGCCAGTGTGGGGTTTGTGCCCTGGTTCTTCACAGTCTGCCTGAGGTTTCAGAGTAAACAGCCGTGTTAGTCTGTATTCACAAAAAGAACAGGAGGACTTGTGGCACCTTAGAGACTAACCAATTGATTCGAGCATAAGCTTTCGTGATGCAGCCGATGAAGTGAGCTGTAGCTCACGAAAGCTCATGCTCAGATAAATTGGTTAGTCTCTAAGGTGCCACAAGTCCTCCTGTTCTTTTTGCCTGAGGTTGGTGCTCATGTCCCTGAGTCCCTGCACAACACCTGAAATCCACTGGGGTCTCACACACAGGTTTGTATCCTGCTGAGACTACACCAGGGGCTGGTGATTTACACAGTCACAGACGCCCATGATACAACCCTTTCCCATGTTATCGCACAGCACGGGGTACAGGTGTTACAAGTGAGATTAATACAGGCAGCAACGTAAAAGCATTCAATAAAATCTAAACACATTCTTATACCTGCTTTAACAATCCTAATACCCTGGTGTCAGATTGAGCCCAGCTGGGTGTTTGTCAGTGTTCAGCTGAGACATGGGGACCTTGGCATGAGCTGACACCTGGTCTGCCAGGGTCACAGTGTGTACAGGTTTCAGAGTAACAGCCGTGTTAGTCTGTATTCGCAAAAAGAAAAGGAGTACTTGTGGCACCTTAGAGACTAACCAATTTATCTGAGCATGAGCGTTCGTGAGCTACAGCTCACTTCATCGGATGCATACTGTGGAAACTGCAGCAGACTTTATATACACACAGAGAATATGAACCAATACCTCCTCCCACCCCACTGTCCTGCTGGTAATAGCTTATCTAAAGTGATCATCAGGTTGGGCCATTTCCAGCACAAATCCAGGTTCTCTCACCCCCTCACCGTGTGTATATGTCTAGTATAAGTGTGTCTCTGTGTGTACGGTCTGTGTGTGTACAGTATGTGGGACTGTGTGTGTGTACAGTGCGTGTGTCTGTGTGTTTACAGTATGTGGGGCTGAGTGTGTACAGTATGTGGGGCTGGGTGTGTATACAGTACGTGGGGCTGAGTGTGTACAGTGCGTGGGGCTGTGGGTGTGTACAGTGCGTGTGTCTGTGTGTATACAGTACGTGGGGCTGAGTGTGTACAGTGCGTGGGGCTGTGGGTGTGTACAGTGCGTGGGGCTGTGGTGTATACAGTATGAGTGTCTGCGTGGATGTACAGTATATGTGTTATTCATATTCTTACACCTTCCTCTGCAGCAGCTGGTGCTGGCCGCAGCCAGGACACTGGGCTAGATGGAGTCCGGTTCCCATGTCCCGGTGTGGACAGGAAGCTGCATGGGCAGCACTTAGGACTGATCTACCAAAACAGCTATTCTGGGATAATTATTTCCAAACAGCTACTCTGGGATAAGCTGTCATGTGGCCACTCTTATTCCAGAACGTGAGTCCCTCTTTCCCATTTAGCTTCATCCACTTTGGATCCAGCATGTGACCAAAACAAGGAGCTGGAACCAATGGCTAATCAATCACCATCGGGACTTACATCAGAGCCAGCTCTGTGCCCCAGCACACGACACTTCCTTCTGCAGCATGAGAGCAGCTTATTACACCTGTCCAGAGACAGGCACAAGACCTCCCTATGTTCTGGACAACGTCTAACCCCAGGAGAAATTGCTTCCAGATGCAGCTGCCTACTAGGAGAGCCCTCAGCTCCCAAACTGATTTGAACATAGGAGCAGGTTGTGCCCAGGCTGGGCTGGAGCCCACCTGCCTCCTTACCCAGGTACCACCTTCTCTCTCAGCTGGCTACAGCAGATGCACTGGCCAATGAGAACAAAGGCCTTGGAATAACAGGCTGTCTGTGTGGAGAGAGGAAATTCACACACACGTTTCTCCCCTCTTCTCCTCAACAGGCCATTCCTGCCTGGCCCAAAATAGATCTATTGGGCTGCGGTCCTGATATAATTGGCCCTGTCTGAACTGCTTCGTCAGCTGAGTTCCCATTAACTTCTTTTCCATGACCTCGTTAGTGCAGGGGATAAATGGGCTGCTTGTTTCCCCTTTGCCTTGAATGAAGGGGTATTTTGTTTGTTGGAAAGTCATGCTGGTAATAAGGATCTTCCGCTAGCCAAAAATAACTAAAGCTGTTATTGTTTCCTTTCTGCTTCCTTATCTGCACCAGAGGAGTCACAAGGGAAGCTGTGGCCATGACTAGACGTAGCTCTGGGCTGAAAACATGCCTTGGAGCAAAAGGCTGTGAAACACGGAGCTGAGGCAGACAGCGCAGCAAGGTTATTGGCAAAGCCCACAGTCCGCACACCGGACAGTTCTGCTAGCCTCCCTGCAGCCCTGCCCACAAGTGGCAGTGTGTGTGAGGGGGGGCGGGTGTTCACAGCTTCCCCTCCTTAGCTAAAGCAGGACATGCCTCCTTGGCTTTGAGGAGCATGGCAAATGATACGTTTGCAAGAAGCCAGTGTGGGTTTGGGGTGCATAGGCAGAGGAGTCATGCGATGGAGCCCAGATGGTCCCTCTTTGCCATGGCTCTGCTAAACGCATACCTGGAATAGCGTCTGTCAGGAGTCGAATAGTAGAGGGCTAGTTAGTCTCTGACAGAGGCAGAAGAAGAGCCAGTGGCTGGAAGTTGAATCTAGACAAATTCAAACTGGAACTAAGGCAGACATTTTTAACAGCGAGGGAAATTAATCACTGGAACAAACTACCAAGGGCTGTGGTGGATTCTTCCTCAACTGAAATCTTTAAATCCAGACTGGGTGTCATTCCAAAAATCAGCTCTCGCTCCACCCCGAGGTTTTGGAGTTATCACAGGGTGAAGTTCTTTGGCCTGTGTGATGCAGCAAGTCTGGCTGGATGATCACACTGGTCCCCTCTGGCCTGTGCTGAGCTCTGAGCACTGCTGTATGCGAAGGAGGCAGACGGACCGGATGGCGTTCAGAGACACGGAACAATGAAGGGCAGAGGGCTGAAGGGATTCTCTTTTAAGGAACTGAGGGAAATATGTTGACGTCGTCAATGACTGATGGGGGGGGGCTGGGTGCTTGGGAGGTGTTGCCACATACCTGAATGACGTAACCCCCATGGATAGAGAGCAGCCGTTCAGTTAGCCGGGTCCCCGGGGTAAAGCAGGAGCAATGGGATGACATTTGAAAAGCAAAGCAAGTGTGGGTTGAACAAAACAAATGTGCTGTGGGGAGCATCCTGGCTCTGGCAGGGATGTGGCCTGGGACAAGCTGCGCTTGTCTCTGTCTAAAGTCATTGATCATTTGGTGCCTGTGCACACGTTCAGCTGGCCTAAATGCCCCTCACCGGCGCCAGAATCCCACAGTCTGGAATGCTGCCCAGCACCGGCATCTCACCTGGCTGGGCCCCTGGCCAGCACAGAGCAGTTTGGCAGTGAGGGGCCACACAAACCCCAGGTGCCCTCACGCCGCTGTACAGCACAGGGAGGAGGGCCCGTGCCAATGCCCAAATGGAGTTTTTGGTTTGGGGCATGCCAGCAGCTGGCACTACAGACATGGCTGCTAGAAGGGGCTTCATTTCCCAGCAAACCTGCTCACCAGGCCCAGGATCTCAGAGTGGCGGGGTGGGGTCTGCCGTGAGCCAGCCTTGTCCCATTCTGGCAAGGGAAGAGGGGAGCTTCAACCATTCCTGCTCCTACCCTCAAACTAGGCCACAGACTGTGCTTCTTTCCCAACCCCCCACCTGCCCTCCCTCCCCTCCAGGGCTGTGTTGCTGTCCCACAGGCCTTCTCCCAGGCAAGCCCAGGCAGGATGCTGCTGGCCCAGGAACATTCACCATACACCAGCTTGGCTCTGTCAGGGCCCTGTGTGCCTGGCCGTGAGTGAATGCTAATAAACAATGAATAACGTGCCTGGGATTTCGGCGAGCTCACTGTGGGCTTTGTCACCAACGCGAGTGGGGAATTCTGCTCTGCTGTTCACCACACTTGTGTCACGTGACACCGCGGCCTGACCCAAGAACAGAGGCACAAGAGGGCTCCAGGGGATACATAGCAAATGAGCCTTGGCTTGCATAGTGCTGATTAGGGCTTCCCAGCCATGCCAGAGCTGGGCACTGGAATGGATTGCATCTGGGCAACCCCCCTGCAAGCCATGCAGTGAGTCTTGGGCTCTCCTTCTCACTGCCTGAGTCCAGCTCCCCGTGCCCCACAGGGGGCTCATAGAAATTTTGCAAATAATCACAGACTGCGTGGGCTGCTCAACGAAGCACAGTGACTGCGCAGATGCCTGCCCTCCCTGTGCAGCCCCATGCCACATGGTAGCACTGATTCCGCCAATGCTCGCACAAGCAGGAAATACGAGACCATCCTCCCGTTACCCACTTCATGGCTGTGCACTTAGTGTGCCCAGGTCCCAGGCCTGACATGTTTTGCAACTAGAATGCATCCCTAGCAAACATTCCCTCTGTGGCTTTCAGGGTCCTCCCAGGGCCACGCTGCCAGGTGTATCTGATCCTGTGAGAAGCATCCACATAGCCAGTCATGGAAGCAAAATGTGAACCTGAAGGCTCCACAATGGTCTTGTTCTACCCCTGGACCATAGAATCATAGAATCATAGAATATCAGGGTTGGAAAAGACCTCAGGAGGTTTTCTAGTCCAACCCCTGCTCAAAGCAGGACCAACCCCAACTAAATCATCCCAGCCAGGGCTTTGTCAAGCCTGACCTTAAAAACCTCAAAGGATGGAGATTCCGCCACCTCCCTAGGTAACCCATTCCAGTGCTTCACCACCCTCCTAGTGAAATAGTGTTTCCTAATATCCAACCTAGATCTCCCCCACTGCAACTTGAGACCATTGCTCCTTGTTCTGTCATCTGCCACCACTGAGAACAGTCTAGATCCATCCTCTTTGGAACCCCCTTTCAGGTAGTTGAAAGCAGCTATCAAATTCCCCCTCACTCTTCTCTTCTGCAGACTAAATAAGCCCAGTTCCCTCAGCCTCACCTCATAAGTCATGTGCCCCATTCCCCTTAATAATTTTTGTTGCCCTCCACTGGACTCTTTCTAATTTTTCCACATCCTTCTTGTAGTGTGGGGCCCCAAACTGGACACAGTACTCCAGATGAGGCCTCACCAATGTCGAATAGAGGGGAATGATCACGTCCCTTGATCTGCTGGCAAAGCCCCTACTTATACAGCCCAAAATGCCGTTAGCCTTCTTGGCAACAAGGGCACACTGTTGACTCATATCCAGCTTCTCATCCACTGTGACCCCTAGGTCCTTTTCTGCAGAACTGCTGCCTAGCCACTGGGTCCCTAGTCTGTAGCAGTGCATGGGATTCTTCCATCCTAAGTGCAGGACTCTGCACTTGTCCTTGTTGAACCTCCTCAGATTTCTTTTGGCCCAATCCTCCAATTTGTCTAGGTCCCTCTGTATCCTATCCCTACCCTCCAGCATATCTACCTCTACTCCCAGTTTAGTGTCATCTGCAAATTCACTGAGGGTGCAATCCACACCATCCTCCAGATCATTTATGAAAATATTGAACAAAACCGGCCCCAGGACCGACCCTTGGGGCACTCCACTTGACATGGAGCCATTGATCACTACCCATTGAACCCGACGATCTAGCCAGCTTTCTATCCACCATATAGTCCATTCATCCAGCCCATACTTCTTTGGATAAACAGACTTGGCCTTGCGGGGCTCTCACTACATGGCTAAATATAGCAGCATAGACATTTCTGCTCGGCCTGGAGCCCAGGCTCTGAAACCCAGCGAGCCAGTTACACTGGGCACAGAGACGCGTGGCTGCAGGGCATTTTTGCACTGTAGACATGCCCAAAGTGGAAAGGTTCCCTCTGGGAACAGGCATTTGAAAGCACATGCTAGCTGGGGCCCTGTGCCTGGTAGCTGTGATGCATCTGCTGACAAGTCATTTTTTCAAGAGGAATAAGATAGCCTCCTCCACCACTCAAAACTTGGCTGGGAACAGAGTAACTTCCCTGTGTAGCAAGCAGTTACTCTATTACTCTACCGAAACAGGCTCCTTTTTCATTTCTGAAGCTCTCGCTTCTGCCATAATAGGAAGCTCCTCAGAAAAAGAGCACAAGGGGCAGTCAAATCGCGGCTCGTGAGCCGCATGCAGTTCTTTTACAGTGTGGTTCGTGGCACGCCCTGTGCCGTCCCTCCCCATTCTCTGCTTACCAGACTGGAGAGCTTGGGTCTTCCGCCCAGCTGTTTGCCACTGCCTCTCCCCATGGCCGCAGCTCCCAACTAGCTGTTGTACAGGGAGCAGGCCCGGGTGGCACCGTGTTTCTGAGCAGGACCATCAAGCCCTGGCAAAAATCTGGGGGGCACATGACCCCCCCATGTATTGCCTCTGGCTTCAGCCCAGAGGGGTGGGGGTTCTTGTGGCTTTAGCCCCGTGGGGCGTGCCTGTTGGGGGCTGTGGCTTCTGCCCAGCGGGGTGGGTGGTCTAGGGGCTTTAGCCCTGCGGGGCCTGCCTGCCGGGGCTTGGGGATTCTGCCCAGTGGGGTGGGGGCCCTGGGGGCGTCTCAGGGTTTTAGCCCCACAGGGGTGCCTGCCGGGGGTTGGCGCTTCTGTCCAGTGGGTTGGGGGGTCTTGGGGCTTTAGCCCCGCAGGGTGTATCTGCTGCGGGTTGGGGCTTCTGTCCCAAGCCCTGGCAGGTTCACCCTGCGGGGCTGAAGCCCTGAATCCTGGCACGTGCGCCTGGCTCTCAAACTTCTGAAGATTGTCGTATGTGGCTCAGAAGGTCAGTACATTTGGCCACCCATGACCCATATCTTGATTCCACTTCTGCTGGCATCTCTAACGTCAGCAGGGCTGGGGGTAGCGCAGCAGTGGAAGCATGCTGCACTTGGGTTGTTATTGGCTATCACATTAATATGCAGCTAAGACTAAAGCCCACTCTGCACCCTAGAGAGGCAACCCCGCCCGTTGGAGGCACTGTCTTGGGACAGTGCCCTGGGACTCATGACACCTCGGTTCCAGTCACAGCTCTGCTGGGTGATCTGGGGCAAGTCTACGTCTCTGTTTCCCTATTATAGATAGGAAGGATAACGATACGGCCCTGCTTTATAAAGCTCTTTAAGACCCACTGATGAAAACTAGCTCGGTATCATTGCTACCTGAGGTTTGTGATCAGTGACCAAGGCACATTTCCTTCCAGATAATTATTACTGAAATGTAATGACTGAAACAATCCCCAGTTTCTGCTAATGGTCTGGAAGAAAATGCTATGGGTATTTTCTTCCTGTCTGTGGATATGTGCAAAATTTCAGCTCCAGGCCTGGCTGGAGAAGCATCACATGGCCATGGAAAAGGAAACTCTCAATTAAAATGGACCAAACATTGGAATGGCTCCATTTTGCTTCTTCAAAACGCTGATTTTTGCCTTCTGGCACAAACCCACTGGACATTTTTCTGAAGCAAGGAAGACCCCAAGTATGAACAAATTTCAGACGAATCTACTGTAGCAGTGTAACGTGGCCAGAAATGATCTCAAATCTCAAGCATGTCTTGTCCTCTCTGCTATGTCCAAAGGCCCTGATCCAGCAAAGCACTTAAACACGTTTGTTACCTGAAACGTCCGAGTAGCCTCTTTGACTACAAAGGGACAGCCTACACACTAGCTGGACCTTTTGTCTGACCCAGTATGGCTGTTCTTATGTTCTTAGTGTTACTTGCATGCTTAAGTGCTTTGCTGGATCAGGTCCTAAATCAGCAACTTGGGTCTAGGAGAAAGCCCACGTTTCTCTCTCAACCCCTTCCTTTTGCAGCCTTTTCAGAACCACTTCTGGGGGTCCCAAAGCTTCTGCCATACTTCCACGTATTAGTAATAGTTCTTCTAAATAGCAGCCAATCACATTTAAACATTCTCCTTTATTCATTGGGATATGGCAGGGGCCCTGTGGCTATGCCCTGTGGCTATGCTGGGTAAGGACCTTTTAGCCCTGAATGGCCCTTTCTATGTGATCCTCAGGTGAAATTTCTTACAATCTGTCTCAGCTGCTGCCTGGGAATCTGTTCAGTTGGGGCAGATTGAGTTTTGTGGCATTCCCCAGTTTAACAAATACACCTTGTGGTTTTAAAATCAGAGACTGCGACCCCCCACTCTCCTGATCTCACTTGTTCTCTTAGTGCTGGCGTGTGCTGTTAAACAGCTAGGGCTAGAGTCACCAAGAGATTTAGGCACATAATTGCCTCTTTAGGCACCTAAATCTAGGGTGACCAGACAGCAAATGTGAAAAATCGGGATGGGGGTGGGGGGTAATAGGAGCCTATATAAGAAAAAGACCCCAAAATTGGGACTGTCCCTATAAAATCGGGACCTCTGGTCACCCTGCCTAAATCCAACACTTAAGCTCCATTGACATTCACAAAACCACCACGCAGCTGCTGCCTGACATCCCCAGGGTACCTCACTTTCCACCAATGGGCATATGCACAATAGCACCTACGTGCTGACGCCACCCCACAGCTCCTGGGCTGCTTGGAGCCCTGGCTCATGCCTAAGCCCCAGTGAGATTCTCAAGCTAGGTGTCCACCGCCTATCTCCTGAGTGAGGCCTGGCTGGCAAGCAAGCTCAGTGCAGATCACAATGGGGATTGCATCCACGAGGTAGGCTGCTCAGCTGAGACATCAGAGAATCCCTGAGCTGCCTGATTTGGAACAAGGACTTGAATCCAGGTCTGCTACATCCTATGCAAGTGCCCTATCCTCTGGGCTGCAGAGCCAGTCTGCCTTGCTGGGCCAGAGGACAGACAGAGGCTGCTAAAGGGAATCAGGATGGAGGAACTGCACGGTGCCCGCACACAGGCCTCGTGGATCCTAGCCTGACTGCTGCTGTCCCCCATCATGGAGTCTGCTGGAGGGATTGAACGTAGGGTTTCTGGGCCTAAGGACATGATCCTCCGCCGAGTGGAGACTTAAAGGATTGTAACGTCAGAACAGGGGCTTTGTTACAAAAGATTGCACTCAAAACCTTCCCTTCCCACCCCCCTTTGCCTGCACTAAGATACATGGTCACACACTAGTACTCAGCTACTGCAATATCATCTGGTACAATAATTTCGACAGCCTTCAATACACAATGGGGTACCATTACGTGAAATGACTGCAGGCTTAGCAAACATCTGCAAATTATCTTAAAACACTAATTAGCTAAAAGAAACGTGTCTCTCCTGTGCTGAAAAGAAAAAAAAGGTTCTTGAAGGTAAAAGGTTGAAAGGCAGAATCTTTCCAGTGTTTTTGATCTTAAAATAGAATGCTGTCCTAGTTCAGATGAAAAATATGGAATATGTGACTAAATCTCCCCTCTGAAGCATGAAGGACATTGTGAGATAGAGTTTCCAAGGCCTTACATAAGATGTTTTCTCTGAAAAAGAAATCCACAAAAAGCAGATGAACAACGACATGTGCTGGCCAAATGTTATAGGCAGGAGCACTGACTCTTCCTCGGTGGGGCAGTTGGACAATCAGAGGAGAACTCTTCAGAGGCTCTGACTGTGAGAGATTTATGAAATAATCTGTTCCACAGTCACTTGGCAGCTTGCAGGCACTTATTGGTCGAGACACAGATTAGGCCCAGGTATTTTTCTTATCCATTAGCCAGCTGGGAAAAGACGGTCTTGCTGTGAGACACTTTCACGGGGCATTCTGACACTTCTCCAAAGCGCACTGCATGGGGCTGCACAGACGGGATCGAGGGCATCACTGTACTTGGATGGCACAGGTGGTCCTGCAATGGAATTTAGTTAATGGTCCTGTTGATGATCCACTGAACAAGGGGCCAATTTCACAGAATCACTTTGCACAGAATGGGCAAGGGGCTTCCGCCTTCAGAATGGCCCTTCCCTGGGCTGCTGCAATCCACTGAGAGGAGAGCTGTGTGAAACGTGAAAGGAGGGTCACCCACATTGCAAGTCCACCTGGGAGCCTGTATTTCCCAGTGACAAAGCCCAGTGAGCACTAGCAGATCCTCCATTACTTGTTCAACAGGTTCCCTGAGCATGACACCTCCAAGGCGGCACTGTCAAAATGACATGGCTTGAAGAGGGAGGCCTTCACCTGACAGCCATGAAAAGTGCTAGTTTCAAACCACCTCATGGTCCTCACATTGCCAAGGCCATGAACAGAGAAATTAGACTTTGGAAACTTCCCTCCTTTGCTCCATTGGATCTTGTGCCAGATCACAGCTCTTATCTTCCGTGGTTTCCCTGTGGAATGAGAGAACTTGCACAGTTTGTTCAGAGAACATGCAGAAGTAATTGTGATGGCTAATCTCACTCCCGGAGTTTGGAAGGGAGCCCAGTGAAAATGATGGTAATTTCTTTTTTACAGCCCCAGCATTTCTGGGGCTAAGTGTTTGCAATTGTTCCCCTTCAGTGCTTCTGTCCTTCCAGTTTCAACACGAGCTCACTGCAGTTACAAGCTTCTCTTTGGAAGGTAGCTGTTAGAAGATTTCAGTCCTTGCAAGGTGCCTGAGGAATCCTGCTTTGAAAGTGACTGGGCTAATGCAGTTAGCTACAGGCCTGGTTTCTCTACAGAGGCTGTCAGTCAAAATTATTTCCTCCAGCACATCCCAGCTTCAAAAGTAAATTCAATTACCAGGTCAGATGAGCTGACGTAGGCGACAAGAGTTTTTTCCACAAACCATTTTGCTCTTTGGCTATTTTTAAGCAGGTTTCAAGGGAGACAAGATCAGAGGGAACTGACCTAGAGACAGGCTGCGGTTCTTGGGCAGCCTGCAATCTCCAAAGGACGTCCCACCAGATTTCCAGGTCTGGGCATTTCTGAGGCAGGAGGGTTGGGGAATAAGGAGTGGTGTATGCAGCTGCCACAACAGGTGGAACATGGAAGCTGCCTCCTCCTTTGGCTTGATCTGCGATGAGATAGTTGCAGGTTTATGTCGAATGGAGGGGCCGGATGAGAGCAATCTTCGCCTTGCCGATGGCATTGCCAGCTGCTTCAGCATGTCAAAATGCAACTGGCACAGTGGATAGATTCCAATTCACTTATCCTGGTGTAAATCCCAAGTAACTCCACTGACTTCCATGCAGTTAAGCTGGATTTACACTGGTGTCACTGAAAGCAGAACTTGGTGGCCCAGTAATGGGTCAGATGCTATTGAGCAGATGTCTTTGTTCAGCTGCGCCTTGTGGGAACAGAAGGGCAGAAATGAGCAAACAGCCAAGTCTTCGGTGGACTGCGTGAAGACGCAGCAAGGCTGTATAATGATGGGCATGCTCCCACTTCCAACAAAGAGCAAATCAGGCTGGCTTTGAGGCTCACCTGGGTTGGTCTGAAAGCCAAGATGCTTCCCCAGGAGCCTACAGCCCAGACTCAGGTCACGGAGGCTGAGCCAGTCCTGGGGCAGTGCCAAAAACTCAGCTCAGTGATATGAAACCTCAGTGATTAGGGCCAACTTTCTCTGGATCCTTCTGCAGCTTATGACTCGTGCACTGAGTCACAGATGTAAACTCACTGCCCTGGGATAGAAGCAGAGAGCTCAGTAAGATTCTCAGCCCAGCTCCCTACTTCTATGGCTCCCCTCACCTCAGTATCTGAGTGTCTCCCCTATCATTCACCAGCGTAGCCTCCCCACACTGCTAGGGAGTTCACGTCCGGCTGGGGAGTGGCTGCACTTTGAGCAGAGGTGTCATTTCCAGGTCGCAGAGACATGCCCGTGCTAGCAGAGCGTGGCTGTGTGGCGTGACGGCTCGCTGTCCCAGGGACCTCCCCGTCTGAGATGCAAGGTGTGTACATGCCTGGCTAGCCCCTCACACCCCACTTCTGGTTTGAGCATGCTAGTTCAACAGAGGCCGTGCAGACCTGGACACGTCTAGCTCGATGGGCACTTGGATCCAAAGGGATGGGCCCAAGGTGTGTCCCAGAGCAGTGCCTGGGCCACGTGCCTCTCACCTGAGGCAGACACTGCTGGGGCTAGGAATAGCATCTGCAGTTATACCTGCCAGCCAGACACCCACACTGCAGGGGAGAGGAGATTAGAGCAGGGGGTGTCAGTCTTCTGAAAGCTGAGCCTGTCTCCAGGGAAAGGAAACCACTTGCAGCCCCTCTGAGCTGCTAAGGGCTGGTAATGACTGTCGCTGAGAGCAGACCGAGGGACTCTCTGGGACTGTGAATTAAACCACAGAGCTTCTCTAACTTACGCTAGCTGGGATGATTCCACTCTGCTCCAAGGATCCTGGGCTGGCACAGCATGCTCCCGCCGGGCTCCAGCCTGCCCCCCCTGTGGAGAAGGGGGAAGCAAGTAGCTCTGCAGGCTTTACACCCCCAGCCCAGCACGGGCCTCCAGTTGCATCCCTTGCTAATGAACAGTTTTGTTGATGGGTCCAAAGCTGAGCTTGGGGTTTGCTGCCTTGCTCCATCCCTCTGTGCAAAGCTGGGCACATGCTTCTCTTCCCGGCCAGCTTCTGCCCCCAGTCTGATACAGAAACAGAGTGAGGCCAGGTCCACCTCCTGGTTCCTGGCTTTGGGAACAAAGCAGATGGGAGTGACCTCATGGCCTCAGTCTTGGAGCTCCAGCAGCCCAGGATCTATGCTGTGAATGGCTCCCATGTGGTCAGAAACTGAAACCACAAGAAGAAAGGGGCCGTTTCCGCTCTGCATGGAAACGGGTGGCAACAAGTTGTTTGAGGCTCAGGCTTTATTGAGTTTCTGGGGTTGTGCAGCAAACCCTGGTGCTCACAAGCTTCTTATGGGGCTAACACGAAAGGGCCTCGTGCGAATGGAACTCGGAGGCACATCCGCACAAGGGACCTGAGCTAGCGGGACCTTTTCCCCAGCCTCAGGTGTTCAATCTGCTTGAGCATAAAGGCTGAGCCCCGGGACAGGGGCCAGCACTAGACCATATGGAATGAGTAGGACTCATGTGATGCAGTTATGGTAGCCCCCTCTGGGGACCAGCCACTGGAAGTGCCCCAGGCAGAAGTGGGTTACACACAGGCCTTGTGCACAGGGGGCATCTCACCCACTGTGAATATCAGATACAGTGGGGATGGGGACGGACAGACCCCCCTCGAGTCAGTTGAGACCCAGTCGGGAGCTGGCAGGGAGTGCAGGAGGGTGATTTTTACCCAGGCTTGGCAGCCGCGGACGCTGGAGGGAAAAGGCTGCTCATCAGGCCTGACTGCACAATGAATCACAGAATATCAGGGTTGGAAGGGACCTCAGGAGGTCATCTAGTCCAACCCCCTGCTCAAAGCAGGACCAATCCCCAACTAAATCATCCCAGCCAGGCCTTTGTCAAGCCTGACCAAATCCCCCCTCATTCTTCTCTTCTGAAGACTAAACATTCCCAGTTCCCTCAGCCTCTCCTCAGAAGTCATGTATTCCAGTCCCCTAATCATTTTTGTTGCCCTCCGCTGGACTCTTTCCAATTTTTCCACATCCTTCTTGTAGTGTGGGGCCCAAAACTGGACACAGTACTCCAGATGAGGCTTCACCAATCTCGAATAGAGGGGAACGCTCACGTCCCTCGATCTGCTGGCAATGCCCCTACTTATACATCCCAAAATGCCATTGGCCTTCTTGGCAACAAGGGCACACTGTTGACTCATATCCAACTTCTCGTCCACTGTAACCCCTAGGTCCTTTTCTGCAGAACTGCTGCTGAGCCATTCGGTCCCTAGACTGTAGCGATGCATTGGATTCTTCCATCGTAAGTGCAGGACTCTGCACTTGTCCTTGTTGAACCTCCTCAGATTTCTTTTGGCCCAATCCTCCAATTTGTCTAGGGCCCTAGGGTATCCTATCCCTACCCTCCAGCGTATCTACCTCTCCTCCAGTTTAGTGTCATCTGCAAACTTGCTGAGGGTGCAATCCACAGTATCCTCCAGATAATTTATGAAGATATTGAACAAAACCGGCCCCAGGACCGACCCCTGGGGCACTCCACTTGATACCGGCTGCCAACAGTCTGGGGTGGCCACAGACCACAGGTCTCCAGGTGTGTGGAGAGCGAGGAAAGTGAGTATACCACAGGGCAAAGCCCAGAAATGAGAAGTCAGAAGCTCACAGCCTCACAGCCCTGTTGCGCCCTTCCCATAATGCACTGCTTTGTACAGTTCTAATGTCCTGCCTGCCACGACTTATGTCGGCCGCAGGGAAGGGAGGCCAAGTGGCTGTAAACAGCTGCGATGACTGTCCGAGCCGTGTGCAAACAATCAGAACGGGGAAATTTTACCCAGCAGGGTGGAAGGGGCTGAGAGCAGCCTCCATCAGGGCAGGCCTGTCTCCTGGCCTAAGTTCAGCTGACAGCCTTATTGCAACCTCCCTTCTCAACCTAGGCCCAGCTGCAACACTCACTTTCCTAGATGTTGAGCCAAGTCAGTGGTGCAGCGAGGGGCAGTTACCCAGGAGAGGATCGGACTAGACGCCCTAGTGAAGTCCCGCCCACTCCTACACTTCTGAGGAGGAGCCAGGGAAACTACCCCTTGCCCCCCGGGCCAAGCTCTCTGTTTTTAGCTCTAATGATTCAATCACTCCCAGCCCCAGGGACGGACACTTCCCTTCCTGCTCCTCTGTGTATAGAACTGGGGTTGGCCATTGCGCCGGGCACTGCAGGCTGCCACTTCCCAGCACAATGTGGAGTGGCTGACTAGCTTAAGGGTTTCACAAATAAAACACTGTTCCCACTGCCAGCAGAACGGTGGGCAGAATGAGAAGCAGCCTGACCCTGGAGGCTTCCACTCAGGCCCTGGTCTTGACTTGCTGGGAATGCGGCCTGCATGCCCCCGCTCACTAAAGTCACCCAGTGTGAGAGGTGTCTGTTGGTGCAGTCCCTCAGGAAGCAGGTAAGAGAGCTGCAGGTGGTGGTGGCTTGAGGACTTCATTGACAGGACACGCACAGAAACATTTGGGATGGAGGATACTAGCAAACTACAGGGGAGAAGAGCAGCTCTGCAGAAGGCGAGAGGCCTGGCTGCAGGCACCTCGGGAAGGAGAGTGCTCCTCTCCATGCTCAGGTCCTCCGTCCATGGAAGTGAAAAACCTGGCAACAGAAGGAGAGGAGCAGACACCAATGGCTGAGGAGGAGGACTCACGTGCCCCCAAGGCTGGGAGGCTGACAGCCACTGCACCCAAGAGGAGGATGTGTAGGAGGCTGGTACTTAGGGACACTCTTCTGAGGAGGATGGAGGCATCCATCTGCCAACCTGACAGGATGTCCTGGGAGGCATGCTGTCTGCCTGGGAGTCCGCATCTGAGACGTTACTGAAAGGTTGCCAAGACTCATCCATCCCTCTGACCACTGCCCCACGCTGTCCAGCTGTATGAGCACTAATGATATGCCAAGTCTGACCCTGAGCAGATCAGCAGTGACTACAGGGTTCTGGCAACAAGGGTGAAGGAGTCGAGGGGCAGGTTGTGTTCTCGTCCATCCTCCCAGGGTAAGGGCCCAGTCAGGGATACATGCATCCTGAAGATGAATGCAGGGCTGCACAGATGGTGGCTACAGGAGGGCTGCCTCAATCAGGGGATGCTGTTCTGAGGAGAAGCTCTGCTGAGCAGAGATAGGGTCCAGTTTACCAAAAAAGGGAAGAGCAACTTGCCAATCTAGCAAGGAGGGCTTTAATTTAGGTTCAAAGGGGGCAGATGACAAAAATCCACAGGTAAGCATAAAAAAGGCAACTTTAATAGATGGCTAGATAGTGGAATAGGGGGGCAGACACAGAAAACTACAATATGGTCATAGGAACAACAAAATGGAAATCAGTGGGGGAATCTGCTCAACATCTTAGATGTCTATACACAAATACAAGGAGTCTGGGGAATAAACAGGAAGTACTGGAAATATTAGTACATAAGCTAAATTATGACTTAATTGGCATCACAGAGACTTGGTGGAACAAGTGTCAACTGAAATATTGGTAGAGAGGGGTATGGCTTGTTCTGGAAGGACAGGCAAGGTAAAGGGAGGAGGGGTTGCAGTGTACATCAAGAATACATACACTTGTTCTGAGGTACAGAAGACAGTGGGAGGCAGACCTGTTGAGAGTCGGTACATAAAGATAAAAGGGTTAAAAATAGGCTTGATGTCATGGTAGGAATCATAGAATCATAGAATATCAGGGCTGGAAGGGACCTCAGGAGGTCATCTAGTCCAACCCCCTGCTCAAACCAGGACCAATCCCCAATTAAATCATCCCAGCCAGGGCTTTGTCAAGCCTGACCTTAAAAACTTCTAAGGAAGAAGATTCCACCACCACCCTCGGTAACGCATTCCAGTGTTTCACCACCCTCCTAGTGAAAAAGTTTTTCCTAATATCCAACCTAAACCTCCCCCACTGCAACTTGAGACCATTACTTCTTGTTCTGTCATCTGCTACCACTAAGAACAGTCTTGAGCCATCCTCTTTGGAACCCCCTTTCAGGTAGTTGAAAGGAGCTATCAAATCCCGCCTCATTCTTCTCTTCCACAGACTAAACAATCCCAGTTCCCTCAGCCTCTCCTCATAAGTCATGTGTTCCGGTCCCCTAATCATTTTTGTTGCCCTCCTCTGGACGCTTTCCAATTTTTTCACATCCTTCTTGTAGCGTGGGGCCCAAATCTACTGTAGACCCCCAAATCAGGAAGAAAAAGTGGATGAGTTATTTCTAGAACAAATAATGCAAATATCCAAAACACAAGCCCTGTAGTAATGGGGGCCTTTAATTACTCAGACATCTGTTGGAAAAGTGATGCGGCAAAACACAAAATTGCCAGTAAGATCTTGGAATGTGCTGGAGACAACTCTTTGTTTCAGAAGGTGGAGGAAGTAACCAGGGGCACACTCATTTTAGATTAGAATCCAACCAAGGGGAGGAAGTGGTAGTGAACCTACTGACCACCCCGCACTGTTCCTCAGACGTTTTTGTCAACTGCTGGAAATTGGCCCACCTTGATTATCACCACAAAAGGTTCCCCCCCCCCCCACTCTCCTGCTGGTAATAGCTCACCTTAAGTGATCACTCTGGTTACAGTGTGTATGGTAACACCCATTGTTTCATGTTCTCTATGTATATAAATCTCCCCACTGTATTTTCCATTGAATGCATCCGATAAGTGAGCTGTAGCTCATGAAAGCTTATGCTCAAATAAATTTGTTAGTCTCCAAGGTGCCACAAGTCCTCCTGTTCTTTTTGTGAATACAGACTAACACGGCTGCTACTCTGAAACCTGTCAATAACAGGGAAGGAACACAAGCCAAAACAGGGAACCAACAGGCTAAAGAATATTTAGATAAGTTAGATGTATTCAAGTTGGCAGGGCCTGATTAAATTCATCCTAGGATACTTAAGGAAGTAGCTGAAGCAATCTCAGACTCATTATCTCTGAGAACTTCTGGAGGATGAGTGAGGTCCCAGAGGACTGGAGACAGGCAAGCATAGCACCTATCTTTAAAAAGGGGAACAAAGAGGACCCATGAAATTATAGACCAGTCAGGCTAACTTTGATACCTGGAAAGATACTGGAACAAATAAACAATCAGTTTGTAAGCATCTAGAGGATGATAGGGTTGTCAGAAATAGTCATCATGGATTTGTCAAGAATAAATCATGCCAAACCAACCTAATTTTCTTCTTTAACAGTAAAGTTTTTGACACAACCCCACATGATATACACCTAAGCAAACGAGGGAAATGTGGTCTAAATGCAATTACTATAAGGTGCACAACTGGTCTAAAGACATGCTCAAATAGTTATCAATGGTTCACTGTCAACCTGGGAGAGTTGTAGTTTGTGGGGTCCTGCAAGGGCCAGTCCTGGGTCTGGTACTATTCAATATTTCATTAATGACTTGGGTAATGGAGTGGAGAGTATGCTTATGTAACCCTTCTGCCCGTCAGAGTTGGTAGCTACAAGGGCCGGGTTCAGTATCTAGGGGTTCCGTTTCAATAACATTTTGCAAAACTGGCTCAAGCCCCCACCCAGTGACCTGGGACAATTACATACCACCCCCCTATGCACCTCTAAGATGCAATACTTCCCCTCTCGCAAGCACAGCGTCTGAGTGTCACAATAGCCTTTTAATAAAGGAGGGAAACAATGCAACATTATGTTGGGGAAACACCACAAACAGGATTCATAACACCAACCATGAGCAAAAGACCCACCCCCAGGTAAGTTTGGCAGTGTCCTTTTCCCCTCAGGGTCTTAAGTCCAGCAACCCAGTAGTCACCCCCGCACACACACAGTCTCTGTCCTTGGTCAGTGCAGCCCCCCAGACTTCAGAAGTTCCTCTGCAGAGTTTACGGCCCAGCCTGGGTGGAAGTGGAAGGAGGTATGGGAGGCATCTTACATGCTCCGCTGCTCAGGTCAATGGCCAAGTGCCATACCTCTCCATGGGGTTCTGCTGCAGTCTTCACCACCAGCCACGCTTCTCCATCAGCTGCTCTGCTATCTGCTCCACTCCACTCTCCACTCACTGTCCAGCTGTCTGCTCCTCTCCACCAGCTGCCCAGCTATCCACTCCACTCACCAACTTGTCTTCAGGCCCCCCTACTTAACACAGCTCTCAGCAACTTCAGTTCTCAGTGATTTTTAGCTGGTAGTAGAATCATAGAATAGAATATCAGGGTTGGAAGGGACCTCAGAAGGTCATCTAGTCCAACCCCCATGCTCAAAGCAGGGCCAATTCTCAATTTTTACCCCAGATCCCTAAATAGCCCCCTCAAGGATCAAACTCACACAACCCTGGGTTTAGCAGACCGATGCTCAAACCACTGAGCTATTCCCCCCAGCGAGCCTCAGTGCTGATACACCATTAGCCCAAAGTAGGTCTAATACTTAGACCTAGGTATCAGTGATTTCAGCTCTGCAGCATATAACAAAACTCCTAACAGATCTAAAATGAGCTCTATTACTACATTATGAAAACAGGCAGTGCTAAAGTAGCATTTCCAGCCCCTCCCAATACCCTGGGTTTTGGAACCCATGTCCCTTGCCTAGCGAGTGCTATTTAGTTGAGAGCGAGTCCCTCCGTCATAAAATGCCAAATACAGTTCTACAGTCCTTGATTCACATAACCAGGATAACAACCCTTTATTACTCCTGCCCCAATAACAGAGAGACTGGGGATCCCACAGCAGCCAAAGTGACCATTTGGGCAAGCAGTCCATCATGCTAGGCAGGGTGGGTGTGCCCATGCAAACGAGAGTGCCCATGCAAATTAGATCAGCTCCTGAAGTCCTTTTCCACAGTTCACCACCAGATATCAGGGTAGAGCTCATTCTGACTCTGCTTACACTTATAAAATTTGTGGATGACACCAAGAAGGGAGGGATTGCAAGTACTTTGGAGGACAGGGTTAGAATTCAAAGTGACCTTGACAAATTGGAGAATTAGTATGAATTCAACAAGATGAAAAAACTCAAATGGAGACCAACACAGTGGAGAATGACTGGCAAGTCGGTGGTACTGCTGAAAAGACTCTGGGGGGCTATAGTGAGACACACATTGAACATGACTCAACAATGTGATGCAGTTGTGAAAAAGGCTAATGTCATTCTATGGTGTATTAACCGAAGTGTTGTATGTGAGACACGACAGGTCATTGTCCCGCTCTGCTCAGTGCTGGATACTGTGTCCATTTCTGGGTGCTGCACGCTAGGAAAGATGTGAACAAATTGGAAAGGGCCCAGAGGAGAGCGACAAATCACGATAAAAGGTTTAGAAAGCCTGACCTATAAGGAAAGGTTAAAAAAGCTGGGCATGTCTAGTCTTGAGAAACAAAGACGGGGAGGAGATCTGATAGTCTTCAAATATGTTAAGGACTGTTACGGAGAGGATGGTGATCAATTGTTCGCCAGGTGCACTGAAGGGAGGACAAGAAGAATGGGCTTAATCTGCAGCAAGGGGGAATTAAAGTTAGATATTAGGAAACACATTCTAGCTATGAGGTAGCGAAGCTCTGGAACAGGCTTCCAAGGGAGGTTGCAGGATCCCCATCACTGGAGGTTTTTAAGACCAGGTGGGACAAACACCTGTCAGGGCTGGTCTAGGTTTACTTGGTCCTGCCTCAGCACACGGGGCTGAACTAGATGACTTTTCAAGATCCTTTCCAGCCTTACAATCAATCATTCTATGGGTAGGGCACTCCACAAACATTTCCTTATTCCTGGATGGATCCGTCCCGCATTCCTGGGAGGCTGGAACAATGTTACCAATAACACGGAGCACCTCCCAGTCCTGCATCCCCCCCCCCCCCTCAAGTATGCAGCCAGCAGATAGCCTCTCTTCATCTTACAGCTGAAGAAACTGAGCAGGAGAGTGTCAGTGACTTGCCTCTGGGCAGACAACAACTCAGGCATACCCTGGGTTAGAGCTCAGGTGCACCTGGCACCTCATTTCACTAGACTACACTAGCCCTCTCTTCATTATTGCCTTCTCAGATGGGGAAACTGAGGCACACAGACTAGTGATGTGACTTACTCTGGTTCACATAGTGAGTCAGAGGCAGAACTGGCAGAGGAAGCAGGTCCCTTGGTGCCTAGTCCTGACCTCTGACCTCTCTTCCTGCTGTAGACATAATCCAAGGACACAAAGATCCCGCAGCTGTAAACAGGGAGACACATCTACAATTCTAATTGGGAAAACACACGGCGTGAACTGCACCTCCACACAGCGAGCCAGCACCAGGCCTCAGCCCCACTGACCTCCCAATTGGGCTACCTAGGGCATCAGTGCAGCTTCAGCATTGCCGAGATCTTGTGCTTGCCCTATGCCAGGGCTGGTTTTCTCCAAAAATGAATTTCCTGATTAAACAGATCTGGGTACCTGAGCCCTAGTTTATTTGCTCTGAAAACCGATCTGAACAGAACTCCAACTGCCATCCTGAGAAATGACTGCAAAGGGGGCACAGAAATGGCAAACACAACCATTGTTGAAATGACTGTGGGTAACATCTTGCCCTTCCTCCAATTCCGCTAAAAGCACAGCAGCATTCCATAGCATGCTGTATTATACAGCTCAGTTCTCACTCTCTGCCCATGAGGCCAGCCCCCTCCCCACCCCATAACCACACAGTCCAGGTTAGTTATTTCGGATTCAGTCATCTATAAACGGAAACCTACTTTCCGAAGCCCTGTCCAAACCCTGAGACAGGCGGGTAGCAGACCGAGGGCACAGTCACTATACTGGCTTCCCAAGGGACCTTTCAAAGCAGAGCCCAGGACTTCGATGAAAGCACACCCCACAGGTAGAGGGACAGCTGAGAATGGATGTTTACCAGATGTTGCTGTGGAAAAGCAATGCTATTTGGCCTGGTTTAGGTTGCTTAGGGAACAAAGAAACACAAAGCTCACCTTCCGAGGCCGGAAGTCAGCCCTGCGAACTGGCAACAGCAAAATAGGAGGAAAGGATTTTTAAAAATATGCACCCTAAAAACTCCCCCTAGAGCCCGAGTCACATTTCCATAAGGGACCACGTGGGTCTGAGTGATTCAGCAGGTGTGTTTGGAAGTAAGTGAGGACAGTGTCCATTTTCCAGCCACTTGGGGGATGAGATCCCGTGGAACTGAGAAGAAAGAGAGCAGAAAGCAGAGGCAGTAACCACAGCCAGTAGGGGAATAGCAAGCAGGTGATGGAGCTGAGAGCATGGTGCTGCATGTTGTATGGGCTCAGCTGCATTACTCGTACGTTGGTGAGTTCTAAACCACTCAGGGGAAAGATCAGGCTTTGTCACTGTGGAGAGCTTGGTGTTCGGGCAAGTCCACATGATGCTAGGGGTCACTAAGCAAGGGATAGAAAATCTCATTATTTATATTGCCAGAGCTCTCATCATGGGCCAAGACCCAACTGGGCAAAGAGCTGGACAGATGCAGAACAAGAAGCCAGGCCCTGCCCAACGAGCATGAGGACACTCTCACCTGGAAGGCTGGGGACAATTTTCAAAAGCACCTAGGCGATTAAGAGCCTGAGTCCTACCCCGCAGCAAGCCGTGCGTGCACACCATGCCGGAACTCAAAGGGGGCTGTGTTCACATGGGAAGGGAGGAGTCTTCTAAACAGAGAGGGGGACGATCCCCCCATCAGCCTGGCTGGCTGTCCCCCAGCTCTCTGGGGATGTTCGGGCAATTCCCACCCAGTCAGTGCATCTCAGGCCCTGCTCCTCAGCACACTGTTGTCTGCAGGAGCATTACAGTGTGACTGGCTGGGACCGAAAGCCCAACTCCTTTCCCCTTGTCGATGCCAGTCCCTCGGCAGGACTGCTGATGCACCGTGATCCTGGGCTACTAAGTGCCTGCACTGGCTGCCACTGCTTACACCTTTTGTCTCACTTGACCTGGCAAAGGGAATGTTTTTAATATCCCCCTCAATGCTTAGTACCGGAAAAAGGGCCTGTCAGGGTTCCCTCCCCACTCTGAATTCTATGGTACAGATGTGGGGACTCGCAAGAAAGACCCCTAAGTTTATTTCTACCAGCTTAGGTTAAAAATTCCCCAAGGCACAAAGTCTTTGCCCTCGGACGGTACGTTGCCACCACCAAGTGATTTAACAAAGAATCAGGGAAAGGACCACATGGAGTTCCTATTCCCCCAAAATATCCCCCCAAGCCCTTACACCCCCTTTCCTGGGGAGGCTTGAGAATAATATCCTAACTTATTGGTTACAAAGTGATCACAGACCAAAACCCCTGGGTCTTAGGACAATAGAGAAATCAGTCAGGTTCTTAAAAGAAGGATTTTATTTTTAAAAAAAAGGTAAAAATCATCTTTGTAAAATCAGGATGGAAAATAACTTTACAGGGTAACAAAAGATTCAAAAACACAGCAGAACTTCCTCTAGGCTTAGTTTCAACATTACAAAAAGCAGGAATAAACCTCCCTCCAGCAAAGAAAAAATTCACAAGCGGAACAAAAGATAATCTCACACGCCTTGCCTGGCTTTTACTTACAACTTTTGTAATATGGGAGACTTTTAGGATGGTTCATAGGAGAAGGAGTTTTCTGACCTGATGCTTTTCTGCTTCCCAAGAGAGCACACACAACAAAGCCTCCTCCCACCCAAGATTTGAAAGTATCTTCTTTCCCCATTAGTCCTTTTGCTCAGGTGCCAACCAGGTTATCTGAGCTTCTTAACCCCTTACAGGTAAGGAGGAATTCTAGGCTACCCTTAGCTATATGGTTATGACAGGGCCGGAGCGTTTTTCCATGTGCTGAGTACAATCAGCAGCTGGGGGGGTTCGGTTTTTCCAGTAAGTGAGGCCAGTGTGCAGTGGGGAGTGTAGGGGTAGCAACTCAAAGTACCCGAGTTGGGATCAGACAGTGGGCTGAGCGCTCTTTACAGAGCAGTGTTAGAGGGATGCACACACTCTGCCAGGATGAGCACAGACTCTCCATTCTGTCCCTGTGGCACTGCTTGTTGTCAGAGCTGTTGGGTGCTGTGATGCTCAGATACGCTGGCCCTTGAACATTGGATGCCCTGGCCCTGGGCCCACTGGATAGTCAGGTGCTCCAGCAATCAGTCATTTTGGCCCTTGGGCATTCTGGTCCCTGGGGGCTCTGAGCCATGATTGCTCAGGTCCTTCCGTCCCTCTGGCTGCAATTAGGGTTTAAGTCAGTTTTCCTCGCTGAGATGGACTGAACCTCCCTGGGTCCAGAGGGCACATCGGGCTGTCAAGACTTGAAACCCCAGAGCCCAGCAGGAGAGCGCAGATAGGAGCTACCTGGAAAATGACCCTTGATTAACAAAGGTTCCTCTGCCCCGGTCTACACTACGAGTTTAGGTTGAATTTAGCAGCGTTAGATCGATTTAACCCTGCACCTGTCCACACCACAAAGCCATTTTTGTTGACTTAAAGGGTTCTTAAAATCTATTTCTGTACTCCTCCCCAATGAGAGGATTAGCGCTGAAATTGACATCACCAGGTCGAATTTGGGGTAGTGTGGACGCAATTCGACAGTATTGGCCTCTGGGAGCTACCCCAAAGTGCTCCATTGTGACCACTTTTGACAGCACTCTCAACTCAGATGCACTAGCCAGGTACACAGGAAAAGCCCCGGGGACTTCTGAATTTCATTTCCTGTTTGGCCAGCGTAGCACAGGTGACCATGCAGAGCTCATCAGCAGAGGTGACCATGGAGTCCCAGAATCACAAAAGAGCTCCTGCATGGACCAAATGGGAGGTACTGGATCTGATTCCTGTATGGGAAGATGAAACTGTGCTATCAGAACTCTGTTCCAAAAGACGAAATGCCAAAATATTTGAAAAAATCTCCAAGGGCATGAAGGACAGAGGCTATAACAGGGACCCGCAGCAGTGCCGTGTGAAAATTAAGGAGCTCAGCCAAGCCTACCAAAAAACCAAAGAAGCAAACGGCCACTCCAGGTCGGAGCCCAAGACATGCCGCTTCTATGGTGAGCTGCATGCAATTCTAGGGGGTGCCTTTACCATTGCCCCACCCCTGTACGTGGACTCCTGCAAGGGGGGAGTTTCATGCAACAGGAATGAGGATTTAGGGGACGAGGAAGATGACGATGAGGAGGAGGATGAAACTGTTCTCCCCGACAGCCAGGAACTGTTTATCACCCTGGATCCAATACCCTTCCAACCCTCCCAAGGCAGGCTCCCGGACCTTGAAGGCAGAGAAGGCATATAATAGTCGTAAATATAATATATGGTTTAAAAGCAAGCGTGTTTAATGATTAATTTACCCTGAAGACTTGGGATGCATTCGTGACCAGTACAGCTACTGGAAAAGTCTGTTAACGTGTCTGGGGATGGAGCAGAAATCCTCCAGGGACATCTCAATGAAGCTCTCCTGGAGGTACTCCCAAAGCCTTTGCAAAAGGTTTCTGGGGAGGGGAGCCTTATTCCGTCCTCCATGGTAGGACACTTTACTAGGCCAGGCTAGTAGCCCGTATTCTGGAATCACTGCATAACAAAGCATGGCAGCGTTTGTTCCGGCTGGCACTCAAGCAACATCCGTTCTTTATCTCTCTGTGTTAGTCTCAGGAGAGTTTCAGAGTAACAGCCATGTTAGTCTGTATTCACAAAAAGAAAAGGAGTACTTGTGGCACCTTAGAGACTAACCAATTTATTTGAGCATAAGCTTTCATGAGCTACAGCTCACTTCACTGGATGCATCGGTGCATCCGATGAAGTGAGCTGTAGCTCACGAAAGCTTATGCTCAAATAAATTGGTTAGTCTCTAAGGTGCCACAAGTACTCCTTTTCTTTTCTCAGGAGAGTGATATCATTCATGGTCACCTGGTTGAAACAGGGGAATTTTATTAAGGGGACATTCAGAGGTGGCTGTTCCTGCTGGGCTGTTTCCCTGTGGCTGAAAAGAAATCATCCCCGCTGTTAGCCACGCGGTGGGGGGAGGGGTGAAGCGATCATCCCAGAGAATTGGGTGTGTGTGGGGGGTTTAGTTGGGTTCTTGCTGCACGTTAACCCGAAAACCGCAGCCCCTCCTTTTAAATGGCCAACCCAACGGGTGCTTGGTATGGGAAATGAGGGCACTGCTGTTTGAAACCATTCCCACATGTTATGAAGGTTAAAGACGACAAAAGACTGTGGCTTACCATGGTTGCCTGCAAGCCAAATTCTGTTGCCCAGCCCTGCATGTGTGATCTCTCACACCAAACCATCAGGCCCTCAATATAAGAGGCAAAAATGCAACCTTGTACCGAAAGCACATGTACTATGTAATGTTAACAGCTTGGTTCACTGTGAAAGAGTCTACCCATTGTTCTCTAAAATGTGTCTTTTTAAATACTACTCTCCCTTTTTTTCCTCCCGCAGCTGCAAATGTTTCAGTGCTCCCCCATCATCTCCATCCCCGAGGCTAGTGTAGATAAGACGACGAAAAAACCACACTCACGATTAAATGTTCTCTGAGCTCATGCAGTCCTCCCGCACTGAAAGATCTCAGCAAAATGCATGGAGGCAAGCAATGTCAGAGTCCAAGAAAGCACAAAATGAACATGAGGACAGGAGGGACAAGTGAGAGGAGACGTGGTGGGAGCAAGTATTCTTGTCCCACAGTATTCTTGCCAACAAGTTAAAGAAGTATGGGCTGGATGAATGGACTATAAGGTGGATAGAAAGCTGGCTAGATTGTCAGGCTCAACGGGTAGTGATCAATGGCTCCATGTCTAGTTGGCAGCTGGTATCAAGTGGAGTGCCCCAAGGGTAGGTCCTCGGGCTGGTTTTGTTCAATATCTTCATAAATGATCTGGAGGATGGTGTGGATTGCACCCTCAGCAAGTTTGCAGATGACACTAAACTGGGAGGAGAGATAGATACGCTGGAGGGTAGGGATAGGATACAGAGGGACCTAGACAAATTGGAGGATTGGGCCAAAAGAAATCCGAGGAGGTTCAACAAGGACAAGTGCAGAGTCCTGCACTTAGGACGGAAGAATCCAATGCACTGCTACAGACTAGGGACCGAATGGCTCAGCAGCAGTTCTGCAGAAAAGGACCTAGGGGTTACAGTGGACGAGAAGCTGGATATGAGTCAACAGTGTGCCCTTGTTGCCAAGAAGGCCAATGGCATTTTGGGATGTATAAGTAGGGGCAATGCCAACAGATCGAGGGATGTGATCGTTCCCCTCTATTCGACACTGGTGAGGCCTCATCTGGGAGTACTGTGTCCAGTTTTGGGCCCCACACTACAAGGAGGATGTGGAAAAATTGGAAAGAGTCCAGCGGAGGGCAACAAAAATGATTAGGGGACTGGAATACATGACTTCTGAGGAGAGGCTGAGGGAACTGGGAATGTTTAGTCTTCAGAAGAGAAGAATGAGGGGGGATTTGGTCAGGCTTGACAAAGGCCTGGCTGGGATGATTTAGTTGGGGATTGGTCCTGCTTTGAGCAGGGGGTTGGACTAGATGACCTCCTGAGGTCCCTTTCAACCCTGATATTCTATGATTCTATGAAGAGGAGAGGTGGCAGTAGCATGATGAGAGGAAGCAGGAGGCAATGGAGGATCAAACTGGAGGATCAAACTGATATGCTCCGGTGTATGGTTGAGCTGCAGGAAAGGCAGCAGGAGCACAGACCGCCACTGCAGCCCCTGTGTAACCGCCCGCCCTCCTCCCCAAGTTCCATAGCATCCTCACCCAGATGCCCTAGAAGTGGGGGGGGGGCCCTCCAGGCACCCAACCACTCCACCCCAGAGGACTGCCCAAGCAACAGAATGCTGGCATTCAATAAGTTTTGAAGTGCAGTGTGGCCTTGTCCTTCCCTCCTCCGCTCCTCCACCACCCCACCCAGTGCTTCCCTCCTCCTCCTCCCCTCCTGGGCTACCTTGCAGTTATCCCCCTATTTGTGTAACGAATAAATAAAGATGCATGAATTTGAAACAACCATGACTTTATTGCCTCTGCAATGGGTGATCGAAGTGGAGAGGTCAGTTGGCTTACAGGGAAGTAGAGTGAACCAAGATGGGAGGGGGTTCATCAAGGAGAAACAAACAAAACTGTTACACTGTAGCCTGGCCAGTCATGAAACTGGTTTTCAAAGCTTCTCTGATGTGCAGCACGCCCTGCTGTGCTCTTCTAATCGCCCTGGTGTCTGGCTGTGCGTAATCAGTGGCCAGGCGATTTGTCTCAACCTCCCATCCCGCCATAAACGTCTCCCCCTTACTCTCACAGATATTGTGGAGCACACAGCAAGCAGTAATAACCATGGGAATATTGGTTTTGCTGAGGTCTAACTGAGTCAGTAAACTGCGCCAATGTGCTTTTAAACTTCCGAATGCACATTCTACCACCATTCTGCACTTGCTCAGCCTGTAGTTGACAGCTCCTGACTACTGTCCAGGGTGCCTGTGTATGGCTTCATGAGCCATGGCATTAACGGGTAGGCTGGGTCCCCAAGGATAACTATAGGCATTTCAACATCCCCAAAGGTTATTTTCTGGTCTGGAAAGTAAGTCCCTTGCTGCAGCTGTTCAGACAGACCAGAGTTCCTGAAGATGCGAACGTCATGTACCTTTCCTGGCCACCCCAAGTTGATGTTGGTGAAACGTCTCTTGTGATCCACCAATGTTTGCAGCACCATTGAAAGTACCCCTTTCGGTTTATGTACTGGCTGCCAAGGTGGTCCAGTCCCAAGATAGGGATATGGGTTCCGTCTATCATCCCACCACAGTTAGGGAATCCCATTGCAGTAAAGCCATCCACTATGACCTGCACATTTCCCAGACTCACTACCCTTGATAGCAGCAGCTCAGTGATTGCGTTGGCTATTTGTATCACAGCAGCCCCCACAGTAGATTTGCCCACTCCAAATTGATTCCCGACTGACCGATAGCTGTCTGGAGTTGCAAGCTTCCACAGGGCTATTGCCACTCTTGTGAGCGGTGAGGACTGCTCTCATCTTGGTATTCTTGCACTTCAGGGTAGGGGAAAGCAAGTCAAAGTTCCATGAAAGTGCCCTTACGCATGCGAAAGTTTCACAGCCACTGGGAATCATCCCAGACCTGCAACACTATGCGGTCCCACCAGTCTGTCCTTGTTTCCCGGGCCCAGAATCGGCGTTCCACAGCATGAGCCTGCCCCATTGCCACCAGGATGTCCAAATTGCCGGGGCCCGTACTTTGAGAGAAGTCTGTGTCCATGTCCTCATCGCTCTCATCACCGCGCTGCCATCGCCTCCTCGCCTGCCTTTTCAGGGTCTGGTTCTGAACATACTGCAGGATAATGCCTGTAGTGTTTACAATGCTCATAACTGCTGCGGTGATCTGAGCGGGCTCCATGCTTGCCGTGGTATGGCGTCTGCAGGAGAGCGGGAGAGCAGAGTTGCAGCGGAAGCGGCGGCTGACGACGGATGCCATGAGAATAGATATTTATAGAGAACAACGAGAGGACCTGCAAGGTGGATTCATGAGAGCAGGAGAGCAGAGTTGCAGCAGAAGCGGGAGCCCATGAGAGCCAACATGGAGAAATTCGCTATCGAGACAAGAGCAGGAGAGTAGAGTTGCAGCGGAAGCGGTAGTTGGATGACAACGGTTCGCAGTCCTACTGCACCGTCTGCTGAAAGCAGTATGGCATCCACAGAGAAAAAAGGAGCGAAACGACTGTCTGCCGTTGCTTTCACAGAGGGAGGGGGCGACTGACAACATGTACCCAAAACCACCCGCGACAATGTTTTTGCCCATCAGGCATTGGGAGCTTAACCCAGAATTCCAATGGGTGGCGGAGACTGTGGGAACTGTGGGATAGCTACCCACAGTGCAACGCTCCGAAAGTGGACGCTAGCCACGGTACTGTGGACGCGCTCCGCTGACCTAATGTGCTTAGTGGGGACACACACAATCAACTGTATAAAATCACTTCCTAAAAAATTGACTTCTATACATTCAACCTAATTCCATAGTGTAGACATACCCTCTGTGGGAACACACAGGGGGCAGCAGAATCTGTCCTGCACTTTCATTTGCAAAGAGTGAATCTGCATGCTGGGTAAGCTGAACAAGTGATGCTTTAGTAACCCCTGTGTACTGCTCAGTTCATGTGGCTGGGCTTCTCTCCCACATTCTCTGTTCCAATGGTGAACCCCACCCCCCCACCGCCAATAACAGTCCCTCCAAGAAACACAGGCCCCTGCCTCCCATTCCCCTGACCATGATTCCTTTCCTATTTTACAAAGAAATAATTGATCCTCAAGAAAGCCCGCAAGCCAAGTCCTTGGGAAAGCCTGGCCGCTGCTCTCTGCGAAGAGCCAAACACCTGCTAAATTCACGAATATTCTCCCCCATTTAAAAGTACAATACACAGACAAGGTGCCAGTGTCATACAGCAACACCCCCCCCCCCCCCCCCGTATCTCAAACAGTCCAGGAGCCCTGGCCCTGCAGGGCTCCATGCAAGATTCCCCCTGAGCTCCTGGTGGCTGCTCCTGGGCATTTGAATGGCATTCTCCGGGTTCAGCAGTATTTGAAGACTGGATACATTTGCTCTGCAACACCTGCTGTTACTTCTGACAAGAACGAGGATAGCCATAAGGTGAAGCTAGTGCACAGCCCCTCTGGCTTCCTCATGTCAATTCCTGGGCTGGGCGCCCCATTGGCTATAGAGCCATGGGCCTGAGGCTTTCTGCCCAAGACGGTGATGTAGTTCACCAAAGGGACAGTTTGTTCAGAAGGGCTCCTAAAGCATCACAAATGCATTTCAAATGGACATAAGAGGGAGGGGCCGTTCACAAGCCAAATTGCTTGGGAATTCTCTGGGGATCAGCCAGCAGGCTGCAGCTTCAGACCCTTAGTATTTGGCTATTACCAGTTGATATAGTCTGCGGCCTTTTACTGTTATCCTTCCCCACTGCTCCCAGCCTGGGGTGGAACTAGGAGCCTTTGCCGTTACACTAAGTTAAAATAAAATGGCCCTGTGCTTTCGCCCCAAACTGTGACCTCAGCTCAGCCCTTTCCCGCTTTCCAGCACAGACAAGCTCTTGAGCAGTTGGGTTTTCTCGTTGTTGCTTTCAATTTCTGCCCAGCCCTGGCCTGGGCAAGGAACAGTTCTAGTACCAATTGTTCCAGGGCTAGGCAGAATCACAGTTTAAGGCTCATAAGCGGGGACTGCATCCTCCTCGTGGTTCCTGAGGGGCAAGCCTCCAAAAAAGAGCAGGAAGGAGAAAGGGGGCCTGGCCCCCTGAACTGTCCCGAGCGTGCAGCATGCACAACCCCCATGCACACTGCCTGCCATAGCTCCACACCCCACAGGAGGCAGGTCTACGCTGCAGCTGGTAGTGTGCTTCCCAGCCCAGAGTAGGCAGGCTCACGCTAGCCGGGCTCAAGCCAGCCTGCCAAACATAGCAGTGAGGTCAGTGTGACTCCGGGTAGCCACCTGAACTCAGACTGGGGGTTGGGTGGGCTGGAGAGCCTGAGCTGCAGCCCAAGCCCCAGTGGCCACTCTGGTTCTTTTAGCTCCAGCCCTGCTAGCAAGAGTCTGTCTCCCCAGGCCGGGAAGCTCGTCCCCTCGCTGCAATGTAGACATGCCCACATAGGCCTAGGCATTGAAGGTACATTCCTGCCACTGGAAGGGGGGCATGGCTGGATCATCCCCGTTCCCTGGCAATGCTTGACTGTGCAACAACCCCTTGGGTCCCTGGCACCAGGCAACAGCTAGAGCGGCTTTCAGACCAGCCGCAGAGTCAGAGAGGAGAAAAGGAGCCTAAAGCCACTACCCACCCACAGTTGTCTTCAGCTGGTGCCCGGCCACAGGAGCTATGTAGGGTGAGGCAGGAGGAGTGCCAGCACAAGAAAGAGCTGTAGCCGAGATTCACAGAGAAATGAAAACGCCACAGGAACACTCTGTGAAGCCAGAGCTCATGCTGTGCTGTATTCACTAGAGATTAATAATGGGCAGGGAGATAGCCTGTGATCTCCCCCAGGCGCTCCCATTCTGCCTGAACATAGGAACAACACCTTCCAACGCAGCCAGCAAAGGGAGGCAGATAGAGCCAGAACAGAACGAGCTGCACCTGGGAGGAGGGCAAGTCCTGATAGGAGAGGGTGAGTGGGAAGCACAACACACAGACAGTGAAATGTGCCGTTGTTCTGTGTCCGCTTGGAAACAACCATGACTGCTCTTGGCACAAGAAGCTTCCCTGCCAGGTGCTGCCACTGGATGCAAAAGGCTTGGGCTGAGCTAATTAGTTCCTTTTTATGCAAATCAGAGCAGGCTCAGAGCCTGCTGTAAATGACATTGGTAGGGGCTGCCGGAGGAGCCCAGAGCCCGGGAGGTGAAGGGGTGGTGGTTCCAAGCTGCCTTTCCATCCCCCACCCCAGGCAGGGCCTGGCCTGAAGGAGGGCGTTTTGTCCAATCCTGGATGTCTGTTGATCAGTCAGAAACAGCTAGTTGCTTTCAGTGCACATGCTGAGCAAAGCCAGCCGCCTCGACAGCATCACCGAGTGTCTGGGTAACAGGAATCCTGCACCTGCTCCTGGCTGTTGTGTACAGCACGCGGCAATGCCTGAGGACAACACATGTGAAGCATTCCGTGTCCCATGGCCACTGAGGCAGGGGAGTCCAGCCTGGGAATTATCAGGGCACCAGAGATCTCTAACTCCACGAGGAAAGGCCCTGCAGACGGGCATAGCCAGCAGCACAGGGCCCCTGGCACCATGCTGGAGCACTGGCTCATGAGCGATTCAGCAGACAGCACATTCTGGGGCTGGGTGCGTGACTCCAGTAGGTAGTTGGGCCTCAGGGCCAGCTGTGTGAGAAGCTCTGCTCACTGGAGATCGGCACAGAGAAGTTGCTGAAGGAGTGCTGGGATTTTGGCCATTTTCACCAAAATGCCCCCAGCCTCCCACTGCCCCTGGGTTGTAGCAGCAGCAGACTGGCAGCTCAGGGAGAACACCAGGGGCTGACAGCAAATGTCACATGGGCTTAGCACCCACATATGCTAGGAGAGGCAAGGGGCTCTCAGGAAAGGCCTGCCTGAGGCAACCTCGTTCTGGTCTACTGCCCAGAGACAGGCATCTCTTGTGGCTCACTTGAGGCCAGACAATGTGGCTGGCTTCTGAGAGTGAATCAACCAGCCCTTTAGGGTAGGGTCCGAACACTAAGCCATTGTCAGACTCGGATGATGTTTGCATTGAGCAGTACACTAGAAACAAGGAAGGAGCAGTGGCATTGCCTTGCCCATGGTGCAGCTGGCTGCCTCCAGAAAAGGTGAGATTCAATCCTGGTGCCTGTGCTGATATACTGGAGACCTGGCGAGATGAACACCTCCGTCTAAGGAGCAGAATCGTATTCACTCGATGTTGGCCTGACTATGACCTCCAGTGTCTGAATATCCTGCTGGGTCCAGCAGCTGTGAATGCTCCGCCTCAGCCTGCATGGGCTCAACCTGCCACACTCAGTGGCCAGATTGTCTCTGGAGAACCCATGGCTTGCGAGGGGAGGGTTCCCGCCATCCCTGCGCGATGACTCTGCAGTGTTGTGGCAGCAGAGAACTATGGCACTGACCGAGTTGTTATGAAGCCATTCTCTCTGCTCACCCAACAGTCTGGGGCTGCTCCACCCCTTTGTTATGTGCTCTTCCATTCTCCTAGCTTATGTTGGCTTTGAGATCCACTGCTTCATAAATAGTCACCAGCTCATCAGTGGGGCAAATCAGCCTAGCAACATTGACTTTGGTGTAGCCCTGCAGATTTACACCAGCTGAGAATTTGGAAGAATTACAACAGTGCCCTGCAAACGCCTGGTCTCACTTTCAGGTGACATTGTAAATAAGAAATGGGCAGCATTATCTCCTGCAAATCTAAGCAAACTTGCTTGTCTTCGTGATTGGCTGAACAAGAAGTAGGACTCAGTGGACTTGTAGGCTCTAATGTTTTACATTGTTTTGTTTTTGAGTGCAGTTATGTAAAAAAAATTCTACATTTGTAAGTTGCACTTTCTTCATAAAGAGATTGCACTGCAGTACTTGTATTTCTTTTATCTTTTTTACAGTGCAAATATTTGTAATAAAAATATAAAGTGAATAATGTACACTTTGTATTCTGCATTGTAATTGAAATCAATATATTTGAAAATGTAGAAATACATCCAAAAATATTTATAATAAATTTAAATTGGTATTCTGTTATTGTTTAACACTGTGATTAAAACCGTGATTGTGACTTTTTTTTAAATCTCATGATTAATTGCAATTATTTTTATTCATTTGACAGCCCTATTAATAACACTTCCTACTGCTGATAGATCCCTGCCTCTCTTCTTATTCCTTTGGGAGAGCTAATATTTGTAGTGAATGAACTGAAATAAGAGCAAGGCAGGACTTTTACATTTAGGTTAAATTTTTCAAAAGAACCAAAGTGACTTAGAAGCCTGAGTCTATCACAGAGTGTAAGTGACTTGAAAGTCAGTGGGCATAAATTCCTAAAGATTAGATTTTCAAAAGATTAATCTCATGGTATGTCTACACTGCAAAAAAAAAGAAAAGTGCATTCTTCTCATGCATCAGCTAACTCGGGTTAGAAGAGCAGTGAAGACGTAGCATTTGGCTTTTAACTTGGGCTAGTAGCTCAAGGTAAAGTCTATAGGGGAGCCTGGGGTTGGACTCAAGCTGCTAATCTGAGTTAATAACCAAGGTGCTCTGCCTTTGCTGTTATTGTAACATGAATTAGTGACCATGGGTTAATTAACCCCAGTTAAGAACACAACTTTTTGTTGCAGTGCAGATGTACCCTTGGAGAGTCCAGGGAGCGAATGGGACAGTGGTGACTGAATTACCTTCCCCTCTTCCAGGCCAGGGTTGAGGCAGACTGGTGGGAAGCTGCATGTGCTGTTAGGTTGAAAGGTTCTGCAATACATAGTGTCTGTCAATCACTAAGAGCTGTCAGTCAATTCCCGTCACTGCTACTATACAAGACAATGTTCATACCTTGTGAAAAGGAAAATTCACAGTCTCTGTGATGGCGTAGCTGTAGGTCAGCTTCGAATCAGCCCTGCTATCATTTCACCAAGGAGATTACATTGTGTGGGACCACACAGACAGGCTCATCTAACAAGCATTTGCCCCACCTACATAATATTGCTCTGATTTATACAGACCCTTTGGCGATTACAATCTTGGTGAAACAATGCTGTTGCTATCTGAACAGAGCAGTAACCGCTTCCATAAAAATCTGCAGCCCAGAAGATAGACTGACAGGCAGACTGGGGATCTGTAACCCATCATCGGGATTAGCTGATTAAACAGAAAAAAAAAGTGTTTCTCAGTGCTGTATTTCTGGTAACCACCGCAATTATTTTAGGAGTTCAGAGCAATAGGAAAATGTGTGATTGCATGGCCTGGTATGATCCCTGAAGAATACAGTCATACTTCTCAAAAGTGTTGTAATCTTATTGGAAAATGGTTTCTGACTGGCTGGTATCTTCACCCTTTGAAAGTGCTTTCGAATTTTCCAAGAAGTACAGAGCAAGAATTCGCTCTAGCTCTCACAAACCCATGAAAGCTAAAAGTGGCAAATGTATAGGAGGGTTCCAAAAGCCACAGCTGCAAATAACGGACTGCAGTAAAAGAGCTACACGATGTGCACAGCCAAACCAAGCTCTTAGTATCCCATTCCCATGGCTCTTGGCCTGTTTTTTCCAGTTCCTCTCATGTTGCAGTGAAACAAATTCCTATTATCCTGTCCATGCAGCCTGGCCTGCGCAGCTTGGCCGATGGATTTCGCTTTCATTAGCTCCTTCCATCCAAAGAGCTTTAGCAGCTGACAAACATTAATTAATGAATCCTCACAACTAGCTAAGAACCAGGTAAACAGGATGATGCCCATTTTAGAGCAGGGCTAACTGAGGCACAAACTTGATGCCCATGGGAACTGCAGGCATCTTGGAATTGGGCCATTCAGATTTCAGTGCCAAGCTTTATGCACCAGTGTGGCCTGTGTGGTCTCCCGAAGACCTGTGTCCTGTGAACAGGCCTGTCAGGCTGTCTTTCTAGGGTTTTATCCTGCACCCGTCACTGTGGTATCTGCTCAGCAAAGTGGCCTCACATAGGCCTGTGTCAGCTTAGCAGCATGGCAGAGAGAGACATCCCAGAGCCCAACAGGGACCGGGGTGAATGACACTACTTGGCCTACGTTAGCTGAGTCCCCTGGCAGAGGGCTTATGTCAGGTGTTGTTTTTATCCCTGAAGAAAGAGCAAAATATCACCTTGGTGACTTTCATTTTAGATCAGCTAGAGCAATCAGGAAAGAAGTACCATCATCCCGAGCCAGAGCAGCCCTGGGGCCTCCCACACAGGAAGACCCTTCCACTAGAATGGAATTCATTTATCTGACTGATGCACTTAGCTATATCACTTGACCTTACTCTAGGCTCCACCTGGAACTCTTCTATGGATTGCATCTTTGTGGATGCTGTGGTAGAGGCAAAGAAATCTGTGGCACAGCATCAGATCTGATCTCAGACTCACCAAGAACCAATGGGGCAGGAGGAAGGAGGGAGTGGGAGGGGAAGGGGAATGAATGAAGAATCAGGCTATGGAGGGAGAACTGGGCCTGGCTCAGCAAACAGAGTGGGACTAAGAGCCAGGGGAAGGAAATTCGAAGAGGAACCAGGGCGGGCGATTGAGACTGGGAGCTACTGGGAACAAGGAATGGGGCAGGTGACTGGGGTGGGGGGAGGTGGCAAAAAGGATGAGGAACCGGGAGAGGAAGACTGGGACTGGCTGGGCAAGGAGACTGGAACAAGGAGACTGGGGTAGAGACTGGGAATGGCTGGGAAAGGAGACTGAGACTGGGAGCAGGGGTGGGGGAGACTAGAAGGGGTGAACAGGTTGGAGGGGATGTGGCAGTAGGGGTCAAACTTTTGGAGGAATGGGCAGAGTCTTTGCCCACTAGACCACACTCCCCTACTGAGGACTGGCATGGAACCCAGGAGTTCAGAGTCTCACTATTCCTATGTTGTCAGCAAATACCTGTGAAAGTCACTGGCAAAATGTCATATACCTCTCGAGTGCTGGTCTACATAGACGGTGACAACCTACTACTGCTATCAGTTAGTCCATGAGTTCAAGCGGGAGAGGTCTGTGTAATGGGTCTAATCCTGCTGATGACCCATGTGGATGTCAGCGTGATGCCATGTGATGGAATTTTTGTTTTTTCAGATTGCTTTTTAAAAATGCTAGGAGATTACACACACAAAAGTGATGTTAAAAGAAAACTCTTAAGGTTGCAAAGCCAAGCACTGAAAAGATAGAAAATGCCAGAATTAAGGTTGCCTGTGCAATATTAATTTGGTCCCCTAGAGCATATGCTACTATGATCAGCTACTACTTTTGCCACAGGACCCTTGTCTCATTCAATGCCCAGCGTGTGCAGTGCTCAGTTAATGAACTGTTGTCCAGCATTGTGTTTTCTCATCATTATTCACTATGTGGTCCCAGACGTTATTTGCTGTGGGATTCTCTGAAGTTAGTGCTTCGTGTGGGCCTGGGTGCCCCAGCATGCTGCTACTAGGCCACTGAACTGGTCCCATGTAGGTCGCCAGTTTAAATTCAGCCCAGCTCTGCAGGGATGGAACGTTGCTCCCATGAAGTTGATGTTTCATCGCCCCGATCTCGGATGAGTTTGGTGGGTGACAGTTCCAGGCTTCCTGCTCCCATGTCGCAAACCCATCTCTGTGCTACGCACAGATCAGCAGAGTCAGAAAAGAACTGCCTGGGGGATGGAATGATCCCTGTTCCCCCTCCCCAATGAGGGCACCGCCCCAGATCAGGCTGGAAGCTGGTCCTGCTGCTGACCTGCGGAGGGCTTCATTCCCCAAGGCTGGCAGAAGCACTGAATGCACAGTACACACTGCGGGTGGGAGCTGATGTTTCTAGTCAGACTTTCATTAGTTGCAAGCATGAAAAACAGATGATCAAATAATTTGTAAAACAAAAAAAAGTCTACATGGCAATGAGTAAGTGTCACTGGTTCCCCCCCCCCCCCAAAGGGTTGGCACCCTGCCCCCTATGGCGCCATCCCCTCCCCAGAGAGCTAGGGAGCATCACAACCTACAAGGTCACCTACATGACAGGGCCACCAGGAGCTCATGATGATTTGCTCTTCCTGGCCCCTGCAGAGCCCAGCCTGGCTCTGCAAAGCAGCTGAAACCTTCAGGGTCCTCCCTGGGCACCGGCCTGGGAGATCACTCCGACCATCTACTCTGCCTGACTGCTTTCACAGCCCTGGACTCTGTGAAGATGCAGGCCCTAGATCAGGGGTGGGCAAACTTTTTGGCCCAAGGGTCACATCAGGGTGCGAAACTGTATGGACGGCGGGGTAGGGAAGGCTGTGCCCCCCAAACAGCCTGGCCCCCACCCCTTATTTGCCCCCTCCCACTTCCTGCCCCCTGACTGTCCCCCTCAGAATCCCCGACCCATCCAACCACCCCTGCTCCTTGTCCCCTGACTGCCCGCTCCCTGGACCCCTCCACCCCAATCCGCCCCCGCCCCCCGGGATCCCACCCCCATCCAACCCGCCTGCTCCCTGTCCCCTGATTGCCCCCCCCCCGACCCCTATCCACACCTCCGCCCCCTGACAGGCCCCCCAGGACTCCCACACCTGTCCAACCCCCCCCGTTCCCCATCTCCTGACCGTTGCCCCCCCCAGAACCTCCGCCCCATTCAACCGTCCCCTGCTCCCTGTCCCCTGACTGCCCCCCAGAATCCCCTACTCCTTATCCAACCCCCCTTACCATGCCACTCAGAGCAGTAGGAGCTAGCAGCCCTGGCTCACACAGACCTGCTTGTGAGCCCCTCACGGCGGCCTGTGCTGGCAGGAGGGTGGCTCTGCAGTGCTGCCAGGCTGAACCAGTGGCAGGCAGGCTGGCTGGGCCAGGGCTGGGTGCCCTCTCAGAAGCCTGGGCCCGGGGAGAAGGGAGATCACACAGCTACATGAATTCCCAGAGGCCTGGACCAGGGCACAAGACCTGAATCGCTTCAGAGAAGCCTAGCCCACGTCAGGGTCCTGCTGGGTACCTTCATTGAGGCCTGTGCCAGATGAGGTTCATGTGGGCTCACAGGTGTGAGCCACCCCCCGAGACCTGTTCCAGGAATGAGGTGACGCCCGGAGCTGTTTGTGGGCGAAGCTTACCCAGCCGCTGAGCGCCGTGTCTGTCTGTACGCCTGCCCCCAAAGCCACTCACCTAAAGAGCAGGGAGAAAACCCTCACCCCCTTTGTAAGCCACTGGTGCATGCGCCCTGAGAGGGCCCCCTCTGGCATGTCCAGATACCCACATGCATGCACAGCACCCTTTCCATTCTGCTCCGCGTTATCCGGGAGTGCTCTCGTTTCTGTTGTGCTGCTATGGCAACCAGGCCCTGGACTTGCTTCAGCTGAAGAATATTGCTTGTTGGGTCATTAGGTGGGGAACCAGCCTGATGCCAGGCCTGTTCCAGGACATGTGCAGTGGTGGGAGGTAATTGAGTTAATACCAAATCCCCGCCCTACAGGACTATATTTGCTTCTTGCTCTCATCACACTGGTTACAAACAGGCGGAAAATGACTCCAGGATTTGTGGCCTCTCTTTTCAAACTCCCCAACCCTACATCCCTTCAGCACTCACCACTAAGATGCAGCCTGAAATCTTGCAGGGGTTCCCAAGATTATGCCATGACTTGGCTTGAATTCACCACCAGTTCATCCATTAGGTGCAAGGATTGCAATCCACCCTTCTTTTTTTCTGGCTAATGAGGCCTTGCTTTGATCACATGCCTTTTAAAGAGAAACCAAGAATTAACCCCCCATAAAAGGTGGAATATAAACATAGGGCCAGTGTGATGGGATACACCTGGCCCTTCGAGGCCCCCTGCTGGAGGCCCCAGGCCCTACTACACCCCACCCCAGCAGGAGAGCAGTGAGGGTGGGTCCTCCAGATCTGCCTAGAAAAGCTGCACAGAAGCAGCCAATCAGAGCGCAGCAGGCCCAGATAAAAAGGAGCTACACGTGCTGAAGAGGTCAGTTCCTGGCAGGAACCTGAGTGGCAAGGAAAGTGACTCTGTGCTGGCCACAGGAGCATCAGCGAGAACCACAAGCTGAGTGCTGGCTCTGTTTTGCTGTCCACAAGAAGAGAGTGGACCTGAGAACTGTAATCCTATGAGACTGGGTGAAACTAAAGAGACCCAGTGGGAAGAAGCTTGGGGAAAACAGTAGCAGCTAATGGATGATGTTAAAGGCAGCAGAGTCTGACCCCTGTTCATAGGGTCCCTGGCTTGGGACCCAGAGGAGTGGGTGGGCCTGGGTTCCTGCAGCAGCCACTGGGGAAGTGGCTTAAGCCCCAAGAAGGGGAGAAGTTTCCTTTAGAAGACTGAGCAGAGGGCTGGACTTAAGGGGGCCCAAGAGGGGCTAAGGAGAGAAGGCCCCCTCAGGAAGGAGGGGCTGAGCCCAGCTTGAGCCAGGGAATTGGAAGACTTTTTTGTTTGTTTTGGACGTGAGTACCCCGGAAGGGGTTTGTCCATTTAACAGCAGTGTGACTTGGCCGGAAGGCTGAGTCACTGAAGACCCACCTAGTGAGGGCAGTGTCCTGTGCTGGTGCCAGGAGCACAAAAGGTGGCACTGCCAAGAGGCAAGTGCCACGTTACAGCCAGCTCTTCAAAAGAGAGCAGGGCCAGGCTTTCAAGTGCTCAGTGTTTGGGCTAGCTGCACTTCTGTCCCCGCTCTAGTCTCGCCCAGTGCCCCTCCCCCCCGCCCTTCCCTGCTGCGGGGTGCAATTCTGCAGTTCTCCCACTCTCATACCAGGCCCTAGGGTACGACACCCTGTGTATCCATCATGCTTACCCTGCAGCGCCAAAGGGGTTCTGCACTTTTGGTTTTCCCCACTGCAGGGTCTGTGACCAGTGAGGAATAACACAACCAGGCAGCCTTCTTAAACCAAAGTATTGTTTAATCTTAACAGTAGCAACAAAACAGAGAGAGAAAAGGATTGTAAAACAATAAACAGTCTGTGCGCACATCTGTCTCACCTACAGGCTAACCATTCCCTGATGATAGCCCAGGCAGGCCTAGCTTCTTCAGGCTCCTTGAGGGGTGCCTGTGTCACTCTGAACAGCTCCCAATGACTCCCCTCAAGAAAGAAAGAGACTCTTTGTATCCCGCCATCATCCTTTTGCTCTTTGGGCTCCCAGCCTTGGCACTGTATAGCAAAGCCAGTTTTGTAACTTGGCTACAGCCCGGGGGTAGAATCTTTACAGCTCTTAGTTTGGGCACCATCTCTCTACAACCTTGCAGTGTTTACCGGGGGTGGTGGTTTATCTTGAACCATTGTTTCTCTTCCTGCTTGTTTTCCCCGCGATCCCCCTATTAAACTACACCACTATATTCCTCCAGTAAAACATCCCCCAAACCAGGTCAACATACATTATTCATCAATTCTTGCAGTGCAGCCCCACATCTGTCATGCTCAGCCCCCACACCTGGGGCCAGATTTTCCCCAAACTCAGCACCCAGGATGCACCTAGTGCAATGGACTGTGGAAAGTCTGGCCTCAGGTATAGCTATTGGGTCCTTTAAAAAATGTTTACCCATGGGTCAAAATTCAATTCCATGGAAGTCTGGATTTGCGTCCCCACACATCGGGTCAGCATATGGCTTGTTGGATTCATTTTACAGTATCCATGAGGCCCAAAGGCACTATACCAAAACTGTGCTACCACAAAGCTAGTAGATTAGTGACAATATCAGAAAGCCACTGTTTCAGAGAGGACTAAGAGGTCACTTGATCACAACCTACAGGTATCTACATGGGGAACAAAATTTTGCTAATGGGCTCCTCGGTCTAGCAGACAAAGGTATAACAAGAAGCTAGACACATTCAGACTGGAAATAAGGTGTATATTTTTTAACAGGGAGAGTAATTAACCGCTGGAGCAATTTACCAAGGATCATGGTGGAGTCTCCATCACTGGCAATTTTTAAATGACAGCTGCATGTTTTTTCTAAAAGGTCTGCTCTAGCTCGAACAGGAAGTTACTCAGGGAGGTCCCATGGCCTGTGCTGTGCAGGACGTCAGACTAGATAATCACAGTGGTCCCTTCTGTCCTTGTTGTCTGTGAATCTATGAAAAAAGGAAAGTATGAAATGAGCTCAGCTAGATGTACAGGGTCTATGGTTAGTAGCCATGCTTTGCCTTTTAGCCATAGATGCTGTCTGCTTGCCTATCTGTGAGCACTTAAGAGATGAGGAGAACTACATTTGTTAGGATATAGATATTCAGGCCTGTCTGTAAAGGCCTATACTCTAAGAATTTAGGTGTATTCTTATCACTTGGCTAGTTCTAGAGGTATAAAAGAAAGAATCAAAACCACTGTCTGCTGGTGTAAGGGCCTTCTCTTACTGTGACAGTTTGTGGCCCTGTGCTTAGGCTCAGGCCTTTGGCTAAGCAGCAGAGGCAGCCATAAGCTGGGAAGCGAACGGTCACATCCTCACATTCCAAACTAGTCACATTGAAATAAGGTGCTATTGGGCTGTTAGGCACTATCAGGACAGGATTGTATTCCTATCACCTCCAGAGAAAGGGAAGTGCCTAGAAAATGTAAAAGGAAACTTAGTTTGATAGCATCCTGTCTGGCAAGAACTCACTTATCAATAGCTGGGATGTGAAATCCTCACTTCTGTATTGTTTTGTCATTATAGTTCCCACTTTGCTGTTGTTTGTCTGTATAATCTCTGTCTGGTTCTGTGATTGTTCCTGTCTGCTGTATAATTAATTTTGCTGGGTGTAAACTAATTGAGGTGGTGGGATATAATTGGTTACATAATCATGTTACAATATGTTAGGATTGGTTAGTTAAATTTCAGGAGAATGATTGGTTAAGGTATAGCTAAGCAGAACTCAAGTTTTACTATATAATCTGTAGTCAATGAGGAAGTGACTGGGTGTGGGTGTGGGTGTGGGTGGGGGTGGGCATGGGCATGTGGGCATGTGAGATGGGAACAGGGAATGGGGGTAAGAAAATTGGAATCATGTTTTGCTAAAGGGGGAGATGGGAACAGGGAATGGGGGTAAGAAAATTGGAATCATGTTTTGCTAAAGGGGGAAATGGGAATAGGGAATGGGAGTAAGGAAGTTGGAATCATGTTTGGCTAAGGGCAGGAATGGGAACAGGGACACAGGTGTAAGGCTCTGTGGTGTCAGAGCTGGGAAGGAGGATACTAAGGAAGGAAACTGGAATCATGCTTGCTGGAAGTTCACCCCAATAAACATCGAATTGTTTGCACCTTTGGACTTCGGGTATTGTTGCTCTCTGTTCATGCGAGAAGGACCAGGGAAGTAAGTGGGTGAAGGAATAAGCCCCCTAACAACATTGTCAGATTTCAGAGTAACAGCCATGTTAGTCTGTATTCGCAAAAAGAAAAGGAGTACTTGTGGCACCTTAGAGACTAACCAATTTATTTGAGCACAAGCTTTCGTGAGCTACAGCTCACTTCATCGGATGCATACTGTGGAAAATACAGAAGATGTTTTTATACACACAGACCATGAAAAAATGGGTGTTTATCACTACAAAAGGTTTTCTCTCCCCCCACCCCACTCTCCTGCTGGTAAACCCTGAATTTGTGCTGGAAATGGCCCACCTTGATTATCATACACATTGTAAGGAGAGTGATTGCTTTAGAAAAGCTATTACCAGCAGGAGAGTGGGGTGGGGAGAGAGAAAACCTTTTGTAGTGATAAACACCCACTTTTTCATGGTCTGTGTGTATAAAAACATCTTCTGTATTTTCCACAGTATGCATCCGATGAAGTGAGCTGTAGCTCACGAAAGCTTATGCTCAAATAAATTGGTTACTCTCTAAGGTGCCACAAGTACTCCTTTTCTTTTTACATTGTCAGAACCATCTTCATTTTTAGGTGCACTTCCTTTTCCTCTTGGTAAGAAGCTTCTCCCCAGCAGGTGGACCAATCTCTCAGTTGGTGGTTGGTTACTTTAAAATTACCTCATTGTGGATCCACCCCTTCTTGGGAAGTGCACTCATTAGATTAAAGGCCTTTCCGTTCCTGCCAGGAGATTTGAGTCACCGCTGTCTTTGTCGACAGCAAACTTGATTGCCCCACTGTGGCTTCAGGTATTATTCCTTCGTTGCTGTTTAAGTGGTCCTCCTCTTTCCTCAGCACAGCACTTTCCAAGACAAAGCTCTACCATCCTCCCAGTTTTTCGTGGGCGTTTCAGTCTCAAAGAACTAAGAAATTAATAAACTTACAGAGCAGACATCAAGAAATCAAACTGGTCACACCAGCTATGTGTTTGATCCTTGCAAGGTCTCTTTACATAATGTTTTTGTCCTCACTGGTGTTTGCAAGTATATAAAACAGAACCAAATTGATTAAGAAAGGGATTAGTTATGCAGGTGCAGCCCCATAATTTCACTTACAGTCACTTCCATCCACAGCAACATGGTACTTGTGGACCAGTGGTTCTGGATGGACCTTAGCAACGTTCCAGCCTGCCAAGCCTGACCTTGGTTTGCTACTGCAGGTTTGGCAGGCAAAAGCATTGTGACATGATGGCGTTTGCTTCACAACTTCTCCAGGCAAGCAAGGTGAGTCTTGTGCCCCATAACACCTTTTTCAGAGCTCAGGGAGGAGCAAACTCTTTACAAATTAAGGGCCTCTGCTCTTCTCACTCATGTTGAATACTACCCTATCCTGTGAGTAGCTCGCAGATTTATCTGGGAATATGATACAACTCTACATTAATAAGAGCAGGGAATAAAGTGTTAAATTATTTCACTCTCACATTGTCAGACGTACGCTCCGATTCTTAGAACTCTCAAAAGACCAAGCTGGTTATTTTGGTGTGTGTTTGTTTGTTTAAACAGAGTATATAGGGCTGATTCTCATCCACCTCATTTTACCTCAAGATGAACATGCATGGTCAATGTCTGTGCACCTCAAACATTGCTTCTGCCATAAAAAGACAGACAATCGTCAATACTCTGTCGTAATGGCGAAGCTATGGAACAATACAGACATGAACGTGACTAACCCAGCCACAGTGGCAAGACATTCCTCACATCTTTGGCTAATCAAAAGACTGGCTGAAAAGCTAGCCACTGTGATCTGGGCTGTCAGCTCTGCCAGGTTAGTTTGCTGCACTTCATTCTACCCGGGGACATTGTGAAGGCCACCTGGAAACATCTTTTAAGCAAAAGCACTGCTGAGGGTCCATCATGCTGGTGCTCTGCACACTCCACTGGCTTCCTCTTTGTGTCTGATTCCTGAGGAATTCCAAGCATACCCCACCAAGGACCTTCACTCAGTGGAAATACTGCAGTTGACAGTGACTAGGGTGGAAGTGTCAGATCAAGGACAGAGCATTCTCAATGGAGAATCCCCCAAGCGTGGGACTCCTTAGCACCATAGATCAGAATGAACCTGCGGCCAACCATTTACAGAACATGATGCAAGACCTATTTTGCTGCACAAGCCATCCCTCAAAAACAAGGTCTGAAGAAACACTGGCAGCTCCTGGGAAGTTAAGATGAAGGGTGTGATTTTCAAAAGTGCTCAGCATTGGCCTAACTCACTTCAGTGAAATCATAGAATCATAGGACTGGAAGGGACTGCGAGAGGATATCTAGTCCAGTCCCCTGCACTCATGGCAGGACTATGTAATAACTAGACCATCCCTGACAGATGTTTGTCCAACTTGCTCTTAAAAATCCCCAATGATGGAGATTCCACAACCTCCCTGGGCAATTTATTACAATGCTTAACCACCCTGACAGTTAGGAAGTTTTTCCTAATGTCAAACCCACACCGCCTTTTCTGCAATTTAAGCCCATTGCTTCTTGTCCTATCCTCAGAGGTTAAGGAGAACAATTTTTCTCCATCCTCCTTGTAACAACCTTTTATGTACTTGAAAACTGTTATCATGTCCCCTCTCAGTCTTCTTTTCTCCAGACTAAACAAACCTAGTTTTACCACTTCAATGCGAGCAGATTTAGGTAAACACTCAGAGCTTTTTAAAATCTCATCCTAGAATTAAACTGTTGATTAACCAAATAGTAGGGAATATGGTCCTTTATGGATAACAAGTATATGTGTGTCTCAGTTCTGTAGTCTCACATGTCTATACAGCACGGTGATGGGTACACTGCCTACTCCTGGGGGAATTCTGTGCCACTGTACATACAGAATTCATGTCTTCCACAGATTTCTTTGCTTCTCTGCAGAAAAATGACTTTCGGCCGGGGAAGCAAAGGGAAGCCACAAAAGCGGTCACACGTCCCTCCCCAGCAGTGCAGGTGTGTTGTTTTGGGTGTTCGGAACAGCTGACGGAGACGTAAATCATCACAGAGGAGGGGGCTGGGGACACCCCAGGAGGTGTCTCCTACCCTGCACTGAGCTCAGCTGCTAGTCCCGGCTGGGCTGAGGACAGGACTTCCTCTTCCCCTGAAAAGAGGGGCTGGGGCTGTCTCAGACCCACCCCCAAAAAATCCTCCCCTGGATGCAGGAAACTCCACAACCCTCCCCCCCTACCCCTACCCCACATCACTCCTCAGCCACAGGGGGAGGGCTCACTGTACAGGGAGCTACTTCCCCATTCATCTGACCCCTGTGCATCCAGACCCCCGATACAAGACACCCCCACAGAGCCTCACCGCCCACACACCCAGAACCCCCCATCCAGCTCCCCCACACCCAAAACCCACCCATCGAGCCCCACCAACCCGCACTGAGACTCCCCCATCCTCCCTGCATCCAGACACCCATCCCGGCACCCAGACTACTCCCCACTGAGCCCCCCCATACTCAAACCCCCTCCCTGAGGAGCCCCCCCACACCTTGATGAGCCCCACACACCCAGACCCCCATCCCATTGAGCCCCATTCCTCCACCCCCAGACCCCCCTGCTGAGCCCCAACCACCTTCACCTGGACCACCTTGCAGAGTCTCATGGCCCCCACACCCAGACCCCCATTGAGCTTTCCACACCCAGATTGCCCCACACAGAACCGTCTCATCCCACACCTAGATCCTGCCAGGTGGAGCCTGCCTACCCACAGCTGGTCCTCCTGGCACAGAGGGTCAGGGCCCCAGAGTGTTTCTGGGCCAGACCCCACCCCCGACCCATGTGCTGTGTCAGGATCAGGTGCAGCCGCACTGCCAAGTCCACATCCTGGGGGAGGAGGCGCTGCAGGGTGACCCCCACCTCCATGCAGCCAGTGGCCTGTGGTCCCCACATTCTTTTACTGAGAAATAAAATTTGCAGAATTTTAAAATATTGTGCACAGAACTTTTAATTTTTTTGTTGCCGAATTCCCTCAGGAGTAACTACGCATCCCTAGAGTGACAGCTGAGATGAATGGCGTTAGTGTGATACACCATGTTGTAATAATGCATTTCCACTTCCCACCGCTTGTATGGGGTTGCACAAACCTTTCGGTCAAATCTGTCAACAGAGTCGTGCATAGAGGAGTCAGATGGAATAATGACAGGGATCTGTCATCAGAAGGTGACTTAGAGAGGCATACGCCATAACCCAGTGGTTGATTTGTTCCATGCAGGTTTCTGACATAGTGGACTTGTGGTGTCACTGAGGTTGCTCTACCCAGCAGGCCTTGCAGCCCATTCTGACACAGCACAACATCCACCTGCAAGGTTATTTGCTTTGCTTTTCTCAGTGCTGCTGCAGGAGCTGCTGCCTTTGCTTTCTAATTCTGGGCCCAACCTGAAATCGCACCTGCAGAAAATGTTGAGCTTGTAGCAGCTGGAGAATGAAACCTGAAGGGGTCTTCGAAGCATGAACATGAAGAAATCCACGTTTTCCCCAAGCATGGCTCACTCCTACTCCCACCTTTTCCATCATGGATCATCCATAGTGACTCTGCAGTTCTGAGCGAGACATCGTTATACTGAGAGCCCCAGACAATGTCATTGAATACAAACTACTGATGATAATCTAGTTGAGGACGAAGGACTCCTGGGAATACACACAAGTCTGGGTAACTTCCTCCAGAATTGGTCCGTGCTGTCAGTAAAGCACTCTGGACTTCTCCAGCAGAAAAAGACCCCGTGTAGATGTTAGCGAATTGCAGTTTGATAGAGCAGGAGACCCCACAGGTAAAGGTGTCAATGCAGCAGCTTCGTGGAGAGGAAAAGGTGGCCGGTGCTAGAACTCTTCAAAGAGCGAATATGGGGTGTGTGACACAATCCAGCCACAGAAGAACAGAGAAGGGCACAAGTGACGACTTTCCAAAGTGCCAGGGAGTGCTCAATCCCCAGCTCCACCCCAGGCCCTGTCCCTTCCCCCAAGGCCCCACCCCTACCCTGCCTTTTCCTGCCCCTGCTCCACCCCCTTTCCGCCCTGTTCCTCCCCCTCGCCCGAGTGCGTTGCATCCTCCCTCCTACCCCCCCCTCCCCAGCCTCCTGCATGCCATGAATCTGCTGATTGTGGCAGGCAGGAGGCGGGAGAGGGAGGCGCTGATCCTCCGCAGGACCTGCGGGCGGGTGGGTGGCGCTGGGGTGGTGGTGGTGGAGGGGAGCTGATGGGGGGCTGCTGGTGGGTGCTTAGCACCCACCATTTTTTCCCTGTGGGTGCTCCAGCCCCAGAGCACCCACAGAGTCAGCACCTATGGAGAAGGGTGTATGGCAGTGGCTCTCAACCAGGGATCTGGAGGCTCTTGGGGGGCCATGAGCAGGTTTCAGGCAGTTCACCAAAATAAACCATAGAGCAGGGCCGGCGTTACTCTCGTTGGGGCCCAGGGCTGAAAGCCGAAGCCTGAGCAGCTCAGCTTCCCAGGGTTTCCTGTGGCATGGGGCCCTGGGCAATTGCCCTGCTTGCTACCCCCTAGTGCCAGCCATGGCTTTTAATCTATGGAGATGCAGAAAACCAGTTGTTGCGGCACAGGTGGGACGTGGAATTTTTATAGCATGTTGGGGGGGCCTCAGAAAGTGATGACTGTGCCATGGCTCTTATGCTGAGCCCCCCTAATACAGGCAACACCTGCTCCTCATTGCTGTGCAGCTCCCGGGTACAGGGGAGGTACCACGGAGCTGCCTCAGGCAAAGATCCCTGGTGCAGTCACTTGGGCTGATGTGCACCTTGCAGCAGCCCCCTCCCCTGATACTACATGCATGTTTCCTTCCAGCATCTGCCAGCAAGGAGGGGACCCTAGCTGCTGTTAGCGAGAATTCGCTGCACAGTGACTGTGGAGTCTGCTAGTCTCTTCCTGGCCACCCAGGCATACAGGCTGCAGATTAGCACAGTCACAGCAGACCCTGCTCTTCTCATTAACCAGAGTCAGTTCCTGGGCTGTAATGAAGCTCCAGTAATGACTGTTCATAATGCTGCTCTGGTTAAGGCTGAGTCAGCATTTCAGGAGCTTATTATAGCTCAACCATTAAAAAAAATCATACTGAGCTGAAATATGGCTCAGAGCTCCCTTTCCCTGTGTAGGTTGTGTAAAAGGAAGGGCTGGGCTATACTGACTTATCAAGCCTGCTGCCCCTAACACCCTCTCCTCCCCTGCTTCCCCAAAGAATAGCTTAGGGAATAAAGCACGTGTTGGCATTCAGACAACTGACTGATTAAACGACATCTGTCAAGCAATACCTGCCAGCGCAGCCCATGAGCCCAGACCTTCAGCCCCTTCCCACTGACCTCCATAGCACTGTTATTCACTTGGCTAAGTAGGGGTGCTGCAACTAAGGGTGCAATACAATGAACTCCAAAGGTGTTACCCCTAATTCAAGAGGTTTAATTTAATTCAATAACAGGTATCTTGATTCCATATGGCTTGTGCAGGATATTGTCAGTTGGCCACAGCCAGCTCCTGATAGTTCTAATTCAGAAAACAAGCAGAAAAAAAATACGATGGAGGGGTTGGGTTTGGGGAAAGGGCATCGCAGGAGGCAGCGAAGAGAACAACCTCGTTCATTTTACTTTGCCGTTCGCCTTTGAAAGTGTGAGCCAGGTTCTTCTGGAGGTATGTTACTTGTTGATCTTGTCATTCCCATCCCAAGAGCTCCTGAGACGTGAGAGTGACAGCAGACTTCTAGTGCGATGCACACACCACAGCAGAGGAACCAGGGAGCTGGAAAACTCAGCCCCAATTTTTCAGGCAAGTGAACCCATTTAGCATCCCAAGGGCTGCACCAACCAGACCCACCCTGAGCGTACAGCTGCTTAGGGAGCTCCAGGGTTAACACACGCTAGGACACAAGCTATGGCTGTGCAGCAGGCCCAGCCTGGGGAGGAGGAGGCTGGAGTACTGATCACAACAGCTTGGAACTGTAGCAGTGCAGGGTTGGGAATCCTTGAGCTGCTGAGAAAAGAATCAGTGATTCGGAGCCAGTTGTTATACACAGATCCTATGTGCAAGGGTTAGAAAGAAACTGCATTTCTTAAAAGGAACAACCTTGGAAACTGCTCAACCGTTTGCTGCTTTGGAACCAGTTCCTACATTTCCAGATGCTCCAACATTTGTCCAGCCCACGCTGGGGGTGTTATTACACTGCAGGGCTCTTTAGAAACACTGAAAGGCATGTTTCACTTTCCCTCCGTCCAGACTGACCCACCTCCCCAAGGCCAGCCAAGAGAGTCAAGGGTTTGTTTGCCTTCTTCCCTCAAAGACAAAGGAATGTGGGAGTTGGATGGGCCAAGGAATCATAATGACCTAATGCAGGGTTGAAACAGACAGTGAGCAATGGGAGATGCCCATAATGCTTCCGGAATTAGTTCTCTATGCTCCGGGGATTGCTACCACCACTTGATTTCCTGCCCTGGAACCTGGCCAGTCAGGCTTATGGCCTTGACAACAGAGAGCAAAGGAGCCTGATTCAACACTGGAGAGAAGTAATGTTTATTTTTACTTCCTTTTTTTTTTTTTTTTAATTACAGGAGTGTTTATTCTTGTGTCTTTCAATTCCACTGACTTTTCCTAGGAGTGACTTATTGCTATTGCCAACTATAGAGCTCTGCAGTGCTTGCTAATAGAGTCATCACTTAACTGAGACCTCCGAAGGAAAAGCTCTGTGCCAGTGTTTGCTATTCACTGGGGTAACCTCACAGCACTAGAGGCTGAGAGAGTCTCTATGCTACCCCTGTACAGCCATTGCTGTGCTGGGGGAATTCTCCCCTTGCTGGTTGCCATGCTTTTCCACACAAAGGGGCCAGAATCAGCATCCAAGAGTTTTAAAAGAGCTGACCAAGGAGCTGACTGTACTATTAATATTAATTTTCAATCATTCTTGGAACACTGAGAAAGTTCCAGAGATTAGCCTTCTTCCAATGTGGTGCCAATATTTCTAAAATATACCTGGATGACCTGGTAATTATAGCCCTGTCAGCCTGACCGATCCTGGGCAAGATCAGGAGCAGCTGATATGGGACTTGATTATAAAGAATTAACGGAGGATAATGCAATTAATGCCAATCAATATGAGATTATGTAAAGATGATGCTGTCAAACTAATAGTGAGAGAGACCTGGGTTTGAAACCCATGATCTGCATCCCCAGGCTAGCTTCAGCCTGCAGACATCACCTCGTAGCTTTCTGGTACCAGTAGGGAGTGTGGGCTGGTGGGCCCTAGCTCACCATAGGCACTGCCCAGAAAGCTCCCAAGTGGAGGAGACATCTGACCTCATCAGTTGGCTCAGACTCACTATTTAAGACAGAAGGAGGCACAGAAAATTGTCTGAACAACTAGTTGAATCCCTGGGTGGCTGCTGCTTTGGACCCAGCCTACTGGCCAGACTCCTGTACCCTGTATTGATTCTGATTCCAGCCTTCTTGTCCTGTTCTTGTCTTGTTCCAGATCCATGCTACTGAATCCAGCTCCAACCTTTGGCTTGATTCTTGGCCCTTACTCCTAGTCTGACCCCCGGTCTGAGCACCTACATCCTGGTCTAGGACACTAATGTGATTTTTATTTGGAAGAGATTACAAGTTTGGTTGATAAAGAGAGTAGTGTTGATGTATTATACTTAGTCTTTGGTAAGGCATTTGACTTGGTACTAGTTTTTAATCAAAATGTCATGCAAAACAATACAAAATTAACAAGGCAAAACACACATTAAATGGATTAAAAACTAGCTGACAGGTCTCAAAATGTAAATGGAGAACTATTATCTAGCAGGCATGTTTCTAGTGGGGTGCCTCAGGAATTGTTTTTAACACTATCTCCACTGCTTAACATTTTGAGCAATGACCTGGAAGAAAACAAATATCACTGCTGAAAAAGTTTGCAGATGACACAAAGACTGGGGGAGTAGTGAATAACAGAGAGGAGAGGTCATTGATACAGAGCAATCAGGATTGCATGGTAAAATGGACGCAAACAGACAATATATGTTTTAATACATCTAGGAACAAAGAATGTAGGTCATACCCACAGAAGGGGGGACTCTACCCTGGAGAGCAGTGACTTGGGGGTTATGGTGGATAATCAGCTGAACGTGAGCTTCCAGTGTGATGCTGTGACCAAAAGGCTAAAGTGATCCTTGGCTATATAGGCTGGTAATCTCAGGTAGAAGTAGGCTGGAATCCATGATAAAATTATTAGGATGGTATAAATGTGTGGTTGTGGTTGCGAACAGGGAGTGAAACCTCTGTCCCCCATGACGTCAATACTAGATGAAGGCAGGAAAAGGCCCTGTCTGCAGTACTCTTCAATGCGGCTGTGGAAAAAGTGATATGGTCATTGCCACAATCAGGATGGGTGAATGGAAATGGCCCAAAGCAAACCTTGGCGATGCTGATCACCTAGCTAGTAGAGGAGAGACAGGGAACACGTTACACAGGCTGACTGGAGGCTTGAAGGAAGTGGCAAGATAAATGGGAGTCAGAGCAATGAAGATAAAACCAACTCTGCGGTTGTAAGAAGATGGGAGGATCTTGGACAAGTTTACTGAGCGGTTGATGGCTGTAGATATCTACAAACTAGACAGTTTAAATACCTAGGAGCGTTAATTACCCACAACAGTTTGTTGAGGGAGGCAATTAAAGCCCAGTTACAGAGTAGGAATGTTACTTTTCTCTGCAGAGAATTTTTAGCTCCAAACAATTACTAAGAAAGACCAAGCTTCAGACAGATACGACCATTATAAGAACAATTGTTTTTTATAAAAAGAAAAGGAGGACTTGTGGCACCTTACAGACTAACAAATTTATTTGAGCATAAGCTTTCGTGAGTTACACGAGCTTCGTCGATGAAGTGAGCTGTAGCTCACGAAAGCTCATGCTCAAATAAATTTGTTAGTCTCTAAGGTGCCACAAGTTCTCCTTTTCTTTTTGCAAATACAGACTAACACGGCTGCTACTCTGAAAATTGTTTTTTATGGGCACTTACTACAAAGAAAAAAAGACTCTGAATTCCTTTGAAAATAAAGTGTTGAGACAAATTTTGGGGCCAGTAAGGGAGAACAATGTGTGGAGAAGAAGATCTAAGAAGGAAGTGTGGTAGGCCCACGGAGAACTATGGAGTATATAGTAAATGTAGTAAAATCCCAGTGACTTCAGCAGGCAGGACATGTGGTTAGGATGACAGCTGAGGTAAGGAGGACATGCTTATGGTGGCCGACCATATGGCTGACCCAGGAGAATATGGAGGATGCTACTCAGCAATACCTAAGAGCTCTTAATGTGAATTACCATCAATGGGGAAAATTTGCCCTTGACAGAAAGAGATGGAAGCAAACTCTGAGAGCTGACAAGGGCCTCCATTGTCTATAGAGCCAGGGAGACAGTGAGTAGGATGGTTGGATTACCTCATAGTTGGCACTAGTTTGACTGGGGCTGGAATCCTGTGTCCAGTTCTGGTGTCCACAGTTCCAGAAGGATGGTGATAAATTGGAGACGGGTCAGAGACAAGAATGATTAAAGGACTGAGTCTGTCACTGTAAGGCATGTTTTCCAATTTGCTCAATCTATGTAACTTCACAAAGAGAAGGTTAAACGGTGAGTTGATCACAGTCTGTAAGTACCTATATGGGGAATAGAAATTTGAAAATGGCCTCTTCAGCCTAACAGACCAAGGTCTAACAAGATCCGGAAGTTGAAACTGGGCAAATTTGGACTAGACATCAGATGCGCATTTTTAACAGGGAGGGGAATTAGCCACTGGAACAATTTACCAAGGGTTCTCCATCACTGGCAGTTTTTAAATCAACATTGGATGTTTTTCTCAAAGATCTGCTCTAGTTTCAAAAGGAATTAATTCACGGACATCCTATGGCTTGTGTTATGCAGGAGGTCAGGTTAGATGCTCGCAGTGATCCCTTCTGGCTTTATGATCTATGAATCCAGTAATATAATTCCAGTAATTTTTCCAGTAATATTTCAAATGTATAAGACAATTAACTGAAGTCTGAGCATGGGAAAATGTCTGTGTACTTGTGGAATGTGAAGGACTGGCCTATACAGAAGGAGACAGAATAATTTCCAAACCAGAGAGTTTTGATGATAAAAGGTATTAAATTAATTGTAAACTTTCAAAAAAAGTCACTAGAAATAGTCTACTCCAACCTTATTTCTAGTGTCTGATTTGCCAGGAATTTGGTTGCTTTAATTGAAAGTTACAGGAGTTAAAAACAGTACTAATGAAATGTATATACAAAGAATGGAAGTGTAGACTCAACCTTAATTACAGAAGCACACCTGATACCTCCTTAATTCGGTTTGTCCTTCCCAGTATTGCTTGCAACTTTCTCCTAGCCTTTTATGCACTAGTCACGCACCTGATGGGCCAGTCAGGCCATCTGATAGGAAAGGGGAAGCTGCAGTGCCAAATGGGGGTTTGTCTCCCTTCTTGGAGGATGTTACTGGCCATTAGATTTGCCCTTTGGTCTCTGAATTAGTTAACTGAATCAAACAGAGGATTTAATTTTAGCTACTAACCCAGCTGCTTTCAAAATACCAAATCTTACTGAAGTGAATCCAAAGTGCCAGCTGGCGAGTTCACATGGAAAACTCTAACTTCCCCTCCCCGGGAGTCTCTCATCCAGGAGGAATCTCTGGTTTGTGAGAGGCTCCAAAATACAAGAAACCTGCTGACTCCAAGCAACTCTCTCCATTCTGCTCTAATTGAACAGGCTCAGAGGAGTCAGGTTGCAATTGAATGGGGCCACTCTTCAGCTGCTGCAAATCAGCACCACTAAATGGAGCTCCCCTGATGCACTGGTTTATATCTGCCGAGAACCTGAGCCACTCAATGCAGTGCTGCTGCTTCAGGTGTTTTTCACAGGGGCACCAAACCCAGTGTTCCCAGCCCCAAGTGTTCAAAACTCAGGAGTCAGGCAGGCCACCGAAAACTCTTGAAATTGGTTTAAAAAAACTTCGAGATTTTCATTATAATACATTTAAGATTCTTTTTATTTGTCATCTGGTGTTTGAGCCTTTAATTGAAGATGTTTAGGCTTTTCCCTCAACCGCGAGGTTGAGAGACTGCCTTTTCATTTATGAACACTGGCGTTCTCACACAAAAACATGAATCGAGGGACTGGGGCTTTAAGAAAAACACCAAACGAGACTGGTGATAAAACCATGAGAGTTGCCAGAATGGCCAAGCCTTCATCTGAAAAGGCCACTGATGAGAATTAAAATTCCACTCAAAGCTTTCCATTTCCCCCTCCAAGCCCTCCACAAAACATAGCCTGTGAGGGGGCAGCAAACAGACCCCTGCCCAGGGCACAACAGCTGTGGTATTGGGGACTGTGCCTATAAGGACTGAGCTTCCCAGACAGTAAATCTGGGCGAGGCACTGTGAAGCTCTTGTTATGCATGGCCCTTTGAAACTGGACACAGAATAAGCCTAATTTCTTGCAAGTTCTTTAAGTGATCGTGGAATAGTGATCACAATAGTCTTCTCTACAGTCAAGCATTTTGATTTTGTACACCTTAGTATACCCATAACAAAACTTCAGCCTTAAAAGTTCTTGTAACAATAGCATCAGCACCAGACTTGTGCTTGCATTTTGCCTATGCAAGGCTCAGAACTTGCGTCCTGCAGTAAGTCACTCTGCACCACAAAAGGGAGCAGGAAGTACAATCTTGCAGCTCCGACAGTGAAACTGATCTTCGAAGTACAACCCCGCCGTTCTCTTGCACACACTTTGAAGATCGATCTGGCAGCTCAGGGCACTAGCTGGGCCATTGTTGCTAACTTTTGCTATTTTATCACAAGCCTCGGGGGGGGTTGAAGTATTTCTTGGAGCCCCTGGAATCAAGTGATGTTATGAGATTTGCAGTTTCATTTAAAGAAGAAAATGGTATGTTTCTATCCCTCGTGGTTGCAAAGAAAAGCATGAAAACATGACCAAGTGCAGCCTCAGAGTCCAAAGCTCAGGAAGTAATTGAAGGGCTAGACTCATGGTTTCTGAATGTGTAAGCGAGTGGCACTGCTGTTCCCTGTCAAGCCGTTCCCATGATCATGAGGTTAGCTAACAGGTAAATTACATGTTATTTAGTTATTGACCCAATATTTTGAGCCCCACACTACACGGCAGCATTCTTAACATTGCTCCACTGGAAACTCTAGCATGGGAACTCCCCCATTCCTTTCTCTCCTGTCCTCTTCTCAATGTAAGGAGCCCAAGGACCTTCTGTCAAATCATGGCTAAATGCCTCATTCTACGGAGAGCACATAGTAAGCATTTCATAGGGAAAAAAAGGATGTTCTGCAAATCAGTATCAATAAAGTGGGGACTCTGGTAAAAAAAAACGGTTACTTACTTTCTCGTAACTGTTGTTCACGTCCATTCCACATTAGGTGTGCGCACGCCGCGTGCACGACCGTCGGAAACTTTTTCCCGTAGCGGCTCCCGGCGGGCCGGCGGGCCCCCCTAGTGGCGCCACTGAGCCCTGCATATATACCCCCGCCGGCCTGACCCCCTCCAGTTCCTTCTTGCCGGCGACGCCAACAGAGGGGTAGGAGGGTGGGCGGTGGAATGGACGTGAACAACACATCTCGAAGAACGACAGTTACGAGAAAGTAAGTAACTGGATTTTCTTCTTCGAGTGCTTGGTCACGTCCATTCCACGTTAGGTGAATTACAAGCTTACCTCTGGAGGAGGGTAGAAGTCACGGAACAACTGCTCGGAGGACCGCTCTGCCAACTGCCCCATCCTGAGGAAGCTCGTCGAAGGAAGGTAATATGGATGGGGAGTGTTCAGCTGTTGTGACCTGCACTGGATGTGCCATGTTTGTCTTTCTACCACAGGACAGATATGACTTTGTCTGTACAGAGTGCAAGCTAGTCTCCATACTGGAAGAGAAGGTTCAAGGTCTGGAGCAACAGGTATCGACCCTGCGTTGCATAAGAGAAACTGAAGATTTCCTGGACGGATGTCAGTATAGGCTTCTATGGGCACAAGGTTCTGAAGATTCAGAGCAGGCTGCACATCGGGGACAGAAGGATGGTGAAGAAATTTAGCATCATGTGACCTCCAGAAGAAAAAAGGGGAACGTCCATGTACCAGCAGGACAGATACAGGTAAGTAACCGTAAAGTAAAGTCAAGGAACAACATGTCCTTTACTTTCATGTTCTCTCCATGTGTACTAATGCGGAGAGTGGACCAGATGATACGTCTGAGGGAAGGGAGCAGAAGGAGACTCCGCCAATTGGAAGGCATGGGAGGCACTGTCCTAGGGTTGGGGGTTCCACGACCACCGCTCCCAAGAGAAGGAGGCGGGTGGTGGTGGTCGGGCACTCTCTCCTCAGGGGGACTGAGTCATCTATCTGCCGCCCTGACTGGGAAAACCGAGAAGTCTGCTGCTTGCCAGGAGCTAAGAGTCGCGATGTGACGGAGAGACTGCCGAGACTCATCAAGCCCTCAGATCGTTACCCCTTCCTGCTTCTCCACGTGGGCACCAATGATACTGCCAAGAATGACCTTGAGTGGATCACTGCGGACTACGTGGCTCTGGGAAGAAGGATAAAGGAGTTTGAGGCGCAAGTGGTGTTCTCGTCCATCCTCCCCGTGGAAGGAAAAGGCCTGGATAGAGACGGTCAAATTGTGGAAGTCAACGAATGGCTACACAGGTGGTGTCGGAGAGAAGGCTTTGGATTCTTTGACCATGGGATGGTGTTCCAAGAAAGAGGAGCGCCAGGCAGAGACGGGCTCCACCTAATGAAGAGAGGGAAGAGCATCTTCGCAAGCAGGCTGGCTAACCTAGTGAGGAGGGCTTTAAACTAGGTTCACCGGGGGAAGGAGACCAAAGCCCTGAGGTAAGTGGGGAAGTGGGATAACGGGAGGAAGCACGAGCAGGAGCGCGTGAGAGGGGAGGGCTCCTGCCTCATACTCAGAAAGAGGGGTGATCAGCAGGTTACCTCAAGTGCCTATATACAAATGCATGAAGCCTGGGAAACAAGCAGGGAGAACTGGAAGTCCTGGCACAGTCAAGGAATTATGATGTGATTGGAATAACAGAGACTTGGTGGGATAACTCACATGACTGGAGTACTGTCATGGATGGATATAAGCTGTTCAGGAAGGACAGGCAGGGCAGAAAAGGTGGGGGACTTGCACTGTATGTAAGAGAGCAGTATGAGTGCTCAGAGCTCAAGTATGAAACTGCAGAAAAACCTGAAAGTCTCTGGATTAAGTTTAGAAGTGTGAGCAACATGGGTGATGTCGTGGTGGGAGTCTACTATAGACCACCAGACCAGGGGGACGAGGTGGACGAGGCTTTCTTCTGGCAACTCGCAGAAGTTAGTAGATCACAGGCCCTGGTTCTTATGGGAGACTTCAATCACCCTGATATCTGCTGGGAGAGCAATACAGCGGTGCACAGGCAATCCAGGAAGTTTTTGGAAAATGTAGGGGACAATTTCCTGGTGCAAGTGCTGGAGGAACCAACTAGGGGCAGAGCTCTTCTTAACCTGCTGCTCACAAACCGGGAAGAATTAGTAGGAGAAGCAAAAGAGGATGGGAACCTGGGAGGCAGTGATTATGAAATAGTCGAGTTCAGGATCCTAACACAAGGAAGAAAGGAGAGGAGCAGAATACAGACCCCGGACTTCAGAAAAGCAGACTTTGACTCCCTCCGGGAACTGATGGGCAAGATCCCCTGGGAGAATAACATGATGGGGAAAGGAGTCCAGGAGAGCTGGCTGTATTTTCAAGAATCCTTACTGAGGTTACAGGGACAAACCATCCCGATGTGTAGAAAGAATAGTAAATATGGCAGGCGAACAGCTTGGCTTAACAGTGAAATCCTTGCTGCTCTTAAATACAAAAAAGAAGCTTACAAGAAGTGGAAGATTGGACAAATGACCGGGGATGAGTATAAACATATTGCTCGGGCTTGCAGGAGTGAAATCAGGAAGGCCAAATCACACCTGGAGTTGCAAAAGATGTTAAGAGTAACAAGAAGGGTTTCTTCAGGTATGTTAGCAAGAAGAAGAAACTCAAGGAAAGTATGGGCCGCTTACTGAATGAGGAAGGCAACCTAGTGACAGAGGATGTGGAAAAAGCTAATGTACTCAATGCTTTTTTTGCCTCTGTCTTCATAAACAAGTGGGCAGCACAGCATGGGGAGAAGGTGACCAGCCCTCTGTGGAGAAAGAAGTGGTTTGGGACTATTTAGAAAAGCTGGACGAGCACAAGTCCATGGGGCCAGATGCAATGCATCCGAGAGTGCTAAAGGAGTTGGCGGATGTGATTGCAGAGCCATGGGCCATTATCTTTGAAAACTCACAGCAATCGGGAGAGGTCCCAGATGACTGGAAAAAGGCTAACATAGTGCCCATCTTTAAAAAAGGGAAGAAGGAGGATCCTGGGAACTACAGGCCAGTCAGTCTCACCTCAGTCCCTGGAAAAATCATGGAGCAGGTCCTTAAGGAATCAATTCTGAAGCACTTAGAGGAGAGGAAAGTGATCAGGAACAGTCAGCATGGATTCACCAAGGGCAAGTCATGCCTAACTAAGCTAATTGCCTTCTATGATGGGATAACTGGCTCTGTGGCTGAAGGGAAAGCAGTGGACATGTTGTTCCTTGACTTTAGCAAAGCTTTTGACACTGTCTCCCACAGTATTCTTGCCAGCAAGTTAAAGAAGTATGGGCTGGATGAATGGACTATAAGGTGGATAGAAAGTTGGCTAGATTGTCGGGCTCAACGGGTAGTGATCATTGTCTAGTTGGCAGCTGGTATCAAGTGGAGTGCCCCAAGGGTCGGTCCTTGGGCCGGTTTTGTTCAATACCTTCATAAATGATCTGGAGGATGGTGTGGATTGCACCCTCAGCAAGTTTGCAGATGACACTAAACTGGGAGGAGAAGTAGATACGCTGGAGGGTAGGGATAGGATACAGAGGGACCTAGACAAATTGGAGGATTGGGCCAAAAGAAATCTGATGAGGTTCAACAAGGACAAGTGCAGAGTTCTGCACTTGGGACGGAAGAACCCCATGCACCGCTACAGACTAGGGACCGAATGGCTCGGCAGCAGTTCTGCAGAAAAGGACCTAGGGGTTACAGTGGACGAGAAGCTGGATATGAGTCAACAGTGTGCCCTTGTTGCCAAGAAGGCCAATGGCATTTTGGGATGTATACGTAGGGACATTGCCCGCAGATCGAGGGACGTGAACGTTCCCCTCTATTCGACATTGGTGAGGCTTCATCTGGAGTACTGTGTCCAGTTTGGGCCCCACACTACAAGAAGGATGTGAAAAAATTGGAAAGAGTCCAGCGGAGGGCAATAAAAATGATTAGGGGACTGGAACACATGAGTTATGAGGAGAGGCTGAGGGAACTGGGGATGTTTAGTCTACGGAAGAGAAGAATGAGGGGGGATTTGATAGCTGCTTTCAACTACCTGAAAGGGGGTTCCAAAGCGGATGGCTCTAGACTGTTTTCAGTTGTAGCAGATTACAGAACCAGTAGTAATGGTCTCAAGTTGCAGTTGGGGAGATTTAGGTTGGATATTAGGAAAATCTTTTTCACTAGGAGGGTGGTGAAACACTGGAATGCTTTACCTAGGGAGGTGGTGGAATCTCCTTCCTTAGATATTTTTAAGGTCAGGCTTGACAAAGCCCTGGCTGGGATGATTTAGTCGGGGATCGGTCCTGCTTTGAGCAGGGGGTTGGACTAGATGACCTCCTGAGGTCCCTTCCAACCCTGATATTCTATGATTCTATGATCCTCTCCGGCCTGCTGGTTGACCGCATAGTGGGTCGTGAAGGTGTGCACCGAAGACCAGGTGGCTGCTCTGCAGATCTCCTGGATCAGGACCTGTGCCAGGAATGCTGTGGAAGTCGCCTGCGCCCTGGTCGAGTGGGCCGTGACCGGTACACTTGCGAGCTCATAGCACGCCCGGATGCAGCTTGTAATCCAAGACGAAATCCGCTGCTCTGACACTGGGAGGCCTTTTCACCTCGGCCACAGCCACAAACAGCTGTGCTGATTTGCAAAAGGGCTTGGTGTGCTCAAAATAGAACGCCAGCGCTCGACGCACATCCAAGGTGTGCAAGCTGCAGTGATTCTGGTCCGTATGGGGTTTCGGGAAGAACACCGGCAGACAAATGTCCTGGCCCAGACGGAATTGGGACACCACCTTAGGGAGGAACTTGGGGTGCGGCCGGAGCTGCACCTTGTCCTTGTGAATACTGTACGGGGACTCATAGGTGAGGGCCCTCAGCTCAGACACCCTTCTGGCCGAGGTAATGGCAACCAGAAATGCCACCTTCCAGGAAAGGTGGAGGAGAGAATAGGTACAAGGGGCTCAAAAGGGGGTCCCATGAGTTTAGAAAGGGCCAGGTTAAGGTTCCATGGAGGGACTTGGGGGTGGGAGTACGGGAACACTCTCTCCATCCCTTTAAGGAACCGCCCCACCATTGGGTGAGAAAACACCGAGCCCCCTGAGAACCCCGGATGGAAGGTGGAGATGGCTGCCAGGTGCACTCTGAGTGAGTACGGGGCTAGCCCTTGCTGCTTGAGGTGCAGGAGGTACTTCAGGATGGCCTGCACCAGGGCCTGGCCCGGCCGCACCTGTCGGGGTTCACACCAACACGAGAACCTTTTCCACTTGGCCATATAGGCTGCCCTGGTAGAGGACTTTCTATTGCCAAGCAGAATCTGCTGCACGGGAAGGGAGCACTGGCTCTCCAGGGCGTTTAGCCACAGAGCCTCCATGCCGTCAGGTGCAGTGACTGCAGGTCCGGGTGGAGAAGCCGCCCGCTGTCCTGTGTAATGAGGTCCCGGTGTAGGGGCAGGAGTACTGGGGTGTCCACCAACAGCTCTAGGAGCGATGCGTACCAGCGTTGGCGGGCCCAGGCTGGGGCGATGAGGATCACTGCCGCCCTGTCCCTGCGCATCTTGAGCAGGACCTTGTGCACCAAGGAGAGCGGGGGAAGGCATACATCAAGCCCCCTCTCCATGGGATCGCAAACGCATCCGCGAGTGAGCCCGGGCTGCGGCCCTGGAACGAGCAGAACCGCGGACACTGGGCGTTGGCCCTGGTGGCAAACAGATCTACCCGGGGAAACCCCCGCCTGCGGAAGAGCAAAAGTACGACGTCTGCCCTGAGCATCCACTCATGCATGTGGTATGACCTGCTGAGGGAGTCCGCCAGCTCGTTCCATAGCCCCGGGAGATAGGACGCCTCGAGGTAAATCGCATGGGCTATGCAAAGATCCCAGAGGAGGAGAGTCTTGTGACAGAGTGGCGAGGAATGAGCCCTGCCCTGCTTGTTTATATAAAACATGGCAGTAGTGTTGTCTGTCAGAACTGTCATGCTGTGACCACTCAGAGTGGCGTGAAAGGTCTGGCAGGCGAGACGAACCGCCCTGGGCTCCTTCACATTGATATGAAGCGACCACTCTGCCTCGGACCACAACCCTTGCGTCATGAGGTCCCCCAGGTGAGCCCCCCATCCATGTCTGATGCATCCGTCACCAGCGTCAGGTCCGAAAGTGGGGCGGCAAAGGGGATGCCTTCACAAACCACAGGCTGGGACTGCCCCCACAGCAGGGAATCCAGGATGTCCTTTGGGGCTGTCACTACCAAGTCCAGGGGGTCCCTGCCTGGGCGGTACACCCGAGTGAGCCACGCCTGCAGAGTCCTGAGTCTCAGTCTGGCATGCCTGGCCACGTGCAGGCAGCACCTGGTCGTTGTTGTTGGAAACTGGCACAGGGAGGCCACTGCTTGCTGGATAGCTCGGAATCAGGACACTGGAAGGCTTGCCCTGGCCTGCTCCATGTCCAGGACCGCCCCTATGAATTCCACTCTCTGCATGGGTAGGAGCGTGGACTTGGGGATGTTGACCAGAAGTCCCAGCTCACAGAACAATCTCAGGGCCACCTCCACATGGCCCCGCACCTCCGCCTCGGATAGGCCCACCAGGAGCCAGTCGTCGAGGTACGGGTACACCTGGATTCTCTGCCTCCGTAAGAAGGCCACCACCACCGCCATGCACTTCGTGAACATCCTTGGGGCTGTGGCTAGACCGAACGCAAACTGATAATGTTCTCCACCCACGGTGAAGCGTAGGAACTATCGATGTGCTGGAAAAATGGCGATATGAAAGTACGTGTCCTTCATGTCGAGGGCGGTGTACCAGTCCCCTGGCTCCAGGGAAGGAATGATGGTGCCCAAAGAGACGATGCGGAACCGGGCCTTGACCAGGAATTTGTTGAGCCTGCACAGTTCTAGGATTGAGCGAAGGCCCCCTTTGGCCTTGGGGATGAGGAAGTACCAGGAGTAGAACCCTTTTCCCCTTAGGCCATGAGGCACCGCCTCCACCGCCCCCGCCCATAGCAGCAAGCGGACTTCCTCCTCTAGGAGATGCTCGTGAGAGGGGTCCCTGAAGAGGGACGGTGAAGGGGGATGCGAGGGGGGGTGGGAGGCGAACTGCAGCGAGTACCTGTTCCGCACCTTGCGTAAGACCCAACGGCCCGACATAATGGTGGACCACGCACGGGAGAAACGGGACAGGCAGTTCAGGAAACAAAGGGACGGATCCGGTGACTGGTCTGGTGTGCTGTCCTCGAGCGCAGCTTCAAAAGCCTGGCTTAGTGCCCAGCTGGGGTTTGTGCTGGCCTTGGTTCTGGCCCGGTGCATTATTGTTATTACTGTTGTTGCGCCGTCGCCTGTTATCCCTGCCTCGCCTACGGGAAGGCTCATGCCTATGGCGAGGCTCGTACTGGTGTTGAGGGGGAGGCTGCAGCTTAAAGGGCTTCCTCTGCGTCACCGGGGTGTGCATACCCAGTGACTTGAGCATAGCCCGCGAGTCCTTGAGGCTATGCAGCCTCCTGTCTGTCTGATCGGAGAAGAGCCCGGACCCTTCCAAGGGGAGGTCCTGGAGCGTATTCTGGACCTCGGAGGGCAGGCCTGACTCTTGGAGCCACGCCGAGTGCCTCATGACCACCCCTGACACTATCGTTCTAGCCACCACGTCTGCCGAATCCAAGGAGGCCTGGAGAGAGGTCTTGGCTATTGCCTTGCCCTCGTCCACCAGGGCCGTGAACTCCTGTTGGGAACCTTGCGGGAGGTTGCCCTTAAACTTCCCCACCACTGCCCAGGAGTTGAAATTGTGCCTGTTGAGGATGGCCTGCAATCCTCAACTGAAGGTCCCCCGATGAGTACACCTTTCTGCCAAAAAGGTCCAGGTGTTTCGCCTCCTTGGCCTTAGGGGCTGGGGCCTGCTGCCCATGGTGCTCCCTTTCGTTCACCGCTGAAACCACTAGGGAGCATGGACTCGGGTGACAGAACAAGAAATCATAGCCCTTAGATGGGGCAAAGTATTTACGCTCCACTCCTTTAGCTATTGGAGTGCTGGAGGCCAGGGTCTGCCATATAGTCTTATAGTTAGATTGAATGGTCTTAATGAGCGGGAGCGCTATTCTGGATGGCCCTTCAGGGCTCAAAATGTCCATCATGGGGTCCTCCTGCTCAACCGTCTGCTCGGCCTGCAACCCCAAATTTTGGGCAACTCTGCACAGCAGTTCCTGGTGGGCTCTATGGTCTATTGGCGGAGGGCTGGATACCTCTGTACCCGCCACCACCTCATCGGGGGAAGACGAGGAGGTTAGCTGCTGCTTGACCCCTCTGGTTGGTCCTCCTTCTCCCCGTCTCCCGTGGCAGGGGCCCCCGGCTCAGGCCAGGATGGGAGCCCATGGGACGGCACCGAACTCGGTGCCGGACTCTCCGGTCTAAGCTGGGGGGATGCCTCCGGCAGTGTCTGGTGTCGGTGCGGGGACTGGGACCGCTGCACCGAGTAACTTGCCCTGGACGGATCCCCTTGGCGCTCCTGATAGGCCCACAGGGTCCAGAAGGGCCAATGGCCTGGCAGCCCCCATTGAGGTTGCCAGCTCCCCTGAGGGTCCCTGCTCTCCGGGCCCCAGTGCAGGTAGTTATAGCGGCCACAGCTGGCACTGGACTGTGGCAACGCCGATTGCAAAGGCCATGGCGGTGCCAACGATCTGCACCAGCGGGAGAATGAGCAGCTCCTGGCTGAACGGGACCAGGAGCAGCACCGGAACCCCTGGAACCAGGACCAGGACTGGCGCCAGCATTCCCTGGACCGGGACCGTCTGCAGGAGACCTCTGGCAAGGGCCGTCTCAACTTCTGGTGCTGGTCTCTGGGTGGTGCCGGAGAGCGATGAGCCCTTCCCGGCGCTTCTTCGTGTCGACCCGCTGCCGGTGCCGCAACCTCCATCTGGGCTGCTGGCAAGTGCAAGTCTGCGGAGTCGGCACTCGACGGGGAGCAGTGCCGGGACGGTGTCTTCGAGTGGCCCACCATTGCCGGCTTACCCGAGGCATGGGTGCCAGAGGGTTCTCCCCATGCGGGAAGGGGCTCACCGCTGACAGCTCGATGAGGTCCTTTGCAGCCTCAAAGGTGCCAGGCGTAGAGGGCTGATCCGTTATGCCCTCAAGCCCATCGTCCGCACTGAGCTCACTTAGGTCTGGGACCACCTGTGTCAGCACCGGTACCGTGGCCTTCCCACTCTTGTTGGCGCTCGGTGCCTTGGGAGGCGGCAGCCTCCTGTGCGAGGAACGACCGTGTCTTCCTTTAGGCTGTGCCGGGGGCCGCACCAGGGAGGACGATCGGTGCCGAGGCCTCACCTGGTGCTCCGGGGCCGACAGTTTACAGTGCTTCGCCGGTGCCAAGTCTCTCGACGGCTCCGGGGCACTACGCACCGAGGAAGTCTGAGCCGGCGTCGGGTGCTCTGGGCCCGGCGGCTGCAATGCGGCCTCCATCGACAGTTGCTTTAGGCAAAAGTCTCTTTCTTTCCTTGTCCTTGGCTTGGACGCCTTGCAAATCCTACACCTTTCAGTTTGATGTCCGTCCCGCAAGCAACGTAGACACGAGTCATGGGGGTCACTAACTGGCATAGGTTTGCCGCACGTGGCGCAAGCCTTGAAGCCGTGGCCGGCGGGGGTATATATGCGGGGCACAGTGGCACCATTCGGGGGGCCCGCTGGCCCGACGGGAGCCGCTAAGGGAAAAGGTTTCTGACGCTCGTGCACGCGGTGCACGCACACCTAATGTGGAGCTCGTGCACGCGGTGCACGCACACCTAATGTGGAGCTCGTGCACGCGGTGCACGCACACCTAATGTGGAGCTCGTGCACGCGGTGCACGCACACCTAATGTGGAACGGACGTGAACAAGCACTCGAAGAAGAACAAAAAAACCCATTACTCATTTACAAACACAACACAAGGACACCCAGTCGGAGACAGTGCTAAAATGTATATGGCCAAGTTAAACAATGTTGTTAATGAAAATGGAGATCATGACCATAGCTCTTTAAACAGTGCTCTTATGAACACAACGGAGGCTTCCACCCAGTGCTGAGAAAAACAACCTCAGCCATTGCAAACTAGTTTAGCTCATTTCTACAAGGAGCAGGCACATGGTGTGACTGGGTGCCTGGCTGGGCCACAGGGAGAACACTGTACTCAAGGCAGACTGCAAGGGACAGGACAGACAATCCCCCAAACTGGTGGTTTATTCCATAATTAGATTCATCAAGCCAGTAACAAAACTGCTTTTGTAATACCATGTTGATTAACAAGAAGCTATATACAGTCCTCTTAAAGCATTCCAGCCCTTGGCCCCCAAGGCTAAGATAGTGGGGGGTTACTGAAAACCTGATTCATCATGTGAGGTTCACCTGTCCAAAAAGGACCAGACACTGATCCCCAGACGAATAAGTTTCAGATCTTGCCCCATAATCACACTGATGCCAACTAAAACTAAAAGTTTTAATAATAAAAGGAAAAGAAAGAAAAAAGTTGCAAAAGGTTAAAAGATCCATATACATACAGATGTGAGTAAAGTCCTTAGGTAATTTCATGGCAGAGATGGTGAGGTTATTGATTTGTAAAAGTCTTTCTGGAATTAATTAAAAAAGTTATAGTCCAATAGGCAGTCCCGGTGTAGAGGCTGTTCAAGTTCTTCCAAGAGAATTCCATGGCAAACCAGGGTAAAGCTGAAGACCTTGGTCTTAGGGCTTAGACCTTCCATATTAAAGTCTAAGCAGACCTAAGATTATAGAATCATAGAATATCAGGGTTGGAAGGGACCTCAGGAGGTCATCTAGTCCAACCCCCTGCTCAAAGCAGGACCAATCCCCAAATAAACCATCCCAGCCAGGGCTTTGTCAAGCCTGACCTTAAAAATATCTAAGGAAGGAGATTCCACCACCTCCCTAGGTAACCCATTCCAGTGTTTCACCACCCTCCTAGGGAAAAAGTTTTTCCTAATATCCAACCTAAATCTCCCCCACTGCAACTTGAGACCATCACTCCTTGTTCTGTCATCAGTTACCACTGAGAACAGTCTAGATCCATCCTCTTTGGAACCCCCTTTCAGGTAGTTGAAAGCAGCTATCAAATCCCCCCTCATTCTTCTCTTCCACACACTAAACAGTCCCAGTTCCCTCAGCCTCCCCTCATAAGTCATGTGTTCCAGTCCCCTAATCATTTTTGTTGCCCTCCGCTGGACTCTTTCCAATTTTTTCACATCCTTCTTGTAGTGTGGGGCCCAAACTGGACACAGTACTCCAGATGAAGCCTCACCAATGTCGAATAGAGGGGAACGTTCACGTCCCTCGATCTGCCGGCAATGTCCCTACGTATACATCCCAAAATGCCATTGGCCTTCTTGGCAACAAGGGCACACTGTTGACTCATATCCAGCTTCTCGTCCACTGTAACCCCTAGGTCCTTTTCTGCAGAACTGCTGCCGAGCCATTCGGTCCCTAGTCTGTAGCGGTGCATGGGGTTCTTCCGTCCCAAGTGCAGAACTCTGCACTTGTCCTTGTTGAACCTCATCAGATTTCTTTTGGCCCAATCCTCCAATTTGTCTAGGTCCCTCTGTATCCTATCCCTACCCTCCAGCGTATCTACTTCTCCTCCCAGTTTAGTGTCATCTGCAAACTTGCTGAGGGTGCAATCCACACCATCCTCCAGATCGTTAATGAAGATATTGAACAAAACCAGCCCCAGGACCGACCCTTGGGGCACTCCACTTGATACCAGCTATCAACTAGACATGGAGCCATTGATCACTACTCGTTGAGCCTGACAATCTAGCCAACTTTCTATCCATCTTATAGTCCATTCATCCAGCCCATACTTCTTTAACTTGCTGGCAAGAATACCGTGGGAGACCGTGTCAAAAGCTTTGTTAAAGTCAAGGAACAACACGTCCACCACTTTCCACTCATCCACAGAGCCAGTTATCTCATCATAGAAGGCAATTAGCTTAATCAGGCATGCCGTGCCCTTGGTGAATCCATGCTGACTGTTCCTGATCACTTTCCTCTCCTCTAAGTGCTTCAGAATTGATTCCTTGAGGACCCGCTCCATGATTTTTCCAGGGACTGAGATGAGGCTGACTCGCCTGTAGTTCCCAGGATCCTTCTTCTTCCCTTTTTAAAAGATTGGCACTACATTAGCCTTTTTCCAGTCGTCCGGGACTTCCCCTGATTGCCTTGAGTTTTCAAAGATAATGGCCCATGGCTCTGCAATCACATCCGCCAACTCCTTTAGCACTCTCTGATGCAGCGCATCCGGCCCTATGGACTTGTGCTCGTCCAACTTTTCTAAATAGTCCTGAACCGCTTCTTTCTCCACAGAGGGCTGGTCACCTCCTCCCCATGCTGTGCTGACCTTGTTCGTGAAGACAGAAGCAAAAAAAGCATTTTCAGATCCAGCCTCAGATGGCAGGATCAGGCCCAGGACTTTCCTTTTTAGCTCTCTAGCAAGTTGATAAGCCTCCTTACAGCAATTATCACAGCAGAACCTTCTCCCAAGGAAGGATACGCAGTGCAGAGCTTTGCTTTGAAGCTAATCTTCTATTTCCTAAGCGTACACAGGTAAACCAGTTGCATCCATTCAAACTATCAAGACAGGCCATGTATTAGTACATAAGCTAAATTATGATTTAATTGGCATCACAGATTTGGTGGAACAAGTGTCATGACTGGAATATTGGCAAAGAGAGGTAAAGCTTGTTCAGGAGGGACAGGCAGGGAAAAGGGAGGAGGGATTGCAGTGTATAGCAAGAATACATACACTTGTTCTGAGGCGCAGAAGGCAGTGGGAGGCAGATCTGTTGGGGGTCTCTGGGTAAAGATAAAAGGGATAAACAATAGGGGTGATGTCATAGTAGGAGTCTACTATAGACCCCCTGTGACACTCTGTATCTCATGAGAACACCCTGCACCCCCATGTTCGTCATTATAATATGATTGTGTGGTATCCAATGCAAAGTTTGTCATGTTGATTGTCTTCGGAAGGTTCATGATGCACTGAGCGTTGTTGTTATAGTGATGTTATAGGTTATAATTTCATGTGTATAGTTATGAGGCTGAAAATGTGTCCTCGTGGCTTAAAACAAGCCCAGGCAAAACTCTCCAGGAACAGAGGGGCAGTTCACACCTCATCAGGGCCTGGATGGGACAAACCCAGCCCAGCCTCACAGGAACAAAGGACACTGGCCTAGGCAGCAACAAAGGATCTGTTGGCCTCTCGAGTGAGTCACCCCCCTTCCCTTGGTCAGTTTGGGATGACGATGAGGTAATGCTCACCTGACTCTGAAGGATGGGGGGGCAAAGCCAAGAGGGAAGAAAGAACAGGATAAAAGGGAGAGACGTTTGCCATGCTCGCTCTCTCTCTGTCTTCTGCCTCCATCTACAGACACCATCACCAAGCAACTGAAGTGCTGGGAGCCTGGCTGAAGGGCAACCAGCCAACCTGTGGTGAGGAGCATCTACATTTGTCAGGGCACTGGAAGTGTTAAAATCAGCTTAGAATGCGTTTTGCTTTTATTTCATTTGACCAAATCTTACTTGTTGTGCTTTGACTTATAATCACTTAAAATCTCTCTTTTGTAGTTAATAAATGTGTTTGTTTATTCTACCTGAAGCAATGCATTTGGTTTGAAGCCTATCAGAGACTCCCCTGGGGATAACAAGCCTGGTACATATCAATTTCTTTGTTCAATTGACAACTCATATAAGTTTGCAGCGTCCAGCGGGCATAACTGGACACTGCAAGACGGAGGTTCCTGGTGTTGTGTCTGGGGCCAGCGATATTGGCTAGTGTCATTCGGTTGCACAATCCAAGCAGCGGCTGGCCAAAAGTACTCAGGTAGCTGGGAGCAGCTGACATGCCAGAGGCTATGCGTGAACAGCCCAGGAGTGGGGGTTCTCACAGCAGAGATGAGTAAGGCTGGCTTCCAGAATTGAGGATTGGAGTGACCCGGCAGATTACCGGTCCAGACAACACCAGGGGAACGTCACACCCCCAGCTCAGGAAGAGAAAGTGGATGAGTTATTTCTAGAACAAATAATGCAACTATCCAAAACACAAGCCCTGTAGTAATGTTATAAAAAGACTGTTATAAAAAGTGAGTCAGCTGCGAACCAGCTGAGCAGCCAACAGCAGAGAGGCTAACAGAGGGAGTTTGCCTGGGAGTTCGCCCGGGGAGAGCCCACCAAGGCTTACATCTTGCCGGCTTCTCTGAGTAGTCACTACAACTCCTGAGGAAGCTCCTAGAAGGAAGGTAATATGGATGGGGAGCATTCAGCTGTTGTGACCTGCACTGGATGTGCCATGTTTGTCTTTCTTCCACAGGACAGAAGCGACTTTGTCTGTACAAAGTGCAAGCTGGTCCCCATATTGGAAGAGAAGGTTCAAGGTCTGGAGAAACAAGTATCGACCCTGTGTAGCATAAGAGAAACTAAAGATTTCCTGGACAGACGTCAGGATATACTTCCACGGACACAATGTTCTGAAGATTCAGAGCAGGCATCTTTGCAAACTGGGAAGAATTAGTAGGGGAAGCAAAAGTGGATGGGAACCTGGGAGGCAGTGACCATGAGATGGTCGAGTTCAGGATCCTGACACAAGGAAGAAAAGAGAGAAGCAGAACAGGGACCCTGGACTTCAGAAAAGCAGACTTTGACTCCCTCCGGGAACTGATGGGCAGGATCCCCTGGGAAATAACAGGAGGGGGAAAGGAGTCCAGGAGAGCTGGCTGTATTTTCAAGAATCCTTATTGAGGTTACAGGAACAAACCATCCCGATGTGTAGAAAGTATAGTAAATATGGCAGGTGACCAGCTTGGCTTAACAGTGAAATCCTTGCTGATCTTAAACACAAAAATAAGAAGCTTACAAGAAGTGGAAGATTGGACAAATGACCAGGAAAGAGAATGGGAAACGGCGTCTCGAGATGCACAATCCATGGGGCCGGATCTAATGCATCCGAGGGTGCTGAGGGAGTTGGCGGATGTGATTGCAGAGCCATTGACCATTATCTTTGAAAACTTGTGACAATTGCGGAAGGTCCCGGACAATTGGAAAAAGGCAAATATAGTGCCCATCTTTAAAAAAGGGAAGAAGGAGAATCCGGGGAGCTACAGACTGGTCAGCCTCACCTCAGTCCCTGGAAAAATCATGACGCAGGTCCTCAAGGAAACCATTTTGAAGCACTTGGAGGAGAGGAAGGTGATCAGGAACAGTCAGCATGGATTCACCAAGGGCAAGTCATGCTTGACCAACCTGATTGCCTTCTATGATGAGATAACTGGCTCTGCGGATATGGGGGAAGTTGTGGACGTGATATACCTTGACTTTAGCAAAGCTTTTGATACAGTCTCCCACAGTATTCTTGCTAGCAAGTTAAAAAATTATGGATTTGATGACTGGACTATAAAATGGATAGAAAGCTGGCTAGATTGTTGGGCTCAACGGGTAGTGATCAACGGCTCAATGTCTAGTTGGCAGCCAATATCAAGCGGAGTGCCTCAGGGGTGGGTCCTGGAGCTAGTTTTGTTCAACGTCTTCATTAATGATGATGGGATGGATTGCACCCTGAGCAAGTTCGTGGATGACACTAAGCTGGGGGGAGAGGTAGATACACTGGAGGGTAGGGATAGGGTCCAGAGTGACCTAGACAAATTGAAAGTTTGGGCTAAAAGAAATCTGATGAGGTTCAACAAGGACAAGTGCAGAATCTTGCATTTAGGATGGAAGAATCCCATGCACTGCTACAGGCTGGGGACCGACTGGCTAAGAAGCAGTTCTGCAGAAAAGGACCTGGGGATTACAGTGGACGAGAAGCTGGATATGAGTCAACAACGTGCCCTTGTTGCCAAGAAGGCTAACGGCATATTGTGCTGCATTAGTAGGAGCATTACCAGCAGATCAAGAGAAGTGATTATTCCCCTCTATTCGGCACTGGTGAGGCTACATCTGGAATATTGCATCCAGTTTTGGGTCCCCCACTACAGAAAGGATGTGGAAAAATTGGAAAGCGTCCAGCAGAGGGCAACAAAAGTGATTAGGGGACTGGAACACGTGACTTATGAGGAGAGGCTGAGGGAACTGGGATTGTTTAGTCTGCGGAAGAGAAGAATGAGGGGGGATTTGATAGCTGCTTTCAACTACCTGAAAGGGGGTTCCAAAGAGGATGGATCTAGACTGTTCTCAGTGGTAGCGGATGACAGAACAAGGAGTAATGGTCTCAAGTTGCAGTGGGGGAGGTCTAGGTTGGATATTAGGAAACCCTGTTCCACTAGGAGGGTGGTGAAGCACTGGAATGTGTTCCCTAGGGAGGTGGTGGAATCTCCATCCTTAGAGGTTTTTAAGGCCTGGCTTGACAAAGCCCTGGCTGGGATGATTTAGTTGGGGTTGGTTCTGCTTTGAGCAGGGGGTTGGACTAGATGACCTCCTGAGGTCCTTCCAACCCTGATCTTCTATGATTCTATGACTCCGGAGTCCCAAGCCTAGTAGGTGGGGAGTGCGTAGAGAATCTGGGCCTTCTAGCTGGAGAGCTAGGGTGCAGTGCCAGGGTCTGAGGTCACGGGGATGGAGACCTGTGCCTGTGGTCCAGTGACCAGAGGTGCTCTGCCATCCTGGGAGGCTGCGCTCTGGTACACTTTTGCCCTTCAGTGCTGGGGCTGTAGCCAAGTCAGCCTGCGGAGCAGGTCGACTGTGCTCCTTAGCTGCCAGAACTGCTTCAGGCACTGACGGCCTTGGGAGAGGCTGGGGACCCTTGCCGCTTCCTGGGCTTGGGGGGTGGATCCCTGGACGGGCTGGGGGTCAGACCTCAGTGGTGGCCCCATGCTGGGTGCATGGCCTGACACAGGTCCGTTACCCATAGGTGCCAACTTTCCCCGGCGCCGGTGGGTGCTCGCGCCTCCCCGCCCCTGGCCCCGCCCTGACTCCACCCTTTCTCTGCCCCTGCCTCACCCCCATTCCAACCCCTTCCCCAAAGTCCCTGCCCCAACTCCACCCCCTCCCTGCCCCTATTGAACCCTTCTCCAAATCCCCGCCCCGGTCCCGCCTCTTCCCCGAGTGCACCACATTCCCCCTCCTTCCCGCTCCCTCCCAGTGCTTGCCACGCAAAACAACTGTTTCACAGCACAAGCGCTGGGAGGGTGGTGGAAAAAGTGGGCACGCAGTGCTCTCACGGAGGAGCGGAGATGGAGCAAAGGTGAGCTGGAGCGGAGGGGTGGGGTGGGGAGCTGCTGGTGGATGCAGAGCACCCAGCAATTTTTCTCTGTGGGTGCTCCAGCCCTGGAGCCAATGCTGTTACTCACAGCCCCCTTGTCCTTCATCGCCAAGGGGCTCCTCTTCTTCTGGCTCTTCTTCGGCACTGGCGAGGGGGAACGGTGCCGAGCCGAGCCAGGTGTCGGTGGTGCGCTTCGCACTGAAGCCAAAGTACTTGGGGTGGGTTCCTCTGCGAAGGGCTCTGACGCTGGGCAAAGCGCAGCCTCCATGAGGATGGCCCTCAAGTGGATATCCCGCTCCTTTTGTGTACGAGGACGATGCGAGACTTGTCTTTTCGATGGACTTTCCCCAAACACTTCAGGCAGCTGTCATGGGGGTCACTAATCGGCATCAGCCTGCTGCATGATGCACATGGCTTGAAGCCAGGAGAGCGGGGCATGCCCTGCTCGGGGACAAAGTCCCAGCCGGGACTCTACATATTCTACTTAACACTACAAAACTAACTACTATTAACTACGTACAGATTAGGCAGAACAAAGGTCTATGAAGAACTGCTAACACTCTTACGAAGTGCAAGATGAGGCACTCCAGCTAACTCTTGCTGGTGGCCGCTCTGACAATTTTTCCTAAAATACTTAATTAACTTTAGGAAAAACAAATAAATATGCATGTATACACATGGTCAGCACCAGAACCAGAGATCGGAGTCCACTGCGGCATGGCCAGGGGGTTGGAGTCTGAAGCCCCATGGCTGAAGCCTTAGTCTGCAGCCAGGCTCCCTAAGTCCCCGCTGCCCATCTACCCCAGAGCTGAAGTCTGAGCCCCACTAAGCCCCCTCTCCCCTCATGCCTCCTCTCCCCAGGTAGAGAACTCACCTTGCTCCTTCAGCGTTGTGCCCCACCTGTCTCTGGAGACATGTTTTGATGCCACGCCCCCATCACTGCCCAGAAAGCTGTCATGGCTGCAGGGAAAACTCCTGTCATGGTGGCTGCATTTGAGAAATAGTGGCACAGGCCCATTACTCAATGCGGGTGGGAAAGCAATAACAGAAAATGTGAAAATGGCAGACGTGGTAAATGACTTTTTTGTTTTGTTTTTCACCAAAAAGATTAGTAGCGATTGGACATCTAACATAGTGAATGCCAATAAAAATGAGGTAGGATCAGAGACTAGAATAGGGAAAGAACAAGTTAAAAATTACTTAGATAAATTAGATGTCTTCAAGTCATCAGGGCCTGATGAAATACATCCTAGAATACTCAAGGAGCTGACTGAGGAGATATCTGAGCCATTAGCAATTATCTTGGAAAAGTCACGAAAGACAGGAGCAATTCCAGAGGACTGGAAGAGGGCAAATATAGTGCCCATCTATAAAAGGGGGAACAAGGACAACCCAGGGAATTACAGACCAGTCAACTTAACTTCTGTACCCAGAAAGATAATGGAGCAAATAACTGAGCAATCAATTTGCAAACATCTAGAAGATAATAAGGTGATAAGTAACTGTCAGCATGGATTTGTCAAGAACAAATCATGTCAAACCAACCTAATAGTTTTCTTTGATAGGGTAACAAGCCTTGTGCATAGGGGGGGAAGCAGTAGAGGTGGTATATCTTGACTTTAGTAAAGCTTCTGATACTGTCTCACATGATCGTCTCAGAAGAAAACTAGGGAAATACAACCTAGATGAAGCTACTATAAGGTGGGTACATAACTGGTTGGAAAACCGTTCCCAGAGAGTAGTTTTCAGTGGTTCACAGTCAAGTTGGAAGTGCACGAGTGGGGTCCTGCAGGAATCAGTTCCAGGTCCAGTTCTGTTCAATATCTTCATCAATGATTTGGATAACGGCATAGAGTAGAGGTCAGCAACCTTCAGCACACAGCCCATCAGGGTAATCCGCTGGTGGGCCGCGAGACGTTTTGCTGATGTTGACTGTCCGCAGGCACAGCCCCCTGCAGCTCCCAATGGCTGCGGTTCGCTGTTCCTGGCCAATGGAAGCTGCGGGAAGCGACAACCAGTACGTCTCTGTGGCTCACCACTTCCTGCAGCTCCCATTGGCCGGGAATGGTGAACTGCAGCCACTGGGAGATGCTGGAGGCCATGCCTGTGAACAGTCAACGTAAACAAAATGCCTTGCTGCCCACCAGTGGATTACCCACTGTGGAAGACTGCCGACCCCTGGCATAGCGAGGACACTTATAAAGTTTGCAGATGATACCAGGTTGGGAGGGGTTGTAAGTGCTTTGGAGGAGAGGATTATAGTTCAAAATGAACTGGACAAACTGAAGAAATGGTCTGAAATCAATAGGATTAAATTCAATAAGGACAAATGCAAAGTACTCCACTTAGGAAGGGACAATCAGTTGCACACATACAAAATGGGAAATAACTGCCTTAAAAGGGACCTGGGGTCATAGTGGATCACAAGCTAAATATGAGCCAACAGTGTAACGCGGTTGCAAAAAAAAAGCAAACATCATTCTGGGATGTATTAGCAGGAGTGTTGTAAGCAAGACACGAAAAGTCATTCTTCTGCCCTACTCCACGCTGATTAGGTCTCAACTGGAGTATTATGTCCAGTCCTAAGCGCCACATTTCAATAAAGAGGTGGAGAAAATGGAGAAAGTCCAGAGAAGAGCAACAAAATGATTAAAGGGCTGAACAACCTGACCTGTGAGGGAAGATTGAAAAAATTGGGTTTGATTGGTCTGGGGCTGGTGCTCCTGGCTCCCCTCGCTGCACCAGCCGCACAGCACCCAGAGACCCTCCTGCTGCGCGTGGCTGGTGCTGGAGGGCTGCCGTAGGTCAGAGCACCTGGAAAATCTGGGACCTGCTCGGCAAAGCCCAGCTGTGACAGCCGGAGAGACCTGGGCAGGGCTGGGGTTGTAGGCTGGGCGAGGGGCAGGTGACATCATTGCCTGACACTGCACTGGGGGGAAATAGCCTCTTCCCTTCGCTGGTTCCCACTGATCAATGCCCTGGAGCAGGCGGGTCCAGCAGGCAAGGCGCCGGGCCCATGCCTGGCTTGGTCACTGGTCGGGAGCCATGGAGGTCAGCCTGCGAAGCGCCACTCGGCTGCAGTTGGCAGTGCACGGTGGGCACTGGCCAGTCAGGCCTGGTCCCTCCCCCAGGCGATGGGGAGGAGTTCATAGAGTAGCTGGATCACTTTATTGTCCCAGGGCAACAGTGTCTTAATGGTCATTGCCAGCAAGTCAACCCCCAGCTGAAAAACTGTTGCACTGGGGGAAGCCAAATGGGGCCCAGTTGGGGGGCCACCCCCCAGGACCTCCCTCCGAGGACTCAGGCAGTGCCTCCCCTCCCCGCAGCCACACAGAGTGGAGCCAGCCAGAGACTCCAGAGCAGGGCCCAGAAGCCATAGTCATGACTGGACTTTCTCAGCCCTGCGCTGATGGGTTGTTTGCGTCAACCCACCCCTACCCTTCCCTCCCCATCACACCCTCTCCTCCCCATCCTGTCCCTCTCACCCCTTTACCTTCTGCTCGTCCCTCCTAACAACCCCTCCACCCCACAACGCATGGCACTGCCATGCCTTTTGCCACCATGCCATGGTCACTCTGCTGGTATGCTCTACCCCTTCCATAACCGCTCTGTGGTGGGCTGGGCTGTTTAGCTTGTCAGCTCTTTGGGGCAGAGCCCGTCTGCCATCTGTGTTTGTGCAGCACCTATCACAATAGGGCCCATTTCAGCTGGCCCTCAGGCACCCCTGGCATACACAGGATTGATCAGGAAAGGAGCAGGGACCCTGTGAAGTGAATTGGTACTGCCCAGAATACATGCACCATGTAAAGCTGAACATGACTGGAAATTGGGTGTCACTGAGTGAAATCAGACATGTTTAACAGCATGGTCAGTGTAAGAGACCCAGACGGGAAAGGGATTGTAACAGAGCCCGTCTGTAAAGCTGGAACATTTGTAATAGATTTATAGGTGTTAAGGTCAGAGGGGATCATTAGATCATCCAGTCTGGCCTCCCGCACAGCACAGGCCAGTGAATTCCACTAAGCAATTCCTGCCTTGAGTCTAGGCCTTCTGGCAGAGCTTTTAGACAGAGATGTGTTGAATTAAATCAAATTAAAGGCTCCAAGCGATGGAGTGATTTGTAGAGATCTCGGGTTTTAATAAGACCATCAGATGCAAGGAATAAAATGGACCAGCCCAGATCAAAGGAAAACTGTGGTTAAAAACCGAACTTTCAAACACAAACGCTCTTTGCAGTGCTAGGAATAATCCTTCAGAACAGCACAGTGAGGCTTCAAACCAGCCGCATTTACCTGTCACTGCTGGTACTGCCTGTTCCCATTTGGTGTTTCACTGGATAATGAAAACACTCTAATCCCCTTGTGTGTCTGGTCGTTTCCACCTTCCAGGTCTCAGGTCCTGGCCCCGTGCTGCAATGTTTGGGTTACAAACACTGCAGGGGAGTAGTTTGGTTTTAAAAAAAATTCATGGAAACAGCCCTACTGCTCCTGGGGGTTTGGAAGGAAAAGCTTGTATTTTTACAAGAGCTAAATCTGGACCCAGGTTAGTCCCTTTAGGCCCCACCCAAGCAGTGTTCAATTGGTCTGTTTAGGCCACGCCCACAGAGAGGTGGATTGCACAGCCTGCAGTGTGGATTAATTTTTCACACCTATGGAAAAGATGCTGAGTCTTATGGAACAAGGTGGAAACACTAGTGGGTCCTTCCTGGAGGAACTTCATGCTTGAGGAAACTCAGCCCTGGTGCCTTTGGAGCCACTGTTTGGGAAAAGAGAGCAGGCTCCCGTGGGTTTGTGGTCCCAGTTAATATTACACTGGCCAGCTGTTTAAAGAAACAACCCATGAAGAAAAGGCAGGTACAAGAAATAATATTCTCCTTTTATTTACACTATAACCATGACGTCAACATGTTTTTGTTAGCTGCAGAGATGCTTTGCATTGTAAACCGGGCACTTAGACGCAAGACATTCTCTCCAACTCTGTCAAATCCAGCACTAAGCCACGCTTCCCAGACCACGACATCATTATCCAGAGCAGTGAGAGTGTCTGATTCACACAGCTGTTTATCTACACAATCAAACCCTCCATTGTCACAGAACTATATATTCACCCAGGCTCTCCCAGCGGCCTGCTGCTTGCAGCACAGAGTTTGTCAAATAAAACCCACCGAGTTAGAAAATGTTGTACACACTCTTGGAAGAGATGGCCGTCCATTCCACTGCGGGACTCCAAGACACGCAGAAATATTGCACTTGTAAATTAACAAAGGAAAGGATTCAAGGAGTTCCTATTACACAGCAACGCATCCAGCTACAGGAGGTCAATAAATAAACGGAGAGGTGTGTGGTGGGCGTGGGGGAGGAACTGGCTCTCGCTGCTTGAGGGGCGCATCACCAGACAGACAAAAGAAGTGCCATTCTATCCCACGATCAGGGCCTTTTGTTAGCCAGTTTGGCAGGTGCGAGTTCTGCAGGGCCCGGGCAGCACGACAAGGCCATGGAAAGGGGTTTGGTCCAGTTCAGCAGAGGCAAGAAGCCGGTTCTTGCTGGTTTCCCCTCTCCCCAAAGCCTCCCTGCCCACTGACTCACTGCCCACTGACTTATGGCCCCCAAAACAAAAGACAAAGCTCAGGCCAGTGCTTCACAGTAGTCTCGTGGGAGCTTCCCTCCCGGCTGAAACTCACACCCAAGCCTTGGCAAAGGGCGTCGTACCGATGAGATGGCGAGATCCTGAGGAACGGTACACTGGAACAGTACCAGACTGCTCGGCTCTCCAGCCCCCTTGGCCTCTAGCTCTCTGCCTTTGCCTGTCCATGTATCTGTTCGCTACAGAGATATGGCTTCCATGGGCGTGAATCCCAGCAGAAAGGCATGCTCCCCTCATCCAGCTCAGGGAAGACCTCCCCAGTCGATTTCATGTAAACATACAGCTCCCAGTCTGCCCCAGACAGTGTCCTTGGGATCTACAGTGTGGGGCTGGATTTCTTCTGGTTAATTATGTCTAAATACAACTCTGAGCGGAGGAAGCGGGGGTAAGAGTCCTTCTCCATGAGCCCATAGATCCGTTTCTGAGCGAGGTCAAAGCAGCTCCGGGTAATGGTCTGCAGGTTCTCTTTGGTGTGCTCCCGCGTGTAGGAGTCCAGGTTCACCTGCAGAGGAACAAGGGACAGTCACCGTCAGCTACGTCCCCATACAGCCAGGCACAGCAGACACTGGGCTCCCAACAGGGAGCGATGGCAGGTGCCGCAGCCTTTCCAGCCTGGCCTATGCATCAGTCAATCTCCGTTCCAAAGGGCACCGTCACCCACTTGGGAAGGGCTTCGGCAGGGCAGACCCAGGCACAGACCAGGGCACCGGATCTCTCCCAAATGGGAGCCATGGAGGGATCAGTTAATGGGTGTCACTGGGGCACCTCCCAGCCACTTCACAGGGCAACAAGGTGCTGCTAACAGAAGGGGTTAGTTGCAGTGCTCCCCAAGTCCTCCCATAGCTGACTCAGCAGCACTGACATCAAGTCATGGATGTTTCTGGACGCTACCCTTTGGCCGGTGTGCGTGTCTACTGGCAAACTGAGGTTCCCTGGAATTTGAGCCCACCCTGAAGCCAGCCTCCAGCCTCAGACTGAATGAATGCCCATTTCCTGCCCCCAGGGCCTCGCACCTGCCAACGGGCACTGGCTAGTATCTCCAGAGCAGGCACCAACTGGCGCCTTTCCGTCCCCCAGCACACAGTAGCGCTGTCTGCAGTCCCCGACTGCATGGTCCTCCGTGCTCTCTGCCCTTCTGACAGCTGGCATCATAGGGCCCCAGCACTGCAATGGGATGCACCGGGGCTCCGAGCAATGTCTGTGCTGTGCAGAATACACAGCTGGGAACTGTCCCTCTCTGGGTGCAGCGGGCCGTGCAGCAAACGCTCCCTGTTACCTCTTTGCATGACTGGATAGCAATGTACTCGGCAAAGATCTTCTTGGCCTTGGACACCATCTTGGATTGGGATTTGATCTTCTTGTACTCCTCGCACGCAAGCCAGAATTCCAGGTTCTCCTCGCTGAACTCCGTCCGCAGGAAGGCCCGGAAGGCAGCCAGCCCATCTGTGGGGAGCAGAGACACGGCTCTACTACCAGGCCCCAGCAGCCAGCCTCCGCCAGACACCCTCAGAAAGCAGGGACTTGCTTAAAATACAGGCCCTCTGGAATCCCCCTGGCATCCCCTCCTGGCAAACTCTTCCCTCTGCCCTGGGGGAAAGAGATGCCTGGGGAGACATCCTCTGTTCCAGTCCCTCCAGCTGATGTCTACACTCTGAGCTGGAACGGCTACCGCAGCCTGGGAACTGGGGGAAGGGCCGGGAGTCAGTTGTAATGTCTCCTGCCCCTCAAAGTCCCTAGTATGGGATGGGAAGGCTGCGGCTGTGGCTGTGGCTGCAGCTGGCCTGATGCGAGAAGCACACCGAGTGTCACTGCAGCGGGGCCTTCACTAGCCTATCAGGCTGCCCCCTGCACTGAGGCAAGCACCTCATCCCAGTGCGGAGAACCACAGACTGGTCTGGGCGCTGGCCTGATCTGCTCCATGTCAACAGGGAACCGGGGCACGCACGGTAACGGTCACTGTGCCCACAGCCAGGGGTCTGGACTGGACTGGCATCGCAACAAGCATCTCCTCTGAGCCCAGAGAGAGAGGGGCCTCCTTCCATCAGACGGTGCCTTCACCTGAGAGGGCCCACCCAAGCACTGCGTGGGGGAGGGGTGGTGTGTGTATGTGGAAACACAGCCAGCTCTGGGGTGGAACGCAGGGACTGTTCTGTGGCTGTGTCACCATTTTAGGGCAGGAAACGGCAGAAGTTTGCATTCCTAGAGCACCTTCCATCCAAACTTCTCAAAGTGCTCTAAACACTTTACTGACCTCCCCTCCCAGCTCCGACGGGAGGTGGGGAGAGATCCCTGTCTCCCATTCCAGAGGGGAACCTGAGACACAGAGTGGAGGGAGACAGAGCTGGGCACAGATCACAGGACCCACAGACCCTGTCACTCCCAACCCATCCAGTAACACCCATCTCCCTCTAGCCTAGCTTCTGCACTGGGACGCAGCCCGACCGGCCCGTGAAGGGAGGAGGTGGAATTTCTAGCACTGCCATTTCTCCAAAGAGGAAGAATCAAGTAACTACTCGGCTCATTCGGATGTAATTGGAGCGCTGTCCCTCGAGAACACGGTGCCCTCCAGGACAAGGCCTGCTCCCCAGCCCCACAGGGACCAGCAGGAAGGGGAGTGTCTCAACCCCACACTAAACACTTGGCCTGGGAGCCCCCAGAGGGAATCGCATTGTGAAGCATGAGGCCAGAGCGAGACAATCCTGTTTGTCCAGCGGAGAGCTCAGGAGTGGCACGTGATCCCCTGAACCCTGGGGTGGGGTGGGGCAGCAAACACTTACATCTGTGCAGCAGCAGTTTCTCCAGAGATTCCCCCCACTTGAGAGCTTCCTCCGGGGTCGGCCTGCAACGGAAGGGGCCGTTCTTTGGAAAGGCAAATTTGTGCTCTTGGCTCCTGGGCTGCCCACATTGGCTGAACAGCAGCAGCTGCACCCACACCCAGATCACCGCCCCCCAGCAGGCAGAGACTCAGCACGGCTTTGAGCAGGGGAGAGCGAAGCAGCCTCTCTCCGCCCTGTCTCAGCCCAGCCTCAGGCTCAGACACTGGGCTGCTGGCAAGGTGCTCTGCCAGCCCAGGGTGGGGCAGGAGAGGATCAGACACAAGAAGTGCTCCAGTGACTAGCTGGGTCCTCCCGCGCGTCTGAGCCCAGGCTGGGGTGAGCGAGGGAGCTCAGTTCCAGGTGTTAGCGACTGCTGGACCAGCTCCCAGTCACTCTGCACTGAGCCCAGGATACCAGGGGCCAGCCCTCCAGAGCCAGGGCTTTGGGCACACACAGCCTCTCCTGGGGAGCCCTGCCATGAGTGAGTGGGGCAGGAGAAGGAGTTGTTCTCTGAGGGGCCACCCAGGGGGTGCTGTGAAAGGGGCACCTGCCCCTCCCGGCTCACAGACCCTGCCCTGTGCTCTGACGGGTGGGCAATAATCCATGTGGGGCAGCTGGGCAGGAGCTTTCAGTTGAGCTGTTTTTTGGAAGGCTGCGTGGAGCTCAGCCACAGGTCATGGGGCTTGGAGCTGGACGCACTGTGGGAGGTTCTTTGGCCTGTGTGAGGCAGGAGGTCAGATTGGATGGTCAGAATAGTGCATTGGGGCCTTAACATCTATACCTGTTGGCTAGCCAAGGCATCCTGCCCCCTGCTGTCATGGGCGGGGGACAGCAGCTGGCACCCATCTGGCCCTAGTGCATTCACTCAGAGAACAAAAGTTGAAAATCTAGCGCTCTAGGTCAGGATATGGCCTGGGACTCGGGGCAGTGGGGCTGTTCCTGCCCTCCTGGCTGGGCACTGGGTGTCCTGAGGACCCGCGGTCAGTGCGGATCTCCCACGGCAGCCGGTATTCTAACCCCCCTGTGCTGCAGTGGTGTCACGGTGCTGCGTGCGCACCCAGAGCCCCCCCCCCCGCTCAGAGAGGGCCCAGCAGAGCAGCTCTGGCAGCCCAGTGCCTCCCACCCCCAGTACCTACTTGAGGGATTTCATTGCTTTGTCCAGCTTGCTGATGGGGTTGGCTCCTGGAGACTCATTTCGCCGTCGAAATATCCCCAGTCGGTTCTTCATGTCTTTGGCCCTGGAGAGAAGAGCAGGTTTTAGTGCCCAGGTGGGCGGCTCTGGTGGTGAGGGCTGGGGAGAGGGACCCAGAGCAGCGGCCCCATGCTCTCACTCAAGGCAGCTGTTTCTGGAACCTGCTGCCAGAGGGTGGCTGACTGATCAAGAACCTGAGCAACTTTAGGGCCCAGTGCTAGAGCTTCCTTGCACGGCTCAAAGCAGGGGAGAGACGGAGCAGCCGGGGGCCAGCCTAGCCAGGTGCAGCCCTCCGCTGCACGTCCCTGTGCTCCCCCAGCGGACACCAAACACCTACTCCGATGAAGTGAGCTGTAGCTCACGAAAGCTCATGCTCAAATAAATTGGTTAGTCTCTAAGGTGCCACAAGTCCTCCTGTTCTTTTTGCGAATACAGACTAACACGGCTGTTACTCTGAAACCTACTCCTTCATGGTGTGCCGACGCTGCAGGTTCCCGCTGTGTGGCCAGGGCACGCCCAGCAGCACGTCCGAGTGGAACTCCAGGGGCTGGGGCTTGGAGAGGTCTCGGAAGAAGGGCATGGCTCAGGCAGCGCCCCCCGCCCAGCCAGCGAGCCCACGGAGGGACCCTGAGCCTGGAGCGCAGCTCCCCGGCTGGCAGCAGGTCAGCGAGCGACCAGCCTGGCCAGAGGCTGCAGGAGCTCTGCCTCCCAGCTCTGTGCTCTCGCTCCGGGCCAGCGAGCCAGGAAGTGGGAGGGACTGGGCCGGAGGAGCGACAGAGGCCTGTGTGAGTCAGGGTGGCGTCAGCACCACCCCAGCCGCGCTCCAGCGGCGCGCAGCCCTGCACATGGGCTGCAGCTCTTTATGAAGACTCCGCGCCCGGTTGCTGTGGCAACCAAAGGAGGTGGAAAAACCAGCCCAGCGCAGGATAGCGGGGCTTTGCAAGAGCAGGGGAAAGGCAGGCAGGGATTTCCAAGGAGCTATTTATAGCGTGCAGGCATCCTCGGGAATGCCAGGGGGACCAGAGCACGGGGCCCTGCACCCACAACAGGCAGAGACAGGGCTGTAGATGTGGTGTTGGCCTCCAGCCGGAACACCGCAAGGGCTTTGGTGCAGCCAAGGTCTGTGTAAAAGGGCCTGATCTTGCAGCCCTTACTCAGGCATCGACTTGCCTGAGTTACACAAGCCCTCAGGGCAGCCAGGGGCTCAGCTCACCATGGTGCTGGGTAGATCACAGGGAGGGACATGGGGAGCCAGTGCAGAACTGCTGGACTTGGCTAGGGAAAACAGCTAACCCTCCAGCTGTTCATTGCATGTGCATTGTGATTTTGGTGGGGTTGGTCCTGTTTTGAGCAGGGGGTTGGACTAGATGACCTCCTGAGGTCTCTTCCAACCCTGATATTCTATGATTTTATGCAGCCTCCCCACGGAGAGAGACAGGGAAAGCCCCAGAGCTGGTGGGCCTGCAGCTGTGCATGGGCCACAGGGGTTTACATACACTCTGCCCTAGGAAGGCCAGAGAGGACTTTGGCAGCCATTTACACAAACACATTGATTGGTAGTTTCTAAACTAAGGCCAAGGCAGCCTTGAGTTGAACAGGCTTTAGCCAGCTACTGCTGGGACTGTCCAGTTAAAGCTGACAGGCCCACGCAGCCATGTTGGGGAGGGCATGGAGTGGGAAGCGCTAGCCCAGGGTGGGGGGTGATGCTGTATCTCCAGGCCCAGCCCAGCATGGCCCGGTCACGTGGCACACTGCGCAGCCCCAGGTGTTGGTCTGACTTGCAGTGTGGCTCAGGGAAGGGATTGTTGGAGCTGAAGTGAAGGCCGTCCCTGCCAGTGGAGGAGATCCAGGCCCCTGTGACACTTTCCCCATGCATCTCTCTGCCATCTGCCTGCCCTCATGACAAGGCACAAGGTATGTCTTTGTCCCATACAGATAACAAAAGGTAAGTAACCGAGCAGCTGGAGCCAGGGCTGTGTCCGAAGGCTCTGCACAGCGCCCATCAGCACCGTATCTCCTGAGCTCTCCAAGACACACTCCCTCTTCCCAGAGTCTCCCAAGCAGTGATTATGGTGCAGGTGTCTAGCTGTGCAGAGGACAGCTTGGGTGCAGCGCAGGACAGTAGCCACTAAGAAGCAGCACATCTGCAGAGAGTGGCTAGGCAATGGAAGAGAGAATCCAATGCTCAGGGGACCACGGCGCAGAATGGCCTGGTAGGGACCTGGCCACCGCCCAATTCACAGGCTCTGCACCCCAGGACAGGGGCTTGGAGAAGAGACTCTCCTAGAAAATGGTTCTCTTGTCTGAATGACAGGTGGTTTAGCACTCAGCCCTACAAGGTGCTGTGCACTTGGGCCCCAATCCAGCCAAACACGTACGTACATACTTGGCTTTAAGCTCCTGTGATGTTCCATTGACTTCAAAGGCCTCATCAGGCACCTAAAGCTAGGCACATGTTTAAATACTTTGCTGGATTGAGGTTAAAGTGCTCATTGCCTTGCTGAATGGAGCCCACAGTGGCCAAGGCTGGGCAGTGACTCGGATGCTGGGTGTCTGTTGCCAAGTATCAGTCAGAAAGCAACGTGGGAAAACAGGGTCTAAACAAGGAATCTTGCCCTCAGACACCATCTGTCTCCTATTACAGCAGTCCTAGGAATGCTAATGCCAGAGTGCCGTTTTCCAAGAGAAAGCCACACAACCCTACACATCTCAAACCCACAACTGTAGCCATGTTCTTAACTTAGCAACTCAGTGGTTATTCCTCTGCAAAATCATCCCCTGCTGTTTGCATTGGCAGTGTACTTGAGAAAGTTACAAGCACTCTGGTATTTACAAGCACACATACAGAGAGCATGTGAACATAACCATGCACAAATACTTACATATCAGCACAGTGCAAATTTCTGGCTATAAACAGCTCTGTATCTCCTGCCTGAGACTAAGCAGTTCGAGACAGCTCCAGATGACTTTTGTATCAATAACATGCAAAAAAACACCTGACGAGATTCTACATTTACTAACTGCAAGAGACAACTGTGCTTTGTTTTCCTTGCACATAACTGCAAACAAACGACAGAAACAGCCCTCACCATCACCAAGGCTGCATCAGCTCGAGAAATCCACAGAACTGAGCTGCCTGGTCCCCAGTGGATTATTTGCCTTATGGAACATAGCAGCAAAAGTGATAGCTGGTAAAAAACTCTTTTCTCTTTGATTTTGGGGCTAGCGACTCTTTTCAAAACCACGAGGGCCTAGAAGCAGCCATGCCCCAGATATTCTAGTTTAGGACAGTCTTGCAAGTCTGAAAGTGAAGTTCAACCATTCATGGAAGGAAAAGAGAGAGGGGTCAGAGATTCTCATTGCGTGGGCGTCTCTCAGCTCCTCACAGCAGCCCTGCACCCCATCGCTCAGTGCCTGTGCAGTGCAGCCACCCACTGCATGCCAGCCTGCCCAACACTGCTGCAATGCCACCTCCAGCACCCACACACACACAAAGACCACAGCAAACAGCATCACATCAATTCCTCTGCCCTCCTGGGCTCTGGGCAACAGCCCACAACTGGGCAAGAAATCCTACCTTTCCAGGTACTTTTCTGAAAAGTCCACCATCGTGTGGTACATTGGGACACGTCTGTGGCGAGCGATGGCTGGAGGTGTGCACTGGTCTGGGGAAGAGAGCAGAGTGCCAGCTCTCAGCTGCAGGCACCAGAAATACTCCACAGGGACTGACTGCAAACAAGCTGCTCAGCCAATAGCAGGGCAGCACAGCGCTGAGACGCTCCACAGCAAATCTGCCGCTGTCCCCTATTGTCCCAAGGTGAGGAACAGATGCATGGCTCTGCAACTGCCCTTGAGACTCATCTAAAATGGGAAGCTTCACTAGTCTGAATCCTCTTCTTCCTTCCCAGCCTGATTCATCTGAGCTGGCCTCTCCCAGCCTGTGCAAAGCGGTGGGGCAAGGTCCCGTTGCTCTGCACACAGAGCAGGGAGCATGAAAAGCGGATTGTGAAGGACTGGTTTTAAATTAAACTGTCAGGAGGAAATAATCAAAAATGCAAAAACCTGAACCCTTTCACAGCAGTGCCTGCTTCCCCACCCCATGTGGCAACATTTCCCCCTAGTGGCACTCCCATGTACTGCTATATTTAAACCACACTGTACAATAACAACTAGCCAAGTCCCCATGGTGCAAGCCTGCAGGGGAGGAAGGAGGGTCCAGTGGTTGATGATGCTTCCCTACCTCTGGGGGCCCCGCGAAGAGATGGGCACCCCTGGGATAGGAGCACTGCCCATTGAAGTGTCCCCTTATGACTGCATCAGTCACCCGCTGTACACACATCCTGTAACCAGGCAGATAACTGCCCCACCTGTGGCTATTTACACAGTAGCTTTCCATCCACACCACACTCAGCACCTATTTTTATAGAACAATAAATCGCTCCCTCTCCCAGGTTTCTGTAGCTGCCCCAAGTGATGGTTAAGGAGGACAGAGCCCATTTGCCAGGCCTGTTGTTGTAACATGTACAACTGGTCACACCTTTGCTTTTCAAATGCAAGGCAGTTTTCCCAAAGCAAACCCGTAATGGTGATGATCATCGGTGCTTCCTAGGCTTCTTTCCCCATGGCACTCTGTCTGCACATGTCAGAACTAGATCTGTAACCAATGCTTCTGTGCAAGAGTCCACACTCAGGGCACACTTGTGTGACACGTAACACTTACAGCCCGACTTGCAGCATGGCTGCAAACCTGAAAAGGTGTGGCGGGGGGGAGGCTGGATTTCCACTCTAGATGCAGTCAAAGGTCAGCACAGACCAAATCTGAGCAGTTAGAAAGGGACCATCCTGGTAAGCTTCTCGCACTGGCCTCATTCTTCTGTTTAGTCAGAGGATTCATTGCTGGGAGTGCTTAGCAGTTCTAACAGGCCTGGGTCCTTCCCTGGGATATTAAACATCAGCAGCTGCAAGCTTCCCTGCTCCTCTCCCTGCTTGGGGCCAGCAGGAAGGAGGCCCCAGCTCAAGTTTCACTCACTCTAAATGTCCTCTTTCTGACCTCCTCCTCCCTGCAGCCCAGGGAATCCTGTGTTCCATGGCCCCAGGAGCGAGAGAGCCTATTAGAAACCCATCAAGAAAGAAAGGAGCCCCTAACATCTTCCATTCCTACCCTGGCTGTATGCTACTGGCCCTGCAAACTGCTTCCAGTACGCACTCCCATACATTCCCTGAGGGAGGTCCAGTTTCCTTCAAGGATAGCCAGACTTTAGCTACAAATCTAAAGTGAGATCTTACTTCATTCTGTGCTTACCACTCCCTTCCCCCAGTGTTACTGAGGGCAAGGAAGCGATGGTCGTACAGCTGCACAGAGCTCTGTCTGGCCCACCAGGGACCCAGCCCAGACAGTGCACAGCCTCCTTATTTCAAACACAGACGGACCACCCTCCGTTCCTGATCACAGCATGAGACCTGAGTAGAGCCAGGTCTCCAGATCCTGCAGGCAGTGCAGCCACACAGCACAGGTGGGACAAAACTCTAACCCTGACCTCGCGTGCCACTTACAAGTTTTTGCTCTTTTTCTTGCAGGAGGCCTCGTCCCCATCCTCACAGCAGCACTCGTTGTCTGTTCCGCTGAGCTGCAGGGGGAAATACAAGAACACTGTCTGCATCACAGTGCCAATGTGAGCCCTGTGCCCCTGAGTGGCGCCGTGTGCCTCCCGCTCCCACTGGCAAGGCATTTGGGGCCTGCAGTCCATGGGCTGGAGGCTCCTCTAGCCGGGCAGGGGGAAGGTGCCTTTGCCAGCAGAGACCACGTGACCATGGGGAGATGAGCATGAGATCTGTGCAGATCCCTGGCCAGTCCCAAAGGCCATTGGGCCAAGGGCCAGCTCCTCAGACAGGGGCGCAGATCAAACCCACAGTGCAGGCTGCCTGGGCCAACGGCTGTCCCAGGCACAGTTAGGGTCCCTGCCAGCTCCAGCATCCTCCAGGAGGGGTGCAAAGCTCAGCTCGCAGCTCATCTGGTCGCCCAGACCTGGCTGGCTTCATCCCTACTCAGCTCCACAGGCCTTTCCACCACATTGGGAAGGGGCTGCCCTTGAGCGATGGTGGCTGGCAGGGAGCGCCCAGAGGGTGGAGGTGGAACAGGGCTGGGGATGCCAGCCCCTCTGCCCCCACTTACTGGTCTGGGGAGGGGCAACCACTTGCAAAGAATGGCAGCAGCCCCTGCCAGCCATTGGAGGGGCAACACGTCAGAGAGTCCCCCTCCTCCCCCTGCACCACAGGTATCTGCCCCCTCATGCCCCGACAGACCTCCTGACACCACCCCCACAACAGGCCTCTGCCCCATCCCCGCACCACATCAGGCCAGGTGTATCTAACCCCTGAGAAGCTTCATCACATACAGCCAGACTAGCCCTTCAGCATTGGGAGCCGTGATGAACAGAGCTGTAGGTCCCGTGTGTGTTGATTTTATCCGAATACCGGGGGGCAGGGAGAACAAAGGAACGAGGCTTCCCCGGCTCAGCCTCCGTCAAGGCCCCGAGAGGTCCCCAAACCAGCCAAACTAGCCAAAGCCCAGGCGTGTCAGCAGCCCACCCGGCCTGCTTTCTGCGGCTGCGTTACCACGCCCAGAGGCAGGGCTCTTCCCATCCCAGCCTGGGCAGAAAGGAGAGAGGAGATACTGGTGCTGCTGCCCTCTCCCTGAGGCAAAGGCAAGAGCAGCACGCTCTGGAACCTGCATGTATTTAACTTAGCCTTGGAATAAGTGCGCTGAGGCCCAATCCTGCTCCCCTTGGAGCCAGCGGTAAGACTCCTGCTGACCACAGAAGCAGGGTTGGGCCCTGGCACATGTCTCTGTTTGAAGGGTCCCAGGTGCACAGGCACTGGTCTGAGGGATTCCGTTGTAGAAACCTCCTATTTCAAACCAGGAACCCTGGACAACTCACCACCGAGCCCTCTCCCGGCTGGGCTATTTCTGAGACTGAAGCAATGGCCCATATGTTCAAAATGAGGCAATACATGAAAGGGGCCTGGTTCCCCATGGCGGCTGGCCCCTCCCTTGTGAAATCTATAGAGCCCCGGCCAGGTTCTGGCTACTTAGCTCTTCCCATGCAAAGCCTGGCCAGCAGCAGCTCAGCTTGAGGCAGGGGCACAGATGGGCCTAGGGAGCCTGCAGCTGCATCAGGCGAGGCGGTCGGTCAGAGAGGCAGGTCCAGCTGCTAGCAGAGCTTGGAGGTGTCAGACAAGCCAGACCTAGGACAAGTCCCAGCCCTCCCCAGCCTCAACATGCTGGTGAAGGTCAGCTGCCTTTGCAGGAGCTCCTGTCACTCAGGGCCCAGGAAGTCCCAGGGGATCTCTCTGAAGATCAGCTGGGCTTTCCCAGGGAGCTGGCTTTGCCTTTCTCCCCCTCAGCATGTCAGCTTGGCGCAGAGCACTGATGTGCAGCCATCCCATTCGGCTGGCATGTGTGCCCAGAGGGGGGCAGGGGATGGGGTGTAGCAGCCATCAGGACCACAGGACTTAAGCAGGACTCGCCAACAGCTGGCTGCCAATTTATTAAAAGGTGACTTTTAATAAATCTTGGAACATGGGGCAAGTCCCAGAGGACAAGCAAAGCTAAAGTGTCTATATTTAAGAGGGCGAGGGGGATGGCCTGGGTAACCCCAGGCCACGGGACACATTGATAACGAATTCAAAGACGACAGCACAGTTCTGCCCTTGAAAATCTAGGAATCCGCATGCTCTGCTGGGAAGTGGCTCTTAATCCATGCTACAGGGAGGGCCATGTGGCTCCTCTTCCCAAAGGGCAGTCTGGGAACCAGGGCCTGATTCTGGCCACAGCTGTGGGCACATCAGGGAGGGGCTCATGATGTAGACCTGGGAAAGGCACAGGGAAGCCCATGCTTCCAAGGGGCAGTTCAGCCCTACCCCGCCCAGTGAACGCTGAGCTAGGGGCACCTGGCCTGGCATTTCCCAGAAATCTTGGAGCAGCTTCAGAGCAGCTTTCCTGCACACGGGTGGGGAGGCTAAGCCCCCACTGGTGTATGCCTGGCCTGTGCTCCGCCTCTTCCCATCCCTGCTCCACCCTTTCCCTGAGGCCTCCACCGCCGGCCGCTGCCTGATGAGTCTGTCCCTCCTCTTCTCCACTCCACCCCCCACTCCGGAGGTCCGATGTACCTCCCCGCGAGACCCCACCCACCCCCCACATCCTTCCTCACCCCCTTGACTCTGCAAGACCCCCCCCCACTGCGTTCCTCCTCACTTCCCCCACCCTGCGGGGGTGGAGGGACATGGCGGGTGGGGGAAGTTCGCAGGGGAGGAGAGGAGGGGCTGGGCAAGTGGTGGCAGGGGAGCTGAGTAGGGGAGACGGTGGGGCCTGGGGCAGAGTGTGGGTGGGGCTGTGGGCAGAAGAGGCGGGACAGGGAGCTCGCTGCCCACCGTGGGCCCCTGCGTAGGGTCGCCAACTCTGGCTGAAGCTATTCCGGGAGATTTTTTCCCCAACATGATGTAATTTCATTTTCTTAAAATAGCCTATTAAAATCTCCCAGATTGCTTTTAACAGTCACCGGGAGATTGATGCCGATTCTGGGAGACTCCAGGCCAATCCTGGAGGATTGGCAACCCTGCCACCCTGTGTCTGGCCCACTGAGCCCTGCCAGTTGTCTCAGTCTTTGAGCAGGATACAGCTCCTCCCAGCCATGTGAACAGATCTGCCCCTGGTCCTGGCAGCTCACTTTGTGGAAGCCCCGGACTAATGTTAGCCCAGCACCTCCTCCTACCAGGCTCCAGCTGCCTCGGCCAGGGTGCCCACAAACGCAGCCCCCAGCAGCAGTCACCACCTGGGGAAATGTGGCCTTAGGGCCAGAGGGAGGGCAATGCCCAGCAAGCAGGCTGTCCGTCTCCTGCCCTTCTGTGCCCACAGCGGCAGCACTGACTGCAGCCAACTGCAAACCTCAGCCAGGCCCGCATCTGCACTGACAGAAAGGATGGCTTGGGTAGGAGGCTGTGCCATGAGACTGCCCCCCTCAGGGCCAGCGGCAGTGTGGGCTGGCTATGCCTGTCGCCCCAGCAGCATTCCCTGGCTTTCCCTGCCAGCTGAGCCCCAGCACCACACAGGACTAGTGCACGCTTTCCAGGATTCCCGGCACCCTGGCCCTACCGTGGGAACATGCTCCCCAGCCCAGCAGCCCCGGGACTTCCTTCCATTCTAATCTTGTGCTTCCGGAGTTTATCAGCCCTGAACAATGCAGCCCTCTGATAATATGGTCCTGGCGAGTGACTGCAATCCAGGCGACTTGCAGCCCTGGGAACGTTTCCTTCCATTGTCGGAAAAGCCTCCACTTCCGCATGGAGACAAAAGGCAGACAGCAGCCTAATCTCAGCCCCAAATGTCCCAGAGCTCCCACCCACAATGGGGCCTTCAAACAACCACCTCTGAATCCCAGCACCAGGCAAGCAGGGGAGCGAGAGAGCTCCGGAGAACCAGACACAAAAGGCTCGGAGAACCAGACACAAAAGGCTTAAAAGGGTCCTGTGCACGCTGTGCATACAAAGATCTAACACCTTGAGGGTTCAGGTAGCAACGTGCAGATAGACACCCCACCCTCCCACTGTGGAGGATTCTGGGTAGCGCAGTCCAAGAGGCATTTCCTGTTCTTAGTAGTATTATAATTAGAACTACCACTAGAGGGCACTCCGTAGGCAGGTTACATGGGGTTTTCTAGTCCCTGTTAAACCCCTCAGCGGTGGGCAGGACATACCCCCAAACAAGCTGCTACAAGGGCCCTGGGTGTCTCCCTTCTCCTTTCTCCTGCCCCCTCAAACGGGGAGTGTGCCCACCTCCAGCGGCAGCATTTGGTCAGCCCCTCAGAGCGATTCATCCCTATTAGGAACCACAGTGTGCGTCAGCTTCCATAGGAAGGGTGGCTTCCACCGGCAGCATGGCAGCAGTGACCATCTCATGCCAATGCCCCTGGCTGGAGATGGGCCTTATCCTCCCTGCTGTATCTCTGTGTAGAAGGGAGAGCAACAAGCTCAGAGCTTGGGGAGCTGCCCAGAGCCACTGAAGGTCCCCTGGGAGGCATGGGGGCAGGCAATGCCAGCCTGCAGGCTGTGGGGTGGCTAGCAGCTGGAGGTGCGAGGTGGCTGTTCCCCAGGCCCTGCGCAGTCCGCAGGAGGGTCAGCGGTAAGAAAAGAAGTGAGTAAACTACCCCAAGCATAACTCCATAATCCTCAAACTCCATTTCCTCGCATTTCCCCTCAACTACATTATTGCTCCCTGCCTGCACCCCACATGACCTCTCTCAGCCCCACCATGAACCAGCGGGGGGGTGTCTCAGATTGGGGCAGGTCCCCTGGGCTTGGGTCTTAGGATGACCGGGCTGCTGCTGGAATCAGAAAGTGACTGCAAGGACAGGTGCTATGAGCGGGCAGTTTCCTTTACTGTCTGCGGGCACTGACGCGACACTGGGCCTCTCCGCTGACAATGAAATAAACAGGCATGCTAGGGAATCTGGGCTGGGCAAGGAGTGCCACCCTCAGGCTTTTGAGAGTGCCTTGGGGCGCCCCAGCCATCCTGCCCTCCCTCACCCTTCTCTCCCCCTTGTCACGCAGCTACTGAGGCAGAGGGGGCAAAGCCAGCAGAAAAGCTGCCCGGCCTGGTTGACTGAGTCACCGAAAAATTGAGAGGCTACCCTGGCCCCTGCCTCCAGACACACTCAGAGCAAATCTTCTGGGGTGGAAGGAGCGGTGGGGGCATAGCACAGGGGCACTGACCAGCCTGCAGCAGCTGCTGCTGAGGCCTGCGCACCACCACCTCCAGGGCAGCCAGGGGAGAGATCCTGCAGGGGGGTGGGCAGCGCCCACCTTGCCACCCACACCCACAGCACAGAGTGAGCCGTGAGCAATGGAGATCAACTGTGCGGGGGGGAGAGGGTGCTTACAGTGCCCACTGCCCCGGTTCTCCATTTTTTATTGATTGTTTTGTCTGTGTCCGTTCCCCCCCCCGCCCCCCCCCTTTAAGCTGTGGCGATAGCTTGGCTAATGCACAGTGCTTTCTGCCCCGCTGTGCCATAGGCCCCGCCCAACCCAAGAGTTGCAAGGGAGGCCACTGCTGATTAGCACAGTTGCCCATCACTGGGCGCTCTCGCATTGAGCAAGCAGGATGGGGGTTTCTGACCCAGACCCAGCAGTTCTCCTGAGTGGCTTGTCAGAAGCAGGGCCCTCAGCACCAGGCTGGGGTTTGTTCCCTGCTGGGAGCGGCCCTCACCCAGAGCAGCTCTTCTGAGCATGGGGTGGTGGGTGGGCAGCAGGGGGTTCAGGCCACAGCGGTAGAGCCGGAGACTGTCCAGTCACAGCCCTACATGGCCCAGCCCATTCTTGGGGCGCTCAGGTCCAGTCAGTCCTGAGGAGCAGGTCACCAGGCTGACCCCTGGCCCTCCCCTCTGCACTGCTCCTAGCAACTTCACTGGAGATCCCTGCTGGGACTGGCCTGGGATTCCCGCCAGCCCCGCCAGTAAAGCAGGTGGTGTCTGAGCCAGGCTGTTCTCCCCTGGCAGACACAGAATGGTGGTGCTGGGCTGGAAACAGGATGACAGTGACTAGAGCAACCACGTGGGCCAGACTGGGAGATCCTGCTCCACACAGGCAGAGGTTGCTGCTGCGTTCGTGGCTGACATTACCTAGCCCCACAGCGCACACAGGGGCTCTCACATCCAGCGCCATTCGGCTCGCAGCCTTGAGGCCCCTTTCCGCTGGCACTGTGCTGCCCTGCCTGGTCCAGGAACACTCGCTCTGCAGTCACCAGGCAAACCTGCTGGGAGCACGGCGCTGTGTGGCGCAGACCAAAGCCCAGGCAGGAACGGCCAACCGAGCTTCGGAGTGAGCCGGTGAAGCAAGGAGTCAGGCTCCAAGGAGAGGAGGGATGGGGTCTCTCCTGAATACCTGGTGGCGACAAGGAGGCAGGTGTGTCACACCCCAGAGGTGCTGGCCTGTGGCACAGAGGGGTTCTGGTGTAGGCTGCCGGAGTCCACTGGGGGGCAGCAGTGAGCTGCCAATGCTCTCCTGGAGGCAGTTTCGGCGTTAGAGCCCTGGCTCGGACAGTAAACCAGCAGGGACAGATCGGCTGCCTGCAGAGCCTGGCACAGGCTGGCCTGGTAACTGCACAGGGAGCCCCACTTCCTGCAGCCAGCTGTGTCACAGCTGCATCTCGGCTCAGGAGCGTGACACCAGGGCCCTGCCCAGTCGGACAAGCTGCAGCTCTCAGGCAAGGCTGGACCTTGTAACAAACCCCCAGTGTCGAGCCGTGCCGGGGGACCACGGTCATGCCTGGGCTCACTGGGGGCCCTGGTGACAGCAGGGGCAGAGCATGACCCCTCCTGCTCCAGGAGCCCAGACCCTATCACTGGAGCCACAGGCCAATGGCCAGTAGCTGCCTGTCTGAGGAGCACTCCTCATTTTCCCAGAAGGGGGCAGCAGAGTCACTCCAGCCCCAGAAGTGGCCGTCGCGAGCTGGCTCCCTGCAGGCTCTCACGAGACCGAGCCAGTGCATCTCCTGGGGGAAGCCGGCATTGTGACACCAGGACCTTCCTCGGCCCTGACTGCCAGCAAGCCTCTGACCTGTGAGCAGATGAGCCCCACCCCTTCTGCCATATTCCTACTCCCAGCGCCCTATGGCTGGCTCCGGGCAGAGCCACTCCTGGGCTGGCTGGCGAAGCGGGGGACCTGGAGCGAACAGGCTGCTTCACCTGAACCCCCGTGGCACCCAGACCCACGCTCACCCTCTGGCCTGAGAGCTGCCCAAAACATTGGCTGAGTCTAAATGGATGGAGATCCCACAGAGAGCACAGCACTGCCCTGGCCCAGAGGAGTCCATCTGCCTGCCAGCCCCCAGGCTCCCTGCTCTACTCTGAGCCAGCCCAGAGGAGCCGAGCGCTGCGGTCTGGGACCCCCGCCCCACTGCCCTCTGGACAGGTCAGCTCCATGGCTGTTCCCAGGCAGGCCCATGCTGACAGGGCCACAGGAGAGCTAGCCAGGAGGGCTGGAGCAGGGGCAACATCTCAGCACTAAACCTCTGGGGATTAACCTGAGAGAGGCCTGGAGTGAGTCATTCGCTGGCAGCTCCCAGCAGGACGTGCCCTCAGCGGAGAGCGCTGTGAAGGTCTCCCAGCCCCTTGCACAAAAGTTTGCCAAGGGCAGGTTCTTTCCTGTAAGTATTTGTTATGCAACAGAACACAGCACCTGGCAACTGCTGCACTCTACTCTGACAGGCACAGGACAAGCTCTCAAATGTAGCTCAGCCAGCGCCCCTCAATCCCGACCCACAGCTCCTGCTAGCCCAGCCCTCGGCTCCCCACACGGCTCTGCTGGTGCCCCTCACTCCTGACCACTATTCTCTCTGGGGCCACTAGCAAAGAGTTGATTGAACGTGGTCTTTCCTTCTACTCATCTGGCAGTGAAATCATAAGATACTGCTGACATCACCCTCGTTTCCATGGCAAAACACTGATGGGACCCACCCAGCGTGGGACTTGGGTGCAGGATGAGAGCCCAGGAACGGGGGGGGGGGGGGCGGGCCAAGCCAATGCCTGCGACAATCCGGCGGAGAATCTGAAAGGCTCCACCACAGGAAGTGCTTTGGCATCAGGATAAGTTCCCTCTAAGCTGCGCAGCCGCAGGGCTCAGGGCCCCGGCGCGGAGCTGCCCTGGACTTGCCACGGCCGGGGGAGGCGCCTCTTCCCCGGCCCCAAGCTACTGCGGTGAGAGGGCTGGGGGGAGTTCTCTCTCCCGACCATAGCCCCTGGGCAGCCTGCACCCCAAACCCTTCATCCCCAGCCCCACCCCACACCCCAACCCTCTCCCCCAGCCCTGAGCCCCCTCCCACACCCCAAACTCCTCATCCCCGCCCCGCCCCAGAGCCTTCACCCCCAGCCAGAGCCGTCAGCCCCCCACACCCCAAACCTCTGCCTCAGCCCTGAGCCTCCTCCCACACTCCAAACCCCTCGGCCCAACCCACATCATATGAATTTTGTTATGTGCACCAATATGAAGGGGATGTGCCCCCAGCTGTTGCCGAGGTTTGGATCAAGGAGGAGCACTTCTGCAGGGCACAGTGGCAGGCTGTGCGCACCCCTGCAACGCTGAGCAGAAAGTCCCGGGTGGGTGCAGCAGTGGGGCCGCCAGGGGCACCTCCCCTCGGCACGTACGCTGTGTGAGCGCAGGACTGAATATTAAACATCCGGCTGGGGAGGAAGCTGTCGAGGGGAGGGGATCAGACGGTGCTGCCAGAGGAGCCAGGCAATGACACTGCGGGCAGGGTCACCCTTCTCCATGGGCAAGGGCTCAGCTCCCCCGTGCCAGGCACCATCTATCTGCTGGGGAGATGGGGCTCTAGGCTGGGGTCTCTGGTTTCCCAGAGCTAGGAGGGGATCATCAGCTGCCTTGCAGAGGCACTGATAGCACTGATGCTGGGGGTGCAGGGTCTGGGTCCTAAGAGCCCAGGGATGGACATGGGGGCAGAATTTGCACTGGGCTGCCTGGAAGGGGCACCAAAAACACATCCCAAACCAGCCCAATCTGGACGAGAGGCACAGCAGCTCCATGAATGCTGCCCGCCCATCCCGCCGGCACCACAGCGGGACCCAAGGTGCCATCTGCCACGCTGCGGCTTGGAGTGCAGCAGGGGGACAGCCAGAGCCCTGCAGTGGGGGTGGGAGTTTGGGGATGCTGGTGGTGGGCCCCACCGTGCCTGGGCACTGGAGACAACTGGGCTGGGGCCTGGCACTTGGGCTCACCGAGTGACTTGTCCTCCATAGGCAGGGTGGGTACAGGGTGAGGACTGGCGGGCGGGCACACGTCACCCCCCAGCCGCTGGTTTGCAGGGACACAGGCCTGTCAGCCTCTCTGCTTGGAGCCCCATGCCAACCTCCCCAGCTGTGCACCCCGCAACCCCTGTGGCCAGGGACTGGATCTGCCCAGGGCCATGCAGATGAGGAAGGCATTAGTCCGGCTTCCCCCACTCTCTCTCTGGCTCCAGGCCTGTATCCCCTGGGGCGCAGAGGGACCCCTCTGTGGGGGAGAGGAGGTCAGACCCTGCCGGGATAGCCGTCAGCCCTCCTGACAGCAGGACACCCCCAGCCAGGCAGGGCACCCCCGAGCTCTTCCCCACCATGAGGGAGAGCAGCCCCGGCATGGGGAGGGAGCGGGGGCGCTCTGGCTCACGTACCTTCCTGTGCCCAGAGAAGAGAAGGCCGAGCTGGTGGATGGAGCCCCCGTTCTTGGCGAGCTCCTTCTTGAGGGTCCTGGGCGAGGGCAGTGCCCAGTGGGTCTGGGGACCCTGGATGTCCAGGCAGTTGAGGGTGGTGTCGGAGGTGAAGCAGTGGCCCTTCGTCTCCTGCAGCAGGCTGCCCTCGCTGTGGGTACGGCGCCGCAGGGAGCCCTGCACTGTCAGGGTGTAGGTTGGCTCACAGCCCGACGGTTCAATCATGCTGCAGCGCTTGACCTCACTCCTCTCCAGACAGTGCTGGTCGCTGTCCTCCTCCTCCTCGTCTTCCTCCTCGTCCGTCGGGCTGTCCGCCGTGCTGTCCAGCCGCAGCTCCGGGATCACAAAGGCTGGTCTGGAGCCAGGCTGCTCCTCCACACACTCGGCCACAATCACCACCTTCTTCTCCTCCAGTGGGGCCCCCAGGGCAGCCGGGACAGCCTCCTTCAATGCCCCTTCCGCTGCCCCCGCTGCGGCCAGGCAGGCATCACCCCCTGCCACCTTCTCCTCCTCAGAGGGCATCACCCTCAGCTCCTCAGTGTCCGTCTCAAGCATCTGCCAGGGAAAGACAGGACAAAAGGGGGGAAATGATAAGCCCAGGAGAGTTGGGAACATCCCCCAGTGTCCCAGGCGGCCCTGTGCCAAAGGGAGTCAGGAACATCCCCCAGTGTCCCGGGGCGCATACCGAGGTATCTCTCTATTTCTAATCCCCCAATATGTCGATTCAGCCCCACTGCTGGGTCATTGCCCACAACGGGCTGGGCCAGGCTGCAGCTCTGACAGCTCTGGATTGGGGCATACTGCCCTCTGCTGGTGCCAGGGAAGGTTTCCTGTCTGCTGCCCAGGCAGGCAGCACTGGGCAATGTCTTTCCAGCCCCAACCACTGACCCACAGAACGAGGGGCAATGCCGCTTTATTATCCTCATTACAGCCAGCCCGGGCCCCCCAGTGCTGTCCCTGCTGAGGGCTCTCAGGAGAGGGTGCCAAGGAGGAGGGACAGATGATGGCATGACTGCATCCAGGTATGCACTACCTACACATCCCCTCACCCTCAGAACCAGGCGCAAACCAGGGACCTCTGCTGGCAGCGTGCATGGCCCAGTAGCCCTCATGGAGACGCGGCTCTGGAGGGACCCTTGCAGAGCCCACCCAGAACCCAGGGCTTCCCACCAGCCCCAGTCTGTGCCCGCTGACCGTCCTCCCAGTCTGTCCCATGAGCCCCACCTCACCAGAGGACTTGGGCTGCTTGAAAGTGGAGCACCCTGTGTTGCATGGCAGGGTCCGCCTGAATCAGAGCTCTCTGACGGGTCCCCCCGGAGTGCCAAGAGCAGTTATGTTACCGGCAGGGCTGCTGCTCCGAGCTCTGAGAGCCCTGGGCACGGCAGCCCCACTCAGAGAGCTGCAAACACAGGCAGCCACGGTCCCTGGGATGGTGGGGACGAGGCACTGGCAAGTGCCCGAGGCCAAGCCGGCTTGGCAGAGTCTGGCTACAGGCACCTGGCACAGGTTCCGGACACAGACGGGCTTAGCCAGAGCCCATGACCAAAGGGCACTGTCCTTACCCTGCATGGCACCTCAGCACCCGCTGTGGCTTGGCTCAGTCTCCTGGAGATCCTGCAGAGCTGAGCCCGGCTCTCTGAGCACCAGGGACCAGGCTGCAGCAGGGAGAAGCAGGCAGTGAAACCAGACACACTCGTCTGGCAGCTCCTGCCCCTCCTGCGCCACAGGAACAAAAAGCAAAGGGGAAGTGCTGGCCCCATTCATGTGCTGATTGCCCGAGGCTCAGCCCAGCCTGGGCCTGCACTTATGGGCTGGCTGCATGCCGCTTACTCGGGGCTCCCAGATCCAAGCCCCCTGCTGCCTGGGGCTACCCTTGCTCTGGAGCGCCTTGTTCCCACCCCCCTGCAGTGCCATGGGGCTCTCATGAGGCAGGCCCCAGAAAAAAATGTCATTGTCAGGTTTGTTCTTTGCTTTCCAGTGTTTGAGACCCGGCCACCACCTGGTTCTGCAGACGCCAGGGCCAGACACGGGCTCTCTTTCCCACGGGGAAGGTGAGATTCTCAGGGAACTACAGCTTGGAGCTGGGGTTTTGAGACAAACACCCCATAGAGAGAGACCTGTGATCACAGCAAGAGAGTGGGCAGCACTAAGGTCGCTTGCTGCCCCTGACGCTGCTGGCTGGCTCTGAGCAAGGGCCCAGCACTCATGGCCACGCTGAGGTAACCCATGCCCCGTGGACATGGTCAGCCAGTGCCACCTTCCCTGGGCGTAGCAGTGCTCCAGGCCGGTCCTGGATGAGACATTGCTTGGAAAAGGGCAGAGCTTGCCCCTTAGCAGCCTGCAGGCGCTAAGAAATCATCTCTTCTTGGGGCACACAGCTGGACGAGTCTGCTGGGAGCCCCCTGTATCAAAGCAAAGGTCTGACTCTGTCCTTTCCAGAGACCCGCCCAGAATGTAAATCGCCTCCTCAGAGCCCCTGCCTGGAACCGCCCCCACACAGGGACCTGGAGCCTAGAAAGAGCAGGACAGCTGGGGAAGATGCCAAAGGAAGCACCAGCGTGAACCTGCTGCTCCAGCACTGAGACCTGTATCATGGAGGAAGGGCCCGATCCTGCCCCTCCACCCCTGTGGAAGGCCATGGGAGTGAAAGGGGCTCAGCCACCAACAGGATCAAGACCCAGCAGTAAAAGGCCCTGGGGATGGGGCAAGCGGGTGGAAGTGAGCCAGGGAGGGTGAGTGCGACCTGACTGAGAGACCCTCCGGACAACCAAAACCTCATTTAAAAAGCCTCATCTGGGGCCATCCCAATGGCCCAGTTTGGGTCATATTTGGCTGCCACTGTCCAGCCTCCAATGGGCAGGGTGCCACACTAGCCCTCTTCTGCCAGCTGGGACGGAGCAGGAGGTTGAGCACCCTCGGGCCTGGAGGAAGCCAGTGCCTGTGACTGCACTAGAGGCTGGTCCAAATTTGCCAGTTCTCAGAGCAGCTCATCAGACCGTGTTTAATGTGGCTCCTGCCCAGCTCCACTAGATTTTCTCTTTTCCCAACCAGGGCAGTTATCACCACCTTCAGTATCGTCTAGCGTCCTGTCCACCGGGGCTCTCTTGATACAAGGGCTCTGCAGCCAAAGGCAAAGGGAGGATGCGCTGTTGTCCCAATGAAAGCTTTAATTCATACTTGACATTTCAAAGGCTTTCACTGACCTTCCTTCTTTTTCCTGACCACATGAGGACAGGTGTGTGCGGGGGGGGGGGGGGCACTGTCTGCTATGTCACGTGCCTCCATCACGCCCCCCTGGGTCCTACACCACGTATTACAATCAGGATAGGACAGTACACAGGTGTACATCTACACATACACATGTCTACACACATACACATGTCTACGCACATACACATGTCTACGCACATACACATGCATCCTTCTGTCTGAGGTGCTATGTCTTTTCACAGCTGTTTCACAAGGACTCCAGGGAGCATGCGTGTGAACAGCCTCGTCTTCCACATGGCTCCTGGGTGCTCCAGCCCCAGGCAATGCTGAAGAGCCCTGGCTAGACCCAGGGGTTCCCTGCTGCTCTCCTGCTCTCTCTTTGGGTAGCAGGGGGCAGAGGTGAAGCAGAGGCTGGGCCATAAGGTGTCCTGCTCTCAGAGGAGGACAAACAACCACTTGCGAGAGGCGAGTCTCCCAGGGAAGTTTGTGGATTTACTCCTTTGCTTCACAAAGCCAAGAACAAGATAGTTCTGAAACAAATGCCCAGCAGCAGCAATTCCCTCAGTCCGGATGCTCTCCGCCCTGGGGAAATCATTAACCTCTCCCTGCAGAGCTAACGAACCAGCCGCTAAGTGCTCTTTCCACCCACAGATCCAGTTTGTATAGATTATTGCACACCATCAAATTTCACATGCAACGATAAAACTTCTGCCAGTACTGGGCAATGCCACAGGGGGCCCTGGGCACTGCACAGACAGCAGCCTCTGTCCTAGAACAATCAGGTCTTCTAGCAACTTTGGGGCCCTTTCCTGCACCCCACATGCCAGACTCAGTGCACCATTGAGACATCTTGCAGTCAAGGGACCCAGAGCCCCCAGAGATCCCTACACTGCGGGAAGCTTGGGGAATTCCAGAATGGCACCAAGCTTTACAAGTCCCCAGCTGGTTCTAGAATGGCTGCCCCCTTAGTGGGAGATTGCAGTGATACATCAACACCTGGGAACAGGTGCCACGGGATGGACCAATCCTGAACAGGACATCTGTTCTTAGAGCCCAGCCCTTTCCTGGAAGTCATAAGGTCTGGTTTCCAGAGGGACTCTGGGAAGCAAAGTGTTTCTAGGCATAATCGAGAGATCCTCAACTGCCTAGCCTGGGTTCCCCCTAAAGGACATCTAGAGCTTGCCAGTCATAGAAGTTTTTATTACCTTTTGAAACTTAAGATTGCAACTCATTTGTGTACCTTTGTTTACTTGCTTTAACCTTGTAAATAACACTGTGGTTTCCTTTTCCTATTCATACATCTTTAGATAGTTTATTACAGGATTGGCTACAAACCTTGTCTTTGATGTGAGATCTAAGGTACAATTGACCCGGGGTAAGTGACTGGTCCTTTGGCACTGGGAGTAACCTGAATATAGCTGTGATTGGTGGTGTAAGGGCCCATCTATCACAAAGCAGGCTCACCTGGCTGGTGTGACAGATCAGGGTATCCAAGGGGACTGTCTGTGACCCCACGTTTGGCTGTTATGGTGCCTGGGGAGTTTACACATGATAATTGGTTGGAACTCACAGCCAGGGCGGTCTGTGATCTGGTTCCTGCCAGTTTGCTCTGAGGTTGGTGCTCACGCTTCTGAGTCACTGCAGAATTGCCCCATGCAAGAAGTCAGCCAAAGGCATTGCTTGTGTGTGCAAGGAAGGGCAGTCAGTAATAGACTGGCCTCACACCTCTGGAGCCTGAAATCCTCTCTTTATCCAGAGCAGGTACACTGCCAGCCTGCCTCTCCCCAGACCAGGGCAGTCTGGTTCTCCGATGAGAGGGGAACGAGCAGACACACCCACCCACTCCTCGGCCTCTCTGTTGCAGCTCGCAAACATGGGATGTGCCTACAGTGCAGGATGTGTAGACGCAGCTAGAGTAGAGTGTAGACACAGCTGCAGTATCATGGGCAGCTGTACGGGCTAGCCCCTCCCACCCAGGGTCCTGGGTACATGTTTCAGTGGCCTGCGCTGCTGCTTTGGCTTCACTACTATTTCAGAGGAGCAGCCGTGTTAGTCTGTATCCGCAGAAGGAAAGGCGGACTTGTGGCACCTTAGAGACTAACCCATTTATTTGGGCATGAGCTTTCGTGAGCCACAGCTCACTTCATCGGATGCATGCCGTGGAAAGTGTAGAACATCTTTTTATACACACAAAGCATGAAAAAATACCTCCCCCCACCCCACTCTCCTGCTGGTAATAGCTTATCTAAAGTGATCACTCTCCTTACAATGTGTATGATAATCAAGGTGGGCCATTTCCAGCACAAATCCAGGGTTTAACAAGAACGTCTGGGGGGGAAGGGGGGTAGGAAAAAACAAGGGGAAATAGGTTACCTTGCATAATGACTTAGCCACTCCCAGTCTCTATTCAAGCCTAAGTTAATTGTATCCAATTGGCAAATGAATTCCAATTCAGCAGTCTCTCGCTGGAGTCACTACTATTGTTGCTCACACTAGTCTGATCACAACGAGCTGGGGTCTGTCTACACATACTGCAGTCACTCCTCTGACTGCAGTGTAGACAAGCCCGGAGAGTCAGTTGTGCTGGTGTTCTCTGGAACCCCCCGGACCCAGGCCCCCAGACAACTGTCATAACATTCGGATTCTGAATAGTACAGATCTGGAGTCAAACCAGAGACCTGGAGCTAAAATGCTCCGTATCTCAGTTTCAGGAGCCATTTCACACCCCCAGGACAATTTCTTGTACAAATGTTGGATGTTTCCAAACTTGCAGTGTGTCTCATCCTACCCAGTGTTCCCAGCAATCACGCTAGCATACTGATATCACACTCCTTAGTATTATCATCTCGTGAAATAATGATGGGAAAACTTACACAGGCGACTTGCCCTAGTGCTCCCTGATTCGCAGCAATCCCTGTGGCAGTCTCTTCTCGTGCCTGAAGGCTGCCTATCAGATCAATCTTTACATTTAATATTGTTGGATGCCCGCATCAGATAAGGGCTAACAGGAAATGAACAAGCTCCTTTAAGACGAGAAACATGTTTGGATTAAATTAAATCTCTGTGCAGATTCAATCAGAGGGTCTGCTGTGAGCAGGATATGAACAGACACCCCTCTCCAGAGCCACACGGCAGGTTTTCCATCTCAAGCCGGAACCATCAGCAAGACTGTTAAGTCCCAACTCCAGCCACAGTGTTCACTGTAGAGTGGGATGTCAGCACCCGAGGAGAGGCCTGCTGGAACGTAACCAGTCTGTGAGAGCAAGAGCAGGGCAGAGAATGGCTCAGAGATAGCAGAGATCTCTGGAGGAGGGGCAGCCCTGAGCTCACCTGGCTCTGTGTGCACCAAACTGAAAGGAAACTTTATTGGCCCCAAATGAAACACCCAGGGGCCTAGGCAGCTCAGGGGACTCCTGAAAAGAACAGATGCAGAATTTCTCTCTGGTCACTGGGCTCAAATCAGCAGACTACGAGTAGCTGAAAGTAAGCCCTGTCTGTCGGGTGCCTGTGTGAAATTCAGAGATTCTGAGGCCAGAGGGGCCAATGTGATCATCTAGTCTCACCCACTGTGTAACACAGGCCAGAGAATTGCCCCCAAACAATTCCTAGAGCAGAGCTTTTAGAAAAAAATCCAGTCTTGATTTCAGAATTGTCAGTGATGGAGAATCCACCTTAGTCCTTAGTAAATTGATCCAGTGGTTAATTACTCTCATTATTAAAAATGTATGCCTTAGTTCCAATCTGAATTTATCTAGCTTCAGCGTTCAGCCATTGGCTCGTGTTGGACATTTCTCTGCTAGATTGAAGAGCCCGTTATGAAATATTTGTTCCCCATGTAGGTACTTATAGACTGTGATCAAATCACCCCTTAACCTTCAGGCGGGAATAATAGCTCAGAGGTAGGAGGGATAGCTCAGTGGTTTGAGCATTGGCCTGCTAAACCCAGGGTTGTGAGTTCAATTCTTGAGGGGGCCATTTAGGGATCTGGAGCAAAAATTGGGGATTGGCCCTGCTTTGAGCAGAGGGTTGGACTAGATGATCTTCTGAGGTCCCTGATAGTCTATGTTTCTCTTTGTTAAGCTAAATAGATTGAGCGCCTTGAGGCCACGTCTACACTACCCGCCGGATTGGCGGGTAGTGATCGATCCATGATCACTCTGCCGTAGACTCTGGAACTCCACCACAGCGAGAGGCGGAAGGGGAGTCGACAGGGGAGTGGCGGCCGTCGATCCCGTGTCGCGAGGATGTGAAGTAACTGATTCTAAGTGGATATAAGATACGTCGACTTCAGCTATGCTATTCTCATTGCTGAAGTTGCGTACCTTAGATCGATTCCCCACCCCCAGTGTAGACCAGGCCTGAGTCTCTCTCTATAAGGCAGGTTTTCTAATCCTTTCATCACTCTCATGGTTCTTCTCTGAACCCTCTCCAATATTTCACTATCCTTCTCGAACTGTGGACACCAGAACTGGACACAGATTCCGCCAGTGGTCAAAAAACCCCTTGACTCCTACTCAAGATTCCCCTGTTTGTGCATCCCAGGATTGCATTAGCCCTTTTGGACACAGCATCGAACTGGAAGATGATTATTCACCACAATCCCCAAATCTTTTTCAGAGTCACTGCTTCCCAGCAGAGTCCCCTATTCGCTGACATCATTTGTTCCTAGATGGATACATTTGCATTTAGCTGCATTACAATGCATATTGTTTGCTTGCATGCAGTTTGCCAAGTGATCCAGATTGCTTGGTATCAGTCACCTGTTCTCTTCATTACCATGCCCCCAATTTTTGTGTCATCTGCAGACTTTATCAGTGATGATTTTATGTTGTATTCCAGGTCATTTATAACAGTGGCTCTCAGCCCGGGGGTACACAGAGGTCTTCCAGGGGGTACATCAACTCATCTAGATATTTGCCTGGTTTTACAACAGGCTACATAAAAAGTACTAGCGAAGTCAGTACAAACTAAAATTTCATACAATGACTTGTTTATACTGTTCTATGTACTATACACTGAAATGTAAATATGATATTTATATTCCAATGGATTTATTTTATAATTATTTGGTAAAAATGAGAAAGTCAGCAATGTTTCAGTGATAGTATGGCTGTGACACTTTTGTATTTTTATGTCTGAGTAGTTTTTAAGTGAGGTGAAACTTGGGGTATGCGAGACAAATCAGCCTTCTGAAAGGGGGACAGTAGTCTGGAAAGGCTGAGAGCCACTGATTATAAATATGTTAAATAGCGTGGGGCCAGGAACTGATACCTGCAGGACCACACTAGAAACATCCCCACTCAATGACGATTCCCTGTTTATAACGATATTTTGAGACCCATTCGTTAGCCGATTTGTAATTCATTTAAGAACATAAGAATGGTCCTACTGGGTCAGACCAAGGGTCCATCTAGCCCAGTATCCTGTCTTCTGACAGTGGCCAGTGCCTGGTGCCCCAGAGGGAATGAAGAGAAGAAGGAATCATCAAGTGATCCACTAGGTTAATTTTATATCATTCTAATCATGTCATGTGGTACCAAGTCAAGTGCCTTACAGGAGTGTCAATTACATCCACACTATTACTTTTATCAACCAAACTTGTACGCTCATAGAAAAAAAAGGATGACAAGTTAGTTTGACATGATCTATTTTCCATAAATCATGTTGACTGGCATTAATTATATTACCCTCTGCGAATGAGTGGCCTCCTCTCAGGCGCTCCCTTGTGGCAGCCCTGCAAGTGGCCCTCACCTGTTTCCCTCTTGGGTTCCCAGAAAGTCCATACGAGCTTATTCTCTAGTTCATCAACAATTTATTAACCAAAATACAGTACAAAAGTCCCAAACCAGCTGTCCCACAACAGTCCATATCAACCTGTGCAAATCAGCTTTAAAACCTGGGCTTCATTCCCACCACTCTAGTGTCTTCCGCCAGACCTGGACTCTTTAACAGTCATCCTCTGACCTTCCCCCCTACCCCCCGGCCAGAACAGCCACCCCAGGCTTTCCTTCCAGGGCACAACCCTACTCTTCCCAGCTGGAGCTTCCACAACCTCTCTGCAGGGAGCCTCTCATGGGTCCTCTAGGACCCAGCTCTCTGGCAAAGAGATGCCAGTGGGTCAGCCCTCTCCAGCCCTCCGGCCCTGGCTCTCTGGCCTGGGGACTCCAGCCAGCACCCCCTTGCTGCTCTCCTGCATTCAGCCCTCTCCCAGGAAACATCTTCTCTCTGTGGCAGTTCTCATCTCCTGCTCTTCCTGACAGAATCACTGCATCTCACCTGGCCTCCGCTGGTCCCCCATGAGCTGCCCCACCCTCGTCACTGGCTCAGCTGGCAGCACCTGGACTGGAACAGGACAGCTGAGCCCAGTTTTCTCTAGTGGGCCAACTACCCTGTTATCCTCCTTTAATTCTTTATGAATCAAGTCCTGCATCAGTCACTCCATGTATCTTGCCCAGGATTGATGTCAGACTGACAGGCCTATAACTACCCGGGTTATCCCATTTACCCTTTTAAATATTGGCAAGACATTTGCTTTCTTCCCGTCCTCTGGCACTTCCCAGGGTTTCAAGGCTTATCGAAAATCCACAGTACAAATTTGGGTGCAAGTTATCCAGAGCTGTGATTTAAAGGGAAGGGCTTGCCATCCAAACCTGCATCTCATCTCTGGGCAGGAGAGTGCCCCTGCCAGGCCCAGGGCTGCATCAGCAGGGGCAGGGGGAAAGGGAGACAGCAAAGGGGATATGACAAGGACTTCTACTGCAGAAACCTGCCAGAGCTACGCCGGCCAACAGCAGCACCTGGAACACCTCTTCCCAGGCCAAAGGGGCACCTGGCCCCCACCAAACTCTGCAATAAATTCCAACAGGAGAGGTCTCCCCCACTCCCTCTGCTCATTCTGTACACTGATCATTGACCCTGGGATTGTGACTGGGACAGCACAGCCCAGAACATGGCGGGCCAGCATGAGTGGGGTTGATCGTGTGCTGTGTCCATAGCCCGGCTAGCGGGGGCAGCCAGGACAGGATGCTGAGAGGGATGTTGAGCGTCTCAGCTCCCTCCAGCTGCTCACCTGGAGGGGACTGCCATCCAGGCACTGGATTCCACTGGGATGGGTTGTCCCTGTGCAGGGCCAGAGTGGGAGACTCACCTGCGCAGAGGCCAGCATCAGGCGCTGGCCCCATTCCAGAGGGATCTCACAGCAACTCTCTGCTTAACTATTGAATCTAGGCAGCACTGAACCTATTGAACTGGTGAAGAACAATAAATGTACCAGCAACACCAGCCTGTGCTGTAGAATCAGAGACAGCAGGATTGTCCAATCGGCTTGGGGAGCTTTCCTGGTACATGTATAAACGAGGACACTGGGTGCCATTGTAACCGTCTGGATCTTGAAAAGCAAACAAAACCAAAAGCCAGCCTTGCTTGAAATGTCTCCGAGCCCTGGAAGGAGACAAAGGCCTTTGCAGAAGGAAATGATCCTATGTCAGCAGCCTGGAATAATCCCATTACCCCATTACTGTCATCCCCAATTGATAGCTCTGGATAAACCAAGTCTTAATAGGGTTTCACACAGCCCTCACTGCTGCAGTGACCACACCATATGTCCATAAAAGGACCAGGCTCCGCACGCTCTGGAAATGAACTGTAAACAAGCTTGTTTGTTCAACTCTGGAATAATATCCTTTCCCGTAGCGATGGCATCTTGGAGACGGCAGCAGTCAAACAGCAACAACAGACCTTCCCTGAGCAGCCAGCCTGCCAGAGCTTCCCAGGCCCCTGCGAGACAGTCACTGGTAGTTAGATCTCAAGCTGGGAGGGGGGGTGGGCAGTGTGCATGGCCATGTGCCTGTGTCAGGGAGAGGGACAGAGTGTGCGAAAGCTGCAACGGTTTATGACACAAGCCCTTGCTGCCTGCACTCCACTCTTCACCTCCTGGAAAGAGGAGCTTGCCTGGGATTTCCCTGTGTAGATCCAGGGGGCTGGCTGTATGCTCATCAACCTAAGACAGACCATGACAGCCAGAGCCATGCAGAGAACAGGCACCGAGCTTCTGCTTAGCTCTGCCGCCTTCCTGCACGGCCACCCGCCTGTCCTGCCATGCCAGGGGCACCATACAAATGCTGTCCCACTTGGGGGGGAAGGGGGGAGATTTGCTGATGTAATTAAATAATGCGAAGAACTAGATTAAAACCAGTGAGATCGAGTCACTTGCGTGCTCGGCTGCCTTGAAACGTGCTCCCTGCCAGGTCAGTGCGCTAACTACAGCAACCTCGCCTTTCGCTGCTCGCAGGCCAGGCATGGCACTGCTCAGCTCACCCCGCTGTGAGCCCAGGGGCTCAGAGGGGCCATGTCTCTCAGTCACTTCCTTTCCTTGTTGCTTTTGCCATGTTACTCTTTAGTAGCCATGGCATCTGGTTTTAATCCGTGAACTATCTCGGCCTCTCACCTGGCGCACGTGCCCGGAGAGCAGCCAGGCTCCAAGCCCTGTGGCCTGGGTGCCCATCACCTGCGCTCTCACAGCACTGAAACATCTGGTGAGACGATCACAAGGGCAGCGTATTCCAGACTAGACAGGATTGTGACACAGAGCCCATGCCTCTCTCATCTCCCAAAACTGCAACCCCCTTGCTGCTCAGGAGATGGAGTGTCCCAGACAGCCTTGAAAACAAGCAACTGGGGGCAGGTAGCCTCCATGAACTGGGTAACCTTCTCGGAGAATCACAGAACGGGATTGCATGGAACCTGATGCATATGCCCAGAGTTCACAGGGCACGCAGGGCTGTCAGGAGTTGGAAACCCCAAAGCAGAGGAATTCACCCAAGCAGGCAAGACTGTGCCAGCCTTCTGAAAGTGTCAGGACACATCAGAGCAGGGTACAAACACCCTCCCAGCACCAAGCAGAGCGGAGCAGAGAGGCAGCTCTAACTGCACGCAGCATGTTCCTAGCAATCAGAGAAACACACTAAGAGGAAGAGATCTCCTCATGTGCAGTCACCTACAGTCACAGCCCTGAGCCCGCCCTCCCCAACCGCTGGCTTCATACACACCACCAAGAAAATGGATTATTGGCCCCAGCTCCATTTTTCCTTGTCCAACTCCTCCACCCTCCCCTTCTCTCCCAGCTGAGATTAATAAAGCGCACACACAACTGAATGCATCACGAAAGCTTCTGCTCAAATAAATTGGTTAGTCTCTAAGGTGCCACAAGTCCTCCTTTTCTTTTCGCGAATACAGACAAACACGGCTGCTACTCTGAAACCCACCACTCTGTGTTCAAGGGGAGTTTGCTGAAGTGGTCAGTTTAAAGCTGGCTGCTAGATCACACACACGTTTGATAAATGGCTGCAAAAGCAGCGAACCCGCCAGCACTCCTTCCTGAGCAGCTTCACATTCCAGCAGAAAGCGCATTGTCTGCAGCTCACATTGTAAATGGTTACTTTTGCCAGAGGATGGTTTCTCCAAAGGGCCCTGCTAGAACAGCCCAGCACTTGAGGGGAAACTGCAAACAGCCACACTTCCTACAAACCCCAGCTCATTTCTCCCTTTAATGCTATCACTTTTCTTTTTTAATCCTGTGAAAGAAGATACCATTCGGCATCACTTTGCGAGGTGACAAAGCAACAGTGAAACAGAACAGATTCCCCCATCAGAGACCAAAAGCAGAACTGGAGCAGGGAGTCCTGACACCTTTTGATTTAAAATGACATTCCTGCTCCAAACTCTGGGTACATGCTGCCTCTCTGGACACTTCAAGCCCCAGCCAGTTCGCAGCAGATCAACGGCACAAACCACACACCACAAAACTTTCAGTGAAACACATACCAAATCTGTTCTCTCAGCAAGGAGCTGAATCCCAGTTAGCAGCAGCCACGTCTACCTGCAGCAATACCCAACCTGCAGCTCCGCCCGCTGCATGAGAACTAGCAGCGCCTGTGCCCTATATATGTCCACATCAGAGCTTCAGTGGGCCACATCAGAGCTTCGGTGGGATGCTAGCGCAGCAGCCAGCCTCTGCTTCTGCAGTTATTAATGTCCATGTCAAATGCTTGCTGAAGGCGCACCAGCCTCTCCCCAGACAGCGCGCTCCTTTGTGCCCATTGTTCTATTGCGGGCTCTGCTGGAGTTCCCCAGAGACACCATTACCTGCTGAGAAAAGGGAGGTGGATGACCACGGTGCCACTAGGCAAATCTATAGATCATATTTAAACTCCTTGCATCAGCTTTTCCAGCTTGTTCTGTCCTCAGGCGACACTAAGCAAGAGACCAGTTTTAGTGCTTCCTGCAAATAGAAACTCTGCCGCTATGTTTCCAGACTACTTTCTACTGGAAAATGTGTGGAGTCTCTCAGACAGAAGGCCCTTGACCCCAGCAGTCCCTGCACTGTGCGCCTGCCGCCCCGCTCACAATTCCTCACTCTAGGCCCCCTCGAGCCAGCACCGCTCCCAAGGGAATCAACAAGCTACAAAGGGAGAAGAAAACTGCAGTGCCCAGCGTGTTCGCATTTGCTATGGTTTAACGTGCCCCAGCTGCCAAACAAGGTGCCTGTTTCCCTTCTGCTGGCAGAGCCCAGTCCCCTTCTACTCCACACCCCTGTGCACACGCCCAGGTGCTCACACACCCGCACGCCCACAAAATGCTGCCAGAACTGCCGCTCTGAGCCGCCCCGGTCCCAGAGCACGGGCATGGGGTGTGGCACTGGAGCTGTGCATCAGCACAAAGGAGCGCGCCGTCTGGGGAGGGGCTGCTGCGTCTTCAGCTAGCACCTTGCCAACTCCTCCTCCATAGCCTTCTGCATTACAGTTATTTCTGGCTGGCTTTGCTCTGCCTCTGGCTGGCTGGGCAGGCAGAGAAAGCACCAGAGCCCAGCACATCGCAAACCAGGCGGAAGCAGGGGGTGGCAGCTAGCTGAGCAGAGCCCTCACTCTGACGAACTGCCCTCCCCCTAGCCTGCTGATAACTGTTAACAGCAAGGCCAGATTCCAAATGCCTCTGCTAAATCCACTTCCCCTGGTATTATGTTGTATTGACTTGGATAGGCACATTGCCCTACAGGCTGTGGACTGACACCTCAGCTATCAACAGGCCACTCCACTTCCGCTGTTTACCCAGCACTCTGCACAAGAGCCACCATTCCCATTAGCTCCTTGCTCCTCCCTGGCTGCGCTGATTACACAATGCGCTCAGCTATCATTCAGCCCGACCTGAATGTAAACACATTTCCAGCCTTGGAAAGGGGCAGAGTTGGGCATGCTTGAGACTCAGCTCAGTACACAGCCATCAGCCTGTACATATAACCACCCCCGCAAGAGAGACAGCGGGGACGGTCCATGCTGTGGCATGGCAGAGCAGGGCATGAAATGCCTCATTGCCAAGCCTGGTCCAGCACCTAACATGGAGCTCTGGCTTCCTCTTGTCACCAACAGAAAATCTCACTAGCTCTGGTGTCTGCCAGCCAGTGCAAAGTGCCCCGTACACACATTCACACACGCTCCCTGATGTCAGACAGGCATGGGTCAGAGGCAGAATCTGGCCCCAGGGAGGGGCACCTTGAGCTGTACATGGGTCCTGCATGGTGCAGGCACTGAACCCCCAAGCGAGTTTGAAGTCTCGCTGCCGCCAGTGGGAGCTGCTCCCCTTCACCCTGGAGAGCTGGCCATGACAACTGCCCCAGGTTCCTTGCGATCCATGGGCAGGGGAACCCATGGCCAAGCTCAGGGCTGTGCTGCAGTGTCCACAGCAAGATACTCTGGTCACAGACACTCATTTCAGGAGCATTTCTAGTGACAGCCCATAGAGAACTGCATTTTGAGACCACCTTCCACCCCCCTCCCCCAACACACACACACATTCCATGCGGCGTCCAAGGCCGCTGCACTATCCCTACTACTGCACCCCGGGGGAGAATACAGGCAATCCCAGCCGCACATACACTGACCTGCGAGAGGCACGGTTGGTGTATGTGTTTGTGAAATGGAAAGGACTGTTCTTCCATAGAATATCAGGGCTGGAAGAGACCTCAGGAGGTCATCTAGTCCAACCCCCTGCTCAAAGCAGGACCAATACCCACTAAATCATCCCAGCCAGGGATTTGTCAAGCTGGGCCTTAAAAACCTTTAAGGATGGAGATTCCACCACCTCCCTAGGTAACGCATTCCAGTGTTTCACCACCCTCCTAGTGAAATCGTGTTTCCTAATATCCAAACTAGATCTCCCCCACTGCAACTTGAGATCATTGCTCCTTGTTCTGTCATTTGCCACCATTGAGAACAGCCGAGCTCCATCCTCTTTGTGATCCCCCTTCAGGTAGTTGAAGGCTGCTATCAAATCCCCCTTCACTTTTCTCTTCTGCAGACTAAATAATCCCAGTTCCCTCAGCCTCTCTCGTAAGTCATGTGCCCCAGCCCCTAATCATTTTCATTGCCCTCTGCTGGACTCTCTCCAATTTGTCCACATCCCTTCTGTAGTGGGGGGGACCTAAACTGGATGCAATACTCCAGGTGTGGCCTCACCAGTGCTGAATAGAGGGGAATAATCACTTTCCTCGATCTGCTGGCAAAGCTCCTATTAATAGAGCCCAATATACCGTTGGCCTTTTTGGCAACGAGGGGCCACTGCTGACTCATATCCAGCTTCTCATCCACTGTAATCCCCAGGTCCTTTTCTGCAGAACTGCTGCTTAGCCAGTCGGTCCCCAGCCTGTAGCGGTGCATGGGATTCTTCCCCTTTAAAGGTTCTTTTCCCCTGTATTTATAAAGTTTCATTCAGTTATAAATATGTCTGTTTACCTGGGTTTGGAATAAAAGTCTATTTATGGAAACTTAATTCATCTTTATTTGTTCACAACATATGCTGGCTGGGGCTGACAGTCACAGATAACAGCAATAAGTGCATTTGCAATGTTATTTTACTACACACAGAGTACTCATTATAAGGTTCATAATGGGGTGCAAAGAACAATGCCAGACATAGCATGCTACAGCAACACACATTACTGTGGCTCACTATTAAAATGATAAAGAGTCCGGTGGCACCTTAAAGACTAACATTTATTTTTCAGATGTTGCATCTGAAGAAGTGGTTTTTTTTACCCATGAAAGCTTATGCCTAAATAAATCTGTTAGTCTTTAAGGTGCCACCGGACTCCTTGTCGTTTTTGTGGATACAGACTAACACAGCTACCCCCTGATACTTGACACTATTAAAATGGTCTTTCAAAGCCTCCCTGAGCCATATTGCTCCCTGTCAAGCTCTTCTTATAGCCCTGCTATCTGGCTGCTCAAAATCAGCAGCCAGCTGTTCCACTTCCACCCTCCACCCCAGCGGAAATGCCTCCCCCTTTGCTTCACAGACATTATGAGGCACACAACAGGCAGCTATAACCATTGGGATATTTTTTTCACCAAGGTCTAATCTTGTGAGTAGACAGCGCCAGTGACCTTTCAAAAGGCAAAAGCACATTCAACCGTCATTTTGCACCTGCTCACCCTGTATTTGAAGCTCTCCTTTCTGCTGTCAAGGTGGCAGTGTAGGGCTTTGTGAGCCATGGGAGTAAGGAGTAGGCTGGGTCTCCTAGGATCAGTTTTGGCATTTCAACATCTCCAATGGTAATCCTCTGGTCTGGAAAGAAAGTCCCTGCTTGCAGCTTTCTGAACAGACCTGTATTCTCAAAGATGCATGCGTCACACACCTTCCCTGACCATCCCATGTTGATGTCAGTAAAATATCCCTGGTGATCCACCAGTGCTTGCATTACCACAGAGAAGTGGCCCTTTCTGTTGATGTACTCTCTGGCGAGGTGGTCTGGTGCCAAAATAGAGCTGTGTGTGACGTCTATTCCCCCACTGCTGCAAAACCATCCATTATGCCCTGCACTTTGCCCAGACTCACAGTCCTTCGTAGCAGGACGCTATTAATAACCCTGCACACTTGTATCACAGCAAGCCTCACGGTGGATTTCCCAACTCCAAATTGATTCCCGACTGATTGGTAGCAATCTCGTATTGCAAGCTTCCAACTTGTGATCACCACTCGCTTCTCCACTGTCAGTACGGCTCTCATTTTGGTGTCACTGTGCCAGAGGGCTGGGGCAAGCTCTGCACATACATGTGTGCAGAAATGTGGCCTTGCACATCTAAAAGTTCTGCAGCCATTGCTTGTCATCCCAAACCTGCATATTGATGTGATCCCACCAGTCGGTGCTGGTTTCTCGGGCCTAAAGCCAGCGCTCCATCGTCTGCAGCTGCTCCATGGATGCCAACAGCAACCTTGAATTGTTTCTTTCTGTGTCCTACAGCAAGCTAGCCTTCAAGGAATTGTCAAGTTCCCCGCAGCTCCTCTCGTGGCTCTGCAAATACTGCAGGATCAGGTGCCTCATGCTCGCAACACTCATCACAACAGGGCACAGCTGTGCAGGATCCAGGCTTCACACAGAGATGGGGGTTTGCAGGGCTTTTGAAATGGGGCGCAAAACATTATAGGATGCAGATAAAATTATGGGATGGAGAAAACTTCATCAAGGGATGTTGAAACCATGTTCCCAGTCACCCCTGCGAAACTCGTTTGCCCCCAGGATAGGGTGACCAGATATCCCGATTTTATAGGGACAGCCCCGATTTTTGGGTCTTTTTCTTATATAGGCTCCTATTACCCCCCACCCCCGTCCCGATTTTTCACACTTGCTGTCTGGTCACCCTACCCCAGGAGGCATTGCAAACCCTTCCCAAAACACTGCTAGCTGATGGCAAGTTATACAGTGGGATAGCTGCCACGGTGCACTGCTCTCTGCATTGATGCAAGCCCTGGTAGTGAGGACACGGACACTGCTGACAGAAGGGAGTGTAGTGTGGACATGCAGTAGCTGTACGTCGATGTAACTCAGGTCAACTTAATTTTGTCACGTAGACTTGGGCTGTGTAAATCACCAGACAGGAGAGGGACGTGAAGCACTGAGGTCCAACAGAAGAGGTTACGTTCTGCCTGACAAGGAAGGCCTATTGATGCCAGGCAGACTAGAGTGAAACGTCAAGGAGGACAAAAGACTTTGTTGTTTACTTCTAACCCCCCCAAAAAAGATGAGTCTTGCAAGTGTATTCCTCCCATCAGCTGAGTTTGCAGCTCAAAGCATAAAGGGGAAAGGGAATAAAAACCCCTAACAGGAGGCAACTGGTTCTTATTGCTGCTTGGACTCTTGGGGGGGCTAGGTTTCTATGCATAAGCAAAGGATCCCAAGTGCTTAACCTGGGTTAGCTCTAAAGGACATCTAGAGCTTGCTTATTATAGAAACTTCTATTACCTTTTGAAACTGCAGATTGTAACTCATTTGTACACGTACATTTACCTGCTTTAACCTCATAAATAACTCTTTCTCCTTTTCCTATTCATAAATCTGTATGTAGTTTATTACAGGATTGGCTACAAGCCTTGTATTTGGCATGAGATCTAAGGTGAAATTGACTTGGGGTAAGTAACTGGTCCTTTGGCATTGGAAGTAACCTGAATATTGCTGTGATTTGTGGTGTAAGGGACCATCTATCACCTGGGTGGTGCGACAGATCAGAGTGCCCAAAGGGACTGTCTGTGACCCCACGTTTAGGCTGTTATGGTGCCTGAGGAGTTTACACATGATAATTGGTTGGTGAACTCCAAGTACAGAACTCAGTCTGTTTAGGGATTGTGCCCTGGTTCTTAACAGTCTGCCCTGAGGTTGGTGCTCATGCTCTTGAGCCACTGCAGGACAGCTTGACACACTCCCCATGCAGGAGCTGCCTGTAGGCCTGTTAGTCACAACACAGACTAGAGACCTGCCACTAGAAAGCTCATGTGAGCCTAGCCCCTAATCCAGAATCCGTTCCGGCCCCGCTTTTCTCCTCTTGACGCACTTTTGGAGACATTCCTGGGACTTCTGCCAAAGCCAGGCAGCTAGCTACCATCCACAAACCGATTCCTGATCTGGCTAACCTGGCCTGGCTGTGGTGATTACATTAGGTCTGAAAGCTGGTGCTAGTGAACACAATGACTGGGTGACAAATATCCCTAGCTGCTCTGTGCAGGTGGGAAGGACGGGGTGGAAAAGGGGAACTGGAGAGTGTGTGGCCCTATCATCAGTAATCAAACTCAGCTCGCCCCTTGGGGCTGGGGGAGCGTGGAAGTCTCCACGGGAGGAAGAGCAAGGGGTTGCTGTTGGGGGGGTGCCGTGACAGGGACATGCTGCTCTCACTGCATGCTGGAGGCTGTAACCTGAGCTGAGCAGGGTACAGGATTCCAAGCTGGCTTTGCTCTTAGGGCATTCAAGGCATGAACTGGAGCAATTACTATAGCTCTGAGCGTTACAGCCCCTGATCCCGAAGCAAACCCTAGCCCCTTCCAATCTTTGGGTTGTAAATGCCAGAACTGACACTGCATGAGCACTGAATAACAAGTACCTGTTTACATCAGAGTCGTTGCACACCCAAAACTTTCGGTATACTAATAGTGCGTGTGTGTGTGGTAAGTCCCCACATATGCACATATGGAAATACTCACACATGCACACAGGGAAATGCACGAACAGGGAAATGCGCACATACAGAAATGCATAGAACGCCCAGGAACATGCATAAAAACACACACGAATGCACACGTGTGCACACAGAAAAATAAACAAATGTGTACACACACAGCAAAATGCATATCTGTATACACACCCAGAGAAATGCACAAACACACACATATGTACACCAAGATATGCATGGACACACATACACACACACAAAGGAAACACGCATGTGCATATGTACAGTGAAGGGCACACGTGCACACACAGGGAAATATATGAGTGTATACACACTGGGAAGTGCACATGCATATACATGTGTGCATAGAGAACTGTAGACATGTGTACGCACAGAGACACACCTGCGCACATACGCACAGGAAATTGAAAAGCATGTGCAGAACCAGGGAAATGCACACATGTGCCCATGCACACACAGAGACTGAGACACAGGAGAGTCTGTCCCTTTCAGGCTGACTACACTAGCCTGTCCACCCAAGCGCCATGTCTGACCACAGGCTCCCACCTTCAGCACCCCGGAGCACACAGAGACTGCCAAGCTCAATTCCCTTAAACACCTTTCAGTCTATGATACTTGGCTGCCAGCACCCCCTCATTGCTCTGCTTGCTCTGCACGCGTGGAGTGTCTGTCACAGGAGCTGCTCGAGGCCGGGTGGGAAAGTTGTAGATGTCACAATGTTTAGTAGTGCAGCTCCCATATGCAGGGCAGGATGCTGGGTCAGTGCGTTACAATACAGTGCCATTGGGCAGCGATGCAGCGTCACGCCCGAGCTTTATTCACAAGGTGCAGGTATGGCACCAGGAGAGCGCTGGGACCACAGCCAGGGCAGAGCTCTCAGTGCAGTATCTCATGGAGCTGTTGTCAAAAGAGACCCCACCCCATCACCACCCAGAATAAGGGGAGCCAACACCAGGCAGAAAGAACAAGGGCAGGGCCCAAAGCTACTGAAAGCCTGGCGCTTGGCATGTGCCCTCAAGCCACGCTCCCAACACATGTCGCCAAGGTGCCTGCTCTTACAGAGCAGAAAGCTCAGGCACATGGAAGTAAAATGTCTGGCCCCGAGGCACACAGGAAATCCGTGAAAGTCAGGTCCCCGACTCCCACCTTGCATGCTACCTGCTACCCACTGCCCTCTGCAGCCCTCCAGTACTCTGAAGTCAAGCCCCACTGGGATCCTGGGGACCCAGTTAGTCTTGCAGAGGAGAGCAGGGCGTCCCCAAGGTTTGCTCATTACTATCCTGTTCCTGTACTGCCTCGTTTCCTCGTCACCTGGCAGAGGCGGCAGAGCAAACCCGGCCTGTCCCTGAGCTGGCACTCCTGTGGATTCTGCAGCCCGCTCCAACAGCCCTGTTGGTGGGAAGGGTGTACCACCGGGACACGCCCTGACGGGAACCAAGCATGGGTTCATGCTGAAGTGCTGGATGCACTAGCAAACACAGCTGCTCACAGCCATACCCTGCCCCAGCCCCTGTTCTGACAGTTTACTACCAGGTTAGATAGAGAGGTGGCTTGTTAGCTTCCCATCCATCAGGCAACTGAGCGGACAACGTCCCACCCTCCTCCTGCTCCTGGGAGTAATCCCCCAGCAATACTGCTCGTGCTGGGATACATACCAGCATCTGCAGCCACCTTCCCAGAGTACAGGAGAAAGGGGACAGGACACAGCTGAGGATGCTTGCAGGGCTTGGCCCAGGGACCCCTGTCCCGCTGTCCACAGCCACCGTGCTGTCTGCAGCGTTGGGCAGCTCCTTGGCACTGCCTGGCAATCGCGCACCTGAGAGAGTCACTGAGGCAGAAAGTGGGAGAGAGGTGGCGGACATCCCTGCTGGTGGCAGAGCCAGGCCAGTCTCACGCCACTGCCTCACCAGCATGCTAGAAAGAAAGAAGCTTTGGCAAATACCTCAGAACGGACTCAGAAGGCAGCAAAAGGAGAGACCAGCCCTCCTTTCCGTGGCAAGCATCTCCCCTTTGCTGGGAGGGCTGCACGTAAGAAGGATTTTATTGTCCTCATTAAATCACATCATTGGATTAAACCAGTTCAGCCTTTGCCAGAAACCAGCCAATTCAAATGATGCTCAGAACTCCAGAGCGGCTCAGTCCCCACCGTGCGGCGGGCACCGCTTTCTCTGGCTCACTATTACCAGCCCTTCCCAGGGTTCATAGGAGCAAACCTGAGGTTTTAAAAATGCCTCCTTCGGGGCTGAAACAGAGAGAGCCGGAGGCTGCTCCAGTCTTCACTAGGCTTCCATTTCTTCCTGTGGAGAGAACAAGCCCATGTATGGAGTGTGTGAGGGATCAGTGCTGCTCCAGACTTGGACACGAGCATGGCAGGCAGTGCCAAGGAAACAGTATGGTCATTTGCCGGAGGGGAAAGAACAGGTTTCGGGATGACTTTAGAAGCAGCCTAAGAAAACACACAAATGAAACTGGAGACAGAATTCTCCAGCCCCTGGCTGTTCCAGGATCTGCACAGTAAGTAGGATGAGTTATCTCCCCCAACATACAGCACAGCATACCTTGGGATTCAGAGAGAGCCAGCTGCTTCCAGCCCCAGCCCGTGCATCCAAGCGGCTCGGGGTGCACAGCCCAGCCGTTCCAGGGCTCTGTCATTCACACACCAAAGCTCAGCTCCCCTTGCAGAACTTTGAGCTTTTCTCTCTGAGGCTCGGTAAGGGGGAAGGTGCAACAGGAACTGTCCCAGGAGCTTGCATCACATCTGCAATCTGTCACTGAGCAGAGGCACCACGTGGCAGGGGAGGGTCACAACTTCCACACACCTGAGATTTTGCTGGAGTTGGTTGATTCCAGCCAAACTCCTGCAGTTACCTTTGCTGGCTTCTGGTGTCAGGTGCATGACTGACAGTCCTGGTCCTCCTTTCATCCAGAGATCAGGCAGCCCCTTGAGCCCCTCCCACCAGCACCCCTTCAGTGACCTCACCACTGACCATCTTTGGGGTGGGAACAGAGCTGTTGGATGTTTCCTTTAAGGCCTACCCGGCTCTTGGTCTTTCTCCTGAGCTCCCACCCTGGGTGGGGCCTGGCAGTGCCGGTGTGGGATGTGGACCCTTCCCCAGCATGGGGCTGCGCCCATTGGTCACTTCAGAGGATCTGTGCCCAGCTGCATCAACAGCAGGTGGGGAGCCAGGACAACATGGAGACAAGGTCCCTGGCCCAGTGTAGACAGCCAATGGACGAACACAGGAGAGGGCACAGGGAGCGGGGAGGGCTGGGTGAGCAAGTGGAGATCTTACCATGAGCAGGGCTCACTCTGCCATGGCTGTGTGGATTTATTTATCACTGGTTCCTCTGCAGGGAGGATTGGGGATAAAGGCTGCTTTGGGGGAGCCTACCCCAGAGGATAAAGGGTCCGTAATTCCCTTTACAGTCCCCTGAGCTCCCCAGCTCCACAATCAGCATGGTGCTCTATTGGGTAACATGGGTTATGGTCCAGCCTGGGGTGGGGAGTGGACGAGGAGGGGCGGAGCAGAGGGGGAGAGTGCAATGGGGTCAGTGCATTAGTGGGGGAGAGAAGGGGCCAGAGTGGAGGTTGCACCTCAGGTCTCCCTGGGCTGAGCCGTGGAGGGCTCTCTCTCCATGGCTCTGTGCTCTCTGTGTGCCTAGCTTTGCTCCTCTGGCATGCACTAGGTGTAAATGGGATCCTCCTGCAAAGGGAGGCGCCCCAGGATCACTGGAATGAGTCAGCTATCCCTAGGGCCCCCAGGTCCTGGCCTGCACTCAGAACAGAGTACTCAGGAAGCCCACTGGATATCACTGGAAGACGAACAGGTTACTCGTAACCCCAGGCGGCCCTGGTGGGATTCCAATTCTGAGCTTCTGAGGGCCAGCCACCTTTCTGACAAGAGCCCAGTGCCAAGGGGATTGGGAGGTGAGGTGGGGGCCAAGTGAAAGGGGGATTGGGAGCTGAGGTGGGGGCCAAGTGAAGGGGGACTGGGTGAGCAGAGATGGGGGCCAAATGAAGGGGAATCGGGAGCAGAGGCGGGGGCCAGGTGAAGGGGGACTGGGTGAGCAGAGATGAGGGCCAAATGAAGGGGAATCGGGAGCAGAGGCGGGGGCCAGGTGAATGCGGACTGGGTGAGCAGAGATGAGGGCCAAATGAAGGGGAATCGGGAGCAGAGGCGGGGGCCAGGTGAAGGGGGATTGGGAGTGGAGGCAGGGGCCAGGTGAATGGGGATCAGGAGCAGAGGTGGGGGCCAGGTGAAAGAAGAGATGGGGAGCGGAGATGGGAGCCTGGTGAAGGGGGAGCGGCTCTGAAGGCAGTGCAGAAGTAAGGATGGCCTGGTATGGTGTTGCCGCCCTTACTTCTGTGCTGCTGCTGGCAGGGCGCTGCCTTCAAAGCTGAGCACCTGGCCAACAGCTGCCGCTCTCCGGCCGCCCAGCTCTGAAGGTAGCGCAGAAGTAGGGGTGGCAATACTGTGACCCCCCCTAAAATAACCTTGTGACCCCCCTGCAACTCCATTTTGGGTCCGGACCCCGAATTTGAGAAATGCTGATCTCCCCCGTGAAATCTGCATAGCATAGGGTAAAAGCACACAAAAGAGGAGATTTCATGGGGAAGACCAGATTTCATAGTCCATGAGGCGTTTTCATGGCCATGAATTTCACACACACACTGCAATGACTCAAGAGCAGCTACCAGCTTCCAGGGACCCAGGACCCATTGTCCACACTAAACACTGTTAATTTTGCTGAATTAGATCCAATGTTTTTCAGCACACGCCAAGGCCGGCTGAGGCAGTGGAGCTGGAAGGGGAAGCAACCAGCAATTGAGAGTGAGGCGCAGACAAAGAAACATCAGATAAGAGTCAGATTGTCACATCAGGGCCATTTTTAATGACCTGTCAATAAAAAGAGTTGGATGAAGTTTCTTGCTGCTAGCAGCAATAAGAAGTAAAGGCACAGGCTTCTGCTCCCAGTCTGAAGCCTCTTGGAGTGAGCAAGGCAATCAGCCCAAAAGTCAGCCATGAGTGCTCATAGAAACGCAGTGGTTTTAAGGTGCAGCCTCTGGGGCACATCACAGTGGGAATGCACTACAGTCGCATCGTTGGGGGCACTCAGCAGGGATCAGTATTCACCCTCTGCTGCAGCTTTAATCACAGCGACTGACACTGAAAGGGGGGTCAAAAGAAGCACGGTCCAGAGGGAGAAAATACTCTGCCCTCTGGCTTCACAGACATCTCTTTATTTCCCCCCCTGTTTCCATCCAGTGCTGTTGGAAAGTATCAGACCGAGAGCCCTACAAAGCAGATGCAGCCTGTGAAGCTGGCAATTAATTGGTGTCTGTTGTGCTATAGACACCTGACCACGAGGAACTGGACTGAAACCAGCAATTCACACAGGCCACCACTGGACAGCTAGAAAGTACTTTGATCCAAGGGTGGAACTGAACCCTCAATCTAGAGACTAAAAGGCCCTGTGCACTAGTGATCCACCCACTGAGCCGGTCAACCCTTTGACAAAGCAGCAGACACAAACAGGCAGAAGCAACCTACTTCGGGCACTGCCTACACCATGCAATCTTGACAATGTTTTTTTCAGGAGCTTTCTGTATGAATCAGCCATTGTACCACAGTCAAAGCAGAGAAGCTACAGTCTGAATGGACATGGAGACGGTGCGAACCTGTCAGTCCTGAAGCTGAGCCATCCAGACCAGGATGGGGTGACCTTCCGCTGCACCTCATCTCTAGCCAGACAGCATCAATCTAATGGAAGCTGGCTGATTTCACACAAACCTAGAGAGTAACTACATGGTTCCTATTTCTAAACAAACTCCCCTCCCTTTCGATTCTGTTCCCGTTTCAGCCAGTCCAGCCATCATCTCCCCATAGGAGTGGCCACTGCACTTTGGTTCCTCAGCGGTCATGCAAACCCTCCATCACGTAAACACAGCAAGGATCCTAAGTGCTGGTCTGGCCTCAAGACACCCCTTCCCTTGCTAGGCCCAAGCTCAGCCTCTCACAAGCTGTGCCAGCACATTTCAGCTTTTGGTTACCAGCACATTAACACGCTGAAGGGGGAGCTACTGATCAGCCCACTCCCTCGGGCCATGCCCACAAAGAGCTGGGTGGAGACAATGCCCCATAGTGTGGCTAGAATGAGCAGGAGGTGCACCATGTGCTGAGGAGGCATGTTCATTCTAAATCCATCTTCTCAGGAGTTCCCTCTGGGGCTGACCTTTCATTGGGTTGCTCTCAGCCCCTTTGCTGCCCCCTGGCTAGGCAGCAGGAGATGTGGGGGCCTTATGAGGAAGGTTCCTGGTCGGCACAGAGATTGGTGCCATGGAGTCAGGTTCTTCTTGGTGCAGCATGTTTACAGCATGTGCTTGATGTGCCATTTCCTTGAATCGCGGTGCTAGCAAAAGGCACAGCTCCTTCTGGCAGATACCTGGGCTAAAGCGCCACTGCGTTGGCCCAATCTTTGGCCTGTCTCTCTCTCCAGTACTCTCCTGGGATCTCATAAAACTCACTCCTTAATACGGAGTGCCTTGCTCCAGCCCCTGGGCTTTACAACCAGGAAAGACCGCCTCACCCAAGGCTGCTTATTGAGAACCCCATGGATTGGAAAGGGGAGCCTGTGCATCTACCCTCCCTTAGGGCTACTGCTTTGTAACAGAAAGGTACCCCAGATCTGCAGCTGCCCAGCAAAGGAGAACGCTTGAACCTATGCAGTCTCCTTAAGGAAGGTCTGGGGCTGAAACATCAACTCCCCCTTAGCATGCAAACCACTACTACCTCTTGCCATAGCCATATTGTGGAAAGCCTCTCCAGCCATCTGAGCTATCTGAAGGAGGAAGGGGTTTCTAGTTAATGAGAGTTTTTCTTACACTCTGGTAACTCAGAACTGGCTTTGCTTTAAACCCGCAAACCCTAAACCTGAGCTGGTGACTCCAAAACCAGATGCCCTCAAAGCCATAGCAGTTTGGGAATTGCTTTCTGAGCTAACATGGTGCATCTGTTCCTCACCAGCATTACCCACCAGACTGTGCTGCTCTGGATGTCCACATACATGGATATTCTTCACTATAAGTGATTCTACTGAATGCCACAAAATACAGCCAAGGAGGCAAGGGTTAGTTTGGCCCCAGCAGGCTTTCAGCCCTGAGAATCTATCTAGTTATCAACCCAAAAACTGTTGCATCCAACACAGGGGAATTCTATATTAGACCTTGTTTTGATGGATAAAGAGAAATTGATCACAGACCTAAAAATTAGTAATTGCCTATCTTGATTTGATCGCATTTGCTATCTGCAAACACAATACAGTCCACACCAATAATCATAGAAGTGTAGGACTGGAAGGGACCTCGAGAGGTCATCTAGTCCAGTCCCCTGCACTCATGGCAGGATTACTTAATAACTAGACCATTCTTGACAGGTGTTTGTTTATCCTGTTTTTAAAAACCTCCAATGACAGTGATTTTACAACCTCCTGGGCAATTTTTTCCAGTGCTTAACCATCCTGACAGTTAGGAAGTTTTTCCTAATGTCCAACCTAAACCTCCCTTGCTGCACTTTAAGCCCATGGCTTCTTGTCCTGTCCTCAGAGGTTAATGAGAACATTTTTTCTCCCACCTCCTTGTAACAACCTTTTATGTACTTTAAAATTGTTATCATGTCCCCTCTCAGTCTTTTCTTCTCCAGACTAAATAAACCCACTTCTTTCAATTTTCGCACATAGGGCATGTTTTCTAGACCTTTAATTATTTGTGATGCACTCCTCTGGGCTTTCTCCAATTTGTCCACATATTTCCTGAAATATGGTGCCCAGAACTGGACACAATATTCCAGTTGAGGCCTAATCATCGCGGAGTACAGCGGAAGAATTACTTCTCATGTCTTGCTTACAACACTCCTGCTAATACATCCCAGAATGATGTTTGCTTTTTTCTGCAAGTGTTACACTGTTGACTCATATTGAGCTTGTGATCCACTATGACCCCCAGATCCCTTTCCGCAGTACTCCTTCCTAGGCAGTCATTTCCCATTTTCTTTGTGTGGAACTCATTGTTCCTTCCTAACTTCATTGTTCCTTCCTACTTTGCATTTGTCCTTACTGAATTTCATCCAATTGTCTTCAGACCATTTTTCCAGTTTGTCCAGATTATTTTGAATTTTAATACTATCCTCCAAAGTACTTGCAACCCCTCCCAGCTTGGTATCTTTATAAGTGTACTCTCTATGCCATTATCTAAACCATTGATGAAGATACTGAACAGAACCAGACCCAGGACCGATCCTTGCGGGACCCCACTCTTTATGCCCTTCCAGCTTTACTGTGAACCACTGATAACTACTCTCTGGGCACAGATTTCCAACCAGTTTTGCACCCACCTTATAGTAGTTCCATCTAGGTTGTATTTCCCTAGTTTGTTTATGAGAAGGTCATGTGAGACAGTACCAAAAGCCTTACTAAAGTCAATATATGCCACATCTACTGCTTCCCCCCTATCCACAAGGCTTGTTATTGTTACCCTGTCAAAGAAAGTAGTTAGGTGGCTTTGACATAATTTGTTCTTGACAAATCCATGCTTATTACTTTCTAGGTGTTTGCAAATTGATTGCTTGATAAATTCCTCCCTTATCTTTCCAGGCAATGAAATTTAGCTGACTGGTCTGTAATTCCCCAGGTTGTCCTTATTTACCTTTTCATAGATTAGCATTATATTTGCCCTCTTCTAGTCCTCTGGAATCTCTCCTGTTGTCCATGAGTTTCTGAAGATAATCGCTAATGGCTCATACATCTCCTCAGTCAGCTCCTTGAGTATTCTAGGAGGTATTTATCAGGCCTTGCTGATTTGAAGACATCTAACATCTATTTTTTAACTTGTTCTTTCCCTATTTTAGCCTCAGATCCTACCTCATTTTCACTGGCGTTCACTGTTAGATGTCCAATCTCTTTTTGGTGAAAACTGAAACAAAAAAGTCATTTAGCACTTCCGCCATTTCCTCCACGTGTTCTGTTATGGTCTTTCCCCCTTCAATGACCCTTTGAAAGCAGCAAGTACAATACATATACCTGGTGTTTTCAAGGGTCAGTTTTTCACAAAGCTGAAAACAATTAAGAGACAAATCAGCTGGGAGGGTGAATTTAAACAGAAAAATGTGAATGATAATTGGGACTCACTTAAGAACACTTTACTAGATGCCCAAAAAGCCACAACTGAGAAAGAAGGCCATATTGGTTAAAATCAACAACCTGGCTTAGAGGGGAAGTGAAGGCAACTATAAATAATAACAATAAAAAATAGATAACAAATGGAAAAAGGGGAAATTGATAGTAATGAATATAAATCAGATGCTAGAACTGTAGAAAACTGATAAGGAAAGCAAACGGACAGAAGACTAACTCTATGGCCAGCAGAGTTAAGAAGAATAATAAGGAATTATTTAAGCATATTAGGATCAGAAAGAATCCTAATACCAGTATTGGTCCATTACTAGATGGAAATGGTAGAACTGTCAATAAAAATGCAGATGAGGCAGAAGTGTTCAATAACTATTTCTGTTCTGCATTTGGGGGGGACGGACCACGTGATGTAGCCATATCGTATGACAACATAAGTATAAACACTTTCCATTCCAGCAGTAACTGAGGAGGATGTTAAACAGCAGCTATTAAAGTTATATACAGTGTTGCTGTAGCTGTGTTGGTCCCAGGATACTAGATAGACAAGATGGGTGAGGTAATATTGGATGAACTTCTGTTGGAGAGAGAGAAAAGCTTTGTGTGTGAGCTCGAAAGCTTGTTTCTCTCACCAACATAAGTTGATCCAGTAAAAGATATTATCTCACCCACCTTGTCGCTACTAAATTTAGACATTTTTAAATCAGCAAGTCTGAATAACTTGCATTCAGCAGTTTTAAAAGAGCTGGCTGAGGAGCTTGCTGGACTGTGCATGTTGGTTTTCAATAACTGTTGAAACACTGGGGAAATTCTAGAAGACTGGAAGAAAGCTAATGTTGTGCCACTGTTTAAACAGGATAAACTGGGTAGTTATAGGCCTGTCAGCCTGACATTGATCCCAGACAAAATAATGGAGCTGCTGATATGGGACTTAATTAATAAAGAATTAAAGGAAGGTAATATAATTAATGCCAATCACATGGGTTTATGGAAATCAGATCCCGTCACACTAACCTGACATTTTTTTTTATCAGATTACTGGTTGGGTTGATAAAGGTAATAGTGTTGATGCAATATACTTATACTGCTGTAAGGCATTTGACTTGGTACCGCACAACATTTTGATTAAGAAACTGGAATGATACAAAATCAACATGGCACACATTAAATGGATTAAAATCTGGCTAATTGATAGGTCTCAAAATGTAAATGTAAACAGGGAATCATCTTCAAGCGGTGTGTTTCTAGTGAGGTGCTACAGGGATTGGTTGCCCCTATGCTATTAACATTTTTATCAATGACCTGGAAGAAAATAATAAAATCACTGATAAAGTTTACAGGGGACACAAAGACTGGGGGAGTGGTAAATAAAGAAGAGGACAGGTCACTACAGAGCGATCTGGATCACTTGGTGAGCTGAGAGCAAGTAATGTGACAAAGTTCCTGCTCTACCTTGGTGGGTCTTGAGCTTATTGGCAGATTTGCTCGTCTTGGAACTTCACGGCAGCCCTCAGCTTGGCCGTTTTTCTGAATTCACAGTCCAGGTCGACTCCTCCTGTGTCTGACCAGGAGTTGGGAGGATTTGGGGGGAACCCGGGCCCGCCCTCTACTCCGGGTTCCAGCCCAGGGCCCTGTGGGATGCAGCTGTCTAGAGTGCCTCCTGGAACAGCTGTGTGACAGCTACAACTCCCTGGGCTACTTCCCCATGGCCTCCTCCCAACACCTTCTTTATCCTCACCATAGGACCTTCCTCCTGGTGTCTGATAATGCTTCTACTGCTCAGTCCTCCAACAGTCCGCGTTCTCACTCTCAGCTCCTAGTGCCTCTTGCCCCCAGCTCCTCACTGCACACCACAAACTGAAGTGAGCTCCTTTTTAAAACACAGGTGCCCTGATTAGCCTGCCTTAATTGATTCTAGCAGCTTCTTGATTGGCTGCAGGTGTTCTAATCAGCCTGTCTTAATTGTCTCCAGAAGGTTCCTGATTGTTCTGGAACCTTCCCTGTTACCTTACCCAGGAAAAAGGGACCTACTTAGCCTGGGGCTAATATATCTGCCTTCTATTACTCTCCCATAGCCATCTAGCTCGACCCGGTCACAGTAAGCAACATGCTTTACAGTATGGCCAAACTTTAAGTCATACATCGAGGAACAAACGTTAGGCCATTCTGACAGGATGGGAAACTTACTTACACTAACCTGGGACACTATAGGCTGTACTTACTCTATCCTGGGAAGAAGTGACTCTGAGAAGGAGTTGGGGGTCATGGTGGATAATCCACTAAACATGAACTCCCAGTGCAATGCTCTGGGCAAAAAGAGCTAATGCGATCCTTGGATGCATGAAGAGGGGAATCTTGAGTAAGAGTAGGGAGGTGATTTTATCTCTATCTTTGGCACTGGTGTGACCACTGCTACAGCATGTTCAAACCACCATTAAAAAGCTCCCTCTTGTCACCCAGGGAGTGTGTCACTCAGCACCTTCTCCTGAAACAATGACCCTCCACAACTATTCAACCTGTCCCAGGCCTAGCAGTTTGTATCTCAGTGCAGGAGGGAGTGTGGGCCCTGGATTCTCTGAGCTGATATGCACAGGCCATAGCTTAACCCCCAAGCCGCATGGGAAAAGGTTGCTGTCATCTGTAGTCCTACAGCCCAAGGTCAGAACTACCCTCAGGAGACTCTGTCCTGCCAATAGAGGTGACCTTGAGGTGGCTTCTTACACCCCATGTGACCAGTAAGTAAAGAGCCAAGCTTTCCAACCGCCCAAACTCTCATCCCTGGTCCACATAGGCAACTGCAGGAGGCTGCCAAAAGCAGGAGGGGCAGCATGACTCACACCAAGTGTGCCAGCCTCACACGGGCAGCTCGGGTGTGTGTGCAGCTGCCCAGCTGGGCCTCAGCTGACTGCAAACAACCCCACTTCCCATCCCCAAACCACTGCTGCAAGTAGAACAAACAGCAGGAGTGTCCTGGCAGCATGATGGAAGGCTGAGGGCTCTGCCTCATGAACCCCTGCTGCTCCCTCCAAACCTTCCCTATGGGAGGGACTGGGGCTGGATTGGGAACCCCCTGGTGCTCGGCACAGAGGGAGCCAATCCCAGCTGTACCCTACTGACAGGCTTTCTACCAGCACAGCACATGAAGTGCAGATTTCCACTGCACTTATTAGCATGCAGTGAAATACCAGAGTCCACACACATCTGGAAGCAGATGATATTCAGCCAGAAAATTCGATGCACCCCAGCCAAAAAGGAGGGAGTGGGATCAAAGGGCCAGGAGCACCAGGACTCCGTGCTAATGCCTAATGGGAGTGCCTGTGTAACCCACACACCTCCTGGGTGTGGCGTTCTGTCCGATGTAGTGGCACCGAGACCACTTAGAGTGAGTTAAATGAGACGCTCCACAGCCTTAGCTAACAGGCAGTTGGCTTTTAGCTCATGTGGTAGAGGCTCATGCACTGAGCTCCAGAGGTCCCCGGTTCGATCCCGCCAGCCGATGAACAGGGTCTGTTGGGTGTTACAAGTTGGGGCTCATCCATGATTTCAACTGGGAAGACTCTGAAGCTTGGGATGCGCCTCCTCAGCTAGGAGAAGTATGTAACCCACAAACCTTGTGGGTGTGGTGTTGTGTCCCATCTAGTGGCATCAAGACCACTTAGGGAGCAATTAATAAGTCTGCTCTACAGCCTTAGCCCTGGTCTACACTATGAGTTTAGGTTGAATTTAGCAGTGTTAGATCGATTTAATTCTGCACATGTCCACACGACGAAGCCATTTACTTCGACTTAAAGGGCTCTTAAAATTGATTTCTGTACTCCTCCCCGATGAGGGGATTAGCACTTAAATTGACATCGCTGGGTTGAATTTGAGGTAGTGTGGTCACAATTCAACAGTATTGGCCTCTGGGACCTATCACAAAGTGCTCCATTGTGACCGCTCTGAACAGCACTCTCAACTCATATGCACTGGCCAGGTAGACAGAAAAAAGGCCGCAAAGTTTTGAATTTCATTTCCTGTTTGGCCAGCGTGGCAAGCTGCAGGTGAGCGCAGATCTCATCACCAGAGGTGACCATGCAGTCCCAGAATCGCAAAAGAGCTCCAGCATGGACCGAACGGGAGGTACTGGAAGATGAGGAGGAGGAGGAAGTTGAAGATAGCGCACAGCAAGCAAGCGTAGAAACTGTTTTCCCCGAGAGCCAGGAACTGTTTCTCACCCTGGAACTGGAGCCAGTACCCCCTGAACCCACCCAAGGCGGGCTCCTGGACCCACCGGGTGGAGAAGGGACCTCTGGTGAGTGTACCTTTGTAATATAATACATGGTTTAAAAGCAAACGTGTTTAATGAATAATTTGCGGCCAGTACAGCTACTGGAAAAGTGTGTTAACGTGTCTGGGGATGGAGCAGAAATCCTCCAGGGACATCTCCATAAAGCTCTCCTGGATGTACTCCCAAAGCCTATGCAAAAGGTTTCTGGGGAGGGCACAGCCTTATTCCCTCCTCCATGGTAGGACACTTTACCACGCCAGGCCAGTAGCATGTAGTCTGGAGTCACTGCATAACAAAACATGGCAGAGTATGGTCTGCGTGTTTGCTGGCATTCAAGCAACATCCATTCTTTATCTTTCAGGAGAGCGATATCATTCACGGTCACCTGGTTGAAACAGGGTAATTTTATTAAGGGGACATTCAGAGGTGGCCATTCCTGCTGAGCTGTGTGCCTGTGGCTGAACAGAAATCTTCCCCACTGTTAGCCATGTAGTGCTGGGAGGGGTGAAGTGATCATCCGAAAGAATTGTGTGTGGGGGGGGTTTCTTTGGGTTTGTGCTGCACGTGAACTCAAAAACCGCAGCCCCCCCTTTTAAATGGCCAACCCAACGGGTGCTTCGTATGGGAAAGGAGGGCGCTGCTGTTTGGAATCATTCCCACATGTTATGAAGGTTGAAGAAGCCAAAAGACTGTGGCGTACCATGGCTGCCTGCAAGCTGAATTCTGTTGCCCGCTGGCCCTGCACGTGTGATCTCTCACACCAAACCGGCAGACCCTCAATATAAGAGGCAAAATGCGACCTTATACCGAATGCACATGTGCTATGTAATGTTAACAGCAAGGTTCACCCTGAAAAAGTCTACCCATTGTTCTCTAAAATGTGTATTTTAAATACTACTCCCCCTTTTTCCCCCTCCCGCAGCTGAAAATGTTTCAACGCTCCCCCTATCATCTCCATCCCAGAGGCTAGCAAAGATTAGAAGGCAAAAAAAATGCACTCGCGATGAAATGCTCTCTGAGCTCATGGAGTCCTCCTGCACTGAAAGAGCCCAGCAGAATGCGTGGAGGCACACAATGTTAGAGTCTAGGAAAGCACAATATGAACACGAGGACAGGTGGTGTGTTGAAGATAATTTGTGGTGGGTTGAAGATGATAGGTGGCGTCAGCTTGCTGACAGAAGGCAGGAGTCAGTGCTGAGGCTACTGGAGGATCAAACTGATATGCTTCGGGGTATGGCTGAGGTGCAGGGAAGGCAGCTGGAGCACAGACCCCCGCTACAGCCCCTGTGTAACCAACTGCCCTCCTCCCCAGGTTCCATAGCCTCCTCACCCAGACGCCCAAGAACGCAGGGGGGAGGGGTAGGCTGGGTCCCCAAGGATAACTATAGGCATTTCAACATCTCCAATGGTTATTTTCTGGTCTGGGAAGAAAGTCCCTTGCTGCAGCTGTTGAAACAGACCAGAGTTCCTGAAGACGCGAGCGTCGTGTACCTTTCCCGGCCATCCCACGTTGATGTTGGTGAAACGTCCCTTGTGATCCACCAGTGCTTGCAGCACCACTGAAAAGTACCCCTTGCGGTTTATGTACTTGCTGCTTTGGTGCTCCGGTGCCAAGATAGGGATATGGGTTCCGTCTATCGCCTCACCACAGTTAGGGAATCCCATTGCAGCAAAGCCATCCACTATGACCTGCACATTTCCCAGGGTCACTACCCTTGATAACAGCAGCTCAGTGATTGCGTTGGCTACTTGGATCACAGCAGCCCCCACAGTAGATTTGCCCAATCCAAATTGATTCCCGATTGACCGGTAGCTGTATGGCGTTGCAAGCTTCCACAGGGCTATCGCCACTCGCTTGTGAACTGTGAGGGCTACTCTCATCTTAGTATTCTGGTGCTTCAGGGCAGGGGAAAGCAAGTCACAAAGTTCCATGAAAGTGCCCTTACGCATGTGAAAGTTTCGCAGTCATTGGGAATCATCCCAGACCTGCAACACTATGTGGTCCCACCAGTCTGTGCTTGTTTCCTCAGCATGAACCTGCCCCTTTACCACCATGATGTCCAAATTGCCAGGGCCCATACTTTGAGAGAAGTCTGTGTCCATGTCCTCATCACTCTCCTCACCACACTGCCGTCGCCTACTCACCTGCCTTTGCAGGTTCTGGTCCTGGTTCTGCATATACTGCTGGATAATGAGCATGGTGTTTAGAACGGTCATAACTGCCACGGTGATCTGAGCGGGCTCCATGCTTGCCGTGGTATGGTGTCTGCAGGAGAGCAGAGTGGCAGCGGAAGCGGTGGGTGGATGATGATGCTGACAGCAATATGGCGCCCGCATGAAAAAATGCATGAAATGATTGTCGGCCGCTGTTTTCAAGGAGGGGGGAAGCAAGGGATAGGCAGGCAGCAGACGGTGCAGTACAACTGCTAGCTATTATTATCTCCTGGGTGCTTGCAGTGCTGCTGGCTGGGAGAGCAGCCTGAGGCAGAATGGCCCCCTCAAGGACTGAGCTCACAACCATGGATTTAGCAGGCCAATGCCCAAACCACTGAGCTATCCCTCTGCCAATATTCCAGCTAGGACTGAATCTCCATTAGACAAAACTTAAAGAAGAGAATGACCTGAGTAATTCCCATTTATGTCCAGGCGCCCCTGACAAACCTCACCAAAAACTGCCAGGAGCAGCCATGTCCGCGCAGGTGCCCTGACTGACCTCACCGAGGCCGGCCAAGAGCACCCAGGAGACGACGAGGACAGCTACCAGTCGTAATGCACCATCTGCTGCCACAAGGCAATGAGCCGCCGCTGTGTAGCAATGCAGTCCCGCATCTGCCAGCACCCAGGAGACATATGGTGACAGTGAGCTGAGCGGGCTCCATGCTTGCGTGGTATGGCATCTGCACAGGTAACCCAGGAAAAAAGGGGTGAAAACGATTGTCTGCCATTGCTTTCACGGAGGGAGGGAGGGAGGGAGGGCCTGACGACATGTACCCAGAACCACCCGCAACAATGTTTTTTGCCTCGTCAGGCATAGGGATCTCAACCCAGAATTCCAATGGGTGGCGGAGACTGCGGGAACTGTGGGATAACTACCCATAGTGCAAAGCTCTGGAAGTCGATGCTAGCCTTGGTACTGTGGACGCACTCCGCCGACTTAATGGTCTTAAGTGGGGACACACACAATCGACTGTAAAAAATCAATTTCTAAAAAATCGACTTCTATAAATTCAACCTAATTTCGTAGTGTAGACATAGCCTTAGGTAACAGCCAGCTGGCTTTTAGCTAATGCACTAAGCTCCAGAAGTCCCCGGTTCGATCCCGCCCGCTGACGACCGGGGTCTGCAAGGAATGAAGATTGGCAGGGGTAAGGTGGGGGTCTGGCAGATATGGGTTAGAATCTCATCTTTGTTCCAGCAGCACAGAGGAGCCAGAAAGCTGCTGGATCTCCCCAGCTGGTTACTCACTCCCTCTAGCCACCACTGCCGCATACGTGTGTCAGGGCAGGAGAGGGGTGGCATTTCAGTTAGTCTGGGCTAGCACTCTGGCCCCATGGGCTAGAGCCAGTCAGTGGAGACTAGACAAGCCCCAGCCTCCTCTAATTTGTGCTAGGGCTGGTGCTGCCCTAGAACCAGTCCCAGAATCAGAGCTCATTGGCACCACCTCCCGTTGCCATGCCCAGGGTGTCCTCCCAGCAGAGAAGGCAGCCCTTGGGCTCTAGTTCTGGCTCTGACCCAATTCCCTGGGTGCCACTGGGCAAGCTGCTTGCCATTTCTGTGCCTCAGTTCCCTGTCTGTGCAGCTGGGACAAGGCCCAGCAGCCTGGAAGGGGGAGTCGCACCTGCAAAGTGCTCTCAGATCCTGAGCTGGAAGGGACAAGGGAAGGGCAAGAGAGTCATTTAATAAAATAGCACCAATGGTGTCTTCAGCTGCAGCATTCTCATCATGTCCCAGCCTCCTCCTCGCCTGCTGCCTCTGAGCCAGTGGGAACAATGCACAGCCTTGCGGCAGTGACAGTCCCCACTGACCCCGGGACTGCATATGCATATTCCAATGGGCTTGACAAGGAATTCACTTGGCATTCAGTCCACCCATTCCAAAACCATGGGAGATGATGAGAGGTGGCCAGTCCATAATCTGAGCACCAGCTCCCCAGCGCCAGCCCTGCCTGGTGCGGGACAGAGACTCCAGGCCTTGCAGCTTCCTCTGTGATTGGACTCAATGAAGAGCCTCCCTTATGAGATCGGTTCAATCTCAGGGCATGAAGGACACCACCAAAAAACAGCATCTGGATTCACTGCAAATGCTGACCCTAGAGGAATCCCCTGATGAATCTTAGAGCCAAGCCAGACTGGGCAGAGCTTTTCGATGGAAATGATTTGAACACTGGGTCTAGAACTGTTGACAGGATCCCTGCTGACTCGGCACATAAACCACAGCAAATCCTTACACCTTGGCTAAAATCAGTGAGCCAATTCATCTTGTGTGCATGCTGTCAGGTGAGTTTTGGCACAGCCCCTCGCTGTGTATATCACCCTGCACAGCCAAAGCCCTCAGTGCCAGAACAAACTGCCTGTGTCATCAGGACTCAGAGGGGAGATCACGCAACCCCTGGTACTTCAGTGTAAGAGCTCCTGGCAAGCTTCCTGTTGGCATTTAGTCTCTCCGACCATTTCCTCTACCCCACTCCCAGGAACGGCACCCACTCCAGCCCTGGCAGACCCTTCCCGCACAGACTCAGCCTCACTCTTCCCCTGGTCTAAGGAATGACACCTGGAAAGGATGCAAACACCAGACGATGCACAGCTAGGATCTAAAGCAGACGTGGGCAAACTACGGCACACGGGCCACATCCAGCCCACGGGACCATCCTGCCTGGCCCCTGAGCTCCCAGCCAGGGAGGCTAGCCCCCGGCCCTTCCCCTGCTGTCCCCCCTCCCCTGCAGCCTCAGCGCACTGCGCCGCCGGTGCTCTGGCCCACCACTCCTGCTGGGCAGGGCGGCAGCATGGCTGTGAGCTCCTGCCACTCTGAATGGCATGGCAAGGGGGCGGGAAGGGGTTGGATAAGGGGCAGAGGGTCCTGGGGAGCAGTCAGGGGACAGGAAGCAGGGGGCGGTTGGATGGGGTGGAGCTTTGGGGGAGGGCAGTCAGGGGACAGGGAGCAGGGGGGTTGGATGGGATTGGGGTCCCGGGGGACGGTTAGGGACGGGGGTGTGGATAGGGGTTGGGGCAGTCAGGGGACAGGGAGCAGGGGGGGTTGGATGGGTCGGGGGTTCTGAGCAGGGCAGTAAGTGAGAGGGGATGGATAGGGGGTGGGGTCCAGGCTGTTTGGGGGGGCACAGCCTTCCCTACCAGGCCCTCCATACAGTTTCGCAACCCCAATATGGCACTCAGGCCAAAAAGTTTGCCCACTCCTGATCTAAAGTCTTCCCTAAGAACACTGCTTACACAGGCAAACCCTATCATTGTGCTGAGCTCTGCAGTGGTGGAAGGGAAAGTACAGGATCAGGGGATGCCCCATAGTTCACCTGCCCCAGCCATGGACACGGCGTTTGAAGATGGAAGGAGGAAAAGGACTGAAAACAGGCCAAGCCTCCCGAATCAGCCACAAACCCATCAGCACATCAGGAAGTGGAGCTGCATCGCTCCTCCTTGCTGAGACTTCAGCTGGACTGCTCAGGTTCATACATTGTCCTGGCAATAGCCTACACTGCAATATCACCAACATAGGACATGTCTTGTTCCGAGTAGGAGTTAGCTAAGTCCCCACGGGATGGACGGATGGATACGGAGCCTTGTCACCCAATGGAGGAGGAGGGGGAGAGCATTATTTGACCCCAGGTTATTTGCATTTCCTGGGGGTTTAGTTACTAATCGGGGGTCTCCAACTTGTTTGTTGTTGCCTCACAAAGCTCTTCCAGCTCCTTTGAAATCTGAGGGAGAAGGTGTCTACAAGCTCTGTCTCCTGCAGTCAGTTTGTGCTGACCCAGTTTGGGACGCTGCACATGAGTCAGGCAGGAGGCTGAGACCTTCTGTTCCTCAGCACCCGCCTTGCGTCTACAAATGCAGCAAAAATGAGAGCCTCCGACCTGTGCTTCAAGCAAGGCCGAACATGGGCAGGCCAGGCGGGGTCTGGGCGAAGTTTTAAACTTTCTCCCAGTGCTGCTCTAGGAGCGGTGCAGCTCCACCATCAGAGTCATGGGGACGTGCTTGTGTAGACAGGACCCAGGTATTCCCACCACCACGGCACCTCGAGGGCTTTGAGCCCCTCTGTACGAGTACTGCCATGATGGCCAGCTGCTCCAGTCCTCAGCAGGGCTGAGAGAATGGCTGCGAGCCCCGGACGGTAGAAATACCAGACAACGCCAGGAGTTTATACTCCTCTCTGCTCCCACTGAGACAGCGGAGTGAGCCCAGCTCCTGAGGGAAGCCAGGGCCCCAGCATGGAAAGCCCCTGGCACTAGCAGGCCCCTTGCTGGCAGGTTCAGCAGTGCCCAAGGAGACCAGGGGTCTCTCACCAGGGCAGGGACTGGACATGTTAGGAGCCCCGGTTTGGGAGGCTTCTCACACTCTGCCCGTTCTCTGCACAGAGCACTCCAGTCTTCTCGGCTCACAAGCCAACTGCAGCTCTTTAATGCAGGAGAGCTGGTGTTGCCACCTCAATGTGTAGGATAAACAGGGCCTCTCTGTGCCACGACACCAGGCTGCTGGGGCCAGCCTGAGGCTACCTTGCTGGGGAAAGGAGGCACAGCCCCAGCAGTGCAGCTATGCAGGACCCCATGGCTCCAGCCTTTCCATTAGGGCCCAGAGTTCACAGCCTGAACCTTGTGTGCATTGCAAGGCTCTGCTTCCCCTCTGTGATCATCCCTGCCCTGCAGCCATGCATTATCTCCGGGGAAGCAGTTAAAAGTCCATGTGCTGGAGCTGTGCAGCCTTCACTGTCCAAATAGATACCCAGGGAGCAGGACACAGCAGCCCCTTGATGTGAGCTGGCAGGTCCTCTGGCTGAAGTTGGTTTTTGAGAGCGTGGGTCCTGGCAGGAGTGTGGGCTGAGCAAAGCCCCTATGACAGGGAAGGCCCCAGCCCTGTGGTGCCAGAGAGAGGATGCCCTGTCTGCCCAGCCAGCCAGCCCGCTGGCTCCTTACCTTGTTCTCAGCAGGAGCTGCTGCCGGATGCTGCTGCTTAGTGATGTTCTCAGCCAGACACCAGCAGATCCTCTTCTTCTGCTCCTGGGAGTAAGCCTCCAAACTTAATAAGCACTCCGACTTCTGACGTAAAGGAAACACAGGCAGAGAGCGAGGTCATTAGCAGTGTGTCACAGGCCCTGGCTTTGTTTGCAAAAGTACAAGCTTCCCAAACCCCATCTCGGATGAATGTAAGTGCAAGTGGAGAGCTCACTCTGAGTAAGTGCCCATCACTTCAGGCACTGAGGAGCCAGGAGATAGCAAAACAAAGGGTAAAATCAGTTCAGAAGTGGCACACTGTCAAGAAGCTTGAAAGGCTGGCTGTAATGTGGAGCAATGGGATTTTTGTTCCCAATAAGTGAGAGCGGTGTGGTGAGAGATGGACAGAATGTCAGCAATATTGCATCACGTGACACCACAATGGAAATGCGGCTATTGAGCTAATTCAGAGGATGGAAATTGTTCTTTGCTGTGTGCAAACAGCGTGAGACTCCAGAGCCTGTACAACGAAAGCAGCCAAGCCTAGGCTGTGCAGGGCTAGGGCTAATCTAGGGAGAAGCTGGAACCACCAGACCTGCACAGAGGGGTGCCAGGTGGCACAGAAACAGCTCCTCCCTTTTGCAGCAGCTTGGCTTAGGGGCAGGGGCATCAGTTTCATGTGGACAGCGCACTGTATCTGTGATCAGGCAAATTCTGCATGAGACATGGGGCGTGATGCTTCCTGGGGGTACCCAGAATTGTGAGGCACCTTGCTGCCATGCATTCTTAGCATGGAGCAGCCTTGTCTATACCTGCCTGGGGTCAGCTCCCCGACTACACCAGCCATAGATTCATAGATTCATAGATATTTAGGCCAGAAGGGACCATTATGATCATCTAGTCTGACCTCCTGCACAATGCAGGCCACAGACAGCTCTGCTGTCCCTGGGTAGACACACTCTACCCTCCAAGTATGGCCCTGGAGTGCCCGGCCCCTGCTCCGCCTGAGACACAGGATTCACAGATCCACTGGTCCCAAAGGGACAGTGCCCCCAGCTTCCCTGGTACACCTCAGGGTCCCGCCCCGCTCAACTCACAGTACGTAGGTACATTTCAGTGAAAACACGCACATGGTCACTGAACACAGGACAGAGAAGTAGCAAGTAGAATTAATGGAAACAAATGGTTACATATAAATTAAAATCACAAGGGCTTTCTAGAGCCTGAACTTAACTAACAAGCCATTCTCCTGTCTCAGAAAGGTTAGCTTCCCCAGAGCACCTCACCCAGCATTAAACAACCAGACCGGCTGTGAACCTCCATTCATCAGACAACCAGCTGGCAGCTTGTCCCCTGGGTCAAGGTGTACCTCTACACTCCAGACATAGTTCCGACTTCCTACTCTTATTGTCTTCACTTGCACCCCCTGCTGCTTATGTTTTCCTGGAGAGAACCTCCCCTGGAGGTGAGGCTCTGCAATCTCTTCATTAGCATTTTGCTCAGACTGTAAATAGGTGTCCATGGTGAAGTATACATTAAATTAAATTAAATACTCAATTTAACATATAGCCAGACAGGTAGTTAAGTGTTTCCTACCTGAAATAAACTTGTTTATCACCTTCTGGTGACCACCTCCAACTCACAGCCCTCAAAAGCACAGATACATAACTCCTTACGTATTCCCCATATGTTCCGCTCACACTGGCTATGGTGACCAGTGTGACAACAGAGACCGCACATGATGCCCTTGACAAGCTATGATGTAGAGACCAGACCCAGGGGACTGCTGTAACCCTTACACACCCCTGTTCCTCCTCCAGTGGCCACCAAGCAGTCCCTGGGTCACACGGGGAAGAGCCACCAGGAACAACGTGTGCTGAGGAAAAGAAATGATGGAACTCATCCCAAGCAAAGGGGCTTCATGGGCATCTGCCTGGTGCACCCCCAGGTGCCAGTGAGCTTGCACCCCATCCCAGCACATATTTCAGCCTCTCCCATCTGCTGTGAGCCCATCACACATACTTTGTAATAAGTGAGTGGGAACAAACTGCTCTGCTGTCCCTTGGCCTGTTCCCTTGGTCAGCTCCCACCCCAGGAGCTGATGAAATCCTCATGCACACCCGCAATGGGAAACATTGCCAAGCCTCTGAACTGCCACCCTCTTGCCCCAAAAGTTACATGCTAAGCAGCTACTTGGGGTCTGCCTGGTTCCTGGCAGATCTCCCTTCACATATGGCCCAGCAGGACCTGCAGCTGGATGATTTCACACTGGTTAATTTTGCAAACCAAGATTTTAAGAGTGACCTGCAAGTAATAAAATGCTGGTCATGGGCCTTTTAACTTCCTTATCAGGCTTTTTTATGCTTCAATGTGTTTTTTGCCTAATGGGTTTTTCTATCAGAAAGGTGGGGTCTTAGCTATTCTGTTTTCCTGGAAGGCTCTGTGGGCAACTTGGGAACTTGCAGGTTTGTGACATCACAGAGAGTACGCAGCTGGGAGGAAAAATGCTTTTTAGTCTGATTGTTTAAATACTCCTGGGGGAATTCTGTACCACTGCACACATGCAGAATTCAAGTTCCCCACAGATTTCGTTGCTTCCCCACAGAAAAATGACTTCTGAGGGGGAAGCAAAGGGAAGCCATAAGAGCAGTCACGCACCCTTCCCCAGCAGCATGGGCGCTCAGTTCGGGCGACTGGAGCAGCTGGTAGAGAAGTAAATTACCACCGAAGGTGGGGGCTTGACAGTCATGCATGTGAGAGAGACAGACATTCTGTCCCTCTTGCTCACTATTGCAGCATGCTCAGTGTGGAGGGGCAGGGCTTCGAGGTATTTCTGAGGAGGTAGGTGTGCGGCAGGCTCTGTCCCCTCAGGCAGAGCAGAATGTAGCCTGCTTAGTGAATTGTTCCCATTGTTCTTAGTGAATTCCCCCAAGGAGTATAAAACAGGTGTAAAAGTTTTAAGGCTCCTTTACATTGCCAGAGTGCTTGTAAAGGACAGTATGGCTTATAAACGCTTATGGTGCTTCAGTGATTAGAACTGATCTAAATTTTTGGACTAAAATGTTTTCCTATCACAATATGCTCCATGAACTGTTTGCTACTGACCTTTCTGGAGATAGTCAGTAACCAATATAAATTGTGACTTTGATTCTCCAGCCTTCACTTGCTCTTCAGTTGCCTATGATGTAACAATGAGCATACAGCTGCATATATTTGTTGACAAATAACTAGAAATAAAGAGTAAAACCTAGCTACATTACTCTTAGAAAGAGGAGGTTTGGGGATTTCCTCCAATGCTTCCCACTCCCATTCTCCATCCATTGTATTAGAGTTTAAATAAATTACCAAAATAATTGAAACCAGTGTGATTATATTGTGCTATTTTGACAAATGAAATATACAGAATTTTTAAATATTGTGCAAAGAATTTTTAATTTTTTAGTGCAGAATTCCCCCAGGAGTATTTCAAATGCTCTAATTTTTGTTTGTTTTTTAAAACTCATTTAATTCATATGCACTACAACTGTTGGAAGAAAAGCTCCCTGAGTTAAAGAGCAACACTCCTCTATTTCAACTAAGGAAAGCCCCCATTCTAGTTCTCTCCTCCCCCAAGGGGACCACCAGAAAACACAGGGAAGATCTGATGTAAAAACAAGTGAGGTATTGAAAACATTGGCCTCCTTGGGCCTTCTAATCCATCATCAAAATAAAATAATGGCACAAAACCAATAGCCCCTGTCAAGCTGCCTACAGTGACTCAAGAGCGTGAGTATCAGCATCCCGGCGGACTGTTAAGAACCAGGGCACAAACCGTGAAAGTTTTATACTTAGATTTCATCAACCACTTATCAAGTGCAGCTCTCACACCAATGATAACACTTGTAGCCAATCCTATAATAAACTATACACAGATTTATCAATAGGAAAAGGAAACAAGAGAGTTATTTAGAAGGTTAAATGTTAAGTTTCAAAAGACAAGAGAAACTTCTATAACAAGCATGCTCAATACGACATTTAGGGCTAATCCAGGCTAAGCACTGCAGACCTCTTGCTTGTGCCTACAAACCATCTCCCCAGAGTCCAAGCAGCATAGAGATAATCAGCTCCTTCTTGTTAGCAGCTTTTATTCCCCTCCTCCCATGTGCTCTGAGCTGCAAACTCAGCTGATGGGAGGAGTCCACTTGCATGACTCATCTTCAAGGGGGGAATTACAGAACAACAAAGTTTCAGAGTAGCAGCCGTGTTAGTCTGTATTCGCAAAAAGAAAAGGAGTACTAGTGGCACCTTAGAGACTAACCAATTTATTTGAGCATAAGCTTTTGTGAGCTACAGCTCACTTCATCAGATGCATTCAGTGGAAAATACAGTGAGGAGATATATATACACACAGAACATGAAAAAATGGGTGTTATCATACACACTGTAAGGAGAGTGATCACTTAAGATGAGCTATTACCAGCAGGAGAGCGGTGGTGGGGGGAGAAAACCTTTTGTAGTGATAATCAAGGTGGGCCATTTCCAGCAGTTAACAGGAACATCCAAGGAGCAGTGGGGGGTGGGGGAAATAAACATGGGGAAATAGTTTTACTTTGTGTAATGACACATCCACTCCCAGTCTCTATTCAAGCCTAAGTTAATTGTATCCAGTTTGCAAATTAATTCCAATTCAGCAGTCTCTCGTTGGAGTCAGTTTTTGAAGGCTTTTTGTTCTAATATTGCGACCTTTAGGTCTGAAATCGAGTGACCAGAGAGATTGAAGTGTTCTCCGACTGGTTTATGAATGTTATAATTCTTGACATCTGATTTGTGTCCATTTATTCTTTTACATAGAGACTGTCCAGTTTGACCAATGTACATGGCAGAGGTATGTTACCCTCTTTAATATCCCACAATAGTCCATCTGGCGTCAATGGACCTTGCCTGTTGGGCAGGACTTTCTGTTAGAAACCAACATTTCACACTAGTTAATGTCTTCCTCCTGTCTGGTGATTTACACAGTCACAAAAGCTCACAACATAAATGCTCAGATATTACCTTAGTATATGGGGTACGAATGCTATAAGTGAGATTAATGCCGGCAGCCACTCACAAGCATTCAATAAAGTCTAAACCCTAAACACATCCTTATCCTTCTAATACCTGCTTTAAGAATCCTAACACACAGGCAAGCCAGACTGGCTCCAGCTAGGTATTTGTCTGTGTTCGGATGAGACGGGGGCCCTGGCATGAGCTAGCCCCTGATCTACCAGCATCACAGCCCCATTTGCAAGTTATCTTTAAAAACATCATTTGAGGATTCAGCTATCACAGGGGCAGTAAAAGCTGCAGGAGTTCACTCTGGGGCTGTGAACCTGGAGGGCTTCCTGTTGGCTGGCTGGGCAGGGCAGGGCATTGAGAGTAATGTTTGTTGACATTGTCAGTTCAAATTCTCTTTTTGGGAGGGGGCTGGAGGGGGGATTTCCAACATGCCTAAGAGAGTTGGGTGCACAGTTCCCAGTGACAGTCACTGGACGCCTAAGTTCCTTCAGTGCTTTGGAAAATCTCTCCCTTTCTGTGTATTTTTAATAAGGCCAAATTGTCCATGAGCTGGGAGCTGGAGGGGGCATTTCAACACACTCCATAAACCAGACCAGACCTCTTTGGAAAGGGGAATGCCAGGATTCCTTTGCCTGCTTCCTCCCATCCTGCCCAAAGGCATCCTGTCCTGATGATGCCACCCCCACCCACCACACTACCACCGAAGTCTACAAATGCTGTTCTGAACATCAGTTAGAGTGATAGTGAGACAATGCCCCTTTCCTTGCCCGGCACTCCCAGCCTCTGCCATCCTGTGGCGTGCAGGCCCAAATTCCAATCAGGTAGATCAATCTGATCTTCATTATAACAGGTTGATACACAATCTTTGGAGCTTTCTGAAATAAGATGAGTGCCAGCATTCACTGATGTCCCAAAATCACAGCATGGAGCGAGACTGCTCTGTCCTCTGGGGTCTGCAGCAGCAGAAGTGAATGATTTCAAAGAAATCAATAGAGCCTAATAGAGGTAAGTGTAGCTAGGGGGAGTCATGTGACTGCACAGCTACTGTAACTAATGCATGTTCCACAGTCTATACAGAGCTTCAGCAATTCCCCTGGAGCAAGGCTTAAAGAGATTCCAAGTACATTTCATCTCCACTTTACTGAGAATGATTCAGAACTCACCTAATCCCATGTTACAGCCCCTGGCTAATTAGATGATCGCTAGACTTGGCAGAATTCAATTTTTTTCGTATATTTAGACAGACAATATCAATGTTTATTTTTAAGCTTTTTATTATTTTAATCTGTTTACATTTTCACAGCTGCAGGAAATTATGGGGGTGCCAGAAAATGGGGGCCAGACAATAATTATTTAAAGACAGTAGGTGCTGAGACTCAAGAAGTTAAAGCTTTATAGCTGTCAAAGAACAAATTGACACATGTCAAAATATACCAAATAAATATTCTTAAATTAAACTCTAGTAAGTTCTCAAGCAGCATTTTTCTCCCTTGGCCAGTCTGTAAATGTCAGTTATTATTGATGGAAATATTTTTTCATCGGTTTGCATGCGTGCAGTGAAATTGACCTTAACCAACATTTACCGATAATATTGAATCCTTCCAACCCTAATTATAGTCCCATTCATTTGATTGCATCTGGCCTACAACAATGCCCAATTCACAGACAAGTATCCCCACTTGGAAACAGCAGAATGGGAATGTTACTCGCAGCTCCACTGATGGGAGACTGTCCCACGCAGCCAGGGAGAGGGGAAAGAACCACACAGTCTCTTCTGCCTATAAAATCAGGTGTCAGCTAATCTGGGAGCACAAACACTGCCTTCATGATAACCGGCTGGGCATTGTGTGGCATTACGACAGGGCAGAGTAAAGGTGGTGGGGCTGCCCTAATTGCATCTCCAGACCCTAGCTGGTTGGATTTCTTTTATGTTTAGCTTTTCCATTGAGAAAATGGGACCTCACAGCCTGGTTGCTCTGTGTGGGCATTTAAGAACCCACAGTTGTTTCCCTAAAAAGAGAAGCTTGACCCAGTCTCTTGACCCGATTCCCCCTCCCTGCACAAGTGTGATGTGCAGCTGCTGGGCGCTGCCCTACCCTGGAGCCAGCTGCAGTGTCGTGGAGAGGCAGGTCTGCTGAGCACCAACACCTCCCTCTGAAAATCAGCCCCTGTTTGCACACCAGACAGAGGGCAGACACATGAAGGGTTAACCACCAGCCAATCTATGGCTCTCACATACAGAGCTTGTCCCCTCAGCTAGTTCCCTGCCTGTGTGTTGAGGCCCACGGGCATTGCCAGACTGGGTCAAGCTGAGTGCCCCCCTAGCTGGTATCCCAGTGCGGAACAGCAGCAGGTGCACCGGCAGCGTCTGCTCAGATGAACACAATGCAGTTCCTCCACGCTGCCCTCCGCTGTAAGAACCTTCCTAATCAGGGACCCCGGCTCTCCTTTCCTCAGGGGGCAGGGCTTCCGACGCACACCCAGCAGGTGCCTGCGAGGGATCTGGAACCCCAGAAGCCCCCGACTCAGTCTGGGACCCTCAGATGTCGAGGGCAGGCAGAATGCACAGCAGCCAGCTGATCCCACCTCCCCTCTGCACTTAAATGCAGCCCAGGCAAGCACACTGCACAGAGACGGCCTGTGAGCTCAGGCAACCAGCCGCCCTGCTATTGTTTCCATTCAGGGAGCTGCTGCTTCCCTGCCAATGTTTGCAAAGAGAAACACTGGTTTAATCTCGCAGTGCTGGGGAAGGAGGATGCAGATGGCATGACGGGGACATTTGCAACCAGATAAAGTGCCCGACAGGAGTATTGCCAGCCGCGTTCTAATTGGCTGTTTACACAGAGCTTTCGAAAAACATGTTATTGCAGTTGCTCAGGGTGGGCCGATGTGGGACACCCCCTCGTGTGAGGCTGTGACATGCAGAGCAGGGCTGGCCACGAAGCTGGGGAGCCACCAGGGGTCAGACCATTCCTGCTGGGCTCAGGGGACCCCAGGATGGACACAGGCACCATTCGGATAAGCAGCCAAAATCTCAGTCCTTCAAGAGCCCTGCCCACAGCCTGGGGCAGTGAGGCTGGTTAACCCAGCATGGGCATCAAAGTCTCACTCCCAATACACTAAGCAGTGGGAGCAGGAATCAGGTTGTGGTATCCAATGGCACTGGGATGGGAGGGTGTGCTGGAGACCTGCACTGAGCTAGGGCAATGGGCCATGGGCCCTGCTGCAGACTCAGACACCCATCTCTGCCTTGGTAATGGTCAGGGGCCGGGGGGCCCCATCCCACTATTGTCCCCACCTGTCTTACAAACAGTGAGCTGCCTGGGGCAGAGCACAGCTCTTTCCCTGTGTTACTCAGCCTCCAGCACTGTGGGCTCCTGGTGCATGACTGGGGCTACACAAACAACAAACAGTGACAACAAAACAACTACAGCACGAGGCGGGCAAGTCTTTTTGAAATGAAATCTTTAGAGACCATCTGCATTGGAACCATTCTCCTCTCCCTGCTGGCACCCTGTCCCCACAGCCCCTGCCCCAGGCCATGCTGAGAAGGCTGTTTACAGAGCTCCCCCCATACAAAGGGACGAGGACACTCCTTGGAGATGCTGCTGCAAAGGGGGAGCAAGCAGAGAGAGTCTGTCTCACTTCCCATCGCCCCACTCACACCCACCACAGATGCATTACTCCTACTCCAGATAAAGCTGGGCTCTGTGGATGGGCTTGGATCAGCCAGATCAACGTGGGCCTGAGCCAGGCAGAGAGGAAAGGTCACTAGCCCAGATCACCCCACTTCTCTGCTCCAGATGTGCATAGCTCACTGCGGTTCACGGAGGTGGGCAGAGAGCCTGCGGGCAGTGGGAAATATGAAGCCTGGGGGGCAACGCACCCTGCACTATCTGTTCCCTCTGGCACAGGCCCAGAGCGATGATAGCTCTCTGTGGCTGGCTGGAGCCACAGCTCCAGTAACGAAGAACAGGGATTACAGCCAGAGTGGTAGCCGTGTTAGTCTGTATCAGCAAAAACAACGAGGAGTCCTTGTGGCACCTTAGAGACTAACAAATTTATTTGGGCATAAGCTTTCCGTGGGCTAAAACCCACTTCATCAGATGCATGGAGTGGAACATACAGTAGGGAGGTATAAATACACAGCATATGAAAAGATGAGAGTTGCCTTACCAAGTTTGGGGGTGGGGGTCAGTGCTAACGAGCCAATTTAGTTAAGGTGGAAGTGGGCTATTCTCAACAGTTGGGGTGGAGATTACTTTTCAACTGTTTGAAATGGACCACCTTGTTTACATTGGCCTCATTAGCACTACAGGAGAGTATGTAAATCCCCTGGGCTTGGGGAGAAGACAGAACTCGTCAATCTCTGCTCCTCACCAGCGTCAGTATAACGGAATGCCACTCTCATCAGGGCATTAGATTAAGAACACTTCATCTTGTGAAGCATATGAGATACTCTAGGGGCCAGATCCTCAGCTGGGGTAAGATGGCATACGTCCAGGGAGACGATGAAGCTAGGCTGATTTACACCAGCTGTGGGGCTAGCTCTCGATACCTTAAGCTGCCAATTAAGTAGCAGTCAACCGAAATCTGTGTTTGGTAGCAAAACTTATCCAACAGATTTCTTGCCTCGGAGAGAAAAGGGTAGTGATTAATTGTATGAGTGTATGTATTCATCTGTGGTTTAAAAACCGGACCTGAACTAGGCTCTAGGAGAGTTAACTCAATATATGGGAAATACGATTATAATTCAAGTTAACTGCCAAACATGCCTCTTTCTGGTGCCATATGGGCCAAACTCTGACCTGTGTGGCTGGTGTAAATCCAAGGGAGCTCCTTTGGAGCTCATGGGGTCCTTGAGATGTACATCAGCAGCCACGACACAAGCTGATCCTGTTTGTATAAGGCCTTAATGCGGCAGCTGAATGCACCACGCAAGGCCTTCTGCCTACCGGGGCTCTGTATGGGCTCAGGAATCCACCGATGCAGAGCCGATGGCAGGATCGGGCCTGGCTAGTGACCGGTGCCATTCCCTGATGCGCGCCAGCAGGCCCTCCCGTGCAACGCCTAGTGCAGGACTCAGGCAGTGGCGGTCCAGTGAATGCCTGGTCCAGCAGGGACATCCTGCGTTGTGCAGCAGGAATGTTTGGTTTTTAATGTGTTCACTGAAGTGATTTTAACATTAACACACTTTATTTTAAAAAAAGACAATGACAATGCTCTGAAAAGTCTGCTCGTCCTTCTACACACATTCCAGCACAGAACCGAGCATTACCAGGGACACTGCAGTCTGCACTCCCATGCTCCAGTCGGACTGGGACCCCTTTGTGCCAGGCATGGTACAAACAACTAGGAAGATGCACTCTGTGTCCTAAGAGCTTACAGCCCAAACGCTTACCTCCCTAACAACCTGTATCTGACAGTCAATGGCAGTTCGCTATTTGCCTGTAAATAATCATTATAGTCAGGAGACTTTTAAATCTATGTAGAGTGATCTATTTGTGAATAATTAGAGCAGTGACTAATCGTAGCTTTTCTGTTACACTGCAGTATTCACTGAAGTTTGAAATCTCCACTCTGTTAAAAACAAATAAAGCAACTGATACGCAGCTAAAAGTATTTCAATATCCAGAACACACTTGATGATATTACTTTAAAACTCCTACATTACTGAAGAAAATCAATATTTATTCATAAACCATCTAAAGAATATCAGGCCCCTGGAGAGCAACAGTCTACAGAAAAATGCTGTTCTCGGAGTGAGAGCACAGAGTGATGGGAATCCCTCTCTACTTACAAAGCCATTAAAGAAATTAAAGTTTTCATTATAGATGACATGCAGAAAATAAATAATGAGACAAGAGCTTCCACCAGCAGCTGCCTCAATCACACAAAACCACCGCAGCGGCTGTTAGGTCTCGGGTCTCTGCGCCTCTGGGTGCCATGGTGATGGGTATGCTGTAAACAAGCGTAACAACAACCACCTCCACCACCATTCTGGATATACCGCAAAGCATAATTACTGCTAATGGCTGGCCTGCTGCCTCCTGGAATGAGATTCCATACCAATGCTGTGCACCACGGGAGACTTCCTTCTCTAACACGGCAGGCCTCTCCCACACAGCTATGGTCAGAGCTATAATCACAGAGCATTCCAAACAGGGACAACCTCCCAGACCCCTTTAGCCATCTTAGATAAGCATAGAGGGTACTCCTAGGGAATTCTGCATCACTGTGCATGCACAGAATTCATGTCCCCCACAGACTTCTTTGCTTCCCTGCAGAAAAATGACTTCTGACAGGGAAGCAAATGGAAGCCATAAGAGTGATCACATGCCCCTCCCCAGCAGTGTAGGCTGGTCAGTCGGGCGCCTGGAGCAGCCGGTAGAGCGGTAAATGACCAGCAGGGGTTGGGGGCTGAGCAGTCATGGTGTGTGAGAGAGAGAGAAACTCTGTCCCTCTCACTCACTACTGCAGCACACTCAGCAGGGCTTTGGGGTATTTCTGAGGAGGCAGGCTCTGTCCCCTCAGACAGAGCAGAATGTACATAAGAACGGCCATACTGGGGCAGACCAAAGATCCATCTAGCCCAGTATCCTGTCTTCTGACAGTGGCCAATGCCAGGTGCTCCAGAGGGAATGATCAGAACAAGGAATCATCAAGTGATCCATCCCCTGTCGCCCATTCCCAGCTTCTGGAAAGCAGAGGCTAAGGACACCATCCCTGCCCATCCTGGCTAACAGCCATTGATGGACACTATCCTCCATTAACTTATCTAGTTCTAGCCTGCCTGCTTAGTGAATTGTTCCCATTGCTCTTAGTGAATTCCCCCAGGAGTATATAACAGGTGTAAAAGTTTTAAGGCTCCTTTACATGGCCAGAGTGCTGTAATAAAGGACAGTATGGCCTTACAAATGCTTATGGTGCTTTAGTGATTAGAATTGATCTAAATTTTTGGACTGAAAAATATTCCTATCACAATGTGCTCCATGAACTGTTCGCTACTGACCTTTCTGGAGATGCTCAGTAGCCAATATAAATTGTGACTTTGATTCTCCAGCCTTCACTTGCTCTTCAGTTGCCTATGATGTAACACTGAGCATACAGCTGCATATATTTGTTGACTAATAACTAGAAATAAAGGAGTACTTGTGGCACTTTGATAGTCTCTAAGGTGCCACAAGTACTCCTGGTTTTTTTTTTTTTTTCAGATACAGACTAACACGGTTGCTACTCTGAAACCTAGAAATAAAGGGTCAAACCTAGCAACATTACTATTAGACAGAGGGGTTTTGGGGATTTCCTCCAATGCTCCCCACTCCCATTCTCCATCCATTGTATTCTAGTTTAAATAAATTACCAAAATAATTGAAACAAGGATGATTATATTGCATTATTTTGACAAATAAAATATGCAGAATTTTAAACATTGTGCACTGAATTTTTAGGCGCAAAATTCCCCCCAGGAGTAAGAGGGGCACAAGCCTCTTTACTCAGCTTTGCAGATCACCTCCCATTTGAAATTCACCTCCTAATGGAGCTCTTGCAGGCCTCAGGCAGAAGCACCTTGTGCTGAATTGACCATTCGCTGGCAAAGAGGAGGAAGAGGAAGGGGGGTGCTGTGCCAGTGACGGACGGGGAATCCAGTGGTGCTATCCCCACAGGGACACTGAGAAGAGAGCAATGGCAGAGTCCAAGGGAACCAGTCTTCCCCGCTTGCATTCTTGCATGCGGCTGCGCTTTGGAGGGTGGGAGGGTGGGAGGCAATCACTGCAGGATGCACTCATCTTGGGCCAGGTTTGCCAGCAGGCCCTAGCAGCTCTCAGGGCCGGATTAACCTTTTGTGGGCCCAGCGCCAAACATATTTGTGGGCCCCTATGGAGGCAATGGAGCATGGAGCGGGGAGGTCAGTCCCCAGAGCGAGGGGCCAGCCAGAGGCAATGGGGCATGGCCTGGCAGGGGTGGCCCTGCTCCGCCCAATTTGAGGGCACTATTTACAAACCGGTAGTTGCCAGGCAGACAGTGGCCTGCCCGGCCCTGTGCTGCCAGCATGCCCCTTCCCCTCAGGGCCAGGCCCATGCCACACCACACAGCCACTCCTCCCCCGACTCCCTAAGTCCAGAGCCCCCCCGGACTCACTATGCCCAGTGCCCCACCAGACCCACTCACAAATGTACAGTGCCCTGCACAACACTACCCCTGCCCACAGCCCCACAACTGCCCAGCCCCCCCCCACAGAACCCCCAATCCCTAGTGCCCCAACACACACAGCTCTTCCCCGCCCCTTCACAGCCCAGCACCGCCCCCAGACTCCCCACAGACCCACTATCCCAAGCCCTGCCTCCCTGACACACTCACCGGCCTTGCTGGGAGGTGACTGTCTGCTGGGCTGAGCCGGCAGCACAGCCAGGGTTGGTCCCAGGGCGGGGAATAGCTCCGGCCCCTCAGGAGTGGCGCAATCAGCCAGGCCAGGTCCTGCCCCGGCCAGGCTCCCTCAACACGCACTTGCCTGGAGGGGCCCAGCCAAGCCCTCTGCAATGTCTTTCCCTCCCCACCCACCCCCAACTGGCTGAGACTGTCCAGGCTTCTGCACCAGTCCCAGGCAGTTCAGCTCCAGGGAGACAGGCGGGGCCCACAGGTGGTGGGAAGCAGAGAGTGCCCAGAGCTGGAAGTGCACTGGGGTCTGGCCAGGGGGTGGAGAGGAGCCCTCGGCCAGCGAGCAGGCAGGCCGAGAGGAGCAAGTGGTGGGCAGGGGAAGCCACCGGGGTCTCGGGGCGCACTGCAAGTGGAGCAGGCCGGGGCCCCCTCTGAGCATGGGCCAGGCTCCATGGAGCCACTGGAGCCATTGTAAACCCGTCACTGGCAGCTCTGCATGGCTGAGACAGCCCAGTGAGGCCAAGGGTGCCCGTGAATCTGACTGTGTAACCCCAATGTCAGTTCAGAAGTCTCGCTCCCAGTGAGGCTCTGGCACACTCCTGTCACAAGCCATGGCTGTCTCCTTGCTGTCCTGGCCTCCCTCCCTCGGCTCTAGTCTGGAGCCAGCCACACTCAGCGGGAAAGCACTGTTTACAAAAGGAAGCAGGCTCTGTTCCCACAGTCTGCAGGGAGGCTGAGCTTTGTGCCCAGGCAAAAAGGGAAGTTACGCAGCTGTCGCCCAGACGCAACAGCACATCCATCAGAACGACCAGGACAGCCCTTCTGAGGGGCACACACTGCTGGCTCGGGGAAGCACGGACACCTGGGACTTTCTTTTTTTGAGGCTGTCAACTTGAGTTCCAGAATCTCAGCTTTCATTTAAAACAGACTGAGTCTCTAGCCCACACAACTCTGAAGATAACCTGGAAAATGTGACCCAGTATAGCCAATGAATGGAGTGATGCCTGCCTGACTCTGTGGTCAGGTTGAAACAATAGCTCACAGAGGTAAGCACTGCCCTTACCTGTACCGGGGGGCAGGTACTCTGAAGCCCAAAAATGATAACTAAAATACCATTGGCACTAACCACAGAACTGTAGGGCTGCAAGGGACCTTGAGAAGTTCTCTAGTCTAGTCCATTTCTCACCATGCCCCCCCGTTGGGGCAGGGCCAAGTAAACCCAGAGCATCCCGCACAGCTGTTTGTCTGAAACCCCCTCAGTAACAGGGATTCCACAACCTCCCTTGGGAACCAGTTCCACTGCTTAACTACCCTGAGAGTTAGAACTTTCTCCTTAATATTTAACCTAAATCTCCCTTGCTGCAGATTAAGCCCATTACTTCTTGTCCTGCCTTTGTGGACACTGTGATCATTATAACAGCCATTAGAGTATTTGAAGACTATTATCAGGTCCCCCCTCAGTGTTCATTTCTCAAGACTAAACAGTGCCCAGTTTTTTAACCTTTGATCACAGGTCAGGTTTTCTAAATCTTTTGTCATTTTTGTTGCTCTCCTCTGGACTCTCTCCAATTTGTCCACATCTTTCCTAAAGTGTTGTGCCCACAACTGCACTCAGTACTCCAGCTAGGCCCCACCAGTGCTGAGTCGAGCAAGACAGTTACCTCCCATGTTTTACATATGACACTTCTGTTAATACACCCTGGAACTACACTGCATTATAAGCTCATAATCACTTTGTGATCCACTATAACCCCCAGATCCTTCCCAGCATTATGACCCCTAGGCAGTTAGTCCCCATTTTGTAGCTAAGCTTTGGTTTTTCCTTCCTAACTGGAGAAAGTCTTCATTGAATTTCACCTTGTTCATTTCAGACCAATTATTCAATTCATCAAGGCTGTTCTGATTCTAATTCTGTCCTCCAAAGGGCAGCAACCCTCCCAGCTTGGCATCTGGGAGGGATAGGGCAATGCTTGTAATATCTTTGGGGTCCACTGCTTTAAACGAATGGAGTGTCTACTCCATGGGGCAGGGCTGCACTGCTCCTCCAGGAACTACGAACAGTGGGTGGAGATTAAGGCAAATCAGCTAGGTTGGAACCCACCAGACAAGTAACACCACCTGGGGCGGCTCATGCATACTGCTTCAAACTGGCTTTCCAGAGACCAACAGACAAAGAAAGGACTACTGGATAAATAGCCAGAGTTCAAACTGACTCAGGCTCTTCATTCTGATCCAGTAAACAGCCAGGGCCTCCTGTCCAAAGGGTGCCCCAATTCTCATGGAAGGGTTGGAAAGACTGAACCCTACCAGGGGCTCATGAGACTGAGGGCTGACCTATAGTAAGCTTTTAGCCTGCATATAGCAACCTTTATTGTCTTAATATGTTTTCTTTGTGGTGCTTTTACCTTAAGAATAAAGGTGCTTGCTCAGAAGGAGCTGTGTGGACACTTGTGACTGCTGGCAATATATTGGTCATAGTTCTCAGAGAGAAAGCAAAGGCTAGGCAGACTGGCTTGCTGGGGATATCACAGTGTAATTCATGGAGATGTGCAGCCTTAAAACCCTGGTCTGGAAGGAGAGAGACGTGGGTGACAGCTGGGAGCCGTAAACCTTTAAATGGGTGCCCTTGAGAGATCACAGAAGGGCAATACAGGTGCAGTTACCCCAAAACTGTGACAGTGTCATCCGCAAATTTTATACACATACTCTCTACTCCATTGTCCAAGTCATTAATGAAAATATTGAACAGTACTGGACCCAGGACTGACCCCTCCTGGACCCCACTAGATACATCTTCCTGTTTGACCACGAGTTATTTATCACTACTCTTTGAATGAGGTCTTTCAATCAGTTGTGCACCCACCTTGTAGTAATTTCATCTAGACTGCATTTCCCTAGTTTGCTTAGGAGACTGTCATGTGGGACTGTGTCAAAAACCTTCCTAAAATCAAAATATATCACGTCTACTGCTTCCCCCAATCCACTAGGCCAGTATCCCTGTCAATGGAGGTAATCAGGTTGGTTTGGCATGATTTTTCCTTAAAAAATCCATCTTGTCTATTCCTCATAATCCTGTTGTCCTCTAGGTGCCTACAAACCGATTAAGAATTTGTTCCAGTACCCAGCCAAGTATCAAAGCTGGGCTGATATTTCATTGCTGATCAGTGCACAAAAGAAGGCGGAGGAACTTGATTGTGATGATCCCATAACCTATTGTGAGTCACGGCCTCCTTCTACCACCTCAAGTGGGCACAGCTGGTTTTGTGGGGAAAGCTGGAGTGAGCCCACCCACCACAATTTGACCACTAGAACTCTCATGCGCCTTCCTTCTGGCTAACAGCTGCACTTTGCATTTCGATAGCAGTGTACATCTATGGATCTCCAAGTACTCAACAGACAATGAATTCAGTCCCAGAACCCCCATCCACTGCAGATGGCCCCACCAATGTACAGTGAGTTTAAGTGGCTCGCTCAAGGTCACCAAGTAAGTCAGTAGCAGAGGTAAGACTGGAACCCAGCGGTCCTCTCTCCCAGGCCTCTACTTTACCCACCAACCCTCCTTCATCCCTTAGTCTAGCACTGGCAACAGCTGCATTATTCTCTTTAGCTCCCAGGACAGTAACCTCTTGGTCATGGCAGTGAGACAGCATGTCGACTGGGAGAAGATGACGGCGTCAAGATTCACAAGCTCTATTCCTGTCTCTGCCTTTGACTCACAGGTATGATTAGGGTCCTACCAAATTCACGGCTGTGAAAAACGCGTCACGGACAGTGGAATCTGGTCTCCCCCATGAAATCTGGTCTTTTGTGTGCTTTTACCCTATACTAAGCTATAGGCTGGGTAAAAGTATACAAAAGTACACAGTTTCAGAGTAACAGCCGTGTTAGTCTGTATTCGCAAAAAGAAAAGGAGTACTTGTGGCACCTTAGAGACTAACCAATTTATTTGAGCATGAGCTTTCGTGAGCTACAGCTCACTTCATCGGATGCATACCGTGGAAACTGCAGCAGACTTTATATACACACAGAGATCATGAAACAATACCTCCTCCCACCCCACTGTCCTGCTGGTAATAGCTTATCTAAAGTGATCATCAAGTTGGGCCATTTCCAGCACAAATCCAGGTTTTCTCACCCTCCACCCCCCCACACACAAATTCACTCTCCTGCTGGTAATAGCCCATCCAAAGTGACAACTCTCTACACATTGTGCATGATAATCAAGTTGGGCCATTTCCTGCACAAACCCAGGTTCTCTCACCCCCTTACCCCCCTCCAAAAAACACACACACACAAACTCACTCTCCTGCTGGTAATAGCTCATCCAAAGTGACCACTCTCCCTACAATGTGCATGATAATCAAGGTGGGCCATTTCCAGCACAAATTCAGGTTTTCTCATCCCCCCACCCCCATACACACACAAACTCACTCTCCTGCTGGTAATAGCTCATCCAAAGTGACCACTCTCCCTACAATGTGCATGGTAATCAAGGTGGGCCATGTCCAGCACAAATCCAGGCTTTCTCACCCCCCGCTTTTTTTCCAGGGACACACACACACACACAAACTCACTCTCCTGCTGGCAATAGCTCATCCAAACTGACCACTCTCCAAGTTTAAATCCAAGTTAAACCAGAACATCTGGGGGGGGGTAGGAAAAAACAAGGGGAAATAGGTTACCTTGCATAATGACTTAGCCACTCCCAGTCTCTATTTAAGCCTAAATTAATAGTATCCAATTTGCAAATGAATTCCAATTCAGCAGTTTCTCGCTGGAGTCTGGATTTGAAGTTTTTTTGTTTTAAGATAGCGACCTTCATGTCTGTGATTGCGTGACCAGAGAGATTGAAGTGTTCTCTGACTGGTTTATGAATGTTATAATTCTTGACATCTGATTTGTGTCCATTTATTCTTTTACGTAGAGACTGTCCAGTTTGGCCAATGTACATGGCAGAGGGGCATTGCTGGCACATGATGGCATAGATCACATTGGTGGATGTGCAGGTGAACAAGCCTCTGATAGTGTGGCTGATGTTATTAGGCCCTGTGATGGTGTCCCCTGAATAGATATGTGGGCACAGTTGGCAACGGGCTTTGTTGCAAGGATAGGTTCCTGGGTTAGTGGTTCTGTTGTGTGGTATGTGGTTGTTGGTGAGTATTAGCTTCAGGTTGCGGGGCTGTCTGTAGGCAAGGACTGGCCTGTCTCCCAAAGTACACAGTGTTTCTCAAACTGCGGGTCCTGACCCGAAGACTGCAAGGCGATTATAAGGGGGGTCACAGCATTGCCACCCTTACTTCTGTGCTGTGGCTTGTGGCGGTCCTGCCTTCAGAGTTGGGTGCTCAGCCAGCTGCTCTCCAACTGCCGAGCTCTGAAAGCAGTGAAACGCAATACTGAGGCTCCCCTCCCTACAAGAGCCTTGCAACCCCTTCATGGGTCAGGACCCCCAGCTTGAGCGATGCTGACTTAAGGGCTTTACAGGTTTATATTTTGCTGGTTTTAAATACAAATTCATGCTTTGTTACACCACGAAATTTAAGATTTAAATATCTAAAACCATGAAATTCAAGATTTTTTAAATGCTATGACTGTGAAATTTATGAAAATGGACTATGAATTTGGTAGTCCCTAGGTATGATGTTGGGCGAGTCATTTCCCCTCTTGCGCCTCAGTTGCCCCCCTCGACAGTTGGAATGACACGTCTCTGTTATGCTCTTTTATGCTCTGTTATGTTGAGCTTTATGGAAGGAATATGCTTCATCATTACCTATCTCCCCTCACCTGCTCTCCCTGAGCCCCCTGCCTGTTCTTGTGTATTCACAATCACATTGTCTTATTTTTTAAATCCTTTCCTCTCTCCCCCCTCCCCGCCCCCCAGTGCTGCATGAAGGGCTCCCCTAAAGCAGCACAGCAGGCGTCGTTGCCTGACTGGACAGGGAGTGACCCTGGCTATATATACAGCGGGTGGAAAACACACAAAGGAAGCAGAGTGAAAAAAAACAGAGAAAGAACATTTCCCCTTCCCTCTGCCAGCTCCACCCTTCACTGAGACAGGGCAGGCCCAGCATTTTCAGGCAAGAGTGCAATTTGTACAGGTCCCTTAGACACCCTCAACCAGTTCTCGCACCACGTTGGGCAGGGAGTCTACCCTTGTTCTGCACCCGCCTGAACCAGGCACAAAGACTCTGTGCTCTTTCTAGCAGTAGTGAGTGACTGGGTAGAGAGAGAGGGTGGCACTGGTGGAAGGGAAAGATTAATGAGATGCTGGCTGGGATGGCAGTGATCCCCCAAGTCTGAGAAAGGCCATAGCTTTTCAGCAGAGATGAGATGCACTGTTAGGGAGATGTCATCTTTGTGCATAGAGCCTTTCACTGATCAAAGCATGGGCAACCCCTGCTGGCTGATGAGCCACAGTACATGGCTGAAAGTATCCCTTGGATTTCGGACTAAGGTGAACAGTGGAAATCAGAAGGCTAGACATAACTTAGAGAAGTGGAGACAAGGAGAAGAAGGGCTTCCTAAATCCTCAAAAAGAAAAGGAGTACTTGTGGCACCTTAGAGACTAACCAATTTATTTGAGCATGAGTTTTCGTGAGCTACAGCTCACTTCATCGGATGCATACCGTGCATCAAATAAATTGGTTAGTCTCTAAGGTGCCACAAGTACTCCTTTTCTTTTTGCGAATACAGACTAACACGGCTGTTACTCTGATTCCTAAATCCTGTATCACTGGCCTAAATCCAGAGCTACAGTCCTCAGCAGCAGGGCTGAAGAAATTAATGCCAGGGAAGAGCAAGAAGTGAATGTTTCTGGCTTTTGATCCAACCATCACGTTAGCCAGGGTATCAGTTGTGGCTACCAGGGAGCAGAACTGTGGGACAGATTCACAGTGACATTCAAACCCGGCAAAAGGACAGAGCTTAGCATTTCACTACCACTTGGCAAGAACAAGCCAACTCTGCACAAAAAACTCCTGCAAAATGTTTCTGTTTATCGGATCTAAACCTCCAAAAATGGTATGTTGGAATCCAAAATGGAGCTTAGGCTAGGGCTCCACTAGAGAGTTTACAGTGGCACAGCTGCACCAATCAGAGGCGCCGGAACGGGGAGGGACAGGGGGCTATGCCCTCCCACTTTTCACCAGCTGTAAGGGCAAGCAATGGGGGAGAGGGGGGAGAGAGGAATGAGTGGAGGACGGGGCCTCGAGGAGAAGGGGTATAGGGGCATGGCCACAGTTCAGGCACCGGTGACCCCCCCACTTTTAGGGAGCTTCTTCCAGTCCTGGCATGGATGCCAGTATGCCACTGTAAACGCTGTGTAGCTACTCTAAGCCAACAGGAGAGAGCTCTCCCCACGACTTCATTCCTCCAGCCCGCTGCTAGCAGCGGTAGCTAAGTTGGCTGGAGAAGCTCTCCCGACGACATATGCACCGGTGTGCACAGTGCTAAGTCGGCATAAATTCTGTCGTTTGTGGGGTGGCTAATTCACACCTTGGAGAGACATAATTTATGTCCACTTAAGCTGTAGTGCAGCCATAGCCTTGGACAAGGGTTGCACTTTCCCACTGACATGCTCTGTGCGTCAAGGGGAAACTGACAATTGGGCAAAATGCTACATTTTAGGGTCACAAAATTATTATTATTGATTTGTATTACGGTAGTGTGAAAAGGTTTCAAACGAGGGTGGGGCCCTGTTGTGCTTGGTGCTGTATGTAGCATAGGGAGAGATTTCAGAGTCGGGAGATTTCAGCATGGGGAGAGAGTGTTCCTGCCCCACAGATCTTATAATTGAAATAGTCAAGACAAACAAAGAGTAGGAGGGCAAAGAGAGAGGGAAAGTAACTGTGCCATGGTCAAACAGCAAGTTCTAGATCCAAACTCCTGCCCTGAAATCAGGAACAACATGGAGTTACTTGCAAAAAATCAAAACAAAAAGCAGGCAGAAGATCTAGTGATTGGGTAGGCTCATTTCACAAAGAACAAGTTCTGCAGCTTTCTCAGCTCATTTCTGACAAAGGAAACTTGGCTAAAATACAAGTGATTATAGTCTCTAAGGTGCCACAAGTCCTCCTTTTCTTTTTGCGAATACAGACTAACACGGCTGTTACTCTGAAACATATAAACATGTAGATGACATTCAGTCATTTCCAATCCCTAGGCTCTTTTAGATCGGTTTATCTAAAGCAGTCTTTTACAGTGTAATTCCAGTTATGCAAATGCTCTTTATCTGAAAATCTTAGTTATCTGAATCCACTGTGTGCCCTCCCTGAAACCTTGTTAGTTAATTACCAGCTAATTACTTCTCAATTAGCCTCTTAGCATCTCATAGTGCTCATCAATGACTTTGTGTTTGTGTAGCTGTTCTGAGCAGTTACCTGCAGTCCCTGAGACCTAATCCCATTTCAGCAGTAAAAGAAACTTGATGGGATTATATGCAGCTCAAAATAGCCCTTCCATCTATCCCAATGCCCAGTTACCCAAGGCCATTGGATAAATAGGAATTTACTATGTGTTGGGTTTGGTTGTTCCTATTTGATTGTTTAAAAATCTGAGATTTTGAAGGCAAGAACAGAAAACCACCCATAAAGTCAAATCAAAACCAACTGGCAAAGAAATCCATGAGTGGGCTAAAGAACCCATAGGCGCCAATCAGAAGTCAGAGCAGTGGGGAAAGATCTGCCCCCAGACGGACTGGCGGGGAGGAAAGGGTACAGGCATCAACGCTTCACTGCCTCCTGAGTCACAGATTCCACTTAACAGCTTCTTACTCATATACGCTGGCTTACGTTTCCTTTCCCGACTGGCAAACTAATTCAAAAGAGAAGTGAGATCGATCCATTGTCTGCGCTTTATCCCCACTACAAAGAATTGGTTAGTGTGCAGTACATTTTAGGCTCTGTGGAGTTTAACTCCCAAAGCTCTACACTCACCTCTGCAAGGTAGAGGATGCAGAATTTCAGATCTTCAGAAGAACCTGTAAGGAAAAAACAAGGCCAAAATCAGGCTTTGGCTGCATTTGGGCCTCCACAAGCAAAGATCTCTGGCACTGGCAGATGAATTAGCTGTGGGGTTGCATTTAATGAGCAAAGGTTGAAGTTTTGCCGAGGCAGGTTGTCAGCTGGGAGCGATGTCTGCTGCGGCTGGCTTCCACGGGGGTGGATCAGGGTTAATGCAGCAGGCAAACTGGAGCTGGTCTGGAAAGCGGAGGTGCTTACCATTTACTCACTGCACAATTAGGGCTTTTTCTCCAGGCTCATTTCCCTGAAAAAGGTCTCTCTCTCTGCCACATCTGTAGCCTGGTGGGGTTGGTCAATGCACTGTGCAGGCAAGGGCCAACATGATGCAGAAGCAAACCAAAGGGCTGCTTAGGGCCCTGTTCCATTGGGAGCTGTGCAGCACATGGGTTGGGTCAGTCCCCCTTGGCAGCACTGAGATCAGAGGGGACTGTCACTCAGAAATGGCTGCCCTCCTGGCAGGTTGCAGACCTCGGTCTCTGGGAATTAGAAGGCTGGAGCTAGTACAGGCAATTGTCATTACACACAGACACACCCACTTACCCCTGGCCTCCATGCTGATCACTGAAAATCTCTCCATCCTAGGGCTTTGGGGAAAGGAATCTCCTAAATTCACATTGGGACACAGGAATTGCCTAACTGCATCAGAAACCCCAGGTCCATCTAGCCCAGTGTCCTGTCTCTGGCAGTGGCCAGCACCAGCTACTTCAGAGGAGGTGTGGGAAACATGTGTAGGGACGCAGCTGTGGGATAACCTGTCCCCAGGGACAGTTTCTCCTTCTGTCTAACCCCCAAGAGTCCTGACAAACTCTTGGCTATTACTACTGTAGCTCTGGATACTCTTGTTACCGGTATAAATGCCCAGACTCATTTTGAAGCCTTCTAAGCTCTTTTTCTCAATATTTTCATGTGGCAGGGAGTTCCACAGTCTAATTACACAATGTGTAAAAAAACATTTCCTTTTATGGGTTCTGAATTTGCTGCCTTTCCATTTTGTTGAACGCCCCCTTGTTCCCGTGTGATAATACAGGCTGAACGGAGGCTCCTGAAATACCTTCTCTGTTCATGCATTAGTCTGTATTCTGTTATCGTATTCGTCTCCTCTGTAAGGTACAGCCCCAATCTTCCCAATCTCTTGTCGACTGGGAGTTTCTCTCTGTCCCTGGTCATTCCCATCGCCTGACTCTGAGCCCCCTGGATTTCTGCTAAGTCCTTTGTGAGATGGAAAGATCCTCTGTAGCAAGGCTGCCTTCCACATCCCTCCCATCTGCACAGCACATGCAGGACAGGGACACATGTCTGAGCCAAAGGGGGATGGGGCGAAAGACAAACAGAGCAGAGAAGACAAGCTACACTGCAGGAACAAAATGCCAAAGGAGGCAGAGTGCTTGTGCCTCTCAGCAATCACAGCCCTGCCATGCTGCTCCATTTCCTACTCTCCAGTGCAGGGAAAAGGGATGCAACCCCAAAGACTGTCACCTTGACAAGGGCCCCATGAGCCAGCTCCAAGCGTGGAACAGCCCCAGGGACTTGACTCCTCCTTGCCCTGCCCCCATCCCCGGCAGGCAGAGAGGCCTCTGACATGAGGGGGCGGAAGGAGCCGCTACTCAGGAAGCGGCGGCTTAACACTTCCTCTGCATTCTCTGGTTACATCTACACAGGGATAAAAACCCACGGCTGGCCCAGGACAACCGACTCGGGCTCCGGGCTGAAAAATCGCTGGGTAGGGGTTCAGGCTTGGGCTGCAGCCCGAGCTCTAGGACCCTGCGAGGGGGGAGGTCCCAGAGTGCAGGCTCCAGCCTGAGCATCTGCACTGCAATTTTTAGCCCTACAGCCCGAGCCCGGCAAGCCCGAGTCAGCCAACCTGGGCCAGCTGTCACTGTACTGCAGGGTCTTTTATCCCACAAAGACATTGCCAGCACAGGCCCTCCAGGAGACCTGTCTCCATGGAGCTGGCTCCCTGCATGGCCCTTGGAAAGGGAGACGGTCCCAGAAGGTGACAGGACAGAATGAGTCATTCCAAAGCGACAGTCCCTACTTTGTGAAGCCTGGAGCTTCCTGATCTCCTAACCCCGTTCAGCACAGCGTGGCTGAGGAAGGCTGCTAGGCCTCTGCTCCAGACAGTTCCCGCAGCGCCAGGGACCGGCTAAGCTAACAGACTGGCTGGTGTTTTCCACTAACAAACTTTGCTGAGAGCGATGCCCCCCTGTCCTCCATATGAGATCCGCTGGAGGGAAGGAGAACCTCCGATTGTGCCAATCCCTGGGAAAGCCAGCCCAGGACAGGCACCTGAGCCCAGGCTCACTCAAGGAGATTTAGTCAACACACAGCAGGGCCACTTGGACTTTACAGCAGGACATTCAACCTAGTGGAGGATGTTCCCCTGGGGCGCCATGCCCCCTGCCCCCAGTGCAAGGCGCCTTTTAAAATGTTGTCTCCTGTGTGGAGCAGGCTGGTGCTGCAATTCATGCTCAGGTGTGATTCTTGCTAATGGCAAAGTCAGTACAAGCTCTGCTTTGTTCCCACAGCATGTGCAGTGCTAATGACGGAACCAGGTGGCCTCACATTCTCCAGAGAACTACAGACTAACCACCCCAGTGCAGTCAGCAGCCCTGGAGTTCACAGCTGGCATGGGGACCCTGCAGAGAGGCTGATGCCACCGGTGCCTTCGCCATGAGGAGGATGGGCAGAATTCGATTTTTATTTTTTTAGAATTTTGATGGATAATATCAGGGGGTATTTTTAAGCATTTTTTATTATTTTTATCAATTTACATTTTCATATTGCAGGAAATTTGAGGGGTCAGACAATAATTATTTAATGACAGTGGATGCTGAGATTCCAAATATTAAAGCTTTATAGATGTTAAGACAGAAACTGTCAACATCACATGTCAAAATATACCAAGTCAATATCCTCCAATCAAACCCTACCACATTCTCAAGTAGTGTTTTCCCTACTTCGCCTCTCTGCACATTTTGATTTTGATCAGTTTTTGCAGGTGTGCTGAAATCGACTTTTACCAGCTTTGACCGATAAAAATCTAATCCTTCCAAGTCTATCCCTGAGCAGCAAAGACACTGCAACATGCTCAGCTTTTTCCTTCCGGTGACTTTCTGCTGGCCTTTGGTGAGCACTGGCTGGGGGATTACAGGCTTCCCCCACTCCAACTACCAGGGCTGGGGCAGACTGAGGGACCCTGCAGGGCCTTGGTTTTAAAGGGCATGATGCCCCCTTTTCAGGGACAGTTGTGCCCAAGTCCCAGGACATGCTGGTGACATCCAGATATGCTGGGAATGCTGTTGGAGAGGTGTCAGATAAAGAGCACTTTAGCACAATGCATATCTGCAGGCATCTGGAGCTCTGCTCTGCCATGTCCCGTGCTGGGTGAGTTAGGGTCTGGAAAACACCTTCATGCTCCTGTGCTACTGTAACTAAGTAATGGGGCTGGGAGTCCAGGGCCTGCTTTATTTCTTTACGAAAGCGAAGAAGTATGTTCCTGCACCTGAAAGGGTCCACGGCTTCCTCCACACCTGCCGCAGGTTCCAAAGTGGCCACTAGGGGCTGCTCAATAGCTCACACACCACCTCTCAACTTACCACTCCCACATACCCGGGCATCCCACCAGCACCCCAAGACAGTTCCTACCCGGCCTGTGCCAGGACCTCCACAGCATTTTAACCCAGACAGTCATCAGGGCTGCCCCAGATACATCTGCCTTGCACGGCCAACGCCAGCATTCTGGGCGACCCTGCAGGACGCCTCCAGCTAGTATGTTGCACTCTGGGGAGGTTGGAGAGTAGGAGGCCAGGACATTTACTTGATACTGGGGTTTAATAGCCATTTCCCTTTACTCTTCCTTAGTGTACAAAACTCCCACTTCTCCTCTCCCCCCAAATGTGGCCCTTCCTCGCTTCCTTCACTCTGAAGAGCTAGGGCCCGGCTGCAACAAGGCCTGCTTAGCACAATGTGGCTATCAGGCAGGAGAATGGCCTCCCAAGCCGCCACCACAGCCCATTTGCGAGGTTGATAATCCAGCTCCCCGAGGGGCTGGCTATGCTCAGACACAATCGTCCCACAACAGAGGCCGCCCGATAAGGGGACAGTGACACTGGCTAGTAGATGCCTTGGGAAAGTTACAGTCTTGAGCCGTTGTATTTACTGTATTTGGGTTCCTACAATAGTACAATGTCATAACAGGTGGCTGCTTAATACAGGAGGACAAAACACATGGCCACTGGGACTGATTTCCCTTCTGAGCAGCCAATGCCCTTCTGGAAAGTTACATACATAAGCAAAGAACCCTACCTCTGCAGGCACTCCCCTCCCTTCCCACACCCCTTGGCAGGGTCATTGCTGGGCAATGTACACGTAGGCAGTTCCAGGGCTGGAAGAACACACTGGCCAGGTGACTGACCACCTACCATGGTGTGAGGAAGTACAGAGGAGCCAAAACCCTACCTCAGACATTTTATACCCACCGCAAGGGATAAGAGGAGTCACAGGAACATAAAAATGGCCACACTGGGTCAGACCAGTGGTCCATCTAACCCAGTATCCTGTCTTCTGACAGTGGCTGGTGCCAGATGCTTCAGAGGGAATGAACAGAATGGCACTTTCCAGTGACCCATCCCTTGCCATCGACTCCCAGCTTCTGGCAATTGGGATACAGGGACACTAACAGCCTGACCATCTTAGCTAACAGCCATTGATGGACCTGTCCTCCATGGATTTATCTAGTTCTGTTTTCAACCCAGTTATAGAATCATAGAATATCAGGGTTGAAAGGGACCTGAGGAGGTCATCTAGTCACACCCCCTGCTCAAAGCAGGACCAATCCCCAAATAAATCATCCCAGCCAGGGCTTTGTCAAGCCGGACCTTAAAAACTTCAAAGGAAAGAGATTCCACCACCTCCCTAGGTAACGCATTCCAGTGCTTCACCACCCTCCTAGTGAAAAAGTTTTTCCTAATATCCAACCTAAACCTCCCCCACTGCAACTTGAGACCATTACTCCTTGTCCTGTCATCAGCTACCACTGAGAATAGTCTAGAACCATCCTCTCTGGAACCACCTCTCAGGAAGTTGAAAGCAGCTATCAAATCCCCCCTTATTCTTCTCTTCTGCTGACTAAACAATCATAGAATCATAGAATATCAGGGTTGGAAGGGACCCCAGAAGGTCATCTAGTCCAACCCCTGCTCAAAGCAGGACCAATTCCCAGTTAAATCATCCCAGCCAGGGCTTTGTCAAGCCTGACCTTAAAAACCTCTAAGGAAGGAGATTCTACCACCTCCCTAGGTAACGCATTCCAGTGTTTCACCACCCTCTTAGTGAAAAAGTTTTTCCTAATATCCAATCTAAACCTCCTCCACTGCAACTTGCAATCCCACTGCAATCTCAGTTCCCTCAGCCTCTCCTCATAAGTCATGTGTTCCAGACCCCTAATCATTTTTGTTGCCCTTCGCTGGACTCTCTCCAATTTATCCACATCCTTCTTGTAGTGTGGGGCCCAAAACTGGACACAGTACTCCAGATGAGGCCTCACCAATGTCGAATAGAGGGGGACGATCACGTCCCTCGATCTGCTCGTTATGCCCCTGCTTATACAGCCCAAAATGCCATTGGCCTTCTTGGCAACAAGGGCACACTGCTGACTCATATCCAGCTTCTCGTCCACTGTCACCCCTTGGTCCTTTTCCGCAGAACTGCTGCCTAGCCATTCGGTCCCTAGTCCATAGCGGTGCATTGGGTTCTTCCGTCCTAAGTGCAGGACCCTGCACTTATCCTTATTGAACCTCATCAGATTTCTTTTGGCCCAATCCTCCAATTTGTCTAGGTCCCTCTGTATCCTATCCCTACCCTCCAGCGTATCTACCACTCCTCCCAGTTTAGTATCATCCGCAAATTTGCTGAGGGTGCAATCCACACCATCCTCCAGATCATTTATGAAGATATTGAACAAAACCGGCCCCAGGACCGACCCCTGGGGCACTCCACTTGACACCAGCCGCCAACTAGATATGGAGCCATTGATCACTACCCGTTGAGCCCGACAATCTAGCCAACTTTCTACCCACCTTATAGTGCATTCATCCAGCCCATACTTCTTTAACTTGCTGACAAGAATACTGTGGGAGACCGTGTCAAAAGCTTTGCTAAAGTCAAGAAACAATACATCCACTGCTTTCCCTTCATCCACAGAACCAGTAATCTCATCATAGAAGGCGATTAGATTAGTCAGGCATGATCTTCCCTTGGTGAATCCATGCTGACTGTTCCTGATCACTTTCCTCTCATGTAAGTGCTTCAGGATTGATTCTTTGATTCTAATATCCAACCTAAACCTCCCCCACTGCAACTTGAGACCATTACTCCTCGTTCTGTCATCTGCTACCACTGAGAACAGTCTAGATCCATCCTCTTTGGAACCACCTTTCAGGTAGTTGAAAGCAGCTATCAAATCCCCCTTTCATTCTTCTCTTCCGCACACTAAACAATCCCAGTTCCCTCAGCCTCTTCTCAGAAGTCATGTGTTCCAGTCCACTAATCATTTTTGTTGCCCTCTGCTGGACTCTCTCCAATTTTTTCACATCCTTCTTGTAGTGTGGGGCCCAAAACTGGACACAGTACTCCAGATGAGGCCTCACCAATGTCGAATAGAGGGGAATGATCACGTCCCTCGATCTGCTGGCAATGCCCCTACTTATACAGCCCAAAATGCCATTGGCCTTCTTGGCAACAAGGGCACACTGTTGAATCATATCCAGCTTCTCGTCCACTGTGACCCCTAGGTCCTTTTCTGAAGAACTGCTGCCTAGCCATTCGGTCCCTAGACTGTAGCGGTGCATAGAATTCTTCCGTCCTAAGTGCAGGACTCTGCACTTGTCCTTGTTGAACCTCCTCAGATTTCTTTTGGCCCAATCCTCCAATTTGTCTAAGTCTCTCTGTATCCTATCCCTACCCTCCAGCCTATCTACCTCTCCTCCCAGTTTAGTGTCATCTGCAAACTTGCTGAGGGTGCAATCCACGCCATCCTCCAGATCATTAACGAAGATATTGAACAAAACCGGCCCAAGGACTAACCCTTGGGGCACTGCACTGGATACCGGCTGCCAACTAGACATGGAGCCATTGATCACTACCCGCTGAGCCCGACAATCTAGCCACCTTTCTATCCACCTTATAGTCCATTCATCCAGCCCATACTTCTTTAATTTGTTGGCAAGAATACTGTGGAAGACTGTGTCAAAAGCTTTGCTAAAGTCAAGGAACAACATGTCCACTGCTTTCCCTTCATCCACAGAGCCAGTTATCTCATCATAGAAGGCAATTAGATTAGTCAGGCATGACTTGCCCTTGGTGAATCCATGCTGACTGTTCCTGATCACTTTCCTCTCCTCTAAGTGCTTCAGAATTGAGTCCTTGAGGACTTGCTCCATGATTTTTTCAGAGACTGAGGTGAGGCTGACTGGCCTGTAGTTCCCTTAATTGTAGTTCCAATTCAGCAGTCTCTCGTTGGAGTCTGTTTTTGCTGGCACATGATGACATCAATCACATTGGTCACCTGCACATCTTCCAATGTGATATATGCCATCGTGTGCCAGCAATGCCCCTCTGCCATGTACATTGGTCAAACTGGACAGTCTCTACATAAAAGAATAAATGGACACAAATCAGATGTCAAGAATTATAACATTCACAAACTAGTCGGAGAACACTTCAATCTCTCTGGTCACTCGATTTCAGACCTAAAGGTCGCAATATTAGAACAAAAAGCCTTCAAAAACTGACTCCAATGAGAGACTGCTGAATTGGAATTAATTTGCAAACTGGATACAATTAACTTAGGCTTGAATAGAGACTGGGAGTGGATGTGTCATTACACAAAGTAAAACTATTTCCCCATGTTTATTTCCCCCACGAAAGCTCATGCTCAAATAAATTGGTTAGTCTCTAAGATGCCACTAGTACTCCTTTTCTTTTTGCGAATACAGACTAACACGGCTGCCCATCACTCCCTGGAGCGTTTACAGCACACACTCTCTCCCACAGGGGTAGGTGATCTGTTACCAGCACAGAGAGCAGTTGGTGCCACAGGAAACCCTCAAGCTCAGGCCCTGCTGGGATTTCTGATCATTCACTGCACTGACACAGAATGAAAGGGGAGAACAAAGAGTCTTTACTCCGGCCCAGGCACCAGGAACACTGGGGGTTCCCACCAAGACACAGCTCCCAGGTGGCGAGGGAGATCGAAACCAACTTGCCTGTGCTCCTCTGGTGTCACTAAGCTACACTCACATGGCAGCCTGGTGTGTGTGTGTGCGCATGTGTGTGTGAGGACTGCCAACCCCAAGCATCATGGGTGGCAGGTATCATAGGCTGGGGGATGCTGTGCCTCCCCATACAGCCTGGCATGACCGCACCCATGCTCTGTCCCAAGGCCCCCTCCTGCAGTTCCTGGCACTCTGCCCTGGCCTAGGCTGGCTGGGGCTCGCCAACCTGCCATGGGTACTCAGGGCAGCTGCCCGGCGCTCCAGGGCTGGCTGCCCAGTGATCCAGAGACGGAGATGCTGCAGCCGTGCCACATAGGCATAGGAACAAGTAGTGCGGGGAGTGCTGCAGCACCCCCAGGCTCCCGGCTGCAGGCCCCGTGCACCCGGGGTCCTGGCCTCAGCTCTGGGGGTGGGAGGGGGTGGATAAGGGTAAGGGGGCTAGTTTTCAGCACCCCCACTATTAAAAATATCCCAGCACCACTGCCATGCCACCTGGTGCTGGGGCCGGGGGCCATGATGAGGTGCTCTGGGGTCCTGCAGGGGAGGGGGGACAGACAGGGAAGGGGAGGTGTGGGACCTTGAGCACAAAGGTAGGGGCCGGGAGCTAGCCGTCCCCAATGGCTGGGTCACCAGCCGCCCATGCCAAGCATTCAAAAACCATGCAACTGACTGCACATTAAAAACCGCACATTTTGGGTTCTTCATGTGCTTTCTTTTATGAACCTTTCTTGGTAGAAACAAATAGAAGCTGAGATTCTCCCATATTCACATGACTCTCGGTGCCAGGGCCTTGAGAACAACACCAAATCTCACCAGACTCTCAGTAAAATCCGGAGAGCTGACCGCACTGTGTACATGTGCTTGTTCATGGCACAGGGCAAGGGAAGAAGCACTAGATATTGCAGGCAGGCTGGTGCACACTATGTGAAAGGGAGGGACAGCGCCAGGAGGAACAGACCCAGTGCTTTTAAAACCAAGCCTTCCAAATACTGCAGAGGTGAGCTAAGGAACGAACTAGAAACCACTCGAAACAGCCTGCCAGAAAAGCCTCAGGCCGCAGGAGTGTCCCAGCCCAGCACCGTGGAGATGACAGCCAGCTCTCTGTCTAGTCAGGATTTAACATTGCACCCATCCCCATGGTATCTGAGCACCTGTCCCATCTACAAACTTTCCCACAGCCCCTGACCTCAGCAGAGCTTCCTGTGACAATCATAGTTTATATGCTGGGGTTACAGAGCACAGGGAGGGATCGGGGTAAGACGCTGAATAACAAACAACACAGAACTGACCAGGGTTAAAAACCAATGAGCAAGGAAAAGAGGGAATGAAAGGAAAGTCGTTGGTACCCTCACTTCCTGCCCTTTGTATCTGGGCTCCTTATGTTGGAAGCTCTCTAGGGCAGGAACCGGGCGTACCTGCTCATTCTCTCTAGGGAGGAACCTGGCCTTTCTATGTGCTCATTCTGGCAAGTGCCCACAGCATGCGAGACGAATATGATATCAGCTGTGCAAAAACACATGCAGTCACTCCCCAGCGGGCCTGTTGCCTCTTCATCTCTCACTTAGATGTGAGCCCATTGAGGCAGGAACTGCCCTTGAATATGTCTGTGCAGCACCCAGCCCAGTGGGGCTCCACACTGGTTGGAGTCGCTAGATGCTATTGCAATGGAAAAGTTACATAATAACAGGGTCCGGGCATACCTGCTTCTGCCCTCTTGTACAGTCTCCAGCCCTAACCAATAATGAATAATAACGGTCTGTCAAACACCATCCCAGCTCTGCTGTGACAGAGAAACAGGCTGTTATCAGCCATGCTCAGGGAAATGCTACAAGAGAGAAAGCAACACAAAAAGCCAAGGGCCAAATGTTTAAGATTCTTTACAGTGTATTAGAACATAAGGCAGGCAGAGTCCCTCTCTGGCCTGCTGCGCATATGCTGTAATGCACTGAAGGGGAAGAAATGCCTTGTACACAGAATCGCCCAACACAGATTACGCCCTGCAGGCCAGACACGTCCCCACAGAGCCAACAATCACTGTATGTAATGTGGGCCCTGTAAGCAGCAGCTGTTAAGCACCCCCTCCCCCCACCCCGCTTTTCAGAGGCAGGCGAGCAGACAAGAAACCAGGAGCAAAGGAAAGAGCTGCTCAGCCCCACACGGCCTGGCAGGTACCAGAGAGGCTGCTGTCAGGCCAATGGGATGGGAAAGGGGGTGGGCTGGCAACAACTGCAGTTCCCGGGTCCCTGCAAAGGCAGAGTAAGTGGAACAGGGCAGCTGGCCCATTACATGAAACCAGGCTCAGCACTCCTGGTCCAGACCAGGGGCTTCCCACTGGGCCAATGAGGAAAGTGGGACAGCACCTGGAGGCTACGGAAGGTCAGTCAGGAGTCAGCCAGGCAAAGGGTAGGAGATGGGAGCTGACAGAGACAGACAGTGGTTCCTGGGGGCAGGTTAAAGGCAGGAGAGAAGAAAGAGGGGTTTGCTGATAGAGGTCCCCAGGGTCAGGGGGGCTGGAGAGGGCCGAAGGCAGGAGAAGCAGCAGAAGGAGATGTCTGCAGGCTCTAAGCTGGAGAGTTAGAGCCCAGGACCAGAGGCAGGAGAGCAGCGGAGGGATGTACACGCTACCGTCTTCTTGCTGGAGAGCTGGGGTGTGGTGAGAGCAAGGACTGTGTGCATGGGGGATATGGACTAGGCACGGGGATTGGTAGAGACTGCGTGCACAAAGTTGCTGTAATCAGCTGGCCCCCAGGAGGGGTGCTGTTTAAGTAAGAACCTTAAGTGAAGTCCTTTGAGTTACCCAAGAGGGACACTCAGGCGAGGAGCCACTTGCAGGGCTGCCCCAAGGGGGTGTCCTGGAGGAGGCCACTCATCCACAGGGAGACTAGCCTCTGGGGGCACCTCCAAACTGAGAGCAAAGGCTCACTCCATTGCCAAAGGCCCACTTCAAAGTACCGAGTAATGGCTAACGGCCACTTTGGCTCCAGCCAGCAGCAGCAAGATGGGACAGGCCCAGCCATGTGACTGGCAGAAGCAGGGGGACAGTGTTGCAATCCTGGGGCTAATTACCATACAAGAGGCTGCTTAAAGCATAGTGCCTCCTCAATGCCCTGAGCACTGGGCCGGCAGAGCAGCATGCAAATGGAGACGCCTCTGTTCCTACTCTGGAGTGCGAAAAGGGTGGGGACAAGGAGCATGGCTGGGGCAGATCTCTCAGTGGAATCCCTGATTTGGGCTATTATGTATTGTTGCCCCTTTCCGTTCCCAATCTGAAGCTTCTCCACCCCAAGGGGTACGGTCCCAGCAACCCAGTAACTTTGGGATGGAAATTCCCACAGTATCTACCAGGGACGCTCACCCCATTACATTGGAAACACTGGCTGGCGTGATGCTCATCAGCCAAACTGGGCTTATAAAGCAGGAAGACTGTGCATTGTAAAGCCGATTATACTGATTTGCTTTAGCACAGTGCAGCGAGCAGCAGAAACAGGAAACATCACAATGGTCTTCAGTGTACCGGAGCTGTCTCAATTGTTACGCTCAGCAATACGCCTGTTCCTAGTAACGTGCCATTCAGTTATTTCGGAGAGGAGCAGAAAGTCGCTGCCAAAAGGGACTGGCAGCTTTTGGCTTTGGCTCTGGCTCGGTGACACGTTTTTGCACCAGACTTGTGTAATCCATAAGCAGGCTACTTTCTGGAAGCAAATGGCACTGACTGCTGGATTCCTAGGGAAGGTCACTCTATAGGTTATGCAAGGCAGAAAGAAACATCCCTTTCTGGAGGGGCTCCCTGTGCTCGCTCAGGCAATAAGTAACAGATAGCTTCCTGAGAAATCCAGCTTGCATGAAGGAGCAGATGGCACATCCCAGGGCAGGATCTGAGTGACCTGAGCGATAGCCATGAGCAGAGCCAACTTCTCCAAGCTCTTGACCAGGTGCAGGAGAAAGCAGCCACATGACAGCAGTTATGATTCCGAGGGCCATTGAACGACTCAGCCAGAGGGCCCAGCTGGGAAATCAAACATGCACCTGATGCCCACAGAAAAGTTCTCCCCTCAGGGGATGGCTACACTTCGAGCTGGGTGCGATTCACAGCTCGAAGGGAAATACAGCTAGTGAGCTAATGCCAGAGCACAGCCTTGTCAGTGCAAGTGGTGGGAGGGACCAGCCGTCCCAAGGACATCCCCACGGGATGGACCGGGGACTGCTAACCCCTCCTGTGGCTGCGGCTACACTCTCCCTAGAATGCAAGCTCGATGAGAGCTCGTGTAAGCATTTCTCCTTGAGCTGAGACACAATCCCCAGCTCCAAGGGCCAACATACTCTAAAGGGCAACATTTCTGTATCCGTTCTTTAGACACAACTTGCGCTGGGGTAGGAGTGCCAAAACCATTCTCACACATATTCAATCTTGTTTCTAAATGAGTTTGCTTTTCCTGTGTCATCCCTCTTTGTGTCTGCTCTCCCCATATAGTCTAGTGAATGAGTTCACTGGTAGAAAGATCCTGGAAAAAGGTAATCCTAAGTGACTCGTGCAAAAGAAACTAACATACTGTGATACCTGCATGTCACAAACAACTCAAATATTCTCTATCCAGAGCTCACAAGGAACTGGAACAAGCTGACAGCCAAGACTCATTCCCAGAGATTTCAAATCAGTGGGAGGAGTGATGGGAAACTCACAAACAGGAAACACTGGGTAAATCACTAGTTGGGAAGAACAGCCCCGCTCCAGAGAGTGCCCTCTCAGCAGTAGATGAGGACTCCTAGTGCCATCTACATTGGGATACCAAACAGCAGAGCCTGATTCCACAGGCGGGTGACATATTCCTGGAGGCTTCATCACATGACATAATCTTTAATTAAACATTAATCTGTAATTCCTGGAGACTCCAGGAAAATCCTGGAGGGTGGGAAACCCTATTCCACAGCAACTTCAGGCCTGGGGCCAGGGAAGGAGATGGGGTGGGGAGATCCAGGCAGTGCACCAGGTCCGCAGCACCTCACGACTCCACCCACACAGAATGTCAGCCACTCCCACTCCTCTGCCCTGACCAAGCAGGTCTCCCATCAATGAGATGTCTTCACCTGCACCAATTACACAGCAAGACGAGTGCTAGGCTCGCCAGGCTAAGGTCTGGGGTAGCTGTGGGCTGTGAGCCAGTCTGCACAACCCACCAATGCAAACCAGGAACACCAAGCAATGAGCAGGCCAGTCCTTCAGTGCCATATCTACCATCCACTCCTCAGTTCTCCATCTCACCTCCATTGCCTCCCGCCCGCCACCCACCATCCACGTTATCTCCAGCCTCAGCAGCAGCCTCCTGGGGGCTGCGAACTTGGGGGAGTACATGTTCCCAGGTATGCTGGCTGCCCCAGGGAAGGAGAGGCATGGAACTAGGGTCAGGGAAGGGGTGTTCCTCATTTGTATCTCAACAGCCAAGACTAGGTGCTGCCTCCCCACCTCCTCCCAGCATCCCAACTGAATCAATTGCTTCAGATCACTCCCCACTGCTGGAGCAGTCTCTGCTGGTAACAGTCCCTGCAGCCAGCCCATCAGCAGGGTGTAGCAGCCATGTCAGGCAGGCAGCGTGAGAGGAAGGCTCCCAGCCTGATCGGTGTGTCAGGGCATGGACGGGAGAAACTGCCCTAGCTGGCTATGAAGGGAAACCGTAGGCGGTTGAAGGAGGAAGTGGGGTAAGCAAAGGTCACTAGAGCTTAGTCACAGACCTGCGGAAGAAGCTGCTGTGCTCTGTTAAAGCACCAGAGGGGAAACTTCAAGACTTCGTTTCCCTCATTGTCTCAGCTAGCCACTGCTGCAAACAATATGGCACCGGTGGGACAGGGAAGGACAGCTCAGCATGGCAACTGCACAGCACGCAGCATCCTTGGAAGGGACAGCCCATCATCCCTGGAGAAGAGCCCTGTCCACTCCCTGTTTACAGCAAGGGACAGTCTCTGCAAGACATCTGCAGTTCCCTGGCAACCAGAGTTCTTCCTACCTGCCTCTGGAATATGAACAGACTGGAGCCTGTGTTACGTGATGATGGGCAGGGATGGCTGGAACCCCCAGGGAAGGGTAGCTAGGAAAGCAGGCTCACTGCCTGTCCTGAGCTCCTCTCATGGGGTGTACATTCAGCAGGACAAGCAGGAGGGGAAATCATGTACTTCTGAAACCCTTGCAACACCAAGAAACAACGGGGAGTGACGGCATGCTGCCTGGGCGGCACCACTCGCCCACTATGCCTTGATGGGCCAGCTATCTCAGCGAGCCATTTAGAATCAACAGCCAGAAAATGTCCACAAAAGCCTGGCACAAAGAAGCTTCTGCCTGCTGGCACACTCACCCTCCTGGAGTTTGACACTTTGGAGATAGAGAGGATTCCTCAGGACATTGCAGCGCCCTGGCTCATCTTCCTTAGTGAAGAGCAGCAAGTCCGAGTAGATGAAGACGGTCACCTGGAGGGTAAGATGACAACAAAGAAGGCATCAGGAGCCATTGCCAAAGAGCCTCCTTCCAGCCTAGACAGTCATCAGCCCCAGGAGTTAGCCTGGAACTCCAGGGCCTCCTTTCCAGCCCTGCAGAGGCCTCTGGAGACACACTGGCAATGAAGAGAGCATTTCAGACACTGCAAAACTCAGACTACTTCAAACGACAGATGCTTGCTAGCATCTAGAAGTTATTAGCCCATCACTCCTACCCTGCAGACTGTTATTTACAGGGGACTTCTGGAGCCCTGTGATGGGAGGAATCAATGTGTCCAGAATGTAACAGATGCAACTGTTGTGCCCACACACCCACACCCACACCGCTGTCTCTCCAACCCTCTTTTCCAAGGTTTTCACACCCCAGGATGAAGGACAGGAAATTATTTGAGTTGTGGAAGTTCCCGCCTGGGAGCACATATACTCTCTCAGATTGCATGAGAACTCATCTTGGTGAGGATGAGGGGCTTTGACTATTTTAAACCATCACACACTGTCCTGCTCCCCTCAAGTAAATGACATGTTGGCTCTGAAGTAGCCATGCTAAAGGAGAATGTTTTCAGGCACTTAATGGAGACAAACAATAATACTTAAAAACAATAATGATTTTGGCTGCAATTGGGATGCAAATATTGCAAAATACTGAAGCTACATGCCTTAGCGACTTAACTCCCCTGAAACTCGAGTGAGGGACCTACTATATATTCATGGCATGAACTGCAGAAATGGAAGGCCGATTTTCTTCTGGGTTTGTACAGCTCCTAGCACAGCATGGCTCTGATTCATGACTAGGGCTCCTAAGTGCTACTGCAATAATAATAATAAATAACAAGCAAAAGCATCAACTCATCCACCACGTGTGACTCCACGACTCAGACGTTAGCAGTTCTGTCCTGTCAGCCAGTGTATGGCTCGGCTTGGTTACAAAAGGCACTCACAGGACTCTGAGCTTCCCCAAGTATCAGCCACATGCCCAAAGCATACATCCAAACCTAGATTTAAAAGGGGACAGGACAGACCCTTGAGAACCTCTTGAATTTCTTTCTCCTCTAAAAGTGGGTGCTTCCCTAGACAGCCAATAGGCGAGCTGTGTGAGGGATGAAGTGGAACAGGAGAGAGCCAACCTTGGGCTAGCAAGCTAGGATACAGAGGGACCTAGACAAATTAGAGGATTGGGCCAAAAGGAATCTGAGGAGGTTCAACAAGGACAAGTGCAGAGTCCTGCACTTAGGACGGAAGAATCCCATGCACCGCTACAGACTAGGGACCGATTGGCTAGGCAGCAGTTCTTCAGAAAAGGACCTAGGGATCACAGTGGACAAGAAGCTGGATATGAGTCAACAGTGTGCCCTTGTTGCCAAGAAGGCCAATGGCATTTTGGGATGTATAAGTAGGGGCATTGCCAGCAGATCGAGGGATGTGATCGTTCCCCTCTATTCGACATAGAATCATCATAGAATCATAGAATATCAGGGTTGGAAGGGACCTCAGGAGGTCATCTAGTCCAACTCCCTGCTCAAAGCAGGACCAATCCCCAACTAAATCATCCCAGTCAGGGCTTTGTCAAGCCTGACCTTAAAAATATCTAAGGAAGGAGATTCCACCACCTCCCTACGTAACGCATTCCAGTGTTTCACCACCCTCCTAGTGAAAAAGTTTTTCCTAATATCCAACCTAAACCTCCCCCACTGCAACTTGAGACCATTACTCCTTGTTCTGTCATCAGCTACCACTGAGAACAGTCTAGATCCATCCTCTTTGGAACCCCCTTTCAGGTAGTTGAAAGCAGCTATCAAATCCCCCCTCATTCTTCTCTTCTACAGACTAAACAGTCCCAGTTCCCTCAGCCTCTCCTCAGAACTCATGTGTTCCAGTCCACTAATCATTTTTGTTGCCCTCTGCTGGACTCTCTCCAATTTTTCCACATCCTTCTTGTAGTGTGGGGCCCAAAACTGGACACAGTACTCCAGATGAGGCCTCACCAATGTCGAATAGAGGGGGACGATCACGTCCCTCGATCTGCTGGCAATGCCCCTACTTATACAGCCCAAAACGCCATTGCCTTCTTGACAACAAGGGCACACTATTGACTCATATCCAGCTTTTCGTCCACTGTAACCCCTAGGTCCTTTTCTGAAGAACTGCTGCCTAGCCATTCGGTCCCTAGTCTGTAGCGGTGCATGGAATTCTTCCATCCTAAGTGCAGGAGTCTGCACTTGTCCTTGTTGAACCTCATCAGATTTCTTTTGGCCCAATCCTCCAATTTGTCTAGATCCCTCTGTATCCTATCCCTACCCTCCAGCCTATCTACCTCTCCTCCTAGTTTAGTGTCATCTGCAAACTTGCTGAGGGTGCAATCCACACCATCCTCCAGATCATTTATGAAGATGTTGAACAAAACCGGCCCCAGGACCAACCCTTGGGGCACTCCACTTGATACTAGCTGCCAACTAGACATGGAGCCATTGATCACTACCTATTGAGCCCGACAATCTAGCCAACTTTCTATCCACCTTATAGTCCCTTCATCCAGCCCATACTTCTTTAACTTGCTGGCAAGAATACTGTGGGAGACAGTGTCAAAAGCTTTACTGAAGTCAAGGAACAGCACGTCCACTGCTTTCCCCTCATCCACAGAGCCAGTTATCTCGTCATAGAAGGCAATTAGATTAGTTAGGCATGACTTGCCCTTGGTGAATCCATGCTGACTGTTCCTGATCACTTTCCTCTCCTCTAAGTGCTTCAGAATTGATTCCTTGAGGACCTGCTCCATGATTTTTCCAGGGACTGAGGTGAGGCTGTCTGGCCTGTAGTTCCCAGAATCCTCCTTCTTCCCTTTTTTAAAGATGGGCACGACATTAGCCTTTTTCCAGTTGTCCGGGACATCCCCGGATCGCCATGAGTTTTCAAAGATAATGGCCAATGGCTCTGCAATCACATCCGCCAACTACTTTAGCACTCTCAGATGCAGCGCATCCGGCCCCATGGACTTGTGCTCGTCCAGCTTTTCTAAATAGCTTTTCTATGATTCTATGCTGCTGTTCTCCCTGATCTCCCCCTAGCTAAGTGCCAGGAGTTGTACTGCACCTACAGGAATGCTGTCATTGGTTGAGACTGCCGACTACCACAACGTCTTTGTGGCCAAACTTGTGGCAACTTATTCCCCAAAGCAGAAAGTTAAAAAACCTGAATGCTTTTTGCTAGGGTTGTAAGAGAGAATCTGCTTGCTGGCTTCGATACTGCTCTGTCGCCACCATTCCCTGGACCACCCTTCAGCCATGAAAAAACTTGTACAGATACAGACAGACATCATCTTCCCTTCTAAATGCAAACAGATGGACATCGTACCAAAAGGACTGAAGGTAAAAAATCCATTACAATCTACATACCACACAGACTATGCTGACAGCTTGTGCCACACGCTCTCAAAGAAACTGCGGAATCACCTGATCAACATCCTCTACAGCAAACAGGGAAAGATTAAGAATGAGCTCTCAAAACTGGATACTCTCATAAAAAAACAACCTTCCACACAAACTTCCTCGTGGCTGGACTTTACTAAAACTAGACAAGCCATTTACAACACACACTTTGCTTCTCTACAAAAGAAAAAGGACACTAAACTTTCTAAACTACTACATGCCACAAGGGGCCACAGCAATGGTTCCCTCAACCCACCCAGCAATATTGTTAACCTATCCAACTATACTCTTAGCCCAGCAGAAGCACCTGTCCTATCTCGGGGCCTCTCCTTCTGCCCCTCCACCCCCACGAACATGATACAGTTCTGTGGTGACCTAGAATCCTATTTTCGACGTCTCCGACTCAAGGAATATTTCCAAAATACCTCTGAACAACATACTAATCCACAGAGGTCTCCCTACCAACACTACAGAAAGAGGGATTCTAGGTGGACTCCTCCTGAAGGTCGAAACAGCAGACTGGACTTCTACATAGAGTGCTTCCGCCGACGTGCACGGGCTGAAATGTGGAAAAGCAGCATCACTTGCCCCATAACCTCAGCCGTGCAGAACACAATGCCATCCACAGCCTCAGAAACAACTCTGACATCATAATCAAAAAGGCTGACAAAGGAGGTGCTGTTGTCATCATGAATAGGTCGGAATATGAACAAGAGGCTGCTCGGCAGCTCTCCAACACCACTTTCTACAAGCCATTACCCTATGATCCCACTGAGAGTTACCAAAAGAAACTACAGCATTTGCTCAAGAAACTCCCTGAAAAAGCACAAGATCAAATCTGCACAGACACACCCGTGGAACCCCGAGCTGGGATATTCTATCTACTACCCAAGATCCATAAACCTGGAAATCCTGGGCGCCCCATCATCTCAGGCATTGGCACCCTGACAGCAGGATTGTCTGGCTATGTAGACTCCCTCCTCATGCCCTACGCTACCAGCACTCCTTCAAGACACCACTGACTTTCTGAGGAAACTACAATCCATCGGTGATTTTCCTGATAACACCATCCTGGCCACTATGGATGTAGAAGCCCTCTACACCAACATTCCACACAAAGATGGACTACAAGCCGTCAAGAACACTATCCCCGATAATGTCACGGCTAACCTGGTGGCTGAACTTTGTGACTTTGTCCTTACCCAAAACTATTTTACATTTGGGGACAATGTATACCTTCAGATCAGCGGCACTGCTATGGGTACCCGCATGGCCCCACAGTATGCCAACATTTTTGTGGCTGACTTAGAACAACGCTTCCTCAGCTCTCATCCCCTAACGCCCCCACTCTACTTGCGCTATATTGATGACATCTTCATCTTCTGGACCCATGGAAAAGAAGCCCTTGAGGAATTCCACCATGATTTCAACAATTTCCATCCCACCATCAACCTCAGCCTGGTCCAGTCCACACAAGAGATCCACTTCCTGGACACTGCAGTGCTAATAAACGATGGTCACATAAACACCACCCTATACCGGAAACCTACTGACCGCTATTCCTACCTACATGCCTCCAGCTTTCACCCTGACCACACCACACGACCCATCGTCTACAGACAAGCTCTGCGATACAACCGCATTTGCTCCAACCCCTCAGACAGAGACAAACACCTACAAGATCTCTATCAAGCATTCTTACAACTACAATACCCACCTGCGGAAGTGAAGAAACAGATTGATAGAGCCAGAAGAGTTCCCAGAAGTCACCTACTACAGGACAGGCCTAACAAAGAAAATAACAGAACGCCACTAGCCGTCACCTTCAGCCCCCAACTAAAACCCCTCCAACGCATTATTAAGGATCTATAACCTATCCTGAAGGATGACCCAACACTCTCACAAATCCTGGGAGACAGGCCAGTCCTTGCCTACAGACAGCCCCGCAACCTGAAGCAAATACTCACCAGCAACCACATACCACACAACAGAATCACTAAACCAGGAACCTATCCTTGCAACAAAGCCCGTTGCCAGCTGTGCCCACATATCTATTCAGGGGACACCATCACAGGGCCTAATAACATCAGCCACACTATCAGAGGCTCGTTCACCTGCACATCCACCAATGTAATATATGCCATCATGTACCAGCAATGCCCCTCTGCCATGTACATTGGTCAAACTGGACAGTCTCTACGTAAAAGAATAAATGGACACAAATCAGATGTCAAGAATTATAACATTCATAAACCAGTCGGAGAACACTTCAGTCTCTCTGGTCACGCGATTACAGACATGAACGTTGCAATTCTTCAACAAAAAAACTTCAAATCCAGACTCCAGCGAGAAACTGTTGAATTGGAATTCATTTGCAAATTGGATACAATTAACTTAGGCTTGAAGAGAGACTGGGAGTGGCTAAGTCATTATGCAAGGTAACCTATTTCCCCTTGTTTTTTCCTACCCCCCTTCCCCCCCAGACGTTCTTGTTAACCCCTGGATTTGTGCTGGATATGGCCCACCTTGATTATCATACACATTGTAAGGATAGTGGTCACTTTAGATAAGCTATTACCAGCAGGAGAGTGGGTTTGTGGGGGGGGGGGTGTGGGGGGGGGTGAGAAGATCTGGATTTGGTCTGGAAATGACCCAACTTGATTATCATTCACATTGTAAGGAGAGTGATCACTTTAGATAAGCTATTGCCAGCAGGAGAGTGGGGTGGGGGGAGGTATTTTTTCATGCTTTGTGTGTATAAAAGATCTTCTACACTTTCCACAGTATGTATCCGATGAAGTGAGCTGTAGCTCACGAAAGCTTATGCTCAAATAAATTGGTTAGTCTCTAAGGTGCCACAAGTACTCCTTTTCTTTTTGCGAATACAGACTAACACGGCTGTTACTCTGAAACCGCACTGAGTCACTGTTCACACATGCAGTGAGGTTCTGAGAGATGAGGTAGAGAAGAAGAGGCAGATTTCACTAGGCCGATGTTCTAATAGATTTCAGGTTCTAACAGAACTCCGTATGTTGTGTCAGTGTTTGACTCTGATACTGAAATCAGTGGCCTTGCTACAGTCCGTTTTCCTTCCTGCACGCAGGTTTGGTTTTGTGGAGTTCTCAGGAGTGCAGAGCTATGAACCTCGCTTTAGCTTACAAATAAAACTAGCCTTGTGTTTGCTTCTCTTACTGAACAGCCAGAGGCCCTCCCCTGCTCCCAACACACACACTCGCTAGTACCCACACTCACCCCCTCAGGGGTTGGCTTAATTATTAACTTCAAGACCAACACAGTACAAACCTCACCCTAAGCCTGCTTCTGAATTTGGCTTGTTCCTAGGGTCACTCCCTGCGGATCCCTCCATCCCTGGCCCTAGTTCACTCTGCCTTATAAGGAGACACTCCAGCACTGCTGTATCTTTCAATGGGGCTAACAGGAAACAACGGAGACCAGGAAAAGTCAGCAAAATCACTCTAGCTCCATGTGTGGGGTCATAGGACATAGGAATTTCCAGACTGGATCAGACTCATTATCCACCTGGTCCAGCCTCCTGTCTCTGGCAGTGTTAGTACCAGCTGCTTCAGAGGAAGATGTGAAAACCCAATAGTGGTCAGATGGGGGATAATGTGACCTTTGCATTAGGTCTCTAAGGGTACATCTACAATGGAATAAAAGACCCGTGGCATGGCTGTGGCTGACTTAGGTCAGCTAACTCAGGCTTGCTGAGCTCGAGCTGCAGGGCTAATAATTGCTGTATAGACATTCGGGCTCAGGCTGGACCCCGGGCTCTGGGGCCCACATCCTCAAGGGGTCCCAGAGCCTGAACATCTACACAGCAGTTTTACAGCCTCGCAACCCAAACCCCACAAGCCTGAGTCAACTGACCAAGGCCAGGGGCAGGTGTTTAATTGCAGTCTAAACGTATCCTAACAGTTAGAAAGTGGCTCACGCCCTGAAGCCTGAGGATTGATGTCCCTTCCAAAATGTTTATTGTCATTAATCATAACAACTCTGGATGTTCTTGTTATCCATAGAAATGTCCAACCTCTTTTTGAGTCTTGTTAAATTCTTGGCCTCAGCAAGTTCCTGTGGTAAGGAGTTCCACAGTCTAATAACGTGTTGTATGTAGAAGGGTTTCTGTTTATCAGTTTTTAATTTGTCACCCTTTAATTTCATTGAATGCCCCCTTCTTCATGTGTTATGAGACTGCGAAGAGAAGTTCCCAATCTCCCTTCTCTAGACCATTCGTTACTTTACATGCTTTTATCATGCTGACTTATTCAATCTCAATTTTTTCAATCTCTCGTCCTGGGAGTTTTTCCAGGCCCCTCGTCATTCTCATCATCCTTGGACCAAGAGTCTGTCACACTCCCCAAGAAAAATATTACTGTTATTTTGCAAACACACATCCCTTTAAGTCCAGTGAACACAAAAACAGAAAAGCACTTCCTTTAAAGTAGAGCTGCTCACAAACTGAACTTTCCATTCCATGGGAAACTCCAGCATTTGAAATACTTATTTTATTTTTGTTTCAAATTGGAATGAAAAGCTGCAATTTCAAAATTTCCCACGAAACAAAATTTCAAAAAAATTCCAATTCAAAACCATCAAAATATTTCATTTTGATAATGTTGATTCTCTTCCTTTCAACTATTTTATTAAAATATTAAATATAATATATTTTCTATGTAGTATTAAATATCACACAAAATATTATAAAATTAATATTTTAATGATATTAAAGTCTAACCAAAATGAATAGAAACAATAAACTCAACACAAAATGGTTTAACCGTATTGAAAATGACAGTATTTTGACAATATTGAAATGAAATGAGAAAGTCAACATGAAACATTTCATCTTTTCCTCTGGAAAATGCCCTCCCAGGTGGAGGAGGAGGAGGGCAGAGCACTGACTCTGAGCTCTGGTCAGGCAGAGGCCAGTAGAGACTTTGGACAGAGCTGTTTCAATGGGGTGCAGGGGGTGGAAGCTGGACTGGAGAAGGTCTGGGAAGCAACCAGAGGGGTACTCCAGACACAGGTTGGAGAAGGTGAATTCAAGGATCTGAAAGGGAAGGGGAGATGGAGCAGTAAATGGAGAGGCAAGGAGGTGAAGACAGAGACAAGAATATCATTTAGTTTAGAAGCCAAGCAGATTTGAACTGAAGATCAAAGAGGCACAAACACAAGAACATACAATGCCATTTCACAGTCACTTTTCCGAGCAGACCTATGCTTCAACTGGGAACACGGAAAAATTAAAATTCAATATGTAGAGAAAACAAGAGTAGAGACCAGTGCAGACTACACAGGAGGTGTTTATACCAGACAGGAGAGGAATCCAACACAGACTACAAAGGAGGCATTTATACCAAACAGAAGTGGAGTCCAGTGCAGGTTACACAGCAGGCGTTTATACCAAACAGGAGCGGAGTCCAGTGCAGGTTACCGTGGAGTCCAGTGCAGACTACACAGGAGGCATTTATACCAGGGTGCAAGTGTCCAGGTGGCTCCTGGTTTTCAGAAGGTGGTATTCTACTTTACACCAAAGGCCACACACATCACAGAGAAATGGTTTGTAAAATTCCCTCCATCTTCCTCGCAAACCCCATGGCAAAGTAAGGGCAGGGTGAACCCTCCAGGTGACTAGGAAAGTCTAGCCCCCTGGAAGAGGTTCCTCCTGCAGAGCTAGGAGAATGGCAAACACTTGGAGGAGGGAGCATTCCGGAAGTTAGGGGTTAGATAGTTACATGACATTGTACAAGGTACCTGCATTTGGGCTAGTTCTTTTCTTGAGCATGTAGAGAAATAAGCTGGCCCTGGAGCACAAGCAAAGCATTTCCCAATGATCCTCAGACCAGGGGTGCTATCCTTCTGTTCAGCGAGCCGAGGGCTGGCTGACCAGCAGCAGCCGCTGGGACTGACTCAGCAGTTTCATGCAGGATTCTAACGGTTAACAAGGTGGGTCAACAGAAGAGCTACCCAACTGCTCCAGTGAGGCCCCGGGCGAGGGGATGGAAGGAAAAGACACACATCTCTCCCGAATGGTACTGTCACTGCTGTGACCCGCAAAGCAGAGGTGCTCAAGCTAACAGTTTCCTGCGTGGTAACGGGGCACAGAGGCGCACAGAGTTTCCTGGGAAAGGTCAGACAAGACCATGATGATAATGCAGCCTGCATAACACAGGACGGAGAATTCCACCCGGGGCTTCCCGCATCATGCCCATATATGACGGCTGAGCTAGAGCAGAGCTCTTAGAAGAACACATCCAATCTTGAGGATGATCTAAACACAGTTTTTGTACCAACTGAGCTATATTGCTATACAAACTGATCTGAGTTTGTCTGGGAGGGTCATGGATAGGGGAAGGGTAAGAAGGGGGTCTGGGGTAGGGAGGGGAAGGTGGGGGGGCCAATGAGGCAGGATGGCAGTGTGGGGGAGGGGAGGGGAAGATGTGGGGGTCTCAATGAGGCGGGATGGCGGGGTGGGGGTGGGGAGGAAGGTGGGGAGTGTCACTGAGGTGGAATGGCAGGGTGGGGGTGGGGAAGGGAAGGGAAGGTGGGGGGCATCAATGAGGCGGGATGGCAGGATGGGGGTGGGTAGGGAAGGTGGAGATGTCAGTGAGGTGGGATGGCAGGGTGGGGATGGGAAGGTGGGGGGATGTCAGTGAGGCGGGATGGCAGGGTGGGGGTGGGGAGGGGAAGTTGTGGGGTGTCAGTGAGGCGGGATGGCAGGGTGGGGGTGGGGAGGGGAAGTTGTGGGGTGTCAGTGAGGCGGGATGGCAGGGTGGGGGTGGGGAGGGGAAGGTGGGGGTGTCAGTGAGGCAGGGTGGGGTTGGGGAGGGGAAGTTGTGAGGGGTCAAGGAGGCGGGATGGCAGGGTGGGGGTGGGGAGAGGAAGGTGGGGGTGTCAGTGAGGCGGGATGGCAGGGTGGGGGTGGGGAGAGGAAGGTGGGGGTGTCAGTGAGGCAGGGTGGGGTTGGGGAGGGGAAGTTGGGAGGGGTCAAGGAGGCGGGATGGCAGGGTGGGGGTGGGGAGGGGAAGGTGGGGGGTGTCAGTGAGGCAGGATGGGGATGGGGAGGGAAAGGTGGGGGGTGTCAGTGAGGCAGGATGGGGATGGGGAGGGGAAGGTGGGGGTGTCAGTGAGGTGGGATGGCAGGGTGGGGGTGGGGAGGGGAAGGTGGGGGCTGTCAGTGAGGCGGGATGGCAGGGTGGGTGTGGGGTAAGGAAAGTGCGGGGATGTCAAGGAGGCAACACGGCAGGGTCAGGGTGGGAGGGGAAGGTGTAGAGCGATTGAGTCTCTGGCCCAATCGGACTTATTAAGCAGGACGGAATTGCCATGAGTTGCAGTTACTGAGAAGCTTCCTTTTGAAACCTCTCCTGGAGTTCAGTAGGTCCGTCTGACCCTTTGTCCCAGCTGGGCCCAGCTACCCCACTCCCAGCTGGACCTGCCACCCCCAAGTGCTGGGATCTTGCAGCGCAAAGCGGCGACGAATGATCTGAAGAGAAATCCCTTCTTGTGTCTCCAAGACGGGGGACCGGGCCATGCTGTGCGCTCCAAGTGCAGGGTTTCCGGCTGCCCTGAATGGAATTCCTGATGGCTGGGAAGGCAGGAAAAAAAGAGGGGAATGGGTGGAGCCTGTTATAGCATCAATGGCTGCCTTCAAGGGCATTAGGGAATGAGCCAGACAAAGGCAAAGTACATCTAGGTTCCTCTGCAAAACAGGCTGCAGCATTCTGGATCCTCTGGCTGGAGGCTTGTTGGGGGGATTTCGGAAGACCATAAAAGCGGGAATTGCAATACAGTCTAGACAGGATGTGCGTAAGGCCTAAACAAGGATTGCACCAGAGGTAGGGCGAGAGAAAGGACAGATTCTGGCAGGGCTCCAGAGATGGAGACAAATTCCCTCCTACAGGAGATGGAGGACAAAGAGCTTCGGATTCCTGGCTTTGGAAGTGCCAAGTTATGGCCCAAGTGAAGGGGGTGATAATGGAGTCAGGGAGGAAAGGCAAAGCAGTTCATTTTTAAATCAAGATGCAGGAATTCAGTCTCTGCCAGCTGCCCCATAGCTTCCCGCTCCTGAATGATTCAGAGCCCAGGCAAAGTGAGGGATCAGAGAGCAATGCCCACACTGGTGACAGGCATCTGCCGCTCAGAACTGGTGTCCTAGGCTGAAACAGGTCAGGGTTAGAAGAGAAAGAGGGCAGAGGGAAACAGGCACACTGCAGAGAGGAGAGGGGATTATCTAGTAAATGACAGCGGACCAAAGAGTGAGATAGAGAAGGCCAAGGGCTGCCCTAAGATCAAGCCAGGCGGGAAGAGAGGTGTGATATTCTATACCTTGGGGGAGCGTCCTGGAACCCCCATATTCCCCATTTTCATATAATCATGATCTTACATCTAAAGCATGCCTTGTAAGGTATCAGGGGAAAGGTTATGATCTGCTGAAAGTCATTTCTCTATCCCTATATGTGTATCATTAATGCATATGAAGTTATGAGATTGTGTTGTATGGTTGTCACTAAAATATGCTGTAAGTTGGGGAATCAGCCAGATATTAGCTCCCCAGAGGCAACAACAAGGAAAGTAACCAACACCCAGGCAGGGTGTCAACCAAACCATCAACAGCCATTGTCCATTGTCCAGCAAAGGAGCTACAATGCAATGGGGATGGCTCAGTGGTTTGAGCATTGGCCTGCTAAACCCAGGGTTGTGAGTTCAATCCTTGAGGGGGCCATTTAGGGATCTGGGCCAAAAATTGGGGATTAGTCCTGCTTTGAGCAGGAGGTTGGACTAGATGACCTCCTGAGGTCCCTTCCAACCTTGAAAGTCTATGACCTGCATGAGGCCACACCAGGGGGATTGCTCAACCTTGCTGGGAGAGACTCAGCAATACCCCACAGACATGCCTGGACTTGTGTTTTCCAAGCGCATGGTCTGAGGGTATAAAACAGACACAGTGGCCACATGTGGGGCTTTTTATCCTGCCCCCACCTATGCTGGAAGCAACTAAGACACCCAGAAGACAAGACTCCAACAGAGGAGATTGGCCTGCAATATGAAGGACTGCAATATCCAGTGGGGTGAGAAAAACTGCTCCATCTAGTTGTTGCCCAGTCAAATAGGCTTGAGAGTTTAGACTGCGTGCTTATATTTTATTTCTTTTGGTAACTAACTCTGACTTTTTGTCTATCACTTAATATCACTTAAGATCTACCTTTTATAGTTAATAAATTTGTTTAATTGTTTATCTTTACCAGTGAGTTTGTATGAAGTGTGGGGAAACTCTGCTCAGGTCTGACAAAGGCTGGTGTATATCCACTTTCTATTGATGACGTGGTGAACCAATTAATAAATCTGCACTGCCCATCTTGAGCAGTGCAAGATGGTACATTGCTGGGGTACAGTGCTGGGAGCTGGAGGGATTTGACTCTGGTGCCTTTCTCTGGGTGATTCATGAGTGGCTCTGAGAGCATTCATGCAATATAGCTGGGTGTGGGGCTCCACAGGCAGTTGTGCTGAGTGATCACAGCACCTGGCAGGGTTTGCTGTTGGTCAATAGCAACGCATTGTGAGAGACAGCCCAAGCTGGTGAGAGTTTGGGGACACAGCGGTCCCACAGTCCCAGGCTACACCCTGGGGGGATCCCGTCACGAGAGGGACCCGTGACTCTATAGTATAGGGTAAGACTCTGCTCTTGTGCATGCCACCATAAATTGGACATGAAAGGTTTAAGACGACAAACAGATACTCTCAGTTCCACTGGAGAAGGGAGGTCTCCAGCTTTCTGAAGGGATGCGCTGCACTTGCTTCCAGCCCTGCTAGGTCCCAGCAGATCTAGATTAGTTCATGGAGGATAAGCCCATCAGTGGCTATTAGCCAGGATGGACAGGGATGGTGTTCCTAGCCTCTGTTTGCCAGAAGCTGGGAATGGATGACAGGGGATGGATCACTTGATGATTACCTGTCCTGTTCATTCCATCTGGGGCACCTGGCTCTGGCCACTATTGGAAGACAGGATATTTGGCTAGATGGACCTTTGGTCTGACCCAGTATGGCCATTCTTATGTTCTTATCAGATCTTAGAGCGGGGATGTTACTGAGCATGAGCAAGCCGTTCGATCGAATGCTAAGTGATGTAAAAATCTTACTAGTTATGATCCTCCTCTCTCAACAATGCAGCTAGCTAGGCTAAGAACTGCTTCTAGATGCTGCTGCACACTGTGCCAAACACGGCAGCTCAGTCTTCCAAGGCAGCTGCTGCCAACCTGTCCCCTCCCACCTCATTAGTCCTATCACTCCACCCTCCAGAGCCAGGCTCCACGGCCCTCAGCCACATACTCTTCTCTCTTCCCCCTGGCCAGGTTTAGCAGATGGCACGGCCCCAAGTGCAACATGATTCCCAACCATCTCTCCTGCACTCACACCCAGGGCACACTTCTTTCACGGAGATAACTCTGACTTGGAGATCCCACTCTCATCCCCTAGACATGATAGACCAACAGGACCCAATTGTTCTCTGGCGCCCTCACTCTGACAGAGCTTGGACATCTACAGCAGGGGCCCCAAAATGGCTAACAAGAGCCACTTGGCTATGGTGACAGAGACGCACATTTCTTCTAGCTAGAAAAGCCTCAGCGTGACCTTCTCCATGTTCCCATCTACTTCCACGTCCTGCCCCCCTCACCTTCGCCAGCCGGAAATGGCAGCTCAATGACACAGGGTTAGCTAACGTTTTGCTGCTCTTGTAGACCTTTGAAATGGAACCAGAGACAGGCAACTCCAATCAACCCAGAGTGGGCATCAGGGCTGTACTAAATCATTGCCCCACAGAGGGGTGGGGGGGAGGTAAATATTACGACAGTGCCTCCCCACCCATACAGGAGCTTCACTCCCACAGCCGAGTGCTCCACTGATGCTGCATATACCTGCACTTGCTTGGGGGGCTCTGTAGCCCTAGAGGAGCTGTGGCAGTGCAGGACATTTGAGGCACAGGCAGGGCAAGAGTCTAGCTGCAAATCAGTGATGAGTTTCCCAAGTTAATGACACAATTTTCCAGTGACTTTCATGGAAAGACCAATGAATCAGATCAGAAAGATGGAAGAATTATGTTTTGAACACCAGAGAGAGAGAAACAGGAGCAATTTAACCGAGCTGAACCACACAGATGCCTGTGTGCCATTGGCCAGGAGTGAGGCCATGGTTTTCTGAGACTCTGCAACCAGCCATCCAAAAACATGGAACACAAAAGGATCTGAATAGTAAAGGAAAAGGGCCCTCCGTGGCTGCATGGACATGCCACAGAATTTTGTGCAGCCAAACAGGTCACCGAGCATCCAAGTGACTATACATGTATCAGCCAAGCTGGAGGAAGTACCGATTTTTCCATTCATAGCAGTTCCAAAAAAATCAAAACATAATTTCAGTTTGGGCTGAACGGAAACCAAAACTTTTGGAGTTTCCTGTGAAACTAAGAAGCCGAAAACGTTTCATTTTGGGTCGAAAGAATTGATTTTTAATAAAAGCAAAGGGACTGAAGGGCTGGATTCACAAAACCCATCTCAAGAAGATGGCAGTGATGCTGGTGCCCCGTTTAGCCCAGTAGTGAAGACACTCACCTGGGATGTGGGAGACCCAGATTCTAATCCCTGCTAGCAGGAACTTGAACCCAGGTTTCCCCCCTGCCAGGTGAGCACCCCAACCCCAGGCTGCTGAGTATTTGTGTGGGGGGGAGGGGGGCTCTCATTCTTTCCTGTTGAGGCTGTCCCACTTTTTAGAAACGCGGGACTAGTTGCTGGTCAGACAGCATGAGAACAACTCTGACTTGGCGGGCAGGGAGCTCCGTTTGGGGGGTACCTGGGTCCAGTCCCTACTCCAAGGAGTATTTATACAAACAGAACAGCTTTAACAGGACAGACCCACCCCCAGAGACGCTCCTAGCCAGTGGTTAGGGTACTCGCCCGGCGGAAAGGGGAGACCTGGATTCACGTCCCTTCTCCAGAGCAGGAACTTGAAGATGGGTCTCCATACACCAGGTGAGTGCTCTAACCACTAGGCTGAAGGTTAGGGGGTGTGGGAGTGCCCAGGTACCTCTTCCTCTGGGGAGGCTGGTATAGAAATCTAGCCCAAAAAATTGAAGGGAGATGTTTTGTTAATGTCAAAAGAGTTCATTTCAGCATTTCCCATTTAAAATTATTGTTTTATCATTTTAATTATAATTATAATGTTCATTTCAACCAAAAAATTTCCCCAAAATTGACACAAATTTGAAAAATGTTTCAGTCGACCCAAATCTACATTTTTTGCCAACCAAAGATTTTGACGGAAACCTTTCTACCACCTCTACTCATTACGGTAACTGGGCAGGAAAAGAAGGGTGCTCCACATGACGGTGTTTCAAGCAAAATCATCTAAGATAAATTACACTTAGCCCCATGCTTTCACGTCAGGCATAGACAGGTTAATAGAGCCCAACGAAACTTAGACAAACCTCTTCTTCAGCTTCAAATACTTGGGGTTTGCAACCCCTACATTTTGGATCCAAATGAAGCCGAAGCAAAACTCAGCTAAAATCACCTGATTCCCCTGGTTTGGCTGTTGAGCCTTCTGATGTACACAGCCTGGCTCAAGCATGTAACCACCCTGGTCTGTTTGTCAGGGTTTTTCACACCCCTCCTGATAACGCCACAGGCACAAAACACAGCAAGTGAGGAGGGGCCAGGAGTTAGGAGAGGGCATATTTCCCCTTTCAGGACCTACACTTACCAAAAACCAAACCATGGTGAAATCGAGGTATGGTTTCTCTTGAAACCTGTTTTGGTTTCTCCTGTTTTGGGAGCTTCCACAGTGCACAAAGGTTCCCAACCCTACCCCCAGGATTAGGTCCTGCGCCAACAGTTAAGCAGAAACAAAAACCTCATGACTTTTAGGCAAATGACTGGCATGTGTTTGCCATGTGTCTGGTGCCATCAAAATGGATGCGAAGAAGAGAAGACTTCCAGCAATTGCTGTGGCAGTTAGTCTATCCCAAGATGAACTGGCTCCATCTGTTTTTGAATTCCACTGCAATGAAGGCATTTTAAAAGTCAAACATTGACCTTTTCAATCTAACACATTAGATGCGTAGGAATGAGCACAATAACCATGTTAGGAGTGACTGAAATTCTCACCTTTACAGTCCTGCTTCTGCCTTCATGAAGCAGCAGCTCCTCTGACAAAAGGAGAGTCCGGACTGGGTTGCAAAGGTCTAGAGGCTAAACATTTGAAAAAAAAGAAAAAAAATCCAGAACGTCAACTCGAAATGAGAAAGTTTCCCATGAAACCTGTGTTAACTCTCCACCCCCCAGAAGCTCTTTGCCTTTAGTTTAAGTTGTAAACCACTGAAAGTGAAGCAGACATGAGCTGCCCTGTTACAGCACATCTCTCAAGGATGGAAACTCTGCAGTCCAGCCAAGTGATAAAAGGGAGGGAAAAAACCCTCACATTTAACACCTATGTCATGTGAAGCTATAAAAAGATTATCAGCAGCTTCTGCTTCTCTGTACATTATTTTTTCTGCAAAGTGTGGGCTTGCCTGTGGCGGCTCCGAGAGCAGGAAGCACAACCACAGCAGTAGCCCACCCCAGTCTCATCTAGCTTCAACATGAATACGGGGAGCTACATATTTTTAATTGATTAACTTCATTAGCAAGATTAAGCGACTCTGGGCAGGGTGCCTTCTCTCCTTCTGTGCTGCAGTGGACTTTGGGCTACATAGCCAACTCTGTAGGGGCAACTTGCTTTGACAACGGAGAAGCCAAGAACTCAAAAAAAAAAATCCATTGCTCTGATTGCTGCACAATGCTGACAAAACCAGCTTCTGAGACAATACAGTGCAGAAGAGCATTCAGAGTGGTGTAACTGCTGCCTTGAACGGGACTTTGCTCTGCAAAGCCTACAAAGCCTACAAGATAAAATACTGCAAAGCATAGAGGCAAAGTCTGAACTCACTGAAAGACACTGTCATTAAAATCCGTTTTAAAAGTGTGGGAACATTTCAGAGTGAAACCAAGAGTCACTAACTTGGAAAGACAATAAAACAGTAACAAAGCCCCAGCTGTGTTCTTACTTAAAGACAAATCATGAATGCACCCATTGTTTGGGCATGGTGAGTTCAGATAACGCATGCAATACACGTGAGTAGTTGTGCTGTGGAAGGCAGTGATAGGGAAGGGAACTTGTTTTGAAAACTAGATTATGCAACTGGTTGGGCTCATCCCAGAAGCTGCACACTGAGTCAGCATGGTGTGTACGAGAGCTATGCCAGAAGCTGTATGCACCTATGTTCAATCCATATAAGCAGGCAGGGCTGAGGAACAAGTGTGTCTCAGACAAAGGAATGCTGGTTTACCTGCCTGCCAAGATCTCCCTAAGGGGCTGGTGCGGTGTGTGTCAATTTGTCTCCTTCGCTGCTGGTGGCACCACGGTCAGCTACAGCGTGAAGGAGAGCGCTACCCCCAACAGCCTGGATACCAGCTCTTCTTCAAAAATGATAAAGGACACTACATTTCACCATTCCATGATATTTCAGTATATCCAGTTGCTGGCAACGTGTTCAACATGGTTGTGGAACTACCTTGATGGACAAATGCAAAGATGGAAATTGCAACAAAGGATCCTCTAAACCCAATTAAACAAGATGTAAAGAAAAGACAGCTGCGTTATGTTGCTAATGTATTTCCCCACAAGGGCTATATCTGGAATTATGGTGCTATCCCACAGACATGGGAGCATCCAGGACATAAAGATGAAAATACTGGCTATTATGGAGATAACGATCCAATTGATGTGTGTGAAATTGGAAGCAATTGGAAGCAAGAGGAGAAGTAATTAAAGTGAAATTTAATTACTGGGCACAATTACTGGGCACAATGGCACTGATTGATGAGGGGGAGACAGACCGGAAAGTAATAGCAATCAATATTGAAGACGCTGAAGCAGCCAACTATAACAATATTGATGATGTCTGAAAGATGAAACCTGGATACCTAGAAGCTACAGTGGACTGATTTAGAAGGTACAAGGTACCTGATGGGAAGCCAGAAAACCAGTTTGCATTTAATGGAGAATTTAAAGACAAGGACTTTGCTATTAACATCATCAAAAGCACTCATGAACACTGGACAGCTCTAGTATCTAAAAAAACAGATGGAGGAGCAATCAATTGCGCAAATACAACTGTGTCAGACAGTGCCTTTTGTATTAGGGTACGCCTACAGCACGAAATTATTTTGAAATTATTCTATTTGAATTTTCGGAAGCGATTTTATACATTCGGTCTTCTGTGTCCCCACTAAAGCGTGTGAATTCGGCGAAGTGCGTCCACAGTACCAAGGCTAGCATCAAACGTCAGAGCAGTGAACTGTGGGTAGCTATCCCGCAGTCCCCGCTGCCCATTGGAATTCTGGGTTAATTGGAATTCTGGGTTATCCCAGTGCATGATGGGGCAAAAAAATTCTCGTGGGTGTTTCTGGGTGTGTGTCGTCAGTTGCACCTCCCTTTGTGAAAGCTACGGCAGACAATTGTTTCGTGCCTTTTTGGAGTGCAGATGCCATACTGCTTTCAGCAGACGGTGGACCGCTGCTCTCCTGCTACTATGAATCCACCTCTCATTTCCTCTCATCTTCCAATGTAATCTCTACTATCTACTCTTTCTCTTCCTCTTCAAATGCTTCCGCTGCCAACTCTGCTCAGCCATCGTGAACCAAGCAGCACAGCTTCCGCCACCAACTCTGCTCTCCCGCTATTGCCACACTTCCAAACTTCTCCATGTTGTCTGTCCTGGGCTCCCGCCTCCATGAAAGCTACAGAAGACAACCATTTCCCACCTTTTTTAGGCTATCGTGAACTGAACAGCACCTCTTCCGCTGCCACTCTGCTCTCCTACGTTTTGCGCCCTTTTTCCAGGATTACCCGTGCAGGCACCATAGCCATGGAGCCCGCTCAGATCTCCGCTGCAGTTTTGACCATTGTAAAAACCTCGTGCATTATCCAGCAGCATGTGCAGTACCTACAAAACTGGGTGAGGAAGCAACAACAGCACAATTACAATAGTGATGAGGACTTGGACACAGACGTTCCTAGAAGCACGGCATGTGGCGATTGGGAGATCTTGGTGGTGTTGGGCCAGGTTCATGACGTGGAATGCCGATTCTGGGCCCAGGAAACAAGCACAGACTGGTGGGACTGCATAGTGTTGCAGGTAAAGGATGATTCCCAGTGGCTGAGAAACTTTCATATGCATAGGGCCACTTTCATGGAACTTTGTGACTCGCTTTCCCCTGCCCTGAAGCGCAAAGACACCAAAATGAGAGCAGCCCTCACAGTTGAGAAGCAAGTGGCCATAGCCCTGTGGAAGCTTGCAATGCCCGACAGCTACCGGTCAGTTGGGAATCAGTTTGGAGTGGGCAAATCTACTGTAGGGGCTGCTGTGCTGCCAGTAGCCAATGCAATCATTGACCAGCTGCTATCAAGGGTAGTGACTTTGGGAAAAGTGCAAGTCATAGTGGATGGCTTTAATGCATTGGGGTTCCCTAACTGCGGCGGGGCGACAGACGGAACGCATATCCCTATCTTGGCCCCGGAACACTGGGACGGCCAGTACATAAACCGCAAGGAGTACTTTTCCATGGTGCTGCAAGCACTGGTGGATCACAAGGGACGTTTCACCGACATCACCGTGGGATGGCCGGGAAAGGGGCATGACGCTCGCATCTTCAGGAACTCTGGTCTGTTTGAACAGCTGCAGGAAGGAACTTACTTCCCAGACCAGAAAATTACTATTGGGGATGTTGAAATGCCGACAGTTATCCTCAGGGGCCCAGCCTACCCCTTAATGCCATGGCTCATGAAGCCATACACAGGCACCCTGGACAGTAGTAAGGAGCGGTTCAACTATAGGCTGAGAAAGTGCAGAATGGTGGTAGAATGTGCGTTTGAATGTTTGAAAGCGCGCTGGCGCAGTTTACTGACTCGGTTAGATCTCAGCACAACCAACATTCCAATTGTAATTGCTGCTTGTTGTGTGCTCCACAATATCTGTGAGAATAAGGGGGAAACATTTATGGCGGAGTGGGAGGTTGAGGCAACTCGTCTAGCAGCCAGTTTCACACAGCCAGAGAACAGGGCGATTAGAAGAGAGCAGCAGGGCGTGCTGCCCATCAGAGAAGCTTTAAAAGCCAGTTTCATGACTGGCCAGGGTACGGTGTGCCAGTTGTGTTTGTTTCTCTTAAAGTTACCCGCTGCCTATATATATGAAAGGAAATAAAGTCACAATTGTTTAAAAACTGTTCTTTATTATTTGTTGCACAAAACACTGAGAGAAATCAGAAGCTAGACGGGGGAGGGAGGGGCATTGGTTTAGGAGGGTGGAGGAGGAGGGAAGGCCAAGTCCAGAAACCAAATCAAAATTTAGGATATGCCAGCTTTCTGTTGCGTGTGCAATCCTCTGGGGTTGACTACGTAGCCTCCCCCGCCCCCTGTGTTCTTGGGCATCTGGGTGAGGAGGCTATAAAACTTGGGGATGAGGGAGGGTGGTTATACAGGGGCTGCAGTGGCAGCCTGTGGTCTTGCTGCCTTTCCCACATTAGATCCACCATACAGCGGAGCATGTCAGTTTGCTCCCCCATGAGCATGACCATAGCATCCTGCCTGCTCTCATCGCACACGTCCCTCGTCTCTTCGTATTCAAGTAACGCTTTATGCGACTCCGCAATTGTTTGCCTCCAGGCATTCAGCTGGGCCCTATCAGTGTGGGAGGACTGCATGAGCTCGGCAAACATGTTATCCCAAGTTCATTTTTTCCGCCTTCTAATCTGGACCAGCCTCTGGGACGGAGTAGATAGGGGCTGCGTTGAAACATTTGCACCTGCTGTGGGAGAAGAAAAAAGGAGGGTAGTATTTTAAAAGATACATTTTAGAGAACAAAGGGGACACTCTTTCTCAATGAAACAGGCAATTCATAGTACACAGCACATGTTCTTTCTGTACAAGGTCGAAGTGCCTGCCACTTTGGTGTGAGTAAGCCATCGCATGCGGCCAGGCAACAGAATTCAGCTTGCAGGCAGCCATGGTAAGCCCTAGGGGCATGCGGCGTTCTGCTTCTTCCACATTCATTTCAATGCTTTCAACCAGCCGGGCCCCCTTTCCCATAGCAAGCAATGCTTGGTGGGTTTGCCATATAAAAGGAGGGCCTGTGGGCTCTCTGGGATGATCGCTTCACACAACACCCACCCCCCAAAACACATACACCACATAGCTCCGATGAGGCTCTGAGCAGGGATGAGCTCTTTAAACTAAACGCAAACAGCCCAGGACGGCTGGGTTTCCCCACCACCCTGCACCCCCCACTGCATGGCTCCGATCAAGCTCTCACTCACCAGAAATGCCTTCTCCAGGGTCATGGTCCAAGAGCATGCCTTGGGAGTGGGGGAGGCTATTGGCTCCAGCGTTAAGACTAGTTCCCGGCTAGGGGGGAAAACGGATTCCCCACTTGCTGCCTGTGCACTGTCCTCCTCCTCCTCTTTGTCCTCCAAAAACTCATCTTCCTCGCTTCGTGCTACTCCCCCCTTGCAGGTGTCCACGGACAGTGGTGGGGTACTGGTGGCGTCACCCCCCATAATTGCATGCAGCTCACGGTAGAAGCAGCATGTATGGGGCTGTGACCCAGAGCACCCGTTCGCCTCCCTGGCTTTTTGGTATGTTTGCCTAAGCTCCTTGATTTTTGTACGACACTGCTCTGTGTCCCTGGAGTAGCCTCTTTCTGTCATGGCCCTGGAGACTTTAGCATACGTATTTGTGATTCTTTTTTTGGAACGTAGTTCTGCCATAACAGATTCGTCTCCCCAGCATGCGATGAGATCCAGTACCTCCCGTTCAGACCATGCTGGAGCTTGTCAGAGAATCCGGGACTGCGTGGTCTCTTGTGATGGTGGACGCTGCATGGTCGCCTGTGATGGTGGACTGTGCTGACGGTTACCTGTGCTGATGGTGACCAAACAGGAAATTCAAAAGTTCCCAGGGCTTTTACTGCCTACCTGGCTAGTGCATCGGAGTTGAGAGTGTTGTCCAGAGCGGTCATAAGGGAGCATTCTGGGATAGCTCCCGGAGGCCAATAACGTCGAACTGCATCCACAGTACCTGTAACCCGGAACTGCGATCTCGATTTTAGCGCTACTCCACTTGCCGAGGTGGAGTACAGAAATCAGATTAAACAGCCCTTTAAATTGAAAAAACTGGTTTGGTCGTGTGGACGGAATCAGTTTTATTTCGAAGTAACTTTGCTAATTCCAAAATAACTGCGTACTGTAGACCAGGCCTTAGTCAAGAATCTGCTAAAGCTACTTTGGAAGCAGTACCACCCTGTGGAACTCCCAATACAATACCACCTGAAGTGGACAAGTGGTTCTATTACCAGAAAAACTAAGACCTAAAGGTGCATGTTGAAATGCCTACCTTTCTCCGACCAGAAAGCCCTAAGTGGGGGGAAAAAAATGAGAAATACTAGCTTACAGTTCCAGAGGAAAAAATAGTCTTGTCTTATAGATAACTTATTATAACAGAATTGCATATCTACCAATAATGTGGCATGTTCAAGATGTACCAAAGACATGTGGAGAACTAAAAACAATCATTTTGTAAAAGAGCAGCTTCATGTGCCTTAATATGTATCTTTGTACATCACAACAGTAGTTGTTCAACTCAACTGTGTATAGAATGCTTGATGGGTGTTCACTGTATTTTAGTAAGAAATAAAATTATTTTGCTGAAAAAAAAAAGAAAAGATCTCTGGTGTAACTCAAGCACTGCAAAAACCCAGACACAATGGCAGCTGCAGGTGACGCAAGGCAACAAGAAAAGCCAGGTTAAACTGAACACAGCGGGGCACCAGCCCTCTGGAGAACAAAGGTATGGGAGATTTAGGGGACTATAAGTAGGGAAAAGGCATGTTGTTATCAGGGAGGGAACAAAGAGGTTAGGCTATTTGTAGCCACAGTGAATACAGTGGATCCCAGCCATGTGGCATGGCGACGCTGAGAGGGGATTTGAGGTGTGAAACTGCCTTGGACAAGGATGGTCCCCTGTTAAGTTTTAGCCACTAGAATGCAGGTTCTATTTTTGTTTTATTTGTAACTATTTCTGTTATCTCATCTTAGGATCACTCAATCTCTGTTCCTTTTTAGTATATTTACTCCTGGTTTTACTCCATGCAGTATATTGAAGTGTGACTCCTCAGCTGATCCAACAGGCTGGTGTGCATGCTGCTCTTCGCAGACAGCAGACATGGTAACTGCTGGGAGTGCCCTGTGACCAGGGGCTGGAACTGCGGGGGTCACTTTTTAAGGAGCTTTGGGGACTGGAGTGCACCTGAGGTTAACCTGCAAGGCAAAGTGAAGGCTGACAGAGCTTTTAAGGCGTTTGTTCAGAGACTAACAGACTGGAGTGTCAGGTGGATGATGCACAGTTTAGCTCCACCAAGTCCCTCTTCCTCTGCGGCAAGGGGTAACAAGATGACTCACAGTCCTGAACTTCCTGAGAGGGCATCACAACAGGATTCCCTTAGGTTTTCTGGGACCAAATCCAGGACTATTCAGTTATGAAAAGCTGTGCAGTACCACCTGGGCATAAGCAGGAGGTAGAAGCCTTAAAACCAGCTCTGATAATCAAATTCAGAGCTAAACCGCAAGATCAAAGTTTGTGGAATTGGGAAGTTACCTCTTCACCCTACCATACATCTACATCCTGATGCCTGTCTTGATGTGCTTTGATTTTAGGGCTGCCAAGTGACAAGACTATATGAAATTCCTGGTTACATTCCCAGCTGCAAAAGTGTACCTTGCAGCCACGAGCAGAAGCCAGGTCATTCAGTACCTTCCGTAATGAGAACTTGGTGGTCGAAACCCCGGCTTGACTGGTCAGGATTCCCCCAAATGGCTCAAGCAGCCAAGCACCAAAGGTGGAAAGCTGCCCTTTTACAATGTAAACCACAGAAGCTAGAGAAGGGGAAGTCCAATGCAACAGCAAGTCCATCCCCTTACAAGGGCAGGACATAGTTCCCTAGAGAGGCACTGCATCTGATACTACACTGAATGCTAGACAATGCTAGGAGGGGAAAGCTGAAAAAGATGAGGGATCCAGTTCTTTGGTACACATTGCATGAAGGGTTTCTTTCCCTTCTCTGACAGTCATCACTCTATAGTCTATAGTCATCACTCACACTCTGGCACTGAACTCTGTGCTTCCTGCCAAGAGGCTGTGCTTGGCCATGCCATCCCTGAGTGCAGCACAGCACTTGGACAAGGGTTCTTTTCCCACAGCCAACAGCTCAGTTCCCTGAGCAAGAACTTTTGATGAAAGTTGATTCTAGCGGTAAATGGTGGCTTACGAGTGGGTCTTTGAGGCACAGAGGTGAATGGAGATGTTAAAGGAAAAGTATTTTCCACAGTGGGATACAGATGTGAGGCACGTTCCCTGGTGCAAAGGGCAGGAAGCACTGCAATATGTTAGAGTAACTGAAGTTACCATGTACAGGAGAGAGTCTGTGATACATGGGCTGCCTTTGGGACACACCAGGCTGGGTAACCAGGGAGAAATCCGATTTTTTAATTTAGCTATTTAAATTACGTTTTTCATTTTTAAAAATAAGCCTGCTTAAAATGAAATCTGAATTTAATACAAAATATGTTAAGGGCTGAACTTCTTATAACTTAGTTGTGAATGTGAAATGGGGTTTGATAAGAGAAGTTTACGTATCCAAAACATTTAAGGTTGTTTTGTTTAATCAAAATAAATGTTATGTACAGTTTTGTGAGTTTAATTAAATCCTTGTTACCATCCTAATGCAGTTTGCCACAATTCATGAGCCAAAAGTTAATTGTCTCATAAATAAGCAATACATCATTCCCCATTTCTAACATACTAAATGTACAATTAATAAGAATCTGACAATGTTAAGCTATATAATCGATGATTTAAATCCAGGCTTTGCACTTGGTGATTTAAATCTCCCTGATTTCAGTCAATCCCCCCCAGCCCATACAGCCTGGTTTCCAGATGTGCCAGGAAGGGCCAGCTTACCTGCACAAAGACAGGGAACACAAGCACTTTGGGGGCCAGTGTCACATAGGTGCCATAGCTGGAGTGCGGGATATGAGGCCTCACAATGGTGCAGTTCTGGTAGTTCCCATAGCTCTTCATAGTTTGCACTGTCTTCATCAGCCTGGATTTCCGCCCAGATCCCGTATGGGATTTGCATTTCCCTGCATTTCCTGGGACCGTGAGAAACCAAAAGAAAGCAAAGGAGAGAGAGCGAGAACTGAATTTCCACGGGTCTAGTCCACTCTGTCATTATAATTCCTGACATCGCTGATAATGCAAAGGGGAGTAACTCGAACTGAGAACTGCAGGGAATCGGTCTCTTTGCTATCATAACCACTCAGCATTATAGTGCGTGGAGCTGCAATACTAGCTGAGTGAGCGATGCTTTGTGTCTAATCAAAGATTAACCAAAACATGGGGCCAAATCCTCACCTGGCATAAACATTTAAACTAGCTGAGGATCTGGCTCTATGGATTTACACACACACACACAGAGCACAGTTTGATACAAGGATTTTATCAGCACTGATGTGAAATGGTCGCATTACTCATGAACAGCAAAATCCCAACTAAATGCCAATAAAAGCCAGTCAGTAGCCCAGCATGCATCTTGTATTTTGTACACACCGTATGTTGTCAAAAATATTTTGCAAATGTTTTCAAGTTTTAAAGAACGTAATTGGCATTATTTGTTGTATGTGTCCAATGGAGCAGGGCTCAAACTTATAAAAACTAACAAATGCAAAACAGCTCTAAACCCAGAGGTGAAAGTAAGCTGGTACGCCCCGCCCTGGTACGGCATACGGGCAAGCCGTAGAGGCCAGTTATATGGGCTCGTGGCTCCAGCAATATTGAGGGCCCGGGGACCTGGCTCCACCAATGTTCGGGGCCGGGTCTCCCCCCTGGTCCCACCTGCTGCCCCCCCACGCCTCCCTCGAGTGTCCCCTGGCCCCCCCTTGCTGCCCCCGTACGCCTCCCTGGGTCCCAGAGCAGAGCGTCCCTGTCTCTCCCCTGCAGCTCCATGCTGCCTCCCTGCATCAACTGCCGCCGCAGAGTCCTAGGGCCCCCCATCACCCACTGCCAGGGCAGGCTGCCCTTCCCCCTCAGACCCTTTCATTTTCCGACGGGACCCTCCACCAGTACAGCCACCCCTCATACCCGCAGTCACCGCTCCTGCCCCACGCTGGGCAGGGGCAGCCCCATCCCCCACCCCCAATGAGGCTATAGTGAGAGGCAGCAGCAGGGGACAAGGTGCACATGTGATGGCAGCCCCCGCCCCCACTGCACCCACCACAGAGGAGGCAAGGGAGAATGACAGTGCTGGGGGTGAGTGTGCTGCTGGGGGGGAGAAGGGGGCCCCTACCCCAGAGCTCGCTGCTGTCGGCGGGGAGAGGGCTGGGGGGAGTCCTCCTCTCTGGCTCCAGTCCCAGGGCATCCTGCCTGCACCCCAAACTCATCCCCAGCCCTGCCCCAGCCCAGAGCCCACACACCAGCCAGAGCCCTCACCCCCCCCCCAGCACCCCAACCCTCTGCCCTAGCCCTGAGCCTCTCCAACACCTCAAACCCCTCATCTCCAGCCCCAGCCAGAGCCCTCATCCCCCCTGCACCTTAACCCTCTGCCTCACCCCTGAGCCCCCTACCACACCCCAAACCCCTCATCCCCAGCCACACCCCAAACCCATCCCTAGCCTCACCCCGCAGCTCTCACCCCGGCACCCCCTCCCATCCCCAAACTCCCTCCCAGAGCCTGCACCCTACACTCCTCCTGCACCCCAGACCTCCTCCCCCACCCAAACTCCCTCCCAGAGCCTTGGGCAGGTGGGAGGTGGAGTTTGAGGGAGGCAGAGTTTGGGCAGGGGCAGGTTCTGGGCAGCACCAAAATTTTTACAAACCTGCCACCGCTGCCAGCAAGAGCTGGTGCACCATACCGGGGCGGACTGGCTTCCCCTGTTGGCAATTTAAAGGGCCTGGGGCTCCCAGCAGCGGCTGGAGCAGCGGCTGGAACCCTGGGCCCTTAAAATTGCCACCGGAGCCCCGCTGCCAGAGCCCTGGGGTAGCGGCAGCAGGGCTCGGGTGGCGATTTAAAGGGCCCAGGGCTCCTGCCGCTGCTACCGCTCCGGGCCCCTTAAATCGCTTCTGTAGCCTCGATGCCACTACCCCAGGGCTCCAGGGACGACTTCAAGGGCCTGAGGCGGCAGAGGCAGCGGGAGCCCTGGGTCCTTTAAATGGCCCCCGGGGTCCTGGTGGTGGGGCTCCGGCAGCTATTTAAAGGGTTCAGGGCTCCCGTTGCCTCTGCCGCTCCGGGCCCTTTAAATAGCCGCTTGAGCCCTGCCACCGCTAGCCCAGGGCTCCAGCAGCAGGGTTTCGGGGATGATTTAAAGGGCCTGAGGCTCCACTGCGGCAGTGGCAGCTAGAGCCACGGGCCCTTTAAATCATCCCCGAGCCCTAAGCCTCCCAGCCACCTCTGCAGCTGGGAGTTCAGGGGGTGATTTAAAGGGCCCGGGGCTCCCAGCTGCTGCTACCACAGTCCTAGCCCCGGGCCTTTAAATCCTGATTTAAGGGTCCTGCCTCTTCCGGTAGAGGCCCCACCCCCTCCTCAGGACCCCAGAGTACCAGCAAGTCCCTTAAGTTACTTTCACCCCTGTCTAAATCTGAGCATAAATAGCTATTCTAGACCCACAACTGTCCCACACCTTGGGACCTTATTCCCATTGCTAAGCATGGACACTCCTCTTCTCAATGGGATAAAGAGTCATAGGGTTTAAGGCCAGAAGGGACCATTAGATCATGTAGTCTGATCTCCTGTATATCCCAGGCCACCAACACCACTCAGCACCTGCACACTCAACCCAACAACCGAATTGAGACCAAAGTATCACAGCCTGCAGGAGACTAGACTTCTGGCCAGGAAATGATTAAGTGAGAGATACCCAGATAATCCTGGCAAGTGACCCACATCCACATGCTGCAGAGGAAGCCAATCACCCCCCACCCAGACACTGCCAACTCGACATATGGTGATCAGTGAGACAAGGAGCATGTGGAAGAAGAACCAGCCAGCCACACCCCTCAGAGAGAGAATCCTCAGTGCCACCACAGAGCACCAGCTCACCCGGTCCAATGTCCCATCTCTGGCGGGGCCAGCCCTGATGCTTCAGAGGAAGAAGGTAAGAAAAAAAACCCAGGCCTAGCCCTGCTGGACTTTAAAGCTGTGAAACTGTTTCATACAGAAATCCTGTCCCTGGTCCAGAACTGAATCTTGCTCAATCCTAAGGTATTTGGGGCCAAGGAAACGGATTTCACATTATAGGGAGAAGAAGTAAACATTCTCAGGTGGTAACTTTTTAAACTGCAGCTCTGAGAAGCTGCTCAGGGTTGGAGATGCCAGAATAAATGTCAGAAAGATGGATTTGTAAATATATTCATAAGTATATGAATGACCCCAGGCCTCTTCAAAGCGATCCCGTGGCTATTACAGCTGCTCAGACTGGTGACTGTATATTGCGGTGACGACCTTGTGAATCAGAGTAGCAGCACCCAGCCCATGCAGTTTCAGTTTTTAAGCGTTGTATTTCACCTTCACGTTCAGGAAATCTGACCAACCTCATTAGTTTTCTATTCTGGCCCTTTTCACTGGAGAAATCCATTATCCTCATCCAGAAAACAGGATTACACCAAAGCTTTCTTTGCAGCCGCCTGCTTCCATGACCCAGTACAGTGATTGCTTTTCTCTGCATATGGACTTCACAGTCTGGCAGCTCTCCGAAGTGCTGTTTCAAGCCTGCAGTACTACAGTCCCAGGTTTCCGGGTCAGAGACAGCACATGGCCTGTCATGCCCTTGCCCTCACTCTGGGAACTATTTTTAAACATCAGATGATCAACGTGCATTTGTTCCATGCTGGTCTCTTGTCAGGACAGTCCCTCCCCTGTTCTTTTGTAAGCATACAGGCATTTCCAGCATGCTCAGACATGCGGACAGGTACAGGAGTTGGTGGTGCCCTGCGTGTGCTGTGAGATGGTTCGGGGGCTGCTTTGCTTAGATATCAACCCACTCTTTCCTCACTAATGGCATAATTTAGACAGATCAGAACCTTGCAGATTTCTGGGAGCATTTGCCCACACCCACAATCGGAGGCCTGGGTGCAGAGAAGCAAGAGACCTGCACTATACAGCTGAGGGGGATTAATGCAATCTAGAAGCCTATCTGTGTCATCCCTCCCTCTGCATGAGTAGGTGTAACCCCTTTAACTTTTCCTTCTGATACTCGTTTTACAGCTCTTCCATCTGGTTACCTCAGGAATGCCCAAGGGGCACAGGACAGTGGCAGGGAGGGGAGCGGATCATTCTCAATTAGCCAGAGACAGGAGCATACCGGAGCCCACAATCCAAACTCACCCAAACTATCTCAAAAAGAAAAGGAGTACTTGTGGCACCTTAGAGACTAACCAATTTATTTGAGCATGAGCTTTCGTGAGCTACAGCTCACTCCATCGGATGAGCTGTAGCTCACGAAAGCTCATGCTCAAATAAATTGGTTAGTCTCTAAGGTGCCACAAGTACTCCTTTTCTTTTTGCAAAGACAGACTAACACGGCTGTTACTCTGAAACCAAACTATCTCAGCACACTTCCCTAATCCTTGCAAGACTGTGCCCTACACACTCTCTTTCAACTGGCCAAGACCTGGGAGTTGCAACACCATCCCAAACTCTCCAGCTGAGTCTTCCTCATAGCGACAGGAGCTTCTTTAGAACATGACAGTCAGAACTGATTGCAGTCCATTGCCTGGGGGAACTTACACACAGCCTGTGGTACAGTGCTGGGGTCACTGCTGAGCACAGGCTCTAACTGATGGAGTTTCATGGATCTTTTACTGGTGTGCAACACTCTGGCATTTTTAGGTGAGGCTCTCATCCTAGCAGTAGCTGCACTGGCTGGAGAATGAGTTAATTGCCTTCAGAATGCCCCCTGTAGAGGTCAGCTGTTCTGCTTTCATTTAGCATGGTTGCTGGTTGCAAAGCTCCATGTCTTGCTACAGATTAAATTAATGCCATTAATAATACTAATGATAGTAGGACAGCTCCTGGCTGCAATGGGCATAGATAGTAATATGGCCTTCCAGTTAATTACATCTTTGGGCACTGCCTTGGACACACCTTCCACCTGTGCGCAAACCACATGGAAATGGGACGATTTCCTCTGCCTCAGGTGTCAGCACAGTCTAAAGGTGACTGACCCCACAGAACTGGGGGTCAAGAGAGCTGTCCTCTAATGCCAGCCTGCCTCTGACTCATGAGTGACCTTGGGCAAGTCACAGCCCCCGGTTCCTCAGTTTCCCCTTTTGCAAAATGGGAATAACAACATGCACCTTTCTCTGTAAAGCACTTTGGGATCAATAGGTGGATAGTGTTAGATGAATGATAGGTGATTTATGGGGGAAACTGTTCTTTTCCGTCAACTAAACACCTCAAATCCTGGCACAGTTATACCTAAATGAGAATCTACCAGCCACAGTGCAATGCACCTAGCTTTCACGTCAGCTGCATTCCCAAATGTTTCAGAGTGGCCAGCTGCCAGATTCATTCATCTGTCAGCAGAAGACACTGTGCAGGTGACTCAGCCTGGAAAGCAGCGTGAGTGCATGTGGGACAAATGCTATGGTAAAGTAAGTATGCCGTGCCGTTGTAGCCGTGTTGATCCCAGGGTATTAGAGACAGCTGTTACAGTAGGTGGTGCTCTCAATGTGTCACTGAACAGATGCATTCAGGTACTGCACAGCTGAGAACTGCTCTTACCCAGTCAAAGATCCGGCCTCAGTCCAAACCACCCCAGAGCTCACAGTTAGCATTGAGCCTGCTCCAGAAGGAAGGAGCCACCAACCTCCCCCATCACACAGGAATAATCCAAGGGCTAAGGCTGCAGAAATAGCTAATGGCCTAAATGTTGCTTTTGCGGGACAATGAACACGGCTACTAATAACCCTGCTTTAGAGCTGTCAGCCACCGTTTCGGAACCTTCTCAGAACTACCAGCAGCGAGCTGGCGTGTGACAAAGATGTGGGGCAGGGGAGTTCCTTGCCTACCAAGAAGCAGGTAGCTCTGAAAATGCAATGCCAGGGTGCTGCCTGTTTGGGGAGGGAGGAGACTGCCAGTCCGCCTGGCCCATGGTTACAGTGTCAGAGGGGAGATTAAAGCAGGGCTGTCAAGCTGGGGGAAGTTGTAAAATATTTCCTACTGATAATGTGTTATTTGCTGTCCCCCTGGCCTTGGGGGGTGGCTGACAACAGAGAGAGCCTTTGGAAAGCCTCCCTGTGACGTGGGGCCACTGAAAGCACTGGGGAGATAAAGGGGGACCCAGACCCATCCCAGGGATCTCAGCCTGCCAGAAGTGAATTCTCATCACAGCTGCAGCACATCACTGGACAGAGTGCAGAAGCTGCCACCCCCCCGTCACCCCAAGGAGCCAGAGCAGCCACTGTACCCCAGGGCAGGGCCCAGACCAAGGGCCTTTGAGGCTGGGAATCTAAGTTCTGTGTCGAGGTTTTAGGGCAAAACCATTGCCAAAGGGATCTGACTGCATTTCTCTGTAAGCCAAAAGCTGCTGCCCTAGTCCCTGTGGATGCTGCCCCTTCTGTGGCTGGTGTTCCACATAGACCAGGGAGAGGACCAAGCAGGCAGAAATCTCCCAGGCCAACCATTAAGTCAAATGAGACTCCAGGGAGTTACTAGCAAAGGAATCTTGCCTAAAGCAATGTCCTGCTGTTAGAGCCTACTGCTTGTGTGCAGCAGCATCAGTACTAAATGGCTGCATAGGCTGCAGTCCCTCCAGTTGCCAGTTCATGAATCCAGCCATTTCTGCATTTTCTGCTCCTGCTTTTGCATTGTAGCTGAAGCCCATAACTGTCCTGTATAGAAACAGGCCAAAACACTCCTGCATAAGGCCATGGAGTAGATAGGGCCTTTTCCAAACTAAATACACTAGTCTAACCAACATTATAGAAAGGATGTGGAGCAACTGGAGGGGATCCAGATGCGAGCAACAAAGATGATGAAAGGGATGGAACACAAGCCATACGAGCAAAGGCTGAAGGAGCTGGGTATGTTTAGTTTGGAGAAGAAGAGATTAAGGGGGAACATGACAGCAGTCTTCAAATACTTGAAAGGCTGCCATAAAAAAGATGCAAGAGAGAACAACTTTTCTCCTACATAGGGCAGGACAAGAGGCACTGGGTTCAAACTACAGCACAGCAGACAATACACTAGCACTTTTTTCAATTAGGAGTGTGAAAAAACACGCCCCCCTCCCCCCCGACCAACATAAGTTTCACCGACAGAAGCACCGGTGTGGACAGCCCTGTGCCAGCGGGAGACGCTCTCCTGCCGACATAGTTACCGCAGCTCGTTGGGGTGATTTAATGATGCTGGTGGGAGAACTCTCTCCCGCCGGTATAGAGTGGCTACACGGGAGACCTTACAGCCATGAAACTGCAGCGGTACAGCTGTGCCACTGTAATGTCTGTAGTGTAGGCATAGCCATAGACGAAATCTCAGGAAAAACTTCCTACTGTAAGAACAGTAGGACAATGAAACAGACTGCTCAGGAAGGGGTGGAAGCTCCCTCACTGGAGGTTTTCAAAAGGAGGCTGGATAGCCATCTGTCTTGAATGGGTTAGGCCAGTGGTTCTTAACCAGGGGTATGCATATCCCTGGAGGTACATTGAGGTCTTCCAGGGGGTACATCACCTCATCTAGATATTTGCCTAGTTTTACAGCAAGCTACATAAAAAGCACTAGCGAGATCAGTACAAACTAAAATTTCATAGAGACAAAACGAGAAGTCAGCAATGTTTCAGTAACAGTGTGCTGTGACACTTTTGTATTTTTATGTCTGATTTTGTAAGCAAGTAGTTTTTAAGTGGGATGAAACTTGGGGGCATGCAAGACAAATCAGACTCCTGAAAGTAGTTTGGAAAGGTTGAGTGCCACTGGTGTAGACACAAAAAGGAAAGGAGGACTTGTGGCACCTTAGAGACTAACCAATTTATCTGAGCATAAGCTTCCGTGAGCTACAGCTCACTTCATCGGATGCATACTGTGGAAAGTGTAGAAGATCTTTTTATACACACAAAGCATGAAAAAATACCTCCCCTCATCCCACTCTCCTGCTGGTAACAGCTTATCTAAAGTGATCACTCTCCTTACAATGTGTATTTCCCCTTGTTTTTTCCTACCCCGCCCCCTCCTCAGTTCTTGTTAAACCCTGGATTTGTGCTGGAAATGGCCCAACTTGATTATCATATACATTGTAAGGAGAGTTTCAGAGTAACAGCCGTGTTAGTCTGTATTCGCAAAAAGAAAAGGAGGACTTGTGGCACCTTAGAGACTAACCAATTTATTAGAGCATAAGCTTTCGTGAGCTACAGCTCACTTCTTCAGATGCATATCGTGGAAACTGCAGCAGGCTTTATATATACACAGAGAATATGAAACAATACCTATTCCCACCCCACTGTCCTGCTGGTAATAGCTTATCTAAAGTGATTTCCAGCACAAATCCAGGTTTTCTCACCCTCCACCCCCCCACACAAATTCACTCTCCTGCTGGTGATAGCTTTAGATAAGCTATTACCAGCAGGACAGTGGGGTGGGAATAGGTATTGTTTCATATTCTCTGTGTATATATAAAGCCTGCTGCAGTTTCCACGATATGCATCTGAAGAAGTGAGCTGTAGCTCACGAAAGCTTATGCTCTAATAAATTGGTTAGTCTCTAAGGTGCCACAAGTCCTCCTTTTCTTTTTGTAAGGAGAGTGATCACTTTAGATAAGTTATTACCAGCAGGAGAGTGGGGTGGGGGGAGGTATTTTTTCATGCTTTGTGTGTATAAAAAGATCTTCTACACTTTCCACAGTATGCATCCGATGAAGTGAGCTGTAGCTCACGAAAGCTTATGCTCAAATAAATTGGTTAGTCTCTAAGGTGCCACAAGTCCTCCTGTTCTTTTTGCGAATACAGACTAACATGGCTGTTACTCTGAAACCTGGTGTAGACACAACAAATCCTGCATCTTGGCAGAGGGTTAGACTAGCTGACCCTTCTGGTCCCTTCTAACCCTATGGTTCTATGATTACATATTCTCTTAACCATTAGGCAGTAGTGTGTTTGCTTTTAGATAAATGCCAGCAGAGACAGATTGCACTGTATTCGCAGTACCCACTGTTACTGTTTGTCCAGTACCTTGCCCTTCTAGGGGGGCCTCAGTTACCTACCAGGTTGTTTCTAGCTCTAACTACAGTGATTCTCTAATTCGTTCCATGTTCCCTTTGCTAACAGTCTGACTGCCAGATAAAACCAAATAACGAGAGATGGGCTCATGACCATACACTAAAGGGCAAGGTGGCTGCAGGCTGGCAGCTGGCTTTTACTCCGCATTGCTAAATCTCCTCATTTCACTTCAAAAATTCCTCACCCATCAAAAGTAGTTTCCTAATTTTCTCTGGTCTGATCTGGGGAGGCAGCCAACTTGCACAAAACAGTGTTCCCATTGCAATATGAAGGGTGACAATAGCTCCAGTGTTTGCTTGTTTAATCACTGTTCAGATTAACTAGCGTTTTCTCTCCCATGCTTGCTAAACAAACTGCAAATGCTAATTAAAAATAAACACTATGGGGAAAATCCTGGTTCTTCCTAACCATGCTCCTGTTGCAACAGGGAGGCCCCCAGAGCAAGGGTACTCTCTTCACAGGGTCAGCAGTGGCAGAATGTTGTAATAACCCACAACACAGAAGTGTCCCCCTACCTGCTCAGGTTTCAGCTAAGGGAAATTCTCCTATCAGAAGGAATTCAGAGCTTGGGGAAGCATGCACAGGGTCTTGAAAACTTGGGACCCATGATGAAGACTCCAGCTATCACCCAGCTTTTCCACTGCAGAGCTTTCCAGCTGCCACATTGTACTCACTAAGCGGGCTGGCCAACAACTACACTCAATACAAAATTTTACAGCTGGAAAACTTGCACAGGCAGTTGCCCCAATGCCAGGAGGAGACCGTTCAATTAGAGAATCATAAAGAACTTCTTGTCCTCGCCCACACCTAGCACTAGGGTGACCAGACAGCAAGGATGAAAAATTGGGACGGAGGTAGGGGGGTAATAGGAGCCTATATAAGAAAAAGACCCAAAAATCGGGACTGTCCCTATAAAATTGGGACATCTGGTCACCCTGCCTAGAACTGCAGCCCCATGACACACCCAGAGCAGAGCTTTCAAGCTACCCTGGAGCCGAGCAGACAACTGTACCATCCCACCTGATCCCACCTGAAGCAGATCATTGGGAGAAGCCAGAGAGCAAGGCCTGTTGCTCCCTGGCAATGGCAGCTGTGTGAAGCTCTCCAGACTGAAAACAGTCCTTTCCAGCATCCAGTCTGCACCCAGCTGAGCACCTCCAATTTTCTCACCTGGGCTGGGCTTAGTCTGAAACACGCACACTTGGGACTGCTCTGTGTCTAGAGTCTCCCGAGTCCCCAGTAGTTTGGCTTCCTGAGGTATTAAATAAACCAAACCCAAGGAGAAGGCTCACGCCCATGCACAAAGGACAGGCAGAGAGAGAGCATTTCTCAGCCCAGGGCCTCTCTCCACACCAGACTGTTCCCATACTAGGTGCATTTTACATGAATATCCTCTGGATCTGGGATTTGTTTTGTTATGATACAGAGACACCCAAGAGGAGAGACGCAAAGTGGGGGAAGCACACACTTCTCATGAGTTCATTGGCAAGCAAGTCGTTGGCCTCCTGTATTACAGACAGCCATGCAGAAAGAGGAACTCAGGGCTGCAGAACATGCTACAACCAGCCAAACACACCGGGACTGCAGGTTTGATTGCTAAGAAGATGATAAGACTTTTCCAGCTTCTCACAAATGCTAGCTCTAGAAAACCACGTCTTTAGTACAAACCGACAGCAAGCCCAAGCTAAACGCTTGGAGTTGCATCTGCCCCATTGGCCCATGCACTGAGCCTAGTCTACAAGTGGTTTTGCATTTAAAACTAGACTGGATTCACTAATGTGGCACTGCATCAAGCAATCCTGTCCTGATCCCAGGGTCCAGGACTCTGCACACCTGACACTGCTTCTGATTTTAAACAAACATCCCACACCTCAGAAGAACACTTAGTGGCCAAAAGGCTCAGAGTTTAGGGCCCTGCTTCAGCTAATCCACCAAAACCCAAACACACATATTGTCACAGAAAACTCTATCGCCCTCCACTCCATTCACCTTCCCTTTAGCTGCCGCTCACTTAACCCCTCGCTCTGCAGCTTCCTTCCATCGACTGGCACGCACCTCCGCAGCCGGCTGCCCTGTTCGGAGCTGACGCTGCGCGGGGAGGCAGCAGGGAGCACCGCACTAGAGGATTTCCCACGATCAAACAAGCTGCCGTTCACATGGCTTTGGAGCAGTCTGTGCACAGGAACCACACGCCCTTTCCCCAGGCAATATGTTGAGTCACGGGGCATGTCACCACCAGAGCACATGGAAGCCGCTCGCCCAGCAGGGGGTACCAGAAGTACACATTTCTCTGGAGCCAGACTGGCATCAGTTCCCACAGCTCTGAAGGGCAGGACTTGCTGTTATAATTTTAGCTCCTCACCCCACAGCAAAGAGACCTAACAGAGCTGAATGAATGAGTGAGACAACGAGATTTCGAGGAAAGCTGGCACAGTGTCTGCAGCAGCCTCAGACAGCCATGTAACTTCGACTGCACTAACATCTGCAAGAATCAGGTCCAGGGCCAGTTCCAATTGCTCAGTAATAAAATGAACCCACTGGAGAAGTGCTAGGGGGATGTCCTGTGTGAGGAGCAACACCAACACCTAGAAAGCGCCTTTCCCCAAGCCTGAGGAGGGCAGACCCAGGCAATGCACGGCAGACAAGCCCACGGACATATTCAGGGACCTGCCAGAATACCCACCCTCAGTGCTTTTCATCCCAGGATCTTAGAGCACTTTGCAAAGCAGGGCTGTCATAAATATAAAGAAAAGGGTAAACACCTTTGAAATCCCTCCTGGCCAGAGGAAAAACCCTTTCACCTGCAAAGGGTTAAGAAGCTAGGATAACCTCGCTGGCACCTGACCAAAATGACCAATGAGGAGACAAGATACTTTCAGAGCTGGAGGAGGGGAGAAAAAAAGGCGCTCTCTGTCTGTGTGATGCTTTTGCCTGGAACAGAAAGGAATGGAGTCTTAGAATTTAGCAAGTAATCTAGCTAGAGACGCGTTATATTCTGTTTTGTTTAAATGGCTGAGAAAATAAGCTGTGCTGGATGAAATGTGTATTCCTGTTTTTGTGTCTTTTTGTAACTTAAGGTTTTGCCTAGAGGGATTCTCTATGTTTTGAATCTGATTACCCTGTAAGGTATTTACCATCCTGATTTTACAGAGGTGATTCTTTTACTTTTTCTTTAATTAAAATTCTTCTTTTAAGATCCTGATTGCTTTTTCATTGTTCTTAAGATCCAAGGGTTTGGGTCTGTGTTCACCTATGCAAATTGGTGAGGATTTTTATCAAGCCTTCCCCAGGAAAGGGGGTGTAGGGTTTGGGGAGGATTTTGGGGGGAAAGATGTTTCCAAGCGGGCTCTTTCCCGGTTATATATCTGTTAGATGCTTGGTGGTGGCAGCAATAAAGTCCAAGGGCAAAAGGTAAAATAGTTTGTACCTTGAGGAAGTTTTAACCTAAGCTGGTAAGAATAAGCTTAGGGGTTTTCATGCAGGTCCCCACATCTGTACCCTAGAGTTCAGAGTGGAGAAGGGACCTTGACAAGGGCACGTAGCATTATCCCCATTTTAGAGATGGGGAAACTGAGGCACACTGGTGGGGAGGGAGAAGTGCAGTGATGTGCTCCCAGATTTGAACCAGGGCTCTCTCAAAGAAGGCTCCCTCTGGTTCAGCTATATACAGGATTCTCCTTGAGTGATTCACTCTCCTTCACACAACAAAATAACCCAGTAATTCTACCATCTTCCTCCCATAATCTTCACCAACCCTTCCACAAGGCCCTCACCAGATCCATCTGCCCTTACACCTCAGCCATGCTTCCCCCACCCCTCCAGCAGCTCCTCTAGGGGTCTCCCCTACCAAGAAGCTGTGGTTACAACCCTTTGGCTGTGTGGTGGTTGGCTGGACATGGAAAAGGTCCCTCTGGTGCTGGTTCATGGCTGGCTGCAGAATGGATCCCCTTTGCTTTCTGAGATGGCCTGGTCTCCTCCGACTGCCGGGAGGGGCTCAGTGGGGGAGTGAGTCTTCCCTGGCTTGTATGGGGAGTTTCTAGGGAGGAATTGGCTGGGGTGGAGTGCAGAGGTGGGCAGGCAGGCATGGCAGGGATGTTCACTCAGTGGAACAGCAGCATGGCCCCACAACTTGCTCCTCCCCATGCCCGGCTGGAACAGCTGACCGGGTCAAGGAGGAGAGTACATGGCACTTCCTCCATATGCGATGCATTGCTGAGGAGTGGAGCCCCCTTGCAGCTGCTGCCCTGGCAAGGATGGGGCACTGCAGGGCAGCCGCCGCCTCTGTGAGCAGCAGAAGGGAAGGAGCAGAAAGGTTAGTCCCAGCCCCAGAGAGGATATCTGTGGGTGAGTCTGAGAAACCACTCCTTGCCCCAACCTGACATCACCAGTTCCCACTCACTGACAGCAGGTGATATGCATGGGGCTGGCCCAAGGACGCTGGGGAAGGCCAGAGAGGTGAATCTGTGGGACAAACCCTAAGCATGACCCAGCATGCAAACAAATGAGGGGAGGGCAACACTGGGTCCCCCGCCTCCTGCCCAAGGAGGGCAGCCCAGCAGCTTGTCTCCTCGAGCCCTTGCAGTGAGGTTTCGAGGCTTAGGCCCTCACAAAGCACAAAGCCAGAGGTCTCAGGCTGGCTCTGTAACCTAGGGCTTGTCCAGCTTAGTGCCTGCACAAGGTCACACCCTGGTTCGCAGCAGAGGGGAATCCAGCATTGGTTCCCTCCCAGGCTAGTGCCCCATCCCCTGAGGGGGATGCCACAGAAACTGCCTAGGCAGCAAAACTCCCGAGTCTGCCGAGCCGTGGGCTGCTAGGAATGGACACTTACCCACCGCGGCATTGTGCTCCTGATACACAGGCCTCAGCAGCTGGAAGACACAGAGCAGGCAGGACATGGTTACTCCCTGCAGCTCCTGGTAGGACCCGCACCAGCAATCTTCAGGACTCGACTTCCAGAGATCCCAAAGCACTTTGCAGAGGGGTGCAGGGTCATCAGCCCACATTGCACTGATGGCGAGAACTCCAGTCCTGTGTCCTACCCACTGGAAAGCCTCCCCATTTCCCCCAGCACTTGACACAACCCAGCTGACAAACACGTTCAGGACAGCCAGCCATCATGCCCCTTAGCAGGACAGTATCAGCACACACAGTACAATGGTGAGTGCTGCCGGGGATGGGAAGAGGCCTTGGGACACAGCACCAGCTTGGAAGCCTAGTATTCTGTGCTGAAAATAAGCAAAGACCACAAAAGCTTCCCCTTCCCCCTGTGGCTGGGCAGCCAGGGGAGGCATTCACTTCAGACAGGCAGCAGCCCAGACTTATCCCACAGGGCTGTACTGTTCCCTACCGTACCCAGCAGACACAGATACAACAGTCGTCCCCAGTGACAACTTGGGGGCGGAAGGGGCTCATTGGGGTCAGTGCGCATCATGCCACTGTGACATTCCTTGGTGCATAGGGCCAGGAGCTGGGGGCTGATTGCCTGCTTCTTGCAAACGGCCAAAGCCAGGGCATCTGCAGACACCATGATACAGCAAGAAACAGTGTCAGCTCCATGCATGATCTCCAGCCTGCGCAGGTACAGGCTGGGGAAGGGCAGGGCCTGCCTAGGAGCACCAGAGCAGCTGAGGTTGGAGGCAGGATCACAGACTAGCTGGATCTGTGGGGAGTCAAAGCCCACGCTGCTGACCTCAAGAGTGCCCAGAGCTCAGTGCTACCCCTCGGAGGACCCAAGATCTTTAAACATCTCATTTCTGGCAGCTCCTCAATCTGCATCCCACTCCCTGAAAGGATCTATATAGGGGGACCCTCCTTGCTGACTCAGGTGAGCTCAGGGTGGTTACTCCTGAAGACCTCCAGTGCAGCCCTGAGCCCAGCAGCTCTGGAAAGCCAGAGCGTGTCACAGACGAGGCAGCACTGGCTCTAGGGATTAACACAGCCCTGCACATGTGGCCTGGGGCCGTGACTTTGGCTGATCCCCCTTCAGGTGCAAGGTGGCCTTAGGACAAGTGTTCCCTGGAGGTATGGCTGGCTGGTGAGCTGGTCCAGACGTGGCCCTATCAGGCTCTGCGAAAGAGGTGAAGGCCTGGCCAGTGTGAGGGGCACACCCAGTGCCCAGGGGCAGATGTCGCTAGTGCTGGAGGGGGGCCGTACCTGACTCCCAGGATTGAGAGGTGCTAAGAGGATGTAGTTCTTGTCCCCGTCAGAGGACGCCCGGGACAAGGGTGGCATCGTGTGCTGGCTCCGCTTCCCAACCTCCGTGTATCGCGGACAGTTGTTCAGCACCAGCCTGTCACTACTGTTGTACACGATGTGGCAACTCTGGCGGTGCTCGGGGCGGGAGGGCACTGTGCTGTTTTTCTCCCGCTTGTTTGGAGGTGACTGGAGGTCGTAGGCAGATTTGCAGGATGACCTCCGTATCATGCCTTCAAGGCCTGGCTTGATCTGCGGCACGATCCTCCACACCAGCAGGATGATCTCACTGGGACAGTTCCTGAAAGAGACGCCGTGAGGGAGGGTCAGACGAATGCAGCCTGGGGAAGCCTGCCAGCCCCACGGGCAAGCCCAGCTCCAGCATGGCGAACAACACTCTTGGGAGGCGACACTGCGCACAGTGGGCCCCAAGCCTCGCAACTTCAGCAGCCACACAGACAACCCCCACCACCAGAGTCCCTCTCCCTTCCCATATCCCTGCCCCCCCCCCCCCGCCAAGACACCCTCTCCCTTCCCTCCCACCCTGGAAGTCCCTCTCCCTTCCCAACTCCCCCAGACTCCCTCTCCCCTCCCTTCCCACCCCCCCCCCCCAAGATTCCCTCTCCCTTCCTTTCCCATCCTTCCCCCTGGACTTCCTCTCCCTTTCCATCCCCCTCACCGACTCCCTCTCCCTTCCCTCCCCACCCCACCCCCCCGTGCCAAGACTCCCTCTCCCTTCCCTTTCCCCCACCCCAAGGGTCCCTCTCTTTTCCCTCCCTCCAACTTCCTCTCCCTTCCCTTCCCCCCATCCCAAGTCCCTCTCCCTTCCCTTCCCATCCTCCTCCCTCACCCTCTCTCTCCCTTCCCATCCTCCCCCCACATTCCCTCTCCCTTCCCTTCCCATCCCCCCCGACTCCCTCTTCCTTCCCTTCCCCTGCCCCCGCGCCAAGACTCCCTCTCCCTTCCTTTCCCATCCCCCTCAGGCTCCCTCTCCCTTCCCTTCCCTCTCCCCCAAGACTCCCTTTCCCTTCCCTTCCCTCCCCCCAGACTCCTTCTCCCTCCCTATCCCTCCCCCGACTCCCTCTCCCTTCCCCCCACCCCTCAGCCTCCCTCTCCCTTCCCTTCTTATCCCCCCCCCGAGACTCCCTCTCCCTTCCCTCCTTCCCTGACCCCCTCTCTCTTCCCTTCCCTCCCCCGCAGTTTCCCTCTCCCTTCCCCTCTCTCCCGGGAGTCCCTCTCCCTTCCCTTCCTATCCCCGCCCTGACACTCCTTCTCCCTTCCCTCCCCCGCAGTTTCCATCTCCCTTCCCTTCTCCCCCCGCCGACTTCCTCTTCTTTCCCATCCCCCCCAGACTCCCTCTCACTTCCCTCCCCACCCCCAGACTGCCCCTCCCTTCACCCACACCACCTCAGGGACACCTACCTCCCCTCCCCCTTCACTGCTTAATGGACTCCCCCTCCCAGCTCCTTGCACCCCCTCAGACTCTCTCCCTTCCAGCCTCCCTCACCACCCGACTCTTGCCTCCCCTCCCTCGCCCCCCAATCAGAGATTTCTCCTCCCCCTCCCCAACCCAGCCCCCTGAACCTCCTCTGAGACACTCCCTCCCCAAACCCCTGTGCCCCTCTGAGACTCTCTCCTCCACTCCTCTCCCCTCTGACTCCCACCGAGCCCTGCTTTCCCCACACTCATGCACTGGTACCCCGTCCCTCCCAGTTATCCCCACGAATCTGCAACACTCAGCTGGGCCCGCCTTCCACCTGCCACTCCCCTCTGCAGCACATGGGCCCCATGCCAAGGCTCCCACCTCAGCCCAGTCTGGGGGTGCCACCTGTCCAGGTGTTCCCGGGATCACCCCACCCCTGAGGCAGCTGTGTGAGGAAATCTGCCCGCCAGCTCAACACACACTTCAGCTGGTCAGCTCTTGGGGCTCAGGATTGCTCCAAGGCCCCGTTCTTTGTATCCCACATGTGGCTGCCCCCACCCAGCCTGACGGGTACTGGAGTGTGAACCATCACCGGATTTCATGTGCCAACTCCACGCATTTCCAGTGCTCCACGGGTTGCTGGTTCAGCTGCACCACAGTGTCCAGCTGCTGCAGGCCAGCCTTCTCTGCTGGGCCACCTAATGGAGAGAAGGAGCCATGCCAACAATCTGCCCCAGGACAGAGCCAAGTGCATGTCCAAACTGCACGTATCCCATACTCTCTCCGTACCTTCCCCCGCTACCACCCAGATCCCATACTAACGCGGTCCCTTCCCTATCTAACACCCAGATCTTGTACTGACCCCATCCCTTCCCTCCGAACTGCCCGGATCCTCTATGGACCCTGTGCCTTCCCTCCCTACCCCCCGCCCCCGGATCCTGTACTCACCCTGTCCATTCCGTAGGAACTACCCAGATCATGTACTGACCCCGTCCCTTCCCTCCCTACCAACCGGATCCCGTACTCACCACCTCCCTTCCCTCTGAACTGTCAGATCCCATACTCACCCTGCCCCTTCCTTCCCTAATGTCCGGATCCTGCACGGACCCCATACCTTCCCTCCCTAACACCCAGATCCCGTACTCATCCTGTCCCTTCCCTCCCCACCAATCAGATCCTGTACTGACCCTGTCCCTTCCCTCCCTACCACCCAGATCCCGTACTCACCCCATCCCTTACCTCCCTACCACTTGGATCCTATTCTGACCCTGTCCCGTCCCTTCCCTCGAACGGCCAGGATCCCGTACTGATGCCAACCCTTCCCTAGCTACCACTCAGTTCCCATACTTATCCTGTCCCTTCCCTTTCAATCACTTGGATCCCATTCTGATCCCATCCCTTCCCTCTCTACCACCCAGATCCTGTACTCACCCCGTCCCTTCCCTCCGAACTGCCTGGATCCTGTACCAACCCCATCCCTTCCCTCCCTAATGCCCCATACTCACCCTGTCCCTTCCCTCCCTACCAACTGGATCCTGTAGTCACTCAAACCCTTCCCTCCCTACCACCCAGATCCCATACTCGCCCTGTCCCTTCCCTCCCTACCCCCCAGATCCTGTACTCACCCTGTCCCTTTCCTCCCTACCCCCCAGATCCTGTACTCACCCTGTCCCTTTCCTCCCTACCACCCAGATCCTGTACTCATCCCATCCCTTCCCTCCCTACTACTTGGATCCCATTCTGACCCCATCCCTTCCCTCCCTACTGCCCATATCCCGTATTGACCAAGTCCCTATTCCTCTCTACCACCTGGATCCCGTAATGACGCAGTCCCTTCTCTCCCTTCCCCTACTGCCCGGATGCCATACTGACCCCATCCCTTCCCTACCTACTGCCTGGATCACGTACTGACTCTGTCCCTTTCCTCCCTACAACCTGGATCCTCAACTGACTCCTCACCTATTGCTTGGATCCCATCCCATACTTACCCTGTCCCTTCCCTCCCCTACTGCCCGGATTCTGTTCTCACCCTGTGAGCTTCATGTCTGACCTACTGGGTCCTCTCCCAGCTACTCCCAGTGAGAGGGCTAACAGTGTCAATCGCAGTGCTTGTTGATATGACAAAAACATGTGTCCACTAGGAACTTTGCTGAGACCTTCAATCTCCTACACACAGGAGCCAGCACTAAGCCATCAGATTGCAATACCTGACAGTCATGACTGGCCTGAGATGTGTGTACAACAGGCCAACTAGGGGTGAAGCATACCATGAGGTTAGTGTCCTTTATGGATGCCTGTTTAAGTCAAATGCCACGTCCTTGTAAAATGCACATGCTACAGTCTCACAACAGTTCCAGCCTGTGACATTGATTAAATGTGACCATGCAGATCATTGCTGCTACCACTGTTATATTATTGCAACAAATCTTGCACAAACTGTACCAAGTAAGGCACCAATGGAAAAGTTGCGGTTTGCTGAATATGCTGGTTCTATTGGTGTGCAGGTATCAGTTACGAACATTGACTACGTACTTGTATCTCAAAGGTGTCTGCTCCTGCAATAGAACCCACAGGGCAATTGGCACCCAGTCTGGCCAGCACATTGTGAATGAAGTATTCAAGCTGGTGGCTCATCAACAAACACAATGAACCACGGAAGAAGCCTATCCATGCCTGACAGACTTTCATATGAATGTTTTAACAAGAGTACGGGTAATGGCCTCCGCTATGACTTGCCCATGTGACCACAAACTCCATCTTGTTACCTGTAATTTTTCACAAACTAGAACAACGGGTTTCCCTCCACATGGCAGAAGCTATAAAAGGCCCTGGAAACATCTCCATTTTGCCTCTTTCCTGCTCTGATCTCTGGGCTATGGACTAATACTAATGGGAGCTTTCTAACCAAGGGACTGAGGACCTTCCAATTATTTGGGAGCAACCTGAGATTTAACAAGCCAGCAGTTTATTTCATCACTGCTTCAAGCCTGATCCAAGAACTCTTTGCAACACTAAATCGCACATCTCTTCTATAAAATTGACCTCAAAACTGTTTTCATATCTGTATGTATAGTGATCTTTTAACCAATACTCTCTCTCTTTTCTTTTTTAATAAATTTTAGTTTAGTTAATAGGAATTGGCTGTACACTGTATTTTGGTAAGATCTGAAATCCCGATCCTTTGGGATTGGTAGAACTTTCTTAAATGATTAATAAGATTTTCAGTAATCCTCATCATATTTGATTTGCATGTCTGAGTGGAAGCCCAAGGGTCGGTTGCTTTAAGGGAACTGTGTTTTGACTTCTGGGTAACTGTTTTGTGGCTACCTTGGTGGATCTAAGTATTGGAATGACCACCAGCTTCAGGCATTGTCTACCCCATTCTTTGCAGTTTGCCCTAATTAAGTAACCTCAGTGTGGCCCCCCTGGGACCCTGGTCACACAGTCATTGATATGAGTATTCACACAAGTTCCAAACACCTCATGTTTACCCAGGAACTCTGACCAACTGCCATGCTGCTCCACCAGAGACACACTTGGTTCCTTTACAAAATACTGTCCATGCTGTTGAGCAAGACAGAAAATGCGAGCCATGTTTGAAGACAATCTCTCCAGCAGTACTGCAGTTCTGGACACTTCAATCTGGCTCCTTGGCTGTCCCTGCCAGACATTTTCAGCTGTCAGCTGTACTCCTAAGAGAACAACTGGGCCACCCACACTCATGCTGACTAGCCCAGCCAGGTCCTGTGGCGGGAACTCCACAGAACGAGGAGTAATGGTCTCAAGTTGCAGTGGGGGAGGTTTAGGTTGGATACTGGAAAAAACTTTTTCACTAGGAGGGTGGTGAAGCACTGGAATGGGTTACCTAGGGAGGTGGTGGAATCTCCTTCCTTAGAGGTTTTTAAGGTCAGGCTTGACAAAGCCCTGGCTGGGATGATTTAATTGGGGATTGGTCCTGCTTTGAGCAGGGGGTTGGACTAGATGACCTCCTGAGGTCCCTTCTAGCCCTGATATTCTATGATTCTATTAACAGGTTGCCGTGTTCTGCATAAGCAACAGTCTCTATGGCAGCCACACTGAGTCCTGGGTATAGTAAACTCCATTGACATGGTCTGGGGGAAACTATTCATGGACCACCGTGCCCAGGCCATCCTTTGAGCAAAGTTGGGAAGCTTCCCAGCAAGCTGGAGGTGGACAATGCACTGACGCCATCTTATCTCTTAGGCTCCTGCTGAGTCAAACTACTTGGATGAATGGAGGCAGATGCCCTCAATGGAAGGGGAGGACGGTGGGTCCGCCAGGTCTAAGCACTTCTCCTTTCCAACCAGCACCACTCTGGACTTGCCCAGATGGAGTTTGTACCAGCTGCCCCTGGCGTTCCGGGGGACCTGCAAGGGGGCTGGGGGTTGTCGAAGAGGAGCAGTTGCCCATTTCCACTCTCTGGGGCTGTTGGAGCAATAAGTGGAGCCACTGTAGTGCAATGCCATCCATCCCGCTATGTCACATAGATAGGTTGACAGCCTGGGACATTATGAACAGCTCGAGGGCAGAGGGCAAGGGGCCCCCTGATATCAACTGGCCTGACCAGCCTAATATACCCCAACTCACTATTGTTATCATCTGTATCTAGGAGGTGTCATGTGATCTGTCACTGGAAAGCTCATCACTCACTGGGTATTCACAGCACCATGTCATACAGGTGCAAGCAACTGATGCAAAGTTATGGACATAAACTGAAATTCTAATTCTTAAAATGTGTTTGCCAGTCACATAGGAGTTAGCTCACCCTAAACAAGGCCCTGAGCTTTCTCCACTGGGCAGTTACTTCCAAAGTACTTTGAAAGACAATGAGAATGTATTGACATACCAGCTAAAGCTCTCCAGCTAACAAGTGTGGGGAAGAGACTGTCTGGCTAGGCCTCAGCAAGGTAGAGAAACTTTATCGGATCTATAAAGACAGGAGAGTATAAACCTCAAATAATAAGCAATTGAATCAACCCATTGAACACAATACTAGTGCATCATGGACGTCTTTTATGTATGCCTTTACCACCCTGGTGGTAAAATGTCTGTATTGATACTAGAGGAGGAATTATGGATGCTCATTGAGATTCCGCTGTCCAGTCTGCCCAGATACAGCTACCTACTTATCTCCTATGTAAATCAACCATGATGGAATCAAACAATGGAAGCCTCATTTACACCGAAACCATATGGGGGATGGGAAGCCCACAAGGAAGGGAAGAACAGCATGAGGTCATTGACCTTTGGGCGATATAAGTGCGGAGAGAAGGCATCCATCACTAGAGAAACACAAGAGGCTAGAGCTCTTACAAGCTGAGAAAGATGAGTCCTTCAACCAAGTCTCTGGAACTGAATGCAGATGAGAAACCTGCTTAGATAAAGATCATTCACCTAAGAAGACAAGGGAAACCAGCCCCTGGTGGAAGGTCCTGACTGAGGGAAAGTCAGCCATGGCTGGGAAGAAGAATGACTGGAGAGAGAAACCATCTTGAACAAAGCCTGTATCTTGCTAGGTTAAGTTTTAGACTCTTAGATGCATGTTTTCTCTTGTATTTGCTTGTTACCTTTTCTAACTTTATTCCTTTTACGTAGCAGCACTTAACCTATGGCCAATTGTTAATACTTTATTTTACTATAAACCAACTCAGCACCAGTGGGGCTGTCCCTGCTCTGACGCCCAATGTCAAAGCATTAGGAAGCAGCAGACGCCACTTGCTGTTGAAGCATGGCTGCTGCTAGCTTCTCAGTTACTTTGCCAAGGAATGGGAGGTTACAGGTGGGGCAGTGACAGGAGGTTTCCTGCACCAAGTGTTGGCTTCCTGACTATTTGCAGCCTATGGCGTTCCGCAGGGTGGACTGGGAGGTTAGCTTTGTTGGATCATATTAAAGAAGTTCTGTATTAAAATCACAAATGAGTTTGATTCCCCACAGTTTAAATTTCAGGGTATTACTAATTAAAAGGTTTCTTGGTTTTTGGTACTGTTTCTCTCCCTCTATGTGTGAAACTTGCAAGCTGCTAATTGTGTTAGTACATTCTAAGATAGAGTCTGTTCTCAAAGCAATTCTTTGTAGCAACACCTACTCACACAGAGAGAGACTCAAAGCAATACTCTGTAACAACAGAAACACCACCCAGAGACTCCCCGCCCTTTTGTTGTATTCATCTCACTTTGTTAACAATTGTGATTAAAATAGATATAGAGGATGTATGTGGATGGATGCTTGGTGTGAATAATAACTGAATGATCATGGAGGTGCCAGCCTAAGAATCCAGTGTCCATCGGCTGAAGAAGGCGACAAGTGGAAATAACCAGAGGACCCCCAGAGGGCAGACTGGGATCCACCCAAGAGCTTCAAGAATGGGAGAACCAAAGAACAAGATAACATCTGGCAGCACGGAGCCGTCAGGAATGTGCCATCTGCTGATTGATTCAGCAACAGCATGATGAAGCAATTCCCATAGACTGGCATAGGAAGAAATTCCTATAAAAATGGACTCTAGAAAGTGAGAACTTTGGGGTCTGATTCTGTAAACCAACTTCCAGGAGCATCAGATGACCATCTGACAAGGCCCTGCTCCCTCCTTATGTCCAGGCCACCTGGCCAGTGGCTTGGCATGAGCAACTCTAAGGCTGGTAACTATGATAACAACCTTGCAGAACCTGTGTGTGTGTGTGTATGAATGAACGTGTGAATAAATATGAAATTGAATGGAATGTTATCGCTATAACTGCTTACTATGATTCTCTCTGTATTCACAATAAATGTGGCATTTTGCCTTTTCCCCTTTAATAAGATCCTGCTGGTTTTTATTTTACTGGTGTAACAGCTTCTCACAAGCAGCTGTTGATTATTTCCATCAGAAGCAGTCATAGTTTTTTGTCAGCTTTCCCCAGCCGGGACAGGCATGGCTGTTCTCACAGGGGGGAATTCCCCTGTGACTGGGAGGGCCAGCAGCATGCCCTCCGCACCATCTCATGCCTGCACTGGGGTGGGGACCACAGGCAGAGCACTCATTTGGGGTGCCTCTGAACCCCCAGTGCTCCAGAGAAGGAGTCTCCACATTGGCAGAGACCAGCATGCAGCAGTGAGCGCACCTCAGGATCTGGATTTACACAGCTCCTGCAGCCCCCATGCTGAGCCATGTCATGGAGGAGATGCAAGCTGCATCCCAGCTGCAGGAGTTGTGCCGCTCCTTTGTGCCCTGGCCTAGGATTGGGGCAGCAATGTGCTTTCACCTCCTCAGACACACCCAGGACCCAGTTACTCACATGCGGGACAAGCAGATGAGATTTGGGTTCCTCATTACCTCAGTAGGCAGTTACAGGATAGCAAACTAGATTTCCAGGTCAGTTTTGTAGGAGAGACAAGTACGTTTCTCACCCTTATGATTCTGGAGAAAAGCTTGAAAACATGTCCCATAAATGCTCAACAACAAGACCGCAAATAAAAAGAACCCAAAGTGTGTCAGTTTTAAAATCCCACAGTTTGTGAAATGTTGTCAGTTTTGGACAACTGAAACCTGAAATATTTTGGCCTGTTTAACAAACATTTTCAGTAAAGCCAAAACATTTTGCCTAACCCACTGAAATTTTTCAGTTGTTGAAAAACCAAACAATTTTCAGAAAGAACGAGGAGTCCTTGTGGCACCTCAGAGACTAACAAATTTATTTGAGCATAAGCTTTCGTGGGCTAAAGCCCACTTCATCAGATGCATGTAGTGGAAAATACAGTAGGAAGATATATATTTACAGAGAACATGAAAAAATGGGGGTTGCCATACCAGTGAATGGGCCATCCTAATTATCACTACAAAAGTTTTTTTCTCCTGCTGATAATAGCCCACCTTAATCGATCAGTCTCGTTAGAGCTGGTATGGCAAACCCCATTTTTTCATGTTCTCTGTATATATATATATCTATCTCTTCCTACTGCATTTTCCACTACATGCATCTGATGAAGTGGGCTTTAGCCCACAAAAGCTTATGCCCAAATAAATTTGTTAGTCTCTAAGGTGCCACAAGGACTCCTCGTTCTTTCTGCTGATACAGACGAACATGGCTGCCGCTCTGAAACAATTTTCAGCGTTCATGGTTTCTTTGGAGGCTTTCTTCTGGCAAAAAAATGAAAAATTCTGTCAAAATATGTCAACAAAAACATATAAAATAGTTTTTGTCTAAATGTTTTTTGGGGGGGAACCTTTCTCCGCCAGTACTAGTACGTCTATTAGACTGACATCAAAACACTGCAGAATGCCATACATACATGCTCATGTATCTACAGTGTTAGCACAAATGGTATATTGTCCTATTTGAGAACCCATATGCGATCCCAGCATTAAAGACTGTATTGTGAGGCATAAGCACAAGGGGCAGAGTTAAGGTGGCTTTTCCACCTTAACGTTTACATTTCCTGACTTTTGCTGTGCAAATGAAGGGAGTGATACAAAGCGAACTGAAGTCAATAGAAAGACTCCGAGTGATTTCCATGGGCTTTGGACCAGGCCATTAATGCTCTCTCCCAATATCTGGCTATGTGGAGTACTTGTTACATAATCAAATTTTACTCACTCAATGAGCAATTAGGAAAAAAACTAGCTGCCACCATTTTTGTGCCAAACACCTAGAAATGGCACAGGCGTCCCCGCCGTTGCCCTGTGCCCAGCAGTCTCACCGAAATACGTGCAGCACTGAGCACAGGCAGTACTGTAACAAGACAGCCACACTGGCCTCTGGCCTCATTAGAGGCACAAAGGGGACATTTAAAAGAAACTGTTCAAGAGAAAAGGAAAATTCTGTGAGGTTTGAGAGGGTCTTAAGACAGGATCAAACACAGGGAAGCAAAGGGGACAGGGACTGGTCCCTTTCAAATCAGTCCAACAATAAAAGATGTATAAAAATGGGTTGTTCTCTTACCAGAGTCTACAGCCTGCACACGGACTGGAGAGTCGCAGCAGATTGTGAAGCCAAACCCATCCCTTCCTCGAGGGATTGTAATCTGAAAACAGACATCAGAGTCATCCTGTTACACAGGAAGGCAGCTACTGTGTGTGACCAGTAAGAACCCAGCACTTAGCTCATGCACAGACCCAGGACTTTTATGCCTACATTAAAACAGCATCTGTATAGCCAGCTGGAGAGGGATGAATGGACTGGTCGGAGACAACAAACATCTGTCAGTATAAAAGTCCTCCCTTTGTAGGAGGACATAAACTACTGCAGATGGCCAGGACATAGCTGACACTGGACTGCAGCCAAGGGCATTTAAAAGGGCATTTACAAATCACACAAAATTTGGCATTGCAATCTGTGAGCAGGTGAGTTGCATATCCTGTACTATAGGCAGATAACACAATTCCCCTCCCCTGAATTTCTCTTGATAACCAAGGGAGTGTTCTAGAGGTGGGATGAAGGATGGGTTAAGGGATAAGATTGGGAACCAGGAGATATGATTTTATTCCTGACTTTGACAAAGACTTCCAGTGTGACTTCTTTGAGCAACTCTCTGTGCCTCAGTTTCCCTTATATAATATATAAATAATGACATTTTCCTACCTTGCAGGATTGTGGCAAGACTTAGTATATTAATATTTGTAAAGCAGTTGGGGTGAAGATGCTCTGAAAGCCTCACACATTATTTTGTCCTAAAGTATTTTCATTAAGTAGGATATGGCTGAAAGGAGTTCTGAAGGGAAGGGATGGAGTGTTAATGGGTTTTTTCCATCAGCACTCAGGGAACAAGTGAAAGGCTCCTCTCACCACGCTGACCCTGGAGGCTGTGAGCTCTCATGAATAGAGTGAAGTTCATTTGTCGAAGGTTGGCTTTAAGCGGGAGCTCAGTCACAGTTCCTATAAACTTTCAGAGAAGTTTATCACATTTCCAGGTTTACTGAAAAGGAGGGGACGGCGGGGTGGCGGGGGAACCAACTGACCCATATGATTTCTGGAAATAAACAGCCAGAAGGACAGATCCCATTGAGGGACCAAGAATAAGCAACCACAGATAGACTCATAGACTCATAGATATTAAGGTCAGAAGGGACCATTATGATCATCTAGTCTGACCTCCTGCACAATGCAGGCCACAGAATCTCACCCACCCACTTCTGCAATAAACCTCTCACCTATGTCTGAGCTATTGAAGTCCTCAAACCATGGTTTAAAGACTTCAAGGTGCAGAGAATCCTCCAGCAAGTGACCCATGCCTCATGCTACAGAGGAAGGCGAAAAACCCCCAGAGCCTCTTCCAATCTGCCCTGGAGGAAAATTCCTTCCCGACCCCAAATATGGCGATCAGCTGAACCCTGAGCATGTGGGCAAGATTCGCCAGCCGGATACCCAGGAAAGAATTCTCTGTAGTAACTCAGATCCCACCCCATCTAATATCCCATCACAGGCCATTGGGCCTATTTACCATGAATAGTTAAAGATCAATTAATTGCCAAAATCGTGTTATCCCATCATACCATCTCCTCCATAAACTTATCGAGTTTAATCTTGAAGCCAGATAGGTCTTTTGCCCCCACTACTTCCCTTGGAAGGCTATTCCAGAACTTTACTCCTCTGATGGTTAGAAACCTTCATCTAATTTCAAGTCTAAACTTCCTGATGGCCAGTTTATATCCATTTGTTCTTGTGTCCACATTGGTACTAAGCTTAAATAATTCCTCTCCCTCTCCGGTATTTATCCCTCTGATATATTTATAGAGAGTAATCATATCTCCCCTCAACCTTCTTTTAGTTAGGCTATACAAGCCAAGCTCCTTGAGTCTCCTTTCATAAGACAAGTTTTCCATTCCTCAGATCATCCTAGTAGCCCTTCTCTGTACCTGTTCCAGTTTGAATTCATCCTTCTTAAACATGGGAGACCAGAACTGCACACAGTATTCCAGATGAGGTCTCACCAGTGCCTTGTATAACGGTACTAAAACCTCCTTATCCCTACTGGAAATACCTCGCCTGATGCATCCCCCATTAGCTTTTTTCACAGCCATATCACATTGGCGGCTCGTAGTCATCCTGTGGTCAACCAATACTCCAAGGTCCTTTTCCTCCTCCATTACTTCTAATTGATGCGTTCCCAGCTTATAACTAAAATTCTTGTTATTAATCCCTAAATGCATGACCTTACACTTCTCACTATTACATTTCATCCTATTACTATTACTCCAGTTTACAAGGTCCCAGTCCTTCTCTGTATTGGCAATACCTCCCAGCTTTGTGTCATTTGCAAACTTTATTAGCACACCCCCATTTTTTGTGCCGAGGTCAGTAATAAAAAGATTAAATAAGATTAGTCCCAAAACCGACCCCTGGTGACCTCCCTCCAGCCTGACAGTTCACCTTTCAGTAGTCTCCCTTTTAACCAATTCCTTATCCACCTTTCAATTTTCATATTGATCCCCATCTTATCCAATTTAACTAATAATTCCCCATGTGGCACGGTATCAAATGCCTTCCTGAAATCTAGGTAAATTAGATCCACTGCATTTCCTTTTACCATTGACCTCAATGTCCTTAACTACTTTCTCCTTCAAAATTTTTTCCAAGACCTTGCATACTACAGATGTCCAACGAACAGGCCTGCTGTTACCCGGATCACTTTTTTTTCCTTTCTTAAAAATAGGAACTATGTTAGCAATTCTCCAGTCACACGGTACAACCCCTGAGTTTACAGATTCATTAAAAATTCTTGCTAATGGGCTTGCAATTTCAGGTGCCAATTCCTTTAATATTCTTGGATGAAGATTATCTGGACCCCCCGATTTAGTCCCATTAAGCTGTTTGAGTTTCGCTCAGATATGGTAATATCTACCTCCATATCCTCATTCCCATTTGTCATGCTATCATTATCCCTAAGATCCTCATTAGCCTCATTAAAGACTGAGGCACAGGGGAGGCTCTAGTAGTTTTCTTCCCCAATGTGATTTTTGCCCAGACTCACTCTGTCTCATCCATTCCATCGCTCCTTATTTCTTTACATTCTATCTCATCATTGATATAAAATGCTACTCCAGATCCTGGCTGAGGAGAATTTAATCCAAGCCTCTTTATATCTTTTGCTCTAATAAAGTGAAGATGAAATCACAATAGTATCTGGTTGCTGGAGCTACACGCCCTGTCTCCTAGCATTTCCCTAGCATGACAGTGGGCTTCCAAAGCCAAACTCCCTTCCACTTGCATCATCAAGAACAAGCCCAGGCCCACTGCCTTGGGTAGCTCTGGGGGTTTGGTGGGTCACAAACAGCCCAAAAGGTTGGTGGTGGCTCTTCAGCTTTGACTCTTCTCTACACTTAGATTGAACACAGGGCCAGAGGATCAGGGCGTTTCTAGGCCTGGGAGTCATAGAATCATAGAATAACAGAGTTGGAAGGGACCTCTGGAGGCCATCTAGTCCAACCCCCTGCCCAGAGCAGGATCAATCCCAACTAAATCATCCCAGCCAGGGCTTTGTCAAGCCTGACCTTAAAAACTTCTAAGGAAGGGGATTCCACCACCTCCCTAGGTAACGCATTCCAGTGTTTCACCACCCTCCTAGTGAAAAAGTTTTTCCTAATATCCAATCTAAACCTCCCCCACTGCAACTTGAGACCATTACTCCTTGTCCTGTCATCTGCTATCACTGAGAATAGTCTAGATCCATCCTCTTTGGATCCACGTTTCAGGTAGTTAAAAGCAGCTATCAAATCCCCCCTCATTCTTCTCTTCCGCAGACTAAACAATCCCAGTTCCCTCAGCCTCTCCTCATGAGTCATGTGTTCCAGTCCCCTAATTATTTTTGTTGCCCTTCGCTGGACTCTCTCTAATTTCTCCACATCCTTCTTGTAGTGTGGGGCCCAAAACTAGACACAGTACTCCAGATGAGGCCTCACCAATGTCGAACAGAGGGGAACGATCACGTCCCTCGATCTGCTCGTTATGCCCCTGCTTATACATCCCAAAATGCCATTGGCCTTCTTGGCAACAAGGGCACACTGCTGACTCCTGAAAAGAGCTCAGCAAGCAGCTCTTTGGGACAGCCCCACAGCTCGTGGCAGTGCTCAGCCCCATGCCACGGAACCCCAACACTAACTTTCCATCCCCACCTCTGTCCCTTGACCACTGTCAGAGATGTTCTTAGCCCTGAAGGGAGAAGGGGGTTTTATGTCACTAAGCAGCGACCCCTCTAGCCCGTTCAAACGTGGGGATGGTTACACAAAGGACAGGGTGAAAACAGCACCATCTTGCTCTGTCCGGTGGGTCTGCATGTCAAATCTGCAGGTTTCCCTGGCGGGGACATGTTATTTTTCCTGCTGGCCCCAAAGAGCCAGCCCAGCTACAGGAGAGTGAGCTGGAGTCAATGCTGCTCATGTAGCATCAAGAGAACCAACAGCTGAGTATAGATCTTCATTACTGAAAAAGAAACTCAGCTCTGTTCTTCACGACAGAGTGGTCAAAACACTTGAGCTCGGGGTCTGGGCTACAGCTCCCAGCTGGCACCAGTGCTGAATAAGAAGCACTCTTTCTGCCCCTGCAGACAAGGGCTGGGAAGTGTGAACCCAGACAGGGAAGGTGGGTACAGAGATGGCATGTGACGTCAGTACCATAGAGGACACCGAGTTATCAGAACTCTACGCCCATGGTGTCGGGGAAGGAGCCAGGGAGATTTCACTGGTTCTGGGAGACCAAGAATTAACATGGCCCAAGTCATGAGTCATAGTAAACCTTCGCCACATGCAGAGCGGAGTGGAGTTGCCGTGTGACACCCTTTATCCAGCCCAGAGACTGGATGGGGCATGTTTAACCAAGGAGACTCCTTCTGCTCTGTTTTCTTCCCATCTAGATTGTGAAACTAATTCATTGCACTGAACGGAGTGCAGTGCCACATATACACGATCCAGCAATTCCAGCCCTAGCCTCAGAACTAGGGTAAACAGGAGAACTCATCAAAGGGGTTGTGACCCCTCAGTCTGCCTGGGAGTGAGCCATGACCCCACTGCAGAGCAATGGGGAGCTGGTGTCAGAAATGCCAAGGCAGCTTCATCTACACAGCCACATTTACACCTATAAAAATAGCCTGTGACAGACAAAGCCACGGACAAACCCGGTCAGACAGAACTTGGAACTTTCCTTTATAACGCTCAGCAAGACTCTTTCCTAGCAGCCATCAATGTCAAATGTAACTAGCTTGTCTCCCTAATGCATTCCTGATAAACACAAGGAAGGATCTGCTTAACAGTCTGCAGTGCCTTCCTTTCCACTAATGAATGGTAAATTGGACCGCTCAGCTTAGCACTTCCCCGGGACATACCAACTTGTTACAGCACTAACGTTCCAGCCATTAGCGCAAGCTGAATGCTCGCTCCCACCATGGGGCCATCCACAGTTGTGCGGATCTGCCCATACGCAGACAGAGATCATTTATACACAGATGCCGACTTGCCGAGCATTTCCATGATCGCTGCTAAAATGGCATTTGCAAAACAATCCTGACAAACCAACACACAGGAAATAACCTGACACGCACAGCCAGAGCAGTAGGCTCTGGGAGAACACAGTCAGCACATAAGCCTAACTCAGACTCTGCAATAGACATGCACTCCCCAGATGGATTCACTTTGCATTCGGATTAGGGTTAGGTTCCACAGACCTGTCTGTATCTCCGCTCCGAGCACACCTTGCAGAGTCCATTGAAGCGATTCATGATTGCAGGCTCTAAACTCGCCACTAGCCCATGGAAGTTAAATCCCTCAAAGGAGCAGGAATCCTGGTCTCCTTGTATCACAACAGCATAGAACAAGCCACAGTGAAACTGGCATGACCGCCCATGGGAACCCAGCTCTAGAGAAGAATGGCAGGAAGCCACCTTTCACCTCCCAAGCCCCTGTCTGTGCTGTATGCCGCTTTACGATAAGACAGAGGGCTTCCTGAAAACTCCAAGTGACAAGGAAGAGAGAGAGTTTTATATTAAAATTCCTGTCAACTATTCAGTATTCCCTAGTCCCTTCTCTGTTGATGTGGCTTTTGTTCCTGCTGCATTCTTCAGTGGCACAGAGCACTTTGTTATTCCAAGGTTCTCACAAACACTTTGAGGATGTGTAAGCAGCATTTCACAGGCCTCAGCTGCACAAGCTTCACTTCAGTAAAAAGACTTCTTACCCTAGTTTAAAGATATGAGAGGAAAAGTGATTCTGCTTTAGGAAAACAAGGAAGAATTTGTTTTCACAGAACAAACACGCACAATACTGCTTTGTGTTTACAGGGGGCGGGGGGGGGGAAATACGACCCAAAGCTTGGAGGTCAGTGGCACCCATGGTTTTATTTCAGAATTAAAGGCACAGCACAACTCTGAATCAAGTCAGACGTACAGCACAAAGCTGCGTGACATGGCCTCTTTGCACACTGCAGCAGCAGCTCCCAGGAATGCCGAGTCACAGGGGAACCCCTGTAGAATGCAGCTAAACAAAGCAAGAAGAAAGCTCCTTTCAGCTTCCTCCACGGGGCAGAAATGAGGCAAGGCTTCAAACCCCAGCCAAACCGAGTCCCTGGAGTCACTGTCACTGCAGCATGGTCTGGTGGCTGCCACAGAAATCCAAACACAAGTGGGTGAGGGGATTTTAACTAGCAGAGGACAACGCCGCACAAACACAAAGGGCTTGGTTTGAAGTCACTAACCAAACTGGCTCGGCAGTATCTAGCCCTGCCAGGCTGGGGCTGCGCTGAGCAGACAGGCCAACACTCTGCCTCCCCCAGTTTGCCATCTTTCAGGCCAGTGGTGACTGTCACTGTGTTCATTCTTACAGGGCATTTCCCGAAGCTCCCCATCCCTCCACCAGGCTATAAATGCTCCAGAGGGGTTGAAAATATTTACTGGCAGGAGCTCTGAATTTAAACCCTGCCTATGTGAGAGGAAGGGAGGGATAAGGGACGCTGGGTTGGTTTGTCTAGCTCAACCCTACGGTTTAAAACAAATAACTGAGAATGCAGCTGAGGGAAGCAGAGAGGCGGAATTTGGCACAGATCAATCACAGGGCCAGTTGGGCCCAGTTTCCGACGTGGGCCCTGTGTTTGTGTTGCTGTTTCCCATCCTTGCCTCTCCTATAAATCACAGAGGCCTCGGTCTCAAGCGCCCCATTCAGGTGGCAAAGGATTTAATGTAACGTCCACTGGAAAGACGTAGGGTGAAAAGGCACCACATTCGGACAAATCAGCAGGTGTCCGCAGGAAGGGCCTCTCAGTGAAGCGTAGCACAGTCTAGTCCAGGGGTGGGCAAACTACAGCCCGGGGGCCACATCCAGCCCTTCAGACATTTTAATCTGGCCCTTGAACTCCCGCCAGGGAGTAAGGTCAGGGGCTTGCTCCACGTGGCTCCCGGAGGAAGCAGCACGCCCCCGCTCCGGCTCCTACATGTAGGGGCAGCCAAGGGGCTCTGCATGCTGCTCCTGCCCCAAGTGTCATCCTCACAGCTCCCATTGGCTGGGAATCACAGCCAATGGGAGCTGCAGCGGCAGCGCTTGCGGAAGGGGCAGTGTGCAGAGCTGCCTGGCCGTGCCTCCACGTAGGAGCCAGAGAAGGGACGTGCTGCTGCTTCTGGGAGCTGCTTGAGGAAATCACCCCTTCACCCCCTCCCATGCCCCAACCCCCTACCCCAGCCCTGATCCCCCTCCTGCCCCTTGGTCCCAGCCCGGCGCACCCTCCTGCAGCCCAAACCCTCATCCCCAGCCCCACCCCAGAGCCCACACCGCCAGCTGGAGTCCCTCTCTCCCCCGCACCCCAACTCCCTGCCCCAGCCCAGAGCCACACACTGAACTCCTAATTTCTGGACCTACCACAGAGCCCACACCTCTAGCCAGAGCCCTCATCCCCTCCCGCACCCCATCCCCGAATTTCATGAGCATTCATGGCCCGCCGTACAATTTCCATATCCAAATGTGGCCCTCAGGCCAAAAAGTTTGCCCATCCCTGGCCTAGTCACACAGCTCTGGCTCCTTTGAAAGTCTTTGGAATGAATCACTCCTCTCCCTGAGCTAGAGCAAAGCCTCTCCATGGCCTCCAGGCTCTCCAGCACCACCCCACAGCACATGTGTAGGGAAGCACAGGCACATCCCCACATTGTCAGGTAGTTTCCCCATGGGGTGTACGTCGCTCTTGGCTTGTTTCCCACAGATCTCACCTGCATGGCCCAATCCACACTGCAGCTCCAGCCACTCCACAGTTTTCTAACCAGCCTGCAACTCTCTCATCTGCCCTGGTCACAAGGGGTGCGGTGCTGAGTCCACGCTGGAATCTTTGTGCCTCGTACCTACACAGGCCACGCAACCCAGCTAGGTACATACCAGTGCATTCTGGGAAATTTGGGCACCTATCCCGTAAGAAGCCAGCAGGGGACAGAGTGCCCAGGAGATGCACATACCACAGCAGTAACAGTGCATGCTGAAACATCCCACTACACAGAGAATGGAGGGAGGAGGTCCAACCAGCCCGGTTACATGGTCAGGGTCCAGTTCACACAGCAACAAAACAGAGTGCTGACCCAGGTGCCAGAAGAGAGCCATGGGGCAGCCTAGGCCTGCAGCTGCCATGGGTCCTGGCTACTGACCATGCTGCATGAAGACACCGATTGCATCTAGAGTCACTAACTGGTTACAAAATCAGCCTATATGCTGGAGTGTGGACAGGGCCTAAATGGAGAGGAGGGCTGCAAAGGAAGCCACCATGCTGTGTTCGGACACAGCCTGCCACAGAGGAGACACAGAGGAGACACACACACTGCGCTCTCTCTCATGAAGACTTGCCCATTGTGCTTTGTTGTACAAAGCAAATGTAACTCTGGCTCGTTCTGCGTGTGAGAAACCATCCCAGGCCCACTCGTTTCATGGTCCCATTCTGACTCCCCTGCTCAGCAACCCCCCAGACTTTCCTCTCCTCCCTGCTGGCCTAGCACTAGCCCTCTCTGCCCTTTCACTGAGTCCTACTACTGTGCAGAGGAGCCACCTCCGGCACAGCTCCTGCCCTGGGATCAGCCTCCCGCTGGCCCTTCTCTCCCGCTCCTGCCCCTGCTCCCTGGGTCATTAGTGCTGTGCTGCTCCCACTGGGCTCAGCTGGCCCCGGCACACCTGTCACACCTACCTTGAGCTGCTCCATGTTCTCAGCCTCCTGGTTTCCCAGTGCAGCCCCCTGGCTCACCAGTAGTGGCTCTAGAAGGCAACAGAAAGAGCACGTCACATAGGCTGCTCTCAGGCACTACGCAGACGCTTCTGCCTTTAACATGGTGGCATTTCCTGTGGGTGTTTGAAGACCCGGAAATTCCCTGTTGATCCACTGAGGGTGGCATGAGGGGCAGCTGCCACATGCCCTTCACACACATTGCCCTGCGACTGTGTCCCAGCCCAGACCGCACTCTGTGCAGACAACCCCCGCAGCACATCTCCTGTCCCAGGCCTGCTCCACTCCTGCAGACACTGGGCAGCCCCACAGGTTAGAGCCAGGCAGGATAGAGAACTCAGCAAGGACCTGATCCAAAGCTCACTGGAGGCAACAGGAGGGAATCCATTGATTTCAATGGTCCCAAGGCTGGCGGATGCTGGCCCAAAGCTGGAGAGCATGTGAGATGCAGCAGCAGCAGCATGTGGTGATAGGCACAGCGAGTGGGAGAGACAGGGAGGAAAGAAGGGCTTGTGTCCCCAAGGAGGGGGAGGATGCCCCTTCTCTCTGGGTCACCCCATTTAGACCTGGCCAGGATCTCTCCTGTGTAAGTGCTAACATGGCCCCATTACCACAATGTCTGAGCTTCGCTGAGTTGGGAAATCCAGGTTGTGTAAAGACAATATGGCAGCCAGGCTGAGCCCTGGGCTGGAGGGCTGGACTCTCCACAGGAAAGCTGGGGAGCAATTGAGGTGTGATCGGTTCCTCTGCCTTCCCCCCAGTAGGGGAGGAGGAGCTGGCAGGGGTGGGGTTGTCCTAGATGGAAAGGAGGAGAAGGAGCTGTATTCTGTCCTTGCTTAGCCCCTGGGAAAGTGTGCAGGAGAGGAACTCCCCTCCTGCATGCTCCCTGGGCCCAGCTGAGGAGAGATGGTGTTCCCCAGTACCCACTGAACCACTCCAGCACCTAGTGACATGCATTGTGCACCGGCCGCCCTTGGTAGAAAGGGAAGCAGCTAGGAGGAGCCATGCCAAACAGCCTGGTTATCTGTAAATGAACCCCCCCGCACACCCCCAGCCTACTCCTCAGATGTCTCAGAGCTCCTGCAGGCTTGCTGTCTCACTGAACCAGGCCATCCGTGTCTCCAGGGCTCCTCAGGGGACAGCACAAGGGAGGGCATCTCCCTCTCCTAAACAGATTTACCTGGGACTTTCCAGAATATCCCAATCTGCCCCTCAGAGCAAGTGCAGAGAGATGCTGCCCGTCACACCTTCCTATGGATGTAGTCCCTGCTGTGACTGCAAACCATAGCACTGTCCTTAGCTACAGCAAGCCGGGCGCTGCCTCTCTCGTCCCTAGGTCATTCTCCTGCCTCCACTACAACCCAGCATTGCTGCGGGAGCCAGGCAGCCGGGAGAACATTAGTGATGGGTCAGGTGTGTGATGCTGGCAGACCAGGTGCCAGCTCATGCCATTGTCCCCATGCCTCAACCGAACACTGACAAACACCTAGCTGGAATCAGTGTTAGGATTGTTAAAACTGGTATTAGGATTATATGAATGTGCTTAGTGTTTAGACTTTACCGAACGCTTGTGAGTTGCTGCCGGCATTCATCTCATCTATAGCGTCTGTATTTCCCAGTGTAAGGTAATATGTGAGCATTTGTATTGTGAGCCTGTGACTGTGTAAATCAGGGGATAGGGAGAGACATTAACTAGTGTGAAGGGCTGATCTCCAGCAGAAGGACTTATGTCCTGCCCAACGGGCAAGGTCCATTAACCCCAGACAGACTATTGCAGGGACATTAAAGAGGACAAAAGACTCTTTAGTTGTCCTGCTCTGCCCCCTTCCCCAAAGATGAGTCATGCAAGTGAGTTCCTCCCATCAGCTGTGTCTGCAGCTCAGAGCACATGGGAAGAGGGGGATAAACAGAAGGAACCGATTATCTCTATGCTGCTTGGACGCTGCTTAGCCTGGGCTAGCCCTAAAGGTCATCTAGAGCTTGTTCATTATAGAAATTTCTATTACCTCTTGAAACTGAAGATTGTAACTCACTTGTACATGTACATTTATCTGTTTTAACCTCATAAATAGCTCTCTTCTTTCCTTTTCCTATTCATAAATCTGTATGTAGTTTATTACAGTATTGGCTACAAGCCTTGTCTTTGGTGTGAGATCTAAGGTGCAACTTACCTGGGTAAGTGACTGGACCTTTAGGACTCGGAGTAACCTGAATATTGCTCTGATTGGTGGTGTAAGGGACCATCCATCACAAAGGCAGGCTCCCCTGGGTGGTGCGACAGGTCAGACTACCCAAGGGGACTGTCTGTGACCCTACATTTAGGCTGGGGAGTTTACACATGATAATTGGTTGGAACTCACAGCCGGGGGGGTTCGTGGCCTGGTTCCTGCCAATCTGCTCTGAGGTTGGTGATCACACACTTGAGTCACTGCAGGCAGCCTAGCAGGGCGGTTCAGGAGGAGCTGGGCTCAGAGCCAGGGCTGGCACCCTAAGGCAGTACTGGGGCTGTGAGGTTATTGTGCAGTGCAGAGAGCCTGGGCTGTCCGAGTGGCCCCATTAAGCACACACTCAGGGCAGCTAGCCCGTCCCACTTCTCGCTAGCTTGGTGAGAGATAACATGTGTGTCTCCTCCAGCTGGACATCGCATCCCCGACTCACAGTGTAGCTGCACCCTGGGTGGCCTTCGGAGGGGCAGAAGTTTCCCTTTTACCCTTTCCTGGAGAAGGCCAATGCTGGATTTTGGCCCAGCAATGCTCACACACTGAGCTGGCTCAAAGGCAGTTTGGGGTCCGAGTCTCCAACATCCCATGATAAATCATCTACTGGGGAGCAGGAAAACCATGCCGGCAGTGACCTGGCAGCACTGCTGGGAGAGCAGCACAGGGAGGCTGCCAGCCAGGCCCAGCTCCACGCAGCACAGGCAGGGACGCTCTGTGGGGCCACCAGGCCACAGGCTCCTACTTGAGTCTCCCCTGGAGGCCCGCAGAGAATACCTGGAGGCCAGCTATAGGATGGACAATGGCTCTTGAAAGGCTTCAATCCACATAAGAAGTCTACATGAGGACTTTCAAGGTAGCATGTGAACAATGGCTGCTGCCTGTAAAAACGGAGTCATGCACGGACATGTGACTTGCCCAGGTGACTCCAGAATTCCATCTTGGACATGGACTTTGCACAGGAGAGAGGAGGGGGTATCCACACACAAGAGAAAGTCTATTTAAACCCCTGGGAGACCCCTCCATTTGGTCTTCAGCTGGCTCAAGAGATAGCCTCTCCACCCCCAAGGATACCTGAAAGAAACTGGAACAAAGGACAGTAACTACAGTGGGTGTGAGGGATTGCTGGATCCAGACTAGAAGGAGACTAGTCTGTAAAATGAAGCTTACTGGAATTCCTCTGAAGGTGAGGTTTTTATCTGTATTGTTTTCTTACTGTATTAGACATAGACTTGTGTTTTCTATTTTATTTTGCTTAGTAATTCACTTTGTTCTGTCTGCTATTACTTGGAACCACTTAAATCCTACTTTCTGTATTTAATAAAATCACTTTTTACTTATTAATTAACCCAGAATATGTATTAATACCTGGAGGACAAATAGCTCTGCATATCTCTCTGTCAGTGTTATAGAGGGCGAACAATTCATGAGTTTACCCTGTATAAGCTTTATACAGGGTAAAACGGATTTATTTGGGGTTTTGACTCCATTGGGAGTTGAGTATCTCAGTGTTAAAGACAGGAACACTTCTTAAGCTGCTTTCAGTTGAAGCCTACAGCTGTTAGGGGACACGGTTCAGACCTGGGTCTTAGTTTGCAGCAGGCTAGTGGGACGGGCTCAGACCAGCCAGGGCAATGAAGTCCCAAGCTGGGAGGGCAGGGAAAGCAGGGGCAGAAGTAGTCTTGGCACATCAGTTGGCAGCCCCAAGGGGGTTTCTGTGATCGAACCCATCACACCTGGCTCCACACAGTGCCAGTGGGGAGGAGGCAGGGCATGAGAACCCATGCCCCTCCCATGCTCTGCTAGCTCTTGGGACGTACCACTCCCCAGAGCATGCTGCCGAGGGGGACCCACCTCTGCTCTGCTTCAGACGCCGCGTGGCCACCTTCAGGTGCTTGGTCCTGCCCAGGTCCTCGCCAAGAAGATAGTACCAGCCGCTGACCTCCTAGGGGCAGAGAGAAGGGGTGAGAGCCGTGGAGCTCAGGCTCAGCAGGGCAGCTGCACTCCAGCCCCACAGGAGAGCGTGTCTGTGCAAAAGCTGTGAGTGCAGGGTGCTGGCTGAGCAGTGCCTGCCTGGCTGGGCAGAACACAGAGCAGGCAGGAAAGACACCATCTACACCCAGCACACCCCAGCCCAGTGTCAGCAAAGTTGGTGGCCCTGGAGCCCTGCAGGAGAGTCCACAGTGCAGCCAGAGGTGTCAGCACCATTGATTCCCGAGGCTGAGCCAGCATGAGCACAGGGGCGTGTCCTAGAGCAGACTGGGCCCAAGCGCCCTGTGTCTGAGCTGGCTGAGCTCAGGGGGTGACGTGAGCCGGGCACTGCAGCAGAAGGGAGGGCGCCTGCCTGGCTCACTGGCGCAGGGAGTCCCAGGCAGAGGGAGCACCGTGGAAGGAGAACATGTGAGACGGGAGGAGGGATTCCTTAGAATGAAGGAGGAGCAGGATCCAGGCTGATGCAGGGCAGGACAGGACAGGACAAGAGATTGGGAACTGAGGGCACAGGGGGCAGCTGTGGTGGGGATGACAGGGCCCCACATCCCTTGGTCAGACCTCCTCTCCTCACTGGGGGATATTTCCCCACTCTGTTCCTCCCCGGCCTGCTGGTTGCTGGGTCCAGGTGCAGTTTGGTGACAGGATGAGCAGATTTTCCACCTGCTCTGACTCAGGAACAGACGCAATGCTTGTGCCCAGCCACTCACGGGGCTCCAGCCATTAGCATGGAAAGGCCTCAGCTCCAGAGCACATTAGCACTGCCACAGCAAGCCCAAGATAGGGACTCGCTTGCTGTAATTCAGACAAGGCTTCCCCACTGCCCATAGCCCCAAAGGGCCATTCCAGCAGCTGGAAATAGCTGGAGCACAGAGGCTGTCTGGCCACACACCCCTGTCCTCTAGCCATGCTGCCAGCATCAGGGGCTGATATGGGCGTAGGGCCTGGAGCCACTGTATTTTGCCACTTCACTGTCATCCAGGGAATCTGGTAGCAAAGTGGTATTCCCAGGTGGTTTCCAGCCTCATTATGCAAAAGGACCATATCAGAATGAGGAGCAGGCCTAGGTCACTGCTTTAACTCTGTCACCAGGAAGTGCTGACCAAACGTGCTGCAGCATGGCCTACGTTAAATTAAGCAGTTGTTCCAGCCCAGTCCTTCGCTGAAATGTGTCTACATTGCATGTGCCCCATGCTGGCAGTCTCAGCAAATGGCCAGTATTCTAGCCCTACCACCAGAGGGGTCATCTGCAATCCACACTGAGCGCCTTCAGCAGTGCAGGGGGGGCAAGGTCAGGGCTCTTTCACCACCTTCCATGCATGCTGCAGGCCAGGCTGGGCAGGCCATTCCGTACACAATGGACAAAGTGTTTGGTTAAAGAAGAGTCTCAAATCAGTGGGCAGGAAACTATCACTGAGAGTTTCCTGAATTACCATGCAGAACCCTGAAGACAGCTCATGCCAGCCACACGAGGGACAGCTGTGTGTTCACAGCATCAGCCTCCAGATGTGACTCCAGAATGTGTGTGCGTGCACGTGTGCGTTTGTGTGTGCGTACCTGCCTCCTGCCTCTACCCATACAGTTTGCAAGTCACAATTAGCCTCTGGAACTCATTGCCACAGCCTAGCAAGATTCAAAAAAAAGATTGGACATTGATATGGATCAAAGAACCAGAGTCACAATAGTAACTATTAAAGACTAAAACATGAGTTTTAGAGGGGACATGAGCAAGCATATTTCAAGGCATGAGCAAGCAGATTAATAGATTCACAGATGTTAAGACCAGACATGATCATCCAGTCTGATCTCTTGAGTAGCACAGGCCAGAGAATCTCGCCCAGGAATTCCTGCATCAAACTCATCCCTTCCAGTGGAGCTAGAGCACAAAGACATATCCAGTCTTAGTTTAAAGATGCCAAGAGACGCACAATCCATCACATCCCTTGGCAAGGTTTTTCCAGTGATGAAGTACCCTCTGTGTTCAAAATGTACACCTCACTTCTAGTTTGAATTCGTCTGGCTTCAGCTTCCAGCCACTGGATCTTGTTCTGCCTTTGTCTGCTACATTAGATCTAGATTAAATCTGCTTTCAGAAATCTTCTCCCTGTACAGGGACTTAGAGACTGTGATCAAGTCACCTCTGAACCTTCCTTTAATAAACTGAGCTTGTTTGGTCTCTTGCTACAAGGCTTCAGACCCTTCTTGTAGCTCTTTTCTGAACCCTTTGGATTTCTCAATGCCCTGTCTGAAGTGTGAACCCCAGCCCTGGACACCGACACCAGGAATCAGTCTCTAATTGAGGGGGTTCAGATGACATTTCCTTGTGGTCAGGTTATTCCAGAGCCACCTGTTGCAGGATTCTTGCACCTTGCTGGTGCTGGCCACTGTCAGTGACAGGACGTGGGGCTGGATGGATCTCAGCCTGATCCAGTCTGGTAGCTTCTGGGTTGCCTGTGTTTCTCAGGACCCAGAAGTGGGGATCTGTGGAAGCCATTTACTTTAGCAGAATTACTGGTTTATTTGAGGAAGAAAACCCCAGTCGACTTTAAAGCTGTATTACCAAGAAAGTGACAACAGGTGGCAGCACTGGCTTGACAGAATCCCCCTGTCCCCCTAGGCGTGGATGGAGTGGGCAATGATGGGAAAGGCACTGGCCCAGCCATTCATGTATTTTCTCCAAGACACTGAATGACAAAATGCAGCAGCTGCAAGAGGGGCAGCAGGCGCCTACCCCCATCTGGTAACAGGATTAGTGTGAGTGCATTCCCACCAGCAGGGGCCAGAGCCGGCATGGGCATCACTGGCTGGGAAGTGTGGGTTAGTGGCACAGTAACTCTGCAGTACCATGCCCTGATGCAGCCATGCTAGCCCTGACTTAGCCCAAAGGATACGGAGCAGCTAACAGCCAGGACAGCCAGGGATGGGGAGTCGAAGGGGACAAGAGCGGGGATCGAACACAGAATGGCTCAGATCCGAGGCCGGTCTAGCCCAGTGTCCTGTCCCACAGCAGTAGATGGGAGACAATCTGCTCCCAGGAAGGTGGCAGACTGGTCTCTAGTTAGGGATTGGGTTAAACACGGAAACAGGATGGTTTATCCCCCTTGTTCCAATACTCTGCTTTTCACATTAACGTTAGCTAGAGACTGGGCTCTCCCAACTGGGGACACCAGCCCCATGGAGCTCCGCTCCCTCTCCTCCCCAGTCTGCACAATGCTGCACCCTCAGCCAGGCTCGGAAGGCTCCTTCCCCCAGCTTCCATGCCCTGCTGTAAGCATGTCACTGGAACCAGCGACTCACACACCTGATGCCCACCTGCCCCACTCTGACTAGCCACGGTGCCCCATTCACTCTGCCCCTTGCCCTCCCTGTTCCCCACAGCTAGGCACCTCAAACCAGTGCCACTCTTGGAAACAGAATTCTCACCCTCACTTTCCTCACCTGTAAAATGGGGCTCCATGGGTGGTAAGTCCAACACCCTGACCTCTGCAGAGCCCTTGGGGACCGAGGGGCAGAACGCACAGTGGAAGTGTTATTGTGCTGGGTTTCAGAGAGTTAAACCAATGCCTCAGTTGGACACCTGGCCTCAGACATGGCTACAGAGCAGAGGAAGTGTCCGGAATGGCTTATGCCACTGAGCAAACAGGCTGCCACCGTTAGCGCCCCACACCTACCTGAGCCAGCCCCAGTGGAGCAGTGTCCTCTGCATGCTGATGGCACAGCAGCCTGGAGGGCGGCAGGAGGGCGCCCGCTGGGCCCAGCATGAGGGAGCTGGGAGCCACTGAAGTACAGCTCCCCCATCTGGTCGACAGCTACACACAGTCCACAGGGCCCCAGGCTGACGACCAGCCTTGACCACTGAGCTGCGTCCATTGTCCAGAACTGGTGGTCAACTGCCAAGGCCAGCACCATCTCTGGGCTACCCCCTGGGCTGAACCATGCTTGGGTGTTGGCAGAAGGGTCCGGGGACTCCAGGTCCTGTGAGAGGGGCTGGCCCTTTCCGCATGCCTGGGACAAGGCTCGAAGACGGCAGCCTCAGCAAAGGGCTGGGAAGGAGCTTTCGCCAGCTGGAAGAGGCCAGACCCCCAGGGGGCAGGTCATAGTGTTCCTGGGGCCTCCAGGATGTGGGGAGACAGGCATTGCTCTCCCCACCATCGCCAGTGCGGGGCAGGTCTGGCCAGGGTGAACAGTCACTGATCTGCAGATCAGATGGGAAATGTGGGCCCCCAGGAAGCACGAAGGCAGCAGGATGCCCCAGGCCGGCCACAATAGGGAGGAGCCCAGGGTTTGGGGTGCTGCAGGAAGGGAAAGCAGAGCATCTCTTCTCCCCGGGTGCCACACACAGCCCCGTTCTGGGCAGGATGGGCAGCACTTGCATTCACCAGCCACAGGCCAGTGTGCAGCCTGGCACTCCACCCTGGGGCTGGTGGGCCACCCAGCCAGGCCTCACAGAAACAAGGCAGGCGGCCTTGTGCAGCCTTGAACCTGGACTGGTATTTGGCCAGAGCGGCCTGTCCTCAGTGCCAGCAAGCGGCAGATGGGGTCCCTGTCAGACGATGGCCTGTGCCTCCAACTTGAGCAGGCACCACTGGCTGAGAGAGTCACCACGATGCCCTCACTCCCCTGGCCCTCCGGCTCCCCACCTCAGCAGCCTCATGGCGCTCTCCTCAGTTGAGAGGTGCCTGCAGGGCAGGGAGGCCGCTGTCAGGACTCCTCTGCCTTCCCTGCAGCTCCAGACCAAAGACAGCAGCTCCCTCTGCCCTCTGCAGAGCTGCGTACGTGCTCACCACACTGTTGGAAATGCTCTCTCCACTGGAAAACTACCTCCAGCTGTCACTTCCAATCTGCTCTCCTGCCAGCCTCCCGGAGAGGCCCTGGCACCCTCGCTCCCAGCCCCAGGGCACTTCACCACGAGGCTCTGCCAAGGGCACTGCGCCTCGGACGGGAGGACGTCGCCTCCTCCCATCTGGCACATAGGAAGGGCCTGAACCCAATGTGTGCTCCATACCCACAAGGGACTGTACCTTGTCTGGGGTCAGGAGCGACTTCACACCAAAACTCATACAGCCGATTAGCTGGCTCTGTCTAGAGAAGGATTCAGAGAGCAGGGTTAGTGTCTCCCCTTAAACCCTCCTTAACCAAGAGACCCAGGAGCAGCTTCCCCACCAGCATGGCTCCCGTGCCTTCCCTCCGCCAGGAGGGCCTGGCTCCTGCAGGAATGATGTTAGCACAGGGCTAAGGAGACACAGAGCTACACACCTTCTCTCCCCCAGACATGCACCCTCTGGGCTTTCTGTCCTCTCCCTGAGGGCAGGGCTTTGCAGGCAGCAGGAGCCCCCACTGCACTGATCTCGCCAGGTCACCCTGCACTTCGGTCCAGCCCCTCCTGCGTTTTCTCCACTCCGATCATGGTGTCACTCCAAGGATGGCCGTGGCTGGAATCCCACCCCAGACAGCCATGTCTCTGCCATGAGACTGGCACAGAGGGGCAGGGGCTTGGAGGTTAGTTAGTTAGTTAGTTAGTTAGTTAGTTAGTTAGTTAGTTAGTTAGTTAGTTAGTTAGTTAGTTAAAAAAGCCAACGAACCTCTGGAGCCAGGCTGGACACCTGTTGGACATTTGCTGTGGAGACGGAGGCACCTCTGCGTGCCTGGGCATCCGTCCCTGCACAGCAGAGGGGCCCTGGAGAGCCCGCCTGGTATACCGGCTTTGGCACTAAGTGAATTTGCTCGGAGACCAAAGCTCTCCCAGCCATTTACATCTCTGGCATTTGCTGACAGCTGCCACGCAGGCACCTGAGACCATGCTGAACACCTGGACTGGTTGCACCAATGGCCAGCACAACTCAAAACAGGCTGCCCATGTGCCATTCTTTCTTATGAAGCTGCATGCAGCATCTGGGGTGGGCCATGAGCCATTCATGGGCTACCACCAGGCATTGGTGTGAGCAGACGCTGTACAGGCTTCCCCTAGGCTAACTGACCTCTCAGCAACATTACCCACAAGCCGCTGCAAAATGCTCCCCTGGCCCCAGCAAAGTCTGCTCTTGGAACAGGAGTTTGCTTCAGTGTCAGCCCAGCAGCAGCCCCAAATAGCCCTAGGTCACGGCCAGAGACCAGTCAGCATCCACAGCTTCCCAGCAGCACTCGGGGCCCCGCATGCGACAGAGAGCACCCTGAGCAGAAGTGTGTGCCCTCTGGGGAGAAGCAGAGGCCGGGTGTGCAGACGTTCTTCACCCACCCCTCACAAAGGGGCTCACTCTGGTGCCAATGCTGCTTAGATCAAGCAGCCACATCATGCCCTCGCTCTACCACGTGACACCCACTGACGCCAGGCTGGGCCACGTGACCGAGGCTCCGAAGGAACTCACATGGAAGTGGCCAGAGCAGATGGTATTTTTATCCCTTCTCCAGCCTTTCCAAACCTCAGTAAAGAGATGGCTCAGTGGCATTCCAACCCCAGCCCCGTCCTGGCAGTGGCTTTACCTGGAATTTCTCTCTTGGTTCCAGACTGTAACCAGAAGACGCTTTTGTTCATCTTCTTCTTGAACCGGGCTGTAACAGAAGCCAAAAAGGACAGGTTGAGAGCACCCAACGCCACCAGGAACACACACCAGGGGTGCGTTTGGTGTGTCTTTAATGCTCCAGTGACGCCCTAGCCCCCACTCCCTGCCCCACTGATTCCTACATGAAGCTTCCCAGCAATTGCCATAAATGGCACTCTTTTCAAATGAGCTATTGTGCACTAATTTACTAAAATTAACGGGACTGCAAGCTCCAATCCATGTTTATTACATCAAGAAGAACTTGAGGGCCATGCTGCTTGCGTGGTTAAACAAAGGAGACATTTGTTATTGACAAGCTGTTGCAAGGGGAGGTGAACTCTCCTGGGGAGGTGCTGAAACACAGCTCAGGGTGTTTAAGGACAGACACATGTTAAACATTAAAGGAACAACACCACAAAAACACTATCATTCATGTTCCTAAATAATCACTCTGTGCCAGTCTAAATATTTCATGAGTACAGAGATCCAACAGAGGCAGGTCTGCTAGAAATAATGAACTCCACCAAAACACTGCAAGCCACCAGCCCCCTTCCCATGCAAGGACATGCTAGAGCTTTGGGAAATCCTTTTACCTTCCTTGTTCATACTGATCCACCAGATCGTGGCAGGCTCAGGGTCTAGGAAATGGAATGTTTTCCCCGACTCCATATGGATGCACAGAAGCTACCAAATAAGAAACTCCAAATGTGCAGGAGTATTGCTGTCACGCTCTATAGTCACAGCTTTGTGAGCTTCAGCAAAGCTCTGTTCAAAAGTTCAAGGCATTTCAGCTACAAGAAACAGCAAAATAATGTCTGTCACTCTTCATTTTGGTACAAAACCTCATCATGCATGAGGCATGTTTATTGAAGCTAATAGTGTAAGAATAAACAGGGGATCTTGGGCAGGAGAAGCTAAGGCAGCATTTGCCACAGTTCAGATTCTCTTCCAGCTCCATTCCGAACACATGCCCCACTTGGAACACAACCCAGCGGAAGGACAGGATGGTGCTGCCTCGGACCCTGCATACTCACAAGAGAAAGTGCTCATGGAAGATGGGATTTTTGCTGTCTGGAACAGTCTTGGTTTTTTGCCTGCATTTCCGATCAGTATCTGGTACTACAGACATCTTGATGTAGAGAAACAAACGGCGCATTAGCCATCTTTAAGCAAATACGAACTCGCTACAGACCCAGCAATTGTCTAGTGCTTAGATCATCAGAAGGCCCACCAGTCAGCTTTATGGATGGCTAGGTCTCAAAGATGTAGTTTGTGCTAGCCAGGTTTTTAGGTCTCTTTGCACTGACCAGGTCTAGCCACAACATTACAAAGCTCCTTTGGGCAATGTGAAAAGGAGAAATTCTTCCTTAGCAATTCAGAGAATTCAGTGTTTGATTTGCGCAAATATTCCTAGCCAGTCTCTGGCCATGTAAAGACAGACACACACACACACACACAGGGGTCTGAGACCCGCTGAGGGAGAACGCTTAGTCCATTGCATGACACATATTTTCGGTTAGAATCAGAGGCAGTAGAGATGGAAATGACCTACTAAGGTGCTATCAATTTAACCAGGATTGCTCAGCCCTGTGCCCTACAGTGCAGTTACTGGAGTTTCTCTAATGCTGACCATCCATTATCATCCCTTTCCTCAGTCTGCATAATAGCATTGGCTTGCAAAAAAAGATGAGCGCAGAGAGCCACAGGCAGAGCTTTCCCCTCTAGCTCCCACGTTCTCTGCCAGTAATGACTCTGTGACAACAAATTCTCCATCAGAGGGTGCCATAGCCCACAAGTGCAGTTAGCACAGTGATGCACCCAGCACCTTGCAAAAGACTGGCTGTCTTAGCTCACCTGGTGCAGGAAAGTTACTCAGCAGCCCGTAAATACAGGGATGGGAGTGGGGGAGTTCAGGACAAATGGGCAGAACAATGCTAAGGTTCTGCCTCAGTTTCTGTGGAGCCCCAGATGAGGAACAGAGAGAAGATGGGAGCCCAGCTGCATGCCTGGAGGAATTCACCCCAAAACCAGAAGGGGTATAAAGTGGTCACATCCACATCCCCAGCTGAACCCAAAGCCCCTGGAGCAGCAAGAGAACCCACCTTCACATAGGAGTCACATGTCCTGTACTCTTTTCCCATCAGGCCTTTTGCTTCCATAACTGGAAAGAAAATGAAACATGGTTGAAAAGAGATAAGCAAGGCATCTTCCCACAGCACTGTGCTCATGCCCTGGTGCCAGGCACTGAAAGCAGGGCTCCTCCTTTTCACGTCTGACTGGCAGGATTAACCCAGAGCTGGCTTATAGAACATGGGCTGGCAGCCTCCGCGCCCGGCAGGCTCCTTGCACGTGCACCTCCCTGCCCCTGAGGGCTTGTGGGGCACAAGGGGGATTGCAGAGAGAAATCGTGGAGGGTTCTATTTTGAAGTAAAACTGTCCTATGAATACGTGCGTCTGCGGCGGAGCTTGGAGCAGATGCAGCCCAGCATCCAGCTGACAAATTGCATTTCACCCACCTGACTTCACACAACACTGGGGAAACTGGCGCCATGCCCCGGGCCAAATGTATCATCAAGTTACATAGCAAAGGCCAGAGCTCCATCTCTGCCCCGCCTATGCGAAGCCAGCCTCCCTGCACTGACTGCAGTGGCAAGGCACCATTCTTTCTAGCCATGCGAGTGAAATGAGAATCTGGCCCCAGCACACAGAGATGGTAACTAGACTGTTCTGTACGTGATGCGCTGTCAGAGCTGCACACAGCCAGGAGCTGCCATTCAGAACATGGCCTGCTATCATACAGCAGGAGCTTTGCATCTGCCAAGGGGAGGCCTGGGTTCGTCTAGGTCAGGATCAGGCTGTCACAAACAGCACAGGAGCAAAGGGCTTGCAGTAAGAGCCCTCTGTTTGCTCAAACTCCTAGTTTTCCACTACAATATTTGGGGCTGACGCTTTCCCAGATGTGAAGGCCAGGAGGGACCATGACGATCATCCCATCTAACCTGCATAGCACAGGCCAGAGAATCTCCCCCAGGGGTTCCTGGTTATGCTAGAGCAGATCTCTCTGAAAGAGACACCCACCTTGGTTTAAAGACTTCAAGGGGTGGAGAAAACACCCCATCCTGAGGTGAGTTGTTTCAAAGGTTAATCACCTCCTCTGGTAAAACACCTGCCTTATTTGTAGTTTGAATTTACCCAGCTTCAGCTTCCAGCCACTGGGTCTCGTTCTGTGTCTGCTGCTTAAAGAGCTCTCTAGTCTCAGAAAGCTTCTCCCCCCATAGGGATTTATACATTGGGGTCACATCACACGCTAACCTCCTCTTGATTAACCACACAGATTGAGCTACTTTAGCCTCTCACTGTCAGTCGGGTTTCCGGACCTCAAATCATCCTTGCAGCTCTTTTCAGAGCCTTTTCCCATTTGTTACCATCCTTTTTGAAGTGTGAAGCAAGGACCCAGTAACAGACTCACTCCAGGCCAGCCCCCAGTCAAATAAAACATCGGCTTAAAGTTTGTGCCAGATGCTTGCAGCCATTTTTAGGGTCAGAACAAGTCCAAACCATCCCTTCTCCTTTGTTCTGTAAACCCTAACTCCACCCTTGGAAGGAGGCTGGACACCGGCCCTGCGCTGTAGCAGGGAATGCCAGCCTGGAAAAGGATGAGGAGCACTGACCCAGCCCACTCTTATGAGCTGGGTCATGCAGCACCTTTGCTAGGGCCAGCACCAGCTAGAAGCAATGGAGCTTCGTCCTAGCCCCTTGGGGAGCCAGTTCTCCTAACAGATACAACTCACACTGGCTAGGTACCCAGGCTACACTTCCTCTCTCATCAGTGCCCAGTCCACTGTAGCTCTGGGATTCCCCAGCCCCACTCCATCCCAACACAGCCCTGGGCTGCTGCATGTTGGGATTCCATGGGTCACGGCTGGCTCAGGCAGTTCCCAGTCACTGCTCCCCGGCTCCCCTACTTGTCCTGCCATCGAGGGCAGCTTCTCCTTGGGCACAGAGATACCTTCTGCAGAACATGTTGTGTTTCCTGGCTCCATTTGCTACCATTGAGACTGCTGCATAGCTCAGCCACCCGCACAGATGCACAGCGCCTGCCTACACAGCTAGGAAGCTGAAGCACAGAAAGGCCAGAATGTATTGCCCCTATTTTGCAGATGGGGATCTGAGACAAAGAGTGGTTCAGTGGCTCCCCAAAGCACACACAATGAATCCGTGGCATGAACAAGACTGAGCCCGTTGTCCTGAGACCCAAACTAGCCCCTTTGCCACTAGACCATCCATCCTCCTGTCTGCTACCAGGAGCACCCGTGTTCCAGTGTGCCGGACCCTGGCCCTCCTGCCGGGTCTGCTCGACTTGCACGGTCATGTTCAGATGAGTGGGCATGTCTCTGTGTGTGCTATTAACTGCCCCAGGCCTCCCCTAAGGCTCTGAGGAGGCCCCAGCTAGCCAAAAGCCAGTTACCATCACAGAAGAGAAGAAGGATTGGGTCTCCTGGTTCTTTCTCTGGCCCGTCTTTCTCTTCTGCTCTTCAGAAATTAAATGTAAAAGTTAAATGCATTGCCACACAAGGGGAGCGAAGTTCAAGACCACACAAGGTCAGGAAACGCAGCAGGCCAAAGGAGATAAGTTAGGCCAAAATGTGACCTTTTGGCTGTTTATGAAACACAGAGAGCCTGTCACTTGCTGCAGAACACAAAGCTTTGGGGCTTAGATAAGACACTCGAGCCTTGCCTCCCCCAGAAACCAAGCTGCTGGACTCCCCACAGGGGTAACAGGGCAATGCACTCATCAAAGCTCCCAGTACACATGTCTGAGACCTCCAGTGCCACCTGCAAAGGCCAAAATTGCCATTCCTGACATTGCTAAGGTAAAAAGGCCATTTGTGACAAATCTTTCTGTCCTTCTTTATGCCGCATGATGAAGCATCAGTGGCACAAGCCCAGCTTTCTGCAGGTCACCTTTAAGGAGGGGGGCAGGATAGCTCAGTGGTTTGAGCATTGGCCTGCTAAACCCAGGGTTGTGAGTTCAATCCTTCAGGGGGCCATTTAGGGATCTGGGGCAAAAATTGGGGATTGGTCCTGCTTTGAGCAGGGGGTTGGACTGGATGACCTCCTGAGGTCCCTTCCAACCCTGATATTCTGAGATTCTACACCAACCTGCACTTGGCCCCAGGCTTCTGGGAGCGGTTGCTTCCCTGGGTAATGTGAGGCTTTAGACATTGCTGTTTGTGTCTGAACATGTATCCAGCAGAAGTAAAAGCCAGGTGAGCTCACATCACTGCAGAGGCTCCAACCCCTGCATCTCTCAGTCACTGGGGACATCACTGTGTATTTAATTTGATGGGGCTTTGTTTACTAAGGTTTTTAGGCATCTAATCATGCAGGCAGGTGCCCACTGGGATTTTCCAAAGTGCCCACATAGGTGAGGCACCTCCCTCCTGTTGAAAGTCCAGGTGTCCAGCCTTAGGGACTTCAGCCAACCACAGGTGAGTTCAGGCTGACCCATGGCGCTATGCACCAGCAGCAGCTGCCATAGGCTCCAGTGGTTACAAACAAGGACTCCATTATCACACCCTGGGCACTGCAAGCTCCTGTGCTGCTGAGCCAGACTGCTGGGCATTGTGGGAAATCAACCCCAGCAATGGGGCCTGGAGGGGGTGACAGGAGGGATCCCCATGTTGCGCTCAGGAGCCAGCTGAGGGCCACTCAGAGTCACTGTTACTGGAGATTTGTCCTGTGCCTGCTAAAGTGCTCGGTGCAGCCCGGTGAAAAGCACAGCCTGCCCCCAGGGCCGTCCTTAGCCAGAGGCAGACTAGGCAGCCGCCTGGGGCACCACTCTGCCTAGGGCACCACTGTGCTGGGGGTCCGGACAGCCAGGAAGCAGTGCAGCGTGTAAGAGCAGGGCTGCTGGGTCCTAGAGAGAGCCGGTGCGGGGAGATTGGCTGCTGGGGGCTCTGGGAAGGGGACGGGGTAGGGGTGGGGAAGGAGGAACTCACCTGTGAGTGTGACTCTCTCCCCCGGCGTGAGGTGAGGCAGGCTCAGCGGCTGCAGTACCCTTTGTTGCCCCCCATAACGTCCATTCTTCTCCCCCCCTCCACAGAGCACCCCCCCCATGGAGCACCCCTCTCGCCCCCTTCCCCTCCGGCAGGGCTGGATTGGGCTGGGGGGGGGGGCCCTGACTGGCTGCGTGCTGAGGAATGAAAGTAAAAGTGACTCACTTCCTCGCGGCCCCCAGGATTAGAATGGTCACAGGCAGCTGGCTGGGCCGGATAGCATGTGTGAACAATCAGGATGGGGGTTGGGTAGGATGACCAGATGTCCCACTTTTATAGGGACAGTCCCAATTTTGGGGTCTTTTTCTTATATAGGCTCCTATTACTCTCCACCCCCTGTCCTGATTTCTCACACTTGCTGTCTGATCACCCGAGGTGGGGGTTATTGGTGCCTATATAAGACAAAGCCCCAAATATAGGGACTGGCCCTATAAAATCAGGGCATCTGGTCACCCTAGTGGGGGAGCGCGTCTCTCCCCCCAGCAGGCAGTGATCCATCTCATCCAGGGGGAGCTGCGCAGGGCAGGATGAGCTGCTGTGGCTCCGTGGGTGCCCTGTCCCTGAGATCAGATGCTGTGCTAACTTCACCATGGTCCGTTGGGCTGGAAGTGGTGCCCAGTGGTGTGTGATCGGACCTGAGGGTTTGCTGCTGCTGTTGCCACGCTGCACCCCAAGGGGTGGATTTTGGGGTACTGCAGTTTTCTACCTATCTCCTCCTCTACTGCAGCTGTTGGACCAGCAGGCTGAGCCAAGCATGAAAGCAGGACTGTGTTGCCATTTAGATTGTCATTTAACAACTTTGTTTGCCAAAAATGCTTGCTAACAATCCTGAATCCAATTTCAATATTTTTTTTAAAAAGATCAATATCTTAGCCAAAAACAGAAAATTAAGTTGTCTCCCAATTATGTGTGACAAGTTTGGTTTGGGGCAGGGAGTGGGCCAGTTTTCATCAGAGAAACAAAAAACGTTGACTGGCTTTCCTATAGCCCTGTTACTGCTAAATAGAGCCCTCCAACAACTGGAATATGCTCATCTCCTGACTTGTGTACAGAGTGACCATATGTTGTACGAAGATTCTCTTGCTTTTTTTCCCAGTGAGTCAGGATAACTTTTGCCAGCCCAGAGGTTGTCTTGCGTTTTGTCCAACTTTCATAAAGTAAATACACGGTTAATATGAGTTAAAAAGGCCAGGGACACTTCCTTGTGAAGAATCTGTGCAGCAGGTCATGCTAGAGCTGTGAAAATGTCAGTTTTTGATGGAACTTTAGAGGCGGTGATTGATCATGTATTTCTGGCCGGACCCAAAATGCGCTGCTATTGCTAATGTCTTTCCAAACAAAAACAAGGCACAATAGGACTCCGGTAGCATTTCTGTGCTGCCTTAACCTAGAGGAGATGATTCTGTGCTGACTTCATTTTGGTCACTTTGTGCTTTACCTCGGAGTAAAACTAGGGTTATATTTTGCCACTGCTTGGAAACCCAGCTTATTAAACTGGATAATGCCATTGATCTAGTTACAGTGTAAGGTTGATAGAGAGTTGTAACTAACATTAAGCCCACTATACATTTAAAACTAAAAAGTGGCTTTGTACAAATGACATGAGTTTCCAACTCTGCTGTGTCTCAGTCAGGGCAGAGCGCCTTGTGAGGTGTCTTCACACTAGCTTAAGGTCACAGACTCACGACCACCCTATATTCGTCATTTTAAATAGTATTTCTGATAATCTGATCATTTAAGCAGTTATTTCTTTAAAAAACACCCTTATAAATTATGTCATATTGAAAACAACTTTCCGGGTCACAAAAAAGAAAACGGAAAGATGAAACAGGATTAGCTGTACAAGCACGGAAGGGTTCTATACTTAAGTTTGTACATCATGAAAACAAACAAAGTTGATCAAGATCATCATGTAACTGCCGAAGAAAATTTTTATGCAGACAAAGCTCAAGAAACGCAACAACACACACAACAATCATTTGAAACAGATGCAGACACAAAACAAGAAATTACAACAGTTGAAACTGTACTAGCATGGGATAGAGATGACATTGGCACATGGCCGCAATCTTTAAACAACGAATTCCATGCCATTATACTTGAGAAAGGCCCTGGGAGAATAAAAGCTGTTGAATATCCTAAAGACATTAGAGGTAGGAAATTCACAGAGAACAATTACTACAAAAGACTTTCTAATGGTGAAATTGTCAACAGACGGTGGCTTGTGTACTCTAAATGCAAGGATGCTATATTTTGTTTCCCATGCAAGCTTTTCAATAGTTGCAACTTTAAGATAGCAACCATGGGTATTAATGATTGGAAAAATCTTAGTCACATATTACCGCAACATGAAAAGGCACAACACCACACTGAAAGTATGCACAAATGGTGTGAGCTGAGTGTAAGGTTAAAAAATCAGACAACTCTTGATGCCCAAAATCAAAGATTGCTAGAGTCAGAGAAGTAGCATTGGCATCGTGTTCTTGAACATCTATTATCTATTGTTGAATATCTATCAACAAACAATCTTGCTTTTAGAGGAAGCGTTGAGAAATTATTCCAGCCCAAAAATGGCAATTTTTTGGGCCTTGTACAACTACTGGGAAAGTCTGACACAGTGATGAGTGAACGTCTCCGAAGAGTAACTGAAAATGAAATACATGACCACTATTTGGGACCAAGAATTCAAAATGAACTGATCAAGCTAATGAGTGATAAAGTGAGAGACAACATGGTTTCATTGGTTAGTTTGGCAAAATATTTTGCAGTAATTCTAGATTGCACTCCGGACATAAGTCATCAAGAGCAGATGTCGTTAGTAGTGAGATTTGTCGACATTAATGATTCAGCACAGATTACAGTTAAGGAATCATTTATCACATTTTTAGAAGTAGAGGACACTACAGGTTTTGGACTTCTTCAAGCTCTCCTTGATGAACTAAAACGAATGGGATTGTCCGTAATGAACATTAGAGGACAGAGCTATGATAATGGTGCCAATATGAGAGGATGCATTTCTGACATGCAAGCTAGATTGCTGGCAGAAAATCCATGAGCCTTTTTTGTTCCATGTGCATGCCACAGCCTTAATTTGATTTTGTGTGATATGGCCAAGTCTTCTGTAGAAGCTATTTCTTTTTTTGGTTTGCTGCAATGCATTTACATGCTCTTTTCAGCTTCCACTCAACGATGACAAATATTCAAACCACATGTCAATGGTATTACTGTTAAGACTCTATCTGAGACACACTGGGAAAGCAGAGTAGAAAGTGCAAAAACATTGAGATATCAATCTGAGGAAGTTTACGAAGCACGGGTTGCTATTTCGCAAGAAGCCAGATATCCAAAAGCTAAACGTGAAGCAGTCACTGGCCTCTGAAATATCAAGCTTCAAGTTTCTAACATCTGTCGTAATCTGGTAAGACATTCTTGTTAAAATCTCAAGTGTAAGCAAAATAATGCAGAGTCCAATGATGCAGCTTGATTCAACACTTACCTTACTAAACAACACGAGACTTTTTAGTGAAATACAGAGAAAATGGATTCAAGGAAGCACAGGTTACAGCAAGAGAGCTTGCATAGGCACTCAGTGTAGAACCTAAATTTCCATGTCCGAAAGTGACACGAGTTTCAAGGAAAAAACGGTAAGCGGAATATGAAGGCGCAGATGAGCCCATAGATGATCCAGAAAAGAAATTTGAGGTTGAATTTTTTAATGTTGTGATGGATAAAGCAATATCTGCCGTTGATGAAAGGTTTAATACCTTACGAGCACACCATGAACAGTTTGGATTTTTGTATGACATAACTAAATGCAACGACATAGGAAAACAAGAGCAGCAAATGATGAAGTGCAAGAATCTAGAGAGCTTCCTGAAGCACGGAGATAGTTTTGATTTAAATGGACTTGAACTGTACGAAGAATTGAGTACATTGTCATCAGTGTTGCCACGTGCAAAATCGGTGAAGGACATTGTACAGTTTATTCATATCAGCAAACCTGTTGACATATATCCTAATGTGTATATTGCCACTCGTATTCTACTGACAATTCCTGTAACAGTAGCATCAGGAGAATGGAGTTTCGCAAAACTAAAGCTCATTAAAAACTATCTCCGGTCTACAATGAGTCAGGAACAATTGACTGGTCTTGCTATTCTTGCAATCGAACAAGACATCACTTTGTCTTTGTCATACGATGACATTATTACTGATTTTGCAGCCAAAAAAGCCAGAAAGATCCCTTTTAATTAAAAACAAATCCTTGTTTCAATACCTCTTCATAGAAATTTCCAATAAAATGTTGACAAGTTTAAAAACTTATATTCTTTGCATCATTCTGTCAATAAATCAGAATTTTTTCTATAGCACTGCTTCTTCAGTGGTAGTCCGTCTGCATTACAGTGTGCTTAATTAAGTCAAATAGTTTTTAATAAAGTGCATGTGACAAGTTTTCCAATACTGTAAGCTTATGTTTGTGTTGCTAAGAGCAAGTCAGGCATAGGGGCACCAGTTTAATAATCCCGCCTAGGGCACCATAAATCCTAAGGACGGCCCTGCTTGCCCCCGCTGTGACACACAGTGGGCCGGCCGGGCTGGTCCGCCTACAGCAGGGGCTATGCTGGGCGCACCTTGCGGCAGCATCGCTGTTGACTCACTCAAGGACACCACGGGAGGAGTGAGGCTTGGAGACGAAGAGCTCCTGCCAGCGAGCAGCCGGCCTAGGTTTGTCAAGCGATCTAGCTGGAACTGAGTCACAGAAGGCAGAGCCAAGCCCTGCTCTCCCTCTGCCTGGGTTAAGCCAGGGCAGCAGGACCGGCACTAGAGTCACTACAGACCCTCACAGGTGAGACCACACACATCACACTTTGCACATGTGAGCACACGCATGTGGGGCAGTGCTCTGTTCCCCTCTAGCGTGGCTGGGCCCCAAGCAGAGGTTGGTGAGCTTGCAGCAGCCACTGCTAGAAGAGCCTGCTCTTTCCACGCCAGCAGCCCCAGGTTCAAGCCCCACTGCAGAGCCAGCCCCTTTGGCGACTCTGGGGATAACACTGTTCTGGTACAGAACGCTACAACAGGCATCAGGCAAAGTGACCTTCGCATGAGCTGCCATCTGCTCTCCTGGTGACACGCCCCCCCGGTGATACTTACTGTGCAGCACAAGGAGCCTGCCCTGCATGTCGATGGATAGCTTCAGCTGACCTGGGCAAACAACAGGAGAAAGACACATAAACGACTGGTGAAGATCTCATCCAAGGAGATTCCCTGCCAACTATGCCCCAAAAGCCAGCCCAGCTGGGTGCTGAGGGACCCCCATGGCTCCACCCTTCTGCCAGCTTCACTCCAGCCACTAAACACCTTGACTCCCTTCCCTGCTCTAACAGCATTTCAGGGGCTGCAGCTCAGTGAGCTTCTGCCCATGAGGAGGAGCCTGTGGCAGTGGGGAAGGGCTGGGAAAACCTGGCTCCTGGAAAGGGTCTATCTCAGTTTAATATGCCCCACAAGTCCGAGCGATGTGTGGCCACAGAGACTGGGCATGGGCGACTCCTGAACCCTGGGGTGATCACTGGGCCTACAAACATGCCCTAATAGGAATTCAGCTGTTCAAAGTAAGTGACAACTGTCCCAACAAATCATGACGGAAAAGGTAGGAGAGGGAGGCAGAAAGACTGGCTCAGCCCAGACAAAAAGGCCTGTGATAAAACTCAAGGACTGTGTTAAAATCATGCCTGGTAAACAGCAACAGTGTGGGAGCAAGTATCAATGCACCAAAATTGATATGTCAGAAACTAGGCCTAATTGGTGGACAAAATAATGGGGGGATGGACTAGTCCACCCCCCACTCCCTTTGGGGTCCTTAAGGAAAGAGTCTTTGGGAGAAAAACTGGCTACTGGAGCAAGCTGCCATCATGACTGCCACCCCCACAGTCTCCTGGGCCCCCCAGGGCCTTCGTCATCCTGATTCTGACCAGAGCGGACACAGAGAGGGACCCAGATGAAATCACCACCTCCACCGGCTCTAGCCACACCCCAGACAACCTTGGGATGAAACAGGATTAGACTTTAACAACACCAGCTCCAGCTCATCTCAACAAACTTCTTCTCTTTTCCCCAAAAGGGAAGCTATTACCATCTTTAATACTATCTAAGGGTACATCTGCACTGCAGAGAGAAACCCACGGCACCAAGTCTCAGAGCCCGAGTCAGCTGACTTGGGCATACGAGGCTCGGGCTGCAAGGCTAAAAACAGCAGCGTAGACATTCCCGCTCGGGCTGGAGCCCAGGTTCTGAGACCCTCCTGAGACAATATGTACCCTTGAGTTCACCCTTTTTACAAGACTATGATAAATTTTGTACAAAATATGCTGTGTGAGGTATCATCTGAAAACTCCTAATTTGCTGAACGTTACTGTCCTAGTAAAATCTGTGTGGCCACATAGTATGTAAAGTTATAAAATTCTACTGCATAAGATGTGTTCCATGGCATACAGTATAGCTGGGGGGGATTTACATGCTGGAGGCTGTGTGTGGGCAGAATAGGAGTGGTTGTTCCCACAGAAAAGCAGTGTAAAACGCACCCTAGGGAACACAGCTGTCCATCTGTCCAGATTGTACCCTGAGTAATGTCACACCTCCACCCCATCGCATTTCAGAGCCAGAGCTCCAGCCAGAGCAGGAACATCTACGCTGCTGGTTTTAGCCCCATAGCATGACTTGGGCTCTGAGACTCAGTGCTGTGAGTATTTCTTTGCAGTGTAGCCTGTCAAACAAGGCTGAGGGGGGAGGGGGGGGGATTCCTTCTGAAAATTCTTTCCAGCTCAATAAAAAGGAACAAGGGACATAGTTCAAATGAAAGCCTTATTCAATACTTCACATTTCAAATACTTTAGCTGTTTTTCCTTCTTTTCTATATGCTTTTAAAGGAGCTTGCCCTGGTACTGAGCAGGCTGAGGGCTCTGTATACTGAACCCTGGACCTTGATTAATATTGTTTAACACTGGACAGTGATTGGTTTATGTTAACACTTTTGGCCCATATATTCCAACTAAATTAATACAACAACCCAACCCCCAGCTCTCCATCCGCCCTTTGGGTGGCCTTGGAAGGTCCCTTAGCCCCTCTGCAAAAGCTTCCCTGTCCACAAACCAACACTAACCCCCCCCACCAGTGGGCTGTAAGGAGCAGTTAGCCTCAGGAAGGGTGGTCTGACAGAGTAACCCCTGGGGAAGTGCTAAGTATAATTATAACACAGTGTAAGCTCCTGGAAGCAGGGACATTAGTGACATGTTAAGGCAGAGGGGCAGTGTGTCCTAGTGGATGGAGCACTGCACTGGCAACCAGCAACCTGTAAGCTCAGTGGGGCAGGGACCTACGTTCCCTGTAAGTGGTACGGCCATGTGGCCACACAGCAGCCTATTTAGCGCTGCACAGGTGCTTAGGGAACCCGCCCGGCCAGGACCTGCTGCGGCCGAGGGGAGGGGTGCCCCTCCCCCAGCCCCAACTTAGCTCGGCCCCAACTCAGCCCTGACCTGCCCTGGACCTGTCGCAGCCAGGGGAGGGGCGCCCTGAACCTAGCCTCAGCCTGGACCTGCTGTGGCCAGGCGCCCCTCCCCTGGCCCAGACCTGCCACAGCTGGGACACCCCTCCCTTGGCTCAAACCCAGCCCCAGCCCGAACCTGCCTTGGCTGGGGAAGGAGCACCTATCCCATGGCCCCAGCCCCGGAGCTGCCGCGGCGGGGAGAGACAACCTCTCTCCCCCGCCAGCCCGGGGGTGCCAAAAAGAATGGGGAAGAGCCCAGCACCCTACCCTTCCCTCACACAGCCATTGTCTCTGTGCCCATCCCAGTGGCATCTGCACTCTCACCACGGTGCCGTGCACCTGGCTAGAAGCCCTGACCCAGGGGGAATTGCTGCTGGTTGGCAGAGCTCACACTGAGCTGCCCAGTCACAACCCCAGGGACTGACAGCAGAAGAGGGGATTCAGGTAACTAGTCCCCATGTCCCAGAGACCCTCCCAGCAGGAGCCAGGCTGGCCTCCCAACGGGGCAGAGCTCTGGTGTGGTGGAAGCACTATGGGGAAGCAACACCTTCACTTGGCATTTCCTGCTTTGCTAAGGGTTGTGATGTCCCACACCGGGGCAGCAGAAAGCCCCTCGCTGGAACAGTGACCTACACTGGACCTGCAGGAAGCAAAGAAAGATCCCATGGCAGTGAGTGCAGGGCTGGGCTAGGAGCCTGGGTGCTAATTCTGGCTCTGCTACTGAGCTGCTGGGTGACCTGGAGCAAGTCTCTTCTCCTCTGTGGGCCGTGTTCTCCCCATCCCAAAAAAGGGGGTAATGAAACTTTCCGTCCTGTGTGCAATGCTTGGAGATCTAGGGCTGGGCTGCTCAATGCAATGACTAGGTAACATTAGCAAGACAGCCCAATGTTTGGGAGTGAAGGCTGTTACTCCTAAGAGCCCTGAGACTCAAGAAAGATCTCCTGCCCTGGCTCCATGCCACGTGGATTTCAGTGTGCCAGGGAACCCCATCCAATTAGTTAAGCTAGTGTGGCTGTTTGCATCGCTGGGGTGGGGGAGGAAAGTAGCCTTGGGGGAGGGGAAGCAGGGACAGGGTCTGCACAGCCCTGCTAGTTACATTCCCATGAGGTATTTCTGGAGATCCTCAGCAATCTGAGGAAGTCCACATTTCCAGCTAGCCGAGCCGGGGCGCAGCTGGGCTGTAAAGTCCTGGCACATCACCTTAGCGGCAGACGGCAGACAGCTCACAGCTCTGCCCAAGTGACAAGGCCCGGGAGGGGGAGGGTCATTTCACCCTCAGCTGGTGTAAGTCAGTGCAGCTCCACTGAAGTCTATGTCAATTTCCACCAGCGGCGAATTTGGCCCTCAGTGTTTAACATGCTACCAGAAAAACCCAGCATTTGGAGCCAGGACTTTAACCCTTTTGCCATCTTCCCATTTCTGAAGCCGTGGGAACACTCTCGTTGTTCTGCCATTAACATCTGACAATGGTTACGCTGGGAAAGCAAAAGGGATGCGATCCAGCCAAGCATGACCCGGAGTCAGCCTGCTAAGGAATGGGAGCACGAGGGGACAGAGAGCTTTTGCGCCAGGGTTATTTGAGGAGCGGGGAGAGGAAGAGCACTGACAGAATCTGCGCCGGGAGTGGCAGGGGAGCCCTGGCTCCGAGAGGCAGCATGGGGTGCTCCCTGAACACAGCGGGCTGAGATTAAGCAGAGCAAGAACAGCAGAAGCAGGGCAGAAGGCTGCAGCTGGGGTTAAAATAATTAAGTGATGTGAGGCTGTTTTATGACAGCAAAGCTCAATCTGAAGGAGTGTTCTGACTGGATACTGATCAGGGACACTGAGCACTGAGGAACAGGATTGGTTTAGTATTTAGTATGGGCATTGCAGTAGCACCAGCAGGCCGTCAATTAGGGCCTCGGGGTGCTAGGTGCTGTACAAATGCTTACAAAAAGATGGGAGGAGAAAAAACAAGCTAGTGAAACCATGGAACTTTATGGGGTGTTCTGACCTATCTCTGAACCACTAGGGATTGGCCACTGGTGCTGAGAGAGAGGGCTGTAGATTAGCAGACTGGTCCAGTATGGAAAACCCCATCTTCCTGTAGGAAACGGACGATGGTGCTGGCTCATAAAGCCATCTGGAAACAGACTTGCCCCTGCCTCTCTCTTGCTACCTGCAAAAAGTTGGCATTAGTGTTGTGTGTTTGTATGGGTCCTGACAGAGTAACCTAGGCTGTCAGAGTAACCTGACAGAGTAGCCTGACTAGGCTCCTATGCACTCCAGTAATACAAATAACACAGGACAGTAAAGGTAACCACAGCCTGCGAGATGTGGAAGGATGCACTGTGGCTGGGATAGGAGACTGAGGAGGGGTGAGTTAAATAAATAAATGAACTGCAGCCACATGGCAATATGGGTCCAGCTGAGGCATTCAGCTTTTCTCAGACAAACAGTGTGCTGGCCGCCCCACCCTCGGCTGGCAGGAAAGGCAGCCCCACACCTGCCTCGCCCTATGTGGAACTCTATTAACTTTTCAACTTCCAGACACAAGGAGCTGCTGGCTTTGTTGAGTTTCCCCAGACAAAGTGGGTGGACTGAGGGCTGCATTTGAAAAATGTGGGTCTTGTAGAAGTGGGAAGTCTCTCTGGACACCAGAGAAGCAGTAAGTGAGGCCCACTTAGGCTGTGTCTCCACTAGGGATAAAGGTGGAATTTTACAAGACAAGCGAGCACAAGATAACGACCTCCTTGTAAACTCCTAGTGGAGACAGGGCGGGGGGAGTTTTACCTCAGCGATCAGGGAAGTGAGAGAGCAGCTCACTACCAGGGACAATGATACCTGTTCTGCTGCATTAAACCCTGGGCTTTGTTCATGCTTGTAACTCCTGTTTAATTAAAACCCTTGGGAGTAGAGGTCTGTTGGTGAAGGATCCCACCCCCATCACGGCCAGTTAAAGGCAAAGAGAGCTCTCCCGCCACTCTTCCGAATCATCCAAGGAGCAGTCTGGGCATTTCCATCTGTACATAAGAGCAATGAGTTGGGTGTATTCCTGTTGCTGTCTCATGCTGGATCCCCGTAGCAGGAATCTCACTACGAACACCCCATCTTTCTTCTACTGTAGGCGCTCTCATTACACCACTTGGGCTATGCTTCGCTGGGGGAGGGTGGGTTGCCCTGTACTGAATGAGGTAAGAATTCTGACTGGCACCACAATACTCGCAATAGGCCACCTCTCACAGGTCTCTGTCCTTCAAGTCCCAGTGATTGTGAGAATTTCAGCACTCATTTAAAAAGAGGACGTTTCTGGCCTCCAGGCTGAGGAGGAAAGCCAAGTAGGGTGATGCAGGTGCAACCTAAAGGCTCCAAACCCAGAAGGCCAACAGAAAAGAGCCCAAACTTACTATTATTAGTCTTATGTTTTTAAGCTGATCTCCTGATTTTGGGGGGCAAGCTCATGATGTTTGAGTGCTTGGGTCTCAACTGGGGCAATTCTGGGCACATGGGCAGAGCACAGCCATGCTCCAGCCCTCCCTGACTGCGCCTGGCCCAGGATTGGGGTGGGGAAGGAAAGTGACTGTGATGTTACGGAAGCATAGGCCCCAGGAAGGGACACGCCTTGTCAGGTAAGGGGTGGGATTCCCTGCCTGCTTCCAGCGGCCTTTTATACCTTCTCGCTTTTATTCTCAGATGATTTACTGCAGCAGGCCTTGGAGAGAAGTAAAACAGAACTGTAAGTAAGGCCTCGCAGCTCTGAAGAGAACAGGAAAGTGCATTAGTAAATGCAACGTTGTATACTAGCAGCATGGGGGAACGTGCTGCCTCATCAGCACAGAATAGTCCACTAGCCCCCATGGAAACCAGGAATCAGCGTCAGGTTTGTCACAAACACACATGCACACGTGCAGATGCATTCGCGCATGCACACTTTTGTCACACCCTCCCTGTCTCGATCACAAGTTCCCCCAGCAAGAAGCCGTCCTCTCTCCAACCACAACTGCTGCCTTGCTCCTGTTGGAACTGTACAACAATAGCAGGTACTGAACCCAGGGGAGGAGCTGCAGGGAACATCACAGGACATTCTCCCCTCCACTCAGAATCAGGAGGCTACCAGGCACTCTCCATCCCAAGGCCAGGGCCCAGCAAAGCAAAGGGACCCGGTGTGGGAGTGTCACTCGTTCTCCCTGGCTCCTGGGGGGGAGGGAGGGGAACGTTTTGCTCAGTTCTTTCTGCTGCGTGGCTCTGAGCATTTCTGTGCCTGTTCAGGAGCAGCCAGGTGGCCACAGTGTGGGCAGCTGAACCCAGGGACCTGGAGCCACAATGGCCCCGCTGCACAACGGCCCTGGACATCCCAGGGCCACTGCTCTCAGTAGCTGTGGCGCATGGAGCTTTAAAAACCACACGCACATGTGCACGCACGCGCTCCCCACTTTCTGATCTGATTAGGATCCAGGGAGTGGCTATGACAACCTGCTGCTTTGTGAAGTCGCTTGGGGCCTGATCTCCAGAGGTGCTGAGCACCTACAGCCCCCACTCCCCACTGCCAGGAGATGCCTGTGTTCAGCAGCTCTGACATTCAGACCCGTGCTGCCTTGCGAAACGCCAGGGCTGACACAGTGCGCTGCATGCTTAGTACAGCTCCAGCCGTCTGCCCGGCAGCATCTCTGGACCGGTAGAGCACAAGCCTTTGGGGACCGCGTACAATGTGATTGACAGGCGATCTCCTCCACCCCGGTCCACATTTGAAAGCTGAAATTCCCAGTCGATCGCAGGCCACTGCTGTCCTGCCCGGGTGCGGTGGCATGGCCCAAGGCAATGCAGGAACCCTTCCTCAAGGGCTGTGCCCAGAGTGTGGTGAGAGGCAGCTGCTCCTGTGCCACCGGTGCCCTGGCCCCTCCCCTGTGCAACCCCCCCAAGGCTCTGCTTTCTCCCTGGGCCTGTTCAATAGTCACTTGCCACTGCTAGGAGACTGGGCGACGCCAAGTACTCCAACACCAGCATGCAGATGGCGCACAGCCCTTTCCTTCACGCCCAGCCCGCACTAGCCACAGAGGCCTGGGAAGTCACTGGAAGTTATTCCTGGGAATCCAGTGGGCTTTTCCCAGAGCCACCAGCTATGCCAGGGTTGGTTTGGAACTATGGCATGGGTGAGGAGTGGCTGACCCAAGGCCCAGGTGAGGCGCTGGCTGGGGGCAGAGGGACACAGACCACATTAGTTGGTGTATTTAATGCTGGTGGATGCTAGGCGCTGGGCAGTTGACATCACACAGCACCCTGGTGGCAAAAGCTATAAACCACTACCAGCCAGGTGCCCCCTAGGCCCAGTTAGCTGGAAGTGGAGGCCCTGGGTCCCAGTGCCCTTCACAAAGCGGTACTCTGGCAATGCACTGAGTGGGTATGCATGTGGCTCAGTGATTAGGTAACTCAGGGGAAATCAGAGCAGTGAGATTCTGGCCATTTCTTTTCTAGAAGGATCTTTAGTCTTTCTTTAGTTTTCACCCAAACCATGCAGAGGGAGCGCCAGTTAGCAAGGGCAGAAGCGCCCCTAGCTCAGTGGGCCCCAAACAGCTCACCTGGTACTGCAGCACAGCGCTGGGCACAGGACGACACCTTGCAGGGGCACTTGAACCAACAGCCTTGTGGCCCTGATCCAGACACGAGTGAACGTAAGAGAGACAGGACGCCGCTGCACATCGCGCACTGTAGTGCTGCTATATGAAGCTTAATAGATCCCAGCCCAACATGGCATCTGTGTGATTGGAGTTTGTCTAGCCCCTCCCCTCAGTCAACGCCTCCCTGGCCCACACAGTGTACAGGCTGAAAAGCGTCCTCTGGCCCCTGGAAAATCCCTCAGTTTTCAAAGCACTGCCTGACATGCCCCCACAAGCTGCTCCTGTGTTACACCAGAGCTGAGAACGGAGATTAGTCTGCAAGGGTAAAACTCCTTCCAGGAAAGCTATTGATCGGAACACCCCAGCAGTAGAAACCCAGGGGACCCAGAGCTCGTGCATAAAAGGGAGCAGCCATCTGACATGTGGAAATACACAACAAAAGTCCCCAGCCAAGCAGCAATCTGCCTCTAGCAACCGCTGAAGGAAAACCAGCCCCTCAAACCACTTTCTCCATACTGAGCACTTTCAGCTCCTTCAAGACCATGCACTGCACCTTGCCAGACCCTTGGCATTGCACGGCTGAACCTAACCCATAAAGTCCCGAACTCCCGATCACACTGTACACGAAAGGCCAGCACGCCCCATTCCCATTACAGCCCCATAGCCACCAATCACACCAGGGTCATTAGATATGCAGCGCACAAGTGTCTTCCATCTGCATACAAACCTCTACCCTGGAGCATGAAATCGTAGCACTTTGAAGACAAGAGCAAAGCGCACCAGGGTGACAAAGCATCACACACTGCTGAAGAGAGGAGGGAACCCAGTTATAAATCAGTGCGGGGAGGGGCACATTTCCTAACCTCCACCCAGGAGCTGTAACAGTGCTGGGCCTTCTCCAAACACCAGGGATGTGCAGCCAGCGGGGATGGGATGTTCCAAACCCCTTGAAAAACTGCTTGATCCAAACCCAGCTCATCTGACAAAGCAGGTGAGCAGGGAGCAAAGCGAGAAGGAGGCATGCTGCTGTTACTGCGACTTTCCAAACTTCCTCCTCCACCCCTGGGACTCTTACACTCAACGGTGCGTGATGGGTCCTACTGCAGGGGCCCCTATCACAAGCCAGATGTTTGCACAATAAACCCCTGCAAACCACGACAGAAGGGCCTCTGCACTCAGAGTGTGACAGCTTGTGACAATGCAACAATGACGTCACACATTCTGCACGTGCTGACCCGGTCTGAATCAGTCCAGTGGCACCCGAGTAAAACCAGCCTCAGGGGAGCCCCTTTGTGCTCAGGGCTGATTGCTGAGGCGCAGGTACCAGCGGAGGCCCGGATTTCACGCACTCTGCGGGAGGAGGACTGTCTGTTCTCGCCCAGAGAGGCAGAGTGGACAGGCTCACTGCCCACCTGGCTCCTTGGCATGGGCGGCATGGCACAGGTGAGGGGTTTAACTCTGCCCTGCGGGGAGCTGCCCCAGGCCCGAGTGCAGGCCAGCCCCCTGTCTGTGCCCCCGCATAGCGACAACCCCGTGCACGGCCCAGGGCAGCCCAGACCGACTGACTCCCAGGACTCAGCCCCACAGGCCCGGCCTGCCCCGGCCTCAGCACTCACCGAAGGTCGTGAGGTAGAAGGAAGCGTCCAGCGGGTCGGCCCGGCCAGCGCAGAGCGAGACCCTGCGGACGTCGCCGGACTCCATGGCCGCGGGCCCAGCCGGCCTGTGGGGGGGAGCTGGGGGTGCCTGGCAGGAGCCTCAGCAGCCAGTTAACACGGGCAGCGCGCAGCCTGCACAGAGCCCAGCCTCCTTCCGACTGCTCGCCCGCGTTTGAAGAGCACAAAGGGCTCCGGCAGCCCATTGGCCAGGCCGCTCTGAATGGGGAGCTGCACCTGCCTGAGCAAACAAGGCCCTGGCCACACACACACACGCTGATACACACAGAGAGACACTCACACACACACACACACACTCTGTAACACACACAGAGACACTGACACACAGAGACACTCATAAACACAGAGACACACACACACACACTCTCATACACACACAGAGACACTGACACACACACACACACACATACTCTGATACACACACAGAGACACGGACACACAGAGACACTCATAAACACAGAGACACTGACACACACACACATATGCACAGAGATACACTGACACACACACAGACACACTGATACACACACACACAGACTAACGCACACACACACTGACACTGGTGATACAGACAGACACTGACACACACACACACTGTGATACACACTGACACTGACACACACACACAGGTGCACACACACACTGACACTGGTGATACAGACAGACAACGATACAGACCGAGATACACAGATATACACTGACACTCTGATACAGATACACTGATACACGCACGTAGCTATTCTGATACACACACAGAGACATGCTGATATACATACACAATGGCACAGTGATATACACAGACAAATTCTCATTCACACACTAGTACACACACAGACACTCTCGTACACACACAGAGACACACACACTGATATACACACAGACACTCTGATACAGACACACACTGACACGCATACACAAACACACAGAGATATTCACTGACACTCTGATACACGCAGAGACACTCACACAGACACACTGATACACGCGTACAGTTATTCTGATACACACGGAGAGACACTCTGATACACACATACTGCTACACACACTGATACACACAGACACTCTGACATACATACACACACACTGACACTCTCACACAAACCCTGATACACACATTGACCCTCTGATACACACACACACACTAATACACATATACAGTGATATACATACACAAACTCTGATATACACCCACACCCACACATAGAGACACACACTGACGCACTCACATACATAAATTCTCATACACACACTCACACATTGATATACATACACAGACACTCTGATACACACACAAACAGATACACACACTGACCCCATAATATACTCACACAGAGACACTCTGATACATACACTGACATACACACACAAACTGATACACACCCACTAATACACACAGTGACCCTCTAATATACAGAAAGAACAGGAGGACTTGTGGCACCTTAGAGACTAACCAATTTATTTGAGCATAAGCTTTCGTGAGCTACAGCTCACTTCATCGGATGCATCCGGCTGTTGCAGACTAACACGGCTGTTACTCTGAAACCTCTAATATACACATACACAGACTCTCATACACACACAAATTCTGATATGCAGACACACTGATACACACATTGACCCACTGATATACAGACACACAGACACTCTGTTAGACACACACGCTGACACAATAATATATAGACACAAATTCGCATACACACACACTAATACACACACACTGATATACACACACAGAGATACTTTCATACGCATTGACCCTGGTGTACCCACACACCGATACACACACATATACGCTGATATATGCACTGACACTGATATATACACACACACTGATCTACACACAAAGACACTGACACTCTGATACACACACACTGATACACACACTAACCCTCTGATGTACACACTGATGCTCTGATCTACACACAGAGACACTCGGATACTCTGATACACAGATTTAAAACTGACCCTCTGATATATCCATATACACTGACACTCTCATACACACACATCCTGATTTCCTGGATTCACACACAGACACCATGCTTGCAAGCCGGGCAGCACTGCTGACTAAGGGCACCAGGGTGCCAAATATCAGGGGGATAGCCGTGTTAGTCTGTATCCACAAAATGTGTGTTTTTTACCCACGAAAGCTTATGCCCAAATAAAACTGTCAGTCTATAAGGTGCCACCGGACTCCTCGTTGTTTTTGTGGCACCAGGGTGGGTATTTATTGATCCCAGACATTCTGGGAGGCAATGGCAGATTTAGAGTTAGTGGGGCCCTGTGCGCAGCTTCATTTTGGGGGATCCAGCCAAGAAAAAGAACATTCTTATCTCCCCCGCCCTGCGGCACGGAGGGAGGGAGACAGCGCAGGCAGGAGCTGCCTTAGCCCTGCTGCGCTGCTGCTGAGACGTCTCTGCGTCCCTTGTGGGGAGGGGAGCAGCAGCTCTCCTTGCGCTGCCCAGCGTGGGGGCAGCGCACAGAGCCACCACCCCACGCCCCGCCGCTAGGGGGATGCAGAGACGTGCCAGCAGCCAGCCGCTTCCGGGAGCCGTGTGGGGCTACCAGCCCCGGCATGCAGGCAGCCTGCCTGCCTGAGCCCTGCTGCACCGCTGGCCGGGACTCGGGGGCAGATTGTCAGATGAGATTTGTCCTGCATTTTGGGGGCCCCATGCCACCGCACAGTTTGTTTCATGGCAAATCCGCCTCTGCTGGGAGGGGCTTAGAGCAATGGGGTTTGTTAGTGGCAAGGGAGCCAGCCCTGGGATGGCTGCTGTTAACCAGCTGGCAGAAGGGTTGTACTGAGGATGGCCTTTGCATTCTCTGCCCTTGGGGAGGAGGGGAGCTGGCCAGCTGAGGTAGTGACTATAATGTAAAACAGTCCATTGTAACAAGCAGAGTCCTAGGGAGCCCAGCCCAGCCCAGCCCCTGCCCTCGGGCAGCGCTGCCTGCTGCCATTTCTCACTCACTACCTAGGGTAGCAGATGGCAGGGGTTTCCTCTTCTGTCAAGGTACAGGATACTGAACTCAGACCTCAGGGACAGGACCACTGACGCCAGCTTTACCTGCGACAGCTGAGAACAACTTCCTGCCATAAGCCAGGCCAGGAGAAAGGAAAGGCAGAGATGCTTTTTAACTCTAGCTTCTCCCTTTCATTTCCCTTGGTGACTATGTCTGCACTGGCGATTGTTCTCCCTGTTGTTACCAGAGGCAGAACTCCACCCACGCTAGCATCAGAAGAGGCTGCAGTGTAGACGGGGCTCCGGCGACTTTGTACCACATCAGCTGGCTCTGCCCAGGGAGGGGGTTAGACACCATGATGGTCAAAAGAAAAGGAGTACTTGTGGCACCTTAGAGACTAACCAATTTATTTGAGCATGAGCTTTCGTGAGCTACAGCTCACTTCATCAGATGTTTACCGTGGAAACTGCAGCAGACTTTATATACACACAGAAATCATGAAACAATACCTCCTCCCACCCCACTGTCCTGCTGGTAATAGCTTATCTAAAGTGATCAACAGGTGGGCCATTTCCAGCACAAATCCAGGTTTTCTCACCCTCCACCCCCCCACACAAATTCACTCTCCTGCTGGTGCTAGCCCATCCAAAGTGACAACTCTTTACATAATCAAGTCGGGCTATTTCCTGCATAGATCAAGGTTTTCTCACATCCCCCCCACCCCCATACACACACAAACTCACTCTCCTGCTGGTAATAGCTCATCTAAACTGACCATTCTCCAGGTTTAAATCCAAGTTAAACCAGAACATCTGGGGGGGGGGGGGGTAGGAAAAAACAAGAGGAAACAGGCTACCTTGCATAATGACTTAGCCACTCCCAGTCTCTATTTAAGCCTAAATTAATAGTATCCAATTTGCAAATGAATTCCAATTCAGCAGTTTCTCGCTGGAGTCTGGATTTGAAGTTTTTTTGTTTTAAGATAGCGACCTTCATGTCTGTGATTGCGTGACCAGAGAGATTGAAGTGTTCTCCGACTGGTTTATGAATGTTATAATTCTTGACATCTGATTTGTGTCCATTTATTCTTTTACGTAGAGACTGTCCAGTTTGACCAATGTACATGGCAGAGGGGCATTGCTGGCACATGATGGCATAGATCACATTGGTGGATGTGCAGGTGAACGAGCCTCTGATAGTGTGGCTGATGTTATTAGGCCCTGTGATGGTGTCCCCTGAATAGATATGTGGGCACAATTGGCAACGGGCTTTGTATGATGGTCAAAACGCTTGTGTCCAGCCTACGCCAGCGCTGCACCTGCTGCCGGGCTAACAGGGAGGCTTTGTCTCCCACAGTGGCTCCACCACATATAGAGGGTTATGAGGCTGTGTCCTAGAGCAGTGGTCTCCAAAGTGCGATGCGTGCACCCCAGGGGGGTGTGCAAGACCATCCATTGGGGGCCACGGCCGGAGGAGCGCTGCGGGAACAAACAGGGCGGCGTGGCCGGAGAAGCGCCGCTGGAGGAAAAGAAAAAAAAAAAAAAAAAAGGACAGCCGGAGGAGCTGCGCCCTAAGATTGGCCAGAATGCCACCCCTTATATGAATCTGAACCCTTGGATCTGAGAACCCTTGGATCTGAAAGCCCTTGGATCTGAGAACCCTTGGATCTGAGAACAATGAAAAAGCATTCAGTTTTATTACAAGAAGACTTTTAATAGAAATAGAAGTAAATAGAAGTAAAGGAATCACCTCTGTAAAATCAGGATGGTAGATACCTTACAGGGTAATTAGATTCAAAACATAGAGAATCCCTCTAGGCAAAACCTTAAGTTACAAAAAAGACACACAGACAGAAATAGTTATTCTATTCAGCACAGTTCTTTTCTCAGCCATTTAAAGAAATCATAATCTAACACATACCTAGCTAGATTACTTACTAAAAGTTCTAAGACTCCATTCCTGGTCTATCTTTGGCAAAAGCAGCATATAGACAGACACAGATCCTTTGTTTCTCTCCCTCCTCCCAGCTTTTTAAAGTATCTTGTCTCCTCATTGGTCATTTTGGTCAGGTGCCAGCGAGGTTACCTTTAGCTTCTTAACCCTTTACAGGAGAGAGGATTTTTCCTCTGGCCAGGAGGAATTTTAAAGGGGTTTACCCTTCCCTTTATATTTATGACAAGCCTCTTTTGAGGTTTCTTACTTAATAGCGAAAGACAAAAAACCACATACCATTGGGGAATCACTTCTTCCTGCCACGGTAAAAATGGCTGAAATAATACACAGAAAACAATATGGCGACAAACTAAAATGCATTCCTTTGTCAGCAAATACTGTTGGAAGACACCTAGAAACCATTGCTGAAGATTTGAAGAAACAAGTATTAGAACAAATTACGCAGTGTGGGAGGTTTGCTATATAGTAGGATGAAAGTACAGATGTTTCTAACGTGTCAGCTTATGGTATTTGCTAGATTCTGTTTCAATAATGAAATACACAAAGAACTACTTTTTTGTGAGCCACGAAGGGAAAGATGTACCGGAGAAGATATATTCTCAACAGTAAATGACTTCTTTAATAAAAACAATGTTTTATGGAAAAACTGTGTAAGTGTAACCACTGATGAAGTGGCTGCTTTGACTGGAATAAAAAAGGGATTCCGGGGTAAGGTTACAGAGATAGAACCACACGTGAAATTCATTCACTGCATCATTCATAGGCAAGCTATTGCAGCAAAGAAGTTGGAGCCAGAAGTGCACAAAGTGCTACAGGATGTCATCGATGTGGTTAATTTTATAAAAACAAGACCTTTAAATAGTAGAATCTTTACAATACTTTGTAATGAGATGGGGAGTGATCATGAAAATCTTTTGTACCACACAGAGGTTTGCTGGTTATCTCTTGGCAAAGTGCTTAAAAGAGTTGTCGAACTTAAAGATGAGTTACACATTTTTCTTTTACAAAAAGACAAGTGTTCCAAATTTGCTGACCTTTTCCGTGATGACAAGTGGCTGTCAGTAGTATGCTACCTAGCAGATATTTTCAAAAAAATAAACACACTTAATCTGTCCCTTCAAGGTAAAGGTGACGTTTTAACAATGAGTGAGAAAGTAACTGCTTTTCTAAAGAAACTCGTGCTATGGAGAGCATTTTGAAAATGGATGTTTGGAAATGTTTCCATCGTTATGTGATTTTGTTGCCGAAAATGATGTAAGTGTGTTACCTATAAAAACTCTCATATCTGCACACTTAAAAAACTTGGAAACAGAATTTTCTAACCTGTTTAAAAATCTTCCAAATGAAGAGTTTCAGTGGGTTTTGAACTCATTTGTTAAAAATATAAAAATGCAACACCTTCCGATTAGTTTGCAAGAACAACTGATTGACATCAGGGAAGATGGATATTTACTAGCCAAATTTCAACAAAACCCTTTGAATAATTGGTGGCTGGGATTGAAAAATGAGTATCACGATTTAGTAACCGCAGCCAACGATGCACTTCTTCCCTTTGGATCCATGTACCTTTGTGAGGCATCTTTTTCAGCTACGACAGCCATTAAAACCAAGCATCGAAATAGGCTGAACTTAGAGCCAGACCTTCGAGTCGCTGTATCACAAAGTGTTAAACCAAGATTTTCAAAAACAACGAAGTATAGTCAATCACATTGCTCTCACAAAAAATATTATTATTAATAATAATTTTTTAGTGAGCAAAATGTTTTTGTACTGTTAATAAAATAAAATAAATATTTTTAGGGTTAGCGTTAGAGCAGCGAACAGCACAGCAGCTAACAGAAGGAGTTTGCCTGGGAGTTCACCCGGGGAGAGCCCACCAAGGCTTACATCTTGCTGGCTTCTCTGAGTAGTCACTGCAACTCCTGAGGAAGCTCGTAGAAGGAAGGTAATATGGATGGGGAGTGTTCAGCTGTTGTGACCTGCACTGGATGTGCCATGTTTGTCTTTCTTCCACAGGACAGAAGCGACTTTGTCTGTACAAAGTGCAAGCTGGTCTCCATATTGGAAGAGAAGGTTCAAGGTCTGGAGCAACAGGTATTGACCCTGCGTTGCATAACAGAAACTGAAGATTTCCTGGACAGACGTCAGGATATGCTTCTACGGGCACAAATTTCTGAAGATTCAGAGCAGGCTGCGCAGTGGGGCAGGAGGACGGGGAAGAAATTTGGCATCATGTGACCTCCATAAGAAAAACGGGGAACGTCCATGTACCAGCAATGCAGATACAGGTAAGTGACCGTTTTCATGTTCTCTCCACAGGTACCATTGTGGGGAGTGGCCCAGATGATACATCTGAGGGAAGGGAGCAGAAGGAGACTCCGCCAATTGGAAGGCATGAGATGCACTGTCCTAGGGTTGGGGCTTCCACGACCACCGCTCCCAAGAGAAGGAGGTGGGTGGTGGTGGTCGGGCACTCTCTCCTCAGGGGGACTGAGTCATCTATCTGCCGCCCGACCGGGAAAACCGAGAAGTCTGCTGCTTGCCAGGAGCAAAGATTCGCGATGTGACGGAGAGACTGCCGAGACTCATCAAGCCCTTGGATTGCTACCCCTTCCTGCTTCTCCACGTGCGCACCAATGATACTGCCAAGAATGACCTTGAGCGGATCACTGCAGACTACGTAGCTCTGGGAAGAAGGATAAAGGAGTTTGAGGCGCAAGTGGTGTTCTCGTCCATCCTCCCCGTGGAAGGAAAAGGTCTGGGTAGAGACCGTCAAATCGTGGAAGTCAACAAATGGATACGCAGGTGGTGTCGGAGAGAAGGCTTTGGATTCTTTGACCATGGGATCGTGTTCCAAGAAGGAGGAGTGCTAGGCAGAGATGGGCTCCACCTAACGAAGAGAGGGGAAGAGCATCTTCGCAAGCAGGCTGGCTAACCTAGTGAGGAGGGCTTTAAACTAGGTTCACTGGGGGAAGGAGACCAAAGCCCTGAGGTAAGTGGGGAAGTGGGATATCGGGAGGAAGCATGAGCAGGAGCACGCGACAGGGGAGGGTTCCTGCCTCATACTGAGAAAGAGGGGCGATCAGCGGGTTATCTGAAGAGCCTATACACAAATGCACGAAGCCTGGGAAACAAGCAGGGAGAACTGGAAGTCCTGGCACAGTCAAGGAATTATGATGTGATTGGAATAACAGAGACTTGGTGGGATAACTCACATGACTGCAGTACTGTCATGGATGGATATAAGCTGTTCAGGAAGGACAGGCAGAGCAGAAAAGGTGGGGGAGTTGCACTGTATGTAGGAGAGCAGTATGACTGCTCAGAGCTCAAGTATGAAACTGCAGAAAAACCTGAAAGTCTCTGGATTAAGTTTAGAAGTGTGAGCAACAAGGGTGATGTTGTGATGGGAATCTGCTATAGACCACCGGACCAGGGGGATGAGGTGGACGAGGCTTTCTTCTGGCAACTAACGGAAGTTACTAGATTGCAGGCCCTGGTTCTCATGGGAGACTTCAATCACCCTGATATCTGCTGGGAGAGCAATTCAGCGGTGAACAGACAATCCAGGAAGTTTTTGGAAAATGTAGGGGACAATTTCCTGGTGCAAGTGCTGGAGGAACCAACTAGGGGCAGAGCTCTTCTTGACCTGCTGCCCACAAACCGGGAAGAATTAGTAGGGGAAGTGGATGGGAACCTGGGAGGCAGTGACCATGAGATGGTCAAGTTCAGGATCCTGACACAAGGAAGAAAAGAAAGCAGCAGAATACGGACCCTGGACTTCAGAAAAGCAGACTTTGACTCCCTCCGGGAACTGATGGGCAAGATCCCCTGGGAGAATAACATGAGCGGGAAAGGAGTCCAGGAGAGCTGGCTGTATTTTCAAGAATCCTTACTGAGGTTACAGGGACAAACCATCCCGATGTGTAGAAAGAATAGTAAATATGGCAGGCGACCAGCTTGGCTTAACAGTGAAATCCTTGCTGATCTTAAACACAAAAAAGAGGCTTACAAGAAGTGGAAGATTGGACAGATGACCAGGGATGAGTATAAAAATATTGCTCGGGCATGCAGGAGTGAAATCAGGAAGGCCAAATCACACCTGGAGTTGCAGCTAGCAAGAGATGTTAAGAGTAACAAGAAGGGTTTCTTCAGGCATGTTGGCAACAAGAAGAAAGCCAAGGAAAGTGTGGGCCCCTTACTGAATGAGGGAGGCAACCTAGTGACAGAGGATGTGGAAAAAGCTAATGTACTCAATGCTTTTTTTGCCTCTGTCTTCACGAACAAGGTCAGTTCCCAGACTACTGCACTGGACAGCACAGCATGGCGAGGAGGTGACCAGCCCTCTGTGGAAAAAGAAGTGGTTCGGGACTATTTAGAAAAGCTGGACGAGCACAAGTCCATGGGGCCGGATGCGTTGCATCCAAGAGTGCTAAAGGAGTTGGCAGATGTGATTGCAGAGCCATTGGCCATTATCTTTGAAAACTCATGGCGATCGGGGGAAGTCCCGGACAACTGGAAAAAGGCTAATGTAGTGCCCATCTTCAAAAAAGGGAAGAAGGAGGATCCTGGGAACTACAGGCCAGTCAGCCTCACCTCAGTCCCCGGAAAAATCATGGAGCAGGTCCTCAAGGAATCAATTCTGAAGCACTTAGAGGAGAGGAAAGTGATCAGGAACGGTCAGCATGGATTCACCAAGGGCAAGTCATGCCTGACTAATCTAATTGCCTTCTATGATGAGATAACTGGTTCTGAGGATGAGGGGAAAGCAGTGGACGTGTTGTTCCTTGACTTTAGCAAAGCTTTTGACACTGTCTCCCACAGTATTCTTGCCAGCAAGTTAAAGAAGTATGGGCTGGATGAATGGACTATAAGGTGGGTAGAAAGCTGGCTAGATTGTCGAGCTCAATGGGTAGTAATCAATGGCTCCATGTCTAGTTGGCAGCCGGTATCAAATGGAATGCCCCAAGGGTCGGTCCTGGGGCCAGTTTTGTTCAATATCTTCATAAATGATCTGGAGGATGGTGTGGATTGCACCCTCAGCAAGTTTGCAGATGACACTAAACTGGAAGGAGAGGTAGATACGCTGGAGGGTAGGGATAGGATACAGAGGGACCTAGACAAATTGGAGGATTGGGCCAAAAGAAATCTGATGAGGTTCAACAAGGACAAGTGCAGAGTCCTGCACTTAGGACGGAAGAATCCCATGCACCGCTACAGACTAGGGACCGAATGGCTCGGCAGCAGTTCCGCAGAGAAGGACCTAGGGGTTACAGAGAACGAGAAGCTGGATATGAGTCAACAGTGTGCCCTTGTTGCCAAGAAGGCCAATGACATTTTGGGATGTATAAGTAGGGGTATTGCCAGCAGATCGAGGGATGTGATTGTTCCTCTCTATTTGACACTGGTGAGGCCTCATCTGGAGTACTGTGTCCAGTTTTGGGCCCCACACTACAAGAAGGACGTGGAAAAATTGGAAAGAGTCCAGCGGAGGGCGACAAAAATGATTAGGGGACTGGAACACATGAGTTATGAGGAGAGGCTGAGGGAACTGGGGATATTTAGTCTAAGGAAGAGAAGAATGAGGGGGGATTTGACAGCTGCTTTCAACTACCTGAAAGGGGGTTCCAAAGAGGATGGATCTAGACTGTTCTCAGTGGTAGCAGATGACAGAACAGGGAGTAATGGTCTCAAGTTGCAGTGGGGGAGATTTAGGTTGGATATTAGGAAAAACTTTTTCACTAGGAGGGTGGTGAAACACTGGAATGCGTTATGTAGGGAGATGGTGGAATCTCCTTCCTTAGAAGTTTTTAAGGCCAGGCTTGACAAAGCCCTGGCTGGGATGATTTAATTGGGAATTGGTCCTGGTTTGAGCAGGGGGTTGGACTAGATGACCTCCTGAGGTCCCTTCCAACCCTGATATTCTATGATTCTATGAAATATTTTAAAAATATTGTTTATTTCATCTTTATCTCATCCTTTTTTAATTTCTATTTTTGTGTATGTTTTATAATGTACATAATATATTAGAACAGTAGTACATGTATATAATTTATAAATAAATAAATATACATATATTGGGGATGTGCGCTCAAAACATTTTTACTGGCAGGGGTGCGCGATCAAAAAAGTTTGGAGACCACTGGCCTAGAGCAGGAAGCAAATGGCCCTGCAGGCGGAGCCTGTCTGGAGGGCCGGGAGGGTTCAGGGCGTCACAGGCAGATCTGTACACTCCAGCCAAGCTGTTATTTACGCACCCATTGTGCTAGGTCCTGTGTGTAAGCAGCGTCTGAATGGGCTCTCCCTTGCCATCTAGTGATGAACTGGGGAAAAGACCTCAGGAGCATTCTATCTGCACAGACACATCAACTCTGCCTAAGTGATCAGAGAACAGATCCTCTTGCCAAAGCAGAGGCGACGAGTAACTGTTGATAGTGGAAGGGGGCACAATTTAACGGTTTTGATAGTATGCCAAAAAAAGAAATAAAAGTATAAACCCTGGCAGAAATCCATGTGCCCCTCCCCCTATGTGCCGCCTCTGTGCCAAAGTGATCAATTTTGGCTATTTTGGGTAAAGAAAGTCAAGAGAGATGACTCCAGCAACTGGAGATCCATCTCTCTCTGTTCCAGCATGTACAAATTTTATCCCAGTTGCCTCGCGGCTGGGTTAACAGACTGGTCAGTGAACAGAGGAGCTCCATCCAGGAAGGCTTCCTGTCATGTGAACCCTTCTACGAACACAACTTTGTCCTTCGAACTGCCATCCACAGAGCCAGAAGGGCACTGAGGCAATGTGCCATAGCATGACTTGACCTGGCTAATGCTTTCAGATCCATGTCCCATCAGCATATTTTTGCCATGCTCCAAGAATATGGGATGACTGAAAACTTTCTAAAACTGGTCCAGTAACTTTATGTAGGCTGCACCACCACCATCCGCTGCATGGAAGGAGAGACTCCAAAAATTCCAATCCGTAGCAGCATGAAGCAAGGCAGTCCCCTCAGCCCCACTGTTTTCAACCTAGCCATGGAACCACACATTCGAGTGATCTCCAGTGGTCTAGACTGTTTGGACCTGTATGGCAACAGAATGAATATCCTGGCCTACGCAGAGGATCTGGTCCTTATCGCAGACAGCCCTGAGAGTCTCCAACAAATGCTCAATGTCACCAGCCAGGCTACCAACTTGATGGGATTCCACTTCAACGCTAGGAAATGCGCATCCCTGCATATCAATGGCAGTAGAAGGGACTTGGTCCAGGCGACACCATTCTAGATCCAGGGTGAACCCATGATCTTCCTTGAAGATGGGCAAGCATACCAACATCTGGGCACGCCCACGGGTTTCCATGTCCAGCAGACATCTGAGGATATGGTCCCAGCAATCCTATGGGATGTGGCCAAGATCGACTCCTCCCTACTGCCACCATGGCAGAAGATCAGCACCTTGAACACCTTCCTGATCCCCTGTATTTCATTTGTCCTGAGGGGATCTGCCATGGTGACGGTACCTCTCAAGAAGATGGACAACACCATCAGGCAGCTAGTGAAGAAGTGGATGTTTCTTCTCCAGAGGGCCAGCAATGAACTGGTGTACATCTCGCACAGGCAGAGCGGCGCCAAGGTCCCTCAAATGGGTGATCTGTGCGATGTTGCAGTGATCACTCATGCCTTCTGACGTGCCCGGACGCCATGGTGAGGAACATCGCAGCAAGTGCTATGCATGATGTCATGAAGAAGCGAATCACCAGGACCCGCTCCAACCAAGAGGTCGCCACCTACCTGAGCGGCTCCCTGGAAGGTGAATTTGGAAGAGTGGGGAGAGGCTTTGCTTTGGACTCATGCTTGCAATGCTACGAGATGACTGGAGAAGCATATCGGCTGCCACTGGACGTGGTACGAGGAATGCCAGGAGCTGGGAGTCCTGGTGCCACAGGTGAAGAACACAGAGCACACAGTTATCACTCTGAGAGCTAGAAACATGCTGGAGACAACCCTGAAGGATGCTATCTGCTGCCAGTACGTGGGAAACCTGAAATGGAAGCCGGACCAGGGCAAGGCCTTTGAGGTGACATCCAAGCAATCACTTCCAGGGGCAATCACTTCCAGCTTCACCCAATTTGCTGACTGGAGGTTCATCCACAGGGCCCGTCTCAACTGCGTCCCGCTGAACGGAGCTGTCTGCCATGGGACAAGCGATGCAGGAAGTGCAGCTATGCCAATGAGACCCTACCCCAAGTCCTGTGTATCTGCAAGCCTCATTCCAGAGCCTGGCAGCTGCACGTCAACACCATCCAGGATTGCCTAGTCAGAGCCATCCCGCCACCCATGGGGAAGGTGGCCGTGAACTCCACCATCCCTGGAACGGACAGCCAACTGTGACCAGACATCGTCATCACTAATGAAGAATAGAAGAAGATCATCATGGTGGATGTCACAGTTCCTTTTGAGAACAGAACCCTGGCCTTCCGTGACACCCAAGCTCAAAAGCTGGAGAAATACACCCCTCGGGCTGACACCTTGAGAGCTAGGAGTTACTAGGTCCAAACTCATGCGCTGATCGTCGGAGCCCTGGGCACATGGGATCCTACTAACAAGCAAGTGTTCCAGGAATGTGGAATGTGGTCAGCACTACACTTGGCTGATGCGGCAACTCATGGTATCAGGTGCCATCAGGTAGTTGAGGGACATCTATTTAGAACAAATCACCGGACATCAGCAATACCAGGAGAGACGAGTTGGAGTGCCATTTAGAAATTAAGTCTGGAAAGTAACTGAAATACTTCTCTGGTGGATTGTATTTACTGAGGGACAACCGATCCTAAATCATAGAATCATAGAATATCAGGGTTGGAAGGGACCTCAGGAGGTCATCTAGTCCAACCCCCTGCTCAAACCAGGACCAATCCCCAATTAAATCATCCCAGCCAGGGCCTTGTCAAGCCTGACCTTAAAAACTTCTAAGGAAGGAGATTCCACCACCTCCCTACGTAACGCATTCCAGTGTTTCACCACCCTCCTAGTGAAAAAGTTTTTCCTAATATTCAACCTAAATCTCCCAACTGCAACTTGACACCATTACTCCTTGTCCTGTCATCCGCTACCACTGAGAATAGTATAGATCCATCCTCTTTGGAATGCCCTTTCACGTAGTTGAAAGCAGCTATCAAATCCCCTCTCATTCTTCTCTTCTGCAGTCTAAACAATTCCAGTTCCCTCAGCTTCTCCTCATAAGTCATGTGTTCCAGTCCCCTAATCATTTTTGTTGCCCTCCGCTGGACTCTCTCCAATTTTTCTACATCCTTCTTGTAGTGTGGGGCCCAAAACTGGACACAATACTCCAGATGAGGCCTCACCAATGTTGAATAGAGGGGAACGATCAAGTCCCTCGATCTGCTGGCAATGCCCCTACTTATACATCCCAAAATGCCATTGGCCTTCTTGGCAACAAGGGCACACTGTTGACTCATATCCAGCTTCTCGTCCACTGAAACCCCTAGGTCCTTTTCTGCAGAACTGCTGCCGAGCCATTCGGTCCCTAGTCTGTAGCGGTGCATTGGATTCTTCTGTCTTAAGTGCAGGACTCTGCACTTGTCCTTGTTGAACCTCATCAGATTTCTTTTGGCCCAATCCTCCAACTTGTCTAGGTCCCTCTGTATCCTATCCCTAAACTCCAGCGTATCTACCTCTCCTCCCAGTTTAGTGTCGTCTGCAAACTTCCTGAGGGTGCAATCCACACCATCCTCCAGATCATTTATGAAGATATTGAACAAAACCGGCCTCAGGACCGACCCTTGGGGCACCCGCTTGATACTGGCTGCCAACTAGACATGGAGCCATTGATCACTATCCGTTGAGCCCGACAATCTAGCCAACTTTCTACCCACCTTATAGTGCATTCATCCAGCTCATACTTCTTTAACTTGCTGGCAAGAATACTGTGGGAGACAGTATCAAAAGCTTTGCTAAAGTCAAGGAACAACACGTCCACTGCTTTCCCTTCATCCACAGAACCAGTTATCTCATCATAGAAGGCGATTAGATTAGTCAGGCATGACTTTCCCTTGGTGAATCCATGCTGACTGTTCCTGATCACTTTCCTCTCATCAAAGTGCTTCAGAATTGATTCCTTGAGGACCTGTTCCATGATTTTTCCGGGGACTGAGGTGAGGCTGACTGGCCTGTAGTTCCCAGGATCCTCCTTCTTCCCTTTTTTAAAGATGGGCACTACATTAGCCTTTTTCCAGTCGTCCGGGACCTCCCCCGATCGTCCTGAGTTTTCAAAGATAATGGCCAATGGCTCTGCAATCACATCCGCCAACTCCTTTAGCACCCTCGGATGCAGCGCATCCGGCCCCATGGACTTGTGCTCGTCCAGCTTTTCTAAATAGTCCCGAACCACCTCTTTCTCCACAGAGGGCTGGTCACCTCCTCCCCACGCTGCCTGATGCCTGTCGTTTTCTGCCTGGCGGCATTGTCCCACCCACCTCCATAACCCTCCACAGCACCCAGTCTGCCCCCGGAGTATGGATGGACAGGAGCTAGAGCACTCTCTTCTCACCGGCCCCCCGGTTTAATGAGGGCTGGGATCCCACAAAGACCAGGGCGGGACAAACACTCCCAGAAGGCTGGGATGCCCCCGCCAGCTGGCTTGGGCAGTGAGCCAACGCCGGCCCAGAGGAGCATGGTGCACAGCAAAGCTCGAGAGCTCCCTCTACTGGGCACATGGCATATGCACTGATCCCGCTGCATTTCAGCATCAAAAGAATCCTAAGGATTTTTTGGCAACTAACAGATCCGGAGCTGCTCTGGGCTAACTGAGGAACACTGTCTGTGGGGCTGGTGACTGGGCTGCTACTGTATGGATAGACTGATTTCGTTTAATAGGGGGCTGTTGGGAAGGGAAAGAATGGCTCAAGATAAGCTTATCAAGGGCCAAATCGCACCTGGAGCTGCAGCTAGCCAGAGATGTCAAGAGTAACAAGAAGGGTTTCTTCAGGTATGTTGGCAACAAGAAGAAAGCCAAGGAATGTGTGGGCCCCTTACTGAATGAGGGAGGCAACCTAGTGACAGAGGATGTGGAAAAAGCTAATGTACTCAATGCTTTTTTTGCCTCTGTTTTCACTAACAAGGTCAGCTCCCAGACTGCTGCGCTGGGCATCACAAAATGGGGAAGAGATGGCCAGCCCTCTGTGGAGATAGAGGCGGTTAGGGACTATTTAGAAAAGCTGGACGTGCACAAGTCCATGGGGCCGGACGAGTTGCATCCGAGAGTGCTGAAGGAATTGGCGGCTGTGATTGCAGAGCCATTGGCCATTATCTTTGAAAACTCGTGGCGAACGGGGGAAGTCCCGGATGACTGGAAAAAGGCTAATGTAGTGGCAATCTTTAAAAAAGGGAAGAAGGAGGATCCTGGGAACTACAGGCCAGTCAGCCTCACCTCAGTCCCTGGAAAAATCATGGAGCAGGTCCTCAAAGAATCAATCCTGAAGCACTTGCTTGAGAGGAAAGTGATCAGGAACAGCCAGCATGGATTCACCAAGGGAAGGTCATGCCTGACTAATCTAATCGCCTTTTATGATGAGATTACTGGTTCTGTGGATGAAGGGAAAGCAGTGGATGTATTGTTTCTTGACTTTAGCAAAGCTTTTGACACGGTCTCCCACAGTATTCTTGTCAGCAAGTTAAGGAAGTATGGGCTGGATGAATGCACTACAAGGTGGGTAGAAAGCTGGCTAGATTGTCGGGCTCAACGGGTAGTGATCAATGGCTCCATATCTAGTTGGCAGCCGGTATCAAGCAGAGTGCCCCAGGGGTCGATCCTGGGGCCGGTTTTGTTCAATATCTTCATAAATGATCTGGAGGATGGTGTGGATTGCACTCTCAGCAAATTTGCGGATGATACTAAACTGGGAGGAGTGGTAGATACGCTGGAGGGGAGGGATAGGATACAGAAAGACCTAGACAAATTGGAGGATTGGGCCAAAAGAAATCTGATGAGGTTCAATAAGGATAAGTGCAGGGTCCTGCACTTAGGACGGAAGAACCCAATGCACAGCTACAGACTAGGAACCGAATGGCTAGGCAGCAGTTCTGCGGAAAAGGACCTAGGGGTGACAGTGGACGAGAAGCTGGATATGAGTCAGCAGTGTGCCCTTGTTGCCAAGAAGGCCAATGGCATTTTGGGATGTATAAGTAGGGGCATAGCGAGCAGATCGAGGGACGTGATCGTCCCCCTCTACTTGACATTGGTGAGGCCTCATCTGGAGTACTGTGTCCAGTTTTGGGCCCCACACTTCAAGAAGGATGTGGATAAATTGGAGAGAGTCCAGCGAAGGGCAACAAAAATGATTAGGGGACTGGAACACATGAGTTATGAGGAGAGGCTGAGGGAGCTGGGATTGTTTAGCCTGCAGAAGAGAAGAATGAGGGGGGATTTGATAGCTGCTTTCAACTACCTGAAAGGGGGTTCCAAAGAGGATGGCTCTAGACTGTTCTCAATGGTAGCAGATGACAGAACGAGGAGTAATGGTCTCAAGTTGCAGTGGGGGAGGTTTAGATTGGATATTAGGAAAAACTTTTTCACTAAGAGGGTGGTGAAACACTGGAATGCGTTACCTAGGGAGGTGGTAGAATCTCCTTCCTTAGAGGTTTTTAAGGTCAGGCTTGACAAAGCCCTGGCTGGGATGATTTAACTGGGAATTGGTCCTGCTTTGAGCAGGGGGTTGGACTAGATGACCTTCTGGGGTCCCTTCCAACCCTGATATTCTATGATTCTATGATTCTAAGCTACCTCTCAGCAAACACTGAGCTCTCAAGGGGCAATGCCAGAACTATTAGTTTTCTACTATTTTCTATTAGTTGCCTCCTCTCCAGCCAACCCCCAAACCTGGTTTGCACCAGGACAGAAGATACGAGGGAACACAGAAAGAACAAGACAGCTCTGGCAGGATGAAAAAGGACCCTATCTGCAGTGAGAGGGAACCAGGCTGAGCCACAGGGCCCCGCTGAGGCCATCTGACGAAGTCGGGCCTGCCTAGGTTGGCAGTGGGGGATGGCAGGACTCTAGGCAAGGCACACAGCTGGAGGCAGTTGTTTTAAAATCCATTTTCTCTAATGCTCTCTTCCTGCTGCAAAGCAAGCCCTGCTCTGGGTCAGAAGGCTGCCAGGTCACGCTGCTCCACACTGGTCACAGACTCCCACAGGGAGGGACCACAGGAGCTGAACCCAGCTGGACATGTGGGGTAAGCGCAGTGGCTACACAGACATCTGTAGCCCAGAGCCCATTCTAAGTGTGGGCGAATCGTGGCATTCCACCTCAGGAGAAGTAAAGGCTGACATCAAAGGGGGGCACTCAGAGGTAAAAGAGGGGCCAGAGGGGCCGAAGTGTCCCAGTGACTGGTCTCTGAACACTGGTTTGTTGCAGAAGCAGTAAAGTTCCCATCTCTTTATGGGGAGCCGCTGCTTGGAATGTTAGTTGTTACACCTCTGTCTGCAAATCCTGACACCTCCTAGGGTGCTCTGTAGCGGCTGTACCCGAGGGGCTGGGATTTGCTGATAACTGGGTTTAATCAAATACATTTGTTGTTTCAAGTTTTAGGTGACAAAACTTTTTTGATTTCTACAATGTCAGGTGACAAGAGGCACCTGGGTCTCTAGGCAGCATGATCCAGTGGACCAGGCAATGCACCGGGCAGCAGAGGACCTGGATTCTGTCCCTGTCTCTGCCACAGCCAGCTGGGTACCCTTGGGCAAGTCACCTCTGCTCACTGTGTCTGTTCCAGCCCTTGGCTGTCCTGGCTAGTCAGCGGGAAGCTCTTTGGGATGGAACCTAGCACAGTGGGGCCTCAAGACACTTCTGGAATGTTGATAAGTCACCATTCAAACCAGCTTCCCTCAGAGGCCTGGCCCCCATCTCCCATGCATCGCTTGCGGGCATGTGCACCTCTCAGCCTTGGCCTCTCCCTGCCCAGGACACTGCACTGAGTTTCGAGATGGTGACATCACCTTAAGTTGGAAATTTGACTTAAGCTCCCCCAGAGCCACCTGCTGCCCGCCTGCAGTGCCTAGGGACACAGTTCACTGGCACCCTCTCCTGGCAGTGCCGGCTCTGTTCTGCCATTTGGGCCAAGGGCTGTAATTACTCCCAGTGCTTGTAAATCAGCTACGGCGCTCCCCACAAGAAGCCCAATCATTTCACCCTAGCTCTTTGGGAGTCAGGGACTGAACCATTAACTCCTCCGCCAGCCACGGGCCAATCTCTACCCCCTTGGGCAGCCCCACAGCTGCCCCACTGATTTTGGGGGCATTCCCCAGCAGATTTCTCTGCATGAACTACCATCACAGGGACAGATTAGGGTTTTGTGGGGCCCCTGGGCCAGAGAAAGTGGGGGCCCTTCCTCACCCCTTCCACCTGGAGTCCGTCCGTCCTTCCCCCCACTCCCTTCCCCAGTGCTCCTGCCCAGGAAATGGGGTCAGGACACGGGGGATTGCCCCACTCTGCCCGCCCAACTGGCACTCCTTCCAGGGAGCGGGGTCAGGGCATGGGGGTACCCATTTTTCCGGGGGCCCCCAATTGGCCGGGGTACCTTGGCACGGGTCCCATTGGCCCAGTGGCTAATCCGCCACTGGTCACACACTGCTGCAGGAGACATGGAAACAGTGTCCCAGAGAGACAGAGCTGAGTCAGGCTGATCCACTGCACATCTGGGAGCCTTTAATTGCATGGATTAATGGTTGGTCCAGTCCTGGGCTCCCACCGTGCTTACCCCATATGGCAGGCACAGACTCACTAGGGACAGGGACAGCCAGCTCAGGGGTTCCTCAGCATGACCCTGGCTCTGGCTCGGATCCAGCCCAGCTTGGTAGAGGGTGAAAGCTGACAATCTACAGCCCGACAATTGCTCTGTGCCTGTCTCTCAGGAACACCAGCCCATATGGCAATCCTTGCTGGCAACAGCCCAACAGGCCTGGAGTAGGGACTCCCCTCGCAGCCCTAGAAGAGGTGCCCCCAGATGGGGAAGAGAGGCACTGCCCTGCCGGGGGGCGGGGACTTGCCCCAGCCAGGCTGTCACTGCTCCGTGGGTATGGAGAGGAGCAGCCCACCCTTTGTCGTGTCTGTATACCACTGGGCATTACAAATCCACTGGGATGGGGCTCGGGCAGCCTCCCCTGGGCAAAACAAGCTCATCTCCTCCATCTCTGTGCATCCAGCATGGGGTGTCCTGTCACAAGCGTTCTCACTGCATTGCAAGGTGCAGGGGCGCTGGGGAGTGCCTAGCACAGCAGTCCCTTTTGGGGCCAGCAGAGTCCCACAGGAGAGCAAAGCTGCTGGCCTGGACAGTAGTCAGGGCGGCTTCTCCCCAGCTCTGCGGGAGGGAACGATTTCACAGCACCTTCTAGAGGAGGCCGGGATTATGCCTGCCCAGTCTGCTGCCTGGTATTGCAACGCCAGACCTGATCTCGCAGGCCACAAGGGCGCTATTGTCAGCTGGTGGTTGCTGCATGCTCCCCTGGCACTGCACCACCCTGCTGTGCTCACGCTGCTCCATGCTCAGTGACCTCCCCTTCCCCAAAGCAGGCATCCCCCGCAGCCACTCATCCCCCAGCCATACAGCACCTTGCCGCACCCACCCAGGGCAGCCCCTGCAGTGCTGGGCGCCCCCTTTCCTCTGGGCAGGGACCTCCTGCAGTCACCTACCCTTTCCTTTCGCTGTGGAGTGGCTGATCTTCCTCCGCCTGCTCACACACGCCCCTCTCTGCTTCCTTGGCAAGGATTGGACCACGGCAACCTTCACCTCAGGGGACAGCGCACGCGCCGTCTCCATGGTCTGGAAACTCCAGTCCATCCCTGCCAGAGAGAAGACAGCACAGCTGAGAACAGCCTCGCTCAGCACATGGCACAGACAGAGCGGTGGCCACATGGTGTGCGCCAGGCTGTGCAGCACCCTCCACCTCACCTTCTCCAGGTACAATCATTCCCCCTGCCCAGCCATGCTCTGCCCCAGACACCCGCCAGGGCCCATCCCCCCTCTGGATGCATCATGTATAAGGCAATCTCCTCTAACCCCCTTCGGCCATCAGTCCAGGAGCTGGGAAGGAGATCGCTGCCCACAGGGCTACTCTGTGAGCATGCACTTGACCTGTAACACAGAGCAGCAAGTAGCAGCAGCTCTGTGAACCATGGCAAGGGGCCAACCTGTGAGCTCACCCTGGGTTTAGATGCAGATTTGCCACACAGAGAGGGAATTGTTTCCCACTGGTCAGAGTAATTCCCTGTGCCCCCTTGGGACACAGAGCTCATGTATCAGCGTGGTAGCTGAGTTAGTCTGTATCAGCAAAAACAACGAGGAGTCCTTGAGGCACCTTAGAGACTAACAAATTTATTTGGGCATAAGCTTTCATGGGCTAGAACCCACTTCATCAGATGCATGGAGTGGAAAATACAGGAGCAGGTATAAATGCATGAAAGGATGGAAGTTGCCTTACCAAGTGTGAGGTCGGTCTAATGAGACAATTCACTTAACAGCAGGATACCAAGGGAGGAAAAATAACTTTTGAAGTGGTAATGAGAGTGGCCCATTACAGACAGTTGACAAGAAGGTGTGAGTAACAGTAGGGGGAAATTAGTACTGGGGAAATTAGGTTTAGGTTTTTTAATGACCCAACCATTCCCAGTCATTATTCAGGCCTAATCTGATGGTGTCCAGTTTGCAAATTAATTCCAGTTCTGCAGTTACATGTTGGAGTCTGTTTTTGAAGTTTTTTTGCTGAAGAATTGCCACTTGTAGGTCTGTTATTGAGTGGCCAGAGAGTCTGAAGTGTTCTCCTACTGGTTTTTGAATGTTATGATTCCTGAGGTCAGATTTGTGTCCATTTATTCTTTTGCATAGAGACTGTCCAGTTTGGCTAATGTACATGGCAGAGGGGCATTGCTGGCACATGATGGCATATATCACATTGGTAGATGTGCAGGTGAACGAGCCCTGATGGTGTGGCTGATGTGGTTAGGTCCTATGATGGTGTCCCTTGAATAGATATGTGGACAGAGTTAGCACCGGGGTCTGTTGCAGGGTTTGGTTCCTGGGTTGGTGTTTTTCTAGTGTGGTGTGTAGTTGCTGGTGAATATTTGCTTCAGGTTGGGGGGCTGCCTGTAAGCAAGGACTGGCCTGTCTCCCAAGGTCTGTGTGAGTGAGGGATCGTCCTTCGGGTTAGGTTGTAGATCCTTGATGATGTGCTGGAGATGTTTTAGTTGGGGGCTGTAGGTGACGGCTAGTGGCGTTCTGTTACTTTCTTTGTTGGGCCTGTCTTGTAGTAGGTGACTTCTGGGTACCCTTCTGGCTCTGTCAATCTGTTTCTTCACTTCACCAGGTGGGTATTGTGGTTGTAAGAATGCTTGATAGAGATTCTGTACGTGTTTGTTTCTGTCTGAGGGGTTGGAGCAAATGCAGTTGTATCTTAGAGCTTGGCTGTAGACAATGGATCGTGTGATGTGGTCTGGATGAAAAGCTGGAGGCATATAGGTAAGTATAGCGGTCAGTAGCTTTCCGGTACAGGGTGGTGTTTATGTGACTATCGCTTATTAGCACTGTAGTGTCTAGGAAATGGACCTCTTGTGCAGACTGGTCCAGGTTGAGGTTGATGGTGCGATGGAAATTGTTGAAATCTTGGTGGAATTCCTCGAGGGCTTCTTTTCCATGGGTCCAGATGATGAAGATGTCATCAATGTAGTGCAAGTAGAATAGAGGCATTAGGAGACGAGAGCTGAGGGAGCGTTGTTCTAAGTCAGCCATAAAAATGTTGGCATACTGTGGGGCCATGTGGGTACCCATAGCAGTGCCACTGACTTGAAGGTATACATTGTCCCCAAATGTGAAATAGTTGTGTGTGAGGACAAAGTCACAAAGTTCAGCCACCAGGTTTGCCGTGATGGTATCGGGGATGCTATTCCTGATGGCCTGTAGTCCATCTTTGTGTGGAATGTTGGTGTAGAGGGCTTCTAGATCCATAGTGGCCAGGATGGTGTTTTCTGGAAGATCACCAAAGGATTGTAGTTTCCTCAGGAAGTCAGTGGTGTCTTGAAGATAGCTGGGAGCGCTGGGAGCGTAGGGCCTGAGGAGGGAGTCCACATAGCCAGATAATCCTGCTGTCAGGATGCCGATGCCTGAGATGATGAGGCATTCAGGATTCACAGGTTTATGGATCTTGGGTAGCAGAAAAAAAAACCCTGGTCAGGGCTTAGGGGTGTGTCTGTGTAGATTTGTTCCTGTGCTTCTTTAGGGAGTTTCTTGAGCAGATGGTGTAGTTTCTTTTGGTAACCCTCAGTGGGATCAAAAGGTAATGGTCTGTGGTGTTAGAGAGTTGCCTAGCCTCTCGTTCATACTCCAACCTATTCATGGTGACGACAGCACTTCCTTTGTCAGCCTTTTTGATTATAATGTCAGAGTTGTTTCTGAGGCTATGGATGGCATTGTGTTCTGCATGGCTGAGGTTATGGGGCAAGTGATGCTGCTTTTCCACAATTTTGGCCTGTGCACGTCGGTGGAAGCACTCTATGTAGAAGTCCAGTCTGTTGTTTCGACCTTCAGGAGGAGTCCACGCAGAAGTCTTCTTTTTGTAGTGTTGGCAGGAAGGTTCCTATGGGTTAGTATGCTGTTCAGTGATGTGGTGGAAATATTCTTTGAGTCAGAGATGTCAAAAGTAGGATTGTAGGTCACTGCAGAACAGTATCATGTTCGTGGGGGTGGTGGGGCAGAAAGAGAGGCCTCAAGATAGGACAGACTCTTCTGCTGGGCTGAGTCTAGCTGGATAGATTAACAATATTGTTGAAGTGTTGTGGCCCCTTGTGGCATGTAGGAATTTAGATAGTTTAGTGTCCTTTTTCCTCTGTAGAGAAGCAAAGTGTGTGTTGTAAATGGCTTGTCTAGTTTTTGTAAAGTCCACCCACAAGGGTGTTTGTGTGGAAGGTTGGTTTTTTAAGAGAGTTTCTAGTTTTGAGAGTTCATTCTTGATCTTTCCCTGTTTGCTGTAGAGGATGTTGATCAGGTGGTTCCGCAGTTTCTTTGAGAATGTGTGGCACAATCTCTCACTATAGTCTGTGTGGTATGTTGATTGTAATGGATTTCTTACCTTCAGTCCTTTTGATATGATGTCCATGTTAGGATATATATATTCAGGCCTGTCTGCAAAGGATTGAAATCATGTTTTGCTAAAGGGGGAGATGGGAACAGGGAACGTGGGTAAGGAAATTGGAATCATGTTTGGCTAAGGGCAGGAATGGGAACAGGGACACAGGTGTAAGGCTCTGTGGTGTCAGAGCTGGGAAGGAGGACACTAAGGAAGGAAACTGGAATCATGCTTGCTGGAAGTTCACCCCAATAAACATCGAATTGTTTGCACCTTTGGACTTTGAGTATTGTTGCTCTCTGTTCATGCGAGAAGGACCAGGGAAGGAAGCGGGTGAAGGAATAAGCCCCCTAACATCTTGATGCCGGTGACTCGGATGCATCGCATCGGATAGGTGAGTGGCAGCCTGTAAGTCCCCCTCTCCAACAGTCCGCGCAGCTGCTTGGAGGGGGTATCGCGAACTCTCGTGATGGTAGTTGCGGGTTCTGGCAAGCCAGCATAAAGGATTTTTTGGATAAATGGATAAGGAAGAACCAGGGCCCATACCAGGTGCAGGGGTCAACCTGGGATGAGATTAAAAAGGAAATGGAGGAAGTGTTAGGGGACCCAGAGGTATGGGGGTGGCTGAGGAGCCCACCCTCCTTGGTATATGGGTAGTGGAAGAAGGTCCCTGCCCATGCGGACTGGATGCCTTCCAGGGAAAGGAGGCACTTCAGTCCCCTTGTGAGAGGTTTGAAGTAAGGGCAGCATTATGGGAAGCTGCCAGTAATCTTTCAAGTTTGATGCTTCTTCAGCAAGGGTTGCTGAAGGCTTGTAAATTAGTTAGGGGTAGTGAAAGATGATTTGGCACAACAGGGTTTAAAGTCAAAAGCAGAGTTAACAGACCACCTTTAGAGACTGGAGCTGGGACTTGGTCCTGGGGGAGTGGAGAGAAAAAAAAAAAGTTTCAAAGTGCAACCTGCCTTTCCACACTTTTGTTTTTCTGAAGTTTTAATGGAGGGTACTTTGGATACTTATGTGAGATGTCAAGAAGGAAGTTTTTGTTTAATGATATAACCAAGTTATATACATGTAACTGTATGTGCAACTCTGTGCAGTCACATTGGACAGAAGCTTGGTAATTAAATTTTCTAAGGGGGTCAGGTAGAGTGGCTACTACCACCACTACGCTTCTGTCCCCAGAAGCCTTTACAGCTATTCTGAGGGGAAATGGGCCCTTTTCCCACAGAAATGGTCTATAAGGGACTGCTGCAGGCAGCAGGCAGAGAGAGAATCTGATCAAAATTCTCTGGCTATTGGGTAATGTAATCAAAATCACTAAAGGATGTAAGGGGTTTCTATTGGAACTTAACTTGGCTGTTCCTGGTTGTGTCTAGTTGTACAAGATGTAATCGGGGTACAGTTGTGTAAAAAGAGTAATCACAGTGCAAGAAATGTTAGGCAGAAGAGAATTTTGTGTGGTAAAGGAAAAGGGAAGGAATGATGGGAACACTGAGCCTTTGGGTGGCTTTGGGGGATCAGATTGTTGCTTTGGTGGGTGTGCATGAAAACTCTGTGGGCATGGGGGAGGCAGTTACACCTTGTGTAAAATTAATTTGACTAATATAATGTTATGGAGGTTAAACTATATGGAAGGAATTTGCATTTTCCCAGGACGTGTGCAGTGTATATTGGAGAAGGGGTAAAAGAAATGCAAATAAAACATGGCAAGGATTTCACCGTTAAGCCAAGCTGGTCGCCTGCCATATTTACTATTCTTTCAACTCATCGGGATGGTTTGTCCCTGTAACCTCAACAGGGATTCCTTGAAATACAGTCAGCTCTCCTGGACTCCTTTCCCCTTCATGTTAGTCACCCAGGGGATCCTACCCATCCGTTCCCTGAGGGAGTCGAAGTCTGCTTTCCTAAAGTCCAGGGTCCGTATCCTGCTGCTTACCTTTCTTCCCTATAAGGTCCTTCTCTCACTGTGACAGTCGGAGGCCCTATAAGGCACTATAAGGTGGGTAGAAAGTTGGCTAGATTGTTGGGCTCAATGGTAGTGATCAATGGCTCCATGTCTAGTTGGCAGCCGGTGTCAACTGGGGCCGGTTTTGTTCAATATCTTCATAAATGATCTGGAGGATGGTGAGGATTGCACTCTCAGCAAATTTGCGGATGATACTAAACTGGGAGGAGTGGTTGATACGCTGGAGGGCAGGGATAGGATACAGAGGGACCTAGACAAATTGGAGGATTGGGCCAAAAGAAATCTGATGAGGTTCAATAAGGATAAGGGCAGGGTCCTGCACTTAGGACGGAAGAACCCAATGTACAGCTACAGACTAGGGACTGAATGGCTAGGCAGCAGTTCTGCGGAAAAGGACCTAGGGGTGACAGTGGACGAGAAGCTGGATATGAGTCAGCAGTGTGCCCTTGTTGCCAAGAAGGCCAATGGCATTTTGGGATGTATAAGTAGGGGCATAGCGAGCAGATCGAGGGACGTGATTGTTCCCTTCTATTCGACATTGGTGAGGCCTCATCTGGAGTACTGTGTCCAGTTTTGGGCCCCACACTACAAGAAGGATGTGGATAAATTGGAGAGAGTCCAGCGAAGGGCAACAAAAATGATTAGGGGTCTGGAACACATGACTTATGAGAAGAGGCTGAGGGAACTGGGATTGTTTAGTCTGCAGAAGAGAAGAATGAGGGGGGATTTGATAGCTGCTTTCAACTACCTGAGAGGTGGTTCCAGAGAGGATGGCTCTAGACTATTCTCAGTGGTAGAAGAGGACAGGACAAGGAGTAATGGTCTCAAGTTGCAGTGGGGGAGGTTTAGGTTGGATATTAGGAAAAACTTCTTCACTAGGAGGGTGGTGAAACACTGGAATACATTACCTAGGGAGGTGGTAGAATCTCCTTCCTTAGAAGTTTTTAAGGTCAGGCTTGACAAAGCCCTGGCTGGGATGATTTAATTGGGGATTGGTCCTGCTTTGAGCAGGGGGTTGGACTAGATGACCTCCTGAGGTCCCTTCCAACCCTGATATTCTATGATTCTATGATTCTTAGGCTAAGGCCTTTGGCTAAGCAGCAGAGGCAGCCATAAGCTGGGAAGCGACCGGTCAATCCTCAGGTTCCAACCTAGTCACATTGAAAGAAGATGCTATTGGGCTGTTAGGGATACAATCCTGTGCTGATAATGCCTGTCACCTCCAGAGAAAGGGAAGTGCCTAGAAAATGTAAAAGAAAACTTAGTTTGATAGCATCTTGTCTGGCAAGAACTCACTTATCAATAGCTGGGATGTGAAATCCTCACTTCTGTATTGTTTTGTCATTATAGTTCCCACTTTGCTATGGTTTGTCTGTATAATCTCTGTCTGGTTCTGTGATTGTTCCTGTCTGCTGTATAATTAATTTTGCTGGGTGTAAACTAATTAAGGTGGTGGGATATAATTGGTTATATAATCATGTTACAATATGTTAGGATTGGTTAGTTAAATTTCAGGAAAATGATTGGTTAAGGTATAGCAAAGCAGAACTCATGTTTTACTATATAGTCTGCAGTCAATCAGGAAGTGGGGGGGAATGGGAACAGGGAATGGGGGTGGGAAAGTTGGAATCATGTTTAGCTAAGGGCAGAAATGGGAACAGGGAATGGGGGTGGGGAAATTGGAATCATGTTGGGCTAAGGGCAGGAATGGGAACAGGGACACAGGTGTAAGGCTCTGTGGTGTCAGAGCTGGGAAGGGGGACACTAAGGAAGGAAACTGGAATCATGCTTGCTGGAAGTTCACCCCAATAAACATCAAATTGTTTGCACCTTTGGACATTGGGTATTGTTGCTCTCTGTTCGTGCGAGAAGGACCAGGGAAGTAAGTGGGTGAAGGAATAAGCCCCCTAACAATGTGCCCCAGGACATTCTGAGCCAATACCTGGATCAGCAATTTTCAGTCACAGGTCTGAGGCCCCCTGCGGTGCTGCAAGCAGGTTTCAGGGGGTCCGCCAAGCAAGGCCGGCATTAGACTTACTGGAGCCCTGGGCAGAAAGCCGAAGTCCTGAGCAAGTTAGTTTTGCGGAGCCCCAGGCAGTTGCCCTGCTTGCTACCCCCTAACTCTGATCCTGGCTTTTATACAGGGGTGCTGGAACAATTTGTATAGTGGGGGTGCTGAGAGCCATTGAACCGAACTGTAAACCCTGTATGTGATGGAAACCACTTCAAGCCAAGGGTTGCAGAGGCAACGCCCACACCCTTAGTTCCAGCACCTATGCTTTTATATGCAAAAAACCAGTTGTTCTGGCACAGGTGGGGCCGTGGAGTTGGGGGTTGGGGGGGCTCAGAAAGAAAAAGTTTGAGAACACCTGACCTGGATAACATAATTACTTTTTCAGATAATGCTGAACAACACACCACACATGTCTGTTCCATCTTGAAGAGACGAGGCCAACATGGCATCTGTGCTAAATTAGAAAAATTACTCCTGGGGTATTCTGTGCCAAAAAATTAAAAATTCTGTGCACAATATTTTGAAATTCTGCAGATTTTATTTGTCAGAATAACACTATATAATTAGGCCAGTTTCAATTATTTCGATAATTTATTTCAAAAAACCTGTCAGCAAGTATGTCTGTAACAATACAGACACATATACAAATTCCCCCAGGAGTAGAGAGTTAAAGAAACTCTTACAACAACCCAGTTGCTGCTTCTCTGCCCCCTATCCCCTCCTAGAGCCCAGCCAGGGGGGCAGACACTCACACCACTCTCCCCCCAGAGGCCAGATGTGGGCCCCCTCCCCCGGTCCAGACACTCACACCCCCTACTCCCCACAGCCCAGCTGCGCCCCCTCCCCAGCCCAGACAATCACAGACTCTCCCCTTCTAGAGCCCAAAGATCCAGAGGGAGAAACAGCCTGATGCTGGGTCCCAGGCTTACATGGATTTTCCTGCTTGCCACTGCCTGCTTCCTTTAGAGCATGCTGGGAACTGCAGCTGCTGGGAACCCTCCAGTTCCCTCCCTCTCCCCCAAGCCTTGTCTTCTATTTGCAAGCCGGGCTCTGATGGGTCCAGTGGCCCCTAGTGATGGCCAACATCTCTGCAGCCTATTTCTGCGGGCGGGGGAAGGAAATTCTGTGCACCCAACCCTAATTTCTGCAAAATTCTGCATTGCTCAGTGGCACAGAATTCCCGCAGGAGTAAAATCTTACAGACGAGTTGAGAAGCTCTAGCACCAACTTGCTTTGGAACAGGGGCTTGCAATTTGTCAGGGTGGTTGCCCTAAAATTGCAGTTTTCACCGGCTCAGTAGAAACTTGCTAGAATTTGGCAGCTAAATTCTCTGAAAATTCTCTCTGCACTGAGCATGCTCCAGCCCCTCACAGCTCCTATGTGTGACTGGTCTCGCATGCACCATCCCCACAGAGGAAGTGAGCGTGCAAATCCCAGAGTTGCAGGGGATGAGCAGGACTTTCCCTGACAGGAACCATTGGGGTCAGCCAGAGGAAGAGAGAGAAGGGAGCCCGTGTCTCCAGTGCTTTCAGTGGAGGGGAAGAATGAAGCTGCCAAACTCCACTACAGAGGGGTAAGAAATGACAAGAGAGAGATGCAAGGCAGCGGGACAGGAGCAGGAGCCTGGAGGGAAGGAGAGATTAGGATCTGGGAGGGGGCAGAAGGCAGGAGGGACAGGAATAAGAAAGGGGAAGGGGCAGGAGGCAGGGGAAGGCTGTATTGTAATGCACACACAGCAGGGGGCAGAGATATGGCTGCTGTAAATCTAGCTTTTCCTATCTTTGGACTGCTTGACTTTGCCCCCTAAAGAGCGTCCTGTGGCGGTTGTGCTGAGGTGTAACATACAGCTCTAGAACACTGCTGGAAAGCCCAGCAGCACCTGCCAGACTCACCCGATGGCCCAGGAGTATATGCAACGCTGCCCTGGGTGTTGCTTGGCAGAGCTCTACCTGGGAAGCCCTTGGTTTTCATAGATTCCAAGGCCAGAAGAGACCATTGTGATCAGCTAGTCTGAATGCCTGTGTAATGGCAGGCCAGAGACCCAACCCCAAATAATCCCTGGAGCAGAGCTTTTAGAAAAACATCACGTCTTGATTTCAAAATTGTCAGTGATGGAGAATCCACCACGACCCTTGGTAAATTGATCCAGTGGTTAATTACCCTCCCTGTTAAAAATTTACACCTTATTTCTAGTCAGAATTTGTATAGCTGCAACTTCCAGCCATTGGATCATGTTCATAGAATCATAGAATATCAGGGTTGGAAGGGACCTCAGGAGGTCATCTAGTCCCACCCCCTGCTCAAAACAGGATCAATCCCCAACTAAATCGTCCCAGCCAGGGCTTTGTCAAGCCTGACCTTAAAAACCTCAAAGGAAGAAAATTCCACCACTTTCCTAGGTAACACATTCCAGTGCTTCACCCACCCTCCTAGTGAAATAGTTTTTTCTAATATCCAACCTAAACCTCCCCCACTGCAATTTGAGACCATTATTCCTTGTTCTGTCATCTGCTACCACTGGGAACAGTCTAGATCCATCCTCTTTGGAACCCCCTTTCAGGTAGTTGAAAGCAGCTATCAAATCCCCCCTCATTCTTCTCTTCTGTAGACTAAACAATCCTAGTACCCTCAGCCTCTCCTCATAAGTCATGTGTTCCAGACCCCTAATAATTTTTGTTGCCCTTTGCTGGACTCTCTCCAATTTTTCCACATCCTTCTTGTAGTGTGGGGCCCAAAACTGGACACACTACTCCAGATGAGGCCTCACCAATGTCCAATAGAGGGGAACGATCACGTCCCTCAATCTGCTGGCAATGCCCCTACTTATACAGCCCAAAATGCCATTGGCCTTCTTGGCAACAAGGGCACACCTTGTTAGACCTTTGTCTGCTAGATTGAAGAGCCTGTTATGAAATACTTGTTCCCTATGTAGGTACCTATAGACTGTGATCAAGTCGCCCCTTGACCTTCTCTTTGCTAAGCTCCTCGGGGGCTCCTTGAGTCTATCACTATAAGGCAGGTTTTCTAATCCTTTCATCATTCTCATGGCTCTTCTCTGAACCCTCTCCAATTTATCACCATCCTTGAATTGTGGACACCAGAAGTGGACACGATATTCCAGCAGCGGTTACTCCAGTGCCAAATACAGAGGTAAAATGACCTCTCTGCTCCTACTTAAGCATCCTCTCTTTATGCATCCAAGGATTGCATTAGCCCTTTTGACCATGGTGTCACACTGGGAACTCATGTTCAGTTGATTATTCCACCACAAACCCCAAATCTTTTTCAGAGTCCCTGCTTCCCTGCAGAATGTCCCCATCCTGTCAGTATGGCAGGCATCCCATGTTCCTGGATGGATACATTTACATTTCATAGAATATCAGGGTTGAAAGGGACCTCAGGAGGGAATCTAGTCCACCTTGCTCAAAGCAGGACCAATCCCCAATTTTTGCCCCAGATCCCTAAATGGTCCCCTTTCAAGGATTGAACTCACAACCCTGGGTTTAGCAGGCCAATGCTCAAACCACTGAGCTATCCCTCCCCCTCGCCCCTGTTTGTGCCCAGCTCATCACGTGATCCAGATCGCTCTGTATCAGTGACCTGTCCTCTTCTTTATTTCATTATTTACCACTCTGCCAGCCTTTGTGTCATCTGCAAACTTCACTTTATGTTTTTGTGTATGTCATTGATAAAAATGTTAAATAGCACAGGTTCAAGAACTGATCCCCACAGGACCCCACTAGAAACACACCCGCTCCACGACAGGTCCCTAATTACAACAGCATTGTGAGATCTATCAGTTAGCCAGCTTGTAATGCCCAGGTGGAGGTCTGTGAGACCTGGGGGATGTGGGGTGGGGAGCTCTCAGTTCCTGCAGAGGCAGCCTGTCTGACTCACACATGGCTCAGTCAAACACCAGGAGGTGCTGTTGTTGCTGCCAGGCTCAAACTGGGGCCTTAAGCAGACAAAGTAGGAACAGGTTGACATCTCTGCAAGGGGACCAAGAGCAGCCCCTAGGATCTGATGGTGATGTGCTCTGTTCCATGTCAGATGTAAAGGCACAGTCCTGACTCCCTGCGGTCATTACACAGCTACTTACGTGGCCCCCAGCTCTGCAGTCTCTTAGCACCTCACAGTCTTTAATGTTTGCCGTCTCAGCACTCCTGTCCCCCGTGGCACAGATGGGAACTGAAGCACAGAGAGGCTAAGTGGCTGGCCCAGGGTCACACAGGGAGTCTGTGGCAGATCAGGGACTTGCATCTGTGTGCTGTTGGGCAGGTTAACTGCTCCAGGGCTCAGCTCCCCAGCGGGACAATGAGGAGAACAGCAGAGTTCAGTAAAGACTGGGAGGTGCTTAGATACGCAGTGAGGGGGGTGGGGGGCACCCAAGAAGCTCTTCAGGTCCCCAGTGGGAAGGTGTAACTGCCAGAAGCCAGGCCCCTGTATCCCTCGAAGCAGCATTTCTCCATGCGGCCCACGGAGAGCAATCAGGGGTGCGAGGCATTGGCAGGGCTATTACAGCATAAAGCAAAGGTCGTCTGGTTCTGCCCCCCACCCCTGCAGCCGCTCAGCACACACACGAAATATCCTGGGTGTCACCATGGGGAGGGAAGGCTGCACAGTTTGGGACAAAGGGATTGCCCACCTGGGGAGGGTGAGGCATGGGCCCACGATCCGTGTTACGAACCCCGGGGGTGTCCTCACAGTCCCACGTGCCCCTCACACGGACTCTGCACTGCACTGATTGCAGCAGGGTGTTCGGGGCCCTCAGCGCCGCTCATTTCACTTTGGACAGAGGAACTCCCGCAGACGAAGAGCATCCAGCTCTGGTCCTGCAGCACGCTGCGACGCTACTGCCCGCTCTCCACCGAGGCTGAAAGCCACTGACCCCAGTGACTGAGCCCTGGATCCACCCCACGCAGGCCAGGCTCAGCTGAGCAGCCCCTGTGTCCTCCTAGGCTTCGAAAGGGGAACGAGGGCGGCCTGTGTTCAGGAGGCCGGGGCGCGCTAGATGCTGGGACAACCAGGAGGGTTGGCCTGCGAGACTCCAATACAGAAAGAACAGGAGGACTTGTGGCACCTTAGAGACGAACCCATTTATCTGAGCAGAAGCTTTCGTGAGCTACAGCTCACTTCGTCGGATGCATCATGCTCAAATAAATGGGTTCGTCTCTAAGGTGCCACGAGTCCTCCTGTTCTTTTGGCGAATACAGACTAACACGGCTGCTCCTCTGAATCCAATACAGAAGGAAGCCATGGTATCCAAACGCCAGAGCTCAGACACCAGGGACTCCTCCCGCTCTGAGCCACAGGGCTCCTGCTGAGTCCCAGCCCAGCGCGTTGCCTCAGCCACACCTGAGTCTTCGGTAGGCGGACAGCTCCAGGCAAAGCAGGGCGCCTGGGCTCCGAACAGAGCCTGCCCCTGTGCAGCCAGACAGACCCACCAACCTCAATGGCTGCTGGCCCAGCAGGGCCCAGTTTGGCCGTTACTTTTTCCTAACTCCCTCTGAGGAAGAAACATCCTGCAAGATACTGTGGGGAGAGTCAAGCAACGTGCGTGTGTGCACGCGCCTGTGTATCTGTGCCTCTGCGTGTGTGTGCCTGTATGCGTGTGCGCCTGTGAGTGTGCCTGTGCGTGTGCGCCTGTGAGTGCGCCTGTGCGTGTGCGCCTGTGAGTGCGCCTGTGCGTGTGCGCCTGTATGCATGTGCGCCTGTGTGTGCGTCTGCGTGTGTGTGCCTGTATGCGTGTGCGCCTGTGTGTGCGTCTGTGTGTGTGTGCCTGTGTGTGCGTGCATGTGCTTGTGCGCCTGTGTGTGTGCCTGTATGCGTGTGTGCATGCACCTGTGTGTGCCTCTGTGCCTGTGTATATGCCCCTGTGTGTGTGCGTCTGTGTGTGCGTCTGTGTGTGTGCCTGTATGTGCACCTGTGTATGTGTGCCTGTGTGTGCGTGCATGTGCTTGTGTGCCTGTGTGTGTGTGTGTGCCTGTGTGTGTGGGTGCGTGTGCATGCACCTGTGTGTGCCTCTGTGTGTGCCTGTGTGTGCGTCTGTGTCTGTGCCTGTATGCGTGTGTGCCTGTGTGTGTGGGTGCGTGTGTGCCTGTGCGCCTGTGTGTGTGCCTGTTTGTGCGCCTGTGTGTGTGCCTGTGTGTGTGTGTGCCTGTGTGTGTGCGTCTGTGCCTGTCCAGCACCTCGTGCAGTGGGGCCCTGATTCGAACTGGAGCCTGGCAGCCCTGCAAAGAGTCGTGCCCCCTCGTTCAGCCCTGGTCAGGCGCACAGGCCGAGAGGCGACTCCACAGCAGCCGCTTGGAAGGGGCAGTTCCTGGCAGCAAACTGGCCTTTCCCCAGGAGTTTGATCCCGTTGGGGGCAGGCGCTGGCTTCATCTCAGCGCAGCTGCATTTTCACACGCTAGCCCTAGAAACGGGTTTCGGCTGGAAAGCCAGCAGGCCAACGGCCGCAGAGTGGATGCCAAGTCACCAAGCAGGGGAAAGCGTGAGAGCCGCTGACCCCAATGGCTGGCTATTGTTCTGCCGCTGTAAATCACTGCCTTTGGGGGGCGGAGACAACACAGACACTGCCCGTTATCCTGCACCAGCCCCTGAACAAAGAGCTCAGCTTTGTTTGGACTGGCCTCCCTCCCGCTTCACGCAGCTGCGCGGGAGCATGGCGGGCGGGGGGGCCCAGCGCGTGACCCGATGGAGCTGCTGGAGGTCCTGGCAGACACGAGCACCCTGCAGAACGCGCTGATGACACGTGGAGTGCTCAGCAAGACGCTGGGTCCAGGCTTAAAAGGGGCCTCGAACCTCCAGTGTGAGTGGTTAGTTTCCTCTTCGTCTCCTGCCAGGGACACAAAGGAAGGGGCAGAAACCCCCAAGCTGGGCACAAGGACTAGGACATACGCCCCTCACAGCAACAGCGTAAGAGCAATTCAAGCACGAGGCCAGGCTCCCGATCCAGTCAAGTCATCTTCCTATTTGCCGAAAGCAATTCTGATCTGTCCTGTACCCAGAGCCGAGCTGCTCTACCCAAACATGATGCTGAAAACCAGGAGCCAGCTCTGCTACCTGCCCAGTGAATGGGCAAGGGGGGAGCGAGAAACAGCAGGCCAGACTCAGCACCCAGCCTCTCCCAAACTCTGACCCCCTCCTCCCAGCCGTCTCCATCCACAAGCTGGAGGGGGGGAAGGGGGAAGGTGGGGGGGACCCTGACAAAGGCATTATTTGTTCTTTAATTGCTGCTTATTTATTTAAAAACTGAGCGGCCTTGGGGCCCAGGCTGTAAATAAATGGCCGCGTGTAAGTAATCACTGGTAACTATTTCAAAAAGGCAGAAATGGCTTCAGGACCTGGGTAAATATCAGACCCCCCGGAGACCACTGGGTTAGTTCTGTTTTTAGAGAAGCCCAGTTTTTAAGCCGATCCCACTTGCCCTCCTTTTCACACTGCACCCAGTCAGATGTGACAACAACAAAGGGTATGGGAAGGTGGAGGGGGTCGTGGGGCATCCTGGGTCCTGTCCCAATGCCCCATGATGCATTGCTTCGCATCCCAGAAATCCCTGTGCTTCCATCCCCATTTGGCACCGTCTTTCAAACGTTTGTGTACTGTGCACCCTGCCTCCTCGGGCTGCAGGAATGGATCCCGCACTGCTGACCAGGATGCTGCTCACTCTGACCAACACATCACGAATGGCAGTGGAGTTATTCCTTAAACTACAAAGACAAGAGGAGTGTGACATTGATCTCGCCACGCGTAGTAGCTACTACACGAGATTGTTTGTGGCATTCAAGGGGGCGCTGACTACAGTGGAACGCCGCTTTTGGGCTCAGGAAACAAGCACTGAGTGGTGGGATCACATCGTGATGCACGTCTGGGATGACGAGCTGTGGCTGCAAAACTTTCGGATAAGGAAAGCCACATTCATGGGACTGTGTGATGAGCTCGCCCCAGCACTGCGGCATAATGACACGAGAATGAGAGCTGCCCTGTCACTGGAGAAACGCATGGTGATTGCACTATGGAAGCTGGCTACTCCAGACTGCTACCAATCGGTCGCTAACCAGTTTGGAATGGGAAAATCAACCTTTGAACTCATGTTGACGGAACTGTGCAGGGCCATTAATTGCATCCTGCTCAGTAAGCCCATGATTCTGGCAACATGCATTGTGGATGGCTTTGCAGAAATGGGCTTCCCTAACTGCGGAGGGGCGATAGATGGCATGCACATTCCAATTCTGGCACCAGACCACCTAGCCACCGAGTACATTAATTGCAAGGGGTATTTCTCTATGGTTCTCCTGGTGCTTGTGGATCACCCTGGGCGTTTCATGGACATTAAGGCAGGCTGATCCGGAAAGGTGCAGGACACACGCATCTTTCGGAATACTAGCCTGTTCAGGAAGCTGCGAGCCGGGACTTTCTTCCCAGACCAGAAGATCACCGTAGGGGAAGTTGAAATGCCCACAGTGATTCTGGGAGACCCTGCCTACCCCTTAATGCCGTGACTTATGAAGCCATACACAGGGCACCTTGCCAGCAGCAAGATGCGGTTCAACAACAGGCTGAGCAAGTGCAGAATGACTGTGGAGTGGGCTTTTGGCCATTTAAAGGCCCACTGGCGCTGCCTGTATGGGAGGCTGGACCTGGCCAATGACAATATTCCCATGGTTATAGCCGTGTGCTGTACGCTCCATAATATTTGTGACGGGAAGGGTGAAAGCTTCACTCAGGGCTGGACCGCTGAGGCTCAGTGCTTGGAGGCTGAATTTGAATAGCCAGAGACCAGGGCTATTAGAGGCGCGCAGTGCAGGGCCATAAGGATCAGGGATGCCTTGAAGCAGCAATTTGAAGCTGAAAGCCACTAATATTTGTTGCTATGCTCGGGAGTGCAGTACTTGTAATGCTAGGAGGTGATTGCGACGGGTGCAGACAATGCACTACGAAGGTTTACGAAAATTGCCTGTTGCTTTGCAGGGCTCTGTTTGCTTTCAACCAAAACAATTATTTTATTAAAAAACAACAACCGGAGGAGAGAGACAAACAAAAAAACACATCAGCACTGTGGGGGGTTGGTGGAAGGGAGGGTCCCAGGAGGAGGTGGGATCCCAGGACAGTTAAAGATTTCTGTATGTCAAGGTATCCTATCCAACCTTCTGCTTTGGAGTACAGTGCAGCGGGTACTATATTTCAGCAGGGCTAAACTGCAGAGGGACGGGTGTTGAGTGCAGTGGGTACCGGGAGTCTGCAGGGCTGGACTGTGATGGGGCAGGAGTGGAATGCAGCGGCTACAGACTGGAGCCAGGAGGTTGTTAAGGACGTGTTGGCAGCGTCGGGGGGGGCTCGTGGGAAAGAGTTTTGCGACAGCGGCTGCAGGGGAGGGCGGGCGCGGAGCTGCTCGGTTTGCAGTGCTAGTAGCACCTGGAGCGTGTCCGCTTGGTGCTTCATAACATTCAAGAGCCGCTCTGTGGCTTCGTTCTGGGGCACCTTGTGCTTTCGGTCCCTCTTCTCGCTGTCCCGCCACTCCTTCAATTCCTGCTTTTCCGCCGCGGAGTGCATCGTGACCTCACGCAGAAAGTCCTCTTTAGTTCTTCCTGGCCGCTTTCTCATTCTGTGCGGCCGTTCCGCCGGTGATAACAAAGAGGGAGGCTGGGCACCCATGGTCATCTCTGTGAAGCCAAAATGCACCGTTTTACTGAAGCAGTATTGTTTGCAACACAGAGACGCTGATTCAGTGATTTAAAACACAGCCACTATTCACATACCTGTCACTAACTGGCTGACCCCAGGCAAGCACACAAGAGCCACAAGACCCCCAAAATGGTGGGGCGGGGACATCAGTGTTCCAGGGCCGTACTGTACCCTGGGCACATGGCTCTTGGGGAGAGCCAGCACTGTACGCGGGGCTTTATAGACATTAGTGTCCCCACATTTTCCACCAGCTGTGTTCATTATGGAAGATCTCTCGCTGCTGCAGGTGAGCAGGGAATCAAGGAAGGGTCTTCTCCAAGACTGCGGCTTCCGCCCTGGCCCTTATGCGGCTCACCTGTGTGCAGTAATGGTCCCCTCGCCCCCCCAGTGACGGCAGAGTGGCATGGGAAAGTTACCCTTAATGGAGCAAGACACAAAGCAGCTCTGCCAAAGAACCTGCAGCAGCGGATTGCCCAGTATCTCCATGACAGTTTCGTGGAGATCTCTGAGGCAGATTCCCATGAAGTGAAGGAGTCAATCAAGATCCTGTTCCACCGCTCAGACTAGGCATGTGGTGGTACGTGCATCATACAGACACAAGCCTGCTTTCTGCAACCCTCCTGCCCCCAACAACGCACTTCAGCGATTCCCAAAATCAAAGCCACTTACCAAGGGCCTCCTCTCCTGTTTGTGCTTTGCCAAGCTCAGACAGCTGTGCCTGGCTAGCCTCCTCCGGGTTAGAGGAGAACTCCTGGCTGCATGCACCTCTGCCCTCCGAGTCGTCTTCTGCCTCTGGGTCCCCCTCCCCTCCCTGTCCAAGATTCCTCCTCCTGGTTCAGCCCACTCTCGACTGGCACACGAGTCAATGAAGTATCCATAGGGGCCTTCGCAGTGGAGGTGGGCTCGCCACCAAGTATCACATCCAGCTTTTTGTAGAACCGGCAGCTCGTGGGCGCAGCACCGCAGCAGCGGTTTGCCTCTCGCGCCTTGTGGTAGGCGTTCCGCAGCTCCTTCACTTTGACCCTGCACTGCAGTGTGTCCCGGTCATGGCCCCTTCCTGTCATGCATCGTGAAATCTGCCCATCGATATCATAATTCCTATGGCTGGAGCGCAGCTGGGACTGGACAGCCTCCTCTCCCCAAATGCCGATGAGGTCCAGCAGCTCGGCACTGCTCCAAGCGGGGGATCGCCTGGTGCGTGGAGCAGGCCTGGCCACCTGGAAAGACGTGCTGAGACCACTGCACGTGTCACCGAGCAAACAGGACAGGGACTTTCAAAATTCCCAAGGAATGTCCGGGGTGGGCCTGACGGTTGGTCACCTGAGGGCAGGGCAGTGGAGTTCAAACCGATGACCAGAGAGGTGAGAACAGGCATTGTGGGGCACCTTCCAGAGGCCAATCACAGCGCTGTCATCGACCAGGGTGTCTACACTGGCCCCGCGGCACCGTACCCCCGGCGCAGGAAGCTGGACGCTGCTACACAAATAACCCTGAGGATTTCTCTAAGATTTAACTGCCTCTCCAGTCAACTGAGCCAATTTGTAATAGCGCCGCCTGAGAGATGCAGCACTGATTGCTATCAATCATGCCCCAGGTAGTTCTGGACACAGAAGATCTGTTGGCCATTCGTGCTGTTGGTCCCAGAATTTATATTTTTTCCACAGTTAGCAGCAGCACTCAGAGGAGAGGGCTCAGGCCTCTGGAACCAGGGCCGTCAGAGCAGGAATTCCATGAACTTCAGGTGTGTGTGAAGAGGTGTCCTGGGATAGGGGCTGGCCAGATCACAGCTCTGCTCGGGAAAAGGATCCTCTGCAAACCCTGAGGGTCTAGCTGTGCTGGTTCAGACTGGCTGGGCACACCTGGCTGGACACACGCACACCTGGCTGGGCACACGCACACCTGGCTGGGCACACACACTGAACTGCCAGGGCTGGTCACAGTGGACGAGAGCTAGCAATTAGGAGATGCTGTAGCCGCTAGAGGGGCCCCATCACACTATTCTGTAGTCAGGGGCGGTGAGGACCTGGACCTCCAGGAATATTCAGGGACCAGAGGCCCAGATCCACCAATGTTCAGGTCCGGGTTTCTCCCTCGGCCCTACCTGCTGTCGCCATGTGCCTCCCCCGGCATGTTCCCCGGCCTGCCTGCTGCCCCCAGGCGATTTAAAAGGGCCTGGGGGCTCCCAGCACCCCTGCCACCCAGAGCAGCACAGCGGGGCTAAGGCAACTTCCTGCCCGGCCTCACTCCGCACCACTCCTGGAAGAGGCCGGAACGGCCCTACCTCCCCGGGGGGTGGCTCTGTGCATTGCCCCACCCCAAGCGCCGACTCCGCAGCTCACATTGGCTGGGAACTGCTGTCAATGGGAGCTGCGGGGGTGATGCCTGCAGGCAGCGGTGCACGGAGACCCCTTGCCCCCCCCCCACCTGGAAGCCACTGCCAGAGGGGTGTGCGGGTGGCTTTTGGGAGCTGCCCAAGGGTAAGCGCTGCACCCGTCACCCTCTCCCACACCCTAACCCCCTGCCCCAGCCCAGAGCCTACACCCTGCACCCAAACTCCCTCCCAGAGCCTTAGGCAGGTGTATGTGTGTGTGTGTGGAAGGGTGGGACTTGGACTCGTTCTGGGCACCACCAAAAATTATACAAACTTGCCGCTCCTGTCTGTAGTCAGACGTACAGAGCCTCTCTTCCCAGCAGGGAGCCTTTCTCCAGAGCTTTTAATCTCCAGAATACATGCACTCATAGCCAGCAATACAAGCAGCTGGGAAGCTGAGACCACTGCCGGTCACGTTGACCTGTATCCTCATTGGTTCGTGCACTCCGCTCTCTGGCTGGTTGGGTTCACCTGTCTTTGTTGTCGGTGTTGTTGTTTGTTTGTTTGTTTGGTTTGAGACGTAGATTGTGAACTCTGGGGAGCAGGGGCCATCTCTGTGCTCTGTATCGGTGCAGCGCCCGACGGCCTGGCAGGTGCCACCCACGCAGAACGAGGCCACGAGCCTCAAGAGGCAGCGATTCTCTGTCCCTCAGAGATGGGGGTGGGTGTCATAGGCACCGCTCAGATACCAGCATGGTCACCTGGCCAAATTCCAATGGCCTCTTCCCAACCCCTGAGGTTCTAGAGCTGTTTAAAACCAAGTCAGACTAAAGGTTTGTATCCAGCCAGCACCACCGTCTCAAGGCTGGCCAAACCGTTGGAGTGACCACACTGTCCGAAAGCATACAGCTCGAGGCAGTCCCCAGACAGCATGCGTTTTAGCTCAGCAGGTTAACACTTGTCTGAGTTATCAGCAACTGAAAACTGAAAACAGGAGGTTAGAATGGGAAGTGTCAGGCAGCCTCACTGACCCTGCTCCTCTGGCCATTCCAGCTGTCTGATGGGTTGTGTGAATGAGCAAGAGGGGTCAAGTCCCTTTCTTAGGGGCAGGTATCCCAGGACAAGGCCACCAGAAGAGTCCACATCCTCCCTGGCATCTCAGCAGGGAGGCCAGAGACTGGGGCTGAGATCCTGGCCCCATTGAAGTTCATGGGAAGGTTGCCACTGACTTCAATAAGGCCGTAGACACTGAAGTGCTTTCTCCTAAGCCAGACAGGATTGGGTACATCAGTGGGGAGGAGTCTGCATTGCTACCGTAATATAGTGAGGTAAGAGTTTCAGTCTCTAGCGCTCTGAGTAAGGCACCCTTCAGATATTAGTCACACTTCACCTTAGCACTTCCAGAACGAAGGGCAGCAGCTAAAGCTGAGGGCTCCCAGACTGCTGTGTGCACTGGCTGATTTCACTCTTGTCTTAGCCCAGGGGTGTTGATGGCTCCAATTTTGCCATCAGCAGCATTGACATGTTTCATTACCATTCTCAAGAAACCCCACGGGTTCACACCAAGCATCACACTGCAACTAACCAGCATTCAATAGTGCATCTAGGAACAGCTGTATTCCTCCTGCCCCAGCCCCGACAACAAGCTTGGAGGTCTCAGCATATTGTCTTCCATGCACATTTGTCCAGTTTGCAAGCAAAATTATCAATGGACAATGTGATGTGGCTCAGCCTATAGGGAACGTAAGCCCTGAGCTGTGCAGTTAGGTTGGGGAGGGCTGAGCTGGCATAAGGTCTGCATGAAACTCTTCTGGGCTCTGGAATTCCACCAACTGAGGCCAAAGCTGCCATCCCGAGAGCGCTTAGCCAGACAGCCACATGCCCCAGGCAGCTTTGCAGCACGGTGGGGTCCAGAATGTCCCTTCTTTGCCCTGGCTCTGTCAAATCTGCATTATTTGGTCTTCCACTTGGGTGAGTCAGCGGCTCCCCCCAGTCAGAGCAATTTACACCCAAAGAGAAGACGATGTTTGCCTCACATGCCACTGCCGGTACCCTAGAAACTCCTCGGTCTCAGACAGAGCCTCCTCACTCCGTTTTTTACTGCAGAACTTTTTTTAAGAGGAAAAAGAAAGGAAGAACAGGACAGTCACAAAAGGGCACTGGCTCTTAAAGCAGCCTGCCTAGCAGCTTTCGAAGGGGGGGATCATGTCAGAAGGGGGCCCAGCCCAACCAACCCAATAAATAACAAGTCAGGAAATAGTTGCTGTGGAGACGCCAAGGAAACGAAAATCATGTCATCTAGGTCCTAAGCACCCTCAGCTCAGTGGGAATCATAAGATCAGGCTCAAGTATCTCCAGTTCTGCTCCCAGGAACCAAGGGACCCCAAATCATCAGCCCTTTCCTCAACTCTGTCTGTCAGCACCTGGCAGGATCGGGCCCATGCAACCAGACAGCACAAAATGCCGGGGAAGAAACCTGAAACAGTATTGTGTTGGGTCCAGTCGTACATGGCGCTAAGCCTCTTCCAGGCCCCTTGCAGTGGGAACTGGAGACACCTCCCCTTTGCACCCCCTTGCCCCAAACACCATTCATTTTGAAATCTATGGAACCATCGGGGCACCTGCTTAGTAATAATTAACAGGAATCCAGTCAGAGGCATCGATGCAGCAAACCAGCTCCATACTGTTCAGTTCTAGCAGCCCCATGCTGGGTATTTTCCATCAGCAACAAAGAGGTTTCCTAACACATGGAGAACAGCCAGAAGGGAGAAGCCTAGTCATGGCATTAACTAGGACAGCCTGCCCAGCTCTTGTCAACGTGAACTTTAGCACTGAAAACCACCCAGACTAACTAGCGAAATCTAACCAGAGCACTTTCCACTTCCCTCCTTGATCTCTCTAGCATGACATCTGCCCTGCAGTTCTGAACCAGGAATGTTATGCCTTAGCACAGGCCCCACAAGGCAATGCAGAGAAAGAGAAGAAAAATGGCATGAACACTTTCAGCACTAGGAGTTTGCAATCATTTCCCGATTTAGCTGCCCAGAGCCTTTGACCAAGGCAGCCCCTCTGGAGTCCCTCTGCTTCCACTTCCAGAGGCAGGAAAGCCACCGTGGGGTGAGGAGCAGTTAAGTGTGGGGAGTGGACAAGTGTGTCTCTCTCTGCTCCCAGCCCAGGAGATTCCATTTGGATAATTTACTCCCCTGGGCACTGAAATTAACCTTCACTTTACATTAACTTCCACAGTGACCTGTACATTCCACTCTCACTGTGCGGGTTAATGAGTTTCCTTTCAGATTTATTCAGAAGTGTTTATTTACAGAGTTTGCATGGTAAATTCGGCAGTTCCCCAGCAGTAGGTAATTCCTTGCTTTGGTTGGAATATGTATGTCTAACTACAACTGAGTTAGGGTGGTTTCATAGAATCACAGAATATCAGGGTTGGAAGGGACCTCAGATGGTCATCCAGTCCAACCCCCTGCTCAAAGCAGGACCAATCCCCAATTTTTGCCCCAGATCCCTAAATTGCCCCCTCAAGGATTGAACTCACAACCCTGGGTTTAGCAGGCCAATGCTCAAAACACTGAGCTATCGCTCTCCCCTTAAGTTTTGTTTCACTGGAACACTCACAATCTTAGTAGCTTTACAGTGCCTCATTTGAAGGCCTTATTTTTAAAGCTTCTTGCTCTGGTGACGAACAGTTTTGTTGTAAATTTCAGTTTCAGATTGAAACCATTTCCCCTTTCCTCTCTGTTTTATGCCTAAATTATTTGTTATAACATCTCTGTTAGGGTGGGAGGGCAACTCAGGTATTCTTAGGCCATGTTTATGTTACCATTTGTGTCAGTAAAACTTATGTCGCTCAAGGACGTGAAAGAAACACCCCACGAGGGATGTGGGTTTTGCCGGCATAAATGGTAGTGTACACAGCACTGTATTGGTGGGAGAGCGTCTCCTGCTGACACAGCTAGCTGCTCATTGAGGTAGTTTTATGTCAACCAGAGCACTCTCTCTCCCTTTGGCATAGAGTGGCTAAATGAGCAATCTTACAGCCGCACGGCTGTGCATCTGTAAGCTCATTAGTGTAGATGTGGCCAGTGACGCTGAAGAAACAGACAGAGACATGTCCAAAATAACATAGCAAATCAGCATTTTCTAGTGTCTGATTCCTAGTCCTGTGCTCAGACTGCTAGGCAGCTTTTCAGATGTTTTTGGTTTGACAACTTTGCAGCCTTATGGAATGCATTTTCTTTGTGTTCCTAATTCCCATGGCTGACATGATTTCCTATAATACTGGAATAATCCAATATTTCCTACAATCCTGCAGCAACATTTGCACAGATCCTGTGTCCCCATGGAGCCCCCTTGCAGTTGTAGGATTGGGGTCTTTGAACCATATCCTCTTGACTCAAAAGTTCCTCCGTGTGCAAGGATACTACAGGCTAAAATAAGCTTTTGAAGTTTGCCATGATTAGAAACAAAATCTGGCTACATTAATTGATCGATTGAGTGAAGAATCCATCTGATGTTCCAAAAGAAAAGGGATTTCTAGCTGCAGAGAGGGTCCTTGGTTCTTCTGTAAGGGAAGAAAGAACTTTCCAGAATGACTGAATTATGCCAACTATGCTAGATTCACAAAAACTCCTGTAGTCACAGCAGGACACCATGCCCAAAGCTGGGCTAGATACAAAACCATCTGCTCTCCTTCAGTGTATATACAGAGAACGTATCAGGTCCCCAAATCCCCACTCACAGTTCAAACACTGCAGGGAATCTAATATGCCAACAAGAGCAACAGAACTAGATAATGCAAAACGCCATTACAGCACTGTCGAGTTTGAAGAAGCCAAATGAGGGGCTTGGCTGGCAGAGTGGATTGGCTGATCTCTAGGTCAAACCTGTCCATCAATGTCACCCCACATTATCCCTAGGGTGTCCATCGGTCAATGCTGAATGGTTTGTTAGCATCAGTTAGTTTCCTGATGGGGCTACATCTCAACGGGTGTGTCTGTCTACACAGCGGCTGGGAGGTGTGATCCCCGGCACAGGTGGACAAACACCACCAGCACCTAGAAATAGCAGTGTGGCCGCAGCGGCCAGGCAGCTGCTCAGGCTAGCTGCCTGCACACGTACTCCGGGGGCCTGGTGGGACCGTGTTTGGGTGGCTAGCCTGAGTCACCACACGTGCCACCGCAGCCCCACTGCAATTTTAGGCACTAGCCTCGGCAGGGCTACACGTCTACATAGACCAGAGCTGAGAATCATACCTCCCAGAGGCTGTGGGGACACACCCAAAGCTACTGTCCCAGCTGGCACTGGTCAGCCTCTCCCTAGCAGTCTCAGCAGCAAGGCCCAGGCATGAACGAGCCACAGGAGATCAGGCTCCTGTCCCACCCCTTAGGGGATCCCCCAGGCCAAAGGGAGGCAGGTGGGGGAGTTGGGAAGAGGCCACACATGGCAATCCCCTGAACTAGCTGGCCGATGGCTAGAGAGGGGACGTGCAACTTGGCCGAAGCCTCTGTGCTTTCAATCTAAAGTCCCACATGCCGCATCTCACACAGCAACTCATTCATAGATTCCATCGTGATCATCTGGTCTGACCTCCTATGTAACACAGACCAGAGAACTACCCCCAAATAATTCCTACATCAGATCACTCAGAAAAACATCCCGTCTTGATTTCAAAATTGCCAGTGATGGAGAATCCACCAGGACCCTTGGTGAGTTGTTCCAGTGGTTAATTACTGTCACCGTTAAAAATGTCTGCCTTATTTCGAGTCAGAATTTCTCTAACTTTAACATCCAGCCCTGGGACGGTGTTAGACCTTTCTCTGCTAGACTGAGGAGCCCAGTATTAAATCTTTGTTCCCCATATAGGTGCTCACAGATGCTTCGGCCGAGTTGCACGTCCCCACAGACTGGGATCAAGTCACCCCGTAGCCTTCTCTTTGTTAAGCTCAATAGACTGACTCCTGGAGCTCAATCATTCAAAGGCAGGTTTTCTAACTCTTTCATCATTCCCAGGGCTCTTCTCTGAACCCTCTCCAATGTATCCCCATCCTTCTGGAATTGTGCATGCCAGACTGGACCCAGGAGCCCAGCAGTGGTCACACCTGTGCCAAACACAGAGATAAAACAACTAGGGCTGTTGATTAATCGCAGTTAACTCACGCGATTGATTAAAAAAAATAAATCGTGATTAATCGCAGTTTTAATCACACTATTAAACAATAGACTCTCAATTGAAGTTTATTAAATATTTTGGGATTTTTTCTACATTTTAAAAGATATTGACTTCAGTTACAACACAGAATACAAAGTGTCCAGTGCTCACTTTATATTATTATTTTTATTACAAATATTTGCACTGTAAAAATGATAAACAAAAGAAATAGCATTTTTCAATTCACCTCATACAAGTACTGTAGTGCAATCTCTTTGTCATGAAAGTGCAACTTACAAATGTAAATTTTGTTTTGTTATATAACTGCACTCAAAAACAAAACAATGTAAAACTTCAGAGCCTACAAGTCCACTCAGTCCTACTTCTTTTTCAGCCAATCGCTAAGACACACAAGTGTGTTTACAATTACAGGAGATAATTCTGCCTATTTCTTATTTACAATGTCACCTGAAAGTGAGAACAGGCATTTGCATGGCACTGTGGTAGCCAGTGTCACAAAATATTTACATGCCAGATCTGCTAAACGCTCATATGCACCTTCATGCTTCAGCCACCATTCCAGAAGACATGCTTCCATGCTGACGATGCTCATTAAAAAAATAATGCATTCATTAAATTTGTGACTGAACTCCTTGGAGGGGGGGAGAATTGTATGTCCCCTGCTCTGCTTTACCCGCATTCTGCCATATATTTCATGTTCTAGCAGTCTCAGATGCTGACCCAGCACATGTTGTTCCTTTTAAGAACACTTTCACTGCAGATTTGACAAAATGCAAAGAAGGTACCAATGTGATATTTCTAAAGACAGCAACAGCACCTGACCCAAGGTTTAAGAATCTGAAGTGCCTTCCAAAATCTGAGAGGGATGAGATATGGAGCACGCTTGCAGATGTCTTAAAAGAGCAACACTCCGATGCGGAAACTACACAACCTGAACCACTAAAAAAGAAAATCAACCTTCTGCTGGTGGCATCTGACTCAGATGATGAAAATGAACATGCATTGGTCTGCACTGTTTTGAATCGTTACTGAGCAGAACCCATCATCAGCATTGGATGCATGTCCTCTGGAATGGTGGTTGAAGCATGAAGCGACATATGAATCTTTAGCACATCTGGAACGTAAATAGCTTGCAACGCCAGCTATAACAGTGCCATGAAAACACCTTTTCTCACTTTCAGGTGACATTGTAAATAAGAAGCGGGCAGCATTATCTCCCACAAATGTAAACAAACTTGTTTGTCTGAGTAACTGGCTAAACAAGAAATAGGACTGAGTGGATTTGTAGGCTCTAAAGTTTTACATTGTTTTATTTTTCAATGCAGGTTTTTTTTGTACATAATTTTACATTTGTAAGTTCAACTTTCATGACAAAGAGATTGCACTACAGTACTTGTATTAGGTGAATTGAAAAATACTATTTCTTTTGTTTTTTTACAGTGCAAATATTTGTAATCAAAAATAAATCTGAAGTACATTTTGTATTCTGTGTTGTGACTGAAATCAGTATATTTGAAAATGTAGAAAACTTCCAAAAATATTTAAATAAATGGTATTCGATTATGGTTTAACAGTGCGATTAATTGCTTGACAGCCCTAAAACAACGTTTCTCCTCCTACTCGAGATTCCCCTGTTTATGTATCCAAGGATGCTGTTTGCTCTTTTGGCCACATCATTGCACTGGGAGCTCATGTGCAGCTGATTCTCCACCATGACCCCCAACTCCTTCTTAGGGTCAACTCTCCTATCCTGTAAGTGTGGCCTGCATTCTTTGGTCCTCGAGGTATACATTTACATTTAGCTGTATTAAAATGCATGTTGTTTGCTTGCACCCAGTTTATCAAGCAATTCAGAGTACAGCCCTGCGTTTAGGGTGACCAGACAGCAAATGTGAAACATCGGGACAGGGGGTGGGGGGTAATAGGAGCCTATATAAGCAAAATACCCAAAAATTGGGACTGTCCCTATAAAATCGGGACATCTGGTCACACTACCTGTGTGGGACTATTTTTTTAATCCCGCTCCCATTCTGCCCCAAAACACCCACTCCCACCCGCTCCCTCATTGTTTCTTGCATTTTTATTGTGCTCCCACCCACAGAAACCTTCGATTCCACAAACCCTGAGAGACCGAGTTTTTTGCTACTAAAAAAACAACCAAAAACAGTCAGTTAATATATTATGTATAGAAATGAAATTCAGACACAATTTTACTACTAAAAGAATAAAACAAAACTTGGTTAAACCATGTAAAAATACTTTAACTCTTGTTATAATAGACATCTAACCTCTTTCAATCCCTTGCATAAATTTAAGTATTAAAACCTTTATTTAAAAAAAAGAAAACTTGCTTGACATTGCTGAAATTCGATTTATGACAAACCAATGAGAGATTCAGGATTTCCCCACAAATTCCCGCAATCTGTTTTTTTTTGCCCCACCCCAGTCCCACCCACAGCAAAGTACATTTTACCCACTGCCACTGTTATGGCCATGGGTCCTTTGTGGGCCGCGGGACCCCGGTCCCACTGCAGGGCTCTGATCCTGATCACTCTGTAGCAGTGACCTGTCCTCTTCATCATTTACCACTACCCCAATCTTTTTGCCATCTGCAAGTTTTATCAGTGATGATTTTATGTTTTCTTCCAAGTCATTCATAAAAATGTTAAATAGCATAGGGCCAGGAACTGACGGGACCCTGCACTAAAAACACACCCGCTCTAAGTGGGGCGTGATTCCCCATTCACAAAGACATTTTCATATATATTAGTTAGCCAGTTTTAATCCACTTAACGTGTGCCACGTTGATTTGATATCATTCTAGTTTATAATCAAATCAAATCAAATCTGTAAGGAAAGGCATTCAGCATGGAACAGCAGCACCGGGCAAGCTCACTGCTGGTGTAACCCCCTGAGCATAGTGAGGAGCAGGAAGGGCTCTGCACTGCTACGAGCATGATGCCCTTAGCTGACACAGCAAACACTGAACATCAGCCACAGGCAGGATGCAGCTGCAAAATGACAGGTTAGCTTGACCCAAAGGAGCCGTTCAACCCACTGACGCCTAGGGTCCATGCTGTCCCCTTTGCTAATGCAGGCCCTGGCACAGGTCCGTCACACAGGGAGGGAGTGGTGGAATTGGGCACGGCCGGGGCACACTGGGTCCCTCCTCTCAGCCACTGCACCAGTGGGGCTCCCACAGACCCCCAGCCTTGGTCCTGTTGGGAGCTCTGATGAAGGGCAGCATCGCTGCCATGTTTCCTCTATCAGGGAAGTGTGAATTACACCACAGCTGGCACCAGGGTGGCTCCAGCCCCACTTGGCGATTTAGAATCACAGCCACTGGCCTCTGGGGCATGATCTGGACAGGACTCCAGGGTCAGTTCTAAATGTGCCAGTGGCTCAAGGCATCTCCAGCCATGACGAAGAGGGAGCTAGCTGCATCTCTTTTCAGGCATGCAACACAAATACCCTCTCTTTGAAACAAGTGAGCACTGGTGGCATAGCTCTGGCCCATCACAGACCAGACCATGGAGAATTTATGTGTTCATGATGGACCCCAAACCCAAATGGCAACCATGGTGCCCACAGCAGCATCCGCACAGCCGTAATCTGCATGCCGGCCAGATTCCACCAGCTGCTGTCTCACGTCACACCCTGGACAAACTCACAGGGCATCTTCACAGCAGCCCCTAACACCTGCAAAGTCTCAGCCCCTGAATGCTGCTGACTCTGGGAATGGGATTTAAACCAGCACTGATGCCAGGCTTACAAATACCTAGTGACTTGCTGCTGCCCACTAACAAAATGTGCAACCCTAACTTTCCTGATCTGGGGTCCCAAGCAGAGCCAATTCCATTCACCCCCAGCCCCCAAGCTATAACATGGCAGGGCCTCAGCACCTTCTCAGCAAGGCCACTCAGCTCCCAGCTGCTGCCATTCTACACTGATGACTCCTTCCACCCCCTTAATTGTGGGGAGGGACAGTTTACAACAAATCTCCTTAAAAATACAGCAGCAACAGTCCAGACAATCCCCAGGGTGGGAGATGCAATAACCAGCACCAGTTACCGCCTAAACTAGCGGGATCTAGCAGGCGAAATTCAATGGCAAAGCTTGGCACTCACCAGCAAGCAGCACACTCCAGACAGCTCAGAGCTTCTGTGAACCTGCCTGGGAATGTCTGGAGAGAAAGTGACCAGTCTTAAAGGTACAGGCCCCCTTTCCCTATCAAATGATGAAGAAGAGCTGTTTGCACTCCAGCACCCAACTCTCTTTGGAAAAAAGCATCTGGAGTCCCCTCTGGGGTGGCCAGGGAAGACAGAGTTGAACAGTTTTGAATTTAATGACTCAGTCTGGATCCTAAGGAGGGAGGACATCTTATACTTAGCCACAGGCTTAGGAGCTCTAGTGCGGGAATGCCAGGGAGTGACAAATCCATTGTTGTGCTGTGGAGCCTGCATGTACCCAGCTATCTCCCAAGGGCTTGCTAAGGCCCCTGAACTAACCCAGTGTGGAAAAAGCTGCCCAAAGAAACTTGCATGGCAGATACACCTAGCTACCAAGAGCCTAAGCCAGGGGAAGTCGATGGGCAGCCTGTGGTCCAAACCAGGACCACCAGAGCCTTTTCAGTGGACAGCTGGGCACGCCAGGACTCGGAGCATCAGCCCCGCTGGGACTCAGGGTTCAGCCCCATGGCAGGCATGCTGAGACTGAAGCCCCTTTCTCCCTTCCCACAGGGCTTAACCCGCGAGTCCCAGCACGCCTCTCAATTAAGGATGCGGTCTAAATTAGCTGTTCCCATCAAGAAAGAGATTTTGGAATCCTGGTGGCCTGAAAACATCCGCTCGATGAGCGGCGGCTGTGGAAAAAGCTGAGAGAAGCATGTTAGGAAGCATTAGGAGAAGGATAGAGAATAAAGGAGAAACTAACAGAACGCCACTATATCAACACCATAAGCGGGTTCCCAAAAGAAGGAGATGAGCTTGTGGAGGATTGGTCCCTCAACAGCTGTTAGTGGAGACGATCGGGGTGGGAGCCCATGCTCTGTGGGTCCCAAAACCTCCAGCTGCCAGACGGGGGTGGGGGGGGGGGTGGGGGGCGCGACTCAGTCAAGCTGCAGGGAGACTATTGAAAAAGACCACAATAGAGAGAGCCTCTAACTAAATGTTTACCCCAAATTTAAAACAACAACAAAAAAACAGTAAGAGGAGCCAAGAAATTGCCCCCCGGTGAAACTGCAGAGTCAAAGAGGTGGTTAGAGGCAAGTCTGGAAAACTGGAAGTCAAATCCTAGTGAGGAAAATAGAAAGGAGCATGAACTCTGGCAAGTCAAGTGTAAAGGGAGCATAAGGCAGGCCAAGAAAGTATTTGAAGAGTATCTAGCTGGAGACACCAGAACGAACAGCAAAATTTCTTTCACATACATCAGAAGCCGAAAGCTTCCCCCAAAGTCATTGCGGCTGCTGGATGATGGAGGTGCTGAAGGAACACTCAGGGAAGACAATGGCCTTGCGGAGAAGCTCAATGACTTCTTTCCATTGGTCTTCACTGCAGAGGGTGTGGGGGAGAGGCCCAGGCCCTTTCAGGTGATAAATCTGAGGAACTGCCCCACACTGAGGTGTCAAGAGAGGAGGTTTGGCACCCAATAGATAAATGAAGCAGTAAGAAGTCACCAGGAGCAGATGGTATTCACTGAAGCGTTCTGAGGGAAGCCAAATATGAAACTGCAGCGCGACTAATAGGGGATTGTAACCAGTGCTTTAAGTCAGCCTCTGTAGAGAGCCCTGAGGGGGTAGCTAATGGAATGGTGATTTTGAAAAAAAGGCTCAAGAGGCAAGCCTGGCAAGCCTAACGTCACTACCAGGCTAATTGGTGGACACTCTAGTAAAGAACAGACTTATCAGAGCAATACATAAAGAGGATCTGCTGGGGAAGCATCCAGACAGCTTGTAGAAAGGGAAATCATGCCTCGCCAAGCTATTAGAATTCTCGGAGGGTGCACACAAGCAGGTGGACAAGAGTGATCCGGTGGACGGCATGGACGGCGACGTGCAGAAATCCTTTGACAAGGTCCCTCTGCAAAGACTCTGAAGCAAACTAAGCAATCCTGGGAGAAGAGGGAAGGGCCTCTCCTGGATCAGTGAGTGGCTAAGAGATCAGGAAGGGAGGGTAGGAGTTAAGGGTTTGTTTTCACACTGGAGGCAAGTACCTAGCAGGGTCCCTCAAGGATCTGGAGAGGGACCTGTGCTGATCCGCAGATGAGCTGGAAAAGGGGGTGAAGAGTGAGGTGGCAAAACTGACAAACAATCCAAACTTTCTCCAGACGGTCAAGTCCAAAGCTGAGTGCGAAGACTTACAAAGGGGTCTGCCGAAACTGGGGGACTGGGCGAGAAAATGGCAGATGAAATTCACTCAAGAAAGAAATTTTGGAGTCCTGGTGGATATTTCTCTGAAAATATCCACTCGATGGGCAGCAGCAGTGGAAACAGCTAAGGGAAGAATGTTAGGAAGCATTAGGAGAAGGATAGAGAACAGAGGAAAAATGAACAGAACGCCACTATAGCAGGTTCCCAAAAGAAGGAGATGAGTTCATGAAGGATCAGTCCCTCAACGGCTGTTAGCAAAGATGGTCAGGGGCGTGAGCCCATGCTCTGCGGGTCCTGAAACCTCCAGCTGCTGGATGGTGGGGGAGGGGGCAACTCAGTCAAAACTGCCCTCTTCTCTTCGTCCCCTCGTGGGTCTCTGGCACGAGACACTGTAAGAAGAGAGGCTCTTGCAGCAGATGGAGCACTGGTCTGACCCACTTTGGCTGCTCTCTGGAGGGGCCAATGGCAGGGGTAGTCAGGGAGGCTGTTTCTGCCTTCAGACAGGTGATGTCAGCAAGCTCCTCAGCATGGCATCCATGTCTCTGGGCAGGCCTTCTTCAGAGCCTGTCAGCGGAGGGAGACCATGGGTCAGGTTTATGGAACCTGGGGCTACACTGGCCAGGATGACAGCTGGCTCTGCAGTCCTGGCCCAGAGCAGCTCAGGCCTGGTGCACAGCAGGGTAGGGAACGGCCAAGCTGCTAGGGATGGGAGCTGGGCTTCCTGGCAGCATCTTTTGCCGGATCTAGGTGAATTTGAACCGGTCGGGCAGTCCTGATGCACCCTACTTGGTTGGTATGCTCGGCCCACAAACGGGGGGAACCTTGGCCAGCAATTCCTTTTGCAACAAGGAAGGGCAGGGGTCAGTCTCCTCTTCTGGGGCGCTTAACTGCAGGACTGCCAAGACGTCATTTTGACTGGGGTCAGGGACATCCAAATACACACCGTCTGGGGTGCAATAAATTGTACAGTTTAATTTGCACAGCAAAATTTCTCTTCCCAAAAGGTTAACAGTTGAGCAGGGGCTGAGGAGGAAAGCATGGTGCACAGATAGAGGACTGATAGAAATGGTCAGAGGTGAAGAGACGGGATGGGGAATAGGAGGGTTGCTCACTCCCACTGCATTTACTATTTCTGAGGTTACTGGGAGGGAAGGGAAATCGCTTGCGCAGAGAGTAGATCACGAGGCACCGGTACTTAGCAGGCAAGAGGTAAGGGTGCCATTAATTACACAGTTTACATATGGTCCCGTCTGGTTTAAAGGAACAAGCAGAGCGATGATGTCACCCATCTCCTGGCTATCTTTACAGCTTTGAGGGCATAAGGGAACAGGGGAAGAATATTGCAGTGAAAAGACAGGGTTAGTTGGTCGGTTAAAATGATTGGGACAATTACCTTTCCAATGGCCCATCTGCCCACAACAGTAACAGGCATCATTGTCTTGCCCCAGAGTAGGGGAACAGTGGGGACCTCTGTTGGGTCTCCCTCCTTTCCCCCTTATTTGGTGGTTGCTGTGGGGTTTTTGTACATTCTGGATCTGGAAGGCCATTAATTTAGCTTCGATGTCGTCCTTTTTCTTTTCTGACAGTAGTAATGCTGGGCGGCTGCTAGAATTTCGCCTGGGTTTTTTCCTTCCTAATCCACAATACCAATTTTTAATTGGTCCCCCAATTGTGAATTGAGTCCTTGGACAAAGGCAGCCACCACTGCTTGTTTAGCATCTCGCTTTGTATTATTTATGCCAGAATATCTCTCGAAAACCTGCTTAAGGTGCTGCATATAATCAGCAGGGTTTTCTCCTTTAATTTGCCTACAAGCACTAATTTTAGTCCAATCTGCCTTTCTTGGGCAGATTTTAAGTACCATGTCCAACAGCTTATTTCTGTCTGAGTTTAAGTCCCTATCCTGGCCTTGGTCGTTGTCGAGCCACCAGGCCTCTTGTAGGAGGCGATTTAATGTTTCCCTGGGCAGGACTGCTCTCAGGAGTTTATTTAAATCTGCCCAGTTAGGGTTGTAACAGCTTATGACTGTTCTTAATTATTCTTGGAATTTGACAGGGTCTTCCCTTATTTTAGGGAATTTTTCAACCAAGTTATACAAATCTGTGGGAGACCACGGTTGCATGTACAGTTACCAGGGTCACCTGGCCTGACTCCTCTAAACCTGGGCCTGGAAGTTGGCGCAGGGAAAAGGTCGCCTCATGGTGGGGAACTAGGGGCCAGGGACTGGGCACAGGGGGTTCCCAGGATCGTAAAGTTCTTTGTAACCTAGTATTCCATGCCGGTGGTCTGGGTGAATTCTCCATCCGTCCATCTAGTTGGCCAGATAGGTATCGGACCGCGTCTGCTAGGGCAGTGATTGGGCTTTCTGTGGGATCCGAGGGTGACTCAGGGGAGGGGGGTGAAGTAGATGCTGATGTTGGTGTTACTGCTTGGAGTAGGGGTCCCTGGATAGTGGAGTCAGCCTCCCGGTTGTACTCTGGTGGAGGCATGTGGGGTCTACCGGCCTCTCTATTTGTTCTGCCCTGAGTGGATGGACCTGCACTATCTACCTACCTATCCGGTTCTCCCTGGGCGGATGGTCCTGCACCCATCTAGGTGATGTTGGGGCAGCCGGTTGTCTATATGCTAAGTATAAATCTACAACATCTCTGGATGGGGCCGTGGGGGTTTTTTGGAGAGGCCTTAAAGGATAAAGGGGTATCTGCTGGCCAACCGGGGTTTGGGGAAGGCTTAATTTCTCCTTTTAATTGCGTTTTAAGTTTCTCCTGGGAGTCCTTGAGACTCCTCATTTGAGATTCACGGCACCATTTTTCTGTTTCCCCATACCAATCAAAATATGCATTAAACTGACATTGTCTGATATTATTGGCAAAAATTGGGCCTCTGAGGAGCACAATCTTGTCAAGGTTGAAACTTCCCTCTAAGGGAAACTGTAATTTCAGATCATCCCTGGTATACCAATTCCATTTCTTTAGAAACTTGCAAGTGAAAGACTATAATTTGCGTATATGTAGTATGCCGGTGTGCCTTTTCGTGGGGCAGTGATCCTTTCAGACTCCCCAGCTCCCATCTGTATCTGGCGAGAGGGGAATCCTCTTGGATCCTCCGGCCCCCAGTACTTAACTCAAAACACACTCATACAGGGAGGGTTCTGTTTAGGGCCTCCACAACGGTCTTACAGCCCCCTTTCAGCAAAGGGCGTCGGCTGGCACAGCATACTCTGTCACTTCAGGCCAGGTGATCACACCAGTCAGTGGCTTATCATAACCGCCTCCAGGCAGGAACCAGAGATAGGGGAGGAAAGAGGGTACGGAAACAGATCTTCCGAGGATGGAAGGGATGGGATCACACACTCCTAGACCCAGACAGACCCCTCGCCAGTCATGCCATGCAGAGGGAAACTGCCGAGGTCGGGGCATTTATCATGATGCCCACTAGATGGAGTCACAGGGCTTGTGTTAGAGGCACCTCTGCTGTGTAGGGAGCTCTGGGCATCTTCCTGTGACTCTCATCACTCTGGTCTTCCGACGTTACTCATTTCACACTGGCACACAGAACCAGGTCTACCCACAACCTGCCCAGCCAGCCTCAATGGCTCTTCCCGGGGAAACCAAACCTGGATGGAACTCTGACCCACCCCAAGGGCGTCAGGCGTGTCTGGCAGCAAAAGTCTGGACAGAACGTACAACTCACTGAAGCCCCAGAGCCTACAGGCGGTCCTCCACCATAAACCCAATATAGAGATTTCAAAAGGTCTCTTACCTTTTTGGATGGGCCCGGGGTCTGGTGGGGAACAGCTCGCGGTCCTCCGGCTCTCGGGGGTCACCATCTATCCGAGTCATGGCACCAAGATTGTGGTGGAAAATTAACCAAGCGTTGTGTTTTGGTTCAGAACAAACCTGAGGCCAGTTTTCATTCAAGCATGCTTATACAGGGAGAGTCAACCGGAGCTGCTCTGGCGTAAACAGAAATACAGGAGCTTCGATTGCTGAAAACCACAATTTTCCAAACCCACTTCCTTCAACAGCATTTTCCTTCTTTGGCATATAGTGCAAGCTTCAACAGTAGCTTTGCCTTACTTGGAGTTTAGGAAAAACAAGTCTTTCCTATTATTCACAGGTGTTTCCTTTGCGGTTAACAGTTTTTCTAACTTCTAACGGTTATGGTTACATTTTTTAAGCTGTGCTGTTGCAATTGCCCCTTAATGGAATTTTCCTCACTCTCTTCTTATGCTTTATATACACAGTTAGCTTGACCAAAGTTTTAGGCCTAGAAATTTAGGCCTACTAGATTTCCTTCACACTGGGCTCAATGCAAGGATCCCTGAATGAGGATCTCTGCCTTGTGCTTTGAAGGAGATTAGACTAGATAGCTGGGGTGGGAATGGAGAGGGTATTAATGCTTGTGAAAGGAGGCCATGTGCCCAAGCAGGCCCCAATCTAAAGTACCTATGAGTGTGTGCTTGTTTATGCAGAATATGGAGCTGCATGGGGGTGACCCAGGTGCTCCCCACCACCACACACCCATACACCACACTGTGGAGTGCCAGGAGGAGAGAGGGGACTGACGGGGCCATTTTGTCTCTCCTGGATTCTGGCTGGGGAAGGAGTAGGATCCGGGAAACTACAGGCCAGTCAGCCTCACCTCAGTCCCTGGAAAAATCATGGAGCAGGTCCTCAAGGAATCAATTCTGAAGCACTTAGAGGAGAGGAAGATGATCAGGAACAGTCAGCATGGATTCACCAAGGGCAAGTCATGCCTGACTAATCTAATTGCCTTCTATGACGAGATAACTGGCTCTGTGGATGAGGGGAAAGCAGTGGACGTGTTATTCTGGATTCTGGCTGGGGAAGGGGAAGTCCACAGGCCTGGCCCATCCACTTTTTGCTACAGTCCCCACCCCTCCTCTTCCCCACGAGGCCCTGGCCGGGGAGCCCGGGCAACTGTGGGGTGTTGCACCACAGACCCTTCACCTGCCCGGGGTGGGGGGATGGAGAGCAATCCCCAGCCTGCGTCCCTACCTCCACGGGCCCCCCGCCCAGGGCAGGTGGAGGGTCAGTGGCTCCCCACAGCTGCCCATGTGACTCTTACCATGGTTGGGCTGCGATCCCTCCAGGTGCAGCAGCTGGTGCGTAGCTGTGGTGAGCAGCTGTGGGGAGCAGCTGGTGAGCAGTTGTGGGGAACTGCGGACCCTCCACCTGCCCTGGGCGGGGACATGGTCCAGGGCCTGCTCTCAGCCCCTCTAGCCTGGGCAGGTGGAGGGTCTGGGGCTCCCATCCTGCTCCAGCTTCTGGTTTGGCCGGGGATGGGACCTCGGGTGGAAGAGGCAGGGCAGGGGTAGGGCCAATGGGGAGGGGGCCCTCGGGCCCCCCACTTTTGGGAATGCTCTGCCATCCCTGGAAGCTGAGTCTCCCATTGCCCTGGGAGAAGAGGAAGACCTGACTTGGCAGGTTCTGCCTCTGCCCCTCCTCGCCCCCCTGGGGGGGCAGCCAGTATGGGGACAGATCTCCCAGTGGGAGGCAGATAGGGGACTCACCGTTTGGACACCCCACCTCCCCTCCACTTGGAGCTCCCAGGCTCCCCAGCCAGATACCAGCTCCCCTGCTGGTCCTACATCTTGCGTGCCCATGAAGAGGCAGGAGAAAGGGGAGCACATGGAGAGGGACCTCGCTGTACTAAGGGAGGAGGGGGAGCTTTGCTCTTACATGCCACGGCAGAGCCCTGTGCTAGTGTAAGCAGGGAAATGGTCCTGCTAGTGTGGGGAACTTCCCTGGCTTATACACAACCCCGGTGAAATGGGCTAGCGAAAGGATCTGAGTCCTCGCTCCCACTCCCTTTACCCCGAGGTCTGCCTGACCTCGAGGGCTCCCTTCCACTCTCCTGGGTGGCAGAGTCCTCATAACCCCAACAAGTCTGGGCCAGGATTCCTGGGGGGCTCGACTCCCCACCTTGTCATGGTCACTCAGGACAGAGTCTAGGGTGTCCTCACTCCGGGGTGCTCTCTGTGCTCTGGATGCTTCCCTGACCCACTGATCGTTCCATACAGTTCAAAGCAAATACAATTTATTAAACAGCAATCAGTTTAAAAATAAGGAAAAAATGGGAAAGGTGAAAGGAAAACCCGTCACCCCGCTCTGTGGCCCGGAGATGTCCCAACCAGCGTCTCTGGAGCATCCGGGCAGTTCAGTCTGTCCCTCCCCCAGCCCAAGCCCCTGCCCAGGCCCTGGCTGTGCTGCAGGGATGCTTCGGGTTGGACACTTGCTCTGGTGGTGGCTGTCAAACAGGCTGACCTGGAGTGTTGGCCTCTCCCCATTGCCCCCTGGGACTGTCAAGTCACAGGGTCCTGGTTTCTCATTGACCCTTCTCCTTCCTTTTGGTGCTGGGAGATGGCCAGCCAAAAACCCCACTGAGTTTTTGTAAGGGGCCAACAGTCCCCTTACACTAGGTCACTGGCTCAGCAGCTAGGCCAGAGCCAAGTTGCAGGCCCTGGGAAGCGGCTGATAAGTGCCTTGCCATGAGGATGTGGAGCACAGAAGCCCCAGACTCAGCACCAGTCTTAGAACATAAGAATGGTCCTACTGGGTCAGACCAAAGGTCCATCCAGCCCAGTGTCCTGTCTACCAACAGTGGCCAATGCCAGGTGCCCCAGAGGGAGTGAACCTAACAGGTAATGATCAAGTGATCTCTCACCTGCCATCCATCTCCATGCTCTGACAAACAGAGGCTAGGGACACCATTCCTTACCCATCCTGGCTAATAGCCATTAATGGACCTAATATCCATTAATTTATCTAGTTCTCTTTTATACCCTGTTATAGTCCTAGCCTTCACAACCTCCTCAGGCAAGGAGTCCCACAGGTGGACTGTGCACTGTGTGAAAAAGAACTTCCTTTTATTTGTTTTAAACCTGCTGCCCATTAATTTCATTTGGTGGCCCCTAGTTTTTATATTATGGGAACAAGTAAATAACTTTTCCTTATTCACTTTCTTCATACCACTCATGATTTTATATACCTCTATCATATCCCCCCTTAGTCCCCTCTTTTCAAGCTGAAAAGTCCTAGCCTCTTTAGTCTCTCCTCATATGGGACCTGTTCCAAACCCCTAATCATTTTAGTTACCTTTTTCTGAACCTTTTCTAATGCCAGTATATCTTTTTCGAGATGAGGGGACCCACATCTGTACACAGTATTCAAGATGTGGGCATACCGTGTGTCAAGGTTCCTTCCCCACTCTGAACTCTAGGGTACAGATGTGGGGACCTGCATGAAAACCTCCTAAGCTTACTTTTACCAGCTTAGGTTAAAACTTCCCCAAGGTACAAAATATTCCACCCTTTGCCCTTGGAATTTCCACTGCCACCACCAAACTTTAACTGGGTTTACTGGGAAACGTAGTTTGGACACGTCTTTCTGCCCAAAATCCTCCCAACCCTTGCACCCCACTTCCTGGGGAAGGTTTGGTAAAAAATCCTCACCAATTTGCATAGGTGACCACAGACCCAAACCCTTGGATCTTAGAACAATGAAAAAGCATTCAGTTTTCTTACAAGAAGACTTTTAGTAGAAGTAAAGGAATCACCTCTGTAAAATCAGGATGGTAGATACCTTACAGGGTAATTAGATTCAAAACATAGAGAATCCCTCTAGGCAAAACCTTAAGTTACAAAAAAGACACACAGACAGGAATAGTCATTCTATTCAGCACAGTTCTTTTCTCAGCCATTTAAAGAAATCATAATCTAACACATACCTAGCTAGATTACTTACTAAAAGTTCTAAGACTCCATTCCTGTTCTGTCCCTGGCAAAAACAGCATACAGACATTTGTTTCTCTCCCTCCTCCCAAGTTTTGAAAGTATCTTGTCTCCTCATTGGTCATTTTGGTCAGGTGCCAGCGAGGTTACCTTTAGCTTCGTAACCCTTTACAGGTGAGAGGATTTTTCCTCTGACCAGGATGGATTTTAAAGGGGTTTACCCCTCCCTTTATATTTATAACACCATGGATTTATATAAGGGCAATAAGAATCACAGAATATCAGGGTTGGAACGGATCTCAGGAGGTCATCTAGTCCAACCCCCTGTTCAAAGCAGGACCAATCCCCAACTAAATCATCCCAGCCAGGGCTTTGTCAAGCCTGACCTTAAAAACTTCTAAGGAAGGAGATTCCACCACCCCCCAGATAACCACCCTCCTAGTGAAATAGTTTTTCCTAATATCCAACCTAAACCTCCCCAACTGCAACTTGAGACCATTACTTCTTGTTCTGTCATATGCTACCACTGAGAACAGTCTAGAGCCATCCTCTTTGGAACCCCCTTTCAGGTAGTTGAAAGCAGCTATCAAATCCCCCCTCATTCTTCTCTTCCACAGACTAAACAATCCCAGTTCCCTCAGCCTCTCCTCAGAAGTCATGTGTTCCAGTCCCCTAATAATTTTTCTTGCCCTCAGCTGGACTCTTTCCAATTTTTCCACATCCTTCTTGTAGTGTGGGGCCCAAAACTGGACACAGTACTCCAGATGAGGCCTCACTCATGTCGAATAGAGGGGAACGATCACGTCCCTCGATCTGCTGGCAATGCCCCTACTTATACATCCCAAAATGCCATTGGCCTTCTTGGCAACAAGGGCACACTGTTGACTCATATCCAGCTTCTCGTCCACTGTAACCCCTAGGTCCTTTTCTGAAGAACTGCTGCCGAGCCATTCAGTCCCTAGTCTCTAGCGGTGCATGGGATCCTTCTGTCTTAAGTGCAGGACTCTGCACTTGTCCTTGTTGAACCTCCTCAAATTTCTTTTGGCCCAATCCTCTAATTTGTCTAGGGCCCTCTGTATCCTATCCCTACCCTCCAGCGTATCTACCTCTCCTCCCAGCTTAGTGTCATCTGCAAACTCGCTGAGGGTGCAATCCACACCATCCTCCAGATCATTAATGAAGATATTGAACAAAACTGGCCCCAGGACTGACCCTTGGGGCACTCTGCTTGATACCGGCTGCCAACTAGACATGGAGGCATTGATCACTACCCGTTGAGCCCGACAATCTAACCATCCAGGCACCAGTGCCTGTGAAATCTCTGACTCCCCACATGGGGCCTCTCCAATGTCACAGCCCAAAGGCCTATTGGCTCCTAACTTCCATTGAATTCCATGGAAGTTGGGAGCCTAAATGCCTCTGTACCAAGGCCTCCATGAGGGCACAAGCTTAGCAGCTTTAACATACTAGGCTTAGGGCATGCAGCTCTGTGGGCTTGGCAGAAGTGACTCACCGGTGGGTTATAATGCTGACAGAAAATAGCTGTGTTTATGTTTTAAGCTTTTTTAGTTTTATCAATTTCAATTTTCACAGTTGTGTAAGATTGTGGGTTTTAAGCATTTTTCCTTCAAGTTTTATTTATTTAAATTTTCGCAGTCACAGGAAATTCTGGAGGGGTCAGACAGTATTTAGTTAACAACAGTAGATGTGGAGATTCTAAAAGTTAAAGGTTTATAACCATGAAACATAAATTGTCAATAACACATGTCAAACTCTACAATGTAAAACTCCTTAAATTAAACTCTGCAGCGCTGTCTTACTTTGCCTATCTGTAAACGTTGATTATTAGCAATGGAAATATTTTTTCATCAGTTTGCATGTGTATGGTGAAATCGACTTTTACTGATAAAAATCTAATCCTTCCAACCCTAGGAACCTATGAGGGCCATTGGCTCAACACCTCTATCTTGCTAGGCTTATGTTCAGGTATTAAGCTCTGTGAGGCCATTAAATCAGCGCCTTTAGCTTGTACAGCTTATTTGAAAGCTCAGACTTCTATGACATCTCTAGCTCAGTGTCTTTGGGTGATGCTAAGGTTGAGTTTTTGGTGAGATTATTCCTTTAGGTTCCTTAATTTGCTGCGCTGTGAGGTCTGGGCTCGGTGTTCAACTAAATTAAAATAAACCCCTCCCTCCTCCCAGTGCAACCCAGATATGGTGAAAATCATAGGTGAGGGCACCCAGTTTAGGTCTCAATTCAGGAAAGCAATTAAACACGTGTTTAGGTCCCACTGAATTCAATTAACGGCTGTCAGAGCACAGAGCTTTAATTAATCAGAGTATTAGGTTTTATCATGTTCTGACACTTCTCACTCTCTTTGCTCCCTATCCCTACCTTTTTGACTCTTCAGGGGGCAGTTTGCAGACCTCCTTATTTCCCTACTTTCTAATGTGGGGGTTCTTTAAAGATTTTGGAGAATGTTCTCCTTGTTAGGATATAGATATTCAGGCCTGTCTGTAAAGGCCTACACTCTAAGAATTTAGGTGTATTCTTATCACTTAGTTAGTTCTAGAGGTATAAAAAGAATCACTGTCTGCCGGTGTAAGGACCTTCTCTTACTGTGACAGTCTGAGGCCCTGCTCTTAGGCTAAGATCTCTGGCTAAGCAGCAGAGGCAGCCATAAGCTGGGAAGCGAACGGTCACCTCCTCACATTCCAAACTAGTCACATTGAAAGAAGGCAATCTGGGGATGTTAGAAAGGTGATCTGATCTATCACCTCCAGAGAAAGGGAGGTGCCTAGGGGATGTAAAAGGAAGTTTAGTTTGACAGTTTTCTGTTCAGTAAGAACTCACTTATCAATAGACACAGCTGGGAAACCCTTATCTCTTTATAGATGTAGTTGTGAAATCCTCACTTCTGTATTGTTTTGTCATTATAGTTCTCACTTTGCTATTGTTTATTTGCCTGGTCTCTGTCTGGTTCTGTGATTGTTTCTGTCTGCTGTATAATTAATTTTTCTGGGTGTAAACTAATTAAGGTGGTGGAATATAATTGGTTAAATAATCATGTTACAATATGTTAAGATTGGTTAGTTAAATTTCAGGAAAATGATTGGTTAAGGTATAAGCTAAGCAGAACTCAAGTTTTACTATATAGGCTGCAGTCAATCAGGAAGTGGGGGAAGAATGGGAATAGGGGTGGGGAAATTGGAATCATGTTTTGCTAAGGGGGGGAAATGGGAACAGGGACACAGGTAAGGCTCTGTGGTGTCAGAGCTGGGAAGGGGGACACTAAGGAAGGAATCCGGAATCATGCTTGCTGGAAGTTCACCCCAATAAATATTGAATTGTTTGCACCTTTGGACTTTGGGTATTGTTGCTCTCTGTTCATGCAAGAAGGACCAGGGAAGTAAGCGGGTAAAGGAATAAGCCCCCTAACATCTTGGTGCCGTGACTTGGATACATCACATCTGATAGGTGAGTGGCAGCCTGTAAGTCCCCCTCCCCAGCAGTCTGCAAAGCTGCTTGAATGGGGTTTAGCGAACTCTCGTGATGGTAGTTGCGGGTTCTGGCAAGCCAGGGTAAAGGATTTTTTTGGATAAATGGATCAGGAAGAACCAGGCCCATACCAGGTGCAGGGGTCAACCTGGGATGAGATTAAAAAGGAAATGGAGGAAGTGTTAAGGGACGCAGAGGGATGGGGTGTGGCTGAGGAACCCACCCTCCTTGGTATATAGGTAGTGGAAGAAGGTGCATGCCCATGGGGACTGGATGCCTTCCAGGGAAAGGAGGCACTTCAATCCCCTTGTGAGAGGTTTGAAGTGAGGGCAGCATTATGGGAAGCTGCCAGTAATCTTTCAAGTTTGGTGCTGCTTCAGCAAGGGCTGCTGAAGGCTTGTAAATTAGTTAGGGGTGGTTAGAGATGATTTGGCACAACAGGGTTTAAAGTCAAAAGCAGAGTTAACAGACCACCTTTAGAGACTGGAGCTGGGATTTGGTCCTGGGGGAGTAGAGAAGAAAAAAAGGGTTTCAAAGTGCAAAATGGCAGGGTTTGGAGGAGCAGGTAACAACCCGCACTCTTCTCCCAGAGCCAGAATAAGAACCTGGGGCTAAGGGTTCCCAACCGTTTCAACCCAGGGAGCCTACTCTTGGCTCAGAGCTATGTCCTTTTCCTCTTTTCCTCCTTCTTTTTCTCAGTTTACTTAATTTGCTGCTGGTAGCCTATACTTTGACCTGACCTGACCAGCTTAATTGGTTTCTTTCCTCCTCTTCCCCCTCCTCTCCCCCTGCCTTTCCACACTTTTGTTTTTCTGAAGTTTTAATGGAGGGTACTTTGGATACGTAAAATGTTTTTGGTTATTTTGGACAACGCATGATGGAGGTCTGCTGTATTCCGCTGGAATTTTTGGAGTAAAAGATCCATGGGGACAAATGTTTTACTGCCTTTTTGAACAGTCTCAAGGTTAAGACAGCACAGGTTAAGGCAGCTGTGTGGCAATAATTGTACTTGGTGGCGAAGTTGTTACAGACAATTTGCACTACCTTAAAGAACTGAATGTAGGAGTAAGTAAGTGAGTGAATAGTTACAAATGCCTTTGGCAGAAATTAATAATACAGGGTTTGGAGGAAAGTAAACATTTGGGAGCTGTGGAAATGGTAAAAGGTAACTGTTGTAAAGATGTTAAAGAGTAACAGTTGTGGTGTTACAAGAAGGAAGTTTTGTTTAATGATAAAACCCAGTTATCTAACTGTAACTGTATGTGCAACTCTGTGCAGTCACATTGGACGGAAGCTTGGTAATTAAATTATCCAAGGGGGTCAGGTAGAGTGTCTACTACCACCACTATGCTTCTGTCCCCAGAAGCCTTTACAGCTATTCTGAGGGGAAATGGGCCCTTTTCCCACAGAAATGGTCTATAAGGGACTGCTGCAGGCAGCAGGCGGCAGAGAGAGAATCTGATCAAAATTATTTGACTTGGGTAATGTAGTCAAAATCACTAAAGGAATGAAAGGAGTTTCTATTGGAACTTAACTTGGCTGCCCCTGGTTGTGTCTAGTTGTACAAGATGGGAGTGTAATCGGGTACAGTTGTGTAAAATAGAGTAATCGCAGTGCAAGAAATGTTAAGCAAAAGAGAATTTTGTGTGTACACAGGTGAAAGGAAAAGGGGAGGAATGATGGGAATACTAAGGCTTGGGGTGGCTCTGGGGGATTGGACTGTTGCTTTGGTGGGTGTGAATAAAAACTCTGTGGGCATGGGGGAGGCACTTACACCTTGTGTAAAATTAATATGGCTAATATAAAGTTATGGAGGTTAAACTATGGAAGGAATGCACATTTTTCCCAGGACGTGTGCAGTGTATATTGAAGGAGTAAAAAAAAAACATGCAAACAAAACATGGAACTTAATTAAAATCCTATTAGGGCTCCAAAAGGGGCCACAATAGGTTGTGCTTTCTTTTTCACATCTCTGTGTGTTTTGGAGCAGGAGATGAAAGTGGAAGTGGATTCTGTCCCTTTTAAGACCATCTCTGAGTTGCTAATAGCTTTGGATCCAAAAGCAAGCCAGAAAGCCTCAGTGTAAATGCAAATTACCTAGCTGACGGGCACAAAGGTGCTGCAAATAATGAATACATCTGGTCAGCAAACAAGCTACTAGAAGACTCAGATTATGGCCCTCCAGGAAAGGGAAGAGAAAAAATAAGTCAAGCTTGAAAATAAGGGGAACAGGTTAACCCTAAGGGGTAGGGAGAAGTGTGTGTGTGTACACACACAGTGCTAAAATCTGAAGCTATCTCAGCTATTACCTGAGAATAAACTTAAAGGTTGGTACAGCAGAGAAACTATTGCAAACTTGGTTTGTTGTACAGGAGGGGAAACTGAGGTACACCACCTCATGAATTTCATAAATGACCAGTGAGTGGGGTAATTCACTAACCTGACTATAGAACAAAATAAGGACAGCCTGGAGGTAATTCTTCTGTTTTTCCTGCAATTAGCAAGGAAATTTGTAAAAGGAAGTGGTATTATATTCATTATTATTATTAAGCAATAATCTTTCCCACTAGGGGGTGGTGGAAATTGTTTTTGTTTTTCAGATACTCTACAAGCAAGCTGGCATCAGCAGAAAAATAACCCAGAATACCATGGATCTATGTTTTGTGTTGTTTGTCTGTGGTGTTTGTCTTGTTGCTGTTTTAATGAACAAAACAACCTCATGACATGGGCGGGAGATGGCTTTAAAAGGCTGACCTTGCGGGGGGGAGATGTGTATGGGAATGCAAAATGCTCAACTAGGAGGCCAGCACCTGTGTAATAGTTACCGTGGTACCTGGAAATGGAATAGCAACTGAGGTGGTCCCCACAAGCCCTATGGAAATAATGAGAAGGGGAGGAGCTCACTGGGAATCAACGGAGGGGTGTGTAAAATAGTGTAAATCAACAGAAGATGTTTGGATGTGCCCCTCTCCTATGACTATGGAGGAGCAGGATCAATGGCCTATGCAAGGGGTGAACAATTGGGTGTACTGTGTATAAGGTGTTTTGCTGGGAATGTACATATTACTGGGGGCACAATTACACAAGCCCACAACCAAAGTACACCCATCTACATGCTTATATCTGGACACATGGATCTGTGAATTTTATTGCTGTGAATAAACAAACCAGGGCATGCTGCCTGATTCCATACCAAGTGGTTAAGCTGGTTTGGACAATATCCCATTTCTCTGTGAACATTCAATGGACTTATGATATGGACAAAAGCATGCAAAACCTGCAGGGGCAGCTTGTTGCAACTGCCAGCAACTGGACACACAAGATTGTGATCCTGTCGAAGGAGGAGAGGCAGTGTTTTGGGGGTGTCTCGGATGTTGGACCATACTGCAGTGGTCAGGACTCGGCGTTGCTGTGGATTTTGTATTGTTAACTGTACTTGTGTTACGTTGCATATGGAGATAACCTATAAGTACTGTAGTAAGCCCTCCCCACCCTGCAGTGTACTAGACAACTTGGACCCAACCTTCTCGGGCCCACTATAATAGGGAGTCTGGAACACTAATTGAAATAGGTGTGGTATGCTCGAAGTCCAAAGGTGCAAACAATTAGATATTTATTGGGGTGAACTTCCAGCAAGCATGATTCCAGATTTCTTCCTTAGTGTCCCCCTTCCCAGCTCTGACACCACAGAGCCTTACCTGTGTCCCTGTTCCCATTCCCTCCCTTAGCAAAACATTATTCCAATTTCCCCACCCCCATTCCCTGTTCCCATTCTTCCCCTGCCCCCCACTTCCTGATTGATTGCAACCTATATAGTAAAACTTGAGTTCTGCTTAGCTATACCTTAACCAATCATTTTCCTGAAATTTAACTAACCAATCGTAACATATTGTAACATGATTATTTAACCAATTATATTTTACACCCAGCAAAATTAATTATACAGCAGACAGAAACAATCGCAGAACCAGAGACCAGGCAAATAAACAATAGCAAAGTGGAACCTATAATGACAAAACAATACAGAAGTGAGGATTTCACAACTACATCTATAAAGCAATAAGACATAAAGGTTTCCCAGCTGTGTCTATTGATAAGTGAGTTCTTACTGAACAGAAAACTGTCAAACTAAACTTCCTTTTACATCCCCTAGGCACTTCCCTTGCTCTGGAGGTGATAGATCAGATCACCTTTCTAACAGCCCCAGATTGCCTTATTTCAAGGATTTTTCCAACCTTCACTCCAGTGTAACAACATTTTTGGGCTGGGACTTTCCTTAATTTCCCCCCAAAAAGTCAGAGATGAATTCTGCTAGGTGCTCTCCCTCTGTCTCACCCAGGTGTTGCCAGATTGGCTCGCTGGCACCCTGCCACTGCTGAAGTATGGAATTGCATTAGGAAATCTGGATGCCAGTTGCTGGGGAAGCATCGGGCAAAAGCCTAGCCAGACAAGGTATCTGGGGGAACAGGGAGACAGAATCTCAATGATGAACCTCCCTGGCGGTTACATTTTGAAGTTTCCTCTCAAGAAAAAGTGCCAGGGCCATTTTTCTAGTAGAAACTCTTGGCCAAGCTTCTCAGGCCTCTTGCTTCTGGAGCAGCATAGAAGGACCTTAAAGTAGCCCTTTCCCTTTGCTTTTGCCCCAATGCCCGGTTAATTTCCTCCTGCAGCCTCTCCATCTTGCATGATTTTTGCAGATTTCGTACACGGCTACAATGTTACTAACTCTCATCATTTTATCACAAAGCTCTTGCTCTTCAGCAGTTTTCTTAAAGCCCCAGCATCTGGAGGCCTGTGACTAGGTAAGAATTTCAGTTTCATCGCCAAAAAAAACAAAAGGTTCCAGCCCTCATGATTTGCAGAGAAAAGCTTCAAACCGTGACCCAAGTGCAATCTACAAATTCAAACCCCTAAAGGCAAAGCAAAGAACCCAGCATTTCTTCTTACTGTTTTGGGGGATCTGACTCGTGAGTTTTGATGCTTGGGGCTGGCAGTGTTGCACCTGAGAGCAGAGGCGAGTGTAGGAGAACAGAACAGGGGTCACAGAAGGGGCAATCCTCACTGGGCAGGAGAGAAGAGTAAAAGGGGCAGCTCTTCATTCTAAAGCTATGGCCACCTCGCAGGACATTCTGGGGAAACTGGAACCTCGCTCGCCCCAATTCACAACAAACACTGGGGTTTAAGTCAAGGCCTGCCTAGGAACCACAGGCCAAAAGGACTCCAGCTCAGGGTTTTCTGGTACCTGATAGAGGAGCCCCTTTGCTTGCCACGGGAGCACACTGACTGAGGCACTCGTCTCCATGGCCTTGCCTCCTCCATGTTCTCTTTGGATTGACTAACGACCCAAGGACTGCAGCTGTAGCCAGCCAAAGGGCATCCTCCCCACTTTGCACAGCCATGCAGGGGACAGTCTGGGTCAAATCAGCACAAGGCTTGCAAGAGAGGTTGAAATGGTTATTTTACAAGCCACTCAGCAGGAAGCCAGCCAATGTTCCCAGGGGACCAGACGAATCCCCGCTGACTCCTGACCATATTTTAGACGAGTCTCAGGAGTGGAGAGGGAATCCCTTCCTCTTCATCTTATCTAGGGCTTATGGAAAGCAGCTGAACCTCAGTGGTGGCTCACCTAGACAGTGGAAGTGACCTTCTTAACTTAGCAAGGCCAATTCTGATGAACCATGAAAGCAGCACTTCTCCAACAGACAGACAAGCAGATCTGTCCTGGGTGGTTTCTGGTGCTAATTCGTTGAAACAGGAACTGGATCTGTTTTGGTTGCTGAATCTGGACTATGGCTCTCCCCATTGGGGAAGTATTGCCAGGCTCTGGCCAGCGTTAGTTGCTCTGGAGTCACAAGAGCCTAAAGTGTTCAGAGCAGATTCTTTTCCCCAAAGCATCTGTCTTTCACTGCAGAGACCCCAGGCCTTGTATATATAGGAAGCTGAGCTTTAACCTTCAGTATCTGCCAGCTGCTTGGTGCCAAATTGAGCATTCTAGTGAGAGGCAGTGTTAATGCCATCCACTATGCCAGGGCAGTGGGGCTGGTCTAGGAGAAGAGCTCAGGAGAGATCTTTACTATACAGAAACATGAACAAACTCTGAGCTTTTACACCCCTGAAGGATAAATACTGACCGCAAAGTCATCTACAAAGACTAGGTTACTGGCTTGGTGCTCCCTGCCACCTGACGGAACTACACCTGGGCCCTTGGCTGGCAGGGGCAGAAATGCCATAAGGAGAGTAGCCCATAGAGGTAGGGTTTACTTATGTTTATGTAGAAAAGGGTTGAAATGTAAATAGGCCCAAAATCTATTTCCTAAGAATAGTCACATGAGGTCTGAAAAAATATGAGTAAAGTGACAATTCAGAGGCAAGTTGAAGATAAGTCAGGACAGATCTATGTTGTAAACATGCTTTTGTCCTAATTAGATTTTACAAATGTTTTAGATAGCATTTTCCAAAACATGAATATTTTATCTGTATTGATAGTTATTGACATGGCATTTATGTAGATGTTAACTAGGAGAATGTTTAATGTTGAATAGCCAATGAGAAAGTAGAAAATATTTAATTATGGTTGTGGAAATATAGATATGGTAACAGATGGGTTTAATGTTAATTAAGGGGCATAATTATAATTGATTATAAAAAGGGTAGCAGGCTAACTTTAGATTACATGCAGCCATGCACCGTCAAGGTACTGTTAGAGAACGTTTTATACCCACACTTCTCATTTAGGGACTGATCACCCCTAAATATATCATTTCATGTTAGACTAAGTATCAGTTCAGTGTAGGTTATAGCATAATACCTGTTTGCTTAACTATTTCCTATTAAATAAACTTTTTAATTGTATCACTCATCGTGTTATTGACAGTCATCCACTAAATTAGATGATCTGGAACCACCCTGGAGGCTGGAACTGTAAAGAATTCAGTTTGGTTTTATTCTTTTGTTTAACTATTTCATTGGGAACACATATGTATAAGGTTACAGGAGCTGCAGGGAAGTGCAGCAAAGCAGAGCTGGGTGGGGGGAACTCCTTTTCCCTCCCACAAATTGGCCCCTCTTCTGGAGAGACTAGCCAGGATAGATAGACACCCAGGGAGGAGGATGGAAAGCTGTGGTTTTAATTACAAAGCACAGAGCATTCAAGCTGTCCTGTACATTCAAAGGTCCCTGGAGCAGGCAGGTTACCTCACTCACCCTCCTTCTTGGTCTCTTGATGCAGCTGTCTATGGCAAGAGCAGGCACCCAAGGAGAGTGCCTGAACTCAATCAAACTGTTCCTTAACCTGCACATTCACTTACAATCACCACACATTATAGGGTCAAGTTCCCACTGCAATTATCTAATGAAGGGTTAATCAAGACAGTGGCCTTGTTCACTGGATGCCCTTAGAGCGCTGTCCTCTCTGAAGAGAGGGGATTCTACATCTGGGGAAGGCTTGTCATTGTCCCTCAATGGGAAAGGAGAAGGGGGAGGGGGAGGAGGGTAAGAGTCATCTTCATGTTTATCATTGTCTGGTGTTAGAGCAGCTGGGCTTGGCTGCAGCGGGCTGCTCCCTCCCTGAAGATAGCCCAGTGCCTGTGCTGCTTCCTTCCTGCTTGCTAGGCGCTTGCAGGACATTTCATGCTGTGCTCCTGGCCTTGGCAGCAGGTACCCATTGTCTTCAACACCTGAGCGGAGAAGGAGAGATGAGGACATACCACCTCTAGTATTGCTCTGTCTTTTGTCTTTTTCCTCTGGGCTCTGACAAACAGGACCCAGGAACACATCTCTGAGGGATGAATGCCAAAACAAAACACCATGGGAAAAATCTCGCAGTCCCTTCTTCAGGCAAAACGCTCGTTGAATTCAACAGGTGTTTTGCTTGAGTCAGGACTGGTGGGTTTGGCCCCATGTGATAGAACAGTCTATTATCCTATGGTGACGTCTCCCAACTCCAATTCCATGTCTCTCTGCTGCTGTCTCTTACACTCCCAATGGCCATTCAATAGAATAAACATTACATTGTTATTCCACCTGTATCTGGTGCCCACCAGCTACAGATGACCTTTTAGACATTAAAAATTTGTTTAAATATTTGTATTTCAAGTCATTTATTTTTGAAATGACATGTTTCTATTTTGAACATTGTGATAATCAACAGGATAATGCTGGGTATCAGATAGGTAAAAACGGAGTAATCTCCTATGATAGTCACCTCAGATTTTAAAGAGCAAGCCTTAACCACCTTCATTCAGAGAGCAACCTCCCTTCGGTGTCCCCTATTTTCAGTCCTCTGAGTGGTCTCTTAAATAGGGGTTTCTCTGCATTCTCTGGAGTGAGTTTGCAAATAATTGGTTATTCATAAGAGTTTTGTGTGTGTTAAGAACAAATGTGCTTTGATGCATAAGCTGTGTTCTGACTGTATAGAAATACACTGCTTCACTTCCCTCTGGTGCATCCAGCATGGCCATTTCCACAGGCAGATACCAGACTAGGTGGCCTAACAGTCTGAGATGCTGTGGCAACTCTTATGATCCTAACTACAACATTCTTCTCACAAAGCCAAATGGAATGCAGCTAATCAGCAATGGGACAGTACCCTTGGCACATGTATTTAAGTGCCTTCCCTCCCACACCCACCCGCACTATTCTGACATGGTTAATGCATAACAACACTGCAAAGAAATGTCTAATGCACACTGTCATTACAGTACAGTGGAGATGTTTTCATCACTCACCCTCAAGGACCAGGCTTGCCGTGCTGCTGTTGTACAGCACATACATCCCTGAAGACCTTCTTTTCCCAAGTCCCATGTGTTGCTTCCTGGGGCCTTCCTCTTCCTGGGATTCCTGCTCTTCAGACTAAAAAGGTTCACAGACAATTCAGATGGGTTAGGAGGATATCAAATAAAAGGGGAGATTCTCTAGAGCTGCACATTATTTTGTTTCAGCACGTGAGCACACTTCTGCTCCTCCCTCACTCAACAGCAGCCAGGGCATATGGTAATAGGCTATTGGCTCAGTGAAGCAGGATGCCAGAAGATCATGTCAATCAAAAGGAGAATCCGTTTTCATTTCCCCCCATAACATTCTTCATTTTCCTTTTGTCACTGCACACAGAGCATCCCTATAGCTAGCCAGCTCGCCTAGGGTAGCTTAAACTAATCCTACTCTTTAAGATCAAGAAGGCTTTTGCATGTAAGTTCTTTACTGGGAGGAAAGTGTCAAGGCTGAGGGAAACTCGTGTTCTGGAGACTGTCAAGGCTGATCTAAAACCCAGGTCTCCCTCAGCAAAGTCACTGTGCTGACCCTTTCACAATCAATACAAGTGACCGGGTGGAGTCTGATGCTAGAATAATGCCAACATTTGCATCTCTACAATAGTGTAATTACTGAGCATGCAAGTGATCAAGACAGAGACAAATGAAACCTCCTTGGTCACCCACTGCCAGGAGCTTGCTTTGTGCAGCATGATGTGATTAACAGGCCACAGAGAGCATGGACTATCCACATGCCTGGTTTTGGACCTTCTCAGTGATACTCCTCAAGTCTGTGACTGAGTACTGATGAATGCTGGAGCCACAGAGCTGTTGTCTGGGCTCTGTCATACAATTGGCCCTTGGAGAAGAACTCTTCTGTGCTGGTTAATGGAAAGAAAAACATGCTGCCCCTGCACAGGTATCTATTGCAAGGGATAAACAAGAGGCTTTGCTTGTCAGTTAACCCTTGTCATCCTGCCATTTATCCCAGCAGAGAGGATGTAACCTAAGGAGGGGCCTGCGACCTCAAAGAGAGCAGATAGTGAACATGCTCAGAAGACTCCAGTCCAGACAGCAGGAAGGGAGATTTTGTTGATGGTTTGAACTGTTGGTTCTTTTCTTGCAGTTGCTGCTGCTTGGCAGAGGATAGGCACACAGGCAGGGATCTGTGACACATCCGATGCGGGGCTGAGGTGATGACTGTTGTTAAGCATAGTGTCAGGGTCCCTTTCCTGGCAGGGAAGCCTAGTCTTTCTGGCCTGTTGCTAGACATTGCTTTACTCAGACTTACTGGTTTTTGTGACAGTTGTTTTTTGTTTGCAGAGGCTTCCTCTGTGCCCGCTAGTGTGCAGGACTCCAGAGACTGGGTGGTGAGTACAATTAGCCCTGCTTCAGCATAGCCCGGTTGCTGGTCTAGTTTGGTCTCGTGGCTCTTCATACCGAAGGAGCCTATAGTGGGGTACAGAGAAGACAACTTAACCTTCCTACAAAGCCATCTGAACATCAGGCCTGTCAGAGCTCTCAGCCTGGAAAAACTGGAGAGAAAGAGACAAGTGTACAGGCCTGAATACAGCACAGTCTCAAAGGTGACCTGTGAGTTAAGGGCTAGAAGATGCCCTGGCACTGCCCTGCGGCAGATGCATCTGGAGAGCACAAGAGCACTTGCACCCCTGTACAGCAGCCAAGCACCATGGCAATCTCCATGCTCCCCAAGCACAAGCACTTCTCCCTCCTGCTACCCCTCTGTACACTAGCCAGTATGAAGGGGATGGACAGGAGATGCAGCCATGGTTCTGTTACTCCACCCACACCACCCAGCAGCAGTGGGACAAACATGCAAGTATGTTCTGCATCCCTGGAAAGGGCATAGCCGCCTGTGTCCTGGAAGGGACAGTCCTCCTAGTGCTCCTGGTATGCAGATCCACACCACTTACTCAGAGCGGTGTCTGTCAGCTATGGTTGAGCCCTAAAATGTATACGCATCTCTCAAGGGTTTCTATAGCATCCATCGCTGTAGGACATAAGAGCCCAGACAAAAATCTATGGTAAAATCGAGTTAAGACAGAGAATAAATATCAGTCATTTAAGGGCAAATTGTTGCTGTGATTATCCCCAAACACACATAATAAACCAAGGTAATAGAGAGAGTTAAGATTACGTTGAAAAAATCCACACATATTAAGATCTGGAAATACAGTTAAGGCACCCAGTCTGTACTCTACCTTGTAGTAACACCAGACAATTACCATACCATTATGAGGAAAGCATCTTAGTGTCTCTAATCCTGCATGAGGGGACACTGAATTTTAAAGACTTGTTAGATTATTTTCATTTTGCCCCATCATAGTGTCCCTACAGGACAGAATTCATGTTACTTGGGTGTCTTAAATGCATTTGTATATGTAATTTGCATTTGATGATTTAACTGGGAATTGGTCCTGCTTTGAGCAGGGGGTTGGACTAGATGACCTTCTGGGGTCCCTTCCAACCCTGATATTCTATGATTCTATGATTTGTAGCTCTTAACATGTTTAAGTGTAACTATAACTCTGAAATTGCTGGATTTGTTACTCTTGGTTTTGGGATAATTATAGCATTTGTGTATTGTTTTTCACCCTTAAATTACTGATAAAGTACTCTCAACCTTAACTCACTTTTAACATAATTATGTGTTTTGGAACTTTCTTTTTTTTAAAAAAAGGAGTGCTTGTGGCACCTTAGAGACTAACAAATTTATTTGGGCACAAGCTTTCATGAGCTACAGCTCACTTCACTGGATGCATTCAGTGGAAAATACAGTGAGGAGATTTATATACACAGAGAACATGGAACAATGGGTGTTACCATACACACTGTAACGAGAGTGATCAGGTAAGGTGAGCTATTACTAGCAGGAGAGCGGGGGTGGGGGCAGGAGAGTCGGAGTGGAGGAACCTTTTGTAGGGATAATCAAGGTGGGCCATTTCCAGCAGTTGACAAAAACGTCTGAGGAACAGCGGGGGGTGGGGGGTGGGGGCGGAAGGGAGAGTAAACGAGGGGATATAGTTTTACTTTTTGTAATGACCCATCCACTCCCAATCTTTATTCAAGCCTCAGTTAACTGTATCCAGTTTGCAAATTAATTCTAATTCAGCAGTCTCTCGTTGGAGTCTGTTTTTGAAGTTTTTTTGTTGAAGAATTGCAACTTTTAGGTCTGTAATCGAGTGACCAAAGAGATTGAAGTGTTCTCCAACTGGTTTTTGAATGTTATAATTCTTGACGTCTGATTTGTGTCCATTTATTCTGTTAAGTAGAGACTGTCCAGTTGGCCAATGTACATGGCAGAGGGGCATTGCTGGCACATGATGACATCAATCACATTGGTAGATGTGCAGGTGAACGAGCCTCTGATAGTGTGGCTGATGTGATTAGGCCCTATGATGGTGTCCCTTGAATAGATATGTGGACACAGCTGGCAACGGGCTTTGTTGCAAGGATAGGTTCCTGGGTTTAGTAGTTCTGTTGTGTGGTGTGTGGTTGCTGGTGAGTATTTGCTTCAGGTTGGGGGGCTGTCTGTAAGCAAGGACTGGCCTGTCTCCCAAGACCTGTGAGAGTGATGGGTCGTCCTTCAATTGGATCATTACACAAAGTAAAACAATTTCCCCATGTTTATCCCCCCCCTCCCCCCCCAGCTGTTCCTCAGACGTTTTTGTCAACTGCTGGAAATGGCCCACCTTGATTATCACTACAGAGGTTTTCCCCCCGCTGCACTCCTGCTGGTAATAGTTCACCTTACCTGATCACTCTGGTTACAGTGTGTATGGTAACACCCATTGTTTCATGTTCTCTGTGTATATAAATCTCCCCACTGTATTTTCCACTGAATGCATACGATGAAGTGAGCTGTAGCTCACGAAAACTTATGCTCAAATAAATTTGTTAGTCTCTAAGGTGCCACAACTCCTCCTTTTCTTTTTGTGAATACAGACTAACACGGCTGCTACTCTGAAACCTGTCTTTTTTTTAAGTTTATTAACGCTTTCATGCATGAACACACTGACGCTGGCAGACTAGCTCAGGCCAGAGTCACAGGTCAATTCGCTTGGGGGTGAACATCAAAGGGTTAAGTGTATTAGTATTAGGGGTGGCGATTAATTGCAGTTAACTCACGCGATTAATTCAAAAAATTGATTGTGATTAATCGCAGTTTTAATCACACTGTTAAACAATAGAATACCAATTGACATTTATTAAATATTTTTGATGTTTTTCTACATTTTCAAAAATACTGATTTAAATTACAACACAGAATACAAACTGTACAGTGCTCACTTTATATTATTTTTACTACAAATATTTGCACTGTAAAATGATAAACAAAAGAGATCATATTTTTCAATTTACCTCATACAAGTACCATAATGCAATGTCTTTATTTTGAAAGTGCAACTTACAAATGTAGATTTTTTTTTTTTTACATAACTGCACTCAAAAACAAAACAATGTAAAACTTTGGAACCTACAAGTCTACTCAGTCCTACTTCTTATTCAGCCAATCGCTGAGAAAAACAAGTTTGGTTACAATTTGCAGGAGATAATGCTGCCCGATTCTTATTTACAGCATCACCTGAAAGTGAGAACAGGCATTTGCATAGCACTTTTGTAGTCGGCATTGCAAGGTATTTATGTACTAGATATGCTAAACATTCGTATGCCCCTTCATGCTTCGGCTACCATTCCAGAGGACATGCTTCCATGCTCATGACGCTTGTTAAAAAAATGTGTTAATTAAATTTTGACTGAACTCCTTGTGGGAGAATAGTATGTCTCCTGTTCTGTTTTACCCACATTCTGCCATATATTTCATGTTACAGCAGTGTAAGCTGATGACCCAGCACATGTTGTTCGTGCAGATTTCACTGCAGATTTGACAAAATGCAAAGAAGATACCAATGTGATATTTCTAAAGATCGCAACAGCACCTGACCCAAGGTTTAAGAATCTAAAGTGCCTTCCAAAATCTGAGGGATAAGGTGTGGAGCACGCTTTCAGAAGTCTTAAAAGAGCAACACTCCAATGCGGAAACTACAGAACCCGAACCACCAAAAAAAGAAAATCAACCTTCTGCTGGGGGCATCTGACTCAGATGATGAAAGTGAACATGCATCAATTTGCACTGCTTTGGATTGTTATCAAGCAGAACCCATCATCAGCATGGACGCATGTCCTCTGGAATGGTGGTTGAAGCATGAAGGGACATATGAAACTTTAGCGCATCTAGCCAGCTATAACAGTATCATGCCAATGTCTGTTCTCACTTTCAGGTGACACTGTAAACAAGAATAGGGTAGCATTATCTCCTGAAAATGTAAACAAACTTGTTTGTCTGAGTGACTGGCTGAACAAGTAGGACTGAATGGACTTGCAGGCTCTAAAGCTTTACATTGTTTTATTTTTGAATGCAGTTACTTTTTGTACCTAATTCTACATTTGTAAGTTCAACTTTCATGATAAAGAGATTGCACTACTGTACTTGAATGAGGTGAATTGAAAAATACTATTTCTTTTGGTTTTTACAGCACAAATATTAGTAATCAAAAATAAATATAAAGTGAGCACTGTTCACTTTGTGTTCTGTGTTGCAATTGAAATCAATATATTTTAAAATGTAGAAAACATCCAAAAGTATTTAAATAAATGGTACGCTATCATTGTCTGACAGTGCGATTAATCACAAATATTTTTAATCACTTGATTATTTTTTTTAATTGCTTGACAGCCCTAATTAGTATATACTCAAACTAATTTGTTCGTACACTAATAGAGATCAAAAGTGATGCTAATGGGATTGTATTCACTTACCTGAAACTGGATGTCTGCTATTACATTACATTTACCCCTGAAATTACATTTACATTATGTAAATCCCTGTAATTAGATTAAAGGGTGTATAGTATGAGAATGTACTCAGATGTTCAATTCATGAAAACTAGTGAAATACCCGATTGTTTGTTTGCTATTACAAACATTTGCATTTGTGTATAACCCTGTAACTAAATCACTCACTAAAGAAATCTTGTGAAATGCTAATGAAGGACTGTAACTACTTGAAATGCTAATTGCAAAGCAAGTGGCCATTGTGCGAGTAAAAACACTGATCAGGTTGTTTTCTGGAGAAGAAGCTATAAGAACCAACTCAAAGGAAGAGCATGTATCTCTGGACTGTTTAGATTCTAACAGGAAGGAATAACTGAATGAGAAGACAGAGATCTGGGTAGCCCTGAAAGACTTTTGGGAACCTGGCAGTTTATTACACCGCTGCCCCTATTTGGAGTTACAAACTGTGATTCACCTGTTTATTATATTTTACCTGCTTTAACCTCTCAATAACTTATTCTTTTTTCTTACCCAACAAACCTATAGTTAGTTTAATTAGTTTCCATAGAAGTGGCTGCCAGTGTTGTCTTTGGTGTAAGATCTGGAGTACCAATTGATTTGGGGTAAGTGACAGGTCTCTTGGGACTGGGAGAAACCTGATGTGGTGTGATTTTAGGGTTAAATCTGACCTAAGATTGGCACTCACCGTTGCAAGCTACTCCAGACAGTGTGACAAACACTAAATAAGAAATCCAAAGACCACTCTTTCATGTGATATTTCTAGTAGGGTGAAGATTTGAATGGCTGTGCACTGCATTGGTGTTACAAGGCACCTGTAAACCCAATTTGATTGCCAATGCACTCTGGTTGCTGTGTACTGGTGAATCTGCCCTTGAAAGGGAAATAGCAACAGGATCTGGGAGCTATAGTTGCCAGATACAGAGTTCCTGGACTGGAACCCAGAGAAGTGGGCCAGCCCAGGTTCCCTTACCAACTGCTGGGAAAGCAGCCCTGGGCCTGACCTGGGACCAGAAGGCTGACTGGAATGGCAAGCAGGTCATTGATCCAGTGGGTCTTTCATACCCCAGAAGGGCAGAACTATAGTGACCTGGCCAGAGGGCTGAGTCATGAAGAAGGGGCATCCTGAGTCCTAGAGAAATAGGGAGACCACAGGGCAAGGAACTGACCAAAGGAAGCGTCAAACTGGTGGAGAACTAATTCCAGAGCTGCAAGGAGGAGGCCCCACCAATGGTGAATGAACCCCGTTACAGTAGGAAAATGCACCCTGGAAGGGTTTAAAGGCAAGCTTTAGTTTTAACATCCAGTCCAGTTTCACCTTCAAATGCTTTCCTCAGATAAGGACTGTTGCTGATTCTTTCCAGGCCTTGTTCTTTCAAACTCACAACTGGAATCTAAAGAAACAGCCCAAATATCACAGTTTAACCTGGTAGCTTCAATCAGCATTTTAAATAAATAATCAGTTTATTCACGCCTCCTACCCAACACATGCTCTTCCCCATCCCACATCTGCCCCTTTCAGTCTTCACAGCCAGGAGTGTTTATTGTCTCATTATTATTTGAATAGGAAGTGTGTGTGTTAGAGTGCAAAGAAGTCAAAGTGGAGAGGGAGGCTTGTAGCTTTAAAGCTCTGACAGTTGTTGAAATTGCTTGGGGCAATATCAGCCTCTCTCCAGCAGGGCAGCTGCACGCTGTAGTATGGGGACGCTGGGAAGAAAGCTGTAAGGCCTGGTCTATACTAGGAAATTAGCCTGTTATAACTATGCAGCTCAGGCATGTGACAAATCCAACCACGCTGCCCCGGACCTACCGACCGCCTCTCAGGGAGGTGGAGTACCTGCACCGATGGGAGAACCCCACCAGTTGGTGCAGTCCGTGTTGTCCCTGAAATGCGCCGCGGTATGACTGCAGTGTTTTCAGTGTAGACAAGCCCTTAGGCACCTAATGCTGGGGAAGCTGCGAAGGGTTCTACAACTATAAATACCAGGTGGCTTGGGGAAGCCTTTCCCATTAGAGTACAGCTGGGAACACGCATTATCCAAGCCATGCCGTGATGAGCTAATGGGTGACATCACAGCCGTGATTCAACTCCCTGCAGTGCCCAGATGGGACCTGATCATCGACAGAGAGGGAACCCCCTGGCCTCTTCCATGGGCAGTTACGCTGGATTTCAAAAGTGGGCTGTTGGGAACGGCCTTATGTCTCAAAATCCAATTGTCCTTTCTTCCATTTCAACACCCAGTAGTGCCTCCCCAGAGCTGTAGCTCTTTATAGCATATGGTCTGTACATTATCAATATCAAATTAATAGTATCATCATTGCCCTTTAGCTAACCAGGCTGAAGAGTCAGTGAGACCACGGGAAGGCTCCTTATCCAACTGCCAATGCCCCAGCTGTCCAGCTTTGCCCCCATGTAAAGAACTTTTAGACGCTGAGATACTGGAGGAAACACTTTTAAATAAATAAATAAATAGTCATTACTATAGTACCCAGGCACCCTAGTCATGGACCAGGACTCTACGGTACTAGATGCTGTAGGAACACAGAGACAGTCACTGAAAGGCCAAGTGACAGGGCATGGGCAGGGGGAAAAGGAAACTAACTGGCGATGCTGAGCGATACCAGGTGATGGTCAGAGAGGGGGAACACCACAGCAGAAAGAGCAGTGTTTGCTGAAGACCAGGTCAAGTGAGCAGCCCTTTTGGTGAGTGGGAGAGATGAACCAGGGCTGCGGCCAAATGCAGAGGTGAGGAAATGTGCAACTAAGTGGCCGGCTGGGTCATCAGCATAGAAATTGAAGTCACTGAGGATAAGTGAGTGTGGGAGACGGTGAGGTGAGCCAGGAGTGGAAATCCAAGAGGCAGGCTGACGAGGAGCAGGTTGGTGCTGAGGACAGTGAGTAGATAACACCAGCGTGGAGGGAGAGTCAGATGCAGGGCTGTTCAAAAGGAGAAACAGTGGGAAGGGGGGAGTGGGAAAGGTTGGAAGCAGGAAGACCAGGAGAGAAGAAGCCCAGCATCCCAGCAGTCTGACCCAAGGCAAGGAATGGTGGAGAAGCAGAGGCCTCTGTAAGAGAAGGCCATGTCAGACAAGCCAGGAGCTGGAGAGAGCGACCTATGGAAGAGTGACATGAATGGCAGAGGCCTTTTAGAGATGGAGTGGGCATTCCAGAGACATGTATTGTCTTTCATTTTGCTAGCAAAGACGGGCTCAGCCTGAAAACCAGCTACTGTAGCTTTCTGTTCTACACTGGCCTTAAGGCCAGTCAGGCTCTCATTGCATTGGCTAGTTTGTATAAACTGGGTACCTTCTGCACAAGCAAAGGACATGTGTGCTTCTCTGTAGCATCAGGCACATCCACTCTCCGGTTCCCCAGCTGCAGGGCACCCTGATCTTGCAGCTCTACTATTGTGGCAGTCTGCAGGTGTCTGGGGGAAGAATACCTATTTTTTATTGGACTATCCTTTGGTTTCCCTTCTTTGGTTGCAGAACTAAAGACAAAACAAAGCAAAAGGGTCAATATTGCATCATTTCAGAGGGGAAAGTTTGTAGCTGAAGTTGCTAAAGCTGGAAATGTATTAGTACTAAATTAAAGCCACTGACTCATATAAAAGAAATGTCTATTTGAGGAGGTGGGGGATTGACCAACCCTTCCTATGCAGCTTTGAGGTCTCCTCTGCTATTGCATATACCATCTTAATGTGTCCTTTCCCTTCTTTAGCTGGCCCTCCTCTGAGCTGGCCATACCCAAGAGAAAACAAAGATCTTGGAGCTGGGGCAGAGAAACCAGCCTGAAAAGCTGCTATTGTTCCCCCTTTAACCAGCCTTAGCCTGCAGTCTTCCTGCCCTCCAGGATGCCATGCAAGTGGAAGCTACTGTAAATCTCCTTTTGCATTTTCACATGTAAACTCCCCAGTGCACAGAGAATCGAAACCGAGTGCTGGAACTCTGCTTCTGACCCCAAAGGGAACAGTAGAGGCTGCTAGTGCAGGAGTGTGGACCCGCCCCCAGAGCAGTGTCACCTCTGCAATGCCTGCATCTGGGCTGGCCCAACAGCAGTGGCCTGAAAGAGACAGAAGCTCAGCCAGCCTGCATGGCAGCACACTGGGCTAGAGTGTGGGGGCTGGCTTTGTGGTCTAATTCAAAAGACTTACCTGTCACCTCTGTGGCTTGGGACTGATTTTATTTTTTTGGTCACCAACTTAATTTTCTGGCTTCTGTTTGTAAGCAGCTGATAGGGTTGGCCTCCTGAAGGGACCTTCTTGGACTTCTTTCTCTTCTGGGGGGCAGAATAGTTACAGTGAAATACAGACCCAGGAGGAAAACATCCCGTGCCCTTTCTCCTGGCATGTCTAAAACCCCTTCCTGACCTCTCTCCAGGAGAAATGTTTCCCAGTGAGAGAAGCCAGGAGGATGAGCCTTTGATCCTAAACCAATAGAAGAGGCATTTACCCCCATCAGGTAAGAGGATGGTGTAATGCACATGTGATCCCACCAGAAACATGACGAAAGTCCCACTAAGTGAAGACAATGCCTCCCCAAAGGGAACTATTGCTGAATGCGTGTTTTTAAAAAGGCAAGCTACCTGTTAAATACCATTGTGTGCAGTAAGGAGAGCTGATGAGGCACAGGGATTAGTGGGGATTTCCTACACCCCCCACTATCCTGCCTTTAGCCCTATCCCTGTTCGTGTCTTCATTCCAGCAGGACGGGACATCTTTGGAATGCGGCAATTCTGCGGCTTGGTCATTTGCTGTGGAGCGACATGCAGCAATAACTCTCTTACTGGGGCTGAGTGAGTGCCCTGCCTCCACAACTCTCTGCCCATCCATGAGCTGGAAATTCTATACCCAGAGGCATGTGTGTGCGATGCCTGAAAGCAAAGTCCTTAGCCCTCCTCACTCCCAGAAGGCACAAGCATTTGCCCATTTTACAGTGGTCTGTTTGTCATCCCTGCAGTATAGCACTTGGCTGGGCACAAGGCTAGTCCACCACCAAACCTCCAAGAAGCTCACAGTGTCAAGATCTCTTCCTTTGCTTTGCAGTTCTTTGAGGGAAAAGAGATTTTCAGAAGCAAGGTTTTTAACACATACTCTTCTTAAAGGCTTTAGTCTAAACAAATAAAAGCACAAGGAATCCAATTAATTACAGAAGTAAAATACTCATGTCATAACCCTTTACCAGACACTTCTACTCCCAGCTGACCTGAGAGGTAATAAAGCTAGATCCAGACCAACATTAGAGTAGCCAAAGTCCCGAATGCTCACCAGTGCCTTTATAGGATTCCTGTATTGGGTTCCCAGTTCTCTTCCTGTAGCAGTCCCATGCTGCTAGAGGTGGGACTGCTACAGATGGAGCTCTTAACAGTCAGGATGTGGGGTCAGGAGAATAATGCCTCCTGTCTCAAAGGGTGTCAGCTGGGAAGAGAACAGTGTTAAGGGAAGTCTGATGCAGCTGTCCTTGGCCAGAAGGTTGGGAGCCAAAAGCAGAGCCTAAAGGATAGGGACCCAAAAGAAGGGGGAATTCAAAGATTCTCATGGCTGCAACAGTGAAATGAAAAATTCCCTCTCTCCCCAGTCCCAAAGTGAGAGACAACAGAATAAAACTAGCAACAAATATGTCTGAAAGGGTTAACTGGCATCAGGCCTGAACATAAGATACCTAGTTGTGACATTTTGTGCTACAAAGGAGGGGTGTCTGGGTTTGAATTCCAGACTCTTACACTCCCTAAAATAGCACAGACAAGGGCTAATTTTGTGGTATTCAACTACACCTGCCCACTGACCAGAAGTCAAATTCCAGCCAAATGAGAGTCTTAAGAAAAAGAGGAGAGACCAGGCAAGGCATCCAAGCCAGATTCCCTGGAGTTAAAGACCCAACTCAGTTCCCCAACATACGAAGGAGCTCCAGCCTATGGAGAGTATACCGGGGCAGGGGGAGAGGGGGTAAGGACGGCTGGTGGCTAAGTAGTACTGGAGAAACTAGGGTTGGGCTGGGCTGGGCTGACAACAATTAGAGAACCAAAAGAAACAACTACATTGGGAGTCTGGCTACCGCCTTCACAGCCCAACAGGCATGAGTGGCTGGGTGGGCAGCTCCTGCACAGCCATTCCAGTCCACAGATTGTCCGAGTGGCTGCTAGACATTAGGGACACTAGATGGGTGTATTCATGAATCCGGTGTCCCTGCCCCCACTCAATACTGCCTTCTGTGCCAGCCTGGACAGAGCTGGCATGCAGGCCTCAGAGGCATTCAGGTAGTGCAGCACCGCACATGAGACACGTCTGCCTGCCGTCTCCCCTCTGCACAACAAGTGAATTTCACCCTGGGAATTTCAGGCCACATCTACTCCAGTGATTAGTTGCACAAATATGCAAATTACACATCCCTCTCATGCATGCACCCTGATGGCTATTTTGTCTGTGTATAAGTCACTGTACCAGCCCAGGAATCTCACCCAAATCGGGGTCTGTTCTTAAATCACTGACATCTTATGATGAACACAAAAGTACTATGAACATGCTTATTAATCCAACAGAAATGACTGTAAAGTAGCTCCCGAAGACTGGGGGCCAGACTCTAATAACTGACGTCAGTAACTGATATTGGAATGTGGCCTGGGCTCTTGACTAGAAAGCTTGGCTGAGATTTTCCAGGCCACCTAAAGCTTTAGATGCCCAGTCCTCAGTAAATTTAATGGGAAATGGGCATCCAAATCCCTTAGACAGCTATGAAAACTCAGCCCTTGTGTGTTAGATTCTACCCCTCTGTGCTAAAGAGAGAGAATGACCTGAAACTGAGGAAAAGTGATTGAGGCTAAAAGCATGAATGAGACTCACGTAGACTTACTTCTCGAGATGGATGGAGTACAGTGCAAAAGCCAGAGGGTGGCACTCACATACAGCATATGCCTAGCAGGCTCTTCCCAGCTTCTCAAACTTCTGAAATTGGGTCTCATTTGCCATTAGTAGGACTCAAACTCATTTTTAACACAATTCTGTCCCATTTCCTTCACAGTTCACATAAATACCATTAAGAAAAGGAGGACTTGTGGCACCTTAGAGACTAACCAATTTATTTGAGCATAAGCTTTCGTGAGCTACAGCTCTCTTCATCGGATGCAAAACTGAATGCATCTGATGAAGTGAGCTGTAGCTCACGAAAGCTTATGCTCAAATAAATTGGTTAGTCTCTAAGGTGCCACAAGTTCTCCTTTTCTTTTTGCGAATACAGACGAACACGGCTGCTACTCTGAAACCTATAAATACCATTAGTTTCACAGTCTCACAGTTGAGGCTGCAGCCAGGTTTTCAGGCTGCTGCCAAGGTTTGTGAGCTACAAGACTACTGGTGTTGGATTATGGCTGAAACCTGCTATCTATGCGATTCTGATGCAAAGGACACATTTTGCTCATCTCTGGCCTGGATGCTCCAAGTGCAGCTTCTGAACTTCTACAATACTTATCCCAGATTTAATACAGAGGTATGACCAGCAAAGACTATATGGTTCATCTTGAGCCAAGCTGAGCGCATTGTACACAGGGATGGGGCGCCTCTGCAGGCCACACCTCTGGGTAAGGGTGACTGCCATGTGTTCTGTTATATGGAAAATAGGGGCAACTATGTGACCTTCAGCTAGTCACTCTTAGGAGATGGACTCTCCCAGTGTATATTGTATTTATCACTATGGTACTTACTCTGTTACTGCTTCCATGTCAGGCCTCTGAGATTTTCTGTGTATGTTTGGGACCCATTTAACAATCAAATTTCCACTGTCTGGACAGTAGTCCTGCTTGGGAGCAGCAACCTCACTGAGATCCATCACTTGGAGCTACGACATAAACATGGTATGATTAGTCACTTGTAGAGGTACTCTTCCCTGAGCCAATGCTAACGGTGCTGTGCAGTCACTGAACTACTGCAGGTGCCACGTATTACATTCTTGTTTTCTTTCACAGGAGAGAACTACAAAAAAATTGCCCAAATCACTTGTGATCATTAAAGATTCTGAGGCACTTCTCACAAGAGACAGAATGTTAATCCTGGTGGCCTAGTCAAAGTCTAAGGTAAATAATTATATTTTGCTGCCTTAAAATTCATCCTGTAATTTCACATGGAGAAATGAAATTATTCTTCATTTCCCCTCCTAAAAACTCCAGCTGTTGGGTAGTATTGCTGGAGGAAACCAGCTGCTGCATTCCATCCAAGAGGTGACTGCAGCAGATGAATGATCCTTCTAAAGTCTGCAAAGTGGCTTTGGGATCCTTCGGGATGAAAGGCACTATGCAAATGAAAAGTTCTAATTATTATTAAACCTCAAAAACTAGCTAGGCAGATGCAATGTGAATGAGAGGAATCAAGTAAATGTAAGACTCTCAAAGCAATATTAAAGGGGAACTGCAAAGGAAAAGTACTTATGCCTTTTGCTCTCCTTGATGATTACATGTCATAACTTTTCAAAAAGAAAACATGCTAAAAGCTCTGCTTGTTTTTTCGTATAAAAATAGCAAATCACAGTCTCCCTGGTTTTGCTGGAAGATGCTTTTGAGGGCTGTAGAACAAGATTTGGATAGGAACATTACAGCAGCTTTCCCAGCCCTCCATTGAAAGCCTTGCCTCAGCCATCACCTCCCACATGAGGACAGGAATCAATACACTGGAAACATTCAGAGCTGTTTAAAAGGAAGAGAGTTTGCTTAGCTGGATTTCCCAGAGCATAATTTCAAAGTGAATAACTACAAAGACTGCACCAACTCTCTTCTCCACCAAAAAAGTCACTGAATCAATTTCCATTATTGGATGCAAAGCAATGAACAGCAGTAGACTTGGCAGAATTTGATTATTTTAAAAATTTTTGATGAATTATATCAATGGATATTTAAGCATTTTTAAATTTTGTACCAATTTCAGTTTTCACAGCTGCATAAAATTATGGGTTTTAAGAAAAAATTCAATTTTTATTGATTTTTAAATGTTCACAGTTGGAGGAAATTATGGGGGGTTGAGACAATCGGGGGTGGAGTTAGACGATTATTTAATGACAGTCTTTCATATTCAAAAAATTAAGGCTTTAGAAAATAAGAACATAAGAACGGCCATACTGGGTCAGACCAAAGGTCCATCTAGCCCAGTATCCTGTCTTCCAACAGTGGCCCATGCCAGGTGCCCCAGAGGGAATGAACAGAACAGGTAATCATCAAGTGATCCATCCCCTGTCGCCCATTCCCAGCTTCTGGCAAACTGTGGCTAGGGACACCATCTCTGCCCATCCTGGCTAATAGCCATTGATGGACCTAACCTCCATGAATTTATCTAGTTCTTTTTTTAACTCTTTTCTGTTATAGTCTTGGCCTTCACAACATCCTCAGGCAAAGAGTTCCACAGGTTGACTGTGCTGTATGAAAAAATACTTCTTTTTGTTTGTTTTAAACCTGCTGTCTATTAATTTCATCTGGTGACCCCTAGTCCTTGTGTTATGAGGAGTAAATAACACTTCCTTATTTACTTTCTCCACTCCAGTCATGATTTTATAGACCTCAATCATATCCCCCCTTAGTTGTCTCTATTCCAAGCTGAAAAATCCCAGTTTTATTAATCTCTCCTCATATGGCAGCCATTCCATAATCTTAATAATTTTTGTTGCTCTTTTCTGAATCTTTTCCAATATATCTTTTTTGAGATGGGGTGACCACATCTGCATGCAGTATTCAAGATGTGGGCGTACCATGGATTTATATAGAGCCAATATGATAGTGTGTGTCTTATTATCTATCCCTTTCTTAATGATTCCCAACATTCTGCCGCAGCACATTGAGTGGATGTTTTCAGAGAACTATCCACAGTGACTCCAAAATCTCTTTCTTGAGTGGTAACAGCTAATTTAGACCCCATCATTGTATATGTATAGTTGGGATTATGTTTTCCAATGTGCGTTACTTTGCATTTTTCAACATTGAATTTAATCTGCCATTTTGTTGCCCAGTCACCCAGAGATTCTTTTGTAGCTCTTCACAGTCTGCCTGGGACTTAACTATCTTTAATAGTTTTGTATCACCTGCGACTTTTGCCACTTCACTGTTTACCCCTTTTTCCTGATCATTTATAAATTTATAACTGTTAAAACACAAAATGTCAACATCTCATGTCAAAATATACAATATAAATATCCTTAAATCAAACTAAGTTCTCAAGCAGCATTTTCTTTCTTTCATGTTCTGTAAATTTCAATTATTACTGATGGAATTATTTTTTCGCTGTGTGCGGTGAAATCGACATTTACAGACATACCTAAATATCAGCCACACTGAGAGATGCTTCTTTTCTTTGTGCCATAACACAAGAGTGCCCAAATAGTGTCCAGCTGAGGGCCCCAATGGCAACTTACCAGAAGCTCAAAGGTTAGCCCTGAGTTCTATAAAAAGGATATCCTTGCAAGCACTCATCTTTCCCCCATTTAAATCACTCACATTTCCAACTCTATTCAAGTTGGTGAAGCTCATCTCTGTCTGTGGGATCGTGTGTGACCCTACCACTGAGTTCAGTCCTGGGAAATGAGTTCTTTCTGAACTGAAATATAGGCACAAACCAAAATCACAGTGAGAAAAATACAAACTAACAGCATGCAAAGGACACTATCTGCTATTAAGGTTGTAGTAGACAGAGCTCCGCGTGGATACAAAATTTGCATCGCATGCGATCTGCAAACATGGTCCGTGGATACAAGCAGATTTGCAGGGCTCAAGTGGTGGATTCTCCATCACGGACAGTTTTAAAATCAAGATTGGAGGTTTTTCTAAAAGATCTGGTCTAGGAACTCAAGATGTTCAGGAAATTCAGTTACAGTGGACAGCTCCTCCTTTACTCTCTGTCTTGGTGCAGCTGCCTTGTGTTCTCTTTTGTATATCATACAAGAAATTCCACCCATCTAGTAGAATTTCAGGGTTTTACGATCCCTCTCAACAGGTAGAGCAGTTTGCCATGATGCTCTGAGAAGCACTAAAACTTTGGATTGATATAAAAACTCTGGATGGCTAACGTGATCTAACTTTGATGCTGAAACAGCTAGATTTGGAGGCCTTGGTCACAGTTGGGCTAAGTTTAGAAGGCCTCAGTTAAGGAGGACAGTGTTTGGGAGGGCCAAGCCAGCTCATTCCAGATCAAGAAACTTGCAGATTACACTGGAAATTATCTTCCTTCCTGGGTGTTTTTTTTCCCCGCTTTCTGAAAGGAGAAAAGGAAATCCATGGAAAAATAAGGGTTAACCTTGCCCTTACCTTGACAGGGGAAGCATTCAAAAATTAGGAAATGCCAAGGTAAGCATGAAAATTCCAATTTTAAAAGGGATGTCACCAAGTTTAAATAAATCATACTTATTTCGGTAATTAAAACGAAAAGGAAATGAGCAAGATGAACACCAGAGCAGAGGGGCAAGGATGAGGCTTTATTGTATTTTTTTTTAAAAAATACCACTAACAAATCATGAACAGCAGGTAACCCACACTTACACAGAATAGCTCTGTTCCTCTCAAGTGGCTGGGTCGCTCATAGGGTTTTAGGAGTTTGCCACTGGCTTTGAACTAGCAAAGCTGGCTCTTTAGCTCACACATCAGAGACTCAGACTTTTAGATCAAGAGGTTTGACCCTGCTGCCAACAATCTTCCAAGGGGCATCATCGTACAGACACAACATGGAACTAACGAGACACATGCCCACAATCACTTAACATGAACAGAAATAGCAGAAATGGGTGTAAAGTGATACCTTACTCCACTGCTACTCATGGTGGAGTAAGGTACTACTCATCATGAGGAAAGGTGACAGAACCGGGTCTTGGGCATTGGTCCTGTGAGTAGTTACCCACATGCTTAACTTTACACAGTCAAGTAGTCCCATTGAAGTCAATGGGAACTACTCTCAGTACATAAAGCTTAGCATGTACAGATCAAGGGCTTGGATTGTATGTGTATCCCTTTTCCACACCTTTCAATTTTTTTGTTTGTTTTTTTGGTCTACGTTGTAAGCTCTTTGTGTTACAGACTGTTTTTCTGTGGATTCGTGCAGTGCCTAGCACAATGGGGACCTGGCACTGGTATGAACAATATGAATATTTAATAACAAAGTATTCTATATTCTAGAAGAGCAATCTTTTAAATACATTTATTTTTTAAGCCCTGATCGTACAAACTAATGCGCTTAATATTGAAATCAGTGGGTCCACTCACATGAGTAAAGTTCAGTATATGTGTAATTATTTACAGAATCGGGGCCATAAGTGCTAATAGTTTGCTCTGCAATGTATAAAACACAGATGGTGACATGCTCCATGTCCCATGGCAATTCTAATCTCTAAAACATTAATATTCTTCTCAGCCTCTATCAGAAAAACAAGGGTGCCACCATTCTGCTACAGACTCTTAGTCCTGGGAATACTGACAACCTTCAAAAGTCATCCAGAGATTGGAGCTCAGCAACAATTCACCTGACTTCAGAATTTCGGTCAGAGAAGTCATAGACTGAAGTATCATACAGAGAAGGAGAGAAAGAGGTCTCAAGTGCAGCGAAGGTGGAAATAGTTCTGTTACAATTGGAACATCTGATCCTTCCTCGAGGAGAGCAATTGCTGGGGAAGTTTATTATCTTCAGTGTTGGTAATTCATCTAAAAATTAAAAGCAAAGACACTGTGAACACTGAGGACCTGATGTTACAGAATTCTACAGTTAGAGGAACCATTTAGCTCAAAATACATCTTGTCCATTTTAGATATTATTACAGCCTTGTTGGTGTCCTGTTAGCCCAGTTTATTAGTAACTAATTATAATATAATTAATCCTCTGCCTTCCTTAGTGCCTTTCATCAGAGGATCTCAAAATACATTACAAACAATAGTTAATTAAGCTTCACAACCCCACCAACTCCCAGACCAGAAAGATAAGGAACATGTCAGGCTCACTTAAGCCACCACCCAAGTGCAGCAACCTCTGCAGCTATTTAACAGTGCAGAGCAATACTACACGACAGTTTGAGAGGATATGAAGAATAATACAAATCTAATTGCAGGGGGAACTTTTAGGGATATTGAATTTCATTGCCTCGTTGGAATTTGGCCGAGACGCCAAGTTTAATATCTCCTCCTTACAGAGAAAGAGTCAGAGGATCTTTAATAAGCACAAGTGGTCAAGACCTCAGTTTTACCTCTCATGTGAAAGACATTATTATAGGTTTCAGAGTAACAGCCGTGTTAGTCTGTATTTGCAAAAAGAAAAGGAGTACTTGTGGCACCTTAGAGACTAACCAATTTATTTGAGCATGAGTTTTCGTGAGCTACAGCTCACTTCATCGGATGCATACCGTGGAAACTGCAGCAGACTTTATATATACACAGAGAATATGAAACAATACCTCCTCCCACCCCACTGTCCTGCTGGTAATAGCTTATCTAAAGTGATCATCAGGTTGGGCCATTTCCAGCACAAATCCAGGTTTTCTCACCCTCCACCCCCCCACACAAATTCACTCTCCTGCTGGTGATAGCCCATCCAAAGTGACAACTCTTTACACAATGTGCATGATAATCAAGTTGGGCTATTTCCTGCACAAATCCAGGTTTTCTCACATCCCCCCATGTGAGTGGAGGTCAGTTCCAGGATGGGGCGGGCAGTGGTACAGGGACAATAAGTGAGTTATACATGTGAACCATGAGCAAGATCAGTAACTTGAGTAGATTCATAATATATTCTAAGTATAAATGTATTTCATATACATATTTAAAACTGGCAGGCAATGCAAGGAAAGGTAGAAGAGCTGGAGGGTTTTCCTTCTGAGCTGATAGCCTGAGTCTCTTGGAATGTGCCTTCATTAGGAAAAAAGTGTATTCTTAACTCACTAGCTAACATAAGGTGAAATCCTAGTGACGAGAAGGCAGTTTGTAGTTTGTACATGAGTTAGCAGGTGGAGTTAAAGACTGAGCTCCCCCTGTAAAATATGCAGATGACACAAAATATTGGCAAAATGATAAATATAAGGAGAACAGGGCAGTCATACAGAGCAATCTGAATCGCTTAGTAAGATGGGCTCATTCAAACAAAGTATATTTTAACACGGTCATACGTGTAAGAAGAATGCAGGCCATACCTACAGAACTGGATAGGAGTGATTCTGAAAAGGAAAGACTCTGAAAAGGATTTACGGGTCAGCGTGGACAAAAACCTCAACATAACCGCCTAGTGTGATGCTGTGGCAAAAAAAGGGCTAATGCGATCCTCAGATGTATAAACGGGAGTAGGAGTAGGGAGGTGATTTTACCTCTGTACACAGCACTGAAGACACCAATACTGGAATACTGTGTCCAGTTCTGGAATCCACAATTTTAAAAGGATGCTGAAAAACTGCTGTGCAGAAAACAGCCACAAAAATAATCTGAGAGCTGGAAAAAATGTCTTGCAGTGAGAAACTTACTGAGCTCAATCTGTTTAGTTTGCCAAGAAGAAGATTGAGAGGTGACTTGATTACAGTGTACAAGTGCCTTCATAGACAGAAAATACCACGTACTAAAGCAGCGGTCCCCAAACTTTTCATGGTCGTGCTCACCCTTATCTGTATTCACCCCGGAGGTCCCCCTAACGTTCCTCCACAGACCCCCTAGGGGGACATGCCCCACAGTTTGGGGACCTCTGTACTAAAGACAGGTTTCAGAGTAGCAGCCGTGTTAGTCTGTATCCGCAAAAAGAACAGGAGGATTTGTGGCACCTTAGAGAATAACAAATTTATTAGAGCATAAGCTTTCGTGGGCTATAGCCCACTTCATTGGATGCATAGAATGGAACATATAGTAAGAAGATAGATAGATAGATAGATACACACACACACACACAGATAAGTTGGAAGGTGACATACAAACTGTGAGCGGCTAATTAGTTAAGATGAGCTATTATCAGCAGGAGAAAAAAAACTTTTGTAGTGATAATCAAGATGGCCCATTTAGACAGTTGACAAGAAGGTGTCCAACGAGAAACTGCTGAGCTTGAATTAATATGCAAACTAGATACCATTAACTTGCGTTTGAATGGAGACTGGGAGTGACTGGGTTATTACACATATTGAATCTATTCCCTTAAGTATCCTCACACCTTCTTGTCAACTGTCTAAATGGGCCATCTTGATTATCACTACAGAAGTTTTTTTCTCCTGCTGATAACAGCTCATCTTAACTAATTAGCCTCTCACAGTTTTACTATATGTTCCATTCTATGCATCCGATGAAGTGGGCTGTAGCCCACGCAAGCTTATGCTCTAATAAATTTGTTAGTCTCTAAGGTGCCACAAGTACTCCTGTTCTTTCTGTACTAAAGGATTCTTTAATCTAGCAGACAAAGGCATAACAAGAACCAATGGCTGTAAATTTAAAGCAGACAAATTCGAATCAGAAATCAGGTGCACACATTTAACATTGAGGGTGATCAGAACAAAATACCAAGAGAAGTCATGGATTCTCTATCTCTGTATCTTGAGGTCTTCAAATCAAGACTTAAATGCCCTTCTGGAAAATATGCTTTAGTCAAACACAAATTATTGGGTTCAACATAAGGGTGACAGTGAAATTTTCTGGCAAGTGTTATGAAGGAGGACACAGTAGATGATACAATGGTCCTTTCTAGCTTTAAAAAAACCAAACTATGAATGGTTCGGTCACAGAGACCCCCTTGAGACTGTCATGTGATGTGTTGAGACTACCTCTGAGCCCATTTTCCCTGCCAGCTTGGGACTTCATAATCCTGTCTTGTTGAGCCAGATACGCTAACCTGCTTCAACACAGACCCAAGGTCTGAACCACATCCACAAATCTGCAGACTTTAACCAAAAATTGTTCAGCAGGTCACCTATCTCCAGCACCCAGACACCCAGTTCCTAATGGGATCCAAACCCCAAGTACATCTGTTTTACTCTGTATAAAGCTTATACAGGGTAAACTCATAAATTGTTCACACTCTATAACACTGATAGAGAAATATGCACAGCTGTTTGCTCCCCCAGGTATTAATCACTTACTCTGGGTTAATTAATAAACAAAAGTGATTTTATTAAGTATAAAAAGTAGGATTTAAGTGGTTTCAATTAATAATAGACAGAACAAAGTAAGTTACCAAGCAAAATAAAACAAAACACACAAGTCTAAGCCTAATACATTAAGAAACTGATTACAGATGAAATCTCACCCTCAGAGATGTTCCAATAAGCTTCTTTCACAGACTGGACTTCTTCCTAGTCTGGGCCCAATCCTTTCCCTGGTACAATCCTTGTTAGTTCCAGCTCAGGCGGTAACTAGGGGATTTCTTCATGACTGGCCCCCTTTGTTCTGTTCCACCCCCTTTTATAGCTTTGGCACAAGGCGGGAATCCTTTGTTTCCCTCTGGATTCCCACCCCTCCTTCTAAATGGAAAAGCACCGGATTTAAGATGGATTCCAGTTCAGGTAACATGATCACATATCTGGTGAGCCCCTCTCCATTCCTTCAGGACTGGCCTGCACACATGCAGTGGAGACTTTCAGGTAAACAGAGCCATCTACAGTCAATTGTCCTAGACAATGGGAGCCATCAAGATTCTAAACCATCATTAATGGCTCACACTTTGCATAATTACAATAGGACCTCATAGTTATACTTCATATTTCTAGTTTTAGATACAAGAATGATACATACATACAAATAGGATGAGCACACTCAGTAGATCACAAGCTTTGTAATGGTACCTTACAAGAGACCTTTTGCATAAAGCATATTCCAGTTACATCATAGCCACACTTATAAACATATTTTTATTAAACATATGCAGTGCAATGTCACAGAATAGTCTTTAACTTGACCTGCTAACTTGTGTGAAAACTACAAACTGCCTTGAATGTGCTAGGATTGTCCCTGAAGTTGGCTAACTTAAGTTCAGAATAGATCTTTTTCCTCCTAGAAAAGACAGCGTCTATGTCACTGGTTATACCTTTGCTTTCCAAAGAAGAAGCCCTGCAGAGTGAGTCAAAGTTTCTTAAACGGACCCGAGGATGTCCCTGTTCAATCCTCCTTATAGTGTCCCAGCACTGTGGATGTTGGCAAACAGCCATGTCACAGACGGTTTCATCCCACTGGCTGTCATCTGCAGTCACCATCTTTGCAACCACCCAGGCATTAGTGAATAGCAGTAAAATGGCAATAACTGTATGTCTGAATACTCTGAAAAAACAGAAGAATTGAGCACAGTGAGAAATGTTAAGAACAAGAATAATCTACATTTCCATAAAAAAAAAAGCACAAGAAGTGGTCATAATTTCCCACTTATATCCTGGGTTGTCTTCATATGCACTCACTCTATGGACTTTTTGGGATAGTTTGGCAACTGTGACCTTGGGAGACCCTCTGGCAGTGGGCTCACCAGACTATAACTCAAATTAGGTCTGACATACTCATTACTCCCAACACACTGTTGTCATAATATATATCTAAAAGGTATTGTGTAAGGTATCACATGTACACTGGTAACATGCGGGTCCTGAACATCACTGCATGATGTCTGAATGGTTTGCATACAAAGCGTTATATAGCTGTGCTAGAAATAAGTTATTAAAATATGCTTCGGAGGTAGTGCATAAACTCAGCCTGCCCTAGACAAAGGAACATGCATTTACCTGTATGAGCAGCTTGATTACAGGCAGAGGACAATGAAAGTATATTTACATATACAAAAAGAAAAGGAGTACTTGTGGCACCTTAGAGACTAACCAATTTATTTGAGCATGAGCTTTCGTGAGCTACAGCTCATGCTCAAATAAATTGGTTAGTCTCTAAGGTGCCACAAGTACTCCTTTTCTTTTTGCGAATACAGACTAACACGGCTGTTACTCTGAAACTTTACATATACAGTAAACAGAGTCAACAAGCTAACAAACAGAGGAGGAGACAATTTAACGATCACACCAGGAGAGAGAATCAGCACCCCAGGAAGCTGCTCTTGAGATAAAGACAATAAACTTTGGGAACTATAAGGGTATGGTTAGATGTTGATAGATGTTTTGCTGCGTGTGTGTGTACCCTATGTGTGCTGCTCCAGCCCTGAGCAGACAGCTGGCATAGCAGACCTTGAGTGAACCACGCAATGACCACAAGATCCGTTAAGGGACAAAGGTACCCAGCTAGGTTTATTGTCAACAAAGCATGGTACTAGTATCCCACAGACTCTACTGGACCACTAATACATGTATGCCTGTAGCAATGGACCAGCTCAGCAAACAGTGGGACTTTCTGTTCCTCTCTAAGGCTAGACAAAGATACTCCCTCTGAAATACATTTTTATACCCCGATATGAACAAGTTAGTACTGCCCCTTTAACATAATTAGTCACTGCCCCCGGACATTGCTAATTATTACCCATCATCTTGTACATGTTGGTTTGATCAAAACATCTCTATTACACATTGTTATTCTGACCTAATTTTTTAGGAGGGGGTCACTGTGTTCCTGTTATCCTTGGGAAACATTTTTGTACCATCCTTGATATTGGGATGTTTTGGTACCACTTGATATTGGGATGTGTTTGCGTGAGCACTCTGTGACTAGCACTTCTTCAGAATGTGTATTTTTGCAATATCAGCCCTGTTTCTGCCAAATTCTGTGAGCAGGATTGCCTCATACCAGGCTTCTGATACAAGTACTTATATCTCAGGCTCTCTTCCTACTACAAAGGGGAGCAAAAAGGCATTTTAGTTATCCATCACTGAGGGGACATGGGGAACTTCACCTTCTGAGCCTCTGAAAAGTGGATGCTCCTATCTGAATGGCTGGAGTTGCTACTAGTTTGATGTAAGTGAGAAACCTACTTGGGCAAAAATTGTAACATGCTAAAATTAAATTGTAGTCATTAGCAAGCTTATTTTGTTTTGTTTGTAACCATACCTGTCTCTTTTCCTCTTCCTTTGTATCACTTCAATCTCTGGTCTTTGTTAAACTTATTCTTAGTTTTACTATAAACCATCACAGTGTTATTATATTGAAATATAGAGGGAGTCCTCAGCTAGCCTTACAGACTGGTGTGGGCACCGTCTCTTTGGAGGCAGCATATTTAATAGTTTCTATGAGTGTCCTGTGAAAGGGACTGAACACTACAGAGAGACATCTCAGGGGAACTCAGGATCACTGACGGTGTTCTCTCTAATTTTTCCCACCCATGTGCGGAATGAATTTTGTTATGTACACCAATATGGTGGTGATGTGTGACACATCACCTCCATATTGGTGCATATAACAAAATTCAAGTGGCAGGGTGGGCCAAGGGATTTGGAGTGTGTGGGGAGTCTCAGCGCTGGGGCAGAGGGTTGGATGGTGGGGGGGAGGGTTAAGGGCTCTAGCTGGGGGTGCAGGCTCTGGGGTGGGGCCAGGGATGAAGGGCTCAGGCAGAGGGTTGTGCTACGCCAGGTGAGGGCTCTGGCTGGGGATATGGGCTTTGGGGTAGGTCCGGGGATGAGGGGCTCAGGGCTGGGGCAGAGGGTTAGGTTGCAGGGGGTGAGGGCTCCGGCTAGGGTTCTGAATTCTGGGGTGGGGCTGGGGTTGAGGAGTTTAGGGTGCAGTGGGGCACCCTGGGGTTACAATGCGGAGAGAGGACTCCCCCCAACAGCTCTCTCTCCCAGCAGCAGCACCAGTGCTGGGGGGGAGAGGAACCTCTTCTCCGGCTGTGGAAGGTCCAGGCCAGGCTGGGTCGGGGCAGGGGGGCCTCTTCCCCGGCCACGGCAGGTTCAAGGTTGGGCTGGGTCGGGGCTGAGGGAGGGGGCACCTGTCTCCCAGCCGCAGCAAGTTCGGGGCTGGGCTGGGTTGGGGCCGGGGTGCCTGTCCCCCAGCCACAGCAGGGTCAGGGCTGGATCAGGGAAGTGTTACCTAGAAGCTCTGTGTTCTTGGGGAACTAGGGCGCAGTACCCAGCCAGTCTGACTCATGAAAGACCTTCCCCCCGCCCCCAGCCTCTGCTTGAACCAAAACTGATTAGAAAAAGACTTATAAAAAGCAATGAAAAGGCAGTGGGAGACACACCTAAACCCCTGGGATAAAGAGTGACAGGATTAAGGAAACTCCCCTAGCCTCATTTGCATGGAAAATGGGACAAGGAGGAATCGCCATTAGCATAAAGAACAGAGATCATAGAATATCAGGGTTGGAAGGGACCTCAGGAGGTCATCTAGTCCAACCCCCTGCTCAAAGCAGGACCAATCCCCAACTAAATCATCCCAGCAAGGGCTTTGTCAAGCCTCACCTTAAAAATATCTAAGGAAGGAGATTCCACCACCTCCCTAGGTAATGCATTCCAGTGTTTCACCACCCTCCTAGTGAAAAAGTTTTTCCTAATATCCAACCTAAACCTCCCCAACTGCAACTTGAGACCATTACTCCTTGTTCTGTCATCAGCTACCACTGAGAACAGTTTAGATCCATCCTCTTTGGAACCCCCTTTCAGGTAGTTGAAAGCAGCTATCAAATCCCCCCTCATTCTTCTCTTCCGCAGACTAAACAATCCCAGTTCCCTCAGCCTCTCCTCAGAAGTCATGTGTTCCAGTCCCTAATCATTTCTGTTGCCCTCCGCCGGACTCTTTCCAATTTTTCCACATCCTTCTTGTAGTGACACAGTACTCCAGATGAGGCCTCACCAATGTCAAATAGAGGGGAACGATCACGTCCCTTGATCTGCTGGCAATGCCCCTACGTATACATCCCAAAATGCCATTGGCCTTCTTGGCAACAAGGGCACACTGTTGACTCATATCCAGCTTCTCATCCACTGTAACCCCTAGGTCCTTTTCTGCAGAACTGCTGCCGAGCCATTCGGTCCCTAGTCTGTAGCAGTGCATGGAATTCTTCCGTCCTAAGTGCAGGACTCTGCACTTGTCCTTGTTGAACCTCATCAGATTTCTTTTGGCCCAATCCTCTAATTTGTCTACGTCCCTCTGTATCTCATCCCTTACCCTCCAGCATATCTACCTCTCCTCCCAGTTTAGTGTCATCTGCAAACTTGCTGAGGGTGCAATCCACACCATCCTCCAGATCATTTATGAAAATATTGAACAAAACCGGCCCAAGGACCGACCCTTGGGCCACTCCACTTGATACCGGCTGCCAACTAGACATGGAGCCATTGATCACTACCCGTTGAGCCCGATAATCTAGCCAACTTTCTATCCACCTTATAGTCCATTCATCCAGCCCAGACTTCTTTAACTTGCTGGCAAGAATACTGTGGGAGACCGTGTCAAAAGCTTTGCTAAAGTCAAGGAACAACACGTCCACTGCTTTCCCCTCATCCACAGAGCCAGTTATCTCGTCATAGAAGGCAATTATATTAGTCAGGCATGACTTGCCCTTGGTGAATCCATGCTGACTGTTTCTGATCACTTTCCTCTCCTCTAAGTGCTTCAGAATTGATTCCTTCAGGACCTGCTCCATGATTTTTCAAGGGACTGAGGTGAGGCTGACTGGCCTGTAGTTCCCAGGATCCTCCCTCTTCCCTTTTTAAAAGTTTGGCACTACATTAGCCTTTTTCCAGTCGTCTGGGACTTCCCCCGATCGCCATGAGTTTTCAAAGATAATGGCCAATAGCTCTGCAATCACATCCGCCAACTCCTTTAGCACTCTCGGATGCAGCACATCTGGCCCCATGGACTTGTGCACGTCCAGCTTTTCTAAATAGTCCCAAACCACTTCTTTCTCCATAGAGGGCTGGTCACCTCCTCCCCATGCTCTGCTACCCAGTGCAGTAGTCTGGGAGCTGACCTTGTTCGTGAAGACAGAGGCAAAAAAAGCATTGAGTACATTAGCTTTTTCACGTCCTCTGTCACTAGGTTGCCTCCCTCATTCAGTAAGGGGCCCACACTTTCCTTGACTTTCTTCTTGCTAATATACCTGAAGAAACCCTTCTTGTTACTCTTAACATCTCTTGCTAGCTGCAACTCCAGGTGTGACTTGGCCTTCCTGATTTCACTCCTGCATGCCCGAGCAATATTTTTATACTCTTCCCTGGTCATTTGTCCATTCTTTTTTGTGTTTAAGATTCCAAGGCAAGAACCACACCGAACTCTGGGACCAGAAAAGCAGGGAAGCACTGCATGGTGCGGGATCTCTGCTCCAGATGTTAATGAACCTATGCCTGCACATACCCAGCTCAGTAGTTATCAGACGAATTCTAGTAAGAAATCCTTTATTAGTATCCAAAATAGCGACGCTCCCTAATTGCACTGTGTTCCTTGGAGGGAGCTCACCGACCATAGCCAGGAATGATCAGCTCCCATTGTCTAGCCTGAACAAAACAACTTTGGGATACTCCCTTGAGCCATCAATTTACACAAACAAATCTAGTGTTCTCCCTTGAACCACTGTTTTTTCTCTACAAAAACCCCGACTCATACTCAAGTAAGTGCTCTGATGCCTGGATCCAAAATCTGCATCAGGTCCATTGGGACTTCAACTTCTCCTGACTGATCATGCTGGGGGCTCTGCCTGTCCCTCAGCTACCACCACCACCTGGGACCCCTGATCAATTCCGGCTTCACGGGGGTGGTGAGAACCCAGCTCTCTCTCTCTAGATATAGCCTTCTGACCCTAATTTGCGTGATCAGTTATAGTTTTCTAAACCTGACTTTTATAATCAAGTTTAAGTTAGATTTATTATAATAACTGTTTTGTTTGTTTGGCTCCCCTATGTTTATTACCTGGCAATAAATAACTTTCATGATTAAGCTGGTTGCTTCTCTCTCTCTCTTCCCCCTCACGGATGTTTTTTGGTTTCCTCATTTGCTCTGCAGCAATGCTCCTTGTACCTAAGCTAAAAATCCCTGCAGTGCCAAAAAATCCTGTGGGGTTTGCTCATCCTGTGGGTTACGACCAGAACAATTGTAATGTGAAAGTGGGGGTAGAGACGTGCTGAACCAGGGACATATGAGGGTGGCAGCTTGAAAGTGCTGCTCGACCCAGACTGCTCAGGCATACTGTGTTCTGGCGCCGTGCTCATAGCATAGGAGGGTGGCAGCTTAGAGGTGCTGTTGGACCCAGCCTGGGGAGTCCAGGGACATATAAGGGCTCAGGTTGGGAGTGCTGATTAACCCGGACCTCTCAGATGCACGGGCGGGGGGGTGTGTGGGTGTGTGCGTGCGCCTGATTCTGGGGCTGGAAGAACCCAGCCCTGGGGAACTTAGATCCTGCAAGATAGCTCCTTTGGGAGGGAACTTGCAGCAGGGAGAAGTAGAGAACACAATATGAGAACACAAGTGACAGAAGCAGTACATTGATAGACATACAGAAACCTTCCCCCGCCCCAAAGAGGAACCCTAATAAATGAGCATACCCCAAAGTAACGGGCAAAGCTAGTAACAGGAGGGGAGCCTGTCCCCTGGCAGCAGCATGTTCAGGACTGGGTTGGGTCAGGGCCGGGGGAGGGGCGTCGTGGCAGGTCTGGGGCTTGGGGAGAGGCCTGTCTCCCCACTGCAGCCCTGAGCACCTGCGCAGCACTTAATATGCAGCTGCGCAACTTAGATCAACTGATTGTTACCTGCAAGGCACGATTACAACGAACAGAATCTTGAGGAGTTTGCTGGTGAAGCAGACAGACTGGTGTGCCAGGAAGCTGACACACAGTCTAATTGTCCAGCAAAGCTCACTCTTGCTAAGGCTGAGGGGCAACACAGTGGCTTACAGTTCTGGATGTCCTGGGCAAAACATCACAGTGACCTGCCACTTCACCCGAGTAACTACATGTTGTGCTCCTTCTGGTTATGAAGGTAACTTTACAAATGGGAACAGAGTGTAAGACAGTGGTTCTCAAACTTTTGTACTAGTGACCCTTTTCACACAGCAAGCTTCTGAGTGCAACCTCCCTTATAAATATATAAAAAAAAATGTTTTTAATTTAACACTATTATAAATGCTGGAGATGAAGTGGGATTTGGGGGTAGAGGCTGACAGCTCATGAGCCCCCATGTAATAACCTCATGCCCCCCAGTTTGAGAACCACTGGTGTACCCAATATGGAGACCACTGCTTTAGGCCTGGTCTACCATGGGGTTTTTCCACCAGTGTATCCACACTGCTGTAGCTGCACATGTGCAAAACCCTAGTTTAAGTGTAACACACTAGCATAAGAAGTGACTTCAATTAGTCAATACAGGGTAAGCCACTTTTTACACTGGTGCCGTGAATCTGCACCTATATAGGTGTAGCTACACCAGTGCAAGATACACCCAGTATGGACAAGCCAACAGCCTGAAACAGCAGCTCAGGGATGCACCTCATGAGGGCACAGATTCACACTTTTAAAATTTATTAACTGGCTCTAGGGCATTTCAAATGCTGTTAGCTTACACTTTTATTTAAAAACAAAACAAACAAAAACCAATCATCTTTTTTCACCTTCCAGACAGGACCTCGGTTAACTATTTCACTGCTGATCAAAGCATGTAAGAAAGAACAGACACAATTATGGTATGAAGATCTCCACAATCTGTTGTGAGAGATGTCTAGTAATGGTGTCATGAGTTGGTGGAGTTTGGGTTGTGGTTACAGTCTGAGACAGTACCACTACTGTTTCTATTCCCAGTCTGACCCCCTGCACCAGAGAGCAATATATAGCAGCTTCCTGCTTTTTATTCAGATGAGCAGAGAATGATCACACAGAATGCAGCCTTTCCCTCTGAGAAAATAAATCAATCAAAATGACTTCTGCTTAATCCTCTTGACCACGTAGGATGGAATTAGAATCAACACCTTGGAATCAGTCAAAAACCACCAACTCAGCTCAAAATTCAAAAAAAAGGAATGTAAAATTTGCTACAACATTTTCAGTCTTCTCAACAGCAAATGTCCCCACAGTATTGTGCTAACAATATTCATAAAAGTGCTGCAAATGTCACTAATATTGAAAACAGCCAGATTTCTATGGAGAAAAGCTCTAGTGACAGTTTACCCACCTCTAAATGTCTCCTTTGACAAAAAGGACTAAAGGAACAAAATACTTCCTCCAGCCCACGCTCTCAATCCGAGTTTACTTGCTTTGTTTAGGGTGATTGAAATGGGTGTAAACTAGTGGGATGAAATTAAATGAAGGAAAATTTAGACTAGATATCAACAGTAATTACTTGTTAGTAGCTTCTATTTGGCCACAGCACATTCTCACACAGGATACGGTGGAGGCTCTGTCATTTGAATAATTAAAAAAATGAGTGTGGACAAAGCATTCAGGGCATGGACTACATGTATCCTAACAAGTTTTTTCCATCTGCAGTTCTGTTCATTAAGCATCCTTTAAAAGACCCTCACAAGGGCGGGAACTGAAGTTTTTCTGCTGTAGCAGGACCTGCACTAACGACCAGAAGACAATCTCAATGTTTACGCAGCCACTTCAAACTAGGGTTTTCAGTACAATTTAGTTTAGTCTTTAATTAAAAGTCATCCATAAGTTTGCTGTGTCTTGCTGAGGAGACTGAAACGTATGGGGGTTGGGGTCTTTGGAGAGGTGCTGATGTTCTGTTCATTTTTTGCTGATTAGTGAGGTCTAGCCACATGCAAAGTACGAAAATTCAGCCCTCACTGTGGCCTGCTTCTCGCAGGTCAGTAGACAAAATAATGGGAGAGGTCCTTAGTTCTGTTCACGAATAAAGAGCTTCCAGTGCAGCAGCATCACACCACCCAGCTCTTAAACTGCCATGTGATGGGGATTCCAGAGATGATTATGCAAAAAAGCACATGGGATGGGGTGTAATGGCACTGGATCATCTCGCTGAGTAAAAACAGATGGGGGCAAACTTTTTGGCTTCAGGGTCACATCAGGTTTCCAAAATTGTATGGAGGGCTGGTTAGGGGAGGCTGTGTGTCCCCAAACAGCCAGGCATGGCCCGGCCCCCACCTCCTATCTGACCCCCCCGCTTCTCGCCCCCGACGGCTCCCCAGGGATTCCTGCCCCATCCAAACCCCCTGTCCCCTGACGCCCCCCCCCGAGATTCCTACCCCATCCACCACCCCCTGCTCCCTGTCCCCAACCACCCCTGGACTCCTCCCTGTCGCCCCATTCAACCCCCCTCTCATTCCTGATGACCCATCGGGACCCCTGCCCCATCCAACCCCCCTGTTCCCCACCCTCTGCCCACCCCGACCCCTATGCACACCCTTGCCCCCTGACCACCTCCCCCAACCCCCCTGCCTTCAATCCAACCCCCCTGCTCCCCGCCCCCTTACCGCGCCGCCCAGAACACCGGGTCAGGCCACGGCTCTTCAAGTGCGCTGACCGGCCGCCCAGAGCGTTGCCCGTCGGCTCGCTGAGGCTGCGGGGGGTCGGGAGGCCCGGGACTAACCTCCCGGGCCGGGAGCTCAGGGGCCGGGCAGGAGGGTCCCGCGCGCCGTAGTTTGCCCACCTGTGTATCAGAGCCATATTCTCCACCAGCCTCCACCCTCCCACCGCCAACTCCTGGGCACGTAGAGGGGAGGGGCAGCAACGCGGACGCACGGCTGGGAAACTGAGGAACCAGAAAACATGACAGCACTGAAGAACTCTCCCCCCCCCCCCTGCTCCCACCCTGCCCCTCTGTGCGGCCACCTCCCGCTCCTCCTCCCCCCGCCCAATCACTCCCCCCCACGGCCCAGCCATCTTCCGCTCCCCCTCCCGCCGGACCCGACCCCGACCCCGACCCCTGCCCCTCCTTGCCCCGCTCCTTCCCCAGCTCCCCCGACCCTGCCCGCTGCGCTGCGCTGCGCTGCGACCGGGGCCGCCTCTCACCTGCCCGCCGCCGCCGCCCACGCCGGGCCCCACTACTCCACGTTACCAGGCAACAGCGCACGCTCGGAAAGGGGAGGAGAAGGAAGCGACCGCAGCGCACGCCGGGAAGGGGGAAGGCTGTCGCCCGCGCACTGCATGCTGGGAGGGGTGAGAGGTCAAGGGCTGGGCGCGCGGTTCGGTTGGTGGGGCCTTGGGTCTGCACGCGGCCGGCGGCCGCCCTGCCCCGTGAGTGTGGGGCGCGAGGGAGCGGGCACCGGCGGGACCCCCTCGCCCCCCCCCCCCGGGCCGCCGCCAGTCCGCTCCCGGAGCGAGCGACCCTGCCGCCGTTCGGCCTCCCCTCCCTTCCCCCACCCGCCGCCCCGTCCCGGCGGGGGCTGGGCTGGGACTCCCCCGGATCCCCCCGCCGCCCCGTCCCGGCGGGGGCTGGGCTGGGCTGGGACTCCCCCGGATCCCCCCGCCGCCCCGTCCCGGCGGGGGCTGGGCTGGGCTGGGCTGGGACTCCCCCGGATCCCCCCGCCGCCCCGTCCCGGCGGGGGCTGGGCTGGGCTGGGCTGGGACTCCCCCGGATCCCCCCGCCGCCCCGTCCCGGCGGGGGCTGGGCTGGGCTGGGCTGGGACTCCCCCGGATCCCCCCGCCGCCCCGTCCCGGCGGGGGCTGGGCTGGGCTGGGGCTCCCCCGGATCCCCCCGCCGCCCCGTCCCGGCGGGGGCTGGGCTGGGCTGGGACTCCCCCGGATCCCCCCGCCGCCCCGTCCCGGCGGGGGCTGGGCTGGGCTGGGCTGGGACTCCCCCGGATCCCCCCGCCGCCCCGTCCCGGCGGGGGCTGGGCTGGGCTGGGACTCCCCCGGATCCCCCCGCCGCCCCGTCCCGGCGGGGGCTGGGCTGGGCTGGGACTCCCCCGGATCCCCCCGCCGCCCCGTCCCGGCGGGGGCTGGGCTGGGCTGGGGCTCCCCCGGATCCCCCCGCCGCCCCGTCCCGGCGGGGGCTGGGCTGGGCTGGGACTCCCCCGGATCCCCCCCGCCGCCCCGTCCCGGCGGGGGCTGGGCTGGGCTGGGACTCCCCCGGATCCCCCCCGCCGCCCTAGGCTGGCGGCGGGTGAGCCTCGCGCTGCCCCCCGTGCCCAACGGCAGCTGGCTGGCCTGAGGGGGCCGCTCCCCTAGGTCCGGAGGGGCTCCGGCAGCAGATTTCCCTGTAACGCCCGCCCTAAAGCGCGGCTCCGCGGTGAGCGGGGCTGTTCGCGGGCGCTGGCGCGCTGAGGTTCCAGGTCTGCTCCGCTGACAAGTCGGCAGGCGGCCTGGCTAACTGCCGGCCCCGCGACGCCCCTCCGGGGTCTGAGAACCAAGCCGGGCTCCTTCCTGCCTTTTCGTCGTCACCAGCCGTACAGATCCTGCAGCTCTGCGCTCTGGCAGCTGAGTAGCCCCACTGTTGTGGCGGGTTTTACTCAGGTGTGAGTGATTGAAATTGGTTTAATATCTCTGTTGACAATGCACAGGACAAAGAAATCCAGGCAGTCAATGTTCTCTTTGTTCTGTAGCGATAACAGGAATAAAGAGTGGTACAGACATTTTCTCATTGATAGGCAGACGCCAGACTAAACACAGGGGCAGAGCTGCTGAGTGAGATGGTGCCGTTTTTATATGGTCACTTTACATAGCAGAACTACCTATAACTACTGTAATAGTGAGACAAGTGTTTTATAAGCAGAGCTGCTCAGCAGAAAAAATATCTGATGAATAGTCCTCATTTCCGTTCTAGGTATTCAGAGATGGCGGAAAGACCAGAGGACTTGAACTTGCCCAATGCTGTCATCACTCGAATAATTAAAGAAGCAGTGAGTATTAGCAGAGATATAAAAAAGTGCAAGACGATTGAAGTGAAGACTGAAAACCTCAAAGGAGTAAAATGTGCCTGTTGTACAGAAAATGGGCCGTACGCTGTGTAATTTTTTAATCTCCTTTTGTGTTGTAGACGATAAAACAGTTTAACAGGAAAGTTGTCAACTTGAAATCTAATCATTTAGTAAAAAAAGCCCTGACAATTTTTGTGGTTTTACAGTCACCTTTTCTTTTTAGCATTATTTCTGCCCCTTGTTGGTTTGAGAGAGACCTACTCAAACAGGGAAATCTGACTATTCATGGTAAAATGAAATTCTTTATGCCTAGTACTGTCAAATGCTCATGGTAGATTTGGGAAAAATAGAGAAATAATTTTCTGTAATCTTTCTTTTATGTATTATTTTTTAGAGTTGTAGGTAAAACATTTTCAGGTGGAAATATGATTGATTTTTTTAAGTTGTAGTTTAATAAGGGGCTCAAAGCAGCAAATTCTGGGTTGTTTCCAACTATTTCAAGTGCAAAATCTTGCATTTTGTTTTCCGCTTTATTTGGTGTGTGAGATATGTCACTTGTTGGGTTGCAGTGGTTCTACTTTTTTAAATAATCTGCCATAAAATCTTTTTGTATTTAAATTAAAGTTATGTGTTCTATTTAATGCCAAGCAAACTTTATCTGAGCTGTCAAAAGAAAAGGTTGACTTTCTATTGAAATGGAAGAGACACTGTTTTCTGACAGAGAAATTGTACTGGACAAAAGGATTTTTCCATACTTATCCCCCACGCTGCAGAAAGTGCTTTCCTCCCCCCTTTCTTTTTTCCCCCTTTCCCCAGTATCTAATATTTCATCCATTGCCCCATTTACCATGAATCTGAAATAATTCACGCTGCTGGAAAACATTTGGATTCTGCATAGCCACATATTGAGGTAATGGGAAACCATAGAAAACCCTAAGATAGATAGTTGTAAATTTCTTACAATATTGTCAGTGCTCTGTAAATTATATATCCCTGAACCAGCTCCCAAAATAAGAGCAGAGTACAGAAGGAAAGTAGCTACTAGATGAAGTCCAGTTCCTTGCCAGCAAATGAGATACAATATGTCTCAGTCATTAAATTGATGCTAGGCGTGATCTTAGCCAAAAGACCAAGAAGGATTAATGGATGGATGCTGCACGTTATGAGAATATCCTTCTAGGTTAAGAATTTGGCAACAATTAAATCAGGGCTGGGCACACTTTTTGGCCTGAGGGCCACATCGGGTTTCCAAAATTGTATGGAGGGCTGGTTAGGGGAAGCTGTCTCCCCCAAAACAGCCAAGCGTGGCCCGACCCCCACAGCCTATCCGACCCCTCTGCTTCTCGCCCCCTGATAGCTACCCCGGGACTCCTGCCCCATCCAATCCCCTGTCCCCTGAAGGTCCCCCCAGGACTCCTACCCCATCCGCCACCCTCTGCTCCCTAACCACCCCCAGACCCACCTCCCCTGACTGTCCCCATCCAACCCCCCCTCTCATTCCTGACTTGCCCCCCGGGACCCCAGCCCCATCCAACCCCTCTGTTCCCCGCCCTCTGACCGCCCCGACCCCTATCCATACTCCCGACCCCTGACCACCTCCCCCAACTCCCCTGCCCTCTATCCAATGCCCCCTGCCCCCTTAGCTCGCTGCCTGGAGCACCGGCGGCTGGGGGCACCACAGTCGCACCGCCCAGAGCCCTGGGTCAGGCCACAACTCTGCAACTGCGCTGCCCGGTCGCCCAGAGTGTTATGCCAGCGACTTGGCATGCTGAGGCTGCCGGGGAGGGTGAACAGCAGGGGAGGGGCCGGGGACTAGCCTCCTGGGCCAGGAGCTCGGGGCTGAGCAGGAGGGTCCCGCAGGCTGGATGTGGCCCGCAGCCCGTAGTTTGCCGACCTCTGGATTAAATGGACTAAGATTGAGGCAGAGGCCAAGTCCACTGCTACTACAAAAGTTACTTTCCTTCTGTCTATGTTCTTGACCTGGCTAAGCCCATTCACAGTTAACCAGCTTCTTGTTGTACTTAGATGTTAGATGTATCTGGAATTTTTATTATTATTATTATTTATTATTTATTTGTAGTGCCTAGGAGCCCAAGTCATGGGCCAGGATCCCATTGTGCTAGTTGCTGTACAAACACAGAATAAAAAGAAGGTCCTTGTCCCAAAGAGTTCACAACCTGAGACAAGAAGTAACAGGTGGATATAGGCAGATGGAGGAGTACAAGGAAACAATAGGATAATATTGGGCATCGTGACAGGTTCACTCATTGTTAGGGTTTTTGTAGGCATCCTGGCAAAGAAGAGTTTTGAGGAGGGGTTGTAGGAGGATAATGAAGTGGCTTTGCAGATATTTAGCAGGGAGCTCCTCCCAGGCATGAGGGGCAGTAGGGAGAAGTGTATATTGGAGGCTGGTATCATGGGCCGACCAGAGGTGAGAGTTAGCATCTCAGCAGTGAATAAGAAATGATGGGTAGGGTTGGGATTGTTAACGGCCTTTAAAGTGAAGATAAGTATCTTATGATTGAAACACTAGGGAAGGGGGAGCCAGTCGAAGGATGCAAAGAGTTGGGTGATATAGTCAGAGCAATGGGTTAGGACAATTATCTATGCAGCAGCATTCTTCTAGCCTTATGTCATGGATCTGTGCTGTGCTCCAGCTTTTAAACAGGCTCTTGAGGGAACCCCTTTAATGTGTCAGACTCCAAGGTGTCTCGCTTGTCCTTCAGGGTAAGTCATGCAGCCTCACCACCTCCTAGTCTGTGTCTAGACTCAGGTGTCTGCTCCAGCACCCTTGCTTCACACCGTGAGCTCTGCCCAGCAAGTCCAGCTGACACAGACTCCTGGTTAGAGACTTGTACAGTCTTCAGGAACTAATGCATCTCACCCAGTATTTGCATTAACACACAGGCAGCATTTTCAAAACCGAGTAAAAGGTTAAAGCATAGTCCATTCTGATCAAACCAGAGTAATTCACCAGCCAAAGTGCAATGAACTGCATTTCAAGTTCTGTCTCCCTCTAACTCCGTAGTGATACCCAAGAGAGAGCGGCCAGCCTCTTTCAGAACCAGAAGTCCACCCTTATTCTCTGCTGGTCATGTGTCAGTCCTTTGTTCTAGATCTGGGGTCTCTGCTCAGCTTCCCTGCTGAGAGGTGCAGGGGAAACCTCTTTCTCTTTGTTGCTGTTTCCTAGGTGTCATTGTTTTGGTCATTGGGGCTTTTCCATCGTCTCTTTGGGATTCTGCATTGTTACAGAATCGCCTTCAGCAGGGTCCAGACAGTTCCTTATGACCCTATTCACTGTAGCCCAAAGAAGGTGACTCCCACATCTGATCTTCTGCACTGCCCCAACTTAATACTTTTCCCTCCACTGGGTAACAGGGCAAAGTGAAGAGAGAAACTGAGGCACACATTAGGATTAATTAAAATACTATAGAAAATTCATTTTCTCACATTTATTGTTCACTGCAAACACTCTGAATGGCTTGACTGAACTGGACAGGACTTGTTAGCCTCCAGATCCATATGACTTGAATTTCATCTGATAAAATGACATTTCTTTTTCCCCAGCTTCCTGATGGAGTAAACATTTCCAAGGAAGCTCGTAGTGCAATATCTCGAGCTGCAAGTGTGTTTGTGTTGTATGCAACATCATGGTAAGCATCACTGGTGACCTGATCCAATGGACCATTTGATCTGTAGCTAGCCTTTTTGTTGGTTCTCTTGGAGAGAATTTTTGCAGTAGCTGTAATGAAAGGCATGTTTATCATTCATGTACATGAGGCATTATAAAGCTTCATCTGGTTTTAGTTTGTAATGTGACCTTTGTGTAAGATAATCTTATGTTCAAAATTAGTTTCTTGATTAAGTAGCATGCTGCCATGCGAACTTTCTAAGAGGGGCAAGTGATAAATCAACAGGGCAAATGCTTTGCTTCTCTTTCAGTAGCCAGTATTTGCTGCCTCATAATGCCCTCAGTTACTTGCCCAATATATACATCCTGGGGGCCTACAGAGGTGATGGTGGATTACTTCCTGTCGCCTTAAGTGATCACCTCGTGTCCTGAACTGTCACATTTGATTTACCTTTATCACTACACTTTATCATTTTTCAGAAAACACTGATCACAAAATTATAGAGCCTTTTTAGAGCAAACATTAATTTACATAAGGGCTCCTTGTTCTTGGGTTATGTGAACCCATTGTAGCTTTATGACTTTCCTTCTGAGTGTTAACCTAAGTAGTGTAGGAACTAACTAGGCATGTTTCATAGTGTATGTTAAATTACTCATTCAGGTTTAAAGGGTTTAGCTTCCTCCTGCATCTAAATTCTCTGTTTAAATCTATAACAGTTGAAATTCAAACATCTTTAAAACGTAATAATAAAATTAAAAGGTATACCATTAAATTGAATATTAGTCAACTTTTTAAAAATGAATTAAACTAAACTTGTAGTAACTACATATTTGTTACAGTGTCCTTGAATCGCCCTGCCACTTAATAGTTTTACAACCACATTTAAATATGTATTTTCTTTCTTGTTACATGTGTGGAAAAACCCACATAAATGGAAAACTCCCTGACTATACAGGGAAACAATGAAACTGACTATATACACATAAATGCACAATGTAAACAAAGGTGTTTTTTTCTTTAATCTGTTATAATTAGATTCTTGGTCAGTCATCCTAGGTATTGCTTATAATAGTGATTAAACATTTCTGAGAGCTGTGATTGTTTTTTAAGTTGGCTCTGTCCTTTTAAACAGCCAGTAGTTGGGGTTGATTTACTCTTTGATATTCATTCTTCTCCCTCTTTAGTGCAAATAACTTTGCAGTGAAGGGGAAGAGGAAAACACTGAATGCTGGAGATGTCCTCTCAGCCATGGAGGAAATGGAATTCCAGAGATTCATAGCCCCTTTAAAGGAATCATTGGAAGGTAACATGTTCTCTAACTGTAGATTAAATTAGTCCTAATGACACTGAGTCCCATTTACCCAGAAGTTGGGCATCCAACTCTTATGTTCCCTGAATCATCTATTTATTTATTTTAAAGCCAGACATTCCCATTGCAGTTTTTATGGGGACATATGAACATGTAGTTTAATAGAACTGATATGATGTAATTTCACAAAGGTGACTCATTTAATCTGTCTCCCCCATCACCTCTGTGTAGAGGAAGTCACGTGTTCTGCGTAATGAATATGAGCTCCTGTATCCTTCTCGCCATCTTTCTGTTGAACAACACTTAACATAACTTCCTGTAAAGTCTATCACCACAACTCAAATAACAGGATGGGTAGCAGCTATCAAGAGGTTCAGTGCTCCATTTGTTGTAAGCCTGGAGAGCAAGGGGAGACCCTGGGTCACAGAGATGGGAGCCACCTGTAGATTGTCCCTACAATGGATATAATGACATATGTGTATCCAATTGTAGTTCTCTTGGTCTGTTAGTTTACAGGCGTGAGCAAAAAGGAAAGAAAGAAGCAAGGAAAGACAAAGACAAGAAGGCAGACTCTGAGGAACAAGACAAGAGCAGGGAGGAGGAGAATGATGAGGATGATGAACGGATGGAGGAGGAGGAACAAAATGATGATGAAGAGGTGGATAACTGAGCTTCCTGGAGAGACGGGCCCTCTTCCTAGGGATATAAATACTGTAAATCAATCTTGTTGTGTCCTCTTGTTTTCCGGTGTCCAGCAAAGCTCCATGTTGTTCCTCTGAGGCCCATACCTCCTGGCTTTAATTCTCAGAAGTAGGTGGACACCCTGATGAGACTTCCAGCTATAGTGGAAAGGTCACGTCTTCCCCATTGCATGGGGCACTTGGCACACTCTCTCCAGATTCTGAAAAGCCATTGATATCAATGACTGGTCTTTAATACTGGGTTTGTTCTGCGATGCAAAATGGAATTTCCAAGATTCTCACAGAGAAAGCTGTGCAGGAGAATCTGCAGAAAAGTGTTGAATAACTTTGTTTTTGCTACCTAGGTCTGAGTTTGAATTTAATAGGCCTCAGGCCTGTTGCATTTAGGTTGTACATAATATGTTAGAGCGGTGCCATAATGGTTTAGAATGCTGCACACATGAGGATTTTGTATGGGGGGGGGATTGAGGTTGTCTTAGCTGGATCCTTTCATTCTGATCGTGCCTTCTCTTTCCAAAGTGACTGAGAGACCCAGTAGGCAATACTACTGTACAAGGATCAGCTCTCCACAGGACTGACTCTTCTGCCCAGGATCAGTCAAATTCAAAGGACTGTACTGTGCTTCTGTAACATAACTTAATACCGTAAGTGCTTATTTTTGTTTTAAAAAATACTGAGAGCCTGACAAGGTTTTATAAAAATATCTGAAAGAAAAGAAACTGCTAAGAAAGCTTAACTGTGTCCCAAGTGTGACACTGGGGGAAGGTTTGGACTGAGTTGCTGGCAAACTGTTTTCCCAAGGTAAGGTGGATCGGGCCTATGGAAGTTTAAAGGAAGCGTCATCCCAATCTAATTGTTTTTCCTAGTAGTAGTAGTTTTGGTCTCTGTTCTTGAGGTCTTGCTCCTGAACACCTTCCCCTTTTACACGTGGAGAAGGTACTTACTGTGAGGAGCTCATCCTTTAATAATAACCCAGTTCTGTGTAGTCTTTAAAGAAGAATTTAACCCTGCTATTTGAGCTAAACTTAAGTCTGACAAAGGAAAGTTGGAAAAATTTGAAATAAGTTTAAAATTGTTAAAAATTCACCAGTTCTGTTGATATACCAGTTAAGACATGAATGAGTGCTTGTATGAAACAGCACAACTTTGTTTTTCGCTTCTGCTGGACCAACACATACACAGCAAACATTGTAGGAGCTGTGCTGCCCTCCCGTTGCTACAGCTGTGATAACGCCTACATGAGGATCCCAGATGGAGGAAGTCACTGTCTGACAATCACCAAAGATCTGGTGTTCAGCTGCTGCAGGACTACACATTTAAAACAATTTAAGTTGTGACTGGCTCTGTAAAGATGTTCAGTTATGCAAGCAGATCATTCTTGCATCTCTGTTTTTCTCTTGTAATACATACTTGAGTTCCATCTCCTCTTGAGAAGGAACAATATTTTATTTAAATAAAAGCCAAGTTCTCTACAGAAATGGGTCCAGTGCTTACTTCCTCCAGCCAGTAATAAGCTATTTTCAGTTACACAACCACGAACTGCCCATGTAGCCAAAGACAGGTGCCAACCTCACATAAAATTGCTAAAGGAGTAGATGATAGGAGTGGTTTTAACTGGGCACTTCATCAGATTTCTGCTGTGAGCCAGTCATGGCAGCTTGGATCCATAAAGGGACCTGTGTGTTGCAAGGAGTAAATCAGGAGGAAGAAGACTCCATGTAACCAGGGAACTCCTCCCAGATGTAGGAGACCCCAGTTCAATTCCCTTCTCTGCCTGATGCAAAGAATAGGCAGAGGTGCAGCTAGCCCTCAACCATGACACAGGGTGGGACGGTGACTGGTGAATTTCCAGTGAGCGACAACAGCAGTCCCGTTCCGCCAAGGCCACCACCTCACCTTACATGTGCATCTTCTCTAGGGGCCAGGTGCCCAATTAGTGGAGCCACACCTGTGCGGCTCCACTAATTAGAGGGGTGGCCCTTCCTTCTCTCGTGTGCGGCCACCCAGGTGCCTGAATGGAGCTCGCAGGCCACCACAGTTTGAGAACTTCTGAGCTGAAGCAAACTAAGATCACTTTCCTCCTGAATGAGAACGTCCCCGCAGGGTTAGCGACTCTAACATCATTCCTTTGGTAATTGGTTCAGTCACCTTCACTTGTCTCAGGGCCCCCTGTAGCTAGGACCTGGGCTGAGCTGCTTCCCCACAGGCCCAGCTGTCTGCCCAGGGCTGTGTTTGCTGTGGGATGCCCTGGGAGGGCTCCCCCAGCTCGAGTCACCGTGCTCCTAATGGCTGGGCTGGGCTGCACCGCGGGGGATAGCTCAGCACCCAGGCAAAGCAAGGTTTGAACAAGGATCATCTACCTCTCAGGTGAGTGCTCTAAACTATAGAATGACTCTGGTTTTGGCCCAATTGATTATTAAAGTGGAATAGCTTCAACAAGAGTGAGTGAGTCTCTCCTCAGAATATCCCACAGTGCAGTGGATAGGGCACTCATTTGAGAGGCCTGTCATCAGGCTTGACAAAGCCCTGGCTGGGATGATTTAACTGGGAGTTGGTCCTGCTTTGAGCAGGGGGTTGGACTAGATGACCTTCTGGGGTCCCTTCCAACCCTGATATTCTATGATTCTATGATCTTACTGAGCTTGTAGAGAAAATCTAGTCCATGCAAATATCCTAGAGCAGTGTTTCTCAACCTTTTTGAGACCAGAGACCGGCTTGTCAGGGTGCTGCTCCATGGATAGGTCATTGAGAAAAGCTGTCCTAGACCTTTCACAATCTGGGTTCAGTCAAACCATAGAACTAAAGCAAAGAAGTGAAGGGATGTTAGGTAGACGGTCGCCCTTCACTCTTCATTCACCTGGCTGGATCTCTCACCAGACTGCTTTGCTTACTGAGTCCCCTACTAAGGCTGAGGTGGTGCTTGCTGGGAGAATGTGAGGTTTCAAAGAGCTAGTAGCTTCAATGTTGTTTATACCAGTCCAAGATACTTGCTCACAATTTATCCAGTCAGCCTGCTAGCCAGAAGTACTACAACACTCTGCTATTGCTGAGAGCCCTCGTATCCACATCTGCAACAAATTAATTCTCTGGTTGGGGTGCAGTCTTCTGGCCAACGTTATAGGTGCTGACCTAGCCTCAATAGCATACAAGCTGCTGCCTCCCAGCTGGATTACAGCAATACAGGTTTGTGGGCTTGAAAGTATGAGCTCTGGCTGGCACAACAGGTGCCCGTGTCTCCTCAGCAACACAGTGTATTAGGAGTACATCATCCTTGTCCTTTGCTTGCTATGCTGGCTTCCCATAAAATACTGCATCACATTCAAGGTCTTGGTCCTTATTTTCAAAACATTTAATGATATGGTTGTAGGATATCTAAAGAAATTGTGTCATGCTCTGGGACCATGCGTGCTCCCACCAACTCTGATCCATTGGCACAATGCTACCATGAGGGTGAAACTTGTCTTGGCAGGAGAGGGGGGCCTTCTCAGAGTCAAGATCTATGCAGAACCTTTCCAGTCCAAGTGCAGATGCTATTTCCAAGACTTCCTCATAGGGAACCCCCTGGAGAGTGCCTAGCAGGAATCCACTCTGGGGGTGACCAAGGGGTGGATCACGGCAGTGAGGGCTGAGAGAAAGGTTGCAACCTGCTTCCCAGCTGCAGAAGAGCTACAGCTCCTGCTGTCTGGGAATCCTGAAGCAGCCAAGGGTCCAACAGAACCCCTCAATGGGGAACAAAGGGGGTGCAAACTCCCTCAGTGGGGGAGCAGATGCTCAAGTCATCACCAGCTCTGTTTCAGGAATTCACTTCCTTGCTTTGGCATCGGAGTCTAGACGGTTGTTAGGCTGTTCCTTTAGTAAGACCAGTAGGAAAAGGACTATCCCTCAGCTTATTCATACTGTTCCTGGACTTGTCAGCAGATGATGCTCAGCCCCCTGAAAGCAGGCAGTTCACGGCTCCGGGGACGGTCCCGCAGTATTGCAACCAGGAGCTGGATTCTCCCGTGTGTGTTAGAGAGTTTCTGCCTTTCCAGCAATCCTGACTAGAATGTAGATCTACTGTATACATCAGCCTTCGTAGCTGGGCTTCATTTCACTGCTTGATTTTTCTATACCAAAGTAGAAAGAATTCTTGTTTGGTTTGTGCATTGCCTAAGCAGCCTTCCTCCCGCTCCTCCATGCCCAAGCTCCTTCCTTAGCCACATGGTGCGGGGAGCCATTCAGCTGTTCAACCAAACTTCGCTCCTCAGATTGCTGGAGCTCCAGGGTGATATTGATCAGTTGCTTCAGGTTGCTGTTAATTTGCACCCATGTAATTTAAGTTCCAAACACATCACTAACAGCTAGCCTCGACTACAGCTGGCCTCTGCCCCTCCGCATAGAGTCGCTCTCCAGCCAGAGAATGGGTATCACAGAACAAAAGGGTGGCTAGGAGGCAAAGAATTAACTAGTTAAAATGAATACGCCAAATTCATCCCTTGTGCAAAACTCCATTGACCTGGTGGAGTTCTAACAAGGATGGTGTTGGCTCAGTCTCCCTTTGGGGAAAGGGTGTCTGTCTGTCTCAGGAGTCACTGCGTAACACTTCTCTGAAGCCCACCCTGGGAAGTTCCTGAATCTTTAGAAGTTGAAGTTGTGCAGGAACCCTGATCTGGCTTGGCCACTGCAGAGGGTGTTACCATGCAGAGATCTGGGACAGGAACGTGATCAAACTAGCATCACCTGATCCTAAGGGGTGGATTGAGAAATGGCAACAGGGCACCCTTGCAAGGCAGGTTAGCTGGCAGCATGTGCTGGGAGCTGGTGTGATGTGTGGCTGGCTGGCTAAGGCAGTGGCAAAAGTTGCTCTCATCTTCAAGATGAGATAAATCAGAAAGCTAATGATCAAGTGGGAGTCTCTTGCTTTACGACCCATCATGTTCTGACCAACCTACTTTGTAGTGTTTGAAACGCCCATCCTTCCCTTTGCAGGCCTGAGCACTCTGGTAGAATATGTGTTATATCACACTTAATATATCCTCACCCTCAAGGGACTCTTTGAGTTAATGGTTGCATTTGGGGCTGGCCCAGTACAGTCACAGGTAGGTGACCAGATCGTAACAGTAAAATATCAGAACGGGGGGAGGAGGGGGGGGAAATGATGTACTGTTCCCACTGCTGAAACCGGGAGCAGAGCTGTGAGATGCCCCTCCCCCAGCAGAAGCTGGGAATGGAGCTATGGGACTGAAGCAGAGCTTGGGGCTCCTCATGGCTCTGCTCCTGCTTTCAGTGGGCCCCTCAAAGTAAAGCCCCGGTGCCCCCCACAGGGCTGAAGCCAGGAACAGAGCTACAGGGCTTCTGAATACCCAAGCCCTGGCACACCCAATTAGGCTGAAACTGGGAGTGTTTTATGGGGCTGAAGCCCTGAGCCCCAGCGCTTCCCTCAGATCTAAAGCCCTGAGCTCTAGCGCTCCTGAGGATCAGAAGCCCAGAGCCCTACCCCACCTCTGCCCTGACCCGCTCCCCATGGCTGCAGCCCTAATCCCCCCCAGTAGCTGAAGTCCGTAATGTCTTGTTCGGATTTATGGACATTTCAGAGTTATGGACAATCTCCGTTCCTAAGATGTCCATAACTCTGAGGTTCTACTGTACCAAGTTTTAAATTTTACCTGGATAACAGGAAAAATGGTGTCCTGATCGAGGACCCAGGACAAAGGGTTAAATATCAGGACATCTGGTCACCCTAGTCGCAGTCTTAGTAGCTGAGTATAATCATCTTTGCAGCATTCCAGAGTGGTAATCACTTACAACCCAGTTACTGAGAGATGCTAACTTTCTTTGAAGTTCTCCTTCCCCCCCACCAAAGGAGGCTCTTATGAAAAGCCCTCTCCTATGCCTTGCTTTCAATTCGCTGTACAAACTGCGTTTGCCCTTCTGGCTCAGGTAGGTCATCAATTTAACTTCTGATATAAGGGCCACCAGGGAACTAGTGCAAAAGGACAGCCTCTGTCTGATTAGCATTGCCAACTTTCTAATTACAGAAAACTGAACGCCTTTGCCCTGCCCTGCCCTTTCCATGAGGCCCACCCCTTTTCTAAGGCCCCACCCCTACTCACTCTATCCCCCCTCCCTCCGTCACTCACTCTCTGTCACCCTCCCCCACCCTTGTTCACTTGCTCATTTTCACCGGGCTGGGACAGGAGGTTGGGGTGCATGAGGGCTCTCTGGAGCAGGGCCAGGGATAAGGGGTTTGGGGTGCAGAAGGGGATTCCCTCTGGGCTGGGGGGTGGGGCCGAGGGGTTTGATGGGAAGGGGCTCTGGGCTGGAGCAGGGGGTTGGGGTGTGTGAGAGGGTGTGGGCCTAGGGTGGGGACAGGGATGAGGGTTTTGGGTGCAGGAGGAGGGTGAGAGCTACAGCTGGGGGTGCAGGCTCTGGCCTGGGGCATTCAGAGTGCGGGAGGGGACTCAGGGCTGGGGCAGGGGGTTGGGGTGTGGGAGGGGATGTGAGTTGCGGGCCCTAGGAGGGAGTTTGGGTGCAGAAGGGGACTCAGGCTTGGGGCAGGGGGTTGGGGTGTGGAAGTGGGTTCGGGGTGATGGCTCCAGGCAGTGCTGACCTCAAGCAGTTCCTGGAAAGCAGCTGGCATGTCCTTCCATCTCCTAGGCAGAGGGATGTCCAGGGGGTCTGCGCACATCTCCTCCCCTGCAGATGCTGCCCCCACAGCTCCCATTGGCTGCAGTTCCCAGAGCAGCACTTGCAGGTGGGGGGACAGCACTTGGAGCCCCTGTGGCCACCCCTCCGCCTAGGAGCCGGAGAGACATGCCAGCCACTTCCCGGGAGCCAGGGACAGAGCCTGCCTTCCCCGCTGCGGCCAACCGGACTTTTAGTGGCCCTGTCAGCTGGATCTTTAACTCACTTCTTTGGTCCAAACAGGTTCTGTGCTGGAGTTCCATATGATGGAGAGGTAAATACTGGCTCCTCCCCTGCACTGGTTTTCCATTCCTGCTGAGAGTAGAATTTGAGGAGAAAAAAAAGACTACAAATACATTGGTGTGTGGAAGGCAGCAATCTCTCCAGCTGCGTTGCTACAGTACCTTGCACAGTGGGGCCCAGACTGTGAGTGGGGCCTTTGCTGCAATCCCCATGAAATTCTCCAGCTCTTGACTTTACCAACTCACTAAATGGCCTCTGGGTCTCTAACCGTTAGCACACTCTGAGGGTGTGGGGTAAATTTGGATTTAATACAAACGGAGGGGCTGAAGGGTGTAAATGTGAAGAGGAGACTTATTCCAGCATAAGTAGCTCTGCCCCTAAACCCAACACCTGAAAGGTAAGGGTTACACAGGGCAGACTTCTAGCAGCAATAGAAAAGGGCCTTGCCCTTCACTTACAGTGCGTGAAGGTGGAGAATACTGCATGCTAAGACAGCATGGTCTCACTCCAAGGCTTCCTTTATGCTTCAGAAGTAGCACAGAACTAAATCTACAATCCCCTTTTCACTGTCAATAAATTATTGAAGTTTCATTTGCAGCTGCTAAGTGCATCGTCACCAATTCTCTAGCTAGGCCTGAGACATATCCCCATTTCTAGGCTGCTCAGTGCCCAGCAGGGCTTTGCATAGCAGGGTGCCCATCTCTGCAATGCAGTGAGCAAAACTTGCTGTTGCTTATTACTACAGCCACATACATAGGGTGCCTTAGCCCCTGAAGTGGACACATGGGAAGGGATTAGGAGTCAGATCCTAATTGTGATCCTCGGCAGGTAGATAGAAATGAAGTAGCCTCTGATGGATTTGAAGCTGCCTGTAATCTATGAATACAATGTGCTGTATTTGTTTGTCTGAATATTGTGAAGGTGTTTATTCATACTGGATTAATTCAATAGCTGGTTGGTTGGGAAATATACGCATGAGGATAGACAATAGCCCAGGTACAATCTCCACAGCAACCACCCAGGACTATTCACTGGGATAGTCTAACTCTGTCCCCCTCATGGGCTCCATAAACTGGCTTAAGGCAGACACAAGACATGGCCTGTCCAATAAAGGGTCACACTCCCTAAACAGGGGAGACAGAGTTTGGAACGGAGATGAACCCAGACTGAAAGTGGGGTTCCTGGGGTTAAGACAGGCCTGCCTAAGCCTTCAGATGAGACAGATATACCTGTAGATTGTGTTATTGTGTTTAAAGCCCTTTGACTCTATGCTTTGTTTCTGCTGTTAAGAGTAAACAGTACTTTGTTTTAGAAAGGGTGTTTTGTGTTCTCCACTGGTCACTATTCCTAGTAGAAAGAATTGCAGGCACCATACCCAACCAGGCCTGCTGAGCAATCATGGTTGGTGCATGGGGTGGCACCTGAGACCCAGTCTGCACAGGGAAAATCACAAGATTCTGTCCCAGGGGGTGAAGCCTCGAGGCCTAAGACCCGGAGGGGTGCACTCAGAGTGAGACCGCAGAATAGGCAGAGGTGCAGCTAGCCCTCAACCATGACACAGGGTGGGACGGTGACTGGTGAATTTCCAGTGAGCGACAACAGCAGTCCCGTTCCGCCAAGGCCACCACCTCACCTTACATGTGCATCTTCTCTAAGGGCCAGGCGCCCAATTAGTGGAGCCACGCCTGCGCGGCTCCACTAATTAGAGGGGTGGCCCTTCGTTCTCTCGTGTGCGGCCACCCAGGTGCCTGAATGGAGTTCGCAGGCCACCACAGTTTGAGAACTTCTGAGCTGAAGCAAACTAAGATCACTTTCCTCCTGAATGAGAACGTCCCCGCAGGGTTAGCGACTCTAACATCATTCCTTTGGTAATTGGTTCAGTCACCTTCACTTGTCTCAGGGCCCCCTGTAGCTAGGACCTGGGCTGAGCTGCTTCCCCACAGGCCCAGCTGTCTGCCCAGGGCTGTGTTTGCTGTGGGATGCCCTGGGAGGGCTCCCCCAGCCCGAGTCACCGTGCTCCTAATGGCTGGGCTGGGCTGCACCGCGGGGGATAGCTCAGCACCCAGGCAAAGCAAGGGAGTCCATGGCTGGGGAAAGGGGGAGATGCAGGAAAATCCGGATCTGAAAACCCAGACCCTGGCCTGTCCTTAAACATTTTTGGGGGGTGGAGGAATGGTCTTGTGGGGTGCAGGGTCTGGAGCAGGAGCGGGAGGGCGCTGGGGGGCGCAGAGTCCCGGGGTGGGAGGGGCCCTGTGGGGTGCAGGGTCCCTGGCGGGGGCTGGGGTGGGGCTGTGGGGTCCCGCGCAGGAGCCGGGCGCGGGGCGCTACAATCCCGCCGGCTGCCGCACGGGGGCGCTGCGCCCAGCTGGCGGAGGGGCGGAGTCGGGCTGTGCGGGGCGGGGCCCGGCTGGTTCCGGAGGGCGGGGCCCCCACGCGGAGCGGTGCGGAGCGGAGCCGGGACAGCGCGCGGCGGCGGCAGCGAGGCCCAGGTAAGCCCGGCTCGGCCCGGCCCGGCCCGGCTCGGCTCGGCTCGGCCCCGCCCCCCACCGCCCTCCAGGCCGCTGCTCCGGCGGGTCCTGGGCCCCTTTGCACGAGGTGGCGGGCAGCGCGCCGAGCCCGCCCCGGACTAGTCCGGGGCTCGGCTTGGAGCTCGCCGCCTTTCCCCGGAGCTCGCCCCTCCGACTGGGCCGGGCGGGAGGCTGCTGGGTGCGGTGCATCTGTGGGGCGGCTCCTTCCTGATTCGGCCCGTGCCCCGGCTCTGCTGGGCCCAGGAGACCCCCGAGGTCCCTCTGGCCGCCCGCAGCCCTTGGGCCCGGCTCCCGTCCCTCTGCAAGGGCCGCTGGGCCTTCTGCCCGCAGGAGCGGCGGGAGCAGTGCGGGCCCCGAGCCGCTGCAACCGTGCGGTGCCCCCCGCAGAGACCACTGCTCCGGGGGGCAGGGGACCCGGGCTGCTTGGGGGTGTCCCGCCCCCGCCAGGGGCTGCTCTCCGCCGGGAGTAGGCGCTGCGCCCGGGGCTGTACACGCCGTCCGAGCAGGAGGAGACGGTCGCTGTGTGAGGCAGAAGCTTGTTCTTTCCGGATGTTCCCGTCTAGCTGTTCAGCACCTCAGCCGCGGGTCAGATGGCTTCGTGGGCAGGGGAGTGTCAGACCTGCGGGTGCCTGAATCATGAGGAGCGTGAAACCAAGTCCAGGGTCTCCCCCTTGCCCCCCTGTGTGATCTGCTGTCCTGGTGATTTAACTGTTGGCATTTCCCCATTTAAAACACACACATTGCAGTTTTCAAATGGGCACTCCAGCAGGCTACTCCCTCCGGGGCACGGCCGGCTGTTCGGTGTGAGAACCACTGCAGGTGCTGTGTGTTGGCCTGTGACATCTCACACGTCCCTAGCCTGTGTGCAGGGCCTATAGATAAGGACTGCTGTGTCCTGCACAAGCACTGTCTAGGCGTTGTCAGTTCCCAGAGCTGAAGGCACTGGCGGTGATATGAAATAACCATCAGCTAGAGGGGGTCATCTCATGCAAGCCTCAGGGCTACCAGCAGGCAGAGGGGCAGGAGTGTATTGGACAAAGCCAGTGGGTTTTTGAGTTTAGAAAAGCAGCAGATTTTTCTCCCAAGCAATTAACATACTTGGGCACTGCTAATCCTGCTACCGTGCGTGAGGGTGCTGGGAAACCCTCGCCCCCAGCCTGGCTTTATATTTATGTAGCATTTTCAACTATAAGCGGATCTCCGTGATTCAGTTCAGCTGAAACGAGCCATGGTCTCCTGACTTTGGTCCTATCCACTTCCCAACCCCCACCCTCCTCCTCCTCCTGGTCAAGCTTCCCCCACCCCCTTTTCCTTATCCTGTGGGCCTAGAATGACTGGGAATGAGCTGCTGGTTTTGCGCTTGCAGGACTTTTGACAGTCATTGTCTGTGAACAGACACTGTTCACCCTGCACGGATGGGTGGGGTGATGTGATGCCCTATGGTATGCTGGGTGCTCAGTGGGCATAAACATTAAATCACTTGTACATCAGTGGGTAAGGAGATTACAACATTCCAGCATTTAACCTCTTTCTTTGAGGGCACCAACAGCTACCTCATGGCCCAGGGGAATTTGTTGCTTCTTGACTAACCTGATGTCTTGGGCAGTTGGAGTTGGTATCTCTAGGGCAGATAAAGACATCTGTTCTCGTGATGATTGCCCAGCCAGTTGCCTCCATCTGACTTCTACCACCACAAGTGTGTGGGATGGGGGATGATTATCTGTAGGGGATGGTTAAATGTGTTTGCACTATCACCAAACCTCTTTGCATAGATTACCCAGAGAAAAGTGGTATCTTGCCTAACAGAGTAGCATGCTATTGTGGACTGACCAGTCTCTCCCCAGTTAATGATTCCTCATGATTATCCTGTAACAGTCCGAAGGTCGTGACCTTAGGGTGACTTTAAAGAACAGGCTCATTCACTATTCCTAATCTTTACAATGGGTTCAGTAGAAACAGCTCCCCACAGATGATCTGAAAGACAGGTTTATGGCCTACCTGTACATTTACTGCAGTGCTTTTGTACCACAGTTCCAGGTGCCTTAGAAACATCATAGATCGTAAACATTTCACCAGAAGAACAGACTCCTGCTTGTTGTATGTGCGCATGTCCTTGACTAAAGCCAGCAGCATGGATGGGTATCATCAGATCCCCCTAGAGCACTCCTGGGTATCTACCTGGATAACTGGACAGACCAGTGAGCAGTGCTTGCATCTGTGTGAGAGTGGGAAGTTTTCCCTAGGGGGTGTGAGGGTCTCAGCAATCAATTTCTGCAAAATTTTTAACAATGTAGGTCTAATAGCGTTTCTAGACATAAAGTTACAAAGAGAAGCACCAAAACGTGACCAGTGCAGTGTTGTTTGTCTGAGTGCACCACTGCTGTGCCCATGCTCTGGCTTTTCCAAAGCAGCTACAGGTTAACAAAAGTGACAAGACTGGTCAGTTTCAGGCTGCTCTTCAGATCCTCAGCAGTGACACAACAGTCATGTTAATTTCATAATGCTTGGGAGGAAAACTTTTGCCAAGGCAGAGGCAGGCACTGATCTTACTCCTGGGAAGGATCTATAAAACAGGCTGACGGGCAGATTAGGGGAGGCAGTCCACTCTTGCAGCAGTCAGAAGGCTCTGGAGTAGGGAGACAGTCAGAAAGCTCCTTCCTTCTATCGGCATCTAGATGAGAGTGGTAGAGGCTGGTATGAAAAGCGGAGCCCTGCACAGAGTCCCCAGACAGCATCCTTGGCCTTTCCATGCTGGTTTGGCAGGGGCTGGGCTCTTCCCCAAGATGGGCTGCTCTTGGATTTTGCTGGTGGAACCCCCGTTCCCATGGAATTTGTATCTCCCTGGCTTGTGGTTTAGGGCTTGTACACACTAGCACTTACGCTGCTCTGGAGTGTGAATAAGACACACACACACACCCCCCAGCGATGTAAGTTGCACCCTCCTAAGCCTCGGTATGGACAGCACTATGTCAGCGGGAGAGCGTCTTTACCAGACGTGCTACAGCAGCACATCTGCATCAGCCCAGCTATATCTTCTAGTGCAGCCTAGCCCTCAGGCTCCTGGCTAGTAGGCACCAGGTAACATTTTCAGGCCCTGGCCATAGTCCCTTTGCCTCATGTGGATGGTATTGTGGATCCGCAGCCCTCCTGTCCTTGAGGCTTATGAGAGAGTCCATGATCTTCCCACACAGTATCCTTCCACAAGCATCTCAGGGTGCTGACACCCAACTTCTCAATGCTAAACTAGCTATTACCCCTGTTAGCGTATGTACCAAGTGACTCCATGATTCCCCACTCTCACAGTCCCAAATAAATGGATGATGCTCCATCAGAATACCTGACATTTATAACACTTCTATAGGGCCTCCTTCCCAAAGGGCTCTGATGTATCTTCCCTCTACAGAGATGCACATGATGGAGCTGGATTGCTCACTCCAAAGCATGTGGAAAACTGATCCCCAGCTGTCTCTGGGGTGGAACAACAGCCACACTCCGTACTGGCTTAGGAAAATGAATGAAGGGTGAATCATAGGACTGGAAGGGACCTCGAGAGGTCATCTAGTCCCATGCCGTGCACTTATGGCAGGACTAAATATTATTTAGACCAGGGGTGGGCAAACTATGGTCTGTGAGCTCCTGCTGGGGAGCGGGGTCTGGGGCTTGCCCTGCTCTGGCACTCCAGCCGGGGCACTGGGTTGGGGGCCGCACTATGTGGCTTGGCCCTGCTCCAGTGCTCCAGCTGGAGCACTGGGTCAGGGGTCATACCATGGCCCCGCTCTAGTGAGATCCAGGGTTGGGGGCCACACCATGCAGGTCCCGGAAGCAGCTGCATGGCCCCAGTCTGGCTCCTATGGCCCCCTCCAGCATTCCAATAGGTAAGCTGCCAGGCAAATGCAAATGTGCCTGTGGATGGGGCAGCGTGCAGAGCCACCTGGCTGCTCCTCTGCTTAGGAGCCAGAGAAGGGACATGCCACTGCTTCCGGGAGCCGCTTGAGGTAAGTGCCACTCGGAGCCTGCACCCCTGAGCCTCTCCCCACGCTCCAACCCCCTGCCCCAGCCCTGATACCCCTCCCATCCTCCGAACCCCTTGGTCCCAGCCCAGAGCACCCTCCTACACCCCAAACTATTCATCTCCAGCCTCACCCCAACCCCAATTTTGTGAGCATTCATGGTCTGCCGTACAATTTCTATTCCCAGATGTGGCCCTCAGGCCAAAAAGTTTGCCCACCCCTGATCTAGACCAGGGTTCTCAAACTGGGGGGTGGGGACCCCTCATGGGGTTGTGAGGTTATTACATGGGGGATCGCAAGCTGTCAGTCTCCACTCCAAACCCTGCTTTGCCTCCAGCATTTATAATGGTGTTAAATATATTAAAAAGTGGTTTAAATTTATAAGGGGGGTTGCATTCAGAGACTTGCTATGTGAAAGGGGTCACCAGTTCAAAAGTTTGAGAACCACTGGTCTAGACCATCCCTGACAGGTGTTTGTCTAATCTGCTCTTAAAAATCTCCAATGATGGAGATTCCACAACCTCCCTAGGCAATTTATTCCAATGCTTAACCACTCTGACAGTTAGGAAGTTTTTCCTAATGTCCAGCCTAGACCTCCCTTGCTGCAATTTAAGCCCATGGCTTCTTGTCCTGTCCTCGGAGGTTAAGGAGAACAATTTTTCTCCCTCCTCCTTGTAACAACCTTTTATGTACTTGAAAACTGTTTTATCATGTCTCCTCTCAGTCTTCTCTTCTCCAGACTAAATAAACCCATTTTTTTCAATCTTCCCTCATAGGTCATGTTTTCTAGACCTTTAATCATTTTTGTGGCTCTTCTCTGGACTTTCACCAATTTGTCCTCATCTTTCCTGAAATGTGGCGCCCAGAACTGGACACAATACTCCAGTTAAGGCCTAATCAGCGCAGAGTAGAGCGGAAGAATTACTACTCGTGTCTTGCTTACAACACTCCTGCTAATACATCCCAGAATGATGTTTGCTTTTTTTTTTTTTTTTTTTTTTTGCAACAGCGTTACACTGTTGGCTCATATTTAGCTTGTGATCCACTATAACCCCCAGGTCCCTTTTAAGGCAGTCATTTCCCATTTTGTATGTGTGCAACTGATTGTTCCTTCCTAAGTGGAGTACTTTGCATTTGTCCTTATTGAATTTCATCCTATTTACTTCAAACCATTTCTCCTGTTTATCCCTACATACTTGTATTGTTTGTTTATTATATTCATCCTTTGTAATTTGGCCTAGTTTCTACTTTTTGTAGGACTCTCTTTTTGAGTTTCAGATAATTGAAGATCTCCTGGTTAGCCAAGGTGGTCTCTTGCCATAGTTCCTATCATTCCTACGCAGTGGGATAGTTTGCTCTTGTGCCCTTAAAAATGTCTTTTTGAAAAACTGTCAACTCTCTTGAACTGTCTTTCCCCTTAGACTTGCTTCCCATGGGATCTTACCTACCAACTCCCTGTGTTTGCTAAAGTCTGCCTTCTGGCTTCCATTAGCTTTATTGTACTGTTTTCCCTCCTATTCCTTAGAATCATGAACTCTCTCATTTCATGATCACTTTCACTCAAGCTTCCTTCCACTTTCAAATTCTCAACCAATTCCTCCCTATTTGCCAAATTAAATCTAGAACAGCCTCTTCCCTAGTAGCTTTCTGCCCCTTCTCTTTCCATTTGAAACTGGGACAGAATATAATGATCTGGGCTGAAATTAACGACTGGGGGTCCTGGCCAGTGTCCCTAATGTTGCCCGTACAACTAAAATACCATGGGATCTCTACCTATTCCAAAGGGACAGGGTGCTAGATTTATATCTCCTCTGACAGATCCCCTCTGCACACCACCACCTAGCCCCATGCTGCTTGGTACTGACAAGGGAAGAACATGACCTGCTAAATCAGCCACTCCCTGCCACACCCTGGGCCACAAGAGAGGGAAGAGAAAAGAACAGCAGAGTTTTAAAGATGTCACTGGTGTTGACTTTCCTTTGTTTGCAACCTCCCTGCTGCAAAAACACAGGCATGGCTCATGGTCTCACTAGCCATTGTCAGAACTGGAACATTGCAACAGCATCAAGCTGCTTAGGGGATTGCTTTAATTTGCCTTTCTGGACACAAATGGACAATCTTGGTTTGCTATGCCAGACTTTAAGACAAAAGGAAATAGAAGAGGACTAGGAAAGAGATGAAATAAGGTGGAGAAAGGAAAGGACACATGGCGGGATGGGGACACACAGTCTCACCTCCCACGTGGTGTTTGGCATTTAGCCAGAGCAGGGGAATTGATGGTATCACCTTGGTCCCTTTTTTCTGGCCTGATCTGATCAGGACTTTTCTCGGGATTAGGACGACAAAGGCCTAGCAGCGTTCTGGAGGGTCCCAGGAGACTGTGCGGCTGGCAGCCATGGTGGTAAAACTCACTCCCTTCCCCTGCTCTCAGCAGTTGTTGAGTTTTCTTTTTCTTCATTTTCCCCAAAAAAGGGTCTTTTTAATGACCCCCAAGGGGAGCAATGGGTGGAATAGTCTATCCCCTTATTATGTGGTCACCAATTAGACCTAATTTTCAATGCACCAATTTTGGTCCATTGATTTCCAGTCCCACACTTCATTTGTTTACCAGACATGATCTCAGCACAGTCCTTGAGTTACATCAGTCGGCCTTTGTGTTTGGACTAATTCAATCTTTGTCTCACTTTTGTACCTTTTCCCATCAGCATTTGTTGTTATGGGTTATTGTGAGACTTTAAACTTTTATAAGAACGGCCATTCTGGGTCCGACCAATGGTCCGTCTAGCCCAGTGTCGTACTGCTGACAGTGGCCAGTGCTAGATGCTCCAGAGGGAATGAACAGAACAGTCAGTCACTGTGTGATCCATGCCCTGTCGTCCACTCCCAGGTCTGGCAATCAGAGGCTTCTCCCAGCTGAATTTACAATTAGGGTAAATTGGTAGGCCCAGTTATTACCACGCCCCTGCCTGTGGAAGTCAGGTTTGGTGAAGAGGCAGCTTTCCCCGAGACTGGAATATCTGCCCTGGTCACTTCCCAGGCTGCCCCCACAGGAGGCTTTCCTGAGGTTTGTGTCCGAACCTGGCTGTTCTTGAAAACGTGTGTTGAAGTAAAAGGGGAGCCAGGTCGCTTCCCTTCCCTGCTGGTCTCTCGTTTGGCTGATGTGGTGTCACAGTCAGGTTAGCTTCACCTCTGCATGCACTGGAGCTAGGACTGGCCCTGGGGGCTGCAGGCAGGATCCTGGGCTGGTATCTGCCTCTGGGGTGTGACTGTCTCACCCTGAAGCGGAGGTGGAATGGCTGTTCTTGGAGTGAGACGCCCCCAGCAATGTCTCAGATCAACCACACGCTCTCCAGAGAGCTTTGCAGAGGTGTCACAGTGAGTCCTGTTGGACACAGAGCAGGACAGACCCTAGGCCCTTCTGCACCGAGCATACAGGCCCCTACCACACGAACTGAAGGAGCTGTTTGCCTTGATGTGGGCTGTTGCTAGTGGGAGATCTGGCCATGTGCCTTGGCTGCACTTTTGACGCATTTTTGGCCAAAAATAGAGACCTGAGTGCCGGAGCTTGGATCTGAATGGGGGTTGCTTGGATTTGGGCTGGTCCCTTTGGCCCATTTAGATCCAGACATTTTAAGACCAGAAGGGAGCTTTGGATAGTCTAGTCTGACTTCCTATACAACGCAGGGCAGAGGGTCCCCCAGTGGTGCCTGCATCCGGTCCGTGTCTTGTGACCGAGCTAGAGCCGATCTCTGAGAAGGGCCCATGGAGAGAGGGAGGGTGGTGGAATCAGAGGGCAGACATGGACCTAACCCTCCCCAAAGCCCTCGAGGGGGTTGGAGCCAGTGCTCTGGTTTGAGGTTTGGGGGAGGTTCAGAGGGTGGTGAAGGAAGCTGTCTGCCAGCTCTAGCCCTGGGGAGAGGGGGATGTCATGCTGTTGCTGAGAATTCAGGGAAGGGTCTGATACCCCAGAAAGCCCCATGTAGCTCCCAGTGTTAACCCTCCTGTCTGGTGGCCGTCGTCCAGGACGCTACCCCCCCAAGGCCATTTAATGTCATGGTGTCTTTGAGCTCCATGGACTTGGACCCCGGAATAATCCCCAGGCGCTGGGTCTGGGCTCTGCCTTACTGCGTGTGCTCTGCTCAGCGCTGCTTCCCCCAGCATAGCTCTGCTCTGTGTCATGCTGCCCGTGGCAGGGCCTCTCTGCTCCTCCTGTACAGGGGGCTCTCGCTGTCCCTGCCTCGCATGGCTCCAGCAGGGAATTGCAGCCCAGGTTGCCAGGAAGTCCCCGTAACAGGACTGTATCTTCCCTCTGCAGAGACGCACACAGTGGAGCTGGATTGCTCGCTGCAAAGCATGTGGGAATCTGGTATCTGACTGCTCAAACCCCCATCTTCCCCCGCCACCATGCGCCTGCTTCACATGACTGACTTCGTTGTCTTAGCTCGGCCTGGCCGAATGCACCCACCTGGCCAGCTCCGTTCGCCTGGGCTAAGAGTTGCAGGTGACCTCCTCTGGGAGTGATGGGCCGGCATTTCCCATGCAGCTGAGTCTGGTTATGAACTGTCCTTGACAAGGCCTTAATACAGACATGACGATAGCACCCAGACAGTCCCTACTCCTCCCTCTCCCTTGCAAGCCTCCGCACATCCCCTTTTGGGGCCACCTGCTCTAGGCACAGTTATTTTACTGAGCAAAGGCCTTTGAGCAGCTGCTCAGTCTGGTTTTTCCAGAGGCTCTGCCCCCTCTTGTCTCTCTGGCTCCTCCAGCCTTTTACAGCCAAGGGGTGAATTCTTAAAGCCCCGTTGCACCGTCATTCTCCAAATGAGCTGAGCTTCTGCGTCCCATATCCCCTCCCTTATGAGGCAGAACTGGAATGCAACGTAGCTGCGGGTTCCAGGCTTCCCTACTATCCTCCCGCCTTCTGTGGATGAGTCGATCTGCCGGGGCTGCTTCCTGCAGCAGTAAGTTGGTAACATCGCTGAGAGTTACGGTCTGGCTGCCCGCAGCGAGGGCAGGACCTGTGGCTGTGAGAGCCGCTCCAGGGAGCGTCTGTTCTCCTCTCCCGGTGACTCCACACGCAGCACAACTCTTTGGGGATTGGCTTGTCAGGTCCTTACCTGGAGCGCTTCGCTGCCGGGTTCGTCATGGCTATTCAGTGCTTTGCTGCTGACAGCAAAGGCAGGAACCCCATGGCTGTGTTCGTGTTGGGCGTGCCCACAGGCCCACCCCGGGATTGGAGCCCAGTGCGCTGGGTGCTGTATGCTCTCAGCACTGCGCCTAGGAGCTGGCAGGCTAGGCTATGACTTAGCTGGTTCAGCATGTGCTAGAGTACAATTGCTTTGTCTGGACTAGAATTCTAGAAGAGACGACAATCCAGCCACAAAACACTAAATCATAGTCCAGACAAAGCTGGAGACGACAGATGCTGGGTGGAGCACAAGGTAATCAAAAGGCTGGCATAGACTAGAACTCAACCTCCCAAACACAGCCCTTAGCAGATAGGGGCTAGTTGGCTCCTGCTCATCTTTACGCGAGAGCTTAATCGGAGCATGGGGAAAGATCTGTGGGATTGCTTGTCAAAGAAGTGGTCTGGGCCATGCTGTTGGAAGGGACCAAGTGCTTGGTGTAGGGCACGATCCTGCGTGGGCCTGGCATGGCCATGCTGACTGGGTCAGTCTTTTCTAACTCTTATTTCAGAAACAAAATCTCTACCCCAAGCAGAGTTTCAACCCTGAAAATGAAATCCTGGAGGTCCGCAGGGGACTACGCAGTTGCTGTCGATCTTACAAGGAAGGGTCTTGGATACTGTCTTCATGGGTGGGAGGGTAAAAATAGATAGATTTCACTGTCAGTGCCTGGTCTCTGGTTTTCACATCTGCTTCTTTCTCTTACTGGCTGGGCTCCAGATTCTCTAACACATGCTCAGTCATTCTGCTCCTGGCACTTACCCAAGGTTCTGTTTTGCCCTGGGTGCTGGAGGCAGTGTGACCTCTAGGACTAGCCAAGGTCACTTTGACTGGCAGCAGAAGGCCCTTTGTGCACAGCTGCCCTCTGTGGCTATGCGGGAGGTGGAGGATTGAGGGGGCTTGGGCAGGTCCCCCTGGATCTTGAGGGGCTGGCTTGTGCACAGCTGGACGCTGGCAGCCTCATTCTTGCTGCATCTTGGGGTTCTCTTGGGGCCGAGGGTTGTGAGGGATGTAGCCTCTCCCTGGAGCTGTGCGGCTCCGTGTCCGGTGCTGTGTTAATGGACGTGGAGTGGGGAGTTCCCACCATGGCACTGACGGGAGGAGACGGGATGTCGTGTCAGCCTGGCCCATTGCAGCTCACCAGCACTGGCAGCTTCGGAGCCTGCCTGTTGGATAGCTATTCAGAGCTGGCAGCTGCCTCCACCACCACGCTGAGCAAACCAGCGGTCGTTGTCCAGGCGTCTTGTGTGCGGCAGTCACTGCACTCAGCCTGCCTCTCCTGGCTCCTTCGGGGACCCCCGCCCGTGAGAGCCTCCTCTTCTCACAGGAATATCCGGGCTGCAGTATCCACATGTCTGCTTGAGGGGGTGCCTCTGCTTTTCCTCCCTGACGCAAATACAGCCTTTGCAGAAGGGTCTGGCACTGATAACCCCGCTGGAGGGGCTCTGGGATGGGCAGTGTCCAGCCCTGGACTCAGGCCAGGAAGCACTGCTAGGCCAAGGGACCAGTGACCGTGTGAAGGTTGGACGGCAGGGCTGGTAGCGATGGTTTATCTGCCTGAGAACCTTCGGAAGGGGATTCCTGGGGAGGTTGCTGTCTAGCTGTAGTGGCTTGCCAGATATCGGACCATAATGCTGCTGATCGGATTCTCATGCTCTTTACTTCCTCCTTCAGTCATCAATTGATGTTGTCAGCCACGCTCTCAAGAACATGTAGAGCTAGAAGTGACTGTGTTCTGCCTCCTGCAGCTCTAGCAGTCTGTGGCAGATCAGCTGCTGAAGCCCTGTTGTGATTGCTGTAGGAGAGAAGCCAGGTGGCCATGGGAAGAACGTGATCTGCATGACCTAAATCGCCATACTAACCAGAGCTGAAAGCACGTGGTGGGACTGGTGTGCGGATACCTCCGGAGCAGTACGTGGGTCTTGGTCCTGTGAGCCGGCAGTTCAGTTCCTTTTTGTCCCTGTTACCTGGGACTGGGTAACTAACGGATACAGGAATTAGCGTCACTGGTGCATGAATGGTGCTGGTCTGGGGAGATGTTCCTGCAGCATCAGCAGTCCCTGAAGGGTTAAGTATGTTTGAGCGAGACCATCACAGCTGGATTCTTTGACCCAGCTTCTCCAGACTCAGACGGGCTTTTCAAGTGGGAGGTGTCACCAAGTGCCTTCTGCAGAGTTCAAGGAGTGGAGACACGGTGTGGTGTTGCTCTGACAGCCAGCCAGGGGTGGTTGGTGGTGACAGATGTGGATGGATTGAATAATTCACCTTTTCACCCAGAGATCTTTGAGCTCTTTGCAGAGGCGGGTGAGTATCATCCATGTTTTACAGATGGGAGACCGAGGCACAGAGTCTCTCTGGAACCCAGGTCTCCTGGCTCCCAGCCCAGTGCCCTGTCCACATGGCAAATCACAGGAAAGCTTGGCTTGAGTATCAGTTGCTGTTGACTGAACTGTGGAATTGTCTCCCGAGGGAAGCAGTGGAAGCCCTTTGCTTAGCCCGCATGTAGTGCTCGTGTGTTCCCACGGGGCACAGCCTGTCAGAGGCTGCCTGGAGCCTTGAGGGCTTGAGGCACTTGCTTCAGTGACTCTCCCTGGGGTGCAGCCTCTAAACTGCTGTTTCTCCTTGTGTGTTTCAGGCTCTTCTTTCACAGCCCGTTGCTGAGTTTCCAGGATGCAGGCCCAGTCTGTGCTTCACAGTGGCTACTTCCACCCTGTGCTGCGCTCCTGGCAGACCTCGGCCACGGCCTTCGATGCCTCTAACCTCATCTACCCCATCTTTGTCACGTAAGTGAGGGCTGGAGCCTGTGCTCCCAGCTGGGAAGGCGAGAGGAGATCTCTTGGGGACAGACAGAGCCCGTGGAGCAGCTTCCTTGCTTCAGAGGAGGTCACACAAAGGGGCAGCAGCTCCCGGCTAGTGTACAACCCCTGAGTCTGCAAGCCACCCACCTAGGGACGTGAGAGCTGCCATCCTGAGCAGAGCCGTGGTCCCTCTACACCAGCATCCTGCCTTTGGCTGAGTGTGCAATGGGAGGGGCAGGGCAGCTGCTCTGAATTCCCTTCGCTGTGGAAGTGGCCATGGGCATGTCACCCCATAGTAACCTCTGTCTCCGAGGGGAAACTGCTCACTGCCACCCTTCCCTGGACCTGAATCAGCTTGTCATCTGTGACTGGCCTGGCGCCTCCCCTGGGGCGGTTTTATAACCCTCCCAGAAATGCCAGGGCTGCTGAGCTGAGATGTCTGTCCTGGGGCGGCAGAGCCTGTCTGCATGCACTGCCCAGTGGGGGCGGTTTCTGATGTGGTCTATGGGACGCTGGCAGGCTTGGAGCTGTACATCCCCTCCTCAGCATGCTGTGTTTCAATGAGGCCATGACCCCTGTGGAATCTGGTGTGACAAAGTGGGGATTTTCTCTTGTTATGTGAGCGTTACTGTTTTGTATGAATGCTGTGTGTGCCTCAGTTTCCCCTCAGTGTATTGCACCAGTATCTAGGTGGTGGGAATAAGGGTGTGTGACTTTTGTGGGGGTTGCTCCTGCACAGATGCTGCACAGAGGGAGAACCAGAGCCCTGGCCCTGGGCTCCCCTCCCCCCAAGATGGACTTGGCTGAAAGTCACTGATTTCTGTGCTAACAAGTTCCTGTCCTACGTTGTGTTCCTATCGACTAATAAACCTGTTTTACCAGCTGGCTGAGAGTCAGGGTGCAGGGCCCTCTGGCTTCCCACAGCAAGTCCTCATCTGGTGCAGCCACGCCAGGGTGCGTGGTCCATGTAACAATGAAGCGCTGCCCAAATAGATCCGGCTCCAGCCTTTTAAGAGCCCTCTCTATGGCTGCACAGCTGAATGCTCTGAGGTCAGACCCAGAAACATCGAAGCTGTGTAAGCTTCTTGCCCTGGAGACAGTCTGCTCACAGAGAGGAGGCTCCTCCAGAGTCCTGACTGGCTTCATAGGGAGTAGTTCCAGAGCATTGCCTGGTGACGCCGTGACATCTGTCTCTTGGACGGTTCACCAGGCTGTGAATTTGCTTCATTGTGAGCCCCTCCCTGAGTGGTACCTGCCACAGCCTCTGGGGCTCGGGGTAAACCTGGCCTGGTTGCTCTCAGGGCTGGGCTCTCCTGGGCAGTGATGTTCTCTGCCTGTGCTGGGAAGAGCCCATGCAGATGATCCTCTGTAGCTAGCACTGGAGGCAGAACTGGCCAAGCGCTGGTCTCTGCCCGCTGCGGTGACTCTTAAGGTGGCACTTGGGACGAAGCTTGCTGGCCCTCCCAGCTGCAAGGGAAATGCAGCGTGTGCGGCTGGGGTCGGGGCTTCCTCCTCTCTTCTCCCCGCTTCCGTCCCCCCAAGAGCAGCATGAGACCCTGCGGATCAGGCTCAGGAAGTTGAGACTGTAACCCCTAGGGAGCCGGAGAGCTCCCTTTGTAACCTGCCTTGGCCCTGCTGTTGCATGGCCTTGTTCTGCTCTGTGGTGAGTTCCCGGTGGCTCTGCACTGCAGCGTTGAGGTCTAAGCTGCTGGCCCCCAGGTGGATGATGCTTCGGCTCATTGCAGAGCTCCTGCTCTGGGACTGGAGTGGCAAGGGGGTGGGATGCCTGTTCCTGCTGCTCTCCAGCACTCCCAGGCCCCCAGGGAGAAGGAAGCTGCCTGGCATTGGGCCCCGGACGCTGTGTTTCTGGGAACTGAGCAGCTGGTGCAGGGAATGGCTGAGCCCAATCTCTGACTCGCTCGCTCAGCTGCCCGACTTTACACACAGCCGACATATCCGGTCACGGGGCTCTCCCTGCTTGCAGCTTCACTTTGTGGAGAGCCCAACTCTCACTGGCTGTTTGTCCTGTTTGACTCCCCAGTGACAGCCCCGACGCAGTGGAGCCAATCGCCAGCCTCCCCGGACAGGCCAGGTAGGAGTCTGCGGAGATCCTTGTGTTAGGGCTGTTCTGCAATCCGGACAGTGCTCCCTGCCGTGCACCTTATCTCAAGGGACGGGGCCTGAGACTGCCCAGCTCCAGGCTGCAGGGGTCAGGGTTGGGGGCTTTTATTGGCCATTCTGTGTCCTCCATCTGGGTCTAGCCAAGGACAACGGAGCCCCCACTGCCTCCATGTTGGGGATGCGCATGGCACCCAGCAGCCGGAGGGATTCTGGGAGCTGCACAAGGACACGGGAGGATGAACTGAGAATACACCTCCAACTGTGAGCACTCACTGGGGCACTATGGGATAGCTACCAGGAATTCCCATAATGCACCAGTTAATTCCAGTAGCAGCAGGTGTTCCCTTTTAAGGCTGCTCTTCCCGTAGAGCGCATTGGCCCTGGCCGAGCCATGGATCTTACCAGGCTCCTGGCAGCCATGCTCGGAGGCTGCCATTGTTGTCAGCAGGGCTCTGGCCTGGCTCCCCTGGCACTTGTGGAGGGGGATGTCGTGCCTGAGAAGTGGGCAGTGGCAAGGTGGGAGCTGGGGGCTGGGGTTTTTAGAATAAAATCCCTGCCCGTTTAAGTCTGGGGGACCTTGGTGGCAGGAGCTGGGGCTGAACAAGGGCAGTGCCTTCTGCCCTGTCATGCCCTGGGCCTTTCTGCCAGCAGCGGCGCTGCTGGGCTTGGGGAATTGGTCCCGCTCACTGTCAGGACGGAGGGCAACCCTCTGAGACCTCTCCCCCACCCCCCCTTCCCCCCCAGTGGGGTGGTGGCTCCCACAGACGCCCTCCATGCATTTCCTGGCACTGCTGGTCCTACCTCCAGAGCCGAAGTCGTGTAGAGCTGAGCCGCAAGTGTGAGGCTGGGCAGGGCCTTGTAATGAACGGGGAGATAATGGAGCGTCCCAGGGCAGAGCCCTCGCGCTGGGCTCGTCCCCAGGCAGCAGATAGAACGGCCAGCCAGCCTTGCCACTGCCCCCTGCCCCTTGGGAACCCCAGATAAGGCTCCAGGCTGCTCCTCCCACAGCTGCTCCCAAGATCTCCAGAGGCATCTGCTCTTGCTGAATGCTCAGCTGCCTGCAAAGCTCTTCACTAAGTGGGACTGAAACCTGCCCTGTCCCCGTTCAGGAAGCAAGGACAGGGTAAAAGTCACTGAGTGTTGGCCTTGTCCCCTGGCCAGGCCGGTGCGGGGGAAGGTGGGGAGGGGGAGAGCATGGAGTGTTCACCAGGACCCCCCCCTTCCCCCCCGCCCCCCCCCAATCCAGGCACCTCCACGCAACAGCACTGGCAGGGCAGGAATGGCCGTGAAAAACCCCTCTGGGATGGGGGAGGAGAATGGGAGAGTCGGCACTGACCCTCTGTGGGCAGAGTGGGAGACACATGCAGCTCTCCCTATGCTGGGGGCAAGGCCAGCCTGGCAGCAGGTGCCAGGAGTTCCCTGTTGGGTGGCATGGTGAGAGGCCCAGTACCCTGCAGTGCCTGAGGGCTGGCTACACAGGCCTCCCCGGAAGAGAGGGAACTTGGCCTTGGCACTGAGGAGGGTTAATGATGGGCAGGGCCACGCCCGGCTAGTCGCAGCCCTTTGGGCTGTGTGGGGGCTGCTTCTTGGGGATCCTTGTTGTTTGAGAGGTGCGCTGCCCTGGGAATGGCCCTGCTCGGGGACACTGGTCTGGCACCCGGGCTGCCTGTGGGTAGCAGCCTGCCCAGCAGTGCCTGGCCTGCCGAGGGGCTGCGTGCACTAACCTAGCTCAGAGCCCCGGCTGATTTGTGGGTGGGAGGAGCACTGGGGTGGCCCTCCAGCACCACCCCCACACCTGTGTTCTTCTAGGTATGGAGTCAACAAGCTGGAGGGGATGCTCCGCCCCCTAGTGGACGAGGGGCTGAAGTGCGTGTTGATCTTTGGCGTCCCCACTAAAGTCCCCAAGGTTGGTGGGGGTGAAGGGTCACAGGGGTGTTTAATGCAGGGGCAGAGGTAGAACTGAGGGATTGGGGGTGAAGGGTTATGGGGTGTTTAATGCAGGGGCACAGGTAGAACTGAGGGATTGGGGGTGAAGGGTCACAGGGGTGTTTAATGCAGGGGCACAGGTAGAACTGAGGGTTTGGGGGCAGATCAGCTGGGAGGTTCATAGTCATTGGCTTTGTCCTTCAGTTGCATTTTCACTTGTTCTCTGAGATCTTGGGCTCTGGCTTGTCAGATCTTGTAAGCTAAGCAGGGTAGAGAGAGGACAGCACTTGGATGGGAGACCTCCCCGGTCCATCCCAAGTGATATGGGTGGCTGTGGAGTATGCTGTCCTCGTCCGTGCTGACCCCAGTGCCACCCGGTGCGGCGCTGCAGGGAGAGGTGCAGATGACTCAGTAGGGGGCGCTCACCCGTAGTGTTGACACCTGGGTGGTGCTAGGGGGCAGTACTGTGCTGTGGGAACAGGGTGGATGGCTCAATAGGGAGCACGCTCTCCACCAGTCACTGGGGGAGCTGCTGGCGTTGGGATGAGATGTAAATCCACATCTGATCCCTTGCTGTTCCAAAAACTCCCTGGGCCCTTTCCAGGCTTCAGTTCCAACAGGATGTGGGACCCTCCTTCCTACACCCTCAGCTGTGTGCAGAGCAGCTGCACCTTCATGCCCATGCGGGGTCTGCGTTTCTGTGTGGGGCAAGGGGACCCGGCAGAGAGGTGAGGCCTTTGGCCCTGTGGATTTACAGGGGAGCATCTCTTCCCCCTGCAGGATGAAAGGGGCTCGGCTGCCGACGTTGAGAACACCCCAGCCATCCAGGCCATAAAGAAGATCTGTTCCTCTTTCCCAGAGCTGCTGATTGCCTGTGACGTCTGCCTGTGCCCCTATACCTCTCACGGGCACTGCGGTGAGCACCAGGGCAGCCACCCACCCACCCTCCTCTGCATGGATCGATGGCCACGAGATGAGCCAGGCTGCCGGCTGGGAGGGGAGGAAGGGCCTCGCTGGTGTGTGCTCAGCTAGTGGGCTCTTTGCTGGGGATGCGCCCTGCCCCCTGTCCGCACATGACTTCGTGGTGCAATGTGCTGGCTATGCCAGGGCACTGAGCGTGGAGGCCAGGGGACCCTGGGGGGGTAGGCAGAATTAGATCAAAGGCTGCAGTGACTGAACGATGCACGGCCGGCCACTCCATTCTCCTCACACGTGGTCCCACAGCCAGGTGTGAGAGTTAGTTCTCTGGGCTCTGCCTGCCAGGGCCCTCCCTCCCCAGCATGACCACTGCGCCCCCCCCACTTTGTCCTAACTCTGCTCCCTCAGCAGTTGGGATGGACACACCACCTCCAGCCGGCAGGGCCTTGGTCTTCTTGGTCCTCACCTCAGGCTGTGCCAAACCCCGCACCAGATTTCAGCCGTCTCCAGGAACCTGCTCCCCCCGCCCAGTCACACCCTGCAATCCTGCAGAGCTGGGTGTGGCGTGGGGCTCTCTCCCCTCTCCAGTGGCTCCTGTGCAGAGGGCTCCTGGCAGTTCTGGCTGATGCTCTGTGCTCCCCGTCTAACCCTGGGCTTGTCTTGCAGGGATCCTGCGGAAGGATGGCACCATCCAGAACGAGGCCAGCTGCCAGCGGCTGGCAGAGGTGTCACTAGCCTATGCTAAGGCAGGTGAGAGGGGTTCCCAGCAGCAGTGGGTTCTTGCTGGCTGCCTGGCTTCACCCTGCTTGTTGGCCCTACCAGGAACATACCTGAGCAGTGCTGAGGGGGGTAGCAGCGCTGGTCTCTCCTTGAGGGCTGTGAGCCCATCCTATCTCCCCTCGACTCCACCTGCAGCTCCTGGCACTGGGGTGTCTGAACCAGTTGCTCTCCTCCAGCAGGTCCTGGCTGCTGGGACATCAATTTTGAGCCCCCCCCCATGGCCAGGAATGGCTTCTGGAGCAGGGACTGCTCCTTGCAGTTCTTCAGTGCCCGTGCTCTCTCCCTGCAGGATGCCACATCGTGGCCCCCTCGGACATGATGGACGGACGCATCGCAGCCATGAAAGAGGCTCTGATCTCCAATAACATGGGCAACAAGGTGGGCAGGGGCAGCACGCACGCCGGGGTCGGTCCGGGCTCAGTATGGAGCGATGTCACAGCTGGACCTGTGTGCATAGCGCAGGGGAGATGGTACGGACAGGGCCTGTGGAGAAGGGCGCTCCCTGCTTTCCACAGTGGTAGGCCGGGGTGTCCGGTGGTAGCTTCCATGGGGCCACAGGGAGGGGCTTCCAGTGGATGGGAAGGGCATGCCTGTGGATGAGGAGGAGGGGTGATGCCAGGGCTCCTGCCTGGGGGGTTGGAAAACAGTACAAGAGAACTGCAGCAGAGACTTTCTCCCCCAGCTCCACGCTGGGCTGGGAGGCAACTGTGGTGTCCCTGCCATGTCTCTCCTGCCCCCTGCAGGTCTCTGTGATGAGCTACAGCGCCAAGTTTGCTTCCTGTTTCTATGGCCCTTTCAGGTGAGTGTCTCCAAGGGCAGGGGTGAGTGTGAGCCGCGTGTTGGCCGGGCTCCGTGTCTAACCCCAAAGGGTTTGTGCTTGGCCTGCAGATCCAAGCAATTTGAACGTAGGACTCCTGTTAGCCGACGGCCAAGGATGTTTGGTGAGGTGCCAGCTATGCCCGTTTATACCATCCGTGACTTTAACCGCTAGGACGCACTGTCCCTTCGCGGCGGGCAGCCCGGGCTAGGCTGACGGATGCCCCAAGGTCCTAACCACCCGTGACTTTAACTGCTAGAGCTCAGAGCTCCTTCGCAGCGGGCAGTCAATACTGACTGACAGGTGCCCCAATGGCAGCACTAAGAGCCTCTCAAAAACACCCGTGACTTTAACTGCTAGAGCTCAGAGCTCCTTCGCAGCGGGCAGCCAGGATTGACTGACAGGTGCCCCAAGAGTTTGCCCCGTGGAGGCGGCACAACTCAACGCTAGGCTCTTAGTACTCTCACCTAATGGCCAGGCTTTAGAGCCAAAACGGCTGAGGTTCTTTAATTGTGTTGGCTGCTTTACAGTAAACCAGAGAAAACAAGTCAGGCTTATGCATAAATGGTTACCAAAATTTATTAAGCTAGATTCTAATCATGTGGTTACAAAATTGCTAGTGCCTACTTATTTAAATGTAGAGATGTTACACACACAAACAAGTTACAAAACTGAAGCCACAATCCCAAAGAAAGAAAACAAAATATAGAGCTCTATTTCAAAATATGTGTACACTAAAGATAGGAGATCAGGTGTGGGTGCTTCTTACCCTCCTTGCATCTCTCGATTCCAGCGGTGCCAAGCCAGGATCGGTCACTCAATTCCGCGGAAAGACGAATAAGGGACAAGGCGTAGGGACCCTCTTAGCTGCAGAAGCCTTGGGAGGCTGTCACTTATCTGACCAGCAGATAGATAGTGAAAAGCACTCAAAAATCATGGTGCTGTAGGTCCCCTACTTATACCTCTGTACTCCTTTATTCTCTTTCTCCTTTCTTATGCCAAATTGAGGCTGGTCTGTCGGGGTGACGCCAGCTTTCGCAAGAGTAGTTTACACTTGCAAAGGAGAGAAACAATAAGTTTCGACTACTGGACATTTCTTTTATCAGGGTAAATATTTTCCCACCTAGGATGTTGGTGTGTGTGCATCACGCTATTTAGTAGGGGCTAAGAGCCATGTCTGTCACAGGGCCTCTGCCTGCTGTGAGCTTAATCGTCGTATCTGTTCCCAAAGGCACATTGTAGCAGCACACCTGTGCTTTCACAGCTTCAAAGGCTGTGCTGGAATATATGTTAAGTGCCCTGTTCCTGCTTCCTCCTGTGTTTCCAGCAATGCTGGTCTGAGGGCGGGGGGGGGCTGGCTGTCTGGCTACATTCCACCCCCTGATGCACCACACTACATCCCAGATTGCAAGGTGGCGGTGATGCCAGCACCTCTTGCCCTCCTTGGGGAAATCTAGAAATACCCAACAACCAAATTAGAGGATGAGGGTTCGCGGAATTGGGTAGGATCCCTTTTTAGCTCTAGGTATCTGATTTGCGTGGAGGAAAGAGCAGTTTGAATCAAACGCTTCATAATACATAAAGTTACACAAAAATCAATTACAATAATTAAAATGGTTAAAACAGTATTCACAACCGAATGTAAAAACGGGGAGAGGGAGAATCCCAAGTGTTGAGCTAACCATTGCATTCATGAGGTTTGTCCATTCTCAGCCACTGCATGTAGTTGTACAAATTCAATTCCCAGTCCATTGGTTGAATCTAGCAAGGTGCACATCCAGCAATTTGTAGCACCAGCAACTGAGGCGATGGTTTGGATTGCTCCCCGAAGAGGATGTTCTGGTATTGCCAAGGTGACTGGAGCCAACAGAAGGATCATGAGGGCTTGCAGGAACATATCTCTGGTGGGTCGTGTTCTAGCTAAAAACTTATTTTAAAACCAAAAGCAAAAATTACACCTGCTATTATAAGTAATGGCAAATATATCAACAGTCCATAGTAGTCTCTAGTGATCAAACAGGTCTGCTGCATGATCCATTTTGCTGACAGGTTAGCTGGCAGGTTGCTCGGAACCATGGGACCATTCCTGCAATAAATCACATGGTCAGCCGGTCTTGGATGCGATCCAAGCCTCTGTAATGGTTATTAGCCTTTTATCAGCATTTAAGGCACTCCATACACCTTTCTCTTTATAGGCGTGCAAAACGCAGGTAAAGGTTCCCAGGGCTGGGTGTTTAATCACAACAGTATCTCCGGGAGCATACTTGGAACTGTGCAGTGGTGTTCTGGCAGGGGAGATAGCTTTCCCTGTAGGGAAGAATCCCCTGCTGATTGGACTTCCTGTAGGAGTCTGTCTGTTGTTTAATCTCTGCACCACTTCGTCCAGTCTGTCTCCCCATGTGCCATCAGTAGGCTTCAAGTGATTCTTTAGCAACCCATTCCAGCGCTCGACCATGCCATTAGATTGAGGTCGATATGGAAGGTGGAAGGTCCATTGGACTCCATGGTTAAGGGTCCATTCCCTTACAAGTTTATTCTTAAAATGCGAACCATTATCTGATTGGATTTCTTGAGGCATTGGGACAATTGCTGTTAAGCGGTTTAGTCCCATAACTGTGGACAACCCTGTTGCCAATCGGGTTGGATATGCAAAACCAATCCCTGAAACAATTTCTACCCCAGTCAAGATGTATTTCCACCTCTGCCTTGTAGTGGGCAGTGGTCCGACATAGTCGACCTGCCAGGTTGCCCATAGTGTTTTTCCATCTCTTAGCCTGGCAAACCTTTGTCCTTCTGCTATATGTTTTCTAGTCTCAGCACAAATAGCGCAGGCTTGTACCAGGTCTCTAGCCTGTCTGTGGGTGATAGGCCACCCCCTGATATGTGCTTGCCGCACTAACTCATCACTTCCTGTGTGTCCTAAATTATCATGTAACCATGAATATAAGCGTTCCCATTCTACTTGTGTGGTAAAGAGCTGGGCAGCTGCATCGGCTAAATTGTTTAACTGTGCAGCTGGGGTATTATTCCTCTGATGAGCTGAGACATGTCCTATAGACAGGGGTTCTTGCAGGCCATGCTGATATAACCACTGCCAGTATTCCAGTCCCCAGACTGGTTTACCTCCTATTTCCCAGTGGTTATTTTTCCAGTTAGTGATCCACTGAGTGGCACCTGCCCATACCGCATAGGAGTCCGTATATACTGCGGTGGCTCCTGCTTCACAGGCCAGTTTAATTGCAGCCAATTCTGCAAGTTGTGCTGACCCATCAATTTCAGCAGTTAGGGGTGCTGCAGAGGTGTCTGCAGGCACTGCTGCAGCTTTTCCCTTCCATTTTCCTTTTACCAGCCTGGCACTGCCATCAGTGAACCATACTCCCTCAGGCTTAGAAGGATCAAATGGGGCAGCATCCTTAATGGGAGACTGCTGTGGAGGCAGGCGGTATTCATCAGGCATTCCTACTTTCCATAGGGATTCCTGAATCATAGTGGGGTTTTGTGCAGTGTCTGCACTCCTTACCCTGTGGTGTATGTAAAGTGCCCATCTTTGGATAGTCCTCTTTTGTGCTACACCAGGTGGTAACTCTTTCCCTTCCAATATAGGTTTAATGATTGGAAGAGGAGTGTGAATTGTGATGTCCTTATCCTGAGTTAATTCCTCAGTTTCTCTCAAGGCTGTGTAAGCTGCCAGAAGCATCTTCTCATAAGGCGTGTAGTTAGCCTGTGACCCTTGCCATGACGTGGAACCAAACTGAATTGGTCGTCTGGGAGCAGTGTCACTGTCTTGCCAGAGAGCATAAGACATTCCAGTGGCTCCCACAGTTAGGTACAAATGGAGTGGGGCTTCAGGATGTATGGGACCCAGAGCCTGATAGGTGTGTATCTCCCCTATCAGTTGTCTGAGGGCTTCCTCATGGGCAGGAGCCCATTCCCAGGCAGCACTTTTCTTTAACAAATTGTACAATGGTCTGGCGATAATGGCAAAGCCAGGTACATGTTTTCTCCAAAACCCCAGGGTTCCCAAAATCTGTCTCAATTGATCTTTACTTTCAGGGGAGGGTGCCTGATTTAGCTCTTGCACAGTGTCATTAGGCACAGACCTCCTACCTCCCATCCATACAGTACCTAAGAATTTTATCTCTTGGGAGGGACCTTGGCATTTCTCAGCTGGTAACTCTAAATTAAGGGCTTCTAGTGCTCCTTTGATTTGATTCATAGCCTCCTGTACCTCTTCTGGGGTTTTCCCACCTATTAAGATGTCATCAATGTATTGCACAGTTTGTACATTGGGTGACAGTATAAGGTCATCTAGGACCTTTGCCAGTGCCCCATGGCAAATAGTGGGTGAGTGTTTAAACCCTTGTGGCATTCGGGTAAAAGTGTATTGTACACCTTTCCAAGTAAAAGCAAATCTTTCCTGGTCAGCTGGTTGCAAAGGGACCATGAAGAACATGTCCTTTACATCTAATACTGCTAGCCAGGGTTTATCCCAGGTTTGTATGGTGTTTACAATATCTGTTATGCTAGGGACTGCTGCAGTTAATGGTCCAGTGTTACTGTTTAGCTTCCTATAGTCTATAGTGAGTCTCCATTTGCCATTTGGTTTCTTGATGGGCCACACAGGAGAATTAAAGCGAGAGTGGGTACGAATTAAAATTCCTCGCTGTTCCAAATCTTTGATCAGGTCAGTAACAGGGCTTATGGCCTCAGCTGGGGCATTATACTGCTTTATGTTTGTTACTGTTGAGGGCGGGAGAGCAGGCACGCTGCTAAGTAAGTTTACAGAATAGTGGGGAGGGCTTTCCTCTTCCAGGTGGGTGGCATGAGGAACAGAACTGACTCCAAAAGCCCATCTTTCCCCATTAATCCTTCCCTTCTTTCCTCTTAAAACATCCATGCCCAGTATGTTGGCATTGCCCAAAATCACCTCATATTTTCGGGGCTGATGGTGGGGTTGCAAGGGGATATCCAGTTTTATCTTAACTAATGGGTAAGTTATGGTACTGCCATTTACCCCTGTAACAAGTACCTGCTTTCGGCCAGTAGGTGGCAAGCCCTGAAAACTTTCTCGCTTAATCATGGACCTTTGAGCCCCTGTGTCCATTAAGAAAGGAATAATGTGTTTGTCATTTACAGTTACATGTATCCGGGGGTCTTTTGCTGCTGTTTTCTCCTCTTTGGATTTAAGCTGGTTTATTAGGAGAGGAGATTGACCCCCGCAAGCTAGTTTCCCTGCTCTGGTAACTCTTGCAGTTGCCGCAGCAATGGAGTATACCGGGTGTCTGCAGGTGGGGAAGAGGAGGGAGCTGCAGAGGTGCACTGGGAGTCGCATTAGTTGTCTCCCAGTCAGCTCTTTTAAAGGTGGTGAATAATTTTAGCCGCTCTGTGGGCAGTCCATTTATCACATCTCTGGGATAACCTAAAGCCAGACATTGTCTCCACAACTTGGCTCTAAGCTCCTTTTCCTCCTGGGTTGGCTCTCGCTTGTTTTTATGTCCTTTAGATGGTGCCCCCTTGTTTCCCTGAAGGGAACGCATCTTAGCTTTGCCTGTCAGTGCTCTGATGTCTCCGAATTCTCTAAAGTATGACACCAGAAGGTTTAGCAGTGCCCGAAAGGTACTGTTATGTGCTGCAGCTTCTGATCTAAGGGACAGTGCCATAGCCCTGTGGTTACTCGGAACTCCCTTAAGCAGGGGTCTGAGATCATCTACATCTACCTGACCCTCCCATGGGCTTTCATAGGCTAACTCTTGAGGGTTTTGGCCAAGCATGCTAATGACAGCCACAGTTAATAGAGCTGTTTTTACCTCATCTATGTTGGTCCAGTGCATTACTGTGGGTTCATCTCGGTCTGCTGGGTAAATTCCTCTTGCCCATTGACAAGCCAGAGACCAAAGTGTTTTAGGGGTGTTCCCCTCTGAGTGTTCCAGGAATATTCCTGCACCTAAGTTAAATCGCTCAGTTTCTTGGGCTGTCAGGCGTATATATCCACCCCCAGTGTCCCAGAGGCGGACCAGCCACTCTATTATACCTTCCTCAGGCTTTTTAGCAAAATCTCCCTGGATTGTTTTTAACTCCTTGGGAGTATATTGGCGGGTGGTAATTTTGGTAAAGTGTGTTGGAGCTTTACTCCCTTTTCCCTTTTTACCTCCCTTCTTTGTTTTTGAAGAGGTGGATGGATAATTGTCATCCCCTTCTTCATCCAGCTCTGCCCCACTCAAATTTTCCTCATGTTCTTCTGATTTGTGATGTGTGATAGCTGGTCTTAATTTTACAGAGGGATCTTCCTCCTCAGAGGAGGGGGACTCATCTGCTGAATCCCAAATGTCTCCATCCCATTCCTCAGGGTCTAGCCAGAGAGCAGTCTCAACTTTAGCCCGGTTGATACTGCGTGTTTTAGTCTCCAGCTTTTCCCTTCGTTCTATCCCTTCTTTCTCAATTAAGGGAAGTAATCTTTTCTGAAGATGTTCCATATCCCTATTCAGTGTTCTTACTCTGGTATCTAAATTCTGGCATTCCTTGCGCAGTGTGTCCCTTTCCTGTTGCAGCCTATTAAATTCTATTGCCAGACTATGATAATCCTTACAGGCAGCTTGCCAAATGTTAGTAAGCAGCCATATACAAGCACCTTTTCCTTTCCCTTTCTTCATCTTGCAGGCAGTTCTCCAGTTACAGAAATGCTGCCAGATCTCTGCTGGTTTTCCCCAATATTTCTCCAGCAGTTCTTTGCTCCACAGAGGATTTCCCCATCCCTCTTGGGTCAAACTTTTCTCTAGCTCAGGGAATTCTGTGGTGTTTATCATGACTGGTTTCATTGTGTTACTGTAGTGCAGCCTATATCACAATCCTGTTCGTGACGCCAATTTCTGTTAGCCGACGGCCAAGGATGTTTGGTGAGGTGCCAGCTATGCCCGTTTATACCATCCGTGACTTTAACCGCTAGGACGCACTGTCCCTTCGCGGCGGGCAGCCCGGGCTAGGCTGACGGATGCCCCAAGGTCCTAACCACCCGTGACTTTAACTGCTAGAGCTCAGAGCTCCTTCGCAGCGGGCAGTCAATACTGACTGACAGGTGCCCCAATGGCAGCACTAAGAGCCTCTCAAAAACACCCGTGACTTTAACTGCTAGAGCTCAGAGCTCCTTCGCAGCGGGCAGCCAGGATTGACTGACAGGTGCCCCAAGAGTTTGCCCTGTGGAGGCGGCACAACTCAACGCTAGGCTCTTAGTACTCTCACCTAATGGCCAGGCTTTAGAGCCAAAACGGCTGAGGTTCTTTAATTGTGTTGGCTGCTTTACAGTAAACCAGAGAAAACAAGTCAGGCTTATGCATAAATGGTTACCAAAATTTATTAAGCTAGATTCTAATCATGTGGTTACAAAATTGCTAGTGCCTACTTATTTAAATGTAGAGATGTTACACACACAAACAAGTTACAAAACTGAAGCCACAATCCCAAAGAAAGAAAACAAAATATAGAGCTCTATTTCAAAATATGTGTACACTAAAGATAGGAGATCAGGTGTGGGTGCTTCTTACCCTCCTTGCATCTCTCGATTCCAGCGGTGCCAAGCCAGGATCGGTCACTCAATTCCGCGGAAAGACGAATAAGGGACAAGGCGTAGGGACCCTCTTAGCTGCAGAAGCCTTGGGAGGCTGTCACTTATCTGACCAGCAGATAGATAGTGAAAAGCACTCAAAAATCATGGTGCTGTAGGTCCCCTACTTATACCTCTGTACTCCTTTATTCTCTTTCTCCTTTCTTATGCCAAATTGAGGCTGGTCTGTCGGGGTGACGCCAGCTTTCGCAAGAGTAGTTTACACTTGCAAAGGAGAGAAACAATAAGTTTCGACTACTGGACATTTCTTTTATCAGGGTAAATATTTTCCCACCTAGGATGTTGGTGTGTGTGCATCACGCTATTTAGTAGGGGCTAAGAGCCATGTCTGTCACAGGGCCTCTGCCTGCTGTGAGCTTAATCGTCGTATCTGTTCCCAGAGGCACATTGTAGCAGCACACCTGTGCTTTCACAGCTTCAAAGGCTGTGCTGGAATATATGTTAAATGCCCTGTTCCTGCTTCCTCCTGTGTTTCCAGCAATGCTGGTCTGAGGGCGGGGGGGGGCTGGCTGTCTGGCTACAGATTCCGGAGCTCTGGGTCTGGGACTCACGCTAACTTGCGCTGAGCTTTGTGTCTCAGTTTCCCCATGTGTAAAGCGGGGAATGTATCTCCTTCTCCAGGAAAGGGATGGGGAGGGCAGACTAGTATTTGCTCCCACACAGGGATTTTCATCTGTCCCTCAGAGTATAGCTCTGCAGAGATTCACTCTTCCTCCTGCCAAGCCTGGAGATGACTTCTCCTGCCACCTGGCTTCAGCTCTGTTTCTTGTCAGTGCTCTCAGCCCTGCGAGCTGCTTCTGAAGTAGGGACACCTGGGGCAGGAGGGGGAGTGTGGAGTCAACTGGAACTGCTGCAGAACTGCACAGAGCCCATCTCACCCCAGAGAGGGAGTGTTGGGGATGGTCCCAACTTGCTGGGCTAGCAGGTCCATTGAGGGCTGAGCTCTGGCTCAGAAAAGTGGGGAGAGGTGGGTGTGACGGGTTCGGTCACAGAGACCCCCTTGGGACTGTCACCTGATGTGCTGAGACTACCTCTGAGCCCATTTTTCCTGTCAGCTTGGGACTCCAGAACCCTGCCTTGTTGAGCCAGACACGCAAACCTGCTGCAACACAGACCCAGGTCTGGTCCATGCCCTCAAAGCTGCAGACTTTAACCAAAAACTGCTTAGCAGGTCATCTATCTCCAGACACCCAGTTCCCAATAGGATCCAAACCCCAAATAAATCCATTTTACTCTGTATAAAGCTTATTCAGAGTAAACTCATAAATTGTCCGCTCTCTGTAACACTGATAGAGAGAAATGCACAGCTGTTTGCTCCCCCGGGTATTAATCACTTACTCTGGGTTAATTAATAAACAAAAGTGATTTTATTAAGTATAAAAAGTAGGATTTAAGTGGTTCCAAATAATAACAGAGAGAACAAAGTAAGTTACTAAGCAAAATAAAACAACACACAAGTCTAAGCCTAATACATTAAGAAACTGAATACAGGTAAATCTCACCTTTAGAGATGTTCCAATAAGCTTCTTTCACAGACTGGAATCCTTCCTAGTCTGGGCCCAGTCCTTTCCGCTGGTACAATCCTTGTTAGTTCCCCTTGTAACTAGGGGAATTCTAATGACTGCAGACCCCTTTGTTCTCCTCCATCCCCTTCTATAGTTTGGCGCAAGGAAGGAATCCTTTGTATCTCTCTCTGGGTTCCCACCCCTCCTTCTAAATGCAAAAGCACCAGGTTTAAGATGAATTCCAGTATCATGTGACTTGGTCACATGTCCTGCGAGATTTGCATAATTACAGTAGGACCTCAGAGTTGTGCTGCATATTCCTAGCTTCAGATCCAAGAATGATACATTCATACAAATAGGATGAGCACACTCAGTAGATCACAAATTTTGTAATGATACCTTACAAGGGACCTTTTGCATAAAGCATGTTCCAGTTACATCATAGCCACACTCATTATCATATTTCCATAAAACATGTGGAGTGCAACGTCACAGTGGGGTCTGAACTAACTCATTCCAGACCCTAGAGCAGAAGTCCCCAAACTGTGGGGCATGCCCCCCCTAGGGGGGCATGGAGGAACATTCAGTGGGGGGGGTGTGCCATCCAGCTCCACTTCTGGCCCCAGCCCCCGTTGCCAGCCTCAGCCCCAGGCCAAGGCTCCCTTACCCCATCTGTGACCCTGCTTCCAGCCCTGGGGAGTATGAGGTAAAAAGTTTGGGAACCACTGCCCTAGGGGAGCTGGGGGTGATGGACTGTGTTATTGCAGCCTGTGCGCTTGCTGGGGCGGGGCTGTGTCACAGATCTATGGGATCAGTGCTATGCTCCAGCTTTGGAACAGTCTCTAGGAGGAACCCCTGCAGTGTGCCAGACCTGCTGGGGTCTCACTCTTCCTCCAAAGTAAGCCACATGGCCTCCCCACCTCCTTAGACTGGACCTCTGAGCCATCAGCTCCCCTGCTGCACGGCGGGAGCTCTGTCCAGCAAGTCCACCTGAGACAGACTCGTGGCAGAGACTCGTATGCTCTGCAGGGATTAACGCACCTCCGCGAGCGTTTGCAGTAACACTCAGCACGTCTACACTGAAAACGCTGCATTGGCACAGCTGCGCTGCTGTAGTGTTTTAATGAAGAGAGATTTCCCATTGGCTTAGTTAATCCACCTCCCCTAGAGGCAATAGCTTTGTCTCCAGGAGAAGTTCTCCTGACAACATAGCGCTGGCTACACGGGGAGTTACGTTGGTGGTATTATGTCGCTCAGAGGATGGATTTTTCAGTTATACCGATATAGATCTGTAGTGTAGACCAGACCTCAAACAGCACTGTCAAATCAGTTGGGTTTATTAGTCAGCTGGAACACAGCATAGGAAGTCCTTAGGTTGGCAGAGAGAATTGAAGGTTAAAGCACAGACCATTCTGGTCAGCCCAGAGCCCAGCCAAGCTGTAGTCAACCCCACTGCTGAAGCTCTGTGTGTGTCCATCCAACTTCCTTGGTCAGTTCCCAGGTGAGAGCCCAGACTCCTTCCAGCAGCCAACTCTTATCCTCCACCTCACACCTCCCAGTCCTTTGTTCTCCAGCTGAGAGGGGGGAAATCTACCTCCCTACTAGGTGTCAGTCATGTTGATTGGATTTGCCATTGTCCTCGGGCCAGTCATTTTTAATGACCCAGCCTGGCTTAGGGCACGGCTACACTGAGGCCATGTCTACACTTACAAATTGTGCTGCTGTAAGATCACGCCAGTAGCCGCGTTATGCCGATGGGCGAGAGCTCTCCTGTCGACATCATAAAACCAGGTCGATGAGTGGCGGTCCTACTATGTTGTCAGGAGAGGCTTTCCCACCTACAGCGCTGTGCACACCAGTGCTTATGCCAGCAAAACTTACGTCGCTCAGGGGGATGCTTTTTTCACACCCCTGAACAACAGAAGTTTTGCCTACATAAGCGCTAGTGTAGACATGGCCTGAGAGTTTACAGCAGTGCAGCTGCGCCACTGTACGCTCTTTAATGTAGCTGCTCTCAATCTACGGGAGAAAACTTTCCTCTCGGCTTAACTACTCCAGCCCTGCAAGCAGCCGGAGCCTGTCGGCAAGAGAAGCTCTCGACCAACATAGCTCTGTCCACACCGGCGCGTCTGTCGGTGTAACTTATGTTGCTCTGTGGGGTGGTTTATTCACATCCCTGAGTGACATAAGTTTTGCCGACATAAGCTGTAATATAGGCAGAGCCTCAGACAGCCAGGCAATATTCACGCCTACGTCTCTTAACCTGCCCTGAGAGCAAACTGCTCCCCACCCTCCTCAACTGGGCAGCCTTGCAAAATATGAAGGAAACTGATGCACACACAGGCTTCATAAAAATATTACAAAAATTCCCACTTTGTCACAGGCCGCCAGGCCTCACTGGAGGGCAGAGTTCTCTCTGGTGGGATTTCAGGGTGGCTAAGCAAGCTGCTGCCTCCTGGATTGGGAGAGGGATGGGATGCTACTAAGGTACCTCTTTCCCCCGGCTTTGCCCCAGCAAGGGGGTCGCTACGGGCAGGTCGCCTGGTGCCTAGGCTCTCCTGGGAGGGGGGTGCTGGTTCCTGGGAGTTCTCTGAAGCCAGACTGCTGTTTTACTGCCTGGCGTCTCCTTTGTGTTCCCAGAGACGCTGCGCTGTCCAAACCTGCATTCGGAGACCGACGATGTTACCAGCTTCCCCCAGGCGCCCGGGGCCTGGCCCTGCGAGCTGTGGTGAGTGAGCCTGCCCACAGGGGGCAGCACCCATGGGCCCACAGCCCAGCTGCCCTAGGCAGTAGGTGTTGGTGTCACAGTAATGTCCAGCAGCAGAGTGACTCCCAGCATGGCTAGGTGCCAAGAGCTGCCCTCTCCTGCAGGCTGAGTGTGGAGGTGGGTCTCCGCTCCCCTCCAAGACCTGACTTCTTCCCGTGACAGGAATGGGCGTCACGGTGTGGCAGATCCTCGGGCCCCCTGGGACAACCTGGGCAGCAGCAGGGCAAGCCTGTCCCACCGATTAGACCCCACCTCACCTGGAGGGTGGGCCCAGTCAGGGCCCAGGGAAGCAGTCCCATGGTGCTGTGAGGTGGGAGCAGCCAGGAGTGGCTCTGGCCTGGAACAGTTGAGGATCTCCTGCAGCGACCTGCGGGACTGCTAACTCCTGGGGTTGTCCAGCTTAGCAATGCCAAGCAGCTGGGCCTCTCCTGGCTTCACTTGGCATGTGGACCTGAGGATTCAGCTCAGCAGAGGATGCTGTTGGTAGCTGTCACGTTGGCCTTATGCATGTTATTGCTGCTCTTTTTGTCACAACCACAATCTCCATGCACATCCGCCATTTTCAGGCAAACCCATCCTCTAGCAAAGAGCTGAGTAGGCTTCCCCGTCTCCTGCTCCAGCCCCTGCTTGCCCAGAGATCCTAGGGCCTGCAGAGGCCATGAGCCCAGCTCAGCCCCTCTGACCCAGCTTGCAATGGCTCACGTTTGTCAGTCACACAGAGCAGTGAGTGGGCTGAGCCAACACCAGCTCTGTGGGGAGGGGGTGTTGTGTTTGGGTCTAACATGAAGGAGCCTCAGCCTCTGGCGGCTGGCCTGGGCAAGCGCACCGTTCCCCTCATGGTCTTCCTCCTTGAAACGCAGACCCGCTGTCATCCCTTTCATATCACACAGCCTAGGGGATCATCTCCCTTCCTGTGTGGGAGTGGGGCTGACTGCAGGATGGCTCCTGCTGGCCTGCCCTTAGCTGTGCTCTGTTTGTTGCTGGTGCCATGCGGAGCACAAAGGGTGCTAGGAAGACCAGACTGTCCCCTGGAAGGGGCTCTCCCCTCCCACTGGGGCCAGGACCTGGGCTGCAGCCATCAGGCTGACTCGCTGGTCCCCCCACCCCCCAGTCCCTGTGCTGTTCTCACAGGCCCCCGCCCTGACCTGTTCTCTCCTTGCAGGACCGGGATGTGCGGGAGGGAGCAGACATGCTGATGGTGAAGCCGGGGATGCCCTACCTCGACCTTGTGAGAGATGTCAAGGCCAAAGTGAGCCCTGTTTGGCAGGGACTGTCTCTGGAGATGGGGCACAGAGTGGGTGGCTGTAGAGTGGGCATTGGGCTCGACCAAGAGACTAAAGCCAGAGGGGACAATCCCCTGGGCCTAGCAGAGGGCAGAAAAGGCCCTGAGCCGGGAGTGCAGCAGTGTACAAGCTGCAGCACAGTCCTAGACCCTGGAGCACCTTCCAATCGATTTACCCGAGGGGGAGGCTCCTCGGCACCGTGCTCCCCATGGGCATGTTGCTGTAGCTCCCACCAATAGAGTGAGTTGGGGGAGAGGGAGCATCTTGCTCTGGCTGGGATAATGGTAGGCTGCTTAGACCCCGGTGTTTTGTTAACGTGCCCATCTGGGATGGGAAGCCTTGCTGCTTGGAAGCTCTGCCCTGAATCCTCCCAGTTACTGGAGCTGTGTGTTTCTAACCCTAGCCATTCAAACACTGACAACCGGCCCGTGAAGTGGTGGCACCTGCCATCCCCCCGAAGATCCTGATCTCGTGGGTGGGGTTGCTAAGGGCACACTGCAGACACTGCTCCCTCTAACTCCCAAGGCCTTGAGAGTCGGTGGCTACAGAACAACCTGTCTTGAGCCCCTGCTTTGCTGCCAGTACTGCAGGACTCGGCAGGGCTGGGTCATGCAGCTTGGGGGTCAGGGTTGTCTCACTGACCTTCCTGCTGCTGTTTTCAGCATCCAGCCCACCCGCTGGCTGTTTACCACGTGTCGGGGGAGTTTGCCATGCTGTGGCACGGAGCACAGGCAGGGGCCTTTAGCCTAAAGGCTGCTGTCATGGAAGTGATGACCGGGTTCAGGCGAGCAGGTGAGTGAGGCTGGGCAGGGTCAGCGTTATGACTAGCAAGGCCCCAAGCTGCTGGAGGAACTGGGGCCCTGGATTCTCTTCCCCTCTGGGCCACTGCGGTGGTGGGGCAGCCTGAACCCTGGGAGTCCCCCAAGACTATGGGACCAGTCACAGTCATGACTGTGCTGGAGGCTGACCCTGGAATGCAGAGCCAGGCCCAGTGGAACTCCGAACTCCTCAATCCTTTAACAAAAGCTGATTTCTAAAGCACCGTAGCACTGCCCCACACGGCCTGTGCTTTTCCAGCCAGCTTGGTAGCAATCCAAGTAGAGTTCTCTCTGGCTTCTTAGGAGACACGAAGTGCGGTTATATAGGGGGCCTGAGAGCCCGGACTCCTGGGTTCTACTCCAGCTCGGCCACCTCCTGGGTGACCTGGCGAGTTGTTGCACCTCTTGGCTCCTCATCTAGCAAAGGGGTTTCTGCCTTCCCCAGGCTGCAGGGAGCCCACTGGATGAAAGGGGCTGTACAGGAATCTATTCACTGGGGCTTATTTCTGAATGTATCTTCCTGGGAGAAAACAGCCCAAGCTCAGCAGCCTTTTGCCTGATTCCTGATTTAGAGCCCAGGCTCCAGCTCCTTTAGCTGAGACACAACGAACCCAGCTCCAGTCCCGCTGTGACTCTGTGGAATCCCCCGTCCTCCCAGCTGCATTCCTGTGATCTGATCATGAAACCAGGCTCCCCTCTTGGAGGTGGCTCCTATGGGAATTCCCCACTGGCTGGTGCTTGTTGTTAAGAAATATGTCAGAGCAGGTTTCCAAAACCCTCAGAGGAGACGGGCGAGTTCTTGACTGGAATGTTGGTCCATGGGTTGAGGTATACATTCAGAACTGTAAGCTCCCCACGGTGATGTGAGGCCATGGGAGTTGTACCTCAGAATCATTGTTCTAGGCTGTCTGCAGGCTCAGGCATATCTCCCTGCTTTGTTCATCCCCAGGCATGGTTAGAAGGTTCTCTCAGCAGCAGTGGGGTGTAGGAACCCAGGGAGCTGAGATTCTGGAGAAGCTGAATGTCATGTGGGCCACACCCACAGTACTGTGGTCTGACCCAACCCTGCAGGCTGTATGTTGGAGTCCCTGGGGGCTGGCTGGTGGGAGGGAGAGATGCAGCTCCTTGGCATGGAGTGGGACTGTCTCCCTTTGTGGAGCATGGGAATGCTGGCCTGATACTGTGTCTAGCAACTCCTCACGCGTTCCTTGCTGCTGCATTCCAGGAGCTGATATCATCATTACCTACTATGTGCCCCAGCTCCTGAAGTGGCTGAAGGAGGAACAGGCGTGAAGTGCCTGAGTGAAGACAACACGCAGAAGGAAACCTGCGAGGACCGGAAAGGACTGAAATGCAAAATGAGGATTTTTATGGGGCCTTAGAGATACAAGGCTGAATCCAGCCCCAGCGTAAGCTGGTCCAGCATCACTGGCAGCAGGGGTGCTGCACCTGCCTACACTAAAGCTGACTTTAGCCCAAAGAAGGCAAAGGAAAGCAATTTTTTAAAAGTGTTATTTTAGAACTGGGCTTAATGCTGAGACCCTCCCCTGGCAGCAAAATGCCTTAGGACCAGAACTGATCTCCCCAGGGACCCACCTTGGAGAGGCACCTTCTTAACGTGATTGTTTATTTTAATGTGTCGCTGTGTGACACCAGATGGGCAATTTTTGAGATTCTTCGTAACGGAAGTGCCCATTCCTGACCGCTCCTCTACCCCAGTGTCCTTCTCAGTGGAGCCTGGATGTTGGTAACACAGAGAAGGCTGATGTGGGGCAGTTCACCTGCACGTTGGTCACAGGAGTGCTAGTTCATTGGGGGTGTCCCAAGTGTTCACTGCAGGTGTTCTCCCTGCAGTACACTAGTGAAATAATTCCTTTTCTGCAGCCCACAGCAGAGCTTTGCTCTCACCTGGTTGGGCTTTGTGCGCCCAAACACTGTCTGGTTCACAACCATGGAAGCAGCAATGAATGGCCGGAGGCAGTGCTGGTCAGCCAGACACTCCACTGACACTCTAACACGCTCCTCTTGTGAACGCGCTGTTTCAAACTTTTTAATATGGAGAAATACCCCAAGATGCTTCAGAGCCCTTAGGGAGGAGGGGGTTCCCCTCCACACATGCTCGTGCCTTAAACCTGTTGTCATTGCGTGGAATAGGGAATGTTGACCTCGTTCTGAGCTGTGGCCCTGCTGTCTTGAGGGCAACAGGGCATGTGGGGCTAGGAAGTGACCTCAAGGGCCTCAGAAGTATAATGTTGCTAATGGGCCATTGCACGTTCTGTCTAACATTACTAGGGGTTCTCTTAGCCCTGAGCACCCAGAAGACCAGCTCCTAGCACTCACATTGGCTCTGTCAACTCGCAGTTCAGCTCTGGCCTTTGATTCCCTAAATGCTGTCACCTTATCCAGAAGTGTTGTCAAAATAATCTTTCTCTAAAAACCAAGAGCACTAGAAATGTTTCCCTATTTTAAAAATTCCAATGAAAATAATTGTTTTAACCCACCACTTGTTCCTGTGCCCTGTTTCAAACTCTGCCCTGCAGCAGGCAGAACCAGGCAGTGAAAGTCGCCCTACTGGCTCTGCTGTCCAGTGCACACTTTAAAATTACTTTACCCTAACTGTCCAATGTGGCGTTAGTAACACAGCTGAGTACTTTAATTTGTACCGTGGTTCTTAAGTTGGTCATACTATTATGAAGTCTAGATGTTTTAGATTAATTGCTAGAGCTACTCTGCTTTGTTAGTCTCTAGCAGCAGTGTCTGATATTCAATGCCTGGAGTGAGTTCAGCTGAAAATTAAAAAAACGAAGTCTACAACCAGGGCAACTGATGTTGTTGATAAGGAACAAGGTGGAGGGAACTCCACTGCAACTTCTTGAAGTGGCTAGCACTCTCCTCTGGGTAACAGAGGGATTTAGTTTTAATCTGCATTGCCATAATTTTTGGGGTGGGGAAGAGCTGAAAATGTCCTGACTCTTCTGTAGAAGAAGCTGTACTAGTACGCGCAGATCTGTGATCTTCCCTGGAGGTACAGTCACACCAACGGGCATTCCCTGTTCCTCTGACTCATGGAGCAGGTCTGTCAGCCTCTCATCCTGTTATCTTGACAGGTTGTATCCTTTCCAAGAAAAGGACAAGCCCGTCCTCAGCTGAGTTTACAGACTACCAAGAAACAGGGTGTTGCTGACAGATTGGGTGTAGTTTACCTTACAAGCCTCTCTTCCCCTTGATGGTTTGCACAACTGAGCAACTAGAGGAAGACAAGGCCAACCCTCTCCGTAATGATAGGAAGGGGGGAAACTGGGGAAAGCAGAGCAGCGATGCCCTCTGGAGGGGAAGGGAACTTGTTCAAGGATAGAAAGTAGAGTCCTGGGAAAGAAGCTGCCATTCCTGTTTCAGAGTTGAGCGCTCCAGTGTTGCAAGGGTGAATTCACTGGTGTGGGTGAGATGCTCAGTTGCTATGGGGGAGCCCTACAGATTGGTCATTTTAGGGGATTACACTTTCTAAGGGATTATGGTAGTCTGCTACTTTCGCTGCTGCAGGCCAACCTGCCCAGTGCCCCACAGCTTGTCTGGTGTGTGAGGGGGAGAGAGCTCTACCTCATGGCTTGGGGGGTGGGGGGACTGTATGCTGGGGTTTGTGGGATTAATTCATATTTAGACCTGATAGAATCCTGTGAATTTTAGGAGTCTGTTCTGATCATGTTTAGCAGAAGGGGTGGGGGGCGTATACAACGCCATGGAATCACCATGTCTGAGAAAAATAAATGCCACTAAAAAGCTGGAAGAGATGGGTTTGAAATACTGCTACAGCTGTAGTGGCTGGAGGAGAGCTAACCTGGCAATGGGAGACTAATCCATTGGTATGAGAGCCGATAACACAAAGTTACAGGTACTTTTGTGTAACAAAGGGAGGTTAAAGGTTAACGCTGTAGTGCTGGAGGTGACCGATGAGACTGTCTGGACCGGCAGCCCTCTCAACAGCTCACTGCTTGCTGAGTGTTTTGCCTTAATATATCATACACGTTGTAAGGAGCGTGGTCACTTTAGATAAGCTATTACCAGCAGGAGAGTGGGGTGGGGGGAGAGAAAACCTTTTGTAGTTGATAAACACCCATTTTTTCATGGTCTGTGTGTATAAAAAGTTCTTCTGTATTTTCCACAGTATGCAGCCGATGAAGTGAGCTGTAGCTCACGAAAGCTTATGCTCAGATAAATTGGTTAGTCTTTAAGGTGCCACAAGTCCTCCTTTTCTTTTTGCCTTAATAGAGAGTTAGACCCATCAGTGGAGTAAGTGTATATCAATCCATGGGGAAGAGGGGGTGTTGGGAGCAGGGGGGAGTGGGGTTGTACCCTACAGCTGGTGGGAGGTCAGAATGGAGGGGGGCTGCACCCCACGCTAGTGGGGATCAGGGTGGGGGGGCTACACCCCACGGCCGATGGGGGTGGGGGACTGCACCTCACAGCTGGTGGGGATCAGGGTGGGAGGGCTGCACTCCATGGCCAATGGGGGGTGGGGGGGCTACACCCCACGCTGGTGGGGGGCTGCACCACATGGCCGATGGGGGTGGGTGACTGCACCTCACAGGTAGTGGGGATCAGGGTGGGGGGGCTGCACCCCATGGCCAATGGGGGTGGGGGGCTACACCCCACGCTGGTGGGGGGCTGCACCACATGGCCAATGGGGGTGGGGGGGCTACACCCCACGCTGGTGGGGGGCTGCACCACATGGCCGATGGGGGGGCTGCACCCCACGCTGGTGGGGATCAGGGTGGGGGGCTGTACCCCATGGCCCATGGGGGGGCTGCACCTCACAGCTGGTGGGGATCAGGGTGGGGGGGCTGCACCCCATGGCCAATGGGGGTGGGGGGCTACACCCCACGCTGGTGGGGGGCTGCACCACATGGCCAATGGGGGTGGGGGGGCTACACCCCACGCTGGTGGGGGGCTGCACCACATGGCCGATGGGGGGGCTGCACCCCACGCTGGTGGGGATCAGGGTGGGGGGGCTGTACCCCATGGCCCATGGGGGGGCTGCACCTCAGCTGGTGGGGATCAGGGTGGGGGGGCTGCACCCCATGGCCAATGGGGGTGGGGGGCTACACCCCACGCTGGTGGGGGGCTGCACCACATGGCCGATGGGGGGGCTGCACCTCACAGATAGTGGGGATCAGGGTGGGGGGGCTGCACCCCATGGCCGAGGGGGGTGGGGCGGCGGGCCGAGCTGTTCGCCGCTCCCGGCGGGTCTCAGCGCCGCGCCGCACGGTAAGTCGCGGGCGGGGGCGGCCTGGCTGCGGCCGGCGACTCCTCCGCAGCGATCCGGGCACGGAGCCGCGTCCTGTGGCGGGGCTCGGGCCGCCCCTCCCGCGGCCCCCGCTCGCCTGGCCGCGTGGATCCCTGCTCCGGCCAGGCCCAGCGGCTGCCCCCGGCTCCCCGCCGGGCGCTGCGCAGCCGGCCTCGGCCCTGTCCCCGGCGCCGGGGCGCGGCGGGCCCGGTTCTGGGCAGCGGGGCAGGGGCCCGGGGCGCCGGCAGCCCGGAGCCCCCCGGACGGCGGCGCGGAGCGAGGCCTGGCCCCGGGAACCGGAGGAGTTTTAAAAAGGGGGAAAGACGTGGGCCCGGGGCCCCGACAGATCTAAACCGGGTCAGGAGCGGACGCGCCAGGGCCCGGGCCCGCGGAGGGCGGTTCGGTGCCCTCGGCCGGGGCCTGGAGACGGGGCCGCTGCCCACAAAGTGCCCGCTGCCAGCCGGGCCTCTAGCTACAGGGGCGAAGGGCCCTTCCTTTTCGGATTTGATTTGATTTGACTGGGAATTTATCAGTGTTTATTACCACAACGACAAGAACGGGTGAAAATCAGGGCAAAAAACTATTAATACTAATTGGGGGGTAAATATCGGGGTTTATTTTGGTGGACGGAAATAGGGGGGGGGAAAGTATTCACTAGATTAATGCTTTGAATTCGCTTCATCAGTGTGGTTTGCTGCAGAACTGAAACAGAAACCAAAACAGGCCACCTCTGAGTTTAAGAAAACAATACCGTCTCTAATCCCCAAATAAAACTTTTAATTTGAATGAACAGTTTACTGTTGTAGACTTAGAATTATTAGCCTATAAATAGCTTGCTGTAAATAATAGCTATACATATGGCTTGCATATTTATACCTGCCTCTGGCAATTTCCACCACATGCATCCTACGAAGTGGGGATTCACCCACGAAAACTCATGCTCCGATACGTCTGTTAGTCCATAAAGTGCCACAGGACTCTGCCGCTTTTACAGATCCAGGCTAACAGGGCTCCCCCTCTGATACTTAGCCTATCAGTAGTTACATTTAATAAGTGGGCCTCACCATTTGCAGCACACACTCCAGGTCATCCTTTTCTCCTGGTTTTTTTTTTTTAAACTTTCAAATGCTACCTTGGGTTCTGAAACGTATTGTGATACAGATTTTTGCTTTCTTCCCATTTTAGTGTGTCAAATCTTTAAACCATTATCTGCTAACACTTTAGAATTGCTTTACCCTAACTGTCCAATGTGGCGTTAGTAACATAGCTGAGTACTTTAATTTGTACCATGATTCTTAAGTTGGTCATACTATTACGAAGTTTTGAAATGTGTATGTGGTCACTGTGAGGCTCATTAGTACGTTTAAAGGCACATGCACTTCACAGTTTGCGTGCATGCCTGTTGGTTTATTGTGTAAAAAGAAAAGGAGTACTTGTGGCACCTTAGAGACTAACCAATTTATTTGAGCATGAGCTTTCGTGAGCTACAGCTCACTTCATCGGATGCATACCGTGGAAACTGCAGCAGACTTTATATACACACAGAGAATATGAAACAATACCTCCTCCCACCCCATTGTCCTGCTGGTAATAGCTTATCTAAAGTGATCATCAAGTTGGGCCATTTCCAGCACAAATCCAGGTTCTCTCACCCCCTCACCCCCCTCCAAAAACACACACACACAAACTCACTCTCCTGCTGGTAATAGCCCATCCAAAGTGACAACTCTCTACACAATGTGCATGATAATAAAGTTGGGCCATTTCCTGCACAAATCCAGGTTCTCTCACCCCCTCACCCCCCTCCCAAAAACCACACACACAAACTCACTATCCTGCTGGTAATAGCTCATCCAAAGTGACCATTCTCCCTACAATGTGCATAATTAAGGTGGGCCATTTCCAGCACAAATCCAGGTTTTCTCACATCCCCCCCACCCCCGTACACACACAAACTCACTCTCCTGCTGGTAATAGCCCATCCAAACTGACCACTCTCCAAGTTTAAATCCAAGTTAAACCAGAACATCTGGGGGGGGGGGGGGGTAGGAAAAAACAAGAGGAAATAGGCTACCTTGCATAATGACTTAGCCACTCCCAGTCTCTATTTAAGCCTAAATTAATAGTATCCAATTTGCAAATGAATTCCAATTCAGCAGTTTCTCGCTGGAGTCTGGATTTGAAGTTTTTTTGTTTTAAGATAGCGACCTTCATGTCTGTGATTGCGTGACCAGAGAGATTGAAGTGTTCTCCGACTGGTTTATGAATGTTATAATTCTTGACATCTGATTTGTGTCCATTTATTCTTTTACGTAGAGACTGTCCAGTTTGACCAATGTACATGGCAGAGGGGCATTGCTGGCACATGATGGCATATATCACATTGGTGGATATGCAGGTGAACGAGCCTCTGATAGTGTGGCTGATGTTATTAGGCCCTGTGATGGTGTCCCCTGAATAGATATGTGAGCACAATTGGCAACGGGCTTTGTTGCAAGGATAAGTTCCTGGGTTAGTGGTTCTGTTGTGTGGTATGTGGTTGTTGGTGAGTATTTGCTTCAGGTTGCGGGGCTGTCTGTAGGCAAGGACTGGCCTGTCTCCCAAGATTTGTGAGAGTGTTGGGTCATCCTTTAGGATAGGTTGTAGATCCTTAATAATGCGTTGGAGGGGTTTTAGTTGGGGGCTGAAGGTGACGGCTAGTGGCGTTCTGTTATTTTCTTTGTTAGGCCTGTCCTGTGGTAGGTAACTTCTGGGAACTCTTCTGGCTCTATCAGTCTGTTTCTTTACTTCTGCAGGTGGGTATTGTAGTTGTAAGAAAGCTTGACAGAGATCTTGTAGGTGTTTGTCTCTGTCTGAGGGGTTGGAGCAAATGCGGTTGTATCGCAGAGCTTGGCTGTAGACGATGGATCGTGTGGTGTGGTCAGGGTGAAAGCTGGAGGCATGCAGGTAGGAATAGCGGTCAGTAGGTTTCCGGTATAGGGTGGTGTTTATGTGACCATTGTTTATTAGCACTGTAGTGTCCAGGAAGTGGATCTCTTGTGTGGACTGGACCAGGCTGAGGTTGGTGGTGGGATGGAGATTGTTGAAATCATGGTGGAATTCCTCAAGGGCTTCTTTTCCATGGGTCCAGATGATGAAGATGTCATCAATATAGCGCAAGTAGAGTAGGGGCTTTAGGGGATGAGAGCTGAGGAAGCGTTGTTCTAAATCAGCCATAAAAATGTTGGCATACTGTGGGGCCATGCGGGTACCCATAGCAGTGCCGCTGATCTGAAGGTATACATTGTCCCCAAATGTGAAATAGTTATGGGTAAGGACAAAGTCACAAAGTTCAGCCACCAGGTTTGCTGTGACATTATCGGGGATAGTGTTCCTGACGGCTTGTAGTCCATCTTTGTGTGGAATGTTGGTGTAGAGGCCTTCTACATCCATAGTGGTCAAAAAAACTTCAAATCCAGACTCCAGCGAGAAACTGCTGAATTGGAATTCATTTGCAAATTGGATACTATTAATTTAGGCTTAAATAGAGACTGGGAGTGGCTAAGTCATTATGCAAGGTAGCCTATTTCCTCTTGTTTTTTCCAACCCCCCCCCCCCCCCCCCCCCCCCAGATGTTCTGGTTTAACTTGGATTTAAACTTGGAGAGTGGTCAGTTTGGATGAGCTATTACCAGCAGGAGAGTGAGTTTGTGTGTGTATGGGGGTGGGGGGATGTGAGAAAACCTGGATTTGTGCTGGAAATGGCCCACCTTAATTATGCACATTGTAGGGAGAATGGTCACTTTGGATGAGCTATTACCAGCAGGATAGTGAGTTTATGTGTGTGGTTTTTGGGAGGGGGGTGAGGGGGTGAGAGAACCTGGATTTGTGCAGGAAATGGCCCAACTTTATTATCATGCACATTGTATAAAGAGTTGTCACTTTGGATGGGCTATCACCAGCAGGAGAGTGAATTTGTGTGGGGGGGTGGAGGGTGAGAAAACCTGGATTTGTGCTGGAAATGGCCCACCTGATGATCACTTTAGATAAGCTATTACCAGCTGGACAATGGGGTGGGAGGAGGTATTTTTTCATATTCTCTGTGTATATATAAAGTCTGCTGCAGTTTCCACGGCATGCATCTGATGAAGTGAGCTGTAGCTCACGAAAGCTCATGCTCAAATAAATTGGTTAGTCTCTAAGGTGCCACAAGTCCTCCTTTTCTTTTTGCGAATACAGACTAACATGGCTGTTACTCTGAAACGGTTTATTGTGTGTAGCTCTAGTCCAGGGGTGGCCAACCTGGGGCTCCGGAGCCCCATGCGGCTCTTCAGAAGCTAATATGCGGCTCCTTGTCTAGGCACCGACTCCGGGGCTGGATCTACAGGCGCCAACTTTCCAATGGGCCAGGGGGTGCTCACTGCTCAACCCCTGGCTCTGCCACATGCCCTGCCCCCACTCCACCCCTTCCCGCCCCCTCCCCTGAGTCTGTCGGTGCCCTCACTCCTCCCCCAGCCTTCTGCATGCCAGGAAACAGCTGATCAGGAGGTGCAGGGAGGGAGGAAGAGGCGCTGATTGGCAGGGCTGCTGGTGGGCAGGAGGCACTGGGAGCGGGTGGGGAAGCTCATGGAGGGCTGCAGGTGCATTACTGTGGCTCTTTGGAAATGTATGTTAGTAAATTCTGGCTCCTTCTCAGGCTCAGGTTGGCCACCCCTGCTCTAGACTAATACATAGCCTTACTTCAACAGGCAGCTTTGCATATACAGACTAATGTATGATCATAATACATAGATCTCATGCAATGTATTGTATTTTCCTAATAATATCAGTTATTTTTTATATATTTGAATGTTACAAAAGTAGGGTGAAAATCAGAAAAAAATGAATATTTTTTGTAGAACCCAGGAATTTGTCAGTAAAAATCAGTTTAAACTGAAAACAAAGGGATTTAAGTATTCATAAAGAACCCAAGGATCTCACAAAACGGAGTGACTGGGCAACAAAATAACAGATGAAAGTCAGTGTTGATAAATGCAAATTAATGCACATTGCAAAATATAATCCCAACTATACATATAAAATGATGGGGTCTAAAATAGCTGTTACCACTCAAGAAAGAGATCTTGGAGTCGTAGTGGATAGTTCTCTGAAAACATCCACTCAATGTGCAGCGGCAGGCAAAAAAGCGAACAGAATGCTGTGAATCATTAAGAAAGGGATAGATAATAGACAGAAAATATCATGTTGCCTCTATATAAATCCATGGTACACCCATATCTTGAATACTGCGTGCAGATGTGATTGCCCCATCTCAAAAAAGATCTATTAGAATTGGAAAGGGTTCAGAAAAGGGCAACACAAATTATTAAGGTCATGGAAAAGCTTCCATATGAGGAGAGATAAATAAAACTGGGGCTTTTCATCTGGGAAAAGAGGCAATTAAGGGGGGATATGATAGAGGTCTACAAAAATCATGAATGATGTGGAGAAAATAAATAAGGAAATGTTATTTATTCCTTCTCATAAGACAAGAACTAGGAGTCACCAAATGGTATTAATAGGCATCAGGGTTAAAACAAACAAAAGGCAGTATTTCTTCATACAACACACAGTCAACCTGTGGAACTCCTTGCCCGAGGATGTTGTGAAGGCCATGACTATAACAAGTTTCAAAAAAGAACTCGATGCATTCATGGAGGATAGCTCCATCAATGGCTATTAGCCAGGATGGGCAGGGATGGTGTCCCGAGCCTCTGTTTGCCAGAAGCTGGGAATGAGCAACGGGATGGATTACTTGATGATTACCTGGTCTGTTCATTCCCTCTGGGGAACCTGGCACTGCCCACTGTCGGAAGACAGGATACTGGGCTAGATAGACCTTGGTCTGACCCTGTATGGCTGTTTTTTGACACAGCCATAGGTGCTGGAACCAGAGGTACTGGGGCTCGAAGGGGTTTCCAGGGTTTCCAGTTTGGTTCAATGGCTCTCAGCACCGCCATTGTACAAAGTGTTCCAGCACCTCTGGACACAGTGCTTAGGCACTAGCCTCAGGAGAGAGACCAGAACTGAACTCCCACTGTGAGGCATATTAAATAGGGCAGCATGGTGGAAGTTTTCACTGCTGCTGCCTTTGCATGTATCTGCCTCATGCCAAGAGGACTTCATCAGAGTTGTCAGTGCATCCTCCTACTCTGAGACCGCTCACTTATTCAGCAGAAGAAAATGGATCCTTACCCCAAGTGTATGTTACTCTGCCCTTAAATTGTAGACAGGCTTCAGTGCAGAGATTGCAAGACTCTCTCCATGACAGCTGCTGTGTGGGTGTGCATTTTGTCTGAGGCTAAGAGAATTCCTAGCCACTAACTCTGATTTCAGTTTCCTGCTAAACTGGTCTGGCTGTTTCTTCCAGAATATTATTTTGGTGCTGAATAATCCTGCCACCGCACATACAAGCTAATTGCACAAAAGTTCATGTCATTATAGAGAAACCCATTGTTTTATGATATCATTCTGTTATACTGCAAAATTACAAACTTTGCTTCTAGGGGTATTCTGTGCCACTGTGCACGTGCAGAATTTATGTCCCTCACAGATTTCTTTGTTTCCCCAATGGAAAAATGAATTCTGAGGGGGAAGCAAAGGAAAGCCGCAAGAGTGACCACGCGCCCCTCCCCGGCAGCACAGGAACCTTAGTTTGGGCGACCGGAGCCGCCAGTGGAGGGGCTGGTCATGCGTGCAAGACAGAGAGACTCTGACCTTCTCACTAGCTATTGCAGCCCACCCAGCGAGGAAGGGCAGGGCTTCAAGGTATTTCTGAGGAGGTAGGCATGGGGCAGGCTCTGTCCCCTCAGGCAGAGAAGAATGTAGCAGCCTGCCTGCTTAGTGAATTGTTCCCATTGCCGTTAGTGAATTCCCCCAAGAGTATTAAACAGGTTTAAAAGTTTTAAGGCTCCTTTACGTGGCCAGAGTGCTGTAAAGGACAGTATGGCTTATAAATGCATATGGTGATTTAGTGATTAAAACTGGTCTAAATTTTTGGACTGAAAAATTTTCCAATCACAATGTGCTCCATGAACTGTTTGCTACTGACCTTTCTGGAGATGGTCAGTAGCCAATATAAGTTGTGACTTTGAGTCCCCAGACCTCACTTGCTCTTCAGTTGCCTATGGCGTAACACTGAGCATATGGCTGCATATATTTGTTGACTAATAACTAGAAGTAAAAGGTCAATACTAGCTACATTACTATTAGACAGAGGGGGGTTGGGGATTTTCTCCAATGCTCCCCACTCCCATTCTCCATCTATTGTATTATAGTTTAAATAAATTATCAAAATAATTGAAACTGGCATGATTATATTGCAGATTATATGCAGAATTTTAAAATATTGTGTGCAGAATTTTTAAATTTTGGTGAAGACATTTTTTTTTTTTTGCACAGAATTCCCCCAGGAGTAAAACTGAATTGTAACCTATTTAAGAGCAGAGAGTTCTAATGCATTACAGAAGGCTGGTAGTTTTAAATCGGTTATCTTGCTCCCCATTTATTTCTCTTGCTTTAATTTCCCTACCCAGTGTCTGTGGATGCTGGTCAGCCTTGTCATTTCATGTTAAGAAATACAAATTCAAGTCAAATACAGATGGTCCCAAGATCAGCTGTTTGAGTTTCTGCTGCAAACAGAGAGGTGCAAAGTCCTGCATTCTAGGATCTACAGGGTCTTCACTGACAAACTGTACCTAACGTCGTAATGTAAAGACATAAATCACTTTAGACGTGAGTCTTAGTGTTTGTACAGGTTCTGAGTGACTGAAGTCCTGGTGCTGGTACTGACTTAACTGCAGTGGCAGTGAGGGCCTCTCCGTATCCGCTGCACAGCGCCTGAGAGGGGAGGTCAGTCTCCACGGACATGGGGCTGAGCCTGTGAGCAGGGGGCCAGTCCGTGCTAGTGGTGGGGATGTGATGTGGATACAAATCTGTCAGGAACTGGCCTGAGACCCAGCAATTCACTTCAAACAAGCTACAGAACAGTCCTCAGATAGAAACCACTTTCATTCACTGCAGGCCCGGGAGGAATTTGAACCCATGAGCCCTGGGCGCGGTGAAGCTATCCCAGGTTGAAAAGCTCCAGTGCAATTATCAATCACTTGAGTCACTCGCTGCCCCATGCTGAGCATTCCTTCGGCCTATAAGAGGGTTGGGTCTGTGGCTTGTCTGATCCTTATCCTTTTATTTGGTGTTCTAGGTTCTCTTTGCTCCTCAGCCTCAGTGAAGCAATGCTTCGGCTCCGGCTGTTAACATGGGACGTGAAGGACACGCTGCTCCGGCTTCGGCACCCAGTAGGAGAGAATTACTCTGCTGCGGCCCAAGTTCACAAAGTCCATGTGCAGCCTGAGGCTCTCAATAAGTCTTTCCATCAGGCATACAAAGCCCAGAGCAAGCACTTCCCCAACTATGGCCTGAGCCAGGGGCTAAGCTCCAAGCAGTGGTGGGTGGATGTTGTCAAACAGACCTTCAGACTCGCTGGTGTCCATGAAGACAGGCTTCTCACCACCATTTCGGAAAGCCTCTATCAGGAATTCTGCAGTGCACAGAACTGGGAGTTGTTACCAGGTGCCAGGGAGACTCTGAGGCAGTGCCATCAGCTGGGCATCCGTATGGCTGTAATCTCCAACTTTGACAAGAGGCTGGAGAAGATTCTGTCTCACTGCAACCTCAGGCACCATTTTGAATTTGTCTTGACCTCGGAGGAGGCTGGCTTTGCCAAGCCAGACCAGCGGATCTTTCAGAAGGCGCTGCACATCTCTGGGGTAGCTCCCCAGCAGGCGGCTCACGTGGGGGACAATTATGTGAAGGATTATAGGGCAGCCAGAGATGTGGGCATGCATAGCTTCCTGCTCACGAGGGCTGGGCGTGCAAACCCTTGGGAGCTAGAGGTACCCAAGCAGCACATCCTGCCTTCACTTACCCACTTGCTGTCTGTTATCGAGAAGGGTTAAGGGTGAATCCCTCGCCTCTCTGCAGAGATCGCCAAGGACAAAGCAGATTCCTTACACCATGTCACTAAAAAGAAGGATCAGTTCTGCTGCAGGGGTGAGGAGGAGAGGGGAGAGGATTTGGTTCTCCACCAGGGAATCAGGTTCTAAAGGGTATCTGCATGTCCTATAGAGAGGGGGCAAAAGCAAACCCCTCTGAACTCAGTGAGAAGTACTTGCTAGCACCATCCACAACCACGCATTAGTCATCCAATATAATAAACTGCTACAGATACTCAGCACTTCTCTTCCCCTTTCTTTCATAGCTCTCAAAGCTTCTAACAGAGTGGAGGGGATTAGTGCCATTATTGTCATTTTACAGGGGGGAACCAAGGGATGATGGCTAAGATCACCCTGCACGTCAGAGTGGAGACCAGAACTTAGAATCATAGAATCTCAGGGTTGGAAGGGACCTCAGGAGGTCATCTAGTCCTACCCCCTGCTCAAAGCAGGACCAATGCCCAATTTTTGCCCCAGATCCCTAAATGGCCCCCTCAAGGATTGAACTCACAACCCTGGGTTTAGCAGGCCAATGCTCAAACCAATGAGCTATCCCTCCCCCCTAAGCTATCCCTCCCTCACTCTGCATCTCCAGAGTGTCCACCTCGTCCCCTGTCCATTGCAGCTCTAAGCCCAGGCATTAATCCCTCGTCATGCGAGGAAAGACAGCATTTCTTGCACACTTGAATGAACAAAGGCAGAAGCAGAAATCCCTTCTCTGGGCCAGGTTCATTCCCTGCATTGGTACAACTGGCTGGCCTAACTCCCTGCCAGCCTGGGCCAGCTGCACCACATGGTTCTGCTGGCGAGGAACACTGGTGGTGTGCTGACTTCAGTGAATCCCCTTGACCTGACAATAGCCTTTTCCCAGACAGCACCACCCCCTTCTTGGGTTGCTCTTGCTCTGGCCTGTAAGGCAGCCATTGCCCACCCCTGCAGCCTCTCACCACAGGCTCTCTCCGCATAGGACCTCTCTGCCAGGGTCTGCTCTTGTAGAAGCTGGCACATTACTTGGGGCGGTTAGTGCCTCTGCCCCGATGCTGGCAGAGGATCCCATGGGATTTCCCCCCTTGCCATTGTGCAAAGACTGGGCCTGGGGGTGCTGATGACTCTGCTTCAAGTAAGGATTTTAGTAGAACCCCCTACCGAGCCACTGGTGGGCAGCACAGAGGGGAGCACTGGAAACTAGAGCAGCCCTGTGCTTGGGCAGTCACTGCTTCCCAGAGGCTGATGGGAGTTTGACGGCAACAGAAACTAGCCAATGGGCCTTTCCCTGCCCAAACCTCAGCAGGTGCCTTTTCCAAGCGCGGCGCAGAGCGATCGCTGCCCTGCTCCCAGTGCTGGACTTGCAGCTGTGTGGCAGAGCCCCAGCAAAGTGCTGTGAAAAGCAGCCCAGGTGCTTGCCTAGACAGTGTGCAGCAAGCTGGGCTGTAAGTTTACCCCACACCAACTGGCCATGTAGACAGACCCTGTTGCTGAGCCGCTTTGAAACAGGAGCAGATCAAAGTGCACTTCGGTGCGTGGCAAACTAAACGTACCCCCCAGCTTGCTGCAAACTAAGTGGTCGTCTAGACAAGCCCAGAACGTGTAACATTCAGGGGGTTAAAAATCAAGATACCTACGTTTAAAAAGGGGAGAAACCAGCCCAGGCCAGGGTCCCTACTTCTAACCTGGGTCACAGCCTCATTTCTAAAGCCCCTTGTCACTGAACCCACCTCAACAAATGAACCAGATTGTGCATAGTCTTATCAACAGGCTTTTCTATGGTGCTCAGCTTGGTAGAATGTGTGCACCTCTCGTACAGCCATGAATTTAGCCTCACAACACCACTCTGAGGTCTGGCAGGGCAACCCCACATTACAGAGGGGGAACTGAGGCACAGAGCTATTACAGGACTCATCCCAGCATGTTGCAGTCAGGAATCACACGGCTTGCCCACATTTCAGGCTAGGGCTGTAATAACTGCACGTCCCCATCAAGGCTGAGCAGACTGCACATGCCAGTGTTGAGTTCCTCCCTCCAGGCTAGTGGTGGAAATTGAGGCTTCAGTACAGGGCACCTCTTTTCTGTCCGCCATAACTAGCCCCCCCAAGTAGACATGTTCCTGTAGCCCCATGGCCACATTAGCTGCAGCAGCTGCACTGTAGCTAAGGCTTCGGCTCTCGGTAGAGATAACGGCTGTATGTAGTAGAGCAAAAGAGCCTAACTAAAGTGAGCAGAAGTCAGGCCCTGCTGCTAGAAAGCAAAGTTAGCAAGTGTCAGACTATGTGTGAAAGGCAGGCCCTGTTACACAGCAGGTGCCTGTTTGCAGGGTCACTGTCCGATAACCCGACCTTGGCAAAACACACAGGCATGCCCAAGAAGTGCTAGGCACAGGGTATTGATGTGTGCACATTCCAGACGATGCAGGTACCCCCTAATGTAAACACAATGCTGGGAGATGAAAGAGGAACACACCGACCACACATGAAACAAGGACAGGCCTAGGCTGACAGATGAAAATGTTTTGTTTGAACCAGCAGGTACAAGGTAAAGGGTGGTAACTAACTACATCAGGGGGACAATATGTAACTTGTTTGTATCAGTGTATAAAAGAGGGGTTGTAGGAGCAGTGTTTTATCTGGCCTTGGGGGAGCAGAAGGTCCCACCACTCACTGAGCTGAGTCCATTACAACAGGCATATGCGAGTTAGTGTCCTCAGAGTCTACTGGACACTAGAACCGTGCTTTGTCAACAATAAACCTGACCGAGTGCCTTTGCCACCAAACCGTCTGTGGTGGTCGTGGGCACTTCAGTCAAGGTCTGCTGTATCAGCTACCTGGCCAGATCTGGTGCAGCACGCTGAGAGAACACACACACAGCCAACAACTGACAACACTGTCAATGGAGCGTTGTCAAAGGGATTAGGCCAAAGCAAAATTTGATGCAGTTCAGACAGCAGGACAAGATACAAACCCTGGAGTGTTAAAGAACTGCATAACTCTGTGACCAATAAACGTTTGCAGTTTTGCAGGCTAAGCTCAGGGAAATCAGCTCTCATGCTTCAAGGCACAAGATGATTTTGTGCAAGGGTCAGGAAGGATGGATTATTCCCTGCTAAGTGCAGTGTTGTGCAGTTGGCCAGATGCATTATGTGCAGTTTCCGCTTCAGGGTTTGGCTCCAGCCAGAGATTGACTACGCAACAAGACAGGCCAGTGAGCCGATCCTGTAGGGCAAGTCCAGTTTAACTAGATTGCCTAGAAAGAATTCTAGGGGGCTATTGCTGTTAAGAAACAAGCTCAGAGCAGGCACCTGGGCTGAAGCCAGAGCCTATTTACATATGTGACACTGAGCCAGAAGGGGTTTAGCACTAGCAGGCTAACTAACCCAGATTCAACCTGTAGAGACATCTTAGCAGCTAATGATTGTATTTTTGTATGTGTGTTTACATATATATTGTTATAGGTTGACAATGTACCCAAACAGTTCCTGTCTGTCACCATACTCTGTTACTTCATCGAGATGAACCATGACTGTAGTAATATCATTGTCTTTATTTCTCTGTGGTGTATATAGTGAACTACCTGCAAATGGCAAGAGATGGGCAGTTGCCTTATCTTAATCCATGCAACTAATCACCGGTGGTGCTTAGGAAATAGGAGGTTTTACTTCGAAGCCACTATTGTTCACCCAAGGAACACCTGCTGACAAAAGGCTGCCAGGGATCTATAAAAAGAACTCTAGGCCCTGATCCCGTATCTCAGCTCCACTTAAGCTTCATCAGGGGAAGTCTGAGTCACAGGACTAAGGTCTCCAGCTCCAGTTTGGCTCACCCTGACATTGGACATTGTATGATAACTCAGGCTGCGAGTCTTTCACGGAGGTCACGGGAGTCACGGATTCCGTGATTTTCTGGAACCTCCATGAATTCTGCAGCTGCAGTGGCTGGTGCGGCTGACGCCTGGGCGGCCCCCCCCACACCCATGAGCAGCAATGTCTGCTGGAGCGCGCCACCCCTAAGCACCTAAGATTTAGTTAGGAGTATTTTTAGTAAAAGTCACGGACAGGTCACAGTAACACAGGTTATTGCCCGTGACCTGTCCGTGACTTTTATTAAAAAATACCCATGACTAAATCATAGCCTTAATTATAACCTATGGAAATAATTCTGAAAGAACTCTTTGCAACTCTAAAGCTTACCATCTCTACTATGAAACTAAGAATTTTATTTATATCTGTATGTATAATACAATATACATACAGATTTTTCTTTTTTAATAAATCTTAGTTTAGTTAATAAGAATTGGCTGTAAGCATGTATTTGGGTAAGATTTGAAATATTCATTGACCTGACAGGTAATGTGTCCAATCATTTGGGCTTGGTAGAACTTATTTTTATGATGAATATGATTTTCAGTAATCCTCATCTTTGACTGGGCTGTCTGGGTGGGAGCCCAAGGCTGGATGTGTTTGTGGCTTCTGGGTAACCAGGAAGATATTATAGAAGCTGTTTTGTTCATGGATAGGTGAATCTAATTATTAGAAATAACCTCCAGTTTGGGGTATCGTCTGCCCCATTCGTTGCAGTTTGCCCTGATTGAGCAATCTCAGTGTGGCCCCCCTGGGACCCCGGACACAAGGTATCAGTGCATTCAGGCTGCCAGCCCCATTCTGCCTGCTTGGAGTGACTGAAGATCCAGCAGGCGGCATGCCGAGTTGTGCGTCTCTGCAGAAAGCTCCCCCTGTCCCCCACAGAGCTGGGTGGGTGAGCTGCTGCCCCTGAGCCAGGCCTCATTCACTGAACGAGGGAGATGCTCTGGTCAGCCACAGCAAACACGGGGTAGATGGGTGCAGTAAAGGCTTCACGGTGCGAGTGGAGGATGACACAGGCACTAGGGTCATAGAACAGCACTTCCCCGCCATCCAAGTCGACCAGCACGCCCACCTGTATGGGGCACTTGACTAGCTCCACCGCCTGATGATGGCCATTGTGCGAGAAGCAGAACTCCTTGTCATAGCGCGAGAACACCCAGGAGAAGGGGTTGTAGCCCAGCCGGGCTGCGCTGCCAGGCCCTTTGCGCTCCAAGGAGCCATAAGAAATGCCCAGTTTGTACGCGCAGCTTTTGCCTACGCTGATCCTCCAGGCATGGGTCCCTTTGTGGAAGGCCTTAGTGCCCAAGGCGTTGGGCCAGTGATCGAAGCGCTCCGGGCAGTCTGGATAGGTCTTTGCCTTCTTGGGGCTGAATGCTAAGGTTTTCTTGTCTTCGGACAGGGCCAGCAGGGGGCTGACAGTTTTCTCATCTACGCAAACCTCTTCCAAACCTGCAAGAAAAGCCAAACAATCAGTACAGGCTGAGCAGCGGGACCTCGTCCAGGATCAGCCTGTCTCCCCAGCAAAGCGCTGGGACAGGGAGGGAGCTGGGTTCATGTCCACGTTTCCCCTTTTTATAGGCCTTCCTAGGCAGTAGCCCTGTGCAGGGGCCACGGCGACTTCCTCTGGCGCCCAGCAGCACCATCTTCCAGGGCCTGCAGGCCAGCTCCTGGGGGGAAGAGGGGTGCTCCCTGCACACTGGGGAAGGGGCTGAGCTCAGACTGGACTCTGCCTGTGCAAGTTAAATATACCCCAGCTAGTCCCATTGGGCACTGGCTCCTGGGGTTCTCCCAGCTGTAGCCTGCAGTCGGTCCCGACTGGCTCTCCCTATTCCATCCATCATAAGCCATCTCCCCTCCACAGTGCCCGCCCACCCTGCTGCTGGGACACAGCAGGGGAGGGAGACGCTGGCCCAGGGGTTAGAGTGGCTCTGTGCTGAGGGTGGCTGGTGAGCAGGAAGCCTCAAGCTCTTGCGGATGGAGGGGGGGCAGGGCAAGGCACGAGAGACCTCTGCTTCGGCCCTAGGGGTAGTACCAGTGGGTACCAGGGCAGCACGGCTACAGGGCTGGCAGCTCTGGCCAAACTTGTTTCCAAGCAGGGAGGAGGCAGGTGCATTCACAGGCCACCACCCATCCACAGCTACTGCCTGGCTTCCATCTGATTCCCTGCCCAACCTGATGCACCAGATCCAGCTGTTCGAGTGGGCTTCCTGGCTTGGCTGGGGCTGGTGCCAGGGCAGCCTCTCTGCAGGCTTCTTCCTCTTCCAAACAAGAAGCATAATATGGTGCAGAACATATCCAACACCCAAGGTTCCCCCCAGGCCCACTTGTGACCAGGCCCCTGGCCACTGGGCTCCCCAAGATGAAGGCAGGGGCTGCACGTGGCCCTGAGAATGCACTTTTCCCACCCAGCTCTGGAAGCGCTGGCTTCAGCTCGATGCAGATCCAGATGCAGGCACAGGACACATCTCATCTCTCCCAGTTCCCTGCCCTGGCTCACTGTTCAGAATGCAGTGGGGGCTGAATGGTTGATCTGGGCCCAGCGGCGGGAAGATTAGCAAACCAGACAAGTACTCAGCTCTGATGGGTTGGGAGACGAGGGACACGGAGAGGATTTTGGCCCCACTCCCAGTGCGCAGGAGCCCATCCATAGCCCAGCCAGCCACCCCCTGCTGGTGTAAACTCCCCCACTGCTGCCCTGCTTCACTGAGACACCAGAGACTGGACTCTCCTCCCCAAAGAGGTAAGGGGCTCGGTGGGGCAGGGACCAGCTTTCGGGGTAGTGTCCGCAGAGCAGTAGCACCAGCCGGGCATGGGCCATGCCTGGGGCTTCTAAGTGCTGCCACGCTCCCCACCCTAGTGCTCGAGGTGGCCCATCCGGGACTGGCATGGGGCACTCACCCCATTGCAGTTTGTCATTCCCTTGCCCAGCCATGGCTACCAATCAAAACCAGAACATTCCTCCTGCACAAAATTCATGGCCAAGCCCTTTCAGCGATCCTTTTGGAGCTAGCGGTCGAGAATCCGTGGGCCAGGCAGGGCTGCTATGAGGGGATGAAACCTCTAGGAATTGCAGTCAACAGGCTTGTGGTTTAGACCCGTGCTCTGAGAGGGAGCCAGCATCACAGAGCAGAGGATCCTGGGTCCCTTCTGCCTGGGATCTCTCTACCTCTCACCACGGCTGATGATCAGTGGCACCGGAAGCAGGGGGGCTACTGGGGCCATAGCCAGTTTTCCATCCCTGCCACGGGGGCAGAGAGTTGAGGTGCAGGGGTGTGAGGGCTCCAGCTGGGGGTGCAGGCTCTGGGGTGGGGCCAGATATGAGGGGCTCAGGGCTGGGTCAGAGGGTTGGGGTGGGAGGGTGAGGGCTCCAGCTGGGGGTGTGGGCTCTGGGGTGGGGCCGGGGATGAGGGGGTTGGGGTGCAGGCTGCCCTGGGGCTACAGTGGGGAGAGAGGACTCCCCCCAGCCCTCTCTCCCTGCAGCAGCACCTGGGCTGGGGGGGAGAGGTGCCTCTCCCTGCTGCAGCAGCTCCCAGGCTGGGGCCGTGGGATAGGGGCGCCCTTCCCGTGGCCGCAGCAGGTCCTGCCTGGGCGGGTTCCCTGAACGCCTGCACAGCGCTTAATAGGCTACTGTGCGGCCACGCAGCTTACAGGGAACTCAGGCCATAGCCCCCCAGCCATAGCCCCCCACTTTTTGAAAGTGGATGGGCCTGGCCAGTCCACTTTTTGCTGGGGCAGACCCCACCCCCTCCTTCCCCTCCTCTTCTGCCCAAGGCCCCACTCCCCGGCCAGGCCAGCATGAAGCCCAGCTGGGGAGCCCGGGCAGTTGTGGGAGCCACGCAGACCCTTCCCCTGCCCTAGCTGAGGCATCCGGGGGGGTGGAGACACAGGCCGGGGGCTGCTCTCGGCTGGCCCCCTGCACCACAGGCAGGTGGATTGTCTGCTGCGGCTTTCACAGCTGCCCGCACGGCTCTTATGGCTGGGCTGCAGCTCTGAGGCCCCACTAAGGTTGCCGAATTTCTAATCGCACAAAACCGAGCACCCTTGCCCTGCCCCCTGCCCTGCCCCACCCCTTCTCCGAGTCCCTGCCCCAACTCACTCTGTCCTCCATCCCTGTCGCTGACTCTCCCCCACCCTCACTCATTCACTCCTTTTCACCAGGCTGGATCAGGGGGTTGGCGTGTGGGGCGCTGTGGCTGGGGGCATGGGCTCCAAGGTGGGGCCAGAAATGAGGGCTTCAGGGTGTGGGAGGAGGCAAGGGGTTGGGGTGCAGGGGGGTGTGGGCTCCGGGAAGGAGTTTAGGTGCAGGAGGGGGCTCAGGGCTGGAACAGGGAATCAAAGAATCAATCCTGAAGCACTTGCATGAGAGGAAAGTGATCAGGAACAGCCAGCATGGATTCACCAAGGGAAGGTCATGCCTGACTAATCTAATCGCCTTTTATGATGAGATTACTGGTTCTGTGGATGAAGGGAAAGCAGTGGATGTATTGTTTCTTGACTTTAGCAAAGCTTTTGACACGGTCTCCCATAGTATTCTTGTCAGCAAGTTAAGGAAGTATGGGCTGGATGAATGCACTATAAGGTGGGCAGAAAGCTGGCTAGATTGTCGGGCTCAACGGGTAGTGATCAATGCCTCCATGTCTAGTTGGCAGCCGGTATCAAGTGGAGTGCCCCAAGGGTCGGTCCTGGGGCCGGTTTTATTCAATATCTTCATAAATGATCTGGAGGATGGTGTGGATTGCACTCTCAGCAAATTTGCGGATGATACTAAACTGGGAGGAGTGGTAGATACGCTGGAGGGGAGGGATAGGATACAGAAGGACCTAGACCAATTGGAAGATTGGGCCAAAAGGAATCTGATGAGGTTCAATAAGGATAAGTGCAGGGTCCTGCACTTAGGACGGAAGAACCCAATGCACAGCTACAGACTAGGGACCGAATGGCTAGGCAGCAGTTCTGCGGAAAAGGACCTAGGGGTGACAGTGGACGAGAAGCTGGATATGAGTCAGCAGTGTGCCCTTGTTGCCAAGAAGGCCAATGGCATTTTGGGATGTATAAGTAGGGGCATAGCGAGCAGATCGAGGGACGTGATCGTTCCCCTCTATTCGACATTGGTGAGGCCTCATCTGGAGTACTGTGTCCAGTTTTGGGCCCCACACTTCAAGAAGGATGTGGATAAATTGGAGAGAGTCCAGCGAAGGGCAACAAAAATGATTAGGGGACTGGAACACATGAGTTATGAGGAGAGGCTGAGGGAGCTGGGATTGTTTAGCCTGCAGAAGAGAAGAATGAGGGGGGATTTGATAGCTGCTTTCAACTACCTGAAAGGGGGTTCCAAAGAGGATGGATCTAGACTGTTCTCAATGGTAGCAGATGACAGAACGAGGAGTAATGGTCTCAAGTTGTAGTGGGGGAGGTTTAGGTTGGATATTAGGAAAAACTTTTTCACTAGGAGGGTGGTGAAACACTGGAATGCGTTATCTAGGGAGGTAGTAGAATCTCCTTCCTTAGAGGTTTTTAAGGTCAGGCTTGACAAAGCCCTGGCTGGGATGATTTAGTTGGGGATTGGTCCTGCTTTGAGCAGGGGGTTGGACTAGATGACCTTCTGGGGTCCCTTCCAACCCTGATATTCTATGATTCTATGATTCTATGATTCAGGGGGTTGGGGTGCAGGAGAGGGTGAGGGCTCCAGCTCAAGGTGCAGGCTCTAGGGTGGGGCTGGGAAAGAGGGGTTTGGGGTGCAGGAGGGGGCTCAGGCCTGGGGCAGGAGGTTGGGGTGTGGGAAGGGATGCGGAGTGCATGCTCTGTGAGGGAGTTTGGGTGCAGGAGGGGGATCAGGGCTGGGGCAGGGGCGCGAGCTCCGGGTGGGAGTTTGGGTGCAGGAGGGGAATCAGGGCTGGGGCAGGGGCGCGAGCTCCGGGTGGGAGTTTGGGTGCAGGAGGGGGATCAGGGCTGGGGCAGGGGCGCGAGCTCCGGGTGGGAGTTTGGGTGCAGGAGGGGGATCAGGGCTGGGGCAGGGGCGCGAGCTCCGGATGGGAGTTTGGGTGCAGGAGGGGGATCAGGGCTGGGGCAGGGGCGCGAGCTCCGGGTGGGAGTTTGGGTGCAGGAGGGGGATCAGGGTTGGGGCAGGGGCGCGAGCTCCGGGTGGGAGTTTGGGTGCAGGAGGGGGATCAGGGCTGGGGCAGGGGCGCGAGCTCCGGGTGGGAGTTTGGGTGCAGGAGGGGGATCAGGGCTGGGGCAGGAGCGCGAGCTCCGGGTGGGAGTTTGGGTGCAGGAGGGGGATCAGGGCTGGGGCAGGGGTGCGAGCTCCGGGTGGGAGTTTGGGTGCAGGAGGGGGATCAGGGCTGGGGCAGGGGTGCGAGCTCCGGGTGGGAGTTTGGGTGCAGGAGGGGGATCAGGGCTGGGGCAGGGGTGCGAGCTCCGGGTGGGAGTTTGGGTGCAGGAGGGGGATCAGGGCTGGGGCAGGCGGTTGGGGTTGGGGTGCAGGCTCCAGGCAGCATTTACCTCGGAGGGGTCCCCGGAAGCAGTGACATGTTCCTCCCGCTCCTAGGCAGAGTCGCGGCCTAGGAGCTGAAGGATATGTCGCCACTTACGGGGAGCCGGGTGAGGAGCCTGCCAGCCCCGCCAATCACACTTTTAACAGCCCAGTCAGCGATGCTGACCAGAGCCGCCAGGATCCCTTTTCAACCGGGCATTCTGGTAAAAAAACAGACACCTGGCAACCCTAGGCCCTGCCTAGAGCCAGGTTGGGGAGAGCCACGCAGGGAGCTGTGGTGAGCCTGGGTCCCTCCCCCTGTGCTATGGTGGGAGGCCTGGGGGGCAGAGACATGGGCACGGGGCTGCTTTCGGCCCCACCCCACCCAGGTTGGGATGGGGAGGGACAGGTTCTGCTTCTGGCTTGGCCGGGGGTGGAGTCTCCAGGGGACGAGGGGGGGCAGGGCGGGCCCTTGGGGGGGAGAGGCCTCGGGGGGGCAGGGGCCCCCGGCCTTTCCTGTTTTGGGAAGGCTCCAATGCCCTTGCTGATGATCCTGCCCTGCCTAGGGTATACGGTGCCATATCCCTCCCCCCAGCGTCAGTGCAGGATGTTCTCTCCATGCAGCCCATCCTCATCTGATCTGCACTGGGATCCAGTGAGTCACCTCCTCCCAGGAAGACACGCAGCGCTGGACTGGGCTGAGCTGGGATACTTGGTTCAGCAGATCTGACGGGTGCTGATGTTTGTGCGACTGCCCAATTCCCTGCCAATTTGCTTTTCAAATTCTCTAGTACAGAGCTGGGGCTGCAGCTTCCTCTGCTCAGTCACCTGGTCCTGCTCCCTCCATGCCGGACAACTCTATCTGCTGGGGCCTCTCCTTGCCCTTCCCCATTTCACTGCTTTTGTGTCTTAAGACATCATCATAAAGACAAGGCCGAGAGCAGGTGAGTCACCTCCTCCCAGGTAGACATGCAGGGCTGGGCTGGGCTGGGGCTGGGCCTGGGGCTGGAGGGGGAATAGCATGCTCACCTCACCTTGGGCCTAATCCTGCCAGGTGCTGAGCACCCTCAGCTGCACTGATGTTCTGCACCTGGAAGGATCACTTTTGTAAGACCTGGGAAACAAACCAGTGTCTGGTACCCAGAGCATGGCAGTCTAATGACCTGAGCCAGCTGCCTTGGTTTCAGAGGGGGCAGGAACAGAAAGGGTTAGGAGACTGGAACACATGACTTATGAGGAGAGGCTGAGAGAACTGGGATTGTTTAGTCTGTGGAAGAGAAGAGGGAGGGGGAATTTGATAGCTGCTTTCAACTACCTGAAAGGGGGTTCCAAAGAGGATGGCTCTAGACTGTTCTCAGGGGTAGCAGATGACAGAACAAGGTATAATGGTCTCAAGTTGTAGTGGGGGAGGTTTAGGTTGGATATTAGGAAAAACTTTTTCAGTAGGAGGATGGTGGAACACTGGAATGCGTTACCTAGGGAGGTGGTGGAATCTCCTTCCTTTGAAGTTTTTAAGGTCAGGCTTGACAAGGCCCTGGCTGGGATGATTTAGTTGGGGATTGGTCCTGCTTTGAGCAGGGGGTTGGACTAGATGACCTCCTGAGGTCCCTTCCAGTCCTGATATTCTATGATTCTATGTTAGAAAACCTGCCTTAAAGTGATAGGCTCAAGGATCTCAGTCTATTAAGCTTAGTCTATTAAGAGGTGACTTGATCACAGTCAATAAGTACCTATGTGGGGAACAGCTCTTCAGTCTAGCAGACATAGGTCTAACAGGAGCCAATGGCTGGAAGTTGAAGCTAGACAAATTGGAAAATTAAGCTGTATATTTTTAACAGGGGGTAATTACCCACTGGAACAATTTACCAAGGTCAATTTACCAAAGGTGGGTTCTCCAACACTGACCGTTTATAAATCAAGACTGGATTATCTCCTAAAAAATCTTCTGTATGGATTATTTTGGGGAAGTTCTATGGCCTATGTGATGGAGGAGGTCAGACTAGATAGTCCCTTCTAGCCTTGGAATTGATGGATGAATCTAGGAGTAGTCTCCAAGCCCCCTCAGGAATGGTGGGTGAATTAGCAGCAGATAAACTAGAATCATAGGACTGGAAGGGACCTCAAGAGATCATGTAATCCAGTCTCCTACACTAAAGGCAGGACTACATAATAACTAGTCCATTCCTGACTGGTGTTTGTCTAACATATTCTTAAACACCTTGAATAACAGAGATTTTACAACCTCCCTAGACCATTTGTTCCACTGCTTAGCCACCCTGAGAAGTTAGGAAGTTTTTCCTAATGTCCAACCTAAACATCCCTTGCTCCCATTGCTTCTTGTCCTGTCCTCAGTGGATAAGGAGAACAATTTATCACTAACACCCTCTTACGTAGTTTGGCACTGCATTTCACAAAGTGGAGCAGAATGCAGGCTCTCTCATCTTTAATACAGAGGGGCAGCTCCCAGAGACTACCCTTCCCAGCAGGCACATCTGGATCCAAGCACAGCATTGCATGCTGGGGCCTCTCCTTTAGAGCTTGTCTGCGGAGGGGGATTTATTTATACTGGTATAACGTAACTCCCTGTGTGGACGCTCTTATTCCAGAATTATACCAGGGAGTTATACCAGTAAAACTACAGCTGAAATTATACTGGTATGATTGTGCTGGTAAACTTCCCCATGCTGAGCAGCCCTTCGTCATGATGAAATCCTAGGGCCTGTGTTGTGCAGGAGATCAAATCAGATGATTTAACGGTCCCCCAAACCTTAAAATCTCTGAATCTGTGAGCTATGCTTTGGGAGGCCTCTTTAGTCTATCTGCGCTACATAGAATCATAGAACTACAGGCTGAGAAGGGACTATAAGGGTCAGCTAGTCCGGGGTCCTCAACCTTCTTCTTTCTGAGCTCCCCCAAGCAGGCTATAAAAACTCCACATGGCAGCTGTGGCACACTGACTGGTTTTCTGCATATAAAATCCAGGGCAAGCGTTAAGGGGTAGCAAGCAGGCCAACTGCCCGAGGCCCCACACCACAGGGGGCCCTGCAAAGCTAAGTTGCTCAGGCACTGGCTTCAGCTCCGGGTAGCGGAACTCAGGGCCCTGGGCTTCAGCCCCATGTGGTGGTACTTTGGCTTCCTATTCTAGGACCCAGAGAGTCTAACACTGGCTCTACTTGGTGGACCCCCTGAAACCTGCTCGCAGCCCCCTAGGGACCCCGGACCCTGGTTGAGAACCACTGATCTAGTCTAACCCCCTGCCCAGATGCAGAATTTATTGTGACTAAGCCATCCAAGTCGAGGCAGATGGCTATCCGGCCTCCTTTTGAAAACTTCCAGTGAAGGAGCTTCCACAACCTCCCAAGGCATCTGTGCCATTGTCCAACTGTTCTTACAGTTAGGATATTTTCCCTGAGATTTCGTCTACATCTGCTGTGTAGTCTGAACCCAGTGCCTCTTGTCCTGCCCTCTGTGGCAAGAGAAAACAACTTTTCTCCATCTTTTTTATGGCAGCCTTTCAAGTATTTGAAGACTGCTATCATGTCCCCCCTTAATCTCCTCTTCTCCAAACTAAACCTACCCAGCTCCTTCAGCCTTTGCTCGTATGGCTTGCGTTCCATCCCTCTGTCATCTTTGTGGCTCGCATCTGGATCCTCTCCAGTTTCTCTACATCAGCGGTTCCCAAATTTGTTCTGTTGCTTGTGCAGGAAAAGCCCCTGGCGGGCCGGGCCGGTTTGTTTTGTTTCTGAGGATTGTTGCCTTTCTGCACTTCAGTGTACCCAGCCCCGCAAGGCTTTTAGTCAGTTTCCCTCTCTGCTTCTCACCCACTACCCCAAGGCTGCAATATCTGGGCTGCAAATCCTGGCGGGATGCATTCAAATCTCTCCAAAACCGTGCTCAGGCTCAGGGAGATATGTTCTTGAGTCCATGCACTCATTTCTGCTACAGCCTCACCAACCCCAAATGTTCAGAAATCATGAGCTCAGCCTCCAAATCAGGAGATTAGCTTAAAAAAAACAACATGATTCCTAAACATAATCTAATGCAGGCTCTTTGTATTGCCTTTGCTTTCTGAGTTTTTAAGGAGCATTCTGGTCACATTTTTAAGCTTCTCTCTGCAACCATTTATTTTTCACATAATCAATAGTTTCCAGGAGCTGGGTTTGTAAGTAAAATAGCTGCTATCCACAAGCCTTGCAATGAAGTGGTGAGATTTGGCAACACTGCTAGTAACATAAGGTCTTTTAAAGCTAGGCCTGGGGCCTCCACTCTGGGCCAGTGTTGCTCGAAGGAGCTGGCTTCACGTTTGTACTTCAGGTCATTTCTCTTTAGCTTCTCCCTGCTGAAGCAAACAAGGATCAGCTCTGTTCTCTTTAGTGATCGCTGCTGCTGAGAGAATCATGACCGGCGGGGGAGGAACTCCCACTAAGAAACATCTCTCTGGCGTAAAGTGCACTTGTGCATACAGTGAATCTGAAGCATGCTTTGAAGTTACAGATTGACTCTCAACACCCACTTGCTGCCACGCACACAAACCTGGGGATCAGTAATGTCAGGCAGCCAGGATGTTTGCTTAGGCACAGAATGAATCAACTTGCCAGGAGTTCCCAGAGGAATGCACGGCTGTGAGCGAGACACTGACCTGTGGCACAGCTGAGAACAGCAGAGGCCCACAGCTGGTGCAATAATGGACTCTGAACACATTTCTGATTAAAGTTTAACTTCTCGGACTCCTGCGGCTCCAGGATTCCCTCCGCTGCCTCTGTCCTAGGAAATGAAAGAGAGGATTTATTAGGAAATGGATTGATTTAGTGTCAGGTGCTGGAAGATACACATACAAACTAAAGTCACAAGTTCATCCCTGGGGTACGACTGAATGCAGCAAAGTTACACCAGGGACGAGGTGTCTCTTCATCTAGAATCCCCAGTGCTGGTTTCAGGGGGGGTTTGACTCCAGGCAGTTACAAACAGATATTGACATTTTAAAATGAAACCCCAATATCCATGAGTCATTCAGCTTCCCACATGTCCAGTCAACAAAGAGCAAATCGGTCTGACACAGCTCCACAGAATGGAGATATACAATGAACGTGCTAAGGTGGGCCAATCAGATTTTCCCGTAAGGCCTTCTATAGACTGTGGGGTAGGGACAGCCAGCAGAGTAACATGCTGAGACTCCTGAAGGATCTGACATAGCATGGAAAGGAGACAAATCCATGTAGTAAGTGGCACACACATGGTGTTTATTGGGCTCGTAAGGAAAGGCTGAGGCCCTGAAGTTTGCTGCTAATCACCTGCCATGTTTTATTGCTCAGGCTTTAAAGCTAGGCAGAAGGCAGAAATGTGCAACAATTACTCCTGGCGGAATTCTGCGCCTCTGCGAATGTGCAGAATTTATGTCCCCCGCAGATTTCTTTGCTTCCCCGCAGAAAACTGACTTTCTGACAGCGAAACAAAGGAAAGCTACAAGAGCAGTCATGTAACCCTCCCCAGCAGTACGTTTCTGGTACCCAGGGCAGCCAGCAGAGAGGTAAGTTACTGTGAGGCAGGGGGCGGGACTGAGGAAGACACAGCTGATGGCTCCTACCCTGCACCAGGCTCAGCTGCTAGTCCTGGCTGGGCTGGAGAGGATGGGGCTTCCTCTTCCCTTACAGATCCCCCCTTCACCCAGATCCCCCACTGAGCTGCCCACACCCAGATTGCCCCACACAGAACCCTCTCAACTCACACCTGGATTCCCCCAAACAAAGCCCTTCCACACTTGGATCCTGCCTTGCTGAGCCTGCCTGCCCACACCTGGTGCACCTGGCATGGAGGGGAAGGGCCCTGGTGTATTTCTGGGGCAGGCCCAGTCCTTGCGCTGTATCAGGGTTGGGTGCAGCCTCACTGCTGAATCCGTATCCCGGGGTGCACCTGCACAGCGATCTCCTACCTCTGTGCAGCCAGTGGCCTGTGCTCCCCAGTGCCTTGCTGGAGCCTCCACATTTATTTGACAAATAAAATTTGCAGAATTTTAAAATAGTGTGCATGGAATTTTTATTTTTTTGACACAGAATGCCCTCAGGAGTAAATAATCAGGATTCCAGGTAGTGCTAAGAAGTACTATAATTAGAACTACCCTTAGGGGACACTCAAAGCACCCAATGCCCACCTAATGAAGGACAGCCCAATTTCAATCCTAGTTGTAAAATCATCGCCTTAGGCCACAATGCAATTCAGGTCAGGTTCCCTTTCTCAAGAGCAGTGAAATGCACAGAGCGATGGGTGCTTGGCACCAGGGGCAGCACTGCCAGGCTCTCACTCTGCACCTCATTTGTCTGTTTAATAAGGAGGCTGCATGAATGCAGAGCCCGCAACTAGGAAATCTGAAGACAGCTTTAAATTGTTACTCCTCCGTGCAATGCTGTACTGGGCCTGTCCACAGGGAGCTAGATAAAGCCCCAAATAATCAGGTATATCTCCCGAAAGTGAAAAAAGGTGTGCCTACGTGTGCAACACACACATGCGAGCATGTCCCGGGCATGTGTGTAAATCAGCATTACTCCTTCTAGATCCATTGGGTATGTCCTGGCCACCAGGATTTCTAGGTGCCAAATGTAAGAATTTAGGACCCCATGTCTGAGCCATAGTGCAGCATGTGAAGCAAAGCCACAGTGGGACATTTTGGGCAAGGGGCATTTTATGTGCATGCAACTTCTCAGCCCTCTGGCACTATGCCCTGACCAAAAGCAGCACCAGTCAGGAAAAGGTCAGTGTCACCGGATGCCTGGCAATGACACGCTGCTCTATGTTGAGCCGCTGTGCTCATAGAATGGAGGGGCCGTGAACTTTGGTTACTCACCTCTCGAAGATCTCCTGCTCCGCGTGCTGGGGACAAGGAGAGAGACAATCATAAAAGCTGAAATTCTCATAAGAACATCAGAACGGCCATTCTGGGTCCGACCAATGGTCCGTCTAGCCCAGTGTCCTGTCTACTGACAGTGACCAGTGCCAGGTGCTTCAGAGGGAATGAATGAAACAGGCAGTCACGGAGTGACCCATCCCCTCTTGTCTAGTCCCAGCTTTTGGCAGTCAGAAGATATGGATATCCAGAGCATGGGGTTGCATCCTTGACCATCTTTGTTAATAGCCATTGGTGGACCTACTCTCCAAGAACTTACTTAATTCTTTTTTTAACCTGGTTATAGTTTTGGCCCTCACAACATCCCCTGGCAATGAGTCCCACAGGTTAACTGTGCATTGTGTGAAGAAATGCTTCCTTATGTTTGTTTTAAACCTGCTGCCTGTTCATATCACGGGGCGACACCTGGTTCTTGTGCTATGTGAAGAGTAAATAACACTTCCCCCGTCACGATTTTATAGGCTCTGTCAGACCCCGCCTTAGTCGACTCTTATCTAAGCTGAACAACCCCAGTCTTTATTTTCTCCTTATATTTTCCTGAGGGCCTGGAATCACTTCTACGACAGCCTCACCATCCCAAGACTCAGAACTCATGAGTTCAGCCTCCAAATCAGGAGATTAGCATAGAAATCACATGATTCCTAAAAATAATCAAAAGTGTGTTCATTTTATTGCCATCTGAGCTTTTAAGGCGCATTCTGGTCCCATTTTAAAGCTTCTCTCTGCAACCGTTAAAGCTAGAACCTAATGTATTTTTAAATGAAAGCTGAGATTGTTGCAATCAATAGTCTCAGAAGTCTCCTTATCATTTTTGCTGCCCTTCTCTGTACCTTTTCCAATTCTAATCTATTTATTTTTAGATGGGGCAACCAGAATTGCACACAGCATTGAAGGTTTCTGTGTACCATGGATTTAAAAAGAAGCAATATTATATTTTCTGTCTTATTATCTATATCTTTCCTAATGGTTCCTAATATTGTTTGCTTTTTTGACTACCACTGCACATTGAGCAGATGTTTTCAAAGGACTATCCACGATGACTCTAAGATCTCTTTCTGGAGTGATAACAGCTAATTTAGATCCCATCATTTTGTATGTATAGTTGGTATTATGTTTTCCAATGTGCATTAATTTGCACTTATCAATGTTTTCTTGCCCAGTCATCCTGTTTCATGAGATCTCTGTGTAACTCTTCGCAGTCAGCTTTGGACCAAACTATCTTGAATAATTTGGTATCATCATTGATTCACCAAGGGCATGTGGATATGGGGAAAGCGGTGGATGTGATATATCTTGACTTTAGCAAAACTTTTGATACGGTCTCCCACAGTATTCTTGCCAGCAAGATAAAAAAAGTATGGATTGGATGAATGGACTATAAGGCGGTGTGATACAGCATAGCCAGAGGGCAGCAGGAGAGTGTTTTAAAAAAAAAAAAAAAGGCAGAAAAGAATTTTATTTGTGTAACACTTACAAGAAATCACCAAAAAGGATCAAGCAAAACTATGCAACAAAACAAAAGCAAACACAAGGTATAACACAGCAGCCTTCAGGAGGGAGAAGTGTTCAGGCTAGCCTGGGCCCAGAGCGGGGGGGCTTCCTCGACACTCGTGGTCTTCCACCCTCCTGAGTTACCTGGTGGCCTAGAGCTGGGGGGGCTTCCTCAACACTCATGGTCTTCCACGCCCTCGAGTTACCTAGTGCCACGCCCAGTGTCACCGATTATTCCTCTCCTGAGAGTGCCCGACAAGATGGGCACGGCTGCGGGGTGGGCGGTTTGGGGGTGGGAGGGACGTACACCCACGTGTGAGAGGACCCCTCCTAGGTGACAGTGATGATGGTATCCACAGCGGCAACGGCTGGGGCTGGGCTCTCGCTCTTCCCCTCAATCAAAGGGTCAGACGGAGGGAACCTGATGGGGTCACCGAGCAGAGAACCTCGGACAGCGCCCACCGCTCCTCAAAGGCGTCAAGGGAGTCGGTGGACGCCGCCCAGAGGAACTCCGCCCGGATACGTGAATGTACTGAGGATTGGAAAACGGCCCTACAGTCGCAGGACGCTTCATTAGCCAACCTCCCTTCTCTGGTTTTATAAATGGCTGTTTTAGCTAGGGCTAGGAGGAGGTTAACCAGGAGATCCCGTGACTTTGTGGGGCCACAGATGGGGAGTGTGTAGATAAAAAGATGAGGGGAAAAGTGTAGCTAAAAGCGTAATAAAATATTCGTGAGGAGCCGGAAAAGGGGCTGCAGCCTGGCACACTCTAAATATACGTGCGCCAGGGTTTCCCTCACATTGCAAAAAGGGCAAGTATCCGGGATGGGGGTGAACCGTGTCAAAAATACACCCATGCTCACAGCTCCGTGAAGGAACCGCCAACTAATGTCCCCGATGGGCCTCAGGACCAAGGTGGAATACAGGCTGGCCCACCGGGGTTGCTCACCCTCCAAAGGTGGCAGGAGGTCCCGCCGCTTTGTATCGGGGTGGGACACCAGGGTGTGGGCGTGAAGGGTGTGAAGCGTGAGTGTATATAGATGTTTCCTTGGTGCGGTTTGGAAGCTGACCAGCTGCAGTTTGTGCAGCCGGCTCGCAGTGAAAGGGTGAGGGGTTTATTGGGATCTACGGGGTAGGGGCCCAATTGAAAGGTCCGGTGGGCCTGGGGTAGAGGGCGGGCGGGGTGCGCCCTCGCACAGGGCTCGGTTGAGATAAGCTCGAGCAGTGGGCGTCAAGGCGGCCTTCACCTCCTGAAGTATGCGCCGGGGGGTACGAGGTCTGGAGAGCCCCATGCGCCCAGCGAGCGTCAGGGGATCCAGCCAGTCTCCCCAGTCGTAGTCCAGGAGGTCTCCGACTCTCGTGACTTCCGCCAGGACCAAACTCTGGCACACCGAGCGGGACTCCGCCACCTGCACACGGAGCTGGGGGTTGTGTAGCAGGGGCTCCGCGAGGAGATCTGCTCCCACGGTGGCCGCCACGGACCTGGTCATTGAAAACAGTTTCCAGGTCCGGAGGAGGTCCTGGTACAAGACCAGCAGCCTGGAGAGGTCTCGCGGAAGACCTCTCGGACAGAGATAAAAGAGCTGCCGGTCGTATCAGAGCCCTTGGAAGCGGCTCAGGAAGGCATGCACCAGTATGCTCGACGTCGAACTACCTGCACTATAGAGGAGCCTCTGCAGGGCCTGGAGGCGGAAGACACGGACCTGAGTGTTCAGACACTTCAGGCCCTGCCCTCCTTCCTTCAGGGGTAAATGAAGAACCCCAACAGGGGCCCAGTGCATTCCTGATCAAAAGAACTCTAGAATTGATATCCGGAGGTCGGTCAGGAAACCCGGGGCCGGGAACAGAGCGTGGACAGGACTAGTTGGTTAAGCACCAGTGCTCTCCCTCGGAGAGAGAGATTTCGGAATAGCCTCGTCCATTTCCGGAGCCACTCTATCACCCTGCCTTCTAAATTTTGCCAGGTCTCCGGCGGGGAAGGGTGCGTGGCAGAAAGGTAAACGCCTAGGTAGAGCAGTGGACCCGCGCTCCACCGGATGGTCTGAAGCGCGGGTGGGAGGGAGCTCACCTGCCGCCAGTCCCCCACTGCCAAGCCAGAGCTCTTGACCCAGTTGACTCAGGCGGAGGAGGCTGCCGAATAGATGTCCTGGCAAGCCTCCACCCGCACCAAGTCCCCCGGGTCCTGGAGCACGTCATCGGCGTACGCCAACAGGACCAGCCGCAGCTCCGGCTCCCGCAGCACCAAACTTGTCAACCTCCTGCGGAGGAGACAGAGGAAGGGCTCGATCGCCAGAGCGTACAGCTGGCCCGAGAGGGGGCACCCCTGCTGTACTCCTCGCCCGAAGCTGACCAGTTCGGTCAGGGTCCAGTTGAGCCTAACCAGACACTCTGCAGAAGCATACAGCACCTGGAAAAAACTCACAAACTGAGGTCCGAATCCAAGTGCCTGCAGAGTGCCCAGGAGGTACCCATGGTCCACTCTATCGAACGTCTTCTCCTGATCGAGAGACAGGAGGGCGAACGACAGACCGTCTCTACGCCTGAGTTCCAAAAGGTCTCGGACTAGAAATAGGTTGTCAAAAATGCTGCAACCCGGGACAGTATAGGTCTGGTCTGGGTGGATCACATCCGCCAGCACGGACCCTAGCCGCAGCGAGATTGCTTTCCCTACAATTTTGTAGTCCGTGCTAAGGAGCGAGACGGGACGCCAGTTTCGTAAGTCGCGGAGGTCCCCCTTCTTCAGCAACAAGGCGAGAACCGCTCACCTGCACGAAAGAGGGAGGACCCTGCCCTGCAAAGACTCAGCCCAGACAGTGGCTAGGTCTGGGCCAAGGATGTCCCAGAACACGCGGTAGAGCTCCACGGTCAGCCCGTCCGTGCCTGGAGATTTATTGGTGGGCATGCGACGGAGGGCTTCTGAGAACTCGGCCAGGGTGAGAGGCAGCTCTAGTCGGTCTCGGTCGCCCACGCTGACCATGGGGAGTTCCTCCCAGAGCACCCTGCAAGCGCCCGGATTGGTTGGATCTGGGGAGAAAAGGCTTGTGTAGAAGTCACGGGCCCTCTCACACATCTCCACCGGATCCATGAGGGGGGTGCCGTCTTCTGCTAGAAGGCAGGTGACGTGTTTCTTGGCCCCCCTGGTTTTCTCCAGGGCATAGAAGAAACGGGAGCCGCGATCCATCTCCTGAAGGAGGCGGATGCGGGATCAAACAAAGGCACCTCGGGCCCGATGGTCCTCGAGGGCCCGGAGCTCCTCCGCTTCTCCCGGCACGCTCCGCAGAGGAACGGGTCCTCGGGGCTGGCAGCCAGATGCCTCTCCATCTCTAAGACCTTCCATTCCAACTGCTCTATCGCTGCATTTCTCCGTCGGCTGGTGCCCCGGTTGTAGTCATGGCAGAAGAGCTTGGCGCGCACCTTCCCTAGATCCCACCATCGCCGCGCCGAGGGAAAGGCACGCCGCTGCTCTCACCAGGCCAGCCAGAACTCCTGGAAGGATGTCACGAAGCCCTCATCCTCCAACAGGCTGTTGTTAAAGTGCCAATAGGCTGGCCCCGGCCTCTCTGCACGGAGAGAGGCTGTTATGGTGGCTAGATGATGGTCGGAAAATGGGGCCGGCCGAATGTTGGAGGAGTGGGCCTGTGAAAGATGGAAACGGGATAAATAAATACGGTCCAACCGAGAGTGGTGTGACTGATGGGCCTCCACCCGGACAAAGATGAACGTGGAAGTGTCATCTGGGTGATGGTCACGCCAGACGTCTACTAGGGAGTGATGTTCGACTATTTCTCGGAGAATGTTCGCAGCAGCCGGGCTCAGCTTGGCCCCTGAGCAGTCCTGTTCCTCGAGGGTGGTGTTAAAGTCCCCTCCCAGGACTAAGCACTTGTGAGAATCTAGGGTGCCAAGGAAGTCGGACACCCGCCGATAGAATTGCGGCTGCTTCGGGCTCGTTGTCGGGGCATAGATATTAACGAGGTTGACCACGAGCCCCTCCATACGGACTCGGAGATGCAGCAGGTGGCCCGGCATGGTCTCAGTGACCCCTAGCACCTCGGGCCGTAGGTTGGGGGAGAACAGGGTCGCCACTCCAGCTTGTCAAATTGTGAAGTGGCTGAAGTAGACCCCGTCCCCCCACTCCAGCCGCCAGCTGTCCTTGGCGGTCGGATCCGTATGGGTCTCCTGCAGGAAAACCACATAGTACCCCCCTTCCCGAAGGTAAGAGAGCACCTGGGACCTGCGGAGAGCCATCCTACAGCCCCGGTGTTCAAAGTTGCTATAATGAGGGGCGTCATTCGGAGGGCTGGGGCGTGGGGGTTCCTTGTTGGCGGGGGTGTTCGCGGCCCCCGGCGGGTTGCGCAACAATCCGAGACCCATCCCGTTAGTGAGTAAATCGTCACGGAAGCTGCGGGCCCGACTGTAGGCCGCGGCACCATGCCTTCCTTTCCCTCTACCCTCCTTTATAAGGGCCCTTGTGGCGGAGGAGTTGATCCCCCCATCGCTAGAGAGCCAGCTGTACCCTGTTGCGGGAGCCACGGACATAGGCCCTGGGGGCCGGGGGAGGGACGCTCGCAGAGCTGGTGGAGGGAACAGCGGGGAGGGACGCCATGGTCGATGACGAGGCCACAGCGGTGGGGGCAGCCTCTGCCATGGAGGGCTTGGTGGTTGTGGCGGGGTCCTTCCCCTTCTTCGCACCCTGGCCTTTCCAGCTAACCGGGGGGGCTTTCCTAGAATCTGGGGGGGCGGTGGGCGTAGCAGCGGCAATAGTTGCCCCAGTGCCTCCGCTGCCGATGCCCCAGCGGGGGCGGTGGCAGGTGTTTTGGCAGCAGTGGTGGGGGGGAGGCTTGGGGGTTGGGCAGGGGGTAGGTGGGGGAGGGGCAGCTGAGGTAGTTAGAGGGACCTCACCCCTCTCATTCCCCGCCATCGTGAGCAGGGAGAGACGGGGAGACACCAGAAGGAGGAGGGGGGAGGGTGAAGCAGATTAACCACTTTTCCCTGTTGGGCTGCAGGCTGGGGGGGGCGCCAAATGGGTTGGACTGGACAGGGGAAGGAAACAGGAGTTGGGGTCAGGTAGTAGGGGCAAACTGTGGGGTGGGCCGTCTGGGGGTGGGGGGGGGAACATGGACCCACGCATGTTTATCCAAAGAGTCTCGTTTGGTCGGCTGTTGTGTCTGGTCCGGATGATGGAATTCAAAGCAAGCAGTTGAGTCTAGAGGCAGATGGCAGGTTGCCAGCAGGGACGGATGGCGGGGGGGGGCCATGACGGTTGTAGTAGTGTTGGGGGGGGGCACCGATGGATCGGGGGGCAGCTCCATGCCACACCCCCTGTGCCCCTACAAAATGCAGTTAAGACACAGTCAAACTCCCCCCACACGAGAGTACAGTTCAAAAGTTACTCAGTCTTACGGCCCCCTCCACAATGATTTGTAGCTTCCCTGGGCGATGTCTCTGTCAGCTGTCTTCTCTCCCGGTCTTTGTGGAGCATTCCAAAAATGCCAAGCAAAGATAAGAAGACGAGTAATCGCAGGTCCACAAATGAACAGCAAAATGGTTGGGTCTGGGGGCGTCCACTCCCTTCCTCCGGGGAGCGGGTCGGCAGTCTTTCCCCCCCTCCTCCGGGGGTTGCAGCTGAAGCAATAGCAGCGTCCGAGGGCAGGCGTGGGGGGCTGGCAGGCAAGCTGGCAGCCGACCAGCACTCGAACGGCAGCAAAGAAAAAAAAACAGCAAAAAAAAAAAAACCCGAAGAAAAAGCGTCTGTCCCGGTCGCGGGGGGGTGGAACTAAAGCAGGGGCAAAAAGCAAGGAAAGCCCAGGCCAGAGGGCAGCAGGTGAGTGTTAGAAGGGTGCCTTCTTCCCTGTAGAGGGAAGGAAGTTTGCTATAAATTAACTTTAGATAAGCTATTACCAGCAGGACAGTGGGGTGGGAGGAGGTTTTGTTTCATATTCTCTGTGTATATATAAAGTCTGCTGCAGTTTCCACGATATGCATCCGATGAAGTGAGCTGTAGCTCACGAAAGCTCATGCTCAAATAAATTGGTTAGTCTCTAAGGTGCCACAAGTACTCCTTTTCTTTTTATAAATTAATTAAAGCACCTGAAGCCAATTAAAGTACCTGAAGCCAGTCACCTGATAAAACCCCCCTGCTTCAATCAGACAGGGGAAGGAGTTGAAGCAGAGCGGATTGGTGCCAGAGCAGAGAGCGGTCTGGAGAAGTTGAAGCAGAGCGGATTGGTGCCGGAGCAGAGAGCGGTCTGGAGGAGTTGAAGCAGAGCGGATTGGTGCCGGAGCAGAGAGCGGTCTGGAGGAGTTGAAGCAGAGCGGATTGGTGCCGGAGCAGAGAGCGGTTTGGAGGAGTTGAAGCAGAGCGGATTGGTGCCGGAGCAGAGAGCGGTCTGGAGGAGTTGAAGCAGAGCGGATTGGTGCCGGAGCAGAGAGCGGTTTGGAGGAGTTGAAGCAGAGTGGACTGGTGCTGGAGCAGAGAGCGGTTTGGAGGAGTTGAAGCAGAGTGGACTGGTGCTGGAGCACAGAGCGGTTTGGAGGGAAGCAGAGGAGAGTTTGGAGAAGTGCTGCGGTGGGCTAAGAAGACCAAGACCCTAGGTAAAGGGCAGGGGTGAAAGGGGGCCGGTACCGCGTACCGGTAAGAACCCGCCCCAGCCCATACCCAGCCCACAGTAAAGTGTTGCCGCGGCAGCGCTTTCACCTCCCTGCTCCTTTCGCCTCCCCCGTCAGCGGCCCTGCTGGTAGGGTCCGTCCCGGCAGGGCTGCCGACGCGGGAGGCGAAAGGGGCAGGGACAGGAAAGCGAAGCCGCGGCACCGCTTTAAGGATGGTCCTTTGCCGCCACTGCACTTTAATGTTGCTGCACCTCCCGTCGGCAGGGCCGAGGCAAAGGACCCTGCAGCGCTTTAACGTTCCTGCTCCTTTGGGCCCCCCCAGCCGCCGACGGGTGGGGGCGGGGCAAAGAGAACAGCTGCTCTGGGGCCGGCGATTTAAAAGGGCCCGGGGCTCCGTACCGGTAAGTGGCCTCAGTTACTTTCACCCCTGGTAAAGGGACACCTGGTTTGTGCAGAGGGAGGGCAGGAAGCCCCACAAGCTGAAGGGCAGGAGAGGGAAGTAGCCCAGGGGAAGGAACCGCTAGTTCTAGTGGTTTACCGCTATCCCTAGGGCCCCTGGGCTGGGACCCGGAGTAGAGGGCGGGCCCGGGTCCCTCCCTCTCCACTCCCGTCCTCTAGGACACTAGTGGGGCAGTTAATACCTCAGTTCAGGGGCGGGAAATGGTGCCCTGAACCCACCTCCCCCGCCAAGAAAAGAGAGCATGAGACCCGTCATAGTAGTGCCAGCAATTTGCCACAGTGGATAGAAAGCTGGCTAGGTTGTCGGGTTCAACGGGTAGTGATCAATGTCTAGTTGGCAGCCGGTTGGCAGGGATCAGTCCTGGGGCCAGTTTTGTTCAACATCTTTATCAGTGATCTGGATGATGGGATTAATTGCACCCTCAGCAAGTTCACACATGACACTAAGCTGGGGGGAGAGGCAGATACACTGGAGGGTGGGGATAGGGTCCAGAGTGACCTAGACAAATTGGAGGATTGGGCCAAAAGAAATCTGATGAAGTTCAACAAGGACAAGTGCAGAGCCCTGCATTTAGGAAGGAAGAATCCCATGCACTGCTACAGGCTGGGGACCGACTGCCTAAGCAGCAGTTCTGCAGAAAAGGACCTGGGGATTACAGTTGATAAGGAGCTGGTTATGAGTCAGCAGTGTACCCTCATTGCCAAGAAGGCCAACGGCATATTGGGCTGTATTAGGAGGAGCATTACCAGCAGATCGAGGGACGTGATTATTCCCCTCTATTCGGCACTGGTGAGGCCACACCTGGAGTACTGCATCCAGTTTTGGTCCCCCCACTACAGAAGATATGTGGACAAATTGGAGAGAGTCCAGCGGAGGGCAACAAAAATGATTAGGGGGCTTGGGCACATGACTTGCAAGGAGAGGCTGAGGGAACTGGGGTTATTTGGTCTGCAGAAGAGAAGAGTGAGGGGGGATTTGATAGCAGCCTTCAACGACCTGAAGAGGGGTTCCAAAGAGGATGGAGCTCGGCTGTTCTCAGTGGTAGCAGATGACAGAATAAGGAGTAATGTTCTCAAGTTGTAGTGGGGGAGGTCTAGGTTGGATATTAGGAAACACTATTTCACTAGGAGGGTGGTGAAACACTGGAATGGGTTATCTAGGGAGGTGGTGGAATCTCCTTCCTTAGAGGTTTTTAAGGCCCGGCTTGACAAAGCCTTGGCTGGGATGATTCAGTTGGTGTTGGTCCTACTTTGAGCAGGGGATTGGACTAGATGATCTCCTGAGGTCCCTTCCGACCCTGATATTCTATTATTCTATTATCTGCAAACTGCCACCTCACTGTTCCCTTTTTCCAGATTATTTAAGAATATATTGAACAGCACTGGTGCCAGTACAGATCCCGGGGGGACACCACTATTTGCCACTTTCCATTGTGAAAACTGACCATTTATTCCTACCCTTCATTCCCTATCTTTCAATGAATTAATGATCCATCAGAAAACCTTCCCTCTTATCACATGACTGGTTACTTTGTTTAAGAGTCTTTGGTGATGGACTTTGTCCAAGACTTTCTGAATCTCCAAGCACACTATATCCACTGGATCACCCTTGTCCACATGCTTATTGACAACCTCAAAGATTTCTAATAGATTAGCGAGGCATGATTTCCCTTTACAAAAGCTGAATTAACTCTTTCCTAACATATCAAGTTCATTGCTATGTCTGAGAATTCTGTTTTCTATTAGTTTCAACCAATTTGCCTAGTACTGAAGCTAGGCTTACAGTGTCTCTTCTGGAGCCTTTTTTTAAAAAAATTGGCATTACATTACCTATCCTCTATTTGGCATGGAGGCTGATTTCAGCAGTAGGTCATGTACCACAATTAGCAGTTCTGTAATTTCATATTTGAGTTCTCTCAGAACTCTTGGGTGAATACCATCTGGTCCTGATGCCTTATTACTGTTTAATTTATCAATTTGTTCCAAAACCTCCTCTAATGATACCTCAATCTGGGACAGTTCCTCAGATTTGTCACCTAAAAAGAATGGCTGAGGTGTGGGAATCTCCCTCACATCCTCTAAAATGAAGACCAATGAAAAAAATTTATTTAGCTTGAGTGTTCCTTTAGCACCTCAATCGTCCAAAGACTTCACTGACTATTTAAGAATGTCTACACTGGCACTTCGTCAGCAAAACTTTTGTTGTTCAGGGGTGTTAAAAACCACACCCCCAAATGACAAAAGTTTTACCGACAAAAAGCACCGGTGTGAACAGCGCTTTGTCAGCAGGAGCACTCTCCTGCCGACGAAGCCGCGGCCGCTCGTGGGGGGTGGAAGTTTTTTGTCAGCAGCAGAGCTCTCTCTTGCCGACAAACAGCAACTACACTGCGCATCTTTTAGCGGCACGGCGGTAGCGAAACTGAGTCATGTAGCCATAGCCTTTGACAGGCTGCCTGTTTCTGATGTACTTTTAAAAAAATGCTGTCAGTCTTTTGCTAGTTGCTCTTCAAATTCTTTTTTGGCCTGCCTAATTATACTTCTACCCTTGACTTGCCAGAGTTCATGCTTCTTTCTATTTTCCCCCCTAGGATTTGACTTCCAATTTTTAAATGTTGCCTTTTTGCCTCTAACCCCCTCTTACTCCGCAGTTTAATCATGGTAGCATTTTTTTGGTCTTATTGTTTTGTTTTGATTTGGGGTACATATTTAGTTTGAGCCTCTATGATGGTATTTTTAAATAGTTTCCGTGCAGGTTGCAGGCATTTCACTCTTGTGACTGTTCCTTCTCATTTCCATTTGACTAGCCTCATTTTTGTGTAATTCCCCTTCTTTGATGTTAAATGCACCTGTGGTGGGTTTCTTTGGTATCTCCCCCCTGCATGGATGTTAAATTTAATTACATTATGGTCGTTGTTACTGAATGGGTCAGCACCTCTGGGACCAGATCCTGCGCCCCACTCAGGACTAAATCAAGACTTGCCTCTTCCCTTGTGGGTTCCAGGACTAGCTGCTCCAAGCAGCTGTCATTGATGGTGTCTGGAAACTTTCTCTCTGCATCCCGTCCTGAGGTGACATGTCCCCAGTCAATATGGGGACAGTTGAAATCTCCCATATTATTGCGTTTTCTAGTTTTGTAGCCTCTCTAATCTCATGGAGCATTTCACAATCACCACCACCATCCTGGTCAGGCAGTCGGTACTATATTCCTGCAGCTATATACTCTTATTATTCAAGCATGCAATTTGTGTGCATAGCGATTCTATGGTAGTTTGATTCATTTAGAGTTGTACTATATTTGGCTCTATGCTTTCCCATAGAGTGTCGATTCCCGCACCAGCGTGACTTACCCTGTCATTCCCATATATTTTGTACCCTGGTATTACCGGGTGCCATTGATTATCCTTGTTCTCACACAATAAAATCCCTCCCTGGGGACTTACGCAAAGGTCTCAGTGGGTTTGGGTGTCTCCCCAAGTCCTCCATCCCCCTTGCTGAGCCCCGGCACGGACAGTGTCACAGTGAAGAGCAAACCCCTCACCCTCCCTGGAAATGGCTAAAACTGCCTCCTGGGGATTGAGTTTGTGCCGCTGGCGATGCCCGAAGCAAGTGTATTGAACAAGTTCATGCAGCAGGAAAATCCGCCTGACACAGGTAGCCAAGGATCCTCTCTCTTTTCCCCCTCGCCCCCCCCCCCCCATCCCCCATCCCCTGTCCCCGGTAACTCTGTCGCTACCATTCACTGCAAGGCCCAAGACCCACCCTGGCGCTTGTTCTAACAGCTGCTCTATGGCCTGTTATCTAACATGCCTCCCACAATGGTGTCCAAGGCCCCTCAGTGCAGACTCCTTGAAGTCAGGCCATCTGCAGCAGGAGTCATCCAGCTCCCCAGCCCCACATCCATCCCAGAAGGCTTTGCTGCAGCACTTCAGAGGTGTCCCCTCTCTCCTGCTGGCCTGGGTTGCAGGAAGCACAACTGTCTTTCCTGGGCCCTGCGGGAGAGCAGCCCCATCCCCCACCCCGTGCTGCCGCAGAGGCAGGGAGTTGCTCCACTGCCCATCTCCCTGTTCCCGGCTCAGGCTGGGGTGGGGCACGTCCTCCAGTGCCTCTTGGGCTCCATTTCCTACAGTGCCATCAGGGCTCTGCGTGCTCAGACCAAGTGCAGGCCCAGCACGATGGTGTTCTCTCCCCCACCTTTCACACGGAAAGACCATCCTGTGCTCGCTCAAAGGCAGCCCGAGCAGTCGTGATAAGAGGAGAGTCTGACGCCATTAACAGGAAATCCATTTCTGTGGGGCAGATGGACCAGCCCAGCCATTTGCACAGGCCGGGAGCTCCAGAACACGGGGTGCCTTTTGCACAACCTCAATGTATCCATTTTTTTTTAACTAAGAAAACTATTGTTTAACATATTGGCAACTACACAGCAGTGACACCTCGGTGCATTTCAACCCACAGGAAGTGCAGCACTTTAGCACACTCACTACAGCCCCCCCTCAGCTGTCTGGCTCATGGCGTTTCAGATGCTTGCTACAATTGTACTATGCCCCCACAGGCTGTCCCAGGTCCCCGTCTCCTAGGGGAAAGGCCTATCACCTGGGGGTGATGACGGCTCCAGAGAGTTACTGTTTCCAAACCAGACGTCATCCTGTTATCAGCCAAACCTCTCATTTGTATCAGCTTTCTCATTATGGAGCCTGCACCAATTAGCCAAAGTAAATTCAGCAGATTTCTTTGCACAGTGTGTGGTCAGTGTGCTCCTGAGCAGATCACTGCAAGCACCTTCCTCTGACACATCAAGTGTCGGCTCCTGCCAGAGACCAACCTCTGACCCAGGCTGGAAACATTTACAAGCCTCACACCGCCCTCACCCACCACCACCGCTACGCGGCAAAGAGCCAGACAGACCTTTTCACTACCGTCTTGCTGGCTGGTATTTAACAGATCTCGTGCTCCAGCCTCCCGTCTCTCTGGTGGGACAAGTCTGACTGGCCAATACCAGAAGGTGGAATAAGAGATTCACTATTATTCCCATCCCCACTGGTTCACTTCACGAGCCAACCAGCATTGTTCGAATCCCTAGAAAGTTCTATCCCCAGAGCAAAGCTTCTGCCGCTCACTTAAAGTTAAACGAACCTAAGCAATGGCTTAAGGTCGGGGAGATAGGATAACTGCCTGCTAACATCTGACTGGAGAGGAACTCTTAAGGTGATCCAAGGGTGATTTAATAAATAATGGGAAGGAACCAGCCAAATGAACATGCAGACTGAGTAGGAGAAGTTCCCTCACACCGAGGTTTGTTAGATGGCAGGAGATCTCTCCAGGGAAAGGCAGGGGCCCCAAAGACCGAGCCCTGCTCTGCACGACAAAATCACTTCAGTATAAACACGTCGCTCGGGGGCGGGGGGGTTGGATGATCCACACTCCTAAGCGACACAGTTATACCAGCTTAAGTGCCAGTGTACACAGCGCTATGGCGGAGGGCGAGCTCCTCCCAGCGAATTAGCTCCTGCCGCTCACGGAGGCCCATTAACTGAGTCGACAGGAGACGCTCTCTCCTGTCTTCATCAAAGTGCTACAGCGGTGCAGCTGAGCCAGCGCAGTGTTTTAAGTGGAGACCTGCCTGGAGCTGTTTAAAATCAACAAAGAACTAGAAAAATCCATGAAAAATCATGTACCGGCCTTCGCCCTCTCTGACCCTTGAGTCCAATCCTCAGATACTGAGGCCCTGCTTGGGCCCTTGTGGTCCCATCTGCTTGCAAGGGAGAAGAGGCAAGGAGGAAGTAATGCAGCAGTTAGTGCTGCTCTAGCCCAGCATTCAAAGGGCGGTGCGTCCCCGAGCTTGGAAGACAATTCTGATAGTCTCCCATCACCCGCAGTAAAGGGGAGACCAGCAGGAACATTTCAGAAGCTCCCTCACCTGTTCCTAGCTCTTACGGGGCAGCCACATTTCTCTGGTGATTCCAGCCAGGTGACTCCCTAGGTAGGCACAGCTGCTTCCCAGGAATGCAAACCCGAGTCTCTCTTGAACTCTGGCCTCCTTGTTGTCAGTGCAACAAGCTGCCAAACTGCTGCGCTTAAGAGTCATCAGCTACAGTGAGAGAAGCCTGGCTGCAAGCTAGACTGGCTCCTCCGTACAGGACTGTGGTACTTACCACCAGGCCGTGGTCATCCAAGTTGGTGATCATGTCCACTAGGTAGGTGCGGAGGGTAGCCAGTTTCTGCAGAGAGTCGCTCCAATGAGCTCGCTGGGTCAGGATGCTCTGATGAGTCCTCTCCTCCTCCGCATGCACCTTCTCCAGCAGCCGCTGCTCTTCGTTCTCACACACATTTCTCACAAAGATCAGCCTCTGGATCACCACTTCCCGGGCCCAGCTGGCCGCACTCTGCCACAACAAGGACAGGGAGGGAGAGGTGTCAGGAGAAAAGGAGGAAAGCTACCACCAGAGCTGGCTTTCTATGCGCCCTAACACTGAGTTAATCCACCTGAAATCACTGAGATTAAAGTGGTGTCAACCAGTGTGAGATCGGAACCAGGCCACTCTACCTACCAGTGATGGTGTTTCTAAGGCACTAGCTGGTATCGCCATGGCTACTAAGTGCTAACTTGACACTCAGCAAGGCCCAAAATTTCAGCTTTATTTACACCATGTAATATTAGGGAAATGATCTCATGCTGATTAGCCAAAGGTCCAGCCTGCAACCCCTGGTGCAGGATAGCAGCTCTGGTTCCCTGCAGCAGGCCCACTGGGCTCAACTCAAATTAGGAAGGACTTTCAGGATTAGGCCTGACAGCTGCTGTCCCGCCCACCACTCCTATTCACTCAACAGCGGGTCTGCTCGGACTAAAGTATGTCTGTGCAGCCTTTGCAGCCCAGCCATTGCAGGAGGCCAGGGGACCCTGGAAGTGAACTGACTAGAGACAAAACTGAAACTGACTAGCCTTTTATTGAAGCACAGGCACCAGCAGGGAACTGGGAGAAGTTAGGGTCACTGAAGTGTTCAAAGCCATGATTGCTAACACAGGCCTGGTCTACTCTAGAAAATTAGGTCGACATAACTACATCACTCAGAGATATGGAAAACCCACAATCCCAAGTGGCATGGTTAAGCCCACCTAGTCCCTGTGTAGACAGTGCGAGGTCGACGGAAGAATTCTTGGGGAGCTGGATAACCTAGGCTGATGGGAGAAGCATAGGTAATAACATCTACACTGTAGCGTTACAAGCATAGACGTACCCACAGAGCATTTACACAGAAATAGCTGGCTGGATTCTCAGTTCTACTACGGCCACTTTCCCCTGCTCTCGCCGTGTAAACGGGCTTTAAAGTCAGTGTAGGATGAAACAGATGCTGCCAGCGGTGCCCCAGCGTAAGGGCGAAATCGGCCTAGTATCGTTAGCCTGACGCGGCCGCTTTCAAGGAAAGCGCTGCCTGAGGGAGGCGTGGGAAGCTGCACCAGCTGAACTGCGAGATGAGCAAATTCAAGAGCAAACTCCAGGGTTTGACTCCTGAGCCCACCCCCAGAACCCAGGCCAAGGTCATCTACAGGAGGGTGGGGCAGCAGAGAGGGTGTTCACACCACTCTGGAAGCAATGCAATGGGTAGTGCATGAACTCAGCTGCCTGCCTCACGGGGTTAATACTACGCAAACCTGTCTGCTCAATATGGGGGGTGGTCGGAGAGGGAGACAGGCCAAAACCAAATCAGTGACCAAAGCGTAAAGCCATCTCAGCAACCCTGGGCAGCCAGCAGGAACATTGCTGAGTGGGGGTATGTTCACCTGTGAGATGCAGGCTACATAGCAAGCTCAGGTCCACATTACCATACCATGGAAAGAAAAGCGAATTACCAGAGCACTTTGGTTCTTCCCTGGCAGCACCTCGGCCATGTATTTGGTGATCGCAGCACTCTGCAGCTGGAGCTTCTCACACTGATCCACAATTTTATTCTGAAATACAGAATGAGAGCTATGGATTCACAGCCACTCGGAGCATCCTCTGCCCATCGGGCACTGTGAGCTCTCAGCTTTCAGAAGTGGTGTAGTCATACAGCATCCCTTCACTAGAGCACAGGCTGCATGAGGTCCCCGGGAGCGTCCGGCTCTCAGCCCCATTGCAATCAGCTGCAAACACACTCCAGCTTTACATGAAGAAATAAATCCCAGATTTGTAATAAAACCCAATCCTTGCCTGAAAAAGTCACAGATGGGCCTAAAATAGCCCTAAAAGTTAGCGGGTTTTAATCATATGACAATCCACCTTGGTAAGACCTGTCCTGGACTCCCGATCACCAGTGATAGTATCTCTGTGAGAGAAAGAGGTGGAGGGAAGGGAGAAACTGTTACATGCAGATCACCTAGGCCAGATTCTCTGTCATGTTCTGGTTCCTTTACATCACTCTGGTATTGTGAGGAGACAGAACTTCAGTGGAAATGGCCTGTGACTATCCCTGGCATAAGGGCTTTCTCCACACAGCAGAGTTGCATGAGGGAAGAGTGCAGGCATGGCCAGCTCCTGCTGTTCTCAACTGGGATGACTCTGGGGGGATGTTACAGCCAAATATAAACTGGAGTAGTCCTGGGGCTGCTTTAATTTATGCCATGAATGAGCAGTCCAAACTATGGAGTGTAAAGCAGCCTTTGCCCTCTCCTGCAACAAGCACAATTTAGCCAGAACAGGCTCTGAGCCATAGTTTTGCCTTTGAAAACTGTCATTTCTCTTGGCAATAGGACAATTCCTATGTGATTGCTGAGAACTAAACCTGTCATTTGGGTTTAAATCTAAAAACCAAAGCCAACAGACAAGAACAAGGAGGTGTAATTTTGATCTAGCCTTACTGAAATAGCCTTTCAGTAAGGGTACCACAGAGAGTGCCCAGCCCTCCCTCTGAATCATGGCCCTGATCCCTGATCCCTGCACACCTGCTTGTTCCTCACTGCCAATGGGTGATATGAACCGGTCAGCCCTAGGGTGGCTCACAAGCTGTCCTATTACCATTACTCACCGGTGAAGAGGAGTGATTGGTCACCTAAGTCACATTGTATTGTTTCTGCTCTCTGATTGGATGGCTGAAACTTTTTTAAACAGGAGATTGTGGCGTGGGGCGCTTCCTAGGAAAAGTTTCTAGAGGAAGAATGGTTGGTGCTGGCTGCTGTCAGGCTTCACAATTCCAGCCCCCGCCTCGAATGAGGTGAAGGTAACTCCGGTGTGTGAGATCCCTGGCCTGAGTGCCCAGCAGCTGCTCAGCAAGTGAGCTGGAGGTGCTGGGCCGGCCGGCTTGTCTCTGCGCGCTGGCTGGGCTCAGGTTGGGGGGCGCGATCCATGCACAGAGCTGTCCCCCTTCCCCGTGCTGATCTCCTCGGCAGGGGGCTCACAGGGACCCAGGCTGCTCTGAGCCCTCCCATCCCAGAGCCAAAGGGCGATCCGGCGTCTCCGTGCAGCCTGGGCGCTCCCTGGGGGCCTGTCTCCCAGCACATCTCTGCGCAGCGCCTGGCACACCCGGCCCTGCCCTCACCTGGGGTCTCCGCGCTACAGTCACACGCAGCCGGAGCCCCGAGGGACGTCACCCGCCAAGGCTGCCGCGGGGCTGGGGAGCGGCGCCACCGCCGGACTCTCCCCGTCAGCCGCCCGGGGAGCCGCCCTGCCCTGGGCTCCGGCTGCTCCGCACGGCGCGTCCGGGCTGCTGCAGGGGAGGCGCCCGGAGGGGCTCCGGGCCAGCGGGCGACGCTGGGCGTGGGGCGCCCCCGGGCAGCCGGCGGCCCGGCCCCGCGGCGAGCAGCCCCGGCCCCGCGCTTACCCGCAGGCCCGCAGCCTTCTCCTCCAGCGCCGACACGCGGGGCCCGGCGCACTGGGCGCAGACCCGCCGGCGGTGAGCGGCGCAGAACCAGCCCAGCTCCCGCCTGGGCTCCGGGCAGCTGCCCGCGGCCGGCCCCGCCTGGCTCCGCCTGCCCGGCTCCGCGCCCGCGGGCGGCGGTAGCCCCGTCCCCTCCTGCGCCATCAGCCCGCGCTGGCTGCACGCCGGAGCCGGAGCCGGAGCCGCTCCCGGGCGGACGCGGGGCCCCTGGGAGCCGGCGGCACCTGTCTCAGGTGCGGGGAAGCGACGGGCGGGCGGGGCTGCAGGGCGAAGTGGGGCGAAGTGACGGCGGCCCCGCCCTGCGCGCACGGCCCCCCCCGCCAGACACACCCACCCCCCAGCCCTGCTTCCTCTCTGACCCCCCTAGTGCTGCACGCCCAGCCCCCCCCGCCAGACACACCCACCCCCCCAGCCCTGCTTCCTCTCTGACCCCCCTAGTGCTGCACACCCAGCCCCCCCCGCCAGACACACCCCGCCAGACACACCCACCCCCCCAGGCCCCCCCCCGCCAGACACACCCACCCCCCAGCCCTGCTTCCTCTCTGACCCCCCTAGTGCTGCACGCCCAGCCCCCCCCCGACAGACACACCCACCCCCCAGCCCTGCTTCCTCTCTGACCCCCCTAGTGCTGCACACCCAGCCCCCCCGCCAGACACACCCGCCCCCCCAGCCCTGCTTCCTCTCTGACCCCCCTAGTGCTGCACACCCAGCCCCCCCCGCCAGACACACCCGCCCCCCCCAGGTCCCCCCCGCCAGACACACCCACCCCCCCAGCCCTGCTTCCTCTCTGACCCCCCTAGTGCTGCACACCCACCCCCCCCGCCAGACACACCCACCCCCCAGCCCTGCTTCCTCTCTGACCCCCCTAGTGCTGCACACCCAGCCCCCCCTGCCAGACACACCCGCCCCCCCAGCCCTGCTTCCTCTCTGACCCCCCTAGTGCTGCACACCCAGCCCCCCCCGCCAGACACAACCGCCCCCCCCAGGTCCCCCCCGCCAGACACACCCACCCCCCCAGCCCTGCTTCCTCTCTGACCCCCCTAGTGCTGCACACCCACCCCCCCCGCCAGACACACCCACCCCCCAGCCCTGCTTCCTCTCTGACCCCCCTAGTGCTGCACACCCAGCCCCCCCGCCAGACACACCCGCCCCCCCAGCCCTGCTTCCTCTCTGACCCCCCTAGTGCTGCACGCCCAGCCCCCCCCGCCAGACACACCCACCCCCCCCAGGTCCCCCCCGCCAGACACACCCACCCCCCCAGCCCTGCTTCCTCTCTGACCCCCCTAGTGCTGCACACCCAGCCCCCCCCGCCAGACACACCCACCCCCCCAGCCCTGCTTCCTCTCTGACCCCCCTAGTGCTGCACGCCCAGCCCCCCCAGCCAGACACACCCAGCCCGACACACCCACCCCCCAGCCCTGCTTCCTCTCTGACCCCCCTAGTGCTGCACGCCCAGCCCCCCCCGCCAGACACACCCACCCCCCCAGCCCTGCTTCCTCTCTGACCCCCCTAGTGCTGCACGCCCAGCCCCCCCCGCCAGACACACCCACCCCCCCCAGCCCTGCTTCCTCTCTCACCCCCCTAGTGCTGCACGCCCAGGCCCCCCCGCTAGACACTCGCCCCCCCCAGGTCCCCCCCGCCAGACACACCCACCCCCCCAGCCCTGCTTCCTCTCTGACCCCCCTAGTGCTGCACGCCCAGCCCCCCCCGCCAGACACACCCACCCCCCAGCCCTGCTTCCTCTCTGACCCCCCTAGTGCTGCACGCCCAGCCCCCCCCGCCAGACACACCCGCCCCCCCCAGGTCCCCCCCGCCAGACACACCCACCCCCCCAGCCCTGCTTCCTCTCTGACCCCCCTAGTGCTGCACACCCAGCCCCCCCCGCCAGACACACCCACCCCCCAGCCCTGCTTCCTCTCTGACCCCCCTAGTGCTGCACGCCCAGCCCCCCCGCCAGACACACCCGCCCCCCCAGCCCTGCTTCCTCTCTGACCCCCCTAGTGCTGCACGCCCAGCCCCCCCCGCCAGACACACCCACCCCCCCCAGGTCCCCCCCGCCAGACACACCCACCCCCCCAGCCCTGCTTCCTCTCTCACCCCCCTAGTGCTGCACGCCCAGCCCCCCCAGCCAGACACACCCAGCCCGACACACCCACCCCCCAGCCCCCCCCAGCCAGACACACCCACCCCCCCAGCCCTGCTTCCTCTCTGACCCCCCTAGTGCTGCATGCCCAGCCACCCCACCCAGACACACCCACCCCCCCCAGGTCCCCCCCGCCAGACACACCCAGCCCGACACACCCACCCCCCCAGCCCCCCGCCAGACACACCCACCCCCCCAGCCCTGCTTCCTCTCTGACCCCCCTAGTACTGCACACCCAGCCCCCCCGTCAGACACACCCAACCCCCCCACCCCCCCAGCCAGACACCCCCCCAAGCCCTGCTTCCTCTCTCACCCCCCTAGTGCTGCACACCCACCCCCCCAGCCAGACACACCCAGCCCCCCAGCCCTGCTTGCTCTGACCCCCCTAGTGCTGCACGCCCAGCCCCCCCTGCCAGACACACCCAGCCCGACACACCCACCCCCCCAGCCCCCCCGCCAGACACACCCACCCCCCCAGCCCTGCTTCCTCTCTGACCCCCCAGTGCTGCACACCCAGCCCCCCCGCCAGACACACCCAGCCCGACACACCCGCCCCCCCAGCCCCCCCGCCAGACACACCCACCCCCCCAGCCAGACACCCCCCCAAGCCCTGCTTCCTCTCTCACCCCCCTAGTGCTGCACACCCACCCCCCCCAGCCAGACACACCCACCCCCCCAGCCCTGCTTCCTCTCTGACCCCCCTAGTGCTGCACACCCAGCCCCCCCCAGACACACACACCCCCCCACCCCCCCAGCCCTGCTTACTCTGACCCCCCTAGTGCTGCACGCCCACCCCCCCAGCCCTGCTTGCTCTCTGACCCCCTAGTGCTGCCTGCCCAGCCCCCCCACCCAGACACCCCCCCCACCCCCAGCCCTGCTTGCTCTCTGACCCCCCTAGTGCTGCACGCCCAGCCCCCCCAGACACACACACCCACCCACCCCCCCAGCCCTGCTTGCTCTCTGACCCCCCTAGTGCTGCACACCCAGCCCCCCCAGCCAGACACACACACAGCCCTGCTCGCTCATGCTCTGTCTCACACACACACCCCCGAGTGCTACACACACACACACCCTGTGTGTTGCACACACACAGCCCTGCTCATGCGCTCTCTCTCACACACACAGCCCTGCTCGCTCATGCTCTCTCTCACACACACACTGTTGCACACACAGCCCTGCTCATGTACTCTCTCACACACACAGTCCTGCTCACTCTCACGCTCTCACACACACACCCCCTCACACACAGAGCCCTGTTCACTCGCTCTCTCACCCGCCGAGTGCTGCGCACACACAGCCCTGCTTCTCTCTCTCTCACACACACACAGAGCCCTGCTCGCTCGTTCACACACCCCAAGTGCTACACACACACAGCCCTGCTCGCTCCCTCTCACACAAGCACACACAGCCCTGCACACACACACTCATAGCACTGCACGTACACCCTGACTGCTGCACACACACACCCAGAGCCCTGCGCACCCCCCCACTGCTGCACACATGGAGCCCTGCATGCGCGCGCGCACACTTACAGCCCTGCACACACCCCCCAACTGTGGCACACAGAGCCCTGCACGTACACAGCCCCTGCGCATGCCCATACACACCCCACTGCTGCAGGCACGCCCAGAGACACCGACTGCTGTACACACAGAGCCCTGCACACACCCCTCCCCACGGACACTGACTGCGGAACAGGCAGACACTCAACAAAGTGCCCTGGGTGCACGCGCACACACACACTGGTGCACATGTGCACACATACACACCATCCTGCACATGCAAACACACACATGCACACAGTCCTGTGCACTTTGTGCACACTGACTCCTGCACACACTTACCTGGTCTTGCACATGCAAAAACGTGCACCGACTGCTGCACACACCCTCACCGCCCTGAACACACACCACCATGCGCATGGAATCACAGAAGTGTAAGGGACCTCGAGAGGTCATCTAATCCAGTCCCCTGCAATCAAGGTAAGACTAAGTATTATCTAGACCATCCCTGACAGGAGTTTGTCTAACCTGCTCTTAAAAATCCCCAGTGATGGAGATTCCACAACCTCCCTAGGCAATTTATTGCAGTGCTTAACCACCCTGACAGGAAGTTTTTCCTAATGTCCAACCTAAACAGCCCTTGCTGCAATTTAAGCCCATTGCTTCTTGTCCTGTCCTCAGAGGTTAAGAAGAACAATGTTCCTCCTTGTAACAACCTTTTATTTACTCAAACTGTTATCAGGTCCCCTCTGTCTTCTCTTCTCCAGGCTAAACAAACCCAAGTTTTTCAATCTTCCCTCATAGGTCATGTTTTCTAGACCTTTAATAATTTTGGTTGCTCTTCTCTGGTCTCTTTCCAATTTGTCCACATCTTTTCTGAAATGTGGCGCCCAGAACTGGACACAAGACTCCAGCTGATGCCTAATCAGCGCAGAGTAGAGCGGAAGAATTACTTCTCGTATCTTGCTTACAACACTCCTGCTAATGCATCCCAGAATGATGTTAGCTTTTTTTGCAACAGTCTTACACTGTTGACTCATATTTAGCTTGTGATCCACTATGACCCCCAGATCCCTTTCTGCAGTACGCCTTCGTAGGCAGTCATTTCCCATTTTGTATGTGTGCAACTGATTGTTTCTTCCTAAGTGGAGTACTTTGCATTTGTCCTTATTGAATTTCATCCTATTTACTTCAGACCACTTCTCCAGTTTGTCCAGGTGATTTTGAATTTTTATCCTGTCCAAAGCACTTGCGACCCCTCCCACTTGGTATCATCTGCAAACTTTATCAGTGTACTCTCTATGCCATTGTCTAAATCATTGATGAAGATATTGAACAGAACCGGACTCAGAACTGATCCCTGCGGGACCCCACTCATTGTGCCCTTGCAGCATGACTGTGAACCACTGATAACTACTCTCTGGGAATGATTTCCCAACCAGTTTTGCACCCACCTTATAGTAGCTCATTCTAGGTTGTATTTCCCTAGTTTGTCTGAGGTCATGTGAGACAGTATCAGAAGCCTTACTAAAGTCAAGATATACCACATCTACCACTTCCCCCTACCCGCAAGGCTTGTTACCCTGTCAAAGAAAGCTATCAGGTTGGTTTGTCATGATTTGTTCTTGACAAATCCATGCTGACTGTTATTTATCACCTTATTTTCTTCTAGGCGTTTGCAAATTGATTGCTTAATTATTTGCTCCATTATCTTTCCGGGTACAGAAGTTAAGCTGGCTGGTCTGTATTTCCCGTTTTCTAGATGGGCACTATATTTGCCCTTTTCCAGTCTTCTGGAATGTCTCCCGTCTTCTATGACTTTTCAGAGATAATCGCTAATGGCTCAGATATCTCCTCCGTCAGCTCCTTGAATATTCTAGGATGTATTTCATCAGGCGCTGGTGATTTGAAGGCGTCTATCTAGCATGCACACACACTACACCCTGCACTCATTCACACCCCATGCCCTGTGTGTGCGCACATGGCTGCTGCAGTTTCACTGGCAGCTATCTTTGATATTCAGAGATTCCCCCTCCCTTAATCTTTACACACAGCCTTTGCCAGGAACAAATCCCTGGGCACAGCACTCCCCCAGGACAGGGGCCTCTGAGCAGCTTCCCCTCTCCTCTGGCCTGTCTCTGAGAGCTCCCCGCCACTCCTATAAATGTGGTGGTGAATGGGGGGTGAGAGAGGGAGACACAGCAGACTGGTATTTGCCTTTGTGTTGGGAGGAGCCGAGTGTGTTTTGAAAGCACATTGCACTGCTGTGAATGAGTGTGCAAGGCACAGGGCAATGGCAAGTCAGGCCCCAGGTGTGTGGGTGTGAAGGCGAGTCTGTGGGTAGGGGGGTGAGCAGATAAAAGGCACATTTGCATGGAAAGTTGGTTATTGGTTAACAAACGTACAAGCCTTGTCAATGCTGCTGGTGTGGGGGCTGAGCTGTGTGAGGTCTGCCTGTCCCGGGGAGTGGGGGGATTGCCCGGTGCTGGGATCACCGTGCTGCCGTGCTCCCTGGGGAGTCACCTTTGCCTCTTGTGGGTGGTGTGTTGGGGCAGGGAACACATTATCCCCTGAGTGCATGGGAGTGGGAATGGGGTCCCAGAGTGTAGAGCAGCGAGCAAGGCTGGGCAGAGGTGGTTTGGGATCAGAGAACTGCGACTGCAGGGGGCCAGACTCGGATGCACCTTAGTCCTTTTCATCTTCCCTAGGCACGAGTGCAAATTGGCCCCCTCACCTCTCCTCAAAAACTGAGCCAAGATGAATCTCTGTGAGGACTGAACATTTCACTAGCTACACCCCATTACCGCTCATTTTCACACCCCTCTCTGTGGACAGGCCTGGCATCCAAGGTGCTTTTGCACTGCCAGCGAGTTTCCAGCACACATGGGCAGAGCAGGAATGTCCCAGCAATGTCTGCTCTGGCAGGATGGGAACTGGAACATACTGGAAGTGCTGGGAGAGCGCCTGTCTCACTGAGATTTCTAGGCTGGTTTGCAGAGCCCATGTTGTTCACAGCGACTGTGGTCACTTGGCTGAATCAAACTGACATCTGAATCTTTGGAAGTTTGCCTGACACTGGTCATCTTGGATGTTTCGTGTTTCTGTAACTAGATGGCTGATTGATTTGTATATCCCATCTTTGCTTTGCCCTGGTCTGGGCAGTCCTGAGTGCCAGAAAACCTCTCTCTGCTCAGCACTGAGTGATGCCCATAAACCTGTTTCAGTGAAGAGGCTGCCTGAACCCCTCCCCTTGTTTAAAAAATGACCTTGAATTTCTGGGGTGTTTTGAAAGCAGTGATCACTAGGGAAAGATGCTGGCTCTGCTTAGGCACCCACTGCCACAGAGATCTGCAGGGTGATCAGCAAATCTTGATAGGAAAGTGATTTATATCCCACAGGCATGTTGAATACAGAAGAGGGCCTCATTCTGCTATTTGGCACAGGTGTAAATCTGGAGTAACTCCCTTGACTTCTGTGGGTCTACTCTGGATTCAACTGGCATAACTGAGAGCAGAGTTTGGTCCAAGAGCCTCCATTCACTCTCAAAGTCAAGAACCATCGCTCCACAGATGGAGACCTTGGCAGATACTGTTAGCTTGAAGGAAGAGAAATTGACCTAGATGGAAAATCCCTCCTGGGAGATGGAAGGCAGATTTACTGTGTAACATCACCGGGTTATGGCCTCCCTAGGAAAAGAGATGAGTCTCCTTGTGTCACTGAGCCCTGGGGCAGGGTGGAATGGAGCAGGGAGCAGGATGGAGCTGTTGCAGGGAGAATTGCTAGTTGAGGATACCACCCAGGAACATTGCAATGCTTAACTTTTAGGCACCCTGCAGTGCCCAGGCTCCCCATACAATACATGGGGAGAGTTAGACTGAGATGCGTAGGAAAGGGATTCTCAGAAACCAGCAAGCTGAGCCGGGAGTCATCTGAAATGATGCTGGAGAAAGGGGTGTGGCCTACCCCCACCTCCCCAAGGAACTGAGGCTCTGGCGTCCAGGTGGACGTCCCAGCCTCTGCTGGAGTCCGGTGCCTCAGCCAGGGCAGCCCTTCCTCGTGGCAGGCCGGCGGGCACTCACAATAGCGATGAGTCCAGTGGTGATGGCACCATGCTGGGCTGTGGGAGACATTTTCAAATCCTGCTCTGCCTGATTTGAACCTGGGTGTCTCAGCTCCCAGCTGAGTGCCCCAAGCGCTGGGCTACGAGCCATCCTCGCTGTGCCTGTCTGGCCCAGTGAATAGCTAATTATTTAATACAAAGGAAAACGGCCTTAACAGGCGAGACTAAGAGAGCCTCAGCTGAGCATGCCCAAAACTGTGCTGGTCAGGGCTCAGCGGGGAGACATGGGTTAAGGTCAGGCAGAGTAGGGCTGTTACGCACCTACTGGCTTAGGTGGCAGCTGAGCTGGGGCTTTGAGGAGCTGAGTGGTGCCTTCCTGTTGGACTGAAGCACTTCTATCCCTTTGTGGAGCCATCCCCCGTTCCCATATCTGCCCATGCACTACCTGGGAAAGGATACCGCTTCCAGGCCATCTGGAATGAACTGACCCCATGTGAGATGATCCAGAAGCAGCCAAGTTCCCATGGTGCCATATGATTGCAAGGAAAGCTGGCTGGGTTTCACCTTGACCATAGCTCATGGAAGAGGAAGAGATTTGCATCTGTTAAACAGCAGCTTGGAGAGCTGAGGACACAAGTGGCTCCTCCTTGTGAACTGTGCTGGCCCTGTCATGCTCACACACCGCCAGAGGCTCCCACAGTTACCAGCGGGTACTGCCCTGGAAGGTGCAGGGGACAAAGGATTAAAGTGTCTGAAAATGTTAGGGTTTGATTCTGTAAAGCTCCAGCCATTCCCTGACCCGAGGATGTATACAGCAGGTGCAGACTCGGCTCCTCTTTGTCTTTTATTCTTATATAGTCCATGTGCATAGCTCAGTAGGACTGAATATTTGGGGGGTGTTAATGTAATTAATACTCCTGAGGGCATTCTGTGCCCAAGAGTTAAAAATTCTGCACAATTCTGCAAATGTTATTTATCAAATAAATGTGGAGGCTCCAGCCTGGCATTGGGGAGCACAGGCCATGGGCTGCACAGAGGTGGGAGATCACTGTGCAGCTCCCACTCTGGGACACAGACTCAGCGGCGAGGCTGCACCCAACCTTGACACAGCGCAAGGACCAGGTCTGCCCCAGAAACACCCCAGAGCCCTGCCCCCTGTGCCAGGTGCACCAGGTGTGGGCAGGCAGGCTCAGCAGGGTAGGATCCAAGTGTGGATGGGCTTAGTGTGGGGGGAATGTGGGTGTGGGTTGAGAGGGTTCTGTGTGGGGCAATCTGGGTGTGGGCAGCTCAGTGGGGGGTCTAGGTGGGGGGGGATCTGGATGTGCAGGGGCTTATTGGGGGGGTTCAGGGTGCAATGGTGATGGGACTCTGCAGGGAGGGTCCAGGTGAAAATGGCTGGGGCTCAGCAGGTGGGGTCTGAGTGTGTGAGGTGGGATAGAGCTCGGCAGGGGGGGGTCTGGGTGTGGGGGGCTCAATGGGGGGAGCCAGATGCTGGGGAAATGAGGCTCAGTGGGGTTGGGATCCAAGTGCAGCTGGTTAGCGCTCGGTAGGGGGGGATCCAGATATGGGTGACTTGTCAGGGTGGTCCAGGTGCATGGGGAGTGGGGCTTGTGGAGGCGGGGAATCTGGGTGCAAGGAGGGGTAAGGCTTGTCGGGAGGGTCTGGATGCACGGGGGTTGGACAGATGCTGGAGCAGCTCCCTGTACAGTGATTTCTCCCCCCCCCCCCCCGCAGCTGAGGAGCAATGGGTGCAGGAAGCGTGGTGCGGGGGAGTTTGCAGAGTTTCCTATAGCTGGGGGAGAAATCTGGGGGTGTGTCTGACCTGGTCCCAGATGCTGTGCAGGGGAAGAGGAAATCCCATCTTGCCCAGCCGGGACTAGCAGCTGAGCCCAGTGCAGGGTAGGAGCCACCAGCCCTGTCTTTCCCAATCCCACCCCATACCCCACAGTGATTTATCTCTCTGCCGGCTGCCCTGGGCACCCAAAACATACCGCTGGGGAGAGTCGCGTGATTGCTCTCGTGGCTTCCCTTTGCTTCCCCATCAGAAAGTCCTTTTTCTGTGGGGAAACAAAGAAATCTGTAGGAGACATAAATTCTGTGCATGCGCAGTGGCACAGAATTCCCCCAGGAGTCAATTAATCTGTGCATCCCCCCACCCCGCCACTGGGCAGAATGCTGCAATTTTGTCTCCAGAAACACATGTTCACTCAGCTGAACTGAAAAGAGCCCCTGATCACTGTAAGAGTGCTAGGTTTTATACCCTTGATGGGCCTCCAGTCTCCAGAGCGTGTCATCACCACGGACACCGGAGCGGGTCTGATATTTTGTCTGGCATTAGACAGGAGTGATGCGTGTGTAACCGTTTTTGAGGGATGTTTGGGATGGGTGTTCCTGGTGATGGGTCACTGCTCGGGGGTGAGAGATTTGTCTGGCAGCCTCCCTGAGATTGGGGTGGAGTGGCCTACTGACCCAGCTCTGGACACGTGGGCCACCGGCCAGGACTCCATTTGTCTGGGAAAGCTGATCTGCTTTCATAAACTGCAGCCTGATCATGTCAATTCTTCTCTGTATTTCAGGCTGACCTTGGACTCCTTGAAATGTCAGGTCAGCAAAGCTAGTATCACTGAGACATTAGTCCATGGGCAGTACTGATGGGAACCCACTTTCACCACAATCATTTTTCTGTTGGTGAGGAGCAGCACGGCCCCAGCTCCCCGCCCCATCTGTCAATGACTGAGCTCAGACACGCTGGGACAGAGTTTATTGTTTCTAGCAAAGCTGAGATCTTAAGGGATTTTGAACTGGGGAAGCAGGATGAGGCCAGTCCCTGTATCCACGGTGTGACATGAAGACAAAGGGCACAATGCATCCCTGATGCAACGCAGAGCTGCTCTGCCAGGGAGGACACTGGTGCAAGAGGCTTAAAATGCGCCCGGCTGAAAGTGCTGGGGTCTTCCACGTGGTCCGGAGGGCTTGTGGGATCTTCTCTGGGTGTATCTAACTGCACAGGTGCTGCTCCTCTTGCGTTCCGTGCTCTGCCTGTGCCCTAGAGGGGCAGGACAAAAGCTGTCAGCCGCTGCGGGGACCCCAGAGCGCCAAGACGCCGACCCCGGAGCTCTGAGCTGCAGCGGGGGCCCTGGAGCTCTGAGCCATTGCCACAGGGGATGGGGGCTGCAGCTGTTAGTGTCCCCCCAGTCACCCCCCCTCCTTTATCTTTAGTAAAAGCCACGGACAGGTCATGGGCTTCTTTGAATTTCTGTCTGTTGCCCATGACCTGTCTGTGGCTTTTACTAGACATCACCGTGACGACATCTTAACCTTACTGCTCACGCTGAGTGCGCTTTTCCAGCCAGTTGTGCATCCACCTTAGAGCGGGTTTGTCCAGGCTGTATTTCCCTAGTTTCCTTATAAGGAGGACATGTGACATACTATCAAAAGCCTTGCAAAAGTTGAGCTCTATACTGCTTCCTCTATCCACAAGGCTTGTTACCCTGCACTGCTACCCAGCTGCGGGGGCGAGGGGGTGGAGGATTAAGTTTGCTCTCAGGGCAGAGATATAAGGGGTGTGGCCTCACTGACGGGGTGGCATAAATAGAGTTGTTAAAGAACTGGCTGAAACCAACCTAGATCAATCAACGCAAGCTCCAGTGACTCCTGAATCGACACTCAACAGTGGGAAACTGGCCAGCAAGGTGGTGCACTCAGCATCGCTCTTCCTGGAGAACAAAGGACAGACGTGTCCAGCAGAGTAGAAATGTGGGTTCTGGAAGAAGCTTGGGGCTCTCTTCCTTCAGCCCAGGTGAAAGTCAAAGGGAGATGGAGCCAGAGCCTAAGAATGGCTTGGCTTGTGCGTTGTGGCTTGACCAGAGTGGACTATGCTTTAGCCTTCTTTTCTTTTTTGCTAAGGACTTCCAGTGTTGCATTCCAACTGACTAATAAATCCTCCTCTGTTCTGAAAATGCGGCCTGGGGGGGTGTCACTGCAAATACTTGCTGAGGGGCGCTAGGGGTTCTCACAACAAATTTTTTGGTGGCCATACTCACAATTTTTCCTAAAATACTTAACTTTAGTAAAAACACATAAATATGCACATATCTACGTCCAAATAATTGTCATTTATTTATGTAGGGCTTTGTTAGACTGAATAATCAAAATAATGTACAATTGTCTCCATTCTTTACTGGAGCTAAACAGAATAGAAACAAATAAGGTGCTTTGCACGTTCTTGTCTTTTTTGTTGTTATTTCTTGTGCTTTTTTGATTTCTATTTTTTTTTTACCTGCGAGTTAGTAAGTCTGCTGTGAAAAGTGAATCTTGTATATTAATGTCACTTTTCATAGCCTCCCAGCTAGCTAGTAAGTCTGACATGAAAAGTGATATTAACAAACATACAAATATCTCTTTTCACAGCAGATTTACTCAGCCCTGGCAATTCTGGGGACAAATTAAGCCCGGTATGGGGAGGTGGGCAGGGAGCCAGTGGGGGTCAGGGGCAATGGGAAGTGAGGGTGGTGAGCCCAGGGGCTGGAGCCTGCAGCCTGTCACCCCAAGGCTGAAGTCTGACCCCACTGCCTCTGGGAAGGTGGGGAACTCACTGGCTGCCTGCTCCTCTAGCATTTGTCTCTCCAGAGGGGGGCAGGGCTGCATTTGAGAGACACTCCGCTTGTCTCTGAAGAGTGGAGGAGGAGGAAATCAAGTCATCATTTCTGCAGGGAGCAGAAATCTGGAACAGCTTTATTCAGTGGCGCACAGCTTCTGTGCTTGGCCATTTAGCACTGATGGGTGGGATGGGCTGGTGGTGTTGAACTGTGGCTGGGAGAGCTAAAGACAATAAGCAGTTTAAGTATATTAGGAACAAAAGCAATCTTAGCAATGGCCTAGATGGAGACAGCAAAGGTGTTAATGATGCAGAAAAGGCAGCTGTGTTCAATAAATATTTCTGTTCTGTGGGTCTGTGACAGTTAGTATCATTCTTCCTTTGCAAGACAGTAGTGCAGGGTTAATACTCACTCTTTTCTCGGTGACTGTATTTATCTATGTATATTTCCAGAAAATGTTCCACTGTTCTAAGCCAAGGGCACAGGGAGCCTTTCAGAGATATTACAAGTACAAACCCTTTCATTTAGATCAGTCCTTAGCTATGTACTAGGCTCATCCACAACCAAGTCATGCATCATTCGCCTGCAGACACAGGTAACTGCCTCCTTAATATTGCTAATATAATGTTATGGAGGTTAAACTATGGAAGGAATGTGCATTCTCCCCGGATATGTGCAGTGTATCTTGGAGAAGGGGTAAAAGAAAGGCAAATAAAATATGCTCAGAGTGAAAACCATCGGGGGCTTTATTTGTCAGTCTCAGCAGCAGCACCTATGGGCAAGTTCATTACAATGCATGACACTTATATGAATTCCCATGATGTTGGCCCTGTTTCTGAAAGCATCCCCTCAGGATGGACTATGTAGACTGGCATGTAAATACATCTGCACGGAGCATTCAGCCACAAAGCTCTCTTCTCCGTTCTGCTTGCCAAGTGAGATAACCTGGCCCCAACATGTATAGATCCTTTAGGAGTTTAATATAAACAACTAGGGATTGAGATTATTTCTCTAGATTTCATAATGAATCTCTCTCTCCAGAGGCTGGAGTCCTTGGCAGAGATACACAGCCCAGAGAGCAGCCAAATTAGCTTCCACACGCTGTGCTGCCAGCATGTACTGAACTCCGCTCTAGGGCAGAGCGTGGGGCTCACTCTCCTGGGCTCATTCAGCCATTAGCCTCTCTGCTGAGGCTGCCAACTTGTGCCAGTGGGTGGCTTTGTGATGGGGACACCTGTCTACTGGGATCTGGACTGAGACCCACCAGATCTGGTTCCTACAAGCCACCGTCTGATGAAAACAATTTTCAGTCCTTTCTAACCACATTAAAAAGGGTAAATAGGATGATGCGGGTAGTTATAGGCCTATCAGTCTGACATCAATCCTAGGTGGGATAATAGAGTGGCTGATATGGGACTCAGTTGGTAAAGGAGGGTAATTAATGTAAATTAACATGGATTCACGGAAAATAGGTCCTGTCAAACTAACTTCATATCTTTTTCTTTGCAATGAGATTAGAAGTTTAGCTGATGTAGATAATAACCATTGATCATGGGTGGCAGGTGAAGCTTCCCCTTGGAGAGGCTAGCCCCATGCCCCGCCTCTTCTGTCCGAGGCCACGTCCCTGCTTGCCGCTCTCAGCCGCGCCTCCCCCCCCCCCCATGGCCCGGGCTGGGAGGGCTGAGAGCTCAGTCGGAGCCCTGGCTGGCGGGAGGAGAGGACTGAGAGCTCAGCCCTGGCCGGTGTTGAGCTCTCAGCCATGGCTGGGACCGCGGCAGAGCTCTCAGCCCTGGCTGGAGCTCCCAGCCTGGAGTCTCTCTCCAGTTCCACGCCTTCCACCTGCAGCCCCGCCCACAGCTCCACCCCTTCCCCCACGGCCCCTCCTCTATTCCTCCCACGGCCCGGCCTCCTTTGCCTCCCACTCCATCTCTTTCCCCCACCCCAGCCCTGGGACCGGAAAAGCTCTGTGCCCCCATTGTGGCCCTGGGGCCGTGGAGGGGAGCGAGAGTTCCTCCAGTCCCAGAGCTGTGAAGGGGGGGAGATTTTTCTGGGGGCCCAAATCTGCCACTCACCCCCCCCCCCCATGGTGTGAGATTTGGCATAGCCTCCCCTAGCCTCCGTTACATGCCACCTATGCTGCTGATGTAATAGACTTCTGTAAGGTGTATGACTTGGTACTACACGATATTTTTATTAAAAAACCCTAGAACGCTGTTTAATTAACATGGCACACATCTAATGGATTAAAAGCTGGTTAACTGATCTGTCTCAAAATGTAATTGTCAATGGGGAATCGTCACGGAGTGGGTGTGTTTCTAGTGGGATCCGGCAGGGATCTGTCCTTGCAATGGTCATAAGCCCAAACCTAGCTGTGCCATTGGAGATGTCCCAAGCTGTTGCGGTTTTGCTGCAAAAGCCTTTGTGACATCACTAGGAGGGCTGGGCAGTTAAGATGTGTGTCTTGGCCTTTTAATAGGCATGGGTTCAAATCCCACTTCTGTAGTGCATGGCTCTCCTAGATGGGAGCTGAAGGTTGGTGCTGTTTCTCCTTTGGGCTGCCCTGGGACCTTACCATATGAATCAGCTGGCTACTGCCCCAAGTGACGATGTGCAGGAGGGACCAGTGTGTTGTCAAGGCACTTGGTCACAAGGGGTCAGTCTGTTTCTTGTTTGCTATTTTTATTTTAAAGGGAGCAGGTGTCAAGTCCATAACCCAAGGAATCTCACGGGACTGACCTTCAGGAGCTCCTGCTGAGCGGGTTCATTTTTATCCTAGTTTGGCCTCCAGTGGTCGGAAGCTGGCAGTCCCATATGGGTCTGGTACAGATGTTAGGCACACACTTCAGTGCAGGTCTAAGTGTAGACACAAGCGATGGAGTCGCAAGCCGAGGCACAGGCAAGGGCAGGAGGGGTTTCACCTTCCTGTGCTGTGCTGCCTTTCACTCTGTGCGGTGACTTTGCGGTCTCAGGCCTGCCCTGCACACACAGTTGCAGCAGGTTACCTACGGTGTGATTTGAATCTGAGTTAGTGAAAGCCGTGCAGCCTTGGGTGTGGACATTCTTACATCATTTGAAACCTGGTTTACATCGGTTTAGCTCACCTCTGTAAATATAGAGGTGCAAGCTAAACCAAGATAAGCAGTTTTAAATGGATATAAGTATCTTCACACGGGTTTGCACCAGTTTAACTAAACTGATTGCATTTAAACCAATGCAACTTCTGTGTGTCAACAAGCGCTAGAAGAACAAATTCCCCTACAACAAGGCTTGTCTAACTTTCTCCTTTGCTTCCTCAAGTTAACTAGCTAATCCCTTTTTCCTGTTACCTTCTGTTGTTACCTGCACACTCTAGGACACCCCACCTTTACCCCTTCATGGGTTTAAACTGTAACCTGGTTAATTTAGGCACCCCCACCCTTACCCAGTTCCTAGGACTCAGGGTGTAGCCTTCTGTGGATTGCAGGGCCCCTTCCTGGTGAAAGTGCCTTACACAGTAATATCCTTAACCTCTATTTATTAACAATCACCAAGAAGATTACACACCTAAGCATACAGTGCTATGCTCACCAATCCTGATCACACAGGAGGACTTTCCCTGTTGGCCAGGCAAGGTCAGTCTCATCTGGGTTCTGGTTGATGCACCTCACAGTCATGTGGAGGATTCTAGCAGCTCTGATCTTGGGCTGTGTCTTGGAGGTGAGTTCTTCTTCTTTCCTTCCTATTCTTTGTTTTTCTTTTTCCTTTCTTTCCCAGCTGGTCTCCTCCTTGGACCCAGTTTATACAGTGAAACTTGAGTCCTGCTTACCTTAACCAATCATTTATTAAAATATTACAAAATAATTCTCTAACCAATCCTAACATGTTGCAAAACAATTCTTTATCCAGTCATACCACACCATCTTAGTTGATTTAAATCTTGCACAATCAGTTATGCAACAGACATAGACAATCAAAGAACCAGACAGAAACCATACAGATAAACAACAGAGAAGTAGGGACCAGAAAGGCAAAACAACAGAGAAGTAGAGATTTCACAATCACAACTGTTGTTAGTATTCTGTCTCGCAAGGAACCACTTATCAAACAAAGTTTTCTTTAAACATCTTAAGATCTGTTTCTTTATCTGGTGGTGGTGGGTGCTGTTAACAGCCTGATAGTTCAGTGTTTTGATGTAATGTAGAGGGAATGTGAGGATGTGACTTTCTGCTTTTAGCTCATGGCTGCTGCTGTCCTAATGTGGCTACAGAAAAAGGCCTCAGACCAACACCATGGCGAGGGATGCCAGGTGTTCGGTTTTTGACCCGACACCCGGTTAAAAAGGGCCCCTGGTGGCTCCAGTCCACTCCGCTGACCAGGCCTTTAAAAGTCCAGTCGGCGGCGCAGCAGGGCTAAGGCAGACTCCCTGCCTGCCCTGGCTCCACGCAGCTCCCAGAAGTGAGACACGTCTCTGTGGCCCTTAGGTGCAGGGAGGCTCCAAGTGCTGCCCCCGCCCTGAGCACCGGCTCCACAGCTCCCATTGGCTGGGAACCACAGCCAATAGGAGCTGTGGGGGTGGTGCCTGTGGGGGCGGGCAGCACGCACCACGCAGAGCCTAGGGGCCAGTCATGCTGGCTGCTTCCGGGAGCAATGCAGCGCCAGGGCAGGCAGGGAGTCGCCTGAGATAAGCACTGGCCAGATGGAACCCCCTCCCGCACCCAAACTCCCTCCTGGAGCCCACATCCCAAACCCTGTCCTGCACCCCAAACCCATGCCCCAGCCCTGAGCCCCCTCCTGCACTCCAAACGCCTCGGCCCCTGCCCGGAGCCAACTCCAGCACCCCAAAGCCCTCATCCCTGGCCCCACCCTAGAGCCCGCATCTCCAGCCATAGCCCTCACCCCCTCCTTCACCCCAATCCCTGACCCAGCCCGGACCCCCCTCCTGCACCGTGAACCCCTCATATCTGGCCCCACCCCAGAGCCTGCACCCCCAGCTGGAGCCATCACCCCCTCTCACACTCCAACCCCCTGCCCCAGCCTGGAGCCCCCTCCTGCACTGCAAACCCCTTGGCCCCTGCCAGGACCCCACTCCTGCACCCCAAATTCCTCATCCCTGGCCCCACCCAATGGGGGATAGCGAACAATGGAGGGAGGGGGGCTGGTGTGAGTGGGGGCTGGGCCTCAGAGAAGGGGTGGGGCGGGGCAGGGATATTCGGTTTTGTGCAATTAGAAAGTTGGCAACCCTAACTGTGGCTACTGCACTTAATCTTATCCTGAGCCAATAACTCTTAATTTTTATCCTTTCTAATGTATTCCTCTCCTTGTGGGTTATGCCCTTAATGAACTCTCCTCTGCTGCTCCCTAGCCAGATCTTCTTGACTTTCCATTGTGTTGCTTCTTGTCCTCTTTCACTGTGTAGCCTCTTGGCTGCTGGTGGAGCTGGAGCAGATGACATCTTCCCCTCCCTCAGAAATCCAGGTTTCTCTTTGGACTTTTATTTATCACACCATGAATTTAGGCCTTGCCTATATTCAAAGCTGTGTCAGTTAACTAAAGGGGTGATTTTAAACCAGTTCAGTTAAACTAGTGCAAAAGACTGTGGACAATATTAATTAGGTTTAAACCTGGTTTATAGCAATTTACCTTCATTCAGAAAAGGATCAATATAAGCCTAGTTTCAACCAAATTAAGTGTCCATACTGGGGGGGTTGCATGGGATTAGCTATATCAGTTTAATATTTCAGAGATTTCAAATCAAAATCAACCTTTATTTAAACCAGTGCAACTTGGAAGATAGACTAGGGGTAACATTTTAAAAAACACCTAAGTAATTAGTACAAATTTACTGTAATTGTGAGCACAATTATAAAAAGTATATGAAAGCTCATAAAATGTTACAATAATCTATAATAACAAATGTTAATGAAAAGTAGGCCAAGTTGGTTTCAGTAATAAATTTTATGAACAGATGCAAGAGAACCAGACAGAGACTAATTTAGTCCAAACAAATAAGGCCCCGCTGATTTGATTCAAAGACTAAAACCATGTAAAAACAGAAAACATGGAACGGGAAGTTAATGAACCAAAATTGGTGTGTCAGATATTATGCCTAATTGGTGGACAAAATAATGAGAGGATGGGCTTTTCCACCAGCCACTCCTTTTTTGTGTCCTTAAAGAAAGAGAGCTATGGGGGGAAAGATAGAAGGACGTCTGGAAGAACAGATGAAGGCTACTGGAGCGAGCGTTAGCATCCAGGTTGTCATTCCCCCTGCACTCCCCATTTCCTGGGACCCCAGGCCTGACTCTGAGATGTCCTAACCAGACCAAGCTCAAGAGAGAGGGACCCAGATAATGGTGCCACCCAGTTCCCACTAAATCCAAACCACTACCTGAGATGAAAGAGGGTTGGATTCATAAGCGCCGACTCTGTGGGTGCTTCAGGGCTGAAGTACCCATGGAAAAAAATTAGCAGGTGCTTAGCACCCACCCCCAGCCAAGTTCTGCTGAGCAACTCCTCCCCCTCCCTCCCAGCACCTTCTGCACGCCGTGGAACAGCTGTTCCGCAGCAGACACTGGGAGGGAGGGGGAGGAGCAGAACGGGGCGCACTCGGAGGAGAGGGCGGGAAAAGGCAGGGCAGGGGTGGGGCCTTGGGACAAGGGGTGGAGTGGGGGCAGGCCTGGGGCAGAGGGGGTGTTGAGCACCCCCCAGGTAGAGAGGAAGTCGGCGCCTATGGTTGGGCTTTAACAACAGCAACAACAGCGCCTGCCAGCTCAGCAAACTTTCCCTTTTTTTTCCCAAAAGGGACAGCTATGACTGCCTTTGATCCCGTTTAACAGGCTCTCAAACCGGGGGTTTTCTCCTTCGAAAACTCTCCGCAGCTAAAGGGAAGGGAAACAAAGGACGCTGTTCAAATAAAAGCCACACGTAATACATTTCAAACGTCTTTCCTGTATCTCTAATAAAAAGCTCTGAAGGGTTGTTATGGTGCGTTCACCACAATAGTGAGTAGGCTGAGGTTTCTGTATGCCAAACCCCGAACCTTGTTTAACACTGCCCTGGCTCCACGCAGCTCCCAGAAGTGAGACACGTCTCTGTGGCCCCTAGGTGCAGGATGCTGGACAGTGACTGGGTTGTTGAACAGCTTTGGGCCCCTATATTCCATCTAAATTAATACAACAGAGTCCAATTCCCATTTTCAAAAGTGATTTAGGCACTTGGGAACCTAATTCCTATGCACTTTCAACAAGACTTAGGCTCCTAAGTGCCTAAGGGACAGATTTCCAAAGGTATTTAGGCTCCTAAAGATGCAGATAGGTGCCTTTTGAAAATTCCACTGTGCGTCTATCTGCATCACGATGTGCCCACATACATTTGGCACTCTGCCATGAGGTCAGCCTGCCTTTTCCAAACAGCTGCTGTGCCCCCTTTCTGGAAAGTACAACAACACACATCTCCACGTCCCTATCCATGTAGGCCTGGCAGGCCCCCATGCGCATGGCCCTTCTTTGGGAACTGCTGCATTAGGCAGACTCTGCGGGACGTTGCCCTTGGCTTAGCTCCGTTCACCCTTGTCTGGCTTCCTTATGATGCTGTCTCTGCCGGGAACTGCGTGTGGCCAGAGCTCAGAACCCTCTGGCTGTGTTTTTATCCTTCCTGGCAACAGCCTTCATTGCTGAATAACAAGGAGCTGAGGCCGTGTGCGACGTTGCACTCCATATGCTTTATGGAAATACGCTTATGAATATGACATAACTGGAATATGCTTTTCGTGAAATACCCCTTGTATGGTGTCATTAGAAAGCTTGTAATCTACTAAGTGTGTTCATCCTATTTGTTTGCATGTATTATTTCTGTGTCTGGAGTTAGGAGAATAAGATATAAACTTGTATCACTGATGTAAACATATTAAGTGAAGGCCATTAAGGGTGCTCCAGAAACAATCAGTTGCAAACGGCCTTACTTTGTTCTGTCTGGTATTACTTTAAACCACTTAAATTCTACTTTTTATACTTCATAAAATCACTTTTGTTTATTAATTAACCCAGAGTAAGTGATTAATACCTGGGGGAGCAAACAGCTGTGCATATCTCTCTATCATATAGAGGGCGAACAATTTATGAATTTACCCTGTATAAGCTTTATACAGAGTAAAACGGATTTATTTGAGGTTTGGATCCCATTGGAATCTGGGTGTCTGGGTGCTGGAGGCAGGTAACCTGCTGAGTGTTTTCAGTTAAGTCTATGGCTTTGGGGGTCCATGCTTGGTCTGCATTGCAGCAGGCTAGCATGTCTGGCTCAACAAGCCAGGGTTCTGGAGTCCAAAGCTGACAAGGAAAATGGTCTTAGAGGTAATTTCAGCACGTTAGGTGACAGTCCCAAGGGGGTCTTTGTGACCGAACCCATCACACCATGAATCTCTGGGCAGTAGGTAACATTTGTGCCCTTTCGTGTCTGTATTGATTTGAGGATGGTTCCTGGTAGGCCCCAGGGCAGGATAGCATGTAGATAAGGGGGCTGGTTCTTATTTCCGAGTGCTCCCTGGAGTGCAGCCTGCAGGGAACAGAAACACATGTTCATTATTGCAAGAGGGGGAAGGAAGCGAACGCAGCACAGCACACCTACCAGGCCAACAGCCTTGCCCAGCTTCAGCCCTGGCAGTGGCCCACCTGCCCTACAGGATGGCATCGTTACCTGCCAGGATCAGCATAGCTCTTGGTGGAGTTACCACATGATTCAAAACACATCTATCAGACCCAGACAGACACACTACAGAGACGCCGTCTGATTAAAAGAGCAGCAAGGATGTTGACGGGCAGTCTGGGCAGGCTGTACTGGGGGGCAGAAGCAGGGCGAAATGCCCAGGGGGCAGTACTGAGTATCTATTGGGGGTGCATGGTCAGCGTGGGAGGGTGCCCAGGAAAAAGTGCCAGTGGACGGGGCAGTCAGCATGGGGTGATGGTGGCAGGCAGTGGAGGCTGGGAACATGCTGCTCGATAGGGTTGTGGGGCAATGCCAGCATGGTCCTGAGGTCACGTGGTGCCCGGGGGCAGTGCCTAGGGGCTGTGTTGGGGGGGAAGTTGTGGGGGCACCAGGGAGTGCCTGGCTGGCAATACTGGGGGCTGTACTGGTGGTCAGGGTGGAGGCAGTACAGGGTGCCTGGGAGGCTATACTGGGGAGCAGTCCTGGGGACAGGGACAGTGGGGGTGCCCAGAGGCAGTACTGGCTGGCAGAGGTAGGAGCAGTGGGGGTGCCCGGAGGTGGGGCAGTGGGGGGTGCACAGGGGGCGGCACTGAGGAGCTGCATTGGAGGCAGGGACTCGAGGGAGGGGCAAGGCCGGTGCTGTCCTATGGGGTCCAGAAACAGAGCTGTCTCCTGGCACGGTCCCACCCCTGACTCTGGCACTGGTCACTAAGGAGCAGGGTGGGCTGGGTCTGGCTCGGGCAGGTGAGTGCGGGGTGGGGCTGGGAATGTGCTGGCAGGCCGGGCCCCACGGAGCTCAGGGCAGCTGCCTGTCACCCCTGGTACCCCCCACGGTGCGCTCCGACCCCCCAGGCTACAGCTCAGAGCTGGCGAGAGACCGGGCTAGCCCCACAGGGTGATGGTGGGCATGGAGCCCGGCTCTTCCCCACTCCCCCAGGCCTTCCCTACAGGGCGATGATGGGCATGGAGCCCTGCTCCCCCCACACCCTAGTTGGCTAGCCTCATGGGGCAATGGTGGGCATAGAGTCTGGCTCCCCACACACACACCCTGGGTTGGCCCTGCGGGGCAATGGTGGGCATAGAACCCGGCTCCTCCTGTCCCCGGGTGAGCCGGCCCTGCGGGGCAATAACAGGGCTCACCAGTGCTCTTCCTGAAGACCCATGAGGCTGGGCTGTGGGGAAGAAGGTGACCTGGGTTGGTATCCGTTGTTCAGTATAGGTCAGGAGCAGCCTAGGGCACTGGTCATAATATCCTGATGCATCCTCCCACACAGATATTGGCCAGCGATAGTGAGAGACACAGCCCTGAGTCAGCACAGTTATCGGTCCTGAGTTAGGCTGGGTCTGCAATGGGTGTTTTGCATCTGCATAGAGGGAGGAAAGCAAAATAGTACTGATTAGCTTTAACAGAGTAGTTTTCTTTCAATCACATACAGTATACTCTCACTTTGTCTTTATTCTCCCCTTCATAATCATATGTAAGTCCCATTAACGGTGTTTGGAAATAAACCCCAAAGAGATCTGCCTGGCCAATCACCTTCTCTTTCGTGGCCTGCTCCAATCAGTGTGTACATATAAAAAAAAACCCCCAGAAAAACCCATCAAAACATTCCACTGTGTGTACAGCTCTCCTTGGGGAGAGGATGAGAGCGAGAACAAGCCACAGGTGACAAATATTAGCCACATTGCTCAGTGCATGACTGGAGGGTGCTGTAATGCTGCCATGATGATGGCAGGATAAGAACCTGGCTAATCAAATGTCGGGGTCTGATCTTGTTATTTAGTTTCACATCTGTGTGTTATACGATGACTGTTTGCTATTTGGGATATTGTTGTTGCTTCCCAAAGCCAGCATGCAGATTTCACTGCTGTGTCACAATAGACTGAGGAGATAAAAACTTGTTTAAATGCAAATACTTTCTGCTGCCAGGAACGGGTTGCTAAAGAGCAATGCACATAAAAAAAATAAATCCCTATGATGAAATGCACTCTTTTTGAAGCATACCTAGGTGTCATTCAATTACCATGGGAGCCCTGACAGTAGAACTTCATTCTAGTAGACTGTCACAATAGCCCTGGTCTACACGACGAGTTTAGGTCGAATTTAGCAACGTTAGATGTATTTAACCCTGCACCTGTCCACACAACGAAGCCATTTTTGTCAACTTAATGGGCTCTTAAAATCGATTTCTGTACTCCTCCCCGACGAGGGGATTAGCGCTGAAATCGACATCGCTGGGTTGAATTTGGGTTAGTGTGGACGAAATTCAATAGTATTGGCCTCCGGGAGCTATCCCACAGTTCTCCATTGTGACCGCTCTGGACAGCACTCTGAACTCGGATGCGCTGGCCAGGTAGACAGGAAAAGCGCCATGAACTTTTGAATTTCATTTTCTGTTTGGCCAGTGTGGTGAGCCCATCAGCAGTGGTGACCATGGAGTCCCAGAATCACAAAAGAGCTCCAGCATGGACCGAACGGGAGGTAGTGGATCTGATCCCTGTATGGGGAGATGAATCCATGCTATCAGAACTCCGTTCCAAAAGACGAAATGCCAAAATATTTGAAAAAATCCCCAAGGGCATGAAGGACAGAGGCTATCACAGGGACCCACAGCAGTGCAGAGTGAAATTTAAGGAGCTTAGGGAAGCCTACCAAAAAACCCAAGAGGCAAATGCCTGCTCGGAGTCAGAGCCCCAGACATGCTGCTTCTATGATGAACTGCATGCAATTCTACGGGGTGCCCCTACCACTGCCCCACCCCTGTCCATGGACTCCTGCAAGGGGGAAGTCTCACACAACAGGGATGAGGATTTTGGGGACGAGGAAGATGATGAGGAGGGGGAGGTTGAAGATAGCGCACACCAGGCAAGTGGAGAAACCATTCTCCCCAACAGCCAGGAACTGTTTATCACCCTGGATCCAATACCCTCCCAACCCGGGCTCCTGGACCCTGAAGGTGGAGAAGGCACTTCTAGTGAGTGTATCTTTGTAAATATAATACACAGTTTAAAAGCAAGCGTGTTTAATGATTAATTTGCCCTGAAGACTTGGGATGCATTCGCGGCCAGTACAGCTACCGGAAAAGTCTGTTAATGTGTCTGGGGATGGGGCGGAAATCCTCCAGGGACATCTCAGTGAAGTTGTCCTGGAGGTACTCCCAAATCCTTTGCAAAAGGTTTCTGGGGAGGGCAGCCTTATTGCGTCCTCCATGGTAGGATACTTTACCACGGCAGGCCAGTAGCACATAGTCTGGAACCATTGCATAAGAAAGCATGGCAGCATGTGGTCCCGGTGTTTGTTGGCATTCAAGCAACATCCATTCTTTATCTCTCTGTGTTATCCTCAGGAGAGTGATATAATTCATGGTCACCTGGTTGAAATAGGGGAATTTTGTTCAGGGGACATTCAGAGGTGGCCGTTCCTGCTGGGCTGTTTGCCTGTGGCTGAAAAGAAAACATCCCTGCTGTTAGCCATGTGGTGGGGGGAGGGGTGAAGCCATCATCCCAGAGAATTGGGTGTGTGTGTGGGGGAAGGGGGTTAGCTGGATTTGTGCTGCACGTTAACCCAAAAACATCAGCCCCTCCTTTTAAATGGCCAATATGTTTTTTTCAATTTTAATCTTGCTTTTTTTCCTCCCACAGCTGCAAATGTTTCAACGTTGTGACTAGCATCTCCATCCCAGAGGCTAGTGCAGATAAGAAGGCGAAAAAAACGCACTCACGATTACGTGTTCTCTGAGCTCATGCAGTCCACCCAAACTGAAAGAGCCCAGCAGAATGCATGGAGGCAGACAATGGCAGACTCCAGGAAAGCACAAAATGAATGCGAGAACAGATGGCTGGAGCAATAGGAGAGGTGGCAGTAGCATGATGAAAGGACGCAGGATGCAATGCTGAGGCTACTGGAGGATCAAACTGATATGCTCCGGCGTATGGTTGAGGAGCTTGAAAGGCACAGACAGCCACTGCAGCCCCTGTGTAACCACCCGCCCTCCTCTCCAAGTTCCATAGCTTCTTCACCCAGACGCCCATGAATGCAGGGGGCAGCCCCCTGGCACCCAACCACTCCACCCCAAGGACTTCCCAAGCAACAGAAAGTTGGCATTCAATAAGTTTTGAAGTGCAGTGTGGCCTTGTCCTTCCCTCCTCCCTCACCCCACCCAGGCTACCTTGGCAGTTATCCCCCTATTTGTGTGACGAATTAATAAAGAATGCATGAATTTGAAACAACAATCACTTTATTGCCTCTGCAAGTGGTGATCGATGGGGGGAGGGGAGGGCGGTTCGCTTACAGGGAAGTACAGTGAACCAAGGGGGCAGGTTTTCATTAAGGAGAAACAAACAGAACTGTCACATCGTAGCCTGGTCAGGCATGAAACTGATTTTCAAAGCTTCTCTGATGCGCACCACGCCCTCCTGTACTCTTCTAACCGCCCGGGTGTCTGCTGTGCATAAGCAGTGGCCAGGTGATTTGCTGTGCATAATCAGTGGCCAGGTGATTTGCCTCAGTTTCCCACCCCACCATAAACATCTTCCCCTTACTCTCACAGATATTGTGGAGCACACAGCAAGCAGTAATAACACTGGGAATATTGGTTTCACTGAGGTCTAACTGAGTCAGTAAACTGCGCCAGCGTGCTTTTAAACTTCCAAATGCACATTCTACCACCATTCTGAACTTGCTCAGCCTATAGGTCAACAGCTCCTGACTACTGTCCAGGCTGCCTGTATATGGCTTCATGAGCCATGGGAGCAAGGGGTAGGCTGGGTCCCCAAGGATAACTGTAGGCATTTCAACATCTCCAACGGTTATTTTCTGGTCTGGGAAGAAAGTCCTTTGCCGCAGCTGTTGAAACAGACCAGAGTTCCTGAAGACGCGAGCTTTTCCCAGCCATCCCACGTTGATGTTGGTGAAACGTCCCTTGTGATCCACCAGTGCTTGCAGCACCATTAAAAAGTACCCCTTTCGGTTTATGTACTCTCTGCCTTGGTGGTCTGGTGCCAAGATAGGGATATGGGTTCCATCTATAGCCCCACCACAGTTAGGGAATCCCATTGCAGCAAAGCCATCCACTATGACCTGCACATTTCCCAGAGTCACTTCTCTTGATTTATCTTGGGATGATTTAGTTGGGAATTGGTCCTGCTTTGAGCAGGGGGTTGGACTAGATGACATCCTGAGGTCCCTTCCAACCCTGAGAGTCTATAATTCTATGATAGCAGTAGCTCAGTGATTGGGTTGGCTACTTGGATCACAGCAGCCCCCACAGTAGATTTGCTCACTCCAAATTGATTCCCGACTGACCGGTAGCTGTCTGGCATTGCAAGCTTTCAGAGGGCTATCACCACTCACTTGTGAACTGTGAGGGCTGCTCTCATCTTGGTATTCTTGCGCTTCAGGGCAGGAGAAAGCAAGTCACAAAGTTCCATGAAAGTGCACTTACTCATGCAAAAGTTTCGGCGCCACTGGGAATCATCCCAGACCTGCAACACTATGCGGTCCCACCAGTCTGTGATTGTTTCATGGGCCCAGAGTTGGCGTTCCATGGCATGAGCCTGCCCCATTACCACCAGGATGTCCAAATTGCTGGGGCCCGTACTTTGAGAGAAGTCTGTGTCCATGTCCTCATCACTCTTGTCACTGTGCTGCCATCAGCTCCTCACCTGCTTTTGCAGGTTCTGGTTCTGCACATACTGGATGATAATGCGTGTGGTGTTTACACTGCTCATAACTGCTGCGGTGATCTGAGTGGGCTCCATGCTTGCCGTGGTATGGCGTCTGCAGGAGAGCAGAGTGGCAGCGGAAGTGGAAGTGGTCGTTTAATGATGATGGTTTGCAGACCTACTGCACTGTCTGCTGCCAGGACACAACAGCTGAGTGGGCTGCACGCTTGCCATGTTATGGCAAGACAAGAGCAGCCAAGCAGAGTTGCAGCGGAAGCGGCCCTGCGAGACCACTGGGAGTGCAGGAGAGCAGAGTGGCAGCAGAAGCAGTGGCTGACGACCTGCAAAGTGGATTCATGAGAGCAGGAGAGCAGAGTTGCAGCGGAAGCGGGAGCCCATGAGAGACAACATGGAGAAATTCGCTATCGAGACAAGAGCAGGAGAGCAGAGTTGCAGCGGAAGCGGGTGTTCGATGACGATGGTTGGGAGTCCTACTGCACCATCTGCTGAAAGCAGGATGGGGCCCGCACGGAAAAAAGGCACAAAATGATTGTCTGCTCTCATGGAGGGAGGGGCGACTGACAACATGTACCCAAAACCACCCGTGACAATGTTTTTGCCCCATCAGGCATTGGGAGCTTAACCCAGAATTCCAATGGGCGGTGGAGACTGCAGGAACTGTGGGTTAACTACTTACAGTGCAACGCTCCGAAAGTCGACACTAGCCTCGGTACTGTGGACGCACTCCGCCGACTTAGTGGGGACACACACAATCGTCTGTATAAAATTGCTTTCTAAAAATCGACTTCTATAAATTCGACCTAATTTCGTAGTGTAGACATACCCACCGTGACTGGCATACATACAGGAGGATGGTAAATTTGCATTGGAAAATCTGCCAAGTAATGACATGTTGGGGTACCAGAGGGCTTGCCCAAAATGCAACAAGACTCTGGAAGCTTGCATTCTTGTTAAGCATTCAAAGTTGCAGAGGGATTTGCAGATTTGTGCTATAGTTAAGCAGTTGCAGGGAAGCATTCTCGAGATACAAAATGCAATTTGTATTTATATTCCTTGAATCCTTCTTTTCTCACAGTGCTAATTATCTGCCTTGATTCTATAGTGCAACTAAAATAGAAGGTGTTTATGAATGGAAAACTTGTGCTGCTTGTATGTAATGAGGAATAATTAGCCACGAGGAAAAATTAACCATTGATTGTCTGGAAACATGGTCTGCAAAATGGCTAAGAATGTCTGTTACTAGTAGAAAGAAAAGGAGTACTTGTGGCACCTTAGAGACTAACCAATTTATTTGACCATAAGCATCCGATGAAGTGAGCTGTAGCTCACGAAAGCTCATGCTCAAATAAATTGGTTAGTCTCTAAGGTGCCACAAGTACTCCTTTTCTTTTTGTGAATACAGACTAACACGGCTGTTACTCTGAAACCTGTTACTAGTAGATTGCTAGAGGGGTTGTTACAGCAAATCTTATAAATATGCTGGACTTCCCAGACTCTTTATTGATAACACTTAGCACTGTTACCATTATTACTTTTTTACACCAGCTCAGGGGCTCAGATTGTAATAGGCACTATACAGACACATAGTAAATGACAGTCTCTTCACATCTTCAAAGCATTTTGCAGATGCAAGCAAACCCCCAGGAAAAGGCACTTTTGTCATTTTGCTTTCTCTCTGCCAGTTCACTGTTTCATGCAGTTAATTTTAATATTTGCATTATCAGTTTAATTAAAAGCCAAGGAAATAATCAAAGTTAAATTCTATTAAATAAAATACAGACTGAGTTTCCAGCTTCTTCCTGTTGCCAAAAAATTTTTTTTTTTAAAAATCACATCTATTCCTAGGACACTGAAATAGTTTGCAAACTCAGGGCTTGGCTACAGTTCGAGTTACAGTGCATTAAAGGAGCCACGGGCCCACTAGCTCACAACCCGTCCACACTGGCAAGGCACGTAGAGCGCTCTGACTCCGCGGCTGGTCCGCTCCTGGTACTCCACCTCGGCGAATGGAATAACATTTGGTGCACCCCTGCTGGAGCGCTGCGATGCCAGTGTGGATGCCCTGGTCCGTTAGTGCGCTTTGATCAGCCTCCAGAAGTGTCCCACAATGCCTATGCTAGCCACTCTGGTCATCACTTTGAACTCTACTGCCGTGCCCTCAGGTTACCAACCGACAGACCCGCCCTTTAAATTCTCTGAGAATTTTGAAAATCCCCTTCCTGTTTGCTCAGCCAGGCATGGAGTGTTCTCAGCGAATCTTTCCAGGTGACCATGCCTCCACACGCCTGGCGAGCCCCAGTGTGTAGCAATGGTGAGGTGCTGGACCTCATCAGTGTTTGGGGGAGGAAGCTGTCCAGTCCCAGCTGCACTCCAGCTGTAGGAATTACGATACCTTCGGGCAGATATCAAGGGACATGATGGAAAGGGGCCATGACCGGGACACACTGAAGTGCAGGATTAAAGTGAAGGAGCTGCGGAATGCCTACCACAAAGCCCGCAAGGTGAACAGCCACTCCAGTGCTGCCCCCGTGGCCTGCCATTTCTACAAATAGCTGGATGCGATACTTGGGGGCGACCCCAACTCCATGCCGAGTACCACCATGGACACTTCAGAGCCCAGTGCAACAAGGCAGGAGGAGGAGGAGGAGCAGCAAAGCGGGAGCAAGGGTGCTGAGGCGGAGGAAGACACCCCGAATCCCTAGATGCATGCAGCCAGGAGCTGTTGTCAAGCCAGGAGGAAGGTAGCCAGTCACGGCGGCCAGTGCTTGGGGAAGGACAAACACCAGAGGAGGTTCCTGGTAAGCAGCTTTTATTTTGGGAAGGAAGTTATTTGGTGCGGGCTCTTGGGCCGAGGAGGGTTAGGACTGCATGCATGCCTAGATGCGGAATAGGGCATTGATGTGCTCTCTCACATCGCGGTAATCGGCCTCAGTGAGCTCTTCAAAGGTCTCATCCAGAACTTGGGCAATGCGCTTGCACAGGTTTCTCGAGAGAGCCACTGTGGTCCTTGGCCCAGTAAGGCTAACTTGTCCATGCCACTGTGCTGTGAGGGGTGCGGGGACCATTGCTGCACACAGGCAAGCTGCATATGGGCCAGGGCAGAAGCTGCATTGCAGTAGAAGACCCTCCCTTGCTTCCCAGGTCACCCTAAGCAGTGAGATATCTTCCAGGACGAACTCCTGTGGAAAATGTGGGGACAGTGTTTAGTATAGGGGCCCCCTGCCGCTGTTGGCTCTCCCCAAGGCACAAAAACCCAGAGGACAGTACAGCCATGAAACAATCAGTCACGCTTGACCTGTGCTTACTCACCATTTTGGGGCTCCCGTGGGTTGTGTGCACTTGCTTTGGGATGCGCAAATTATGCTATTATGTAGACTGTGCTTGCCCTTAAGTACAGGGGAATCATTGCTCTGTCTGGTGTGAACAATGCTGCCTCTTATAAGTGTTTCATTTTGCCTTGACAGATGCAACCTCGAGATCTCAGCCGTCCATGTTATCACCGGCCGAAAGACTCCAAAGAATCAGAAAGAGGCCACGCAGAAGCAAGGAAGACGTTGCATGAAGTAATGCAGCATTCAAGTAATGAAAATCAAAAAGTGCAGGAGTGGTGGGACAGTGAAAGGAGGATCCGCCAGCAGAATGAGGCGTGCCGGTACAAAAGTGCGGTGCTCCGGCAGCAAAGCTCGGATCGGCTGATAAGCATCATGGAGTGCCAAGCGGACTCTATCCAGGTGCTCGTAGCCATGCAGGCGGAGCACTACCCTTCCCGCACCCCAAGAAGCTCTTGTCCCAAAACTCTTTCCCTTGTGCCCCCTTGTCACCTCCAACCCACTTTCCCCATCCTGATTTTACAGAGGTGATTCTTTTACTTTTTCCTCAATTAAAATTCTTCTTTTAAGAACCTGATTGATTTTTCATTGTTCGTAAGATCCAAGGGTTTGGGTCTGTGTTCACCTATGCAAATTGCTGAGGATTTTTATCAAGCCTTCCCCAGGAAAGGGGGTGTAGGGTTTGGGAGGATTTTTGGGGGAAAGACGTTTCCAAGCAGGCTCTTTCCCTGTTATATATTTGTTAGATGCTTGGTGGTGGCAGCAATAAGGTCCAGGGACAAAAGGTAAAATAGTTTGTACCTTGGGGAAGTTTTAACATAAGCTGGTAAAAATAAGCAGGTCCCCACATCTGTACCCTAGATTTCAGAGTGGGGAACTATCCTCTGTGTGTGTGTGGGGGGGTGTGATAGCTCAGTGGTTTGAGCATTGGCCTGCTAAACCCAGGGTTGTGAGTTCAATCCTTGAGGGGGCCATTTAGGGATCTGGGGCAAAAATTGGGGATTCGTCCTGCTTTGAGCAGGGGGTTGGACTAGATGACCTCCTGAGGTCCCTTCCAACCCTGATAGTCTATGATTCTATGATGTCGGGCTGTATGAATTTAATATGCTCCCTGTCAGATTGAGGAATGCACCCGCTACCTTCCAAAGACTTGTAGATGGTCTCCTAGCGGGATTGGGAGAATATGCAGTCGCCTACCTTGACGATGTGGCCATAATTTTCTGATTCCTGGGCAGAACACCTGGAACATCTACAAAAAGTCTTTGAGCACATAAGGGAGGCAGGACTAACTGTTAAGGCTAAGAAGTATCAAATAGGCCTGAACAGAGTGACTTACCTTGGACACCAGATGGGTCAAGGAACTATCAACCCCCTACAGGCCAAAGTGGATGCTATCCAAAAGTGGCCTGTCCCAAAGTCAAAGAAACAGGTCCAATCCTCCTTAGGCTTGGCCGGATATTACAGGCGATTTGTACCTCAATACAGCCAAATCGCCGCCCCGCTGACAGACCTAACCAAAAAGAAACAGCCAAGTGCCGTTCAATGGACTGAAGAGTGTCAGAAAGCCTTTAACCAGCTTAAAGTGACTCTCATATCTGACCCTGTGCTAAGGGCTCCAGACTTTGACAGACCGTTCCTAGTAACCACAGATGCGTCCAAGCGTGGTGTGGGAGCAGTTTTAATGCAGGAAGGAACAAATCAAGAGTTCCATCCTGTAGTGTTTCTCAGCAAGAAGCTGTCTGAGAGGGAAAGCCACTTGTCAGTCAGTGAAAAAGAATGTTACGCCATTGTCTAAGCTCTGGAAAAGCTATGCCCATACGTTTGGGGACAGCGTTTCCACCTGCAAACCGACCGTGCTGCGCTACAGTGGCTTCATACTACCACGGGAACTAACAAAAAACTTATTCGGTGGTCTTTAGCTCTCCAAGATTTTGATTTCGACATACAACACATCTCAGGAGCTTCTACCAAAGTGGCTGATGCACTCTCCCGTGAAAGTTTCCCAGAATCATCTGGTAAAAATCGTCCTTGAGATGTGGAAAATATTGTTAGTCTTTATACACTTGGTAGTATATTTAGAGGTGCATGGGTCTTATTAACTCTGTTTTCTCCTAGAGCTCCAGGAAGAAATCACAGCCAGCGTTTCACCCTATCTGTGATTTGCAGGGGGGTGTGTCCTAAAAATAAAGGGAAAGGTAACCACCTTTCTGTATACAGTGCTATAAAATCCCTCCTGGCCAGAGGAAAACCCTTTCAGCTGTAAAGGGTTAAGGAGCTAAGATAGCCTCGCTGGCACCTGACCAAAATGACCAATGAGGAGACAAGATACTTTCAAAGCTGGAGGGGGAGGGGGAACAAGGGGACTGTCTGTCTCTGTGATGCTTTTGCTGGGACCAGGTCAGGAATGCTCTTCAGAACTTCTGTTAAGTTAGTAAGTAATCTAGCTAGACATGCGTTAGATTTTCTTTTTTTTAATGGCTGGTAAAATAGCTGTGCTGTGTGGAATGTATATTCCTGGTTTTGTGTCTTTTTGTAACTTAAGGTTTTGCCTAGAGGGATTCTCTATGTTTTGAATCTGATTACCCTGTAAGGTATTTACCATCCTGATTTTACAGAGATGATTCTCTTACCTTTTCTTTAATTAAAATTTTTCTTTTAAAAACCTGATTGATTTTTCATTGTTCTTAAGATCCAAGGGTTTGGGTCTGTGTTTACCTATGCAAATTGCTGAGGATTTTTATCAAGCCTTCCCCAGGAAAGGGGGTGTAGAGTTTGGGGGGGGGATATTTTGGGGGGAAGGTGTCTCCAAGAGGGCTCTTTCCCTGTTCTTTGTTTAACACGCTTGGTGGTGGCAGCATAGGGTTCAAGGACAAGGCAAAGTTTGTACCTTGAGGAAGTTTCTAACCTAAGCTGGTAAGAATAAGCTTAGGGGGTCTTTCATGCAGGTCCCCACATCTGTACCCTAGAGTTCACAGTGGGGAAGGAACCTTGACAATACCCTTTATACATTTGAGGCAGTTAAGTTTCAATAGAACCCCTTTATGTTCTTTTAGCAAATTTGATTAAATTGTCCCATCAAACAGTTTATTTTTGTCTGGCTAATTTACAGACATTCCTTTGGAAAAGGGCCAATTTTTCCTTCAGAATGGCTGCAAAAAAACCAAGAATTCTCTTTCTCTAACACTTTTCCTTCTTAACATTTTCACAAAGTTTAACTGCTTAATTCCCTCCAGCCTCTGCAGAGTTAACTTTTCACTCTTTTCTCTTCGTAATTCTGCCTGGGGGTGCCGTACATAGGACCTTCTCCCCCTTCACCTGCTGTAATGGCTGCTACGTGTTTAGAGGCAAAGCCCAATTTTTGTCTCAGACTCTTAATTAGTGATTCACAGCAACTATGATTTAAAGGTGCTCGGCCTACTTCAAGGTTAATTTCTTTACCATACCTTGGAGCACATGATTCTCTCTTTCAATTTTCTCAGAGGCTTTAGCTTGGTCTGCCAGGAATCTTTCTCTGTTTTTGCATTCCTGGAGTGCCTCTTTCACTATTTTCAGCTGACTCTGGGTATTTGTAGCCAGCACCTTCCAATTGTCTGCTCCCTTTTCCGTTTGTGCTTTTTCCTCTTTACATGAAGAGAAGCGGAGGGAAGAATCCTTACATGCCTCCCACAACAACCAAATTGCTGCTGCATCTCTTTTGGCAGCACCAGAAGGTTTGTATATGAGGACATACTGAGCCAATCTATCCTCTAGGTCTGAAATAGTGCAGAATCGGCTAGGGCTTGTTTAGTCCAAGGACTGTGCCCAAATTTTTGAAGGATTTGTTTAAAAGGTGTAATTTCTTTAACAAAAGGTGAGGTTGGAGTTCCTTCTGACTCCATCCTCCCTCTGGTACTGGCTTACCCTGTTTTCTTTTAAACATCTTAACATGGGTATTTCAATCTCTTTGTCACTCCTGGTATTACTTAGCAAGTGACACAGCTTAGATTCTGAAATTGTAGCTTATCAAATTTCCTCTTCACACCTGGCACAGGTCAGCGAGTGACATAGCCTAGATTCTCTGATCCTGCTACTCCTTGTTCCAGCCAGCAGCATTGCCTGGCCCTTAGGCCTTCTTGTTGCCCCTAATACTTCAGGGAACAATAGGATTTGGATTCTGTAATCGTAGCTTAGTAATATGAGCTCTGTGTATTTTACCTCTGCCTCCTGGAGGCCAGAAGGCTGGATAACCAAATAGAAATGTCAATAGAGCTGGCGGTGTATTGTGAAAGTAGAATGAATTATATTGAAATTATAATTCATTAAAGAAATGCTACTTGAAGGGGTTGTTGAAATATAGTTGTCAGGAACAGAGACATTAAGGAGTGTGAGACAATGGGTCCTCAAACTAATTAACTTATAGCTCCTACTGAGCTAGGAGATTGGTAAACGTTAGTATGCAAATAAGATATGTATGTATATTTGTCAGTTTCTGCTTTCTTTTGTCTCTTATGTTAAATTGGCTTTGGATTAGCTGTATAAATAAGTTATGTTGGGCCTCAGAGAGGGGCTCACATCTGGGTGCATTAGCAAGGTGCTTTGCTAATAATCATAGAATCATAGAATCATAGAATATCAGGGTTGGAAGGGACCCCAGAAGGTCATCTAGTCCAACCCCCTGCTCGAAGCAGGACCAATTCCCAGTTAAATCATCCCAGCCAGGGCTTTGTCAAGCCTGACCTTAAAAACCTCTAAGGAAGGAGATTCTACCACCTCCCTAGGTAACGCATTCCAGTGTTTCACCACCCTCTTAGTGAAAAAGTTTTTCCTAATATCCAATCTAAACCTCCCCCACTGCAACTTGAGACCATTACTCCTCGTTCTGTCATCTGCTACCATTGAGAACAGTCTAGAGCCATCCTCTTTGGAACCCCCTTTCAGGTAGTTGAAAGCAGCTATCAAATCCCCCCTCATTCTTCTCTTCTGCAGGCTAAACAATCCCAGCTCCCTCAGCCTCTCCTCATAACTCATGTGTTCCAGACCCCTAATCATTTTTGTTGCCCTTCGCTGGACTCTCTCCAATTTATCCACATCCTTCTTGAAGTGTGGGGCCCAAAACTGCACACAGTACTCCAGATGAGGCCTCACCAATGTCGAATAGAGGGGAACGATCACGTCCCTCGATCTGCTCGCTATGCCCCTACTTATACATCCCAAAATGCCATTGGCCTTCTTGGCAACAAGGGCACACTGCTGACTCATATCCAGCTTTTCGTCCACTGTAACCCCTAGGTCCTTTTCTGCAGAACTGCTGCCTAGCCATTCGGTCCCTAGTCTGTAGCTGTGCATTGGGTTCTTCCGTCCTAAGTGCAGGACCCTGCACTTATCCTTATTGAACCTCATCAGATTCCTTTTGGCCCAATCTTCCAATTGGTCTAGGTCCTTCTGTATCCTATCCCTCCCCTCCAGCGTATCTACCACTCCTCCCAGTTTAGTATCATCCGCAAATTTGCTGAGAGTGCAATCCACACCATCCTCCAGATCATTTATGAAGATATTGAATAAAACCGGCCCCAGGACCGACCCTTGGGGCACTCCACTTGATACCGGCTGCCAACTAGACATGGAGCCATTGATCACTACCCGTTGAGCCCGACAATTTAGCCAGCTTTCTACCCACCTTATAGTGCATTCATCCAGCCCATACTTCCTTAACTTGCTGACAAGAATACTGTGGGAGACCGTGTCAAAAGCTTTGCTAAAGTCAAGAAACAATACATCCACTGCTTTCCCTTCATCCACAGAACCAGTAATCTCATCATAAAAGGCGATTAGATTAGTCAGGCATGACCTTCCCTTGGTGAATCCATGCTGGCTGTTCCTGATCACTTTCCTCTCATGCAAGTGCTTCAGGATTGATTCTTTGAGGACCTGCTCCATGATTTTTCCAGGGACTGAGGTGAGGCTGACTGGCCTGTAGTTCCCAGGATCTTCCTTCTTCCCTTTTTTAAAGATTGGCGCTACATTAGCCTTTTTCCAGTCATCCGGGACTTCCCCGGTTCGCCACGAGTTTTCAAAGATAATGGCCAGTGGCTCTGCAATCACAGCCGCCAATTCCTTCAGCACTCTCGGATGCAACTCGTCCGGCCCCATGGACTTGTGCACGTCCAGCTTTTCTAAATAGTCCCTAACCGCCTCTATCTCCACAGAGGGCTGGCCATCTCTTCCGCATTTTGTGATGCCCAGCGCAGCAGTCTGGGAGCTGACCTTGTTAGTGAAAACAGAGGCAAAAAAAGCATTGAGTACATTAGCTTTTTCCACATCCTCTGTCACTAGGTTGCCTCCCTCATTCAGTAAGGGGCCCACACATTCCTTGGCTTTCTTCTTGTTGCCAACATACCTGAAGAAACCCTTCTTGTTACTCTTGACATCTCTGGCTAGCTGCAGCTCCAGGTGCGATTTGGCCCTCCTGATAACATTCCTACATGCCCGAGCAATATTTTTATACTCTTCCCTGGTCATATGTCCAACCTTCCACTTCTTGTAAGCTTCTTTTTTATGTTTAAGATCCGCTAGGATTTCACCATTAAGCCAAGTTGGTCGCCTGCCATATTTACTATTCTTTCGACTCATCGGGATGGTTTGTCCCTGTAACCTCAACAGGGATTCCTTGAAATACAGCCAGCCAGATCAAATCAGAGTGGTCTGACAAATTATGTGAGTCCTGAATCTGACTTTGACAATTTGGAGGTTCTACCGAGATGGCAACCATCTTCACCGGGGCCGTGTGACTCCTGACTGGTCTTAGGATGGCCATGGCAAGCTGGCACCTGGGCATTTGGCCCAAGCGGTCATCCACCAGAACGGAAGGGTGCATGACCACAGTGAAGTCTACGCCATCGAACCTGTTGGTTCCCACTCTGTTCTGGTAGGGATCCTGGGATCTGACATCAGGAATCTGGTCAGGTAATTATTTCTGTGTTTTGTCCAGACTGAGGACTGTCTTGTCTCTGTGTCTATCCGTCTTCCCTGTGGTGTGTTTGAGTCTGGGTGCCGTCTCTGTCTGGGGGTCGGCTGACCAAAGGGCTCCTCTCCCCACGGTCTGAGTGAGTGAAATCTGCACAATCGCAGCCGCACCGCACCTTGGGTAAAACCCTTGGTGTGAAAGCAAGGGTGATTGAGGCAGTAGCCTGTGGGCTCCTTTTGTGTGTTGCACCAGGCAACACTCTGATGAACCCGACTTTCCTTCTTGTGTGATTGGTGTGTAAAGTCCTCCTGTATGGGTAACCAGACGTCTAAGTCGGGACAGTTCCCTAAAGGAACATCGGCTCAGTTTATGTATTTTAGGAAGAGTCCAGACTCCTGTAAATTTCTGGAAAAATGGTCTAGGCTAAGGGGGTCAGGTAGAGTGATTACTACCAGCACTATGCTTCTGTCCCCAGAAGCCTTTACAGCTATTCTGAGGGAAAATGGGCCCTTTTCCCATAGAAATGGTCTATAAGGACTGCTGCAGGCAGCAGGCAGAGAGAGAATCTGATCAACATTATTTGACTATTGGGTAATGTAATCAAAATCACTAAAGGATGTAAGGGGTTTCTACTGGAACTTAACTTGGCTGCTCCTGGTTGTGTCTAGTTGTACAAGATGGAAGTGTAATTGGGGTACGGTTGTGTAAAAGAGTAATCACAGCGCAAGGGATGTTAGGCAAAAGAGAATTTTGTGTGTGTGAATAGTGCTAAAATCTGAAGCTGTCTCAGCTATTACCTGAGAATAAACTTATAGCTTGGTACAGCAGAGAAACTATTGCAAACATGGTCTGTTGCACAAGAGAGGAAATTGAGGTACACCACCTCATGAATTCATAAATGATCAGTGAGTGAGGTAATTCACTAGCCTGACTATAGAACAGCCTGACTATAGAACAAAATAAGTACAGCCTGGAGGTAATTCTTCTGTTTTTCCTGCAATTAGCAAGGATATTTGTAAAAGAAAGTGGCATTATTATGAAGCAATAATCTGTCCCCACCAGGGGGGTGGAAATTGTTTCTTTTGTTTTTAGACTCTACAGGCAAGCTGGCGCCAGCGGAAGAAAAGCTCAGAATACCATGGATCTATGTTTTGTGTTGTTTGTCTGTGGTGTTTGTCTTGTTGCTAGCATTGTTGTGTTTTAATGAACAGAAAACCTCATGACATGGGTGGGGGATGGCTTCAAAAGGCTGACTTTGGGGGGAAGGGGGGAAGATGTTTATGGGAATGCAAAAGGCTAACTCAGGAGAATCCCAAAATTCAGTGGCCACTGTTAGGATCTTGGGACAAAGACCGAGTAGACGTCTTAAAAGACAAACTCGGCCAACCTACAACTAAATTGGCAAAAGGAGAGGTTGATTGTTTCATGCAGCGGTGGGAAGAGGCAAATCATAGGTGGACAGAATCAAAACTTGCCTCTCTCAAAGATTCTGGCTTCTATCCCATCAGATGCAACTCATTTTACTGTTGTTGATTTGTGCTCTGCTTTCTTTTCTGTCCCGGTTCACCCTGACTCCCAGTTCCTGTTTGCCTTTTCTTACAAGGGGCAACAGTACACATGGACCACACTGCCCCAGGGGTAGCCCATCATATTTTTCCCAAGCATTCGCCCGAGACCTTGCTGACCTAGTTTTCCTGTCCAGGTCCACACTAGTCCAATATGTAGATGATCTACTCCTCTGTTCCCCTTCATTGTCTGCCTCTGAAACTGACTCTTTAGTGCTCCTTACTGCCCTAGCAAATAAGGGTCACAAAGCTTCTCGCTCTAAACTACAACTCTGTCAAGCTTCTGTCACATTCCTCGGCTTTCTCCTCTCCCAGGGTTCCCGTGCACTTTCTCCCACCCACGTCCAAGCTATCCTTAGCTTTCCCCGACCCTGCTCCCCAAGCCAGGTCCAGAGGTTTTTAGGCATGGCTGGATTTTGCAGACAATGGATTCCCTAATATGCCTCCCTTGCAAAACCTCTCCAGGAACTCACTCGATTCTCTGTGCCTGACCCCATGCCGTGGCCCCCTGAGGCCATTTCTGCCTTTGTTTCCTTCAAACAGGGTTTGGCTTCTTCCCCTGCCTTAGGGCTGCCTGACTATTCTAAGCCTTTTACCCTTTTCTGCCACGAACAATCTGGGTGTGCACTTGGAGTTCTCATGCAGATGCACGGAGAAAAGAACCGCCCAGTGGCTTATTTCTCTGCCACTTTAGACCCTGTTGCCCAAGACTTACCCCCCTGCCTGCGTGCTGTGGCGGCTGCAGGGCGCCTAGCCAAAATGTCTGATTCCCTTGTTCTCCGCTCTCCTCTTACCCTCCTGGTCCCTCACTGACCTCACCCTGCTCCAAGACTCGGCCCCAGAAACCAAGAAAGAATCCTGGGTTGCCCAAGGTTGCTCTCTACATCCCGATTCCTTTTGGCGCTCGCCTACTGGCGCCTTTGTAGCCCCCTTTTCACTCTACCCGTCTCTGGCCGCCCTGCTACACGGTGTTTCACGTCGGAAAGGAGGGGATGGTCTCTGTTGTAACTAAGACAGGCTGGTGGGCCCCCCATTTTAGCTCTTTTGCAGCCTGCCACTGTGCAGCCTGTACCATTTGCCAAAGCCATAATATTTACAGGTAAACCTGTAAAAGTGGCCCAGGGGTTCCGGGGTCTGCCTCAAGCACCGTTCTTGCATTGGCAACTTGATTTTGTACAAATGCCTAAGTGTCAACAATATGAATTGATATTGGTTATGGTATGTTTATTCTCTGGTTGGATGGAAGCCTTTCCTTGTCGCAAGGCTGACTCACTGTCTGTTGCCAAATGTTTGTTAAATCATATTATGCCTGCCACGGGAATTCCTGCTACTCTGTCCAGGAATCGGGGTGCACATTTTACTGGACAACTTGGTCAACACCTGGACCGTATATCGCACATCAAACACCTGTTGCACTGTCCCTACCACCCACAGCGTGCAGGGGCAGTTGAAAGACGAAATGGTGCACTTAAGAATAAGCTTGCTAAAATTTGTAACTCTACAGGATTAAGCTGGCCAGTAGCCTTACCATTAGCCCTTATGGACATGAGATCCACTCCATCCCAAAGGCATAAATTAAGGCCCTTTGAAATTGTTATGGGACGCCCTATGCGAGCTATGACTACCATTACTCCCGTTCCACATTTGAACTTGACTCACAGTGCGCTCCTTCAGTATTGCAAGGGACTAATGCAAGCTGTAAGTCACTTCCATTCACAGGTTCGAGCCACCTGGCCCACGGAACCCACCTCCGACGCTTGCCACAACCTCGAGCCAGGTGATTGGGTCTACGTACGGCGCCATCATCAAAAGCACGCCTTGGTGCCCCGGTGGAAGGGTCCTCATCAGGTACTGCTTACTACACAGACGGCTGTTAAACTATCTGGCATCGCAGCATGGATACATGCTTCACAGTGTAAGAAGGCACCATCCCCAGAGAACCAATCATCACCTCAGGACAACACAGAGTCAATTTTGACTCCAGAAGAAGATGTAGAGGAACAGTCTGATTCTGCAAACAGTTGGTTTGCAGAATCAGACCCCAAAGTTCTGTTTCTAGAGTCCATTTTTATAGGAATTTATTCCTATGCCAGTCTATGGGAATTGCTTCCTCATGCTGTTGCTGAATCAATCAGCAGATGGCACATTCCTGACGGCTCCGTGCTGCCAGAAGTTATCTTGTATCTTCAGTTCTCCCATCCTTGAGGCTGTTGAGTGGATTCCAGTCTGCCCTCCAGGGGTCCTCTGGTTGTTCCCACTTGACGCCTTCTTCAGCTGATGGACACTGGATTCTTAGGCTGGCACCTCCCTGATCATTCAGTTATTATCCACACCCAGCATCCATCCACATACATCCTCTATCTCTATTTTAATCACAATTGTTAACAAAGCGAGATGAATACAACAAAAGGGCGGGGAGTCTCTGGGTGCTGTTTCTGTTGTTAAAGTATTGCTCTGAGAACAGACTCTGTCTTAGGATGTACTAACACAAATAGCAGCTTGCAAGTTTCACACAGAGAGGGAGAGAAACAGTAAAAACAAGAGAACAAAAACCAAGAGACCTCTTAATTAGTAATACCCTGGAATTTAAACTATGGGAAATCAAACTCATTTGTGATTTTAATACAGAACTTCTTTAATGTGATCCAACATCCCTGTAGGGAGCCTGTGCTGGCAAACCGGGTGCCAGTTTATGCCAATGTCCCCATGTCTCACTTGGAAACTGACAAATGCCTAGCTGGAATGAGTCGGGCTCATCTCTGTGTTAGCATTGTTTAAATAAGTATTACCATTATAAAAACTGAACTTAGTGTTTAGACTTTATTGGATGCTTGTGAGTTGCTGCCAGCATTAATCTAATTTCTAACATCTGTATCCTGTACTGTAAGGTAATATTTGAGCATTTGTGGTATAAACCTCTGTAGTGGTGGAAATCACCAGACAGGAGAGACATTAATTAGTGTGAAATGCTGAAGGTGTTAGGTCCTGCCTGACAGAAGACCCATCAATACCAGAGGAGCTGTTATGGAACATCAGAGGATAACACTGTGTTGATTGCTTTCCCCCCCACTTCCCCATGAAGTGGAGACGTGCAAGTGACTTCCTCCCAACAGCTGAGCTGGAAGTTCAGAGAAGAGAGAAAGGGAATAAAAATCCCCGACAAAGAGAAATTGTATCTCTGTGCTGCTTGGACTCTCGAGGGCAAAATTTTCCTGGCATAAGCAAGAGCTCCCCAGTGTCTAGCCTGGATTAGCCCTAAGGGACATATAAAGCTTGCTTATTACAGAAGCTTCTATTATCTTTTGAAATTTAAGATTGTAACTCATGTGTGTGTGTGTGTGTTTCCCTGCTTTAACGTTGTAAATAACTCTCATTTCCTTGTCCTAGTTAATAAATCTTTAAATAATTTCTTATAGGATTGGCTACAAGTGTTGTCTTTGATGTGAGATCCAAGGTGCAACTAATTAGGGGTAAGTAACTGGTCCTTTGGGACCGGAAGTAACCTGAATATTGTTAGGTTTCAGAGTAGGTTGCAGAGCCATTGGCCATTGTCTTTGAAAACTCATGGCGATCGGGGAGGTCCCAGATGACTGGAAAAAGGCTAATGTAGTGCCAATCTTTAAAAAAGGGAAGAAGGAGGATCCTGGGAACTACAGGCCAGCCAGCCTCACTTCAGTCCCTGGAAAAATCATGGAGCAGGTCCTCAAGGAATCAATTCTGAAGCACTTACATGAGAGGAAAGTGATCAGGAACAGTCAGCATGGATTCACCAAGGGCAAGGCATGCCTGACTAATCTAATTGCCTTCTATGATGAGATAACTGGCTCTGTGGATGAGGGGAAAGCAGTGGACGTGTTGTTCTTTGACGTTAGCAAGCCTCCCACAGTATTCTTGTCAGCAAGTTAAAGAAGTATGGGCTGGATGAATGGACTATAAGGGGGATAGAAAGTTGGTTAGATTGTCGGGCTCAATGGGTAGTGATCAATGGCTCCATGTCTAGTTGGCAGCCGGTATCAAGCAGAGTGCCCCAAGGGTTGGTCCTGGGGCCGGCTTTGTTCAATATTCATAGATTCATAGATATTTAGGTCAGAAGGGACCATTATGATCATCTAGTCTGACCTCCTGCACAATGCAGGCCACAGAACTTCACCCACCACTCCTAAAAAAGACCTCACACCTATATCTGTGCTATTGAAGTCCTCAAATTGTAGTTTGAAGACCTCAAGGAGCAGAGAATCCTCCAGCAAGTGACCCATGCCCCATGCTACAGAGGAAGGCGAAAAACCTCCAGGGCCTTCCAATCTGCCCTGGAGGAAAATTCCTTCCCGACCCCAAATATGGCGATCAGCTAAACCCTGAGCATATGGGCAAGATTCATCAGCCAGATACTACAGAAAATTCTTTCCCGGGTAACTTGGATCTTACCCCATCTAAAAACCCATCACAGGCCATTGGGCCTATTTACCATGAATATTTAATTACCAAAACCATGTTATCCCATCATACCATCTCCTCCATAAACTTATCGAGTTTAATCTTAAAGCAAGATAGATCTTTTGCCCCCACCACTTCCCTCGGAAGGCTATTCCAAAACTTCACTCCTCTGATGGTTAGAAACCTTCGTCTAATTTCTAATCTAAATTTCCTAGTGGCCAGTTTATATCCATTTGTTCTTGTGTCCACATTGGTACTGAGTTTAAATAATTCCTCTCCCTCTCTGGTATTTATCCCTCTGATATATTTATAGAGAGCAATCATATCTCCCCTCAACCTTCTTTTAGTTAGGCTAAACAAGCCAAGCTCCCTGAGTCTCCTTTCATAAGACAAGTTTTCCATTCCTCGGATCATCCTAGTAGCCCTTCTCTGTACCTGTTCCAGTTTGAATTCATCCTTCTTAAACATGGGAGACCAGAACTGCACACAGTATTCCAGGTGAGGTCTCACCAGTGCCTTATATAACAGTACTAAAACCTCCTTATCCCTACTGGAAATACCTCTCCTGATGCATCCCAAGACGACATTAGCTTTTTTCACAGCCATATCACATTGGCAGCTCATACTCAACCTATGATCAACCAATACTCCAAGGTCCTTTTCCTCCTCCGTTACTTCTAGTTGATGCGTCCCTAGCTTATAACTAAAATTCTTGTTATTAATCCCTAAATGCATGACCTTACACTTCTCACTATTAAATTTCATCCTATTCCTATTACTCCAGTTTACAAGGTCATCCAGATCCTCCTGTAGGGTATCCCTGTCCTTCTCTAAATTAGCAATACCTCCCAGCTTTGTATCATCTGCAAACTTTATTAGCACACTCCCACTTTTTGTGCCCAGGTCAGTAATAAAAAGATTAAATAAGATTGGTCCCAAAACTGATCCTTGAGGAACTCCACTGGTAACCTCCCTCCAACTTGACAGTTCACCTTTCAGTAGGACCCGTTGTAGTCTCCCCTTTAACCAATTCCCTATCCACCTTTCAATTTTCCTATTGATGCCCATCTTATCCAATTTAACTAATAATTCCCCATGTGGCACAGTATCAAACGCCTTACTAAAATCTAAATAAATTAGATCCACTGCGTTTCCTTTATCTAAAAAATCTGTTACTCTCTCAAAGAAGGAAATCAAGTTGGTTTGGCACGATCTACCTTTTGTAAAACCATGTTGTATTTTGTCCCATTTACCATTGACTTCAATGTCCTTAACTACCTTCTCCTTCAAAATTTTTTCCAAGACCTTGCATACTACAGATGTCAAACTAACAGGCCTATAATTACTTGGATCACTTTTTTTCCCTTTCTTAAAAATAGGAACTATGTTAGCAATTCTCCAATCATATGGTACAACCCCTGAATTTACAGATTCATTAAAAATTCTTGCTAATGGGCTTGCAATTTCTTGTGCCAATTCTTTTAATATTCTTGGATGAAGATTATCTGGGCCCCCCGATTTAGCCCCATTAAGCTGTTTGAGTTTCGCTTCTACCTCAGATATGGTGATGTCTACCTCCATATCCTCATTCCCATTTATCATGCTACCATTATCCCTAAGATCCTCTTTAGTCTTATTAAAGACTGAGGCAAAGTATTTGTTTAGATATTGGGCCATGCCTAGATTATCCTTGACCTCCACTCCATCCTCAGTTTTTAGCGGTCCCACTTCTTCTTTCTTTGTTTTCTTCCTATTTATATGACTATAGAACCTTTTACTATTGGTTTTAATTCCCTTTGCAAGGTCCAACTCTACTTGACTTTTAGCCTGTCTCACTTTATCCCTACATATTCTGACCTCAATAAGGTAGCTTTCCTTACTGATCCCTCCCTTCTTCCACTCCCTATATGCTTTCTGCTTTTTCTTAATTACCTCTCTAAGATGCTTGCTCATCCAGCTTGGTCTACAACTCCTGCCTATGAATTTTTTCCCCTTTCTTGGGATGCAGGCTTCCGATAGCTTCTGCAGCTTTAATTTAAAATAATCCCAGGCCTCCTCTACCTTTAAACCCATAAATTCTTCAGTCCAATCCACTTCCCTAACTAATTTCCTTAATTTTTGAAAGTCAGCCCTTTTGAAATCAAAAACCCTAGTTGCAGATTTATTTTTGTTAATCCTTCCATTCAGTTTGAACTGAATTAGCTCATGATCACTTGAGCCAAGATTATCCCCTACAACCATTTCCTCTATGAGATCCTCATTACTCGCCAAGACCAAATCTAAAATGGCATCCCCTCTAGTCGGTTCAGCAACTACTTGTTGAAGGAATCCATCAGCTATCGCATCTAGGAAAATCTGAGCCCTATTATTATTACTAGCACTCATCCTCCAGTCTATATCTGGGAAGTTAAAGTCTCCCATGATCACACAGTTTCCATTAGTATTTACTTTATTAAAAACATTAAAAAGGGCTCTATCCATATCCAAATTAGATCCCGGCGGTCTATAGCACACCCCAAGCACTATCCCAGGGGAGGCTCTAATAGCTTTCTTCCCCAATTTAATTGTTGCCCAGACAGACTCAGTCATATCCATTTCATCGCTTCTTATTTCTTTACATTCTATCTCATCATTGATATACAGTGCTACTCCACCACCTTTACCTTTATTTCGGTCTTTCCTAAACAGCACATACCCTTCAATACCTGTAGCCCAGTCATGACGACTATTCCACCAGGTCTCTGTTATACCTATAATATCTGGTTTCACTTCCTGCACCAGTAACTCTAGTTCCTCCATTTTGTTACCTAGGCTCCTTGCATTAGTGTACAAACATCTTAATTTTTGCTGTTTGGCCTCACTCACATTCTGTACCCTATTAGGCACGGTTATTTTACTACCAGTATAACCTATTAGACTTGTATCTACACTGCCCTTCCTCCTACCTACAGCTGTATCCACTCTTACTTCATTTTCTTTCCACTCTATGCTAAATTCTGGCGTGGAGATTACCTGGACATCTCCCAACCATCTCCCCCAAATTCCTAGTTTAAAGCTCTCTTAATCAGTTGTGCCAGCCTCCATCCTAGAAGTCTATTTCCTTCCCTACTCAGATGAAGTCCATCCCGAGAGAACTGTCCTCTATCCATGAATGCCTCCCAATGGCCATACATCCCAAAGCCCTCCTTATAGCACCACTGCCTAAGCCATCTATTGATAGTCATAATCTTGTCACACCTTTGTTGCCCTTCTCTAGGAACAGGCAGAATCCCACTAAAGATCACCTGAGCCTCAATTTCCTTAAGCGTCCTCCCCAGCCTAACATAGTCTCCCTTAATACTTTCCAGTGAGAATCTAGCCGTATCATTTGTTCCCACATGAAGGATAATTAGGGGATTCTTTCCCGCTCCCTTTAGAATCCTTTTTAACCTCAGGTCTACATCCCGTATCTTAGCACCTGGAAGACAGCACACCCTCCTATTTTCTGGATCAGCTCTGGTTACAGGCCTATCTATTCTTCTCAATAAAGAGTCCCCAATCACATAGACCTGCCTTTTCCTAGTGACGGTGCTATTCTCCAGTCTATCCCCTGTTCCCTCTGGCTGCAAGTTTTTTCCATTCCCATTCTCCCTTGTAATCCTTTTTAACCCATCCTGTATCCTCCTGGGGCTCATATTTGGTGTAATCTCCATTAACTCTTCCCCTTTTCCTATAGGACTAACCGCTCTTCTCTTCTTCCTTGCCCTGTCACCTTCAGTGACTACCTGCTGAGCCCCTTCTTCATTTTCCAACTCTGCAAACCTATTCTGAAGCTCTATTTCTCCTTCACTAGCCCGTCTTTTCCTCTGCCTAGTTCTTTTAGTCACATGCTTCCACTGACCACTTTCCTCACCCAGTCTCCCCTCAGAATTCCCTAGTCCTGCTTCCATCTGCAAGTCTGAGCTTTTCCCTTCAGATACCTCATGTCTTTGCTCCATAATCTGCTCAAACCCCTTCCTAAACTCTACCAGACTTTCCACCTGCATCTCCAAACCTCTGATCTTTTCCTCCATCAGCTCTATCAGACGGCATTTCATGCAGACAAAACTCTTACCAGGTGCCCCCTCCAGGATCATGTACATACCACAGCTTCCACATCCAGTCATCTTCATTGTGTCATCTGCTACATGGGTCACTCCCACTGCCACCTCTGAATCTGTCATAGCCTTCCCACCTAAATCCTGTTAATCTGGGAAACACAAACCACACCAAAACACCACCACCCACAGCAAAACCAAACCCCACACACGCACCACAAGACAAACTCCCCTGTTTACAGCTCTGTTTGCTAGCTCCTGTGCCACTGCAGCTGTCTGTGCTGCTGCCTGACTGGCTGCTACCTTTATAGGACCCCTAGTCAGTGAAGCCCGCCCCCTAATCAGGGCTCAACTTCTCTCCCAGCACAAAGCCCCTACAAGCCTCTACACATACAAATACTACCAATACAAAGCCAAACAAACACAAATACCTTCTCCTCCAACAGAACTCCCACTCAAACTCCCCTGTTTACAGCTCTGTTTGCTAGCTCCTGTGCTGCTGCAGCTGTCATTAATGATCTGGAGGATGGTGTGGATTGCACCCTCAGCAAGTTTGCAGATGACACTAAACTGGGAGGAGTGGTAGATATGCTGGAGGGTAGGGATAGGATACAGAGGGCCCTAGACAAATTAGAGGATTGTGCCAAAAGAAATCTGAGGAGGTTCAACAAGGACAAGTGCAGAGTCCTGCACTTAGGACGGAAGAATCCCATGTACCGCTACAGACTAGGGACTGAATGGCTCAGCAGCAGTTCTTCAGAAAAGGACCTAGGGGTTACAGTGGACGAGAAGCTGGATATGAGTCAACAGTGTGCCCTTGTTGCCAAGAAGGCCAATGCTAAGGCTGTTATATTGCCTGAGGAGTTTACACTTAAGAAATGGTTGGTGAAAAAACTAAGTATAGAACTCGCAACCAATTTGGGGTTTGTGCCCTGCTTGTCAGCAGCCTGCCCTCAGATTGGTTCTCACTCGTGAGCCACGTTGACAGAGCCCTCTGCAGAGAACGGAGGGTTGGGGGGCACTATCTCGCAGGCCAAAGAGGAGTTTCTATTTTATGGAGTGGGAGGGGTCACCCTTCATTTCAGGGGGTAGGAGGGGAGAAAATACATTTCACAGCTAGAGGGGAAGCTGCCATTTCAATGAGAAGCTTTCATACCTGTCTTCTGATTCCCTGCATGCCAGCAACTTAGGAGCTGCAAATGGCTAAGTGCCTTTCCTGAGGTCTCCCAGCTGTCCTCTCGCCCACTAACCCGAGCTCTGATCCAGCAATACAGCACCACAGTTGAAAGAGCTCGCGCTGACTGGGGCCACGCTTATTAAGTGGCTGCAAAGGTTGAGTCTTGGTTTAAGCATCTAAAGCCCAGAGCTGTCCTAGGAGGCACGCCCATCTGGGCCTGGCAGTGCTGCCAGATCCTCCTTTCCCAACACTCTGTGACATTGTCCTAATTTTGCTGTTTTTATCCTTTGATGGTAGATCAGGCCAGTTTCAGCCTCCTTTCAATGCTTGCCACTGCCAGTGACTGCAATGGTGCTGAGCCAACCTACGCTGAAGCTGAATTTGGCCCATTCTCTTCCACTGTCACAAACAAAATCCTGTCCCCTACCCCCACCCACAAGGAACTCTTGGCTGAGCTTTAAACCACTCTGGGCAGCAGTCCCACCTGTAGCAATCTAGGCACCTTAGGAGACCGTGCCAGTCTCTCACGAAAGCTTAGGCTCTAATAAATTTGTTAGTCTCTAAGGTGCCACAAGTCCTCCTGTTCTTTTTATTCTCTCTTTGCCAGCCAAAGAACCATTTCATCACCAGATGGGGTTGCAGGGAAACACAAGAACATTAGGTAGCCACCCCAATGGGCTACAGCGCTGCCTGGAATATCCACAGCCTCCAGCCCAGCTCCCCTGGCATGCCCCCTACACCAAGGCATGCAAGGGAGCCCTCAGCCTCAGCCTGTCTTCCACAGCGCCTGCACCATGGGACTCCTTCCCCACACACAAAGTGGGGCTCTCGGGGCCCCTTGAGGCTGCGCTGGCCCTTTGACCTGGCGTAAGGGCTGGCAGAGGGGTGAGGGTCCCACCCACAGTCTTTAGAAAAGCCAGTGGGATGCCAGGCTCACCAGCTCATTCCATTAAAGAAACAAAAGCGTGGCCATGCTGAGAGTAGCTGGAAACCCCACATCTGTGTTTCCACAGCAGTGCTGGGATTGCTGACGAAAGGCTCCCACAGGGAGGCAGGGCCGTGCTTTCCTCACAAGGGTTTGGGGAGGAGATTGTGAGGCACCCCGATACCATGGTGATGGGCCCACAGAGTGTGGACGTGTCCAGCGCCCTGCATTCACCAGTGGGACTCAGCATCCATTATGAACACAGGAGACTCTGAGGCCAGGCCAGGGCTAGAGATGATCTGACCGTCTGTCTCCCTGTCACATGCGGGGCCACATAGTCAGCTTTGTCTCAGCTGCCCTGTCTCTGCTGGAGTTCCCTCAGGGAGGGCTGGCGTCCCTCCAAAGTGCTGTCTACTAGAGAACTGGATTGTGCTGGCTGGGCGATAGAAGGGGGCTGTGCAGGATACACTTGCACTCAAACCATTTTCAGTGCCATGTCGGGGATGTAGGGTTAGCAACAGGTCAGTGCCGCCATGTAAACCAGGCTTCTGAGGCAGATCCTGTGCTGGTGTTTGCCATCTTGGCTGCCACGCCAAGGATTGAACTGGGCACTTCTTGAGCACCTACAACTTGAGCTAAGAAGCCAACTGGCCATAGCAGGAGCTGGGACAGGCTCCCAGGGGACCTGTGAATGCCCGCCGGTGAGTTACAACATATTAGCTGCTGCCATCTTATGCCTATGGGACAGACTTGGGGATGGGGGGCTGCGAAACCCAGAACTCTCTCCATTCCTCAGAGAGCAGGGTTAGATTAGACTGGAAACTAATTCCAACTTGTATCTAAACCGCGATCTCAGGCCAGCTCTCTGAATGCCTCTCAGCCTCAGCCCCAGACCCAGATCTCCAGCGAGTTAAATCCAGCTCATCTATTCATTCTGTGGCATGTACGATGTTCTGTGACCCACAGCCACACCCCCAAGGCTGGGACCTCAATAGCTAAGCCAGGCCCAGGCGGCACGTGAGTGGGAGACAGGCAAAGGCAACGGAGGCTGCAATCAGAAGTGATGCTGGCGCCTCAGAAGGTGGTATTCTTCTCTCCAAGTCCATACCGAACCAGTGCAGAGGGAGAGGCCACTGTGCTGCCGCACTTCTGGCTGGTGTAGGAAATCAAGTGAAGGGACTGTTTCACTTACCCAACTCCCCCTGTAGCGTCAAGGGAAGGGTACATTGTTAATGTTCTGGCTCAGCTGGGCACACTGTGTCAGGGCTGCTGCCTGCTACCCCAGCAGTGGCTGTGGTTCCGGGCTATTTGGCCAACAGCCAGCTAACCAGCTTTCAGTCCCTCTGCCAAACGCAGGGCAGCTTTGGATGCATGGTGTTTCATAAATGGTGGCTTGCTGACTCGGGCATAGGACTAGGCATCAGAAGGCCTGGATTCTATTCCCAGCTCTGCTATAGATGGCATGGGGGAGTCATTTTTCCTCTCCGTGCCTCAGTTTCCCATCTAATGAAATGAGGATAATGACACCTACCTTACTTGGTAAGGTGCTTTGAGCCCCTTGGATGGAAACATGCTGTGTAAGTGCAAAGCCAGTTTATTCCCCACCCAGGGAATGAGCTACGTATTGAGTTAGTCCCTGAGAGAAGGGAGACCTAGTCCCACTCACCCTTTGCACAGCAGGGCCAATACAAGCCTGTTCCTGGGGGGTGAAGTCTGGCAACCGCCAGACCCCACCTCTAAAGAGAGGTGTCCCTCAAGACCCTTCCTGGCTAGGCACTTAGAGCAGGGAGTCTGGTGGAGAAAGATTCAAACTCAGGCTTATAGCTTGCAGGCCAACACCCCAACCACTGGACCATCCGTCTTTCTCCCTGAAGGGAGGAAGGAAGAGGATTTAAAAGCTGCAGGGTCTGGTCTCTGCACAGGGATAAGGAACACGGGCTGTTGATCAGCATGCAATGTGGAACCTAAGCATATCATGTGGAGAAAAGATGATCGTTAACTCCTTGCATTGCTGTCCAGTTCCTTTGGCTGGCAATGGGCAAAGTTCATGGGTCTGGGTAAGCAGGACATTGGTCACCAGGTGGAACCACCTGTGAGATGGACACCTCCTCTCTGGGACTGGCCTGAGACCCAGCCAGACTGCTGACCAGTCATCCCACAGGAAGGGATGGAAGCAATAGGAACACAGACAGCCAAACTCTTCCCCAGCCAGGCACAGCTGGAGGCTTCTGTAGACCTCACTGATCAAAGCAGGGGCTTTGCAGCTTCTGCCTGTCAGTAGTAGGTATGCTGGCAACAAGAAGAAAGCCAAGGAAAGTGTGGGCCCCTTAATGAATGAGGGAGGCAACCTAGTGACAGAGGATGTGGAAAAAGCTAATGTACTCAATGCTTTTTTTGCCTCTGTCTTCACTAACAAGGTCAGCTCCCAGACTGCTGCGCTGGGCATCACAACATGGGGAATAGATGGCCAGCCCTCTGTGGAGAAAGAGGTGGTTAGGGACTATTTAGAAAAGCTGGACGTGCACAAGTCCATGGGGCCGGACGAGTTGCATCCGAGAGTGCTAAAGGAGTTGGCGGATGTGATTGCAGAGCCATTGGCCATTATCTTTGAAAACTCGTGGCGAACGGGGGAAGTCCCGGATGACTGGAAAAAGGCTAATGTAGTGCCAATCTTTAAAAAAGGGAAGAAGGAGGATCCTGGGAACTACAGGCCAGTCAGCCTCACCTCAGTCCCCGGAAAAATCATGGAGCAGGTCCTCAAAGAATCAATCCTGAAGCACTTAGAGGAGAGGAAAGTGATCAGGAACAGCCAGCATGGATTCACCAAGGGAAGGTCATGCCTGACTAATCTAATCGCCTTCTATGATGAGATTACTGGTTCTGTGGATGAAGGGAAAGCAGTGGATGTATTGTTTCTTGACTTTAGCAAAGCTTTTGACACGGTCTCCCACAGTATTCTTGTCAGCAAGTTAAAGAAGTATGGGCTGGATGAATGCACTATAAGGTGGTTAGAAAGTTGGCTAGATTGTCGGGCTCAACGGGTAGTGATCAATGGCTCCATGTCTAGTTGGCAGCCGGTGTCAAGTGGAGTGCCCCAGGGGTCGGTCCTGGGACCGGTTTTGTTCAATATCTTCATAAATGATCTGGAGGATGGTGTGGATTGGACTCTCAGCAAATTTGCAGATGATACTAAACTGGGAGGAGTGGTAGATACGCTGGAGGGCAGGGATAGGATACAGAGGGACCTAGACATATTGGAGGATTGGGCCAAAAGAAATCTGATGAGGTTTGAAGAACCCAATGCACAGCTACAGACTAGGGACCGAATGGCTAGGCAGCAGTTCTGCGGAAAAGGACCTAGGGGTGACAGTGGACGAGAAGCTGGATATGAGTCAGCAGTGTGCCCTTGTTGCCAAGAAGGCCAATGGCATTTTGGGATGTATAAGTAGGGGCATAGCGAGCAGATCGAGGGACGTGATTGTTCCCCTCTATTCGACATTGGTGAGGCCTCATCTGGAGTACTGTGTCCAGTTTTGGGCCCCACACTACAAGAAGGATGTGGATAAATTGGAAAGAGTCCAGCGAAGGGCAACAAAAATGATTAGGGGTCTGGAACACATGACTTATGAGGAGAGGCTGAGGGAACTGGGATTGTTTAGTCTGCAGAAGAGAAGAATGAGGGGGGATTTGATAGCTGCTTTCAACTACCTGAGAGGTGGTTCCAGAGAGGATGGTTCTAGACTATTCTCAGTGGTAGAAGAGGACAGGACAAGGAGTAATGGTCTCAAGTTGCAGTGGGGGAGGTTTAGGTTGGATATTAGGAAAAACTTTTTCACTAGGAGGGTGGTGAAACACTGGAATGCGTTACCTAGGGAGGTGGTAGAATCTCCTTCCTTAGAAGTTTTTAAGGTCAGGCTTGACAAAGCCCTGGCTGGGATGATTTAATTGAAGATTGGTCCTGCTTTGAGCAGAGGGTTGGACTAGATGACCTCCTGAGGTCCCTTCCAATCCTGATATTCTATGATTCTATGATTCTAGCCAGCTCAGCACAGCGTGTGGCTCAGCGCCCCCAAGTTCTGATGAGGGGGATATGGCTCTGGGCTAGTGTCCTAAAAATAAAGGGTAGTGTAACCACCTTTCTGTATACAGTGCTATAAAATCCCTCCTGGCCAGAGGAAAAACCCTTTCACCTGTAAAGGGTTAAGAAGCTAAGATAACCTCGCTGGCCCCTGACCAAAATGACCAATGAGGAGACAAGATACTTTCAAATCTGGAGTGGGGGGAAACAAAAGGTCTGGCTGTCTGTGTGATGCTTTTGCCGGGAACAGATCAGGAATGCAGACTCAGAACTTCTGTAAAGTTAGTAAGTAATCTAGCTAGAAATGCGTTAGATTTCCTTTTGTTTAACTGGCTGGTAAATAAGCTGTGCTGTGTGGAATGTATATTCCTGTTTTTTTGTCTTTTTGTAACTTAAGGTTTTGCCTAGAGGGATTCTCTATGTTTTGAATCTGATTACCCTGTAAGGTGTTTACCATCCTGATTTTTCAGAGATGATTCTCTTACCTTTTCTTTAATTAAAATTCTTCTTTTAAGAACCTGATTGATTTTTCATTGTTCTTAAGATCCAAGGGTTTGGGTCTGTGTTCACCTATGCAAATTGCTGAGGATTTTTATCAAGCCTTCCCCAGGAAAGGGGGTGTAGGGTTTGGGGGGGGATATTTTGGGGGAAGACGTCTCCAAGTGGGCTCTTTCCCTGTTCTTTGTTTAACACGCTTGGTGGTGGCAGCATAGGGTTCAAGGACAAGACAAAGTTTGCACCTTGGGCAAGTTTTTAACCTAAGCTGGTAAGAATAAGCTTTGGGGGTCTTTCATGCAGGTCCCCACATCTGTACCCTAGAGTTCAGAGTGGGGAAGGAACCTTGACATAGTGGCAGAGTGCTGGGACCATTTTGAGATTTTTTTGAGATCATTTTGAACCAGAAGCACAGCAGGATTTTAAAAGGTTTTGTAAAAGAGGATTGCAGCTGTAAATTCTGTGTTTCTGCCTGGGGGACAGAGCAGCAAGCATAACAAAGGGATTCTTCTTTTCTGAGCTGGAGTTTTCCCTACCTAAAGGCAGGGTAGTTAACCTCCTGCAGGGAAATTCACAAGTTTTTCACAGACCTGAAAAGGTGTTTTTTTTAAGCTAAGAGCAGCTAGAGGGTTTTCTGTCTATTTGCCTGGAGAGAGAGGTGTTAGGGGGTTTTTTTGTTTGTTTTTTGTTTTTTAAGGATTTTTCTATAGGCTGAGAATAGCTATCAGAGAACATAGGTATCACATTACAGCACAGCAAAATTTTACAAGCCAGGTTTTTTTGGTTTTGTTTTATGGTTTTCTTTCTAACTCTTGAGTGTAAAGTTAGTTAAAAACAGAGAGGCTAGGATGACACAAACCAAGGCACAACACAAACTGGAGTTAACCAGACTGGAGGCAGTGAAAGAGGCAGAAAAAGCCCAAGAGGCTGCCCACAGGAGAGCTATGGAGGCAAAGGAAAAAGAAATGGAGGAGAAGGAAAAAGAGAGAAAGCATGCACTGGAGATGGAGAAGGCAAAGGCTCAGCAGAATATACCGGATAACCCTAACAATTCTTACCCAACAATCCACAAATGGGAGTGACTATGTCCACAGTATGATGAATCCAGTGATATTGCTGAATATTTTCTCACCTTTGAGAGACTGTGCATACGCCATAAAATTCCTGAAGCTAACAAGATGACCATGCTAGTCGCAAAATTGACAGCAAGGGCTCTGGACATATTCAATAAGATGCCTATTGATGAGGCTTCTAACTATAATAAATTCAAGGATTTGGTTTTAAAGCAATTTCAAGTTACACCTGAAACTTACAGGGTAAAATTTAGAGCCCTTAAGAGAGGACCTGGACTAAGTAACGTGGCTTATATAAACCAGATGAAGGATCTGTTAGATAAATGGGTCAGAGGAAGGGGTGTAACTAGCTTTGAAGGAATGTGTGATTTGATGACTCAGGAGCAATTGCTGAATATGTCTAAGGAGGATATTAAACAGTGTTTATGGGGTAAGAAAATGGACTCAGCAGAAAGTCTTGCTTCTTATGCTGATCAGTACGAGCAGTCCCAGACCGCCAAAGAGGTGGGGCAAACCAGAACAAAACGGGTGGAGGGAGGAGAGAGAAACAACCCTGGTCACAGTAGGAGTGGATACCAGAAGGGACAACCTCAGATCACACCGTACTACCTGGGGCAGCCCAAGACCCCAACTACACACCAAGGAGCACTCCAGACACGTTATCATCCCACCACACCATTCTCCAGCAACCCACCTTGCCCCAGTGACCCGTCAGCTGGACGATGTTTTAAATGTAACGAGCTGGGGCATGTAAAGGCCAACTGCCCCAAGTACCCCAACAGATTACAGTTCATTGCACTGGAATCACACCAGAGGTCCTCAGGCCCAGACACCTCCCAGATACCCTCGGAGCGGAGGGAAACTGTGAGTGTGGGTGGAAAGAAGGTCACCGCATGGAGGGTCACCAGAGCACAAGTGTGGGCTATCCATGCTTCCTTACTGGACCCCGATTTAATCAACCCAGAGATCCAAGTGATGATTCAACCCTTCAAGTCAAACTCTTTTGACTTGCCTACAGCCAAGTTGCTGGTCCAGTACAAGGGCTGGTCAGGAACGTGGACTTTTGCAGTCTTTTGCAGTCCCATCCCCATGCTGTTGGGGGAAGACTTGGCCAATCATGTGAAGCTAGCCAAGAGGGTGGGAATGGTCACCCACAGCCAGGCTAAGCAAGCTGCCACACCTAGCTCTGTTCCAGAAACTTCTACCAGGACCCGGTCAGAGGTGATGGAACTGGACCCCATGCCAACGTCTGCAACAGCAGTAGTGGATCCAGTCCCAGAGACCCAGACAGAGCTAGTCTCAGAACCGGAACCGGCGGAACAACCAGCACCAGACCCATTGCCAGCACTGAATCCAGTACTTGCAACCCCAACACCAGTGGGCCCCACCAAACCTGCACTGGCAGCAGCAGATAACCCTACACAAGAGGCTCAGCCGGAGCCTGAACCCCAACATAGTGCAGCAGCGGAGAGCGGTTCACAGTCAACGGAAACAGCCCCATCCCCTACATCACTTCCAGAGGGACCAAGCCTAGGTCCACAATTCAATGAGGAACTGATGTCTCCAGCATCAAGGGAACAGTTCCAGACTGAACAGGAAGCAGATGAAAGCCTCCAGAGAGCTTGGACAGTGGCATGGAGCAACCCACCGCCTCTCAGCTCTTCTAATTGATCCAGGTTTGTTGTAGAAAGAGGACTTTTATACAAGGAAACTCTTTCTGGTGGACACCAGGAAAACTGGCATCCTCAGAGACAGTTGGTAGTTCCAACTAAGTACCGGGTAAAGCACTTGAGCTTGGCCCATGATCATCCTAGTGGCCATGCTGGGGTGAACAAGACCAAAGACCGTTTGGGGAGGTCATTCCACTGGGAGGGAATGGGCAAGGATGTTTCTACCTATGTCCGGTCTTGTGAGGTACGCCAAAGAGTGGGAAAACCCCAAGACCAGGTCAAAGCCCTTCTCCAGCCACTCCCCATCATTGAGGCTCCATTTCAGCGAGTAGCTGTGGATATTTTGGGTCCTTTTCTGAAAAAGACACCCAGATGAAAACAGTAGATACTGACTTTCATGGATTTTGCCACCCGGTGGCCGGAAGCAGTAGCTCTAAGCAACACCAGGGGCTAAAAGTGTGTGTCAGGCAGTAACAGACATTTTTGCCAGGGTAGGTTGGCTCTCCGACATCCTCACAGATGCAGGAACTAATTTCCTGGCAGGAACTATGGCATGCCTTTGGGAAGCTCATGGGGTGAATCACTTGGTTGCCACCCCTTACCATCATCAAACAAATGGCCTGGTGGAGAAGTTTAATGGAACTTTGGGGGTCATGATACGTAAATTCATAAATGAGCACTCCAATGATTGGGACCTAGTGTTGCAGCAGTTGCTCTTTGCCTACAGAGCTGTACCACATCCCAGTTTAGGGTTTTCACCATTTGAACTTGTATATGGCCGCGAGGTTAAGTGGCCATTACAGTTGGTGAAGCAGCAATGGGAGGGGTTTACACCTTCTCCAGGAACTAACATTCTGGACTTTGTAACCAACCTACAAAACACCCTCTGAACCTCTTTAGCCCTTGCTAAAGAAAACCTACAGGATTCTCAAAAAGAGCAAAAAGCCTGGTATGATAAACATGCCAGAGAGCGTTCCTTCAAAGTAGGGGACCAGGTCATGGTCTTAAAGGCACTCCAGGCCCATAAAATGAAAGCCTCATGGGAAGGGCCATTCATGGTCCAAGAGCGCCTGGGAGTTGTTAATAATCTCCTAGCATTCCCCACCTCCAACTGAAAGCCTAAGGTGTACCATATTAATTCTCTACAGCGCTTTTATTTGAGAGAATTAAAGGTTTGTCAGTTTACAGCCCAGGGAGGAGATGACGCTGAATGGCCTGAAGGTGTCTACTATGAAGGGAAAAGTGCTGGTGGTGTGAAAGAGGTGAACCTCTCCATGACCCTTGGGCGTATGCAGTGACAGCAGATCAAGGAGCTGTGCACTAGCTACGCGCTGACGTTCTCAGGGCGTACCACTCCATTGACACAGGTAATGCTCGCCCAGTTAGAGTCCAACCTTATCGGGTGTTTCCTCAAGCTAAAACTGCTTTAGAAAGGGAGATCCGGTATATGCTACAGATGGGGGTAATCCACCCCTCTGGCAGTGCATGGGCATCTCCAGTGGTTCTAGTTCCCAAACCTGATGGGGAGATACCTTTTTGCATGAACTACCTGCTGTGACTCACCCAGACAACTATCCAATGCCATGCCCAGATGAACTATTAGAGAAACTGGGATGGGCCCAGTTCATCTCTACCTTGGACTTAACCAAGGGGTACTGGCAGGTACTGCTAGATGAATCCGCCAAGGAAAGGTCAGCCTTCACCACACATGTCGGGCTGTATGAATTTAATATGCTCCCTTTCGGGCTGCGAAATGCACCCGCCACCTTCCAAACACTTGTAGATGGTCTCCTAGCGGGATTAGGAGATTATGCAGTCACCTACCTTGATGATGTGGCCATATTTTCGGATTCCTGGGCAAAACACCTGGAACATCTACAAAAAGCCTTTGAGCACATAAGGGAGGCAGGACTAATTGTTAAGGCTAAGAAGGCCTGAACAGAGTGACTTACCTTGGACACCAGGTGGGTCAAGGAACTATCAACCCCCTACAGGCCAAAGTGGATGCTATCCAAAAGTGGCCTGTCCCAAAGTCAAAGAAACAGGTCCAATCCTTCTTCGGCTTGGCTGGATATTACAGGCAATTTGTACCGCAATACAGCCAAATCGCCGCCCCGCTGACAGACCTAACCAAAAAGAAACATCCAAATGCCATTCAGTGGACTGAAGAGTGTCAGAAGGCCTTTAACCAGCTTAAAGCGATACTCATGTCTGAACCTGTGCTAAGGGTCCCAGACTTTGACAATCTGTTCCTAGTAACCACAGATGTGTCCAAGCGTGGTGTGGGAGCAGTTTTAATGCAGGAAGGAACGAATCAAGAGTTCCATCCTGTAGTGTTTCTCAGCAAGAAGCTGTCTGAGAGGGAAAGCCACTGGTCAATCAGTGAAAAAGAATGTTACGCCATTGTCTACGCTCTGGAAAAGCTACGTCCTTACGTTTGGGGACGGCGTTTCCACCTGCAAACCGACCATGCTTCACTACAATGGCTTCATACCACTAAGGGAACTAACAAAAAACTTATTTGGTGGACTTTAGCTCTCCAAGATTTTGATTTCGACATACAATATATCTCAGGAGCTTCTAACAAAGTGGCTGATGCACTCTTCCATGAAAGTTTCCCAGAATCATCTGGTTAAAATCGTCCTTGAGATGTGAAAAATATTGTTAGTCTTTATACACTTGGTAGTATATCTAGAGGTGCATGTGTCTTATTAACTCTGTTTTCTCCTAGAGCTCCAGGAAGAAATCACAGCCAGCGTTTCACCCTATCTGTGATTTGCAGGGGGGCGTGTCCTAAAAATAAAGGGTAGTGTAACCACCTTTCTGTATAGTGCTATAAAATCCCTCCTGGCCAGAGGAAAAACCCTTTCACCTGTAAAGGGTTAAGAAGCTAAGATAGCCTCGCTGGCACCTGACCAAAATGACCAATGAGGAGACAAGATACTTTCAAATCTGGAGTGGGGGGAAACAAAAGGTCTGGCTGTCTGTGTGATGCTTTTGCTGGGAACAGATCAGGAATGCAGACTCAGAACTTCTGTAAAGTTAGTAAGTAATCTAGCTAGAAATGTGTTAGATTTCCTTTTGTTTAACTGGCAGGTAAATAAGCTGTGCTGAATGGAATGTATATTCCTGTTTTTGTGTCTTTTTGTAACTTAAGGTTTTGCCTAGAGGGATTCTCTATGTTTTGAATCTGATTACCCTGTAAGGTATTTACCATCCTGATTTTACAGAGATGATTCTCTTACCTTTTCTTTAATTAAAATTCTTCTTTTAAGAACCTGATTGATTTTTTCATTGCTCTTAAGATCCAAGGGTTTGGGTCTGTGTTCACCTGTACAAATTGGTGAGGATTTTTATCAATCCTTCCCCAACAAAGGGGGTGTAAGGACTGGGGGAAGATGTCTCCAAGTGGGCTCTTTCCCTGTTCTTTGTTTAACACACTTGGTGGTGGCAGCATAGGGTTCAAGGACAAGACAAAGTTTGTACCTTGGGGAAGTTTTTAACCAAAGCTGGTAAGAATAAGCTTTGGGGGTCTTTCATGCAGGTCCCCACATCTGTACCCTGGAGTTCAGAGTGGGGAAGGAACCTTGACAGCTAGGAACCCATTTCGCACAGGAGCAAGGTTAAGAACAGGGCTGGGGGTGGGTGGGTGGAGCTGGTCTGAATCTGCAGTGCTGCCCCCCCCCTTCGGGGAGAGACCAGAACCCACAGCAGGGGGAGATGAGGAATAATGTGGTTGGCTTGAGGGAATCAGTATTCCCAAGAGGTGTCACAATCATCAGACCCGTATTTACACAGAGCAGGGCTGAGGGTTTGCCCAGACAAGACTGGCTCAGCCTGTACTCTTAGCCCCAGCTTTGAGCACTGCTCACATCTTACTCCTCATTAGACTTGGGCTTGACTGACCCTTGGGGCTGGGGTGTGAGGCTGAGTCAGGGCTGGGATTTGGATGCCATGATCCCAGACTCCACTGAGCTGTTCTGGGGAGATTTCAAATCGATAGGGTGGAAATCTCCCTGGATCATCTGACTTCTCGAGATTGCCAGGTCTTGAGTCAGACAGTTACCTCCCCCTCCCAATGGCCCATGTGCCCAAAGCCTTTCTGAGGAAACACGTGAGAAGCGACAGGCTGGTGTTTTACATCTCAGTTTTACTCAGGAGGGGCTGTTATACACAGAAGCACTAGCCCAGCGGCACACGAGGCTACAGAGCAGAGACCGCTACATCTATGCGGGGAGGATCTGTGCCGGCAGGTCAGAATGTCACTTTCTCTCTGAAGGAAACCTGGAATGGTGCCTCGCAATCTCCACCTGGAAGGGAGGAGAAAGGAAATGCTGCTTAGACATGAATTGTTATGCAGATAAAATTACACAGGATTGTTTCAGGGGACAAGACTTGATATCACATTTATTATAATAACACAATTTGATTTAAGACCAATAACTAATACCTAATACCTATGTATACACACACACACACAGACACACACAAATCAAATGTTCTGCAGCTGCTAGATAGTTACCAGTCCTGAAAGTAGCTTGAGTTTGTGGCTTGGGTTCATAGCTAGTGGCGGCTAACTGGCCAGGAAAGCCGGGCACAAGGAAGGGCTGGGTCTCTGTTGGGCGCGCACCGATGCCCTTCCATGTTGGCAGCAGAATGTTACCCTTCAAAGTCTTCCATCTCATCCATCTTGTTTGTAGGCTTTAGTTTGAATCCAGAGTCTACAGGTCTTGCTGTGTCACGCTGCTTCTGGGTTCAGTGTGATTGATCACCCGTCAACTGCAGACATGACTTTCAGCCTAGGACCTGGCTTTGATGTTCCTTCAATTGTACGATTGTTCTTTTCTTTTGAGGGTGGACTCTTCTTGCTTTGTCAGGGCTGTTGTCTGCATCTTCAGCCATTGGTGTTTACACTTTATTTCATCAGGACAGGCTGGGGCTGGAGGTTGATTCCATCATCCATCCATACCTCATTCCCACATCTAAACTACACTAATCAGATTACAGCAGGGTTTTGCAAAAATGGAGTGAGCATTTTAAAATGGAGTTTGGGAGAATTTAAAATGGAGTTTGGGTTACAACATGGACAAGTGTAAGGAATGGCAAACAGTGAGCAGAAGTTACAATATAGACAAGTACAATGAATGACAACCAGTGAGCAGACATTACCATGTTGAAACAGTGCAAGTTTCAGTGCTTTAAGCAGCAATTGGATTGAAAGTGAAACTCAATTAGCCAGTTATTGGGGTACCTGATTTTATGAATGAATGTACTTTCATTCATAAAACTTTACTTATGAAGTTATATTAATAAAGTGAACAATTAAAAACAATTTCATTGATCAGTTCTACACAATGACCTTCCCAATGCTTACCCCAGGGCTTGTAGCATAGCCAGCAGCCTCTCCCATAGCGGCTTAGCCTAGGCCAGGACTTAGGGAGACCCTGGGTGGTGACACAGGGCCAGAAAGACCCATGGGGTCTGTCAGCATCCAGTAACCCTGAATCCCTTATTGTTCATTACAGCCCAGTCCTGTCTCTGCCACCAGGGACCCCACACTCCCTTTAATGAGGGGTCAGCCATATTTTTGGTGAGCTCCAATTTGGGCCTGGACAAAAAAACTCCTTGTAAGTCACTGTGAGATCCCTGCATGAGACTCCATGAAAGTGTAATGGCTGGCAGTGTTTGACACATCCCAGCCTGGAAGTAGGTGCTGCTCTGGCTGGGAAAGGGTTAACTCTACTAACGCTGAGGTGGGTGATTCATTACCCCACCCAGAATAAGGGAGGTGGGTGTGGTTCTCTAGAGAGAGGATCTAGGGTGAGGGCTGAACAATCTTGAGGGAGGAACTGGAGGAGCAGCCCAGGCTGGGGAGCAGGTTGAGATGAACTTTATGTTCATTTTGCTGTTCAGAGGAGCAGAGCCTGTGGGCCATGTCTCAAGCAGGCTGGGAATGGCATTTGCTCAGAGAGCCTCTCTAAAGTCACACTCTGTATAAACACCTCTGTTGTGCTCTCCAGACTGGAGCAGTGGAAGAGAAGCCACAACCCTCTGGAGAAGTGATCCTACTCACCTACGCAGCATCCGTCATGCATTTGTCTGGGGAGAGAAGTACAAACAGAGATCAGCTGACATGGGCACCCGCCTTTGGAGAGACCCACAGGTTCAGAATCCCCGGGAGAACTCCGCAGGAGAGCCTCTGCTTAGTGCTTCCCTAGGCTGTTAGCCAGGTGCAGGAAAGCCCAGTAAGGTGTGCAGTTCCTTCTTGCTTATTTGCTGCTGGTTATAGCAGATCCAGCCCCACCAACCTTGGGAGCTGGTGTGGGCCTACCCAGCTTCCCACATACCTCAGGTCAGTTGTGGGGCAGAAAGCAGAGTGCCTTCCCCCACGGAAGGGCTGTGAGAACAGAGAAAGCCAATCCAACAGCACTTCCTGTGAGGGAGCACTGCTGTCAAAGACCAGCTGTCATAGACCCTGGCACGTGCAGCAGGCAGCTGACATTTCTTTAAAGGTGTGTTGGGGGGAGCCTCTTCTGTTCCCATTAAAAAGACACAAGCACAATTTGAGGCACAATTAAATGTCCCTGCTCAGTGCAGGATTAGAATAGCAGAGAGCTGCAGGTTGTGGTTGAGGGGAATCGGCAAAGCTGTACATGGGACAGGGCTGGAAGAGCAGGGGGTCAGGACGGAGGGGCATCGGCTGAGCTGTGCATGGGGCAGGGCTGGAAGAGCAGGGGGTCAGGACGGAGGGGCATAGGCTGAGCTGTGCATGGGGCAGGGCTGGAAGAGCAGGGGGTCAGGACGGAGGGGCAATGGCAGAGGGACTAGCAGGGGGCAGGGCACTGCAGTGCTTTGCTACTCCAGGAAGCTTTGCAGTTTGCCCACACTGCTTGTCCCGAGCCAGTCCCATTAGTCCCAGACATTGCTGGGCTCTCTGTCCAGGGAGTAGGACCTGGCCTGCCTCCTTTCCAATGTGTTTGCCTACTTTAAACATATTTGGTGACTAGACGTCACCACTATTGCACATCCCCCTGCCGTCAGGAGACGGCTGGGCTGCTGCAGCTAGGGCTGAACCTCACAGCTCGGTAGAGTGGCTGATGACCTTCGCCCTGGGCAGCGCCATAGAAAGGTCACTAGGAAAAGACCTAGTGAGCTGATGGGCCTTAAGGCAGGACTGTTCCACACAGGCTGTTCCCCAGTGTTCCCTGGCCAGGCTCTTCCACAGCCTGCGGAGCCCACATGACTGTCCTTGTGCTGAGCTCCACCCCAATGCAGCTAGTGGTCCCCCTGCCATTCCCTCCCACTCCAGACTCATAGCCTTCCCTCACCCGAGGGCAGTTCTCATGCCCCCTCTATCCCTTGCAGGACTGAGCCTGAACAACCCTGAACAGTGACTTAATTTCCATCCAGAGGTCTCCATTGGCTTCTTCTTGTCATGGATATATCCCATAGCCCCAGCTTGAGCTGCAGGTCTGAGACCCTGGAATGGAGGATGGGAGGTGACCTCAACTCAGCTCCGCTTGTTGGGCGTGTGCCAGGAACCCATGTGCCATACAAATACCAGGCCTGCAACGGAAGGGTAAATTGGGTGGCCTCCCCCTGAAACCTCAGCCCAACAGTGCCGTCCGCTCACTAGTTGCCCCCTTGACTGCACCAGGGTGACACAGGTAATGGTCATTCCTGCAAGCAAGAGTTAGCAAGATTTTTTTGTCTGCTGTGGTGGGGCGAGTGCAGGTGCCGGGTGCTCTGGGCAAATCCCTTCCTCAGCCATCTCCTCTGCCCTCCAATGTGTGCAGTGAGCTGAGCTCCCATGGAACCAGGTCTGGGGGCTGCCAGACCTGCCAGCAGTGAGGCTAGGCCCTTGCTGCTTTCTGCGCCTGATTCCACTAGCACAGCCTGGGTGCCTGAGGGGCTGGCATTCACGGGCCGGCATCCTTCCCATTCCAGGCAGGTTAAACTCCAGACAGAAGAGTCATCATTTAGCTGAGGGTTTGCAAAGAGATGAATGCTGCAGTCCCCTTGGACGCAAAACCATTGACTCAAAGGGATTTGCACCAGTGTCCATGAGTGCAGCAGCTAGTCCAAAGTGAGGATCATCTCTTCGGTAGAGCTTGTGGACCTAGCTCCCTAGCACCAGCTAGCTGCTGCGGACATCACCTCACATTAAATCCTAGCCTTGGGCACAGGAGCCCTGAGCTTTAGATTGCTCAGACAAGCTGGGAGCATTTCCTGTCCTCTGGATCCCCCATTTGCCTGGCCATATGTGTAAGAGTCACACGCTCCTTCACATGATGGTGCTTGGCCCATGCTGCCAAGTGGCTCAGCAGTTTCCCCTCTGGTTCAGAGCAATGGAGGCACCGTCCAGCACGGCTGGAGTTATTGGATGATTAAGGGACTGTGTACAGTGCCAGTGAGTTTCAGGGGGCACTGAGCGCCCTCCATTTCCAATCAAGTCTGTGGGGGCCAAATTTAGGAGCCTCTCTTTGGACACAGATGGCCAGATTGAGGCACCTACATAGGATAAGGCTGGGCTAGAGCCTAAGTTCCCTCTAAACTGTGTGGTCACCCTGCAGGCTACCAAGGGCCACGCAGGTGGGGAAAGGTGCCTCTCCCTCGGCCCCGGGCTGCTGCAGCAAGAGAGGGCTGGGGGGAGTCCTCTCTCCATGCTGCAGCCCCGGGGAAGCCTGCAACCCTCATCCCTCATCCCCAGCCCCACCCCAGAGCCCGCAACTACAGCCAGAGCCCTCACCCCCCCGACACACACCCTAACCCTCTGCCCCAGCCCTGAGCCCCCTCCTGCACCCAGAACCCCTCATCCCTGGCCCCTCACCCTAACCCTCTGCCCCAGCCCTGAGCCCCCTCCCACACGCCAAACCCCTCAGCCCCACCCCGTCACATATCACCTCCATATTGGTGCACACGTACTCCGCACATGGATGTAAAAAATTAGAGGGAACATTGGCTAGGCTACACGGCTGGGAACACAGCACACAAGCAGTTTGCATTACAGACAGGCTTGCCAAGTGCACCCTCAGCTCCTGAGCTCCACAGGGCATTTCTCCCAATCTTATCTCTTGTCTTTTTACCTATGGTTTGTTCTTACCAGTTTTTGGCAGGAGGAGAATAGTGTCCTCTGGGAGCCCCTGCGCCAAGGAGAACTGGGTGAACTTCTCCTGTAGTTCAGGGTTCAGCTCCGTAGTTCTGCCTGCAGCCAGGGAATCAAGACACTCCGGGTGAGAGTGAGCCCCTCTTGCTACAATCAGCCCCGTCCATGACAGCCTGTGTGTTAGCACTAGGCACCACTGACCCACAACACAGGGCCTGTGTCCGGCAGCCTCACCAGCAAATCCCCTTTCTATGCATCACAACCAGCCTTGCCTCAGCTCGGGGCACAACAACCACTGCCCTGCCACTGGGCTCTGGGGCAGAGCCTCAGGTTCTGCAGGGCCCCACGTCGCCACCCAACTCCTTCCTGGGGGATGAGCCCCCACTTCTTCAGGGCATATCCTGCAGAAATTCAAAACAGAGCCATGTAGAGTGGAAGGAGGGTGTCTCTCAGATGGGGGCTGAAGGGGAGCCCTGAGTCTCTGCCGGCAGAGTTCCCCAATGTGCAGGACAGAGGTGCCACCCCTGGGCCTTGGATCCAGGTGCCACGTACCGTACAGAGTCACCATGGTGAAGGTGTCGGTGCCCTTGAACTTCTTGGTGTACAGCAGGGCGTACTCATCGTAGTTGGTCTCCACCACACGGATGTCATGCTGGCTGCCCCAGCCTGCAGGGGGCATGGACAGAGGCGCAGGGCAGAGATGAGCAAGCACAGATACCAGTAAATATATGGAGCAGGGCTCTCCCGCAGGCCTGCTGTCCCCAGCTTACGAGCGGGGCTCCTCCCCCCCGGGCCCGACACCCCCAGCTAACGAGCGGGGCTCCCCCCCGGCCTGCCGCCCTTCGGCTGGTGTAAACAGGCATTGACTCCAGTCGAGCGGAGCCAATTCACGCCAGCTGGTAGGAGGGCTGCGCCCCTGATTCTGAGCCCCACAACCCTCTCTGTGGGTCGTTTGTCCCCTATCTGGTACCAATATTGGACTGGGGACGCCATTTTGAAGAGCACGGGGTTGTGCTCTATGTGAGGGCGCGCTGGCCGGGGCAGGGCAGCGTGCTCTTCACAATGGCTCCCCCATGCGGCGTGACTTTGAACTCCCCAGGCAGCGTTTGGTTCTAGAGACACAATTTTGTCCTCCTAAGAGGAGAGTGAGGTGCCCCCCGCTCAGCCAATCCAAATGGTCCTGTCACTCTCCCCGATACTCAGACACAGGACAGGGGGCTCTGCAGTGGTGACTCGTAGAGACCAGCACGGTTCCTCGACAGATCCATGTCAAAAACTGCAGACATGACTGAAACTCAGGGCTGTGATTAGCCAAGGTGCCCTGCACCTCCCGCTCCCACTGACTTCACAGTTCTCACACCCCTGAGTCAGGCCATGGCAGAGTGGGGGTCAGCGGGGACAGGAACCCAGCCCTGATGGCACTCGTTCTGGTGCCCTCTGCCTTGGCCCATTGCACACACCCTTTTCCAATGGCAGTTGGACGCCTAGCACAGGAGCCATTCCCAGGCTGAGCTCCTCAATCTCGTTTCTTGCACAGTTAAGTGCTAACAGCTCTAAATCCTTGTGCTAAATCTGCTCCCATTTTGGGCTGGGCTGGAGCTGGAAGGGGGCTCTCAGGAGAAAGCTGTGAGTTTATTTATCTAGTGACTCCTGGCCAACAAAGGGGCAGACTGTCCTGCTCTCAGCTGCGGGCACTGCCCAGGGCGCGGCGTGCCAGGGCGGGGCGGGATGCTGCAATGGAGCTAGAGCAGCAAACACATGCACTCACGTGGGCTGGTGTAGCTGAATCGGCCTGGCTGGTCCGTCTTGATGAAAAGGCTGGTCCTCTTCTCGCACCGATCAGACCTGGGCAGTGTGTGGGGAAGGCAGGAAGCAAGCACGTTAGCAGGCTGAGGGAAGACTCCGATTTTCCCATTGCCCCCAGCAGCGGAGGGAGATCCAGCGTCCAGCTGGTGAGCAATGCCTGGCGCCATACGGCCACTGCGGGGAGAGCTGAAATTCCCCCAAACTCCACCAGCCAGCAGGGCCGCCCCAAGCTCCAAGAGCACAACTGCCCAGGCAAAAACAAAAAACCAAAAAAAACAGGGGGGCCGGACGCCGCCCCTGGAATTGCGCCGCCCCAAGCCTGTGCTTGCTTTGCTGGTGCCTAGAGCCGGCCCTGCCAGCCAGACCCCACCCTCGGGTGTGCAGCAAGCTGAGAGGTGCGACCGCCATGCTGCTGCCTTGCACAGACTGCAGAGAGAACCGAAAACCCCCTCCAGGGGGCACAAGAGCCCAAGTCGGGATCCTCCAGCACTGGCCCTGGAAATCTGCTCAGACAGCAGCTTCACTAAGATCAGCTCTGCTTTGTCACCATGTGCTGAGCCTGCTTGGCAAGGACTCCGGGCACCTGGCCTTGCTGCTGGAGACCAGGACTCTGTACGCTGGTGGAGTGTGATCTGGAGCGAGCCTCCGTGTCACCCCCCAAACCGGCAGAGTCACGTCAGCCCTTATTGCCCCCCCATTACCAGCTCCTACAGCCCCATCTAGAGAGCCAGTCAGCCATCCCACCACCTGGCATCCACATCACACGGTAGGGACAGGGAATCAAGGAATCAGGCCTCCTAAAATCTATTCCCAGCTCTGACAATGACTCACTGTTTGACCTTGTCCCATCCCCTCTCTGTGCCTCAGTTTCCCCATCTGTGAAACAGGGAGACCCTGACTGACTTAATGGTTATGGGAGCTAATTAATGGCTCCAGAGTGCTTTGAGAGCCTCGGTTGGGAGGGCAAAGCATTCTTTGGACCCCCACAGGAGAGCTTTCTCTCTGACCCACAGCAATCCATGTGGGCGGTAGTAGAAACAGAGCCTGCTGGGCTAAGCTGGGAATCATAACTGAGAGGAGCAGTGGGGTGGAGACCCAGTCGGAATCCTGGGGCTGGGGCAATACGGAGTGTCAGAGGCGGAGTATTCCAGGGAAACCCAGCCCCTCCCTCCCATGGCAGGGACAGGATGCTGTGCCTGGCAGCCCTCCTCCACTCCCCCCGGAAGGAGGTCACAGCACTCTCCAAGGGCTCCTGGCTGGGGCCTGCTGCTTGGACAGGGCCAGGCTGTGACTGACACCCTGGAGGCTCCAGGAGGGGCTGAGCCACAGGCAGCCAGATCTCCCCGCAAGAGTCTGGTCAGCTCAGGGAGGCCGGGCTTCCCTCGCATAGGGCAGTTTGCACCCCAGAGGTGCTAGGAGGGAACCATCGCTGCACTCTCTGAGCCCCGGCCCTGGGACTGAGCCCTGCCCTTGCTCCAGGGTGTAACAGGGAGGAGAAGGCTGCTTGTACCCGGCCCAAGTGGCCCCCCACTGCCCAGACCTGCAGGCAAGGGGCACCAGACACCCCCTGTCCATGTCAAGATGGGGACAGGACCCCAAGCCCACCTGGGGTCTCCCTGGGACTGGTGTGGGGGGGAGGGGACAAGAGCATCCCTTGGGTGAAGGACCCCCCAGCGCCAGCTGGGCCCTGGGAAGGGGGTGGGACGAGCCTTTGTGAGGTGGAAATGGCGCCCTTCCCCCTCAGGCAGGGCAGGGCCCCAGTGGCACCGGCAGCCTTACTTGGGGTAGGTGGAGGTGACATTCAGGTTCCCATCTGCTGCGGGTGTGATGACCGTGGTGCACGTCTTCAGCACCTGCTTCTTCTCCTTGAACCACCTGGAGTTGGAGGCCAGGCCAATGCTATACCACTTCCCTGTGAACTGCACACAGACCCCAGTCACCACGGGCACTGCCAGGGCGGGCCAGACCTGGCTGCAGCAAGCCCAGGGTCCTGCCTTGGGCCAGACCTGCTTCAGAGGAAGGTATAAAAACCTTCCTACTGGCTGATTATTGGGAATAACCTGCCCACCTGGCTCTGCTCAGCCTGCCCTGACCCTGCCAGCCCCCTCTGTGCCCGGACAAGTGCCACCCTCCACTCTAGAGATGACCAAGCCGCTCTGCGCTGCACAGCCCCACACACTGGAGGTTCAGCATCTGAACCTGGATCCAAATGTTCCAGCTCTCCTACACTGGGCTGAATCAGAACCCCAGATCCAAACACTCTCAACTGGGGGGAGGGGAGTTCAGCACCCAAATCCAGCGTGGGACCCCAATTCTCAGCTGGGCACCAGCCGCCTTCATAAGGGCCTGAACCACCCTCTGCTCTGAATTGCCCTGCTCTCGGAACTGGTTGGAATCAGGATCCAGATCCATCCCTGCCTCTGAAAAGAGAAGGAAGGGAGCCAATCCTCTGGGCATGGGCACACACAGATGGGCCAGGTTACCTTCTCCTGCTGAAAGTCAGGTTGCACGGTGACTTCCTCCTGCCCATGGAGAGCACCAAACAGGGCCAGCCCCAGGAGGCTGAGCAGCGTGGCCTGCATGCTTCTGTCTCTTCCCTTCCCTGTGGCCCTTTGGAGCTGAGCTCTGTGCAGAGCGGAGGGAGAGAGGCAGGCTGTGTGTGAGCAGGAGCCCCAGTGCAGCCCCCTATTTATTGGGAGGCAGCTGACATCCCCAGGGTGGGAAAACATAGCACTAGCAAATGCCAGCCCTCATCACTCCCCTGCTGAGCTGGGTTATGCAAGAGGGAGTGAGCCAGTGAGCAGCAGACTCTGAAATGCAAAGGGCAGGCTGGGGGCTGGGTACCCACAAACTGCTCCCTGCTGTTGACTTTAGCTGTTTGCTTTCCAATGCCAAAAACTCTCACAGCAGAAACAGTGGCTCCTACCCAGTTTTGCAACCCTCCCAGCTCCCCAGGAACAGCAGAGAGTTTGGCTTCAGCTGGCGGAGAATGAAAAGATGTAAACTGCAACGAACAGATGAGCAAGAACACCACTGCCAAATCTATTCCTAAGGGAGAGTGGGGCTAGGGGAGCAGATGGTTCCAGCCTGACCAAGGCAAAGGGTTTGCCACCTTTCCCCACATGCACAGAGCAACTGGTGTACTCACCCTTTGAATGGTTTGGCCATAGATTCAGGAAAACAACAAAAGCAAGACAAGTATCAGAAGGGTAGCCGTGTGTCTGTCTCCACAAAAACAATGAGGAGTCCGGTGGCACCTTAAAGACTAACAGATTTATTTGGGCATAATCTTTTGTGGGTAAAAACCCACTTCATCAGATGCATGGAGTGAAAATTACAGATACAAGCATAAATATACTGGCACATGAAGAAAAGCAAGACAGGAATAAAACAAAGCACCTAGTAGAGAGAGAGCGCAGATTGTGTGCCTCTCCCTGACGTGCTGCATGTCTCAGGTCCAGGGGCTCTTTAAAGCTGGATCATATGGTTCAACTTATGTCAGAATCCAAGCCCCACAAAAGTCTTCTAAATGCCGTGTGACAGTCTCCTGTCTACCAGCCACAGGTTTGCAACTAAAGCTGTGTCTACACTGGCAATTGAATGACAAAACTTTTGTCTTTCAGAGGTGTTAACCCCCGCCCCCGAAAGACAAAAGTTTTGCCATGACAGGTGCCGCTGTGAATAGCACACTGTCAGCGGGAGCGCTCTCCTACCAGCAACACAAAGGCCGCTCGTTGGGGTGGGGGGAAGTTTGTTGTCGGCAGGAGAGCCAACAAACAGCGGCTACACGGCACGATTGCAGTGACAAAGCCATGTCGCGAAAAGCTGTGTAGTGTAGACATAGCCTAATTAAATTTTCCTGCCACTAATACACCTCATAGCTGGCACACACCCCTTGGTCATTCCCTCCATTGTCCTTCTCTGATACCTGAGAAAACTTTCTTGTTGCAAAAATCACTTTTCGGTTTGCATTCCACAGCCTCCCAGCATCCAGCTGCCCTGGCAGTCAGACAGACTCCACTGCATTTCTCTGCATGCAGAGAAAACAAACTCTTGGCAGCCCCAGAGCAACGTACAGCACAAAGTTCATGGCAGAAAGCTAGGCCTGGCATTCCCTTCCCGTGATCCACAAGGACCAGGTCTATGCTACCTGCTCTCTCTGTTGAGTGCTCCCTGTGACCATGTCCGTAGATGCGTTCTGTATCTGGACCCCAGTCAGGAATAGCCTGCTAGGGCTTGCTGGCCCAGCAAAGCGGTACAGCATATGCCCAGCCCCTTGAAGTCATTGGGGTGGCTCAGGTGCTCAGAGCCTTGCGGGATCAATTAGCAACACTTGGAAGTGGCTCTTGAAATAAATGGGTGGTTGGTGTTTATGCTGGCAAGGATCCTTCCCACAATCCAGAAGAGCAAGTTCGTGGCTGCCACTGATGTGATGCACAGCAGTAATGTGAGGAGGGTTGTATCTAAGCATGGCCTTCACAACCCATGCTCATTGCAGCTCCATTGAAATCTGGCCCAGCCAGGTTTGACTTGAGCTCTTCAGCCTTGATCCCAACTGCTCCTAAAGCTGTTCTTATTTCCTGGATGATTCCATGGGCTGCCCTAGATCCCAAACCAACGATCAGCAAAGTGAGTACCAGCTCTCCATCCTGCCCGTAACGCTAACATGCACCAACTTGTGCTCATCCACAGAGCTCTTAGGGGCCCCCAGTGCAAATGCAGTAATAAGCCTGGCTTCTGTATGCATTTCTGAGATACTTCCAAAAGGGTGTGTCTGCACTGCAATTAAAAACCCAGGGCTGCTGGGCCAGCTGACTTGGGGTGTGGGGCTGTTTCATTTGTAGGGTAGGTCCTGCCTGAGCTCTGGGACCCTCCCACCTCACAGGATTCTAGAGCCTGAGCTCCAGCAGGAGCCCAAACGGCTGCATCACAGTGAAACAGCAGACTCAGCCTTACTCTGCCTGCACAGGCCAGCCATGGCAGTGCACAGACCCTCAGAGGCTTGCATAGCCTTGCCCAGCTGTTTTGTGGGCTGATGAGGGCAGATTTTGTATGGTATATCTCACCAGAGTTCTTGGGGACAAAGAGTTTACTTCTTCCATGTCTTTTGCAGGAATAGCAGAATAAATTCTAGAGGTGAAATCCTGGCCAAACTCGCATTAACTTCAGTGAAGCCAGAGCCCTACAGTCTTATCCCCACTCCCACAAATCCACCTAATGCAGAAAGTTTCTTATGCCTCCGACAACAGACACAAGCCATTTCCTCTCCCAGACATGGAGCCCCAGGGTATTTTGCTTTCCATGAATCTGGCCTGGGAGGTGCCTTTACACCTACGTTTTTTATGTTCCTTAGCTCACTTTTCTGTGCCTTTCCCTATATGCTTCATTGGCCAAAGGCCTTTGCTGCTACCTTCTGAAGTGTCTATTTTTACCTCAAGCCCTACAGCATGGTTCAGTGTGTTGGAGACATTTTTTTTCTGTCCTCCTAACCTTGCTGTGTGCTGCAGGGCGATGCTCTGGCCCCGCTGAACAAACTGGCCCCCCTGAACGAGAGAAAAGCATGACTGGCAAAGCATGCCCTCCCCTTGTGACTAGTGGCAACAAATCCAAAGCACAAAGGACACGATTCCCCTGGTACAGAGCGCCCAAAACAAGCCTGCCCCTACCTCCTCATTGCCTTCACACAGGGCTTGCATGGAGCATGTAGCATTGTGCACTGGGTTGAATTTCAACCTAAACTGACTAGCATTCTGTTCCTGTGTTCATTTCTACAGAAGGCTCCCATGTTTGCTAAAAGCAGCAATCCTGCTTGGCTCGGTCAGCCCAGTCTGAGCTCTTGTGATATTTGGGGGTTTCTTAAAGCCCCAGCTTCTGGAGTTGTGGGACTAGGTTTGAATCTCAGCTTTCAGTTAAAAAGACCTACATGGCAGTTTCTTGCTCTTGTGATTGTGGAGAAAAGCTTGAACATGTGACCCCCCCACCCCGCCACTGCCAAAAGGCTCAGGAAGCAGAAGAATAAAGAGCCCAATGGTGACTGGTTTTAAAATCTCATGATTTTTAAGCCACTCTCATGGTTTTGGGGGCCTGACTCATGATTTTGGTGGAACTGCACCCCAGCTAGTCACCAATCTCTGTCAAATAGCGTCTCCTGCATGGGACGTTGTAACTATGAATGTATGTCCATGTATGTATGTCCAGTTTTGGGCCCCACACTACAAGATGGATGTGGAAAAACTGGAAAGAGTCCAGCGGAGGGCAACAAAAATGATTAGGGGGCTGGAACACATGACTTATGAGGAGAGGCTGAGGGAACTGGGGACGTTTAGTCTGCGGAAGAGAAGAATGAGGGGGGATTTGATAGCTGCTTTCAACTACCTGAAAGGGGGTTCCAAAGAGGATGGCTCTAGACTGTTCTCAGGGGTAGCAGATGACAGAACAAGGAGTAATGGTCTCAAGTTGCAGTGGGGGAGATTTAGGTTGGATATTAGGAAAAACTTTTTCACTAGGAGGGTGGTGAAACACTGGAATGCGTTACCTAGGGAGGTGGTGGAATCTCCTTCCTTAGAAATTTTTAAGGTCAGGCTTGACAAAGCCCTGGCTGGGATGATTTAATTGGGGATCGGTCCTGCTTTGAGCAGGGGATTGGATTAGATGACTTCCTGAGGTCCCTTCCAACCCTGAGATTCTATGATTCTATGCCCCCTAGCTCTGGCCTCCTGTCCAGTGACCTCCAACAGACCAGGTGCCTTTGCTAGTTAAAGGATTTGAGAGAGGACAATTCTCAGTTGTCTGCACTGAATACTAACAATCCCAAGGTTTCAGAGTAGCAGCCGTGTTAGTCTGTATTCACAAAAAGAAAAGGAGGACTTGTGGCACCTTAGAGACTAACCAATTTATTTGAGCATGAGCTTTCGTGAGCTACAGCTCACTTCATCGGTAATCCCAAGGTTGTCAGTGTCTCCACATCTATAAACTCCTTTGTCCTGTTCGTCAGCTGAGTTGCCCTGCTCTTTACAAAGGCTCTGGCCAGTAAGCCAGAGCTTGCATGGCAGAGGGAAAGGTTCTGGGCTTTGGTGAAATTCCATGTCTTCACTAAATTGTATCAGTAGAAACGAAAACACTAATTCAAGCAATGAGCTACCATCAGCCCATTGTGCAGCAGCTAGAGAAGGGTCGTGGTCTTGGCTTGTATCCGCAGAGCTGTATACATACATCCAGGAGTTTCTGCTGTCCCTGTGTTTAAGGAATGCTACAGCAGTCAAAGATTTCGATCTCAAGGGCAGCACTGTAGCTCGCAGCCCATTGCCTGACCTTATCTCTGGAGGTCACCCTGTAAACCAGCCACATGCTAATCACGCCTACATTGGGATTATTTTATCTGTAAAATCTGAAAACCCTAGGCAAAGCCCTGCCTGGCCTCTCTATTCCTCCTCCTCCCATTCCCAATCCAGTCCTGCTCTGGGCACTAGCTGGGTTTGGTACAGTGTCACTGGAGCAGGAGCTCTCTCCATGCAGGGAGCTGAGGCAGGAGGAGTGCTGAGTGAAGACAGCACGACATGAGGCCTGGAGGGAAAGGGACAAAAGCCCATGAAGATCAGGGCAGTGAGTGGAAGCCTCCCAAAGAGACACTCGCACCCACAGGCCTGCTCCCTGGAGGAGTGAGGGTGTCTGGGTTTGCTCACCTCATTGGTAAACTGGAGAGAGATGATGCGCCCCAAAGGAGGGGCAATGTGCTCCAGTGAGTCGGGCCTCAGCCTGGCAGTCCTGAGGCCTGGCTTCTGTTCCTGGGTCGGCTAGGTGCCCCTCAGTTAGTCAAGCCACCTCTCTGTGGCCAGCTTCCACCTTTGCACATGTGTATAATAAAACCCCTTTTGCCAGGATAAGAGGTGCTATGGAGCAGCCCTCTTCATAAAGAGAAGACAGAGAGCCCTGAGGCTAATGCACAGTGCTGGAAGTCAGGACTCCTGGATTCTAATCCCAGTTTTGCTGCTAGCTGACTTTCTGACCTTCAGCAAGACCTGTGCCTCAGTTTCCCCATCTGTAGCACACAGGTTCTGCCAGGGAAGTGTGGGGGTAATGCATTTGTATTTGTGAAGCACTTTGAGATCCTTGCAGGGGAAGGGCTGTAAACGTGCAACATGTTCTTAACACAGGGACTTTCCTGAATACTAGTGCACCAGCACACCAGGAACGGGGGCTGTGCAAATGCTATAGACAAAGAGACCCTGCTAGAGTCCTGCCCTGCCCTGGCTGGGGCTTCCTCATCAACATGCTCCCAGCTCCCAAGCCCAGCCTCTCCCCACAGGTCCTTCCCTGCCAAGGGAATTTTATGTAAGGTGCCTGCTTTCGTAACAGCTGCTTTTTCTGCCCCAGGCTCCCTGCACACATTCCCCATGTCCAGCTGCGGCCGGTTTCTCCTGCAGAAAGAGGGGGCTTTATCCTTTATTAAAACAACACCAAAGCCAGGCAGGGCAGAGGAGTCCTGTGGAGGTGGAGGCAGAGTGGGGCTGGGGTCGCAGCCTTTCCCCACCCAGTATCCCACTGGACTGGAAAAACCTGTCCATAGAGACAGGCATCACAAGCCAGCCACATCTATTCCCATGGCCTCCATCCTGGCCACGGGAATAGAGTCTGGCAGCACACACGTTCCTGACTTCACTCTCAAAGCCCCACGAGGGGGGAGGATTAGCCACGTTGCACCCATTGCCGCTGTGTCAGAGGCCCCACTGCAGTTGGGGCTGTATGGGAACAGAGTGAGAGACAGGCCCTGCCCTGAAGCATTCACCGACTAACTAGACAAGACAAAGGGTGGGATTGTTATCCCCAGCTCATTGGTGGGGACTGGCGGTGCAGAGTGGGGATAGGACTTGCCCCAGGTCACCCAAGAGATCTGGGGCAGACCCAGGACAGGATCCCAGCTGTGTTGACTCTAAGCACAGATGGTGTCTGGAAACTGACACACCTACTCCTGACCTTGCGCTTGCAGGCTAGCGTCTGGTGTCATTTACCCCCATGAAATGTCATTGATTTCAGAAAGTGTGAAAGCAGCAATCGGACTGAAATCTCTGTTCCACTGCAGCACCATGTATTGGCTTCATGTGCACATGAATCAGATGTGCTGTTGCTTTTCACTGGCTGGGCTGAGACAGATAGGCTAAGGGACCTGAAATTAGCACTGCTAATAAAAGAGGATTTCTATTAGCTTAAGCAGCAGGGGTCTGTGGGTGAGGGGCAGAAGTACTGGGGTTCTAGGCTGAGCTCCCCAGATGGCTGTCACTTACAGCGTGTGGGTCCCCAGTAGGCTGAGCCCCTCAGAGCTCTCAGTGGTTTTGAATCCAATTGTTGAAGGCTTGTTGGTTTGGCATCAGATGTTGACTATCCAGAGTCTAGGCCCTGGTCCACACTAGCAGTTCAGGTCGAATTTAGCAGCGTTAAATCAATTTAACCCTGCACCCGTCCACACGATGAAGCCCTTTTTTTTCGACTTAAAGGGCTCTTAAAATTGATTTCTGTACTCCACCCCCGACAAGGGGATTAGCGCTTAAATCGGCCTTGCCGGGTTGAATTTGGGGTACTATGGACGCAATTAGACGGTATTGGCCTCCAGGAGCTATCCCAGAGTGCTCCATTGTGACCGCTCTGGACAGCACTCTCAACTCAGATGCACTGGCCAGGTAGACAGGAAAAGACCCGCAAACTTTTGAATTTCAATTTCCTGTTTGCATGGTCACCTGCAGCTTCCCACGCTGGCCAGAGCTCATCAGCAGAGGTGACCATGATGGAGTCCCAGAATCGCAAAAGAGCTCCAGCATGGACCGAACGGGAGGTATGGGATCTGATCGCTGTATGGGGAGAGGAATCCGTGCTATCAGAACTCTGTTCCAGTTTTCGAAATGCCAAAACATTTGTCAAAATCTCCCAGGGCATGAAGGACAGAGGCCATAACAGGGACCCGAAGCAATGCCACGTGAAACTTAAGGAGCTGAGGCAAGCCTACCAGAAAACCAGAGAGGCAAACGGCCGCTCTGGGTCAGAGCCCCAAACATGCCGCTTCTATGATGAGCTGCATGCCATTTTAGGGGGTTCAGCCACCACTACCCCAGCCGTGTTGTTTGACTCCTTCAGTGGAGATGGAGGCAACACAGAAGCAGGTTTTGGGGACGAGGAAGATGATGATGAAGTTGTAGATAGCTCACAGCAAGCAAGTGGAGAAACCGGTTTTCCCGACAGCCAGGAACTGTTTCTCACCCTGGACCTGGAGCCAGTACCCCCCGAACCCAACCAAGGCTGCCTCCTGGACCTGGCAGACGGAGAAGGGACCTCTGGTGAGTGTACCTTTTAAAATACTATACATGGTTTAAAAGCAAGCATGTGTAATGATTAATTTGCCCTGGCATTTGCGGCTCTCCTGGATGTACTCCTAAAGCCTTTGCAAAAGGTTTCTGGGGAGGGCAGCCTTATTCCGTCCACCATGGTAGGACACTTTACCACACCAGGCCAGTAGCACATACTCGGGAATCATTGTAGAACAAAGCATTGCAGTGTATGTTTGCTGGCGTTCAAACAACATCTGTTCTTTATCTCTCTGTGTTATCCTCAGGAGAGTGATATCATTCATGGTCACCTGGTTGAAATAGGGTGCTTTTCTTAAGGGGACATTCAGAGGTGCCCGTTCCTGCTGGGCTGTTTGCCTATGGCTGAACAGAAATGTTCCCCGCTGTTAGCCACGGGGAGGGGGGAGGGTCTAGCCACGGGGAGGGGGGAGGCAAAACGCGACCTTGGAATGAAAGCACATGTGCTGTGTATGTAATGTTAACAGCAAGGTTTACCATGAAAGAGTGTAGCCATTGTTCTAGAAAATGTGTCTTTTTAAATACCACTGTCTCTTTTTTTTTTCTCCACCAGCTGCCTGTGTTTCAAGGATCACAGGATCTTCTGCTTCCCAGAGGCTAGTGAAGATTAGAAGGCGAAAAAAACGCACTCGTGATGAAATGTTCTCTGAGCTCATGCTATCCTCCCACACTGACAAAGCACAGACGAATGTGTGGAGGCAGACAATGTCAGACAATGCAGACAATGCAGGAAAGCACAATATGACTGGGAGGAGAGGTGGCGGGCTGAAGAGAGTAAGTTGCGGGCTGAAGAGAGGGCTGAAGCTGAAAGGTGGTGGCAGCGTCATGAGAGGAGGCAGGATTCAATGCTGAGGCTGCTGGAGGATCAAACCAATATGCTCCAGTGTATGGTTGAGCTGCAGGAAAGGCAGCAGGAGCACAGACTGCCGCTACAGCCCCTGTGTAACCAACCGCCCTCCTCCCCAAGTTCCATAGCCTCCTCACCCAGACGCCCAAGAACGCAGTGGGGGGGCCTCCGGCCACCCAGCCACTCCACCCCAGAGGATTGCCCAAGCAACAGAAGGCTGGCATTCAATAGGTTTTAAAGTTTTAAACTTTTAAAGTGCTGTGTAGCCTGGTCCTTCCCTCCTCCACCACCCCTCCTGGGCTACCTTGGTAGTTATCCCCCTATTTGTGTGATGAATGAATAAAGAATGCATGAATGTGAAGCAACAATGACTTTATTGCCTCTAAAAGAAAAGGAGTACTTGTGGCACCTTAGAGACTAACCAATTTATTTGAGCATAAGCTTTCGTGAGCTACAGCTCACTTCATGGGATGCATACTGTGGAAAGTGTAGAAGATCTTTTTATATACACACAAAGCATGTATATAAAAAGATCTTCTACACTTTCCACAGTATGCATGCGATGAAGTGAGCTGTAGCTCACGAAAGCTTATGCTCAAATAAATTGGTTAGTCTCTAAGGTGCCACAAGTCCTCCTTTTCTTTTTGTGAATGCAGACTAACACGGCTGTTACTCTGAAACCTGTCTTTATTGCCTCTGCAAGTGGTGAACGAAGGGAGGAGGGGAGGGTGGTTAGCTTACAGGGAAATAGAGTGAACCAAGGGGCGGGGGATTTCATCAGGGAGAAACAAACAGAACTTTCACACCGTAGCCTGGCCAGTTATGAAACTGGTTTTCAAAGTTTCTCTGATGCGCACCGCACCCTCCTGTGCTCTTCTAACTGCCCTGGTGTCTGGCTGTGTGTAACCAGCAGCCAGGCGATTTGCCTCAACCTCCCACCCCGCCATTAACATCTTCCCCTTACTCTCACAGATATTGTGGAGCACACAGCAAGCAGTAATAACAGTGGGAATATTGGTTTCGCTGAGGTCTAAGTGAGTCAGTAAACTGCGCCAGCACGCCTTTAAATGTCCAAATGCACATTCTACCACCATTCTGCACTTGCTCAGCCTGTAGCTGAACAGCTCCTGACTACTGTCCAGGCTGCCTGTGTATGGCTTCATGAGCCATGGCATTAAGGGGTAGCTGGGTCCCCAAGGATAACTCTAGGCATTTCAACATCCCCAACAGTTATTTTCTGGTCTGGGAATAAAGTCCCTTCTTGCAGCTTTTGAAACAGACCAGAGTTCCTGAAGATGCGAGCGTCATGTACCTTTCCCGGCCATCCCACGTTGATGTTGGTGAAACGTCCCTTGTGACCCACCAGAGCTTGCAGCACTATCGAAAAGTCCCCCTTGCGGTTTATGTACTCGGCGGCTTGGTGCTCCGGTGCCAAGATAGGGATATGGGTTCCGTCTACGGCCGCACCACAGTTAGGGAATCCCATTGCAGCAAAGCCATCCACTATGACCTGCACATTTCCCAGGGTCACTACCCTTGATATCAGCAGATCTTTGATTGCGTTGGCTACTTGCATCACAGCAGCCCCCACAGTAGATTTGCCCACTCCAATTTGATTCCCGACTGACCGGTAGCTGTATGGCGTTGCAAGCTTCCACAGGGCTATTGCCACTTGTTTCTCAACTGTGAGGGCTGCTCTCATCTTGGTATTCTTGTGCCTCAGGGCAGGGGAAAGCAAGTCACAAAGTTCCATGAAAGTGCCCTTATACACGCGAAAGTTTCGCAACCACTGGGAATCATCCCAGACCTGCAACACTATGCGGTCCCACCAGTCTGTGCTTGTTTCCCAGGCCCAGAATCAGCATTCCACCGCATGAACCTGCCCCATTAGCACCATGATGTCCACATTGCCAGGGCCCGTGCTTGGAGAGAAGTCTGTGTCCATGTCCTCATCACTCACGTCACCGCACTGACGTCGCCTCCTCGCCTGGTATCGCTTTGCCAGGTTCTGGTGCTGCATATACTGCTGGATAAGGCATGTGGTGTTTAATGTGCTCCTAATTGCCAAAGTGATCTGAGCAGGTTCCATGCTTGCCGTGGTATGGCGTCTGCACAGGTAACTCAAGAAAAAAGGTGCAAAACGATTGTCTGCCCTTGCTTTCCCGGAGGGAGGGAGGGAGGGAACGGGGGCCTGACGATATGTACCCAGAACCACCCGCGACAATGTTTTAGCCCCATCAGGCACTGGGATTTCTACCCAGAATTCAAATGGGCAGCGGAGACTGCGGGAAAGCTACCCACAGTGCAATGCTCCGGAAGTCGACGGTTGCCGCGGTACTGTGGACACATTCCACTGACTACATGCACTTAGAGCATTTGTGTGGGGACACACACAATCGACTGTATAAAAACGCTATCTACAAAACCGATTTCTATAAATTCGACCTAATTTCGTAGTGTAGACATACCCTAGGTGAGTGAACTAGGTAGGTCACCTGTGAACAAGGGCCTGGCTTCATGTGAGGGGGGATTCAATGATGAGATTGACATTCATGTCTACAGCACCTTTCATCACGAAGGAGTCCAAAGTACCCATATTAGAATCACTGAATGACAGCCACCTCTGGGGAGGAGGGCACAGCAACATGATGCACATGTGGACAGAAAACAAAGCAAGCTGTAATTGTCTGAAACTGCAGGGGGAAGATTTGTGGGGTGTGGGCCAGGACACCAGGGCTAGCATCTTGACTCTCCAAAGGGTGTCGACAAGACATAGGTGCCTCTGCTGGCAGTGATCCTTCTGCTGCTGCGGGACAGTGGTGCCCAGCAGGACACGGGTCCCAGGCATTTTGCTCTACCAGGGCTGGAGCAGTGAGATGCCCAGGAGTTACTGCCAGCTGCCAGCTGAATGTGACTGCCTGACACATGGGAAGCAGGAACAATGAGCAGAGAACACAGTGGAAGGGTCAGTGGGGTTGCCTTACGTAAGCTCCCCCGATAAACAACATGTGTTAGGAATTTCAGACAAAAGATTGCAAAACCCCAGTGGTTGGGCGTGGGCGAAAACAGTACTGCTCCCCTGGGCCTCTCTGCAAACTACAAGCCCACCCTCCCAGCAGGGTCCTGTCAATCCCGGTGTCCACTCAGCAAAAGCACGGGGCTCATGCAGGGGCTTCTCTCCCTCCTGAACATTCCTGCCAGTCACCACTCTGCATGGCCTGGAAACATCCCAGCCCAGGCTGCACGGGATGAGCTCCCGACACGGCACACATCAAACTTGGCTCAGCCTTGCTAAGCAGGTATATTCCTCAACCCCAAGGTCTCTATCCCTGTCCACCTTTCAATCCCTCTTACAGAGCCAGCTCTGTGGGGAGTGACGCATACTGGTGTCAGAGTAGCAGCCGTGTTAGTCTGTATTGGCAAAAAGAAAAGGAGGACTCGTGGCACCTTAGAGACTAACATATTTATTTTAACAAATTTTAACAAATACATTTGTTAGTCTCTAAGGTGCCACAAGTCCTCCTTTTCTTTTCTTTTTGCGCATACTGGTCTGTCCTCTCACTCTCCCCCATCCCCCTCCTCGGCGCGTGGCCAGCCCGAGGTGTTTGGGAAGCCCCTGGCACATAGGGGAGCTAGTATCACTCAGTAGATAACAACAGCACAACTGGGGAACACAGTTCCAAGATGGTTTGCTTGCACCTGCCCTGCAGGACTGGAGCATGTGTAACCAGGTTGCAGTGCTGTCGTGTCATAGCTAGGTCCTGCCACACAGTAAACGGGACCAATGGGTGGGAGATTTGAGTTCTGTTCAGTGCATGCCCCTGGGCTCACTGAGCTGTGGCTTGTCCACGTGGGGAGTGTTTTGTAGATGATCATATGGACTTTTGCAGAATAACTAATCCAAAAGGAGTGGGTCCGTGCAGCCAGCCTTGACCCATCTCTCCCTGCATCAGCGCACAGCGTTCTGGGCAGGTGTCGCAGGGTGCGTTGTCCCACTGATGGGCGCTATTACTCTGGGATTCTTCTCGTAGTGGACTGTGGGATACCTTCACTGGAATTCTGGGACTTCGGGTCAAACTAGCCCGGTCAAGGGATCCCACTGTCTCTTTGGGGAGGAGGAGAAAGGCCTGGGCCGGAAGGGCACAGTGGCAAGTACGTGGGTGAGCATCTGGGACTGGAATTCAGCACTGGGTGAGCTGTAACTTCGGGCTGGCGACAAGGGACACAGGGATGGCGCCAAGTTGGGTGCAGGGGGGCAGGATGTGAGTGGCCCCGTCATGCTGAATGGGGCTGGTGCCTCCACGTGCAATGCTGGGTCTTCTCGGCTTGCCCTGCAGGCGGCTGGTGTCTCTGCGGAGGATGTGGCGCATGGCTGGTACTGCCCAAAGCAGCTGGTGCGGCTGTGGAGATGGCACGGAACAATTCGCTGCGTGTCTGCAGGAGATGCCCCGAGGGACTGGCACCTCTGTGGATCCAGTACAGTGGCGGAAGGGCTGCACATGTCTGGAGCCATGGCGCAGGGGACTGTGACACTTCAGGGGAGGGGGCTGCACGTGGCCAGCACCACAGTGGGATCTGCACACAGGGGAGGGGGCTGCACGTGGCCAGCACCACGGTGGGATCTGCACACAGGGGGAGGGGGCTGCACGTGGCCAGCACCACGGTGGGATCTGCACACAGGGGAGGGGGCTGCATGTGGCCAGCACCACGGTGGGATCTGCACACAGGGGAGGGGGCTGCATGTGGCCAGCACCCACAGTGCAAGGGGCTGCACCTGGTTGGCACCATGGTGGAGGGGGCTGCCTGCAGGGGAGGGGGCTGCACATGGCCAGCACTGCAGCCGTGGGTACAGGGCACCGGTCACATGCCTGGGGTTGCTGCGGATGCTCTGATCTAAGTGGCAGCAGGGGTCAGAGTGGTAGAGGGGTCTGTGCAGCGCACAGAGGCCCAGCTGGTTGGTTGAGTGGGGCCCTGATGCCAGGGGGTTTCTCCTTTCAGCTTCAGCCCCTTAGCATTTAACCCCGTGGGGGACTCTGACTGAATGGACGTGTGTCCCCGAGTCCCGGCCAGATCAGCTGTTCAAGACGTTGCTGGGAAAGCGCAGGGTGCCGCAGATCAGCCATGTTCAGGGACTGAAGCAGTGATAAGGGGACAGGGCTGGGGCTGGGACCCACAGAGCCAATGGGGCAAGGGGCAATGGAAACATCGCCAGCAAAGCGGATTGTTGAAGGGCTGCAGACTTGCTCATGCCTCCTGCCCCACAGGGTGAATGGCACTGAATGGCACAACGCTCCTGCAAGGAATATCCTGCTGGGGCAGCAGGAATAACTCTCACCACAGGAGCTAGAACTGTATGGGGCCCCTGCAGTGGAGAATCCCACCTGCCCAACCCTCCTGGCACACTTGTGTCCTTTCCCCATCTGCAAGGAGCACAGGGGCCTTCCCAGCCTGGCCAGCGTTTATTGTGGATTCCAGAGAAAGAGCGTGAGCTGGGCATCTGCTCCATGCCAGTCTGCACTGAGCCCAGCACAACGGGCACAGCCAGGCCCTGAGAAATTGACAGGGGCAGCGCACAGGAGGTGGAAGCTGAAGGGTTGCAGGGCCGTACTGCGTCAGTGTCAAGAGAGCAGGGCTTCCTCATGGGGGCTCACAGCCCATCTGGGGACAGCAACAAGAGCGAGCACCGAATCAGGTAAGAGGAGGGAGGCAGTAGCAGTGAGGGGCAACTTGGCAGGGGATCCCGCAGAAGGGCATGGGGGCAATGATGGATTAGCCACTGGGCCAACGGGGCCTGTGCCCAGGGGCCCTGGCCAATTTGGGGTCCCCAGAAAAATGGGTGCCCCTGTGCCCCGAACCGCTCTGCCTGCCTGGTACTCTTGCTGGCCGCACCCCAACCCCACTCCTTGGCAGGAGCACGGAAGGGGTTGGGGAGGACTGCAGGAGGAAGGGATGGGGAGCGGGCCCCACTGCTCTGGCGCAGGGCCCCACAAAACCCAAATCCGCCTTTGTGTGGTAGTATCATGTGGAAGAGACATGAGCCTGGGGAGTGAGGGGGAGCAAGGGCTGGGAGTGAACAAACACTAGGGTTAGGACTACAGAGGAGACCCCAATCCCACCCCTTCATCACTTCCTTGGCCCAGCATCCACCTGGAGCTCCCCAGCCCTGGCTGAATAACTGGGCCACAGAATTCACTGGCAGCTCCCGTGGCCAAGCCCCTGCGCTCAGTATGCCTGCAGACATGGCTGGTTGGCTCCCGCAGTCTCTGGCATTTCCCTCTTCACCTAAATCTTCGTTTCTGGAAAGCAAATAGAGAGGGGCTGAGGGGAGGGGCACCACCTGGGCACTGCCAAGGGCCGCAGGCACCTTCCACTGCCCTTCAGTCCGCTTTCCTCTGAAGAGATAAGGGACGTCCTTCAGAGCCAATGATGGGGACTGGAGAAATGCCTCCTTATCCCAAAACATTAATGAGAGGGGTATGAGCCCGCTGCCCTGGAATGGACCCCATTTCCCCCCTGCCAGGGAGCCCCCGTCCCATGTGATCCTGTCCCCCATACCCCAAGGAGCCCCACCTCTTCTGACCCTGTCCCCCAAGCCCCAGAGAGCCTCCCCATCTGACCCCATTCCCCACACCCCAAGGAGCCCCACCCCTTCTGACCCTGTCACCCATGCCCCAAGGAGCCCTCCCATCTGATCCCATCCCTCACACCCCAAGGAGCCCCACGCATCTGACCCTGTCCCCCATGCCCCAGGGAGCCCCTCGTGACATTCTATACCTTGGGGGCAGGGCCGCCCTTAGGATTTATGGGGCCTTATGCAGTATTATTAAACTGGTGCCCCTATGCTCCACTGAAGGCCGTCCCCAGCCAGCGCTGCTGACCCCAGTGTGTCGAGGGGGCACAGCCACCACCCCTGCCCGCGGACTCCCAACCCCCCACCTCCGCCATTGCTGACACACACGGAGCTTCATAGGCAGCAGATGCTGCGGCAGAGGCTCAAGGCCGGCTTCGCGCTGTCACATGGGGGCTGCACCTTGCCAGAGCCCACGGCCCTCCTGCAGCCCCTTGCCACCTGGCTCACCACAGCATTTTGGCAGGAAGTACCAAGCAGTAATAACAACAACAATAATGTGTGTGTGTGTGTGTGTGTGTGAGAGAGAGAGAGAGAGTGTGTTGGGGAGTGTGAGACTGTGTGTGTGTGACAATCTGTACTGGGGGACTGTGACTCTTGTATGTGGGTGTGAGAGCCAGTCTGTGTGAGAGAGACAGAGTGTGTGTGTGTTAGGGAGGTGTGAGAGACAGTGAGCGCACTGTCACTTTAAGTCTCCCTTGACTAACATGGAAGTTTCGCCCCTCCTGTCCTGGCCCTGGGCTGGAGACCCAGCGGTGCAGGCAGGCAGGGTCCAGGGCCGACTCCTCCGGGCGGTGGTGGGCCGGGGCCGGGGCCGGGCTGCTGAGGAGCGAGGGAGGGAGCAGGGGAGAAGCCCGCCGGCCCAGCGCAGGACAGGGGCCGGAGAAGGGAGGATTCCAGCCGCGGCCAGCGAGGGGAATGGGGCCCCAGATTTTCGGATGCCCTCTGCAGCCGTATATGCTGCTTATGCCAAAGGCCGGCCCTGCTTGGGGGAGAGTCCTGTAACCCCCATAGTCCTCATTTATACATAATTTTGATCTTGCATATAAAGCATGCCGTGTAAGGTATCAGGTATCTGCTGAATGCCGTTGTTCTATCTAAATCCGTGTATCATCAATGCATATGAAATTATATGAACTGTGTTGTATGGTTGTCACTAAAACACGCTGTGGTTTGGGAAGCGCCCAGATACTAGCTCTCCAGGGTCAATGACAAGGGAAGACGTGTGTGTGTGTGTGTGTGTGTGTGTGTTGCTTCACCTTGGGACTCAGCAACGCCCCCAGACATGCCTGGACTTGTGTTCTCCAAGCACATGGACTAAGGATGTAAAACAGAACACAGGGGCCCACTTCTGGGTCTTTCTCCTGCCCCCAATTTACAGGGCCGTCCCTAGATATTGTGGTGCCTTACACAGCCCCCCTGCAGGGGGGAAGGGGGCTGGCCCCATGCCTCTGCAGGGGGTTATCCCCAGGCCTCCGTGCGGGGCGGGGGGCTGCACCCAAGGTCTGTGGGGGGCAGGAGCAGGCTTGGGGGCACGGGGTAACCGCCCCCCAGCACGAGCTGGCGGAGCGGGTTGGGGCCGGGTCACTCCACTTCCTGCTACCCAGTGTTTGCAGGGCGCACCCAACTCCTGCTGCAGTCCCCCGCGGGCTGGGGAGGAGCAGGGGTGGGAAGAGGCGGGGCGGGGGGCGGCAGGAGTGGGGGCAGCTTTCCTGGCAGGCTCAGCCGGCCAGGGGATCAGGCTGGCCACTGGAGCAGCACGCAGCTGTGTAGGGCACCAGGAAATTTGGGGCAATTTGGTCCCCCAAATTTCCTGGTGCCCTGTGCAGCTGTGTAGTTTGCGTATGGGTAGGGACGGCCCTGCCACCTTATGCTGCAAGCAACAAGGACACTCTGAAGACTGAAGACTCCAACAGAGGAGACTGGCCCCCCATCTGACCCCATCCTCCATCCCAGTCAGCCCCCCCATCTGACCCCATCCCCAGGGAGTCCACTCAGACACCAGTTTGTGGTCTATGGGAGAGCTGCCTGAGGCTGGCATTAGATGACGGGAAGGAGACTTTTCCACTTCCTTCCCTCTGCCCTCCCCCTGGCCCCTCTCCCTGCTGAGCTGGGGCTGCACAATCCCATGCCACCCACTAGGCCTTGCAGGCTGATGGGGGACATGGGGGGCACTTGTCCTGCCGGCCGGGCCTTGGGGGGTTGTAACTCACCATCAAGCAGATGAAATTGATCTGTGGACTCACAGAACCCTGCAACAAAGGCCACATGTCAGTGTCCAGCACCCCACCTGTCCCCAAAGCACAGGGCGGGTCCACTGCCCCACGCCTTGCGCTGATGTGAACTGGCATCGCTGCATTGAAGTGAATGGATACCAGCTACACCCATTTACACCTGGCCCATGGATGTGAGGGGCATTGGGCTTTCATGTCAAGAGACCTGGTGTCAGCTGATATAGACCCCAAGGCAAAGTGCCAATGAGTTGTCCCTTGGCTCATGGGCACACATCCCTTACAACTTAGGCACACTCAGCAGCTCCTCTCCCCGGGAATCCCCAGGCTGGAGCAAATCCTGCTGTTTCCTGCCCACCCCTGCACTAGCGGGCCAGGGCTCCTTAGCCCACACCTCTCACAACCGCTCGCAGCAGCCTCTGGGCCCGCTCACCTGCTGCTGCTAAGAAATCATCGTGCCGCCCCATGCAGGCCTCGAGCACATCCTAAAAGGGCACAGTAGCTCAGGGCCATGGGACCTTGGGGGCTCTGCTTTACCAGCACCTCCTAAAATCTGCGTCCCAGCTCCCTGACCAGCTGCCCTGCCACAACCTCCTTCTGCTTCTGTCTGGAAAGATACCCACCAGCGATGACAAGTTCCCCAGTGCTCCCCACCCCATCTGAGTCTACACAGTGCCCCACAGAGCCTGCCCTGCTTTAGACTCGGAGCTCTGGCAACCTTCTGTTTGGCCAGGTCCAGCATGACCCTCACCGGGGCCTTTGGGTGCTACAGAAATAATGCTTTACAGGGTGTTTCTGGGCTTTGATGACTCCCAAGCTGCAGGTGGCCAAGCTAAGCTAAGCTGCTTTGGCAAGACAAGACAAAGGGGTGGGACGGGATGGTGGCGGAGCTGTGCCCTTAGCCAAGAACACCCTGCAAGAGCATTGGAGCAAACACCATTGTCCCTGGATCAAATGCACTGGGAGCTATTCCCCGGCTGGGAGTTAGGCCAGGGGGACAGCCATTCGGGCAGACTGCAGCACCAGGGGGTCCTCAAGCCCATCTTCATAGACTAACAGACTAAGGCCAGAAGGGATCATCCTTGTGATCATCTAGTCTGACCCACCGCTAATCACAGGCCACAGAACCTCACCCACCCACTCCTGTAATAGGCCCAGAACCTCTAGTTTGAAGCAGCAAATCACTCATGCCATAGGCGCAAACTCCGTGGGTGCTCCAGCCCTGGAGTACCCACGGAGAAAAATTAGCGGGTGCTCAGCATCCACTGGCTGCCAAGCTCCCCCTCTCCCACCCGCCCCCCCAGCACCTCTCCCCTGCTGGCGGCCCTGATGATCACTCCTCCTCCTCCCTCCTAACACCTCCTGCCCACCGTGAAGAGCTGTTTCACAGTGTGCAGTGCAGGTTGGCTTCAGGAGTGAGGGGGAGGAGCAAGGATGGGGGGCGCTCGGGGGAGGGGGAAGAACGAGGTGGGGAAGAGGCAGGGCGGGGGAGCAGGGGTGGGAAGAGGTGGGGCGGGGCCTTGGGGGAAGGAGTGTAGTGGGGTGGAGCGGGGTCGGAGCAGGGGCAGGAAGGGGTGGAGTGGGGGTGGGGCCTGGGTGGAAGCGGGGTCGAGCACCCTCCAGGTAGAGGGGAAGTTTGTGCCGATGACCCGTGCCCTAAGTTCCCTCTAAGCTGAGCGGCCGCACAGCAGGCTATCAAGGGCCGTTCAGGTGCATAGTGGGGAGAGGTGACTCTCGTCCAGCCCCAGAGCTGCCTCAGCCAGGGAGAGGCACCAATCATAAAATCATAGAAGATTAGGGTTGGAAGATAGGTCATCTAGTCCAATCCCCTGCTCAAAGCAGGACCAACCCCAACTAAATCATCCCAGCCAGGGGCTTGGTCAAGCCGGACTGTAAAAACCTCTAAGGATAGAGATTCCACCACCTCCCTAGGGAACCCATTCCACTGCTTCACCACCATCCTAGTGAAATAGTGTTTCCTAATAACCAACCTAGACCTCCCCCACTGCAACTTCAGACTCCTTGTTTGTCATCTGCCACCATTGAGAACAGCCGAGCTCCATCCTCTTTGGAACCCCCCTTCAGGTAGTTGAAGGCTGCTATCAAATCCCCCCTCATTCTTCTCTTCTGCAGACTAAATAACCCCAGTTCCCTCAGCCTCTCCTTGTAAGTCATGTGCACCAGCCCCCTAACCATTTTCATTGCCCTCCGCTGGACTCTTTCCAATTTGTCCACATCCCTTCTGTAGTGGGGGACCTAAACTGGATGCAATACTCCAGGTGTGGCCTCACCAGTGCCGAATAGAGGGGAATAATCACTTCCCTCGATCTGCCGCGGCGGGGAAAGACACTCTACCCCAGCCCCGGGCTGCTGTGGCGAGAAAGGGCTGGGGGGAGTCCTCTCTCCCCATCACAGTCCCAGGGCATCTCGCAACGCAACCCCCTCATCCCTGGCCCCACCCCAGAGCCTGCACCCCCAGCCAAAGCCCTCACCCCCGCCCGCATCGCAATCCTCTGCCCCATCCCTGAGCCCCCTCCCACACTCCGAACCCCTCGGCCCCACTCCCGCCACACATCACCTCCATATGAGTGCACATAACAAAATTCTTTCCACACATGAATATAAACATTAGAGGGAACATTGCCTGTGCCCCAGGCTGCAGAGGAAGATGAAACCCCCCCATTGCACTGAGCAGGATGACCAGAACTCACCGTAAGTGGGGAAGTAGTAGGTGAAGTCCTCGTTCAAGTTCATCTCTGTGATGCGCTGCTCGAATTTACCCATGATGGCGTCACTGACCCGGACGCTGCGTCCTTTGGGAGGGGTGAAATAAAGAGAATCCAATGGCAGGCACTGTGTTCGGCCCCAGGACAGCAGTGACTGTGGAGAGTGGGTCAGGAACCATTCTATGGAACATTTCTTGTCGGAAATGCCAATTTGTTGAAAGCGAAACTTTCCCAGTGAAAGGGGCAGTTTTGACAAACATTTCCACTCAGAAATTTTTTTTTGAAATTGTTGAAATGTTTCATTTTGATATTTTCTAAAGAAAACATTCCAGTTTCTCTGTTTCAAAGCAACTCTACATTTAGAGGTGTAAACTACTTATACTAAAGAAACCCACATTTTAAATAGTCAAAATTTAAATGAAACATTTTGAATGATGCAGTTGACATTTTTTTCTGATGTTTAGTTTGTGAACATTTTTGAGATTTCGATTTTTTATCTCTGTTCTGGATGGGGCCATTTTTCAACATTTCAAACATGTTTGTGGGGCAGGAAAAGCATTTCAAGCCCAGCTCTAGCCCTAGGCTGGTGATCTTCCATCCAGTGTCTGGAGCCACCAGACCAAATTCAGCCCTCACATGAGCAAGTGTGATTCCTACCGCACAATTGAGCCCAGCCTCAAACCAAGACATTTGCAGCCTCCAGGAAGCGTTGCTGCCACGTGAAATAGAATCAGTCCCAAAGCCCCACTGCCCTCACATTGTCCCACAGCAGAGCCCTACCCCTCTGGCACGGTGCCACCCCTATGTGTGGGGAGCAGCCGGAGCACAAACAGTGCTGGTTCTGGACCCCATGGCTATAGCCCTGAAATAGGAGGGAGCAGCCTGGAGGAAATGCCCTATGACACAAGCTGGGGCGCTGAGCAAAGTCACCCCAATCTAACCTGTAAGCAAACAAAACTTGGGGCAGCTTGTCTGGGCCCTACCCAATGAGGGCCACTAGTGCCCGCTGGGTCCAAACATTCCCCCCAGTCTGTCTGCCCCACTGTGCCTCAGTGCCCCTCCATGGGGAGGCAATTCCCCAGGGAAGCTAATGGCAAGGCCATGAGTCTGCACACCCACCATAGAGCTTGATGGAGATCTTCCGGAGCTTCTGGTAGTACAGGATGGCGTAGCTGTTGTAGTCTGTCTCCCCCACCACCACATCCACATTGCTGCCACGGCCTAGGAGCCAAAGCCATGGGATAGCAAATTATGGACTGGTCTCATGATAGTGTGTAGAGACCCCGGGCAGGGATCAGGGACCAGGGCACCATTGTGCTAGACTCTGTACTAACTGCAGTGACACTAGCTAGACAACGAAGGCTGGCCAGAGAAAGAAAGGGTGGTTCAGTGGTTATGGCATGTGCCTAGGACTCAGGACACGTGGCGTTGAGTCGCCGCTCCACCCTGTGCTTTGTGGGTGCCCTTGCACAATACAAGTTAGAGGCCTAAGTACTTTAAAACCCTGGTCCTCAGCCTGTCTGTGCCTCAGTTCCCCATCTGTACAATGGGGTAATAGCCCAGCCCTGCCCCCCAGGGGTGTGTGAGGAGAAATACATGAAGGACTGTTGCAGAGTTGTTGTAGCTGTGTTGGTCCCAGTGTATGAGAGAGACAAGGTTGGGGAGGTGATTTATTGAACCAGCATCTGGTGGTGGAAGGGACAAGCTTGCGAGCTTCACAAGAAGAGCTCTGTGGAGCTCGAAAGCTTGTCCGGATAAGCCCATCAGTGGATGGAGGATATGGCCATCAGTGGCTATTAGCCAAGATGGTCAGGGACACAACTCCATGTTGTGGCTGTCCCTAAGCCTCTGACTGCCAGAAGCTGGGAGTGGACGACAGGACGACTCAATGATTGTTCTGTTCATTCCTTCTGAAGCACCTGGCATTGGCCATTGTCGAAAGACAGGACACTGGGTTAGATGGACCACTGGTCTGACCCAGTATGGCCATTCTTAGGTTCTAATATGAGCTACCACCTTGTCTCTTCCATTACAGATTGTGAGATGTTCACATACTATGCTGATGGGGGCCAGAGAATTAACACGGGCCTCTCCACCCACAAGCTATGCCCTGATCATCAGCTGGAGTCCCTACGGGAGCAAACATCAATAGAAGGTCAAACAACAGCTTGGCGAAGCAGAATTGCCCCATGCTCACCAGCCTCCATATTTCCTGCCATGCTAATAACGGGCAGATCTGGGAGCTCAACCAGCTCGTGCCTTGTCGCTAGCTTTGTTGTTTCAAAGTCCTGCCTAGGAACACGCCAAACACACCCCACACTAACCTCCTCCAGCCCCAGCTCCTCACTCACCTTTCAGGAGGAATCGCCCCTTGGCCTTGGTGGAGCAGTATTGCTGCTTAATCTCCCAGCATGCTCCATCTCTGCGCATGTCAAGGGAGAAAGACAGCATGTGTGTTAGATTCCTCCGACCCAGCCAGAGAAAAGCCACCGCTTGGCAAGGACCCATCAAAGAGCAAAGGTTTCAGATGTGATGCATTCCACTTTCGTGGCTGCACCTTGCTGCTGTTTTCTTTATTGCCCTGGTTTACGTATTACTCATTTGCTGGTGTTATTTTTACATGCTCAGAATGAGTTACAGGGAGAGGTCAATGCAGGGGGCACAGTTTGTGTTCTAATATTGACTCAGCGCTGCGGGAGCTTGGGTAAGTTACATGGGCCAGAGTTTCATCTGGGTGCTGAGCTCTTTGGAAAATGTGTCTGTGTCACAGTGGGAACTGCTGGGGGCTGAGCTCTTGAAAACTCTGGCCCTGAGTTCTGAAATCTGGCCACACTGACCTCGAAGTTAGTTCCCTCCACCCTGGGTGCCCAGCTTTAGACACCCAGGTATCTAATATCAGACACCTAAAACTCACCCAAAGTGAGGATGTGCCTGATCTGTAAACAGAGGCTGATAAGCCTCCCCCACCTTGCGAAAGGCCTCATGGGCTATGGAGGCAGCCGTGCAATGAAGTATTAATATGAAACATTGTTACGTTCCTCCTTTCTAAGTGCGTAGAGCACTGGGCTGGGACTCAGGAGACCTGGGGTCTGCTGCTGGCCTGTTGCGTGACTCTGGGCAACTCATTTCCCCACTCTGTGCCTCAGTTTCCCCCACTTGTACAATGGGGATAATGATACTGACCTTCTTTGGAAAGTACTTTGAGCTCCATGGATGACAAGTGCTAGATGGCAGTGAGGTGGTATTACCTACCTGTCAGCATTACCCACACGCTGTGGGCAGCCTTCATTTAAACAATGGAACTGAAAGTGCCAAGAAATGTGGGTTGCTGAAGCAGCCATTATTCTGACACTCCTTAAGGGGTGAGGAAGGGGGCTGGGCTAGGTGTCTGGTGACAGTTTAGGCGAAGAGAGTCATAGAATCATAGAATCTCAGGGTTGGAAGGGACCTCAGGAGGTCATCTAGTCCAACCCCCTGCTCAAAGCAGGACCAATCCCCAATTAAATCATCCCAGCCAGGGCTTTGTCAAGCCTGACCTTAAAAACCTCTAAGGAAGGAGATTCCACCACCTCCCTAGGGAACCCATTCCAGTGCTTCACCACCCTCCTAGTGAAAAAGTTTTTCCTAATATCCAACCTAAACCTCCCCCACTGCAACTTGAGATCATTACTCCTCGTTCTGTCATCTGCTACCACTGAGAACAGTCTAGATCCATCCTCTTTCGAACCCCCTTTCAGGTAGCTGAAAGCAGCTATCAAATCCCCCCTCATTTCTTCTCTTCTGTAGACTAAACAATCCCAGTTCCCTCAGCCTCTCCTCGCAAGTCATGTGTTCCAGTCCCCTAATCATGTTTGTTGCCCTCCGCTGGACACTTTCCAATTTTTCCACATCCTTCTTGTAGTGTGGGGCCCAAAACTGGACACAGTACTCCAGATGAGGCCTCACCAATGCCAAATAGAGGGGAATGATCACATCCCTCGATCTGCTGGCAATGCTCTTATTTATATAGCCCAAAATGCCACTAGCCTTCTTGGATACAAGGGCACACTGTTGACTCAGATCCAGCTTCCCATCCTCTGTAACCCCTAGGTCCTTTTCTGCAGAATTGCTGCCTAGCCATTCGGTCCCTAGTCTGTAGCGGTGCATTGGATTCTTCCGTCCTAAGCGCAGGACTCTGCCCTTGTCCTTGTTGAACCTCATCAGAATTCTTTTGGTCCAATCCTCTAATTTCTCCAGGTCCCTCTGTATCCTATCCCTACCATCCAGCATATCTACTACTCCTCCCAGTTTAGTGTCATCTGCAAACTTGCTGAGGGTGCAATCCACACCATCCTCCAGATCATTAAGGAAGATATTGAACAAAACTGGCCCCAGGACCGACCCTTGGGGCACTTCGCTTGATACTGGCTGCCAACTAGACATGGAGCCATTGATCACTACCCGTTGAGCCCGACAATCTAGCCAGCTTTCTATCCACCTTATAGTCCACTCATCCAGCCCATACTTCTTTAACTTGCTGGCAAGAATACTGTGGGAGACCATATCAAAAGCTTTGCTAAAGTCAAGGAATAACACGTCCACTGCTTTCCCCTCATCCACAGAGACCTGTTTCAGGGCCCAGCAAGTCATACACTAGCTGGCTCTAAATTAATATCCACAGCTACATGGTAGTGAGTTCCAAGCTAAACTCCCTCTGAGGTCAGGGTCACTAGGGAGCATAGGCTTTTGGGTGAAGTTCTGGGCCCATTTAAGTCAATGGTTTTTTCATTGACCTCAGTGGGCCCAGGATTTTAGCAATTGTTTTTATCACATTACATCAAACATCCCAGGGAAAGAAGTGACCAAATGCAAAGCCAGGTAGCTGCCTGACCCCTGGCTCACTTGCCAGCTCTGAACCGAAGGTGAGCCAGAAAGTGCCCGGAGGCAGTGCCCTGTGCGCTCACGCAAAGAAAAGGGAAAGGTCAGAGAAAGGCACATTTGGGGACACTACGAAAGGGAATGTGGCCAGGAAATAATGAGCAATCCCCCTCCGCACCCCCAGCCAAAGCACTGAAGAGAGTCAGCCTGCAAGGCCTGTGGGTGGGTATGACATTCTGTACCTTGGGGGAGCACCCTGTAACCCTCCTCCTTATTCCTCATCTGTATATAATCGTGATCTTACATCTAAAGCATGCCTTGTAAGGTATCAGGGGAAAGGTTATGATCTGCTGAGAGTCATTTCTCTATCCATAGATGTGTATCATTAACGCATATGAAGTTATGAGATTGTGTTGTATGGTGGTCACTAAAACATGCTGTAAGTTGGGGAATCAGGCAGATATTAGCTCTCCAGAGGCAACAGCAAGGAAAGTAACCAACGCCTGGGCAGGGTGTCAAACAACCCATCAGCAGCCATTGTCCAGCAAGGGAGCTACAATTCAATGACTCACCTGCATGAGGCCACACCAGGGATATTGCTCAACCTTGCCCGGAGACTCAGCAATGCCCCCCAGACATGCCTGGGCTTGTGTTCTAAAAGCACATGGACTGAGGGTATAAAACTGAACACACGGGGCCCAGGCTTGGCCTTTCTCCTGCCCCCACCTACGCTGCAAGCAACAAAGGCACTGCGAGAAAGACTGAAGACTGCAACAGAGGAGACTGGCCCAGATTTAAGGGACAAATCTATATATTAAGGACTGCAATATCCAGTGGGGTGAGAAAAAACTTCTTAAACTAGTTGCTGCCCAGTCTAATAGGGTTGAGAGGTTAGGCTGCTTGGTTATATTTTATTTCTTTTGGTAACTAACTCTGACTTTTTGCCTATCACTTAGTATCACTTAAAATCTATCTTTTATAGTCAATACATTTGTTTAACTGTTTATCTTTACCAGTGAGTCTGTATGAAGTGTGTGGCAAATCTGCTGTTTTGCAAAGGCTGGTGTATGTCCACTTTCCATTGATGAAGTGGGGAACCAATTAACAAATTTGCACTATTCATCTTGAGCAGTGCAAGATGGTATATTCCTGGGATACAGTGCTGGGAGCTGGGGGATTTGGCTGGTGCCTTTCTCTGTGTGATTCATGAGTGGCTCTGGGAGCATTCATGCAATCTAGCTGGGTGTGGAGTCTCCACATGCAGTGGTGCTGAGTGATAACAGCACCTGGAGGGGTTTGCTGCTGGTCACCAGCAAGGAGTGTGAGAGACAGCCCAGGTTGGAGAGAGTTCAGGGAGCACAGCGATCCCACGGTCCCAGGCTGCACCCAGGGATCCCATCACAGTGGGACTGTACTTCAGGAGTATGCCTCAAGGGGACAGATGCCTGCCTGCAGCATCACCACACTACACACAGGAGTAGGCTGAGGCTTTGGGGGAAGGGTAGTGCAGTGACTCCTTTGGGCCTGAGTTTTCAATGTGTGTGCCTGTGCACACATGTGTGTTCATGTGAATGTGTGTGTGTGTGCACATGGGTAGCATCGTTAGGCCCCCAAGCTGCAGCGTCTCCTCCCTTACCAGGGATAGTTTTTTCTCTCTCCTCATATTCCAGGTTCTCTCTGCAGGCAAAGGGGCTGGGAAGTGACTGAGATTCTCCTCTCCATTTCTAATCACGCCAAAGCAGTCTGGTGGAGTGGGGGGGAAATCTTGCTTTAGCAGGGTCAGCAGCAGATAACACGTTGGCCCAGTGCTGCAACGCCCTCTCTGCATTACCAGCTCAGCTGTGACCCCACGTCTTGCCTTCAGCCTTAATGGAGGTCTTTGTTGCTGTGGGCCCCGAACCAGCCCAGTTCTTAGCCACGTGTGCTTGAGCCCACTGAAGTCAAGCATGTGCTTTGTAAAACGGGGCTGAGTCCTTTTGCTTAAAGCCAAGTATGTGCTTAATTGCTGTGCTGAATCAGGGCCACACTTCCAAACCTCACCGCCCTCCCTTCCAGTTTGTTCCTCTTTTCCTTGAATGAGGAGCTCCCTGCTGAGGAACTGCAAGGGCAGGCCAAACCCTACACACTGGGCTGGAATATCTTCTGGGTAGAGCCAGGCAGAAGTTGTTTGCAGGCTCTGCCATGAGGCCCCCAGACTGCTGACTTCACAATAGAGGTTTCTTCGCTGCAGAGCCGCTGCCACCCACAGGAGACTCAGAAAAGCTGACTGGAATTAAGAGCTTTAATTACAAGCTGTATTTTCAAGCACAGTTCACAGTTTTCCCTTGGCACTTGTGCGAGGTAAGGAGGTAGCCACCTGCCTTGTAGTAATTGAATGGAACAGGTGAGCATACCTGCAGTACCTACTTGAGAACACTAGGGGGTGCTAAGGGAGTGGCTTAAAGAAGCAGAACAAGCTGCAGTGCTCTGGAGAGGGGGCCCTGGGGTAGCCGGGCATCTCACACTGACCGGCATCAGCACCACGGAGCTGTCGCGGCTCTCACACGGGGCGTCAGGCCTGGTGGCCTGGGGTGAGGAAGGGCTGCAGCTGAGCCCCAGGGGTCGTCAAGCAGGTCCTACAAGCCGAGCTCAGAGCACACAGCACGGGAGGTCAGGGCGTCTGATCCAGCTCAGCCTGCCGGCCCAACACGCGTTCCTCGCTGGGCCACTTACAGTTTCCGGAAGGTACTGACAGCCAGCGACTTCCCTTCAGAGGCAGCCACCGCCATGGTTGTTGCTTCCAGCTGGTGATTATATTCTCTTAGGTAGTCACATTTGGAGGCCACACCAACCAGCAACCACTTCCCTGAAAACTACAAGAGGACGGGGGGTTGGCACAAGGCAGTCACCTTCGCCCCATCCCTCCCGCAGCAAGGGCAAAACTCTGGCTGCTGTTGGGTCTTGAAGCAAGGACCCTGAGGAGCCAAAGGCAGAAGCTGCAGCATCTGAGCTGGTGGAATCCCTCTCTCTCATGGCTGATGGTGGCAAAAGAGCTTATTGGTGACTATCCACCAGGGGCAAGACCCTGACATACAGGCTCCCCGCTCAGCTCCACAGACATACACAAGGAGCGGTTTTAGGGCACCGTCGTTTTGACGCAGGTGCTGTCCCCATGGGCTTAACAAGTGCCTGCTTCCCCAGCGGCCAAATGAATTACACAAGGAGCAATGGATTGGGTGCAGGTTACAGTTAGGCAAAAATGCAGCATTCTTTTGGGTGACATTTACAAACAATATTTATAGTTTTGTTCCTGGCTACTTCGCAGCCCCCCAAATTTTGTTTTTTGACCCCGCACCTCCAGCGTGCTCATGAAATGACACTTCCGGCATCAAAACACATAGACATGCCGCTGGACACTGAACCATCATTTCTACGTCTCTTCTTTGAAATGCTGCAGTTTTTGTTTGATTGTCTAACTTACAGAACTGACCAGATTCTGAGCAAAAAAGTTACACTTTGTGAGATTTCAGCTACATTTATCCTATTTCTCGAAATAGAAATTAAATGCACAGATCTGATGTTATGACACATACATAACAGTAGCACCTGATACCCTCCCTGAGACGAGGCCCCATTGTGCACGGGACTGTACACGCCCAGGGAGAGGCAGTCCCTGCCTCAAAGAGCTCACACTCAGGGAAACGGGGACAAGAGCTGCCTAAGCTCACAGGGCACAGTAGGAACTAGCACCTGGGTCTGCTGTCTCAGAGGCTAGTGCCCTGCCCACTAGCCCTGTGGAGCATGCCCCCCCCGGGGGTGATAAGGTTATCGGGGGGCTCAGGGCCGTGGCCAGCCAAGTAGGGCAGGGCAGCAGTGGGGAGAACGTGCAGGCCTGGAAGTCCCCAGTAGTTGGGGCAGGGGCACAGCCCAGCCCTGCCCCAGCAACAGGATTCCCTGCACTCTCCCTGCTGCTGCCCTGGCCTGGCCCGGACACCCAGCCAGCCCCAGCCCCAAGTGTTTTAACCCTCCGCAGCCTGTGGGAGCGAGAGGCTCTTGGCAGGGGGGAGGGCAGGTGAGGAGCCCCAGGCCGCTCTGCACCGTGCTGCCATGGGCTCCTCCAGGGATGGAGCCAGCCAAGTCCTGATGCTGCCCTGGGTGTGAGCTGTCTGCACCCCTTTCTGCCCAGATTTGAGGAGGCTGTTCTATGACTCCCATGGAGAAGGGAGCATAGCAGAAAAAAGTTGGGGAACCTATGTTTGAGGCCAGTGTGCTTGATAAGATAGGCCTGATCAGTATGGCGCTGGGGCCCCAGTTATCAATGTGGCCCTCTGGGTGGTGGTGGGGGTGTCTGGGCAAAGGGGGGTCCGTGGCTGGGCTCTGGTGGGGAGGGGATGCAGGTATCTGAGCAAGGGGGGGCTGTGGCTGGACTTTGTGGTGGAGAGGCATGGGTATCTGGCTCGTGGGGGCCCTGCAGCTGGGCTCTGGGGGATAGGGGGTTGGGTGTATTGGCTGGGGGGGCATGGCTGGGCTCTGGGGGGTGGACAAGGGGGCAGAGAAACAGGAACTGGGTAGTCATAGGGTTTTCTTTAACTCTCTACTCCTGGGGAGTTGGTGTGTGTGTGTGTGTGTGTGTGTGTGCAGAATTTTTAATTTTTTGACCCAGAATGCCCCCAGGAGTAGGCACATAGTATGGCCAGTGCCTGGGAAGCCTACTGCTTGGGCTGGTGGGCCAGTCCCTGGCGTAAGGGCATCACAGTGGCCACAGGGCAGCTTGTGGGGACTTGGATTCCCTTCCTCCACCCACAGCTCTCCAGCTCAAAGCCCTTTCCCTGTGGCTTTGTGGAGAGAGGTTGGATCTGGCCCCATGTTTCTATAGCATCTCCCAGCTGTAGCTTTCTAGGCACCTTAGCAATCACACAGGAGCTCCCCAGGGACTGCAGCAGGGTAGCTGTTGAGAGCCAGAAGCTGGGGCAGGGGAAAGCGCTGTCTTTCCGCATGTCCCTTCTCAGTTTGTCCTCAGGGGCACTGCACCCAGCTGCCCGCCTAAGAAACACCAGGCTGGATCAGGAGTGCTGGAGACTGGGCCCCTGGCTGGGGTTCTCTGCGGATGGGCGTACCACAAGCAGCAGCAGAGTGAGCTCCCCTCCTAACCAATCTCAGACCTCTGCAGTACGCACACACACCTCATGGCCCCCTGAGTACTTAGCGTCTCTGCTGAGGCTGGGGGCGGGGGGGGAACTGGAGTGAGACTGCAGACCGCTGAGCACGTTCAGCTCGAGGAGCCTTGGGACCCTTCGCTGACACCCTGCTGAGGTACCCTCGGTGCGTCACAGCCGCAGAGGAGATTGCAGCCCCCCTAAGCAGCCCAGAATCTTTACCATGCACTGGAGCAGCTTGTGCTTTTCACTCTGGAGGTCCCCGGTTCAATCCTGATTGAATATTGGCCAAGGTAGCAGCCATCACCCAAGCCCGTCTCTTGGGGCAGGGCACCAAAGCAGAAGGGGCAAACCGAAACACCTGCCTGGCAAGTTATGGAGCAGGTGAGCATCTCTAGGACAGAGGACCCTCCGGGGAGCTGTGCCAGTGCCTGGGATGCCCAGCGCTCCCTAGTCCCTCCCTCACCTGCTGGAGGTCAAAGTTCTCCTGTATCTTGATCTTCTCAAAGTGACTCTCCAGGGCTGGGGGCCTCCTTTGTCTCTTCCCAGGAGCAAGTGAAGCAAGAAGGAGCACAAGGAGCAGGATGGGTGCGGCAGACACCATGTTCTCTCCCCAGGACCATCTAAGCCCCTTGGTGAATCCGGCTGTGGTTGGTGGGGCCCTGAGGGAGGAGAGGGCTGAGCTGGTTGGTTATTAAGCCACTCTGCTTCTCTTACTGGAAGTGACCAGAAGCAAATCTCTAGGCTGTTTACATAGCGGGGGACTGTGTTACTAAAGCTCCCCTGCCCCCGCAAACTATGCCCCGCACAGGGGAACAGCCGTGCAGTCCAGGAGTCCCTGAACATCCAGGCAGCTCTCCCAACCCTTGGTCACGTGTCTCAGAGCTCTCCCCAGCCCAGCAAGCCAAAGGTAACATCCCATAATACACCTCCCTGTGCAATACTCTGGTCGAGCCAGAACTGAGTTACCTCACGTGCAGAGGGAGAGCCGAGCAGGGAGAGCCGTGCTGCTGCACACTGCGAGAAGGCCAGGAGGAGCTGGCATTGACCTCCTACAAATGACAAGTGACAGAGAGACCACCTGAGGAAAGGGGCTTACCTAGCAAAGCCAGAAACCGGGCTGACTTCCAGCAAGCCTAAGGCCCGCACTCAGCAAAGCACTTCAGCACATGCTTCAATCCAACCCTAGTCAGCACTTAAGCACATGCTTAACTGTAAGCACTGGAGGTAATGGGGCTTCTTTGCTGACTGGGATCCTTCTAGCCTTGACTTCAGTAAAGCTATTTTTGCTCCACCTTCCTGGTATTTTCCTATATTACTTCCTGATGTCTGGTCAGCTTTATGCCAGGAAGCAGGAGGACTGCTAACCCGGAGACTTATCACTCAGGGGTGGCAGGTTTGTAGAAATTTTGGTGGTGCCCAGAACCCGCCCCCACCCAAACTCCTCCCCCCACCTGCCCAAGGCTCTGGGAGGGAGTTTGGGTGGAGGAGGAGGTCTGGGGTGCAGGCCCTAGGCTGGAGCAGGGGATTGGGGTGCAGGCTCTGGGAGGGAGTGGGTGTGGAGGGAGGGGGTGCAGGTTCTGGGAGGGAGTTTGGGGATGGGAGGGAGTGCAGAGGTGAAAGCTGTGGGGTGTGGCTGCAGATGAGAGGTTTGGGGTATGGGATGGGCTCTGGACAAGAGTAGGGGTATAGGGGTGAGGGCTCTGGAGCTAGGAATGAGGAGTTTGGGGTGTGGGAGGGGCTCAGGGTGAGAGTAGGAGTGTGGGAGTGAGGGCTCTGTCTGTGGCTGGGGGTTTGGGGGTTAGAAAGGCTCAGGGCTGGGGCAGAGGGTTGGAGTGCAGGGGGATGAGGGCTCTGTCTGGGGCTGGAGATGAGGGGTTTGTGATGTTGGAGGGGGCTCAGGGCTGGGGCAGAGGGTTGGGGTGCAGGGGGATGAGGGCTCTGTCTGGGACTGGGGATAAGGTGTTTGGGGTGTGGGAGGGGCTTAGGGCTAGGGTAGAGGGTTGAGGGTGCGGTGGGGGGGTGAAAGCTCTGGCTGGGGTGTGGGCTCTGGGGTGGGGCACGGCTGGGGATGAGTTTGGGGTGCAAGCAGGCTGCTCTAGGACAGGGGCCAGAGAGGACGACTCCCCCCAGCCCTTTCCCTGAAGGCAGCAGCGAGCTCTGGGGGAGGAGCCCCCCTTTCCCGCCCCCTGAGCAGCACATTCCCCCCCCCCCCCACTGTCAGTGCATGTGGTCCTAGGGCCCCTCTCAGGCCCAGGAATCTCCCTTGCCTCCCCCGTGGTGGGTGCCGGGGGGAGCTGCGTGCGCCTTCTCCCCTGCTGTTGCCCCTGCCTGTAGCCTCACTGGGGGTGAGGGATGGGGCTGCCCCTTGCCCAGCGTGAGGCAGGAGCGGTGACTGCGGGCGGGGGGGCCCCCTTTGCTGGTGGAGGGTCCCGCCGGAAAAGGGAAGGGTCTGAGGTGGAAGGGCCGGCTCAGAGTCAGTCTGCCCTGGCAACGGAGTGCGGGGCACTAGGACCCTGCGGCAGCAGTTGCTGCAGGGAGGCAGCATGGAACTGCAGGGCAGAGGCAGGGATGCGCTGCTCCAGGGCCTGGGGGGTCAGGGGCAGCAGGTGCGGGGGGGGGACACCTGGCCCCAAATATGGGTGGAGCTGGGCCCCTGGGCTCTGAATATTGCTGGTGCCAAGGCACCATGTGGAGATATAACTCCCACCCCTGCTATCACTGTTATATTTTGACAGGTTCAGAGAAGCAGCCGTGTAAGTCTGTATCCGCAAAAAGAAAAGGAGGAGTTGTGGCACCTTGGAGACTAACAAATTTATCTGGGCACAAGCTTTCGTGAGCTACAGCTCACTTCATCGGATGCATTCAGTGGAAAATACAGTGGGGAGATTTATATACACACAGAACATGAAACAATGGGTGTAACCATACACACTAACCAGAGTGATCAGGTAAGGTGAGCTATTACCAGCAGGAGAGCGGGGGGTGGGGGGAACCTTTTGTAGTGATAATCAAGGTGGGTCATTTCCAGCAGTTGACAAGAACGTCTGAGGAACGGGGAGATAAATATGGGGAAATAGTTTTACTTTGTGTAATGACCCATCCACTCCCAGTCTCTATTCAAGCCTAAGTTAATTGTCTCCAATTTGCAAATGAATTCCAATTCAACAGTTTCTCACTGGAGTCTGGATTTGAAGTTTTTTTGTTGTAATATCGCAACTTTCATGTCTGTAATCGCATGACCAGAGAGATTGAAGTGTTCTCCGACTGGTTTATGAATGTTATAATTCTTGACATCTGATTTGTGTCCATTTATTCTTTTACGTAGAGACTGTCCAGTTTGACCAATATACATGGCAGAGGGGCATTGCTGGCACATGATGGCATATGTCACATTGGTAGATGTGCAGGTGAACGAGCCTCTGATAATGTGGCTGATGTGATTAGGCCCTGTGATGGTGTCCCCTGAATAGATATGTGGACACAGTTGGCAACGGGCTTTGTTGCAAGGATAGGTTCCTGGGTCAGTGTTTTTGTTGTGTGGTGTGTGGTTGCTGGTGAGTATTTGCTTCAGGTTGTGTGGCTGTCTGTAAGCAAGGACTGGCCTGTCTCCCAGGATCTGTGAGAGCAATGGCTCGTCCTTCAGGATAGGTTGTAGATCCTTGATGATGCGTTGGGGAGGTTTTAGTTGGGGGCTGAAGGTGACAGCTAGTGGTGTTCTGTTATTTTCTTTGTTAGGCCTGTCCTGTAGTAGGTGTCTTCTGGGTACTCTTCTGGCTCTGTCAATCTGTTTCTTCACTTCAGCAGGTGGGTATTGTAGTTGTAAGAATGCTTGATAGAGATCTTGTAGGTGTTTGTCTCTGTCTGAGGGGTTGGAGAAAATGTGGTTGTATCGTAGAGCTTGGATGTAGACGATGGATCGTGTGGTGTGGTCTGGATGAAAGCTGGAGGTATGTAGGTAGGAATAGTGGTCAGTAGGTTTCCGATATAGGGTGGTGTTTATGTGACCATCGCTTATTAGCACCATAGTGTCCAGGAAGTGGATCGCTTGTGTGGACTGGTCCAGGCTGAGGTTGATGGTGGGATGGAAATTGTTGAAATCATGGTGGAATTCCTCAAGGGCTTCTTTTCCATGGGTCCAGATGATGAAGATGTCATCAACGTAGCGCAAGTAGAGTAGGGGCATTAGGGGACGAGAGCTGAGGAAGCGTTGTTCTAAGTCCGACATAAAAATGTTGGCACACTGTGGGGCCATGTGGGTACCCATAGCAGTGCTGCTGATTTGAAGGTATACATTGTCCCCAAATGTGAAATAGTTATGGGTGAGGACAAAGTCACAAAGTTCAGCCACCAGGTTTGCTGTGACATTATCGGGGATAGTGTTCCTGACGGCTTGTAGTCCATCTTTGTGTGGAATGTTGGTGTAGAGGGCTTCTACATCCATCGTGGCCAGGATGGTGTTTTCAGGTAGATCACTGATGGATTGTAGTTTCCTCAGGAAGTCAGTGGAGTCTCGAAGATAGCTAGGAGTGCTGGTAGCGTAGGGCCTGAGGAGGGAGTCTACATAGCCAGACAATCCTGCTGTCAGGGTGCCAATGCCTGAGATGATGGGGCATCCAGGATTTCCAGGTTTATGGATCTTGGGTAGCAGATAGAATACCCCAGGTCAGGGTTCCAGGGGTATGTCTATTGTTCTTGTGCTTTTTCAGGGAGTTTCTTGAGGAAATGGTGTAGTTTCTTTTGGTAACCCTCAGTGGGATCAGAGGGTAATGGCTTGTAGAAAGTGGTGTTGGAGAGCTGCCTACCAGCCTCTTGTTCATATTCCGACCTATTCATGATGATGACAGCACCTCCTTTGGCAGCCTTTTTGATTATGATGTCAGAGTTGTTTCTGAGGCTGTGGATGGCATTGTGTTCTGCACGGCTGAGGTTATGGGGCAAGTGATGCTGCTTTTCCACAATTTCAGCCCGTGCACATCGGCGAAAGCACTCTATGTAGAAGACCAGTCTGCTGTTTTGACCTTCAGGAGGAGTCCACCTAGAATCCTTCTTTTTGTACTCTAGATAGGAAGGTCTCTGTGGGTTAGTATGTAGTTCAGAGGTGTGTTGGAAATATTCCTTGAGTCGGAGATGTCGAAAATAGGATTCTAGGTCACCACAGAACTGTATCATACTCGTGGGGGTGGAGGGGCAGAAGGAGAGGCCCCGAGATAGGACAGATTCTTCTGCTGGGCTAAGAGTATAGTTGGATAGATTAACAATATTGCTGGGTGGGTTAAGGGAACCACTGTTGTGGCCCCTTATGGCATGTAGTAGTTTAGATAGTTTAGTGTCCTTTTTCTTTTGTAGAGAAGCAAAGTGTGTGTTGTAAATGGCTTGTCTAGTTTTTGTAAAGTCCAGCCACAAGGAAGTTTGTGTGGAAGGTTGTTTTTTTTATGAGAGTATCCAGTTTTGAGAGCTCATTCTTAATCTTTCCCTGTTTGCTGTAGAGGATGTTGATCAGGTGGTTCCGCAGTTTCTTTGAGAGTGTGTGGCACAAGCTGTCAGCATAGTCTGTGTGGTATGTAGATTGTAATGGATTTTTTACCTTCAGCCCTTTTGGTACGATGTCCATCGGTTTGCATTTGGAAAGGAAGATGATGTCTGTCTGCATCTGTACGAGTTTTTTCATGAAGTTGATAGATTATATTTTGTTAACATTACAGTTCAAATTCTGCTCTTCAATACACCTGTATAAATTCAGCATAACTCCCTGGGCTCCAGTTCAGGCCAAACTTGATTTTTAAAACATATTCAGCTATTTGCTCAAGCATATCCAGAGGTGCTGGGACAATGTTTAAGGGGGCGGGAGGAGCGCTGAGAGCCACTGAACCAAACTGTAAACCCTGGATTAAATTGCAGCAAGGACGGTTTAGGTTGGACGTTAGGAAAAACTTCCTAACTATCAGGGTGGTTAAGCACTGAAATAAATTGCCTAGGGAGGTTGTGGAATCTCCATCGTTGGGGATTTTTAAGAGCATGTTGGACAAACACCTGTCAGGGATGGTCTAGGTAATACTTAGTCCTGCCATGAGTGCAGGGGATGGGACTATATGACCTCTTGAGGTCCCTTTCACTTCTATGAGTCTATGATATGATGGAAACCACTTCGAGCCAGAGGGGTGCTGCAGCAACCCCCACACCCCTAGTTCCAGCACCTCTGAGCATATCCTGTTGGAGTGAGTTCTACAAATTAACAAGAAGGAAGTGGCCACATGACATCTCCCGCTCTTGTGGGTCCAGGGAGTGAGAGCTGGGGTGGGCTGCAGATTGACCCCAGATCTCCCAGGGCAGGGTAGAGCAGAACACTAGTGCCAGACCTGCTTGATGAGAAACAAGCTCCCAAGCCATTGTTTAGGCTCTGTTTTCTTTGGCCTCTGCAAAGCCCCGCTTCTCAAAAGTCTTGTCCATACAGAGAGCTTGGGCTTTGACTGATCATCTCTGGCACAAAAAGTGTTTACGGTCTGGTTTTTTAACCTTATAAAAGTGTGGCAATTCTCCAAAAAGGGTAATTTTTTTTTTTAGTTTAATGTACCCACGCTACCCACAACCACATCAGCCATCATCAGAAAGCTTGTTTTATGGATGTTGAGATGAAGCGCGATGTGGCATTGCCAAGTCTGGCATAAGCCTGTAGGCGAAGTGAAACAACAGCCACACGAGACAGTGTCTTCGTTTTGCCCAGTTCCAGAAACACTGCAACAGGACTTGGACTACAGCTTTTACTGTTTAGGGTAATTTCAGCAGCTTAATGTGGTGGGTTTTGGTCAAAGCTATCAAACAACAATAAATTAAAAGATTTGTATTGTTTTGCATGGGCAAGGGTGTGGTTTTTTTTCAGAAATGATAAATCTGTTTAGAAGGTGGCAAAAACAGCAACTATCAACATTTTGCACTATACTACCGTGCAATGTTTTCACATTACATATTCTGAATTGTCAAAGTATCTCACAAGTGATTATAATCAGTTTTGACTTTTCCAGTAGAAATTTACTGACCAGATCAATCTCCCATTGCAGGCTGGGCACCAGCAGCCGTAGATTGCATGCCCATACTTTGTGCTGCATAATGGGTAGATATAAATGTACAGGAAATCCTAATCAAACGTTTCTCCATTTGTAAGCCTTTGTACGTACAATGTAGCATCTATTCTGCCTTGTAGAAGGTTTTAATTTGTAATTGCTTATGCCTGCAGTACTAGCTGTTGAACTATTCTAGAAACTAGCTTTTTAATTCAGTGACACTATGCACAGGTCAGTATCAGTGTTACAGATGACAACACACAGCTTCATCATGGGCTTCAGTCAAAGTGCTCACAGAACAAAAAGGGTCATTTTGTGTACGTGTAATTCATGACATAGAAACCTTTGAGGAAGCAACCAATCTCAGGGAGGCAGCACATCAAAGCAGAGATGATGACACGTTGCGCTGAACATCTGTGGAAAACTCGATTGCTAAGGATGCACTTTATCACTCACCTGCCTTTCTTCCTACTTGAGTGAAACTAATCTTAAAGTAAAACCAGCTAGTTGCACAGCAACAATACAGTCATAGAATCATAGAATATCAGGGTTGGAAGGGACCTCAGGAGGTCATCCAGTCCAACCCCCTGCTCAAAGCAGGACCAATCCCCAATTAAATCATCCCAGCCAGGGCTTTGACAAGCCTGACCTTAAAAACTTCTAAGGAAGGAGATTCCACCACCTCCCTAGGTAACGCATTCCAGTGCTTCACCACCCTCCTAGTGAAAAAGTTTTTCCTAATATCCAACCTAAACCTCCCCCACTGCAACTTGAGACCATTATTCCTCATTCTGTCATCTGCTACCACTGAGAACAGTCTAGATCCATCCTCTTTGGAACCCCTTTTTCAGGTAGTTGAAAGCAGCTATCAAATCTCCCCTCATTCTTCTCTTCTGTAGACTAAACAATCCCAGTTCCCTCAGCCTCTCCTTGTAAATCATGTGTTCCAGTCCCCTAATAATTTTTGTTGCCCTCCGCTGGACTCTCTCCAATTTTTCCACATCCTTCTTGTAGTGTGGGGCCCAAAACTGGACACAGTACTCCAGATGAGGCCTCACCAATGTCGAACAGAGGGGAACGATCACATCCCTTGATCTGCTGGCAATGCCCCTACTTATACATCCCAAAATGCCATTGGCCTTCTTGGATACTGTTGACTCATATCCAGCTTCTCGTCCACTGTAACCCCTAGGTCCTTTTTTGCAGAACTGCTGCCTAGTCACCTTATGACACCGCATTTTATCACCTGATTGAAGAGACAGACAATGATCGCTCCCAGACTGCTGCGCTGGGCATCACAAAATGGGGAAGAGATGGCCAGCCCTCTGTGGAGATAGAGGTGGTTAGGGACTATTTAGAAAAGCTGGACGTGCACAAGTCCATGGGGCCGGACGAGTTGCATCCAAGAGTGCTGAAGGAATTGGCGGCTGTGATTGCAGAGCCATTGGCCATTATCTTTGAAAACTCGTGGCGAACCGGGGAAGTCCCGGACGACTGGAAAAAGGCTAATGTAGTGCCAATCTTTAAAAAAGGGAAGAAGGAGGATCCTGGGAACTACAGGCCAGTCAGCCTCACCTCAGTCCCTGGAAAAATCATGGAGCAGGTCCTCAAAGAATCAATCCTGAAGCACTTGCATGAGAGGAAAGTGATCAGGAACAGCCAGCATGGATTCACCAAGGGAAGGTCATGCCTGACTAATCTAATCGCCTTTTATGATGAGATTACTGGTTCTGTGGATGAAGGGAAAGCAGTGGATGTATTGTTTCTTGACTTTAGCAAAGCTTTTGACACGGTCTCCCACAGTATTCTTGTCAGCAAGTTAAGGAAGTATGGGCTGGATGAATGCACTATAAGGTGGGTAGAAAGCTGGCTAGATTGTCGGGCTCAACGGGTAGTGATCAATGGCTCCATGTCTAGTTGGCAGCCGGTATCAAGTGGAGTGCCCCAAGGGTCGGTCCTGGGGCCGGTTTTGTTCAATATCTTCATAAATGATCTGGAGGATGGTGTGGATTGCACTCTCAGCAAATTTGCGGATGATACTAAACTGGGAGGAGTGGTAGATACGCTGGAGGGGAGGGATAGGATACAGAAGGACCTAGACAAATTGGAGGATTGGGCCAAAAGAAATCTGATGAGGTTCAATAAGGATAAGTGCAGGGTCCTGCACTTAGGACGGAAGAACCCAATGCACCGCTACAGACTAGGGACCGAATGGCTAGGCAGCAGTTCTGCGGAAAAGGACCTAGGGGTGACAGTGGACGAGAAGCTGGATATGAGTCAGCAGTGTGCCCTTGTTGCCAAGAAGGCCAATGGCATTTTGGGATGTATAAGTAGGGGCATAGCGAGCAGATCGAGGGACGTGATCATTCCCCTCTATTCGACATTGGTGAGGCTTCATCTGGAGTACTGTGTCCAGTTTTGGGCCCCACACTTCAAGAAGGATGTGGATAAATTGGAGAGAGTCCAGCGAAGGGCAACAAAAATGATTAGGCGACTGGAACACATGAGTTATGAGGAGAGGCTGAGGGAGCTGGGATTGTTTAGCCTGCAGAAGAGAAGAATGAGGGGGGATTTGATAGCTGCTTTCAACTACCTGAAAGGGGGTTCCAAAGAGGATGGCTCTAGACTGTTCTCAATGGTAGCAGATGACAGAACGAGGAGTAATGGTCTCAAGTTGCAGTCGGGGAGGTTTAGGTTGGATATTAGGAAAAACTTTTTCCCTAAGAGGGTGGTGAAACACTGGAATGCGTTACCTAGGGAGGTGGTAGAATCTCCTTCCTTAGAGGTTTTTAAGGTCAGGCTTGACAAAGCCCTGGCTGGGATGATTTAACTGGGAATTGGTCCTGCTTCGAGCAGGGGGTTGGACTAGATGACCTTCTGGGGTCCCTTCCAACCCTGATATTCTATGATTCTATGATCTTATGTACAACAAGAAGGCTCTTCTCCTGTCCAAGCTACTACAAAGATATAAAGGCATATTCTCTCCAATGTAGAAACTGCAAGCCATTCCAGTCGCAAATTACAGTGAAGATTAGAAAAACACTATGGTTCTGCAATTTCATTCCATGCACAGCACAGACAAAGCAAATCTACAGTTGTTCTATGCAGCATAATAACGTTACATGATGCTATCCAAACTGCTAGTCATCTGAAGCAGGAAAGTAGCTCACGAAAGCTTATGCTGTAATAAATTTGTTAGTATTTAAGGTGTCACAAGTCCTCCTTTTCTTTTTACAGATACAGACTAACATGGCTGCTACTCTGAAACCAAATATTTTGTGGATTTTCTTCTGGAAAGTCAGCCTGATGAACAGCTTTCAAATGAACAAGTGGTTTTGTATAATGCCTCTTCAATCCTTCAGACTGAAATAGCCAAAATGAAAGCCTCAGAATATTATCGAAAGCCAGGTGACTGTAGTTTACAGAGATCAGCTACTTTTGTGCGCCAGTTAGTCAGAATTTGTCATTTGGTTGACAGATAAAGAAGGGTATAATTCAGCCAGCAATAAGCATCATCCTTCAGAAGATATTCAAAGAAGGTGCCTCTTAACTGCAGAGCAGTGTTCCCTCTAATTTTTTACGTCCATGTGTGGAATGAATTTTGTTATGTGCACCAATATGGAGGTGATGTGTGAAACAGCACCTTCATATTGGTGCACATAACAAAATTCATCTGGTGGGGGTGGGGCTGAGGGTCAGGATGCGGCGGGTGGGGGTGGACTCTGGGATGGGGCTGGGGATGAGGGGTTTGGGGTGCAGGCTGCCCCAGGGCTGCAGTGGGAAAAAAGAGGACTCCCCCCAGCCCTCTCTCGCCGCAGCAGCTCAGGGCCAGTAGAGAGGTGCCTCTCCCCGGCTGTGGCAGCTCCGGAGGGGCTGGGCTGGGCCGAGGGAGGGGCCCCTCTCCCCTGGCCATGGCAGGTCCATAGTGGGGCTGGCGGGGAGGGGCATCTCTCCCAGCCGCTGCCCTGAGACCCTGCGCGGGCCTTAATAGGCAGCTGCATGGCTGTGTGGCCGTGCAGCTTAGAGGGAACTTAGTTGCAGAGTTCACAGTATTTAACAGTTCCAAAATCATCACCCCACTGCACATAAGTCTTGCTGCACAGCTACACCATGAGTTAGGGTCTCACAATTTACATAAGGCACCTTCCTGGATTCTGCATCAGTTATGATCAGCAAAGGCAGTTCATCACTCGTGCTGCAAAAACTGAAGCAGAAAGGCTCCATTCTAAATGGAATCGTACCATGTCATGCTGGTGGAAATCTCATCCAGGAAGATGATAATATAGACGTCAACATAGAGACCATTGATGGAAAAAATACCTTCCATTCAATAGCTAGAGTAGTATTTTGAGACTAGTCTGTGGGTAGTCAGGCATCGCAAGCCATATCACTGAAGTGTGAGAAAGAAAAGTCACTCTCCACAGGTGACTGGTGGACGCCCTGAGACACCATGGAAACAGTTTCTAAACGTGGCATCCAACAAGCAGTCACTTGTCAAATTGCTCTCTGAATCTCTGGTTCAAAACACACTGAGAGCGTAGGAGCAGGCCCAGCACACTCCTTGCTGGAGGATTTTCCAATGGCAAAGTAGCAAAGACCATTGCCAGGAGAGGTGCTGAAGAAGCCCAAGACTGGAAGAAGTGGACACAACCATAGGCGGCAACTTTTCCTGGGGCTGGTGCATGCTCAAACCCCCACCCATCTCTGGCCCCACCCCGACTCCACCCCTGCCCTGCCCGCTCCTGCCCCTGCCCTGCCCCTATTCCAACCCCTTCCCCAAAGTCCTCACCCTAATTCCGTCCCCTCCCTGCCCCTATTGGACCTCTTCCCCAAATCCCTACCCCGGCCCCACCTCTTCCCCGAGCACGCTGCATTCCCCCTCCTCCCACCTCCCTCCCAGCGCTTGCTGCCGCAAAACAGCTGATATGTGGCAGGAAGTGCTGCGAGCTAGGGGGAGAAGCAGGGATGCAGTGCACTCAGAGGAGGAGGTGGAGATGAGCTGGGGGCGGGGAGCACCCACGGAATTGGCACCTATGGACACAAGGACATAGGCACCAATTTCTCCTGGCACTGGTGGGTACTCGCACCCCACCCCCGGCCCAGCCCCGACTCCACCTCTGCCCCACCCCCTCCCACCCCGCCCCATTCCAACCCCTTCCCCAAAGTCCCTGCCCTGCCCCAACTCCACCCCCTCCCTGCCCCTATTGGACTCCTTCCCAAAATCCCCACCCCAGCCCCTCCTCTTCCCCGCCTCCTCCTCTGAGCGTGCTGCATTCCTGCTCCTCCCCACTCCCTCCCACAGCTTGTTACGCTGTGAAACAGCTGTTTCACGGTGGCAAGCGCTGGGAGGGGAAGCGGGGACAGCGCACACGGAAGGAGGCGGAGGCGGAGGTGAGCTGGGCTGGGAGTGAGGCGGGGCAGGGAGCCTGGCTGCCGATGGGTGCAGAGCAATTTTTCCAGTTTTTCCCCGTGGTGCCCCAGCCCCGGAGCACCCATGGAGTCGGCGCCTACGCACAAGGATGCTTCTGCATGTGGTGTATGCCAGTATTGGTTTGGGTCTCTTGGTGTCAAAGCACCATAGTAATTAGGTCACCTGAGATGGATATTTTGGTCCTTGCTGCTCGCTACTTTCCAATCCACATGAAACGGGACCATTACCAGCCCAACTGACAAGTGTCACTTCATACCTCTGCATGCTATTTTGTAACACACTCACTCCTGACTCCTACAACTTACTTCCTGCTGTACTCACCGGGATGGGGGAAAAATCTTTGTTTAAAGCTGTCAAAACAAAGGGAGCTTACCACTTCAGAGATCTTGCCAAATTGGGAGAGGGGGTGGACAAGCCGCAATTTCTGCTTAAGGGAAGTGGATAGCACTGCAGTATGATCAGAGCAAGAAAGAAAAGGAAAGCCACTGAGACCTGAATTGCTTGTGCCTCCATCTAGCCATGAAAAAGGACAAGTCACTGGCCAAACTCCCAGCATATGAGGACAGTTTTCAAGAGCATGTCAAAAGAGCATCTTGGCAAACAAAGATATGAATGTCTTTGCTCATAGATAAACCAGATATTTGACCACCATTGCAAGATGGATGGAAAAGTGTGGATGATGAACAATCTCCTGTATTCTTTAAGAGCCCAATGGCATCTCAGTTTCTATAAGACCTTACTTGTGCCTGTCCAAATAGGGGTCACTGCAGGATCAACTGTGTCTGAAGTCAGAACAATCTTCCCTGCACAGAATGTGTCCATGCCAATGCCGTGAAGACCATGGTAACCCATACAGAGATCTCAACAGAGATCATAATGATAAACAAGATGATAATGATATTGACTAGAATTGCCACCATCACTATTACATTTCAATAATACCTGTACAAATTTCGCAAAGAAATTCAATGTTATGTCTTGAAATAATACACAGAGTCATTAAACTAACAGAAACAAATGAAAATTTATCCAAGTGCTCATTTTAACGTGTTGATGGTGTCATTGTTTATCCCTGTTTCTATGGTAAAGGACCACTGGACAGTTCCACATCATACTTCATCTCCATAATAGGCTTTCAAATGATGTATGATGTATTATGTGAGTATATAGAGAAGTTACACTAAGTCAATTAAATAGGTGGTTTGGGATATTAGCCACTCACCTATTAATCGAAATTATTTTCAGTGAAAGCAGGACACTGGTGTGACATTGCACCCCATATTCTTCATGGTGATATTATTTTTATATGTTTATGGCATAATTGTGATGCATTTTGTACAAGACGGTGCATGTGAGGTGTCATTGGAAAACTTATGATTGATTATCTTATTTGTATGCATGTATCATTTGTAAGCAGAGTCAGGATGAGCTCCACCCTGACATCTGGTGGTGAGGTGTGGCAAGTTGTGGAAAAGAACTTCAGGGGCTGATCTCATTTGCATAGGCACACCCACCCCGCCTAGAATGAGGCCATAACTGCCCAAATGGTCACTTTGGCTGTTGTGGGATCCCCAGTGTCTCTGTTATTGGGGCGGGAAGAATAAATTGTTATTACCCTGATTATGGGAACTGTGCTTGGAACTGTACTTGGCCTTTTGTTATGCTGGAGGGACTCACCATCAACTAAGTAGCACTCGCTAGGCAAGGGACATGGGTTCCAAAACTCTGTGAATTGTGAGAGGTGTGAGACAGGTATTAGTACCTGGTGGTGTGGGCCATTTTGTGAGGGCCTAAAACATCAATTGCACCTCTGTCTCTCTCCACTGTGGAATGTCAGAGCTAATTTTGGGTCTATTAAGAGTCTTGCTACACGTACTGTGCTGAATTGACTTATAGTGCACCAGCACTAAGGCTCCCACTACTGTGAGCTGAAATCACTGAGCGCTGTGTCAAGTAGTAGGGAGCCTAGAAGATCTAGAGTGCAGTGATGCTGTTTGTGGATAGGCTGGTGGAGTGTTTGTGAGACGGCAAGGTGAGCTGGGCAGAGCGGAGCTGTTCATGAGATGGCGGAGTGTTCGTGAGACGGTGAGACGAGCTGTGCAGAGCGGAGCCGTTTGTGAGACAGCGGAGCAGAACAGAGCCCTGTGCAGCAGTCGGCTTCAGGACACGTAAGGTGCCCCTTACCTCTTTCCCCCACACACAGGCACATTTTAGCCAGACGGGGGAGTAAAACTCTGCAGATGAACTTTTGAACTCTGGGGCTGGACTTTTTGGACTTCGGGTGATTTGTGGATTGCTGGACTCAAGAGAGTTTGGGTTCTGGGACTCAAGAACCCGAGGGAAAGGATGTGGCCCAATTTGCTGGGGTGGGTCTTTGTTCATGGTTTGGTTAATGAACACTAGTTGTGGTGTTTCCCCAATTTAATGCTGATGTCGTTTACCTCATGTTATTAAAGATTCTCTGCTCCACCGAGACTCTGTGCTTGCGAGAAGGGAAGTATTGGCTCTTTGAGGCGCCCAGGGGGTGTGTAAGATTTTCCCAGGTCACTGGGTGGGGGCTCGAGTCAGTTTTGTATTTGCTTTGATGAGAGGGAACCCCTGCGTACTGAACCCGGCCCTTGCTGCTATCAACTTGGCCTGGCAGAAGGATTACACATTTTTGTATCTGAAGTTATGAATATTGACTATGTATCTGTATTTCAAATGTAGTTACACCTGGGTGACACCCTCTAGTCAAGATGCTTCCAGTCTAGATAGGTGGTTGGGAAGGGCAGGTTCAGGGTAATGGATCTTTAGGAAAAACAATAGGACTTAGGAGAAGCTTATTCCCCACCTGGTGAGCCTTCCTGAGGATGCTCCAGACAGCCTGTAAGTAATGGCTGCTATGATGGGCTACTGAAGGAGAAATAGAGCTCAAGAACAGGTTTGCAGAGTTGGAAAATGAAGAAGGGGCTCAGCAGGTAGTCACTGAAGGTGGAAGGGCAAGGAAGAAGAGAAGAGTGTTTAGTCCGATCGGAAAAGGGGAAGAGTCAATGGAGACTACACCAAATATGAGCACTAGGAGGATACAGGATGGGTTGAAGAGGATTACAAGGGAGAATAGAAATGGAAAGAACTTGCAGCCAGAGGGAACAGGGGATAGACCGGAGAATCGCACCGTCACCAGGAAAAGGCAGGTCTACGTGATCAGGGACTCCTTACTGAGAAGAATGGACAGGCCTATAATCATAGCTGATCCAGAGAATAGAAGGGTGTGCTGTCTTCCAGGTGCTAAGATATGGGATGTGGACCTGAGGTTGAAAAGGATCCTAAAGGGAGCGGGAAAGAATCCACTGATCATCCTTCATGTGGGAACAAATGATACGGCTAGATTCTTGCTGGAACGTATCAAGGGAGACTATGCCAGGCTGGGGAAGACGCTTAAGGAAATTGGGGCTCAGGTGATCTTCAGTGGGATTCTGCCTGTTCCTAGAGAAGGGCAACAAAGGTGTGACAAGATTATGACTATCAACAGATGGCTCAGGCAGTGGTGCTATAAGGAGGGCTTTGGGATGTATGGCCACTGGGAGGCCTTCATGAACAGACGACAGTTCTCTCGGGATGGACTTCATCTGAGTAGGGAGGGAAATAGACTTCTAGGATGGAGTCTGGCACAACTGATTAAGGGAGCTTTAAACTAGGAATTTGGGGGAGATGGTTGGGAGATGTCCACGTAATCTCCATGCCGGATTTTAGCATTTAGAGGGAAGAAAATGAAGTAAGAAAGGATACAGCCGTGGGTAGGAGAATATAGATAAGGAGGAAGGGCAGTGTGGATCCCAGTCTAATAGGTCATACTGGCTGTAGAATGACCGGGCCTAATCGGGTACAGAATGTGAGCGAGGCCAAACAGCAAAAATGAAGATGTTTGTACCCCAGTGCGCGGAGCCTGGGTAACAAAATGGAGGAACTGGAGCTACTGGTGCAGGAAATGAAACCAGGTATTCTAGGGGGAACGGAAACAGGGCGGAAGAGTCGTCAGGACTGGAGTGCGGGTATGGAAGGGTCTGTGCTGTTTAGGAAAGACCGAAATAAAGGCAAAGGTGGTGGAGTCGCATTGTATATCAAGGATGAGGTAGAATGTAAAGAAATAAGAAGCGATGGAATGGATAAGACGGAGTCCGTCCGGGCAAAAATCACATTGGGGAAGAAAACTTCTAGATCCTCCCCTGGGATAGTGCTTGGGGTGGGCTATAGACGGCCGGGGTCTAATTTGGATATGGATAGAGCCCTCTTTAATGTTTTTAATAAAGTAAATACTAATGGGAACTGCGTGATCATGGGAGACTTTAACTTCCCAGATATAGACTGGAGGACGAGTGCTAGTAATAGTAATAGGGCTCAGATTTTCCTAGATGCGATAGCTGATGGATTCCTTCATCAAGTAGTTGCTGAACCGACAAGAGGGGATGCCATTTTAGATTTGGTTTTGGTGAGTAGTGAGGACCTCACAGAAGAAATGGTTCTTGGGGATAATCTTGGTTCAAGTGACCATGAGCTAATTCAGTTCAAACTGAACGGAAGGATTAACAAAAATAAATCTGCAACTAGGGTTTTTGATTTCAAAAAGGCTGACTTTCAAAAATTAAGGAAATTAGTTAGGGAAGTGGATTGGACTGAAGAACTTGTGGATCTAAAGGCAGAGGAGGCCTGGGATTACTTCAAGTCAAAGCTGCAGAAGCTATCAGAAGCCTGCATCCCAAGAAAGAGGAAAAAATTCATAGGCAGGAGTTGTAGGCCAAGCTGGATAAGCAACCATCTCAGAGAGGTGATTAAGAAAAAGCAGAAAGCCTACGGGGAGTGCAAGATGGGAGGGATCAGCAAGGAAAGCTACCTTATTGAGGCCAGAACATGAAGGGATAAAGTGAGACAGGTTAAAAGTCAAGTAGAGTTGGACCTTGCAAAGGGAATTAAAACCAATAGTAAAAGGTTCTGTAGCCATATAAATAAGAAGAAAACAAAGAAAGAAGAAGTGGGACCGCTAAACACTGAGGATGGAGTGGAGGTTAAAGATAATCTAGGCTTGGCCCAATATCTAAACAAATACTTTGCCTCAGTCTTTAATGAGGCTAATGAGGATCTTAGGGATAATGGTAGCATGACAATGGGAATGAGGATATGGAGGTAGATATTACCATATCCGAGGTAGAAGCGAAACTCGAACAGCTAAATCTGGAGGACCAGACAATCTTCATCCAAGAATATTAAAGGAATTGGCACATGAAATTGCAAGCCCATTAGCAAGAATTTTTAATGAATCTGTAAACTCAGGGGTTGTACTGTATGACTGGAGTATTGCTAACATAGTTCCTATTTTTAAGAAAGGAAAAAAAAGTGATCCGGGTAACTACAGGCCTGTTAGTTTGACATCTGTAGTATGCAAGGTCTTGGAAAAAATTTTGAAGCAGAAAGTAGTTAAGGACTACTGTCATTGAAGTCAATGGTAAATGGGACAAAATACAACATGGTTTTACAAAAGGTAGATCGTGCCAAACCAACCTGATCTCCTTCTTTGAGAAAGTAACAGATTTTTTAGACAAAGAAAACACAGTGGATCTAATTTACCTAGATTTCAGTAAGGCGTTTGATTCAGTGCCACATGGAGAATTATTAGTTAAATCAGAAACGATGGGGATCAATATGAAAATTGAAAGGTGGATAACGAATTGGTTAAAGGGCAGACTACAGCGGCTCCTACTGAAAGGTGAACTGTCAGGCTGGAGGGAGGTTACCAGTGGAGTTCCTCAGGGATCGGTTTTGGGACCAATCTTATTTAATCTTTTTATTACTGACCTCGGCACAAGAAGTGGGAGTGTGCTAATAAAGTTTGCAGATGACATGAAGCTGGGAGGTATTGCCAATACAGAGAAGGACAGGGATATCCTACAGGAGGATCTGGATGACCTTGTAAACTGAAGTAATAGTAATAGGATGAAATATAATAGTGAGAGGTGTAAGATCATGCATTTAGGGATTAATAACAAGAATTTTAGTTATAAGCTGGGGACGCATCAATTAGAAGTAATGGAGGAGGAAAAGGACCTTGGAGTATTGATTGACCACAGGATGGCAATGAGCCGCCAATGTGATATGGCCGTGAAAAAAGCTAATGCGGTCTTGGGATGTATCAGGCGAGGTATTTCCAGTACAGATAAGGAGGTATTAGTACCGTTATACAAGGCACTGGTGAGACCTCACCTGGAATACTGTGTGCAGTTCTGGTCTCCCATGTTTAAGAAGGATGAATTCAAACTGGAATAGGTACAGAGAAGGACTACTAGGATGATCCGAGGAATGGAAAACTTGTCTTATGAAAGGAGACTCAAGGACCTTGGCTTGTTTAGCCTAACCAAAAGAAGGCTGAGGGGAGATATGATTGCTCTCTATAAATATATCAGAGGGATAAATACTGGAGAGGGAGAGGAATTATTTAAGCTCAGTACCAATGTGGAAACAAGAACAAATGGATATAAATTGGCCATCGGGAAGTTTAGACTTGAAATTAGATGAAGGTTTCTAACCATCAGAGGCGTGAATCATAGAATCATAGAATATCAGGGTTGGAAGGGACCTCAGGAGGTCATCTAGTCCAACCCCCTGCTCAAAGGAGGACCAATCCCCAACTAAATCATCCCAGCCAGGGCTTTGTCAAGCCTGACCTTAAAAACTTCTAAGGAAGGAGATTCCACCACCTCCCTAGGTAACGCATTCCAGTGTTTCACCACCCTCCTAGTGAAAAAGTTTTTCCTAATATCCAACCAAAACCTCCCCCACTGCAACTTGAGACCATTACTCCTTGTTCTGTCATCTGCTACCACTGAGAACAGTCTAGATCCATCCTCTTTGGAACCCCCTTTCAGGTAGTTGAAAGCAGCTATCAAATCCCCCCTCATTCTTCTCTTCTGCACACTAAACAATCCCAGTTCCCTCAATCTCTCCTCATAACTCATGTGTTCCAGTCCCCTAATTATTTTTTTTGCCCTCCACTGGACTCTCTCCAATTTTTCCACATCCTTCTTGTAGTGTGGGGCCCCAAACTGGACACAGTACTCCAGATGTGGCCTCACCAATATTGAATAGAGGGGAACGATCACGTCCCTCGATCTGCTGGCAATTCCCCTACCTATACATCCCAAAATGCCATTGGCCTTCTTGGCAACAACGGCATACTGTTGACTCATATCCAGCTTCTCGTCCACTGTAACCCCTAGGTCCTTTTCTGCAGAACTGCTGCCGAGCCATTTGGTCCCTAGTCTGTAGTGGTGCATGGGATTCTTCCATCCTAAATGCAGGACTCTGCTGTTGTTGTTGTTGAACCTCATCAGATTTCTTTTGGCCCAATCCTCTAATTTGTCTAGGTCCCTCTGTATCCTATCCCTACCCTCCAGGGTATCTACCTCTCCTCCCAGTTTAGTGTCATCTGCAAACTTGCTGAGGGTGCAATCCACACCAATTTCCAGATCATTAATGAAGATATTGAACAAAACCGGCCCCAGGACCAATCCTTGGAGCACTCCACTTGATACCGGCTGCTAACTAGTCATGGAGCCATTGATCACTACCCGTTGAGCCCGACAATCTAGCCAGCTTTCTATCCACCTTATTGTCCATTCATCCAGCCCATACTTCTTTAACTTACTGGCAAGAATACTGTGGGAGACCATGTCAAAAGCTTTACTAAAGTCAAGGAACAACACGTCCACTGCTTTCCCCTCATCCACAGAGCCAGTTATCTCCTCATAGAAGGCAATTAGATTAGTCAGGCATGACTTGCCCTTGGTGAATTCATGCTGACTGTTCCTGATCACTTTCCTCTCCTCTAAGGGCTTCAGAATTGATTCCTTGATTCCACTGCTCCATGATTTTTCCAGGGACTGAGGTGAGGCTGACTGGCCTGTAGTTCCCAGGATCCTTCTTCTTCCCTTTTTTAAAGATGGGCACTACATTAGCCTTTTTCCAGTCGTCCGGGACTTCCCCGGATCGCCATGAGTTTTCAAAGATAATGGCTAATGGCTCTGCAATCACATCCGCCAACTCCTTTAGCACTCTCGGATGCAGCGCATCCGTCCCCATGGACTTGTGCTCGTCCAGCTTTTCTAAATAGTCCCAAATCACTTCTTTCTCCACAGAGGGCTGGTCACCTCCTCCCCATGCTGTGCTGCCCAGTGCAGTAGTCTGGGAGCTGACCTTGTTCGTGAAGACAGAGGCAAAAAAAGCATTGAGTACTTCAGCTTTTTCCACATCCTCTGTCACTAGGTTGCCTCCCTCATTCAGTAAGGGGCCCACACTTTCCTTGACTTTCTTCTTGTTGCTAATGTAATCCTTCTGCCAGGCCAAGTTGATAGCAGCAATGGCCGGGTTCAGTACACAGGGGTTCCCTCTCATCAAAGCAAATGCAAAACTGGCTCGAGCCACCACCCAGTGACCTGGGAAAATCTTACACACCTCCTGGGTGCCTCAAAGAGCCAATACTTCCCTTCTCGCAAGCACAGAGTCTTGGTGGAGCAGAGAATCTTTAATAACATGAGGTAAACGACATCAGCATTAAATTGGGGAAACACCACAACTAGTGTTCATTAACCAAACCATGAGCAAAGACCCACCCCAGCAAATTGGGCCACATCCTTTCCCTTGGGTTCTTGAGTCCCAGAGTCCCAGAAACCAAATGTCTCTTGAGTCTAGCAATCCACAAATCACCCGAAGTCCAAAAAGTCCAGCCCCAGAGTTCAAAAGTTCATCTGCAGAGTGTTACTCCCCAGTCTGGCTAAAATGTGCATGTGTGTGGGGGGGAAGAGGTAAGGAGCACCTTACGTGACCTGAAGCTGACTGCCCCACAGGGCTCTGCTCTGCTTCGCTGTCTCACGAACAGCTCCGCTCTGCACAGCTCTGCTCTGCATCTCACGAATGCTCTGCCAGCCTATCTACAAACAGCACCACTGCACTCTAGATCTTCCAGCTCCCTACTACTTGACACAGTGCTCGGTGATTTCAGCTCTCAGTGATTTTAGCTCATAGTAGTGGGAGCCTTAATGCTGGTGCACCATAAGACCAAAGTGAATTCAGCACAGTACCTGTAGCAAGACTTTTAATAGACCCAAATTTAGCTCTGACATTCTACAGCGTAGAGAGAGACAGAGGTACAATTGGTGTTTTAGGCCCTTACACCACCAGGTACTAATACCTATCTCAAGCCTCTCACAATTCACAGAGTTTTGGAACCCATGTCCCTTGCCTAGTGAGTGCTACTTAGTTGATGGTGAGTCCCTCCAGCATAACAAAAGGCCAAGTACAGTTCCAAGCACAGTTCCCATAATCAGGGTAATAACAATTTATTCTTCCCGCCCCAATAACAGAGACACTGGGGATCCCACAACAGCCAAAGTGACCATTTGGGCAACTATGGCCTCATTCTAGGCGGGGTGGGTGTGCCTATGCAAATGAGATCAGCCCCTGAAGTTCTTTTCCACAACATGCCACACCTCACCACCAAATGTCAGGGTGGAGCTCATCCTGACTCTGCCTACACTAACATACCTGAAGAAACCCTTCTTGTTACTCTTAACATCTCCTGCTAGCTGCAACTCCAGGTGTGATTTGGCCTTCCTGATTTCACTCCTGCATGCCCGAGCAATATTTTTATACTCTTCCCTGGTCATTTCTCCAATCTTCCACTTCTTGTAAGCTTCTTTTTTGTGTTTAAGATCAGCCAGGATTTCACTGTTAAGCCTAGCTGGTCACCTGCCATATTTACTATTCTTTCTACACATTGGGATGGTTTGTCCCTGTAACCTCAATAAGGATTCTTTAAAATACAGCCAGCTCTCCTGGACTCCTTTCCCCCTCATGTTATTGTAACCCTTCTGCCTGTCAGAGTTGGCAGCAACAAGGGCCGGGTTCAGTATCTAGGGGATCCATTCCAATAACACAATGCAAAACCGGCTCGAGCCCCCACCCAGTGACCTGGGACAAATATATACTACCCCTGCTAGGCGCCTCCAAGAGGCAATACTTCCCCTCTGGCAAGCACAGAGTCTGAGTGTAGCAAAAAGCCTTTTAATAACAGAGAGAAACAATGTGGCATTATGTTGGGGAAACACCACCAACAGGATTCATAACACAACCCATGAGCAAAAACCCACCCCAAGCAAATTGGGGCGTGTCCTTTCCCTTTGGTTCTTGAGTCGAGCAACCCAAAATCACCCAAAGTCCCAAAAGTCCAACGACCCAAAAGTCTCTGTCCCTGGTCAGGGCAGCCCCAGAGTTCGAAAGTTTATCTGTAAAGGTTTGTCTCCCAACCTGGGTGGAGATGGGGGGCAAGGGGGGGTTAAGGGGCACCTTACGTGGTCCAAAGCTGATTGCCCCCGCTCTCCATAAGGCTCCACTCCACCAGCTGCCCCCATGAGTTGCTCCAGGTATCCGACAAACTGCTCTGCTCCACCAGCCGCTCTGCTCCGCCATATGTCTTCAGGCTCCCCCACTACTTAACACAACACTCAGTGATTTCAGCTCTCAGTAAGTTCAGCTCTTTTGTGATTTCAGCTTGTAGTAGGGGAGCCTCAGTGCTGGTGCACCATTGGCCCAAAGCGAATTCAGCTCAGCAGCCTGTAACTAGACTCCTAATGGAATCAAAATTAGCTCTGATATTCCACAGTGGAGAGAGGAGAAAGTACAATTAGTATAGAAGGCCCTCACCAGGAGGTCTATACTACCAAGGATTAATACCTATCCCCAGCCTCTCTCTCTTCACTGGGTTTTGTAACCCATGATCCCTGCCTAGCGAGTGCTGCTTAGTTGATGGCGAGTCCCTCCATCATAACAAAAGGCCAAGTACGGTTCCACTGTCCTTGATTCACATAATCAGGATAATAACAGTTTATTCCTGCCCCAATAACAGAGAAACTGGGGCTCCTAGAGGAGCCAAAATGACCATCTCGGCAGGGTGGGTGTGCCTATCCAAATGAGATCAGCCCCTAAAGTTCTTTTCCACAACCCACCACAACTCGCCACCAGATGTCAGGGTAGACCTCATCCTGACTCTGCTTACATCATTCTCCCAAGGGATCCTGCCCATCAGTTCCCTGAGGTTGTCAAAGTCTGCTTTTCTGAAGTCCAGGGTCCGTATTCTGCTGCTCTCCTTTCTTCCCTGTGTCAGGATCCTGAACTCGACCATCTCATGGTCACTGCCTCCCAGGTTCCCATCCACTTTTGCTTCCCCTACTAATTCTTCACGGTTTGTGAGCAGCAGGTCAAGAAGAGCTCTGCCCCTAGTTGGTTCCTCCAGCACTTGCACCAGGAAATTGTCCCCTACACTCTCCAAAAACTTTCTGGATTGTCTGTTCACTGCTGTATTGCTCTCCCAGCAGATATCAGGGTGTTTGAAGTCTCCCATGAGAACCAGGGCCTGCGATCTACTAACTTCCATGAGTTGCCAGAAGAAAGCCTCGTCCACCTCATCCCCCTGGTCCGGTGGTCTATAGCAGACTCCCACCACGACATCACCCTTGTTGCTCACACTTATAAACTTAATCCAGAAACACTCAGGTTTTTCTGCAGTTTCATACCAGAGCTCTGAGCAGTCATACTGCTCTCCTACATACAATGCAACTCCCCCACCTTTTCTGCCCTGTCTGTCCTTCCTGAACAGCTTATATCCATCCATGACAGTACTCCAGTCATGTGAGTTATCCCACCAAGTCTCTGTTATTCCAATCACATCATAATTCCTTGACTGTGCCAGGACTTCCAGTTCTCCCTGCTTGTTTCCCAGGCTTCGTGCATTTGTGTATAGGCACTTGAGATAACTCGCTGATCGTCCCTCTTTCTCAGTATGAGGCAGGAGCCCTTCCCTTTTGCGTTCTCCTGCTCGTGCTTCCTCCCGGTATCCCACGTCCCCACTTACCTCAGGGCTTTGGTCTCCTTCCCCCGGTGAACCTAGTTTAAAGCCCTCCTCACTAGGTTAGCCAGCCTGCTTGCGAAGATGCTCTTCCCCTCTCTTCGTTAGGTGGAGCCCGTCTCTGCCTAGCACTCCTCCTTCTTGGAACACCATCCCATGGTCAAAGAATCCAAAGCCTTCTCTCCGACACCACCTGCGTAGCCATTCGTTGACTTCCACGATTCGACGGTCTCTACCCTGGCCTTTTCCTTTTACGGGGAGAATGGATGAAAACACCACTTGCGCTCAAACTCCTTTATCCTTCTTCCCAGAGCCACGTAGTCTACAGTGATCCACTCAAGGTCATTTTTGGCAGTATCATTGGTGCCCACGTGGAGAAGCAGGAAGGGGTAGTGATCCGAGGGCTTGATGAGTCTTGGCAGTCTCTCTGTCACATCGTGAATCCGAGCTCCGGGCAAGCAGCAGACTTCTCGGTTTTCCCGGTTGGGGCGGTAGATAGATGACTCAGTCCCCCTGAGGAGAGAGTCCCCGACCACCACCACCCGCCTCCTTCTCTTGGGAGCGGTGGTCGTGGAACCCCCAACCCTAGGACAGTGCATCTCATGCCTTCCAATCGGCGGAATCTCCTTCTGCTCCCTTCCCTCAGATTTATCACCTAGTCCACTCTCCGCATTCGTACCTGTGGAGAGAACATGAAAACGGTTGCTTACCTGTATCTGCGTTGCTGGTACGTGGATGCTTCCCTTTCTTCTTCTGGAGGTCACATGCTGCCAAATTTCTTCACCATCCTCCTGTCCCCGCTGCGCAGCCTGCTCTGAATCTTTAGAACATTGTGTCCATAGAAGCATATCCTGACGTCTGTCCAGGAAATCTTCAGTTTCTCTTCTGCAACGCAGGGTCGATACTTGTTTCTCCAGACCTTGAACCTTCTCTTCCAATATGGAGACCAGCTTGCACTTTGTACAGACAAAGTCGCTTCTGTCCTGTGGAAGAAAGACAAACATGGCACATCCAGTGCAGGTCACAACAGCTGAACGCTCCCCATCCATATTACCTTCCTTCTACGAGCTTCCTCAGGAGTTGTAGTGACTACTCAGAGAAGCCGGCAAAATGTAAGCCTCGGTGGGCTCTCCCCAGGCGAACTCCCAGGCAAACTCCCTCTGTTAGCCTCTCTGCTGTTTGCCGCTCACTGGCTTTTTATAATAGTCAAGCCCACTCAAGGCTCACCTGAAACAAAGCACTCCCAATTCACACTTTTCAAACAAACAACCAGTCAAGCACACGGTCAAACTGCCAAACTGTCCCCACAACAGACACTCAGATACTCACCAACACAGCCTCCCTAATGCAGCCCTTAGCGTACCTCCTCTCAGACAGATCCCAGGGAAACTCCCCCTGTTAGCCTCTCTGCTGTTTGCCGCCCAGTTCTGGAACAGCCTTCCAAGGGAAGCAGCAGGGGCAAAAGACCCATCTGGCTTCAAGGTTAAACTCAATAAGTTTATGGAGGAGATGGTATGATGGGATAACATGATTTTGGCAATTAATTGATCTTTAACTATTCATGGTAAATAGGCCCAATGGCCTGTGATGGGATGTTAGATGGGGTGGGATCTGAGTTACTACAGAGAATTCTCTCCTGGGTATCTGGCTGGTGAATCTTGCCACATGCTCAGGGTTCAGCTGATTGCCATATTTGGGGTCGGGAAGGAATTTTCCTCCAGGGCAGATTGGAAGAGGTCCTGGGTTTTTTTTGTCTTCCTCTGTAGCATGGGGCACGCGTCACTTGCTGGAGGATTCTCTGCACCTTGAATTCTTTAAACCATGGTTTGAGGACTTCAATAGCTCAGACATAGGTGAGAGGTTTATTGCAGAAGTGGGTGGGTGAGATTCTGTGGCCTGCATTGTGCAGGAGGTCAGACTAGATGATCACAATAGTCCCTTCTGACCTTAATATCTATGAATCTATGAGTCTATGAGACTCAGCAAGGTATGCAAGGGCATGCGACCAGGCCATATGACTCAGGGCTCCATTTTGGGATGTCTGTATTTTTCCACAAACTGGTCTAGGAACCAAGTTTAAAACAAAGGGTTCCTGCCATATGCTAAAGCTATAAAAGGCAGGGAGTGACATCATCTGTTGTTCTTCACTCCCCACAGAAGAGGACTCCTGGAAACACCTGAGGAACAGAGACGGAACTGGGGGAAGTGCTGGACCCAGGCTAAAGAAATTTATAGCCTGTGTATGGAAACTGGGGAAACCCAAGCTGCAAAGCAAAGGCAGCTTGTGCCTTGAGAATCTGTGAGCCTGCTTGTATCATCACTCAGGGTGAGAAACTGTTAATTCAAATCCTATCCTTCTAGCATGTTAAGCTTAGTTTGCGTTTTTGTTTATTTGCTAGGTAATCCGCTCTGATCTGTTTGCTATAATTTATAATCACTTAAAATCTATCTTTTGTCGTTAATAAACTTATTTTATGTTTTAATCTAAACCAGTAAATTTGGAGTGATGTTCTTGGGAATCTTAGCTCGAGGGACAAGGGCTGTTGCATTTCCTTCCACATTGATGAAGAGGCAAACTAGATAATAAATTCATACTGGTCAGGGTTTTGACAGCTCTGGGGTTCTAGACTGGGAAGCTGGTGGTTATTTTGGCTATAGCATCTCTATTGTTGGTTCATGCAGTGGCTGGTCAGCCTGTGTGTGTCCCTACCTATGTGAATGCTGGTGGAAGTGTAGGACTGGGAGTTAGCCTGAAGTTTGTCACAGCAGCACAGTGTGAGGGGGAGCCCAGACTGGTGAGTCAGAGGGCTCAGTGGTACCCCAGTTATAGGTGGCACCCCAGGGAGAACCCATCACAACTGGAATGTGCATTTGATTTTTTCTTCCTAAGTGAAGAGCTTTGCACTTCATAGAATAGAATATCAGGGTTGGAAGGGACCTCAGGAGATTATCTAGTCCAACCCCCTGCTCAAAGCAGGACCAATCCCCACTTGTCTTTATTGAATTTCATCTTGTTGATTTCAGATCAATTCTCCAATTTGTCGAGGTTGTTTTGAATTCTAATCCTGTCCTCCAAAGTGCTTGCAACCCCTCCCAGTTTGGTGTCATTCGCAAATGTTATTAGCATACTCTTCACTTCATTATCCAAGTTGTTAATGAAAGCCCTGAGATATTTGGGATTCTGAGCTATGGAGAACCATTACAACTTCAGAGCAGAACACTTCTCACATGGAAGATGGGATGGATCCAGCACTGCTATGGTGCTGCAGGGAATCTTCCCACTTTGGGGGATTTAGTGGCTAAGGTTTACAGTGGCACTATCTTCTGTTATGCCAGTAGCATCTAGAGGCCTCAGCCAACGGCATGGTCCCGTTGTGGCAGGTGCTGTACAAACACAGAGTGAGAGACCGTTCCTGCCCCAAACAGCTTGCAATATAAATAGACAATACAGACAAAGGGTGAGGGGAAACAGAGGCTCAGAGAGAGGAAATGACTTGCCTGTGATCATTCAGGAGCTCAATGACAGACCCAGAAACAGAGCTCAGATCTCCTGACTCCCAGCCCAATGCCCCATGCATGGATAGAAAGAGACACATGGCTGGTTACAATTGCTGATTTAAACACTATTACTGAGATGCTTCTCATTCCTTTTAGACAAGTTATTTTTGAGAGGGCCCGATAACTTGGTCCCAGAAGAAGTGGTTTGAGAGACTTTGAAAATGGATATAAGGGGTTAGGCTGCCAGCTGTCCTGCCCAGGAGGAGTCACTGTTGGACAGGCCAGCTTTGAGTATCCCGACCGTTGGGTGTAGATGTGGGAGCAGAGACTCCTACAATGTATATGGTCCATCAGATGTGATCCTCCAGCAGGCCTGGGAGTTACAGACATTATACCGCCCGCAGTCCCACCACTGTGTATTGGGCTGCAGTTAGAATGTATCAGATAAGTAGCCATGGGCCTGGGCAATAGGTGGAAAGGGGACCTCACCTAAGCCTCACCTGGCTATTCTTGTCTCTCTTGAATTAACACTCGACTCTAGTGCTATTGGAGATCTGCTAAGATCCTGATTGTTAATAATTGATAGCACTTTTCACATAAGTATGAACTGTGAGTTCTTGTAATAGTATTCTTACTCCTGAAATCCCTGGTAGTTTCAGTAGCAGATGGTATGCTTCTGAATGTCCTGTTTTACAATATTACATAGTGTTGCTGTGCACTGTTAAATAGTTCCTGCATTCCACCCCAGAGATGGCTGCAATCCAGTGTTTTCCTAAGTGAATTGATTAACTTTTGCAAAGTGCTTTGATTATCCTGGCTTAAAGGTGCAGTAAGAAAAGGAGTACTTGTGGCACCATAGAGACTAACCAATTTATTAGAGCATAAGCTTTCGTGAGCTACAGCTCACTTCATCAGATGCATATCGTGGAAACTGCAGCAGACTTTATATATACACAGAGAATATGAACCAATACCTCCTCCCACCCCACTGTCCTGCTGGTAATAGCTTATCTAAAGTGATCATCAGGTGGGCCATTTCCAGCACAAATCCAGGTTTTCTCACCCTCCACCCCCCCACACAAATTCACTCTCCTGCTGGTGATAGCCCATCCAAAGTGACAACTCTTTACACAATGTGCATGACAATCAAGTTGGGCTATTTCCTGCACAAATCCAGGTTTTCTCACATCCCCCCCACCCCCATACACACACAAACTCACTCTCCTGCTGGTAATAGCTCATCCAAACTGACCACTCTCCAAGTTTAAATCCAAGTTAAACCAGAACATCTGGGGGGGGGGGGGGTAGGAAAAAACAAGAGGAAACAGGCTACCTTGCATAATGACTTAGCCACTCCAAGTCTCTATTTAAGCCTAAATTAATAGTATCCAATTTGCAAATGAATTCCAATTCAGCAGTTTCTCGCTGGAGTCTGGATTTGAAGTTTTTTTGTTTTAAGATAGCGACCTTCATGTCTGTGATTGCGTGACCAGAGAGATTGAAGTGTTCTCCGACTGGTTTATGAATGTTATAATTCTTGACATCTGATTTGTGTCCATTTATTCTTTTACGTAGAGACTGTCCAGTTTGGCCAATGTACATGGCAGAGGGGCATTGCTGGCACATGATGGCATATATCACATTGGTGGATGTGCAGGTGAACGAGTGTTACTCCAGAGTTCCACACGATGGCGCCTTTGTTCTGGCCTCTGGACTTCTGTCCAGGCCCCACTGGGAGAATGTTATCAGAGAGTTTGTAAATAAAAAACCTGGCATGGGATTATTATTGGTGCCTTCGCAAAAAGAAAAGGAGTACTTGTGGCACCTTAGAGACTAACCAATTTATTTGAGCATGAGCTTTCGTGAGCTACAGCTCACTTCATCTCACGAAAGCTCATGCTCAAATAAATTGGTTAGTCTCTAAGGTGCCACAAGTACTCCTTTTCTTTTTGCGATACAGACTAACACGGCTGTTACTCTGAAACCTGTCATTATTGGTGCCTTGTTATCCATGGGGACTTGGGCTGCAACACCAAGTAGAAACAGCATGAGAAAAAAAGGGAAAGGAATGTGAGATTTTATTCTACGTTGCAGCCGCAGGGCACAAAGTGCCTGTATTCTGCACCTTGTGCTGGCCCAAGCACATTGTCAGCACTTAATAAAAACAGAATTAATAATAAATCATATGACTTAATAATAAATGAAATTTAGCTATGACTCAGTAATGCACTTTTTATCAGGAGATTTCAAAGCACTTTACACAGGAGGTTGGGCTCATTATCCCCATTTTACATACGGGGAAAACTGAAGTACAGACAGGGGAAGTAACTTGCCCAAGGTCACCCAGGAAGTCAGTGGCAGAGCTAGGAATAGAACCCAGGTCTGCCAACTCCCAGTCCAGTGCTCTAGCCCTTAGAAGTGCCCCTCCCCTGAGTGACATTATACACCTGCCTACCCAGCTGGCCCCATCTGCCCACCTCCCTGGCATCCACAATGAATTTCTAGACATTATATAGAGGACAATTTCCTAATTCAAATTTCCAAATTCCTCCCTCCATCCCCACCAACCCAGCTGTCCCTAGATTCTCCCCCAAGCCAGCTAGCAACCCCCTTGGGCTTTCCCACAATCATCCACTGTCCCCCTTGGGTGCCACCCAAGCTCTGCCCCCCAACTTTTCCCAGCCACCATCCTCATCTGCCTTCATCTTCCTCCCTCTCCCTGCATAGCACCACAGTCAGCTTCCTATCCTACCACCAGCCCCCCCACTGGCCCCTGGATACCTCCACAAGCCCAGTGTCCCTTAATTGCCCCTGGCTTTTCCCAGCCACCTCTCCCCATATAGCCCCCCAACTGCCCCTAGTTTCTGCCCAGGTACTGCTACAAACCTATCTGCCCTAGCTTTCTCTCCCAGACCCCCTGCAGCATGCACCAAGCTGCCAAGTTTTGTGCAACTCCCTGCCTTCCCCCCAGCTCAGGCAGGGAATATTACCCTTAAACTATAGATTCATACATTCTGAGGCCAGAACTAAGGGACCATTGTGATCATCCAGTCTGACCCCCTGTATAACATGGGCCAGAGGCATGCCCTGAATTCATTCCTGCTTGAACCAGAGCAGAACTTTTAGAAGAAAACATTTCTGATTTAAAAACTGACAATGCTGAAGATTCCACCACAACCCTTAATAAGCTGTTCCAATGGATAATTCCCCTCTCTGTCAAAAATGTACATCTTATCCCCAGTCTGGCTTCAAATTCCAGCCATTGCATACTGTTCAACCTTTCTCCGCTAGACTGAAGAACCTGCTGTTATCAAATTTCTGTTCCCCATGTAGGTACTTACGATGGTGATCAAGTCACACCTCTTCTTAAGTTAAATAGATTGAGCTCCTTGAGTCTATCACTGTACGGCAGGTTTTCCAATCCTTTAATCATTCTTCTGGCTCTGCTCTTAACCCTCTCCAATTCGTCAACATCCTTCTTAAATTTTGGGTACCAGAGCTGGACACAGTATTCCAGCAGTGGTCACACCAGTGCCAAATACAGGGGTAAAAGTAACCTCACTAGTAAAATGTTTTTAATCCTTAGTCCCAATTATCAGTCACAGTTTTCTGTTCTTTCTCCCAGCTGATTTGGCTCATATTGTTTTCAGCTTTGTGAAACTGGCCCTTTTAAAGCACCAAGTATATGTATTACTGGCTTGGACTTTATTCTGTTTGCACGTAATATAAGTTTGCATGTAAACTACCACTAATATTTAGTTCTGTGATAAATTCCTCTTTATCTCCCAAGACAAGGTCTAATATAGAATTTCCCCATGTTGGATGCAACATTTTTTGAATTAGGAAATTGTCCTCTATATAATGTCTAGAAATTCTGCAGATTTTTAGTACTGTCTGCATGAGCCCTCCAGCATGTCACTCAGATTGAAGTCCCCCATGATCACATAGCTTTTTTCCCATTATAGTTAGGTGCTTAATGAGCAGGTAGTCCTCTTCCCTAGTATGATCTGGTGCTTTGCAGCAGACACCAACTAGTACCCCTTGTGATGCTGGCAGCCCAGATGCCAGCTCTTGCCCGGGCTGCAGACATTCGCTAAGAACGGACAACCTCATAGCTGGAGACCAGATCAGGTCACTTGTGAGTTGCTTTTGCTCAAAATAGGTATTAATCTTATAAGAATGTATTTAGTGTTTTAAACTCTGAAATGCTTGAGTGTTGCTACCTGCATTAATCTCACTGATAATATCTATTTCCCCTGTTATAAATTTAAGTGTTTGCTCTGAAAATGTAAACCCTCCCCCCCGAGTCAGGAGAGACACATTGGCAAGTGTAAAATACTAGTTTGACACAGGTCTTATCTTCTGCCCAACAAAAGAAGGCCCATAGACACCAGACAAGCCATTGTGAAACATCAGAGGAGAAAAGACTTTGTTGTTTGCTCCCCTGCCCACCGTTGAAGAGGAGAAGTATAAGTGAACTCATCTCATCATCCTGAACTCTGGGAGAAGGCTCTCCCAGCACTGTAAAAAAACTACCCCCACAAGGGGAGTAGCCACCAGCACTGGGCCCAGCGCTGGTGCACTGTCTACACTGCCACTTTACAGCGCTGAAATTTGCAGCGCTCAGGGGTGTGTTTTTTCACACCCCTGAGTAAAGTGGCAGTGTAGACAAGCCCTAAGAATAGACAGATTACTACAATGCTGTCACTTTTAGGCTCTAGATGGTTACTCATTTGTGTGTGTTAGGTTGCTTTAACTTGTAAATAACTCTCTTATTCCTTTCTCCTAGGTAATAAACCTTTAGACAGTTTATTTCAGGATTGGCTACAGGTGTTGTTCTTGGTGTAAGATGTAGGGTACTAACTGGTCTGGGGTAAGTGACTGGTCTCTTGGGACTGGAAGCAACCTGAACGTGGTGTGATTTTTAAGTGACCATTTATCACTAAGTCCAGATTGTCTGGGTAGCAAGATAGATAGGAGAGTCCAAGGCAGTGATCCCCAAACTGTGGGGCACACCCCCCCCCAGGCAAACACAGAGAAATTTTTTGCGGGGGTGCACAGCAGGGCCAGGGCCAGCCCCCACAGGAGGTCGGGAGAGAGCACCACGCTTCCAGACCCACTCCACCCCCAGCCTCACTCCTCTCCCCCAACCCCATTCAGCCCCCAGTGTTGGGCCTCCAGGCCCAGCTACACCCTCATTCCCTCAGACCAGCTCTGCCCCCAGCCACAGCTCCACTCCACTCTGCCCTCAGCATTCCCTCTCCACCCTCAGACCAGCTCCCCCTCTAGCCCCAGCTCCCCCGCCCCCATTCCCCACTTCTGTCCCCAGCTCCATCTTCTGCCCAAGCTTGGTTGCTGAAGAAACCTTGGCTATGCAGTACTCAGGGGTGGGGCGCGGACAGTTTCCGTTATTGGCATGTGGGGGTGTGACTGAAAAAGTTTGAGCACCACTGGTCTAAGGGGACTGTCTGTGACTCCAGGGTAAGACATTTGCCCATGAACTTTCCTAAATAATAACACCTAGCTCTTAGGCAGTGCTTTTCATCACTACATCTCAAAGCATTTAGAGGAGAGGAAAGTGATCAGGAACAGTCAGCATGGATTCATCAAGGGCAAGTCATGCCTGACTAATCAAATTGCCTTTTGTGACGAGATAACTGGCCCTGTGGATGAGGGGAAAGCGGTGGACGTGTTGTTCCTTGACTTTAGCAAAACTTTTGACATGGTCTCCCACAGTATTTTTGCCAGTAAGTTAAAGAAGAATGGGCTGGATGAATGGACAATAAGGTGGATAGAAAGCTGGCTAGATTGTCAGGCTCAAGGGGTAGTGATCAATGGCTCCATGTCTAGTTGGCAGCCGGTATCAAGTGGAGTGCGCCAAGGGTTGGTCTTCGGGCCGGTTTTGTTCAATATCTTCATTAAAGATCTGGAGGATGGTGTGGATTGCACCCTCAGCAAGTTTGCAGATGACACTAAACTGGGAGGAGAGGTAGATACGCTGGAGGGTAGGAATAGGATACAGAGTGTCAAAGTTTGACTCAGACTCACAATTTATCAGACCACTCTGTTTTATTAGCAAAGCTGCTCTGCTAATACATTTAGAAGTGAGCCCCCCCAAGTGGGGCTTGTGTCTTTTAATTTATACAGTTTTTTGGAGAACAAGTTACAGAGAAGTTACAGACAAAAGAAGAAAAAGATTTTAGTCACCACCCTTCGAGATCCCTGAGATCAGTCACGTATCTTCAATTACCTGCCACCCTTAACAATCTCCTTTAACAGCTTCCAGTTAACTGAACTAATTGCCCTTCACACCTTCCATTCTGATGCCTGCTTCTTAGACGTGCTGGCTCTATCCTAATTGCTTCTCCATTCAAAAGCTAACTGTCCCTAGTGTGCTCCCTCAGATACTTTGTAACATGTTTTGGCATGCCCTCTCATATACAATGTATCCAGCATGTCCCCTTATACAACGTTATACTTATACAATGTTATACTTCCACAAGAAGGACCTAGAGAAATTAGAGGGTTGGGCCAAAAGAAATCTGATGAGGTTCAACAAGGACAAGTGCAGAGTCCTGCACTTAGGACGGAAGAATCCCATGCACCGGTACAGACTAGGGACCGAATGGCTCGGCAGCAGTTCTGCAGAAAAGGACCTTGGGGTTACAGTGGACAAGAAGCTGGATATGAGTCAACAATGTGCCCTTGTCGCCAAGAAGGCCAAAGGCATTTTGGGATGTATAAGGAGGGGCATTGCCAGCAGATCGAGGGACGTGATCGTTCCCCTCTATTCAACATTGGTGAGGCCTCATCTGGAGTACTGTGTCTGGTTTTGGACCTTACACTACAAGAAGGATGTGGAAAAACTGGAAAACATCCTGCGGAGGGCAACAAAAATGATTAGGGGACTGGAACACATGACTTCTGAGGAGAGGCTGAGGGAACTGGGATTGTTTAGTCTGCGGAAGAGACGAATGAGGGGGGATTTGATAGCTGGTTTCAACTACCTGAAAGGGAGTTCGAAAGAGGATGGATCTAGACTGTTCTCAGTGGTAGCAGATGACAGAACGAGGAGTAATGGTCTCAAGTTGCAGTCGGGGAGGTTTAGGTTGGATATTAGGAAAAACTTTTTCACTAGGAGACATTGGAAGACTAGGTGAAACATTGGAATGCGTTACCTAGGGAGGTGGTGGAATCTCCTTCCTTAAAAGTTTTTAAGGTCAGGCTTGACAAAGCCCTGGCTGGGATGATTTAGTTGGGGATTGGTCCTGCTTTGAGCAGGGGGTTGGACTAGATGACCTCCTGAGGTCCCTTGCAACCCTGATATTCTATGATTGTATGAAAGCTCAGTATTATGATCTCCATTTTACCTATGGGGAAACTGAGGCACACAACAATTAAAGTGACTTGCACAAGGTCACCGGTACCTGCTATATAGGCAGGAATAGAACCCACCTCTCCTGAGTCCCACTTGAATGCACTATCCACTCGTCCTCACTGCCTCTCACAGACCAGGCTCTAACCATTGACTTTAACATTCCAGTCATGCCAAGCTTCCCATCGGGTTGCAGTAACCTCAGCTAGGCCACATACAGGAGCAGCTCCAATTCCCCTGGCCCCTAGCAGTGGTGTCCAGGCCGTGAAAGAATTTCTTCTCATCTCCCCCACAGTGTCTTAATTTTGCTCTTGACGTCCTGATTGTGTGCGAAACGCTGCACCTTTGTGTCCCCTTTTCACCCTTTGGGGGTTACTTTACGGCCCGGGTTCTGATTTGCATACTTAGAATCACAGAATCATAGAATATCAGGGTTGGAAGGGACCTCAAGAGGTCATCTAGTCCAACCCCCTGCTCAAAAGCAGGACCAATCCCCAATTAAATCATCCCAGCCAGGGCTTTGTCAAGCCTGACCTTAAAAACTTCTAAGAAAGGAGATTCCACCAGCTCCCTAGGCAACGCATTCCAGTGTTTCACCACCCTCCTAGTGAAAAAGTTTTTCCTAATATCCAACCTAAACCTCCCCCACTGCAACTTGAGACCATTACTCCTTGTCCTGTCCTCTTCCACCACTGAGAATAGTCTAGAACCATCCTCTCTGGAACCACCTCTCACGTAGTTGAAAGCAGCTATCAAATCCCCCCTCATTCTTCTCTTCTGCAGACTAAACAATCCCAGTTCCCTCAGCCTCTCCTCATAAGTCATGTGTTCCAGACCCCTAATCATTTTTGTTGCCCTTCGCTGGACTCTCTCCAATTTATCCACATCCTTCTTGTAGTGTGGGGCCCAAAACTGGACACAGTACTCCAGATGAGGCCTCACCAATGTCGAATAGAGGGGAACGATCACGTCCCTCGATCTGCTCGCTATGCCCCTACTTATACAGCCCAAAATGCCATTGGCCTTCTTGGCAACAAGGGCACACTGCTGACTCATATCCAGCTTCTCGTCCACTGTCACCCCTAGGTCCTTTTCCGCAGAACTGCTGCCTAGCCATTCGGTCCCTAGTCTGTAGCTGTGCATTGGGTTCTTCCGTCCTAAGTGCAGGACCCTGCACTTATCCTTATTGAACCTCATCAGATTTCTTTTGGCCCAATCCTCCAATTTGTCTAGGTCCCTCTGTATCCTATCCCTACCCTCCAGCGTATCTACCACTCCTCCCAGTTTAGTATCATCCGCAAATTTGCTGAGAGTGCAATCCACACCATCCTCCAGATCATTTATGAAGATATTGAACAAAACTGGCCCCAGGACCGACCCTTGGGGTACTCCACTTGATACCGGCTGCCAACTAGACATGGAGCCATTGATCACTCCCCGTTGAGCCCGACAATCCAGCCAGCTTTCTACCCACCTTATAGTGCATTCATCCAGCCCATACTTCTTTAACTTGCTGACAAGAATACTGTGGGAGACCGTGTCCAAAGCTTTGCTAAAGTCAAGAAACAATACATCCACTGCTTTCCCTTCATCCACAGAACCAGTAATCTCATCATAGAAGGCGATTAGATTAGTCAGGCATGTAAGTGATTCTTTGACATTGATAGGCACAGATGCCAGCCATTGAGCAGCTGTGCACCAATGGGCCAGGCTGGTGCCTGCAGCTCAGGGCCTGAGCCCTCTGTCCCCAGCCCCCACCCAGGACCCAGGCGGGAGACGCAGGGAAGGACAGGCTTGTGCCACGTGAGTGCCTCCAGGCATGGACGATGCTGGGCTCTATGAGTCAGGCCTGGGCAGGATGGGGCCTCTGGGATGGGACAATCTGGCCTGGGGAGGTCTGGGGGCGTGGCTGCGGACCATAGAGAGGGGCTAGAGCGGCTCGGCCAGAGCGGAAGCGAGGAGCGGGAGGGCCGGAAGCCCGCGCCGTGGGGAGGAGCCGGGGCCGGGGCCGGGGCGCTGAGGTGGGAGATCTGGCCGGGGCAGTGCGAAGCTGGCCGGGGCCTGGCTCGTGGACGGGGGGAGCCTGAGACGGGGGGGTCCTCATTGGCGGGCTGGGGCCAGCAAATGGCTGCAGCGGGGCTGCCGGGGGCCCAGGGGGGCCCAGGGGGGCCCAGAGGGGGCGGGCGCGCTGCCCTCTGACAGGCGCCTGCCCGGCCTCGCCCTCTGCCCGGCACGGAGCTGCCGCGCACGCCGGTCCCGTGTGTGTCAAGCCGCTGGCGGAGGGTCGGTTATTTAACAGTCCAGCTCCTGCATTATCGCGAGGCAGGCTGGAAATGGGAGAGACTGTGCCCGCTTAAAGGGGCCCCGGTAGGGTGGGAGCTCAGCGTCTAGTCGCCCTAGACCACTGCTCTGTAGTGGCGGATGCTAAGACCTAGAGCCACTTGTGCCAGCGCTGGGGCTAGTGGGAGCCCTGCTGCAGGCTGGGTTCTGGTCGCTTGGGGCATTTGCATCGCTATCTTAATTAAGCCTGCTGAGCTGATGGAAACCTCTTTATACGGCTCCCTAGTGGAGAGGTGGTTTCTGGGGCTCCTTGCATCTTGCACCAAGGCCATGCTGTCTGCATCTGGGGTCATTATCTTATCAAGTCCCTCTTTCTACCTGTAGCCCAGTACCCATGACCGGTGCTCTCCTGTCCACATGCACAGGAGACGATGGGGGTTTTGCTAAGAACTACCACAGTTCCAAGCTTCTGAGGGGTTGTTACGAACTGTGAGTCAAAGGTATATATGCTGTTTAACCTGTTGTTCCAGATTACAAAAAGTTCTCAATTGGCTACAGCCTTTTACGGTCCATATTATTGTCTTTGAAATCCAGCTGTAGTCCATCAAGATGAAAGAGCAAAGAGGGAATATTGTCAAGCAGGAGAATAGTTTTACTTCTCATTTATTGTATGGCATTAGCCAATTCACTGGTTTGTGCCTCAGTTTCCCCAGCTGTAAAATGGATACCATTATAATAATACCTGTCTCACAGGAGTGGGGTGAGAATTAATGAATGTTTGTAAAGGTCTTTGGGATCCCTAGATGAAAGGTGCTATAGGCATGCACACTGTTATTAAAGTGTGGTGTTAATGCAGATAATTGAAAAAGTCTCAGGGCTCAATCCTTCTCTCAGTGAATCCAGTGGAAGCAGGATCAGGCCCTAAATGTGGAGCGGCAGCAGCAAATTCTGGCTACATGTGCGTACCCCATTGAAGTCTCAGTCCCCCATGGGCCATCAGCAGTGTTTGAACCTGGAACCTTCATCACCAAAGCTTAGATGTCTACCTCCTAAGTTAAAGGACAAGGTCCATTAATTGTCAGCAGTAGCAGGCTGGTGCCTCTTGTGTGGACCACTCCCAGAGCGAGAGATGCCGCCCACTTTGCAAATGTGTTCTATATTCCCCCACCCCCCGCAGCAGGGTAAGCCTCTCATGCGTGTCTGAGCTGACCTAGAGTTCGTGTCTGTTTAGATGCCAGTTCTATAATAGCCTCTGCCTTGGGCCAATAGCTGGGGGTTGAAACCCAAAATATAGACCTTTACCCTTCCCTGAGGAGGATAGATAACAAGGTTGTAAAGTGACAAGGTGGGTGAGTAATCGCTCTTATTGGACCAATTTCTGTTGGTGAGAGAGACGAGCTTTTGAGCCACACAAAGCTGCTATTATGGTCTCTCTCACCAACAGAAGTTGGTCCAGTAAAAGATCTTACTTCCCCCACTTTGTCTCGCTAATATCCTGAGACCAACACCCTGCATTACCACCCCACTTGGGGTTGGCCCACACAGAGTGTAGCTGCCTCCTACTGCCCCCAGCTAATAGATCTTGTTCTTTAGCTGACGTACTAGAAGCTGTGCTTTTGTGCTGAAAGTCCCAGAGTCAAACACTGCTGACAGCCTGTGTAGGGGGTCACTGTATGAATATGTACATGAATAACTAGGCCCATATGTGAGCATTTGTAGTATTAGGGCCTCTGTTTGTTGTGACCTTTCACATGTGAACAATTTCATAGTAAATGTTAGTGTCCGTCTCGGTAGTATGGAGCCTTAAAGAGTTGCTACCTTAAAAAATAAAAGTAGAAAATTCATTAAGAAGCCATTTCTGTTTGGGGACAAAAAACCAGAAGAAAATCATTAAGGATCAAGTCAAAGGGAATTTAAAAACAACGCCACAGCACACCACCAAATGTTACGGTACGAACACCAGTGATTGGTAATGTGAATTTAGAAATTTCTCACTTTCCCTATGTGTGTGTTTGCTGCTTCCTGTAAAAAGCTGCTGTTCCTTCCTTCTATGACTCTCAATAAGTTTGATCAGACAGGAGAACCTTGCTACTCTGCATGACCCCAACCTGGGACGTTTCTACCTTCTGTAACGAACAGGCACCAACTTCCCCACTCTGTTTATTTTCAGAGCCCTTTGGTGACAGAATGACAGTATGGATGTTGGGGATAGTCCCCTTCTCCCAGACAGCATCCTCTATGAGATTTTCCTGTACCTGGACCACGTAGATGTGCTCTCGGTGGGGTTGGTGTGTCGGCAATGGCATGCGGTGGCCCGGGATGAGTTCCTGTGGAAGGAGCTGTTCTATAGATACTACAGGGTCTCTCGGGAAGTGCCACGGCACCCAGGTCTGGTATTTTTAACTATGTTTAGTAAGTTATCAATTTTGCATTGTTGAAAAGGGCTGGGTTAGCTGACTGGTAGACCACAGTCCTGTTAATTCACAAAACAGGAACAGCATTGGCAGCAGCACAAGATTTCCTCCATGCAGCCCTGCCAGTTTGCCCCCCTCTGACCTGTAGGGACCCCATCTCTGACTGATGGTATTCTATAAAGGCCCATCCCTGGAAAGCTAAGCACTGAGATGTGTGCGGGACATGCAGCTCCCAGTAGATTATTTAATCCTTGGCCTCTTAGACAGGTCAGTGTGACATGGGCACTGGTCCATGTGACATGAACTCGGGATTGCAGTTCAGGGAACATCAGCCATCACATAGTGACCTAGAGGGGAAAGGGTCTATTGCCCATCAGACCCTGTTGAAAATTGTGGAATGGAATTTGCTGAAAATTCAGAGATTTCCCTCCCCTACCCCATCCATGTCTAAAATTTAAAGAATTTTTTTAAACCCGTCTGCAGACTGACAGTTTCTTACAATACCTAGACCAGGCTGCTGGGTGATTATTGCCCCTTTAAGAAGGGCATAAGCAGGTACAACAAATCTCATGTTTATGGTGGTGTTGTGTTATCCACTTGAGGTCTCACTTGGCCTTGCACCTGAACATCTTCAACCACTGGTTGAGGACTGGCCAAGGAAGACAACAGTGGTCCTTAACCATGGATCACCAGGTCATATTCCTAGTGTAGACAGACCCTTGTTGCTGAGAGGACTCAGGGACTGGGCATTGCCAAGATGCATACAAGTCCCACTTGGGAGGTGCAGGCTTTATCATGATTCTGCGGAACTCTGCTCCCCACCATATGACATGTACAGCAGCCATGTGCTCATCCTCCAGTTCCACTCCCGTGGACGAGAGTGGGAAATCAAGAGGATGCAGAGGCAGAGAATGCCTGACCTTCCTGCTGAGTGAGGCAGGAGAGTCATGCTGTGAAGAATGAGTGAGCAAAGAACCCATTCTTGGGGGAGGGAGAAAAGTACAAAAATGGCTGCAAAAATCCACTTGGCTTCAACCCTGCAGCCTTTAGGATCTGTAGCTCCAGCATGGGGCTGCTGCCTGTTTTCTGAACCCTGAAGGTTTTCTCTGTCACCGTAGACCCTTGGATAACTGGCTTTTAGCTGTAACCAGCATAAGTAAATGCAAAATGAAGATGTATTTAATATTTCCACGTTAGTTTTGTTTGACTTGTGCATGTGCTCCTCTAATTCCTGTTTACTCTGTGGCCATAGCTGGCAAACCTGTTTGTTAGCTGCTGTTATGTCATTGGACCCATTAGTGCAGTAGAGTAAGTCCAGGAATTTGGTTGGGTACTTCCCCAGCTCTGTGGGGGGCTGAAAACAAAATAGCTAGAGCACTTGGTGCACTGGCCTGTACTGCTCTCCCTGTGTGACATACCTGTGACAAGAGGCCGATATTAAAGGATACTGCCAACAAAATGAGTGGCTGAACTGGAGTTTCAAAGAGGTCATCCACCCTAGGGGACTGATGGAAAGGAGCAGAGCCCCCCAGTCTGGTCAGTAGGTAGGTCTGCCTGTGTCAAGCTGCCCCTGTTGAGAAGGGACTACAATGTCAGGGTTCCAGTTCAAACCTAGGGAGAAGCATCATGTCTGTAGGTCTGTAGGTTCAGTAAATGGGATCCAGGGGCTGCTGTGACTAGGAGCATTAGTGGAATGCCAAATTAGAGCTGTGACCCATCTAGCCCACTCTTCTGTCAAGCAGGGGCCGGTGCTGGATACTACAGAGGAAGGTGGAAGACTCCCTTAATGGACGGTTGTGGAATATGCTGCCCATGAGTTTCTTCCTAGCCCTCAGTTAGTGGCTGCTTTATACCCTGCAGCAGGAGAGTGGATATCCCTAACTTTTGAACTATCTGACATAACTATGGATGTTCTCATTACCTATATAAAGATCAGCTCCTCCTCTGAATCCTTGGCCTCATCAGTCCTCAAACTGGCCTGTGGAACTCACTGCCACAAATTATGCATTTGTTTAAAAAAAATCTTTCTTTTGAGTCTTAAGCTTGTGACCTTTCATTTTCACTAAATGTCCCCAGGTTCTTATATTGTGAGAGGTCCTGAGGTATTTTTGTGCACCTCTGTTGCATCTCCTCTCTAAATTAAACAGGCCCTGTTCTTCTCAGTCCCACTTCATCTAGAAGCCTCTTCAGACCACAGACCATTTCTGGACTTCTCATTTTTCTATCTCATTGTTGGCAGAGGGAACAGAACGGAACTCAGCATTTCAGATGAGGGTCCCCAATTAATGTATATAACTACCACAATAGTTGGACAATGGCACAGACGCCTAGGGAAGTCATGGAAGCTCCTTCACTGGAGGTTTTCAAAAGGAGGCTGGACAGCCGTCTGTCTTGGATGGTTTAGACACAACAAATCCTGTGTGTTGGCAGGGGGTTAGACTAGCTCAGTGGCTCTCAGCCTTTCCAGACTACTGTGCCCCTTTCAGGAGTCTGATTTGTCTTGCGTGCCCCCAGGTTTCACCCCACTTAAAAAATACTTGCTTTCAAAATCAGACACAAAAATACAAAAGTGTCACAGCCACACTATTGCTGAAACATTGCTTCCTTTCTCATTTTTACCATATAATTATAAAATAAATCCATTGGAATATAAATATTGTACTTCCATTTCAGTGTGTATATAGAGCAGTATAAACAAGTCATTGTATGATATTTTAGTTTGTACTGACTTCGCTAGTGCTTTAGATGTAGCCCGTTGTAAAACTAGGCAAATATCTAGATGAGTTGATGTACCCCCTGGAAGACCTCTGCATAATTCCCTGGGTTAAATGTACTCTTGGTTGAGAACCACTGGACTAGATGACCCTCGTGGTCCCTTCTAATCCTGTGGTTCTATGACGATGTAATATTCTTACTAATGTCTATCCCATTCCTTATGCATCCTAACATGTGGTTTGCACCTTAACCTCTGCTCAGGGCTCAACAATAGGCATTCATTGGACTCTCCATGGTGATTCCTACATCTCGCAGTGTGGCTTAGAACCCACCAATGTTTCTGAGTTAAAATCCTTCAAATAGATGTTTCCTTGTATTTATTAAGATGGTCAGAGAAAATCTGATTAGCAATGGCTGCGACTATGGCAGCCTTGTCTATACTTGGGCTCCTGCCATTGCTAATGCTAGTGAGAAATATCAAGTCCCTGTTATAGACAAGTCATGTGGCTTTATGGCTTCCACTTATGCTGAGCTTTGACTCCTCCCTCCTATCCGCATGTGTTGTAGCTGCTGTTTCCTGGTACGAGGACTTCCAGAGGCTCTATGACACCATCCCCTGTGTGGAAGTGCAGACCCTGACGGAGCACAATGACCAGGTCTTACACCTTAGCTTCTCCCACACAGGTTACCTGTTTGCATCCTGCTCCAAGGACTGTACAGTTAAGGTAAAGGGCATGCAGCTTTTGTTCTGAGGGGTTTATTCACTCATCTAAGCTGGCCACATTCAGGTTCCAGCTGTGAAAATCTTCCGTTGAGCTCTTATATGCTGACCCTCTCTGGTTAGTGCCGTCAGGCCTTCTAGTCAGGAGCTGTGGGGAGGGATTCTGGGGCTGAAACTTCTTAGTGTCCAGAAAGCAGAGGAGGCATGATGGGCAGGTCAGGAGCATCTGAGTTTGTGGGGCTTTGGGCCATCCGGACTGCTCAGTCTGGCCCTTCTCCGAGTGGCTGGTTATCACTGTGACTTCTGGGACTCCTTTACTAGACCTCTTTTACTTCCTTTACAGGGCTTAGTGCATTTCTTGTGTGATGTGGCTCTCCTAAGTGCATAGAAATCAAGGAGGGGAAGCAGGGGTTGTGGAGGTTATGGGCAGGTTGCATAGGGACAAGGGTTTGGCTGGGGAAGGAGTGGGAGTTGGCTTTGCAAAGCAGTCTCTGGATGCATAGACTGTAAAGCCAGAAGGGACCATCATGATCGGCTAATCTGACCCCTGCTCATCACAGGCCACTGACCCTTCCCCACCCGCTCCTGTAACAGACCCCTAATGTAATTCCCTTGCCTGAGCTCTCCCTCGCTGAGATTTCTGACCTAAGCCCCAAGCCGTGTGCTGTCACCCCAGCCTGGGCAATGATTGGACAGGGATTAGGAGAGTAGGAAGGGGACCCAAGAAACAAGTGAGACATAGACATAGAATATCAGCGTTGGAAGGGACCTCAGGAGGTCATCTAGTCCAACCCCCTGCTCAAAGCAGGACCAATCCCCAATTTTTGCCCTAGATCCCTAAATGGCCCCCTGAAGGATTGAACTCACAACCCTGAGTTTAGCAGGCCAATGCTCAAACCACTGAGCTATCCCTCAGTGGTGTGAACAGTTTTGTGGGTCTAGGTGTCAGGGCTCCTGACTCTGCTACTGACTCGCTGTCCCTGTGGGTGAGTCATGTCCCCTCCCTGTGCCTCATCTGGGGGGCTCTGCACATTGACTGGGTTCACTTGGCCCTAACCTGGGGAAAGCTGGCTGGGTGCAGCAGGGTCCAGCCTGACTGCTGAGGTGGCCAGTGGCGGTGTGGAGGTTGGAAGGTGGACTAAGTTAAGGCCAGGTATCCCTAACTAGACACCAACTCCATTGCCAGGAACCAGGGAATCCTGTCAGACTGCAGTGACTTCTGCTAGCATAGGGCCTGGGCCCAGCTCCAATCCCACTCGCATTGCACTGGGGCCCACTGCAGTCAGAAATGAAGATGGTCACAGGCCCTTCCCCCAGCCGGGGGATGTGACCAGTGTTCCCTCTAATTTCTTACGCACGTGTGCGGAATGAGTTTTGTTATGGGCACCAATATGAAGGTGATGTGTGACATGACCCTGTGTGACACATCACCTTCATATTGGTGCCCATAACAAAATTCATGTGGTGGGCTTGGGGCCGAGGGGTTCAGAGTATGGGAGGGGGCTCAGGGCTGGAGCAGAGAGTTGGGGTGTATGTGGGGAGGTACAGGCTCTAGGCTGGGGATGAGGGGTGCAGGCTGGGCCGTGGCTGCAGTGGGAAAAGAGGACTCTTCCCAGCCCTCTCTCACCTCAGCAGCTTGGGGCCAGGGGAGAGGTGCTTCTTCCTGGCCCCAGCAGCTCCAGTGGGGCTGGCCTGAGCTGAGAGAGGGGCTCCTCTCCCTGGCAGCTCTGGCAGGCCTGGGTCGGGCCGAGGCAGGGGCTCCTCTCCTCCGGCCGCGGCAGGTCCACGCTGGGGTTGGCGGTGAGGGGCGCCTCTCCCTGCCACAGCCCTGAGCCCCTGCGCATGGCTTAATCGGGGGCCACGCAGCTTAGAGGGAACCTAGGAAATGACCCTAAAATGAACCAGGAGGCAGAACTGAGCTCTCAGAGGAACAACTGTCCTGAGTGCTGCAGAGCACCAGCCCTCTGAGGCTGAGGGAATGATAGTAACGGGGCAGTGCACTGGTTGGGGCCAAATTCATCGAAGATCTTCATAGCAATGACTGCAAACCCTCCGGTTCCCTTCTGAATGGCTTTCTGGCAGCGAGGCTGGGGTTAGCACATCTCCATCTGTTTGCTTCCGTGCCTCCTGACTGGTGCTCTGTGAATCCTGGTTAATGACACGCTCTGAGTGAAACAGCCTGCCCTGTCCCCTTTGTCCTCAGATCTGGAACAACGAGCTGGCCATTTCCCTGCTCCACAGCTCCAACATGAGGCTGTACAACTGGAGCTACACCCAGTTCTCCCAGTTCAACTCGGATGACTCCCTCCTCCTGGTGTCAGGGGTCTTTGTGGGGCCTCGCAACTGCTCGTCAGGAGAGATCGCTGTCATTAGCCTGGGTAATGCTCATTTCAGCTTGGCTCTGCCTTGGTGTGAGTGTGGAACTGGCTGGATAGCCACAGACTCAAATTGCCCTTGGAAAGCTGAAGGTGGCAGGACGGAGGGGCTGTGACTTGGCCCATGGCTAGGAAAGGGACTGGATGGGTTTTTCATGTCCCTTTTTAAAAGGGACCTTTGGCAGACTCTGATGCTGTTGAAAGTGAGGCACTGATGCCGCAGTCAGGCAGCAGGAGAGCAGGCAGTGGGCAAGCTTTCCCCCACAGCTCAGTCCTGAGGCTACCCCATCTCCCAGCTCTGCCAATAGCCTCTGAGTCACAAAACCGTTAGCTGGTCTTTTCCTGTCATATCACAGAGCTTTGCTGATGAACATCCCTCTTGGCCTGGATTGCCCTCTGCTGCTCCAGTCCTGGGACCATATTAATCTTGAGTTACAGTATCTCCTGCTATCTCTATCCTGGGATCCCTACCCAAGTGGAGGCTTCTTACAGGGATGGATTGGCTCAAAACCTGTGGGCCCTTGTAAATCGACAGTGACGCTCACTGCGCCGAGAAAGAGAGAGAGCCCTTGTATGATGTAGGGGAATATCTTGGCTGCTAGTTACCATAGCGCCACTGAAAGGCAGAGTGTGTTGGGAATCCACACTGATGATAAGCTGTAAGAGGGACCATCCATCTTTACATCCACTCTGCTTCAGGGATCAGCTGGGCCTCTGACTTGAATCCCCGTCCTGTGGGTCCTGTCTCTTGCTTCACTGGGGTCCTTTCTGTGGAGCTGTATTATCCTCCCCCTTTCTCCTTCCCTACAGAGAACTTCACGCTCCTCTCCAGGGTGAGGAATAAACCCTATGATGTGTTTGGCTGCTGGCTGAATGAAACCAACTTGATTTCCGGCAACCTGCACCGAATTGGGCACATCACCTCCTGCTCTGTGCTGTGGCTGAACAATGCCTTCCAGGTGTGTCCCAGGGCCATGCTTCTCCAGACTCTGGGTTGTTTAATAGCCTGGACAGTTCCCGTCAGCTGGGTGTGAGACATTGACTCTCTGACATCACTGCTGAGCCCCCTTTTTGGGGACCGATGCCTTAGAGAACCCTGGGCACTGCCAACAGGGGTGAGGAACGGAGCACTCTCCCACGATCATGCCTCCTGTAGTGGGAGTTAGGGTCGTTCTGGGAGCAAATACAGTGATAGCATGAACTTGGGAGAAGGTTAAGAGGGGTGGAGAGCTTAGGCTCAAGGTAGAGTTGGCTCAAGGCGGCCCTCCAGTACCCCGTTGCCTCCCTGGCACAGCACCCGTTGCAGTGGGCACTTCCCATGTGGCTCTGTGCTGTCTGCTTCCATGCACTCGTGTTGTTTTAATGGGGATGGACACTGGAGTCCAGCCCAGGGTCTCATTCTGGAAGGGACCAGAGGATGAGCCATGGTGAGCAGGTGGGTTAAGAGTCATTGGATGCCTTGATGGGTCCTGTGAGAGCTGGGTGCCTAGGGCTGGAGTCTGTCAGCTGTTGCCAACCTGCCATCATATCTGGGTGCTTGGCCTTATGGGACACAGGTGCTCACTGGACAGGGAATTAATATGGCCACAGATGGGCCAAAGAATCCTCCTTGCTAGAGGAAATGAGGGAAGTGAATGTCATGTGACTTGTTGGAGGAAGTGCTGTCTCGCACTTTGCGGCTTCCAAGGAGGGGGATCCAAGCACTGCTCCTGCTCTGTCATGGGTTCGCTGTGACCTGTGGAATTCACTTACCCATTGTGCCTCAGTTTCCTCCTTGGTGAAATAGGGAGAACAGTTCCTCCCCCTGGGGGGCAGGTGTTGGATAGGGATGTTGAGCTCAGTCTGCTTGTTGCGCTTTGAGATCCTCGTTTGACAGGCACTATCTGTTTGTACAGCTCTCCTCATTGAGCCTTACTACAGCAGGCTGTATTGGCAGGTATTGTATTTCTATTGGCAGGCTGACCCCTTGCTTCTCCATAGCAGATGGGAGTATTATTATTAGTTTGCCACTTGTGCCCCTTCCCCTCAGTTCTTTAGGCTCAAGCATGCTCTATTCCATCTGCCGCCTCTTGCATCAGTTACTACAAACTGCTCCGGAGAAGGTGGACAAACACTGCCTGGCAGCCCATCGCTGTCTTGTTGCTGGCCCCGGCAGCCCTATAGAATGAGAATAGCTCCTTCATCTTTCACTGAGTGCTATGAAACCTCAGTCTTTATTATACAAGCACCAGGGATCTGTCAGTGCTGAGCAAACGTTGAAGTGTTAACCCTCGCAGCCCCTGAGAGGTAAGGATTTAATTCCCCCATTTTACAGATGGGGGGAAAATGAAGCCTGGATGTTGAGTTCCCCAAGTTCTGAGCCAGACCCTGTAAGTCCTTTTTCTACCCGTTAGCCTGTACTCCCTTTTTAATGGTGTTGACAATTTGCAGGCCCAAAGAAGTGGAGCATTCATGTCATTGGCAGCCTATGTCAGTGCAGATTGCGAGATGAAGCAGTCTGCAGGATGAAGTAGCTGCAGTGAAACCCTCCCAAAGGAAGGAAATGGAGAAACAAACTCTAGGAAGCAAATTGGTAACTGTTTTTCTGCTCCTAGAATGGCCAATCATGCCGAACCAGTGGTCAGAATAGAAGCTTTGTTCCTGAACCTATGTTTGTTAGGACAGGCGGTGTCAGCTAGAGGACTAAAGCAGAGAACTCTGGGTTCTATTCCCAACTCTGCCACTGTCTGGCTGTGTAACCCTGGGTAAGTCACTTCCCATCTTACAGGTGGGGAAACTGAGGCACAGAGGGGACCTGCTATACTGGCCCATCTCCAGGGAGCTCCATTCACCATCACTTGTAAAGTGCTTTGACAGCCTCTGTTGAAAAGCCCTAAAGGGCACAGTGCTGTTTAGAGAGGGCTCCCTCTCTCGAGGGTTTGGGGCTCCTATGAAGTCTGTTGTAGAAGTGATTCTGAGCCCTTTTGTGCTCTCTGGTACTGTTTGGTCACAGCGAGAAGGCATCTGCGCACTCTCTCCCCTCTGTTAACAGGGCATAGAGTCTGAGAATGTGAATGTAGTGAAGAGACTGTTCAAAATCCAGAACTTGAATGCCAGCACTATCCGGACAGTGATGGTGGCAGACTGCAGCCGCTATGATGCCCCGGACCTGCTCCTGGACTACAAGGAGCAGCTGGCTGCTGCTACCTCTCCCTACCAGGTCTTCGACCTTGGCAGTGACAGTGAGGAAGAGGAGGTGAAGCCCAAGCAGAAGGTGATGCCAGAGCCAGTGGCGCAGGCATCACCGGGTGGTGGGAGCGGGACAGCAGAGGATGGGCTGCAGCAGTTCCTGGATGACATCCTTGAAGGCCGTGTGATGCCCGTCCTGAGTGAGAGAGAGCTGGAGACGAAGGTGGCAGAGCTGCTTGCTAGGAACCGGACTAAACCGCCTGAACTAACCCAGCTCCCCACAGAGGCCAGTAACAAGAAGAAATACTTAATCTTCACCACAGGATGCCTCACCTACTCTCCACACCAGATAGGTGAGTAGCAGAGCTCTGCCTTGCTCGGGCTCCCACTGGGCTCTGACGTTCACAACACAGTCTGAGGGACAAAGCTGGGCAATGACAGTCCACTTGCTGACTCAGTGCCTTATTGTAAGTGAACTGCTGTTTTAGTGCAGAGGCTCTGGTCACCTCCTAGCACAGTGGATTTCTGTTAGGTGCCTTCTGTAGTTAAGGTTTCAAAACCGCTTCCATTATAACCCCTTTCCAAAATGCTTCCCACCAGGCTGTGTTTTTCCAGACTTGGTCTCTGGCCAAAGGTGAAACTTTCTGGGAAGTTTATGCAAAATCCTGTCCGCTGTTTTGAGATTAAAAAAAGTTCAACTCCCTAGAACTTTTTAATAATAAAAATCTAGCCACCCCTTGTATTTAGTTACAGCTAGAGAAATGTAAATCTTGTCATAGCCAGGGACCTGTCTGAGGGCTCGAGCCCTTGCTGGGTTTAAGAGCTCCGAGCGTCTGCAAGCTACGTACTGAGCATGCACAGCAGATGTATTTTTATTTTTTCTTTCTGTAGTACTTAGAAAACTGCAGGTGCAACCAGTTATATGGGAGCTCTTGGCAATGCTGACACCTTATATGTCTCTGATTCTCCCAGTTTGGCTTGTTCTCCTTGAGACTCAGGGCAGCTTGGAAGAGGATCAGCTCAGATCTGAGTGCTCAGACCTCCAGCATATTAGGGCTTTGCACATTCAGCCAAAGCATTCCCACAGACGGCACTCTCTAAGGTCTGGAACCCCACTTTTAAGTGGTCTAATTGTAGAAGGTTCAGTGATTTCCAGCCCCTGCCTCATTCCCTTGCGGAGACAGAGCCACAGCCACAACACTAGTGCTGGCAGCTGACTGCCAGAGTCCCAGGTGACAGCCTCTTTGGAAGGGGGCTTTCCCTCCACTTTTCCGTCCCCCATGCTGGAGCCTTGAGTGGGAAGAGCCCTGTGGGGCTAGGGCAAATGCTAGAGCTGTGAGGAGTGTCGCCACCAGGAATGGGAGTGGGGACAACTGATCCTTCCCCCACCTACCCCCTAGCTTCTTTTCAAAAGGTGCCTAAGAAACAGAGCCCAAGGCCAGGGAGGAACCAACCACCTCTAGTACAAGCAGAAGGGGAGGGAGTGGGAAGCTGCTCTTGGTCTCCCTGCTCTGCATCTGTGGTGAAGTGAACTTTGCATCTTCCTGGTTCCTTCCCCTGCCTGCACTCCCCAATTCAGCCTCCATCCCCTCCTGCTCTCTTGGCTCTCATCTGATTTTACCACCTGCCTGAGCCAGAAGGGAAGGCTTTCCAGGTTCTAAGTTTGTAGAAAGCAGTTAAGATGAGCCACTTGGGAAATAGTCTTTGATCATATAATTGAAGCCTGACTCCTAGTGCATGATATACACAAGGGGCAGAGTTAAGGTCATGTGTCCAACCCTAGCTTTGGCATTTTGTGACTTTATCTGTGCACTGTAACACTGCAATAATGTAGAACTAGCATCTCTAGGTTCCACCACCAGCAGGCTGTAATATTCTGCCGTCTGGTCTTGTGTTGGTGTTGAGAAAAGTACAGCCCATCCTCCAACTTGGCCTGACATCACCTTTTCAGCATGGGCCCTGGTGGCTACAGGATGCTCCATCTGGATGTGAGCAGTCAGGTCCCTTGGATCAAGGCTGCATATTGCATGCTGGGACCTGTAGTGTACATAGGCTGAAGCACCATGTGAAAAATGGAAAACAACTGCAAATTATGTGCAGCCCTTGGGCTCCTGTAAAGCTGCCAGCATAGTCTTCTGTGGGATAGTTATGGTGCCTTTGAATTAAAGGGATTTCTTAACTTGGAACTATTGCCTAAAGCAGAGAGAGTGATCTTATACCAGGGCAAACCACTGGCTTCTTCCTCTCCCAATGGCAGGCATCACAGAATGTTTGCTGAAAGGTTTGTGTGTAGAACAGGCCTCCTGCATCTGCTCTCTGCCCCAAGGACTTGGTATTTAAATTTACTTGCTGCATGCTTGGAGCACACTGCTCCGATGGGTTGGGTGCACTATTGGAAGTCTTACATGCCCTACTGGTGTGTCATTGACTCACGTGAGACCAGAGTTCAGTCCTGCTACCAAAGCTCTTGGCTTCACTCATCTGACCTGTGCTGCTCTCTGGCAGGTGCTTTGGTGGCTTCCCTTTCCTCCCATGCTGCAGGATTTCTCTGCCAGACCTAGGTTTGAATCCAGGAAATGTGCTACTTAGTCTAATATTCAAATGAAACCTGTCACAGGAGCCAGGGAAAAGGTCATCTCCTTTTCCTATTGAGGTCCAGGCAAAGTTGCGACCCAGGGCCCCTGTTATAGGCTCTCAGCTGCGTCTCATTTGGGCTGCTGGGATGGATTTCCCCAGCCACCTCCCAGACAGGACCTCAAAGCTGGAATTCAGCTGTAATGGTGCTGTGCTCATGTGGTAAAACATCCCTCAGGGAACCTATTTGGTGCCCCTTTGTGCTGTACAGAAAACAGGTGTGACTGGGGTCCTAGTGGGGGCCAGCTGTGGTCACTCAATTAGGGTGAACCGCAAAGAATGGGGCAGACAAACCTGGTGGATATTCCAATACTTAGATTTACCAAGCCAGCATAAAACAGCTTCTGAGTAACCAGTAAGGTAATAAAGAAGTACAAACAACACAGTTCCCTTAAAGTGATCCAGCCTCAAGCCTCCATCCAGGTACCCACATCAGATATGATGAAATTTATGTAAATCTTACTTCATCATATAAAAGAAAAGGTTCTACCAATCCCAAAGAATCGGACACATTATCTTCCAGGTTAATGAATATTCCAGATCTTACCCAAATACACGCTACAGCCAAGTCTTATTAACTAAACTAAACTTTATTAAAAAACGAGAGAGAGAGTAGGGTTAAAAGACCGACAGACAGACAGGAGTTCAATTCATTGAGGTGCAGATTGACAGCAGAGATGGTGAGCTTCATAGCTGCAAAGAGTTCTTTCAGAAATAGGTCATTGGACTATAACCTATGTCCAAATATCATATTCAGGGCGTTCCCCCAGCATAACTAGGAACTCAGTCTTGCAACTCAAACTTCCCCTGATGAAGCCTAAGCAGCTCTGAGATGACAGAATCAGGACCCAAGGACCTTTTATACAATGTCATGTTTTTGACAAGTTGGAGTTCAAAAGGTTATTAGCGTGACTTTGAAGGAGGTCCATCACCGGTACTTAGCTATAGAATTAACATAAGGCAGTTTGCTTGTTCCTCCACCAGTCACAGTACATTTCAAAGAGAGATGAATACCGAGAGATCCCATTTTTACAATCATTTCAATGCTAGGATGTTCTTTTGACCTCTGAATTATCGGAATACAGCATAGGCAGGGACTGTTGATTACGTTGTTGACCCTACTCATACATGTGTAAATACCCAAAAACACAAACATTCTCTCCCCACATGTCTTATGAGGGTTTTTGATTTTGCAGGATGTTTAACCCTTCCTAGCCATGTGTCACAACAGGCTTTTCATGTGACTCTGGTCCTGCCCACAAGCTGATGCATTGTGGGCACAATCACTGAGGGCTTGTAAATTGCCTTGATCGCCAGATAAAAACCACCAGGCACAGCCACATTTAAATAATAACAGTAATGCCAGCTCTCACAGTGCTTTTCATCAGCAGATCTCAAAGCACTTTACACACCTGGTTGGTACCCTCCCCGTGAGGAGTGAACGGGAAAGTGGCCCAAAAAGGCTGGCAGTTGGGGCACTTCCACACTTCTCTGTGCTTCTCTACACTTCAAATGCAGCTGTAGCACTTCAGTGAAGATACTACCTGTGCTGACAGCAGGGTTCTTCCATCCACCTCCCTGAGAGGTGACAGCTATGTTGACAGCGCTAGGTTGACGGGAAATTCTCCTGTGTGAACCGGTCAGTATAACTGTCGCTCAGGGATGGGGATTTTTCACGCCCCTAAGCAATGTAGTTATACCAATCTGATTTCCTAGTGTGAAGGCCTGAAGTGTGTTTTACTGAGAACTGGTAGTGGTGTTGAGTGTGATCGTCCCAGGACTGATCCAGCTTGGAGGACTCAGAGCTGTGGCTTGGGAGCTCTCTGCCAATTACTGAAGGGGTTGGTGCAAGATCCTTAGCACAGAGCTTCTCTCTCAAGAGTGAGTTTAAAAAGGTGTAAACCAAATGTCTGACTACACCCCCCCTCCCCCAACTCGGTTGTCTCTGCATACATATATTTGCCTTTGCAGGATGCCTCTGAGGAATCTGTTGCAAATGACTACAGTTAAGATTCTGTCATAGGTATTTTTAGTAAAAGTCTAGGACACCTTACTTGACCTCCTTTGTACAAGATTTGGTGCCACTACATGACTTTGGTTGTAACAATGATCTACAGTTCATATTAATAACATCACAAAGTGTGAGCAATAAACAAAGATTCACAGAAGGCTGCATCCTGTCCCTGACTTTTACTAAAATACACTTGTGGGGGACTAACCGTCAGTCAGAGCGTTGCCAGGGGCTGAACTCCAGCAGCTGCTCCAGTCCCGCCACTGCTCCTGTGGCAAGGGCTGATGGCTGCTGCTCCGGCCCCACGGAGGTGGACCCGGCCCCACGGGGCCACCGCTCCAGCAGTCAGCCAGCCAGCAGCTCTGCCACTCCCGGGGCTAGCCGCCACTGTGGAAGAAGTCAGAGGTCCTGGAAGGTAATAGAATCCGTGACCTTCATGACAGAATCGTACTCTTACAACTCAGTTAACTTGTTCCCAGGCAGCAGGGAAGGGACCTTCTCTCAGGACTGGAGAAGGAGGATCCTGGGAACTACAGGCCAGTCAGCCTCACTTCAGTCCCCGGAAAAATCATGGAGCAGGTCCTCAAAGAATCAATCCTGAAGCACTTACATGAGAGGAAAGTGCTCAGGAACAGTCAGCATGGATTCACCAAGGGAAGGTCATGCCTGACTAAACTAATTGCCTTCTATGACGAGATAACTGGCTCTCTGGATGAAGGGAAAGCAGTGGACGTGTTGTTCCTTGCCTTTAGCAAAGCTTTTGATACGATCTCCAACAGTATTCTTGCCAGCAAGTTAAAGAAGTATGGGCTGGATGAATGGACTATAAGGTGGGTAGAAAGTTGGCTAGATTGTCGGGCTCAATGGGTAGTGATCAATGGCTCCATGTCTAGTTGGCAGCCGGTATCAAGTGGAGTGCCCCAGGGGTCGGTCCTGGGGCCGGTTTTGTTCAATATCTTCATAAATGATCTGGAGGATGGTGTGGATTGCACTCTCAGCAAATTTGCGGATGATACTAAACTGGGGGGAGTGGTAGATACGCTGGAGGGCAGGGATAGGATACAGAGGGACCTAGACAAATTGGAGGATTGGGCCATAAGAAATCTGATGAGGTTCAATAAGGATAAGTGCAGGGTCCTGCACTTAGGACGGAAGAACCCAATGCACAGCTACAGACTAGGGACCGAATGGCTAGGCAGCAGTTCTGCGGAAAAGGACCTAGGGGTGACAGTGGACGAGGAGCTGGATATGAGCCAGCAGTGTGCCCTTGTTGCCAAGAAGGCCAATGGCATTTTGGGATGTATAAGTAGGGGCATAGCGAGCAGATCGAGGGACGTGATCGTCCCCCTCTATTCGACATTGGTGAGGCCTCATCTGGAGTACTGTGTCCAGTTTTGGGCCCCACACTACAAGAAGGATGTGGATAAATTGGAGAGAGTCCAGCGAAGGGCAACAAAAATGATTAGGGGTCTGGAACACATGACTTATGAGGAGAGGCTGAGGGAACTGGGATTGTTTAGTCTGCGGAAGAGAAGAATGAGGGGGGATTTGATAGCTGCTTTCAACTACCTGAGAGGTAGTTCCAGAGAGGATGGTTCTAGACTATTCTCTGTGGTGGAAGAGGACAGAACAAGGAGTAATGGTCTCAAGTTGCAGTGGGGGAGGTTTAGGTTGGATATTAGGAAAAACTTTTTCACTAGGAGGGTGGTGAAACACTGGAATGCGTTACCTAGGGAGGTGGTGGAATCTCCTTCCTTTGAGGTTTTTAAGGTCAGGCTTGACAAAGCCCTGGCTGGGATGATTTAATTGGTGATGGGTCCTGCTTTTGAGCAGGGGGTGGGACTAGATGACCTCCTGAGGTCCCTTCCAACCCTGATATTCTATGATTCTATGACTGCATCAGGAAACCACCACTGCAGTAATCGTCTGGTCCCGGTTAAACCTAGTTCCAAGGAGATTATAGCCGTTGAAAGGAAGTGTTTTGTGTTTGCTTTTGGAATTGCTCTGGCTGTAAACAGTGGGAGTGAAGGGACTAAACACCCCCATCCTAGCTGCAAACCTCACTGGAAGGGCACAAATGATGCTTTGGGCTGGTGCCACAGGAATAGCCAGCAGAGGAGAGTGCCGAGGGACTGATGCCCTGTACTGTACCATGACTCTCAGTCCCCACCCGAGCCTTGTCATAAAGGAGTCAGTTCCCAGCCAGGGTCCCCCATGTGGGTTTCCTCACTCCTAGCAGCTTGTAATAAGGTTTCAGAGGGACGCTCCTTGCTCTGGAGCCTGCAGGGAGCTCCCCTCAGTCCTTTGGCTTTTGAATGTTACCTATGAGTCAGGCAGCAGCAGCGCCCTCTTGCAGAGCAGACTAATCCCCCTTTTTGCCTCTCTTTCCCCTGAAGGGATTAAGCAGATCTTGCCTCATCAGATGACGACTGCTGGACCGGTGCTTGGGGAGGAGAGACGTTCGGACGAGTTCTTTGATTCGCTGGATCATGTCATCGACATCCACGGTCACATTATTGGGATGGGCCTTTCTCCTGATCACAGGTGGGTGTGGCAGGATGCAAGGCACAGCAGAGCAGAGGGTCTGCCATGGGGATGGAGCCACTGGCCACCAGCTGATCACTTTAAGTGTAGTTAGTGTGTGTGTGTGTGGGGGGGGTGGTTCCAGAGCTTGGTGACTTTTTTTATTTAAGAAGAGCAAAGGGATTGTCCCTTTCCTCCATGGACTCATTAATGCGTGTACACAGGCACAGACTAGACAGGCCCTTGGTATTTGAGATCTCTTCTCCCGGCCCCTGGCACAAAGCAAAATGCATGGAACTTAATGTGTCTATTAGCAGGGTGATAAGCCAAGTTGGCTCTGCTGGGGTCTAACCCTGGGTTCTGAAAACTATCAACTACAGCACTGTGCAGAGGAATGTCTCCATGCTGGCAGGGAAGTGACCCTGCAGCCAGGCACGGCATGCATAAGCTGCTCCATGCCAGAGGCTGCTGTAGTGGGGCACTGGACCCAGAGGGTGTTTCGGAGCGTAAATGGCTCTTGCATGTAATCATGGTGGTGCTTCGCTCATGTGCACAGAGTTAAACTGGTCACAGGATCTGGGGTCAGGAAGGAATTCCCCTCTCAAGCAAGTCGGGGAGAGAGTTGAGAGGACTCTCCATTAGCTCAGCTGAGTGTAGCTTGCTCTTGAGTGCAGGGACCCGGGGAGCTTGGGCTTTCCTCTTGTCTTGTATGTTTCTGTTTCTCCTGTGTGTGTGTGAGAGAGAGAGAGAGACAGAAGTGGGGGAGGGGCGCTTGATTTAGCCCACACCGGGGAAGTGGTGGCCAGGAGTCTTGGCTGGGAGGGATAGGAATGGAATTGGGGACCAGCCAGATGCTGATTCTAGTAACTGCATGCAGGAGCTGCCTAAGGAGATGTTTTCCCCATCTGTGTGCTCTTGTTCTGGCTCTGTAGCTGGGCCAGGCCCTCTGAGTGGCTGGCTCGATAGAGGAGCTTGGTGTATAAAATGAACTCTCCTTGGAGTTTCCCAGCAGCACGTACTTAAAGGCCCCTTGTTAGGCACTTGGGGGGTTCCGACTTGCAGAACTGAGCAGGGATGGAAATGGCTTAATTGAAATCTTAAAAATAATTCATATAAACATCTGTTTCCAAAACTCCAGGCTCCTGATCCTCCAGAGTCTGTAACCCAAACACCACGGCTGCGAGCTTGCACTGGAGAGCCAGGCAGTGAAACCAGCCAGTGCCCTAGCACAGCCATGCCAGAGAGGTTTTCTAGACCGGATGGTAATGCAGTTACTGGAGCAGTGACCCAGCAGTGTAACCTCTCCCCTCCTGTCCCCTAGGTACCTGTATGTGAACAGCCGGTCCTGGCCGCGGGACTGTGTGATCTCTGATCCCATGCAGCCACCCCCCATCGCAGAGGAGATTGACTTGCATGTGTTTGATCTGAAAACTATGAAGGAGGTGAAGCGAGCCCTCCGCGCGCACCGGGCCTACACCCCCAACGATGAATGCTTCTTCATCTTCCTTGATGTCAGCAGGGACTTCGTAGCCAGGTGCCCAGTGGGCCTGTCCCTCTTGGCCGCAAAGCTAGTGGGATGGGAGGGGAGAGAAACCCAGTTCCCCGGACCTCTGTGCTGTGCTCCTTGGTTTTTTGTTATAGAGCTAGGTCTGTGGCTGAGATGGGGTAGATTCTGCAGCACAAGGCCCAGCCTCGGAGGCACTCAGGCAATTCCTTCAGCAGCGCGACTTACCTGAAAAACTAGGCTTGTACCGAATGGGATGACTGCCAACCACGTGCTCAGTGCAGTGACGAGGCTAGCAGTCAGTATGTTATGCTGTCCCCGCGCTCTTGATTTGACAGTACTGGGTGAGGGAGCTCTGGAAGGTGGTATCTGGGGAGGAGATAGTCGAGGCTTCTGGTGGTTTGGGATTGTGGAAGGAGCATGTTGATGGGTAAGTTAACTCTGAACCCTAAAGATGACACTGATGAGTACCCATTGAACTGAGCAGCACAACTCACACCAGCACTACTGCAAACTCAGACAAACACCCTTGCATCGATTCCCCTTGGCTCCTTCTTGGAAAGGTTTTCCTCACAGCTGTGAGGGCTGGACACAAGCTGGGTCAGTATTTTGGGTGTAACCCCAGGCCTTAGGGGAGAGGCACCTGTTTCCTCCATATATTTTTGAGGCTTTTGGGGAAGGCGGGTTAGGGCCCCTTTCCCTCTGGCCGAGCTGGGTTCTTACTGGTGTCTTCTGTTCAATGCAGTGGGGCAGAGGATCGTCATGGCTACATTTGGGACCGGCACTATGACATCTGCCTGGCCAAGCTGCAGCATGACGACGTGGTCAACTCGGTGGTATTCAGCCCCATCGAGCAGGAACTGCTCCTGACAGCCAGTGATGACACCACCATCAAAGTGTGGCGCTCCCCCCGCACAGTGCGCATCCACCAAGCCAGGAAACCTAAGCCCCGGAAGCTGCTCTTCTCCTGGCTCATGAACCAGAAGAGCTGAGCCAGGCACCTGCTCATGCTGCTGCCTCACTCCAGCCACACCCTCTATTGTGCTTTGGACAGTGGGAGCGTAGATGGAGAGTAGCTGTGTGCAAAAGGTCCTGGAAGGATCCTACCCCAAGAGAGAACCTCGCGCTCCCGCCAATGGCTCGCATCTGACAAAACTGTTACAAACTGCAGCCTGTGAGCTGGGTCCGATCTGGGCCTTAGCGGGTCACTGCAGGGCAAATTCCCCGTCCACATCTCACCAGTGCTGCTAGGCGGTCACGCTACTTGCAGCCAAGCTTTGGTCACTGATCAGCACAGACTCTGGTGGCTTATTTTTCTTCGAGAGCTTGGGATCTAGCCTCACTGAGAGCTGTTGGCTGCAAAGCAGTTTGCCAAAGGGAAATGTCGCAGCACTGCTCTTGTCACAACTGGACTGTTTTAGTAGCTGTTTTATTGATGTCTGTTTGCAGGAGGCGCTGACGGTGTTACTGGTTAGCTAGGTCCTGAATACAAACTGGGAAGCAAAGAGACTTTCAAAAGAGGCGCTCGCTCTAGAAGGGCACAGCATTATGGCACGTGCATTGGCTTGCCAGCACTAAGATTCTGCTGACGGCAGCTAGCAACTTTCTGCCCCACGTCTCCACCTCGGGCCTACCAGAGCCCAAGGCAAGCCTCGGTTGCTGCTTTCCAGTAGCTGTGAGCCTGTGCATCTCCACCACTGGCTTCCACACAAGGGTACGTGGAGAGCTGGTGAGTCACATGGGACAGATCTTGATGAGCTGCTAAATAACATTAAGATGCTACAGTTGCGTTGCCTAATGTGGTGTTTTCCAGGCAATCCACTGCAGTGGTGATCACAAAGCTGAGTTTCCCCCTTCAATGAGGGCAGCTTATGGGCTAGAGTTGGCCATGAGTGTAGCTCATGCTGTGACAGTTGGAAACTCTTGGTATTTGGTCTGCAGGACATAGCAGGTGCCTATGCCATCCCAGCTGACACCGAGTTGCTCACTAACTGCTACCTGGCTGAGACCTGTCCAAGTGCTCTTTCACTGGGGGTGACTTCTCCCTGCTATGGTACTGGCCTCCCCAAGCGCCTTTAAGTTCTCATCTAACAAATCATCTCAGGAAACAATGAGTCAGTCTTTGCTGTGCTTGGTCATGCTGCACTCCTGGTCTCACCCAAGTCCCCTAGAGCTGGGTGTGATGAGGCAGCCTGGGGAAGCCAAGACTGATGGGGGCTTCTAAAGCCAGCAGTGGGAGATGAGGGGAAAATATCTCACTTCCAGTAGCTGGACCTGGTCAAAGCTGATCCCTCTTTAAGAACTAGTTTGTCTTTGAAAACAGCCCTAGGATTTTAACTGGGTGTCTGATCTAGGATCCAAATCCACAGGCCAGGATTTCTGAGGTGCTGGTAACCGCAGCTCCCAGTATCTTCAAGCTGCATGTCTCAGCAGCTTTGGACATAGCAGGCTGGAATTTGGAGGCCTCTGAACTGGGAAGCAGTGGCTGTGGCCTGCACAGCAGGGACGGCTGGGGAGGAAGAGAAAGTTGCGTACTTGTTTGTTGTCTGTACGCTCTGCTTTCGGTCAGTCCTCTGGGCTGCAGCCTCTGTGCTGTGTGGACATGGAGGGTTTGAATTCCTCTTATGCGGGCTGGCAAGATTAATAGTGTTGCTCCCCTTCCCCCAGCAGCAGGCTCCAGGGGCTCCACCCCCATCTCCCCACCTGCAGTTCACATACCAGGTCTGTCTTGTCACTAGCAGCAACAACTGCCCCAGAGAGCAGGGAGTTTGTGTCTGCAAATGGTTTGGAAAACATGGATACTTCCCTTGGAGCTGTTTGATCATTAAGAAAACTAAATTCACTCCCCCGTGTGGGGATTTTTTAAATAGCTGGGAGATTGTGTGAACCCTTCTCCTGCTTGCTGCATTGGGCTTAGTGCTGGCTCCACACTGCCTGGGCACGGCAAGGTGGTCTGTTTGTTCAGACATTCTGCTCTTCGCTGCAGAGTGGCTTTCTACTACACAGGATCCAAGCTCGAATCGTCAGACGGCCTCATCTTTAGATGAGGTACAAGCCCATGTTTGTAACTGCCCAAAACAACCCCCTCTAGCCAAGAACTCTAGTACAGAGGCAATACGCTAGGTGGGCCTGTCCTTAGGATCCAGCAAGGACTTGAACATTGCACTGCTGACTGGGGCAGTGCCTGGAATAAGGAGAGACCCTCCTGACCCCCCACTGAGTCACAAAGTGTGGGTGAGTGGCCTAGGTGCCATCTGCCCATTCAGCATAGAGAGAGGCCCACCTTAGACCAGCACAGTAGGCAGGGAGCTGAACCGGGGTCTCCCATATCCCAGCTGTGTCCTAACCAGGGCCTGAATGGTTAAAGTGGGCCATGATTGCTGCTGCTGTTCACGTAGCCAAGCCCCTCAGCATGCCATTTACCCTGGGCTGTGGGGCTTAGGCGGCAGCTAGGCATCTGGCTGCCTAGAGAGAGCCAACAGGGCCCAGGCCCCAACCTAGCAACTTTAAGCACTGAGTGAGTTTAAGCTTCTACAGCTTTTTGTGGGAGTTTCATAGATGGCTGTGGAGCCCAAATGGGGATTTAGGTACCATGGGTGGAGCTTGGTGTCAGTGGCCAATGTTAGGCTGGGGGGTGATGTGTGGAGGGCTGGAGAAATGAGCACGGTTGTGGGAGCTGAAAGTAGTATGCTGAGGCGCTGGGAGTCTGAGCTGTGTTCTTGCCACAGCCCCATGATGGTGATGGCTGCCTGTTTTCCCTTCCCTGAAATGGGGCAATACATGTATTTCACATAGGCCATGAGTGGCTGCTGGGGCAGTGCCAATGAGCCATGACTCACAGGGACAGGTTTTTTCTTTTGAACAAAAGTTTACAGACTGGTGGGGCTTTAGGCAGGTAAGCCCCTTTCTTCCCAGTCCCACATGCACATGTTGCAAAGTAAACTTGCCAGGGTAGGGCCTGCATCTGAACAGCTCTCGGCACCTCCAGGACCCAGTATATGCTACCACAGTAAGGGGGTGGGGGGGAGGGTTATTTGTCCTGTTCTTTAGCGAAGGGAAGGGAAGGGAAGGGGGCCATGGCACACAAGGGGTCCCGCTTTCAAAGCCTCCAGCCCATCAGTTTCACAGGAACGGTTTCTAGTTCCCATTCTTGATGGTGCTGCATGTTGTCCCATTACTGTCCAACCTTCCCTTATGATACAATACTTTATTAATGGTCTCACTCATACAACAGCACAGAGGACACTTCATTTCACATTTAGAGCCTGTGCTGTTTGGACACATCCATGAAAGGCTGGAGCCTAGTGCTGGTTCTAGAGAAGGTGTTGCAAAGCTGCTAATGGAGGAAATATTGGTATGGCTAAGCTAGCACACCGCAATCACCAAGCAGCTCAGGCCCCTGGAAGATTCATCAGCTACATCAAACTAAAGACATTTCCACAAGTGCCAAACACCCACACTGAGTTCTGAACACAGTCATGCCTCAAAGGAGACACTCTGCAGAAGTAAAACCCCATCTGGGGGTGAGGAAATGCTATGATAATGAAGCCACTTCTGTATATGGCTGTGTAAAAAATGGAAGTGTGGGGCAACCTTAAAGCCAGGCCTCATTCCTGCTAGCTGTTTACACTGCTGCTGGCTGTTGGAAAGCAGTGTGCCCATCCTTGGGTGCGCTGCAAAGAGCTGTGTTAGCATCTCCAGGCGGAGAGCTCCCGCTCTGTCTACATAGTGCTAGTGCAGCTAAACAGGAGGACCCACACTTTTAAAGCCCCTCTCACCAAACTTGTTCCTTCATCATAAGGCCGCCTCCTCTTACCCTCAGCCACTCACGGGCTGCCTGCAGGTGGCCTGGTTTCAGAGCTGCAAGAGCTCGGCCCCTGAGCTCCTCACACAGGAGCCTGGCCTACTGCACTTCTGTTTGATTAACTGTGGGTATGATTTGTTTGCTTTTGACTTTTGCTCCTGAGCAACCCTACCACAACAAGCCCTCAGCACTGATTTCTCTCCCCCGTGACTGGTGTACTAGCCTAAGGTTTCTTTCCCTCACAGGCTTGTGGGTAAAGAGGCTTGAATTTTACAAGAATCCTCCCCTGCATGGCTTAGCAAAAGACTCCTGGATTAAGTTTAGAAGCATGAGCAACAAGGGTGATGTCGTGGTGAGAGTCTGCTATAGACCACCGGACCAGGGGGAATGAGGTGGATGAGGCTTTCTTCCGGCAACTCACGGAAGTTAGTAGATCACATGCCCTGGTTCTCATGGGAGACTTCAATCACCCTGATATCTGCTGGGAGAGCAATACAGCGGTGCACAGACAATCCAGGAAGTTTTTGGAAAATGTAGGGGACAATTTCCTGGTGCTAGTGCTGGAGGAACCAACTAGAGGCAGAGCTCTTCATGACCTGCTGCTCACAATCTGGGAAGAATTAGTAGGGGAAGCAAAAGTGGATGGGAACCTGGGAGGTAGTGACCATGAGATGGTCGAGTTCAGGATCCTGACACAAGGAAGAAAGTAGAGCAGCAGAATACGGACCCTAGACTTCAGAAAAGCAGACACTGACTCCCTCAGAGAACTGATGGGCAGGATCCCCTGGGAGAATAACATGAGGGGGAAAGGAGTCCAGGAGAGCTGGCTGTATTTTAAAGAATCCCTATTGAGGTTACAGGGACAAACCATCCCAATGTGTAGAAAGAATAGTAAATATGGCAGGCGACCAGCTTGGCTAAACAGTGAAATCCTTGCTGATCTTAAACACAAAAAAGAAGCTTACAAGAAGTGGAAGATTGGACAAATGACCAGGGAAGAGTATAAAAATATTGCTCGGGGATGCAGGAGTGAAATCAGGAAGGCCAAATCACACCTGGAGTTGCAGCTAGCAAGAGATGTTAAGAGTAACAAGAAGGGTTTCTTCAGGTATGTTAACAAGAAGAAAGTCAAGGAAAGTGTGGGCCCCTTACTGAATGATGGAGGCAACTTAGTGACAGAGGATGTGGAAAAAGCTAATGTACTCAGTGCTTTTTTTGCCTCTGTCTTCACAAACAAGGTCAGTTCCCAGACTCCTGCACTGGGCAGCACAGCATGGGGAGAAGGTGACCAGCCCTCTGTGGAGAAAGAAGTGGTTCGGGACTATTTAGAAAAGCTGGACGAGCACAAGTCCATGGGCCCAGATGCGCTGCATCCGAGAGTGCTAAAGGAGTTGGCAGATGTGATTGCAGAGTCATTGGCCATTATCTTTGAAAACTCATGGCAATCGGGGGAAGTCCCGGACGACTGGAAAAAGGCTATTATAGTGCCCATCTTTAAAAAAGGGAAGGAGGAGGATCCTGGGAACTACAGGCCAGTCAGCCTGAACTCAGTCCCTGGAAAAATCATGTAGCGGGTCCTCAAGGAATCAATTCTGAAGCACTTAGAGGAGAGGAAAGTGATCAGGAACAGTCAGCATGGATTCACCAAGGGAAAGTCATGCCCGACTAATCTAATTGCCTTCTATGATGAGATAACTGGCTCTGCGGATGAGGGGAAAGCAGTGGATGTGTTGTTCCTTGACTTTAGCAAAGCTTTTGACGCGGTCTCCCACAGTATTCTTGCCAGCAAGTTCAAGAAGTATGGGCTGGATGAACAGACTACACGGTGGATAGAAAGTTGGCTAGATTGTTGGGCTCAACAGGTAGTGATCAATGGCTCCATGTCTAGTTGGCAGCCGGTATCAAGTGGAGCGACCCAAGGACGGTCAGTCCTAGGGCCGGTTTTGTTCAATATCTTCATTAATGATCTGGAGGATGGTGTGGATTGCACCCTCAGCAAGTTTGTAGATGACACTAAACTGGGAGGAGAGGTAGATACGCTGGAGGGTAGGCATAGGATACAGAGGGCCCTAGACAAATTAGAGGATTGGGGCAAAAGAAATCTGAGGAGGTTCAACAAGGACAAGTGCAGAGTCCTGCACTTAGGACGGAAGAATCCCATGCACCACTACAGACTAGGGACCGAATGGCTCGGCAGCAGTTCTGCGGAAAAGGACCTAGGGGTTACAGTAGACGAGAAGCTGGATATGAGTCAACTGCATGCCGTTGTTGCCAAGAAGGCCAATGGCATTTTGGGATGTATAAGTAGGAGCATTGCCAGCAGATCGAGGGACGTGATCATTCCCCTCTATTTGGCATTGGTGAGATCTCATCTGGAGTACTGTATCCAGTTTTGGGCCCCACACTACAAGAAGGATGTGGAAAAATTGGAAAACGTCCAGCAAAGGGCAACAAAAATGATTAGGGGACTGGAACACATGACTTCTGAGGAGAGGCTGAGGGAACTGGGATTGTTTAGTCTGCGGAAGAGAAGAATGAGGAGGGATTTGATAGCTGCTTTCAACTACCTGAAAGGGGGTTCCAAAGAGGATGGATCTAGACTGTTCTCAGTGGTAGCAGATGACAGAACAAGGAGTAATGGTCTCAAGTTGCAGTGGGGGAGGTTTAGGTTGGATATTAAGATAAACTTTTTCACTAGGAGGGTGGTGAAATACTGGAATGCGTTACCTAGGGAGGCGGTGGAATCTCCTTCCTTTGAAGTTTTTAAGGTCAGGCTTGACAAAGCCCTGGCTGGGATGATTTAGTTGGGGATTGGTGCTGCTTTGAGCAGGGGGTTGGACTAGATGACCTCCCGAGGTCCCTTCCAACCCTGATATTCTATGACGATATGGTGATATGGTGCTGGCCAGGCAGATTTGCTAGTGTCTTTCAAGGCAGTTGTGTGAAATGGACAGCTGGAGCTGTGATACAGCTATCCCATTACTGACTGGACTCAGAGGGGAGGTTGTATGAGGCTAGGATCACAGGCCATCACTGGTCTGTTTCCCAGCTAAGAAGCAGGTATCCACAGCTGGCTCAGTGAAATACACATACAGCACATTTCAAGCTGGTAATTCTCAGTGCATCCATGCACAAAACAGCACCACGGCAGGAGCTTCAGTACAAGTCTCAGCTACCTTCCGCCTGCCTCGTCCATGCGTACTTTACATCCTCTGAACAGCAGCACTGGGGAGGGAACAGCTATGCCTCCATTGGCTTTCCAGCCCCCACCTTTTCACAAAGTGGGTGCTGCATGGCACAGGTGCCATTTAGCTTCTCAAGCACTCTGGAATTTTGTGGACACAGACCTTGCTGCAGCTGAATGCATCATAGCCACCAGCAGGGGGAAGCCAATCAATTCCACTGACAGTAATTGAAGGGAGGCAGTAAGCTGAAATAATTGGGGGGTGGGGGGAGGGTAGGCAGTCCTGCATGGAAAAGCCATCAACCTTAGCACAGCTGGTAAGCGATGGGGTGGGACTCTCAGCCCTCTAGAGAACAACATGAAAAGCAGGAAATCTTTCAAGTGACTTCCTCAGAAACTAGGACCCCTTCTCTCCCCCTCCACTCTGCCGTGCTTAAACAGGCAGCAGCCCAACTGTGCCCTCAGCTGGAACAGGCTTGCTCATGCAATAGGACCCTCTTCCAGGAGATGGATATAACAGGTGGTTCCTTCTGTGCCAGAGCCGGGCTCCTCTGGTCAATATTACAGCCTGGATGGAACCAGGGGGTCTTCTCCAGCATGGGAGCACTGGGGCTCTAGCAGGAAGCCAGAGCAGGCTTTTGGGTGAATTTATACTAGGAGGGAAGGTGCAGCAGTGACAGCGCAAGCATCCCCCAACACCTCATGTGTCACACAGGGATCAACGGGGCCACTAACAGCATCCAGGCCTGTGCAGCAGGGCGCAATCGCTTGCTGGAGCCACCACACTTTGCACAAAATGTGGTCTAACAAGCACAGCAGCAGCCATTTGCTGCACAGCAGGGGAGTCTGGATGCTGCTCTCTTTGGAGTCCTCTCCCCTCACTGTTTAGGATAGCAGCTCCTGGGGGCAGGGGCCCAGCACGATGTGGAACAGGGCTGTTTCTGCAGTGCCAGTCCCAGCCATCCTAGGGAGGCTTTGAACCTTGGCAAAAAACTCATCCCAACACCTCTCCACAGGGAGGGAGAGCCAGAGAGCTCCAGCACAGCACCTTGGTCTCTCCTGCCACAAGCCCTATATAGAGCTGGCTTTGGGTTCCACCCCAGCCACCAGACTGAATCTTGGACAGAACCCACAGCAGATGCCAATATACAGTATGTGCCAGAGATGCCTTTCAAACCTCGGGGTCCCTGCTAGGGCTTTAGGCCAGAAATCTCCACTTGTCCCCTTACTGCCTGACTGCTCAACCCCCCAAAGGCAGCTGTACTCTAAATCCCCAGAGCTTGCAGTGGAGGGACAAGCCCAGCAGTGACACTGATGTTTCTCAAAAAGCAGGCCCCGGCCACTGAAGACAAAGCTAATACTTCCCAAAGCAGGGGAGAGCTCACCTCCCACTACCTTCTGCTGCAGCAGTTTAACTCTGCCATGGCCTTGTCAGTGGACCCTCCCAGGGCTGGAGGACGGTAGTATCAAGAGTCAGGCTGGCCCCTGCGAACAGCCAATCAGCTGCTCAGTCTACAGGAATGTGTGGTCTCCAGCCTCCTCAGGTAGGGAAAGCACTCTTAGCAAGTGCCCAAAGGCTCAGGAGAGTCACTGCAAGGGGGATTTGGAGAGTGCACGTAACAGAAAACAGGCTCCTGGCATAAAGGGGAACAGGCTGGAGAAACAGCTAGTTCCTGAGGGGTTGGGCCCCATCTGGGCACAGTGTTCTGAAACTGAACAGCCCCCAGGCCTGTTGCCACTGGGCATGCAGCAGCACTGCCTCAGGGCAGGGAACAGTGGCTGGAGTCAATGTAGGGCTGGGAGAGCAGAGAGACCCAGACAGCTTGCTGTGGAGTACTGTACAGACTGGAAGCCTGGGGCAGTGCAGGCACTCAGACCCCAGCCTGCTCCAGTGACCCTCCAGTATCTAGAAGTTGGTCTTTAAACTGAGCTGATTTAATTCCCTTTGACTCCCATGGAGCAGCTGTTTTACATCTGTTTATTGGCAGCTGGAGATCATGGAATTGGCACCTCTTTGGATGGGGAGTTCTGCATACAGATAATCCTTCCCCTGCCCCCATCCCTAGAGAACCAGCCACTGCTCCTGGCCCAGAAATGAGAGATGTGTAAATAACGGCTCAATAATAGTGGCCTCTCAGCTGGGGAGCAGTGCAGTGCTGGAGACCCCTGCTGGCTTACTTCTCTGTGGGCACGAGCCAATATGCACCCCTTTAGTCCTGGCAGAAGCTTCCCGTCACCCTAGCCTAGAATCAAAACTCATCTCCACTGACTGATTTCTGACCTCAGCTGAGGTGTCAGGAAGGGCTGGGAGGCGTATGGGGCCAAGTGGACCGAAGCAGGCAGCTGCCTACGCTTGAGTGGTGGCCTACAGTGAGACAGCCTGTCACTGGTCCAAGCTAGGACAGCGTGAAGGCAGAAGTGTCTCAGCTCTGTAGACCAAGTGGGGAACACACAATTTCTCTCTTTAGAGGACACATCAGCGGGGCTATGGCCTTCCTCCACGGAGAGGGCCACAATCTCACAACCCTGGATTCCCTTGCATTTGCTAACTGGTGATCGTTCCACAGAGAATTCCTTCCCCTGCACACAGGCAGCGGATCACTGATGCTAACTGGAAGTGGGGCTGTTGCTCTCTGGGGGCTCCAGCCAACCACCGGGAGCACCTCTGACATGGGCAGCAAGGCCAGCCTCTTTGCCTGTCCTCCAGGCCAGAAGAGCAGGGGAAGGGTTGGACAGGGCTGGGACAACACCTGAAGGATGGTTCAAAAAACAGCTAGCTGGGTGCTTTGGCCAAAGAGAACCTGAAGGTTTGTATTGGTGGGAGAAAACAGGACCCATGGGGAGAGGAGACAGAAAACCACAAATAAGGCTCTGAAGTGACTAATGGCCACTCTGGAGTTACAGGTGACCACCACAGAGTAACTCTGAGGGGCCAATTAGCCACAATGGCAACACACTGAGGGGGACCCATTCTCCACGAAATAGAAAAACAACTGGGGCCACAGTGCAAGGAACTCAGGGAGGGAAGAGTACACAGGGAAAGCCCTAAGACAGTTTCTAACCAAGCAGTTGCAGACTGGCTGGCTGGAGAGAGCACACTGAGCTGGCCAGGCTGCTCTGGAGAGCGTGACCGCGAAGGAAGCCACCAGTCAGTGCTACTGAAAAGCTACACACAGCAATCAGGGCTGCAGTGGCTGTTAGTCCCCCAGCCTTGTAAACAACTAACCCCCCTTGACAGAGTGAAGAGCCCAAGAGTTCACATTCAAGATCTCCTGCCGCCTGGGGGAGGACACTCGGTGGGGGACCAACGACTCCAGGAGAGGGAACACCAGAAGGGGCCTGCCTGCAAAGGCAAATGGAGAGATGCGCTAAGAGCCAGGATGAGAGTGGTGGGGAAAGGAGCTAATGAGCTCACCCCAGGAATGAGGGTTTAGCTGAGGGTGTGCTAACCAGCTCACACACGGGGTACCAAGGCTGTCCTGCCCTAAGCCCAGCTCCCGGCGTTAACCATTAACAGGCAACAAATTAGATTCCAAGGCACCTCTCTGACTGGTCAAGAGCCGCTCCAGAGAGTTACAAGACTCATCTGTTTGGTCGTTAAAAACACAAGCTATGCCAAAGGCACCTGGAGCACCAGAGCAGTAGGTTCTATAGGACACCTACACTGAAAGAAAGGAGGAAAATATTCCGCAGGTGCTGTCCTCCCTCACTCTACACTTCCCCTCCCATCAGATCACTTACAGATAAAACCCAGGCAGGGGTTTGGGTCTCTGACATGGACACTGGGAACAGCTTCCTCTTGCCCTACCAACATATGGCCCCACTCAAAGTGCCTCTGCAGCTATGTCTGCCAAAGAGAGGCCAGTGAGACTCTGCTAAACGGCTTCCCTCTCCCGGAGAGCTAACAGCTATCTCTGCCGTGCCAAGCCCACATACCTCCTCTGCCTGCTCCTAGGCCACGTCTTCCCTCACACCCTCATGTCAAAGATCAAACCAACCAGCAACACAGAATTACAGAACCTTTAAGCAAAAACACCAGAGAGAAACCAGCTCCCTCTAACACGGAGCTCTCCTAGGAGAATGAGAGGGCCTGGCCAAAGGGAGATGTGCAGTGATGCTCTGGGCAAGCTGAATGCCTGTTCCATTGTAGGAGTTGTGCATTAAACAAGTACATAAGAGCTGCCTTTGTTTTAGCTTGAAACCTGGGTGCAGGGAGCCCTGGTAGCTGATTCCTGCAGGGGATCATCCAGTCCCCATTGATCATGGATCAAACTCAAACTAACTTCAACACAAGCCTCTTCTCAAGGAAGATCTGCACTACAGCAGCTGGTGTTTTGACACCAAGGGAGGGTTCCCATCAGACACTGCATTTCCACTCAGCGGAGCAGGTCCCTTCAGGGACGGGGCCAGGTCTGGACTTTGCCCCTGCTTTGGGGCATGCTGAGGGTACAGCACAGGGCGAGCCCTGGTCGGCTAGCACTGTGCTCAGTGCTCCTGGTGGGGAGGAGGCTTTAGAGGCCTGTGAGATCTACGATGGCTTTAATAAAGATGGCGTCGTCACGCACGTAAGAGTTCTTGGCCTCCATCTTGGAGACTGGGCAGAAGAGTGGGCAGCCACTGGCAACGTTCATCTCGGTGACGGGTCGCTGGAAGGACGACGACGTCACATCGGGTCGGAAAGCGTCGATAATGTGCTCCCGGTTATTCTGATCCAGCAGCATCAGGGTCACCTAGAGGTGAATACAAAAGAGAAAGAGCATGAAGCAATATAGCAAACATGCAGCCCCCTGTCTGTGACTCCCATTCATTTTAACCTTTGGAAAGCTGCAGACACACACACAACCTTACGCATTCATGTAGCGGCAAGCTGGGGTAATACCTGCGTTCAGGCTCAATTCCAAGCCCCAGCAAGATCTACACCCTGCAAGAAGGCTCCCTGCTTTCTCCCAGTCTCTGCTGTGCCACAAGGGAAATTCTACACTTGGTTCAGAGGGACTGACAACTAGGGACTTTGCTAAATTCAATCCGAAAATGAAGTCCGCGCAGCAGCCCGGGTAGCCAGCAGCTGCAGATTTTGATATTCAATTTGATCCTGTCCCATCGCATGCATGTCCCTTTGAGATAAGCAAGGCACATCACACTGCTCCAATGGGTCGTTTCAAGCACCGCATCAGTTTATACCTGGTTCTTATTTTTAAAGTTTTCTTCACAACTGCCAAGGTTTAGAAATTTAATTTAGAAAATAAAGATGACAGTTCAGATTAAGGGAGCACAATTCAGGGTCCCTAAATATCGGAGAACACAGAACGTGGTTACTATGAAAGTTCTGCTCATTCTCCAAACACATCCCACTCCTGACTGTATCTTTGTCCCTCTTCCCCTTCCCCTCTCCTCTGGGCCTCTCTTGTAGTACTCTGGGCTTTCATCATGACAGGAGCCTGCATTGAAGAGCTCCCCCAAAGGCAGTAATCCTCAAACTGTGGGTCGGGACCCCATTTTAATGGAGTCGCCAGGGCTGGCTTAGACTTGCTGGGTTCTGGGGTGGAAACTGAAGCCTGAGCCCCACCACCTCGGGTCAAAGCCGAAGCCCGAGGGCTTCAGCCCTGGACAGTGGGCCTCAGGTTACAGCCCCACCTCCCACCTCTCAGGGTGGCAGGGCTTGGGTCTCCCCTCCTGGGGTCATATAGTAATTTTTGTTGTCAGAAGGGGGTTGTGGTGCAATAAAGTTTGAGAACCTCTGGCCTAGTGTCAACGATTGCATTCTCTGCCTCTGCTTGCTGGAGTGCCAGCTCTCTGGTGTCTAGGAGAGCAGGCATCTGAGGGGCCGAGTGGGGCTAAAGCCAAGGGAAATACATCAAGAGGCCTGGCAGGCCTTTCAGGCACCAGGACTGGTTCTGCACTAACTCCCAGCACCTACCTTCTGATTGAAGGGCCATCGCAGAAGTGCATCGTTGGGTCCTTTCATCACCACAAAGAACAGAGACAAGTGGGTCCCACGTCCAGTGCCGTCCCCATTTAGGTACACACGCAGGCACATCCTATAGCCATATTTGCTTGTGTAGAAAGCTAAGTGATGCAAAACATTGAGAATAAACAGGGGTGCAGAACAAGGGTTAGGGCAGCAGGGGAGCCCAGATGGTTCCCAAACAGTTTCAACTGTCTATTGACTTTGGCTTTTGAAGCGTAAGTAGGAGCAGCTCCCTGAGCTGGGGTCCCACAGGAGCAGCTCCATTGGGTGCAGATAAAGGGGGTTAATAAATGATGGCACATGTATTTAAAAGCACCCAAGACACTGGGGACCCAGTACATGAGGCACTAGGCCCAGTTAACATGCGTCCACTGTTACAAGACAAGAACAAGGAGTTTGCTGACCTTTAAAGGATTTCCCTCCACTCTTCTGCTGCCCTGCAGAGACAACTCCACTCTGACAGATGGAGCTGGAGCCTATACCTGCTTAGGAAACAATCCCACTGCTGCCTATGTTCCAGTGACAGGGCCAGTCACACCTGTGCAACCCTGTTAAAGGGAACAAGGCTGAACAAGTGTCACTGAGGGCCTAGTCTGGCCTACTCCCCTTCATTACTAGCAATGAGTGTACAAGCAGGAAAGAACCCAAACTGTGTTTGAGATCTCAGGCTGGCAGACAGAACACTCGCTCAGGCATCTTTCTACTTGTAAACTAACTACCATTGACCTGGAGTCTGGGGCTCAGATACTGAGCCCCACCGTGCCAGGAACACTCAAGTTACTTTAAAACAGTGCAGAGGTGTAGTTTTACATTCAGCCACCGCCTTTTGTTCCCTCTTTCTTTAAGCTATGCATCTCCTTTTCCACAAGGAAGGGGACAGCACACTGCGCGTAGCTGCGGCTATATTGCACAGTGTGCCTTTGAAGGAGTCATGCAGGGAACAGCCCGTTCATAACGATGCACCAATGTGGATACACCAGCGTGCTAACGCTGGCAGAATGTGAGGGGAATGGGTAGCTTGTGTGCACATGGAGGGTAATACGATCAGGCCCGTCTCTAAGGGACTGGGTGCACTGTTCTGACGGGATGCACAGGGGCAGTGTGGTCCAGTGGGTCAGACACCGAGCTGGGACTTAGGAGAGCTGGCTGCTACTGTTGGCTCTGGCACTGACAAGTCACTTCATCTCTGTTCCCCACTGCTCCGTCTGTCGGTGCAGACTGTAAGCTCCTGGGGACAAAGCCTGTCACTTCCACTATGGAGCTGTGCAGTACTCGGCACAATGGGGCCTGAGCTCAGCTGGGGCCTCCACGCATTACTGAGATGTTCATAATTCAAAAACAAACTGAGGGAAGAAGGGGAAGGACAGCTGAGCAAAGTACGAGGCAAGCTCAGGTGAAGACAGACCAACCAGCAAAGTACCGGAGATATGTATGCTAGAAATCTGCACCAAGTGTCCATTTAGCTCAGTAAGGAAAACTACGCACCTACAAGGCAATTTTTAACCAATCCTAACCTCTGTTTCTCTGCCTCATTTCTGCATTGCTAAAGCAACATCAGGACTGCAGCTTCCTGCCTGGTGGTGGGTCTAAGTAACATGCAGGAAACACAAACCTTTGAACTCAGGGCCTGGCAGGTAAGTTTTTCCTTCCCCATAAACATTCTCTTCTCAAGTGTTTTTCCATGAAAAAACCTCTCTCTCTCTTTCATTTCCAGTCCCTTTCAAACCAAGCACAACACATTGCTTTTCTGTGGGCCTTGGGGCTTGAACAAAAAGAAACCCAAACCCTGTTTGTAACAGGATCCACAAATGTCTATGCTCCCTTTGTTGCAGCAATTTAAAAAAAAAACACTGTTCCCACAGCTGTGAGATCATCCTGGCTCATTAATAAAGATGTGACACAGGATGTACGAATTAATATCTTATATAAAAAGAAAAGGAGTACTTGTGGCACCTTAGAGACTAACCAATTTATTTGAGCATAAGCTTTTGTGAACTACAGCTCACTTCATCGGGTGCATACTGTGGAAAACACAGAAGATGTTCTTATACATACAAACCATGAAAAAATGGGTGTTTACCACTACAAAAGGTTTTCTCTCCCCCCACCGCACTCTCTTGCTGGTAACAGCTTATCTAAAGTGTGGCGGGAGAGAAAACCTTTTGTAGTGGTAAACACCCATTTTTTCATGGGTTGTATGTATAAGAACATCTTCTGTGTTTTCCACAGTATGCATCCGATGAAGTGAAGTCTCTAAGATGCCACAAGTACTCCTTTTCTTTTTGCGAATACAGACTAACACAGCTGTTACTCTGAAATATCTTATAGAGCATCTCCCTCCAAAGTGTTTCCTACTAAAATGCAGCTACTTCTGGGGAAGAGTACAGGCATCAGCCAGCATATAGCATGTTACACAAGAAGGGAAGTGGGGGTGAGAGAGGAGACATTTAGGCCAAGGAAACTGGGTCAGACCCCTCCAGGGCTGTATGAGTTTAGTGCCCAGAGAGCAGACAGGATGTAAGATGTTCAGGTCTCATCTCAAAGGCGCACACCAAATGGCGTGGAACTCAGTGCGTCTGCTTCGGAAATACAAAGGGCAGAGTTGACCCTGCTAGAACGTGGAGTCTAGGGGGTTTCAAGGCTGATCACTGTTTTTAAGAGGAAGCCTTACTAGATCAAACACAGTTATGGGAAAGCTTCAGTTCCACTGAAAAACTGGAGAAAAGGGATTTTCCAAGGGGCAAAAATGTTTTTGATAGAGAATAAAAAAGTCCCCATACAATATAAAAATAACCACAACTGGTGATGTAAAACAGTTCTTTAGATTGTCTGTTTAAACTAGTCTGTCTCTGGCTTATGTGCAATTCCAAGGACTGGCTGCTTTAAAAAGGAATCGTCCTGCTGCTTTAGAAACAGAGCTGTTCCTGTCGGCACAGACACAGATTCCATAACCCTCGCTAGGGCACTAGCAACGCCGGGGCTCATTTAGTACTGAGCCCCTCCAAAGAGATGGGGTCGGGAGTGCTGGGATGCTGCTGCTTTAGCAAGTTCACAGCTCAAGCAAGACCAACACGGGTAGTGATCTGCAGACTCTCTTTAGAAGACCTGGAATGCTGCATGGCTGGGGTGAGCATGCTGACTATCTGAAGAGCAGGCAGCTGCGCAAGCCTCGCTGGAGATATGCATGTTTCTCAATCCCTGTGCAGTAACACAGTTTAGTCTTTGGACACACTGTATATTGTCATGTTATGCTCTAGGTACCTCGATTCCTTCCCTTGCTTACCAGCTCCCTGATGGCCCTAATTTTGGTTGTGCTGTGTAAAAAGGGCTATTATTGCCGGACTATTTCCGGGCCTAAGAGGGCTATATTTCCTGATGGGAAAGAAAAGTCTTCTGTGTACAAGGAAAAAGGGATATCTTATAGCAATGCAATTTCACTTATCTCACTGTAACAAATCAGTCTCTAATGCATTCTTGGGGGTGAGGGAAAGAACTTGGGAGGAACAATCTCTGCATGCCACATGCCCCTTTCAACACTACTCAAATGACTGGGCACAGCTGGAGCATGGACAGCCTCACAGTATTTTGCTAATGTCTAGGTAACAACCTGGAGAGAAGATGGCAGGACAGCGGCCAGCTATCGCCTCCTGACGTTTTCTGGCAAAGTCTGAAATCTTCCAGATGAAAACGCCATCATAGGTGGAAGCTTCCATGTCACGGATCTTTTGCTCCATGTCAGCCATGGCCAGATCTTTCAGTCCAGTGCTCCTTTCCAGCTGCCGGACCTGATCAGTGGAATACACAGTGCACCTTGTTTAGAAATATAAGTTGGTAAGGGACCCAGGAAAGTCAAGGGATCCTGTGAACCTCATTCAGGCCTGATCTTTGGGGGGGAATGTTCTCCAGATGTGATGGTGGCCAGGAGAGGGAAGAAATCCACCACTATTGGCGAACTCACTAAAAATAATTTGAGATTGCCCTGCTGCTCTTGAGCAAACAGTTAACCAACACCTCTCTTCACTGCCAGAGCAGGGCACTTTCTAGCTGTGATGGCAGAATCCGGTCAATGAAGGATGAGACGGCCTAGAGCCAGACAAAGATTGCAGAGCATACTGTAAGGGATCAGTTTTGTACTGGTAGGAGGATGACCTACGTAACAGGTCTTTTCCTGCTCTAATGTGTATGCGGTTTTGAAATGGCATCTAGATCAGTGGTTCCTACACTTTAACAGCCCGCGAACCCCTTTCACTAAATTGTGAAATCTCGTGAACCCCCTCCTAAAAATGAATATTTCCAGGGATTTAAATTTAAATGTCCTCCGCACTCTGTGGGGCTCCTGCTGCTGGACCCCGTTGACCGCCCTGGTCAACTGAGCTCCACTGAGCTCAGGTAGCAGGTCCTGCTGACCACCAGGGCTCAGGCTGTCAGCCCCAACTGCCTGGCCCTGCTCTTCCTAGGGCTCGGGCTGCAGCCCCAAGCGCAGTGCTGGGGTTTGGGCTGCCGGCTCCCCCGCTCACGGGGGCAGGGCTCAGGCTGCCAGCCCCAACTGCCTTGCCCTGCTCTCCCTGGGGCTCAGGCTGTCTGCCCTGCAACTGGGTCCCACCTGCTGCCTCCAATGCCCGGGGTCCTCTGGCCGCCATGAGTGAAATTTTTCTGGTGAACCACCCGTAATGTTCTGCGAACCCCAGTTTGGGAACCACTGATCTAGATACTAGGGTGATGGACACCCTGAAAAAGTCTAAGACTTAGTCTACACTCAAAACTTGTGTAACTATGTCAGTTGGAGATGTGAATTTTTACCAATATAGTTATACCAGTATAACTTCTAGTGTGGACACATGTACACCAGTATAAAGATGCCTTATTAGCTTATTTTGGTTCCCAAAGCAGAATAAGCTTTGACAGTATAACTGCTTCCACACTAGTGTGGGGCAGGGGGAGGTTTGCTGCTTTAACTACGCTGGAACGTTTCAAGCAGAAAACCTTTCTAGAGTAGACAAGCTGAGGATGCAGGTAAGACTGCAGAAATTGAGGTTCTCCCACTATAAGGGTGAGGAGCTGACCAGGCTCAGGGGTCATTACAAATACAGGAGGGATCTTTCAACATCCAGAAAGCTGAAATGCTGCCTCCTCTGTATACCTCACAGGAGTACGTGTCCAGAGAGCTTTTTCTCAGAACATCTCAAATATACTCATAGCTTGGCTCCTGATAGCCGTGAGGTCATATCACAGACCCCTGCACACATTACATTTGCACTAAAGCTAAAAACTTTAATTACTGGGACAATTGATTTGAAAGATGTTCATAGAACACAAAGAATCAGAAGCCCAAAGCCAGAGGTTACAGACCTTGTTACTGAGCATTTCAATTTTCTCCTGATCCAGCCGATGTTGCCGACTATACGCCTCCACTGTCAGAGACACCCTTTCCACTTCCCGATTCAGCACACACACAATATTTTCAAATGTGATCGTCTTCCTCTCTAGGGCCTCGCACCTCCCCTGCAGCTCCAAGGACTCAGAGAGCTCTGATTCAGAGCACAGCGAATTGGTTGTTAAGAGCATGGAGTTGTCCTGCATTGACCCACGGGTTGGGTGGTGCTTTAAGTCTCCAGACTCAGCCTTGAGGCGGAGCACAAAGCCCAGCAACATATACAGATGCTCCCCCACACATTTGCTTTCGTGCTCCAGCAGCTTTTCATTTTCCACCTGCAGAAAAAGAAATACTCATTCCCATTTGCAGCAAGTTAGCTTCCCACTATGGCACGAGATCCACAGGACCGATTCATCCCCTCCGATTTACAACTGTAACTAACATAAGCAAAGGGTAATGCAACGAAAGACACAGTTACAAACTTGTTGTTCAACAGCAAGCAGGTTTTTTTTTTTTAAAAGGAAAATTCTAATCTTACACAATGACAGATGTTGAACATTCACCCCACTGTAGATATGATAAAGCTTTGCCCCCCTTCTATAGCACCTTCAGTCCAAGGATCCCTCAGAAGCACTTTACAAACAGTAGTGAATGAACCCTCTCGAAACCTCTGGGACGGGATGTATTACTATTATTATCCCCAAACTGCAAAGAGAGAAAGTGATTTGCCAAAGTGAGAACCCATGTCGGCTGATACCCTGTCCTGTGCTTTACCCATAAGCTCAGCCATCACACAGAATCAGGAGTCATTTATTTATAAAATCACATCTGTAATAACACCATCCTCCCAGCTACTCAGGAATTACATGAAAACCGTCTAAGACCTACTCTTTGGCATGTTCTGAATGGAGGTGTTTACTACTCTCCAAATTCTCACTGTCTGAAGAGTCCACACTACGAAAGACTGCCCCATCCCTCCCACACACACGCACCCGAGCATGGCTTACTCCTCAGGCATTACCAACCTCCTTTGGCACTTGCCTGCAGCAGTGTGCTATGGCATGCTACTGCATAGCTGAAAGTACCACTCAGCTAAATTGCTGCAGGCAGATGCCAAAAGCATTCCTCTGGGTTCTGGCTCCAACACCAAAAGGATCTAATAAACCAATCCTGGTCCTGATCCAGGAAGGTTTCTTTATTGCACTCAGGCTGATTTGTACTTTCAGCTCCTAAAGGCTGCTGGGCTGCCTGGTCTTGGATCTAGTGAGTTACAGACAGGCTGAAATTATTTGCAATTGTGTAGGGTCAACAGGAGGGTCGTGTGCAAACTGCTTGCAGGTTAGGGCCCAGAATGAAAAATGTGTCCTATTCCCAGGGAGATAAGCCTCATTGGGCAGAGCCTCACAGTCTTTAAAGGTAGATTATCACCGTGGTTTGGTATCCAGGAGCGGCAGTCTGACTTTAAGCACAGGGAGTTTGCTATTCACCGCCCGGGAGAGCTTACTGAACGGCTTCTCTTCCATTCCCCACAACACCCGGCTCCAGAGACAAGAGTGACTATTAGCCTTCATTGGCCAAGCTCAGAAGCCTGGACACACTTCCCCACAAAACAGTCTATAAGAAGATCCCTGAACCACGCTCCCAGGGAACAGGAGCGCCTGCTTTCTCTGAATATTAGCATTCTGCTATGAGGAATTTTTCTGCACTGAGGAAACAATCACTTCAAATCAATTAATTCTCTAGATACATCCAGCTCTGGATACTGGACAGAAAATCTTAGACATAAGTTGCGTTCCCACTGCTTAGCTAGAGCATCAGCAGCACTCAAATTTCAACCCCCCACCCCCACCATAGGCCAGCTACATTTCACTTCACTCCATCTAGAGCTCTGTGTGTGTGGATGCAAGATGAGCTGGGGCAACACTCAAGTTATACCAAAAACTAACACTGCAGTGAAGACAAGGCCCTAGACAAATATTAAGAAACTGGCCTTACCATCTCAGTGCAGCCGACAACGTGAAATCTGCAAGGCACTTTACATTTGCCACAAGTCTTCACATGGTCCTGAAACTACAGAAAAGGGAAAAACAACATGACAAATATAAGCCTAATTCTTCCATTTTACACACCCCAAGTAACTCCACGCCCTACACCCAAGACAAGACAGAAAAGTGAAGATGAACTAGAGGATAACTGACCCTTCTTTACTGATCATGACACAGTTGTGTTCCATGAAGCTGATCCAACAGTGCTTAAGGGCCAGAGAGTTGATTCACCCAATGGTATTGATCGGGCACTTCCTCTTTAGGTGCCCCAACAGCACAGGACACAATGCAGGGATTGGCAGGGCCCAGGGGGAGCAGGGATAATCCCACTTGCCACTTCTGCATTTGCTCCTTAGTGAAGATACAATTGACCATCGCCTGCATAATGAGATCTGTCTTCAGTGACTGTCCAAGGGAACAGACAAACATGGCAGCCTAGAATCTGGCCAAACAAAGCTGTACAGGAAGCTCTGGGATTACTTTGAAGTGGCCAGTTAAAACAAGATGCCACCTACTAAAGGTGGGGGCCTCATTGCAGCTCTCATCATAACTCAAACATTCCTTTGCAACTGAAATGAAGCTCCTTTAAAAAAAAAAAAAAAAAGGCTTCCCAGGAGCACATACAAAATGTGCCAGATCAATGGGGATTAGTGTGACCAATGACACACTCTTTCAAAGTGATGCCATATGGCAAGCCCATAAACTTTGTCAGGGGTGGAACAGCCATTTTGGACAGATGGACATTCATCCAACTTTGTGCAGGTTTCACAATCACGTAATTGAGCAAATAAAAAAGACAAGCCAACAAATGCAAGAAGGTTTCAAGAGTAAGAGTGACATTCCACCCTTAGCAGTCCTGCTGCTTCTTGCAAGCACTGCATGAAGCCATGGGAGTCCCAAAGCTTCCCCTCTCCCCCGCATATTTCCAGTTCACTCCTTTGGTGTAACTGTGCCTGCGGGCTGTTGGAGATGATGCACTGTATCAAATCCATGACTTTATACAATGATGGCTCCCAAGGCAGTGTGCTGAGATCACATCACAGCTTGATATTTTTATTTCCAGCTAAGCATAGAAGACCTAAGAACTAGGAGCATGCTCATGTTATTTCTTGTTTGAATCCCTACTGCAAACACTTTGCCACAAGCAGGTGCCCTCTTTCAGGGTCCACTAATCCTTTCATAGAATCATAGAATATCAGGGTTGGAAGGAACCTCAGGAGGTCATCTAGTCCAACCCCCTGCTCAAAGCAGGACCAACCACCAATTAAATCATCCCAGCCAGGGCTTTGTCAAGCCTGACCTTAAAAACTTCTAAGGAAGGAGATTCCACCACCTCCCTAGGTAACGCATTCCAGCGTTTCACCACCCTCCTAGTGAAAAAGTTTTTCCTAATATCCAACCTAAACCTCCCCCACTGCAATTTGAGACCATTACTCCTCGTTCTGTCATCTGCTACCACTGAGAACAGTCTAGAGCCATCCTCTTTAGAACTCCCTTTCAGGTAGTTGAAAGCAGCTATCAAATCCCCCCCCATTCTTCTTTTCCGTAGACTAAACATCCCCAGTTCCCTCAGCCTCTCCTCAGAAGTCATGTGTTCCAGTCCCCTAATTATTTTTGTTGCCCTCCGCTGGACTCTTCCCAATTTTTCCACATCCTTCTTATAGTGTGGGGCCCAAAACTGGACACAGTACTCCAGATGAGGCCTCACCAGTGTTGAATAGAGGGGAACAATCACGTCCCTCGATCTGCTGGCAATGCCCCTACTCATACATCCCAAAATGCCATTGGCCTTCTTGGCAACAAGGGCACACTGTTGACTCATATCCAACTTCTTGTCCACTGTAACCCCTAGGTCCTTTTCTGCAGAACTGCTGCCGAGCCATTTGGTCCCTAGTCTGTAGCTGTGCATTGGATTCTTCTGTCCTAAGTGCAGGACTCTGCACTTGTCCTTGTTGAACCTCATCAGATTTCTTTTGGCCCAATCCTCCAATTTGTCTAGGTCCCTCTGTATCCTATCCCTACCCTCCAGCGTATCTACCACTCCTCCCAGTTTAGTATCATCCGCAAATTTGCTGAGAGTGCAATCCACACCATCCTCCAGATCATTTATGAAGATATTGAACAAAACCGGCCCCAGGACTGACCCTTGGGTCGCTCCACTTGATACCGGCTGCCAACTAGACATGGAGCCATTGATCACTACCCGTTGAGCCCGACAATTTAGCCAGCTTTCTATCCACCTTATTGTCCATTCATCCAGCCCATACTTCTTTAACTTGCTGGCAAGAATACTGTGGGAGACCGTGTCAAAAGCTTTGCTAAAGTCAAGGAACAACATGTCCACTGCTTTCCCCTCATCCACAGAACCAGTGGAGACAGGAAACACTGTACCTCAAACACAGCAAAATCTGCTACTTCTCAGCACGGCAATGGCTTTTTGGTAGCTGCCCTGCAGGACCATGCACACGCTTTGGAGAGAAGCACGAACAGCTACACTGGAGCATGGAGTTGTTAGTGCTAATCATAGCGCACATGGGAGCCCGAACAGCACTGACACACATCATCCTGTTTTTAAACCTTCCTTCTACCAGTTAGATATGCTGGACCTTTACCGGATGACAATTCACAGCCACATGCTTCACTATGTGGAAATGAAAAGGCGTTTGATTAATTTGACAAATACTCCCACACCCAGGTGACTCACTCACTTAGGGGGCTTGTCCACACTGGTGCATTGTGCACTAACTGGCTGTATGGACCCTACTGGTGCACACTAAAAGTTCCCTAGGTATTACACTTTGACCTCGGGGGGAACTTTTAGTGTGCAACAGCAGGGACAACGTGGACCAGTTAGTGTGCAACATGCTAGTGCACACTAGAATTTACACCCCTCTAGTGCAGACTAACGTACCAGGTAGATAAACCCTTCGTGATTCAAGTTATTCTCTGAGTTATGCGCAGCAGCGTGGTTACGCTGGGACAATGTCTACTGTGGAGCAACAAAAAATTTGGAGAGAAAGGAAAGAGAAATGAACTTTAAACAACTGAAGGTCCCACTCCATATTGGTACAAGTCTGGGTCAGCTGTAATGGCTTCAGATTTCAGACTCAGGCAGACTGGCGTCCAATGATCACAATGCCAGGGCTATAGGATAGAGGTGGGCAAACTACAGCCCACAGGCCACATCTGGCCTGTGGGACTGTCCTGCCTGGCCCCTGAGCTCCCAGCCGGGGAGGCTAGACCCCGGCCACTCCCCCGCACTCCCCCCTCCCTCGCAGCCACGCGGACAGCGTGGCTTGCACCCGCCCACCTCCCAGGCTTTCCAATAAACCTGTCCTGCCGCTCTGAGAGGCACGGTAAGGGGGCAGGGGAAGAGGGGGTTGGATAAGGGGCAGGAGGTCTCAGGGGGTAGTCAGGGGGCAGTTGGATGGGACGGAGGTTCGGGGGATGGCAGTCAGGAGAAGGCGGGGGGGTTGGATAGGGGTTGAGGTCCCGGAAGGTCAGGGGGTCCCAGAGGGGGGCGGGACAGGGAGCGGGGGGTTGGATAGGGGGTGGAGTCTTGGGGGGGCAGTTAGGGATGGGGGTCCTGGGAGAGGGCGGTCAGAGGACAAGGGGGGGTTGGATGGGTCAGGGGTGTGGATAGGGGTTAGGGCAGTCAGGGGACAGGGAGCAGGGGGGGTTGAATAGGGGGTGGGGTGGTTAGGGGCAGGGGGTTCCAGGGGGGGAGGGGGCTGGTCAGGGGACAAGGAGTGGGGCGGGGGGGTTGGATGGGTCAGGGTTCTGAGGGGGGCAGTCAGGGGGCAGGAACTGGGAGGCAGTAGATAGGGGACGGGGGCCAGGGTGTTTGCGGAGGTACAGCCTTCCCTACCCGGCCCTCTATACCATTTCGCAACCCCAATGTGGCCCTCGGACCAAAAAGTTTGCCCTCCCCTGCTATAGGTGTTGAGGCCTCTACTAGTGTCCACTTTGAAACCTTCTTTACCCAACTTTTCAGACTCTCTCCTGTTCCCAGTGGGAAGCCCATCCATTTCAGCTGCCTCAAGGCAGCTTTCAGTTATTAGATGGGAGAGTGACCGAGGAGTTCACTTTTCCAAAGTGACTCACAATCAAGGTTTTAGAACTTCAGTGCCTCATCACTTGTCCCAAGAGTCACTCCTTGGGCAATCGCTGTGGAGTCCAATGCTAGGTCTGAAGGGTTGTAGGTCTTTCATTTAGTGGAATAGCGGTGTTCCTTCCCTACTAACTACAGCAGTTAACGTAACTCTATCATCTAGGATACGTGTTGCTGTGGCCATGTTGGTCCTAGGATATTAGAGAGACAAGATGGGTGAGCTAATATCTTTTATCAGGCCAACTTCTCTTGGTGAGAGAGACAAGTTCTGAACTCTGTGTAAGCTTGAAAGCTTGTCTCTCTCTCCAACAGAAGTTGGTCCAATAAAAGATGTTTACCTAAGATAAGTTACCCACTATGCAAGGATGAAAGAGTCTCTCTGGTCATTGTGGTTAGCACCCAAATACAGCATTAATCAGAGTCTGATTTAGGTGGAGTTACTCACTACTCATGAAAAAACATCAAGTAATTATAGTGCATCACAAATTGAGATAACACCAGTGCTAAGAGCCTTATGGAAAATTGTAACTGGGTGTGAATGGCAGCTGCCTCTCAAAATTAAATGTGTTCAATTGTTTTCCTTCACTCCTCAATACAGACTGAACACTCTCATGAGCTAGCTCAAGGGTCCCTCTTCTATGCTCACAGAATTCAAGTCACATTCTGTCAGAACTCAAACCACATGCAGCGTGTGCTATGAAACAAGAATGTTCAAATACCTTCTCTCTTGGAATCTTCTTTTTCCCACAGCCCTCACAACTCAGTGGAAATTTAGGGCAGATCTCATCGTGAGCCTGTAAAAGAAGTGACAAGGGGCCATTTGTACACCTAAAACAGCTTTGATAAGGCCACTGTGAAGAATGCAACTCAATGAACCCAATACTTTATTACGAATACATTTTACTAGCAAAAGGCCTGTCATGTGACAGCACATAAATCAAATCCTGGCCTAATCGTGGTGTTTCTTTATGTCAAGTCATGTTTCTACATTGCAGTTTCCAGGCTGTTATGGTGTTTGAGTGCCTTTGTGCCTTTCCAAGTACTCAGCATTGATTTAAGAGTGTTAGTTTCAGCTCATACTAATTGTGAGAAAAATCAAATTACTTCTTTGATTACTTCTTCTACTACTTTGATGGAATAACATAATCAAGAGGAAACTACAGTTGTAGCTTTGCCTGGAACTCACATGTTCAGGAGATTTATGTGAAAAAAACCACCCTCCTGATAAGAAGTTTCCATGATCTGCCAATCCTAACGGACATCAGTTGGCTGAATTAAAACCCCAAAGCCACACTTGACAGCTACAGATCATGAGCTTTCCAATGTTGCCTCCCATGTCCAGATCAGTTCACCAAGCAAGTGCTTCTCAACCAACCAGACAGACAATCATATTTTAAAGATAAAATTTTTTTAAAACCCTACATTTGTTCTGCAGTAAGAACTTTGTTTTAGGACGGAAAAGAGAATACACAAAAATGACCCTAGAAACCTGATTTTTTGACCCCTCAACAGATAAAAGTAAAAATTAAGATGGGAACTCTAAACATCCTCTCATCTTTTCATATCTTTCCTGTAGTGCTGAAACCCTCTCTTCCTACATTAGTTCTGTGATAAGCAAAATGTCTAATCACTCGATCTTGTGTAAGTTAAAATCTCCTACCCAAAAGGGAAATTTAGACAACGTGTTTTAGTACTCTTCTTATGTGCCAGATAGGTTATGCCATCTTTCTGATATTCTACTGGAGTTCTATTGCCTATACGTATATTGCAAGTCAGATTAAAACAGATTAAATATATAGAATTGTTCACTTAGTACTAGAAACTCATTCATTTTAATGAACTTCCTTTTATTAATACACAGTTCTTTCTGTTGTCTAAAATCTGAACTATTTGGGAACCTTGCAGGTCATGTTCATACTGTACAAAACTCATACCTCTTAAAGACTTGTTTTGTTTTTTAAACCACTAGCTACATTTCTACCACCACATCAGAAACGGAAAAGAGAAATCCATTTGCTAACTCATATTAATGTTTTACTAATTACTCTTTTCCTTCCATAGATTAAAAGAACAGTATTTGAGCCAAGAGAGCAGCTGCAATGTCTTTGGAGATGTGAATGCTACAATCTACTGACAGTTCAAACAGGCTGGATTAACTGTGTACGTCAATACCAAGGATTAGTAGAATTCTGTAAAAGTTGGTGTGGGGTGTGTGACTTCAAACCACTCAAAACAGAGGGGTTGATTCCCTCCCTACCCAGCAATTGCTCCTATCCTAAGAGGGCTCCAGACAATTTCTTCATTCCCTTCCTTATCCCATAAAATCTTGATAACAGCACCACTTCACTTCAGTAAAGGGAGGAAGGTTTGACCACAAATGCAACTATTTCAAAAAGGATAGCATATACAATAGATGATCTGACGAGGTGGAGCTGTAGACTCCCTCAAGTCTGCCATTTACAAACAGGTCTCATTTCTACCCCTCTTCCCTCCAGCCACTCTCCTTTCCTAGCCCTCTCATTCAATCCCCACCCAGCTCCCAACCAGTCTAAGACTGCTGCACAGCATTTATCTTCCATGAAGGAAAGAACATTTATGTTCTAAGTAGCAGCCGCAGATAGTGCATGTTCAGTAGAGTCTATCTGAGAGATACACTCTGTTCATGCCAGCAGGAAGGGAAGTACTGATTGAGCACAAATCTGCTGTTATGGTGTAAATGAAACTGCACTGTGCTGTATCTCTCTAAGACATCTACAAATATTAGCTTTAACAGGCACATTTCAAAAAAATTCCATACAAATATCTGAATTTTTTTCTGGATTCTCCACTGGTTTTCCCTGCACCATATCCTTCTCCGCTTGCAGCACAGGTACCATGGAAAGCTGTTCAAAGCAAAGCTATTTTTTTACTTCCTATAAAAGGAAGCCACCCCACCCTTGGGCCAATGAGGCAGAGGGATATCATTCAAGAATGATGCATTACAATCTAACCCCACCGGGATGGAGCAATCATTTACAGCCCCCGCCAGCTGGCAAGGTATGCTGCCACAAGGGCAAATCTCTCTTTTTAACTTGAATGTTCAAGGTTTCATCTCCATCACTTTTAGGCAGCTTGCCATTACTCTCAGAGTGGGCTGTATAACAACAAAGTCTCCTTTCCCATTACATTATCGCCCTGCAAGCAGATTGGAAAAACCCAAGAGAACAGAGGGGAGTGGAAAGGCTTTAGTCTTGCTTAAACACTAAGGGGCTGATCTTGCAGCTATCGAATTCCAATCAGTCAGTGGCAAAATGGCACACATCGTGGTTTCATATCAGACCCTAAGAATGCAACTGAACCAACAGTACAATGACAATCCTGGGTAAAGTTAGCATCTTGCAAAGCAACATCTAGCTTCTCTCATTCAAGTAAAGCTTGAAGTATTCATTAGTTTGCAAATAACTTCCTTTCCCTAAAAGCGACAGTGAAACAGCCCAGTGATTGCTCCATTGTACAAGCCACTTCGAGGATCTCTACACTGGAGTTTGTGGTCTTCTTTTAGCTTAACTGATTGCCAAGTCACTCAGGATAACTAAGACCCTTGGAAGTGCCAATCTAGACACTTTATGAACATTTGTTCAGGACACAAATGATTGTGATTTACCCTAGCAGCTAGTTAAAACAGGACCATAAATTTCAGACTAGACAGATCCTTGCTTCTCTCAAGAAGTGCTAATACAATGATCTACCTCTAATGGAGAGTCCTCACACTTGCTCACTTGCCTCAGGGTGCTTGTCTAGATGGGTCTCAAGGTAAGGATACCTGAAGTGTGCTTATGCTGGGACTCTCATACCTTAATGTCTGGAAAGTAGAAAAGCGATTTGCAGTATTTGCAGTTGAGGCTTCTCTCGGGGCATTCCCGCTCCGAATGGCGCTCCTTTTCATTCAGTTTGATCATTCCCTTACATGCCAGGCACTCAATCAACATGAACGGGCAGTCCCCTTCATGGCAGCTCTGTGACAACAAGAGCAGCACATTTCAATACAACCATACAAAAAACCCCACAAATGCAGATGCTTTGAGATGCGTAAAGCCCATTTCCTAATGGCTCTCAGGATGAAAAGGCCTTCTGAACCTGCACAAAGAGGGCAAAGGAAACTAACAACTTAATTCTATTTTCACTAAGACTATGTCTACACTATGCACCTTTTGGCAACACATCTGTGCCACTACAGCTGTGCCACTAAAAGGCACACAGTGTAGCTGCGGTTTGATGGCAGGAGAGAGGTCTCCTGCTGGCAAAATCATCCACCCCCAATGAGCGGCAGTAGCTTTGTCAAAGTGCTGTTCACACCGGCACTTTTCATCGGCAAAACTTGTGTCATTCGGGGAGTGTGGTTTTTTCACGCTCCCGAATGACAAAATTTGTCATTCAGGTTCCAGTGTAGACAAAGCCTTAGTGTCTTATCCGAGTGTTATCCAGAATGGGGGATAGGGGGGCTGCCAGAGACACACGGGACACAGCAGAGTAGTGGGGGTGGAGTAGGTTGCATAACCCCCAACACCACTGCAAATGTTCTCCCCCACTGCAGGTTGCTCCTTGAAGGCCATACTATGCTGCCCTTGGAGTGCCCTACTGTAGCTGTTCACAGGAACAGCCTGCATACAAAAAGCTGCAGGCTCTGCCAGCAGCCCGATGGCCCAAGCTTCTCTTCTCTGCTCTCATGGCCCTCAGCTCAGCCATGAGATTACTAGAGACCACGTGGCCTTCTGGAGAGACTGGGGAATGCCATCAGGAGCAGAAGCCACCATGGGAGGGAAAAAGGGAAAGCAATAAAAGAGGAAAGAAAATGAACAGAGAGATTGCAGCCGATATTCTGTATAGTCACCCCTTTGGCAGAACTGTGCTCCAGAATCTCAGCTTTTATTTTAGAAGTTTCTAGTCCATATAACTGTGGAGAAAAATCTTGAAGAGGTGCCCAGTACAATCTGCAGATAGATGTCTGCCTTCATTTGTAGAGAGACTGAAGCAATAGCTCTACGAGGTGGGACCAGCCTCATTTATCACAATCAGGGCTCCAGGGACTCCAAGATTCTCTGGCTCTGGAATGTGGCATTTTTCCCAAGATGCCAAAAAAATTCAGCATTTTTGCCATGGAATTTGTCACTCCGCTACAGCCAGATGACTGATATTTTGTTTTCTGTCTCCCTCCTTGCTGTGGCTCTCTCTCCCACTTTCCTCATAAGTGGGTATTAACTGGCTTACAGTGCATACTCCTGACACTGCTGCATGGTGCCTGGCAGCAGGCGGTTGGCAAGCTGGAGCCCAGCTTGCAGCCAGAAGTGTCAGCTGGTGAATGCGGCTACCTAGAGAACAGCAGCACAGCAGCTGATACCAGTAACAAGCTCTCCTTTTTCTGGGGCACTTAGGGGAAGGAGACTGTGGGCCAAGCCACTTGGAGGGCATGACAAATAAACCATCCTCGGAACGAATCACTGTCAAAAAGAACTGAAGATTAATTTTATGTTGTGTTTTCTACTGTGAGCTTTGGCTGTGTGTGGTAGGGGGATGGAAATGGGTCTCTGCCGATCAGAGGATTTTACACTGCCTCCTATCACTGTAGGATCTGAATGCCTTCCATGTAACATCCATAGCAACAACCAAGTTCATAGTTGATTTCATGAAGTCTCTGGCTCTCCCTTTTCAGGGTATACACTCTGATTGGGGAGGATTTGGATTTTAATTTTTTTAGATTTTATTGATTTATTTTTAGATTGACTTTTGGTATAGGGGGCTTTTAGGTTGGTTCGGGTTTATTGGACACAAAGGAGTTTCAGCACTTTAGCGTCGTTCTCACATGGAAAAGGCCTTTTTGAAGAGGATGGGTTTTGCAGCATTTCCCAAAGTCTGTCAGACTCTGGATTTGCCTAATCTCCACTGGAAGTTCGTTCAAAACTAGGATCCCCTTGACAGAGAATGCTTTGTCCCTAGCTCTCATGTCCTTTGTCCTGGGTTTTATGATCTACATTGTCCCAGAGGAATGCAGCTGTTGCAGTGGTTCATATATCAAAACATGGTCTTGAACTCGCTGGAGTTTGATCCATGAATTGCTTTGAAGCTTAGGACCAAAATCTTAAACTGAAGCTGATTAGGAGCCAGTGAAAGGACTTGAGCATGGGCCTGATGTGCACACGGTGGCCTAAATGAAGAAGGTAGGCAGCTGCATTCCGTACCAGCTGGAGCCTATGCATTGTCTTCACATTCAGCTTCATATACAGTGAATTTCATTTCATGGCAAAAGATTAAATTAACCTTGATAAGGAAATTGGGAATCAAAGCCATGGAGTACACAAGGCCCTGGATATAGGGCATAGTAGATAGCACCCATCCATCACCTGACGCGGCGCTCCAACCAAAGATATTGGGAACTACTGGTCTGAAGGTACCTGCTCTGCAAACCATCACCTTGGTTACATTTAACAGCTACAGATCACAGTTCTTTGGAAACCACCATCTCAGTCTCTCCTTTGTTGCTAATGAGGACACTCCATTCCCAAGATTCTTCTGACAGCACTGAGATTTCTCACACTGCCACTTTCTGGTTTTAGCTCAGTATTCAATGGTTATCTCCACCAGCCAAACAGTATAGCTTAAAAGCACCCAAATACCGCAACTCTGAGGGGTATATGGTCAACTTGCTGAAAGCCATACAGCCCTGCCTGCTTTGAATAAAGAAGCAACCCTCCTCTTTTAAACACAGAGGATACTTCAGGTCCCAGCACGCAATGCTTCATCTTGATTGAAGCTGCTCAGTCACTTGAATTGGAGTATTCCATGCTGGCACTTTTCATCTCTATTGGTCTGGCCTCCATACGAAAGATGAGGTCACCAACAAGTCATAAATTAGAACTCTGTGGACAACATCTGGCCAGCCCTGACAGGACACAGCTCCCACCTCCCTTCCAATTTTTAGGGAAGGATGTGGGCAAGGTGAATCAGACAAATCTGTGTCCCAAAAGTATGGGAGTTTGGACATTAAATATTAATTTTGTTCTTACTTTAGTCTGAGGAGGGAGGCGGCTTTCAGGAAAGGAAATGTGTGAGGGAAGAAAATGCAAACATAGTCAGGACCAGTGCCCTTTATGCACTGGAAAATCCGCACCAAACCAGGTTTCCCCCAAACAGGGTTTACTTTAGATTTCGATCTTTTGAGTTTCTTAAACATGAACCAAAAGCACCAATTAAATTCCATCAGCTTTTACACAAAAGAAAGAGTGTGATAACAGCCTTGGCATTTCTCTGAAGAAAGTCTCTGAGAGTGCAAAAATGTCAATTCCCAACTGACTGTTAAATGTTGCCTGAAAACTTAAACAGAACTGTGCTCAAACTAAGGCTGCAAGGTGGGGTTTCATCAAGGCTTTAGAAGGGACATGTGACTGATCTGAATGTCCAGGATACTGAATTACAGCATTACATTTTCAGAGAGCCAGATGCTAGAAGTATTAATCAGCAAAGCCACCACAATATCACTGAGTTGTTTTGAGAAGTAAACACTGACATATCAGGCCCTTTCAGATGGGGCTTTCCAATCCCCTCCCACACACATTTTCTGGCACTCCCTGTAGCTTACCTCCCACAGAGCAGGTTGGACAGGAAACAAAGTACATCTAGGCAATCAGCTATGCAACCTTTACCTCTAGGACTTTAAGGGAGGCCAGTTTTCAAGTCTGTGGATTTCAACCCTAGCTCTAGAGTAGAGGTATCAAATCACTAGACCAGGGGTGGCCAACCTGTGGCTGCGGAGCCACATGCGGCTCTTCAGAAGCTAATATGCGGCTCCTTGTCTAGGCACCGACTCCGGGGCTGGATCTACAGGCACCAACTTTCCAATGGGCCAGGGGGTGCTCACTGCTCAACCCCTGGCTCTGCCACAGGCCCTGCCCCCAACTCCACCCCTTCCCGCCCCCTCCCCTGAGCCTGCCGTGCCCTCTTCCCCGCGCCCCCGCTCCCCGAGCCTCCTGCATGCACGAACTGCTGATCAGGAGGTGCAGTAAGGGAGGAGGAGGCACTGATCGGCGGGACTGGGAGCCGTGGGAGGCTCTGGGAGTGGAGGGGGGCTGCTGACACATTACTGTGGCTCTTTGGAAATGTACATTGGTAAATTCTGGCTCCTTCTCAGGCTCAGGTTGGCCACCGCTGCACTAGACCTTCTCTCCAAAATAGGACTTCCTCGAGCCATCTCTAACTACAAGTACAGGGCACTGCAACAAACATTTCCACTCAGGAAAGTGGGATCTGACTCCCTTGCACACAACTTTGATCACCATTTTCAGCCTATGAACTGGCGGAAAATGGTGCCCCAATGCTATAATCCAACTTGGAACCAGAAGCTTCCAACAGGGAAATACAACAGAAGTTTCTTCCTAATTTCAAAGACAGAACTCTGGTGTCCTGCCCAGCATCACAGAGTGCTCCAACCACAAAGCTTTAGTTGCAATATCTTACTATAACAAACACAGACAGTGCTGCAAACCCTTTAATATTAATTCCCAAGGAGGAAAGAAAAGGAGGGGAAGCAATTCCAAGGGCCCGCAGGTCTGTACTACATTCCAAGGAAAGCCCATTGAACTAAGAGTCCACCAAGAGCACTGAAATCTCTCTAACAGAAAGACTACTCTGGCCAGCCACAAAACTTCAAGAAGTAACTCTGAAGCCTGAACCCTGTGGGATGGGACGTTAGCTTCCCCTCTACCGACCGAATTAAATTCTGGAAGGGGAGCCTTTACTACTCACACAGATATTCAACTGGATGTTCTTATTCTCTTACACAGGCTCAGCTGAGCTCTGATGAAAGGCTCTAGGCCTACAAAACTGTTTGCAAAGTCCATGGTATTAACATGTGGAATTTGAATCTGGACCAGGACAGGTTAAGATCCAAACAGACAAGAAAGCTCATCTATACTTATTAGCTGAACTCAACTCACAAGGAAGGTTGAGTCTCTTTTAGACCAATTTACTGGCTTCTCCCTCCTGGCCTTTATTTTATCTGAAAACAGACCAGCAAGTCACAGAACTACCTGGCAGACTAATCCAACCTCTCATTTAGTCTATTTAAATATTGCTCTCAGGATTAGAAGGGCAGATCCTGATGCTCCACTCAGGTCTCCCTAGCCTTCAAATGACCCTGTGTTCCCCAAGATGGAGTCTAAATTAAAGCAAGCCCTTATGTCCCTGTCAATTTATTTTAAAATCCTGCTGATGATTAAGAAAGTCTCTCTCAGAAGCTGAAGGACATTCACTTCCCTCATCCCTCTGTTGCAAGGTGGGAGAGAAGTGACATTTCATGTATTTTTAAAGTACCATTTTATTGCTGTGTGAAGAGTTGAGGACTTAGATGATCCTTAGGAGTCTGTCTGTACCTACTCTAGGTACATATTTGGCTCCCAGCACCATCATATCTCAGCACCTGGAAGTCACAAGGATATATTTTCTTGGTTATTTCTCATGCTCCAACTGCCTAACTTCACAGTCTTTGCATCTCTCATCTGTGATTTTTTCCCCTTTCTGCAAAGCACCCGTTTTTAAAAACCCTTTACCATAGCACACTTTCTATCTACACACACATATTGATCAGTGAGCTTTCATGTGGAAACAGCTTTTAGTGCACAAAAGAAAAAATCTCTTCTGAGGCAGTGTCCACATGTTCCAAGCATTTACCAGCATATTCAAAACACAGTAAGAAGAAAATTGTATTTAAAAATTCAGCTCTCTTCTGACAGTGCTGAATATTTTAATACTTTTCACAATAGGAAGAGTTGAAAGAGACGGCATGAACTTTGCCCACACACTCAGTTTTAAAAACATGCTGCATTTGAAACATGACCTTTGGTAGCTTAAACAGGAAACAAAACTTGGAGAGCTGAGGAAGGACTTTAAGGGCAAAGGGCTGAAAATTTTCAGCTGCAGAAGCTGGTCCTCTTCCTCTCCCACCCCTGTGAAATTACTAAAATGCCAGTGACACAATCTCCTAATTTATAATCAGAGGGCAGTCAAATGAGTTTCTCTTGATGCTAGTGGCTGCGAGCTTTTAAAATGAACAAACAGTGAATTATCTTTTAGGTACTTTCCATGGTCTGTCTGAAATAGCACAGCAAGGGGCTTTCCATGGTGGGAGTGTTGCTGCTGCTGAAGGCAGCAACACACATTGCTGCTTTCAGATGACACAGCACGGCTTTAGGCACGCTATACAGAAGAGCTCTGACACCACAGCACCCTTCTGCAACCCCTGCTCACCTAATCACTGTATCTGTACTAGCCAGAAAGGTACACAGGTATGTAGGAGGCTGGTTAGACCCTGCATTGACATATTTGTTGGGCTCGTCCCTTCACTCTCAGTACCACTCAATCCAACACCTTGCCACAATGGGGAAGAGATATGAGGTATCAGATAAATCAACTACTACAGTTGCCATAATCCCTCTCCAGCTCCCTCCAGACACAACAGTCACTACTACCATGCCCACAATCCTTGCTTTACTCCTGGGGGAATTCTGAGCCATGCCGAAAACATGCCCACCTGCAGATTTCTTTGCTTCCTTGCAGAAAGTGATGGAGAAGCCAAGGGAAGCCAGGGGGGATGGGAGGGGCAGGGGATGCCCATGGGCGTAGTTTGGGGAGGCATTGCCCCCCAAACAGAGGCAAGGCGTGGGGCGGCACACAGAGTCACGTGCCACTGCCCCCCCCTCCGTTTCTGCGAGCACAGAGCTGCCTGGCTGAAAGAGGCTGCCACTCGGTTCAGCTGACTTTGCAGCTGGTTGCCGCCTCCTGAGTCCCAGTGCCAGCTTGCCTTCTGTGTGCTGGGAGACGTCCTGTTTTCGGTATAACCATGAGTGCCTGTGGTGGGGCAGGGAAAAGGGGCTGGTGTGTGGGAAAGGAGCAGTGGGGAAGGAAGGGGGATGAGATGGGGGGGGCAGGGTGATAGGATGGGGAAGAGAAGGAGATAGGGGAAGCAGGAGCCCAGCATGCGGCATCCCCTTGGCAGCAGCTGAAGTAGGGGCTCCCCTGTTAAGCAGGCCCATCAAACTCCCATCCCAATGAGTCCCACCGCCCCTGTACGTGACCACCCCACTGAGCCCCAACCAGCTATACCCAGACCCTCACCCTGACGAGCCCCTCCTCCCTTGCACCTGGACACCCCTCTGAGCCTCAACCACCTTCGCCTGGACCCCCCTGCAGAGTCCCATTGCCCCTGCACCTGGACCCCCCCAACAAGCCCCTGTGCATTCAGATCCCCCACTGAGCCATCCACACCCAGACTGCCCCACACAGAACCCTCTTCCCCACATCTGGATCCCCCACACTAAACCCTTCTACACGCAGATCCTGCTAGGCTCAGCTTGCCTGCTCACCCACACCTGGTGTGCCTGGTGCAGAGCCCAAGTTGTTTATGGGGCAGGCTTGGCCCTTGCGCTGTGTCAGGGTTGGGTGCAGCCTCACTGCTGAGTCCCTGTCCGGCGGGAGGGGGAGCAGAGTGTTGGAGGTGGGAGATCACCCTGCATGCAGCTAGTTACCTGCGCTCCCCACTGCCATGCTGGAGCCTCCACATTTATGTATTGACAAATACCATTTTCAGAATGTTGAAGAATTTTAAAATATTGTGCATAAAATTTTTATTTTTTGGCGCAGAATTTAATTTTTTGGTGCAGAGCTCCCTCAAGAGTATTGCTTGTCGCTCAGGATAGAGTTCCAGGCTCAGAGCTGCACAGCATGGCAGCCCAAGATGCTTCCACTGGACTGCCTCAGATGGACTTAACTTTATTTTAGCAAAATAATCTTCAATGTTTTCTGATCGTTAAGAGCAGATTAAAGGAGAAGGCTAGTGCTTGTCAACTAATAACTCACATGCATACAGCACATTCCATTCAGAAGGATCCCAAAGTGCCCCCTCTGCTTCCCCACCCATGAATAGCTTCTCTCACTACTGGAGCACAGACACCTCTCGGGTGAAGTGGGGTAGTGATATACAGTCCACAGCAATACTACAGAATAGTTTGGGATGGGAGGTGAAGAAGAATCCTGTATCCCTCTTTACATGCAAGAAGGAATTAAGAAAGTAGAATGTAATTACCCAACTTGGAATTTAACCAGGACACCAAGGCTAACACCCCTAATCTTGCAAGAATGCTATATGATTTTTAAATGGCTACCGGAGGTCAGCTCTTCAATTGAATGTCTTATCCAAAAGAAGAAAAGGAGTACTTGTGGCACCTTAGAGACTAACCAATTTATTAGAGCATAAGCTTTCATGAGCGAAAGCTTATGCTCTAATAAATTGGTTAGTCTCTAAGGTGCCACAAGTACTCCTTTTCTTTTTGCGAATACAGACTAACACGGCTGTTACTCTGAAACTTATCCAAAAGAAGTTACTTCCAACAGCAAATACTCCTTATCATGCTAGGTTTTGGTGCAGCACTGACTGGCAAGGAAAAAAGCTCGCTCATGAATAACCAACAACATGGCATGTGGCACCTTTTCCTTGGAGGTGTCTCGTCCAAGTAGTGACCAAGCCCAACCCTGTCTAACTTGTGAAATCTTACAAGATCACACAGACATATGGCTACAGAGGATACCTCTTTGGCCCTACAGAAACTGCCCTCATGCCCTTTTTTGGAAATAAAATAGAATTAAAGTTCTCAAACAGTCTCTCAAACCTATTTCCAAACTAGTCAGTAGCTGTTTAAAGTGAGGGGGCTGAATACCTTCCTGCCAGACGTAGCTCCATTTACCTTAATTGAGCTGGGCTCACTTATGCCACAGTTGAATTTGGTCCCACATGTTAAATTGGGGCACAAAATTTCATGCTAACAACTGCCAGTCATACAGCACATAATTGAACTCGGAACCCAGCAATGCTAAACTGAATCCTCAGTAAACACACTGGTATCCTGAAGCTGTATCTCTAATCTCCTCCCTATAAATTAGAAACGCTACCAACAAGCACTAGGGTTAGATCTTGAATTTGACATTTATTTCAGTCAATTGCATAAATACCCCATGACACTCATAGATCTAGGGGTGAGATTTTCAAAACAGTCTAAGGGAGCTCAGCACCCAACTCCCACTAAATTTCTAGGCTGAAATCCAAGCCTAGAAGTATTAGAGTATTGGCCAATTAGAGCCCAAAGTGCAGATAAAGTTCTCTACTAGTGGCCACTAAAGGCAAACCAGAGGACTCAGACAAAATCAGAAGTAAACGTAGTTCTTCTTGCCTCCCTGTAATGGCATTGCTAATAGAATCAAGATGTCACATTACACAGATTGATCTTAAATGCTTTGTCAGGAGTAAAACATCACTTCCTCACCCCAACTCCTCAGGAGTCACCTGCTATTATCTCAGTCCCTTCACTCAGTGGTTCTCACGGTCTGGGTTATGATTCCAGTGTTTCCAGAGGGTTGTAAAAATTTCCCAACAGACCAAGTTTTCTTTTATATTTATTTTTTTAAATTGTTCCTAACCCATCTGATTGCAAATAAATCCTTACAATGCAAATTACTGCAGTAGACTCTATTCACTACAGAGTGCTGGGAAACGTGCCATTCATGAAATTTTCAATGGGGATGTATCTTTCCAATGAGATCAGTATCATATGTATGTATATGTGCTAATGGTCACATTCACTGGGCCATAAAAACTGCAGATGGCATTGAACACAGAATTGGTGAGGTTCTGATGCTAAGGGAAAGAGGGGGTACAGAGGACATTTTGTCCAGCAAGCTGATGGAAGAGGTTATTTTGGGGCACACCCACTGAATCCATGACTCTATGGACCTCTTGACCAGGCCTCCTGTGTGTTGGGGGATGGCCCCACCTTCCCAATTACTATAGTCCCTGGATGTAAAAGAGCAGTGGGCAGGACAAGAACTATATCCACTCCACCATCCCCAAAACAAATTCATTTATTCAGGCCTGAAGGTAAATGCCTATTTTGGCCATAATATATGGCAGAGACAAACTGGAAAGAATCCAGAGAGCAACACAAATGATAAAGGATTTAGAAAGCCTGCCCTCTGAGGAAAGGTTAAAAAACCTGGGTATATTTAGTCTTGAGAAATGGAGGCCAAGGGGGGACCTGATAACAGTTTCTAAATATGTTAAGGTCCATTATAAAGAGGACAGTGATCCATTGTTCTTTGTGTCCACCAAGGGTAGGACAAGAAGGAATCAGCATAGTTTGAAGCAAGGGAGATTTACGTTAGATATTAGGAAAAACTTTCTAACTCTAAGGAGAGTTAAACTCTGGGAATAAGCTTCCAAGGGAGATTGAGGAATCCCTACCATTGGAGGTTTTTAAGAACAGGGGGACAAACACCTGGCAGGGATGTCTAGGTTTACTTGGGCCAGACTCAGCACAGGTGGCTCAACTAGATGGCCACTGGAGATCCCTTCCAGCCTGATATTTCTATGATTACAGTTTTTTGAGGAGTTTTTTTTAGGCTGATGCAGCAAGAAGGATTCTGGGATATGGTGTCTTGGAAGTAAGAAGCGAGTGATTTTGGAGGTCATAGAAGGAAAAAATGGTTGGTTTGAGGGATCATACAAAGTATTTGAAAACTTCTCCAATCAGTCTACACCCTCACTAGGATACACAACCACCTAGGTTAGATTGGAAATCTCTGAAAGCTCCAGGAGGCCAGAGCTTATCTAGGATTGAATTAGAGCAGCTGAAAGCTCAGAGGCTGAAGGCTAATGCCAGCAGGAACTCATTTAATTCCCAGTGTCTTGCCCATCACCACTCACATGCAAAAGAAAGGAGAAAGCAGAATGAAGAGATACATGGAGAGACTCTAGTCTTTACCTCATACTCTTTAATAGTCCCTTTCCATGGGCAGCCATCGTTAATACAGACAGCCGGCAGACTTTCCACCTCCCGACGAGCTGCGTTATCTGAGAAAGCCTCAAATGGGAAAAAGCAAAGACAAGTTACTCTGGGATTGCAGCTTTGATCTAGTCTCCTGATTCTTCACATGCCATTGCTAAGAAACAGTCTTCCCAAACTTGTTGTCCCACAGTACCCTTAGAGATGCATCTTGTAAACCAGTTCCAGCCAAGGCCGTAGGAGTTAGCTAAGATAAACTCATAGCTGGAAACCAAACCAGCTCACCTGTATGTTAGTGTTGTTCAAAACAGGTATTAGTATCATAAGAATGTATTTAGTGTTTAGACTCTATGAAATGCTTGTAAATTGCTGCATGTACTAATCTCACGTATGATGTCTGTATTCCAGGCTATAAGGAAATATGTACATTTTGCTTCATAATTTTGAAAATGTTTGCTCTGAACTTGTGAACCCACACACAGGAATCATGCCCCCAATCCATTAAAGAGGCCTATCAAGATTAAAAGGGCCATTAAGGAACATCACAATGCACAGGATTGGTGAACAGCCCTATCACCCCTTGGAAACGTACATGCAAGGGAGTTTGTCTCATGGACTGGAAGGCTATAAGGCCGTGTCTACACTAGCAAGTTTACACCGGCACAGCTGTACCAATGGAGAGAGGTCTCCCATTGACATAATAAAACCACCTCCACAAGTGGTTATGTCCGCAGAAGAAGCTCTCCCAGGGCCACAGATGCCGGTGAAACTTATGTTGCTCAGAAGGGGTTGTTTGGTTTTTTTTCACACGCCTGAGCAACATAAGTTTTGCTGACAAGTTTTGCTGGTAATGTAGATATGCCCTAAATGTAAAAGACAAAACAGGGTCACAATTCATTTCTTTGCTGTTTGAACTCTCACACTAAACTAAGGCTATGGCTACAGAGCTGACATTGGTGCAGCTGTGCCGCTGCTAATGCAGATGCTCTAAGCCGACAGGAGAGCTCTCCCATCAACTTAATTATTCCAGCCGCCACGCGTGGCCGGGGCTGTGCCAGTGGAAGAAGCTGTCCCGCTGACATAGCGCTGCCCACGCCAGCACTTAGGTTGTTGTAACTTACTTTGCTCAGGGAGGTGGCTTATTCACCCTAACTTATACCAATCTAAGCTGTAGCGTGTACATAGCCTGGGGATGTGTGCCTAAGAGGTTACCCCTTGGCCTCTCCTGAATGACATTTTGAATTGACAGATTACTACATCTCTGTCACCTTTAGGAACCATAGATGGTAACTCATTTATGTGTATATGCTTGCTTGCTTGAACCTATAAATAACTCTGTTATTTCTTTTTCCTAATTAATAAACCTTTAGTTAGTTTACTGCAAGATTGGCTACAGGTGTTGTCTTTGGTGTGAGAGCTAAGACACCCCAGATCAATTTGTAAGTGACTGGTCACAACCTGAGTATTTTGTGATTTCTGAAGTAAGTGGCCATTTATCACTAAGTCCAGCTTGCCTGGGTGGCAAGATAAACTGGAGAGCCCAAGGGGACTGTCTGTGACTCCACAGTAAGATTGTTACAGTGATCCAGGAGTTCACATTTCTTACTGGGTTGGTGAAATCTAATTATAAAACATACCACCAGTATGGGGTAAGTACCCTGGTTTTGACAGTCTGCCCTCAGGCAGGCACTCATGTTCGTGAGCCACTCCAGACTGTGTGACAGCATCTATGACAAATCTTTATTGCAGAGTTTAAACAAGTAAACTGTGTTGTAAGATGTCCTGAATTTTAGAAGTTGGGGAATCAATTGCAGCACTATCATAACACTTGGGATACTGAATTCACACCTGTTAGATAATGGATTCCATCATTCTTAGGTACCAGTCTCTGGCCTCTCACTCTAAACAAAAACAGGAAATGTTTATGAATGACTTCAATGTTCTCTGCTTTGGAGAGATCTTACTTACCGAATTTGTTTCTAAAATAGAAACTCCTTCTTCATATATTCCTTCCTGAATACAGGCTGCACACTTCTGAGGCCCAGAGCTAATGGGGTGGGGGAAAAAATCAGCCACAAAATAAAAAGATTCATGCTGAATTTGTGATTCAGAGACAATAGAGGCTTCTCAAGAGAGCCTTCAGAGCCAAAGAAGGTTTATTTACACAAGTATATTTTTAAAACAGCAAATGGAGCCATTTACTAACATACATTTTGCATTCATTGATTGATCCTTTTTAATGGATATACATTTCTGCTCTATTTTAGTTATTTCTTCCTTGTAGTGATCTTTATTCTAGTTTTCTTCCCCTCATGATTAACTGTTCTTATATTTAAACTTTCCCCCATGCCCTTAAAAGTGAAGACAGAGAAATTAAGAAGGCCAATTGAAACTTCTTTTGCGATCATAAAACGTATTTTTACATTTCACACAGGTGGCATTATTGCCAAGCAGGGACCTCCAAGGAACAAATTCTTTATACGGCCCCGATAGTCACTTACAACAGTACTTAATTAGAGTGGATCAACCTAGATGGACCATCTGGTCTTTGTCACACCCAATAATCTCCTGGGTTTCGGCTTGACCATACCACCTGAAGAACACAACTCACTCAGGAAACTCTGGGTATGACTACATAGCGTTTTGGAGCCCACGGGAAAGAGCCCTCCAGCTCAGACCCACAGACTTGGGTTAGCGGGCCTTGTGCTATCGCTCTAAAAACAGCTGTGTAGACAGTGCTTTGAAATGACAGCTGGGACCGAAGCTCAAGCTCTGAAGCCTGGAGAGAGCAGGCTTCAGAGCCCAAGCTCCAGCCTGAGCTGCAACTTGAAAGAGCTGTCTACACGCTGTTTTAGAGCACTAGAGCAAGCCTTGCTAACCTGAGCTGGTTGACCGGGGCTGGGAGGCTCCTTCCCGAGAATGGCAAAATGCTGTGTAGACATACCCTCTAGGGCAGTGGTCACCAACCCCTCTACCATGATCAGCTGGTCGATCCTGGAGCCTCTGCCAGTCGATTGCAATCTCCAGGTCACTAAAAGTCTGGCGGTGCAGCAGGCCTCAGGCAGGCTGCCTGCCTGCCTGCCCTGGCCCCACGCCACTCCCAGAAGCGGCTGGCTGCTAGCTCGTCTCTGCGACCCCTGGGTTGGTGCGGGGGAGGCAGCTCCGCACGCTACCTCCCCCCCCAGCAGTGTCCCCACAACTCCAGTTGGCTGGGAACCAGGGCCGCAGAGATGTGCCAGCAGCCAGCCACTTCAGGGAGCACCATGGGGCTATGGCAGGCAGACAGCCTGCCTGAGACCTGCTGCGCTACCGGCTGGGAGCCGCCTATGGTAAGCGCCTCCTGGCCAGAGCCTACATCCCTCACCCTCTCCTGCACCCCAACACTCTACACCAGCCCACAGGCCCATCCTACACCAAACTCCCTCCAAGAGCCCTCACCCCCTCATGCACCACAACCCCCTGCCCCAGCTGCACCAAACTCCCTCCCAGAGCCCACATCCCTCACCCTCTCCTGCACCCTAACACTCTGCCCCAGCCTGGAGCCCCTTTCTGCACCCAAACTCCCTCCCAGAGATTGCACCCCTCACTCCTGCACTCCAAATCCCTGCCCCAGGCTCAGCCCGGAGCCCTCTTCCACACTCTGAACCCCTCAGCCCCAGCCCAGAACCTGCACCTTCTCCCACACCTCAACCCTCTGCCCCACCGCGGTGAAAGTGAATGAGGGTGGGGGAAAGCAAGCGATAGGAAGCGGGGAATGGAGTGAGCAGGGTGGGGCCTCAGGGAAGGGGCAGGGTAGATCCTGGGTTGATCTTAAATTCAAAAAGTGATCTTGTGTGTAACAAGGTTGGAGACCACTGCTCTAATGCCTGAAGAGAACCAGATGCTGAAATTAAGAGACAGACATAAAACGTGGCCCTCACTCACAACCCACTGAAAATAAGGCTGTATTTCCTTTTTTGCTTTCCTTTGCTTCTAATCATTTTGTTTCAGACTGGAGAGGGATAAATTACCTTATAAGTTTCTTCAGACAGTAAGAACAATAGCGGTGTCCACACTGAGCTTGAAATGGCCTCCTCAGAATATTCTTGCACTCGGAGCAGAGGTATTTGCCCTCCAATTTAGTCCCCAGTATCTCCTTTGAAAATCCAGGCTGGTTTAAATCCAAAGAACCAGGTGGAGTCGAGTTTGCTGCTGCCATGTGAACCAAAAACCCCAGATGTGCCTCAAGAGCCTGAAAAAAGAAAAATGTTTTGTCCCATTTGATTATCTTGTTCTCAGTTGGACACGGTTCACCTTTCACTACCTTCACTGCATTGATCACCTGGAAGCCACCGCAATAGCTGAGCTTGTTATTCCTAAGCACAGGTCTGCAGTGTATTATACACAATGAAACAGCCAACTAGGCAGATTGTGTCTTCTGGCACTTGCCAGGGGCAGGGGCTCTAAAGTTAAATCCGAAACAAGGAAATGGGATGGGGTATCCTTGCCTAGTTCCCCACCCACCTTAATTATGGAAAAACAAACTTTGGACAAATTGCTGCCTCCAGTCCAAAACAAGAGAGACCCGAGAGGAGACCACTTGCCCAATGTCAAACTGATCAAGAGAATAAACAAAGAGCCTCCTGAAAACTTCCTACATGTCAAGTGACACAGCCATGATCCAGTGCCACACACTTCCATTTCTGGCAGTTGTCAAAATTCACTGTGATCCTATATAAGGCCAGCGGCTCATTTGAGTCACAGGTGGAACCTGTTTGAACAGCCGAGAGCCAAGATTTACAACATCCAGTCAGGTGTCTGAGGGTTCCAGGTTTCTTTGAAGGTTTACAAAATGAAAAGGCAAAAATGGTATAACCTAACAAAAGGAGTAATATACTGGGAATAAAAGGCAGTTTAGCGATTTATTTTTACTGTGTGCGCCATTCAGAAAACCGCCCTCCCAATGCTCCCATGTACAGACTAGACCAAAAGGTGTGTTAACTACATGTACGTTATCTTTGTATCAAAACAGCCAAACAAGCTATAATCCGGGGTTAGACCGAGTTCCAAGCATTTAGCATTTAAATCTGATGTATTCTGAGACCATATTTACACTACAGCCACTACATCGACACAGGTATAGTGCTGCAGCTGTACTGTCGTAGCAAAAATGCTTCCTAGTTAATGAGAGGCGGTAGCTAGGTTGATGGAAGAATTCTTCTGGCAACCTAGTCGTGTCTACACTGGGGACTAGATCGACCTAACTACAGCCCTCAGGGTATAAACATTTTCAGCCCTGAGCAACATAGCTAAGTCGATCTAACTTTTAAACATAGACCAGGGCTTAATGTCATTGTGTTGCCTGATGACTGACTTTAACCAGATGTTTTTAATGTAGTCTAAATTTATTAAGAGAAGTAACTTGGTGTAAATGTTGGCTATCGACCATCGACCAAGACTGTAAAAATGCCTCCCTGAAATATAAATTAACAGTTCTAGAAAAATTGAGGGCATCTTGCAGGATCTCTCCCTCCACAAGTGTCCAATGGCACAAAAGCAATTAAGTGTAGCTGGACCATGGAGAAGATACGAAGGGGCATGGGGTGGGGAGTGTATCCAGAACACTGGGAACAAGCTACGTAAAAAAGAACACATGTTGCATAATTGAATCATTGTGTGACCCAGCCAGTCTTTAGACCAGTGGTTCTCAACCTGCGGCCCAATCAGCACACAGCTCCAGCCCATGTGACATCTTCAGGGCCATACAGGTAGTATTGGATGTGGCCCACATAACACATTGAGAACCACTGCTTTAGAGGAAACCAATTTAGGTCAAAATCCTGCTTCTTCTGAGGCAGTGGTGCCTTGGGGAAGATAAGGAGTTACAACCAGCAATGCCAGGAGGCATAACTCCTCCACAGGTAATAAGCGGAAGATTGCTGGATATTGCCTCTCACCAGCTTAAGACCCTGTCCTTGTTCCAATCAGAAATCCTCCCACTTTGGGGAGGGTGAACACTGCCAACAACGGCAGCCACAGCAAATTATGGATGAGTGCGGGGGGGCAGGGAGGAGGAAGGAAGGGGGATAGAACAAGAGGAAGGCTCCTTCTGATTGCATGCAATTATGTAGGGCCAGAAGAAGGGTAAAGCTGTGCATGTAATGCCCTAACCTCAGAGCCAATATTCACTGACAAGAGAGCCGACATCAGGGCAGGTGACAATGCTCTTGGTTCACAGACTGCATTATACGTTTGCAGCCAGACTTGAATAATCAGAGTCTCTCTGGAGAAAAAGTAAAATTTCAGCGGGAATGTTCCCAACGGAGAGGAACCAGTGTATGAAAAATTAAGCACACTGATCTCAGAACAATATATTCTTAAGGGTATCTAAAGGGTTCCAAACGGCCACAATTTGACCTAGAGGTTTGTATACATGACTGGAAATCAGCAAGTCTAACTAGGTTATATTCCTGGCTCTGGCACAGACTGAAAGCCTCACCTTGAACATATAAATCCCCCTCTACACCTCATATAATGACAGGTTTCAGAGTAGCAGCCATGTTAGACTGTATCTGCAAAAAGATAAGGAGTACTTGTGGCACCTTAGAGACTAACAAATTTATTTGAGCATAAGATTTCGTGAGCATCCGATGAAGTGAGCTGCAGCTCACGAAAGCTTATGCTCAAATAAATTTGTTAGTCTCTAAGGTGCCACAGGTACTCCTTTTCTTTTTGCCTCTACACCTCAGCTGTCAAATAGAGTTACCAATACTTTGCTACTACACAGGAGAGTCCTGAGGATTAATTTATCAATGTTTATAAAGTGCCCCGAGGGCCATTGCTGGATGGCACTCTATAATAATAATATATTTATTACCCTGTCCAAGTGGGCTAACAAACCGCCGGTTTCCTTCCCTCTACTCCCAGTAAAACTACCATAACCAAAAGCAAGGCGAATTGTTTTGGACCTGGCCTAGATACAGTAGCTCCTGTAACTACCATCATTTCTGGGGAGAAGAGGCATAACTTATAACCAATCACTTTTAGTTCTGTATTGCTGCCTTTTTCCCCCCTGCAAGACAAACTCAATGGCACAGCCTGTTAAAAAGCTTTCCGGATTGGCTAGGCATTACTTTGATGGAGTAGTTCATGTAAATTCCACATAACCCAGAATCACTAGGTACGACCAATTCAGAAGTCAGTCTGATACAAGAGCAATAAGCCACTCCACTGCTGGCTGCATTTAATTTCGCCAAGAATTTCGACATTCACCTTCAGTAAAAACCCTGGCTGTTTCAGGAAGGGAAAAAAAATATGTTCTGGCTCAATCACAAGATATGGGCTTGATGGAGGAATTATTGGGTGATATCTTTTGGCCTATGTCATACAGGACGTCAGACCAGATTCTCTTAATGATCCCTTCTTCTGGTCTTAAAGTATAGGAATAGAGGGTGCTAATGAGTCTGCACTTCCCTCTAAGGGAATACTTAGCCAGGAATTAGAGGTAGTTGGGGACTTTTCTACAAAATGGTTTTTCATCAGAAATGCCAATCTATCAAAACGAAAACTTTGTGTGGTAACAGATCAGTTTCAATGAAACTTTCTTCTGAAAGGTTTCTCGTGTCCAGGACAGAATTTCTGGTCAGACAGAAGCTACCCACCAGAATAGCTTGATAGTCAGAGTAACGTCCCTGCTCCAAATTAGGTAGAACAGAGACTTGAACTTCGGTATCCCACATCCCAAGCAAGTGTCATAAACACCAGGCTTTTCTGGAGTGAGTTCTCTCTGACTCTCCATGAAATATTTCAAAAGGTTTTGGGTTTGTCCCAGTAAAGAACAGAAAAACTTTTCAATTCTCAAAACCGTTTGACAGCCATTTCCTGTGCAGCTCTACCAGTGACCTAGAGCAGGGATAGGCAACTGGTGGCCCAAAGGACAAATCTGGCCTGCTAGATCATTGTAAGGGCCAGGAAAGGCACAGGGCTTTGCAGGGGGCAGGTCCTGCCTGCCCACAAATGTACACATCAGATAACGCTGTGACAGGAGTCAGCAAGCCAGAGCAGTGAGCCAGACCCAATTCCATGGGACAAGAACTGTTGCTGTGGGGTAAGCACAGGATGGGCTCTTTTGCCAGTCCTGCACCAGGACCAGATTTCCCCCTCCCCACAACCTCTCAGGGCAAGACCCAATTCTCCGCCACATCACACACCCCTGCTAGCTAAAAGATTTTAGTGGATTTTGTAGCCTTCTACTACCTTAAAGTTACCCATCCCTGACCTAGAGAGATGCTAGAGCACACCATGCTGCACTTTACATATCAGCTGAGATCTAAAAAATGGTCATTGCCTGTGGTCATCAAAAGATCACAAGGCGAGCTTAAATAGCAGGTGGGTGAAAGTGTTCTCATGTGTTCAATTTAAATAAGTACAGGGGCACCTGTGGGACATTGTAACCATAAATAAATGGACCTGTACATTTTATCCTTTATTCATGTTATGCTTATCTAAACATTTGTACTATGCTCATCACTACAGTAGCCATCTTTCTTCTACACCCCACTCATTTATCATCATGGAAAGACCAGATCAGCAAAGCAGTTTTTACATTCTGATCAGAAGATTGAAAGAAGTGCATTAATTCTAACTCTTCTAAGAGCAAGTTCCCACAACTATGGGCCAATTACTGAGAAAACTGAATCTCACACTTGAATCTGACTCTGCTGGCATTATTAACCACTTCCATTCTTTCAGTGGAATATACCTAGAATGGAAGGTCATAGCCTCAGAGAGCAAAGTGATCTCTTAGGTACCTTGGGTCAATCCCATGAAAAGCTTTGAAGACAAGGACTGAGCGACACACACTTTAATGTTCAGGTCTAGTTTAATATAAATGTAGTGCCCTTTATAGACAGAGTAACTCACAAAAATGTTATTTTTGCTAAAAGTACCAGTCATGTTAACGACAGTAGTTAAATACATTATACAACAGCTGCATAGAAAACAAAAAATTAGTGGGTCTGGCAAGTGAGGGAGAGAATGTATAGGTCTGCCGCACTGCAAGAAAAACTCTCATTAATAAGAGTGTAGTCCTATTACACCAACATATTCATGTGCCTACAGTTGTTGAACAAGAGTAATGTGAGAATATGGACTCTAAAATCCATACAGAAAGATTATTTTTAACTGTTTTCCTCTTTTTCTAATTTTCAGGTGAATTTCATACTTGAAAACTCTGAGGGCTGAATGCCCCCAGGCATCCACAGGACAGCAGTACTTCAGGATCCCCATCCTTGTGTTTAACCACTGACACAATGTAACCCATGGTTTCAGAGTTGCAGCCCTGTTACTCTGTATCCACAACAAGAACAGGAGGACTTGTGGCACCTCAGTACTCTAGGTGCCACAAGTCCTCCTGTTCTTTTAATGTAACCCATGACCATTCTGATGAGCATGCCAGCCAGGTGTCAGTAAATGTTTTCCACAAAGGTTTCTGCAAGCCCATCTCCTCCTATCTGCTGGGAACTAGACTGACATTCACCCGCTACGTTTAAAAAGCCCTTTAAGGTTGTCAGGGACCCTGTGGAGGCCACCTTTTTGACACGTATAGGTCTGTATATTTCCCACAGTCCTATTTCCCAGCATTTTGGGCAATGTTAAGTAGGATGTGAGGCAAGCGTGAATCATGCAGAAGTGGCGAAGTTTCAGCTTTTCTTGCTGAGACCACACTATTGTGCCTACTGGGCGGCATTTAGGTTAAACGGCTCTGCGGCAGCCAGGGATCTCCCGCTAGGGAGTCTCTTTGACTAACGAGGAGCGGCTTAACGAAAGCAAGCCCTGACTCGAGCCATTCAGTCTGATCACCAAAGCCCAATTCAATTCGAAACAGAAACAAACCCGGAGCAAAGGCCAGCAGCAAAGAGCTTTCCCAAGGGCTGACAGGCGCCACGGCACCAGGCGCCCGGAGCGACCCACCCGCCAGGCGCGCACGGGGCTTCCCACGCGCGCCAGCGCCCGGGGCCGCCGCCGCTGGAATTCCCCTCAGCACTTCCCGTCCCGAGTTCCCCGCGCCAACGGCTCCCGCTCGAACACCCCGGCCGCCCGCGAGGCCCCCGGCCGCGCTTCCCGCGCCGGGCCCCGCCCACGCACGGACCCGAGCCCAGCCTCCCGCGGGACAGGGGCCGCTCCCGCGCCGCCCCGCCCGCCCGCCCGCCCGCTCGCTCGCTGCCGCCAGGCGCAGCCGCCGGCCCGGGCCCCACACGCTGCGCGCGCCCGCCCCGCCCCGCCTCGCCTCGCCTCGCCCCGCCCCGCCTCGCCTCGCCTCGCCTGGGGCCCGCAGCCCGCCCCGGGCCGGACACTGGCCGGGCGCCGACCGCCCTGAGCCCGCGGGCGGCCGGGGAACCGCCCCGCTTACCGGCAGCCTCGCTCCGCTCCCCGCCAGCCACACCGGAAGCACCGCCATAAGCCACGCCCAGCGGACACGTCCCCCGGGCCCCGCCCCCGAGGGCTAAGCCCCGCCCCCGCCCGGTGGCGCTGCCAGAAGTGGCCGTTGGCGGCGGTTGAGGGGCAGGTTGGGGGACGGGCGGCGGCGGCCCCCTCCCCCTCGGCCCGACCCACGGGGCCCCCGCGCCTCCGTCACCCCCAGCCCCACCGCACCCTGCCCCCCCAGCCCCGCACCTCCGTCACCCCCTGCCCCACCGCACCCTGCCCCCCGGCCCGCGCCTCCGTCACCCCCTGCCCCACCGCACCCTGCCCCCCCAGCCCCGCACCTCCGTCACCCCCTGCCCCACCGCACCCTGCCCCCCGGCCCGCGCCTCCGTCACCCCCAGCCCCACCGCACCCTGCCCCCCGGCCCGCGCCTCCGTCACCCCCTGCCCCACCGCCCCCTGCCCCCGACCCCGCGCCTCCGTCACCCCCTGCCCCACCGCCCCCTGCCCCCCGGCCCGCGCCTCCGTCACCCCCAGCCCCACCGCCCCCTGCCCCCCCAGCCCCGCACCTCCGTCACCCCCCTGCCCCACCGCCCCCTGCCCCCCGGCCCGCGCCTCCGTCACCCCCTGCCCCACCGCACCCTGCCCCCGACCCCGCGCCTCCGTCACCCCCTGCCCCACCGCACCCTGCCCCCCGGCCCGCGCCTCCGTCACCCCCCTGCCCCACCGCACCCTGCCCCCCCAGCCCCGCACCTCCGTCACCCCCTGCCCCACCGCACCCTGCCCCCCCAGCCCCGCACCTCCGTCACCCCCTGCCCCACCGCACCCTGCCCCCCCAGCCCCGCACCTCCGTCACTCCCTGCCCCATCGCACCCTGCCCCCGGCCCGCGCCTCCGTCACCCCCTGCCCCACCGCACCCTGCCCCCCGGCCCGCGCCTCCGTCACTCCCTGCCCCACCGCCCCCTGCCCCCCGGCCCGCGCCTCCGTCACTCCCTGCCCCCGACCCCGCGCCTCCGTCACCCCCTGCCCCACCGCACCCTGCCCCCACGCCCTGTGCCTCCGTCACCCCCTGACCCACGACACCCTGCCTCCCAGTCCCACGCCTCCGTCAACCCCTGCCCCTCCGCACCCTGCCCCCACGCCCTGTGCCTCCGTCACCCCCTGACCCACGACACCCTGCCTCCCAGTCCCACGCCTCCGTCACCCCCTGCCCCTCCGCACCCTGCCCCCCCAGCCCGTGCCTCCGTCACCCCCTGACCCACCGCCCCCTCCTCCCCTCGCCTGTGCGTCTGTCACCCTCCTCCCCTCGCCTGTGCCTATGTCACCCCCAGACCACGGCACCCTGGCCCCGTCCCCCTGCCTACGTTACCCCTGACTCACGGCACCCTGCCCTCCTTGCCTGTGCCTATGTCACCTCCAGATCCACGGCAACCTGCCCACTCTGGCCCTGTACTTGGGTCACCCTCTGACCCATCCCCTCATGCCCATGGTACCCTGCCCCTCCCCTCACCAGGTCCTTTGCCTGTGACACTCCTAACCCCCCAGACCTGTCCCTGTCACCACCTGTCCCCTTCTCTCGGCCCTGTGTCTGTCTCACCCCCATCCCAGCACCCTGCACCCTCCCCCCAAACCCACAACACAACACAGTCCGCCTGCACCTCATGTGTATCCGTCCCTGTGTTAAGGCTATCTTGGATGCAGATCATAGTTCTCTCCCCAGATCTCCCAGGAAGCATGTTCTCTACTCCTTCCTCAGAACAACTAGGGGGTTCTTAAGAGGATGATCTAAATCCCCCTTCTAACCTGCCGCTCCCACACACAGATCTCCAGCCTCATCGAGGGCCCCTCTAGAATGGAGGAGAGGGGAGAGCTGTGTGCAGAGTCCACCACTTCCCGCACACATCCAGAGATGATCCTCCAATCTCCACACACAGTTTGTAAGCTCCTCAGGGTTGTCTCCTTTCATTTTGCTGAGCTGTAAATGCCAGGCACATCCATTGTGCCACAGAAGTAGACAATACTAAGACATTAATAAAGCTTCTCAAAAGTCCCAAGTGTCATAGCTTTCCCCCCACTCTCCACCCCCTTGCTTTAAGTTAATAAAGAATCACAGAAATTCCGCTCCCTGCACTTTCCGTAATCAGACACCTCATGCAAAACACTGCTTTGCCTGACTTGGGGCAGCTGAGGCAGCCACAGCTCTTCCCAGCATCGTTCAAAAGAGAACCCCTTACTAGACAGAATGAAAGTGAGTGCTGAGGTCTCTGTTTCATTTCTCAATTCCCTGGTGGATGCTAGTTTGGGGAATGAGGTGCTGTTATCTGAGACAGCCAGACTCAGAAGAACATCTGGGTACTACTACTTGCGTTCATCCCAACCTCAGCATGATGGGATCCCAACACCTTACAAAGCTACAGAAATGAAAGTACTTCTCAACAGCGTGCGATCTTACAGAAACCGAGGTGCCCAATAGCACAGAGTCAACAGCAGAGCTGAGACTATAACTTACATCTTGTGTCCCCCAGTCCCGTTCTGTAATCACTAAACATACTGCCTCCACCCTGCAGAGGCCCACAGCTTTTATCCTGTGCTTGAGAACAGCAGGCCCTTATTGAAAGCCCATTGAAGTCAATGGAGACTCACACAGACTTTGGATCAGGCTCATTCTATAATCCCCCAGGGCGAAATCCTGACCCCCACGGACTTCAATGGAGCCAGGATGGCATCCATACAGTACATGTGTGTAATCCTTCAAATGAATTCTTTTCAAATGAATTCTTCAGACTGCTAGAAAACCTTAGTCCAAGCCTTTCAGCCCAAGGTGCCTAGGTCAAATCCAGCCCAGTGTGGCAGTGGTTCAAAATCAGTGACTCCTGTCAGATGAGTTGCTGATCTCGGTCAAATCCTTAGTGGACAGGTCGGTGCCTGCACCACCATGGGAGGCTGGTATCAAAGGTCAAGGCAGGCTAAGCCTCCACTAACCCAGGCCTTGCCTCCCTCCCCCTCTCCCCTGAAGCCAGCAGAGACTTAGCTCCAGCTGGCAGCCTGGAGCTGGGCCCCGCCAGGGGCAGCCCGGGGCTGGGCCAGCAGGGCAAGGCCTCCACCAGCCGTGAGGGGAGGGTGCTCCTCCTGCTGTGGGGGGAGCATCCAAAGGTGGGGTTCATACCACCACCATCAACTAGCCCCTGTTGGCAGCCTCAGCAGAGGGGTCCATGGACTGCATGGGCACTGGAAAGTACTCACCCCCCTGAGGTGGTCTTTAGAAGTCAAGCTGATTAGCAGGGCAGTTTAGCTTCTATCCAATCTATCTGTGTAGGCATCTGTCTTGCATCAATAATGCTGCAGCCCGTTGGCTGGGTACATGATGAATTTCACTCCTCGTAAGACAATCTATCCCCCACTTGAGGTTCCCCACTAAGAACTCTAGGCAATGCACATCTTCTCCATGCCATACAGAACACCTGCAGACCACTCTGAGGCATGTGGGCTAAACCCCAGGATGAAGACTGGCCTCCAAAGGCTCTTTAACACACTTGATTACCTTAAACAAAGCAGCAGAGCTCCCTTACCTTTGAGAAGAGTGACATTGCTCATTCCAGCTCTGAGAATCAGCTCTTGGCTGAGCGGTGGTTGCTTAGAACAGAAAGTGGAAGTGAGATGCATGCCTAGAGGAGAGTCAGCAGGGGGCTGGCTTTGTTTTAATAAGAACTGAGGAGAAGGGAATTGAAAACCAGAACCCTGTGTGACGTTCCAGGCCATCAATAGCCTCCCATAGGTGCTTTCACAGGGGGAACTTGGCTTTGCTAAAGGTCAGGCCAAAAGACCTGTGACTTTTACAAACACAGGTGTACATTTCAAAGCAGATCATTCTATTCTGCCTCCCTAACCACCCCATAGAGATCATTTGATACTTAGCTTAGCAAATCTAAGTCCTTTTTGGGCAGTGCAAGGGCTCTTGGGTCTCTTCATTGTGTCCCCACCATCAAGAATACCATGTCTCAGTGCCACAGGGCTGAGGTCTTCAGTGCTCTTTACACTAGCCGGGTGTGAAGTAGTCAGATTGTCCTCTTCCCAGGAAGCTCAGTTCACCTGGAGCAAGGAGAGTCCCCAGCAGGCACAGAGCTGGCATATTCAGGTCTGCACCACTGCCCTCATGGAAGCCGCTGGGGCAGGGGGATCTATGCCACAGCTATTCCCAGGTGTTAGATTGGCTCAATGGAAGGGGTGGGGGGAGGGGGCATTGCAGCTAGAGTGCAAGTTATGGCAGTCCCTGAGGCAGCTATAACCTACACACTAAGGACTGAATCGGTCCCTGGCAAGCCCTGGGACAGCGCTGCTGGTCCCCACACTGGGGCTTAGTCCAGAGCGGGAGTCACATACACACACCCCAGCTCCTTCAGCATCCAAAGGGGACTGTGGGCTACTCTGGAGCTTGTCAAGAAAAGCTGCTTCTTGTAGGGCTGGCCCAAGCAATTCTGGGGCCTCCCACAAAGCCCCTAGCTGCAATGCTCCAGGTTCAGTGTGCAACCTGCTCCCCAGCTGGTGACAGGAGCAGGTACCAGGCCTGCAGTTGAGGGAGCTGATAGATGACAGGGAGAGTGATTAGCCAGATTTGGGGGGTGTTTGTGCAGTGAATTGGGGGACTAGTGGATGGAAGTATTCTGTAAATGGGGAGAGCCTCAACCAGGGCTCCTTGCCTCCACCACCCCACACTGGCTGGACTGACCCCGCTGTGGATGCACTTGTAGGGTTCCCACTCTCAAGTCCCAGGCAGCTGGCTTTACAGCAAAGCTTGGCCAGCCTCCTTTGGGGCCCTCTGTGTAGAGGAGGCAGGGGGCTTTTGCTGCTATAACCTGCTTCCTTGCCTCAGCTGTTCTTCTCCCACTGCCGGGTGGGGGTGCAGCCTCACCTGGAGCAAGGGGTGTAATGCCCAGCTAGGCAGACGTCCTCTCGCTGGAGCGCTAAAAGCAGGCAGCAGCGAGGGGCAGCACCCTGAGCACAAACCCACTTGGGCTCTGTGAGTACATACTCAGGGGGGCTAGCTCGTGCCACTACTTGCAGCTGCCCAGGCTACTGTGGCTACACAACTATTCTTAGCGCACAAGGTTGGTGAAAGTTAGTGTGAGTCTGTCTGTGTGAGCCAGGAATCACCCTGTGATGGGTTAGAACCCTGGGGAAGTCACCTGATGTGCTGAGATACCACTGAGTCTACCTGTTCTGCCAGCCTGGGCCCCCTTTCACCTGTCTTGCTAAGCCAGGCTCTTAAAACATCCTCTAACACACACAGGCAGGGCCATACCCAGCTGCAGATCAGCTCTGGGAAGACTCAGCTTAAGGGATTTGCTCCAGCACTCAGATATCCACCTCCCTTGGAGTACAGACCCAAAGATATATTATATTTGCCTCTTCCCTCAATATGGAAGAGGGTATGCACAATTTCTCACACTCCTTCCTCCCCGATAGAAATCACATAACCCGGGTTCTATTATAAACCAGACATAAATGTATTAACTATAACAGGTGTATTTTAAGTAGTTAAGGAGGTAGCAGACAGAACAAGGCAGATTACTAAGAAAATAAAACAGAGCATGCAAACTAAGCTTAATACATTAAAGAAACTGGTGACATGTGAGTTCTCACCCTAAATGTGGTTCTAATAATCTTCTTCACAGGCCAGATGCCCTTCCAGTCTGGGCTTAGTTCTTTCCCCCCGTTCAGTCTTAGTTGTTTCCAGACATCATCTTGGGTGGAGTAGCAGGAGAGAACTGACCACCAGGATTACCACACTTCCCACCATTAAATAGGATTGGCATAAGGTGGGAGTCCTGTGTTTCCTAGTGTGACACCCCCCCCTTCCCTTACAGTGGAAAGTTCCAAGTCGTCTCAGGCAATGTTTTAGACAACACAAGACCACCTGACTCTGTGGGGCCCTTGTAGCCATTCTTCACAGGCTGACCCCCATGTTTATAGGGAAACTAAACTTTTTTTACAGTCAATTGTCCTTGTTGATGGGCCATCCGCCCTGTCTGGCTTTTCCATTGTTGTACCTGAAGTGTTGGCAATGGGCGTCACCCAAAGTAGCATAGTTGAAATACAGAGATATAGTCAGTATACCTAACTTCAGATACAGAAATGATACAGGGACACAAATAGGATAATCACATTCAGTAAATCTTAACCTTTCCAATGATATCTCACATGAGCCATCTTGCATACAATATATTTCAGTTGTCATATTCATAATCATATTTTCATAAAGCATAGGGAATGCCACATCACACACACCCCTCAGCTCCAAGGGTCTAGGTAACTTGAGATCGCAGATTGGGGCAGAGGCAGGGAGAGTAATCAGAGAACAGGCAGAAGCTGCCCCTCTGCTGTCTAGTGATCAGTGGAGCTGGGAGGGCCCATGCCTTGGAGGGACAGTTATGCACACACACCAGGGCAACTGGGGACTTGGGGAGCTGGACTGGAAGCAGCTCAGGGCAGGTCTACCTTGAAACACTGCAGTGGCGCAGTTCCATAGAGCTTCAGTGAAGATGGTGCTCAGGGCATAACCTTACTCTCTGTGGGTCTGCAGCGTCTTTTAACGGCGAAAAAGCCTTACATGGAAATATTCTACTTTACCTCTTGTGGTGAAGTGGGGTTTCCCCCTTGTTATGTTGCATGTGAATGCTACTGTCCTGTATTAATACTGTATGTGCCTCGGCGTCCCTGTGTACTGTACCAATGGCTAGGTGGTAGGAATAAGGGTGTGTGGCTTTTGCTAAGACCCTTGGGGGCAAGTGAGGCTGCCCAGCTGCCTGCACATAAGCTATGGCCGATGCCCTTCGTAACCAAAGCATCAGGAGGGGGATGCAACCAGGTGACATTTTGCCTAGGAAGCAGGACAAAGCCTCGGGGAGGAGCAACGTGTTTTTTCGGAGGCCAGGCAAGGGGGTCTAACTCAGGCTGCTATGAGGGACTTGAAGAGGCGGAAGACCAAGGAGTCTGGCCTGAGGTTCCCCCCAGGATGGACTTGGCTGAAAGTCACTGGTCAACTAATAAACCTTCCGGTTTACACCCTGCCTAAGAGTCACGACTGACTGCGGCGCTGGGGTGCAGGGCCCTTTGGCTTCCTCAAGAGCCCCGCTTAGCCAGACTCGCTGCGGAAAGTGTATGGTGAACCAGGGTGCTGAATGCTCTGAGGTCAGATCCAGGAAGGCTAAAGCTGTGGTGGCTTCTTGCCCTGGCAACACACACCACTCCCAATAAGGCAGATGAACTTTTCTTGATGGCCAGTCAGAATCAGGTCATCTGGGGAACTCCAACTTCTGCATGGTGTCATTAGCAAAGTGTTGACGTCTGGCAGTTTTGATCATGGGGCTGGGGCCTGGAGTTGGTTCCCAAGAATTTCCTTTTGGACCCCAATTTATATAGTGAAATTTGAGTCTTGCTTAGTTGTACCTTAACCCACCATTTTACTAAATTACTAAACAATTTTCTAACCAATTCTAACATATTGTAAAACCATTCTTCAACCAATCCTATCCCACCACTTTAATTGATTTATACCTAGCAAAATTAGTTATGCAACAGACAAACAATTAGAGAACCAGGCAGAGACCCTACAGATAAACAATAGAGAAACTGGGATCATTAAGACAAAACAATAAAGAAGTAGGGATTTCACAACCACAACTTGTTGATAAGTGATTTCTCACCAGACAGAATGCCAGCAAACAAAATTTTCTTTAAGACATCTTAAGATTTGTTTCTTTATCTGGTGATGATGGGTAATATGAGGACAGGAGCCTTCTTAGCAGCTCAATACTACATTGTTTTAATGGTATTTAGATGTAATATGAGGATGTAACATTCTGCTTTTTAGCTCATGGCTGCTGCGCTCCTAATATGGCTGCAGACAAGGCCTCAGACCTTACAAATGGCTACAGGAAAAGGCCTTATCCTTACAGTCCCGTCCTTAATGATATTTTTACCAAAGCGGTCATTACTCAGACCGCTGAGCTTGGGCTTGCCTCCTTGGTATAATTAACAAGGGCTTTATTTGACTTTGCATGCCAGCTTCCTGTATTCTCCGAACCATTCCCTTCATCCAGCAAGTCAAACCAATTATGCTAACTAACAAAACCAACTGGATTCTAATCACCACCACAATGGAGTGAACCATTATATTTAGCATACCACTTGTAGAAGGTGACCACCCTAATAGTGTTTCCCACCAAGGTAATGTCTTGCATCTGTCATAGTTTTCAGTTCATGAGTGATTTCTGTATCATCATGCTGTACTTCAATATGTATATGTTCTGTTTGCGCAATATATTGTAAATGCAAATGTATCATAGGATGGATTAACAATTTTCTTAACATGGTCATATACATGCCCAAGGTTACAGGCATTCATCACAATGTAAGTTTAAACCACAATTGTATCACAACTTTTAGTCCTTGTAATATTGCAAAAACATCTGTTAATTAAATAAGTGTAACCCCCAAGGAGATGACCTACATTCCTGGGGCTCTGTCTTCCGGCAGCTCAGGGCGAGGCACGCTGTCCCTGGTAGGGCGGGGGAGCCATGGCAAACTCAGAGTCTGCCCGGCAACCAATAGGGAGTAAGATGCCCTCCCAGGCAACTCAGGAAAGGGGCAAAGCCATTTTGGAGTCATTCTGGAGCCAGCCAGGGCAAGGGCAGGACTGGCTGTGTGGGGAGCTGGGGAGTCCCAGGCCAGCATGCAGGGTTCCCCCGAGAACTGGCCTCTAGGGACCTGAAAGCAAAATCCCTCAGCTGGGCTTTTCCTTCTCCACTGATGACTCCTTGTTTGTAGAGTTTTGCTGGGAAACCTCCCCAGCCAGAGTGAGTTTGCCCTCCAGCTCCCCAGGTGAGACCCGTCACCACACGGTCAGCTCTGCTCTGGCTGCTTGTTTTAAGCCATGAGGACACATTTTCAGCCTCGTAACTATATACATGGAATTACAACCTATAACATCACTGTAACAACAGTTACTACAACAACAATGCTCAGTGCATCATGAGCCTTCCGAAGACACCTGACATGACGAACTTTGCATTGCACACAATCATATTATAATGATGAACATGGAGGTGTAGAGTGTTCCCAGATGTGAAAGTAAGCCGGTATGGTCCGGCGTACCGGCAAGAGCCAGTACGCTGTGCCGCACCAGATTGGCTTCCCCGGTGGTGATTTAAAGGGCCTGGGGCTCCTGCCACTGCGGGGAGCCCCGGACCCTTTAAACCACCTCCAGAGCTCCGGCAGCGGGGCTTGGGCTGGGGCTCCCCGCAGTGGCCAGAGCACCGAGCCCTTTAAATCCCCACCTGAGCCTGGCTGCCAGAGCCCCAAGGCTCTGGCAGCCGGCCCCAGCAGGGATTTAAAATGCCTAGAGTTCTGCGGCAGCCGGAACTCCAGGCCCTTTAATTCACCCTTAAGCCCAGGGGCTCCCAGCCACCTCTGCAGCTGGTAGCTCTGGGGTGATTTCAAGGGTCCGGGGCTCCCAGCCAGAGCCTCGGGGCCTTTAAATCGCCTCTTCCAGTTGAGGCCATGCCTCTTCTGGTTGAGGCCATGCCCCCACTCAGGACTCCAGCGTACCGGTAAGTCCTTTAAATTACTTTCACCCCTGGGGTGTTCCCCCAAGGTACAGAGTGTCACACCTGGCCCAACTCCAGAGCCCTCATCCCCAGCTGGAGCCCTAACCCCCCACATGCCCATACCCCCTGCCACAACCCTGATCCCTCTCCCACCCTCCGAACTCCTCGCTCCCAGCCCAGAGCACCCTCCTTTACCCCAAACCCCTCATCCCCAGCTCTACACCAGAGTCTGCACCCCCATGTGGAGCCCTCACACCCCCCTGCACCCCAATCTCATGCCCCAGCCTGGAGCCCACTCCCGTACTCCGAACCCCTGAGCACCAGCCCGGAGCTCCTCTCCTGCACCCCTCATCCCTCATCTCCGGCCCAACACCAGAGTCCGCAGCTGGAGCCCTCACCCCTCTGCACCCCAACCCACTGCCTCAACCCTGATCCCCCTCCTGCCCTCCGAACCCTTCAATCCCAGCCCAGTTTACCCTCCTGCACTCCACACCTCTCATCCCCAGCACCACCCCAGAGTCCGCAGCCCCAGCCCAGAGCCCCTCCCACACTCTGAACCCCTGAGCCTGAAGCACCCTCCTGCACCCCTCATCCCCAGCCCCACACCAGAGTCTGCACCACCATCTGAAGCCCTCACCCCCCCACACACCCCAACCCCTTTCCCCAGCCCAGAGCTCCCTCCCTCACTCTGAACCCTTGAGCCCCAGCCTGGAGCCCCCTCTTGCACCCCAAATCCCTCATCTCTGGCCCAACACCAGAGTCCACACCCCTAGCTGGAGCCATCAGCCCCCTGCACCTCAACCCCTACTCCAGCCCGCAGCCCCCTCCCACATCCTGAGCCTCTCATTTCTGGCCCTGCCACAGAACCTGCACCCCCAGCCCAGAGCCCATACCCCCCCACACACCCCAACTCCCTGCCTCATCCCAGAGCCCCCTCCCATACTCTGAATCCTTTGGCTCCACCCCAGAGCCCCCTCCTGTACCCCAAACCCTGTGGCTCCATCCCAGAGCCCGCCCCCCCAGCGACAGCCCTCACCCCCTCCCGCATCCCAACTCACTGCCTCAGCCCAGAGCCCCCTCCCACACCCTGACACCCTCATTTCTGGCCCCACCCCAGAACCTGCACCTCCAGCCAGAGCCTGAACCTCCTCCTAAACCTCAACCCCCTGAGCCTAACCCGGTAAAAATGAGCAAGTGAGCGAGGGAATGGGGGATGCAGTGAGCGGGTGGGTGGGGCTCAGAGAAGGGACGGGGCCTGAGAGGATGGGCAGGGATGGGGCAAGGGTGTTTGGTTTTGTGTGAATAGAAGGTTGGCAACCTTAGCAGAGACCCCTGCCCGTTCCCGCCCCAGCCTCAGGGGCGTGCTGGCCACTTTCAGGAGCGGCGTGGGGCTGGGGCAGGCAGGGAGCCTGCCTTAGCCCTGCTGCACCTCTGGACTTTTAGCAGCCGCAGATCATGATTGATTGACGGAGGCTCCAGGATCTATAAAAAGATATTGAACTTTATAAAGCATTGAGGTATCTTAAGGGTTAAATGCTAAATACCAAAGCCAAACAAGACTTGTTACCTGTGTCTGGCAAAACGTGTCTGTCAGTTTTGCAACTTTGAATGAAAGATTCAAATGGATTTTTAGTGGCATTATTTAAAAAAAATCAAAACAAAACTAATTCATCTTAATCTGGGAGTGTTGGTTTACGTCCTTAAAACCTTACATATTTACACACACACAGATACATACATTCTCTTTTCATTAACATCCCTTGCACTGCTTTAATTTTTACTCAGCTCTACATTGATTACATATTTTATACATTTGGAGGCAGTTAAGTTCAATAGAAACCCCTTATGTTCTTTTAGCCCTGGTCTACACTACGAGTTTAGGTCAAATTTAGCAGTGTTAGATCGATGTAACCTGCACCCGTTGACATGACGAAGCCATTTTTTTCAACTTAAAGGGCTCTTAAAATTGATTTCTGTACTCCTCCCCCGACGAGGGGATTAGCGCTGAAATCGACTTTGCCGGATTGAATTTGGAGTAGTGTGGTCGCAATTCAACGGTATTGGCCTCCGGAAGCTATCCCAAAGTGCTCCATTGTGATTGCTCTGGACAGCGCTCTCAACTCAGATGCACTGGCCAGGTAGACAGGAAAAGGCCTACAAATCTCACTTCCTGTTTGGCCAGCATGGCAAGCTGCAGGTGAGTGCAGATCTCATCAGCAGAGGTGACCATGATGGAGTCCCAGAATCGCAAAGGAGCTCCCGCATGGACCAAACAGGAGGTACGGGATCTGATTGCTGTATGGGAGACAAATATGTGCTATCAGAACTCCATTCCAAAAGATGAAATGCCCAAACATTTGAAAGAATCTCCAAGGGCATGAAGGACAGAGGCTATAACAGGGACCCGCAGCAGTGCCACGTGAAACTTAAGGCGCTCAGGCAAGCCTACCGAAAAACCAGAGAGGCAAATGGCCGCTTGGGGTCAAAGCCCCAGACATGCCGCTTCTATGATGAGCTCCATGCCATTCTAGGGGGTGCAGCCACCACTATCCCATCCCTGTGCTTTGATTCCATCAACGGATTATCATGCAACAGGGATGCGCATTTTGGGAACGAGGAAGATGATAGCGCACAATAAGCAAGCAGATAAACAGTTTTCCCTGAGAGCCAGGAACTTTCTCACCCTGGACCTGGAGCCAGTACCCCCCAAAGCCACCCAAGGAGGGCTTCCAGACCCGCCAGGGGGAGAAGGAATCTCTGGTGAGTGTAAATATAATACATGAGTTAGAAGCCAGCGTGTTTAATAATTAATTTGCCCTGAAGACTTGGGATGCATTTGCGTCCAGTACAGCTGCTGGAAAAGTCTGTTAACATGTCTGGGGATGGAGCGGAAATCCTCCAGGGACATCTCCATAAAGCTCTCCTGGATGGTCACTCCTCATGGTCACCTGGTTGAAATAGGGTAATTTTATTAAGGGGACATTCAGAGGTGCCCATTCCTGCTCGGCTGTGTGCCTGTGGCTGAACAAAAAGAAAAGGAGGACTTGTGGCACCTTAGAGACTAACCAATTTATTTGAGCATGAGCTTTTGTGAGCTACAGCTCACTTCATCGGATGCATCGAAAGCTCATGCTCAAATAAATTGGTTAGTCTCTAAGGTGCCACAAGTACTCCTTTTCTTTTTGCGAATACAGACTAACACGGCTGTTACTCTGAAACCTGTGGCTGAACAGAAATCTTCCCTGCTGTTAGCCACATGGTGGGGGGGAGGGGTGAAGCCATCATCCCAGAGAATTGGGTGTGTGTGTGGGGGGGGTTAGTTGGGTTTGTGCTGCATGTTAACCCAAAAACCGCGGCCCCTCAGTTTAAATAGCCAACCCAATGGGTGCTTGGTATGGGAAAGGAGGGCGCTGCTGTTTGGAACCATTCCCACATGTTATGAAGGTTGAAGAAGCCAAAAGACTGTGGCTTACCATGGCTGCCTGCAAGCCGAATTCTGTTGCCCGGCCCTGCACGTGTGATCTCTCACACCAAAGTGGCAGACCCTCAATATAAGAGACAAAATGCGACCTTGTACCGAAAGCACATGTGCTATGTAATGTTAACAGCAAGGTTCACTGTGAAAGAGTCTACCGTTTGTTCTCTAAAATGTGTCTCTTTAACTACTACTCTCCCTTTTTTCCCCCTCCCACAGCTGAAAATGTTTCAACGCTCACATTATCATCTCCATCCTAGAGGCTAGCAAAGATTAGAAGGCGAAAAAAAATGCACTCGCAATGAAATGTTCTCTGAGCTCATGCAGTCCTCCCGCACTGAAAGAGCCCAGCAGAATGCATGGAGGCACACAATGTTAGAGTCTAGGAAAGCACAATATGAACACGAGGACAGGTGGTGTGTTGAAGATAATTTGTGGTGGGTTGAAGATGATAGGTGGCGTCAGCTTGCTGACAGAAGGCAGGAGTCAGTGCTGAGGCTACTGGAGGATCAAACTAATATGCTCCGGTGTATGGTTGAGCTGCAGGAAAGGCTGGAGCACAGACTGCCACTACAGCCCCTGTGTAACCACCCACCCTCCTCCCCAAGTTCCATAGCCTCCTTACCCAGATGCCCAAGAACATGGTGGTGGGGCCTCCGGGCACCCAAGAACTCCACCCCAGAGGACTGCCCAAGCAACAGAAAGTTGGCATTCAATAAGTTTTAAAGTGCAGTGTGGCCTTTTCCTTCCCTCCTCCCCCACCCCTCCTGAGCTACCTTGGCAGTTATCCCCCTATTTGTGTGATGAATTAATAAAGAATGCATGAATTTGAAACAACAATGACTTTATTGCATCTGCAAGTAGTGATCGAAGGGGGGAGGGGAGGGCGGTTGGCTTACAGGGAAATAGAATGAACCAAGGGGGGCAGGTTTTCATCAAGGAGAAACAAACAGAACTTTCACACTGTAGCCTGGCCAGTCATGAAACTGGTTTTCAAAGCTTCTCTGATGCGCGCCACGCCCTCCTGTACTCTTCTTACCGCTCTGGTGTCCGGCTGCACGTAATCAGTGGCCAGGCGATTTGCCTCAACCTCCCACACTGCCATAAACGTCTCCCCCTTACTCTCACAGATATTGTGGAGCACACAGCAAGCAGTAATAACAATGGGAATATTGGTTTCACTGAGGTCTAACCGAGTCAGTAAACTGCACCAGCGTGCTTTTAAACATCCAAATGCACATTCTACCACCATTCTGCACTTGCTCAGCCTATAGCTGTACAGCTCCTGACTACTGTCCCGGCTGCCTGTATATGGCTTCATGAGCCATGGCATTAAGGGGTAGGCTGGGTCCCCAAGGATAACTATAGGCATTTCAACATCCCCAATGGTTATTTTCTGGTCTGGGAAGAAAGTCCCTTGCTGCAGCTGTTGAAACAGACCAGAGTTTCTGAAGATGCAAGCGTCGTGTACCTTTCCTGGCCATCCCACGTTGATGTTGGTGAAATGTCCCTTGTGATCCACCAGTGCTTGCAGCACTATTGAAAAGTACCCCTTTCTGTTTATGTACTTGCTGCCTTGGTGGTCTGGTGCCAAGATATGGATATGGGTTCCATCTGTCACCCCACCACAGTTAGAGAATCCCATTGCAGCAAAGCCATCCACTATGACCTGCACATTTCCCAGAGTCACTACTCTTGATTAATCTTGGGATGATTTAGTTGGGGATTGGTCCTGCTTTGAGCAGGGGGTTGGACTAGATGACCTCCTGAGGTCCCTTCCAACCCTGATAGTCTATGATAGCAGCAGCTTAGTGATTGCGTTGGCTACTTGGATCACAGCAGCCCCCACAATAGATTTGCCCACTCCAAATTGATTCCTGACTGACCGGTAGCTGTCTGGTGTTGCAAGCTTCCACAGGGCTATCACCACTCACTTGTGAACTGTGAGGGCTGCTCTCATCTTGGTATTCTTGTGCTTCAGGGCAGGAGAAAGCAAGTCACAAAGTTCCATGAAAGTGCACTTACTCATGCAAAAGTTTCACAACCACTGGGAATCATCCCAGACCTGCAACACTATGCGGTCCCACCAGTCTGTGTTTGTTTCCCGGGCCCAGAATCGGCGTTCCATGGCATGAAACTGCCCCATTACCACCAGAAAGTCCAAATTGCCGGGGCCCATACTTTGAGAGAAGTCTGTGTCCATGTCCTCATCACTCTCCTCGCTGCACTGCCATCGCCTACTCGCCTGCTTTTGCAGGTTCTGGTTCTGCATATACTGCATGATAATGCACGTGGTGTTTACAATGCTCATAACTGCTGCGGTGATCTGAGCGGGCTCCATGCCTGCCGTGGTATGGCGTCTGCAGGAGAGCAGAGTGACAGCGGAAGCGGTGGGTGGATGATGCTGCTGACAGTAATATGGCGACCGCATGAAAAAAGGCGCAAAACTATTGTCAGCCGTTGGTTTCATGGAGGGAAGGAGCGGGGAGCAAGGGGTAGGCTGGCACCAGATGGTGCAGTACAACCGCTAGCCGTCGTCGTCTCCTGGGTGCTCGCCAGCAGAGGGTGCAGTACGACTGTAGCAGTCATTGTTTCCAGGCAGACTGAATCTCCATGAGACGAAACTTAAGAAGAGAATAACCTGGAGTCACTCCCATTTATGTCCAGGCGCCCCTGACCGAGCCAAGAGCACCCAGGAGACGACGATGATGGCTACCAGTCATACCACACTGTCTGCTGCCACAGGGCAATGAGCTGCTGCTGTGTAGCAATGCAGTACCGCGTCTGCCAGCACCCAGGACACTTACGGTGACAGTGAGCTAAGCAGGCTCCATGCTTGCCATGGTATGGCGTTTGCATGAGTAACCCAGGGAAAAAGGCATGAAACGATTGTCTGCCGTTACTTTCATGGGGGGGGGGGGGGGGGGATGACAACATGTACCCAGAATCACCTGCGACAATGTTTTTGCCCCATCAGACATTGGGATCTCAACCCAGAATTCCAGTGGGCGGCGGAGACTGCGGGAACTGTGGGATAGCTACCCACACTGCAACGCTCCAGAAGTTGATGCTAGCCTCAGAACTGTGGACGCACTTCGCCGACTTAATGGTCTAAAGTGGGGACACACACAATCAACTGTATAAAATTGGTTTCTAAAAATTGACTTCTATAAATTCAACCTAATTTCGTAGTGTAGACACCCTGAATTTTAATTAAGTTGTCCATAGTCAAATGATTTAAATCAGATTGTCTCTTTGCCTTTACAGACATTCCTTTGAGAAAGGGTCCATTTTCCTTCAGAATGGCTGCAAAGAAAGAATTATTTTCCTATATCACTTTCTAACATTTTCACAACGTTCAACTGCTTAATTCCTTCCAGCCTCTGCAGAGTTAACTTCTCACTCTCTTTCCTTAAATCACTTGCTTACCTCCCAAAATGGCACCTTCATCAGCCCAGATATCACCATGCCAGGTACTGTCCCAGGGTTCCTCATTCCCAGTGCCTGCACTTACTCCCTGCTACTCCTGCCACTATCTATTGCCTGCCTGCTTGTCTGGGATCGATCCTGCCTTCCTCAGTGAACAGTCCCTTCCCATGGGCACAGGCAAGGAGGGTGGACTCCTCAACTAGCTCCTACCCCTCCTGGTCCCTTTTCTTTGTTTACTTTCTCTCTTGTTGCTCTAGGGTGGTCATTCTGCCAGGTAGGTAGCGACCCTTTCTGACAGAAGGCACAGGTACTCTGCTATTATTTACTGTATTAGGCTCTATCAGTTCAGTCCAAAAGACCTTAGGTTGCCTGGGCATTCACCACCAAATTCTTACCGGCACAAAATTCTCTGTTACTCGCATACTCTAGGGGCACCCACCTTTACTCAGTTCTGTGGTCTCAAGGCATAACCCTCTTAATTTAAAAAAAAAAAAAGGAGTACTTGTGGCACCTTAGAGACTAACCAATTTATTAGAGCATAAGCTTTCGTGAGCTACAGCTCACTTCCTCAGATGCATATCGTGGAAGTGCACCTGAGGAAGTGAGCTGTAGCTCACGAAAGCTTATGCTCTAATAAATTGGTTAGTCTCTAAGGTGCCACAAGTACTCCTTTTCTTTTTGCGAATACAGACTAACACGGCTGTTACTCTGAAACCAGTCAGGATCAGGTCATTTGGGGAACTCCAGCTTCTGCATGGTGTCATTAGCAGAGTGTTGACATCTGGCAGCTCTGATCTTGGAGCTGTCTTGGTTCCCAAGAACTTCCTTTTGGACCCCAGTTTGTACAGTGAAACTTGAGTCTTGCTTAGTTGTACCTTAACCAACCATTTTATTAAATTATTACTAAACAATTTTCTAACCAATCCTAACATATTGTAAAACAATTCTTTAACCAATCATATCTCACCACCTTAATTGATTTACACGTAGCAAAATTAGTTATGCAACAGACAGAAACAATTAAAGAACCAGACAGAGACCAGACAGATAAACAATAGAGAAATGGAGTACTTGTGGCACCTTAGAGACTAACCAATTTATTTGAGCATAAGCTTTCGAGAGCTACAGAAATGGGGACCCTAAAGACAAAACAATAAAGAAGTAGGAATTTCACAACCACAACTTGTTGATAAGTGATTCCTTGCCAGACAGAATGCTGAAAAACAAAGTTTTCTTTAACCATTGTGACAAAGTTCCTCCTCTGCCTTGGTGGTTCCTGCGCTTAGTGGCGGATTTTCTCACCTCAGAGGTTCACAGCAGCCCTCAGTTTGGCCACTTTTGTGGCTCAAATCTGCCGTTCACTCAGTTAGCTTCATCACTGGCCAAAGTGATGGGGAAAGGAAGAAAAACGATCCCTGCAGTCTCTGCTGATCCACCTAGTGGATCAGGGAACAGGCCAGAGACCTTCCCCTCTGGTGGAATCCACAGTCCACGTCAACTCCTCCGGTATCAAGTAGGGAGTTGGGAGGGATGGAGGGAACCCGGGCCCTCCCTTCTACTCTGGGTTCCGGCCCAGGGCCCTGTGGATTGCAGCTGTCTACAGTGGCTCCTGGAACAGCTGCGTGACAGCTACAACTCCCTGGGCTACTTCCCCATGGCCTCCTCCCAACACCTTCGTTATTCTCACCACAGGACCTTCCTCCTGGTGTCTGATAATGCTTGTACTTCTCAGTCTTCCAGTAGTACGCCTTCTCACTCTCAGCTTCTTGCGCCTCTTGCTCCCAGCTCCTCGCATGCGCCACAAATTGAAGTGAGCTCCTTTTTAAACCCAGGTGCCCTGATTAGCCTGCCTTAATTGATTCTAGCTGCTTCTTGATTGGCTGCAGGTGTTCTAATCAGCCTGTCTGCCTTAATTGTTTCCAGAAAGTTCCTGATTGTTCTGGAACCTTCCTTGTTACCTTACCAGGGAAAAGGGACCTACTTAACCTGGGGCTAATATATCTGCCTTCTATTACTCTCCTGTAGTCATCTGGCCTGACCCTGTCACAATATATATGTATATATCTATCTTACTTTATGTTCCATTCTATGCATCCGATGAAGCGGGCTGTAGCCCACAAAAGCCTATGCTCTAATAAATTTGTTAGTTTCTAAGGTGAAAAAAAAAAAAAAAAAAAAAAAAACCTTCCTTGTTACCTTACCAGGGAAAAGGGACCTACTTAACCTGGGGCTAATATATCTATGTTCTATCACGCTCCTGTAGCCCTCTGGCCTGGAGGGAGGCAGGAGGGAAAGGGCTGCTGCTGCTGCTAGGCCCTGGGCTCTCCCTGCTGCTACTGTTGCTGCTGCTCCAGCTGCTCCCCTGTCTGGGCCAGACACCAGCCCCCCTTCTCTGCTACCTGGTTGCTGGCCGGCTGCTGGACCCCCCACCCTCGGGTACTGCTAATGCTCCAACTGCAGCCCATTGGGGGGAGGCCTGTTGGCCCGCTCCCCAGAAGAGGGGAGTGAGGGACCCCAGCCCCAGCTGTTGCTGCTGTGGACACACCACCACCACCACCTGAGAGGGGTCCTTTCGGCCTGCCTGGACCACCACCTGGAGTTGCTGGGGCTGCTGATGCAGAGCTTGCTGCCTGGAGCTGCTGAAGCCCCGAGGAGGAGAAGAAGGGGACCATCTACCAGTGGGGGAACACCTAGAGACTCTGCAGACCACCGTGGAGGGGGCCTTAAGACTAAGTAACCTTTCAACTGTGCTCTTGTGGCTGGGGTCTTGACTGTGTTTGTGGGGACACAGGGGATGTGGCATGGAGCTGCCCTCCGATCCATCTGTGTGTCCCCCAACCCCCACCACCACCACCACCGCTGCCCCCTTCACCACCCCCACTGGCTGTTTACCATCTGCCTCAGCTCCTGCCTCTGGACTCAGCTGCTTGCTTGGCTTGCCACACCCCGATTCCACCCTTTGGGCCAGAAGCAGCAGCCAGCCCAAACTGACTCTTTGTGTAAGCACACGTGGGCGCACGTGCCCCCCCCCCCCGGACTTCCCACCCCATAGCTTTGCCCCTTGCTACCTGCCCCATTTGCCACTTGCAGCCTTTTGCCCCAGCCCCCCTACTAGCTTCAGTTTGTTTGCCTGCCCCGCCCGTTTCCCTCTGCAGCCTTTGTTTGTTTGCCCCGCCCCAGCCTCTGAAGCTAGCCCCTTGGTTCCCTGCCCTACCTCCAGCCCGCTCAGCCCCTTGCTCCGTGCGCCCATGCCCCCTCCCATGTGCTTGTGCAACTCCCCTGTTTGAGTTTGCCCCTATCTCACTACACCCCCCCTCCCAACGTTGTTATGACCCCCCTCCCCTAGTGCAGCTAGAGGAGCCGGATTCCCATCCTGAGTCGGTGACTGACACCAAACCCTGTTTTGTCCCCCGGTCCAGCCCACCCCTTTTGGCGCCCTCCTCCCCTGCCTGCAGCCTCGCAGGGAGGTGTGGTCGACCTGCTTCCCCTTTCCCCTCCTCCTTCTGGTGTCTCCCCTTCCCTCCCTGCTCTTGATGGCCTGGGAGGAGACGGGAGGGGCCCCTCCCCCTCCTGCCCCTCTGTCACCCCCCCCAAGCCTTTACCTCTGCTGCCGAACCACCTGCCCCCGCCCCCGCGGTGACCTCCGCTGCTGCCGCATCCCTCACCCCCTCAGATTCGGGGGGAGCCCCCCGAGCTGGCGGGAAGGGCCAGCTAAAAAGACCAGGCCCTCCATGGCAGGGGCTGTCCCCACTGCCACGGACCCACCACCGGCCACAGCGTCCCTCCCCGCTGCTCCCTCCACCAGCTCTGCGGGTGTCCCTCCCCCGGCCCCCAGGGCGTACGCCCAGGTGGCTGCAGCCCCCCTGCCTGCTGCTCCATCATCTCTCCCGCCCAGCGCCTCCGCTACCATCTATAGCAGCCAGGGCCTCTTTCCCACCATCACCAGGAAGCACGGCGTCCGTTGCCTCCTGGTGCCCACCTCGCCCCACGTGGAGACCTACGTGCGGGCGTTGGCGAGGGTGGTGGGCCCACGGCCATTGTGGCGGCCTCCAAAATGTATGGCAAGGTTGTCTTCTTCCTGGCATCAGAGGCCGCCGCCCAGGAGGCGGTGGAGAGGGGCCTGGCAATGGGGGGTGTGTTCGTCCCCCTGGAGCCGCTAGAGGACCTGGGCGTCTGCCTGGTCCTGACCTCCGTCCCTCCTTTTCTTCCCAATGCTGCCCTGTTACCCGCCCTTTCCACCTTGGGGAAACCCATCTCTGTCATCAGCCCTCTCCCGTTGGGCTGCAAAGACCCCACCCTCCATCACGTCCTCTCATTCCGCCAGCAAGTGCAGCTTCAACTGCCGCTGGTGGCGCATGACAGAGAGGCGCTCGAGGGGTCCTTCCTGGTCCCCTACCAGGGAGCCCATTACCAGGTGCATTACTCCATGGGGGAGGCCCGGTGCTACCTCTGCCGGGCGATGGGGCACGTCCGGAGGGACTGCCCCTTGGCCCGGCAAGGAGGGGCATCCGGGACCCCCAAGTCCCGGCAGGGCACCAGCCCCATCATCATCGGTGCCCCTGGCTGCCAGCCCCTGGATGATCCCATGGAGGGCTGGGCCCTATTCCAGGGGACGTGGGGCAAGTGGAAGGCTCAAGCTCCGCTCCTCCAATTTGATGCGGAAGCCCCCCAGAAGACTAGGAAGGGGGGCACCGATGCTGAGCCTTCCGCTTTGCCCACAGGTGTGATCCATCCATCGGTGCCGGCTGGGGAAGACATGGCAGCACCGGAAGGCAGTATCTCCCCTCCACGGGAGTTCCTCCCCTCTGAGTCCCCAGAGGGAGCCCCTTCTGCCCTGGTACCATCTGAAGCCTCTGTGAGGCCCGAGGCGACCATCGTGTCGGGTGCCGGCGGGGAGAACACCAGGGTGGCGGAAAGCGATCTCCCCTCCATATATGAGGAGATCAAGGCCCGGGGTCTGACCCCAGTCACCCAGGGGGAGGACGACCCTATGCCAGAGGGCCTCGATCTGGGCGACCTCACTTCAGCCCCCCTTTTCCCATGCTCCCTCCCCCTAACTGTTGCTTCCTCTCCCACCTCTGAGGAGCCTCTGGACTCCTCCATCAACCCGACCCCAGAAGGCACCCCGCTGACGGCCACCGAGCCTATTGAGGCAATGGCCAGTGCCATGCGGCCGGGACCCGAGCCACCAGGGGCACCCCTCATTGGTGTGGAGCAATCAACTTCCTTCCTGGGCAGGGGCCCTACAGAAGACAGTCCACCTGCTGATGCCGTGGCTGCCAAACCCACCATAGAGCCTGCGCCCGGCATCACTGAGAGCCCCCTCCAGTCCACCTCCCGCGATATGATTGCCGCCCCTGGGCCCTTTTCCAATGGTTGACCACCAGGGAGCGGCCTTTGTGTTTCCCTGTCCCGACCCACTCGGGGCTGCTATCCTCCCTCCACCGCCCCCTATTGTCCCAGGATTCAAGGAGGGCCTTGTGGCGCTGGCCCATCGGGCGCCCCGTCGGGGGTCCGCACCCTGTCTGCCCGTCTCGGTGGGCCACGGGGCTGAACCAAGGGCCCCGTCGGGGAATAACCAGGAGACCGTAACCCCACCCCCCCATGCGCTGTGAGAGGAGCTGCGGGAGTTTTTAGAAGATGTCCGTGGCTCCCGCAACAAGGTACAGCTTGCTCTCCAGTGATGGGGGGACTTTCATCAAATCCTCCGAGCCGTGAGGGCCCTTATGGGGGAGGGTAAAAGGACCGGAAAGCAGGTCGCTGCAGCCTACCAGCGAGTCCGCCTCTTCTGTGACTCCTTACTCACCTATGGGGCAGGTCACAGACTGTTGCGCAGCCCGTCGGGAGCCGCGAGCATACCTGCGGTGAGGATCCCCCGCAGCTCTCCTCATGGCACCTCTTACCATCACAACATTGAACACCCGGGGCTGTAGGATGGGTCTCCGCAGGTCCCAGGTGCTCTTCTTCCTTCGGGAGGGGGAGTACTCTGTGGTTTTCCTGCAGAAGACCCACATGGATCCGACCGCCGAAGACAGCTGGCGGCTGGATTGGGGGGACAGGGTCTACTTTAGCCATCTCACAGTTTGTACGGCTGGAGTGGCGGCCCTGTTCTCCCCCGACCTATGGCCCGAGGTGCTGGGGGTCGCCGAGGCTGTGCCAGGCCACCTGCTGCACCTCCAGGTCCATATGGAGGGGCTTGTGGTCAACCTCATTAATGTCTGTGGCCCGACATCGGGCCCGGAGCGGCTGCAATTCTATCAGCAGGTGTCCACCTTCCTCGGCACCTTGGATCCTCACGAGTGCCTGGTCCTGGGAGGGGACTTTAACAGCACCCTCGAGGAGCAGGACCACTCGCGGACGTCCTCTGGGAGATAGTCGAACACCACTCCCTGGTGGACGTCTGGCGCGACCACCACCCGGATGACATTTCCACGTTCATCTTTGTCCGGGTGGAGGCCCATCGGTCGCGCCACTCCCGGTTGGACCACATTTATTTATCACGCTTCCACCTTTCACGAGCCCACTCCTCCAGCATCCGGCCAGCCCTGTTCTCCGATCATCATTTAGCCACCGTGACGGCCTCTCTCTGCACGGAGAGGCCCGGGCCGGCCTGTTGGCATTTTAACAACAGCCTGTTGGAGGATGTGGGCTTTGTGACGTCCTTCCGGGAGTTCTGGCTGGCCTGGCGAGAGCAGAGGTGTGCCTTTCCCTCGGCGCGGCGGCGGTGGAACCTGGGGAAGGTGCACGCCCGGCTCTTCTGCCGTGACTACACCCGGGGCACCAGCCGACGGAGGGATGCGGTGATAGAGCAGTTAGAACGGGAGGTCTTAGAGCTGGAGAGGCATCTGGCTGCCAGCCCCGAGGATCCATCCCTCTGTTGGGCATGCCGGGAGAAGTGGGAGGAACTCCAGGCCCTCGAAGGCCGTCGGCCCCGGGGCACCTTTGTTCGATCCTGCATCCGTCTCCTTCGGGGGATGGATCACGGCTCCTGCTTTTTCTATGCCATGGAGAAAAGGAGGGGGGCCAAGAAACATGTCTCCTGCCTTCTGGCAGAAGACGGCACCTCCCTCACGGATCCGGTGGAGATGTGCGGGAGGGCCAGGGCCTTCTACGCAAGCCTTTCTCCCCGGATCCAGCTGATCCTGACGCTTGCAGAGTGCTCTGGGACAAACTCCCTACTGTCAGCGCGGGCGACCGAGACTGGCTAGAGCTGCCTCTCACTCTGGCCGAGTTCTCGAAAGCCCTCCGTCGCATGCCCACCAATAAATCTCCGGGCATGGACAGGCTGACCGTGGAGTTCAATTGCATTTTCTGGAACATCCTTGGCCCAGACCTAGTCACCGTCTGGGCCAAGCCTTTGCAGAGCAGGGTCCTCCCTCTTTCATGCAGGCGAGCCGTGCTCGCCTTATTGCCGAAGAAGGGGGACCTCCGCAATTTACGAAATTGGCGTCCCGTCTCGCTCTTCAGTACGGACTACAAAGTTATAGCCAAAGGCATCTTGCTGTGGCTAGGGTCCGGGCTGGTGGACATGGTCCACCCAGACCAGACCTACACTGTCCCAGGCTGCATCATCTTTGACAACCTGTATCTGGTCCGGGACCTCTTGGAACTCGGGTGTAGGGATGGTCTGTCGTTCACCCTCCTGTCCTTGGATCAGGAGCAGGCGTTTGACAGGGTGGAGCATGGGTATCTCCTGAGCACTCTGCGAGTGTTTGGCTTTGGACCCCAGTTTGTGAGTTTTCTCCGGGTGCTGTATGCCTCCGCAGAGTGTCTGGTCAGGCTCAACCGGACCCTGACCGAACCAGTCAGCTTCGGGCGAGGAGTAAGGCAAGGGTTCCCCATCTCGGGCCAGCTGTATGCTCCGGTGATTGAGCCCTTCCTCTGTCTCCTCCAGAGGAGGTTGATGGGGATGGTGCTGTGGGAGCTGGAGCTGTGGCTGGTCCTGTCAGTGTACGCCGACGACGTGCTCCTCGTGGTCCAGGACCTGGGTGACTTGGCGCGGGTGGAGGCTTGCCAGGCCATCTATTTGGCAGCCTCCTCCTCCTGGGTCAACTGGGTCAAGAGCTCTGGCCTGGTGGTAGGGAACGGCTGGCAGGCGAGCTCCCTCCCACCCACGCTTCAGGCCATCCAGTGGAGCATGGGTCCGCTGTTCTATCTCAGCATTTACTTTTCTGCCACGCATCCCTCTCTGCCAGAAAACTGGCACAATTTAGAGGGCAGGGTGACAGAGCGGCTCCGGAAATGGACAGGACTACTCCGGTGCCTCTCCCTTTGAGGGAGAGCGCTGGTGCTTAATCAACTAGTCCTGTCCATGCTCTGGCACCGGCTCAACGCGCTGGTCCCGGCCCCAGGTTTCCTGGCCAACCTCCGGACATCGATTCTGGAGTTACATTCGTAGATATTAAGGTCAGAAGGGACCATTATGATCATCTAGTCTGACCTCCTGCACAATGCAGGCCACAGAATCTCACCCACCCACTTCTGCGATAAACCTCTCACCTATGTCTGAGCTATTGAAGTCCTCAAATCATGGTTTAAAGAGTTCTTCTGGTCGGGTCTCTGCGGGGGTTCTCCATCTACCCCTGGAGGAGGGAGGGCAGGGCCTGAAGTGTCTGCACACCCAGGTCCATGTCTCCCACCTCCAGGCCATGTAGAGTCTCCTTTATGGTGCAGGTAGTGCGGAATGGAGCATACTGGCGCACACCTTCCTGCGCCGCTTCTGTGGGCTCCGATATGACCGGTAGCTCCTTCTGCGAGACCTCTCTGGGCTGCTGGTCTTCTACCAGGACCTCCTCCAGACCTGGAAACTGTTCTCAGTGACCAGGTCTGTGGCAGCCACCGGGGAGGAGCAGATCTCCTCGCGGAGCCCCTGCTACACAAGCCCCAGCTCCGTGTGCAGGTGGTGGAGTCCCCCTCAGTGCACCAGAGGTTGGCCCTGGCAGAAGTCACAAGAGTTGGAGACCTTCTGGACTATGACCGGGGAGACTGGCTGGATCCCCTGACGCTCGCTCAGCACATCGGGCTCTCCAGGCCTCGTACTCATGGAAGACTTCAAACACCCTGATATCCGCTGGGAGAGCAATATAGCGGTGCACAGACAGTCCAGGAAGTTTTTGGAAAGTGTAGGGGACAATTTCCTGGTGCAAGTGCTGGAGGAACCAACTGGGGCAGAGCTCTTAGAATCATAGAATATCAGGTTGGAAGGGACCTCAGAAATTCATCTGGTCCAACCCCCTGCTCAAAGCAGGACCAATTTTTGCCCCAGATCCCTAAATGGCCCCCTCAAGGATTGAACTCAAAACCCTGGGTTTAGCAGGCCAATGCTCAAACCACTGAGCTATCCCTCCCCCCAAGCTCTTCTTGACCTGCTGCTCACAAACCGGGAAGAATTAGTAGGGGAAGCAAAAGTGGATGGGAACCTGGGAGGCAGTGACCATGAGATGGTCAAGTTCAGGATCCTGACACAGGGAAGAAAGGAGAGCAGCAGAATATGGACCCTGGACTTCAGAAAAGCAGAGTTTGACAACCTCAGGGATCTGATGGGCAGGATCCCTTGGGAGAATAACATGAGGGGAAAGGAGTCCAGGAGAGCTGGCTGTATTTTAACGAATCCTTATTGAGGTTACAGGGACAAACCATCCCGATGTGTAGAAAGAATAGTAACTATGGCAAGCGACCAGCTTGGCTTAACAGTGAAATCCTTGCTGATCTTAAACACACAGAAGAAGCTTACAAGAAGTGGAAGATTGGACAAATGACCAGGGAAGAGAATAAAAATATTGCTCGGGCATGCAGGAGTGAAATCAGGAAGGCCAAATCACACCTGGAGTTGCAGCTAGCAAGAGATGTTAAGAGTAACAAGAAGGGTTTCTTCAGGTATGTTAGCAACAAGAAGAAAGTCAAGGAAAGTGTGGGCCCCTTACTGAATGATGGAGGCAACTTAGTGACAGAGGATGTGGAAAAAGCTAATGTACTCAATGCTTTTTTTGCCTCTGTCTTCACAAACAAGGTCAGCTCCCAGACTACTGCACTGGGCAGCACAGCATGGGGAGGAGGTGGGCAGCCCTCTGTGGAGAAAGAAGTGGTTTGGGACTATTTAGAAAAGCTGGACGAGCACAAGTCCATGGGGCCGGATGTGCTGCATCCGAGAGTGCTAAAGGAGTTGGTGGATGTGATTGCAGAGCCATTGGCTATTATCTTTTAAAACTCATGGCGATCGGGGGAGGTCCCGGACGACTGGAAAAAGGCTACTGTAGCGCCCATCTTTAAAAAAGGGAAGAAGGAGGATCCTGGGAACTACAGGCCAGTCAGCCTCACCTCAGTCCCTGGAAAAATCATGGAGCAAGTCCTCAAGAATCAATTCTGAAGCACTTAGAGGAGAGGAAAGTGATCAGGAACAGTCAGCATGGATTCACCAAGAGCAAGTCATGCCTGACTAATTTAATTGCTTTCTATGAAGAGATAACTGGCTCTGTGGATGAGGGGAAAGCAGTGGACATGTTGTTCCTTGACTTTAGCAAAGCTTTTGACACAGTCTCCCACAGTATTCTTGCCAGCAAGTTAAAGAAGTATGGGCTGGATGAATGGACTATAAGGTGGATAGAAAACTGGCTAGATTGTCGGGCTCAAGGGGTAGTGATCAATGGCTCCATGTCTAGTTGGCAGCCGGTATCAAGTGGAGCGACCCAAGGGTCAGTCCTGGGGCCGGTTTTGTTCAAAATCTTCCTTAATGATCTTGAGGATGGTGCGGATTGCACCCTCAGCAAGTTTGCAGATGACACTAAACTGGGAGGAGAGGTAGATACCCTGGAGGGTAGGGATAGGTTACAGAGGGCCCTAGACAAATTAGAGGATTGAAGCAAAAGAAATCTGAGGAGGTTCAACAAGGACAAGTGCAGAGTCCTGCACTTAGGACAGAAGAATTCCATACACAGCTACAGACTAGGGACCAAATGGCTTGGCAGCAGTTCTGCAGAAAAGGACCTAGGGGTTATAGTGGATGAGAAGCTGGATATGAGTCAACAGTGTGACATTGTTGCCAAGAAGGCCAATGGCATTTTGGGATGTATAAGTAGGAGCATTGCCAGCAGATCGAGGGACGTGATCATTCCCCTCTATTTGGCATTGGTGAGATCTCATCTGGAGTACTGTGTGCAGTTTTGGGCCCCACACTACAAGAAGGATGTGGAAAAATTGGAAAACGCCCAGCAAAGGGCAACAAAAATGATTAGGGGACTGGAACACATGACTTCTGAGGAGAGGCTGAGGGAACTGGGATTGTTTAGTCTGCGGAAGAGAAGAATGAGGGGGGATTTGATAGCTGCTTTCAACTACCTGAAAGGGGGTTCCAAAGAGGATGGATCTAGACTGTTCTCAGTGGTAGCAAATGACAGAACAAGGAGTAATGGTCTCAAGTTGCAGTGGGGGAGGTTTAGGTTGGATATTAGGAAAAACTTTTTCACTAAGAGGGTGGTGAAACACTGGAATGCATTACCTGGCAGGGAGGGAGGGTGGAATCTCCTTCCTTAGAAGTTTTTAAGGTCAGGCTTGACAAAGCCCTGGCTGGGATGATTTAGTTGGGGATTGGTCCTGCTTTGAGCGGGGGGTGGGACTAGATTACCTCCTGAGGTGCCTTCCAACCCTGATATTCTATGATTCTATGATACTCCCCGGCGCGTACTTCAGGAGGTGAGGGCCTCTTTGCCACCTGCTGCTCGGGTTTACTTTGACTGGGTCCTGCACGAGGGCACGCCTTGCCCACCCTCCACCCCAGGCCCTCTGGACCTTTTCATCAGCCTCCTGCCCCGTGGACCCTCCCGCCCTCCCGCCCCGCCCCGTGAGCCGGCTGCACGATCTGCAGCCGGTCTGTTTCCATACCGCGCCAAGGAAACACGCTCGTGCTCCACATCCTTCATGTCCTCATCCTCGCATCCCACTCCAATACAAAATGGCGGGACCTCCTGCCACCTCTGTAGGGCGAGGAGCCCCGGTGGGCCAGCCTATACTCCACCCTGGTCCCGAGGCCTGCTGGAGATATCAGTTGGTGGCTCCTTCATGGAGCTGTGAGCATGGGTGTTTACTTGGCGCAGTTCACCCCTATCCCGGACACCTGCCTCTTTTGCAGTGTGAGGGAAACTCTGGCACACATATACTTGGAGTGTACCAGGCTGCAGCCCCTATTCCGGCTCCTCACAGATATTTTGTTATGCTTTTGGTTGCACTTTTCCCCTCACCTTTTTATTTATTCACTCCCTATCCATGGCCCCACAATGTCAAGGGACATCCTGGTCAACCTCCTCCTAGCCCTGGCTAAAGTGGCCATCTATAAAACCAGGGTGAGGAGGTTGGCTGATGGAGTCTCCTGTGACTGTGAGGCCTATTTCCGATCCTCGGTCCATTCACGTATCCAGGCAGAGTTCCTCTGGGCAGCGTCCACTGACTCCCTTGATGCCTTTGAGGAGCAGTGGGTGCTGCCCAGGGTTCTCTGCTCCGTGTCCCCATCTGGTTCCCTTCATTTGACCCTTTGACCGCACTCCTGTCCCTGTTATTTCATTAGTTGTCCCCCATAGTCATTTGGTTTCCAGGTCCCGTGGATCCCCCTTTTAGGCTGCGGGGAGATCCTTTAGCAGAGGGCAGCTTTGCCTGCCCATTTCCCGGATCACAGTACGATCACTTAGATTCATAGATTCATAGATATTTAGGTCAGAAGGGACCATTTTGATCATCTAGTCTGACCTCCTGCACAATGCAGACCACAGAATTTCACCCACCACTCCTTTGAAAAACCTCTCACCTATGTCTGAGCTATTGAAGTCCTCAAATTGTGGTTTAAAGACTTCAAGGAGCAGAGAATCCTCCAGCAAGTGACACGTGCCCCATGCTACAGAGGAAGGCGAAAAACCTCCAGGGCCTCTTCCAATCTGCCCTGGAGGAAAATTCCTTCCCGACCCCAAATATGGCAATCAGCTAAACCCTGAGCATGTGGGCAGGATTCACTAGCCAGATACTACAGAAAATTCTTTGCTGGGTAATTCGGATCCCACCCCATCTAATATCCCATCACAGGCCATTGGGCCTATTTACCATGAATATATAATTACCAAAACCATGTTATCCCTTCATAACATCTCCTCCATAAACTTATCGAGTTTAATCTTAAAGCCAGATAGATCTTTTGCCCCCACTGCTTCCCTTGGAAGGCTATTCCAAAACTTCACTCCTCTGATGGTTAGAAACCTTTGTCTAATTTCAAGTCTAAACTTCCTGGTGGACAGTTTATATCCATTTGTTCTTGTGTCCACATTGGTACTGAGCTTAAATAATTCCTCTCCCTCTCCGGTATTTATCCCTCTGATATATGTATAGAGAGCAATCATATCTCCCCTCAACCTTCTTTTAGTTAGGCTAAACAAGCCAAGCTCCTTGAGTCTCCTTTCATAAGACAAGTTTTCCATTCCTTGGATCATCCTGGTAGCCCTTCTCTGTACCTGTTCCAGTTTGAATTCATCCTTCTTAAACATGGGAGACCAGAACTGCACACAGTATTCCAGGTGAGGTCTCACCAGTGCCCTGTATAATGGTACTAAAACCTCCTTATCCCTACTGGAAATACCTCGCCTGATGCATCCCAAGACCACATTAGCTTTTTTCACGGCCATATCACATTGGCGGCTCATAGTCATCCTATGATCAACCAATACTGCAAGGTCCTTCTCCTCCTCCGTTACTTCTAATTGATGCATCCCCAGCTTATAACTAAAATTCTTGTTATTAATCCCTAAATGTATGACCTTACACTTCTCACTATTAAATTTCATCTTATTACTATTACTCCAGTTTACAAGGTCATCCAGATCCTTCTGTAGGATATCCCTGTCCTTCTCTAAATTGGCAATACCTCCCAGCTTTGTATCATCTGCAAACTTTATTAGCATACTCCCACTTTTTGTGTCGAGGTCAGTAATAAAAAGATTAAATAAGATTGGTCCCAAAACCAATCCTTGAGGAACTCCACTGGCAACCTCCCTCCAGCCTGACAGTTCACCTTTCAGTAGGACCCGTTGTAGTCTCCCCTTTAACCAATTCCTTATCCACTTTTCAATTTTCCTATTGATCCCCATCTTATCCAATTTAACTAATAATTCCCCATGTGGCACGGTATCAAACGTCTTACTGAAATCTAGGTAAATTAGATCCACTGCATTTCCTTTGTCTAAAAAATCTGTTACTTTCTCAAAGAAGATCAGGTTGGTTTGGCACGATCTACCTTTTGTAAAACCATGTTGTGTTTTGTCCCATTTACCATTGACTTCAATGTCCTTAACTACCTTCTCCTTCAAAATTTTTTCCAATACTTTCCTGTAGCCATCTGGTCGGACCCTGTCACACCATCTTAAGATTTGTTTCTTTATCTGGTAGTGATGGGTACTATTAGGATAGGGTGGCCTTCTTAACAGCTCAGTACTACGTTGTTTTTAATTTAATTTAGATGACTGTGAGATGTAACCTTGTAACGATGCTGCCTCTGGAGGAACACATCTGAAAGTATCCATTCAGGACAAATTGCTTAGAGTAGGGCAGTTACAGCCCAAGGCTGGGTTTTCTTTACTATTAAGGCACACCAAACCAGCCAAACAGAGAGGACTTCAGTCTCATCCCCCTGGCTAACCAGAAGTCATACAAGCAATTCCCTCAGACACTCCAGTTTCCCAATATCACCACCAGTGCCACTCATTATGGGGACAAATGGTTATGAAAACTAATATGCCAGTAAAAGAAAAAAGGTTCTCTCGATCCCAAAGGACCAAGCCCCAGATCCAGGTCAATAGACAAGTGAGATCTTACCCACAAATCACGCTCTTGCCAATCCTTTAGAATCTAAAATCTAAAGGTTTATTCATAAAAAAGAAATATAGATGAGAGTTAAAATTGGTCAAATGGAATCAATTACACACAGCAATGGCAAAGTTCTTGGTTCAGGCTTGTAGCAGTGATGGAATAAACTGCAGGCTCAAATCAAGTCTCTGGAGAACATCCACAGCTTGGATGTATCATTCAGTCCTTTGTTCAGAGCTTTAGTGTAACAAACTTTCTCTAGAGATAAGAAGCAGGACTGAAGACCAGACAGAGGGGTTTCCAGGGCCTTTTTTATCCTCTGCCATGTGGAAGGGGACCTTTGTTTTTACTGCGGAAAATCACAGCAGCAAGATGGAGTTTGGAGTCACATGAGCAAGTGACATGTCCATGCATGACTCAGTTTGCAGGCGGCAGCCATTGCTCACGTGCTACCCTGAACATCCCAGGAAGGCTCCTCAGATGTGGTTTGGAGTCTCCCAAGGTCCATTGTCAGTTAAGTGTTTCTTGATGGGGCATTTTCTCAGAGTAGTCCTTTCTCAAGAAGCTGACCAAATGCCTCACTGATGCTACTTAGAAACAAACACATTGAGATACAAGTATATAGCTAATATTCATAACTTCAAATACAAAAATGATACAGCATAATCATAACCAGCAAATTACAACCTTTCCATAGACCACTTATGTGACCTTTTTTGTACAAGATTTGGTGCCACTATAGGACCTTGGTTGCAAAAATGATCTATACAATCACAGGTTTCAGAGTAACAGCCGTGTTAGTCTGTATTCGCAAAAAGAAAAGGAGTACTTATGGCACCTTAGAGACTAACCAATTTATTTGAGCATAAGCTTTCGTGAGCGACAGCTCACTTCATCGGATGTTAGTCTCTAAGGTGCCACAAGTACTCCTTTTCTTTATACAGTCACAGTTCATATTAATAATGTCACAAACCTTCTGCTTTTTAGTTCATGGCTGCTGCTGTCCTAATGTGGATGCAGACAAAGGCCTCAGACCTTACAAATGGCTACAGGAAAAGGCCTTATCCTTCCCCCTGAGTGACGTAGTTTGTACCGCTGTAAGTTTGTAATGTAGACCTGGCCTCAGCCACGTGGACAGAGCAGTGCATGGGGCTTAATAAAGTCCCATTTGTTTAACTAAATCTTCATTCAGCTTCTCTTTGTGAACAAGATCTCCACCAGCTCCTGACAACCACCTGACTGCCAGTGACAGCCTAATTCCTCTGAGTACTTCAGTGTATGACTGTGGAAGGGGGCAGACAGCCCATTTCTTCACCTGGGTAGGGCTGAGGAGAAGGGAGGTGGGAGACATGGGGTCAGGAAAAGAGGAGACTTATAGGGATAGAGGGCTGGTATAAGGGGGATACAGAGAGGTGGCAACACCCCAAAGCCTCCTCTCCCCAGGGTAGAAACCCCACAGACCCATCCACTGGCAGGAAAGAGAAGGGAAGCTGCCTCCAAAGACTCAAGATGAGAGAACAGACTTGCCATCCTCTCCTAAACATGGAGGAGTGGGCTAGCAGGCCCCAGGACTGGTTACCACCCAAGAGGCCATCTGCAGGGCAGGGAGGGAGGATGGTTGAATGCCTCCCGGAGGGGACTGGATGCTACTCCAACCTTCAAACTTTTAGTGAACCTTCTAATTATGCAACTTCTATTAAAAACCACGGCAGTACTTTACCAGAATGTGCACACTGGCCCCTAGAAGCCCATCTCAATCACACAACTGGCCCTGGAAAAAGGTTACATGTTGGCAACTGTTGGGCTGGGGTATGAGGGAAACATTGTGTATTTCCTCCAAACTCAATCAGGACGAAAGAGCTCCCACTCCATGCAGCTGCAGCATGGGATGCGACTAATAAAGCACATATTAGCATCCTAACCTGAGAATAAGCAGGAGAATATATATCTCCAAAAGTTGTCTTGTTCTGGAAATTTATAAGTGTCTGAAAACAGAGGCATATAATGACAGTGTTTCCTTCATCCTAATAGCATTGCTATCACAGTGGTATAGTTAAGGCTAAGATTGTGTCATAGTTAGTTTTAGTAAAAGTCATGGACATGTCATGGGCAGTAAACAAAAATTCACGGAAGCCGTGATCTGTCTGTGACTTTGGCTGCTGTGGCTCCATGGTTTCCCCTGCCACCATGGTGGCTGGGAGCTGTGGGGTTCCCCCTCTGCCTGTGGCAGCTGGAAGCCTCAAGGTGACCGTATTTCCCAAAGAGAAAATGGAACACCCCAGGCGCTCATCCCGAGGCATCCCCTTCCTCCTGCGTGAGGTCGCCTGTCACTGGAACTCTGAGGAGGGCCCCCTCAGGAGCCTGTTGCCTGTCGCTGGGATCCTGCCAGGGCCCTGCTGACTGCTAGCTCCAGAGTCCCGCAGTCCCAGGGGCTGAAACCTAGAATGTCTCCGAGGTCTCTGGAAGTCACGGATTCCGTGACTTAGTTATAGTGTAAGCCATGCCTGCTGGTGTGACACTCTGTCCCCCTCTAGTGGCAGCTAGCTCAGCTACAGATTGATGAGCCTGCTGCAGCCTTGGCTACTAGAGATGTATCTTTTAGCTCATGCAGTAGAGGCTCCTGCATTAAGGTCCAGAGACACTGTTGGGGTAAAATCTTATTTTGGTATGTTTCTCCTCTAGTCTCCATCTTGTTTTACTAAAACAATAACTAGGACTCCATTTTGGATGCCCTCCTTTATGGAGAGTTTCCCGCCCCTCCTCCCTGCCTTTTTCAAATTAGAGCAGGAAAGGCAAGGAGTGGTTAAACACGTGATTGCGTAGTCTGCCTAGCAACAGCAGACTATGGGTGGCAGCCCCACGGCTGCTCGGGGATGTCCATCTTAGTGACAGTCAGTGTCTCCCACATTGTCAGTGTCTCTCTCTCAGCCTGTGGAAGGAGTCCTAGCTAGGCCAGGACTGTAGTGTATGGTACTAGGTTCCATCTGTGTCATACACTGCATGCATCCATTTCCATTTCCACCTGCGAGTTCGCATCCTACCACTCAGGATGGCACCTAGGGATGGAAGACAGAAGAAAGAAGAGGAAAGCCACTTACCTGGTGATCATCACTGTGACGCTCTGTACTTGAGGGGAACACCCTACACCCCCATGTTCATCTTTATAAAAAGGTTGTGTGGTATCCAATGCAAAGTTTGTCATCTTGGGTGTCTTCGGAAGGCTCATGATGCACTGAGCAAGGCTGTTATAGTGATGTTATAGTAATTGTTACAGTAATGTTATAGTAAAGTTGTAGGTTATAATTTCATGTATATAGTTATGAGGCTGAAAAAGTATCCTCATGGCTTAAAGAAAGCCCAGGCAAAAACTCTTCAAGAACAGAGAGGTAGTTCACACCTCATCAGGGCAGGTATGGGACAAACCAGCCCAGTCTCACAGGAACAAACGATGCTGGCCTAGGCAGCAACAAAGGATCTGTTAGACTCTCCAGGGAGTCACCCCCCTAGGATCATAGAATATCAGGGTTGGAAGGGACCTCAGGATGTCATCTAGTCCAACCCCCTGCTCAAAGCAGGACCAATCCCCAACTAAATCATCCCAGCCAAGGCTTTGTCAGGCCTGACCTTAAAAAACTTAAAAAGGAAGGAGATTCCACCACCTCCCTAGGTAACACATTCCAGTGCTTCACCACCCTCCTAGTGACAAAGCTTTTCCTAATATCCAATATAAACCTCCCGCACTGCAACTTGAGACCATTACTCCTTGTTCTGTCATCTGCTACCACTGAGAACAGTCTAGATCCATCCTCTTTGAAACCCGCTTTCAGGTAGTTGAAAGCAGCTATCAAATCCCCCCTCATTCATTCCGCAGACTAAACAATCCCAGTTCCCTCAGCCTCTCCTCATAAGTCATGTGTTCCAGTCCCCTAATCATTTTTGTTGCCCTCCACTGGACGCTTTCCAATTTTTTCACATCCTTCTTGTAGTGTGGGGCCCAAAACTGCACACAGTACTTTGGTCAGTTTGGGACGGCGATGAGGTAATGCTCACCTGACTCTGAAGGGGGCAAGGAGGCAAAGCCAAGAGGGAAGAAAGGACATGATAAAAGGGAGAGACATTTGCCATGCTCTCTCTCTCTCTCTTCCACCTACATCTACAGACACCACACCAAGCAACTGAAGTGCTGATCAAAGGGGAGAGTCTGGCTGAAGAGCAACCAGGCAGCCTGTGGTGAGAAGTATCTAAGTTTGTAAGGGCACTGAAAGTATTAAGATCAGCTTAGAATGCGTTTTGCTTTTGTTTCATTTGACCAAATCTGACTTGTTGTGCTTTGACTTAAAATCTATCTTTTATAGTTAATAAATTAGTTTGTGTATTCTACCTGAAGCAGTGCGTTTGGTTTGAAGCGTGTCAGAGACTCCCCTTGGGATAACAAACCTGGTACACAACAATTTCTTTGTTAAATTGATGAACTTATATAAGCTTGCAGTGTCCAGTGGACATAACTGGATACTGCAAGACGGAGGTTCCTAGGGTTGTGTCTGGGACTGGAGATAGTGGCTAGTGTTATTCAGTTGCACAGTCCAAGGATGAGCTTACATGCTAGATGCTGTGCGTGAACAGCCCAGGAGTGGGGGTTCTCACAGCACAGCAAGGTAAGGCTGGCTCCCAGAATCAAGGAATGGAGAGGCCTAGCAGATCACCGGTCCAGATAACACTAGTGGGGAACATCACAATCGAGTCCTGTTCCAGTGTGTTCCAATGTTCCTGTGGTCCAGCATTTCCAGTCTTCCTTGATTCTGTCCAGAATTCCAGAACCATCCTCATCACATGGTCAGGATTTGTCCCGTGGGACAGTCAGGGTCCATCACTTGGACAGTTGGGGTTCACACTTAGGACAAGGAGGGAGATGGTACTATAGTTTCCTTTTATTGTCTTTTGGTTATCCCAGTGTTTCAGGTTTGTGGGCTCTGGACTTCAAGTCCATTTCCATCCTATTAACAACTGAGCCATTTGTTTTACCTGTGCTTTTGTTATTACCTGTGCTTATATTATTTAGCTTTGCAACAAGCGTTCTATTTGAGACCACGTTGGTCTAATAAATCTTGTTGTATTTGCACCTTACCCTGTTGATTTCATTCTTAACTACCCTGGGGACAGATTGTTACCAGATGTGTCTGTTACTTTGGCGTATGCTCATTTATTAGGGTTACTCTTCTGGCGGGGGGTGGGGGGATGGTTCTGTAATTCTATTAACGTACTGCTTTTGTCACTTGTGTGTTCATATGGAGCTCTACTTCTCCCTTCTGCAAGTCCCCTCCCAATGGAGCTATCCTGCAGGACCTAGGTTCCCCAGGGTAGATGACCCCCCACACACACACACGCTAACAGAGCAAATCTGAGTGAACCAGGTCAATCAGCACTCTCAAGCTGACCCCCTTATACGTCCCTGTACTCAGTGGACTGCGTCAAGCAGCGCTTTCAAGCTGTTACCCTTCCCCTAGACCCAGTAGTCTGGGTCAAGCAGGGCTTTCAAGCTGCCACCCTCGTATGTCACAGGTTCAGCACATCCTTATCCCCACTTTCACATCACAATTATACTGGTAGTAACCCACCTGATGAGCAAACCGACAGTATTTTTGGGCACTACAGGGATCTTTAGCTTAGGTAAGAGAAGTGTTGCTGCAGAGTAAAATGGGGAAGCTGAAAACACAAAAGAGTAAAGTTCAGAGAGAGAGAAGCAACCAGCTTAAACATAAAAGTTATTTATTGAAAAATAGTGATAACTACACAAGGAGGGCTAAACAAACGTAACAGTTACATTATTAAAGGATAATACGTGAGGTTGAAAAGAAAACAGAGAGAGAGAGAGAGGAAGAGATCTCACCCACTCCATGATGCTTGAACTGGTCGGGGTTCCCAGGTGATGGTGGTAGCTCAGGGTCTTGAGTGCTGGAGACAGGCAGAGACCCCAGCACAATCAGTCAGGAGATGGAGTCCCAGGGAAAGTGATGCAGAGTTTGGGTCCATGCATCAGAACACTTACTTGAACATAGGTAGGGGTTTTTGTAGAGAAAATACAGTGGATCAAGGGAGAATCATAGAATCATAGACTATCACGGTTGGAAGGGGCCTCAGAAGGTCATCTAGTCCATTCCCCTGCTCAAAGCAGGACCAATCCCCAACTAAATCATCCCAGACAGGGCTTTGTCAAGCCTCACCTTAAAAATATCTAAGGAAGAAGATTCCACCACCTCCCTAGGTAACGCATTCCAGCGTTTCACCACCCTTCTAGTGAAAAAGTTTTTCCTAATATCCAACCTAAACCTCCCCCACTGCAACTTGAGACCATTACTCCTCGTTCTGTCATCCGCTACCACTGAGAACAGTCTAGATCCATCCTCTTTCGAACCCCCTTTCAGATAGTTGAAAGCAGCTATCAAATCCCCCCTCATTCTTCTCTTCCGCAGACTAAACAATCCCAGATCCCTCAGCCTCTCCTCAGAAGTCAAGTGTTCCAGTCCCCTAATCATTTTTGTTGCCCTCCGCCAGATGTTTTCCAATTTTTCCACATCCTTCTTGTAGTGTGGGGCCCAAAACTGGACACAGTACTCCAGATGAGGCCTCACCAATGTTGAATAGAGGGGAACAATCACGTCCCTCGATCTGCTGGCAATGCCCCTACATATACATCCCAAAATGCCATTGGTCTTCTTGGAAACAAGGGCACACTGTTGACTCATATCCAGCTTCTCGTCACTGTAACCCCGAGGTCCTTTTCTGAAGAACTGCTGCCGAGCCATTCAGTCCCTAGTCTGTAGCTGTGCATGGGGTTCTTCTGTCCTAAGTGCAGGACTCTGCACTTGCCTTGTTGAACCTCCTCAGATTTCTTTTGCTCCAATCCTCTAATTTGTCTAGGGCCCTCTGTATCCTATCCCTACCCTCCAGCGTATCTACCTCTTCTCCCAGGTTAGTGTCATCTGCAAACTTGCTGAGGGTGCAATCCACACCCTCCTCCAGATCATTTATGAAGATATTGAACAAAACCTGCCCTAGGACTGACCCTTGGGGCACTCCACTTGATACTGGCTGCCAACTAGACATGGAGCCATTGATCACTACCCGTTGAGCCCGACAATCTAACCAACTTTCTATCCCCCTTATAGTCCATTCATCCAGCCCACACTTCTTTAACTTGCTGGCAAGAATACTGTGGGAGACCGTGTCAAAAGCTTTGCTAAAGTCAAGGAACAACACGTCCACCGCTTTCCCCTCATCCACAGAGCCAGTTATCTCGTCATAGAAGGCAATTAGATTAGTCAGGCATGACTTGCCCTTGGTGAATCCATGCTGACTCTTTCTGATCACTTTCCTCTCCTCTAAGTGCTTCAGAATTGATTCCTTGAGGACCTGCTCCATGATTTTTCCAGGGACTGAGGTGAGGCTGACTGGCCTGTAGTTCCCAGGATCCTCCTTCTTCCCTTTTTTAAAGATGGGCACTACATTAGCCTTTTTCCAGTCATCCGGGACTTCCCCGGATCACCATGAGTTTTCAAAGATAATGGCCTGCAATCACAGCCGCCAACTCCTTTAGCACTCTTGGATGCAGCGCATCCGGCCCCATGGACTTGTGCTCATCCAGCTTTTCTAAATAGTCCCGAACCACTTCTTTCTCCACAGAGGGCTGGTCACCTCTCCCCATGCTGTGCTGCCCAGTGCAGTAGTCTGGGAGCTGACCTTGTTCGTGAAGACAGAGGCAAAAAAAGCATTGAGTACATTAGCTTTTTCCACATCCTCTGTCACTAGGTTGCCTCCCTCAGTCAGTAAGGGGCCCACACTTTCCTTGAGTTTCTTCCTGTTGCTAACATACCTGAAGAAACCCTTCTTGTTACTCTTAACGTCTCTTGCTAGCTGCAACTCCAGGTGTGATTTGGCCTTCCTGATTTCACTCCTGCATGCCCGAGCAATATTTTTATACTCTTCCCTGGTCATTTGTCCAATCTTCCACTTCTTGTAAGCTTCTTTTTTTTGTGTGTGTTTAAGATCAGCAAGGATTTCACTGTTAAGCCAAACTGGTCGCCTGCCATATTTACTATTCTTTCTCCAAAGGGAGCCACAATAGGTTGTGTTTTCTTTTTCAGATTTTTGTATGTTTTAAAAGCAGGAGTTAAAAGTGAACAGTAATCAAAGCTCTGGTGTCCCTTTTAAGACAGAGTCTCTGAGCTGCTAATGGCTTTGAATCCAAAAGCAAGCCAGAAAGCGCCTGTGTTAATGCAAATTACCTAACTGATAAAGGTAGACGCCATTGAAACCTGACCTGCCTATAGAACAAACACAGGAAAATATGGGGGTAATTCCTCTGTTTTGCCTGCAACCAGCAAGGGTGTCTGTAAAAGAAAGGAATATTTTAAGCAATAATCTGCCACCCCCAAAGGGGTAGAAATATGTTTTTCTTGTCTTTCAGAACAACAGGAAAAGCTGATGTCAGCTGAAAAGCAACCCAAAATACCATGAATCTGCTGTCACAATAGAAATTGTGTTTTGTGTTCTATGTTTTGTCTTGTGTTGTCTTGTTGCTAGCACTGTTGTGTATTAAATTTTGTAGGGAAACCTCCTCAGGTAGCAGACACCATATTAGAAGAAATTGGTTTTAGAGCAGAGATTATAAATACTGTAGACCTGGAGATGATTAAGAATAAATTAAACTCTCTGTCCCAGCTACAGGACAGCCTAATACAGAAATAAATGGAAATAAAAATAACCCATACTGCTATAGCTATGGGATGTACTGAAATGCAGATACTTGCTTTGTTCACCTTGGAACACAAAATGTTTTGGGAAATATCAGGAAACACTAAGGTTTTGATACACTTGCTAAAGCAAAGAAAAAGATCACTGTTTGGTACTTATTAATATGAATGGATGCAATATGTTTCTGGCATGGAAAGGCCAGACCTTTCAATTGGGAAAATTGTTGTTAAAAATGCACACCAACAAGCTCTGGAAGCAAGGATATGGAAAGTTAGCCCACTCCACATATTGCACATGGAATCTTTCTGGCTACCCCAGACCTTGAGTCAGTGGGCTGGGGAGGGAGGGAAGCTATTGGACACCAGGGGTTGTACCTAGTGGACTTCTCAAAAGTGGGTGTGCTTGTCCTTGCCTGTTGCTCAAGAGCCTGGTAGTGAAGACATTTCACTAGGATCCTGTATGTAGGATGAATTGGATAATGAGACCAAAGTACTGTAAAATGGGCGGATGCCAATCAGCTCAAAACATATGCTTCCCCCTAGGTTTCTGGTCATGGCGTTGTGGGCCTTGGTTGTGGACCAGCCATCTGCTTGGACCATCTGAGCGTCCAGCTGTCCATGGGATTATCTGGATGATTACAATTATGAGGAGGAAAAATACCTCCAAAGGCTCTCCCTAGTTCGAGCTGCCCAAGGGGCCCGAGCCACAGTGTGGTGGAAGACAGGAGGGAAGGTGCCTTGGAAACAGTGCATAGTCCAGATAGACACAGCAGGGCCACGGCACAATACCTGGTGGGTGGCCCTGAACCTCCCCTGGATCCCATGGGGACGAACCCTGTTCCTCCAGTGGTGGCCTGGAGTGGAAGTGGAATGGGAAGCCCTTTGGCAAGCAATAGCAATTACTGATCTCGGGATGTAATGTTGTTGTAACCTCCTAAACCAGACAAACAACATCCTTGATGAAAGCCAGGGAGGGCTGTAACGGGACAACTAATAATTTAAAGAGTTTTTGTACGTGCCTCTGTTTCCCCAATAGGTGCATTTACATTGTTGCTTTTTCCCCCTTTTCCTTTGTTAACAGGACAAGGCAGTAATAGCGAGAGCCCAGGGACACCCCGAACAGGAATGGTGGGACCACTCTTGCTGCTTTAAGCCTGCAAAATTTGTCAGGGCAAACCAACGTATGTATGATGGTATTTCTCTCTGGGAATCCTCGGGTTCCCAATGTTTTGGGCCTCCTTTGTTAATTTTACCACTGTTCAGAACTGACCATGGTGGGGGGGGGAAAGGTCAATTATTCATTGGCGGGGCGGGGCAATTGTGGCTTAGCATCCTGGGAATGTGGCATCACGTATTATCTGGGATTGGGTGGTCCATTGCGACATGGAAGGTGGCTCCCCCCAATAACACAATTCAGTGTTATGTGCTGACCATGGCCACTGACCATCAGCACATATGGATTGCAGAGGGCAACACTTGGCAGCTGTGGCCTTTGGAGCCCCCTCAACGGATGTGTAGAGAAAAGGCAATCCCAGGCTGCTTTTACGAGGTGAGTCAACACATCTGCTGGGAAGGGGAGGCATCAAGATATGCCCCCACTAAGGCCCATGTTTTTACCAATACCTCTGCTTGTGTTTGGAGGGCCACCTACCCCAGGATACCCCTTGATTTGCTGTTACCGTCTCAGGCACAAAATTTTTCAGTGCATTGGCCCGTCGTTCTACAAGACTGTTAATGTTTCTAACTATGCTGTGTTTAATATTTCATGGTTAACGCCCAATGTGTTTCTCCCACTGGCGCACACCAGAGAGCAACTTTCCGTATTCCAGACAGATGCCTCCTCCTTCACAGTGTTACAACACACATTTAATTTAGGGAAAGCTGCCTTTACCACCACCATTTGAGTGGGGCATCTGTGCCAACAGGGGGACGTATTATGCTATGTTACTAATGAAGCCAGAAGCCATTATTGGCTAGTGTATGCAATTGTTGTGATCCTAACAATTTTATGCATGCTGTATTGCTGTTTATGTCGGAGACACTTGGTGTGTTACGTCATCTCTTCCCTAAACGATCCTGTGGCCCCAGCCTGATCAACTGACTCATCAGGCAAATCGGTAACAAAAATCTGTCACAAGAACACTAGATTTGTTTATGGGTAAACTGATGACTCAAGGGTTTTCTTTAGGCTAGACAATATGAGCTGATCACTCTTGGCTATGGGTGGTGTTTTCTTCCAGGGAGCTCACAATGCAATTAGGCTGCTTCAGTATTTTGGATATCAATCAAGGATTCATTACTAGAATTGGTCTGATAACTGCTGAGCTGGGTGTGTGCAAGCGTGGGTTCATTAACATCTGAAGCAGAGATGCCCCATGATGCAGTGCTTCCCTGCTTTTCTGATCTCAGAGTTCAGTGCAGTTCTCTGTTCTCCATTCTCTATGCTAATGGAGATGTCTTCCTGTCCCATCTTTCATGCACATGAGGCTTGGAGAGTGGCCTCTGTTCTTCATTCTGTATGCTAATGGAGGTGCCTTAATCTTGTCACCCCTGTCAGGAGAGGTCTAGGTGTGTCTTCTAATGCCCTTCACTGCTCTCTGGAAGTCTTTTCTCTGATCGGTTTTGGTTCAAGCAGAGACTGGCTGGGGGAGGGGGTTGTTTCATGAGTCAGACAGTCTAGATACTGCGTACTGGTTCCCCAAGAACACATTGCTGACTGGTATCAAGATACAGGAGGGGGAAGGGCCTGCTGATTAGCCCATCTTCTGAGCAGCCTCAGAAGGTAAACACCTTCAAATCTGTTTCGGGCTAATACCAAGTGTGATCCCGGCGGGCGTTACCAGAGCATGGGGAGATATATGCTGTTTTAATAGCACTGATTAAATCAGTTCCTGAGACTTATTTACTCTACTTCCAAACATCGCAGGGCTGATTCCCAGCTGGTGTAAAGTGTCAGAGTGCCATCGAAGTCAGTGGCTGTAGGGCAGTTTACACCAGCTGAGGGTCTACTGCTTTGGGATGCTCTACACTAGGAAACCGGACTTTTAACTACACCGGTATGGGTCCAGTGGTCTGACACCCCCTGCCCAGTGTAGCCTCAGTTACACTGGTATAATGGAGCTTTACACTGGCGGAACAGAGTTTAACACTGGTACAGTGGGGCTTGACATTGGTACCATGTGCTTTGCACTGGTACAACTTTACTTTAAAAACACAATAAAATAACATAAGAACAGTCCTACTGGGTCAGAGCAAAGGTCCATCTAGCCCAGTATCCTGTCTGCCGACAGTGGTCAGTGCCAGGTGCCCCAGAGGGAATGAACAGAACAGGTAATCATCAAGTGATCCATCCCCTGTCATGCATTCCCAGCTTCTGGCAAACAGAGGCTAGGGACACCGTTCCTGCCCATCCTGGCTAATAGCCATTCATGGACCTATCCTCCATCAATTTATCTAGTTCTTTTTTGAACCCTGTTATGGTCTTGGCCTTCACTACATCCTCTGACAAGGAGTTCCACAGGTTGACTCTGTGTTGTGTGAAGAAATACTTCCTTTTATTTGTTTTAAACCTGCTGCCTATTAATTTAATTTTGTGGCCCCCAGTTCTTGTGTTATGAGAAGTACTAAACAACTCTTCCTTATCTACTTTCTGTACACCAGTCATGATTTTATAGACCTCAATCATATCTCCCCTTAGCCGTCTCTTTTCCAAGCTGAAAAGTCCCAGTCTTATTAATCTCTCCTCATATGGAAGCCATTCCATACCCCTAATAATTTTTGTTACCTTTTCCAATTCCAATATATCTTTTTTTTTTAGATGGGGTGACCACATCTGCACACAGTATTCAAGATGTGGGCGTACCATGGATTTATATATAGGGAACGTGATATTTTCTGTCCTATTATCTACCCCTTTCTTAATTATTCCCAGCATTCCGTTCGCTTTTTTGACTGCAGCTGAGTGGATGTTTTCAGAGAACTATCCACAACTATCTGCCTGGGTCTTAACTATCTTTAGTAATTTGGTATAATCTGTAAATTTTTCCACTTCACTGTTTACCCCTTTTTCCAGATCATTTATGAATCTGTTGAATAAGACTGGTCCCAGAACATTCCCCTGGGGGACAACACTATTTACCTCTCTCCATTCCATACCTACCCTTTATTTCCTATCTTTTAACCAGTTACCAATCCATGAGAGCACCTTCCCTCTTATCCTGTGGCAGCTTACTTTGCATAAGAGCCTTTGGTGAGGGACCTTATCAAAGGCTTTCTGAAAATCTAAGTACACTATATCCACTGGATCACCCTTGTCCACATGCTTGTTGACCCCTCAAAGAGTTCTAGTAGATTGGTGAGGCATGATTTCCCTTTACTAAAACCATGTTGACTCTTCCTCAACAAATTATGTTCATTGTAGTCAGAGGAGGCCCTGAAACATAAATTCTTGTATCAGAGGCCCAGTCTGAGGCCTGAAGCCTGAACCAAAGTAAAGCCTGAACCAAAGTACTTCCAGCCAGTGATAAGCAAAGCTGGGCTGTGAGGCAGGTCCCACTCACAGAAGTTGGCAAGAAAAGGTTGTTAGAAGCACGTGCACACACACACAAGGGCTAATGAGAGGAACTTGCGCCAAGATGGCATCAGAACACTCCACAGACGTAACAAGGAACAGGCAGGTGCAACTTAAAGACAAGGTCAAAAGGACAACATGATGGACAGATTCGTTTGAACTATGATGAGTAATCTGTCCTGCAACTGTATAAAAGTAGGTCCGGGAGCGCACATCTATGTCCAGCCTACTGGGCAGTGGAGTGTCCCGCCCCTGACTGAGCTGTGTCCATTGCCAGGGAGCACAAATTTGTAGTATGCCCTGTAGAGTCTATAGGGAACTATTACTGTGCTTCGTTCAACAATAAACCCGGCTCGGGTGCCTTCGTATCTTACTAGTCTGTGGTTTTTAGGCGTTCTCTCGGGGTCTGCTGCGTTAGGTATCTGCGCAGAGCTGGGGCAGTACACAGAGGGAACACGCCCGCAGCCGACTGTTATCATTATCGAACAAGAGCAGAGCACCACACCGGAATCTACCGACAACATTCATCTATAGGTCTGACAATATTGTTCTTTATTATAGTTTCAACCAGTTTGCCCGGTGTTGAAGTCAGGCTTACATGCCTGTAATTACCGAGATCACCTCTGGAGCCATTTTTAAAAATGGACACTGATATAATAGTGCTTTGCACTAGTGTAAGGGAGCGTAGGCTAGTGCAGCTATTGAGGTAAAAATGCCCCTAACCATCAGGGCTGGCTCTAGGCACCAGCAAAACAATCAGGTGCTTGGGGCGGCCCATTTCTAGGGGCAGCATTCTGGCGCCTGCCATGCCGCCCCTAGAAATGTGCCCCCACGGCCTCAGCTCACCTGCCGCAGGAGACAATGGGGGGGATGCAGCAGACCCGGGGGGCAGGCGGAGCGGGGATGGGTGGTGGGAGCCGCAGGAGGCAATGGGGGGATGCAGCACGCTCAGGGGGCAGACGGAGCGGGGGGGTGAGGGGAGTCGCAGGAGGCAATGGGGGGATGCAGCACGCCCGGGGGGCAGGCAGAGCGGGGGAGGGTGGTGGGAGCCGCAGGAGGCAATGGGGGGATGCAGCACGCTCAGGGGGCAGACGGAGCGGGGGGGTGAGGGGAGTCGCAGGAGGCAATGGGGGGATGCAGCACGCCCGGGGGGCAGGCAGAGCGGGGGAGGGTGGTGGGAGCCGCAGGAGGCAATGGGGGGGATGCAGAACGCCCGGGGGGCAGGCGGAGTGCGGGGGGTGAGGGGTGTCACAAAAGGCAATGGGGGGGATGCAGCACGCCCGGGGGGCTGACGGAGCGGGGGGCGGTGGGGGGACCCGCAGGGGGCAACGGGGGGATGCAGCACGCCCGGGGGGGGCAGGCGGAGCGGGGGGGGGACCCGCAGGGGGCAATGGGGGGATGCAGCACGCCCGGGGGGGGCAGGCGGAGCGGGGGGGTGGGGGGACCCGCAGGGGGCAATGGGGGGGTGCAGCACGCCCGGGGGGGGGCAGGCGGAGGGGAGGGGTGGGGGGACCCGCAGGGGGCAATGGGGGGGTGCAGCACGCCCGGGGGGGGCAGGCGGAGCGGGGGGGTGGGGGGACCCGCAGGGGGCAATGGGGGGGTGCAGCACGCCCGGGGGGGGGCAGGCGGAGCGGGGGGGTGGGGGGACCCGCAGGGGGCAATGGGGGGGTGCAGCACGCCCGGGGGGGGGCAGGCGGAGCGGGGGGGTGGGGGGACCCGCAGGGGGCAATGGGGGGGTGCAGCACGCCCGGGGGGGGGCAGGCGGAGGGGAGGGGTGGGGGGACCCGCAGGGGGCAATGGGGGGGTGCAGCACGCCCGGGGGGGGCAGGCGGAGCGGGGGGTGGGGGGACCCGCAGGGGGCAATGGGGGGGTGCAGCACGCCCGGGGGGGGGCAGGCGGAGCGGGGGGGTGGGGGGACCCGCAGGGGGCAATGGGGGGGTGCAGCACGCCCGGGGGGGGGGCAGGCGGAGCGGGGGGGTGGGGGGACCCGCAGGGGGCAATGGGGGGGTGCAGCACGCCCGGGGGGGGCAGGCGGAGCGGGGGGGTGGGGGGACCCGCAGGGGGCAATGGGGGGGGTGCAGCACGCCCGGGGGGGGCAGGCGGAGCGGGGGGGTGGGGGGACCCGCAGGGGGCAATGGGGGGGTGCAGCACGCCCGGGGGGGGGCAGGCGGAGCGGGGGGGTGGGGGGACCCGCAGGGGGCAATGGGGGGGTGCAGCACGCCCGGGGGGGGCAGGCGGAGCGGGGGGGTGGGGGGACCCGCAGGGGGCAATGGGGGGGTGCAGCACGCCCGGGGGGGGAAGGCGGAGCGGGGGGGTGGGGGGACCCGCAGGGGGCAATGGGGGGGTGCAGCACGCCCGGGGGGGGGGCAGGCGGAGCGGGGGGGGTGGGGGGACCCGCAGGGGGTAATGGGGGGGTGCAGCACGCCCGGGGGGGGGCAGGCGGAGCGGGGGGGTGGGGGGACCCGCAGGGGGCAATGGGGGGGTGCAGCACGCCCGGGGGGGGGCAGGCGGAGCGGGGGGTCTGGGGCAGGCCGGGGACGCGGTGGAGCCGCGGGGGCGGGGAGGCCGGACAGCCTGTCGCTCGGGGCGGCGGAGACCCCGGGGCCGGCGCTGCCCAGCAAACACCTGCCCCAGCCACGCCCCCGAGCGCGGAGCCAGCCGCAGCCCCGCCTCCCTCGCCGCTCAGCCCGGCCACGCCCCCGAGCCGCGTCAGCGCGGGCCCAGAAGCGTGTTGACGCCGAAGCCTATTGAGACAAGGCGCCCCGAAGTCCCACCCTCCAGAAGGCGTCAATCTCACCCAGTAAGGTAACGTATTTAATGAGTGGCGTGTATGTGCACCAATCAGCGCGCCGATGGGCCGCACAGCCGTTCCGGTTCGGGACCCCTCTCTCATCCAATCAGTGCAAGTCTACTTGAGGAGTGACAGGCAGGTCGCCCTATGAGCGGCGGGCTGGAGGGCGCAAGAGGAGGCTGCGCTGCGGGCGGAGTCGGTCGGTGCCATGGCGGAGAGCGACTGGGACACGGTCACGGTGCTGCGCAAGAAGGGGCCGAGCGCGGCCCAGGCCAAGTCCAAGCAGGTCAGGGGGTGCCCGGAGCCCGGGCCGGGGCTGCCCGAGCGGGTCCCGTCGGCCCGGCCCGCCCCGCCCCGCCGCGGCCCCTCCCCCTCCCTGGCTGCGGGCCGGGCCGGGTCCCCTCAGGCGCTGGCTGAGCCCGCGGGGGAGGAGGCCCGGGGCGGGGCGGGGAGGAGGCCCGGGGCGGGGCGGGGCGGGCCCGGCTCCCCGCTGCCCGGGGCCCGGCTCCCCGCTGCCGTGTGCTGGGCGGGGCGGGGCTCACCGGCCGGGGCCGGGCGGCCGCCGCGCCCCGCTCGCGCTCGGGGGCTGGCTGCGGGGCGGGCGCGGCGCGGGGCTCGCGGCGGCCCGGGGCTGTGGGACCCGCGCCGCCGCTCCCTGCGCGGGCTTGTGCGGATGGCTGGAAGTGGGGCGCCCTGCTGCGCGCCGAGTAACGCTCGCTGGGGTCCTTGCCCTGCTCGCCGCCCAGCACCCCTCTTGGGAGCCGGCTGGATATGGGCTGCTGGCGGGGGCCTTTTGTTGAGGGCAGAGCCGTGCTGGGCGGGATGCGCCCCACCGGGGCCCCGCGCCCCACCGGGGCCCCGCGCCCCACCGGGGCCCCGCGCCCCACCGGGGCCCCGCCTCCTGGGGCTGAAGCCTGGGCAGCTTAGCTTCATGGTGCCCCCTGAGCCCAGGGGCCCTGGGCAGTTGCCCTGCTGGCTACCTCCTAACGCGAGCCCTGGCTTGTATCCGCAGAAAGCCAGGCGCTGTGGCGCAGGGGGGCCGTGGAGTTTTTATAGCCTGTTGGGGGGCTCAGAAAGAGAGAGGTTGGGACCCCCGCTCCAGTAAACGGTCCGAACGCAGAATCCGGTCACTGCTCGGCCGCAGCGCGGCTGGAAGGAGTGTGACATAGAAAAGGGGGTTTTGTCTGGCTTGGTGTGTTCCATTGCTGGCACATGTAGGGTGGCTTTTTTCTAATAACTTGGTGTCTGTGCAGTAAGATTAATTCACCTAGATTATTGTACAGTGACAAATGGCTGCTGGTCTCTCGTGTGACATCTTGGTGCTTTCCATGTTTTTTGCTGAAAAGACAGAATTGACACTGAGGCTTCACTCTTATCCAGGAAAAGCACTGACTTGGCAAGATATAATGTTGCCCCTTGAATTGCTACTTCTAGTAGGAATAAGATGGAATACAGCTGGAAATACAGAATTGCAGATAACGTAGTTCATCTTTCAATATATGATCCTGCTAACCAGGCTGAGAGGGGCATTTGGCACCGATTCTAAAAAATTAATCTCTCTCTTAAGCTCCTCCAGTGTTGCATTGGCTTGTTCTTGTGTGCGTTCGGACATTCAGTGGCTTTCAAAGGTCTTACCCCCATTAAAGATAGAGAACAGATAATTTACTGTATATTAAAAATAATATTTCAAAACTGCTGTGCATCAGATAAGCTGGCTGATGCAACATAATGGGGTGGAGCCAAAACAAGTATAAACTACTTGGAGTGTATGTCCTGCCCCAACCCCAAAGGAAGGAGCTTTTGACACACATCTAGTACTGCAGTTCTCCTATGGTCTATTTCACTTTTAAGGATTTTTGTGATTGGACAACAGCTTTGGGAAGAAGCTGCTGCAAACTTCCCAAGTTCATATTACTTATTTCACATGTGGGTTCATTGCCTGAAAACAAAGTCATGTAGCTGTTTGGTGCAACTACTGTTGGGTGGCAATAAAAATGAACACAGAATTCCTAACTGAAAACAGTCCATCTGTGAACAGTTGTACAAAAAACCTGTATGATAACCATCTCTTAGCTGTTTCGTAATCATCTGTCACCTTGATCCTTTTGCCCCTCATGGTACGGCAGCTGAATACCAAATTCTGTGACCTTTGCCTATCATCTGTTTGTTCCTAGGTAACTCTAAAAGTTCCAAGGTGAAACTGGAGTATGTGGTTTTGGTATCAGTGGAGATAAGTACTTTTCTCCATTAACTTGTACTTAGTTGGTGTTTGTGTTTAATAATACTAATGGTTAGTGCTGCATTTTGTTTACTGGCTACTTAAAAAATAACCATCTATAGCAGGGGCAGCTCTAGCAATTTTGCTGCCCCAAGCAGCTGCTGCCAAATTGCCACCGCCACAACAGTGGCAGAGCAGCTGCCAAATTGCTGCCACGGGACATGGACTGCCGCCCTGTTCTAATTGCCACCCCAAGCACCTGCTTGGAAAGCTGGTGCCTGGAGCCGGCCCTGATCTATAGTCTACGTATCGGGGGTAGCTGCGTTAGTCTGTGTCCACAAAAACAATGAGGAGTCCGGTGGCACCTTAAAGACTAACAGTTTTATGCATCTCCATGCATCTGAAAAAGTGGGTTTTTTATGCATGAAAGCTTATGCCCAAAGAAATCTATTGGTCTTTAAGATGCCACCAGACTTCTCATCTATAGTCTAATTATTTTAGGAGAGCAAGTGGATAAGTTAGCTAGGTATGGAAACAATCTCTTATCCAACCGTGAGAAGTCATAAAAGAGCATTTCTGTGTATGACTTGAAACAGTTTTTTTTTCCTGACAAGTTTGTACACAGTTACTCTTTAACTAGACAAAAATGATGACCTCAGCAAAACATCTGAGTGAATGAGATTAGACCATATGTAAGGTTAAGATTCTGTCACGGGTATTCAGGTCACAGGCAATAAACAGAAATTCATGGAAGCCTGTGACCTGTCTCTGACTTTCACTAAAAATACCCTGGGGGGCAAAAGGAGGAACAAACAGCACTGCCAGGGCTTGCAGTTGCTCCTGTGGCAGGGGCTAACTGCTTCTTCTCCAGCCCAAAGAGGGCTGACCACACTCCGGCTGCTACTCCAGAGGGTTGGGGCCCAGCACCATAGCAGAGGTCCCCTGGGCAGGCTGCTGGCTAGCTGTTTTGGGGGCCCCGGGGCAGGGTGCCGGCTCTGCCCCGCCCCAGAAGAAGTCATGAAGGTCCTGGAAAGTCATGGAATCTGTAACTTCCATAAGAGAATTGTATCCTTAACCATGTCTTCAGATATATGCAGCTTCAGGGTCTGTCTGCAGTGCAATGTAAGCCCAAGTTTAGTAGAACTCAAGTTAGCAGACCCTGGGTTTGTTAATTTAGGGCTTGAGTGTCTACACTGAATTATGTGGGCCCGAGTCCAACCACCCATGTCCTAGACTTCCTAGTGCCTTCCCAAAATGTGGCCACTCTAGCCCTTTGTTTGTGATGCAGTGTGGGAAAACTTGGCTGTCCACCAAACCTGACTATCCAGAGGACAAAGAAAATCAGCCCGTGGGATTGTGGAATATTTTCGGCAGACTCCTCAAACACCAGTCCAGTGGGACTGCATCTACACTTCAAAGCAATAGGGATTGAATCCTGGATCCCTGCTTGATTCAGGCTCAGACCCTTCACCCCCGAGGGGTCCTGGGACTCTAGGTCAGAGCCGTGAGTCAGAGGAGCACCTGTCCTCCCCCCAAGCTTCATACCACATTCGGGTGCAGTTTGCAGCAGGGTGGGAGATGCCACCCCTCCTCTCCCACTCTGTCTTCCACTGCGGCTGCCGCTGGCCAAGCTGCTCCCCCATGTGTCTGGTCTCACTAAGCTGGGTGAGAGGACAGGGCCTGTCTATGTTGCTGCCTCTGGCTCAGGAGTTGGTGCTTCAGCTGCTGCTATACTGAAAAAGTGCTTGGTGTGCTGACACACTCACTCAGGCTCACACTTAATCTCCCTCACACACTAGTGGTGGTGCTGTTACTACTTGGTACTTCCCGTCGAAATGCACATCTAGTCTCTGTGGGTTTTTTCTTTAAAAGTTCTTTAAGAACTACAGTGCTTATTTTAATTTTTTTGACTGGTTCTGTCTATTTCATAGTTTGTTTTTCTTATGCTTAAATTTAATTCTTTGAGTAGTGAGTTCTAAAATGCCTAACTGGTCCTGGCTGGAGTAATTATCATTATTACTGACCATGTTGAGCTTTGTCAATCATTGTTTAAAGTGATACAATCAAATAATGTGATCCTTCTTGAATGTAAATTTAGCTTGTACTCCCCTTAGCAATGCCAGTTTAAAAAAAATTAGCTAAACACACAACTTCAGACACACTACAGATGAAGGTTCTTTATTTTCAAATAGTATTTTTAGTTATATCTGTAAAATAACTTAAAATTCATAGGAAAACAAATGCGGTTCCAAGTCTGATACTAATAGCAATGATGGAGTCAAATGTTAGTGAGTCAGATACATGATTGTGATCAGTAAATATAAATGCCAAAATAATTAGAAAAATTTCCCATTCTTAATAAGAGGAAAAAAAGTAATCACATGTTAAAATTAAATACATTTTTAGTAGTGTGAAAACAATTGACTAAAATAGAGTAGATAGTGGCAGTAACACAGAACATCTGTTAGAGAAAGGAAGCCTATTTTATTTATTTGTATTTATCTCTACTAAAGGTAGTGTATAAAGTATCAGATGTGTGTTTCTGATACCTTGTAAGGCTCCAAAATTGATACCTCAAGGCTTGGGATTGGAAATATCTTGTTGTATTGTCTTCTGATATTTTAAATTTATGTGTAAATTTAGAACAATGGCTTTAATTGGGGTTTGTATATTTTTTCTTTATATAGTAATTAGGAGTACTGTATCTAAGGGTATATTTACACTACAAAGTTAAGTTGATTTTATGTTAATCGACATTGATCCGCCGATTTAAGCAAGTTGATCTTGTGTGTCCCCACTATGCTCATAGTGTCGGTGGAGTGCATCCTCCCTAGCAGGGCTTGCATCAATGCACAGAGCGCTGCACTATGGGTGAGTGCATGGAGCTGAGTGGAATTTTGGGTTGGGCTTACGATGCCTCATGGGACCAAAACATTTGCGCGGGTGGTTATAACATGGCGTTAGCCTCCCATGATGCACTTACCTCCCTCTCTCCCTGAAATGCACAGCAAAGAAACCAAGCCTTTTTTGCGCCTTTTTTCCTAAACCTGGGTTACCCGCGCAGACGCCATAGCACGGCAAGCGTGGACTCTGATCAGCTGTACACTGTTGTTGTGAGCATTACAAACACCTCATGTCTTATCCTGCAGTATATACTGAGCCGAAGCAGGAACAATGTGATGCCACGCAAGCAGCCCTGCTGGAAGCCATGGACCGGAGCAATTAGCAGATGCTGGCAACAGTCACGCATCACCTTGACATGGTGGAACACCGCTTCTGGGCCCAGGAAACAAGCACTGACTGGTGGGACCGCATAGTTATGCAGCTATGGGATGACGAGCAGTGGCTGCAGAACTTTCGAATGCGTAAGGCCACTTTCATGGAACTGTGTGAGGAGCTTTCCCCAGCCCTAAAGCGCAGCAATAGTAAAATGAGAGCTGCTCTGACAGTTGAGAAGCGAGTGGCGATAGCTCTCTGGAAGCTTGCAATGTTAGACTGCTACCGATCAGTGGGGAATCAACTTGGAGTGGGTAAATCTACCGTGGGGTCTGCTGTGATCCAAGTTTCCAGGGCAATCAATAGACTTCTGGTACGAAGGATAGTGACTCTGGGCAACATGCAGGGCATAGTGGATGGTTTTGCCACTATGCGGTTCCCTAACTGCTGTGGGACTGTAGACGGAACACGTGTGTTGTTCCTTACCAAGCTGTTCCCTTCATTGCATTTTCTCCCCTGTAAACTCCACCCCCACTAACCACAGTGTACTGATGAATGAGGAGAAAAGGCTCTTCAATCTGTAAAGTTTTATTATGGTCACAAACACACAGACAGCAAAGAAGAGTAAGATAACTTGGGGCAAAAAGGGCTGCTGATACTGCGGGGGCGGGAACAAGGAAAGCTTGCTTACAGATGCACTGCAATAACCATCAAAGGTGCGGGAACGGGCACCTTCTGGTCCTTGTACCCTCCCCTGGTATTGAGTGCTCCTCTCCCCCCCTCCCCCAGATGTTTGTGGGGGCGGGGAGGATGTAGAACTGGGTGATGATGGCAGCAGGTTCAGCAATGGCTCCAGAGGGATTCAAGCATCCAGCTGCCTTTCTTGAGCCTCAATCGGACGCCTAATCATAGAATATCTGGGTTGGAAGGGACCTCAGGAGATCATCTAGTCCAACCCCCTGCTCAAAGCAGGACCAGTTTTTGCCCCAGATCCCTAAATGGCCCCCTCAAGGATTGAACTCAAAACCCTGGGTTTAGCAGGCCAATGCTTAAACCACTGAGCTATCCCTCCCCCTATGTCTGTTTGTTCCTTCATAATCCACAGCATCTCTTCCTCGGTGGCATGCTCTTGTTCCCTACATGCTGTCCTTATGCAGGCTGTCACGCAGTGTAATCCTCCATGCTCTGAGCTCCGTCTTGTCACTCTTGGAGGCGTGCATTAATTCATTGAACAAGTCCTCCCAAGTAGTCTTTTTCTGCCTTCTAATCTGGGAAAGTCTCTGTCCCAGTGTGGAGGATGTGCCAATGGACAGGTTTCAGCTGTAAAGAATACAAAGCACAAGGGTAGCATTGACAGTGCATGCATTGTTTCTGGTGCAAGGTTAATTCTTTTTATAAAAGAAACATCCTTCAATGCACTTCCCTGCAAGCCACAACATAATCACAACCACTGGCTATTGCAGGAGTTGGTTTGCTGCTCCAGCCATGGTGTGTAGTCCACAAGGCATGGGTGAGAGGTCTTGTCTTCACAAAAGCTGCAGCACATTCTTGGGATCACAGGTTGGAACTTGAGAAAAGGCCCCTTTTCCCCTAGCAACCTTGATATTGCTTGAGGACAGGCACCAGTGTCAAGCTCTGAAAATAGTTTGGTTGTTACAAAAGTGGCACTGGGTTGGGGGCGGGGGGAAAGGAGACAAACAGGAAACATCCGTCTCCCCATTTTTAAGTGCTGGTTGCAATATGTGATGATCCCTTCCAACCACAACCAGAGCACACTTGGGAAAGTGTGGTTCTGTGACTGAGAATTCACCAAATGGGGTGGATTACTTGTCAAATTGCTTGTGGTTTAAGGGCTAGCATTTAAAACTCCCCCCGTTTCCCCTAGGTGACCACATACAATATCACTTTCCTGAGGGTAAGGGAGGCGGAAAGGGAGCAAATGCTGCAAGCGTCTGGGTACAGACCTGGTCCTTATGCTGCAGTGCTGTGCCCCGCAATGATGCCAGCAGAGTTAATACTGGAGTGGCGGGGGAAAGTATCCTACCGTGGTGGACGAAATAAGGCAGCCCTTCCCAGAAACCTTCTGCAAAGGATTGCAGAGTACCTCCATGAAAGCTTCCTAGAGATCTCCATGAAGGATTCCAGGGCCATCCCCATGCACATAAACAGTCTTTTGGAGAGCTCCCTCTGCATAGCTGGAGTGGTCACCGATACCCACGACACCTCCTTTTTTCTTCAGATTCAACATTAAAAATAATAGCATGTAACCCCGACAGTTTGATTGGAAATGTGGACTCACCAGAGGTGTCTTCCCGGGCATCATGCTCTGCCGGCAATTGGTCCTATGTGGGGATGTGCTCCAGAGTTTAAAAAGGGTTCTTGGCTGTTGAGGGAGAATGGATCCTTCGCTTGCCTGTCTTGCATTCTCCTCCTCTTCCTCATCAACAATGTCCTTGTTGTTGCTTGAGGTCGCCTGGGGCTCCTGGGAGGTATCCATGGAGCATTTTGGGGTAGTGGTGGGGTTGCCGCCAAGAATCACATGCAGCTCCTCATAGAAGTGGCATGTCTGTGGATCAGAACCAGAGTGACTGTTTGCCTCCCTTTATCTTCTGGTATGCTTGCTGAAGCGCCTTTATTTTCATGTCGCACTTCTGTGTGTCCGTGTTATAGCCCTTTTTCCCCAATGCCCTGTGTGATTTTGGCAAAGATGTCAGCATTTCTTCTGCTGGATCGGAGCTCTGCCTGCACAGACTCTTATCCCCACACAGCAATAAGATCCAGCACCTCCTGTGTACTCCATGCTGGAGCACATTTGCGGCCTTAAGCATCCATGTCAGCTATGCTGACAAGCTCTCCATGCTGATCAAACAGGAGATGAAAATTCAAAAGTTTCCAGGGCTTTAACAGGGGGGCAACTGTTTCCTGTGTACCTGGCTGATGTGCAGTGGAGTTGAAAGTGCTCTCCAGAGCGGTCAAAGCAGAGCACTGTGGGACACCTCCTGGAGGCCAGTTCATTCAAATTACACAACACCGTGTCTACACTATCCCCATGTCAACCCTTGGATGTCGAATCAAGCACTGTGCCTCTCATGGAGGTGGAGTACAAAGTTGACTTTATAGGCCCTTGAGGTCAGCGGAAGGGGACTCAGTAGTATAGACACATAAGTTATTAAATTGACCTAACGCGGCTTATGTCGACCTAACTTTGTAGTGTAGACCAGGCCTAAGTTATCAGGTGCCTTAAGTAGCCCCTTGAATCATGGGTAAAGTTGCTGTCTTCCCCCACTCCACCGGTCTGAAATTGCACCCCTACCCTGGGTTTTCATGATTTATGTGTAGATGGTGGATTAGGCTTGAGCCTGAGTTCAAACCTGGGACTTAAATTGCAGTCTAGACACACCTCTAGACATTATCCTAGCCCATTTTACATTGCTTTCTCAATAATAGGGACTATAAAGCAATGTTTCTTTCTCAAACTGGGTGAAGGAAGATTAAAATCCACATAACATAATTTTTTTCTCCAGAACATCCAAAATGTCTCTCTTAATATGGAGAGTTCTTCCAATGTACTTCTCAGAACTAATAAATCTCCTATCCAACTGCCAAAGCAGGCTACTTCCTTTCCTCTCCTCTTGTAGCAAAGTCATTTCGGTTGCCTGGATACATGCTCAGGGAGGTTTTTTTTTTGCTAGCAGCTTGGCTGTTTGAGGATAAATCATTCTTTGTTAAAGTGTTTAAATAGTGGTCTGTGCCTTATGTTAATGGAACTAATCTTGATAAAGTTAAATTTCTTATTTCTAGGCAATCTTAGCAGCTCAGAGAAGAGGAGAAGATGTAGAGACCTCCAAGAAATGTAGGTATTTCTGTCTCGGGGGTGGGTAGGGAAGGCCAGTTTCATGTTTTCCTTTAACTTCATAGTTACCCCTGTCACAGTTTTAGGGTTAACTGCACACATGTACCCCAGCATTCCTCAAGGGTACCCACTTCAGATTTCAGGGTCCCAGCCCTTGCGTCTCTCAGACAGGGACCTTATCTCTCTTCCTCCAGACTTGGGGACTTAGGGTTTTTGCAGCACCTCTGTGATTTTCCCCAGCACTTTTTAAACTTTCTCCAGGGGTTACAACAGTGTGTGCTAGTTACAAAGCAAATTGCATTTAATCGTAGGGAACATATTAAACAAATAAAAGTTCCCATATGCATGGCAGAAGCTTACCAAAGGTCACCCATTCATCCTAGGTGGTCCTAATAAGCCAAAGTCTTTCCAACCCTTCTGCAAGGGTTTCCCTCATAGAATGTCAGGGTTGGAAGGGACCTCAGGAGGTCATCTAGTCCAACCCCCTGCTCAAAGCAGGACCAATCCCCAACTAAATCATCCCAGCCAGGGCTTTGTCAAGCCTGACCTTAAAAACCTCAAAGGAAGGAGTTTCCACCACCTCCCTAGGTAACTATTCCAGTGCTTCACCACCCTCCTAGTGAAAAAGGTTTTCCTAATATCCAATCTTCCGTCCTCTCTCTCAAACAGAAGGTTGTGGCCATTTGCTAAATTAAAAAAAAGACCCATGTGTCAGTTTAATCTCTGGGATTTTTTTTATGCCAAAAACCTTTTCATTGTCTGTTGGTCTCTGGAAAACCCAGTTTGAACCATTACGTGCCAACCTCCCCCAGGGGTGATACCTCTCTGGAGGTGTTTGCATCCTGAGTGATTCACCTTAATCCCACTGGCTGCCAAACAGCTGATTGGTGGTGGGTTGGAGGTGCTGGGAGGGAGGAGGAGTTGCTGATCAGCGGGACAATCCCCGCCCCCATGGTGTTGGCACCTGAACTTTTACACTGCTCTGACTGTAAAGTGGGCCCTTATAGTGGGTATAAACATCATTTACTCCTAAATCAAGGCCCCTTTATGCTTACTGAATTATGTAAAAAGGACTTGGTGTAACTGAGAATTGAGCTCTGTATCTTTTTAAAAAAATACTTGCTTTTTACATAAATGAATTCGTTTGTGTATTGCATTTACAAAACTCTAAAAACAGATAAAGTCTTTTTTGGAAAACTACCAAAAATATAATTTTGGCTAAAATTCTTTAATCCAAAAATGCAGCTTGGAGCAAATATCTAAAAGATAAGATCCTAGTGGCTGATATATATAAAATAGAACTGTTACAGCATCTTTAACCATAGCAACACTGTTATGCAGTAGAGCTAAAATAATACATATTTCCATAAATTCACTCTTTCAAAATACAAGAAGTGAGATATATAAAATAGCTATTGCACTAGTTTTTAATTATGAATTAAATCATTACAGATGTTGGAACTCTTGCAGTCTATTATATTGACAACCTATTTAAAGGTCTTTAAGAAGTGTAAACGTGTATTTACATAATACAGTGTAATGGTACTATTCTGTCTGTACTTTATGTGGATTTCCCCCTAAAAATAATGAGAAAAAATGAGAGAAAATAATGAATATTTAAGACCTCTAAACTCTCAACAGTCCTTCAGTCGTTTTCGTTTTGCAGAGGTCTCAGGTCAGGCTCTGACAATACATAATATATGTGCTTCAATAGTTAAGGATAATAGGGAAAGTTTAAGAAAACAATGGGGAGAAGTTAAGAATGGTGAATGTTGATTTTTTAAATTTGTGCATTTCCTTTCTAGATGTTGATTGTAATAATGTAATCCAGAAAAGGATAAAACACATCTCTAGCTCATTAAAGTATCCTCTTCTAATAAAGTTTGCTATATGTAATGATCAGACTTGAAAACAAATATAAATTTAAGTGGAAATAAAGGAGAAGGGGGATCCAGAATAGTCCTATTTTTTTTGTCAAGGTCTATATTTCTTGGCCAAGGTACAGTCAAAATCTGGACTCCAGAAAAACATTTTTCACAAAGCAAGTGCACCTGTTCAACAAACGCATACAATGCTGTGCATTAATAATATATCCAGGGCATATTGCTTATATTGTTAAATGAAATCAAACCACTGTATAACCTAAAAATAACCTCCAAGAAAGATGTAATAAATTACATCTGAGACTTTGAAAAAAGTACATAAATAAAATGTCAAATAGATGTAAATATTAGCATTAAAACACTTAGAGAAAACTGTTTTGTTTTGAATCTGTTTTGAGTTTATGAAGAGTATTAACTTTGATTTTGTAAAATAAAATTATTGTAGGCATATATAAAACCATATTTGAAACTTTCAAGCCTTCTGTGGCTTATTTAATATTCGTATCAGAGTTTGAAAGAAAACAGTCCGTACACATGAACTCTTTATCTTAGCTTTATGATTCAAGTCTGTCATTTAATAAAACACACCCACACACATGTATTAAGCATGTTAACATGAATAATCACTGTGAAATATCTGTAACTTCAATATCCCTACCGAGAATGAAATGTTACAGGGCAATACAAATTTAAAATAAAATATGGACGATTAATATATAATAGTACTCACCATCAAGGGGAAAGTGTGTGTGATGTTAGAAATTAAGGTCTCTTACAGCTTGAGAGAGTCTGTGATAACTGGAAATCTAATGAACTGCCAACAGCCAAAAGAGTGAAAACTTGGAGGGGAAGGGATTTTTATTCAGGTTGTTTAAAACTTTGTGGATTTTTTTTTTTTTTTTTTTTTTTTGTTGCTAATGCTGAATTATCTGTAGTGGTTAACATTTTGGGGAAGGAACATCTTTGTTCAAGAGTCAACACCCTCACCTCTTGGGTTATTCAGAGAGAACTAACAGTACATCCTCTGAGACCTTCAGTGGGTCCTGCAGTAAAACCAGGGGAAGCAGGAGTTGACACTGATCCCTTTAAAAAAATTAAAACAAAAAAACCTTTCAGTCTCTTATATCTTAGCACAACAAGTGGGAGTATGCTAATGACACTTGCAGAGGACACACAGTTGGGAGGTATTGCAGTATGGAGGAGGACCAGACTATCACATGTGAAGATCTGGATGACCTTGTAAACTGGAGTAATAGAAATAGGATGAAATTTAATAGTGCAAGGTCATGCACTTAAGGACTAACAAGAAGATTTTTTGCTATCTGCTGGGGACTTATCAGTTGGAAGTGACAGAAGAGGAGAAAGACCTGGGTGTATTGGCTGATCGTAGGATGACTGAGCTGCCAATGTAATGCAGCTGTGAAGAAGGTTAATGCTGTCCTAAAATGCATCGGGGGAGGTATTTCCAGTAGAGACAGGGAGGTGTTAGTACCATTATACAAGGCACTGCTGAGCTCTCATCTGGAGTACTGTGTGCGGTTCTGGTCTCCCATGTTTAAGAAGGATGAATTCAAACTGGAACAGGTGCAGAGGACGGCTACTAGGATGATCCAAGGAATAGAAAATCTACCTTATGAGAGGAGACTCAAAGAGCTTGTCTTGTTTAGCCTCACCAAAAGGTATAAATACATCAGAGGGATAAATACCAGGGAGGGGGAAGACTTATTTAAGTTAAGCACCTGTGGAGTCACAAGAACAAATGGATATAAACTGGCCATGAACAAGGTTAGCCTTGAAATTAAATGAAGGTTTCTAACCATCAGAGGAGAGGAATGAAGTTCTGGAACAGCCTTCTAAGGGGAGCAGTGGGGGCAAAAAAACCTAACTGGCTTCAAGACCTGAGCTTGATAAATTTATGGAGGGGATGGTATGATGCGGCTATCTACAATGGCATATGGTCCATTGATGACTGCCAATAGCAAAAAAACCCAATGTCTGGAAATGAGACACTAGATGGGGAGAGCTCTGAGTTACTACAGAGAATTTTTTTCCTGGGTATCTGCCTGGTGGGTCTTACCCACATGCACAGGCTCTAACTGATCACCATATTTGGGGTTGGAATTTTCCTCTGGGGTCAGATTGGCAGAAATGCTGTGGGTTTTTGTTTGTGTTTTTTTTGTTTTTGCCTTCCTCTGCAGCATGTGGCGCTGGTTGCCTGCAGGTTTAAACTAGTGTAAATGGTGGATTCTCTGTAACTTGAAGTCTTTTAAACCATGATTTGAGGACTTCAGCAACTCAGCCAGAGCTTAGGGGTCTATTTCTAGGAGTGGGTGCAGGAGGTCAGACTAGATCAGTGGTTCTTGTCCAGGGCCCCCTGCGGAGCCATGAGCAGATTCAGGGGGTCTGCCAAAATAAACCAAAGAGCCAGCATTAAATTCTCTGGGGCCCAGGGCTGGGCCCAGGGCTGAACCCAAAGCCTGAGCCTCACTGCCCAGGGCTAAAGCCAAAGCCTGAGCAACTTAACTTCATGGGGCCCTGAACGGTTGCCCTGCTTGGTACCCCATAACACTGGCCCTGGTTTTTAATCTACTGGATACGCAGGAAAAACAGTTGTGGCACAGGTGGGCTGTGTTTTTTTGTAATATGTTGGGGGTGGGGGAGCCGTGGCTCTGAACAAAAGAGGTTGAGAAACCCTGGACTAGATGATCATGATGGTCCCTTCTGACCTTAAAGTCTATATACATTATAAGCAAAAAGGATATAAGCCCAATTTATATTATTTGCAGGTCACTTTGAAATTAAAATGTATATCAAGGAATGTTGGTTTGAAATGCGTTAGAGCTTTTTTTAACGATTAAAGTGCACTGTTGAGGGAAAGGTAACAATGTTTGGAATACCCTTATACTTCCAACACCATTTGGTTGGCAAATGCATGCACAAGAGGAAGGTAATTCTGCATGTTTGAAAAATCTGACAATAGAAATTCCTGAAATCCTTGACCACAAATGAAAATTAGTTCTACAGAAAGTCAAAACTGGAAATATTTGTAATTTAGTGAGAGTATAGACTTTTCAGGTGTATAGGCTGAGGTTTGGATGGAATTAGCTTTGTTGCTTGATTATGCAGTGTAATATTTTATGCATGTGTACTCAATGTGAATTGTGAGAGTATTTGGGTACTTAGCTACCTTCCCTCAAATGAGTGTACTTTAACTTCTCTTGGTCCATGTACGTTTTATTGAGTAACAGCTTGAAGGCCCTTCATACTCCACAGTGAACTAGACTTAAATTATGTGGTAGACTGGAAGTTCTATAGCAATTCAAAGTCAAATTAATATTTTAAACTGAAATATGAAAACCAATAAGCCAGTAGTCTGTGTTTTGGTAGTGCATTACATTTTATTCTGACCCTAAATTTTCAGTTTTCAACATGCCACAGACTGCACTGTACAATTCCATCATACAAGTTGTGGTGGGAGTGGCAGGGGAGCTTGGAGTGCTTGGCAGCTGGGGTAGAGGGTTGCGGGTTAAAACATTAACAGGGTTTCTGGTAAAATGGCCAGCAGCATAGTTTAGATTGTTGTCATTAGGTTTCAGAGTCAAGCCAAATAAGATTAATAAAGCAGTTAACACCTGTCTCAAGTATTATTTCAGGCAGTCTGCAGGCAGCGTTGCCTCAGTTACACTTAAGTTTTGTTTGGAAGGTTTTCTTTGCAATCATCAGGGCTGAATTTTTTTAATTAAAAGCTTAGGTTCTGAAGAGTGATTCTATGGTAACTTCTGCATCAGTGGAACTGATGGAATCTGGGGAAGATGGTTGGGAGATGTCCAGGTAACCTCTACACCGGATTTTAACATTGAGAAGGAAGAAAATGAAGTAAGAAAAGATACAGCTGTGGGTGGGAGAATGGACATAAGGAGGAAGGGCAGTGTACATACCAGTCTAATAGGTGATACTGGCGGTAGAATGACCGGGCCTAATCGGGTGAAGAAAGTGAGTGAGGCCAAACAGCAAAAATGAAGATGTTTGTACCCCAGTGCGAGGAGCCGAGGTAACAAAATGGAGGAACTAGAGCTACTGGTGCAGGAAATGAAACCAGGTATTCTAGGGGGAACGGAAACAGGGTGGAATAGTCGTCAGGACTGGAGTGCGGGTATGGAAGGGTCTGTGCTGTTTAGGAAAGACCGAAATAAAGGTAAAGGTGGTGGAGTCGCATTGTCTATCAATGATGAGGTAGAATGTAAAGAAATAAGAAGCGATGGAATGGATAAGACTGTCTGGGCAAAAATCACATTGGGGAAGAAAGCTATATAGACTGGAGGACAAGTGCTAATAATAATAGGGCTCAGATTTTCCTAGATGCGATAGCTGATGGATTCCTTCACCAAGTAGTTGCTGAACCGACTAGAGGGGATGCCATTTTAGATTTGGTTTTGGTGAGTAGTGAGGACCTCCTAGAAGAAATGGTTGTAGGGGACAGCCTTGGTTCAAGCGATCATGAGCTAATTCAGTTCAAACTAAATGGAAGGATAAACAAAAAATAGATCTGCGACTAGGCTTTTTTATTTCAAAAGAGCTAACTTAAAAAAATTAAGGAAATTAGTTAGGGAAGTGGATTGGACTGAAGAACTTGTGGATCTAAAGGCAGAGGAGGCCTGGGATTACTTCAAGTCACAGCTGCAGAAGCTATCAGAAGCCTGCATCTGAAGAAAGGGGAAAAAATTCATAGGCAGGAGTTGTAGACCAAGCTGGATGAGCAAGCATCTCAGAGAAGTGATTAAGAAAAAGCAGCCTACAAGGAGTGGAAGATGGGAGGGATTAGCAAGGAAAGCTACCTTAGTGAGATCAGTACGTGTAGGAATAAAGTGAGAAAGGCCAAAAGCCATGTAGAGTTGGACCTTGCAAAGGGAATTAAAACCAATAGTGTAAAGTTCTATAGCCATATAAATAAGAAGAAAACAAAGAGAGAAGAAGTGGGACTGCTAAACACTGAAGATGGAGTGGAGGTTAAGGATAATCAAGGCATGGCCCAATATCTAAACAAAGACTGAGGCAAAGTATTGAATGAGACTAATGAGGAGCTTAGGGATAATGGTAGGACGACAAATGGGAATGGGGAAATGGAGGTAGATATTACCACATCCGAGGTAGAAGCCAAACTTGAACAGCTTAATGGGGCTAAATCCAGGGGCCCAGATAATATTCTTGGATGAAGATTAAAGGAACTGGCACATGAAATTGCAAGCTCATTAGCAAAAATTTGTAATGAATCTGTAAACTCAGGGGTTGTACCATATGACTGGAGAATTGCTAACATAGTTCCTATTTTTAAGAAAGGAAAAAAGTGATCTGGGTAACTATAGGCCTGTTAGTTGAACATCTGTAGTATGCAAGGTCTTGGAAAAAAATTCGAAGGAGAAAGTAGTTAAGGACATTGAGGTCAATGGTACCTGGGATAAAATGCAACATGGTTTTACTAAAGGTAGATTGTGTTAAACTAACCTGATCTCCTCCTTTGAGAAGGTAACAGATTTTTTTTTTAGACAAAGGAAATGCAGTTGATCTCATCTACCTCGATTTCAGTAAGGCACTTGATATGGTTCCACATGGAGAATTGTTAGCTAAATTGGAAAAGGTGGGGAAAAATATTAATATTGAAAAGTGGATAAGGAACTGGTTAAAGGGGAGAATACAGCAGGTCACACTGAAAGATGAACTGTCAGGCTGGAAGGAGGTTACTAGTGGAGTTCATCAGGGATCGGTTTTGGGACCAATCTTGTTTAATCTTTTTATTACTGACCTTGGCACAAAAAGCAGGAATGTGCTAATAAAGTTTGCGGATGATGCAAAGCAGGGAGGTATTGCCAATACAGAGAAGAACCAGGATATCCTACAGGAGGATCTGGATGACCTTGTAAACTGGAGTAATAGGATGAAATTTAATAGTGAAAAGTGCAAGGTTATGTATTTAGGGATTAATAACAAGAATTTTTGTTATAAACTGGGGACGCATCTCTTGGAAGTAACGGAGGAGAAGGACCTCTGAGTATTGGTTGATCACATGAGCTGCCAATGTGATATGGCCATAAAAAAAAGCTAATGGGGTCTTGGGATGCATCAGGCGGGATATTTCCAGTAGAGATAAGGAGGTGTTAGTACCATTATACAAGGCACTGGTGAGACTGCGTCTGGAATATTGTGTGCAGTTCTGGTCTCCCATTTTTAAGAAAGATGAATTCAAACTGGAACAGGCACAGAGAAGGGCTACTAGGAATGGAAAACCTGTCTTATGAAAGGAGACTCAAGGAGCTTGGCTTGTTCCTTGTCTAACCAAAAGAAGGCTGAGGGGAGATATGATTGCTCTCTCTAAATATATCAGAGGGATAAATACCAGAGAGGGAGGAGAATTATTTAAGCTCAGTACCAGTGTGGACACAAGAATAAATGGATATAAACTGGCCATCAGGAAGTTTAGACTTGAAATTAGATGAAGGTTTCTAACCATCAGAGGAGTGAAGTTCTGGAACAACCTTCCAAGAGAAGCAGTGGGGGCAAAAGACATATATGGCTTCAAGACTAAGCTTGATAAGTTTATGGAGGGGATGATATGATGGGATAGCCTAATTTTGGCAATTAATTGATCTTCGACTATTCGTGGTAGATATGCCCAATGGCCTGTGATGGGATGTTAGATGGGGTGGGATCTGAGTTATTACAGAGAATTCTTTCCTGGGTGGCTGGCTGGTGAGTCTTGCCCACATGCTCAGGGTTTAGCTGATCGCCGTATTTGGGGTCGGGAAGGAATTTTCCTCCAGGGGAGATTGGCAGAGGCCCTGGGAGTTTTTCGCCTTCCTCTGCAGAGTGGGGCACGGGTCACCTGCTGGAGGATTCTCTGCACCTCGAAGTCTTTAAATCACAATTTGAGGACTTCAGTAGCTCAGACATAGGTGAGAGGTTTGTTACAGGAGTGGGTGGGTGAGATTCTGTGGCCTGCGTTGTGCAGGGGGCCAGACTGGACCATCATAATGGTCCCTTCTGACCTTAAAGTCTGATTGTATGATAAAGTTAATGGTGACGTGAATAGGTAGAGTGATGAATGCTGAAAATTCTACAAAGCTTGGGGAAGTTGATTGACTTTCATCAAAGTGCTTGTTTGCCATAGTACAGTTTTGACACTGCCTCTTCTTGATTTTGTTTTAAATGCTAGGGGCAGCAGGCCAAAACAAGCAGCATTCTATCACTAAGAACACAGCTAAGCTGGATCGGGAGACAGAGGAGCTGCACCATGACAGAGTCCCCCTTGAGGTGGGCAAAGTAATCCAGCAGGGCCGACAGAGCAAGGGCCTGACACAAAAGGATTTGGCCACGGTGAGTGCTTATCAGTGTCGTTTGGTCTTTACTCCTGCTTTTCCTTAGCCAGGCTCTGTGTATGTGAGGGAGCTGGGTTGTAAATGGTGTCAAATTAGCCTCCTGACCGGTAGATGGTGAGGAGGTATCATCAAGGGTTAATAGAAGACCTCAAAACTTTTCAGTTTACTGGCTAACTAGCAGCTCAGGTGGTGGACCAGGGACCTCTATCTGGAACCTGTGAGCTATGTTGTGGGCTGGAGGTAAAATGGCTTCCTCTTTAACCGATTTAGCCCTGGCATAGTAATTCCTGACATAAGGTGTTGAAAACCTATCTGTATCTGAGCTTTCAAACAGAAGTGTCTGCCATGCTGCTGGACTGCTGTAGCTTGTGGACACACTCCACTATCGTTCTTGTATCCGATTTCTTGAGAGCGAGGCAGACCTTTTTACAATACAACTGTTATCTGCATGGTAGCACCCAGATAGAAGAAACCAGTGATGACAGGCAGAATTCACTCTTGCAAGCCTGGTGTACTTCTGAGAAGATGCAGCCACTCGTGTAATATGGGATGTCTTGGGTTTGTGTTTCTGAATGTTCACTATTTGTTAAACTGATGTGTTTAAAGCACATCTTCTTTTTAGAAAATAAATGAAAAACCACAAGTTATTGCTGACTACGAATGCGGAAGAGCAATCCCCAACAACCAGGTTCTGGGCAAGATCGAAAGAGCCATCGGTGAGTGTCAGATGCACAGTAGCTGTCTAACCACTTCAGTGTGGGGGAGAGGGATGCTGCTGCTGTCATTTGATTATCTACATTTAGCGCCTTTCTGTTTGCACCCAGCAATTCTATAGGGAAACAGCATGTGTTGCTCTGCCGGTAGGATGCTTGCAGGGTTGATGTCAGTGCTGTTTCATAGGTTCACCTATGGCAGTGGTCACCAACCGGTCAATCGCGATCAACTGGTCGATCCTAGAGGATCTCTCGATCGATCGTGATCTCTAGTGGTGTAGCAGGGCTGCTGCTAAGGCAGACTCTCTGCCTTCCCTGGCCCCCCGCCCCTAGGGCTGCACTGGAAGCGGCCAGTGTTGCCCCAGGGGCGGGGGGCCAGGGGTCTCCCTCTGCGCGCTGCTCCTGCCTGCAAGCGCTGCCCCTGCAGCTCCCACTGGCCAGGAATGGGGAGCTGTGGCCAGTGGGAGCTGCAGGGGCAGTGCTTGTGGAGAAGGGCAGTGCGCAGAGCCACATGCCCCCAGCCCCTCCTCAGGGGCGGCGGCAGGCCTGGGTAGGCAGGGAGCCTGCCTTAGCGGCAGCCATGCTACACCACCAACTGGGAGCTGCTGGAGGTAAGTGCTGTCTGGTGGGAGGCTGCACCCCAGCCCTAGGAGCCCCCTCCTAGAGCCAGCACTCCAAACCCCCCTCCTGCACCCCAAGCCTCAGCTCTGCCCTCCCTCTCAGAGCCGCCACCACCCTGTGCCCCAGCCCTAGCCCAGTCAAAGTGAGTGAGGGTGCGGGAGAACAAGAAATGGACAGAGGTGGGATGGAGGGAGTGGGGCTTTGGGGAAGAGGCAGGGTAGATCCTGGGTTGCCCTTAAATTCAAAACATGATCTTGGGTGTAAAAAGGTTGGAGACCACTGACCTATGGGGTGTCACTTTGCATCCTAATGTTAAGATTGTTTCTGCTGATTTAGAAGCAGGAACTCCGAAGCTTTCAGCTCTCTGCAAGGATTGAAAACTCTCATTGGTTCAGTGTCTGGGACTTGCTCTATGTCTGATAGTGATTTTTTTGGATGGCAGAGACCTGAAGGCCTTATGTAAATCCAAAGTCATGTATTTTGCAGTGAATACATAGAATCATAGAATATCAGGGTTGGAAGGGACCCCAGAAGGTCATCTAGTCCAACCCCCTGCTCAAAGCAGGACCAATTCCCAGTTAAATCATCCCAGCCAGGGCTTTGTCAAGCCTGACCTTAAAAACCTCTAAGGAAGGAGATTCTACCACCTCCCTAGGTAACGCATTCCAGTGTTTCACCACCCTCTTAGTGAAAAAGTTTTTCCTAATATCCAATCTAAACCTCCCCCACTGCAACTTGAGACCATTACTCCTTGTTCTGTCATCTGCTACCATTGAGAACAGTCTAGAGCCATCCTCTTTGGAACCCCCTTTCAGGTAGTTGAAAGCAGCTATCAAATCCCCCCTCATTCTTCTCTTCTGCAGGCTAAACAATCCCAGCTCCCTCAGCCTCTCCTCATAACTCATGTGTTCCAGTCCCCTAATCATTTTTGTTGCCCTTCGCTGGACTCTCTCCAATTTATCCACATCCTTCTTGAAGTGTGGGGCCCAAAACTGGACACAGTACTCCAGATGAGTGCCATTGGAAGTGGGATAAGTTTATGGAGGAGATGATATGATGGGATAACATGATTTTGGCAATTATCTTTAACTATTCATGGTAAATAGGCCCAATGGCCTGTGATGGGCTGTTAGATGGGGTGGGATCTGAGTTGCGGCAGAGAATTCTTTCCTGGGTATCTGGCTGGCGAATCTTGCCCACATACTCAGGGTTCAGCTGATTACCATATTTGGGGTCAGGAAGGAATTTTCCTCCAGGGCAGATTGGAAGAAGCCCTGGGGGGGTTTTCACCTTCCTCTGCAGCATGGGTCACTTGCTGGAGGATTCTCTGCACCTTGAAGTCTTTAAACCATGGTTTGAGGACTTCAGTAGCTCAGACATAGGTGAGAGGTTTATTGCAGGAGTGGGTGGGTGAGATTCTGTGGCCTGCATTGTGCAGGAGGTCAGACTAGACAATCATAATGGTCCCTTCTGACCTTAATGGCTGAGTGCCCACCTTTCTAGTTATGCAAAGCCTTAATTTCATATTTGTAATGAACTAGGATATCTGCTGCTAAAACCATCTGAAATGGCTTTTGCAATGATGCTTAGTAGAGTGGTGCTTCTCAGACTAGTGACACACCCCCCCCGACCCCCAGGATTATTCTTTGGGCAATGACTCAGCTAATGGCCTGTAAGTTACCTGAGCAAGGGTCAGTTTTTTCAATTACCTGTTTCAGTTTCTTTTCAGTTATGTATAAAGCCTGATTTTTTTTTCTTAAATAAATCTCCCTTTCTCCTCCTCTCTCTTCTGTGCTTGCTCTGTCTTGTAGTGGGTGACTTCTCCCTCCCTCCCCTCCCTCCAGCCACCTTAGTTCATTTGTTGGGCTGTTGGAAGGTTCAGGGTGACAAGTATGTAGGGAGGACTCAAGGCAAACTGCTGAAAGTTGTCTCCTTTGTGTGTCATTCCAGGCCTTAAGCTACGTGGAAGGGATATTGGAAAACCACTTGAGGCTGGCCCGAAAGGGAAATGAAAACAAAGCCTCGAAATCAGTTTGTTCAGACTGATCTCATCTGGCTGGTGCTCTTTGACCACCAGAATCTCTCTTCATGTTGCCAAGCAGAACAAGAGGGTTTCAGACTTGCTTGGGGGGATGGGGACCTGCAGAATTTCTACCTTCTGTAAAAAGGCAAACTTAAGAAATGATTTTCCTGATTTTGTTTTTTCCTTTCTCCTTTCTGGAGATTAAGAAACTAAACCCAATAAATATTGCATCTAATTTTGCCAGAACAGTGTGTCTTGGTGTTCAGAAATAGCTATTGATAAGACAGTTGGGGTGATCTGAAGTAGGATAATTTAATTGGAGCAATTTTAAGGGAGGGTGGGTTGGGAGAGGTGGGGGTTGATCAGAATCCATATGGAAAAGGGGTGGGTTTGGGGCACTATATTGGAATGACGTTTATTTGTTCCTTCCAGCCTGTTTTAAAGAGATGTATAATAAAGTTTGTTACCCTTCAGTTGGCTGGTGTGATCATTTCTTGGGTCTGGAGGTGGCTCACCTCCCCAGTGCCTGTTTAGCGTGTGGGACTACACACAATGGAAAATGCATAGAGCACGGAGGAAATCACTGAAGTTCTAAAGTCAGAGAGAGCACAGGAGGAGTCAGATGTTGCCAGAAGCAGTGAAGTGAGATGTTCTTCTGCATGGCCTGGGAAAGCAGCCTTGACATCCGAAACAAGTCATGGTGTTGACTCTAGTGCAGTGGAGGTGGGTTCAAAGAGCAAGGTCGTCACAAAGAAAGTGACTTAGACTAAACCAGGAAACTTCCAGCTAGTCAAGAATAAGTACTTCTACCCAGCACCATTCTCTTTTGTACCAAGCCAGTAGTTCCCAGTGGAACTAGACAAACTTCTTTTAACCAAAATGGGTGCAAATATTCTGAGCTTGCCAGGGCTCTTGCTAGAGATGACAGCTCAGTGTAACTTAGTGTAATGGCCTAGGTAAGGTCAGCACTGCATCTTATGACCTCTGTATAGTACTGCAAGAGAGACTTACTGATGAAATCTGCACACTTCTCTCCTGAAATGAGTGCTGAAATGTAACCCTTTCCTTCAGCCAAGTTTTCAGAATGATGGTTCTGAAGAAGCTAGACTTGCATGACATATGCTTGTACTTGTACAGAGGCAGAACCAGTTGGCTAGCAGCTCTAGACTCTAGTCTGTGGTTCAGACTGCAGGCTTCTGATTAGCTTAAATGATGCTGTACTTCAGGGTCCACAAATACAGCTGTGGATTGTGGGGAAAAATAGGCTGAACAAGAATAATTCCTGTACAAATGGGCTTGTGCCAACTAATCTTCAAAAGCTGTTTGTTTAGCTGTGTGAAAAACGGAGGGCTTGGAACTCCCTTCATGTTCCTCAGTAGGACCTGCAGTGACCCCCACTTCATTCTCTCTGCTGCTCCCTGGAGCCCAGTTCACATGGGGAATTTAGCTCATGCTCTGAATACTAATGCAATGCAACCATTTCAGTTACATGGCCCCTTCACCTTGATTTCTCCTCCGCATGCCTTTGAAGGGAAAAGCAGATGATGAGATACAGTAAGTTGTTTGCCCAAGGTCATGCACAAACTCTGGCGGAGCTTGGACTTCAATAGCTACAGCCACTGCCTTGGATTCGACCTTCTATATCTAAGTTCCCCATTTTAGAATCATAGAATATCAGGGTTGGAAGGGACCTCAGGAGGTCATCTAGTCCAACCCCCTGCTCAAAGCAGGACCAATCCCCAATTTTTGCCCCAGGTCCCTAAATGGCCCCCTCAAGGATTGAACACGGAACTCTGGGTTTAGCGGGCCAATGCTCAAACCACTGAGCTATCCCTCCCCCCAAGCCAGTCTTTGGACTTAAGGAGTTTCTGGTCACCAGCACTCAAGCACTTCTTTTTATTTGAAAGTAACTCCTGACATATTGAAGGTTGTATAGTGTTTACAAGATTAATAAAGGGTCAGATTAGGATTTTAGTCAAATGGCTTCTGAGATTGTAAAGGGGGAAATTGGTTTGATATGTAGCTGTACTTATTGTAAAATAACAGTACCAGATTGCTACAAAACAGGGCTATTTCTACCCTGCTCCTTGGAGGGGAAGTAATTCTTAAGTGCTCACAGCTGCTTTAATGCAATTACCCATGATTAGTCTTGGAAGGATTAGATTATCATTACATGCCACTTACACCTCACCCTCCCAAAATAACCATTTCTATCAATCATGGAAACAGAGAGAAAAATGCTAACAAGTTTTCAGATCACAGGCCCTGGTTCTCTTGGGAGACTTCAATCACCCTGATATCTGCTGGGAGAGCAATAGCATATCAGGGTTGGAAGGGACCTCAGGAGATCCTCTAGTCCAACCCCCTGCTCAAAGGACCAATCCCCAACTAAATCACCAAGCCAGGGCTTTGTCAAGCCTCACCTTAAAAACTTCTAAGGAAGCAGATTCCACCACCTCCCTAGGTAATGCATTCCAGTGTTTCACACCCTCCTAGTGAAAAAGTTTTTCCTAATATCCAAACTAAACCTCCCCCACTGCAACTTGAGACCATTACTCCTTGTCCTGTCATCTTCTACCACTGAGAATAGTCTAGAACCATCCTCTTTGGAATGCCCTTTCAGATAGTTGAAAGCAGCTATCAAATCCCCCCTAATTCTTCTCTGCTGTAGACTAAACAATCCCAGTTCCCTCAGCCTCTCCTCAAAGTCATGTGTTCCAGACCCCTAATCATTTTTGTTGCCCTTTGCTGGACTCTCTCCAATTTATCCAGACCCTTCTTGTAGTGTGGGGCCCAAAACTGGACATACTACTCCAGATGAGGCCTCACCAATGTCGAATAGAGGGGAACGATCACGTCCCTCAATCTGCTGGCTATGCCCCTACTTATACATCCCAAAATGCCATTGGCCTTCTTGGCAACAAGGGCACACTGTTGACTCATATCCAGCTTCTCGTCCACTGTCACCCCTAGGTCCTTTTCCGCAGAACTGCTGCCTAGCCATTCAGTCCCTAGTCCGTAGCGGTGCATTGGATTCTTCCATCCTAAGTGCAGGACCCTGCACTTATCTTTGTTGAACCTCATCAGATTTCTTTTGGCCCAATCCTCCAATTTGTCTAGGTCCCTCTGTATCCTATCCCTACCTGCCACTGTATCTACCACTCCTCCTAGTTTAGTATCATCCGCAAATTTGCTGAGAGTGCAATCCACACCATCGTCCAGATCATTTATGAAGATATTGAACAAAACCAGCCCCAGGACCGACTCTTGGGGCACTCTACTTGATACCGGCTGCCAACTAGACATGGAGCTGTTGATCACTACCCGTTGAGCCGAACAATCTAGCCAACTTTCTACCCACCTTATAGTGCATTCATCCAGCCCATGCTTCTTTAACTTGCTGACAAGAATACTGTGGGAGACCATGTCAAAAGCTTTGCTAAAGTCAAGAAACAATACATCCACTGCTTTCCCTTCATCCACAGAACCAGTAATCTCATCATAGAAGGCAATTAGATTAGTCAGGCATGACTTTCCCTTGGTGAATCTATGCTGACTGTTCCTGATCACTTTCCTCTCGTGTAAGTGCTTCAGAATTGATTCCTTGAGGACCTGCTCAAGGGACTGAGGTGAGGCTGACTGGCCTGTAGTTCCCAGGATCCTCCTCCTTCCCTTTTTTAAAGATTGGCACTACATTAGCCTTTTTCCAGTCATCTGGGACTTCCCCCATTTGCCACGAGTTTTCAAAGATAATGGCCAATGGCTCTGCAATCACAGCCGCCAATTCCTTTAGCATTCTCGGATGCAACGCATCCGGCCCCATGGACTTGTGCACGTCCAGCTTTTCTAAATAGTCCCAAACCACTTCTTTCTCCACAGAGGGCTGGCCACCTACTCCCCATGTTGTGTTGCCCAGCGTAGCAACAGCCATGCACAGACAATCCAGGAAGTTTTTGGAAAGTGCTGGAGGAACCGACTAGGGGCCGTGCGCCTCTTGACCTGCTCCTCACAAACTGGGAAGAATTGGTAGGAGAAGTAGAAGTGGGTGGCAAATCTGGCAGTAGTTACCATGAGATAGTAGAGTTCAGGATCCTGACACAAGGAAGAAAGGAAAGCAGCAGAATACGGACCCTGGACTTCAGAAAAGCAGACTTTGACTCCCTCAGGGAACTGATGGGCAGGATCCCCTGGGAAGCTAATATCAGGGGGAAAGGAGTCCAGGAGAGCTGGCTGTATTTTAAAGAAGCCTTATTGGGGGTGCAGGAACAAACCAACCTGATGTGCAGAAAGAATAGCAAATATGGCAAGCAACCAGTTTGGCTTAACAGAGAAAGCTTCAGTGAGCTTAAACACAAAAAGGAAGCTTACAAGAAGTGGAAACTTGGACAGGTGACAAGGGAGGAGTATAAAAATATTGCTCAAGCATGCAGCACAATTGGAGTTGCAGCTAGCAAGAGATGTTAAGAGTAACAAGAAGGGTTTCTACAAGTATGTTAGCAACAAGAAGGTGGTCAGGGAAATTGTGGGACCCTTACTGAATGGGGGAGGCATCCTAGTGACAGATGATGTGGAAAAAGCTGAAGTACTCCATGCTTTTGTTTTTGCCTCAGTCTTCACAGACCAGGTCAGCTCCCAGCCTGCTGCACTGGGTAGCACAGTATGGGGAGGAGGTGAGCAGCCCTCAGTGGTGAAAGAACAGGTTAAGGACTATTTAGGAAAGCTGGACGTGAACAAGTCCATGGGGCTAGATGCAATGCATATGAGGGTGCAGAGGGAGTTGGCGGATGTGATTGCAGAGCCATTGGTCATTATTTCTGAAAACTCTTGGCGATCGGAGGAGGTCCCAGACAATTGGAAAAAGCTGAAGACAATTGGAAAAAGGCAAATATAGTGCCCATCTTTTAAAAAGGGAAGAAGGAGAATCCAGAGAACTACAGACCAGTCAGCATCACCTGAGTCCCTGGAAAAATCATGCAGCAGGTCTTCAGGGAATCCATTTTGAAGAACTTGGAGGATAGGAAGGTGATCAGGAACAGTCAACATGGATTCACCAAGGGCAAGTCATGCCTGACCAACCTGATTGCCTTCTATAATTGGCTCTGTGGATATGGGGAAAGCGGTGGATGTGATAGTATCAAAAGCTTTGCTAAAGTCAATATATCTCCCACAGTATTCTTTCATAGAATATCAGGGTTGGAAGGAACCTCAGGAGGTCATCTAGTCCAACCCCCTGCTCAAAGCAGGACCAATCCCCAATTTTTGCCCCAGATCCCTAAATGGCCCCCTCAAGGATTGAACTCACAACTCTGGGTTTAGCAGGCCAATGCTCAAACCGCTGAGCTATCCCTCCCCCCAGCAAATTAAAAAAGTATGTATTGGATGAATGGATTGTAAGGTGGATAGAAAGCTGACTAGATCACTGGGCTCAATGGGTAGTGATCAACGGCTCAATGTTTAGTTGGCAGCCGGTATCAAGCAGAGTGCCCCAGGGGTCAGTCCTGGGGCTGGTGGTGTTCAACATCTTCATTAATGATCTGGATGGTGGGATGGATTGCACCCTCCATAAATTTGCAGATGACACTAAGCTGGGAGGAGAGGTAGATATGCTGGAGGGTAGGGATAGGGTCCAGCATGACCTAGACAAATTGGAGGATTGGGCTGAAAGAATCTGATGAGGTTCAATGAGGACAAGTGCAGAGTCTTGCACTTAAGTTGGAAGAATCCCATGTACTGCTACAGGCTGGGGACCAACTGGCTAAGCGGCAGTTCTGCAGAAAAGGACCTGGGGATTACAGTGGATGAGAAGCTGGATATGAGTCAGCAATGTGCCCTTGTTGCTAAGAAGGCTACTGGCATATTGGGCTGCATTAGTAGGAGCATTGCCAGCAGCTCGAGGGAAGTGATTATTCTGCTGTATTCAGCACTGGTGAGGCCACATCTGGAGTATTGCGTCCATTTTTGGGACCCCCGCTACAGGAAATGATGTAGACAAATTGGAGAGGCAATGAAAATAATTAGGGGTCTGGGGCACGTGACTTATGAGGAGAGGCTGAGGGAACTGGGCTGCTTTAGTTTGCGGAAGAGAAGAGTGAGGGGAGATTTGATAGCATCCTTCAACTACGTGAAGGGGGGTTCCAATGAGGATGGAGTTCGGCTGTTCTCAGTGGTGGCAAATGACAGAACAAGGAGCAATGTTCAAGTTGCAGTGGGGGAGGTTTAGGTTGGATATTAGGAAAAACTTTTTCACGAGGAGGGTGGTGAAGCACTGGAATGGGTTACCCAGGGAGGTGGTGGAATCTCCATCCTTAAAAGTTTTTCTAAGGCCTGACTTGACAAAGCCCTGGCTGGGATGATTTAGTTGGTGTTGGTCCTGCCTTGAGCAGGGGGTTGCACTAGATGACCTCCCGAGATCTCTTCCAACCCTAATCTTCTATGAACATTCCAAAAGAGAAATTTCAGGTAATGTACAAACGAATCTTGCAGCAAGCAGGTTTTATATACTTTGCACAGTTTCAGTTCCTAGAAACAAAAGAACTCTTCAGAAGCGACCAACTTGATGTCCAGGAGCTGATCGCTCTCTACCCCATCCTTTTGCCTACTTCCTCTTCGTTCATACGGCTCATCCACCTCTTTACAATTATGCTGATTTAAACCAGCTGGCCTAAGAGGATCAGGAGAAGATGACTAAGTGCAAACGATTCCTCCTGAGTTATTTGTATGAGGGCCACAACACTGAAGTTGCAAATGGTTACAAGGAAGACATTGCTACAGCTTTGCTCAAGCTATATGCAGAGCCTTCATGAAATCATGAAAGCCTTCTGGATCTGCTGGTCTTGGAGAATTTCTGTCTTCTGACAGTGCTGCTTGGCTAGAGAAACACAAAGGATTTTGCACTTGGACTCCTGTATTGCTACAATGGTCAAGATGCTGCAGCACTTACGGGTTTAAATAGTTAATGGAGACATTCAAGATTCTACACATTCGGACCTCTGAGTATACCCACTTAGCTGGGTTGTATTTGGAGGCAGTGCTGCAACTAAAATCTGTGACCACAGACAATTATGCGGAACGGACTGAAACACAGACTAAGTTACACAGTCTTCAGAAATCCGACTTTTATAGAATTCATTTTATTTTAGATAAAATCAAATAATCTTGCAGTAATCTTGATCTTCATATGGAAAAGGCAATACTATATGGGGAAACTGCAAGAATATGACAGCACTGATGGACTCTCTTGAATGTGTTCCAGGAAGTTCAGTGATACAGGATCTGTTCAAAAAGGGGCTTGTATTCCTCCCTCCAGCTGACCTTGTTTGTCTCAGCTAAAGCTTCCATTTTAGTCAGTGGCCAAAAGCGTTTCAAGAGTAGCCTTGGAACTGAAAGTTGAGCCCAGTGTTGCCGGAGGAGTATGAAGCCTTGCAGAACACACCTTTCATTCTGTATGTGCAGCTACAGTACGAACAGCTGCCTACTGTGGGAGGCTCATACCTGGTTCTGCTTCCCCATCCGCAGGTAGTGGAGTTATAGTGACCCTGTCCTGGAATTAAAGGTGAACAGGAATTGGGCCTAAGCTAATTACAACCAGTCTATTGACGTGTATGACTATTCCCTCCCAACCAGCTCATGGAGGGGAGGAAAAGGGAAGAGCCAGCCTCTGCTTCGGTACCCCTTGTACTATGGGGGTGAAGAACATCAAGCAGCACCGATGGTTGCGGTGTCCACTACCACCTCCTGCTCTACTCTAAAAAGGAGGGTTTGAGGAGTTCACAGCTGTCCTGTGGCCAGCAGTCAGGGTGGGGTCTTGTGCAATCTTCCGCCGTGTTTGTTGGCTGCTGTATTGCTGCACAGGGCCAAAGCTGATAAGCCACACAACGTTACTCCTTGGGGAATTCTGCACCAATGCGCATGCACAGAATTTATGTCCCCTGCAGATTTCTTAGCTTCCCTACAGAAAAATGACTTTCTGATAGGGAAGTAGAGGGAAGCCACAAGAGCGGTCGTACAACCTTTGCCAGCAGTATGTTTCAGGTGTCCAGGGCAGTTAGCTGAGAGGCAAATCACTCTGGGGCAGGGGCCGGGCCTGGAGAAGACCTGACTTGTGGCTTCTACCCTGCACCAGGCTCAGGTGCTCGTCCCAGCTGGGCTGGGGAGGACGGGACTTCCTCTTCCCTGCACGGCATCCGGGGTTGGATCAGACCCCCCCCCCCAGATTTCTTCCCTGGCTGTAGAAAGCTTTGAATACTCTCTCCTCCGTGCCCCCCCCCCCTGCTTCCTACACCCATCACTCCTCAGCTGCAGGAGGGAGAAATCACTGTACAGGGAACTGCTCCCCCCATCCACCTAACCCTGGTGCAACCAGACTCCCCTCATACCCAGACCCTCCTGATGAGCCTCACCCTGCACCCAGAACTACCCCTGACGAATCCCACTCTCCTTGTACCTGGACCACCCTGACAAGCCACCTGCACCCGGATCCCCACCCTACCGAGTCCCAACCAGCTGCACATGGATACACTTTCCCCCCCCACACATACACTAAGGCCCCCACACTGAGACACCCCCTGCCAATCTCTATTCCCCCCCCCCATGTCCAGACCTCCCCCTCTGAACCCCAACCAACTTTACCTGGACCCCCCTGCAAAGTCCCATTATCATTGCACCCAGAACCCCTCAACAAGCCCCTGTGCATCCAGATTCTCTCCCCCCGAGCTCCCCCTCAGATTGCCCCACACTTGGATCCTGCATTGCTGAGCCTGCCAGCCCGCACCTGGTGAACTTGGCACAGATGGGCAGGGCCCTGGGGTGTTTCTGGGACAGGCCCAGTCCTTGTGCTGTGTCAGGGTTGGGTGCAGGTTCACCACTGAGTCTGTCCCACATTTATTTGACAAATAAAATTTACAGAATTTTGCAGAATTTTAAAATATTGTGCACAGAATTTTTAATGTTTTGGGTGTGGAATGCCCTCAGGAGTACAAATCGTGATGCTGGTGAACTTGCAGCACAAGCAGTTTTTAGTCCTGCAGGGATAAAAAAGGCCAAAGAAAGGGTGAGTGTACGTATAGGGCTGTGGGAGCTGGCATTGTCGGAGAGGGGGGGAGAGGGATTTAGACTGGCAGTGGTCAGTCATTCATATTTTCTGTCTTCCCCGTCACCCTCCTATTCAGTCATTTTTGACTCTGATGCTCAAGCTCTGAAGACAGCAGCTGGACAAATAAGCAAAGCCCCTAGTCTAACTCCCACCCCCCAAGCCCAGGCAGAGTGAGCTGCAGTTCCTTACATCTCTAAAAGTGATGTTGTCAAAGCCTTGGCTGGTGCCTCTCTCCTCTGGCCTCCTGCCTGCTGACACCCTCCTCTTCAGCCAATAGCATATGCTCAAAGTTATTAGGAGCAGGAATACAGTGGCCAGGAGAATGCCAATCACCATTGCTGCCACAGAGCCCTCGGCAGGTTTCCCATCTGCAATCAGAAGCAAGTGCTGAGCACAATGGAAGATGACTGCTATGCACCATCGCCACCAGTGATGTGAGCTAGGTCAGGTCTCAGCTAGGCCCCAGCACCTGGCTTCAGGGGCTCAATCTGCAATATGTGGTCCATGCTACTCATCTCCCAACCCTTCCTAGCACCTGGCAGGGCATGCATCTGCCTAGCACACGACTAAGCCCCAGCACTGCCTGACTAGGAGCTCTCCTGAGAGCACAAGGGTAGAGGAGTGGCCTAAGGCAGTAGTAACTATCACTGCATGCATTAACCCTTCAGGTTCCCCAACAGTGTCCTCACCCACAGGCCTGCTCCTGAGGGGCCCTCATGGGGAGCAGGAACTAGCTCCAGCCCAGGGCCCTCCTCCCCTACCTCTGGAGCAGGTAGCATTTCCTGTTCTCCCCTGGCTGCTGGCCTTGCTTTTCCAGCTCACCCAGAAGACCAGCACCAGTGTGCGTGTCCCCCTCCCTGACTGCCCAGGGAGCCCCACTTCCCCTACTGGGTCCCTGCCAGCATTGGCAGAGCAGGCCCAGAAGAGCATTCAGTCTCTCCTCTTCCAGCCCCCAGCACTCTCTCTCTCTCCACACATGGCCTTCCCCAGAGGTGTCAGGAAGGGGGCAGGCTGCAGCAGGAGAGAGTAGCCCACCCCTGCGGGCCCAGGGCGAGAGCTCCAGGCGGGCCAGCATACAAGCAGAAGAGGAAAGGGATGTTCTTGTGCTGAAGGCAAAGGGGCAGGGAGTCAGGACTCCTGGGTCCTATGCCCAGCGCCACCGCTAATTCCCTGTACAGAGTCGGGTGACTCATTTCTGTACCACAGCTCCCTGCCACACCCTGCCCTGTGCAAAGGGGGCTGTGCCATGGGGCTCACAGATAAGTGGGGAATGGGGGTGCTCTGCAGTTATGCCTTGCTAAAGGCACAGCTGCTCTGACCTCTGGCTTGGTTGGAATCGACCTCACCTTCCATCTGGCCCAAACCGTCTCCATTACAGCCCTCTCCAGCATGGTACATGATATCGTCCAGGGCGATGGTCCCCCCGGCAGGCCACACGCCATTGGTCACTTCAAAGACAATCTGCAGGGTGAGCGGGAATCCTGCCTGAGCCCCAGCACAGCCAAGCTCAATACCCAGGGAAGGCGGATGGGAGAACAGGTGTCCCAGCTCTGGCAAGGAGCCAGAATGATGCTTGCAGGGAGGTGCTACCCTCGCTGCTCAGCCCCCAGCACTGGCGGGCACTCCAGAGGAAGGGATGCTGGGGCGGCACCCAGCCAGAAGAGCAGGGAAGGGGGGAGTCAAAGGCCTGACTGCAGGTTGGAGAGAGCCCACTCCCCCCCAAGCCAATGGCACCTTGTGACTGGAGCTAAAGACAAACAGCCTTGGCAAGGAACTGAACCCAACCTGCTCAGGGTGGGGGGCAGGTTGGGTCCATTGGGTTATTTTCACTGGGGCATCTGAGCTGGTGCTGCCAACCAGCTGCATGGGCAGCATCCAACAGCCCCAGGGCCCCTACGTCACAAACGCACAGACACGTGTGTGACACTCTGTGCTCCGTATTCACCACAGGGATATGCTTATGGTATAATTATGATGCATCTTCTACAAAACCTGTCATGGGAGGTGTCAATGGAAAAGTTACATTTGCTGCATATGATGATCCTATTTGTGTGCAGGTATCAGTGTTGTATCTGGAGTTATGAACATTGACTATGGACCTGAGTCTCAAATGTATTTGCTCCTGGATAACTCCCACAAGTTAGCTTACATCCAGCCTAGCCAGCATGTTGTGAATTACCTACTCAAGGTAACGGCCCATCAGTGAAAACAATGGGCAGCCTCACCTAAGGATCTTTCCTGCGAACTTTCCAGCCAGACCAGGGGTAATGGCCCCGGCCATGACTCCTGGAAGCACGCAGGGACATGTGACTAGATCCTATGATGCTGGACTCCATCTTGTGCCTGTAGTTTTCCACAAACTATACCTGGGGACTTGGTTTGGAACAAAGACGTTCCCTCCACGCGGAAGAAATTATAAAAGGGGGAAATGACATCACCATTTGGCCTCACTCCTCCCGCAACTCAACACCTGAAAAGACATCTGGAAAGCAAAGGACTGAAGTGGGGAGGGGTCCCAGGAGGGAAAGAAGGAAGCCCAGCCTATGTATGGAAGACTGGGGAAAGATTGGGGGATTTTGTTTATTCCTTAGGTAACCAACTTTGATCTGTACGTTATTACTATAATCACTTAAAATCTATCTATCTGCAGTTAATAAATCTGTTTTATATTTTACCTAAAAACAGTGGTTTGAGTGTAGTGCATGAAAAACCTTAGCTCAGTTAATAAAAACCTGTGCATGTCCTCTCCACATTGAGGGAGGGGATGGACTGGATAATAAACTGACACTTGAAGGGTTCATGTTTAGCTATTCCACCTGGAAGCAGGCAGGGCACACCCTGACTGTTCTGTAGAAGCAATGCACACATTGCTCTATCCAAGGACAAGGGCTAGATATGAACCATGAGAACTTGATTGTTGGGACAGCAACTGTGGGAAGCTTTCTTAGCCTGGGCTCAAGGCCTGAGAACCAGGATTGTAGTAGATAAAGGATGGTAAATAAGTATATTAATCAACGTCATACATTCCTTTGTGTATCTTTTTGCGGTAGCAGTGTGTAATGCTTAGGGGGGAGAAATATAATAAAAGGAGAAGGTGGAAGGCGGGGGGCAGAACAGCCCATCTCAGCTGACCAGCCTGCTTGCTTGCATAAAGCTGTGTTCTGTCTCATCATTGAACCGCCACAGACACTGGTCAAGCTTTTGACCACGGCAGGACAGTACAGTTCTGAGGTCCCTGGCTGAGGAGCTGAAGGGGACTGTCTGGAGCCTCTCCATTGTTAGTTCATGAGTGGCTAAGAGAAGCCTCCATGTAACTGCAGCTGGGTGTGTCCCTGTTTGTGTATGGCTGTGTGAATGCAAGTCCTGGAGAGGACTGCGGCTTGTCACAGCCTCACAGTGTGAGAGGGGGCCCAGAGGGCTCAGCGGTGTCCCAGTTCCAGGTTGCACCCCAGGGAAGTCTGTCACAACGTGGTATTTGCTCTTACTCCCCACCGTGGATTGGCTGGGCCTGGGCTCAGAGTGCACTACCCACATTTCAAAGGGGAAAGGCCAGTGGTGGGGTGCCCACTCACAGAACAGGGACGCCCAACGCCTGCCCCGCTCAGCTCGCCCCGGGTGCCCACTCGCAGAACAGGGACACTCAGCGCCTGCCCCGCTCAGCTCGCCCTAGCGCCGGGTGCCTGCTCGCAGAACAAGGATGCCCTGCACCTGCCCTGCTTAGCACCCGCTTGCAGGCCAGGGAAGCCCCCAGCACTCAACCTGCCTGACTTGCCCATGGTGAGCTAACAGGTGGACTCCTCCATCACTAGTGCTCCACCTCCCTGCCGGCTGCGTCTCTGCATCCCTCCGGCTCTCAGCAGTGGGAGCACTGCATGGGCATTGGCGCGAGATCTGCTGGCAGAGCCATGCCAACTCGCTCCAGACAGCTCCCTGCCTCCCTCTGGGCATGTCCCCCACCATTACCTGGAACTCCACGGTGTTCTGCACTGAGATGGTCGTGTTCCGCCAGCCTTGGCCCTGGTGCCCTTGGGCGCACCAGACTGTTAGTTCCCCCGCCATGCTGTACAGCTTCACCCTCAGCTCGCCACTGTCTGGGCCAGAGATGGAAGCGGGGGCCGAGGTCAATGCAGACAGCCAGGGACAGCAGTCCAGAGCTCAGCCTTTGCCTGGACTAACCCCACCACTCACACGGCCCAGTGCAGCTCAGACATTGGAGGGTAAACCTGAGCACCCTCTCCAGAACCAGAGAGGGAAACTGAAGCATAAGGAGGGCAGTGACTTGCCAGGGTCCCACAGCCATTGAGTGTCAGGGCTGGGACTAGAACCCAGGAGTTCTGGCTTCCTGCTCCAACCCCTGCACCTGACTTGTGCAGCATCACCCTCTCTGCTGCCATTCCCAACTGCATCAGCTCAGCTGGCTGGCCCAGGTGAAGCCCCTGGGCCAGGATAGCAGGCAGGGACGAGTCCCGCTGCCCAGGTAGACCAGCTTAGGCAGGCCATGTTGCCCACAAGTCCCCTAAGCCCTTGTGCAGCTGCTCTTACTGACAGGGTGGGGCCTCTCCGCAATTAGTGCCCCAGGGCGCCTAGAACAGCCTGGCCAGCCCCCAGCTTCACTGACATCAGCTCATGGCTTCATCAGTCTGTTGGGATAATTCCCTCACCCAGGATTTAGCCCCATTTGGGACCTTCCCAACTCCCTGCTCTGCCTCTCCCCAGCTGGAGTAGCACAATGACTGTGGATCCCCTGCCCACAGCTGGCCCCAGCCCTTTGCCTCTCACACACCAGCCCCCCATGCCAGCACTGGGAGCGAAGGCCCCAGGCTTGTGGCAGTAGGCGTCACTCACAGAAGTGCTCTGGGAAGTCCATGTGGTACCAAAACCGAAGACAGGCGCCTGTGGTGGCTGGCAGGTGCTCGCTCAGCAGCCGGGCCGCGTTCCCCCCAGGCCCCAGCACACTGGCATCGAAGTAAACGTAGTGACCTGTGGGGGAGATGCAGCAGGAGTACAGGGGCCAGCCTCCTTTTGCAGGCCAGGTCGGGTCTGCCCACCCCTCATCTCCCTGTGCCCTTCTGCCTACTGTGGCCCAGGGCTCCTCGTCCGACCTTGCCCAAACCCCTCGGGTTGACTCCTAGGCAGCACTCTGCTTCACCGGCCTTTTGAGGGACACTCCCAGGACACTCCCTGCCTCAGTGGGCAGCCACAGGCCCCTCGCCCCCAAGGGGTCCACAGGCAGGGCCAGGCGGAGGCACGTTGGTGCAGAAGGGCAGGGCTGTGCCCTGCTGCTTCCTGAGCCGTGCTGGGGCTGGGCAGAAACAGAGTCTCAGAGTCCAGGGCCGCCAGGCCTGTCAGCTGCACAGCTCCACACAGCATGCAAAGGGAACTGGCCGGCTGGGAGCCTGGCCAGACCCACATGGGGCGGATCTGCCCAGGTACCCATGGGCGGGGGGCGTTGCACTCCATGTTCCCCGCAGTGGGCCCCGGTTCCCCCCAGCTAGGAACCTGACACCAGAATCCACAGAAGGGCTCGGTGCCCCCCAGCCTGGGCCAGAGCCCCATGAGCTCGGTGCCCCCCCACAGCCTGAGTCAGAGTGCCATGGGCTCAGTGCTCCCCCGCCTGGGCCAGAGCACCATGGGCTCGGTTCCCCCCCAGCCCGGGTCAGAGCACCATGGGCTCAATGCCTGCCCACCCCCAGCCCGGCTCAGAGCACCATGGGCTCGGTTCCCCCCCAGCCCGGGTCAGAGCACCATGGGCTCAATGCCTGCCCACCCCCAGCCCGGCTCAGAGCACCATGGGCTCGGTTCCCCCCCAGCCCGGGTCAGAGCACCATGGGCTCAATGCCTGCCCACCCCCAGCCCGGCTCAGAGCACCATGGGCTCGGTTCCCCCCCAGCCCGGCTCAGAGCACCATGGGCTCAATGCCTGCCCACCCCCAGCCCGGCTCAGAGCACCATGGGCTCGGCATCTCCTCCCCTTAGCCTCTCTGGCCCTCTGAGTTTCAGAAGCGTCTCTCTGCTCCCGCCAACTCATGGGGCTCAGTTTCCCCACCATTTCCCAATGTGGTCAAGCCCCACGCGCCTGTGATCCTGATGGGGGCCCTGGGTCAGTGCTGGTGGCTGGGCACCGCCCAAAAGCCAAGCTCTGAGCTGGGCTGTCACAGGGTCAGTTCTGGTCCTTTGGGGTCACGCATTGCACCATCGCTCCCAGCAACACCAGCCACGGCCAGCCGCAGAGAAAGGGTGGGTCGCCCCACAGCCAGTGAGACAGTCTGGGGACACGGCAGTGCCAGCACCAACCCAGGGCCCCCAGCCAAGACCCAGGCATCCTGCGTGGTGCTGAGAGCCGCTGAGCACCCTGCTGAGCCGCAAGTCACGCCGGGCAGAGCTCAGCCAGCTCCTGACCAGTTCCTGAGCCATTCGTCGTCTCTTCCACCCAGCCCCAGGGACCAGGCTTCAGTCCCACGCGACGTCTTGGTCCCAGTTCAGCTGAGCCGGGCCAGGACGGAGGAGAGGATCTGCCTCCCTCCTCCAGGGTGCAGCAACATCTGCTGTACCCCAGCCCTCAGGAATGAGCCCCCCCGGCGGCTCTGGCCCGGCACTCCTGGCCATGCTGGGCACTGTTCTGAAGTGAGAAGCCTCCCTGCTCAAACACTGAGTCCCCCAGCCCCCTTTCTCTGCCGCTCACCCCCTCCCAGGAAGGCTGCATGGTGAGGGCTACCTGCTCAGCTCCCCAGCCCTGCCCATCAGTGTGTGGGTCCCTTGGACACCCCCACAGGGCAGTCAGAACCCCGCCTCCAGGACGCCTCCCCCAAGCAGCCCCATCTCCACTCCCACCTGGCCAAGAGTGCCTCTCACCTGCTGTCGTGCCCAGCGTGTGGTCTACCTCCGGGCCCGGGCTGGCCCCGCTTTTCCAGCCCCAGGTGTAGCTGCCCAGGGTGTGGTCTGAGGGGCTGGTCCAGCCACAAGTGTCTGACTCAAAGTCACAGGAACCTGCCAGCAAGAGACCCCCTGCCCCATTACAGGAGCATGGGCTCATGGTGCCTCTGGGGCATCCTCTGGGCCCACCCTGCACTCACTGGGAGAAGTGCGGGATCAGGCCCTTGGCAAGACCTCTCTGGGGCAGCCCCATCCCTACGAGCCTGGGCTGCTACACTACGAGCCTGGGCATGCTACGGGATAACAGCAGCATGTCTCTAACCACGGGGACAGTCATCACCTTGCCCCCGGAGCCCTGCCTGCTGCCCCCATACACTTTCCCCCGAGCGTCCCGGCCTGCCCTGCTGCTCTGCGCTGCGCTCCCTTGACAGCCACTGCCGGCTACAAAAGGGAGCAGCACCAGCAGGAGGCTGACCTGCGGAGGGAGCAGTAACGGTGCCGGGGGAGCGTGCTGCCACGGCCGAGAGGGCTGGGGGGGACTGTGGAGTCCTCCTCTCTGGCCCCAGCCTCGGGACAGCCTGCCTGCACCCCAAACTCCTCATCCCCAGCCCTGCCCCACCCCAGAGCCCGCACCCCCTGCCAGAGCCCTCACCTCTGCCCAACCCTCTGCCCCCTCCTGCACTGTGAACCCCTCATCCATGGCCCCACCCCGCAGCCCTCACCCCACACCCTGACCCTCTGCCTTAGCCCTGAGCCCCCTCTAAGGTGACCAGATAGCAAGTGTGAAAAATCGGGACAGAGGATGGGGGGTAATAGGTGCCTATACAAGACAAAGCCCCAAATATCGGGACTGTCCCTATAAAATCGGGACATCTGGTCACCCTAGCTCCCTCCCACACCCCAAACCCCTCATTCCCAGCTCCACCCCAGAGCCCTCACCCCCAGCCAGAGCCGTCATCCCCCACCACACCCCCAAATTGTGCAATATAGGGAAACTGTTAACCGCTTACTGTTTCCAGTCCATTTTTACAGTATTTTTAAAAATATATATCGGCTTACAAGGCACAGGGGCGGGGGAGGGGGGACAGGACTTGGACCCATTCTGGGCACCACCAAAAATTATACAAACCTGCTGCCCCTGGGCTGAGCAGCCAGTTCCCAACCCCGCCTTGGCTGCCATGTTGAGATTGGTAGGGGCCAGTTCCTGTCTGACCCTGCTGCACACAGCAGTGTACGTGTCACACCTGCCCCGGCCTTTCCACTTGGACACCGACACACAACTGGCCAGGACCCGTCCTAGGGTACAGCCCCCCTACCCATGGTCCTGTAGGAGCTGCAGAGAGAAGCCAGCCAGAGACGTCCCGCGGGCAGGCGCCAAAGAGGGACCTCGGACTGCTCCAGACTCTGCTCGGTGCTGGCTGGCACATTGCGCCAGCTGTCCCCTCTCAGTCCTCACCTCGGCATCCCTCCTCCCCTCCCCTGCCCTGCCCCCCTTTTCCCGTGTAGCTGAACCCACCCCCTGCAGCTAGCTCTCCCCTCACTGCCCCCTCCTCAGCCTACTGGCCACCCTCCCCTGCCCCAGCCAGACTGCCCGGCTCTGAAGAGCTGTGTCTGGAAGCACCTGCCTAGTGGGCCCTGGGCGCTATCAGCCCCGTACCTGGCTCTGGGCAGCTGCTGGCCTTCAGGTGCAAATCATCAAGGGCGACGTAGGAGAGCTCACCGCCAGCACTCACCACCTCGAAGGTGACCTGCCAAAGAGAGCAGGGAGCAGATCCAGGGTCAGGCCGGAGGTCCCGCCAGAGCCGACTGGACACCACTGGGACTCGGCATGCTCTCATGGAGCCTGGAAGTGGGGGCCAGGCCCACCCAGGGCATTGCTCTGCTCCTCCTCTTTGTGCAGGCTGGGCCAGAGCCTGATGGACCCCCCGAGTCTCAGCCATGCAGCGACAGCATGATGCCCCAGGACTAGCCCAGGTCTGCTCCAGCCTTCCAACCCCCTGCTGGCCGGTGCCCATGTGCCACAGGGAGGCGCATGGTGTAAAACCTACCCAGCTCCAGTGGAGGACTTGACCATCCTTCCCCCTCACCAGGCCTGGCAGGCCCAGTCCAGCCTCCACCCATGTAGCGGAGTAGCTGGGGCTGGGGTTCAGCCCCAGAGAAGTCCCTCAGAGCACATCGCTGCTCAGAGAGCAGCTTCCCGGATCAGGCGGCCAGGGCTCTGGAGCTCCTCTCTGACTCAGGCTGGGATCTGACTGATCGCCCTGTTCTGTATAGGTAGCGCATCAGAGCACCAGTCAAGGACCAGGTCCCCTGGCTGTCTCACCTGCCAGTCCTCAGCCACTTGGACAGTCACTTTACCGTAGCGCCAAGCGTCCCCCTGCACTGAGCTCACGCTGAACAGCCTCCGCTGCACCCCCTTCTCCTTCACACCCACCGTCAGGGAACCTAGCGAAAGACAGAGATGGTGATACCTCCTGAGGGCCACCCACAGGAGCAGCGGCACCGCCAAGCCCGTGGCACTGGTGGTGTTCCCGGGAGCTTGCTCTGCTCTCAACCTTCCTCCAAAGCACCATGGAGGCAGCATGCAGGGCACTGGGTGTCAGGGCCCCTGAGTTCTAGTCCTGACTCACTGCGGGGCCTTAGCCATTTCCATACTGGTGCAATGGGGCTGACAACATGGCACGGAAAGACCCCCCCAGGCTCTGTCACTAGCAGTTCCATGGGGAAGATGTTTCCAGGCACTGCCAGGACACTTGGCTGGCCGGCCTCGAGCCCTGGCTTGACCTGGCTAACTCTAGCCTCCTGGGGAGCTGGCAGAACCCACGGGCCTGAGAAATGCACCTGGGCCAGGGTACAAGTAGGAGGCAGTGGGATTTGTTCCTGGGTTGGAGGTCCCCACACTCCTACTCACACTCCCTGTGAGGTCGCGGGCAGGGGTCGGGATGCCCAGTTTACCATGAGGGAACCAACCACCAAGAAGGGCCATGGCTCACCCAGCAAGTGTGTGGCAGAGCCAAGACGAGAACCCAGGAGTCCTGACTCCCAGGCCTGGCTTTAACCACAGAACAGCCTTCCTCCACAGCCTCTTGCCCCTCACTCCACTGCCCAGCATCTCCGCGCCCGCCAGCCCGAGGGGATCAAAGGCTTCCGGGCTCACCTGGGTCACTGGGGCTCAGCTGGTACCAGAAGCCCAGGCACTGCGGATGAGTCAGGGGCCTGTACTGCCCAGAGCTCAGAGTGGCTACTTGCCCACGGGGCAGGGAGCCCTTGCTGGTATCAACAATCATGTAATATCCTGTGGAAAACAAAAACCAACAGCCTGGCAGAGAGAGTCACTTAATCATTCCAGGCCCAGAACTGAGATCCCTGGGCCCGGGGCACAGCCATGGACCCTCCAGCATCAGCCCCGATCAGACCGCTGGGCACGGACTGGAGCATAGTCATGGACTCCCTTATCCCCCCAGCAGCATCCCTAGTCAGACCCCTGGGCATGGGGAACAGCTACAGACCCCTCTCCCCCATAAGGGCTAAGGCCTTTTTCTGCAGCCACATTAGGAGGGCAGCAGCCATGAGCTAAAAGCAGACAGTCACATCCTCACATTCCCTCTACATTACATCAAACCAATGAGATATCAGGCTGTTAAGAAAGCTTCTGTCCCAATAGCACCACCACCACCCATAAGCAAGGAATCTCTTAAGATATTTAAAGAAAACTTTGTTTGCTGGCCTTCTGTCTGGCAAGAAATCGCTTATCAGCAGTTGTGGGTGGTGAAATCTCTTTTCTTTATTGTTTTGCCTTTATGGTCCCTACTTCTCTATTACTAAGGTTAAGATTGTGTCATGGTTATTTTTAGTAAAAGTCATGGACATGTCACAGGCAATAAACAAAAATTCAGGGTGGAAGCTGTGACCTGTCTGTGACTTTTGCTGCTGCAGCTCCATGGTTCCTTCCCCCCATACTGCGGTGGCTGGGGGGGTTCCCTATCTGCCCACAGCACCTGGGAGCTGCAGGGTGACCATATTGCCCAAGGAAAAAATGGGACACCCCCAGCCGCTCACCCGAGGCGTCCCCCTCCCCCTGCTCGAGGTCTGAGGAGGACCCCTCAGGAGTCTGTCACCTGTTGCTGGAACCTTGTCGCTGCTGAGGCCTGTCACTGGAACCCTGCCCAGGCCCCAGCTCCGGAGTCCCACAGCCCCAGGGGCTGAAGCAGGGAATGTCAGGGAGGTCTCTGCAAGTCACTTCCATGCAGGGTGACCAGATGTCCCGACTTTATAGGGACAGTCCCGATACTTAGGGCTTTTTCTTATATAGGCACACATTACTCCCCACCCCCGTCCCGATTTTTCACATTTGCCATCTGGTCACCCTATTTCCATGACCTCAGTGACATAAACCCAGACTTATCTATTGTTTATCTAAATGGTCTCTGTCTGGTTCTTTGATTGCTTCTGTCTGTTATATAACTAATTTTTGCTAGGTATAAATCAACTAAGATGGTGGGGTATGATTGGGTAAAGAATTGTTTCACAATAGGTTAGGACTGGTCAAAGAATTATTTTATAAAACTTTAGTAAAATGGTTGGTTAAGGTACAACTAAGCAGGACTCAAGTTTAACTATGTAAACTGGAGAGTCCAAAAGGAAATTCTTTGGATTGGAACCAGCTCCAGGACACAGCCCAGGATGTCCTGATCCTGCCTGGCCACCAGGAAAAGTTCCTCTGCCTCCTTGGGAACGGGAAGCATTGTCTCCTTAGCGTGTGTGTTCTGTTTGGTAGCTGTGAATAGAGGTAAAAGATATTACTGTGTAAGGCTCTTTCACTAGTAAAAGACCCCCCAAACCCACACAAGATTATGCCCTGAGCAGTGGCAGATTTAGAGTTTAGTGGGGCCCTGTGTGCAGCTTCATTTTTGGGGCCTGACCCTCGGGACCCAGCTAAGTAAGAGAACATTCTCTCGTATCTCCCCCCAAGTTTTCCAATCTTTTTTACTTCATCCTCCTCCTATATTATAAGTAATAGGAAGTAAATTAAAATCATAGAATAAAATCATAGAATCATAGAATATCAGGGTTGGAAGGGACCTCAGGAGATCATCTAGTCCAACCCCCTGCTCAAAAGCAGGACCCATCCCCAATTAAATCATCCCAGCCAGGGCTTTGTCAATAAATAAATAAAATAAATAAAATAAAGTGAGGTACCTTGATTGTTTTTGAATTCTAACTTTTTTTTCACAGACCACTTGAAAATTGCTGAGGGACTCAGCAGACCACTTAATGATCTTACCAAACGTTGAACTATTGTGAAGTACTTTGGATAAGAGCGCTTTATAAAAATACTTAATAACCTTTCCTCGGTCCACCTGAATGGAGTTCTCAGACCACAGTTTAAGAACTTCTGGTCTAGATGAAAGCTTGTATTTGCATTATACTAATGTGAAAAATGCACAAAAATAAAAAGTACAGATGACACATGATGGAAAAATAAAAGTTAACTTCCTCTGAAGAAACTTACCCAATTTGGAAAAAAAAAATTTATTCAGATAGCTTTCTTTTTCCACTTTTTTTTTAGAAAATCGTCAATTAAGTCATCATAAGTAACATTTTGTAAAGAGGCACTTTCAATTGTCAATATTGTCGACCTTATCAAATGTTCCTGACTCGTATTTTGAAAATAATTTTTAACTCGTTTCAATACAGAAATAGAACGTTCACCAGAAGCGTTTGGGACAAGTATTGTTAAAAATATTTTCAGAATGGTTTCTACATTTGGAAAGGTTGCCTGCAAACCATCACATATAAATCTATACAAATCAATTGGTGATCTCGAAGCACAGACCTCATCATTTTCGTTAAAATGAATGAAATGTTTCACTTCGTCTTGAAAAAGATTTGTGTCTATGTCCTCTCAGTAGAATTCACTTAATTTCTTACTGTAGTGGCTTTTAGCATTTTCATCCGTACTTCTGTCAAAAAACAAGCAAAATAAAGCAACAGTTTTCTTTAGAGATTCACCTCTACTCTGCAACTGCACTATTATTGTGTCACAAATAACATTGACTGTCTCAACGATGATCTGCTCTTTCCCTTTTAAATTGATTTCATTGTCTCTTGCTTCCACTGAGCTATAGTCATTTTGAACTTCTATGACAAAACTTTTAACTGAGGTTAACAATTGTGCAGCATTCAATAAATTTGTATCAATCTTTTGTAGTGATTTGCTGATGGCATTAATTCTTTGAAGTTAACAGTTCCAAAAAAGAGTAAAAACAGCAATATCGTACTTTTCAAACTTTTCTGCTCAGGACTTTGCTTCATTTTTCGCACATGGTTTTACAGAATTTGATGTGGCTGTGTCAAATAAGGTTTTCTTTATGTCATCATAGCTCATTTTCAAAGCCAAAACAGCATCTGCATGAGCAGACCACCTGGTGTCACCAATTCTTTTCACTGTCAAATGTTTTTCATTTGCCTGCTCCAAGCGTGATTGTAGCATACTCTGCCGATGCGTGGAAACCAAAAAAAAAGCATACACGTTTTGAACAAAGTCAAAAAATGTGTAGCTCCTTCACAAGATTCGGCTGCAGCGTTGCAGATTAAATTTAAGGAATGGCTGGAACATGGTATGAATACAGCAGAGGGGCTTGCATCATTCAGTCTTGCCTGTAGACCTGAACATTTTCCTGCCACATTTGTGGCGTTATCAAAGCTCTGCCAATGACAGTTTTTGATGTCCAAACCTAAATTTGCAATGATTTCCAAACCGTTGTCTCCAGACCTTCCAAGTGTGGGATTTTAGCGGGACAAAACAAAGAAATCACTCTACAGCTTCACCATTGCCAGTCACATTTCTTAAAATTAATGTTAATTGGTCTACATGACTCACATCTGGTGTTGAATCGACTATTATAGAATAATACTTGGCATCCTTTACTTCATCAGTGAATTGGTTTCTGAGCTGCTCTGCCATTATAGTGATGAATTCATTGTAGGTTCAGTTGTGTTAAAAAGTTGATCTTCCCTGACCACAATACTGATAATTTTTCAAATGTTCTTTGAGAAAATCATCAAATTCACTAAGATATTCAAGGCGGGTTAAAAAATTACCTTTTTGATTTGGCAATGATGACTCATCATGTCCTCTTCAAGGTAGTCCCAAAGAAGACAGCAGTTTGACCGGGGCAACAACACGTCTCAGCATTTCCTTTTCACTCCTGATCTGATAACACAGAATCAATTCTTCCAGATAATTTACACCTTGGAACGAACTTACACATAACGTTGATATGAGCTTTGGAAGTTTCGTGATCAGAGATATGTCTTGCAATGTTTCTCCAATTAGAGTGCCCGTCAACGAATGTTTGTTTTCCTTTACTATGGTCAGGGATTAATTTGCAAACATAACAGTAACCTGCCTTAGTGGTTTATGAAACAATCAACCAAATTCTCATTTCTGTCATCCCATTCTTCTTCATCCTCAGAAAATGGGACTCATGAAGACCTCTAAATTGCTTTCGTCCTGCAATCTCATACTCTTTTCTCAAATTTTCCATATTACCTACATTTTTCGGTTCATTTACTAAGAAATATTCTATCATATCCAATGCAACAGATTTTGGCCATAATGCAATGTCTTCAGGGTAGGTTTCTTCCCTTACTTCAACAAAATTACCAATATTTTGTAGTTCCATTGTCACTTCAGAGTCCACTTCTTCAACTTTTGCAGTCGTTGTGGTATCCCCACAACTCGGGAAGTGATCAGATAATTCAGATGTTTCCTCGCCCATACTTTTTGATGAATGTCCACAATTCAATACTTCAAGCTTTTAAAAATAAGATGACAAACTGTCTTTTTGCTTCGCTTTGTCTTCTTGCCTCGCCTTGATTTTTTTTGCATTTTTGACTGCCAGACTCAGCGTTGTTCCATTATTGCTAAAAAATTGACCTTGATTTTAGGCAGATTAAAAATGTCTGAAAGAGCAGCAGTGTAGCCACGGGTGGGCCTGGGTGGGCCATGGACCACCTAATTAGCTTTAACGCCATTAATTCCGTGTTTTTATCAGGCTCTGAAACAATGTGGGGGAGGGTGCTTTTATTCAATTGGATAATTGGTCAAGCAGACAGACTGTGCCTGGCAAATGATGATTTCCCTTAATTGCTGTTATGCTATTGCCAAGACACAGAAAAAATGGCAAAGCAAATAGACTACTTCAAAAAACCATGTTTAGAGCACAGTTCACAGAATAAGTTCTCAGAATGCAGAAAGCCTGGACCGCTTCACAACTTGAAACACTCATTAAATTCAGTCATTTGTCAGATTCGTCCTGCATTTTGGGGACCCCCATTGTTGGGGGCCCCAAGCCACTGCACGGTTTGTTTCATGGTAAATACGCCACTGGCCCTGAGCTCTAGGAACTGGGTAAGGCTGGAGTTACGCCTTGAGCCCTAGGAACTGGGGAAAGGTGGGCGCCCTAGAGTGTGCGGGTAACACCCCAGCATCAGCCCTGGGCAGACCTTTGGGCACAGGGCACAATCATGGACCCCCCCACAGCAGACCCTGCCAGCCCTCCAACCAACCAGAGAAGGGACCCAGCTGCAGGCCCACAGTAAGGAAAAGCCAGAGAACAACTGCATCTTCCAGTGCACCTGAACCAGCATAGACCATGCGGGCTGACAGAGCTCTCCCTGTTACCTGACCTGGCACCTCCTAGAGTGCAAGACAGTGGGATTGTCACAGGGGCATGGCTACTCTATTGTACCTCCTGTTGGCCCAGCATGGCATTGCCAGCACTCCCTGCCTCAGTTTCTCTTCCCGAGGTGTGCGCCCTCAGCTTGTCATGCATCAGTCTGGGGAGGAGCTATGGCTTAGCCCTCCAGCCATTTTACAACAAACATAACCCCAGGGTGGAGACGGGGGAGAAAACCAAGAGTCCAAACTCAAACATTCCCACCAAACAGAAAGTTTCCTTTGCCCTTCAGGACTTCTTCACCTGCTCCCCCTCCCCCAGCCCTGCTCCCAGCCCCTTTCTATGCTCAGCACCTCCCGGAGCCCCAGGTCCCACCTGGGTCCCTGGAGTGTCCTTTTCCTTCCAGTCCCAGCCTGCCTTCTCCTTGCAGTGCCAACTACCGAGCAACCCCCACATCTCCTTTTCAAAAGCCTAGAAGACCCTTAATCTGGTGCCTCACCTGCCTTAGCCCACCCCTCAGGCTGGGGAGGTATGGCTGGTCCCTGCCAGCCACAGCACAGCACCCTGGCTGTTTCCACTGGCTAAGTGGAACCGGGAACCCAGGAGATTGGCATGGCCACCTTGGAGTGCCCTGGAAATGGACTGGCTCAGCCCCACCTGGCAGTGCCACGCAGGCTCCCTGCTCACCCATCCCCCTCCCGTGTCCTGGTCCCCACCTCAGCCCTGCCCTGCAGCGCCCATGCTGCAGCATTCCAGCTGCCCGCACGTGGTCTCTCTCTGGGGGACCATCTTTTCCGCAGCGCTCAGCGTGCCAGGTGCAGCCCTGGGCCTGACAATCAGCCCATGGGCATGTGGAAGAGCTGCCTTCTGCAGTCAGAACCACACAAGGACAGTCCCCAGCACCGCACGGCACCCTCGTGGCTGGCCAGGGCCCTGTGCTGCAGGCAGTGTGCAGGGGCTGCGTGCCAGGCCCAAGGAAGGCAGACGGGCCCCCGCAGCCCTGCGGGAGCACAGGGGCTGCATTACCTCGGGCTGTCCCCACGGTGTGGTCAGTGGGAGGGCCAGCCATAGCAGTGCCAGTGACGTTGCTCTGCCGTGCCCACGTGTACTGCCAGCTGGAGGAGAAGCCACAGGCATTGGCCTCGAACGAACAGGAATCCTGGGGACCACAGGCTCCAGCTCGCACGGTGACATCGTCCAGGGCTATGTCCCCCAGGTACCCGTCCCGGAGAGCCTCGAAGACCAGCTGTCAAGGAGGGAGGCACACAGCACTGAGCACCGCCCCCTTTGTCACCTATGCTCACTGCTGGAGGGCACCATGTCAGCGCCACGCCTGCCTGGGACAGGATAAAGGGTCTTCAGAGCCACGTAGACACCTAAGTACCCTCGAGGGTCTGGGCCCAAGTGACCCCTGGAAGCAGCTGCTGCCAGGGCTGCAGCCCAGGTGCCCTGTGGCTGGGTGAGCAGCACAAAGCCGTACGGAGCTTGCATGGCCGTGCAGCCCAGCCTCGGGCTCAGGAGTGTGGCACTCGCTGTTATTACTTACTGAGTGCCAGCAAGGTCCCTGGTGCAGGCACATGCGGGCAGGCACAGCTCAGTGATCACAGCATGGCACTGGGGCCAGCAAGGCCGGAGTCCTACCCCTGGCTCTGCAGTGACTCCCCACGTGCCACGGAAGAGCCTTGAGCACTGAGGGAAGAGGCATTATGTCGGGGGCCTTACCCGGTACCTCTGTAGAGCCTGACGACTGAGCGTTGCGAATCCCAGGTGCCACATGCTGCCGTGAGCTCCCGTTCGGGTCCAGAGCACCGTCTCGGGCTCCCCATCGTGCTGTATCTTTAGGTTCAGCGTGCCTGGGTTGGAACTGAAGGTTAGGGAGCCCATGGGAATGGGCAGGCGAACAGCAAGTGGGGACAGTCACAGAGCATTCCTTGAGCCCCTGTCACACAGCCAGGAACCCCCTCCCCAGTGACCTGCAGCCAGCTCTGGGGAGATGACCGCCGGCAGACAGGGGCAGCCTCTGCTGGAAAGTGACCAGGGATCTGCATTGGCAGAGCATACAGGAGCCTGGGTTTTACGTCCCCAAAGAGAAACATGCCTGGCACTCAGTTCATCGCCCCGGAAGGGGCAGATGCTGGGCTGAGCAGCTGAGAATGGAACCTGTGGTTCTTGGGAGCTAAAGCTGGCCTTGCACCCCAAGTACTGGGTCCCTGTAAAACAGCCACCCCAGGCCAGTGAGCAAGGGGCCTGTGGGAAGGAGTCTTGGTAGGGCTGAGGCAGGGAGGGCAGGCGTCTGTCCTTCTTTGGGGGCACTAGGAAAGGGAGGGAGCCAGGATGGGAGAGAGGCTCCTCGTGCTGGGGAACTCTCTCTCCCAGCCTGCACTGCGTGACCCACACAGTTGGGACCTCACCCCCGGAAGGGCGAGCACCAGGGTGACCCACACAGCAGGGACATGTCCCTCTCTGCAACACAACTCCAGGCCTTGGCTCACACCCACGCCCCTCACCATGGCCTCCTGGGCAGTGCCCAGGTGTGTCCTTGCCAGAAGTGCCTTCTGTTGAATGCCAATGCCAGGCATGTCAACTGGCACCTTCCTGGAGGAGATGGGGAAGGATCTGTTTCTCCTGCCCCACAGATAATGGGCCCTGGAAGCCCTAGCAGGGTGCGACTTACCACTCTGAGGGCCATCCAGGCGGTACCAGAACGAGAGACACTGCTCTCTGGTGGGAGGGTCCTGGGGGTAGGTGATGAGACGTGCGCTCAGGGCCCAGGTACTTTGGGCGGAGAGATCCACGGACAAGAAATAGCCTTTCAGAAGCAAACACAGCCCACGGTGAGAGCTGGAGCAGCAGGAACAAGGGCAGGCAGGTATCTACAGACACGAGCCCAGCCCTCCCTGCAAACACAGCCCCAGCTTGCTACAGCTACAGGCCAAGCCCCATCACACCAGCCTCACCAAGATCTTGGCCAGGCCCTTACCCCAGCCCAGGTGTATCAGCAACCCCTGAGAGCTGGAAAGGCAGCAGACAGAAGCAAACCCAGCCTCTCCCAGAGGAACTCTGCTTGCTCCCTACCAGATCCCTTGCCTTGCCCCACAGCCCAGTCTGGGGGCCGAGCCCAGGCATGCCCCCCTGCACTCCACAACTAGGGGCCCAGCTTTGCCTTCTAAAGTTCCTGGCCCTCAGCTCGCCTTCTTTGGGCTGAGTTTGGAATGGATCCCAGAGCCCCAGCTGAGTGCAGCTCTGAGACCAGCTCTACAGGGTAGGCCCTGGAGGAGGGCCCCAACCCTGCTGCTTAACCTGCCCTGTGCACCCCATAGCCAAGGAGTTTCTGAGGCAAGCCCTCCGGCTCCCCAGCAGGACCCACCTGTGCCGGTGGTGTGGTCAGAGCCCAGCCCCAGCCCTGTGCCTCGCACCCACTCAAAATCATCGCTCTGATCCTGGTACCAGCCGCAGAGCCCCATCTCAAAGTTGCAAGACAGCTCTGTGCAGAGAGAGGAAAGGCCAAGTTGTGAATGAAGTCAGACACTGGCGCAGGGGCCAGGGGACCGCCATCCTGCAACCAAACTCCTCACTCCTGGCTCAGCCCCACATCAGAGCACGTTACAGCTGCTATAGTCCATCCCCAACCCCACTAATTTCAAAGCATTCTTAGGTCTAGTGGCCAGAGCAAAGGAGCAGGAAATTCTGTTCCTAGGTTCTCTACTGTACTCTGAAAGGGTGTGATGTTGAGTGGTCAGAGCAAGCAAACTGGGAGTCAGGACTCCTGGGCTCTATCCCAGTTCTGCTATTGCTTCACTGTGTGACCCTGGGTAAGTCACTTAAATGTGCCCGTGCCTCAGTTTCTCAATCTGGAGTTGGGGTGAGCTCCTTGCTCTGAGCTCTCCAGATGGAAGGAGGTGGATCCCTCATGCCCTTCTCTCTGCCCGGGAAGAAGAAGAGCAAGCTCCAGTCCCTGCTGGCTCCTGATGCCCTTCCCTGCCCCTTTGATGGGAGCCTTGAGCACTTGGCAGGCATGGGGAATCTGGATCACCCCCTGGAGGGCGGGGAGTAGCCCAGAGGGCACATGGTGGCTGCAGGAAGGAAGGCCACTTGGGCAGTGATTAGAAGAAAGGGTATCCAGGGTTCCCAGTTCTTCTGCTCCCGTGGTTCTGGAGACACTCTCAGCATCATCCCCTGCATGGGCACTAGGAATGTGAATCTGACAGGGTGAGGTTCTGGTGCTGGGACTATACTCCTGGGCCTAGATCTTCAAAATTATTTAGGTGCCTAACTCCCATTGATACCACTGGTCCCCAACCTTCTGCAAGGACAGCTCTGCTGGCCAGCCAGATGGCAGCTGCTTCCCTACTGCCTGCTGGCATGGGCTGTCCCCACAGTCCCCAGGGGATGAGGAGCAAACCTGGAAGAAGGGCAAGGGAGGCTGCAGGGGGCAGAGATCACTGGCTCTTGGATGAGCACGTAGACACCCTGCACCTTCATCACCCACCTCAACTCGGCGCCCAACACGGGCAGCATACAGGATGGTGGAGTCCCTGTGCACGAAATTCAATACCATGCCAGTGTAGGGCACCTCCAGCCACAGCCTGTTGTTAACCTGCTCTTCACGCAGTGGTAGTAACTAACCCATGAAAAAGAGCAAATCCTCCACTTGGCACCGTCTGGAACCAAGCCCTGGAGCATGAATGGGTCAGGGCTGGTGAGTCTACCCATCCTGGGCCAGCAGCAGAGCAGGACCCCAGTGGCAGAAGTTGGTAAGTGTCCGATTCCCGTTTCCCTGCGGTGCCCCAGGGAGAGACGTACCTGAGGCATCTGGAGGGGTAAAGCGGGGGTCGCAGTTCACAAATGCAACATCGTCCACAGCAGCACTCTGCACTACGGGGCCACGCAGATTCACCAGGGCGATCAGCTCCAGCTGAGGGGGACAGCAGCCCTGGTAAGAGCCATGGCTGCACACACACCCCATCCTGGCCCCACAGTCCCCTCCAGACACTAGGGGCCCAGAAGTCTCTCTGAAAATTCAGCACAAAGGTGAGAGGTGCCGTGTGGTAGCCTGGTGGTGGATGGGCAGTGGCCCCCTCACATACCAACCTGCAGGGGCCTCCCCTGGGAGCAAGAGAGGAGCTCCCTCTGTGGGGCCCATTCAGCCCTTGGCTGCTGACAGCAAGAAGCCAATCATTGCTGAGACCCCTGCCTATGTCTCCCCAGGATGGAGATTGGCTGGGGCTGAGTCTGGGCACTGCCTCCCTGGGCTCCCTGCCATGAAGGGCTCCTGTTCCACCCCTGGCCCCCGACCAGCCGGTCCCCTCACCCCAGGCAACCTCCGGGGTTTGCTCCTGGCTCTGTACTTTGTTCTTGGGGCTGCAGCACTGACCCAAGACGGTGCCCAAGCTGCCTGCATGTGCTGGGGACGCCCTCGGAGCACCCACAAGGCCCAAGATGGGTGTTTTCAGGCTGTTTTGCCCACCTGGAAGGGTCTGGCTCTCTCCCCAAGAGGAACGGTGACGTGTTTCCACTCCGCGCTGCCGTTGTCCTGCATGTGCCAGGCCAGCCTGTGTGTCCCCAGGGCATGATCCACGATGCCGAGCGCAATGAACCCTAGCAAAGGGAGAGGGGGGATGGCAGGGCAGCCGCTGGCTCTGAGACACTGGCCCTAGCCGCCGGCCCGGCAGCCTCCTTGGGAGCCCACCCAGCATGGCAGGGCCCAGTACCAGCAGCTGTGTCAGGCAGCGGGATCCGAGTCAGCAGCCAAGCTCATTGCCTGGCAGGGCTGGAGGACTGCAGTGACCCCTCCGGTGACTCCTTGCCGCTCTGATGCGGGGAGGGGTCACGTCCAGCAGGGAGGCTGGGTCTGCACTGCCTGGGGATGGGGATGGGAAGATGGGGCCAGGCTCCAGGTGGGGCTCAGAGAAACCTCTTCCCTGGGGCAAATCGGCAGAACATGGCTGCCTCCTCCCCCTGCAGCACCGGGAGGAGCCTGTTGGCCCGTAGTCAGCACCTAAGGCCCCGCCAGGAGTTCTACCACCGGGGCATATTGTGGGGGACAGGGCATAGGACCCCCCTCTGCGCTGGAGAGCTGAGTGCAGCCCGGCTGGGGGGCAGCGAGTGCGGTACCTTGGGGGTCGCTGTGCAGCCAGTAGTGCATCTCCACGGAGCAGGCCAGGCCCGAGGGGCCCAGAAGGGGGGTGCGAGCCCTTGCCACGGACACCATCTGGCCTGGAGCCAACTCCACGCCCAGGTAACTCCCTAGGCAGGAAACACAGGCCACAGCAGGGGAATGGTCACCCCTCCCCCACTGCCCCCAGGCCCCTCCCCCACTGCCCCCAGACCCCGCCTGCCCGCCCTCCCCTCCCCCACTGCCCCCAAGCACCGCCTGCCACCTTCCCCTCCCCCACTGCCCCCAGGCGCCGCCTGCCACCTTCCCCTCCCCCACTGCCCCCAGGCGCCGCCTGCCACCCTCCCCTCCCCCACTGCCCTCAGACCCCGCCTGCCCGCCCTCCCCTCCCCCACTGCCCCCAGGCACCGCCTGCCATCCCTCCCCTCCCCCACTGCCCCCAGGCGCCGCCTGCCACCCCTCCCCTCCCCCACTGCCCCCAGGCGCCGCCTGCCACCCCTCCCCTCCCCCACTGCCCCCTATAGGGCGGGTTAGGGGGTAGGTAGGTCTCCCCTGTGGGGTGATGGGAGTGGGGGTCTCACCGGTGGAAGGGTAGGGGGCAGGGGTCTCCCTGCGGGTGGTCTCACCTGTGGAGGTGTTGGTGGTGTGGTCTGCCCCAGGCAGTAAGCCCTTGCTGGCTTTCTCCCTCACCCACTGCAGCTGGCCCACACTGATGTCCTTCCAGCCCCTAGCCCCAGCCTCGAAGGTCGATGTCCCTGCAACACACCAAGTTTTCACAAGCCTCGCCTGGGCCCCTGCAGCCCCCGGGAGAGCGAAGCCTCTCACCAGGCGGTGCCAAGAGCCCTGCCTGCTCCTGGCCTGAAGGCGCGCGCTGCTGCAGCCGTCTGTGCCCACAACCATCAGCACCGGCGGGGCAGCTGGAGACATGATCACATGCACTACGGCCTTGGCTAGACAAGCCAGCGCATTACCCTGAGCCCCGTGGACCCAGGGAGCCTGGGGAGCTCTGGATGGCCTTGCTGGGTAGGTGCCCTGGGCCTGCCTGACTCCCCTGGGCTGAGGTTTCCTCTCCTCCCCCCACTGTGCCGCAGCATGCCCGCTCCTTGTACCTGGGCTTCACTCACGTGACCAGAGCTAGGCCCCCAGGCGTGTCCAATAGGCATTCATGTGGCTACCTGTGATGCCCAGGTGACTTTCCAAAGGGAGGGTTCCTGGCCTGACAGTTCTCTGGGCTGGATCGAATTTATCTCTGTGTCTGCAGAGAATCTAGCACAATGGGGCCCTGATTCTGAGCAGGCTTCTGGGCATTTCCATCTGCTAAGTGTAAAACAGCAGCACTAGGGTTTGGCCAGCCAGGCGAGGAGCCAGGGTTTGGAAATGCAGAGTGTCAAAGTGCTGGTGTCAAAGCCCCAGCTGTCACTGCAGAGTGCCAGTCTGCCGAGTGGGCTGAGCACTGTCCTTACTGACCAGATTCAGAAGCACAAAAGCACTGCACGATCCAGAGATGTGAGTAGGGAGGAAATCCGAGGCTGGGAGGGTAGAACAGGCTTGGATGGCAGCAGGGCAGGAGGTGAGGACTCAGGGGCGTTGGCAGAGTGGTGTGTGCAGGGATCCCAGGGCTGGGATGGCAGCAGGGCACAGGTGAGGACTCAGCGGCATTGGTAATGTGTGTGCCCAGCCCCTGCCCACAATCTGCCTGCTCTAGCTGGTGCTCTCAGTCCCGCACCTCATGTTAATATCACAGCACCATGGAGCTTTCTCCCACCCAGGCCAGCTGCTGCGTGATCCTTTACCACAATACTTCTCATCGGAGCCGTCTTCACACGTCTCTGTAAAGTCGCAGGCCAGCTCTGCGCTGATGCACTTCTTATTGTCGCAGGTGAACTCCTCTGGGGTGCAGGGCGTGGTGGGGTCAGTGGAGGAAGGCGTGGGGGCGATGACCGGATTGCCTGGAGAGGGTGAGAGCAACAGCAGGTCAGGGGGCACTACGGCAGGGGCTATACTGGGCCCTAGTGCTCAGCTAACTGCCTGCAAACACAGACCCAGCCGGGGCACTGCAGGCCCCTCCGATGTCTCCTTAGCACAAGCCACACTGGAACGTTACCGAGAGCGGAGACCGGAGGGGAAGGTCTCTGCTCTTCAGAGTGGGGGTCACTCCAGGAGAGGCCTAGTCTCTTTCCCCCCTGTTCCCCAGCCCAGCCCCACCTCCCCTCATGACACACTGCTGGAAAAGTCCCACTAGGCACCTGTGCCATGCACTGCTAGCCGTGGAAGAGCCTGCCCCATGTGACCAGCCAGTGTGGCCCAGACCACAGGTGGCTCATGGACACGGCTTGAGTCGTGTGTCTGCCAGCCCCCCGGCCTCCCCTGGGCTTTTCCCCCTGAACCGCACCCCACAGTCCCACCCCCATCCCAGCTCGCCCCAGCCTGCCTCGCCTGGTACACCATGGGTAGCTGGGGAGTCACTGAACCTGTAAAGGCTTCCCACATGTGGCAGTAGGAGGAGGAGGGGGCTGGGGGAGGGGGAGCAGGAGGGGTAGGTCACAAGGGCCGGGGGAGGATTTCCTGGCTTCCGGGTGTGTCGATGGGACACTTGCCTGGTTTGTAACAAAGTTGGCTGAGGGAATAAACATGGCAGAGCCCGGGAGGGGGACCTGAGGCCAGGTGGATTAGCCACTGGGCCGATGGGGCCTGTGCCCAGGGGCCCCAGCCACCTGGGGAGCTCCCAGAAAAAATCCACCACTGGGCAGCAGAAGCCTGGAGCTCTGGCTGCTGAGGGGGCAAAGCTCCCGCACCTCGACCCCGCTCTGCCACAGCAGCACCCCTGCGCCCCGCACCCGCTCCCCAAAAGCAGTGCCCACAACTCCATCCCTGGCAGAAGCTGCGGGATGGGGGAAGGCCCTCCCAGCCCCAGTCTGACCCCATCCCAAGCAGAAGCCCCGGGTGGGGGGAAGTTCCCCCCAGAGGCCCACAACCCTGTCCCTGGCAGAAGCCCCCGAGCAGGAGAAGACCCCGAGCCCCGACCCTAGTCCCCCACAGAAGCGCGTGGCGTAGCGGGGGAAGCCCCAGCACGCGGATCCCCGTTGTGACCCTGGGACTGGAGGAGCTCTCACTCCCTGCTGCGCCCCAGGCCATGGTGCAAAGACAGAGCTTCCTCAGTCTTGGGGCCGCGCAGCGGGCGGGGGGGGGGAGCAGGGAACAGAAAGGTGCAAAAGGGGTTGTGGGACTGCAATGGGGTGGTGGAATGGAGAGGACCCTGGGGAAGAGGCAGAAAGGGGTCTGGCTATGGGCGGGGCCACAGGCAGAAGGGGCGGAACAGAGGCGGGGCTGCAGGTGGCTGGAGTCTGGAGGGACTACCCACTTGCTCTGGCCCAAGGCCCCAGAAAATCTTACTCTGCCTTTGTCTGGGGCTATAGCTAGAGGGGCTGTATGGGGCAGGCAGACGGCTAGCTGGAGAGAGAGACAGATAGGTTTTAAGCCATGCTGTGCTGCATGGCGAGCAGGGAGTCAGGAGTGGATGACCTCACAGCGCTGAGGTTGACCTGAAGAAGCTGCCATCAGCGACAGGACTAACCTTGCCCTGCCCATTAGTCCCGTGGAGAGGGAGTTGAGGTTAAAACTCCAGTCCAGCAGCTGGAAAAGGGTGAGCAAAGAGACCTGTCTGGCGGCTCACCTGCAGCCCGGATGCAGCCTGGGGATAGAACCAAGTCATCCAGGGCCATGGTGCCTTTCTGTCCTGTTCCGATCATGCCCTCAAGAATGATCTGCAGGGACAGAACAAACTGCGGGTAACATGAGGGAGCAGGCTAGCGCCTGCTCCCCAGGCAGGACACCCCAGATGTCACACAGGAATGGGGCCTGCCCCATGGAGTCCCAGCCAGGGGTATCTGCCGGCACTGCAAGAGGCTGCGAGACAGAGGATGGAGGGGCCATCTCCTAATAGGCAAATGAAAGCAAATGGTGTGTTGTGATGCAAGACCGATACCAGCGTGATTCGTTTCCCTGGAGAACCTTGGCTTAGATGGGGATGGTTTCAGGGCATGTGGGTGGATGCGGGGGACATATGGGGGTGTGAGGTGGGTCTGTGTATTGAACGTGTATGTGATGGTAGGTCAGTGCGTAGGGTATGGAGGGGGTCAGTGTTTAGGCTGTGTGACGATGGTGGGTCAGTGTGTAGGGGGGGTAGAGGTGGGTCAGTGTTTAGGCTGTGACGATGGTGGGTCAGTGTGTAGGGGGATAGAGGTGGGTCAGTGTTTAGGCTGTGACGATGGTGGGTCAGTGTGTAGGGGGGATAGAGGTGGGTCAGTGTTTAGGCTGTGTGATGAGGGTGGGTCAGTGTGTAGGGTATGGAGGTGGGTCAGTGTTTAGGCTGTGTGATGAGGGTGGGTCAGTGTGTAGGGTATGGAGGTGGGTCAGTGTTTAGGCTGTGTGATGAGGGTGGGTCAGTGTGTAGGGGGGGTAGAGGTGGGTCAGTGTGTAGGGGGGGTAGAGGTGGGTCAGTGTTTAGGCTGTGTGATGAGGGTGGGTCAGTGTGTAGCCGGGGGTAGAGGTGGGTCAGTGTTTAGGCTGTGTGATGAGGGTGGGTCAGTGTGTAGGGGGGGTAGAGGTGGGTCAGTGTTTAGGCTGTGTGATGAGGGTGGGTCAGTGTGTAGCGGGGGTAGAGGTGGGTCAGTGTTTAGGCTGTGTGATGAGGGTGGGTCAGTGTGTAGGGTATGGAGGTGGGTCAGTGTTTAGGCTGTGTGATGAGGGTGGGTCAGTGTGTAGGGTATGGAGGTGGGTCAGTGTTTAGGCTGTGTGATGAGGGTGGGTCAGTGTGTAGGGGGGGTAGAGGTGGGTCAGTGTTTAGGCTGTGTGATGAGGGTGGGTCAGTGTGTAGGGTATGGAGGTGGGTCAGTGTTTAGGCTGTGTGATGAGGGTGGGTCAGTGTGTAGGGGGGGTAGAGGTGGGTCAGTGTTTAGGCTGTGTGATGAGGGTGGGTCAGTGTGTAGGGGGGGTAGAGGTGGGTCAGTGTTTAGGCTGTGTGATGAGGGTGGGTCAGTGTGTAGGGGGGGTAGAGGTGGGTCAGTGTTTAGGCTGTGTGATGAGGGTGGGTCAGTGTGTAGCCGGGGGTAGAGGTGGGTCAGTGTTTAGGCTGTGTGATGAGGGGGGGTCAGTGTGTAGCGGGGGTAGAGGTGGGTCAGTGTTTAGGCTGTGTGATGAGGGTGGGTCAGTGTGTAGGGTATGGAGGTGGGTCAGTGTTTAGGCTGTGTGACGATGGTGGGTCAGTGTGTAGGGGGGATAGAGGTGGGTCAGTGTTTAGGCTGTGTGATGAGGGTGGGTCAGTGTGTAGGGTATGGAGGTGGGTCAGTGTTTAGGCTGTGTGATGAGGGTGGGTCAGTGTGTAGGGGGGGTAGAGGTGGGTCAGTGTTTAGGCTGTGTGATGAGGGTGGGTCAGTGTGTAGGGGGGGTAGAGGTGGGTCAGTGTGTAGGGGGGGTAGAGGTGGGTCAGTGTTTAGGCTGTGTGATGAGGGTGGGTCAGTGTGTAGGGGGGGTAGAGGTGGGTCAGTGTTTAGGCTGTGTGATGAGGGTGGGTCAGTGTGTAGCGGGGGTAGAGGTGGGTCAGTGTTTAGGCTGTGTGATGAGGGGGGGTCAGTGTGTAGGGTATGGAGGTGGGTCAGTGTTTAGGCTGTGTGATGAGGGTGGGTCAGTGTGTAGGGGGGGTAGAGGTGGGTCAGTGTTTAGGCTGTGTGATGAGGGTGGGTCAGTGTGTAGGGTATGGAGGTGGGTCAGTGTTTAGGCTGTGTGATGAGGGTGGGTCAGTGTGTAGGGGGGGTAGAGGTGGGTCAGTGTTTAGGCTGTGACGATGGTGGGTCAGTGTGTACATGTGGAGGGTGTCAGTGCGTAGGGGGTAGGGTGACCAGATGCCCCAATTTTATAGGGACAGTCCCGATTTTGGGATCTTTTTCTTATATAGGCTCCTATTACCCCCCACCCCCATCCCGATTGTTCACTCTTGCTGTCTGGTCACCCTAGTGGGGGGTAGAGGGTGTGAGGGGTGGGTCAATGTACAGGGTATAATTCATTCCCCTAGGGCAGCTCGGCTGCAGCACCCAATTCTTAGTGCTGGTCCAGCTCTTTAATCCGCCTTCCTGGCTGGGGTGTGTGAGGCACGGCAGGAGACCCCATGTCCTGTCCATGGCTGTGGAGCATGGCAGGTGGGAACTCTCCCCATGTCCTGTGCCCCCTGCACTGGGGCATGGCTGGCCAAGGCCTGGCTCATTGGGGCACGGTCATAGTGTGACTTCAGAAGTTGATGAGCAATGAGGTTATGGGGATGCAGGGTCAGGCTGGGAACAGGGCTGAAATGGCATCCTTGGAGCCTGAAAGCCCCTGTGATCCCCAAGAAACGTATCTCCTGGGCAGGGACATGCCCCATGCTGCCCCACCCCTTCCTGGGAGGGACCCCTCTAGCGGCTCCGAGGGGATGAGGCCGCTCATGCCCATTCTCTCCTTTGCCCCTTCTGAGCGGGTGGCTTTGTGCCATGTCACGAGCCTACTGGGTCCTGGCTTAAAACCCACATTGCCTTGCTGCTCCATGGCAAGAGATGGGCCTGGCGCCCTGTGCTGGCCCAGCCCCCACGGTGGCACCAGAAGGGTTTGCTGCCCACCTGGAAGTTCTCGGTCACATTGAAGTCCACTTTCCCCCTGAACCAGTAATCGCCCAGGTCCCCAGCCCTCGCGTGCATGAGCTGCGTGACGGAGTTGGTTTGGTAGTAGATGTTGAGGCTGCCGGTGGCCGAGTCGTAGAGGTGGGAGTAGAAAACGAGCTGGACCCGGAACAAGCACACAGATAATAACTCTGTCAAGCCCTGCCACTCAGTGCCAGGCTCAATCCCTGCATGCCCAGGAGCAACCAGCCAGGAAGGAGGCCCTCGGCTCCAGCATGGTTTTGGCTCAGCCACTAAGCCCAAAGCAGAGGTGGCATGAGGAGTGCAGGGCAGCTGCAGAAGAGCCCCTGGTTTATCTGGGTGCTGGCTGGAGTGTGCCCCGCAGCTCTGCCTGGCTCCGGACCATGCTCTCCTCACCGAAAGATCCCAGGAGATGCTGTTCAGCCTACAGCACGACCCTCACCAGCCAATCAGCACCCAAACTTCCTGAACGTGCCTAGCGCTGGAGAATCCTGACTGGCTGGTGAGCAGGTCAATGTCCCTCCTGCCCAATGGGGTGGTGCCCAGGGCTCTCTTTGACTCAATGAAATCCAGAGTTTAGGAATTTTAAGCCTAATGATCTGCTGAGGCTCCCATAAAATACCCACCTCATGCAGCTCATCCCCAGCCCTTCCCTTTGCTGCTTAGCTGGGAGCTGCCAGGAGCTGAGCACCAGCTGGATGGAAACACCCTAGCTGCCTTGGGCAAACACAAAGCCCAGTGGCACCTTTAAAGTTCAGTGGTTTCCAGCAAGCCTTGAAGGGCTGGTTCTCCCCAGCAGCAGCCCCCAGAGGGTGAGGTGCGTGTGGGTAAAGAGGGGCCCTGCCTGCAGTCCCTAGACACTGCGTAGGAGCCACTCTCAAGATGTCAGCCATCCTTCCCTGGCCAGGCAAAGCCAAGAGGAGACTGACAGCCGGGTAGCCCAGGGGTGACTTACAGAGCAGCTGCTGGTCTTGGTTGCTTGGAAAACTGGACTAATCAGTCTGGCCGCACCGCTGCTCAGGTCCTGTGGGCCGGTACTGATGTAGAGGAAAAAGCCTACGGGAGATCAGCAGCACACGTTGGGATGCCAACTGTCTAACCACCCTTGCCCTGCCCCGTGCCCTGCCCCTTCTCCGAGGCCCCGCCCTGCTCATTCCATCACCGCTCCCTCCGTCGCTCGCTCTGCCCCACCCTCACTCACTTTCAGTAGGCTGGGGCAGGGAGTTGAGGTGCAGGCGGGGGTGTGGGCTGGGGTGTGGGCAGGGGTGTGGGCTCTGGGCTGGGACCGAGGGGTTCAGAGTGTGGGAGGGGGCTCCTGGCTATGCCTGGGGCAGGAGTTTGGGGTGCAGGAGGGGGCTCCGGACTGGGGCAGGGGGTTGGGGTGTGGGAGTGAATGAGGGTTGTGGGCTCTGGGTGGGAGTTTGGGTGCAGGAGGAGGCTCCAGGCTAGGGCAGGGGGTTGGGGTGTGGGATGGGGTGAGGGGTGCAGGCTCCGGCCAGGTGGCACTTACCTCAGGCAGCTCCCGGTCAGTGGTGCAGTGGGACTAAGACAGGGTCCTGCTTGCCCTGGCCCCGCACCATTCCCGGAAGCGGCCAGCACAACTCTGCGGCCCCTGGCAGTGGGAGGGCAGGGATCTCTGTGTGCTGCCTGCATCCCGAGCACCGACTCCGCAGCTCCCATTGGCCGGGAACTGCCTTAGCCCCGCTGCGCTGCCAAAGAGGTAAGTGGGGCCAGGGAGCTCCACGCGCTGTCCCGTCCGTGAACTGCTCCCAGAAGCAGCCACAACATCCCTGCGTCCCCGGGGGGGTGGGGGGGGCAGGGGGCTCTGTGCACTGACCCTGCCTGTTGGCACCCCCCCACAGTTCCCATTGGCCGCAGTTTCTGGACAATGGGAGCTGCAGAGTCGGCACTAGGGGCGGGGGCAGCATGCAGAGACCCCCCTTGCCCACCCTCCAGGGGCCTCAGGGACGTGCTGGCCGCTTCCGAGAGCAGCGGGGGGCCAGGGCAGACCAGGAGGGTTGGCAACCCTAAGAACATATTCAGTACAGCCCCCCAGGCTGGCTTTATACCCAGGCCCCATGTGTTACTGGGCATGCACCATGCTGTACCTGCCGGGGGTAGAGGGGGCAGTGTGGCCTAGTGGGCAAAGTACTGGAATGGGATGTGTGCTCTAGGGGGACCATGGGAAAGTCACTTCCCTGCTCTGTGGCTCAGCTTCCCCAGCTGTAGAATGGGGATAATGACAGCGCCCCCTGGAGCAGAGATGTCCTGCTGACTAGCGCTCCATGTGAGCTAGGGATTGTTGTTAGACCTGTCCAGTAACTCCGCCTCCCAGAAAGAGTCCCCAGCAAGAAGGATGAAGAGAGGCAAATACTATAGAGAGAAATCTGCCACCTGGGGCGAGGCCCCCAGCTTTGCCAGTGCCCCCGCCTCAAACAGCAGACACCTTTGCAGACTAGGGCCCCCTCCATGCACTTGCACATTTGGTTTTTAATTTTGTGACCTTCCCTGCACAAGCCAGTTCCCATGGTGAACTGCTCACTGGTGTTTCACTAGCATGCTCCCCAGTGGGCATGGAAGGCACTCTCCAGCAAGGCAAACAATACGCAAAGGGCGTTGACTGCAGGAAGGAAGACAAAGATCTGGTAAGATTTTGCTTGCATAAAGGTCTGAAGGCCAAAGAGAGCTACTTTAACTTGGGGACTTCTGATGCCATCACCCACCCCTGGAACAAAGACCCTGTTTGAAACAGACATGAGCACATCAGAATGTACCTGTGACAACTGAAAAACCCAACAGTCAAAGAAACTAGCGAGCTAAGGACGGAGCAGAGTGGCAAGGTGGCTAGGACAGTGACTTAGGACTTCTCTCCCAACGCCCCCCTTCTGCGCTGGCGGGGGCAGAGACACCTCTTGCTGTGCATGGGCACACCGAGCACCATGTCAGAACGTACTGACGCAGGAGAGCAGCTTTGAGCCGGAACTCGGGGACGGGTGTTTGGGGAGAGACTGTCAGACTCAAAGGTCACTCTGATGTGCTGTGTCAGAGGGAACAGTTCATCCTCGATGGGAACAGTAAGGTGAGGTTGCTTTTATCTCCTCCCCAAGGGCTCAGAGGTCCCAGCCTGTCCCAGGTGTGTTGGCAGGGGGTTAATGTTTAACATTTGTTATGCTCTATTTTCTTGGCAGTGCCTTCTAGTAACCACAGAGCTTGCTTTCCAGGAGAACATTATGGCTGTCCCCTTACCCAGAACCACCAGCAGAGGGGTCTAAGACACGGCTTTGGAGCCTGCTCCATCCAGCCATCCCAGAGGGCCCGCGGTACGTTGTGGGAACCCACATAATCAAGGTAGTAAAGGCAGCCAGTGTGGAACCTGCCCCTAGCATGGGTGTGATTCCATGAGCCCTAAGAACCAGCCTGGGCCCTGTTCCGTGACTGAATAACTGAGCAAGCAAAGCATCAGCTTGTCTTGGGCTCGGACGGGCTTGCCTTGTGCCAGGCCAGGGCTCAGGGCAGGAAATATTCCAGGGAAATCCAAACCCGCCCTCTGCATGGAGTCCTCACAGCAGTAGGAGCAGAGCTGAGCCAATCCTAAAGTCACAGTGACCTGATGACCAGGATGGGACAGGAATGGGCGGGATCTGCCAGCTGCTTCTCCCTGGCCTCTCCAAAGAGCGTTACCTGGCCCCACACACCACTCCAGGCAGCAGCATTCCGGGGGGCAGGGAACAGGGTCAGACTCTGGCATCTATTCAGCCCTAGACACACACAGAAAACCACCCAGCCCCTTAGCAGCCCAGGCCCCTGGTGCATCCTGGACTCTGCTTCCCTCTCCTGACAGGAGGGGCCCAGCGCGGGGGCGGGCGACCCAGCAGCCCTAAGTGGGTTGCAGAGGTACCTGTCCTGCTGTTGCTGCTGTGGTCCCGTGTGGGGGTGCGGGCTGCAGGCGCGAGGTGGAGGCTTGTGTTCCTGACCCAGGTCGGGTAATCGGGCGCAGAGACCCAGTCACACCAGCCCGTCTCAAAGGAACAGGGGGTGAAAGATCCTGGAAGGAGAAAGGAGTTGGCAATAGGGGTGACACCACATGGGGGTTCCCCTCACCACCCGGCAGGAGGGCTCTGCAGGGCATCCCCAGGGCTGGAGTCTCCCTTCATTATCCCCTTCATGGTGATTGCTCTCTCTTGCATGCGCACACAGGGTGCTGCCCTCTTCCCGCTGAGGGGGTGTGTGAGAACAGCCGGTACTCAGTGGCATGGGGGGCAATGTGGAAGGTGGCACCAGGCTCAGTTCCCCAGCCCTGGCGGGCAGGAGAGCTGGGGGAAGACCCACTCCGCTGCCCATATGAGCACCCCTGGGGCTTTCACCAGGATGCCCAGCAGACAGTGGGGAGTTGTCTAGAGCAGCCTGCAAAGGGAGCAGAGGCTCAGGATCAGGGATCCGAGCCTGGCAATACAAGAACCACTCAGGCTAGGCTGGCTCACATCCAGGCCAGAGATACCCAGTAAGCTGGCTGGGGGTGCCTGGGTATGTGTGCACACGTGGCACCGCCCTTTCTAGGAGGAGCCAGAACTGCGTGGCTGGGGGTCCTAGGTCCTAGGAGCAGGGCTCTGGGCCTGGGGGGAGGTTCCTGGCAAATACAGGCTTGGAAGGTGGGGTTAGGCTGCTTCAACGCCTCCCCATCCAGCCGGAACCAGGCAATGCCAAAGTTCCCAAGTCACAGAATCATAGAAGATCAGGGTTGGAAGGGACCTCAGGAGGTATCTAGTCCAACCCCCTGCTCAAAGCAGGACCAGTCCACCTAAATCATCCCAGCCGGGGCTTTCTCAAGCCTGACCTTAAAAACCTCAAAGGAAGGAGATTCCACCACCTCCTTAGGTAACGCATTCCAGTGCTTCACCACCCTCCTAGTGAAAAAGTTTTTCCTAATATCCAACCTAAACCTCCCCCAAGCCCAGCTCATGCAGCAGGGTGGCACATGGCAACATTTGGCCAAACTCTGAGCTCTTGGGAGCCATTCAGGCATGGAGCCCCCCAGCAATCCTAGCCTGCTCCCCAGGGTGGACTGGGAAAGACCCACTGGGTCCCATCCACCTCTGACTCCAACACACATACACTCTGTGGTTCCTGTCTGGATTTAACAGCATCACGGCTCTCGGGCCCCTGGAGGCCAGTGCTCCCCGGCCCACCAACGCTGCCCACTCTCCAGCCCTGGCAGCTGGTGCTCAGCGCTCTCTGGCCTGGGAACGCTGCCTGCTCTAGGGCCCCTGATGGCTGCTGGTCTCCAGCCTGGGAATGCTGCCAACTCTACAAACTCTGGTGGCCAGTGCTCTCCAGCCCAGGAATGCTGCCCGCTGTCCTGCCCCGACAGCTGGTGCTGAGCTCTCTCCTGCCCGGGAACACTCACTGCACTCTGCGGTGGATTCGTCTGACAGATCCCCGCAGTTGTCGGTGCCATCACAGAGCTGCTCCAGCTGCACACATGATCCACGGCTGCAGTTCCTCTCCTCCCAGCCACACACTAGGCTCAGGGGCGCTGAGTGCAGGCAGGAAAGGGTTAAGTCGCTCAGAGAGATAGGGCAAATCCCAGCTTTGCAGGGCTGGTGCCCACTCCCCAGAGATGGCCTGGGCGTGGCAGGTTGGTAGTGCTTGGGGCCTCCCGGGGAGTTGAGGGGGCATGAGGCTGTGAGGGTTGGGAAGAGCTGAACGCTGCTAGCTGGACTTAACCCTTGCTGCGGGTCCGTGGCCGGGGCAGCTGGGCCCAGCTGGCTGAGAAGAGGGGCAGTGGGACTGTGTAGCCAGCACAGTGTAGGTGACTGGGGCTCTGGCTCAAGTGCATTACGGGTGTCGGAGCGGGCACAATGTGCAGCCCCAGGGACACTGTTGGCTCTGGCCACACGTAAGCTCTGGGCACAGGCTTGGGCCCACTGAGCCGCAGTGGGCCCTCTCCAGCCAGTGGCGCGCTCACTTCCTCTGACCCCTTTGCCCAGCTCAGGGGTCCCAGAGAATCCACAACATCAACAGCCAGCCAGGGGGGTGGAAGTAGCTGGCCACAGTGCAGCGAGAGTGCCCGCTTTCCCACGCAGCAGCAGCCCCTCAGAGGGGGTCATGTGCTCTGGATTGGGGCTCTGTCCTGCCCTGGGCATGCCGAGGGGAGTTGGGGGAAGCTAAAGGAATAAGGGAAGCATCTGGGGGCTTTGCACTGGCTCCCTCCTGACTCCACAGCCAAGCGCAGCACCCCGGGTAGAGGCAGGTGCGGGGGGGGCATGCTGCCTTACGTGGCAAGCCACAGCTCCTGAACTCCACGTCGTCCAGCTGCAAGGAGCTCTGCTGCGAGGAGAGGGTTATCTGCCAAGAGAAGAGAAACCCCGGTGTGGGCACAGCCTAGGCACCAGGACAACTGACACGGCCCAAGGAGTGGGCATGACTGGCACAGCCTGACCACCCACAGCCTCTGGGTTCCTTCTGCTCCCTCTTCCCCCTCCCCTCCTGTGAGAATGGGGAGGGGGAGAGACTTCTGGGCGGGAGGGATAGCTCAGGGGTTGGAGCATTGGCCTGCTAAACCCAGGGTTGTGAGTTCAATCCTTGAGAGGACCATTTAGGGATCTGGGGCAAAAATTGGGGATTGGTCCTGCTTTGAGCAGGGGGTTGGACTAGATGATCTCCTGTGGTCCCTTCCAACCCTGATATTCTATGATTCTGCCTGCTCTTCCCCCGCAGGTGGGGCAAGTAGCCACTGTGAGGTTGTTTTCCCCCAGCCAGGGCTGACAAGAGCCCCGCAGCAGGTGTTGCAGAGTTTTGCATTTGCTGGGCATGCCCCCTGTCCAGGGCCCATCACACATGAGCACTAGCCCCTCTCAAAGGGGGTCTGTAGACACAAGCCTGTCACATGTGGACGGTCTAGAGCCTGTCCGGTCACTGGCCTGGTTCTATGCTAATGCTGTGGGCCAATATTGAACCGGTGCCCTGATCTCCAGAGCCGGCTGATTCCCATGTGAGCTGCAATGTCTACCCAGCCCTTTCCCAGCCTTTGCAACTCTGCGCTTCCCTGGGAGGTAGGAGTGGGGCTGCCCCACAGGCCAGTGTCCCACGCCCCACACATTGGAGGGCCATGTATCAGCACATCACGCCTAGCTAGCATGGGAGGCCTGCATGTGCTCAGGCTCTGCCAACTTGGCTCAGGCTGTTGCCAGGGGGCGCAGAGCAGGCTGAGGGTTGGTTTCTCACCTGGAACTCCCCTGGCACCCGGCCTGTGTATGCAACCAGCTCCTGCCAGGCAGAAATGCTGCTTTCAGGGCTCTGCCACAGCGTTATGGTCTCACTGTCATACGTCAGCTCCACCCACAGAGCCGGCTGCACTGTCTTGTTAAGCCCTACAAGCAAGCCAGGATACATGATCACATGGTCTCTCCTCCAGCCTTGGACACCCCAAGAGTGCTCCAGCCAGTGATGAGCTGCCAAAATCTTAACAATGGGTTCCCTCCTCACCCCATGAGGGGGTCGTTGCCCACCCCCACCCAGGACCCCTGCCCCATCCACCCCCCTCCCCTGTCCCCTGACTGTCCCCAGAACCGGGCAGGAGGATCTTGTGGGCCACCGGAGTGGGTGCCCACCCCACCCCTAAGAGCCAGAGGCACCTGTCAGGGGGCAAGGTGGGGAGTCCCGGCGGTGCTTACCTGGGGCGGCTCCCAGGAAGCATCCAGCAGGTCCCTCTGGCTCCTAGGGGCGGGGGAGTGTAGCTGGGGGGGAGCAGGGGGAGTGGCCGCTCCCCCCACCGATCACATCAAAAGTGGTGCCTTAGGCGCCGACTCCCTGGGTGCTCCGGGGCTGGAGCACCCACGGGGAAATTTTGGTGGGTGCAGAGCACACACCGGCAGCTCCCTGCACCCGGCCCCAGCTCACCTCCGCTCCGCCTCCTCCCCTGAACCCACCGCCCCGCTCTGCTTCTCCGTGCCCCCCCACCCCGCGCTGGCTTCCCGCAAATCAGCTGTTCGGCGGGAAGCCAGGGAGGGCTGAGAAGCAGGCTGCGGCTTCCCGCTCAGGCCGAGGGTGGTGGAGGTGAGCTGGGGCGGGGAGTGGTTCCCTGTGGCCCCCCCCCGGGTTACCTGCTGCGGCGTGGGCGGCCCTCCTTGTGCCCCCCCCCACCTGAGCTCACCTCCGCTCTGCCTCCCTGGGCCTGAGCGGGAAGCCGGCACCTGCTTCTCAGCCTGCCCCGGCTTTCTGCGCGAACAGCTGATTCGCGGGAAGCTGGCGGGGGGGGGGGGGTGGAGAAGCAGAGCTGGGTGGCGCGTTCAGGGGAGGAGGCGGAGCAGAGGTGAGGTGAGTTGGGGCTGGGGGTGGGGCGGGGAGCTGCCAGTGGGTGCTCTGCACCCACCAAATTTTCCCCTTGGGTACTCCAGGTGCCGGTGCGAACCGGCTCCAGCTCACCACTGGCCCCAGCATGACATGCCAGTCTCTAGTCACCAATTCTCTCAAAACGGGGTGACTGGGCAACAAAATGGCAGGTGAAATTCAGTGTTGGTAAATGCAAAGTAATTCACATTGGAAAACATAATCCTAACCATACATACAAAATGATGGGGTCTAAAATAGCTGTTACCACTCAACAAAGAGATTTTGGAGTCACTGTGGATAGTTCTCTGAAAACATCCACTCAATGTGCTGCGGCAGAATGTTGGGAATCATTAAGAAAGGGACAGATAATAAGACAGAAAATATCATGTTGCCTCTATATAAATCCATGCTATGCCTATAACCTGAATACTGCATGCAGATGTGGTTGCCCCGTCTCAAAAAGATCTATTGGACTTGGAAAAGGTTCAGAAAAGGGCAACAAAAATTATCAGGGGTATGGAACAGCTTCCATATGAGGAGAGATTAATAAGACTGGGACTTTTCATCTTGGAAAAGAGACGACTAAGGGGAGATATGATTGAGGTCTATAAAATCATGACTGGGGTGGAGAAAATAAATAACGAAATGTTATTTACTCCTTCTCATAACACAAGAACTAGGGGCCACAAAATGAAATTAATAGGCACCAGGTTTAAAACAAACAAAAGGAAGTATTTTTTCACACAACACACAATCAACCTGTGGAACTCCTTGTCAGAAGATGTTCTGAAGGCCAAGACTATAACAGGGTTCAAAAAAGAACTAGATAAATTCATGGAGAATAGGTCCATCAATGGCTATTAGCCAGGATGGACAGAGATGGTGTCCCTAGCCTCTGTTTGCCAGAATCTGGGAATGAGTGACAGGGGATGGATCACTTGATGACTCCCTGTTTTGTTCATTCCCTCTGGGGCACTTGGCATTGACCACTGTCGGCAGACAGGATACTGGGCTAGATGGACCTTTGGTCTGACCCAGTAGGGCCATTCTTATGTTCTTCTAGCATCAACCAGTGCCATCCTCTCATCCTAGCTAGGGCACAATGGTGCCCCCCACTCAAGTCTTCTGCACAGCAGCACAGAATGTTGCTGCTCAGGATGCGAGGCCAGCCTGGCTTGTGCTTTACACTTTCTAGGCAACTGGGAACTAGGACTCCTGAGTTCAGTAAGGTTCTGCTTTAATTCCACCAGAAGGACCAAGTTCTGGTGGCCTGGAAGCTGGAAGGGTCTCTCTCGGTCCAGTGGCCCTCTAGAGACCCAGACAGAGTATGATAGATTCTGACCCTGTCCCTGGCTCTGCCATTGACTCACTGGGTAAAGTTGGGCAAATCCCTTCCGCTTCGGTGCCTCGGTTTCTCCAGCCATAACATGGGGATTATATTATTCCCCACATCACAGGGAGACTGAGAGGATTCAGAAATGTCTGTAAAATGCTTATGGACCCTCAGAAGGAAATGGGCAAGTGGAAGGCAAGGGGCTATTTAGTAGTAATACCAATGGTATCTGGTGCTCAGTAGCTGCTAAAACATTGACAATTCAATTTATACAAGGAATATAAGCACTGCCAGATCGGATCAGATAGGGCTCCATCAAGCCCAGATCCTGTCTCCAGAAGAGTCCCGTACCAGCTGTCTTGGACACCTCCCTATACCAGACAATAGCACATCAACCTGCTGGGAGCAACCCCGCCCCGTCAATTGTCCTGGCCAGCTGATCCCATCCCAGCCTCCACCCTCTGCAGCTGCCCTGGCCCCTCCAGTGCTCCTTTGACCACTAGGCACAGCTCTTGTCCCTGTGCTTGTGTCAGGGGCAGGAGAGGCTGTGACATCCCCCAGCAGTGCAGCACTGCTGTAGCAGACAGTGCAGTGGGTGCACCTTTACCTGTTTCCCACAGGCGATACCATGCTCTGATCTCACAGGTGGCTGCTGCTTGTCGCATCACAGGGGACCTTAACCTAGCGATGGCAGCAAACGTGTTTCTGCGCATCTCTGCAGCCATGTACCAGCCTGGGGAGAGCATACATCAGGAGGGGTATTCACATTGCAAGGGCAAGGCAGAGAAGCAGACACATTCCCTTCCCTGATCCACTTCACGGGAAACAGACCCACCGCGACTGCCACACCACGCGTGTTCTCACCAGGAGTCTCAAACCGGGCTCTAGTTCTTAGGCTCTAACACAGACCACCAGGAGGAATGCCCCCCCAGGAGAAAGAACAGGAGGATTGTGGCACCTTAGAGACTAACCCATTTGTTTGAGCAGAAGCTTTCGTGAGCTACAGCCCACTTCATCGGATGCAAGCTGTGAAAACAGTTCTCATTCCTGTGCAGCACTACCAGTGCGTGAGGCAGCATTTACCCCGCTTTATCTGACTGCATGATTCCATATACTCCTGAGAACTGAGTCACTGTTAGCTGTGCAAAGAGCCGTCTCCTCTGCAGCTCATGGCACCTGGAGCAGCCTTCCCCCACCCTTTCTTCTCTGCGTCTCCACTTACGCCAGCTCCTTGCACAGGCCTCCTTATTTCTGACTACCTCCATCATGCCTCGTCCTTTTCTCAGGCCTGGTCTACACTTAAAATGTAGATCAACCAAGCTGTGCCGCTCAGGGGTGTGAATGGGGAGGGTCCCAGAGACAGGGCTTCAGCCCAAGCCTGGATGTCTACGCTGCAATTTTATAGCCCCACAACCCCAAGTCAGTGGACATGGGCCAGCCCCAGGTGTTTAATTGCAGCATAGACAGACACAAAGCCAGCATGTGTCTTAAAGAATAAAGGCAAAGCCCAGCTACAGAAATACCAAATTCTGTCTAAGTGCCATGAAGTCATGTGACTGGATGGGCCTTTCAGGACTCCAAGGGCCAGACTTCCCAGTGCCCTACATCCTGGGTAGCCCTTTACTCCGGCCGAGAATGGGAAAAGCCCCCCATTTGGGTAGTTCACAGCAGCTTTGCACTGGCTAATAAAGAAACTGGCTCCCAAATTCCCTTGCGAGGTCTGAGGCCTTTTTCTGCAGGAAGGTGCAGCAGCCACAGTAGGACAGTCGCAGCCATGAGCTAAGAAGCAGAGAGTCACATCCTCACATTCCCTCTAAATTACATCAAAACAATGTCATATCCGGCTGTGAAGAATGTGCTTCTGTCCTAACAGTGCCCACCACCACCAACCAAGAAACAGAGCTTAAAAAGTTTAAAGAAAACTTTGTTTGACAGCGTTCTGCCTGGCAAGGAACCACTTCTCAACAGTGGATGCATCCAATGAAGTGAGCTGTAGCCCAAGCAAGCTTATGCTCAAATAAATTTGTTCGTCTCTAAGGTGCCACAAGTACCCCTGTTCCTTTCTCAACAGTTGTGATTGTGAAATCTCTACTTCTATTGTTTTGCCTTTACGGGCCCCACTTCTCTATTGTTTATCTGTAGGGTCTCTGTCTGGTTCTTTGATTGTTTCTGTCTGTGGCATAACTAATTTTGCAAGATTTAAATCAACTCAGGTGCTGGGGTCTGATTGGGTAAAGAATGGTTTCACAATGGGCTAAGATGGGTAAAAATACTGTCTTGTAACACTTCAGTTTACAGTGGTTGGTGACGGTAGAGCTAAGCAGGACTCAAGTTTCACTATATAAACTGGGATCCAAAAGGAAGTTCTTTAGCACCCAACTCCAGGACACAGCCCAGGATCAGAGCTGCCAGACCTCAACACCTGCCAATCATACTGTGCAGAAGCTGTTGCTCCAAATGACCTGATCCTGCCTGGCCACCAGGAAAAGTTCATCTGCCTTATTGGGAGTGAGGAGCATTGTCTGCTTAGCCTGTGTGTTCTGTTTTGGTAACTGTTAATAAATAGAGAATATTACTGTGCAAGGCTCCTTCACTGGTAAAAGACTCTGCAAACCCACAAAAGATTACATCCTGAGCCCTAGGAACTGGGTAAGGGTAGGTGCCTTTCGCCCAGAGCATTAGGAACTGGGTAAGGGTGGGGGTGCCTAAATTAATCAGGTTATACCTTGAGCCCACAGAATGGTAAAGGTGGGTGCCCTAGAGTGTATGGTGCAGGTAACACCCTGGCTTTTGTGCATTTATAATCCCAGCATTAAAGCAACAGGGCTAAGGATTCCCAAAGAGCCACCGTGTGCTGATCACAGGTGGATCTGTTCTGAAGACCACAGTGCACCCTACCCCTAAACACTCGTCAGGTACAGCTGCTGCAGGGAGGGAGATTTTTTCAGCTCTGATACCCCAGTGCAGCGGTAAGGAGAGCAGCCACTGGCTACCCAAGCTATTTACTTGTTCCCATAATATAAGAACTAGGGGCCACCAAATGAAATTAATGGGCAGCCAGTTTAAAACAAATAAAAGGAAGTTCTTGTTCACTCAGCGCAGTCAACCTGTGGAACTCCTTGCCTGAGGAGGTTGTGAAGGCTAGGACTATAACAGGGTTTAAAAGAGAACTGGATAAATTCATGGAGGTTAAGTCCATTAATGGCTATTAGCCAGGATGGGTAAGGAATGGTGTCCCTAGCCTCTGTTTGTCAGAGGGTGGAGATGGATGGCAGAAGAGAGATCACTAGATCATTGCCTGTTAGGTTCACTCCCTCTGGGGCACCTGGCATTGGCCACTGTTGGCAGACAGGACACTGGGCTGGATGGACCTTTGGTCTGACCCAGTCTGGCTGTTCTTATGTTCTTATGTACCCAGTGGAATGTGGTGCGGTTACCCAGATCAGTGCCCCGGGTGTGATCGGCGCTGGGTCCTGTCCCCAACATGGCGATGCTGGCTCGGCCTGTGACCCATCTGTAGGCAGAGGTGCTCACATCCTTCCATCCACAGTTACCCTCTTCAAAATCGCAGGTGAAGGGAGTTCCCAGCGTGACTGATTCTTTGTGATAACCTGCCGGGAAGCAGAGGAGAGTGATTAGTGCTTATGAGGGCTGGGCAGCACTCATTCCTGAGAGTAGCAAATTCCAGGATGTTTCTGTTGGTGATAAATCAGCAGCATCGGACATTTAGGGATTCCTGGGGGAGTGGGTAGGGGGTGGGGGATGAGTGGAATGGGTGAGGAGAGTGGGTACTTAGGTGGGTGGGTAAGTGGCATGTGGATAGCTTGAGGTGGCTCTCATGGGGCCTGTGTGCCAGGCAGAGCTAGCAGGAAAGCGACAGTTGCGTAGCTCTGCAGCGCATTTCGCTCATTCAGGGCCTTTGGCCCATCCTTGTGTGATGCAGTGGGGCCCTGGTTCTAGGATTCCCAACTCTGACTGAAGCTATTCCGGGGGGTTTTTTTTCCCCAACATGACATAATGTAATTTTCTTAAAATAGCTTATTAAAATCTCCTGGATTCCTTTCAATAGTCGCCGGGAGATGGATACTGATTCCAGGAGACTCCAGGCCAATCCTGGAGGATTGGCAACCCTACCTGGTTCCCTACTCTTCTCTTGGAGCAGGTTCAGGGTCAAGGACCCCTGGGAACCCGAGCCTCTTGGGCTGCAGATTGCTAATCCCAGGAAAACTGCTATGCAGGAAAGAGCAGCCAGAAGCCAAAGAGCAGAAGTCAGAGGCAGCACTCACCACACTGGTTCTCATCGGAGCAGTCCCTGCAGTCGCACACAAAGTCACACACCCCCGGGGCAGGACTGCTGCATCTGTTGATGAAGATGGACTGGATGCCAGGGTGAGGCCAAGCTACCAGAGAGGGTAAAAGCCAGCATCAGGAGGGCCAGCCCCAGGCAGCACTGAGGCCTGTCCCTGGCCACTGGCTGCCATCTCTGCAGGGGGTTACAGCCAGAGCATGACACTAGGTTGTGAATCCTGAGGCTTGGGGGCCTGACAGGCGGGGAGCCTCTGTACCTGCGATGTTCATATGCCCCTTTGAACACTCCAGCACCTGCAGAGCTAGGCTGGGGATTCTGCCGGGGGAGATTGCAGAGCTGCCCTTTCCAGCTAGGCTGTAGTTTGGCTTGGTTCTCATTCACATCAGCCTGTGGCTGCAGGAGGAAGATGGTGGCTTTTGGGGAGGTCATTTACCATGATTCATGGGCTGGAGAGTTAAACATGAATGGAGGCAAAATCCCAGTGAAAGTCACCATGTGGTGAAAAAGAGCTAAGACATCTGCCCCGTCAGCATTTGGGGCTAGGAGGGTGGGAACTCATTTGCCTCTTGGGATCTGGATTTGAAGACCCACAGGCTACATTTGAGCTCTGGATTCTCCTGCCTTACAGTGGCATGTCTCAAATACACCATAAAATACTTCTGATGTCGGGGGTGGGCACGAGCCTGGTCGCATGATTAGTGCTCAGGATGCTGGGGGTATATTGCCAGCTCTGGGAGAGAGCAGGTTCCAGTGGGAAATGGGGCTTGAGATCTATTCCCAGCTCTCTGTGACATCTTGGGAAGTCACTTCCCCGCTCCATGCCTCAGTTTCCCCATTGTAAAATGAAGATAATGGTGCTGACCCAGCCTTGTAAAGGGCCTTGAGATCTGGAGATAAATATGTAACGCCAGCAGACCAGGCACCAGCTCATGCCAGGGTTCCATGTCTCAACTGGACGCAGGGTCACCAGACAGCAAGTGTGAGAAATCAGGACGGGGGTGGGGGGTAATAGGAGCCTATATAAGAAAAAGACCCAAAAATCGGGACTGTCCCTATAAAACCAGGACATCTGGTCACCCTGACTGGACACATGTGGGTTAATAGTGATAAAATAGGTATTAGAATTATAAGAAAGTTTTTAGTGTCTAGACTCTGTTGAATACTTGTGAGTTGTCACCTGTGTTCATCTTACCTATAATATCTGTGCTCCAGACTGGAAGATAATGTTGGAGCAGGAGTATTGGGACCCTCTGGGACTGAATTGCCAGAGAGGAGAGGGACATTAATTAGTGTGGGAGCTGCTCTTCTACAGAAATTATGCCCCTCCCCCCCACAAAGAGGAGACCTGGCAATACCAGGTGGGCTCTGGTTCGTTCTTACAACTGGAAACTCCCCACATCTGGACTGACAAACTGTTAACAAAAGGACTCCTATAGCTGGTTTGCTGCTCCCTCCCTCCCTGTGAGGGTGAGTCACCTGAGTGGCCGCTGCCCCTCTGCTGAGTTTGCAGCTCAGAGCGTATGGCAGGAGAGGGATAAAAACCTCAGACCAAAGGAACTAAGGTCTCTGTGCTGCTTGGACTCAGGCACAGGGGGACACAAGCTGTTTTTAGGCGTAACCAAGAGATCCTTGCCTGCTTAGCCTGGGTTAGCCCTAAAGAACATACAGAGCTTGCTGATGACAGAAGCCTACATTATCTTTTGAAATCTAAGACTGTAATTCATTTGTGTCACCTGTGTGTCTATATTTGCTGGCTTGCAAATAACTCTCTAATTTCCTTTTCCTGTTTAATACATCTCCATATAGTTTACTACAGGATTGACTACAAGCTTTGTCTTTGGGGTGAGACCTAAAGCACAACTGACTGGGATAATTGACTGGTTCTTTGGGATCAGAAATAACCTGAACGTTGCTGTGATTCTTGGTGTAAGGGGCCATCTACCACAGAGCTATGATCACCTGTGTGGCAAGACAGATTGGCAAACCCAAGGGGCTGTTTGTGACCAGGGGCGCCAGAACGGGGGGGGGCCAGGGGGCCCATGGCCCCATCACTTTTTACCATCTGTAAGGGTGAGTGTTGGCGGGGCGGAGAGGAGAGAGCAGGGGGTGGGGTTTTGAGGGGAAGAGGAGGCGCAGGGGTGGGGCCTTGGAGGAAGGAGCAGGGCCTCAGGGAAAAGGGGTGCCGTGGGGGAGGAGGCCTCGGGGGTAGGGGTCAGGCAGTGAGGGAAGGGGCGGTGCGGGGGGGAAGGCCTGGTTTGGGTGCCTGAGAAGTGTTCACTTGGTGCATTTGGTTGGTGAAATCTAAGTTTAGAACTCCCAACTTTTGGGGTTGGTGCCCTGAGTCAGTCCTGAGGTTGGCGCTCACACTCCTGCAAAACCTTTGTGAGCATCACAAAATAGTGATGTTATTTAATTGAATATTTGTCATGCTGTCTGGAGTGGCTCATGACCATGAGTGCCCACCTCAGGGCAGACTGTCAGAAAACGCAAGACTCCCCAAGCTGGTGATGTGGCCTATAATTCTAACAAATGTGAACTCCTCGATCACTCTACCAGTCTTACCATGGAGTCACAGACAGTCCCTTTGGACTCTCCACTCTATAGGGTTGCCAAGCATCCGGTTTTTGACCGGAACTCCCGGTCAAAGAGGGACCCTGGCGGCTCCAGTCAGCACTGCTAACTGGGCCGCTAAAAGACTAGTCCCTGCCTGCCCTGGCTCCGTGTGGCTCCCGGAAGTGTCCGGCATGTCCAGCACCTAGGCACAGGGGTTGCCGGGAGCTCCTGCCCCACCCCGAGCGCCAACTCCGCAGCACCCATTGGCCAGGAACCATGGCCAATGGGAGCTGCGGGGAAAGGGCCTGCGAGTGGGGGCAGCACGTGGAGCCCCTGTAGCCACCCCTACACCTATGAGTCAGAGAGACATGTCACCACTTCCGGAGCCGCCTGAGGTAAGCACCGCCCAGCCGGAGCCTGCACCCTGCACTCCCTCCCACACCCCAACCCCAGGTCGGAATCCCCTCCCACAGCCTCCCAGAGCTTGCACCCCGCATCCCCTCCCACACTCCGAACCCCTTGGCCCCAGCCTGGAGCCCCCTCCTGCACCCCAAACCCCTCATCTCTGGCCCCATCCCAGAGCCCACACCCCCAGCCGGAGCCCTCACCCTCTCCCACACCCCAACCCTCTGCCCCAGCCTGGCGAAAGTAGTGAGTGAGGGTGGGGGACAGCAAGAGATGGAGGGAGGGGAGATCGAGTGAGCAAGGGGTGGGGCCTCGTGGAAGGAATGGGGTAGCAGGCAGGGCAAGGGTGTTCGGTTTTCTGCAATCAGAAAGTTGGTAACCCTACCAGTCTATCCTGTCACCCAGACAAACTGGACTTTGTAATAAATGGTCATGTCAAAAATCACACCAACATCAGGTTGCTCCCAGTCTCCAGAGACCAGTCACTCCAGATCAGCTGGTACTCCAGATCTTACACCAAAGACAAGGCTGGCACCCAATTCTATAGTAAACTAACTATAGGTTTATTAGCTAAAAAAAGGAAATGAGAGTTATTGAGGTTAAAGCAGGTAAAATATATGCACAGGTGAGTCACAGTTTGTAACTCCAAAAGGTGTCAGTGATGTAATAAACTGCCAGTTTCCCAAAAGTCTTTCAGGGTACCTAGGTTGTCTCTGGGGAATCTCTGCTTTGCATCCCGTACACTTCCCTGTAAGAGTCCAAACAGTCCAGACATGAAAGATCTTTCCCTGAATCCATTCTTATAGCTTTTTCTGACAGAAAACAAGCTGACAGGGTCACTACCCTGGTGGGCTCTTTCTCTGAGGACAGAGAGTGAGGAATGCATTTTAAGTCTTTGATCTCTGATCATCACACAGAATGACAACCTGATTTGAAATTAGCACTTTTCTGTTAGAGTTCTTCATTTGCATTCCACAAGGCCTCTTTCTCGTTTGAGGGGTTACTTAGTTACAGAGGTGTACACAATGTAGATGTTTGCTATTACATTATAACGGGATACAGATAAGTGAAAACAATGCATTTAATGTCCCATTCATTTTCTATGAAGTTTAAATGCACTCTTATACCTTTAACAATCACTTTGATCTATACTAATACACAAGTGAATGGGCCTGGCTTCCAGCCATGCATTTGTGAGCATGCAGTGAGGCCTGGGGCTTTGACATGAACTGGCACCTGGTCTGCCAGCATCACAATATTATTGTATTTTAACCAAATCCTAGGCAATTGAACCAACATGTTTATGGGAATGTGCCAGAAATGGAATGTAACAATTTCCCCTCCCTGAATTCTTTCAAACCTGATTCAGAATGTGCTTTATCCCATAATCCCTTCCACTAGGCCTGTCTCAGTGACAGCTGGCACCGTCTGTGGGGGGCAGAGCTCACATCTCTGTCTGATAGGTTTCTCCAGGTGAAGAAATGTCCCTGGCAGAGCCATATAGAACCATGCGGCCTAAGAGGCCATGCAGTGCTGGGCAATATAGTCCACACCTTGGATGGCTCCTACAGCGCCGTAGCTAATAGAGCTGTTCAGAAGAGCTTTGACAGAACCATATTCCATCGGAATGGGAGTCTGTTAACAGTGGAACACTCCACTCATTGAGTGCTCTGGAATTTCACCTTGGAAGACAACCAGAAAAAAAAGTCCTAACACTGTTGAAATGTCCCATTTTGACATTGTCATAGAATCATAGACATGTCCGGCTGGAAGGGATCTAGAGAGGCCATCTAGTCCAGCCCCCTGCACTGAGACAGAAGCAAGGAAACCTGGACCATCCCTGACAGATGTTTGTCCAGTCTGTTCTTATAAACCTCCAGTGACGGGGCTTCCACAACCTGCCTTGGTGCACATGGAGAACAATTGATCACTAGCCTCTTTATAAAAGCCTTTACCATACCTGAAGACTGCTATCAGGTCCCCTCTCAGGCCTTGTCTACACTAAAGGGAAAAGTCGATCGAAGCGATGCAATTTGAGTGACATGACTAGCGATGTAGCTTAGATCTACTTACTGCAGGGTCCACACTACGTGATGTCGATGGGAGAGCGTCTTACTCTTCTCGATCTGATGGAGTACAGGAGTCGACTGGAGAGCGATCTGCGGTCAATTTAGCGGGTCTTCACTAGATCTGTTAAATCGACCGCCAACGCATCAATCGCCGTGTCGATCCCCCGGAAAGTGTAGACAAGCCCTCAGTCTTCTCAAGACTAAACAGGCCCAGTTTTTGTAACATTTCCTCACAGAGCAGGTTTTCTAAACCTTTTATCTTTTTTATTGCTCTCCTCTGGACTCCCTCCATTTGTCTACATATTCTTAGTGCAGCGCCCAGAATTAGACACAGAATCCAGCTGAGGCCTCGCCAGGCCCAAGTAGAGTGGCACAGTTATTGCCTGTGCCTTACATACGACACTCCTGTTAATACACCCAGAATTATGTTAGTCCTTTTCACAATGGCATCACATTGGTGACTCTCATTCCATTTGTGATAAACTATAATCCCCAGAGCCTTTTCAACAATGCTACCACTTTGACAGCTCTTCCCCATTTTGTAGTTCTGCATTTGAGTTTTCCTTCCTAACTGAAGTACTTTTGCACTTGTCTTCACTGAATTTCTTCCGGTTGTTTTCAGACCAATTCTCCAGTTCTGAATTCTAACCCTGTCCTTCAAAGTGTTTGCAACCCCTCCTAGCTTGGTGTCATCCACAGATGTCATAAGCACACTTTCCAATCCATTATCCTAATCATTAACTAAAATATTGAATAGTATCAGACCCAGGACTGATTCCACTAGTTACTTCATTCCAGTTTGATAGTGAACTACTGATAACTACTCTTTGAATGTGGTTTTTCAACCAGTCTTGCATCTACATTATAGTAATTTCATCTGGACCACATCTCAATTTGGATAGAAAGCTGGCTAGACTGTCGGGCTCAACGGGTAGTGATCAATGGCTCCATGTCTAGTTGGCAGACAGTATCAAGCGGAGTGCCCCAAGGGTTGGTCCTGGGGCCGGTTTTGTTCAATATCTTCATTAATGATCTGGAGGATGGCGTGGATTGCACCCTCAGTAAGTTTGCAGATGACACTAAACTGGGAGAAGAGGTAGTTACGCTGGAGGGTAGGGATAGGATACAGAGGGCCCTAGACAAAATAGAGGATTGGGCCAAAAGAAATCTGATGAGGTTCAACAAGGACAAGTGCAGAGTCCTGCACTTAGGTCAAAAGAATCCCATCCACCGCTACAGACTACGGACCGAGTGGCTTGGCAGCAGTTCTGCAGAAAAGGACCTCGGGGTTTCAGTGGACGAGAAGCTGGATATGAGTGTGCCCCTGTTGCCAAGAAGGCTAATGGCATTTTGGGCTGTATAAGTAGGGGCGTTGCCAGCAGATCAAGGGACGTGATCGTTCCCCTCTATTCGACATTGGTGAGGCCTCATCTGGAGTACTGTATCCAGTTTTGGATACCCACACTTCAAGAAGGATGTGGAAAAATTGGAAAGAGTCCAGTGGAGGGCAACAAAAATGATTAGGGGGCTGGAACACATGACTTATGAGGAAAGGCTGAGGGAACTGGGATTGTGTAGTGTGAGGAAGAGAAGAATGAAGGGGGATTTGATAGCTGCTTTCAACTACCTGAAAGGGGGTTCCAAAGAAGATGGATCTAAACTGTTCTCAGTGGTAGCAGATGACAGAACGAGGAGTAATGGTCTCAAGTTGCAGTGGGGAAGGTTTAGGTTGGATATTAGGAAAAACTTTTTCATTAGGAGGGTGGTGAAACACTGGAATGAGTTACCTAGGGAGGTGGTGGAAGCTCCTTCCTTAGAAGTTTTTAAGGTCAGGCTTGACAAAGCCCTGGCTGGGATGATTTAGTTGGGGATTGGTCCTGCTTTGAGCAGGGGGTTGGACTAGATGACCTCCTGAGGTCCCTTCCAATCCTGGTATTCTATGATTCTATGACTCTATGATTCCCAAATTTGCTTATGAGAATGTCATGTGGGACTGTATCAAAAGCCTTACTAAAATCAAGCTATAGCATGTCTACTGCTTCCCCTCCCCCTCCATCCACATCCAGTAACCCTGTCGAAGAAGGAAATTGAGTTAGTTTGGCATGATTTGTTCTTGACAAATCCATGCTGACTGTTCCTTATAACCCTGTTATCCTTACAAATCGATTGTTTAATCATTTGTTCCTGTATCTTTCTGGGCATTAACTTTAGGTGAAGTTGTCAGAATGAACCATTTCCATTTTTCATTTTGAAATAACTTTTTGTTTCAGTTTGATTTTCTATTTAGTTATATACTATAGGTCAATACACTATCTGTAATTCATAATAATAGAATACCAAACTTGAAAAAAGTTAAAATTGAAACAATTTTTTTTTTAGAATTTTCCTTCATGGAGAATTTCAATATTGTGCAGTTTCATTCCAATTCTGAATTAAGCCATATTTTAGAATCCTTTGTGAATGGGCATTTCTGGCCTCGGGATAGCTCTAATAGTTAGTGATCACTCAGGTGTCCAATAACCTCTGTATCAATGCCCCGGGGGCTTGCTCTTGTCATAAAATGAACATGCACCCAAGGAAAAGTCAGAGCCTGAGCAATGCTGATATTACAGATGTTTGAATGGCATCACTGGCTTCCAATCAGCATTCACATCCAAACCTGGAAAAGATGGACCTAACACTCAGGTTTGAAATCCACTTCCCTTGACAGAGGCACATTAAGATTTATTGGGGCCCTGGGCACAAAGAACATTTGAGCCCCTCACACCTCCATCACCATTGTACCCTGCCTCTGCTCCTCCCCTTCCCACCCAAGGCCCCACCCCCTGGCCAAGCCAGAAGCTGGAGCCAGCAGGGCCATGGTAAGAGCTGCCCAGGGAGCCAAGGCTGCTGTGGGGAGCCCTGGACCCTCCACCTAGAGTTGCCAGGAGTCTGGTTTTGTTTTGATTTGATCATTTTTTTTCCTTTAGACTTTATCATCCAGCTGCATGTTCTCTGTTCGATTTGGTGTGAAGCTCTTTAGAGTGGGGAAAATCTTTTGGGTCTGTGTTTGCACAGCACCTTGCACAAAGGGTTCCTGGCCCAGGACGAAGGCTCCTAGGTGCTAGGGAAATGCACCTAACTAATAACAGAACAACAGGAACTGATCTATTATATTAAACATGTCCACACGATACAGCTGAAAGAAACCAGATCAGTAATCTCCCAGGAACATTCTGATTAAATCAGTCTGTTCCTGTTCACTCAGCTCTAGTGTTTGTATTTCAGTAGTGCCTGGAGGCGCCACCTGAGCTCAGGGTCCCATTGTGCTAGATACTGTACAAACACCGAGTGAGAAACTAGACCCTGTGCTGAAGAGCCCAATCTAAAGAGACATGACAAAGGGGAAACTGAGGCACAGCGCGAAGCAGTGACTTGCCCAAGGTCATCCAGGGAATCAGTGGCAAAGCTGGGAATAGAAGTTAGGTTCGCAGTGTGCCACCCTCATGCTCTAACCACTAGAGAACTCTCCTTCCTTTAGTGTGGAGTCATCCAAGGCTCAACATACTTTCTGCTCTCTGGCAACTCAGTCCAAGGGAACTAACATGTGGCATGATCAAAGCCAATCTTGCCTCAGCTTCTTGTTTAAGGGCAAAATGTCTCCTTAAAGCCCTGGCACGGCAGGAGTTTACAGTCCCCCAAAATGGGACACAGAGAAGTTAGACGTGGAGGTTGAATCTGAACTAGCAAGTGATGGGTTGTTCCCTGCCCTCTCCCAGCAATGTCCAGCTGGGAAGTGCTGCGTCCGCAAGGGGAACTTACCAGAGAGCACCAGAACCAAGAGGAGCAGCCGCGCAGGCATCTCCTGAGCCTCTGCCCCGGGGCAGGTGTGCAGCTGGGAGCTGACACAGCTGCTGGAGGGGCTGTGCTGCAGAGCGAAGGCTGGAACCAGCTCCCAAGGACTTGACAAGCTCTGGACTTCAGCCCCAGCTCTTACCTGCACTGCAGAGCTCTTGATCCCAGTGCAATCAGTCCCAGGGGAGCAGGTTTTATCAGCAGGGCATTTCCCTACGGAACTGACACTGTAGCCAGGGACATGCAGGGGTGGAGCAGAATGGCAGCAGTTTGGCTGCTCCAGTATCACACATCCTGGGGAGTAGTGACCATGGATCCATCTCACTCCCAGGAGGAGTGTGGGGCAGGGGGGATAGTAGGGGTCTCTCAGAAGATCCATGATAGAGGACTCCTAGGTATCCCCCTCCAGCCCCTGAGGAGCCCTCACTTGTCCTCACTTTCCCCTCACCCCACCCTTGAGAGTGAGACTCCATGCTATCCACTGTCTTTCCAGGGAGGGGACTCTGGAGGCCCTCAATGCTGAGCTGCCAGGGGACTGCTGCTGAGGCACACCCGGTGCTTGTGGCATGCCCTGGCTGTGTGTGTGCCCACAGCTGGGTAGTAGCTGCTGGCCTCAGGCACGGTCAGAGCCTGCCTACTCCCCTCTAACCGAGCAGCTCCAGCAACCCATGTGATCAACAGCAGGACTTTTGGACCACCCCAGCCACGGGGTCATCCTCCAGACCCTTTACCAGCTGCCCCCTTGGGCTCAGCTGGAGCCATGACTGGGGAATGGGCATCCCCGCACAATGGGGAAATTGGGAATGAAGACTGGAATTCAAGCAAGACATCAGGGTAGCTGAGATGCAGATGAGCTAATAATTAATTTGGCTTTCATGATGGCTAAGGACTGTATAGTCAGGGTCAGGGAAGGTGTCTTACAAATGCTGTCTGTGCAAATTCCCTTTACGGATGTGGCCCGGGTGAGACAAGTTTGTAGGTAATTGGTTTGCAGTGAATGAGCTGTCCTGCCTCCAGGGGCAGAAATCATGATAACCGCTACATGCTGCGGTATCTTCCCAGCAAGGAACGATGGGGAGTGGTTGGGCCCTGATTTGAGATCCAGGGTCCTGGGGAATCTTAGCTGTTTAAGTTCTTGTGGCTCTGAAGCTGGCACTGATCCCCATTTGTTTGCTAAATGTTTCTGACAAACAGAAAATAGCTGAAAAGGAACCACAGTCACTACCTGTGAACGGTGAGTCTGGTAAACACTGGCACTGGGGGAGTACACAGCGGAGAGGCAAGCTCCCAGCGCTTCAGCTGGAATTGTTTCAGTGCAGTGCTGTGCATTTAAATGAGACACAGCCGAACGGTCTATGCCCTGGTCTACACTAGGACTTTAGGTCGAATTTAGCAGCGTTAAATCGATGTAAACCTGCACCCGTCCACACGATGAAGCCCTTTATTTCGACTTAAAGGGCTCTTAAAATCGATTTCCTTACTCCACCCCTGACAAGTGGATTAGCGCTTAAATCGACATTGCCGGCTCGAATTTGGGGTACTGTGGACACAATTCGATGGTATTGGCCTCCGGGAGCTATCCCAGAGTGCTCCATTCTGACCGCTCTGGACAGCACTCTCAACTCAGATGCACTGGCCAGGTAGACAGGAAAAGAACCGCGAACTTTTGAATCTCATTTCCTGTTTGGCCAGCGTGGCAAGCTGCAGGTGACCATGCAGAGCTCATCAGCAGAGGTGACCATGATGGAGTCCCAGAATCGCAAAAGAGCTCCAGCATGGACCGAACGGGAGGTATGGGATCTGATCGCTGTTTGGGGAGAGGAATCCGTGCTATTAGAACTCCGTTCCAGTTTTCGAAATGCCAAAACGTTTGTCAAAATCTCCCAGGGCATGAAGCACAGAGGCCATAACAGAGACCCGAAGCAGTGCCGCGTGAAACTGAAGGAGCTGAGGCAAGCCTACCAGAAAACCAGAGAGGCAAACAGCCACTCTGGGTCAGAGCCCCAAACATGCCGCTTCTATGATGAGCTGCATGCCATTTTAGGGGGTTCAGCCACCACTACCCCAGCCGTGTTGTTTGACTCCTTCAATGGAGATGGAGGCAATATGGAAGCAGGTTTTGGGGACGAAGAAGATGATGATGATGAGGAGGTTGTAGATAGCTCACAGCAAGCAAGCGGAGAAACCGGTTTTCCCGACAGCCAGGAACTGTTTCTCACCCTAGACCTGGAGCCAGTACCCCCCGAACCCACCCAAGGCTGCCTCCTGGACCCAGCAGGCGGAGAAGGGACCTCTGGTGAGTGTACCTTTTAAAATACTATACATGGTTTAAAAGCAAGCATGTGAAAGGATTACTTTGCCCTGGCATTTGCGGTTCTCCTAGATGTAGTCCTAAAGCCTTTGCAAAAGGTTTCTGGGGAGGGCAGCCTTATTGCGTCCTTCATGGTAGGACACTTTACCACTCCAGGCCAGTAACACGTACTCGGGAATCATTGTAGAACAAAGCATTGCAGTGTATGTTTGCTGGCATTCAAACAACATCCGTTCTTTATCTCTCTGTGTTATCCTCAGGAGGGTGAGATCTAATTCATGGTCACCTGGTTGAAATAGAGTGCTTTTCTTCAGGGGACACTCAGAGGAGCCCATTCCTGCTGGGCTGTTTGCCTGTGGCTAAACAGAAATGTTCCCCGCTGTTAGCCACAGGGAGGGGGGAAGGTTGAGGGGGTAGTCACGCGGTGGGAGGAGGCAAAATGCGACCTTGTAACGAAAGCACATGTGCTATGTATGTAATGTTAACAGCAAGGTTTACCCTGAAAGAGTGTAGCCACTGTTTTATAAAATGTGTCTTTTTAAATACCGCTGTCCCTTTTTTTTCTCCACCAGCTGCATGTGTTTCAATGATCACAGGATCTTCTCCTTCCCAGAGGCTAGTGAAGCTTAGAAAGAAAAAAAAACGCACTCGCGATGAAATGTTCTCCGAGCTCATGCTGTCCTCCCACACTGACAGAGCACAGACGAATGCGTGGAGGCAAATAATGTCAGAGTGCAGGAAAGCACAAAATGACCGGGAGGAGAGGTGGCGGGCTGAAGAGAGTAAGTGGCGGGCTGAAGACGGCTGAAGCTCAAATGTGGCGGCAGCGTGATGAGAGGAGGCAGGATTCAATGCTGAGGCTGCTGCAGGACAAAACCAGTATGCTCCAGTGTATGGTTGCGCTGCAGCAAAGGCAGCTGGAGCACAGACTGCCACTGCAGCCCCTCTGTAACCAACCGCCCTCCTCCCCAAGTTCCATAGCCTCCACACCCAGACGCCCAAGAACGCGGTGGGGGGGCCTCCGGCCAACCAGCCACTCCACCACAGAGGATTGCCCAAAAAAAAGAAGGCTGTCATTCAATAAATTTTAAAGTTGTAAACTTTTAAAGTGCTGTGCTTAAAGTGCTGTGTGGCATTTTCCTTCCCTCCTCCACCACCCCTCCTGGGCTACCTTGGTAGTCATCCCCCTATTTGTGTGATGAATGAATAAAGAATGCATGAATGTGAAGCAACAATGACTTTATTGCCTCTGCAAGTGGTGATTGAAGGGAGGAGGGGCGGGTGGTTAGCTTACAGGGAAGTAGAGTGAACCAAGGGGCGGGGGGTTTCATCAAGGAGAAACAAACAGAACTTTCACACCGTAGCCTGGCCAGTCATGAAACTGGTTTTTAAAGCTTCTCTGATGCGTACCGCGCCCTCCTGTGCTCTTCTAACCGCCCTGGTGTCTGGCTGCGCGTAACCAGCAGCCAGGCGATTTGCCTCAACCTCCCACCCCGCCATAAACGTCTCCCCCTTACTCTCACAGATATTGTGGAGCACACAGCAAGCAGTAATAACAGTGGGAATATTGGTTTCGCTGAGGTCTAACCGAGTCAGTAAACTGCGCCAGCGCGCCTTTAAACGTCCAAATGCACATTCTACCACCATTCTGCACTTGCTCAGCCTGTGGTTGAACAGCTCCTGACTACTGTCCAGGCTGCCTGTGTACGGCTTCATGAGCCATGGCATTAAGGGGTAGGCTGGGTCCCCAAGGATACATATAGGCATTTCAACATCCCCAACAGTTACTTTCTGGTCTGGGAATAAAGTCCCTTCCTGCAGCTTTTGAAACAGACCAGAGTTCCTGAAGATGCGAGCATCATGCACCTTTCCCAGCCATCCCACGTTGATGTTGGTGAAATGTCCCTTGTGATCCACCAGTGCTTGCAGCACTATTGAAAAGTACCCCTTGCGGTTTATGTACTCGCCGGCTTGGTGCTCCGGTGCCAAGATAAGGATATGGGTTCCGTCTACGGCCCCACCACAGTTCATAGAATCATAGAATCATAGAATATCAGGGTTGGAAGGGACCCCAGAAGGTCATCTAGTCCAACCCCCTGCTCAAAGCAGGACTAATTCCCAGTTAAATCATCCCAGCCAGGGCTTTTGTTAGGGAATCCCATTGCAGCAAAGCCATCCACTATGACCTGCACATTTCCCAGGGTCACTACCCTTGATATCAGCAGATCTTTGATTGCGTGGGCTACTTGCATCACAGCAGCCCCCACAGTAGATTTGCCCACTCCAAATTGATTCCCAACTGACCGGTAGCTGTCTGGCGTTGCAAACTTCCACAGGGCTATCGCCACTCGCTTCTCAACTGTGAGGGCTGCTTTCATCTTGGTATTCATGCGCCTCAGGGCAGGAGAAAGCAAGTCACAAAGTTCCATGAAAGTGCCCTTAGGCATGCGAAAGTTTCGCAGCCACTGGGAATCGTCCCAGACCTGCAACACTATGCGGTCCCACCAGTCTGTGCTTGTTTCCCGAGCCCAGAATCAGCGTTCCACAGCATGAACCTGCCCCATTAGCACCATGATGCATGCATTGGCAGGGCCCATGCTTTCAGAGAAATCTGTGTCCATGTCCTGATCACTCACGTGACCGCGCTGACGTCGCCTCCTCGCCCAGTATCGCTTTGCCAGGTTCTGGTGCTGCATATACTGCTGGATAATGCGTGTGGTGTTTAATGTGCTCCTAATTGCCAAAGTGAGCTGAGCGGCCTCCATGCTTGCCTTGGTATGGCGTCCGCACAGAAAAAAGGCGCGGAACGATTGTCTGCCGTTGCTCTGACGGAGGGAGGGGCGACTGACGACACGGCTTACAGGGTTGGCTTCAGGGAGCTAAAATCAAGAAAGGGGGTGGCTTTACATCAAGGAGTATTTCAGGCAGGACTGCACGGAGGGTTCCAATAAGAAATGGTGCACCTAAGTTATCGTTCTTATTGGAACAAGGAGGTTCACCTGGCCTCTGATTGATACATGGCTAGATTTACCTTGCTGCACCTTCTCTGTGAGTGACTGCAGTGTGACCTAGAGGAATGAGTCCCCTAGACAGGGGAGGAGGCAAATGAGTACAAAACAAATCTGGTCTATTTCTTGTTTTGACCCACTCCATCTATCTTTTACATCTTTGGCTGGCAGCAGACGGTGCAGAAGGACTGCATGCCATCCACATCTCATGGCTGCTCAGCAGAAGATGGTACAGTACGACTGCTAGCCATCCTCATCTCTTGCCTGCCTGGCAGAAGATGGTACAATACGACTACTAGCAATCCTCATCTCTTGCCTGCCTGGCAGAAGATGGTACAGTACGACTGCTAGCAGTCCGTATCGCCTGCCTGCTCACCATAAGACGGTTCAATAGGACTGACTGCAGGACTAAAGAGAATGACCTGGTCAAGTCACTCCAAATTTAGTCCCTGCGCCCATGTCTGCCCAGGCGCTCCCAGCCGACGTGGCCAGGAGCACCTCGGACACGACGAGGACGACTACCAGTCGTATTGCACCGTCTGCTGCCAGAAGGCAATGAGTTGCTGCTACTGTGCAGCAAAGCCGTACCGTGTCTGCCAGCACCCAGGAGACATCGGGTGACGGTTACCTGAGCGGGCTCCATGCTTGCCGTGGTATGGCGTCTGCACAGGTAACTCAGGAAAAAAGGCGCGAAACGATTGTCTGCCCTTGCTTTCATGGAGGGAGAGAGGGAACGGGGGCCTGACGATATGAACCCAGAACCACTCGTGACAATGTTTTAGCCCCATCAGGCACTGGGATCTCAACCCAGAATTCCAATGGGCAGCGGAGACTGCGGGAACTGTGGGATAGTTACCCACAGTGCAACACTCCGGAAGTCGACTCTAGCCTCGGTACTGTGGAAGCACTCCGCCGAGTTAATGCACTTAATGCACTTAGAGCATTTTCTGTGGGGACACACACACTCGAATATATAAAACCGATTTCTAAAAAACCGACTTCTATAAATTCAACCTTATTCCGTAGTGTAGACATACCCTATGGGTCTGTCTGCACTGCAATTAACACCTGTGGCTGCTGGCTCGTGCCAGCTGACTTGGACTACAGGGCCCAGGCTAAGGAGCTGTTTAATTGCAGTGTAGACATTTGGGCTCAGGCTGGAGCTTGGGCTCGAGGACCCGGAGAGATGGATGGGTCCCAGAGCTCAGGCTGCAGCCAGAACATCTACACAGCAATTGAACAGCCTCTGAGCCCAAGCCGGCTGGCACGGGCCAGCCACAGGTGTCTAATTGCAGGGCAGACGTACCTTGACCTAAGGGACTTTCCAGTTAGGAATCAGGAGCTGTTCTCCTGATCCACCAAAGACATAGGCTGTAGTGCATTGGAGGAAACCAGCTCACCAGTTGGGAAGGGGGAAGAGGCATTACAGGCCATCCAGAAAATGTCTCCGGAACGCATACTAGAGCCTTCAGTCAGCCCTTGGGCTCACCAGAGGGATGGGTAAGGACAGGGTGGCAGCACCAGATGCTGTGTGGGCCATAGAAAATGAAATGAAGTCACTTTAAAGGATTCTTGCCCATTACCACGAATAGGTGATACCCTGGACACTGTAGCAGGTTCCGTCTGGTTTTCCCACACTGGATCTTAGCAGTGGGTGCTGGCATGTGGAAATGGATCCAAAAGAGAAGGAACAACCTGCCCGCACAGCAGGGCGGGCCTGTGGCAATACAAGGTGATGGCTTTGGTGTGTGTAAAGCAGCACACACATCTGAGACGCTAATGGCGAGTGTGACAGGGCAGGTCCCTCCCAGCCTGCCTGCTACACCTAGACTCTACATGACATCCTGGTGCTGCTGAAACCTGTGAACAGGACCTGGTACATTTACAAATGGTCTGTTACAGGCTTAAAGCTGATCAACTGAAATAAACCCCAAAACCGAAGTTGTTCCAAGAAGAGGTAGCCTACCTCAGGCACACAACTGGTGAGGTGAGAATTTCCACTGACAAAAAGAAAATCAAGGCTGTACAGAACAGCCAACTCCTCAGCCACTCCTAGATGTGCTGAGTTTGACAGGACTCTGCTCCTATTACAGAAGGTTTATTTGTGAGTAAAGCTGCTGCATAGGGCGGGTGAGAAAGGGAAACCATTCCAGCGGTCGGCACAGTGTGATCTGGCATTTGCAGAGCCAAAAAAGGCTCTTGTGACTGCTCCTGTCTTAGCTTAGCCATGTTTCAAAACCTCTTTCATATTGGACACAGATGCTAGCGCTTTTGAGTTGGGGGTGGTATTGATACAAAAACACAAAAGACAGGAGACGGTAGTGGCTTATCACAGCAAAAGACTAAATTCTCTTGGAAGAAATTATTGCACCAACTGAAGGAATGCCTGGCAACGATTACAACATTTCCACCACTCGCTGTCCAGGAGAACTTAACTCCTGTGGTCAGGCCAGACCAGGCATGCTTTCAATGGCTCTTTAGATTTAGGAGTCTTGAGGGGCCACTTTCCAGGTGACTGGAGACCCAGCAATGATGTGATTTCACAATCACACACAGGCCTCGACACAATCATGGGAATCATAGAATCATAGAATATCAGGGTTGGAAGGGACCCCAGAAGGTCATCTAGTCCAACCCCCTGCTCAAAGCAGGACCAATTCCCAGTTAAATCATCCCAGCCAGGGCTTTGTCAAGCCTGACCTTAAAAACCTCTAAGGAAGGAGATTCTACCACCTCCCTAGGTAACGCATTCCAGTGTTTCACCACCCTCTTAGTGAAAAAGTTTTTCCTAATATCCAATCTAAACCTCCCCCACTGCAACTTGAGACCATTACTCCTCATTCTGTCATCTGCTACCATTGAGAACAGTCTAGAGCCACCCTCTTTGGAACCCCCTTTCAGGTAGTTGAAAGCAGCTATCAAATCCCCCCTCATTCTTCTCTTCTGCAGGCTAAACAATCCCAGCTCCCTCAGCCTCTCCTCATAACTCATGTGTTCCAGTCCCCTAATCATTTTTGTTGCCCTTCGCTGGACTCTCTCCAATTTATCCACATCCTTCTTGAAGTGTGGGGCCCAAAACTGGACACAGTACTCCAGATGAGGCCTCACCAATGTCGAATAGAGGGGAACGATCACCTGAATGATGGAATGCTGATGCCTTGTCCAGCTGGCCTTCTTGAGGGGCTAATTGCAAACACTGCCCTTAGCTGGAGAACAAGGAACTGGCCAGTAAAGGGAAAGTGTGTGCTCAGTGAGAGATTAGCCTTGCCTCACTCTCTTTGCTCCTCAAAGTGAAAATGTTCCTGCTTCATCCCTGGGACAGTGGATGTAGGGTGCAGGAATGAACTCCAGAGCAGTGAAAAACTTCCCAAAGAGATGGCCCTGAATTCAGAATAGTGTGTGACTGGGAGAGCAACTGGAAACGCAGCCACCTTAGAGCATCTAGTATCTCCTCACTATGCTGGTCAGGATGGGAAAACTTGGAGCTTAAAGATGAATTATGGTATAGAACATGGGAGAAATCAGTGGGTGATGGGTACAGGTATCAGCTGGTGGTACCAGATACATTGAAAAAGGAGCTGCTGAGGTTATGTCAAGATTAAAAACTGCTGGACATTTTGGGGCTACCAAAATTTTGGCCAAGCAAAGAGAGGGATGATGGGCAGAGCTGAGATGGGAGCTGGTGTCATGACTGCCATCCAGCAGGTCGCTGAGCTATAGACAATCACAGACCTGGTTAAAGGTGATAGGTATTCTTCTAAGCACCTTCCTTTCAGGCTACACAGAGGGAGCAATTAAATGTCCATTGGGTAGTAATATCTGGAAAACAATAAGCTACCATCCAAAGCACAAAGCCACATGGTGGAGCCAAAGAAAGCTAAGCTATGTGGTTTGAACAGCTTCTCTTGGACTGATTGCAAATGCAGTGGGAGGGGATTGACTGGTCGAAGCTGTGTATGTCTGCGTGGGTGACTGAGAGGCAGAAAGCCAGCAGACAGCAAGAGAAACAGTCATGAGAGTGGCCACGGGAGGGAGCAGAGAGACAGAGCTCCTGGGGGCACAGTGCTGCTGGAGAGGCAGGCTTGGAAATTGTGAGCAAGGAAACTGCCTGCTGCTGTTTGTTTCTACTGTGTTTGGAGAAACCGGACTTTGTGTGCATTCTTTGTAAATAAACAGGACTGCACCAGAGAAATATCTGACTTGTGGCATCAAGTTTTCCTCCTAATGGAAATAACCTGAATATTGGCTAACCACATGAGCCAAAAGAGTTAGTGCTGGGAAGCAGTGGCACCTAGTGGACAGAGCACTAGATGGTGACTTGAATTCTATTCTTGGCTGTGCCACTGGCCTGCTGGGTAACCTTGGGCAAGTTGCTTCCCCTTTCTGTGCCTCAGTCCCCCATCTGTAAAAGGGGGCCAATGATACCCATGTCCTTTGTGAAGTGCTATGAGAGCAGCGGATGAAAAGTGCTAGATAAGACCTAGGTATTATATTATAATTACCACCAGTGTGGGCTGCATTCGACTAGGCTTGCACATGGAGAGTTCTCTTGGTTTAAAGTCTCTGCATAGCTGTGACAGGAGGCGGAGGGATGCAAAGCTATTTGCAGACACAAGATTCACTCCAGGTGAATGGTTTCCAGCACACAGAGCCTTATGAACCTAGTGCAGGCTCAGAGACCCCATCTCTGATCCCTGGCTGGTGATGGTGTGCCAGTACTCCACAGCCTTGGACTCCAGACATGGGCACGTTGCTGTAAATGTCCAATACACTCACGATTGGCCTGCCGGTGATTCACCATGGTGGGACCAGTGCCTGTCTTGCTTCCTAGAAGTGGTGACCCAGACAGGTCCCTATTATTAATTAATTAATAATAATAATAATAAATTCCCTGGCCCTCCAGGATGGATTCTGAGCAGGTGGCCAAGAAGGAGGCTTTGTGACAGCCCAACACCTCTCACAGCCGCACCTTCCCCAGCTCATGCTCCCAAGGCCTTGGATGCCCTTGACTGGCATGGAGCAGTATGACCTCACCCCCACCCCACAGCACCCTGCCCTCAGGGTGCTGTTGCCCAAGTCCCAATGCACACAGCAGCACGTAGCTTCTGCTTCCTAGGAGATGTCCTTGGACTCTAGACTAGGCTTAGCCTGGTGCAATCAAGTCATAAACAAAGGGTTTGATTCTGCTCTCACCTGTGCTGGTGTAAGTCAGGGGGCTCTGCAACGTCAACAGGATACTGCTGCTGCGGAGCTGCGTGCGGGAGAGCAGAATCCAGCCTGCGAGGGCAGGGGCATTCCTGAGCTATCAGAGGGGACACTGGCCTTCATGAGCCTGGAAACGTTGGTTGGGCAACAACCACACCCCACCCCCAAGTGGGAGCACATGCTCACGGAAAGGGCAAGTCTCCTGGCTTTGCCCTCCTCACTTGATGAGCAATTATCCCCCTGCCACTGTTCATTACCCTCCCTAGCTGACAAGAAGCCTGTAACTGCTGCAGATCTCTATGGTCTATACACACCACAGCAGAGGCTATCTGAATGTTATTTTCCCAGGATTAAAAACCAGCATATAAACATTTCTCATGAGTAGCAGTTAGCACTGACTGATTGGCTTGACATACTGCAGAGGGATTTGTCTTATTTATGCTGTTTGTTTATCCTGCTCTCAGCAAGGTTAAGACCCTGAATAGTCCCTACAGACACACGTGTAATGGTAAAGTCGATGTTTTGTTCACATATCTAAAGGTCTTTGGTTGGAGATAAGGCAGAAGTGTGCTTGTAACCGGATGTGTATGCCATGAGTGGCTGCGCATTGGAATGGGAGTTTGCTGTGGAGTCAGTGAGTGCGTGTGGATATCTGATGCATGGTAGGGAAGACACACAAGCTTAGGTCAGGATGGATGTTCATATGACCTTATCTGGTGATCTCATTGAGTGTGATGGATTGCGTTAACTGGGAATGCACTTAGCTTTAAGCTGCCAATGTGTCTTGTGTAGGAATTTTTGAAATGGCATGAGATGTATCAGCCCAGATTTTAACCAACCACTGTTGGCAGGATGCTTTTGTCAGGCCTTTATCAATGCTTTAAAAGGGAAACTGCCAGGTTAAAATTCTTGTTATTCTTATTTTGAAAAGCAAAACAGGAGCCCCGCTGAGATGATTCAAAGGGAAGCATTTTAAAATCTAACTCACTTGTCACTTTTTACACTGTTGGTTACCCTGTATTCCACTCAGCTCCAGCGATGAACTGAATCAGTTCATTTGATATCTAGTTAATTTCAACTTTCGGTTTCCATGCACAAGCCCAGGGCTGAAGAAGTTGCAAGGGGGAGAGTTGAGTTCTCTTTTCAAATAGTTTCTATAGGAGTTTAAATCATTAGACCATTTGTATTGTGAAGGGGTTATTTTTTTACAACACCCCACTGGGCAGGTCAAATCTGACCTGATAGTGCCTCTGGTGGGGAAATTTCTGGTGATGGTTAGTGGGGCTAAGGAATTTGGACCCTAATGTGTCTTGCCTGAAATTCATTGCAGTGCAGCAGCACCAGTAGAAATTCTAGGCACAACTTACAGGGACAAGACTTAGGCCCCACTTAAGTTCGTCCCACTTTGGCCCTTTGGGTTGAAACAGGACTTAATTAATAGATTCCAAGGCCAGAAGGGACCATCATCTTGTCTGATTTCCTGTCCAACAACGGCCAAAGAACTGCCCCAAAATAATTTTTGGAGAAGATCTTTTAGAAAAACCTCCAATCTTGATTTCAAAACTGTCAGTGATGGAAAATCCACCATCTTGGTAAATTGCTCCAGTAGTTAATTTCTTTCACCTTTAAGAATTTATGCCTTATTTCCTGTTTGAATTTGTCTAGTTTCAGCTTTCAGCCATTGGATCATGTTAGACCTTTCTCTGCTAGATTGAAGAGCCCATTATTAAATATTTGTTGCCCATGTAACAAATTACAGACTGCGATCAAGTCACCTCTTAACCTTCTCTTTGTTAAACGAAATAGAGTGAGCTCTTTATAACTAGAAGGCAGGTTTTCTAATCCTTTAATCAATATTGTGCCTCTTCTCTGAATCCTCTTCAATTTATCAACATCCTTCTTGAATTGTGGACTCCAGACTTGGACACAGTGCCACAGCAGTCACACCAGTGCTGAATGCAGAGGTAAAACAACCTCTCTGCTCCTACTCAAGGTTATGTCTCCCAGCCTAACATTCGCTTTTTTGGCCACAGTGTCAGACTGGAAGCTCGTGTTCAGCTGATTCTCCATCACAACCACCAAATCTTTTTTCGAGTCCCTGCTTCCCAGGGCAGTGTCCCTCATTCTCGAACTATGGCCTGCACTCTTTGCTCCTCCATGTCTACATTTACACTTAGCCATATTAAAACGCATATTGTTTGATTGCGCTCAGTTTACCAAGCAATCGAGATCGCTCCGAATCAGTGACCTGCTGGCTCTTCATTATTTACCACTCCCGCAATTTGTGTGTCATCTACACACTTAATCGTGATGGTTTTATGTTTTCTTATAAGTCATTGATAAAGATGTTGAAGAGTGTAGGTCCAAGAATCATAGAATCATAGAATATCAGGGTTGGAAGGGACCCCAGAAGGTCATCTAGTCCAACCCCCTGCTCAAAGCAGGACCAATTCCCAGTTAAATCATCCCAGCCAGGGCTTTGTCAAGCCTGACCTTAAAAACCTCTAAGGAAGGAGATTCTACCACCTCCCTAGGTAACGCATTCCAGTGTTTCACCACCCTCTTAGTTAAAAAGTTTTTCCTAATATCCAATCTAAATCTCCCCCACTGCAACTTGAATAGATCCCCACAGGACCCCACTGGAAACACACCTGCTCAATGACGATTTCCCCTTTACAGTTATATTTTGAAACCTATCAGTTAGCCAATTTTTAATCAATTTAATTCATTTTATATCATTCTAATTTTTTAGTAAAAATATTGTGCTGTACCTAACTCTTGTGCTTTGCCTCAGAACTCCCTGTAGTCAATTATTAAAAAAAACATAAACGTTCTCACTTCTTCCCCTTCAGTGTAGGCCACGTGTTCCTGTGTTTTGCAGGGAGATCACTGCCTCTGAATTCCAAGGTGACCTCTAAAACTCCTGCCAGGACATGTACAAACCTGCAACATCCAGGAATAATCTGTGCCCAGGGCAAGACAGAGGGAGTCTTGATGAAATGTTAAGCAGCAATATCCTGCCTCAGAGCCACGAAGCAGAGGCCTGTATCACAGGGCAGTACGTGCAGCACATCCACTGCTCTCTACCTGACCATTCAAAATCAGTGCTGGTGCCCCCGTGGCTAGTTCTGGCCTCATTTTACGGGGGAGGCCACCATGGCCGTTTGCAGGTCCCCAGCTTTGCTTGGCCAGTTGCGGTTTGTTTGAAATTGCTGCGTCTGGCTTAGGAACAAGCGCAGTGAAAGGAGGTAGGCACTCTGGCCCAAATCTATAAAGGGACTTAGGCCTTGCCATGCTGAGCATCATGCCACCAACTCTTAGGTGCCTAGAAAAATCACAGGCACCCCACGGCGATCTCCACAGTCTGACTTAAGCAGCCAGGCTCTATACACTGAATGTGGGAGGCAGGTGCCTTAAGTGGGATCCACAAAGCCAGCAAGTGAGGTGCAAAGGCTCCTAAACTAGCCAATGACAGGAGAGCATCCTAAGTCCTCCTCCCGCTCCCCCTCCCCCGCGAACCAGAGGCCTAAGTCTGCTTAGCGATCAGCACAAGTCAGGGGGCTTTTGAGCCGCAGACATTTTTTGCAGGAATGAGACAGGCGCTGGCCTCGCCCACACCACAAAAATGGCCATGGCAGAGGAGGGGGTGCCAGGTGGTAACTTCTAACCCAGTTCTAGCACACTCAGCAGGGCTGTGGGAGACCCAGGTTCAATTCCCCCCTCTGCCTGTGGGGAGAAAGGATTTGAAGAGGAACTGCTCAGAAACATGCTCTCCTAGTACAGACACCCGTGGGGAAAAAATGCCCCCCATCAGCTCCCTCGCACCTCCCGCCCACCAGCAGGCCCCGGGGATCGCCCCCTCCCACCTGCCGCAGCCGGCTGTTTCACAGGGTGCAGGCTGGAGGCTCTGGGGAGGGGGGAAGAGCGAGGATGTGGCCCACTTGACGGAGGGGTGGAGCCTTGGGGGAAGGGGTGCGGTGGGGGACGGCCCGTGGCAGGGCTGGCGGTGGAATGCCCTCCGGCACTTTGGAAAGTGACCACTGAGCTATGGGGGAGGGGCGCCCTGGGTTTCACCTCTCGTTCCACGGGGGACAGAGAAGGACAGTGAGCCCAGTGAGGGGGGCACGCCCACGAAGTGGGAGACCTGTGCCTGGGCCCCTCTTCCCATCCATCAGCAGTGAGGCTCAGATTTTGTCCTGGGTATTTTTAGTAGAAGTCATCGACAGGTGACGGGCAAAACAGAAAAATTCACAGAAGCTGTGACCTGTCGGTGACTTCTACTAAAAATATCCAGGACAAAATGGGGATCTGGGGATCCCCACATTGCCTGAAGGGAGCCACCTGCAGCAGCTGGGGGCTGCGGTGTACCCCTGCGGCCTGTAGCTCCAGGGGTGCTCTGCTGCCCCTGGGGGCCAGGAGCTGTGGGGTGCCCCCACCATCAGCAGCTCCCGGGGCCCGCGGTGGCAGCGAGCTCAGGGGTTCCCCCGCCGTCGCCTGTGAGCTTGCCAGGAGCTCGGGGGTTGCCCCTCCGCCCCTCCTCCCTGGACACTGGGAGCTCAAGGGTTCCCCTGCCACAGCCAAGCTTGAGGGGTTCCCCCGCCACCGGCGGTGGCTGGGAGCTGTGGGGCACCCCACTGCGGGCAGCGGCGTACCCTGCAGCTCCCCACCGCTGAAGTCACGGAGGTCACTGGAAGTCACGGATTCCATGACTTCCATGACTAAATCGTAGCCGTAATCATCAGTTATTCCCAGTGGAACAGCAGACTGACCGAGCCCATGTCAGAGTAACCCCAGCACTCTGCTGAGAGGTGGGAGACCCCTATTCATACCCTCTGCCCCCATCAGGCAGACTGGGGAATTGAACTGGGGTCTCCCACACCTCCTCCGAGTGCTCAAACCTCTGGGCTAGAAGTTATAAGGGCAGCAGAAGCTCCTCAACCAGATTTTGAACTGGATCCAAGCCAGCAGGAGCCAACCTCTGAGCATGCCTTCTGGGTCAGGCTCTACCCATGCCTCAGGCGGACAGACACCTGTCTTCCTTGCTGTGTGAATTGCTCTGGGACGTAGGTGGCAGGTGGACGGACGCCTGGAGGGAAGCAGCAGTGCACAGGCCTAGAGACAGAGCTGGGGTATGTGGGGAACTCCAACCCTGAAACAGAGGCACCGAGCAAACTGAGATGCTTGTAGAGTGTACTGGGGCTCATGTAGGGGCCCATAGGCAGGCTGCAGATGCAGCTCCACAGTCCCCAAATTCCTGGGGTGGCCTTATCAGGCAATCTGGGGCTCTGGAGGCCAAGTTACAGTCTGTCTTTTTACATGTTCTTCCAGTCAGACAAGGGGCAGAGTGTCGGGTAGGGGGATGTGACGCTTTGTACCTGAGGGGAACACCCAGCATCCCCACGTTCATCCTTGTAAAATCACTGTGTGGTATCCAATGCAAAGTTTGTCCTGTTGGGTGTTTTCGGAAGGCTCATGATGAATCATAGAATATCAGAGTTGGAAGGGACCTCTGGAGGTCATCTAGTCCAACCCCCTGCCCAGAGCAAGACTAATCCCCAACTAAACCATCCCAGCCAGGGCTTTGTCAAGCCTGACATTGGCCATTATCTTTGAAAACTCATGGCGATCGGGGGAAGTCTGATCTATTCAAGCCTAAGTTAATTGTCTCCAATTTGCAAATGAATTCCAATTCAACAGTTTCTCGCTGGAGTCTGGATTTGAAGTTTTTTTGTTGTAATATTTCATGTTGTAAAACTTTCATGTCTATAATCGCATGACCAGAGAGATTGAAGTGTTCTCCGACTGGTTTATGAGTGTTATAATTCTTGACATCTGATTTGTGTCCATTTATTCTTTTACATAGAGACTGTCCAGTTTGACCAATATACATGGCAGAGGGGCATTGCTGGCACATGATGGCATATATCACAGTGGTGGATGTGCAGGTGAACGAGCCTCTGATAGTGTGGCTGATGTTATTAGGCCCTGTGATGGTGTCCCCTGAATAGATATGTGGGCACAGTTGACAACGGGCTTTGTTGCAAGGATAGGTTCCTGGGTTAGTGGTTCTGTTGTGTGGTATGTGGTTGCTGGTGAGTATTTGCTTCAGGTTGGGGGGCTGTCTGTAGGCAAGGACTGGCCGGTCTCCCAAGATTTGTGAGAGTGTTGGGTCATCCTTCAGGATAGGTTGTAGATCCTTAATAATGCATTGGAGGGGTTTTAGTTGGGGGCTGAAGGTGACGGCTAGCGGCGTTCTGTTATTTTCTTTGTTAGGCCTGTCCTGTAGTAGGTGACTTCTGGGAACTCTTCTGACTCTATCAATCTGTTTCTTCAACCTGGATTTGTGCTGGAAATGGCCCAACTTGATTAACATACACATTGTAAGGAGAGTGATCACTTTAGATAAACTATTACCAGCAGGAGAGTGGGGTGGGCGGAGGTATTTTTTCATGTTTTGTGTGTATAAAAAGATCTTCTACACTTTCCACAGTATGCATCCGATGAAGAGAGCTGTAGCTCACGAAAGCTTATGCTCAAATAAATTGGTTAGTCTCTAAGGTGCCACAAGTCCTCCTGTTCTTTTTGCAAATACAGACTAACACGGCTGCTACTCTGAAACTTGTCAGTTGTGATTTTAAGTGAGTCTTAAGTGCAGTGGCTAAGAACAGGCAGGAGGTGGTCACAGTTTTGTTATTTTCAGTTTGTTTATTTTGGGAAAGGGAAATAGGAACAGAAAAACAGGAAAATGAGTAAAAGCAGTGAAGCGATTGCGAAGTTGGAGCTTTTTAGGCTGCAGTCTGCAGAAAAGGGGAGGGAGCACCAGAGATTATTGCAACTGAAAGAACTGGAGATAAAAGAAAAAGAGAGAGAGAGACAGCGAAAACACCAACTGGACCTGTTAGAGAAGCAGAACCAGAACCCCTGACCCCAACGACTCCATCAGTCCAAAAATCCACAAGTGGGAACACTTATATTCTGCATAAAGTGAGGATGATGATATTGTTGGATATCTGACTACCTTCAACAGGCTGTGGGTAATACATGAAATCCCTGCTGAAAGAGAGTTCCTACCCTGATTGCAAAATTAACTGGTAAAGCCGAAATGTATTCAATGGAATGCCTACTGAAGATGCTTTAGACTATTGTAAATTAAACTATTTAGACTATTGTAAATTTAAAGATACTGTTTAATTTTCACCATAAACATTCAGGGAGAAGTCCTGGCTCCACTGAGATCAATGGTAACCCCCCTGGTTTTACTGGGGCCAGGATTTCCACCACAGGCTTTGCTGCCCCTTCATCAGATGCAGCTCAAGACTACAGCGCTGAGACAATTAATGGATGCAAAGGGCATGGAGGCTGGTGAATTCCTCTTGCTCTAGACTCATCCCCCTCCTGCCAGAAGCTTCCCAGCAGAATGAACTTGTATCTTCCATGAAGCTCCAGACACAAGGAAACACAATGGAGCCCAGGCAAATCCAGAGCAGTGGCCAGTGCAGGGTCTCTGCTCCCACAAGCCCAGCCAATGACCTGAGCTTCTCAGTCCCAGGAAAAGGGAGTGATGTCTGCTGCTGTCGGAGTAAGCCAGGTCAGTAGCCTTCGTTAGCCCAGGTGACCACGTAGTCTGGATACTTCTCTTTCAGTATCTTTGTGGACACAGAATGTTTTGCTTGACCAAAGCCCTGGAAGAGGAAAAAGGCAGCACTGTGAACTGTGAAGGGCTCAGGAAGAGTCCTGGGGACAGAGCCCTGAGCAATAAGAAAATCCGAGAGGATAATCTGGGGATGGAAGAGGCCCCCAGTGCCTTGCCTAAAACTCCCAAATGACCGCCATCTACACCTGGCAACAATCCACACTGAACGCACTGCAGCTTGGCACCTGGTGCCCAGAAGTGGAGCATCAGGGCAGTCCTGTCCTAACCCTGTCCCTGCTCCTAGAGGAGATTAGGATTGGGAAGATTCTGGAGAGTGACGGCATCCTTGGGCCACACAAGGTACCTCTCTCTTACTGGCTTTACCTGGGGCAGGTCTGGGGATCTAGAGTGTTTCTGGCAGAGGCAGTGAAGGGAGACAGTGAAGAATAAGTCGAAGGAGAGAGATTAAACTATTTTCCAGAGCTGGGTGGAATGCATACAGTTCTCTCTGCTCCAAGAGCAAACAGCGCCATGTGGTCACTGTTAGCCCTTTGAGCTGCCCCTTGGCAACACCTGCTGCTCTGTGCCCAGAGTGACAAGCAGCAGTGCATGAATTTATTCCAATTCGGCTTCCTTCTTTGCCCATTTGGCTTTTGCTCTCAAAATGGAAGCAGCCACAAGCACAAGCCTTAATTAGGTGGGTACAGTTAAAGGAGCACAATCCCCCCGGAGGAACATGGTCACACCAGCATAGATGTACTTGTACTGGGATAGCTATTCCCATAGGGAAAGTGAATAAGCTATACAAATATAAGGCACCTTTATACAGACATTTCTGCATTCATATCAGGGGATTGTACTGCTTTAACTATACTAATGTAGTTAAAGCAATAAAGGATGTACAAGCATAACTAGATCAGTAGAAAAGTTACACCCCTACCTGACAGTTATACTTGTACAAAACTGTGTTTAGACAAGAGGTTAACAGGCAGCAGGTTTTTTAAAAAAAAAACATAAGGAAGCACTTCTTCACACAAGGCACAGTCAACCTGTGGAACTCCTTGCCATGGGCTGTGTGTAGTGAAGGCCAAAAGAATAAGTGGGTTCCCAAAAGGAGATAAGTTCATGGAGGATCGATCCAACAATAGCTGTTGTCCATGATCGTCAGGGATGCAACCCTACACTTTGGATGTTTTTTGGTCTTACAGGCCCACTCTTCAGGAAGGGCTATTGGTTACCAGCCTAACTAATAAGTCAATACCTTTCCTTTAAAGCTTTGCTACCTTATACACATTAGACAGTGGTAAGATGCCAGCTTCCATGTCAAAACTGAACAGACTGTGAGTGGGGGGTTCCAGGCTGGTGCTGTTGCTCAGACAGCAAAGATACCAGCATAGGTGAAAAGAATCCTCTCCACCCACTCCCCTCAAGACTGGTTACAAGTTTCTCAATCAAACCAAGAGCACCCTCCCATGGCTCCTTGTTTACCACAGAATATCCATAAACGTGGATCTTCTTTTCCTTGCTCTGATGGGAGATCCTGCCCCCGCCCAAGCACTCGCAGTCGTAGCCTTGCTTCTCGATTTCTGCTGCAGTCTTGTCATAAATATCAGCTAGGGTGGGAGACAAGAATGTAGAATGAATGTAAACAAAAGTCTATTAAAGTTCCTTCCCTGGGGATATTCTTGGTTCATGTATGATATATGGAACATTTAATTCATACATGTGCTACCTACCCCACACATACAATTGCAGGGTAAAGACATGCTCCAACCTTACCCACAGTTAAAGGGATACAGGATTGGTAGGAACCACAATCTGATGGCTCACCACTATGGGCCCCATTTCACAGTTCTCATCTCCAGACCCAGTTCCTATGGATCCAGATCTGAACAGATTGTTCCTAGGATTTACAACAGCAGGAGTGGGTGGGTGAGATTCTGTGGCCTGCCTGACTAGATGATCATAATGGTCCCTTCTGACCTTAGTATCTATGAGTCTATGAAAGAATCCCAGCCCACCCCACTCACGATGGGCTTTCTGCTCCGTTATCAACAGCACCATTTGCATCTATTTGTATTCAGCTGCACGGTGATGGCGGAACCCAGGAGTCCTGGTAACCGCGCTGCGCGGAGCCAGCCCCGACCCGCACCTGCCCCCGCAGGGGCCCCAGCGCTGGGGGCGGGGCAGCTACCCCCGGGGAACAGCCCGGTACGCGGCCCAGGCGTAACCCAGCCCCCAGCCGGCCCCGCCCCGCCCCTCACCGTGGTACTCGGCCCAGGCGTGGCCCCGCACGAGATCCCTGGCGGGCCCCTGGCCCCCCGCCGGCCGCACGCGGATCAGCACGTATTTGAAGACGCCGTCGGGGTCGATGTCGACGCTCGGGATGCGGCTCAACCCCTCCGCCGCCATCTTGCCGGCCCGGCACCGAGCCAGCGGCGTAGCACTGCTTCCGCCCAATGGCAAAACGGGGCGGGGACTGCACAGCGCCGCGGCCAATCGCGTTGCAGAGCCGTGAAGCTCTCGCCCAATTAGAGCAAAGCGCTCTTAAAGGGGACGCGAACAAAGTCTAATCCTTAAAGGTGAGAGCGGAGGGGTGTGATTTCGCCGGCAGAAAATGCCGGTGGCTGGGCCGATTGGAAGGGGCGGGGCTGGCCCGGCCCGGCCCGGGAGGGGGCGGGGAGTGAGCGGGGCCTGCTGGGCGCGGGGGGGGGCGGGGCTGCAGGCGTTGTACAAACACCCACAGACAGCGCGATGCCCTGAGGCCCCCCCGGCACCCCGACACCCCCCCGACACCCCTCTTCCCGCGCCCCCTGACAGCCCCCCCACTCCGCCTGACAGCCCATGCCCCCCCGGCACCCCATGCCCCCCCTGACACCCCTCTTCTCGCGCCCCCCGACACCCCGTGTCCCCCGACACACCTCTCTCACGCCCCCCCGGCACCCCTCTTCCCGTGCCCCCCCGACACCCCGCCTGGCACCCGCACGCCCTCTGACACCCCTCTCCCTGCTCCATGCTCCCTGTGCCCCCCTGGCACCCCATGCCCCCCCTGGCACCCCTCTCCCCGTGCCCCCCCAACGCCCCTCTCCCAGCTCCCTGCACCCTGCCTAACACCCTGTGCCCCCCTGTCACCCTTCTCCTCGCTCCCTGCTTCCCGTGCCCCCCCTCATACCCCGCTCCCTGCTCCCCCCTGACACCCCTCTCCCCATGCCCCCCGACACCCCACGTGACACCCCATGCCCCCCTGGCACCCCGGTCCCACCCTGACACCCCTCTTCTCATGCCCCCCTGACACCCCGCGCCCCCCTGACACCCCTCTCATCACGCCCCCCCAACACCCCATGTCCCCCGACGCACATCTCTTGCGACCCCCCGACACCCCTCTCCTTGGGCCCCCTCATGCCAGTGTCATGCTTCTTTATGTTTTTGCATTGATAACTTGGACCCATAAAGCAAATGCATCCGGTGTAACGCAGCCTGCTTCTGGCTGGGGCCCGCTGCTGTCGTTCAAAGAATTAACAGCAATCACAGGATGAGAATGAGGGAGCAGCGGGTGGGTGCGTCAGGCTCCCGGATTAGCTGGGTATAGCTCTTATCGAGGACAAAGGAGTTGGAGGCGCAAGTGGTGTTCTCGTTCGTCCTCCCCGTGGAAGGAAAAGGCCTGGGTAGAGACCGTCGAATCGTGGAAGTCAACGAATGGCTACGCAGGTGGTGTCGGAGAGAAGGCTTTGGATTCTTTGACCATGGGATGGTGTTCCAAGAAGGAGGAGTGCTAGACAGAGACAGGCTCCACCTAACGAAGAGAGGGAAGAGCATCTTCGCAAGCAGACTGGCTAACCTAGTGAGGAGGGCTTTAAACTAGGTTCACCGGGGGAAGGAGACCAAAGCCCTGAGGTAGGTGGGGATGTGGGATACCAGGAGGAAGCACGAGCAGGAGAGCTCGAGAGGGGAAGGCTCCTGCTTCATACTAAGAAAGCAGGACAAACAGCAAGTCATTTCAAGTGCCTATACACAAATGCAAGAAGCCTGGGAAACAAGCAGGGAGAACTGGAAGTCCTGGCACAGTCAAGGAATTATGATGTGATTAGATTCATAGATTCATAGATACTAAGGTCAGAAGGGACCATTATGATCATCTAGTCTGACCTCCCGCACAACGCAGGCCACAGAATTTCACCCACCCACTCCTGCGAAAAACCTCTTACCTATGTCTGAGCTATAGAAGTCCTCAAATCGTGGTTTAAAGACTTCAAGGAGCAGAGAATCCTCCAGCAAGTGACACGTGCCCCATGCTACAGAGGAAGGCGAAAAACCTCCAGGGCCTCTTCCAATCTGCCCTGGAGGAAAATTCCTTCCCGACCCCAAACATGGCAATCAGCTAAACCCTGAGCATATGGGCAAGATTCACTAGCCACATACTACAGAAAATTCTTTCCTGGGTAACTCAGATCCCACCCCATCTAATATCCCATCACAGGCCATTGGGCCTATTTACCATGAATATTTAATTACCAAAACCATGTTAACCCATCATACCATCTCCTCCATAAACTTATTGAGTTTAATCTTAAAGACAGATAGATCTTTTGCCCCCACTGCTTCCCTTGGAAGGCTATTCCAAAACTTCACTCCTCTGATGGTTAGAAACCTTCGTCTAATTTCAAGTCTAAACTTCCTGGTGGCTAGTTTATATCCATTTGTTCTTGTGTCCACATTGATACTGAGCTTAAATAATTCCTCTCCCTCTCCGATATTTATCCCTCTGATATATTTATAGAGAGCAATCATATCTCCCCTCAACCTTCTTTTAGTTAGGCTAAACAAGCCAAGCTCCTTGAGTCTCCTTTCATAAGACAAGTTTTCCATTCCTCAGATCATCCTAGTAGCCCTTCTCTGTACCTGTTCCAGTTTGAATTCATCCTTCTTAAACATGGGAGACCAGAACTGCACACAGTATTCCAGGTGAGGTCTCACCAGTGCCTTGTATAACGGTACTAAAACCTCCTTATCCCTACTGGAAATACCTCGCCTGATGCATCCCAAGACTGCATTAGCTTTGTTCACGGCCATATCACATTGGCAGCTCATAGTCATCCTATGATCAACCAATACTCCAAGGTCCTTCTCCTCCTCCGTTACTTCTAATTGATGCGTCCCCAGCTTATAACTAAAATTCTTGTTATTAATCCCTAAATGCATGACCTTACACTTCTCACTATTAAATTTCATCTTATTACTATTACTCCAGTTTACAAGGTCATCCAGATCCTCCTGTAGGATATCCCTGTCCTTCTCTAAATTGGCAATACCTCCCAGCTTTGTATCATCCGCCGACTTTATTAGCATACTCCCACTTTTTGTGTCGAGATCAGTAATAAAAAGATTAAATAAGATTGGTCCCAAAACCAATCCTTGAGGAACTCCACTGGTAACCTCCCTCCAGCCTGACAGTTCACCTTTCAGTAGGACCCGTTGCAGTCTCCCCTTTAACCAATTCCTTATCCATCTTTCAATTTTCATATTGATCCCTATCTTTTCCAATTTAACTAATAATTCCCCATGTGGCACGGTATCAAACGCCTTACTGAAATAACTGGGATAACTCACATGACTGTCATGGATGGATATAAACTGTTCAGGAAGTCAGGCAGGGCAGAAAAGGTGAGGGATTGTATGTAAGGGAGCAGTATGACTGCTCAGAGCTCCGGTATGAAACTGCAGAAAAACCTGAGAGTCTCTGGATTAAGTTTAGCAGTGTGAGCAACAAGGTTGATGTCGTGGTGGGAGTCTGCTATAGACCACCGGACCAGGGGGATGAGGTGGACAAGGCTTTCTTCTGGCAACTAATGGAAGTTACTAGATCGCAGGCCCTGGTTCTCATGGGAGACTTCAATCACCCTGATATTTGCTGGGAGAGCAATACAGCGGTGCACAGACAATCCAGGAAGTTTTTGGAAAGTGTAGGGGACAATTTCCTGGTGCTAGTGCTGGAGGAACCAACTAGGGGCAGAGCTCTTCTTGACCTGCTGCTCACAAACGGGGAAGAATTAGTAGGGGAAGCAAAAGTGGATGGGAACCTGAGAGGCAGTGACCATGAGATGGTCGAGTTCAGGATCCTGACACAAGGAAGAAAGTAGAGCAGCAGAATACGGACCCTGGACTTCAGAAAAACAGACTTTGACTCCCTCAGGGAACCGATGGGCAGGATCCCCTGGGAGAATAACATGGGGGGGGAAAGGAGTCCAGGAGAGCTGGCTGTATTTTAAAGAATCCTTATTGAGTTTACAGGGACAAACCATCCCGATGTGTAGAAAGAATAGTAAATGTGGCAGGCGACCAGTTTGGCTTAACAGTGAAATCCTTGCTGATCTTAAACACACAAAAAAAAGAAGCTTACAAGAAGTGGAAGATTGGAGAAATGACCAGGGAAGAGTATAAAAATATTGCTCGGGCATGCAGGAGTGAAATCAGGAAGGCCAAATCACACCTGGAGTTGCAGCTAGCAAGAGATGTTAAGAGTAACGAGAAGGGTTTTTACAGGTATGTTAGTAACAAGAAGAAAGTCAAGGAAAGTGTGGGCCCCTTACTGAATGATGGAGGCAACCTAGTGACAGAGGATGTGGAAAAAGCTAATGTACTCAATGCTTTTTTTGCCTCTGTCTTCACGAACAAGGTCAGCTCCCAGACTACTGCACTGGGCAGCACAGCATGGGGAGCAGGTGACTAGCCCTCTGTGGAGACTATTCGGGACTATTTAGAAAAGCTGGACGAGCACAAGTCCATGGGGCTGGATGCACTGCATTGGAGAGTGCTAAAGGAGTTGGTGGATGTGATTGCAGAGCCATTGGCCATTCTCTTTGAAAACTCCTGGCGATCGGGGGAGGTCCCGGACGACTGGAAAAAGGCTAATGTAGTGCCCATCTATAAAAAAGGGAAGAAGGAGGATCCTGGGAACTACAGGCCAGTCAGCCTCACCTCAGTCCCTGGAAAAATCATGGAGTGGGTCCTCAAGGAATCAATTCTGAAGCACTTAGAGGAGAGGAAAGTGATCAGGAACAGTCAACATGGATTCACCGAGGGCAAGGCATGCCTGACTAATCTAATTGCCTTCTATGATGAAAGAACTGGCTCTGTGGAGGAGGGAAAGCAGTGGATGTGTTATTCCTTGACTTTAGCAAAGCTTTTGATATGGTCTCCCACAGTATTCTTGCCAGCAAGTTAAAGAAGTATGGGCTAATAGAAAGCTGGCTAGATCGTCGGGCTCATAGAATCATAGAATATCAGGGTTGGAAGGGACCCCAGAAGGTCATCTAGTCCAACCCCCTGCTCGAAGCAGGACCAATTCCCAGTTAAATCATCCCAGCCAGGGCTTTGTCAAGCCTGACCTTAAAAACCTCTAAGGAAGGAGATTCTACCACCTCCCTAGGCTCAACAGGTAGTGATCAATGGCTCCATGTCTAGTTCGCAGTCAGTATCAAGCAGAGTGCCCCAAGGGTTGGTCCTGGGGCTGGTTTTGTTCTATATATTCATTAATGATCTGGAGCAGGGGTCGGCAACCTCTACAAGTGGTGTGTCGAGTCTTCATTTATTCACTTTAATTTAAGGTTTCGTGTGCAAATAATACATTTTAACGTTTTTTAGAAGGTCTCTCTCCATAAGTCTATATATTATGTAACTAAACTATTGTTGTATGTAAACAAGGTTTTCAAAATGTTTTAGAAGCTTCATTTAAAATTAAATTAAAATGCTGATCTTACACCATCAGCCTGCTCAGCCCGCTGCCAGCCTGGGGTTCTGTTCACCTAGGCCAGCAGCTGGCTGAGCAGGGCCTGCAGCCGGGACCCCGGCTGGCAAGGGGCCGGCAGCCAGAACCCCAGACAGGCAGTGGGCTGAGTGGGGCCGGCAGCGGGGACCCCAGACCAGCAGTGGGCTGAGCGGCTCAGCCCGTTGCCACTCAGCCCGCTGCTGGTTTGGGGTTCCGTCTGCCGGCTCTGCTGGCTCCTGTCCTACCTTTTCCCTGGTTCTGGCCCATTTTCTTCCTCTCTCTGCACTGAGCTGAGGGTGGGGGTGCGCTGACAACAGGGCTGGGGGTGAAGGAGCAGGCTGGGGGTTGGGGTGCGGGGTCTGGCCAGGAGCTAGAATGAGGGAGGGGACTCAGGGTTTGGGCAGGAGGTTTGGGTGTGGAGAGCTTACCTGGGCAGCTCCCATTTGGTGCAAGGGGTGCAGGTGGGAATGTGGGGGGGGTGTGCAGGAGCTCCCGTTTGGTGCTCAGGGTGGGGGTGGGGATGGGGATGTGGGGGGTGCAAGAGTCAGGGCTGGGGGGGCTGGGGTTGTGGGGGGGTGCCAGAGTCAGGGCTGGGGTTGTGGGGGGGTGCAGGGGTCAGGGCATGGGGTTGGGGTGTGTGGGGGTGCAGGGGTGAGGGCAGAGGGCTGGGTGTCTGTGACGGGGATGCAGGGGTGAGGGCAGAGGGCTGGGGGTGTGTGAGGAGGGTTCAGGGGTCAGGGCAGAGGGCTGGGGGGGTGTGAGGAGGTGTCAGGGGTGAGGGCAGAGGGCTGGGGGTGTGTGAGGAGGGTTCAGGGGTCAGGGCAGAGGGCTGGGGGTGTGTGAGGAGGGTTCAGGGGTCAGAGCAGAGGGCTGGGGGTGTGTGAGGGGGGGTGCAGGGGTCAGGGCAGGAGACTGGGGTTTTGGGAGGGTGCAGGGGTCAGGGCAGAGGGGTGTGGGGGGTGCAGGGGTCAGGGCAGAGGGCTAGGTGTGTGTGAGGGGGGTGCAGGTTAAGGGCAGAGGGCTGGGGGTGTGTGAGGGGCGTGCAGGGGTCAGGGCAGAGGGCTGAGGGTGTGGGCTGGGATCGTGGGGATGCTCCCAGCCCCCTGCCCTGAGTGGCTCATTGCAGGGGGCTGGAGGAGATATGCTGATTCCACCCCCTTCCCCAAGGTTCCCAGAGCAGAGAGCCCTGCGGCTCCGCTTTTCCCTCTCCCACTCCCTAGCAAGGGCCGTCAGGTGATTGGCCGCAGGGAGGGACAGAAGGAGAGGCAGGAACCCTGCACGCGGGGGGGAGGGGGAAGCTTGCCTGCCCTGCAAGGAGAGAGCGGTGGGCAGGGGGCAGAGAAGAGCGGGCAGGGCTGGCCAGGATTTTTAATGGCACATTGCTCCTCTTTGGCACACGTGCCATAGGTTGCCAACCCCTGATCTGGAGGATGGTGTGGATTGCACCCTCAGCAAGTTTGCAGATGACACTAAACTGGGAGGAGAGGTAGATACACTGGAGGGTAGGGGTAGGATACAGAGGGCCCTAGACAAATTAGAGGATTTGGCCAAAAGAAATCTGATGAGGTTCAACAAGGACAAGTGCAGAGTCCTGCACTTAGGATGGAAGAATCCAATGCACCGTTACAGACTAGGGACCGAATGGCTCGGCAGCAGTTCTGCAGAAAAGGACCTAGGGGTTGCAGTGGATGAGAAACTGGATATAAGTTAACAGTGTGCCCTTGTTGCCAAGAAGGCCAATGGCATTTTGGGCTGTATAAGTAGGGGCATTGCCAGCAGATCGAGGGATGTGATCATTCCCCTCTGTTCTACATTGGTGAGGCCTCATCTGGGCCCAGTTTTGGGCCCCACGCTACAAGAAGGATGTGGAAAAATTGGAAAGTGTCCAGCGGAGGGCAACAAAAATTATTAGGGGACTGGAACACATGACTTCTGAGGAGAGGCTGAGGGAACTGGGATTGTTTAGTCTGCGGAAGAGAAGAATGAGGGGGGATTTGATAGCTGCTTTCAACTCCCTGAAAGGGGGTTCCAAAGAGGATGGATCTAGACTGTTGTCAGTGGTACCAGATGACAGAACAAGGAGTAATGGTCTCAAGTTACAGTGGGGGAGGTTTAGGCTGGATATTAGGAAAAACTTTTTCACTGGGAGGGTGGTGAAGTACTGGAATGGGTTACCTAGGGAGGTGGTGGAATCTCCTTCCTTTGAAGTTTTTAAGGTCAAGCTTGACAAAGCCCTGGCTGGGGTGATTTAATTGGGGATCGGTCCTGATTTGAACAGAGCGTGGGACTAGATGACCTCCTGAGGTCCCTTCCAGCCCTGATATTCTGTGATTCTCTTGCCATGGTAGGGGTCTCAACACTGACGCACCTCATAGAATATCAGGGTTGGAAGGGACCTCAGGAGGGCATCTAGTCCAACCCCCTGCTCAAAGCAGGACCAATCCCCAATTTTTTTGGCCCAGATCCCTAAATGGCCCCCTCAAGGATTGAACTCACAACCCTGGGTTTAGCAGGTCAATGCTCAAACCACTGAGCTATCCCTCCTCCTTCCCACCTCGCTGTCTCCTGTTTGCTCCCTGTGGCATAGAATGGTTTGGGGTCTTGTGGGCTGTGATACTTTGGTCTAATTTTGGTAGTTGTCAGAGGCATGCACAGGAATTTAAATTTGACCCCTTTTGGGGGGGCATGGAAGCTAACTGCCTCACTTCTGCTCCCCTGGCCCCAGGAGGAGTTTGCTTTCTCCCCTCCCCATGGGTCCCGGCAGGAGATCGATCTTCTCTCCCTCCACCCTGTCCCAGCCCAGCCCTGTCAGGAACTTGATCTTCCCTGCCTTCGCAGCTCTGGTGCTGGAGAAGTTCTGTGCCCCTGCCAATTATTGGGGGTCGGGGCTGTGCCCCTGCTTGCCCCTCCCCCCCGTGCACGCCTTTGATAGTTGGGTTTAGTGGGCAGGTGCTGCGTTGTGTCTGTGGTCTGTGATCTACAGGTGAACCTGGATGAGCTAGTGGCCCCTTTTGGCCTTAAGCAATATGATAATATGGGAGGTCTGGGACAGCCTGGGAGGGCAAAGAGGTGATCTCAGCCTGGCTCCTTCCTGTTCTCCAGAACAGAGGGTCTGCGCCTCTGCTCATCTGGGTAGCACAAACCTATTCACTCACTGAGGATGAACATCTCTCCTCTGCAATGGCCAACACATGGTTTGTGCATCGCTTAAGCCTTCAGAATAGGACTGATGATGATCCTCCGTACCGGGGCATTTTCTTGACAAGTTTGTTCCCTAGTCCAGGGGTGGCCAACCTGAGCCTGAGAAGGAGCCAGAATTTACCAGTGTACATTGCCAAAGAGCCACAGTAATGCGTCTGCTGCCCCCCATCCACTCCTCCACCCGCTCCCAGTGCCTCCCGCCCACCAGCAGCCCTGCCAGTCAGCGCCTCCCCCTCCCTCCCGATCAGCTGTTTCATGGCATTCAGGAGGCTGGGGGGGGAGGGTGGGGAAGGAGTGAGGGCCTGGCAGACTCAGGGGAGGGGGTGGGAAGGGGTGGAGTGGGGGCAGGGCCTGTGGCAGGGCCTGTAGCTCCAGCCTCAGAGTCAGTGTCCATACAAGGGAGCCACATATTAACATGTGGCTCCGGATCCCCAGATTGGCCACCCCTGGACTAGTCACTGGCGTCACCTATAAATGGGTAAGGATGTGGTGCTGTAGTGTACTGGCTTTTGGAGTCTGTATGGGGGATGCTGCCCTCTAGTGGCTGGCTACCACTTCCATCAGCTTTTGAAGTTGCCTCTCACACAAGTAGCAGAGAGTTAGATGTTTGGGGTGGATGGACCAGGGTTCTGATCCCCACTCCCCAGGCATGTGTCGCTTCTGTCTGCAGCACATCACTTTGTCACACTTACAAATGGTCACTCCCCCATTACTCCTCCAGTGTCCCAGAGGTTCTAACAGTTCCTTTTCTTTGGATCTCATTCCATTTAAGTGTTTTTTGGCTCCAGGAGGACTCTGTCTTCATGTTAGCAGGAAAGGTTTCCCCTGCCTCCCCCACAAGATCAGCACCTTCCTCACAAAACTACTGTTGCCCAGTTGAGACAGTAAAGGCAGACAACAGTGCAGTACATTCAAGTTATACTTTATGGATATTCAAAGGAAATAGATCTCTCATAATAAGTTTACCTCAGAAACTTTGCTGTGGAACACCAGCAGGAATGATACAACGAAATGTGAGAAAATACAGACCTAGTTCTGCTCTGCACAAGAGGAGATGTGATCTGACTCTTCAATATGATGCATAACTTAAAAAAGGAAATAAACAGAACATGCATTTATCAAAGAATTCTGTCCCGTTTAGGTAAAACCTTCCAGGGATCCCAGCTGAGAAGATGCAGTTTCAGTCTTTTTATTTATTGTTTGTTAGATTAGGAGGCTGCAGCTATCAGGATCCACCGTTACCTTGAAGCTGTGTAGTTGGAGGAGCTGTTTGGATCTCGGCCATGAAACATGGTTAAAGCATGGACAGGATCCCAGAGAGTGCAAAGGAATGCAAAACCAGGACAAAGATGCTCCCAGTTTCCCCTGCTGCCACAATAGGAGGAAGTCACAGCTCTGCAGGTGAAATGCGGGAGGGAACTTACAATGACTGGGATGGTGGGGAGGAGAAAAGCCTACCTGGCATTATGATGAAAGGCAGGAAGTCCCACTGACTGCAGTGCTGCTGGGGAGGAACTCAGCTTAGCTGGCTGAGAGGCAGGAGTCCCTCACTTTTGCCCCAACTATTCAGCCTTTCCAGAAGAAGAACTTGCATCTACTCAGCTAATGGGCACTATCTAGCTGGTGCAGTGGGGCGGTAGCTATCCACAACAGTGCTGTCTTTGAGGGTGCTGCCTCCCCTTGGTGGCATGAACACCCCCGGCTGACCCAGGCAGCCTGGCATAGGAACTGTTGATTTCCATTCCAGTGCTAGTTAATAACTTCTGGTGTCTTTGACTTGATCCCTTGATGCTGGGCAGGCCCAAAATCACTGCTCGTGGCTCTGGTGCATTCACATTAGTGCATGGTCACCAAGGAAACAAAGTTGTCACCAACAGTCATGCACCAGGAAATTCTAGACTGATGCACTCAGAGTGGAGAAGGGCGTGAACCAAAACCAGGGATCAGTATGCACAGCTGGAAGTCTCTTTATAATGGGCCCCACCTGAGCACCCTGTCATCTGGGGAGGTTTCCATTCAGCTCTGCACATGGAACCTCCATCTTTGAATCAGGGGCTTGGGTTGCCCTGTTAGAGAGATAGGATGTTTGGATCCAAGGATGTAGTTCTGGTCCATCTCTCTAGATGGCAGCAACACTCAGTGGTTACCTGTGGTCAAGGACAGAACATTCCCATCACCCTCCATAGCAAGGTCATTTCCTCCCTCTGCTCCCCATATCGTAAGGTCAGAGGTCTTTTCTGTAGCCACAGTAGGACAGTCGCAGTCATGAGCTAAGAAGCAGAGAGTCACATCCTCACATTTCCTCTAAATTACATCAAAACAATGTCATATCGGGCTGTGAAGACTGTGCTCCTGTCCTAACAGTGCCCACCACCACCAGATAAAGAAACAGAGCTTAAAAAGTTTATAGAAAACTTTGTTTGACAGCATTCTGCCTGGCAAGGAACCACTTCTCAACAGTTGTGGTTGTGAAATCTCTACTTCTATTGTTTTGTCTTTACGGACCCCACTTCTCTATTGTTTATCTGTAGGGTCTCTGTCTGGTTCTTTGATCATTTCTGTCTGTGGCATAACTAATTTTGCAAGATTTAAATCAACTCAGGCGCTGGGGTCTGATTGAGTAAAGAATGGTTTCACAATGGGCTAGGATGGGTAAAAATACTGTCTTATAACACTTCAGTTTACAATGGTTGGTGACGGTAGCGCTAAGCAGGACTCAAGTTTCACTATATAAACTGGGATCCAAAAGGAAGTTCTTTAGCACCCAACTCCAGGACACAGCCCAGGATCAGAGCTGCCAGACCTCAACACCTGCCAATCATACTGTGCAGAAGCTGTAGCTCCAAATGACCTGATCCTGCCTGGCCACCAGGAAAAGTTCATCTGCCTTATTGGGAGTGAGGAGCATTGTCTGCTTAGCCTGTGTGTTCTGTTTTGGTAACTTAATAAATAGAGAATATTACTGTGCAAGGCTCCTTCACTGGAAAAGGCCCTGCAGACCCGCAGAAGATTGTGCCCTGAGCCCTAAGAACTGGGTAAGGATGGGGGCACAGGCTCCAACTTTTGTTGGCACCGGTGGGTGCTTGTACACCCCCCCCCGGCCTGGCCCCGCCCCAACTCCACCCCTCCCTGCCCCTGTTGGATACCTCCCCAAACCCCTGCCCTGGCCCCGCCTCCTCCCCCAAGCGTCTTGCATTCCCTCTCCTCCCCCCTCCCTCCCAGGCTTGCCGCGTGAAACAGCTATTTTGCGGCGCATGCGCTGGGAGGGAGCAGGGAGAAGCAGGACCCAGCGGCGCGCTCAGGGGAAGAGGCAGAGCGGAGGGGAGGCAGAGGTGAGCTGGGGCAGGGACGCAGAGTCGGCGCCTGTGGATGGGGGTTCCTATATTACATCTTGAGCCCACGGAAGTGCCTAGAGTGTGTGGGTAACAGAATTGTCCGGGGGAAAGGTCAGTTCTCAAACTCCCTTCTCCATTTCACATGGCCAGTAACATGTCAGCAAATCGGGCTTATGCCCCCGGTCTACAACAACACCCCCCATTCACCTCAAGGAAGGCTCCAGGCACAGATCCCAGGCCACCTGTGGCTCCAAGATTCGGGTGTCAAACCCTAACACCCCTAGCATGAACCCCAGGGAGTTGAAAGGGCCAGAATCATCAGACTTGGCGGGGTCAAACTTGGCCACAAAAGAAGGGCTGGTAAGAAATGAGCATTGGTGAGATGGCAGAGGATTGGGCAGTCCCAGGAATGACAATGAAATGGACTGGTCTCGAAAGGCCGGCACATTTCCTTGGCAACCCAAACACAACAGCCCTCAGCTAGAGCATGGAAACTGACACTGACCAGCAGGTTCCATGGCCTGTGCTGAAGGGAAGCAAACAGCATGGAGAGTGAAAGCTTTATGATTCCCTCTAGGTCAGTGTTTCTCAAACTGGAGTCCATGAGGGTATTCCAGGGGGTCTTCTGGCCCCGCCGATCAACTCCTGCCCCTCCCTCTCAGTGCCTCCTGCATGCTGCAGAACAGCTGTTCCACGGCGTGCAGGAAGCGCTGGGAGGGAGGGGGAGGAGCGAGGATGGGGCATGCTTGGGGGAAGGGGCGGAAAGAGGTGGGGAAGAGGAAGGGTGGGGGTGGGAAGAGGTGGGGTGGGGCCTTGGGGGAAGGGGTGGAGTGGAGGCAGGGCCTGGCGCTGAGCAGGTGACTTGCGGGTCTGCAAAAAATTTTAAATCAAAATGGGGGTCCTTGATTTGCTAAAGTTTGGGAACCGCTGCTCTAGGTAAAACTCCCCAGTGCTCCCTGTAACACAGAAATGGGCACATGGTGTTCCCTGGGGCAGCTCCTCATCTGGTGTAAGTCAGCGTCGCTCACTTGACATCGGTCTGAACAGAGCCACGCTGACTTAGGGCAGCTGAGGGTATGGGCTGGGAGTTCTAACCCGAATGAATGCAGGAATTTGATATAATCTCCTTGTTTCCAGTGTTTGGCAGCCGATCAGATTCCCTGTACTGCTCTCTTGCTGCTCTCACATCTCTCTCGCATTTCAAATGAGACAGAACTTGGTGATCCCTTCTCTTGTTGGCTGAGGCAGCACCAAAAGGCGGGGCAGCTCTCCTGCCCTTGCTCAGAACTCAAGCCCTAATGTAATACTGCTAAAACATATCGCTAAGCAAACATGAACAGATCTTTGCAGCCTCCACAACCCCTCAGAGATAGATAGGTGATTTTACCCCCAACGCATGGGGGGAAACTGAGGCACAAAGTGGTTAAGTGATTTGTCCAAGGTCACGCAGTGCATCAGTTTCAGCTCAGGACTTAGAACTCCAGAGCTCCTGACTCTGTCTCAGCCGCACTTTCCCGCAGCTCACATGACCCCTGTCAGCAGCTTGACTAGGGGCAGCCCTGGGACCAACTTGCAGGCCCCAGTCTGGGCTAGAGGGCAACACACTGTTACCCTGTATCTGGGCCAGCAGAGCGCCCTAGAGCAGCAGCCTTGCAGAGGCATCAGGGGCTCCCAGCAGCAAAAGGGCAGCAGTTCCCATGCACTGGAACCTGCCCAGCCCCTCTCTCATTCATCTCACTCAGTCTTGGGCCAGTTCACACCCAGCACAAGCTGGCTCAATGTTGCTGAAGGCAATGGACCTGCACCTGCTGCCAGTGGGGTTGAATTTGGCCCCTGACTGAGTATGCCTATTGCTGCATGATAGGTCTCCTGCCGCTGGCTTTGCATGCCAGCCTCAGGTGCTCACTGAGTGTTGATCCTTGTGCTCTCCCACCCGGGTCAGGTTGGAGCAGAACACGAGCTGTTCTGTTCAGAGGGCGTGCACTGTGCCTGGGGACAAGGGGTGAGTGGATCTACCAGGGGGCCTGTCAGCAGCTCCCTTTTGCTTCCCTAGGAGGCAGCAGCTCCAGCGTGCACCCAGAAGGGAGGGCTCTGAGGAGAGTCGCAAGAGATCCCAGGTCTGGGAACCCCGCTGCCGCCGGTGTGGTTAGTCTGGAGTTACACCAGGCTGGCTTGCCTGTGTTCCCCAGTGGGGAGATGTATATGCTTCTAGAGCAGCTGAGCAATGAGAAGAGGCAGGTTATGGCTTTATGATATGGGATTAGTGGGCGGAGCAGCCTTCCCCCCCCAGGGTGAAGGCAGCCCAAGTGCTAGGAGGCTGGGCATGGCCACTGCCTGGCTGCTGGCCGCTGAGTGGTGTGAATTGGTCTTGTGCTCCTAGCAGACAAAGCCAGCCACCGTTGCAAGTCATTAGTGCCCCTGCCTGATACCTTAGCAGAAGAGCCAAGGACAGAATGGCCAGTGGAAACCAGCTGCACCTCTGCCCCCTAGCGAGGGGCTCTGCAGATCCGGGCGAGGCACGTGAACAGGGCAGCATGCGTGCGATGCACTACACACACATACTGCTTGGCGTGCCCGCTAGTAGCAGTTCTAAAACTATTACTGTTGAGTACAGCAAATGCACGGTCAACTACACTACCCAGAACCCTCCTGGGGAAGATTAGTGTGACTGTGGGGACAATGAAAGCTAAAGCAAGGTGCAGTACGGGCAGCACCCCTCGAGTTCTGGGTCATGCCCGTGTGTAAACACATCCCCCTCTACTGACTGATCCACTAGAGGACAACAGCCTCCTCCTGCAGCTATTGGTAATGAAGTTACTCCTCCAGCTCAAGTGGGCAAGGCTTGTGGGTTGAATCTGAAAGTCCTAGGCTGGCCCCTGGTCACACCCCACGGCGGAGCGTGGCGGGGAGGCGTCATTACATGGCCGGGGGAAGTCTGCATGGTCAGGGCCTCGCCTGGCCGTGGAGGGTGGCTGCATTCAACTCTCAAGCCGGTGTTTTCAGAAGCATGACCTGGTGGCTGCGCACCGTGGCCCAGCGTCTCAACTTTGCCGCACAGGAGCTGGGTGCAGCAGGCAGGGCCAACAGCGCCTTTGGTGACTGGGACTGGTGGGTGCAGCCCAAGGTACCATAAGCCCTGCCCGCTCAGTGAGGGGACCCCAGGAGCCAGCCAGCTTCGTCACTGGGCAAAGAATGAAGAGCCATGGCCCGCAGCCAACTGAAACCCCAGAGGTGACAGCAACAAAAAGCCAACCCCGCTGGTGAGGTCAGGGCCCCAGAACATACCGTGGGAGAATGAACAAACAAATGGGGGAGGCCACTCCAGCCTACCCGAACCTCAACCAAGGGGGTGGAGCCACAGAACCCGGGACAATGAATGAGCAACTAGGGGCAGGGTGCAGTGCACCAAGATAGACAGCCCTGGAGGCTGCACCCCCAAACAGCAGGAGGATGCTGTTCCACAGGGCCCCTCTCTGGGGTGGGGAGGGCAATCCAGCCTCTGTGAGCTAGTCAACCCTCAGCCTCAGACCATGCCAGCAGAGGGGTCACTTGGTGCTTTGGTTTTAAGCCCAGTGGATGGAACACTGTAGCCAAACTCTGGACTTGGCATCACGTCCGGGTTGTTGAAGCCCCATTGCATGAAAAAGACGGCCCCCACCCGCCCTTCTGCCACTACGTCCCCATCCACCTGGAGAAGCTGAGAGCTCCACAGAAAAGATGCCAGGGAGAGGGAAAGCTGCTGGCATGGCACCTGTGGCTTTGCTGGGTAATTGCACAGCTGAGAGGTTTGGAATCCATGCCCCCTCCCCCCCCCATTGGCTCCTCCTCGAATGCCCCCAGACAGGTGCTGCAGCAGGGGGCTGTTGCTAAGGTACATTGTCCTGGCCACGCTCAGTGAGCGGCTGGCATCTGACAGTCTCAGTGCACCCGAGAGACGCCAATGCTCATAAAAGTCATTCACCTTGTCCAATGGGAGTAACGCCTCCCCTTGGAATCCATGTGTGGAGCTCTGGTGTGAGGGCGAGCCACAAAGCCAGCAGAGACCCCATCTAAAACACGGGTAGGGGGCAGACTAGTGGCAGGATCCCACCAAAAGCAGGGGCGCGGAAGGCTCTCAGATGCGTCCAGCCAGGGAGGGGCTCCGACAGCAAACCCACCCATTTCACTTGGCACTAGTGGGCCCCCTGGCCCAGGAGCGAGTGGCCGTATCCCTGCAGGTCAGGGTGGGCACTCCGGTGGAGGCGGGGTGTGGGGAGGGGCCCCTGTTGTCTGTTGCTGTCAGCCCACATGGTGCAGCCCTCGGATGATGGTGGAGCTCAGCTGAGCAACAGGGAACCAGGAGGGGCCAGTGACTCAGCTTGTCCCTTGTCGTCCTTTGGGACTGGAGCACGGGGAGGAGCTCATTGCCAAGGGCTGGGAGGCCTGGTGCGTAGGCAGAGCCACGGCTCCTGACTGCCCCATCCTGGGCCTGGCTGGCTGCATGGCAGGGGCTTGCTGCACCCAGGGGCGCTGGAACAACTTGTACAGTGGGGCTGCTGAGAGCCACTAAACCAAACTGTGAATTCTGTAGATGATGGAAACCATTCAAGCCAGCAGCTCCAGCTCCAGCATGCCTTACAGGGCCCCCAAATTCCTCTCGCCCATGCTCAGGTAACTCTGGGCAGCTCCACCCCTCCTGCTCCAATGCAGCGGTCAACCACCAGCCAGCTGGTGGCTTGCCGGCCCCTGGCTCTGGAGCTGGGGCGTTTGGGGGTAGGATGGGCAGGCCGACCCCATGGGGAGCTCCAGCCACGGGCGCAGGTTTGCTGTGTTGGGGGCAGTGCTGGAGTCCGAAGGAAGTAGCTGGGCTGAGCAGACGCTCCCTGGACTCCAAAGAGACTAAGACTCTTGTGTGGCCCCTGGCTCGGCCCATCCCGAGCCCAGGCACTGTCACGGCCTGGGGCCCGTCTCTGGGACCCCGAGGCTGGTGTCATGGACAGGCTAGCACACGAGGGCCCCTGCAGGAAATCCCATGGCCTCAGCTGGTCGGGCACGCCTTGGGAAGTTAGGCTGCTGCAGAGGAGAAACAGGAGGGGGTCTAGCAGAACACCCTGGGCTCTCAATTAACATGCCAGCTGCGGGGGGGGGAGGGGGCAGCACACCGCAGGCAACTGGCTTCAAACAGCAAGTTGGCTGGACAGTGCCGCAGTGGGGTAGGGGCTGAGAGTTAGAGCTGCTGGGCTGCAAGGAATTCATTAGTCTTAAGGCTGGCAAGGGACCTGATCCTGAGATACCCGCCCTGGCTGCAATGAGGGGGCCTCCATGCCCTCAGCCTTCCCTCCCCGTCCCCCCACGTTACAACGGGGAGCGCCCTGAGGAGAAGGTATGTGCCTGAAGCCAGCAGAGGGGGAGCTCTGGAAGACCTCCCCCAGCACACAGCCCTGCAGCATGTGCAGGGATCCCGCTACAGGCTGGAGATGCTCCCTGGCAGAATTTGGCAGTGAACTGAAGCTGGCAAGCGTCCAAGCTCCTTTTCTGGGACAGAGGAGAAACAAGGATGGCAGCAGCTGTGAGCAGCCTCACAGGGCAGTCACCTGCTGCCTGCACCTGGCAGCAACTCCAGCACCAGCGCAATGGCAGGGACGCCAGTGAGGGGTGCTCATCATGCATCTTCTGTGCCCTGTGCCTGCACCCTCTGGGAGAGCCTGTTCTGCACCAGCTCACTGCTGCTCCTCTCTGAGCTTTGGCCTCCCACCCCACTGGCAGGGAGCTCCGGGGAAGCCCTCTGCATGGCAGGACGGGGGAGCTCCCACAGGACAGCGCCAGACTCCGGCCTGTGGGCAGGGGGCAGTCAGTGGTGCTGTATTTACACTAGGCCCAGCTGATTTCCAGCTCTGCATGCAAGCACAGCAACCCCTCCAGAGAAACTGCATCCTGAACCCAGCCTCTGCCGTAAGGACTGCCCCAGCGGGGCGGCCCCTGGGAAAGCCCCTTCAGCCTGTCTTCTTTAAAACACGGGCCACCCCCACTCCTCAGAGCCAGGTTCCTCCTGGCAGGGCTGTTCCATGCCCACCCTGTGTGCAGGCACGAACACCCATCCCATGAGCACACGTAATCCATGCCCACCTCATGCCTGTACCTTGCACGATCCCTGCCCCAAGCACATGCCTCATGCACATCCATGCACGCCCCCTGCACGCCAGCGTTCACTCTCCTCCCCTCCCCACTCAGCAGCTGCGCTGGACTTCGGCTAAAAGTGTAACCAGAAAACATTTGGCACTTTCCCTGAAAGCACCTGCCCTGCCCCTTGCAGGTGGCTGCCTCCCCCAAACAGAGACCCCCCTTCACAACACAGCTTTAACCCCTTTGAAACCATGGGGTGGCTGCTGCAGAGCACCACCTGAGTGGCTTCCCTGCTAGCCCAGGTCCTTGGCACACTCAGAGATGGCAATAAATGGGAGAAGAGGAAAAACAGCCCCCGGCTGGCACTGTGGCCATCCAATGCCAGGGAAGTGCAAAGGCATGTGGTGGAGTGAATTTAACCCTGAACTTGCTGGACTGTTTGCAGCCCCGGAAGGGCCCAGTACAGCACTCTGATCTGCTCCTGGGATTGCTCTTTGTGATCTCACTTGTTTGGGCGCTGGGGCCCTGCAGTAAGCAGCTCCCATCACTCAGGAGTGGGGCCCGGCTTAGGGCAGGAGCTCCCTGGCAAAGATCACAGCCTCCCTTCGCAGCGCAGGGAGACATCTGCTCCCCCCAGCCCAAGCGAGAGCGAGCGGAGCTTTCCCTGCATCAGGCTGGTGCGTAAGGTGCAGGCTGGGATGGGGAGTGCCTACTTGCTCTCTGCACGGCCCCACGGAGGAGCCTCCCCAAATAAACCCAAGGGCTGCTGGTGCAGCAAGTCCTGAAGCCAGAGCAAGGCCTGCAGGGCATTACCATAATTAAGAGGCTGTTCCAGGAAGGTGGCCCCTTGGAGAGCCACCTCAAGCAGGGGCTGGCGCACAGCAGGATAAATCCTGGCTCAGGAGACACTGGCTCCTTTACCAAGGAGCTGGGGAGAGGGCGGCAATGTCTGGGCTGGGTGGGCTGAGGCCCTTCTTCCTGCCCCTTGCAGAGAGGAGCACGGATGGTGGTGGCTGGCCGCTGGGCTCCAGCTGTCTCCAGTGCGGAGCCCCCTCATGTGGCGCAGCTTACCCCTCCCCGACTGACATTAGCCGGCCTGCAGAGGCCCTCTTCCTCCGCCACAGCTGTCCTTACATTGGGTTTTGCTGGCCTAGCTGTGTTGCTGAGAGGGAGGCGGGCAGGGGTGGTTCTTCACTCCCTGACCAACGTAGCTTTCAGTGTAGCCCAAGCCTCAGGGAGCACCCAGGCAGGGAGGGCCAGCCAGTGAGAGCCAGGCTCACAAGGACAAGGTCAAAGCGGGTCCACATGCAGAGGGCAGGGAGGGTTGGATCTGCAATCCCCTGTGAGGATAAAGGCTGGCTGGCTCAGGCTTGGTGTCTGAGGGGCTGGTTCTGGGGTTCTGGTTTGGATCAATGGCACAAGGGGGCTGAGCGGGCAAATCCAGTCCTCCACCCAGGCACCATTTGACATCTCCAGGTCCAGCCCAGCCCCAAGAAGGGCAGGCTGGGGTACCTTTAGCATCCAGCGCCCTACAGCCAGACCCTGGACCAGCCTGAGCTCACCGACGCCTGGAGTCGCTGCATGCCAGGCAGCGCCCCCGTCTCTGCACTGATGTCACATGGATCAGGGTACGGCCCCGAGCTCCTGCAATTCCCCTTACAGCTTGGCACTGCCCTGGGGACCGGAAGCCAGGGGAACCCTGAGCATTACAAGGGGGAGGCTCACTGTGGCCAGAGCGCGCACTCAGCCAAGCAGCGCAGCCTCCCTAGGGGAAAACCAGGCCCATCCAGCTCGAAGGAGCAGATGGAGTGGCCCTGGGTGTCCGGAAGGCCATGCTCTGGGGCCATTCTGATCCCAGGGCCATGGTTGGAGCTCAGAGAAAGAATTACTGGGATTTTCAAAGCTCTTGGCTCAGGCCCTGCCTCGGCCACTGGGAAGGAGGCTGAAAGGCTAGGGAGCCCTGCACTAGGATCAGGGCTAGTTAATACGGCCAGTGAAGTTCAGGAGCATGGCAGCGTGGCTTTGAATTCCACTGGGGAGGCCAAATTGGGCAAAACTCCAGATGGGTTTGAGCCCCCTGGGGGACCCAGACGGCATGGTGATGCCCAGAGAGGAGGAGCAGTGTAGACGCTGCCAGAAACAGTCCACTCTTCTGCAGTTCTCCCCAGGCATGGGGAGCTGAGTGAGATGTAAGCAAGGGCAGGCCGGGGGCAGGAGGAGCTCTCCTCCTGGGCCTGTCTCAGGAGTTTTATTCTCGATGACAATGCAAAGAAACCAACTTCGCTCGAGATCCTGCTGCAACATGGGCTGGCCCAGGATTCACTGGAAAGCCCTAAGCCCCCTGGCTTCCAGGGCCCCAGCTCCCCCAGCAGAGCACAGCCCAGGACTCCTGCACTTTAAGAAGCCAGCACCAGACCCCACCTGTGCCTGGGGCCCCTTCATTCTCAGAGGAGCTGGCCACACATGCCTTTGGGACCCAGGGAGCGCAGCCCTCTCAGTGCTGTTCCTTGGCTTCGCACTAGGGCCAGGTTGGGTACCACGCTCCCCACTCAGTTATGCAGGGAGGGGTGGGAATGACCTGCTGCAATAGAGGGGACAGAGGTGGGCTTGACCTTCCTACTTGGAGGAGAACGGGGGGCGGCCGCTGCTGGCTTTGCCCTGGAAGTGGCTTATTGTCAGTTACAGATACAGTGCATCAGGTGTCTTGGAACTTTTACCCCTCACGGCCTCCTGAGTACCTAAGTCAGGCCCTGGCAGACTCCCACACTGGCCTGGCAGAGCAGGAGGGTCCTCCCCCAGCCCACGCGGCGCTCACAGGGCCTGAGCACCCCAGGAGGTCTGGGGTCCCCCACTCTCAGCCAGGGGGCAGGGAGAGCTAAGCGCCACACAGAATGGGGCCCTCGTGTTGGCAGCGGAGACTGACTCAGCACTTGGGAGGGGCTGGAGGGGGACACAGGGATTTTGGCAAGTGGAAGCAGTGTCTGTGGACAGGTGGGCAGCTGTGCACAGGCCTGAGGAAAGGGGATGCCTACTGCATAGAGACCACATAGAGCCTCATACTGTGTAGAGACCGTCAGAGTGCTCCTGTATAGAGCCACATGCTGTATAAAGACCATCTACAGGGCCCACTGTAGATTCATACTGTATAGACACTGTATTGACCCTCATATTGTATAGTGCCCATAATGAGCCCATACTGTATTGAGCCTCATATCGTATAGAGCCCACATTGTATAGCAGGGACGTAGCCACGAGTGGGCCTGGGAGGGCCGTGGCCCACCCACTTAGCATCCTGCCCCCCAGCTCTGCTCCGGCCCTAGCTTGCCCCACCTTGCCTGCCCGCCCAGCACGCCAGCCGCGGAGCGGGGTCGGGGCAGGGGGCTTGCCCTGCTCCACCTGCCTGGTGCTCCTGTGGGCAGCGAGGGGCTTTCTCCGCTTCGCCCAGCACTCCAGCCAGGGAGCACTGTCAGGGGTTTACCCCACTCTGCCCACCCGGCGCTCCAGCTGGGGAGCAGAGTCAGGCTCTTGCCCAGCTCCATCCACCCACCTGGTGCTCCAACCGGGAGTGGGGTCGGGGCGTGGGGGTCAGGCTCTTGCCCTGCTCCGTCTGACGCTGCAGCTGGGGAGTGGGGTCGGGGAAAGCCCCAGTGTCCTGCTCCCACTCCCCAGCTGGAGCAGCAGGCGGGCAGAGCGGGGCAAGCCCCCACACCCCAATCCCGCTCCCCAGCAGTGGAGCCTGTTTTTCTGGGGCCCTCCAATTGGCTGGGGCCCCGGACATGCCCCTTTGGCCCAGTGTTTAATCCGCCACTAGGAGGGTGAGCTTCAGGTGACCCAGTGGAGGCAGAGGAGTCCTCAAAAAAGGTAGGTCTGCTCCTTGGGAGGCCAGGCCCGAGGTGGGGCATGGGTCGGGGACAGGAGCCGTTGCCGCCGGACAGCGGAGTCTCCTCCCAGAGCTGAGTGCGTGCCTGGGGCCCCAGGGGGCCTCAGCCAGAGCATCCATTGACCCCAGCAAGGCCGGCTAGAGGGGGTAGGTGGGCCCTGATTCCTCCTCCTCCTCCCTCCACCCAGTCATTGCCGCCCACCCAAAGTCGGAGCCCACCCAAATGTCCCATCCTGGCTCCGCCACTGCTGTGTAGAGCCTCATGCTGCACAGAGACCGTGTAGCGTGCAGGCTGCTCTGAGACTCATCCCATACAGAGCCCAGGTGGGGGGCACACTGTATAGAGACTCATACCATATAACATGCTATACAGAGACTCAAACACACTGGGCCAAATTTTCAAATGAGAGTCACAAATGTGTCTGCATAATCCAAAGCCCCTAGTATGCTCCCAAGCCCCGTCTGCACTTACCCCCATGTGCCAAGGCATGGCTCTGAGTCCCCTTCCACGTACAATTATGCAGCCATGCAGACAAATGGGAACTGTTGTGCTAGGACACTGGGCCTACTTGCAGAGGCCAGGTTGAAAACATGCCCCTTCCTGGCTGTCTCCAGAATTAAATAAGGCAGCGATGGGAGGGGGGAGAAGAACTCTCCACTTGGGAGCAGCTATGGGCAAGTTTGGTGTCTAGGCAGAGGGATGGAGCGGGCATGGCAGGAAGCTTAAAATGATTGATCTGGCCACACTTGCTTAGAGGTAGCCATGTTGTCTAGTGGTCAGATTTAGGGAGTAGGAACAGGCAGGGCCGCGGGTTCTATGCTGAGCTGTTGTTCGAACAGCTGCAGGCCAGTCACTTATTGCCTGTGCCTTGGCCAAGCCCAGCTGGGAATCAGGTTAAAGGAAGAGAAGGCAGTAAAAGAACCTCACTGAGAGACAGACCTGTGGCACTGGAGTTACCCTCCACGTAGCAGCCCTCTCCTCATGGCAAATCTCATGTGACAGGGCCAGCCCCACCCCTCTATCCCCACCAAGACCAACCAGAATCTAGGGAGCTCAGCAGCTCCTGCCCTGACTAGCCAGTGGCCACAGAGGCAGGTGGCCTGAGCCCCATGGAGTCCATGGATCTGTTGCTGCCCCGTTAGGAGAGCATCTTTCCCAGGCCTCCCCGGGATCCACGCGCCAACAGTTATCTGCTAGAAATGATGGGAAGATTCTGACCGACCAGTTTAGTGCGTCAATAGTAAAATACCTGTCTACAAAGGGGAATAAAGAGGAGGCCCGTGTGGCGTGGCAGCACTGGTCACATGAGGTCGTCCAGGAGGTTGGGGCTGGCGACCCAGTCCAGGGTCCGTGGCTCAGAGGCGGCCATGATCATACACATGAACTGCTTTCCGGTCCGCCTGTCAGTGGGGTAGATGGTGGTGGGCGTGAACCTCTTGTTACTCTCCACGAAGTCGCACAGCTGCTCGTAGATCTTGGGGAACTCATGGCGCAGGAAGACGCCTCGGATCCGCAGCTCCCGCTGGATGTTGATGAAGCAGACCTCCCGGGCCTTCCGCCCTTCCTCCCCCTCCTTGTCGATGTCCGCCGTGCCCGGCGGGGGGGTCAGGATCAAGGTCTCCATGTCCCGCTCCTTCTTCAAGATCTGCTTCTCGGGGCTGGAGGAGGCTAAGGCCACCTTGGCGTATTTCCTGACGGTCGGCACCTGGACCTTGGGGGATGGCCTCACAGGCACTTTTTGTCCAACAGCCACTGTTACATTCAAGAGGAAACATTCCTCAGGGTCATACTGGATGCCAGCCACCCCCAACTCCCGGGCATAATCCCCCAGGCTCTCTGCGTAGCCCTCCAGCTCCCGCAGGGACAGGTAGGTGGGGGACATCAGCAGGCTCTCCAAGCCAAACTGGAGGAAGTTCTCAGCTGAGCCTGAGCTGGGGAAGCCCAGAAACAGCACCCCTCGCCCCCGGGACAGGTACCCCACCTTGGCAATGCGCGAGAAGGCCTTGTGCACCTCGGCATTCTCCCGGCAGAACTGCAGAGCGTGCCGGCAGATGCTCCCGATACGCCCGTAGACACAGCTCTCCTTGTGGATGTCCCAGTCCTCGCGGCGGCAGCTCCGGGAGCAGTAGTAAGTATAGCAGCTGTGGCAGGACTTGAAGTAGAGGCAGGCGTTGAACATGGTCTCCGTGCGCCTGCACTTGGCGTTTGAGCACATCATCATGTCGTCCTCATCCGCGCTCAGCTCCGGGGAGCAGTCATCCTGCTGCTTCTCAAAGCTGCTGCTGGAGACAGACATGGCAAGTGAGCGGCCACCCTGCTCCTTGCGTACGTCTCTGTGGAAGGAACTCGGGCCCGGCTGCTCCTTGGTGGGCCTGGGCTCCCCCACCAATAAAGGCAGCGGCTTCCTGGCCTCCAGCTTCCTGGCGGGCCCGGGCGCCCCGTTGTCGATCAGCCTCTTGAGCTGGTCTGTCAGGCTGTCCCCGTTGCTGGGGCGGCGGCTGGGAGGGGGCTTGGAATCGATGACCAGGTCTGTGATCAGCTCATCCAGCTGCTCCAGGCTGCGCTGGCGGGCGGAGCTGCTTTGGGTGCTCTCTTTGGCAATGGGATCCAAGTAGCAGTGTGTGGTGCGGGAGCGATGCCCATCCCGCCCGGAATCCAGCACATCCCAGCTGGCCGAGCGCTTCTCGGTCTTGCTCAGACCATTGGCTTTGATGTCATTGTCGGTGATGGTGATTTCTGGGGTGACAAACCAGGAGCGGCCGAAGGGGCACCGCCCACTGTCTGCCTGCATCTTCTCCATGATGGAGTTCTCCGAGAGGGAGAGCGCTGCATAGCGCTTGGGGGAACTGGAGAGGTTGATAACCACGGGCTGCCTCCGGTCATCAGGGGATAAGGCACGGTGCTGCTCCCGGGCGAGCAGGTTCTCATAGCTGCGCCCGCGGAACATGGGGTCCTCCCTGCGGACACTGGGTGCCAGGATGTTGTCCCAGGATTTGGAGTAATGCCGGGTGTCTGTGCCTAGGCGGGGTTGGTTGGTGCTGTAGCTGGCATGCCAAGAGGAAAGCAAAGCCTCCTGCCCAGAGGGATGAGGTGCAAAGCGGGACATCTGCAAAGTCTGGTAGGGCAGTGCACCCCGGTCTGGGCAGTACCAGTCGCTGAACTGCAAAGGCTGGGTGCTACGGGCATGAGGGTACGTCCGTGAAATGGATTCTCTCTCATGGTATTTGCCATAATCCTCAGTGTAGAACAACCGGGAGGAGGTGTTCAGAGCGGGGTATACCCTGGGGTCCTCTGTATAGAGGGGTTTGGTGGGCATGCCCCTTGAGGCATAGAATTGAGGGTCTTCTCTGTAGAAGGTGTGGGTAGGGGCTTCCTGGATGGGGTAGGTCCGAGCTTCTTCCACGTAGAAAGTCCTGGGTGGGATGGTGTGGATATTACCTTTGGCTGGGTCCTCTGTGTAGAAGGGCTGTGGAGGGAGGTGACGCCCTGGGTATGGGCGAGGGCACCCCTCGTAGCCAGAGCTTTTCAGTGGAATGCCAGGGCCAGGGCACCCGGCTGGCTCCTCTGTGTAGAAGAACTTGGTGGGCACATTTGGAGCGGAGAAGGTCATACAGCCCCTCTCAGGATAGTCCTGTGGGCAGGGCATGGCCTGGTAAACCCGGCCTCGGGGGTCACCTTCATAGTACTCGTTGGAGTAGGGCAGCCTGTGCTCCCCGCTGTAGGAGTCGCTGGGTGTGGGAGTGCGGGACACAGACACCTGCCTGCTGCTTGGGATGGTCAGGCTCCGGATAGCGCAGGGCAGCCTGGGCCAGTACGGCACCTCCCTCCTGCTCTGGGCCTTCAGGCTGCGTGCCGCGTGCACCAGCACTGCCTCGTCTGGCTTCATGTCCATCCGGCACTTGACATGCAGGCTTGTGGCCGGCCTCCCACCTGGGGCCTCCTCCGGGCAGTTGCTGCTGACACACAGTGGGGAGATGCGGCTGGTGCTGCTCCGCTGGGGCTGCAGCTTGATGGGGTGCACCTCGTTCATTGGGGCCTTCATCGGCGCGTATCCGCTCCCCCTGCGCGGGGACATCTCTGTCCTCGCAGGCTCCCTGGAGAGGCGCACAGCCTCCCGTCCCCGCCTGGCCGGCACAGGGGGAGACGAGGACGACATCTGGATGGGAATAGGAGTGAAGGTGGATTTCACCCGTGGGGCGCTCTTGGACCTCGCTCGCCTCTTTGGCTCCGCCCGAGCCAATGGCTCCTTGGGGCCTTCCCTCCCGTGAGGGGGAGGCCTGCTGTTCTGAACGTCCGACCTGGGAGGAGCCTTCCTGCCTCCGGAGCCTGAGGAAGGCTCGGGGGTGCCTGGGTGCCGGCAGGGGCGCTCCATAGCAGGAGCAGGGGCCAGCTGGTCGTCGAGCGGCTCAAGGAAGTCAAAGCTCCTACAGTGGCGCTTGTTGAAGGGCTGCAGGTCGCGCGGCAGAGATCCAGACATGAAGGTGTCACATTGTGCCAGTGGCTGGCAGATGATGGAATCCCTGGGTGCTGGGCACGTCACCTCTAGGTCTTGATACACCGTAGACACCAGTATGTCAGGTGGGTCGGTTCGTGTCATCTTAAACAAGCTCTTCCTTCTCCAGCTCCTCTTCAGATCATCTCAGGGGAAGCCAGCCAGCCCTGCAACGGGAGAGAGAAGGGGCCTTGAGTCTCATGCCGGAGAGGCCCGCTCACGACAGGCTATTTTTGAAAGCTCCTGATTTTTAGCCAATCTCATGATTTTGGGGGCTTGACTCATGATCCCACAATGCTCGGGACTGGCAATGCTGGGGGGGTCTAGTAGGCACATGTGCAAAAGGGTCCGTGCTGGGGTAAGAACTGGAGCTGGCCGAATGGTGCAGAGACAGTGATGAGGAATTCCAAACGGCCACGGCCTGGTTCAGAATTGGTGAGAACAAGGCTTATTCACATGAATGTTTTGGGGGAGGCTGTTCCCCTAGGAGTGCCCAGTCTGCTCATGACCAAGGGCATGCAGTGCTCAGATACTGCAGTGCCAGAGGCCAGGGCCATGCCAGAGATACCATGAGCATGCATGGCCCTGGATTTACAGAGAGGGTCGAAAATCTGAATTTTCATTCTGCAGGAAACTTCAATATTCCCACATTTGTTTCATTCTGAATCAGGCCACAACAAAGTTGATGTGTCAAATTTTTTTGCCAAATGGAAAGTTTTGATTCAGAAATGTTGCCACATTTTGTTTCAGCTTAATTTGACCTTAAACTTTGTCTATCTGAGGTGTCACAATGCCTCATGCTTCCATCCTCTCTACTGGCTGAACTCCTTGACTGGACTACACCTCCCATGATGCACCATGGTTATGTGACTCCCATGATGCACCACAGCAGTTCAATCAGAGGGAGGCTAGGATGTATCATGGGTGATGTACTCCAGCCAGAAAGCTTAACCCACAGAGAAGGGGTGGGGGGGTGGCAGGCACGAGACACCACAACGGCTCTGGTGGACACAGATTAACATCAAACTGATCCAAAAGGAATTATTTTATTTTGATTTTTCTGAAGGCAAATTGGAAAGTTTCAGCAAAATTGAGATTTTCTTGTCAAAAATGTCAATATTTCAAGAAGTGCAGTTTTCATAAGAAAGAAAGAAAGAATGAAAGAAAATTCCCAGCCAGGTGAATTTATCAGTGCCCGTTCATTCCCTGCTGCCCACCCACCAGGAGGAAGTTGATAACAGGACACACAGAGCAAAGAGAATCATGAGAGGACAGAGAGGCCATGTCCTGGTTGCTCCCTCTCTGGGTTCCGGCCAGCCTGCTTTGAGCCCAATCCTCCTCTTGTTTGTACCGCAGAGTGGCATGGACCGCAGTGGAATTACTCCTGATTTACACCCGTCCGAGGCCCAGCTGGACAAGCCTTGTGTTGATCTGATTGCACCCATGGGCTCAGGGGGCAGGGAGTGGATCTTGTGCCCTATACAGCGCCAAGCCCTTCATGTACAAGTGCAGCAATTCCTTCTCCTTTTTGTAAGTCTCGGTCGCCCAGTGAGGAAGCAAACACAGCACCATGTGACTTACGCAACCAGTGGTACATCACAGATAGACAGTGCCGAGTAGGCAGACAACCCCAACCAGCGGAGCAGAGGGCAGGGATTTGTTAAATCAGCTCGCCAAAAGAAAAGGGCAAATTCCACACATCGTGTCTCTGCAACCAGTAACCTGACCAGCTCTACACAGACCCACACTGGCACGCGCAAACCAGCACCTGCGTGCATGGGATAAATAATGACATGGGAGAATGACTGGCTGTATGGGGGGTGGGCATGGCTAATTACCTGCCTAGCATATGTATATGCAAATATAGGATGCTTGCAATGAAGCAGTGTCAGAGAGCTCAGCTCTGGGGGACACCCCCCCACAAGGTCTAAGCTCTCTGCCTAGGGCCTGTCAAAGCTATGCTATGCTGCTTGGGATGCAGGGCGGGAGGTGCAGTCAGAAGTCCCTCCCATTTCGTCTGAGCTTCACGAGATCTGTCTGGTGGCACTAAGCAGCACAGACTGTGTTCGTCTGGAAGCTAAAGAGACAGAGAGACCCACAGGGACTGGCTGTGTCCAGCAGCCTCAATCAAGAATCACCTTTATGGTCCTTGTGTAACCCACACACCTTCTGGGTGTGGGGTTCTGCCCCATCTAGTGGCACCAAGACCACTTAGAAAGAGAGCGAGTTAAATGAGACGCTCTATAGCCTTAGCTAACAGCCAGCTGGCTTTTAGCTCATGCGGTAGAGGCTCATGCACTAAGCTCCAGAGGTCCCCAGTTCAATCCCACTCGCCGATGACCGGGGTCTGTTGGCCTTACACTTACGGCCCTGTCCTACCTCTCCCAAGAATCACCCCCCAAGGGCTGACAAGATGGCCTCTGCAGGGCGATCTGTACACAACATGGTTGAGGGATGTCCCAAATTTGTCTTACATACCTCACTTAAAAACTACTTGCTTACAAAATCAGACACAAAAAAGGGGCCACAGCACACTATTACTGAAAAATTGCTGACTTTCTCATTTTACCACATAATTTTAATGACTTTCTCATTTTACCACATACTTACATTTCAGTGTATTGTATTTAGAGCAGTATAAACAAGTCATTGTCTGTATGAAATTTTAATTTTACTAACTTCACTAGTCCTTTTATGTAGCCTGTTGTAAAACTAGACAAATCTCTAGATGAGTTGATGTACCCCTGGAAGACCTCTGAGTACCTTCGGGGGTACACATACCCCTGATTGAGAACCACTGTCCCAGACACCATGTGCATAGAAACCTTCCATTACAATGGAGGTCCCTGAACCAGACAGGATGAGAGCTTGGCACTCACTCACAAGAGTTTTATTTCCGCACGGTTGTTTTTGGCAGGGATATCACTGGACTCAAACGCTCTCCTGCTAGAGTTCTCTCCTGCCACGGGGAATCTCTCTCCACACATCCCTGGGGCCAGATTTTAAGACTCAGGAGCCTGAATGGGGAATGCATGTGCAAATATGTGGTTATGTGTGCAAAACAGGGGTGCAGGACTGCAGATTTTGCTCAAGCAGTCACCTGCTTTGCACACCCAGCTGTGCAGTTTGCACACACAGTTACATGCCTGCGTCCATGTGTTTTGCACGAATGGCAGCATTTCTACATGTGCAGACCCCCTCTGGGCCTGTGCACACAGCATGGCTCAAGGGTGGCAGTGGTACTTTGCACACAGTGTCTAAAATCTTGTCCCTGAGGATGCACTAGGGCTTCTAGGAAATCAGCAGGGGTCCCAATGCAGCTGGGAGCTCTGCTCCCTCTGGGGAGCAGGGTCACACGCACCATACACTGGTATACTGTGGGCGTATGCTTTGCTCTCGTGACTGGCCCCTGCAACTACTGCCCACAGCCTGCCCCTTACAGCTAGCTCTCGCTCAGCTCACGGGTCAGAGGCTGGTGCTTTGGATGCTGAAGGGCTCAGGTTTGACCCCACTGCAGACGGTGGTGCTGTGGGCAGATGGCCATGGTTTGTAACACCAGACCAGTGGGAGGGGCAGAGGCAGGAAGCCAACTTATGTTAGACTCCAGAGAACATATCTGGTCTGAAGCCATGGTGAAGGTTTAAACCATACGTTCAGTCCTGCCCTCCCCATTATTATGGGGGGGGGGGGGCAGGAAGGTCTGGGACCAGGGGGACTAAAGAAATCAAAACTCGCCTCGGATGCCTGAGGCTGGGAAGGTTTCTGGAGCAGGAAGTGAGTTTGGGACAGCATTTTTGTTCCTACCTGGTCTGATGCCAGTGGTGTGTATTTGGATGGGCAAAGCTGGCACAGGCTGCTGTGTCAGCTCCATGCTGGGATCCGTTCTGGGGCTGGAACATAAAACACATCAAATGAATCCAGGAAGTTACTGCTCGGCCTCCTGAGGGCAGGAGCTGGGCCTTCCGTGCGCCGCCCTGCTGAGCCCAGCACCAGCCCCCTTCAGCCCTGGGGTCCCTCCTCTGCGCGGGTCCACACAGCATCTCCCTGGGGAGCTCCGCACAGACACAGTGAGGTCTTGTGGTACTTTACACCCCTGAGCGGAGAGAGGACCAAGCAGGTCAAAGTGACATGGCCACGGTCCTGCCAGGAGTCAGAGCCTCTGCTCCAGAGGCCTGGGAAAGGGGTGAGAGCATGTCCCCCTCTCGGGGCCACAGCCAGCATAGAAGATATCAGCCTACTACTTGGTCACCGTGAGAGGAATTTCCCCAGCCTCTGAAGGGGCAGCGGCTTGTGCCTTTGGTGTTGGAAAGCCCAGGTTCTTATCCTGGCTAGCGTCTCATGGTGGGTTGTCAAAGACCTTTCCAGATGGGGGCAAATCACTACAGCATGGCTTCCCTGGGGTGGGGTCAGAGCTGAGGCTAGACACTAGACACCCCCTTCTTCCTTTCCCAGGGAGTGAATTAAGATACTGGCCCTCTCCTCCCATCTCTGGGCTGTGACTGGCTTCAAGAGATCTGCTGTTTGCACCCCTTTGCCCTTCCTGCCATATCTATGCTGGATCTCTCCGTGGTGACTAGTGCTTCATTTGTGATGAAAGAGGAGCCAGCCCAGAGGGTCCAGGGCTCTGAACTGCCAGGCCTCGGCACAAATTAAGACTGGCGGTGACGCTGCTGAGGAAAATAGTTCCCATTGACAAAAATCTTTCCTTCCTGCACCTCCCAGATTGCTTTGCAAACTATACCTATATACCTATGCAAACTATATCAGCTGTCATGTCAGCCAGCACTAGCAGGCAGCCACCTCTGGGGCAGAACACCATAGCTGTTTCCCACCTGTGCTATGGTGCATTCTAAGCAGTTGTCAAACTGGAAGTGCAGGGGAACTTTATGAAGAGGGCAGCTAAGTGAGCTGGAATTTGGAAGATTGCTGGGAGAAGTGCCAGAAGGAGTTTTCTGGTGACCGGTCCTTGATCTTATGAAAGACAGCATCTCCCTGAGGGGAATGCCAGCGACAGAATCACCATCATCTCACGTGAGCTTTCCCTGGAAGTCTAACACACGCTAACAAGGTTGACTCTGCCTAGTGAGGAGAATTGGTCGGTGGCTAGTTGTGGAGACTAGCACTTAGAATCATAGAATCATAGAATATCAGGGTTGGAAGGGACCCCAGAAGGTCATCTAGTCCAACCCCCTGCTCGAAGCAGGACCAATTCCCAGTTAAATCATCCCAGCCAGGGCTTTGTCAAGCCTGACCTTAAAAACCTCTAAGGAAGGAGATTCTACCACCTCCCTAGGTAACGCATTCCAGTGTTTCACCACCCTCTTAGTGAAAAAGTTTTTCCTAATATCCAATCTAAACCTCCCCCACTGCAACTTGAGACCATTACTCCTCGTTCTGTCATCTGCTACCATTGAGAACAGTCCAGAGCCATCCTCTTTGGAACCCCCTTTCAGGTAGTTGAAAGCAGCTATCAAATCCCCCCTCAGTCTTCTCTTCCGCAGACTAAACAATCCCAGCTCCCTCAGCCTCTCCTCATAAGTCATGTGTTCTAGACCCCTAATCATTTTTGTTGCCCTCCACTGGACTCTCTCCAATTTATCCACATCCTTCTTGTAGTGTGGGGCCCAAAACTGGACACAGTACTCCAGGAGTCAGAGCCTCTGCTCCAGAGGCCTGGGAAAGTGGTGAGAGCTTGCCCTCATACAACACACCTACACAAGAGTACTTGCCCTCATACAACACACCTGAGAGAGGGCTGATGAGTGGTGGAGTCAGGGCACGTGGCACAGCCCCTCAGCACCCCAGGCCAGCGAGTGCCCCTGACTCAGCCCCTGCCCGCTGTCTCCAGGTACGGGTGCCAAAGGCCCCTACAGATCACCCCGCTTGCTCAGCCCCGGGGCCTGGATGGAGTTAAGAGCAACCCTCCCCCACGCAGCAGCACCTCTGCTGTGATGCCCTGAGCTCCCCTGCCCAGGGGCTGAGCAGCGCGAGACTGAAACCCAGCTGCCTGGTGAAGGCCAGTGAGCGGCACCCAGCCCAGCCGGGGCCTGGGGTCCTCTGAGGAGCAGGTGCTGAGCTCATGGTGCTGGCATCCCCGCGGGAGCACACAGTTGCCATGGTTTCGCTGCGCTATGTCTCTCCGGAGGAGCAGTGTGTGCGGGGGAGAGCCGGGGCACTGCGAGGGGGGTTAATGTTGCTCACAAGTGCCGCATTGATGTGGGGGGAGGCAGAGCTGGATTAACTCTCCTGTGGGCCCAGGGCTAGTAGATTTTGGGGGGCCCCTGTATATGTCTTTTTCCTAATTTAAAACAAAATTATCACAATTATGGCATTGAGGCTATTAACGCTATACTTAAACTTGACTTTTAATTGTCATAAAGATGTTCTGCGGTTATATTTCAGCCTTAAAACATGTAGAATATAGTTAATTCAAATAGCCTACTGCTTACCTTAGAACAGCTGTTATATTAGTTTCTTTCTGGGAGGGAGGTTGGGTGCAGGAGGGGGCTCCAGCCTGGGGCAGAGTGTTGGGGTGCAGGAGGGGATTCTGACCTGGGGCAGGGGGTTGGGGTGCAGGAGGGGGTGTGAGGTGCAGGCTCCGGCCGGCAGCACAGCAGGGCTCAGGCAGGCTGCCTGCCTGCCGTGGCCCCACACTGCTCACAGAAGCGGATGGCTGCTGGCACGTCTCTGTGCGCCCCTGGGGGCAGGGGGACAGTGTGTCTCCGTGTGCTGCCCACACCCTCAAACGCCACCCCCACAGCTCCCATTGGCAGTTTCTGGCCAATGGGAGCTGCGGGGACGGTGCTGGGGGTGGGGGCAGCGCACGGAGCTGCCTTCTCTCCGCCCCCACCTCCCTTCAGGGGCTGCAGAGGCATGCCAACAGCCGGCTGCTTCCGGGAGCGGCATGGGGCCATGGCAGGCAGGCAGCCTACCTGAGCCCTGTTGCGCCAGGGCTCCCCTTAGCCCAGGGCTGCAGCCCCTAAAGCCCCTGTGTCAATCTGGCCCTGGGAGGAGCCTCTGTATTCACTGAGCAATGGGGATGGCATGGGCAGGGCCACAGGTGTGCCCCCCACGCAAGCAGCAGCTCATACCACTGCCCCGGGGACAGGACTGGGAGCTGTGCTAAACCTGCCCATGGTTTGGGGCTTAGGTTGGGCAGATGCCTGAGTGCTGGACTGGGATCTGCTGACCCAGGGCACCAGGCCCCTGAACAGAATTTCTCTCACCAGCCTGCCCGGGCAGTGGGCACTGGTAGGGGCAGGCTCTGTGGCTCATCCCCAAGCCTGCCAGGCCCCATGAAAATGATTGATAAACTCAGCTGCTCAGCGAGGTCACCCAGGTGTGGTGCCAGGCCCAGTCCGCCCTGGGTGCCCATGTGGGAGAAGAGGGATGGAGCTCATTATGCCCTCACCATACAGAGGCCAGCAGGGAACTTTCCCTGCCGTGGCCAGGAGCTCGAGTGACCCAGAGTCTGGCTGGCAAAGGCTTGGCTGCGATTGCTATGAGCACAGCAACAGCTTGACACTTCCCATCTTGAGTGGGGGGTGCAGGCAAAGGGAAGCACAGATGCCAGCTGGGGCACTCTGAACCTGCCATCCTGCAGCCCGGTGCGTCGCTAACCCCATTGCACAGGGGGAGGGGCGCACTGTGCTCAAAGCTGCTCAGAACAAAACGCGGGCACCTAGCTCAGAGCCTCCTCCAGCAGCCCAAAGGGCTCCCTGGTGCCAGAAATGGCCCCCAGCACCCCAAAGGCTCCCACCAGCTCCCTCCTGCCTTCTAGGCCAGACAAAAACCTGAAACATTTATTCCTACCCTGCATCTTTGTAGAAAGCCCCTGGCAGCAGGGTGACCCCAGCCCGGGAGTGAAAGAGTTCCAGGGCAGGCGTGGCACGGCTTCCCCTGGCAGCACCTGGGCTGTGGAGAAGGGCTTGGCTCAGAGTGAGCTTGAGCAGCAGGAGGTAGGAGTGACAGGGGACTGTGGGAGGGCATGAGAGGGAGAACGAGAGCATGGGGGGGGGGGGGAAGCCACATGGGTGTGACTGGGAGCTGGCCGTGAGCTTCAGACGGTGTGGAAGTGTGAAGGGGAAAAGAGGGTTTGTGTGCAGTCATGTCGTTTGGTTCAGAGACAGAGCAAGAGACAAGCTGACTCCAACCTTAGTAACGCGAGATTTGTAGAAGCGGGGTTTGTGCGAGGCGGATGGGAAAATCACTAGGGACCTTGCTTTAAGATAAGACTGGAATGCAGTGCTGACTACGACAATGGGAAGAAAATGTAAAATAGGACACAGCTGTTATTGTGTCTGTGTGTGTAATGAATGTGTAAATACTCGACTGAAAATGCTTGTACCTTGGAGATTACATGAGGGCAGGGGAAACTCTGCCCAACTGTGGTCTCCACCTGCAATTGCTTGAGAATAAATTGTCTCTGACCTGTTGCTAACAAACTCAGCGGGAAGACTGTGTTTTCTTCCACAACGGGTATCACTTCAGCACAGGCTACACCCCACAATACTGGCCCCCAACCTGCCTCAGACCTGCCCATTCCCCGCACTCCCAGCAAAACCCTCAACCTGCCCCCAACCTGCCAACCCCCCCCCCCCCCCGCACCTCACAGCACAACCCCCAACCTGCACCCGACCTGCCCCCAACCTGCCAACCCCCCCGCACCCGCAGCACAACCCCCAACCTGCCTCCAACCTGCCAACCCCCCCGCACCTCACAGCACAACCCCCCCACCTTCCCCCAACCTGCCCACCCCCCAGCACAACCCCCAACCTGCCCACCCCCCAGCACCCCACAGCACAACCCCCAACCGGCCCCTAACCTGCCAACCCCCCCAGCACCTCACAGCACAACCCCCAACCTGCCCCCAACCTGCCAACCCCCCCAGCACCTCACAGCACAACCCCCCCACCTTCCCCCAACCTGCCAACCCCCCCCGCACCTCACAGCACAACCCCCAACCTGCCAATCCCCCAGCACCTCACAGCACAACCCCCAACCTGCCCCCAACCTGCCAATCCCCCAGCACCTCACAGCACAACCCCCAACCTGCCCCCAACCTGCCAACCCCCCCCGCACCTCACAGCACAACCCCCAACCTGCCAATCCCCCAGCACCTCACAGCACAACCCCCAACCTGCCCCCAACCTGCCAATCCCCCAGCACCTCACAGCACAACCCCCAACCTGCCCCCAACCTGCCAACCCCCCCAGCACCTCACAGCACAACCCCCAACCTGCCCCCAACCTGCCAACCCCCCCTGCACCCCACAGCACAACCCCCAACCTGCCAACCCCCCCAGCACCTCACAGCACAACCCCCAACCTGCCCCCAACCTGCCAACCACCCCCGCACCGCGCAGCACAACCCCCAACCTTCCCCTGACCTCCCAACCCCCCAGTACAACCCCCAACATGCCAACCCCCCAGCACCCCCTAGCACAACCCCACAGCACTCCCCAGAACAACTCCCAACCTGCCCACCTCACAGCACCCCACAGCAGAACCCCCAACCTGCCCCCGACCTGCCAACCCCCCAGCATCTAGGGTGACCAGACGTCCCAATTTTACAGGGACAGTCCCGATATTCGGGGCTTTGTCTTATATAGGTGCCTATTGTCCCCCACCCCGTCCCAATTTTTCACACTTGCTGTCTGGTCACTCTGCCCGCAGGACCCCATAGCACAACCCTCAACCTGCCAACCTCAGCACTCTCCATAACACGAGCTCCAACCTGCCCCCTGACTCGAGCTGGCCCACCTTCCCGTGGGAAATGGGCCAGGTGATTCCACCTGCTCCGACACAAAAGCAAAGGCTAGCGAGCCCTGGGAGCGGCGCTTTAATTATAGCAGTCCCATCCTGCAGTACTTGAATGCATCTCACCCACAGGGAGGGCAAAGTGGCCCGAGGAGCCCAGCCCACCAGCACGGCCACTGTGCCCTTTGCTGAAAACCACCACAGCCCACTCACCTTCTGGCTCATGTTATGGGATGCAGGGGGGTTGGCAGTGCAGGGACAGGCCAGGGGCTAGTGTTACTGGGGGTTGTCAGGGCAGGCTGGGGAGTAGTGTTATGTGGGGGGGGAGTGCTTGGCAGGGCAGGAACAGGGCAAGGGCTAGTGTTACTGGGGGTGGCAGGGCAGGGGCAGGCCAGAGGCTTGTGTTATGGTGGAAGGAGTGGGCACAGCAGGGGCAGGGCAGGGCTAGTGTTACAGGGCGCAGGGGGGGCGGTTGGTAGGGCAGGGGCAGGCCGGGGACTAGTGTTACGAGGAGGTTGGTAAGGCAGGGGCAGGCAGAGCCCCAGACTAGTGTTATGGGGCGGGGGAAAGGGTTGGCAGGGCAGAGGCAGGCCGGGGGCTTGTGTTACAAGGAGGTTGGTAGGGCAGGGGCTAGTGTTATGGGAGTGCCGGGGTGGGCTGGCAGTTTGAGGGGCAGATTAGGGCTGGGCATTTGATCAATCCAAAAAGAATTGGTCAATTGACCTGTCAAATCACGTGATAAACGGTCACAGATTTTAAAGTGCTAATTTCTTAGAACAGTAACCAGAAAGAGCAAGACACTCTGGGCTCTTACAGGCCTAGCCATAGACAGGTCCTTCCACCTCATTACAAAGGAACAAATTACTTCTGGAGTGATTGTAACTCAGAACAAGCAAAACAAGACTAAGGAAGCTGCAGAGCCCAAAAGAACCATACCCAGTGTGATCAGAGTCGGAGGCTATTGCCTGCAGCATCAGGCCATTCCTTTGGATTCGTCCTAGGACATCGGATAATGTTTGACCATGGACAAATAATAGGCCGTCAAGTGACATTATTTGACCAGTCAATTTAGTACCTGCCAAGCCTAGGGCAGGTAGGGTTGGACTATAAGGTGGATAGAAAGCTGGCTAGATCGTCGGGCTCAACCGGGAAGTGATCAATGACTCCATGTCTAGTTGGCAGCCGATATCAAGTGGAGTGCCCCAAGGGTTGGGCCTGGGGCCGGTTTTGTCCAATATCTTCATAAATGATCTGAAGGATGGTGTGGATTGCACCCTCAGCAAGTTTGCAGAGGACACTAAACTGGGAGGAGAGGTAGATACACTGGAGGGTAGGGATAGGATACAGAGGGCCCTAGACAAATTAGAGGATTTGGCCAAAAGAAATCTGATGAGCTTCAACAAGGACAAGTGCAGAGTCCTGCACTTAGGACGGAAGAACCCCATGCACTGCTCCAGACTAGGGACCGAATGGCTAGGCAGCAGTTCTGCAGAAAAGGACCTTGGGGTCACAGTGGACGAGAAGCTGGACATGAGTCAACAGTGTGCCCTTGTTGCCAAGAAGGCCAATGGCATTTTGGGCTGTATAAGTAGGGGCATTGCCAGCAGATCGAGGGATGTGATCATTCCCCTCTATTCGACATTGGTGAGGCCTCATCTGGAGTACCGTGTCCAGTTTTGGGCCCCACACTACAAGAAGGATGTGGAAAAATTGGAAAACATCCAGCGGAGGGCAACAAAAATGATTAGGGGACTGACACATGACTTCTGAGGAGAGGCTGAGGGAACTGGGATTGTTTAGTCTGCGGAAGAGAAGAATGAGGGGGGATTTGATAGCTGCTTTCAACTATCTGAAAGGGGGTTCCAAAGAGGATGGCTCTAGACTGTTCTCAGTGGTAGCAGATGACAGAACAAGGAGTAAAGGTCTCAAGTTGCAGTGGGGGAGGTTTAGGTTGGATATTAGGAAAAACTTTTTCACTAGGAGGGTGGTGAAACACTGGAATGGGTTACCTAAGGAGGTGGTGGAATCTCCTTCCCTAGAGGTTTCTAAGGTCAGGCTTGACAAAGCCCTGGCTGGGATGATTTAGATGGGGATTGGTCCTGTTTTGAGCAGGGGGTAGCACTAGATGACCTCCTGAGGTCCCTTCCAACCCGGATATTCTATGATCGTATGATTGTGCCTGTGGGAGACCAGAGGTGTGAGGATGTGCATGCATTAGTGGGCAAGAGGAGCACTGGAGGAATGCAGGGGGTGAGCTGTGTGCCCGTGGGATGTCACAATGTCTGCGAGTTGGGGGGAGCAGTGAGGGGGTGTGGGGGCATGGGGAGCAGTGAAGGGGCTTGGGGGGAGCATTGTGGGGGCAGGGGGAGCAGTGAGAGGGGTGTGGGGGAACAGTGAGGAGGCTGTGGGCAGGGGGTCAGTGGGAACATGTGAAGCAGTTAGGAGGTGTGGAGGCAGAGGGAGCTGTGAGGGGTATTGGGGGCAGTGAGGGGGTGGGGACAGGGGGTAGCAAGGGGGTGTGGGGGGAGCAGTGAGGGCAGTCAGGAGGCAGGGGTGGGAGGGCAGTGAGGGGTGGGAGCAATGGGAGAGTGGGGTGGGAGTAGTGAGGGGGAGTGAGGAGCAGTTATGGGGGAAGTGAGGGGTATTGGGGGCAGTGAGGGGAGTGAAGGGGCAGTGAAGGGGTGGGGGTGGGGGCAGCGAGGAGGTGTGGAGGGAGCAGTGTGGGGGCAATGAGAACACAGACCCCATTATGCTGGCCCCAGGGAACCGCCCGCAAGTTTGACCCAGCACCGACCCCGGATCCCGCCCCCAGAGAGCCCACTCCCTATCTGACCCAGCACTGACCCCGGATCCCACCTCCAGAGAACCCCCACCCTGTCTTACCAGCACAGACCCCATTATGCTGGCCCCAGGGAACCGCCTCCAAGTTGGAACCAGCACCGACCTCGGATCCCGCCCCCAGAGAGTCCACTCCCCGTCTGACCCAGCACCGACCCCAGATCCCACCCCCAGGAAGCCCCCTCCCCATCTGACCCAGCACCAACCCCAGATCCCATCCCCAGAGAGACCCCTCCCTATCTCACCCAGCACCGACCTCGGATCCCACAGCCCCCTCTCTCTCTGACCCAGCATAGACCCTGGATCCCACCCCCAGGGGCCTCATGCCCATCTGACCCAGCACTGACCCCACTACCTGGCCCCAGAGAACCCCCTCCCCATCTGACCTAGCACTGACCCTGTATCCCACCCCCAGGGAGCCCCCTCTCCATCTGACCCAGCACCAACCCCGTTACCCTGGCACGAGGGAGCCCCCTCTCCATGTGAACCTGGCATGGACCCCATTACTTCTGGGGACCTGCCCTCGGAGAGCAGAGAACCTCACAGTCCAAATGGGCCTAAGAGCAGTGGAGACAGAGAGACATAGCATCCAGCTCTGCCAATGGTCTATATGCTCAGCCCCATGCACTCACCCCCCCATAGTTCCCCTCCCTGCACTCACCCCCACACCCATGCATTGAGCCCCCATCTCCACATGCCTCATCCCCCTCACACTCCCTGCACACACCCCATGCACTCACCCCTACTTCCTACACACCCCACCCCCTACACAGTCACCCCACAGACATCCGCATGCACTCTCCCAAACCCTGTGCTCTCACTCCCCCACACCAGCTCTCTCACATACATGCCCTATGCTGGGACACACACGCACTCTGTGCATTCCCCCCCACACACACACACGCACATAAGCACACATCCATGAACGCACACACCCACAGACACGCACATACATACGCTGTCTGCTCTCTCTCTGACAAACACACACTCCCTACACATAGGCAGGCATCCAGCATGTGCCAAGCCCTTCTCTCCCCCCACGCATACCTCAACACAGACTTCAGAAGTCACTGTCACATTCACAGCCACACGGGGTGAATTTTGTTCTGTTCAGCAAATAATACCCCAGATGACTCGGTTTCCCTGCTCACCCTGTCTCTCCCCATTGAATGCTGGCACTGGCTCTGGGGGAGATCGTCATTCCCTGCACACAATTAGGGAGGAGACACAATGAAACTGATCAGAGTTCGGAGGAGTTCTCCCTTAATTGAATTTCTGGCACTTTCCTGCTTCCTTCCTGGGGAGGGGGGTGGAAAGTGGAGGGGATGCCCAGAGTCAATGAGCACATTTGGGGTCAGCATTGTGCACAAGGCACATGGGGACTCAGAGGCCCATTCTAGTGAGAGGACAGTGGCCATAGACAGGGACCATGCCCCTCCTCACCCTGCTGACTCAGCAGCTCATGGCAGGCCTTCAGCAGGGTGAGCAGAGGGGGCGGGATGCTCACCCCCGACCCCCCTCAGCCTGTTAGCTTGGGGTCTGAGGAATGGGGCAGCGGAGTCTGTTAACCCGGAGGAGCATGTGGCAGGCATGGGGCTGTGCGGCAGGCAGGTGGGGAGGGTGACTAGAGAACTGACTTCTCCCAGGAAGGGTGGATGTATAGATCCAAGAGATGGGAGGCAAACAGCTCCTTACAAGAGCGGGGGGCGCACAGCTCCACCAAGATGCAGAGGAAGGAGATGAAAACCCCTCTGCACAGGGTGGTAGAGGTGGTGACAGGGGACAGGGGGATTGTGAACAGCTCCTGTTAGACCCCTCCATGCAATTAAATCCATTCATTTCTGTAGCTTGTTACCACCCCAGTCATCTCCGTCACCCCATAACCTCACATGGCACTGGGCACGCAGCCCCCTCCCTGCCCAAAGAGCTGTGGGTGTCACTTGCCCCTACACTCCGTGAGCTCCAGTCCATCTGTCCCTCAGCCCAGGAAGACTCAAAGACCCCAGGCCAGGGGACCCCACAGAAGTAACACCGCAGGCAGCTTGTAGCAAGGGAAAGTCCATTCCCTTAGCACAGATGCCACCCGTCCCTACAGCTCCGGGGCCCAGGCCTGCCTCAACTTGTCATGTAGGGTGGAGTGAATCTGGGATAGCGTGAAAGGCCACTGGCCCTTCGTTCCTGCCATCACAGTGCCAGCCCCCGGCTGCCTGTTGAGCCATGCCAGGGCACCATGCCTCAGAGACACAAAACCACATGCCCTGGCGCCAGCTGCCCCCTGAGCCAAAAAGGCAGCCTCTGCGGGCACAGCTGGGCCAACCCAGGGACCCCTGGCCCCGCATGGGCCAGGAAAGCTGAGCTGTTCAGTGCAACAGGGAGAGTCCATTTCAAAGTACAGGCCCCCATCCTTTGATGCCATCCGTGAGGGTGAAGGGTCCAGCTGCGTGAATCCCATTGCAGGACTGGGCCACACAGCTCGGCCCAGCCTTATCTTGGGATTTAAGCTGACATGCTGCAGGCCACATAATAAACCATCCTCATCCCTGGAAATGGCCAGTGACTGGGGCAGGCTCCTCTCGGGCTGGGCAGGCTGGGGGCAGGGCAGCCCTGGCAGGAAGCTGCCAAGCAGAGGGGGAGAGAAGCCCCGTTAATTTATTGGCAGCATCCTCTGGGAAGTGGCCCCCACCTGCCCCCAGGTCCAGGGGCTGGGCACTCAGGGGGACAGGCATGAGCCGCATCTCTCTCACACACATACATTTTTGGCTCCCCCTAATATTTGCCATCGTCTCCCCCTGGCCGCAGGAGTCAGGGCCCGGTCCTCCTGCCAAGCTTAACCCGTCTGCGGGAGCCTGTATTCCCGGCGATGACACAACCATGGCCCACCCGCACCTGGGCTGCAGGGCCAACTCCGCACTGAGCAGTGTCCTCCCGGTTCCTGCGGCCCCCTGCCCGGACCCCCCCCCGGTTCCTGCGGCCCCCAGCCCGGACCCCCCCCCCCGGTTCCTGCAGCCCCCTGCCCGGACCCCCCCCCCCGGTTCCTGCGGCCCCCAGCCCGGACCCCCCTTCCCCCGGTTCCTGCGGCCCCCAGCCCGGACCCCCCCCCGGTTCCTGCGGCCCCCTGCCCGGACCCCCCCCCGGTTCCTGCGGCCCCCTGCCCGGACCCCCCCCCCGGTTCCTGCGGCCCCCAGCCCGGACACCCCCCCCCGGTTCCTGCGGCCCCCAGCCCGGACCCCCCTTCCCCCGGTTCCTGCGGCCCCCAGCCCGGACCCCCCTTCCCCCGGTTCCTGCGGCCCCCAGCCCGGACACCCCCCCCCGGTTCCTGCGGCCCCCAGCCCGGACCCCCCTTCCCCCGGTTCCTGCGGCCCCCAGCCCGGACCCCCCCCGGTTCCTGCGGCCCCCAGCCCGGACCCCTCGTGCCCTCCGGCCGGACATACCCGCAGGTGGCCGGAGCTTCCTCCCCCTGCAGATGCGCCCGGCGCAGCCAGGGCAGGGGCTCCCCGTACCTCCGCCTCCTGCCGCTGCGCCCGCTCCATCCCCAGCCCGAGGCCGCGGGGCTGCAGCCGGCTCCAGCAAGCGCCGGCCTGGCAAGGATCGTGCCCGGCTCCCCGCCTACCTGTCAGGCTGCGCCTGGCTCCTCGGCCCCTGCGGCTCCTCATCGCCCCCAGCGGGCAGGAGCGGCCTTAAAGGGGCCGCGCCCGAGTCCCCCGCGTCTCCCCCGGCGAGTCCCCCGCGTCTCCCCCGGCGAGTCCCCCGCGCCTGTCCGGGGCTGAGCAACGCGCGTCGCAGCTGGAGTGGCCCTGGATGACCCCAGCTCCCTCGCTCCGCCATCAACCCCTCCAATGGCGGCGCCCCCCGCCCGCGGGATCTCCCGCCCCGTCACGCCCCAGCCCCAGCGTTTTCCCCCGGCAGGATTTTTCTGATGAGCCTCCCCCTTTTCGCAGGGTGTTGCAGTGGGCTGCTTTTCGCCTGCCCCCCTGTGTCCTACTCCGAGCCCTTCCTCAGGGCCGGCCTTTGACAGCCCATCCCTCCCACTCCCCTTTTCTGGAGGCCAGACAGCAGGGGAGAGCTACAGTGTAGCTGAGCCTTTGGGAGCAACCTTTGGGGACTGGGACACTTCTGTCCATTGCAATAGAATCAATGTGTCTACATCCCCTAGAATGCTTTGACCATGGCTCCCTCTCCCTCTCCCCCTTGCTCTCTCTGGATGCATAAGGGAAGTATCTGGGATTTAGGTCTGGCTGGGCACTAGGTCTCCTGGTGGTCTTGAGCCTGGTGGCCTTGGGAAAATGGGATGGGCCAAAATGTTCAAATCTGGCTGTGGCATTGCACCCCACAGTGATACTATTATTATATGATTATGGCATAATTATGATGCCTTTTGTACAAGATGGGGCATGTGACCTGTCGTTGGAAAAGTTATGATTTGTTGAATATGATTATCCTATTTGTATGCATGTATCATTTTTGTATCTGAAGTTAGGAATATTGTCTAGGTATCTGTATTTCACATGTAGTCACACTTGAGTGACACCTACTAGGCAAGATGCTTCCAGTCTATATAGCTGGTTGTGAAGGGCCCATTCAGGGTAATGGGCCATTAGGGAAAACAATAGGCCTTAGGAAAAGCTGATCCCCCACCTGTTTCTGAGTAGCAGCCATGTTAGTCAGTATCTGCAAAAAGAAAAGGAGTACTCCTGGCACCTTAGAGACTAAGGAATTTATTTGAGCATAAGCTTTCATAAGCTACAGCTCACTTCATAGACTATCAGGGTTGGAAGGAACCTTAGGAGGTCATCTAGTCCAAACCCCTGCTTAAAGCAGGACCAATCCCCAATTTTTGCCTAGATCCCTAAATGGCCCCCTCAAGGATTGAACTCACAACCCTGAGTTTAGCAGGCTAATGCTCAAACCACTGAACTATCCCTCCCCACAGCATTAAATGCATTCAGTGGAAAATACAGTGAGGAGATTTATATACACACAGAACATGACAAAATGAGTGTTTATCATACACACTGTAAGGAGAGTGATCACTTAAGATGAGCTATTACCAGCAGGAGGGAGGGGTGGGGGGGAACCTTTTGTAGTGATAATCAAGGTGGGCCATTTCCAGCAGTTAACAGGAACATCCAAGGAACAGTGGGGGGTGGGGGTGGGGGTGGGGAAATAAACATGGGGAAATAGTTTTACTTTTTGTAATGACCCATCCACTGCCAGTCTCTATTCAAGCCTCAGTTAATTGTATCCAATTTGCAAATTAATTCCAATTCAGCACTTGTTGGAGTCTGTTTTTGAAGTCTTTTTGTTGTAATATTGTGACCTTTAGGTCTGAAATCGAGTGACCAGAGAGATTGAAGTGTTCTCCGATTGGTTTATGAATGTTATAATTCTTGACATCTGATTTGTGTCCATTTATTCTTTTACGTAGAGACTGTCCAGTTTGACCAATGTACATGGCAGAGGGGCACTGCTGGCACATGATGGCATATATCACATTGGTAGATGTGCAGGTGAACGAGCCTCTGATGGTGTGGCTGATGTGATTAGGCCCTATGATGGTGTCCCCTGAATAGATATGTGGGCACAATTGGCAACGGGCTTTTGTTGCAGGGATAGGTTCCTGGGTTAGTGGTTCTGTTGTGTGGTGTGTGGTTGCTGGTGAGTATTTGCTTCAGGTTGAGGGGGGCTGTCTGTAGGCAAGGACTGGCCTGTCTCCCAAGATTTGTGAGAGCGATGGGTCGTCCTTCAGGATAGGTTGTAGATCCTTGATGATGCGTTGGAGAGGTTTTAGTTGGGGGCTGAAGGTGATGGCTAGTGGCGTTCTGTTATTATCTTTGTTGGGCCTGTCCTGTAGTAGGTGACTTCTGGGTACTCTTCTGGCTATGTCAATTTGTTTCTTCACTTCAGCAGGTGGGTATTGTAGTTGTAAGAATCCTTGATAGTGATCTTGTAGGTGTTTGTCTCTGTCTGAGGGGTTGGAGCAAGTGCGGTTGTATCGTAGAGCTTGGCTGTAGATGATGGATCGTGTGGTGTGGTCAGGGGGAAAGCTGGAGGCATGTAGGTAGGAATAGCGGTCAGTAGGTTTCCGGTATAGGGTGGTGTTTATGTGACCATCGTTTATTAGCACCGTAGTGTCCAGGAAGTGGATCTCTTGTGTGGACTGGACCAGGCTGAGGTTGATGGTGGGATGGAAATTGTTGAAATCATGGTGGAATTCCTCAAGGGCTTCTTTTCCATGGGTCCAGATGATGAAGATGTCATCAATGTAGCACAAGTAGAGTAGGGGCATTAGGAGATGAGAGCTGAGGAAGTGTTGTTCTAAGTCAGCCATAAAAATGTTGGCACACTGTGGGGCCATGCGGGTACCCATAGCAGTGCCGCTGATTTGAAGGTATACATTGTCCCCAAATGTGAAATAAGAAAAGGAGTACTTGTGGCACCTTAGAGACTAACCAATTTATTTGAGCATAAGCTTTTGTGAGCTACAGCTCACTTCATCGGATGCTGTAGCTCACAAAAGCTTATGCTCAAATAAATTGGTTAGTCTCTAAGGTGCCACAAGTACTCCTTTTCTTTTTGCGAATACAGACTAACAGGGCTGTTACTCTGAAATGTGAAGTAGTTATGGGTGAGGACAAAGTCACAAAGTTCAGCCACCAGGTTAGCCGTGACATTATCAGGGATACTGTTCCTAATGGCTTGTAGTCCATCTTTGTGTGGAATGTTGGTGTAGAGGGCTTCTACATCCATAGTGGCCAGGATGGTGTTTTCAGGAAGATCACCGATGGATTGTAGTTTCCTCAGGAAGTCAGTGGTGTCTCGAAGATAGCTGGGAGTGCTGGTAGCGTAGGGTCTGAGGAGGGAGCCTACATAGCCGGACAATCCTGCTGTCAGGGTGCCAATGCCTTAGATGATGGGGCGCCCAGGATTTCCAGGTTTATGGATCTTGGGTAGCAGATAGAATACCCCAGGTCGGGGTTCCAGGGGTGTGTCTGTGTGGATTTGTTCTTGTGCTTTTTCAGGGAGTTTCTTGAGGAAATGGTGTAGTTTCTTTTGGTAACCCTCAGTGGGATCAGAGGGTAATGGCTTGTAGAAAGTGGTGTTGGAGAGCTGCCTAGCAGCCTCTTGTTCATATTCTGACCTATTCATGATGACGACAGCACCTCCTTTGTCAGCCTTTTTGATTATGATGTCAGAGTTGTTTCTGACGCTGTGGATGGCATTGTGTTCTGCACGGCTGAGGTTATGGGGCAAGCGATGCTGCATTTCCACAATTTTAGCCCGTGCACGTCGTCAGAAGCACTCTATGTAGAAGTTCAGTCCACTGTTTTGACCTTCAGGAGGAGTTCACGTAGAATCCTTCTTTTTGTACTCTTGGTAGGAAGGTCTCTGTGGGTTAGTATGTTGTTCAGAGGTGTGTTGGAAATATTCCTTGAGTCGGAGACGTCGAAAATAGGATTCTAGGTCACCACAGAACTGTATCATGTTTGTGGGGGTGGAGGGGCAGAAGGAGAGGCCCCGAGATAGGACAGATTCTTCTGCTGGGCTAAGAGTATAGTTGGATAGATTAACAATATTGCTGGGTGGGTTGAGGGAACCATTGCTGTGGCCTCTTGTGGCATGTAGTAGTTTACATAGTTTAGTGTCCTTTTTATTTTGTAGAGAAGCAAAGTGTGTGTTGTAAATGGCTTGTCTAGTTTTAGTAAAGTCCAGCCATGAGGAAGCTTGTGTGGAAGGTTGGTTTTTTATGAGAGTATCCATTTTTGAGAGCTCATTCTTAATCTTTCCCTGTTTGCTGTAGAGGATGTTGATCAGGTGGTTCCGCAGTTTCTTTGAGAGTGTGTGGCACAAGCTGTCAGCATAGTATGTATGTGTCAGCACAGCATATGGTGTGTAGATTGTAATGGATTTTTTACCTTCAGCCCTTTTGGTACGATGTCCATCTGTCTGCATTTGGAAAGGAAGATGATGTCTGTCTGTATCGGTATGAGTTTTTTCATGAAGTTGATAGATTTCCACTCCATATGGCTAAATGCAGTGCCTTGCATAATGACAGGTTTCAGAGTAGCAGCCGTGTTAGTCTGTGTTCGCAAAAAGAACAGGAGGACTTGTGGCACCTTAGAGACTAACCAATATATTGGAGCATGAGCTTCCGTGAGCTACAGCTCACTTCATCGGATGCATTCAGTGGAAAATACAGTGAGGAGATTTATATACACACAGATCATGAAAGAATGGGTGTTTATCATACACACTGTAAGGAGAGTGATCACTTAAGATGAGCTATTACCAGCAGGAGAGCGGGGGAGGGGGAGGGGGGGAGAGAAAACCTTTTGTAGTGATAATCAAGATGGGCCATTTCCAGCAGTTAACAGGAACATCCAAGGAGCAGTGGGGGGGGGTGGGGGGAAATAAACATGGGGAAATAGTTTTACTTAGTGTAATGACCCATCCACTGCCAGTCTCTATTCAAGCCTAAGTTAATTGTATCCAGTTTGCAAATTAATTCCAATTCAGCAGTCTCTCGTTAGAGTCTGTTTTTGAAGTTGGGGGGAGGGATAGCTCAGTGGTTTGAGCATTGGCCTGGGTTGTGAGTTCAATCCTTGAGGGGGCCATTTAGGGATCTGGGGCAAAAATTGGGGATTGGTCCTGCTTTGAGCAGCGGGTTGGACTAGATGACCTCCTGAGGCCCCTTCCAACTCTGATATTCTATGATTTTTTTTGTTGTAATATTGTGACCTTTAGGTCTGAAATCAAGTGACCAGAGAGATTGAAGTGTTCTCCGACTGGTTTATGAATGTTATAACCTGGTGAGCCTTCCTGTGGACATTTCAGACAGCCTGTAAGTAATGGCTGCTATGACTCTGCAAGGGCATGCGACCAGCCCACATGACTCAGGACTTCATTTTGGAGATCTGTATTTTTCCACAAACTGGGCTGGGAACTGTTTTTGAACCAGGGGTTCCCACCATATGCTAAAGCTATATAAGGCAGGCAGGGACATCATCTGTTGTGTTTCCTTCCCCACTCAAGAGAACTCCTGGAAACACCCGAGGAAGAAAAACTGAACTGGGGAAAGTGCTGGACCCAGGCTAAGGGATTTCTAGCCCGACTATGGAAACCTGGGGATCCCCAGCTGCAAAGCAAAGGCAGCTTGCCCCTTAGGAATGTGTGAGCCTGCTTGTATCATCAGCCAGGGTGAGAATTTGCTAATTCATATCCTATCTTTCTAGTATCTCAGGCTTAGTTTGTGGTTTTGTTTATTTATTAGGTAATCTGCTCTGATCTGTTTGCTGTCCCTTATACTCACTTAAAATCTAACTTTCTGTAGTTAATAAACTTGTTTTATATTTTAACCTTAACCAGTTTGCCTTTAAGTGAAGTGTCTGGGGAAAAAATCTCAGCTTGTTTACCACAAGTGTGCATATTCCTCTCCATGTCGAGGGAGGGGTGAACATATTTCTGAGGATCCCTGTGCAGTGCAAGATGATATAACTTTGGGTTTATTCTCCAGTGGGGAGATGTGGAGGGAGGTGCGAGCCTGGGGAGCTGGGAAATTGGCTGGTGTCTGCTGTTTGCACTCAGGTAGCCCAGTTTGGGTGAGTGGCGCCACCTGCTGTCTTGTTGGGTGATAACAGGGCCGGAGGAAGGCTGGTTCTGTCCCCAACACAGTTGTGTGTCTTAGAGAGGCACAGCAGTTCCCACAGCTCCCAGACCGCACCCCAGGGGTGACAACTCATCACACCACTGGCTATCTCCAATCAGGCACCCAAATGCCCCCGGAAGTTCCCCGCTAAACAGGGCCTGACTTCAGAGCTGCAGAGCACTTACAGTGAGGTTTGTCGGCGCTGAGCACCCTCAGCAACCAGGCTGCTTTTATTTAGATGGCCCCAGCCTGGGAGATGTTGGCCTTACCCCAGACCCTCAAAGGCATTTAGACCCCTCGCTCCCATTGATTCCACTGGAAGGTAAGAGCCCAAATAACTGTGAGGAGCTGGAGGACCTTTGTGCCTTATAGTTCCCCCTTTGTAAAACAGAGCTAGTGATCCTCACAGGTGGTGAAGTTCAGTTCCCTAGTGCTTGTGAAGAACATTACAGTCCATTGGTGAACAGTGCTCTAGGATTCTTAGGCGCAAAGGATTCTTTTCCAATAATTTTATTTTAAAGTGACACCATCAGGCTAACAATGATGATACAAAAATATCTTGTGTTTTATTAATAATGCCTTCAATTATTTACACTGAAAAAATCAGCCCTTTCCTGTCCATAACTATTGCTGTGTGTTTGATTGTTACGGGCTATTGAGTTTCAGTGAAACCAAACTAGCCAGTTTCACTTCCGGGCTCACCCCACAAGGTTTGGGTTGCAGACAATGCCGGGGAACGTTCACCTCGAAACAAAGGTCGTTTTCAATGGACTGGAAAAGGGAAAAAAAATCACAGAAATAATTCTATTGCTCTTTGATTGGGTAAAACCCTGTTGTTAAAATGTTGGTCTTAAGGCGACCTGACAGTTGCTCCATCATTGTTTGCCCTGCTCCCCGAGTGGTGGGAATGGGGGTCAGAAATGTTCTGAATGATTAACATGGTATTTATTCAGAGCTTTTCAGAATGTGACCTCCCAGCACCAGGCTGTGCCGTCTAGGCTCCCCTAAGCTCCTGACAGATTGAGAGAGACACGTGCAAAAAAGATTTCTTGTCCATGCTGCAGCCTGGCAGGCCGATCTCACATCAGAGCTTCCTTTGGAGAGCTCAGCTCATGCTAGAAACACTGTCAGTTTTGTGCACCTCAGTATCCAAGGCTGAAATTATAATGTATTCCAGGGATCCAACTTCTCTTATGAAGAGGCTGAAGTTGGCTTCTTTTATTCTGGGATTCAAATGATTCATTTTAAAACACTGATCACCCTACAGTGGCATAGGATATTTATACTGTGTTCTTGGGTCTGATCCAAAGCCCACTGAAATCAATGAGAGTCTGACTTTCATGGGCTTTGGCAAGGATGTTGCATGTTGGCAAGGATGCAGCTCTGTATCTAATCTGTAAAACGTCTTGAGTTAGCTGGCGGGAGGTCACTATTAACAAAGTGTGATGAACTATCTCCTTCCATTCCTCTTTGCATGGTTCATGTTTAAGAGGATTGTGTCCATTTCAAAAATCATCTGTTGATTGTCTTTACCGCCTGAGATGATACCAATAATACCTTTTAACTGCCTCTCTGCATTTACAGCACTCAGAGCAGAGGAATGGCTGTTTAAAAGCAATGTTTTTCACTGGAATGATAATAAAATAATACTAAACTGGAACTGTTAATTTCATAAAAGTTTGGGCTGAAAGAGGAATTTGGATGCCCAATTTGCATTACAATTAATTGGAATTAAGAGTGCAAATCCCAGAGGGGTCTTTGAAAACTCATGGCGATCGGGAGAAGTCCCGGAAGACTGGAAAAAGGCTAATGTCATGCCCATCTTTAAAAAAGGGAAGAAGGAGGATCCTGGGAACTACAGGCCTGTCAGCCTCACCTCAGTCCCCGGAAAAATCATGGAGCAGGTCCTCAAGGAATCAATTCTGAAGCACTTATTGGAGAGGAAAGTGATCAGGAACAGTCAGCATGGATTCACCAAGGGCAAGTCATGCCTGACTAATCTAATTGCCTTCTATGACGAGATAACTGGTTCTGTGGATGAGGGGAAAGCAGTGGACGTGTTATTCCTTGACTTTAGCAAAGCTTTTGACACGGTCTCCCACAGTATTCTTGTCAGCAAGTTAAAGAAGTATGGGCTGGATGAATGGACTGTAAGGTGGATAGAAAGCTGGCTAGATTGTTGGGCTCAACGGGTAGTGATCAATGGCTCCATGTCTAGTTGGCAGCCGGTATCTAGCGGAGTGCCCCAAGGGTCGGTCCTGGGGCTGGTTTTGTTCACTATCTTCATTAATGATCTGGAGGATGGTGTGGATTGCACCCTCAGCAAGTTTGCTGATGACACTAAACTGGGAGGAGTGGTAGATACGCTGGAGGGCAGGGATAGGATACAGAGGGCCCTAGACAAATTGGAGGATTGGGCCAAAAGAAATCTGATGAGCTTCAACAAGGACAAGTGCAGAGTCCTGCACTTAGGACGGAAGAATCCAATGCACTGCTACAGACTAGGGACCGAATGACTAGGCAGCAGTTCTGCAGAAAAGAACCTAGGGGTTACAGGGGACGAGAAGCTGGATATGAGTCAACAGTGTGCCCTTGTTGCCAAGAAGGCCAATGGCATTTTGGGATGTATAAGTAGGGGCATTGCCCGCGGATCGAGGGACGTGATCGTTCCCCTCTATTCAGCATTGGTGAGGCCTCATCTGGTGTACTGTGTCCAGTTTTGGGCCCCACACTACAAGAAGGATGCAGAGAAATTGTAGAGAATCCAGCGAAGGGCAACAAAAATGATTAGGGGACTGGAACACATGACTTCTGAGGAGAGGCTGAGGGAACTGGGATTGTTTAGTCTACGGAAGAGAAGAATGAGGGGGGATTTGATAGCTGCTTTTAACTACCTGAAAGGTGGATCCAAAGAGAATGGATCTAGACTATTCTCAGTGACAGCAGATGACAGGACAAGGAGTAATGGTCTCAAGTTGCAATGGGAAAGATTTCGGTTGGATATTAGGAAAAACTTTTTCACTAGGAGGGTGGTGAAACACTGGAAAGCGTTAGCTAGGGAGGTGGTGGAATCCCTTCCTTAGAAGTTTTTAAGGTGAGGCTTGACAAAGCCCTGGCTGGGATGATTTAGTTGGGGGTTGCCCCTGCTTTGAGGAGGGGGTTGGACTAGATGACCTCCTGAGGTCCCTTCCAACTCTGATATTCTATGAAAATCTCCATTGTGGTCTGCACATAATTTCAGTGTAAATTGACAGTCGTCCTGTAACAATATCACAGCTTGGCTCTGGGGTAAGCCTCCAGCCTCTGTTTCTGAACAAGGCCCCGATTAAAGAACTGGGAGCTGGAAATAAATAACCAACTTCAGTCACCCTCTTAATGGCAAACAATCCTTGGCTCCATTAGATGCCAGTGGAGTGTGTAATGCCATCAGATGGGCTACCTCAGCCTTGTGATTCTCTTAGAGGGGCTAGGCTGGGGCATAAGGGGCTCATGAGGAACCCTGTTGGCCAGCTCCCAAGTAACATACATTGCTGAATGAAAACAGGAACAGGGAGCCACTAGAATGCGTAGCTGGGTCCCCTTGGAATAGCTTGGAGGCTTGCCTTGCCCAGGGACATGTGGTCCCTGGGGTGTTACTAAATCCCACAATTGTCCAATCACGGTTAAATCAAAACTGTCTTTCAAATGAGCTTGTTGCTTTAAAATAGCTAAGTCTGTATGGTGGGCTCTGTTGTGTGAGCTTGAGAGCCCCCCAAGAAATTGCAATGATGTTCAACTTTGCTAATGGAGAGAGAAACTCCCCGAGCAGCTCTCGAGCAAGAGGAGACCTAGGGCACTGTTTGCTTTCAGAACGGCCAGTTCTTCTGGTAAAGAAAAGCTGTACAGCCACAGTGAATCCTGCAGAACGGAGGGGGCTCTGGACCTGAACAGAGCCGCAGATTTGTACTAATCCAGTGGAACGTACAGAGAGTTCGGCTGCTGGGATAATGCGACCATTCTATGCATGCTAGACTAAGTGCTCAGCCAGGCATAGTGTAAACTTCCACTCCGCCACTCCACCGATGCATCTCACAGATAATCTGTTGAAGCCCCTGTTATTCCAATCCCAGATGGCTATACCAGGGCACCCTGCTCATCTTGTTGTGAGCCTCAATCCAGCTCTCTCAATGCATTTCAGTCCTGACCTGCACCAACCCCTGCTATTCCAGTCCTGGGCTCCCCATGCATAGCTCTGCTGATGCCCCAGTCCTAGATCGCTCTAGAGGTGACTGTGGATCTGGCTGCACTGCAATGTAAACCCACAGTTAGGAGAACTTGAGTTATCAGACCCTGGGTTTATTAACCTAGGACTTGTGTCTACACTCATTTGTAACCCCAGGTTAGGAATTGTTGAACCCTGGGTCCCAACCTGGGATTCCAGCATCCACACTGCATTATGTAGGCCCAGGCCCAACCACCCATGTCCTAGACTTCCTAGTGCCCTTCCAAAATGTGGCCACTCTAGCCCTTTGTTCCTGGTGCAGTGCGGGAAAACTTGAGTGTCCGCCAAAACTGACTGACCAGAGGACAAAGAAAGTCGGATTATGGGATACTTTCAGCTAGAGGTGACACTTGTGAGAGACATGCAAGGTCACATGCCCTCCCAGATTTTCTGCTTGGCTTGTACTGAGCATGCTCACATGGACTGAGCATGCTCAGTAACACGGCTGAAGCTGGTTGTCCTCACTTTGCTCCTCCACTGTCATCAGGCGCTCTGTTTTTAGTGGACTCCCAGATCATGAGTCCAGTGGAGCTGTGTCTACACTACAAAGCAACAGGGCTTGAACCCTGGGTCCTGGCTTGACTCAGGCTCAGACCTCCACCATGTGGGGTCCTGGGACCCTGCATCAGAGACCTGGGTTAGTGCGATTTGTGCATATACAGAAGTGGGGTTAGGCTTGAACCTGAGTTCGCACCCTGGGTTTACATTGCAGTGTAGACACACCCTAAGTGTGCTGATGTGTGTGACAGTTTCCTGACATGGACAGATAGCCACTGGGGACTGGGTGGAGATCCTTAAACTCATTTCAATTGTATCCTAAGAGAAATACCCAGGGCCCAACAGAGAAAGGTGAGGACATTGGGCCCACCTCACCAGCTGGTAACCTGCAGTACAAGCCAGGGACAGGGAGGGAGCTCTGCTGTCAGTTATTTTCATCGGTACAAAATCTACAAACAAGCTTCTTTTCCAAAGCAGAGGGCTGAGGATTTCCCTACTGCCCTGGGCACTGCACAGGGGCAATGATCCTGCCCCCATCTCACAGGCTGTGATGCCCTTTGTGAGGGCTGTACCGTGTGGGCAACGTTCAGAGAGCCAAAGAGTCTCCAGCTGGACTCCTGGCTCTCATTTGCTTTCCCCTTGGAAGCGCTGGTCCCACTGCCAGCAAGGTCATCCCTGCTGCTCAGCCTTCTCTCTGCTTCCTGTCCCTGTAGCCCGTACTGCTCTGATCCATCTGTCCTGCCTGCTGCTGCCCCCAGGTGCAGCCTTCCCAACACAGTGCCCAGGATCTGAGTGCCAAGGGGGCATGGGTCAAGCTGTCCTCCGAGCGAGCAGGTTGTGCTGTCCCAGTGGTCTTGGGTGCTGCTGAAACACCATGGAGAAGGGTCCTGTGTCTGCTCATGGAAATTCACAGAGGAATGGGCTGGGTTCCAGCCTCATGTACCAGGTGCTGTACGGAAGGAAGCTGCACCCCAAGGCTGCCTTATGTCCCCGGTGCATTGCCTTTGGAGCAGCTCTGACACATTCTGCTGCTGCTCTGAGGCTTCAGCAGAAAGTAGCAGTAAAGAGGTTGACATTTGCTCTGGAGTGTGTAGGATGATCCTGTGAGGATCTTAACAGAGTGAGGTCCTGAATAGGAAGAGGGGTGGACAGAGAGGTGCTGCCCCACCTAGGGGCTTGCGTGGGGCTGGTGGACTTTTGGGCTCTGTTAAAAATACAAATCAGAAAAAAAAAATCACTGCACTGGAGCCCCTGCAAGAGCCAGAAGAGATTTAATAGCTCACACCAGTTTCAGGCCTTGTCTTCACTACACATTTTTGTCAACCAAAGTCAGCGTTGATCGGCACTCCCCTTCCCCCAACAAAACTCTCCCTGCTTTGCTGACAAAAGAAAACCACCTCGACAAGAGGCTTAGAGCTTTTTTGTGGCAAAGTTCTACTGACAAAGTGTCAGTGTAGACACTGTGCTTGGTTATGCCACTGTAAATGGCCTCTGGGAGATGTCCCACAGTGCCCATCCTGACCGATCTGGTCAGCAGTTCGAATTCCGCTGCCCTGCACCCAGTACACAGGCTTCTGCCCCTCCCGCTTTAAATGACCAGGAATTTTTCAAATTCCACTTTGCTCGGCGTGGACAGCTCACATTTCATCTTCCCGCCTGACCGTGGCGGCTCCATGCAGCAAATGCTCTCCCGTTTGGAGCACACCTGAGTCGTTGGATCTGCTGGGTCTGTGGGGAGAGGAGGCTGTGCAGTCCCAGCTCTGATCCAGCCATAGGAACTTCAATACCTATGGTCAGATTTCTTGTGGCATGTTGGAGCAGGGCTCTAAAGGGGACACACAGCAGGGCCATGAGAAGATAAACGAGCTGAGGAAGGCATACCAGAAGGCAAGGAGTCGAACCATCGCTCTGGTGCTGGGCCAAAGACCTGCCACTTCTATAAGGAGCTGGACGCCATCCTTGATAGTGACTCCTCCTCCGCCACCAAGAGCCCTGTGGATACTTCGGCAGGGATGGAGGCAGCAGACAGTGTAATCAACCTCAAGGACGAAGTCATGGATGAGGGGGTGAAGTTGGATGATGACATGGGACAGGCGACAGGGTCTTCCAGTATCATGGTGAGCCAGGACCTCTTCTCGATCCAGAAGGGTTTGAGCCAGTCCCAGCACTCTGTCTCTGGCACACATGATGCAGGAGAAGGGAGCTTTGGTAAGTGATTTTTTTTTTTTGAGTTGATGCTGCTTTGTTTTATGAGGTAGAGCTGTCCTTTGCTTTGTTATATTCTAGAAGTGGGTGAGGGAATAGAAATGTGCAAAACTAGTTGTGTTTGTGGGTGCTTCACATTGCCCTATAGCAGGAGTGTAGCCATGGGTGGGCCCGGGTGGGCCATGGCCAAACCACTTAGCACCCTGGCCCACCCCCCAGCCCCAGATCTGCTCTGGCCCCAGCTTTCCCTGCTCTGCCCGCCTGCCCAGCACTCCTGCCACAGAGCAGGGTTGGGGTGCAGTGGCTTGCTCTGCTCCACCTTCCTGGCACTCCTGCAGGCGCTCCTGTTCCGCCTAACATTCAAGCCGGGTAGCGGGATTGGGCACTTGCCCAGCTCCACCCGCCCGCCCGGCACTCCATCCGGGGAGCAGGGTCAGGGTGCAGGAGTTTGCCCCGCTCTGTCTGGCACTGTAGCTGGGGAGTGGGGTCAGGGCAAGCCCCCGTACCACATTCCCATTCCCTGACAGGAGGCAGGGGCACCCATTTTTCTGAGGGCTCCCAATTGGCTGGGGCGCCTGGGCACGCCCCTTTGGCCCAGTGGCTAATCTGCCACTAGGAGGAGGGCAAGCTGAAGGTGACCCAGCGGAGGCAGAGAAATCCTCAAAAAAAAGGTAGGTCTGCCCCTTGCAGGGCCAGGCCTAGAATGGGGCATGGGATGGGGACAGGAGCCATTGCCGCTGGAAAAGAAGTCTCTTCCTGGAGCTGGGTGTGTGCCTGGGGCCCCTGACCAGAGCACCCATCACCCCCAGGAAGGCCGGCTAAAGGGGGTAGGGCAGAGGCTGGCCCCAATCCCGCCTCCCCCGCCATCATTGTCCGCCCACCCAAAGCCATGCCACTGCTCTGTAGCAGCTAAGCAGTGGGGCATTGTGTTAATGCACACAGAGATTTCATGGGAATCCTCCAGAGACAGCTCTAGGAAACTTTCCTGGAGGAACCCACCAATCCTCTGCTGAGGGATCTGTGGAAGAGCTGCTTTTGTGACAGCTGAGCACCCCTATATTCACCACTGTCCGTATAATTATGTTTTGTTCAAAGTCTGCCTTGTGAGGTATCATTTTAAAAGTCTTGATCTGTTGAACATTAATATCTCATTGTGTGTGAAATTAGAAAGTTTTGCTATGTATGTGTTACTGAATGTGAAGTTGGAAACACCCACAACTAGCCTTTCAGGTACAACAATAAAGAAGCTAGACCAGGGGTCTCAAACACGCAGTTCTTCCCTGCAGCCTGCCAAGCTCCCCGTGCCCCGCCCCGCTCCCCAGCATGCCACCTCCCCAGCCTACTTCCAGGCCAGGGGTGAGAAAACTACAGCATGTACACACACATAAGCACTAATAAGATGAACGTGTGCCAGGATGGCACCAGAACATCCGGATATGAACACATTCCACAGAGATAACAAGGAACAGGCAGACCCATCCTAAAGACAGGATCAAAAGGACAATATGATGGATAGACTTGTTTGTTCGAACTAACCTGTACCAGGAGAGAGGCAGCACCCCAACACGCAGAGGGGTTCTACCTCAATATGTCAGGAGTGATGTGTAACCTGTTTGTAGCTGTGTATGAGAATGCACCTCTGAGTGGATGTCTTTGTCTGGCCTAGGGGGCAGTAGAGAATCCCGCCACTGACTCAGCCGGTCCATTGTCAGGGGGCACATATTCATAGCATGTCCTGTAGAATCTGTGGGAAACTATTACTGTGCTTCGTTTGACAATAAACCTAGCCAGGTGCCTTCATACCTTATCAGACTCTGTAGTGATTGGGGGTTCTCTTGGGGTCTGCTGTGTCAGCGATCTGCAGAGCTGGGGCAGCACGCAGAGGGAACACATGCGTGCAGCCAACTCTTATCATCATCGAACAAGAGCAGAGCACCACACTGGTGGCATTTGACAACAAGTGGATGTTTTCAGAGAACTATCCCCAATGACTCCAAGATCTCTTTCTTGAGTGGCCACATCTAATTTAGACTCCATCATTTTATATGTATAGTTGGGATTATGTTTTCCAATATGCATTACTTTGCATTTATCAACGTTGAATTTCATCTGCCATTTGTGGCAGTCACTTGTGCAGGGACCAAAGCAACACACAGGCAAGCAGCACAGGGACCGGGTCTGAAGGTGTATGCATATAGGAGATCCACCCTTGCATCCTTGCTTACCCTCAGGAGTGTGATATCAACTTCAATGACCTCCACCTGTGTAAAATGGTGGCAGAATTTACAATATTGTCCCTAGTCACCTGCAGTGATCCACTTAAAAAAACACCTGGACCCTTCATAGACTATCAGGGTTGGAAGGGACCTCAGGAGGTCATCTAGTCCAACCCTCTACTCAAAGCAGGACCAACCCCCAATTTTTGCCCCAGATCCCAAATGGCCCCCTCAAGGATTGAACTCACAACCCTGGGTTTAGCAGGCTAATGCTCAAGCCACTGAGCTATCCCTCCCCCCAGTTGTTGTTTGTTACACTCTTATTTCCCTTCCCACCAAGCCTTTTGTGTGTGTTGTTAATTGGTATTTAATAAAAAACATACGCTACAACAGATTGATTGTTTAGGAGACAATCTTTTGTTTAGGAGGAGGGATAGTTCAGTGGTTTGAGCATTGGCCTGCTAAACCCAGGGTTGTGAGTTCAATCCCTAAGGGGGCCCTTTAGGGATCTGGGGCAAAAACTGGGGATTGGTCCTGCTTTGAGCAGGGGGTTGGACTGGATGACCTCCTGAGGTCCCTTCCAACCCTGATATTCTATGAACATGGTGGTTGCTGGTGGAATTAATACATAGTGGCAACTGGATCATTTGCAGACTACAAATCACAGTCAGGAATCATCAATATTCTCATGCAAAGCAGCAAGTTAACAAAGCATGGCAGGGTGCTGTATAGAAAGACACATTACTGTTGCTCATTGTCAAAATTGTGCTTCAAAGTCTCCCTGATTCGAATAGCCTCCCATTGTGCCCCTCTAATAGCACTGGTATCTGGCTCCCTAAAATCAGCTGCCAGACAATCTGCCTCTGCACTCCATTCTGGGGGAAACTTTTCATCTTTAGCCTCACAAATATTATAGAGCGCACAGCAGGTTGCTACGACCATGGGAATATTTTCCTCATTTACACCTAACCTGCCAGAAAGGCAGCACCAGCGCACTTTTAATATGCCAAATGCACATTCTACTGTCATTTTGTACCTGCTCAGCTTGTTGTCAAAGTGCTCCTTGCTGCTGTCCAGGTTTCCTGTGTAAGGCTTCATGAGCCATTAGAGTAAGGGGTATGCTGGGTCTCCAAGGATCACTATGGGCATTTCAGCAGCCCCCATTGGAATCTCCTGGTAAAGAAAGTCCCTACATGCAGCTTTCTACACAGGCCAGTGTTTCTGAAGATGCATGTGTCATGCACCTTCCCTGACCACCGCACATTCGATATCAGGGGAAGGCCCATGATGATCCACAAGTGCCTGCAATACCACAGAGAAGTACCTCTTTCTACTGATGTACTCTGTTGCAAGATGGTCCAGGGCCAAAATTGGGAGATGTGTGCCATCTATCACCCTGACGCAGTTTGAGAATCCCATTGCTGCAAAGCCATCCATTACTTCACACACATTTCCAAGAGTCAGAGTCCCTCACAGCAGAATACAATTAATGGTGTTGTAAATGTGTGTTAACACAACCCCAGTGATGACCTTCCTGACTCCAAACTGATTTGCAACTGACTGGTAGCAGCCTGGAGTTGCCAGCTGCCACAAAGGTATCACCATGTGCTTTTCCACTGAGAAGGCAGCTCTCATTTTGATGTTCTTACACCGCAGTGCTGAGATGAGCTCTGCACACAGTTCCAGGAAGGTGGCTTTCTGCCTGTGTTCCCTGTAAGCTGTGCGCTTGGGTGGCTGCACAGAAGAGATTCAAATGCCACCCAGCTGATAGCAGAAGGGGAACAGCCATCAGCATGTGTTCAGGTGCCCCTCCCCACAAGTTGCTGTGTCCTGAAGCTGCTCCTGGGACCCTCCTGCTGGCTGTGCAGAGTAGGGGTGGGAGGGGAGGAGGGTGCTGATGTCAGGGTGTCCCCCTCCCCCCACCCCTGTACCCCATCTCCACAGAGCAAGGCAGAGGGGACAGCTTGGCTCAGGAGGACTCAGAGCTGCTGCAGTCTGAGGTCTGCATGGTGAGTGGCTGAATGCCTTTCTTAAAGAGACAGTGCACTGTTTCTGAGATTTCCCCAGCAGCCAGCTCACACAGTCTCTGTCTGTCTCTCCCCCTCCCCCTGCCCATGTACCCCATCTCTGCAGAGCAGGGGAGGGGAGTCAACAGAGCTCAGGACAAAGCAGGGGAGCTTTCAGTAAGTGTCTTAAAGAGACAGAGCACGGCTTTCACCAGCAGCTAGCACACACACTGACTCTGTGACACACACTGTCACACACACTCTGCATCTCACACACACGGAGTCTCTGTCACACACACAGTCTCTGTGTCTCTCTCTCACACACACAGTCTCTCACTCACACACACACACTGTCTTTCTCTCTGTCTCTCTCACACAGACAGTCTCCGTGTTACAGACACACACACAGAGCTTGTAGGTACAGAAAACAGGACCCCCCAGTCAGGTCCATCTTGAGGGGTGGGGAGCCCAGACCCAGGTTTTGGGCCTCTCCCTGCTCCCCACCCCAGCTAGCTCCAAGCTGAAACTCCCTCCAGCAGTCTCACTCAGCCACACACCCCAGCTCCTCCTCCAGCCTTTGTCTAGTTTTCCAGGCAGAAGGCGTCACCTGGCTCCAAACCATCAAGTATCATCCCTCAAGTTAAGTCACACCCTTATATCCCACCACCATCTAGTATCAATGCAGTCAGTAAACTAGTAAAACTCCCATGCAACATTACCAGGTTAATACTCCCTACTTCATCACACACAACCCCTCAATACAGCTCTCAACGATTTCAGCTTAGTCAGGGAGCCTTACTGCTGGTGCACACTGTCCCACAGTAGGTCTAATACTTAGATCAACCTATCAGTGATTTGAGCTCTGCAGCACATAACAAAACTCTTAATTGAGTCTAAATTAGCTCTTTTATTATACCATAGAGAGAGAAAGGATCAAATGAGCCAGGACCAGCACAAAAACCTATCCCTACCCTCTCTCAACTCATTGGGCTTTGGAACCCATGTCCCCTGCCTAGCAAGTGCTATTCAGTTGAGGGTGAATCCCTCCATTGGGGTATGCCAGGTACAGTTCTGTTGCCCTTCATTCACACAACAAGGATAACAAACCTTTATTACTCTTGCCCCAATAACAAGGAGACTGGGGATCCAACACCAGCCACAAGTGATCATTTGGGAAAGCAGTCCCATCATGCTGAGCACCTAGGCAGGGTCGGTGTGTCCATGCAAACAAGATCAGCTTCTGCAATCTTTTTCCACAGCTCACCACTAGATGTCAGGGGAGAGCTCATCCAGATTCTGCTTACATCAGCTTACTGAAGGATTGGCTAATGGCATGGGTTTTGGGTAAGATCTGAAGTATACTCTGACCTGGAGTGAGTGGCTGGCTCTCCAGAGCTGGAAGATCCTAACGTGTAATGAATTGTGGGTTTAATAGCTTTTCATCATAAAGTCTGGTTTGTCTGGGAGGGCCATGAGGGGCTCGAGGGCCTGAAGGGGACTGTCTGTGGTTTCATAATAACTAGTATAGTATTTTGGAGCACACATTTGTGACTGGCTTGGTGATGTCTTATGACAGAGTTCAGTGGGTTCCCTGTATACATTGGGGTTGCATTCTTGAAAAGAGAGATGGATACCGAAACAATGGATACTGGGGAATTTTTCCCCATAAGAAATAATGGGATGGGGAGGATGCGTTCACAACTTCTCCACACTTGCCTATGACAATGGTCTTTTCACCTAAACAGTGTGCCTTTTTACAGCAACAGGTTACACAATAATACACATAAAATATTGAATGAAATAATGCAGACCGCTACTAATACCGTTCAAACACAGAACATTTTAATACAGTAAATACAGTACAGTAATACAGTATAAAACAGTGTCAATTATGCTAAACTTAGATAGGGGTGGAGGCTGGGTTTTCTTGGGCTGGCTTTTCTGTGGCTGGCTTTTTGGTTGCAGAAGTCTTAAGGAAGGATTTTATCAACATCTGCTCTCCTGCATGAATCTTTGAGTGATAGATCTCCCTGTAGCAAGCCACTGCATCATTGAGAGCCCTGGAGGCTTTGGCAGACAGTTCACAAAAAGGATCACTGCTCTGTATGATTTCTGTCATCTCATACAGCAATCCAAAGAAACAGGAAAGATTCTTTGTCATCAGACTTCTGGTTTCCTTCTCTACATCAGCATCGTCCTTGCTTTCTTTGGCTACCCATTGTTCGTCCAGCTCAATCAGTTCCCCATTTGTCAGTTGCTCCATGTGAGATTCCAAAAACTCCTGCACATCCTCCTCTACCTCCTCGAAGCCAACATCCTTCACTCAACTTAAATGTATGCCCAAATTAAAAAACACAGTAAGAGAACCCAAAAAGTGCCACCGGGGCTAAACAACAAAAACAGGAATAAAACTACCTCTGTAGCATAGAAAAATTCACAAGCTAAAACAAAAGATAACCGAATGCATTTCCTTGCCCTACTTACAATTTTTGTGGTTTTATTCTTGTTTTTGTAACTGTGAAGCTGAGCTAGAGGGGAATCCTCTGTGTTTTAAATCTTTTATTTACCCTGTAAAGTTACCTTCAATCCTGATTTTGCAGGTGTGATTCTTTTATTTTTTTCTTTATAAATAAAGACAGGTTTCAGAGGAACAGCCGTGTTAGTCTGTATTCGCAAAAAGAAAACTAAAACCCCTCCAACGCATTATTAAGGATCTACAACCTATCCTAAAGGATGACCCAACACTCTCACAAGTCTTGGGAGACAGGCCAGTCCTTGCCTACAGACAGCCCCGCAACCTGAAGCAAATACTCACCAACAACCACATACCACACAACAGAACCACTAACCCAGGAACTTATCCTTGCAACAAAGCCCGTTGCCAATTGTGCCCACATATCTATTCAGGGGACACCATCACAGGGCCTAATAACATCAGCCACACTATCAGAGGCTCGTTCACCTGCACATCCACCAATGTGATCTATGCCATCATGTGCCAGCAATGCCCCTCTGCCATGTACATTGGTCAAACTGGACAGTCTCTACGTAAAAGAATAAATGGACACAAATCAGATGTCAAGAATTATAACATTCATAAACCAGTCGGAGAACACTTCAATCTCTCTGGTCACGCAATCACAGACATGAAGGTCGCTATCTTAAAACAAAAAAACTTCAAATCCAGACTCCAGCGAGAAACTGCTGAATTGGAATTCATTTGCAAATTGGATACTATTAATTTAGGCTTAAATAGAGACTGGGAGTGGCTAAGTCATTATGCAAGGTAGCCTGTTTCCTCTTGTTTTTTCCTACCCCCCCCCCCAGATGTTCTGGTTTAACTTGGATTTAAACCTGGAGAATGGTCAGTTTAGATGAGCTATTACCAGCAGGAGAGTGAGTTTGTGTGTGTATGGGGGTGGGGGGGATGTGAGAAAACCTTGATCTATGCAGGAAATAGCCCGACTTGATTATGTAAAGAGTTGTCACTTTGGATGGGCTAGCACCAGCAGGAGAGTGAATTTGTGTGGGGGGGTGGAGGGTGAGAAAACCTGGATTTGTGCTGGAAATGTCCCACCTGTTGATCACTTTAGATAAGCTATTACCAGCAGGACAGTGGGGTGGGAGGAGGTATTGTTTCATGATTTCTGTGTGTATATAAAGTCTGCTGCAGTTTCCACGGTAAACATCTGATGAAGTGAGCTGTAGCTCACGAAAGCTCATGCTCAAATAAATTGGTTAGTCTCTAAGGTGCCACAAGTACTCCTTTTCTTTTTATAAATAAAGTTCTTCTTTTAAGAACCTGATTGATTTTGAGAGTTCTGAAGACAAATGGTCTGGTTTGTGCTCACATTGCTAAGGCAATTGGTTGGTATATTATTCTCAAGCCTCCCCAGGAAAAGGGGTGAAGAGGCTTGGAGGGATATTTTGCGGGGGATAGGGATTCCAAGTGACCCTTCCCTAAATTTTTCTGTAAATCACTTGGTGGTGGCAGCAATACAGTCCAAGGACAAGGAAAGGAATTTGTGCCCTGGGGAAGTTTTAACTTAAGCTGGTAGAATATACATTTAGGGGGTCTTTCATGTGGGTCCCCAAATCTGTACCCCAGAGTTCAGAGTGTGTGTGGGGGAACCCTGACAACTCATATCCAGCTTCTCATCCACTGTAATCCCCAGGTTCTTTTCTGCAGAACTGCCGCTTAGCCAGTCGGTCCCCAGCCCATAGCAGTGCATGGGATTCTTCCGTCCTAAGTGCAGGATTCTGCACTTGAACCTCATCAGATTTCTTTTGGCCCAATCCTCCAATTTGTCTAGGTTACTCTGGACCCTAGTCTCCAGCGTATCTACCTCTCCCCCCAGCTTAGTGTCATCCATGAACTTGCTGAGAGTGCATTCCTTCCCACCATCCCTGATCATTAATGAAGATGTTGAACAAAACCGGCCCCAGGACAGACCTCTGAGAGACTCCACTTGATACCAGCTGCCAACTAGACATCAAGTTGTAGATCACTACCCATTGAGCCCAGTGATCTAGCCAGCTTTCTATCCACCTTATAGTCTATTCATCCAATCCATACTTTTTAAACTTGCTGGCAAGAATACTGTGGGAGACCATAGCAAAAGCTTTGCTAAAGTCAAGATATATCATGTTCACTACTTTCCCCATATCCACTGAGCCAGTTATCTCATCATAGAAGGCAATCAGGTTGGTCAGGCATGACTTGCTCTTGGTGAATCCATATTGACTGTCTCTGATCACCTTCCTCTCCTCCAAATGCCTCAGAATGGAAGTATTATTTACTCCTTCTCATAACACAAGAACTAGGGGCCACAAAATGAAATTAATAGGCAGCAGATTTAAAACAAACAAAAGGAAGTATTTCTTCACACAACACACAGTCAACCTGTGGAACTCTTTGCCAGAGGATGTTGTGAAGGCCAAGAGACTATAACAGGGTTTAAAAAAGAACTAGATAAATTCATGGAGGATAGGTCCATCAATGGCTATTAGCCAGGATGGACAGGAACGGTGTCTCTAGGCTCTGTTTGCCAGAAGCTGGGAATGGGTGACAGGATGGATCACTTGATGATTCCCTGTTCTGTTCATTCCCTCTGGGGCACCTGGCACTGACCACTGTCGGAAGACAGGATACTGGGCTAGATGGTCCTTTGGTCTGACCCAGTATGGCCCTTCTTATGTGTTCCAATTCACATCGGTCCTGATCCATGCAATCAACGGCGGATATGCGGATCAGGACCAATGTAAATTGGAACACATTCCCCTATTGATGAGCGACGGATATCCAAAGCAATGAATTAGGGGGAAATGTATACCGGGGACTCCCTGTACACCACCAGGCTGGGGGACATGCCTGTTTTCTGCCAGTCTCACCTGAGATTGGCGCTCTGAGCTGTGTCCTATACCAGGCAGCCCTGACGGGAAACCAAAATAGCAGTCCCTTTGGTAGCCACTGGGAGTGGGCCCTTTAGAGTCGACCCTCCTGAAATGTAACTAATAGCTAGCAATGATCATGAGAACTGAGTTAATCAGACTGATTCTGGATTGTCACTGAGGGAACTGAGACAGGATCTGGCCCCAAAAAGCAGACCCAGGTCAGATCCTGGAATCAGTGGGAGTTAGGTGCCTAAACACTTTGAGGAGCTAGGCCTCTGTCCTCAGTTACACACCAGTTAGCTAAACAGAGACGCCAGCCTGCACTTGTGTGACAATCCAGACTCCCCAGGAAGAGAACAGGGAGTCAGAACCCAAAGAACAAGCAACTGAATCAACGGATCATATACAACATTCTTATACTACAAAAGTGTACCAAGTGAGGTTCATGTAAAAACTGGGGACTTGCTGCTCCAGAGTATCCTTGTGTAGTATATGGATGGGATGTGTACAAAGCGTGAAGGTGTGCTGGAAATGTCTCCCTCCAGGTGCGTGGGAGGCCGTGCAGAAACCCAGCCTGCCCTAGACAAAGGAATGTAGATTTGCCACTCTGCCAGAACGAGCCCAAGACACTGAAAGTACATCGACATATGAGGTAAACAAAGCAGCCAGCTTGGTGAGCACACCAGGGCCCAGAGTCTGCACCCCAGGAAGCCTTCCTGGCACTGGAAGTATAGACAATGGACTATGGGTAATATATGAGGGGAGAAAAAAGCCATTGGCATTATTCATCACAGAGGGGAATAGTGTCCCCAAGCCTGTGAAAGTTGGATCCTCTCATCTGGACGGCTAGGGATGCTGGTAACTTGACTAAGAAAGAAAACTGTTTAGGCAAATATTGTAATGTGGTAAAATAAAGTTCTAGTTACTAGAAAGTGTGTTTTGTTTTATTAATAGCCAGATCTGTCTCTCTTTCTCTTGCCTAGTATCATTCAATGCCTCTTCTTTGTTAATAAATTTCTTTTAGTACAATACCATCTGGTGCTGTGTATTAAAGTGAAGTGTGAGTCTTCAGCTAACCTAACAGGCTGATGTGTGCTCCATCTCTCTGGAGGCAGTGAACCTAATAATATCTGTGAGTGTCCAGTGAGGGACTGGACACTGCAGGGAGATGTCTCTGTGGAATTCAGGAACTTTGTTACAGCCCAGGGGATCTTTCCATTCACTCGTATATATAAAATATCCTTTGTGATTGTTATAAAAATAAAGGGAAGGGTAACCACCTTTCTGTATACAGTGCTATAAAATCCCTCCTGGCCAGAGGAAAAACCCTTTCACCTGTAAAGGGTTAAGAAGCTAAGATAACCTCACTGGCACCTGCCCAAAATGACCAATGAGGAGACAAGATACTTTCAAATCTGGAGGTGGGGGAACAAAGGGTCGGCTGTCTGTGTGATGCTTTTGCCGGGAACAGAACAGGAATGCAGACTCAGAACTTCTGTAAAGTTAGTAAGTAATCTAGCTAGAAATGCATTAGATTTCCTTTTGTTTAATGACTGGTAAAATAAGCTGTGATGGATGGAATGTATATTCCTCCTCTTTGTGTCTTTTTGTAACGTAAGGTTTTGCCTAGAGGGATTCTCTATGTTTTGAATCTGATTACCCTGTAAGGAATTTACCATACTGATTTTACAGAGGTGATTCTTTTACCTTTTCTTTAATTAAAATTCTTCTTTTAAGAACCTGATTGATTTTTCATTGTTCTTAAGATCCAAGGGTTTGGGTCTGTGTTCACCTATACAAATTGGTGAGGATTTTTATCAAGCCTTCCCCAGGAAAGGGGGTGTAGGGCTTGGGGGGATATTGTGGGGGAAGACATCTCCAAGTGGGCTCTTTCCCTGTTCTTTGTTTAACACGCTTGGTGGTGGTAGCATAGGGTTCAAGGACAAGGCAAAGTTTGTACTTTGGGGAAGTTTTTAACCTAAGCTGGTAAGAATAAGCTTAGGGGGTCTTTCATGCAGGTCCCCACATCTATACCCTAGAGTTCAGAGTGGGGAAGGAAACTTGACGGTGATATTTATAAATCCTCCAGTTGCTGGCTTGGGCGGTGGGTTCAAAATGCTGCCCTGGGCTCATTGCTGAGCCCCTTCCCTATTGTTCCTGGGGCTCATGGGAGAGGTTTTAGAGATCACAGAACTGTGAACTCAGAAAGCACAGACCATCTGGTGTGTCCAGCTGAGTCTGAGCGAGAATGGAGGGGTTTACCTGGCACAGACAGCAGATCCTGGCTCCTGCAGGGCCACTGGGAATGTGCAGGTTCAGTACTGCCTGCTGGAAGGTGTGAATGGCTGCTATCAAGTTGGTCTCTGATCTGTAGACAATAGCAGGCCTACGTAAAGCTGGTGGGTGTGCAAAGCACACTGCATTCAGCAGTTAAGGTCCTTTGATGTAGCGATAGCTGGAAACAATAGAAACCACCACCCAAGGCACTTGGCTGCATGGCAAGGTCTGCTTAGCACTACACCTTGTATCAAGTTGCATGTATGAATGAGGCAGAACACCAGGATACAAGGAGAAAAGCAGCGGAGTGTGCACATGAGACAGAGCACCTTGGAAACAGAACACGCTTCAGAGATAGGCTTGGGGATCTGAGAACAAGGAAGCTGCTGCTGTTGTTTCCTCTGTGCTCAGGACCCCGAACTTTGTATATTCTTTGTAACTGAACAGACCTGCACCAATGAAAGCCCCAACTCATGTCAGCCAGCTCTCCTCCTGACAGAAACAACTGGCATTACCCTGGGTACTACTGCTTAGGCCAAAGGGGAAGCACCATTAAAATATTTCTGGTGCCAACTAAATGAGTCCAGTGACCAGCTGGGCCTGCCAGAGTCCTGGGTCTGGTCACTCCACAGCAGAGTTAAGGGAGCAGCTGGCCCCAGAGAGATCTGGATCAACTCAAAAGTCAGAGAAGCAGGATTTTCAGATAGACAGGGGTGGCATGTTTGTGTAATTTTTGGTGGTGCCCAGAACAGGTCCATGTCCTGCCTCCCTGTAACAAAGCGGCCTCTGGCAGGACACAACTGAGAGTATCAATTCAGGACAAAATTGCTTAGAGCAGGGCAGTTACAGCCCAAAGCTTGAGTTCCTTTACTATTAAGGCACACCAAACCAGCCAAACAGAAAGGACTTTGGTTTTACCCCGCTGGCTAACCAGAAGTCATACAAGCAATTCCCTCAGATAATCCAGTTCCCTTGTATCACCACCAGCACCGCTCCTTATGGGGATGAATGGTTATGAAAACCAATACCCCAGTACAAGAAAAAAGGTTCTCCTGATCCCAAAGGACCAAGCCCCAGACCCAGGTCAATAGACAAATCAGATCTTACTCACAAATCACACTGTTGCCAATCCTTTAGAATCTAAAATCTAAACATTTATTCATAAAAAGAAAGAAATATAGATGAAAGTTAAAATTGGTCAAATTAATTAATTATATACTGCAATGGCAAAGTTCTTGGCTCAGGCTTATAGCAGTGATGGAATAAACTGCAGGCTTAAATCAAGTCTCTGGAGTATATCCACAGCTTGGATGGGTCATTTGGTCTTTTTTTCAGAGCTTCAGTGTAGCAAAGTTCCTCCAGAAGTAAGAAGCAGGATTGAAGACAAAATGGAAGTGATACAGCTGCCTTTTATAGTCCTTTTGCCATGTGGCTTGTGCTTCCTTTGTTCCAAATACAAGCTACCAAGCACATGGCCTGGAAAACCCTTAGAGTTCTCCCCATAGGCAGGCCCCTGCATGCCTTGCTGAGTCACAAAGTGTAGCTGCCATCTCTCAATGGGTCAGTTGTGTAGCTGATGGTCCTTAATGGGCCAACAAGCAGGCTAGGCAGTGCTGACGCCAAATTGTCTGGGGTGTCACCCAGAAGCACAGCACACATTTGAAATACAAACAGTATAGAGCCAATACTTATAATTTTAAATACAAAAATGATACATGCCTACAGATACCATAATCATAACCAGCACATCATAACCTTTTCATGGACACCTTACTTGACCTCCTTTGTACAAGATTTGGTGCCACTATAGGACCTTGGTTGCAACAATGATCTATACAGTCACAGTGTTCATCAACAACATCATACACCCCCCAAACCTGCCTCAGTAGCCGATATATTTTTTTTAAATAATGTAAAACTGTGAGGGCTTTGGGGCGAGACTGGGGATGAGGAGTTTGCTGTGCAGGCAGGCTGCCCCGGGTCTGGGGCCAGAGAGGCGGACTCACCACAGCCCTCTCCCCGCCAGCAGCAGTGAGCTCCAGGGGAGGGGCCCCCCTCTTTCCTCTGGCAGCACACTCACCTCACACCACTGTCACTGCACATGCTCCTAGGGCCCCTCTCAGGTCCAGGAAGCCCCCTTGCCTTCCCCGTGGTGGGTGCCGAATGGGGGGCTGCCATCCCATGTGCGAATCCTCCCCTGCTTCTGACCCTCACTGTAGCCTCGCTGGGAGTGGGGGATGTGGCTGCCCCTTTCCCGACGTGGGACAGGAGCAGTGACTGCGGGTGGGGTAGGGGGGCAGTGCTGGTGGAGGATCCCGCTGCAAAAGGGAAGGGTCTGAGGTGGAAGGGCAGGGGCTGGGTCAGCCTGCCCTAACACTAGTGGATGGGGGGCACTAGGACTACGGAGCCAGTAGAGCAGAGGCAGCGTGGAGCTGCAGGGGAGAGGCAGAGATGCTCTGGGGTCTGGGGGAGGCGCACAGGGGCGGCAAGTGGGGGCCGAGGGACACTCGGGGGAGGCGCGTGTGGGCAGCAGGCAGGGCAGGGGAAGAGACCCCGCCCCAAACATTGGTGGAGCCGGGCCCCTGGGCCCTGAATATTGCTGGAGCCCGGCCACCATGGGCCCATATAACTCCCCGCCCCTGCAGATAGATCAACTTCCTTGGGATGGGGGAGGGAGGGTGGCCCGGGGCTCCGTGTTGAACCCTTCAGGACAGTCCTTCTGGCATCTTTGTCCTCTGATCTCTTCATGGATCTTCGCTCTCCTCCCCTGACCCATCTGGGTTTGTAATAAAAACTTATAAAATAAAAATATCTGCAGCCTGTCCCCCGAAGGTGGTCACAGCCCCCTCTCTCCTGGAGCGCCTGGGTTCTTCTCTTAATAGCTCCTGGGCCCTTCTCTCTGCTGCAGGGAGGAAACAGGCCTGTTTTCCAGCTCAGGGTTTCTGGCTAAGTCTTCACCCCGCGCCAGCTCCAGGTCACTCTGGCCCTAGGCTTCTCTCTCTCCTCCCCTCCTGCTCAGAGTGGAGCAGTCACCCCATCCAGGAGCCTCGCTCATTGGCCCCAGTCCCTATGGAGCTCTCTGTAATTGCTGGCCAGAGCCAGTGGGAGATGTCAGACCTGCACGCCCTGCGAGGGAACCCAAGAGGCTTCCACAGAAAAACACTTGGTGGCCACAGCCAGGCTTATGCCACATTGGTGCACTGTCTTTGTACGTCAGGGTGTGGCCACACTGCTCAAAAGCCCCCCAGCTGGCTCTTGCTGGTATTTCTCACGATCCCATCCTGCCATGAATCTTGCTCTTGCAACAAGCACCAGGAAGGATTATTAAATGTAAAAACTGTAATAACCACAGGAGTCACCATGGTGAAAAGAAAACGTAGTTTCTCAGCTGCCTGGGACGAAGAATTTAAATTCATGTAAAGAAGTAGGAAAGGAGAGAACTACGCATTTTGCAGCTACTGTGATACTGATGTTTCAATTCATGGTGAAGGTAACGTAATAGAACACGCTGAGACAGCCAAATGCATATGAAATGCAACGGATGTTACAAAAAGTTCAAATAGGCACCGTTAGTTCAGAAGTTCACGTACTGCCATTGAGGATAGTGGTACTTCAGCAGAACTCACCAAAACGTTTCAAGCTGTTAAGCACCCTCCACTTCTAGTGATGTTCACAGAAAAAACGGATAGGACTATTTTCAGACATTCCGAACCTGCTAAAAGCGTATCCTGTGGAGAACATACACCAAAAGCACTTTGTGAAAATGCACTAGCCCCATATTCTGTTTCTAAGCTTACAGATTACCTTCAAGAGAATGACATTTATTATCTGATATCCACTGATGCCACTAACAAAGACTACATTAAATGTTCCCCACTTGCCACAAGCAGGATTCACAAACATAAAACCATGAGCAAAAGACCCACCCCAGACAACGTTAGGAAGTGTCCTTTTGCCTCAGGTTCTTGAATCCTACAACAAAGTTCCTTCAATGTGCTCCTCCCTTCTTTCTCCACCACACCCCACTTACCGTAGTTGTCCTTGGTCAGTGAAGACCCAGAATTCAGAGGTGCATTTGCGTGAGTTCACCTGCCTCTGTGGCAGGGTGTGGGGGAAGAAGGTATCTTGTTTGCTCTGCCATCTGGGCGCTTGCTCTGACATCAGCTGCCCTGCCAGCTGTGACCACCACTCTGCTGCGTCCAGTAGTCACTGCTCCACTCCATCTGGCAGTCAGTCACTTCGTCAGCCACTACCTTCTGCTGCCACCTGTACAGGCGCTGACTTCCCCATGGGTGCTCGACCCCCCCCCCCCCCGGTCCCGCTCCTGCCTGCCCCAATTCCACCCCCTTCCCCCAAGTCCCTGCCCCGCCTCCCTACTGCCTCGTCCCCTGATCGCACTGCTTCCCCACTCCTCCCCCTCCCTCCCGGAAAGTCCTAAGCACCACCAAACAGCTGTTAGGCGGTGGGCGGGAAGCGCTGGGATGGGGAGGAGCAGGGACACAACATGCTCGGGAGAGAAGGAGATGAGGTAGGGGTGGGGGTGGGGGAAGCTTGGCTGCCGGTGGATGCAGAGCACCCATTAATTTTTCTTTTCAGCCCCGCAACACCCACAGAGTTGGCGCCTATGGCCACCTGCCTCTCTACTGTGACCTCTGCAAGTCAGTCTCTTGAGGTTCCACCCAGCTATCAGTGATTTTCTACTTAGTTGGGGAGCCTTAGTGCTGAAGCAGGCTGAGCAGAAATGCTGTCCCGCAACAGATGATTTCAGCTCTAGTAATCACTTAACAAAACAAAAAACTCCTAATGGAGCCTTAGTTAGCTCTGTCTTTGAACAGTGGGTAAGGGCAGGTTAAACCATGCCTAGGACTCTTAGGCAAAGCCCACACCTCCAGGCAGAGACACCTGTCCCCACCAACCTTACTTTTCACAGGGATCTGGCATCTGAGCCCCTTGATTAGGGGTTCAGTTCAGTTGAGGGTGACCCTCTCAATCAGAACTATCCGAGCACGCATCTGCTGCCCTTTACTTCTACAGAAACGATAACATTTCATTACCCTGCATTCCATGCTAAAGTGATTTGTAACCCAACACCAGCCAACTTTGTTACCTGCACACTTTAGGGCAATCACCTTTATTCAGTTCCTAGGGCTCACGATGTAACCCAGTTCATTTAAGTACCCACACTTACCCAGGGCTCAGGGCATATGCTTCTGTGGGTTTGCAGGACCTTTCGCTGTACACAGTAATATCTTTAACCTCTAGTTATTAACAATCATCAAGCAGAATATACACCTAAGCTATACAATGATATGCTCAGTGTATCATTAATGGATATAAAGTTATGAGAATTGTGTTGTATGGTGGTCACTAAAACATGCTGTAAGTTGGGGAATCAGCCAGATGTTAGCTCCTCAGAGACAACAGCAAGGAAAGTAACCAACGCCCGGGCAGGGTGTCAAACAACCATCAACAGCCATTGTCCAGCAAGGGAGCTACAATGCAATGACTCACCTGCATGAGGCCACATCAGGGGAATTGATCCTACCACGGATCAGCTGTTTCCTGGTGTCTGGAGGCACTGGTGGGAGGAGTAAGATCACAGTGTGCTCGGGGGGAGGGGGCGGAACTGGGCGGGGAAGGGGCGGGAAGAGGCGGGGAAGTGGTGGGGCAGGGCCTTAGGGGAAGGGGTGGAGTTGGGGTGGGGCCTGGGTGGAGCATTCCCCGGCAGATTAGAAACTTCGTGCCTACTCCACGCGTGTCTAGGAGCCCTGCGACCCGCTTGGGCGATTTAAAAGGTCCTGGGGTCCTGACTGCTACCACCACTCCCACTCAATCACTTAAAATTTGTTTTGAAGTCAATAAATTTGTTTAACTGTTTATCTTTACCTGTGAGTTTGCCTGAAGTGTTTGGAAATCTGCTCAGGTTTGCAAAGGCTGGTGTAAATCCACTTTCCATTGATGAAGCAGTGAACCAATTAATAAATATGCACTTCTCATCTTGAGCAGTGCAAGATGGTATATTCCTGAGTCAAAGTGCTGGGAGATTAACCAGCCCTTTTGGTAGCGCATATGTAGTCTTGCATGTTGCACCATGAACGTTGTGGCTGCCAGGTGTCCTAGCAGTTGTGGGACAGTACGAGCCAGTATTTGAGGGCTGACTCATACCTCTGAGATAAGATTTGTCAGAGTTGTGAATCTGATTGAGATGTGCCCCAATGAAGACCAGTTGTTGGACTGGGATTAGAGTGATAATGGTTTGGATAGTGGATAGTGATAGTCCGTTGTTTCTTGTTGAGTTGGTCCTCTGAGAAGCTAATCGTCCAGGTAAAGGAAGATCATCATTCCCTGTTTGCGTAAATATGCTGCAACTTCTGCTAGGATTATGGAGAAAACTCTTGGAGCAGTAGATAGGCCGAATGGTAGTACTCTGTACTGAAAGTGTTTGTGTCCTACTGTGAATCACAGGCGTTTTCTGTGAGCGGGATGAATGGTGATATGGAAATAAGCATCTTGGAGGTCAAGGGCTGAAAACCAGTCCTGCTGTTGCAGCACGGAAAGTATTGTGCCCAGTGTGACCATTTTGAACTTTTGGGAGTGTACGAACTTGTTGAGCTTCCTGAGGTCCAAGATAGGTCTCCATCCCGCATTCTTCTTCTGGGTCAAGAAATAATGGGAGTAAAATCTCTTCCTCCTGTATTGTGAAGACACTTGTTCCATGGCACCTAGTTGTAAAAGATAATTAATTTCTTGCCGTAACAGGTGCTCGTGAGAAGGGTCCCTGAAGAGGGACAGGTAGGTGGGTGGGGTAGGTGGTTGGGAGATGAAGGGATGGTATATCCCAAACGGATTACTTCTAAACCCCATTGGTCCGATGTTATTAAGGCCCAGATGTGATAGAAGGAATGAAGGCGATGACCAAAACATGGGAATGGATTGGACATAGGCACTGCTTAGTGGGGGAGAATTTATGTTGCCTCTATATAAATCCAGGGTATGCCCACACCTTGAATACTGCACGCAGATGTGGTCATCCCGTCTCAAAAAAGAAATATTGGAATTGGGAAAAGTTCAGAAAAGGACAACAAAAATGATTAGGAGGATGGAACAGTTTCCATATGAGGAGAGATTAATAAAATTGGGACTTTTCAGTTTGGAAAAGAGAAGACTAAGGGGGATGTGATAGAGGTCTATAAAATCATGACTGGTGTGGAGAAAGTAAATAAGGAAGTGCTATTTACTCCTTCTCTTAACACAAGAACCAGGGGGCCACCAAATGAAATTAATAAGCAGCAGGTTTAAAATAAACAACAGGAAGTATTTTTCACACAATGCATGGTCAATCTGTGGAACTCTTTGCAGGAGGAGGTTGTGAAGGCCAAGAGACTATAACAGGGTTTAAAAATGAACTAGATAAATTCATGGAGGATAGGTCTGTCAATGACTATTATCCAGGATGGTCAGGGATGGTGTCCCTAGCCTCTGTTTGCCAGAAGCTGGGAATGAGCAACAGGGAATGGATCACTTGATGATTACCTGTTCATTCACTCTGGGACACTTGGCATTGGCCACTGTTGGAAGACAGGATACTGGGCTAGATGGACTTTTGGTCTGACCCAGTATGGCTGTTCTTATGAGGTCATTCAGACCATTAACCAAATCTTCAAAAATTGTGGTTTAGGAAGAGCCGATTGGGAAGTTGGCCCTTGGGATTGGGGTGCTCTCAGATGCGGTGACTGTTGCTGTTGATTATTGTAAGGCCATTGTTGCTGTTTATTGTTGGAGGGGTCTCTGATAAGGTTGGTATTTTCTTCTCTTTGTAGGTGGGGGTATAAATCCCCAGAGTGTGCAGAGTGGCCCGAGAGTCCTTCATTGAGTGGAGCACCTCATCAGTTTTATTCGAGAACAACTTTTCTCCATCCAAAAGTAAGTAAGTCTTCTACTTTAGTTTGTAGTTCTCTAGGGATGTCCGAGGCCTGCAACCAGGATGCAACTACGGCTGTGGTTCTGGCTGCTGTGTCCACAATGTCTAGGGACACTTGGAGGGCTGTTCTGGCTATTAGTTGACGCTCATTTACAATGGGCTGAAATTGTGATTTTTCTCTCCTTGGGGAGCTCTGTTGTGAACACGCTCAGTTTCCCATAGTTATCGTAACCTTATTTTGCCAACAAGGCGGAATAGTTGGCAACTCTGAATTGTAATGTGCCTGAAGAATAAACTTTGCCCCTGAACAGGTCAAACCTCATGTGTTCTTTATCCTGTGGTGTCAATCTATACTGGGTTTGCTTGCTGCATTGGTTAGCGGCATTGACTACCAATGAGTTGGAAGGCAAAGAGGAAGCCTGCCCCTTTCGCTGGGACATAATACTTTCTATCTGCCCTTTTGTGCGTTGGCAGAATTGAGGCCGGTGTCTGCCAGACTGTTTCTGCTGGCTCCAAGAGGACATCATTGATGGGAAGAGTAATGTTGGAGGTATATGATAATTGTAATATTTGTACCTATGTATGCTGGTTCATCTGCGCTTCCTTCAGTGGGGAAGAGTAATGTTGGAGGTACATGATAATTGTAATATTTGTACCTATGTATGCTGGTTCATCTGCGCTTCCTTCAGTGGGATATCCTGGCTTTGGGCAACCTGTTTAAACAGCTCCTGGAACTGTTTGAAATCATCCGCCAAAGTAGGCAGTGGTGGCATAATTGCCTTATCTGGGGAGGAGGAAGAATTTTGTGCAGGAGACGTGCAGCCTTCCATGTCATCCCCACCTTCCTGAGCCTTGGGTGGCCTGAGTGTGGACCCCAGTAAGTTGCCCAGGGTTCCCATTGTGCCCATTGTATGGGGAAGGCCATTGGAGGGTACATCCATGGGGATCCGCACCATGGTTGAGCTGTCTGGTGGTATCTTGGCCCCATATGGCTCCAAGGTGGTCAGTGTGCTTTCGGTGAGGGATGGTGCAGTGAGAAGGTGCTTTGTTCCTGCATCTCATCACTGTCTTTGCTAGAAACATGTGCCACATCATGAGAGCTGTTGGGATCTCCCCCACAGACTGTAGGGGAGCCCTCGGTACTGAGTATCAGGAGTGTGGTCCCGACAATATCATCAAGTCTCTTGGGTGCAGCAGAGACTGTTGGTGCCGATGCCTGGACTGGCGCCGATTGCTGCTATGAATGTTTGCTTGGTGCGGTCTTGGTTTTCTCCACTGGTGCGGACTGCGCTGTCGGTGCCGGGGGCAGAGGCATGATGCTGGAGGAGACACATGGTGCCAGATCCCTTACGGGTGAACTTGGTGCCGTGGGGGAGGCATGTGTTTGTCTGTGCCTCGACTCAGTCTCCTTTGCTCAGGCCTCGGCGATGCTGGACGTCCCCGGAGCATCGCAGGTGCTCACCCGAGCATATGTCGGTACTGGGGGTAGCGACCTGGCAGGAGACTGCTGATGTTTTTGCAGTGCTCTCTGAGGAGAACTTTGAGCCCTCTTTGGTCTTTTAGAAGGTACGTTTCCATTTTCAGTTGGCGGAGTGCCTGGAGAGGCAGTCTGCTTGTCCAAGTTGTTTTGGTGAGTATCTGAGTGTGTGTTTGTTGTGAGGATCTGAGTGTTGTATCTGAGTGTTTGTTGTGAGGACAGTTTGACCGTGTGTTTGATTGGTTGGTTGAAAAGGGCGGGAACTGGGAGTGCTTTGTTCCAGGTGAGCCTGACTGTATAAAAAGCCAGTCGGCAGTGAACCAGCTGAGCAGCGGGGAACCGCAGAGCAGCTAACAGCAGGAGTTTGCCTGGGAGTTCACCTGGGGAGAGCCCACTGAGGCTTACATCTTGCCGGCTTCTCTGAGTAGTTACTGCATCTCCTGAGTGAGCTCGTGGAAGGAAGGTAATATGGATGGGGGGTGTTCAGCTGTTGTGACTGCACTGGATGTGCTATGTTTGTCTTTCTTCCACAGGACAGAAGCGACTTTGTCTGTACAAAGTGCAAGCTGGTCTCCATATTGGAAGAGAAGGTTCAAGGTCTGGAGCAACAGGTATTGACCCTGCGTTGCATAAGAGAAACTGAAGATTTTCTGGACAGACGTCAGGATATGCTTCTACGGGCACAAGGTTCTGAAGATTCAGAGCAGGCTGCACTGCGGGGACAGGAGGACGGTGAAGAAATTTGGCAGCATGTGACCTCCAGAAGAAAAAAGGGGAGCGTCCATGTACCAGCAACGCAGATACAGGTAAGCAACCGTTTTCATGTTCTCTCCACAGGTACTAATGCGGAGAGTGGACCAGATGGTACATCTAAGGGAAGGGAACAGAAGGAGATTCCGCCGATTGGAAGGCATGAGATGCACTGTCCTAGGGTTGGGGGTTCCACGACCACCACTCCCAAGAGAAGGAGGCGGGTGGTGGTAGTCGGGGACTCGCTCCTCAGGGGGACTGAGTCATCTATCTGCCGCCCCGACCGGGAAAAACGAGAAGTCTGCTGCTTGCCAGGAGCTAAGATTCGCGATGTGACGGAGAGACTGCCGAGACTCATCAAGCCCTCGGATTGCTACCCCTTCCTGCTTCTCCATGTGGGCACCAATGATACTGCCAAGAATGACCTTGAGCGGATCACTGCAGACTACGTGGCTCTGGGAAGAAGGATAAAGGAGTTTGAGGCACAAGTGGTCTTCTCGTCCATCCTCCCCATGGAAGGAAAAGGCCTGTGTAGAGACCGTCGAATTGTGCAAGTCAACGAATGGCTACGCAGGTGGTGTCGAAGAGAAGGCTTTGGATTCTTTGACCATGGGATGGTGTTCCAAGAAGGAGGAGTGCTAGGCAGAGATGGGCTCCACCTAACGAAGAGAGGGAAGAGCATCTTCATGAGCAGACTGGCTAACCTAGTAAGGAGGGCTTTAAACTAGCTTCACCGGGGGAAGGAGACCAAAGCCCTGAGGTAAGTGGGGAAGTGGGATACCTGGAGGAAGCACGAGCAGGAGCGTGTGAGAGGGGAGGGCTCCTGCCTCATACTGAGAACAAAGGGCGATCAGCGGGTTATCTAAAGTGCCTATACGCAAATGCACAAAGCCTAGGAAACAAGCAGGGAGAACTGGAGGTCCTGGCAAAGTCAAGGAATTATGATGTGACTGGAATAACAGAGACTTTGTGGGATAACTCACATGACTGGAGTACTGTCATGGATGGATATAAGCTGTTCAGGAAGGACAGGCAGGGCAGAAAAGGTGGGGGAGTTGCACTGTATGTAAGGGAGTAGTATGACTGCTCAGAGCTCCGGTATGAAACTGCAGAAAAACCTGAGAGTCTCTGGATTAAGTTTAGAAGTGTGAGCAACAAGGGTGATGTCGTGGTGGGAGTCTGCTATAGACCACCGGACCAGGGGGATGAGGTGGACGAGACTTTCTTCCGGCAACTCGCAGAAGCTACTAGATCGCACGCCCTGGTTCTCATGGGAGACTTCAATCACCCTGATATCAGCTGGGAGAGCAATACAGCGGTGCACAGACAATCCAGGAAGTTTTTGGAAAATGTAGGGGACAATTTCCTGGTGCAAGTGCTGGAGGAACCAACTAGGGGCAGAGCTCTTCTTGACCTGCGGCTCACAAACCGGGAAGAATTAGTAGGGGAAACAAAAGTGGATGGGAACCTGGGAGGCAATGACCATGAGATGGTCGAGTTCAGGATCCTGACACAAGGAAGAAAGGAAAGCAGCAGAATACGGACCCTGGACTTCAGAAAAGCAGACTTTGATTCCCTCAGGGAACTGATGGGCAAAATCCCCTGGGAGAATAACATGAGGGGGAAAGGAGTTTAGGAGGGCTGGCTTTATTTTAAAGAATCCTTATTGAGGTTACAGGGACAAAACATCCCGATGTGTAGAAAGAATAGTAAATATGGCAGCCGACCAGCTTGGCTTAACAATGAAATTCTTGATGATCTTAAACACAAAAAAGAAGCTTACAAAAAGTGGAAGATTGGACAAATGACCAGGGATGAGTATAAAAATATTGCTCGGGCATGCAGGAGTGAAATCAGGAAGGCCAAATCACATCTGAAGTTGCAGCTAGCAAGAGATGTTAAGAGTAACAAGAAGGGTTTCTTCAGGTATGTTGGCAACAAGAAGAAAGTTAAGGAAAGTGTGGGCTCCTTACTGAATGAGGGAGGCAACCTAGTGACAGAGGATGTGGAAAAAGCTAATTTACTCAATACTTTTTTTGCCTCTGTCTTCATGAACAAGGTCAGCTCCCAGACTACTGCACTGGGCAGCACAGCATGGGGAGGAGGTGACCAGCCCTCTGTGGAGAAAGAAGTGGTTTGGGACTATTTAGAAAAGCTGGACGTGCACAGGTCCATGGGGTCGGATGTGTTGCATCCGAGAGTGCTAAAGGAGTTGTCGGATGTGATTGCAGAGCCACTGTCCATTATCTTTGAAAACTCACGGCGATCGGGGGAAGTCCCGGACGACTGGAAAAAGGCTACTGTAGCGCCCATCTTTAAAAAAGGGAAGGAGGATGATCCTGGGAACTACAGGCCAGTCAGCCTCACCTCAGTCCCCGGAAAAATCATGGAGCAGGTCCTCAAAGAATCAATTCTGAAGCACTTAGAGGAGAGGAAAGTGATCAGGAACAGCCAGCATGGATTGACCAGGAGCAAGTCCTTGCCTAGGGAGGTGGTGGAATCTCCTTCCCTAGAAGTTTTTAAGGTCAGGCTTGACAAAGCCCTGGCTGGGATGATTTAGTTGGGGATCGGTCCTGCTTTGAGCCGGGGGTTGGACTAGATGACCTCCTGAGGTCCCTTCCAACCCTGATATTCTATGATTCTATGAAGTCATGCCTGACTAATCTAATTGCCTTCTATGATGAGACAATTGGTTCTGTGGATGAAGGGAAAGCAGTGGACATGTTGTTCCTTGACTTTAGCAAAGCTTTTGACACGGTCTCCCACAGTATTCTTGTCAGCAAGTTAAAGAAGTATGGGCTGGATGAATGCACTATAAGGTGGGTAGAAAGTTGGCTAGATTGTCGGGCTCAACGGGTAGTGATCAAAGGCTCCATGTCTAGTTAGCAGCCAGTATCAAGCGGAGTGCCCCAAGGGTCGGTCCTGGGGCCGGTTTTGTTCAATATCTTCATAAATGATCTGGAGGATGGTGTGGATTACTCCCTCAGCAAGTTTGCAGACGACACTAAACTGGGAGGAGTGGTAGATACGCTGGAGGGTAGGGATAGGATACAGAGGGACCTAGACAAATTGGAGGATTGGGCCAAAAGAAATCTGATGAGGTTCAACAAGGAGAAGTGCAGAGTCCTGCACTTAGGACCGAAGAATCCAATGCACCGCTACAGACTAGGGACCTAATGGCTAGGCAGCAGTTCTGCAGAAAAGGACCTAGGGGTTACAGTGGACGAGAAGCTGGATATGAGTCAACAGTGTGCCCTTGTTGCCAAGAAGGCCAATGGCATTTTGGGATGTATAAGTAGGGGCATTGCCAGCAGATCAAGGGACATGATCGTTCCCCTCTATTTGACATTGGTGAGGACTCATCTGGAGTAGTGTGTCCAGTTTTGGGCTCCACACTACAAGAAGGATGCGGAAAAATTGGAGAGAGTCCAGCGAAGGGCAACAAAAATGATTAGGGGACTGGAACACATGACTTATGAGGAGAATCTGAGGGAACTGGGATTGTTTAGTCTACAGAAGAGAAGAATGAGGGGGGATTTGATAGCTGCTTTTAACTACCTGAAAGGGGGTTCCAAAGAGGATGGATCTAGACTATTCTCAGTGGTAGCGGATGACAGGAGAAGGAGTAATGGTCTCAAGTTGCAGTGGGGGAGGTTTAGGTTGGATATTAGGAAAAACTTTTTCACTAGGAGGGTGGTGAAACACTGGAATGAGTTAGCTAGGGAGGTGGTGGAATCTCCTTCCTTAAAAGTTTTTAAGGTCAGGTTGACAAAGCCCTGGTTGGGATGATTTAGTTGGGGATTGGTCCTGTTTTGAGCAGGGGGTGGGACTAGATGACCTCCTGAGGTCCCTTCCAACCCTGATATTCTATGATTCTAAGTTGGGTTGTAGGGATTTTCCCATTACAATCATTTTTAGCCTGAGAACCTGGTCACATCAGGCTCTGGCTTTCAAATTGCTACAATGGACATCTTTTGGAAGAATATGCACCTCACGCAGACAGCGTATGCACAATGAGTGTCAGTCTGAAACAGGCATAGCTTTGCGGTAGAAGCAGCAGTGTTTGATGCGTAGGGAGCCAGGTATCTTAACAGCTAACCGTCCCCCACAGGGAGGAGCTAAAGAAATAAATCAATTTTTTTCCCAATAAAACTAGCTATAACTTTCTAACTAACGAGCTATTTAAAATATTTTTCTAATGGTTTTAGGGAAGAGTGCCAATGCTGCCTCAGAGCTCTGTCTTCAGCTGAGGATGGTTGAGAAGGGAGTGGAGGGGTCGGGTCATGTGTGCACTAGAAGTGGGACCAATCGCACTGCAAGACGCCTACTGTGCACGTGTGACCCATGCGGACTCTGCTACCGTAAATCTCCGATGGACGGCACCGGGATGCACTGACTCCTCAAGTGGAGCATCCATGGGGCAGCACTCGAAGAACTTTGGGTGACAAGAAGAAGGAGCCCATTGTAACAGGCTACCACTGCCTTGTCTCCCCCAGACTGGGATCCCTGGTAGCTTTGGTGGGAGACGTGTCCATTAGAAACAGCATCCAACAAAGCGTTATTTTTCAGAGGGGCGGCATGGATCTACCTTCTGCTTCCTCAGATCCTTCCTGCGAACCCCTTCTGCCACGAACGCTTTCTACACGAGTGTTCACATTGATCTCTCCGCACCCTCCTGTGCTTGACTTGTTGTCCTGCCTGTGTTGAGTTCTTCAGCAAGACCTCATCATGTTATCTGCAGCGCCAGGTTGCTACCTCCATTACTAGTGCAGTTGCTTGGTAACTAGCATTGCATAATGATAACTAAGCGCTACTCATGGGTTTTGGCACAATCCTCTCGCCTTTCATCCTACCGCCAGGGAGAGCTAAGGACATGTAGCATTACAACTCCCCTCTACCAGGGAACAAGAGGAAAAAAGGAATCATGGCCCAGTCTGCCACTTCTCTGCCACCAGAGAAGATGGCAAAGAGCATTGAAATGGGAGAAGGAAGTGCCAGGCTGGATGGCAGCACCACTCCTTCAGGGGGAGGAGGGCAGGATGGGAGAAGAGAATTACGAGGGAGGGTGTGATAAATAAAGGGGGGGATAGCTCCCTTTGATGGACACCCAGCCAGCCAGTTAGTTGTAAAATCCTTCTTCATAGCTTTACTATGTTCTTTACTTTGAACATGTTCTTTACTTGCTTTACCTGTAAAGGGTTAAAAAGTCCCCCAGGTAAAGAAAAAAAAAGTGGGCACCTGACCAAAAGAGCCAATGGGAAGGCTAGAACTTTTTAAAATTGGGAAAAAAACATTCTCTTTGCCTGTTGTTCTCTGGGCTGGAGGAACAGAGCAGCCATGCTATAAGCAGCTTAAGCCAGGTATGATCATAAATCATCAGATCATACCTAGAACTACTTACCTGAACCCCAAATGTGTAAGTAGATCAGAATGTGTAGCTAGATGCGATTACGGTTATTTCTTTTATTTCTTATTGGCTTGTGGATTTCTCTGTGCTAACCCCAGATGCTTTTGTTTGCTTGTAACCTTTAAGCTGAACCCCCAAAGCAGCTATTTTGGGTGCTTGATTTTTGGAATTGCTCCTTTAAAATCTAGCAAAAGCCTAAGTTCCAGATGCATTTTCTTTTTTTGTTTTTAATAAAATTTACCTTTTTAAAGAACAGAATTGGATCATTGGTGTCCTAAGAGGTTTGTGCGTGTTTGATTAGCTGGTAGCCACAGTTAATTTCATAGAATCATAGAATATCAGGGTTGGAAGGGACCCCAGAAGGTCATCTAGTCCAACCCCCTGCTCGAAGCAGGACCAATTCCCAGTTAAATCATCCCAGCCAGGGCTTTGTCAAGCCTGACCTTAAAAACCTCTAAGGAAGGAGATTCTACCACCTCCCTAGGTAACGCATTCCAGTGTTTCACCACCCTCTTAGTGAAAAAGTTTTTCCTAATATCCAATCTAAACCTCCCCCACTGCAACTTGAGACCATTACTCCTCGTTCTGTCATCTGCTACCATTGAGAACAGTCTAGAGCCATCCTCTTTGGAACCCCCTTTCATGTAGTTGAAAGCAGCTATCAAATCCCCCCTCATTCTTCTCTTCTGCAGGCTAAACAATCCCAGCTCCCTCAGCCTCTCCTCATAACTCATGTGTTCCAGTCCCCTAATCATTTTTGTTGCCCTTCGCTGGACTCTCTCCAATTTATCCACATCCTTCTTGAAGTGTGGGGCCCAAAACTGGACACAGTACTCCAGATGAGGCCTCACCAATGTCGAATAGAGGGGAACGATCACATCCCTCTATCTGCTCGCTATGCCCCTACTTATACATCCCAAAATGCCATTGGCCTTCTTGGCAACAAGGGCACACTGCTGACTCATATCCAGCTTCTCGTCCACTGTCACCCCTAGGTCCTTTTCCGCAGAACTGCTGCCTAGCCATTTGGTCCCTAGTCTGTAGCTGTGCATTGGGTTCTTTCGTCCTAAGTGCAGGACCCTGCACTTATCCTTATTGAACCTCATCAGATTTCTTTTGGCCCAATCCTCCAATTTGTCTAGGTCCTTCTGTATCCTATCCCTCCCCTCCAGCGTATCTACCACTCCTCCCAGTTTAGTATCATCCGCAAATTTGCTGAGAGTGCAATCCACACCATCCTCCAGATCATTTATGAAGATATTGAACAATATTTCCTTTGTTTTCTTTCTCAGCTTTTCCCCAGGGAGGCCGGGGGTGAAAGGGCTTGAGAGTACCCCACAGGGAGGAATTCCAACGTGCTCCTTCCTGGGAGGGTTTTTTTCATTTGGGTGGTGGCAGCGTTTACCAAGCCAAGGTAAGAGAAAAGCTGTAACCTTGGGAGTTTAATACAAGCCTGGAGTGGCAAGTATTAATTTTTAAAATCCTTGCGGGCTCCACTTCTGCACTCGGAGTCCCAGAGTTGGCATTCACCCTTGACAGAGGGGCTTGCCTCTCTCACTTTCTCCCACCTATCAGCAGATGGAGGAAGCAGCTTTACCATGCTGGGGAGCCCTGGGAGGCAAGGAGGCATACTTGGATGAGAAGAGATCTAGAACTTTATGAGCAGGTGTGGAGAGCACCATGATTGTTGCCTTCTTCTCCTCAGGAATAGAAACCAGGTTCCCCCCTCCCAGGAATCTCAGCACAGACACACTTGTCTTGCTTGGGATTCTGGTACTAGCTTCACACACAACAAAGGAAGCAGAGTGATGTACCCTCTTGTACCCAGGAATCTCAGCACAGACACACTTGTCTTGCTTGGGATTCTGGTACTAGCTTCACACACAACAAAGGAAGCAGAGTGATGTACCCTCTTGCAACAGCAGATGATTACCAAACCTTCCTGAGAAGATACATAGAACTTCAGCACCCTTAGCGCCCAGAGGCCATCACCCCAGCCCATGGAGAAACAGGGTTTGGGACAGGATGGCAAATATGGAATTGGGTGTTCATCTTCCGGATGACTGCTGATGAAAGATGGAATGTCATCTCAGGGAAGAGCGGAAGACAGAGACTGAGTCGGGGCCTAGGAGACAAAGTGAGACCAATTCTTACATCTGTCTGGGCAGACGTCACTGTAGCTAAAATTGTCACCTTAAAGACATTTTGAGGGCTCAAAGGGGGTGTAAGAGCATGAGAGTATGGACAGAAGTAGAGACTGTTCTATACAGCTGACAAAAGGATCTGGCCCGTGGTCAACCTGACTGTTATGATGTTCTCCCTGGGACTGTGAAACGATGCAGTGATGGCCGTGTGCCTGGAAAGACCCTGTGAAATCAGCAGAAATCTTGTCAACATGATCACATCAAGTCAGAAGTCAGGCACTGAAATTAAGGTTTCCATGGTAACGTTGGCTTCCCCCAGGCTGGACATATGGAGTATTCTGATTTAGTATTTATGCTGAGAAATTTACACCTTAACCTATCCAGAGCCAGAATCTGCACTCTGGCTGCACTATTCCAGTTTGGTTTTGATGTGAGGTGCACAGAGGTAAGTGGGCAAAATTGGGTCCTGTATGTATAGTGCAGGCAAGAGTTCAGTCTTCTCTGAGAACACTTTCTGTGTTTCTTAGCTTTGAGTTTTACAATCGTAACCATCATTACAATGACTTGGGGAGCCCAGGCTCTCTAAGGGAGAGATTCAGTTCAGGTGGAGGAGGATACAAGGTACAGGAAAGCTGGATTTGTCTTGGTAAACAGAAAATTAAAGCAAGTCATTAAAAATGTTTTCCTGGCACCCTCCCCTTCCCCTTTTACCTTAAACTCTTAAGGGTTGCATCTACTCACATAGCTTTAACCATGACGAGAAGCTGGATATGAGTCAACGGCGTGCCATTGTTGGCAAGAAGGCCAATGGCATTTTGGGGTGTATAAGTAGGGACATTGCCAGCAGATCAAGGGACGTAATCGTTCTCCTCTATTTGACATTGGTGAGGCCTCATCTGGAGTACTGTGTCCAGTTTTGGGCCCCACACTACAAGAAGGATGTGGAGAAATTGGAGAGAGTCCAGTGAAGGGCAACAAAAATGATTAGGGGACTGGAACACGACTTATGAGGAGAGGCTGAGGGAACTGGGATTGTTTAGTCTGCAGAAGAGAAGAATGAGGGGGGATTTGATAGCTGCTTTTAACTACCTGAAAGGTGGATCCAAAGAGGATGGATCTAGACTATTCTCAGTGATAGCAGATGACAGAACGAGGAGTAATGGTCTCAAGTTGCAGTAGGGGAGATTTAGGTTAGATATTAGGAAAACCTTTTTCACTAGGAGGGTGGTGAAACACTGGGTTACCTGGGGAGGTGGTGGAATCTCCTTCCTTAGAAGTTTTTAAGGTCAGGCTTGACAAAGCCCTGGCTGGGATGATTTAGTTGGGGATTGGTCCTGCTCTGGGCAGGGGGTGGGACTAGATGACCTCCAGAGGTCCCTTCCAACTCTGATATTCTATGATTCTATGACCCCTGTGCTGAAGACTCATTGATCTACCTCTCCACTTCTGACCGATCTCCCTCCATCTACTCCTGCATCTTGGCCTGTCTCTGATATACCACATTGGGTAATTTGCCATCAACTCCAACTAACATGATCCAAACTGAGCTCCATATCTAACCTCTTCAGAGCAGAGACTATCTTAGCATGTGTGTTTGTAAGGCCAGCAGCACAATGGGCCCTCAATTCCAACTGGGGCTTTTGGGAGCTAGTGTAATACAAACAACCAACATCACTTGAATGGAGACCTCATGAAAACAACTCAAAGATGAAACCTTATGCAAGTTCGATAAAAGTAGCATCCCAGTTGTACAGTCCAACCTTCAGCTGCTAATAGGATTCCATGTCTGACCATGCTTTTAGAGTGCACGTTTGCTCTCTTATTTTATCTATCACCATTCATTCCAGAGTGCTTTACAAGTTCCACAGGGATCACTTCCTCTCCTATGGAAAAAAGAGTGAGGAGGGATTTGATAGCAGCATTCAATACCTGAAGGGGGGGTGGGTTCCAAAGAGAATGGAGGTAGGCTGTTCTTAGTGGTGGCAGATGACAAAACAAGGAGCAATGGTCTCAAGTTGCAGCAGGGTAGGTCTAGGCTGGATATTACGAAACATTATTTCACTAGGAGGGTGGTGAAGCACTGGAATTGGTTACCTAGGGAGGTGGTGAAATCTTTAGGGGTTGTTAAGGCCTGGCTTGACAAAGCCCTGGCTGGGATGATTTAGTTGGGGTTGGTCCTGCTTTGAGCAGGGAGTTGGACTAGGTGACCTCCTGAGGTCTCTTCCAACCCTAATCTTCTATGAGTCTATGAAATGCAGCAATCTTCTCGGAAGCAGCTCATGTAGCCAAAAGAACAATGGTTCTAGTGAATCTTGACCCATTTTTTGATTAGGAAGATATGGTAGGTAGGAACAAAGCACCTCAGCTCTTGCTTAGGTAGGACTTTACTCCCAGATGCCCCAATATCTGTTCTGTACTATTTGATGGTATGCCTAATGCAGTAATGCAAGTTACGCAGTGGAGACGAAGGTTTGATCTTAAGGTAGTGTGTCCAACCCCACGTTGTTTCCGAATGGTGACATGGAGGGTGGGGGAAGCACTGAGTGAGGTTTTATGATGTGCGAGTCCATCAGCAGCAAGCAACAGGTGGCTAATACCTCCAGAATGCCCGATGTTCTGCTTGGAAAATTTGCCTTTTAAACTGACACACTACAAAAATACAGTGCTACCATATAGCTGAACAGCAATTTACCTACAGCAATTTATAAGAGACATAATCCACATGTGTCCTGGGGTGGCTTTGGCTCCAAGAAATTGCTGCTTCTACCAGCCATGAGTTGGCTGATTGCGTTTACCAGCCATCCAAAAATCAAGTGAATTGGTACCTCCTAAAATACAACAAAGCTAGAGTCAATGTGCTTCTGCAGAAGCTTCCGCACTAACACAAATGGCTACTCCATGCTTCGTTTAATCCAAAAGCTGCAAACTGGAGGTGCTAGCTAAAAACCTGCAGAAACGAATTTTCAAAGAGAAAGCCCAATCCACAGATTAACTGCTTCTGACAGGCATAATCCTGTATGTTCAGCACTGCTAGCTGGGGCATTTCCTAGGTGCATACTCAAAGAACTGGGGGAAGACCCATTTAATTCAGTCACAGGCTAGCAAGCGTCTTCTGGATCAACACGGGCCACTGCACCTTGTTAGAGTGGAACAATCCTGTCAGCAATACAGCTTCTTGGTGGGGGTTCCCCAGCTGGCCTCCCAACACAAGTGTCTGGCACACTAGACTTCAGAGGGGAAGGGCTATGTTCAGGCCACTCCTGAGGCTGCATTCGCCATAGTATCATGAATGTTTAGGTGGTGCTCAGCATTGATCCTCATCTTCCCTGTGAGACAGAACGAGCATCCCCACCCTATAAGGGGAGAACTGAGACTCCGATTAATGCAGCAGAGACAAGAACTGAACCCCGATCTTGAATCCCAGGGCAGTTAGTTAACCACAAGGCCAGCTTTCCTCAAAGCTGCTTCAAAGGTGTGTGTGTGTGTGTGCACACGTGCGCATATGAGGAAGTGTGAGTGTGTATGTGTGTAGTTGTTGCGGGGGAGTCTCTATAGCCCCTTTTCTCTTTAGGGGAATGTTTAGGAAAGCAATGACTACCATGATTGTTACTTGTTCCAGCCATTCCAGTGCTGACTGTGTTTTGGGCTGAGAAATCCTGGCCCTCAGGAACAGACAAGGGACCATGTCAGTCAAATTGGGCTAATGATTTGGTTTGGGAAAATCTCTAGAATCCCACCCCGCACCCAAAAAAAATTGACAGAGCGCAGTAGAATGTTTTAATGAGATTTACAGAGATGCTGCAGCCTTGTGCTAGCTGGAAAGTGAAACCATCTAGGAAGTGACTATAAAGAGGAAAGAAACCAATGACTCTATTGTTATTAGCCCAGGTGACACAAATGCAATACTTGAACAAAGCACAGAAGGGGAGAAAATTCAGATTTTTTAACGTTTTAAATTTGAACAATCCTCTTCCGGTGTTTAGTAAACACACAAGGAATTTTTTTTAAGCTATGGTTTGTCCCTGACAGGGTCCCTTTAAGGAAACAGCTACTAAGTCATCAGGAAGGATTGAGAGCACTGGCCTCTTGTGAAACTGCCCTGGAAGGTCATGAAGTCTCCTGAGTTCAAGCAAGTGTTGCAATGGTTAAGCTGTGTACATAAGAAAAGGTTCAGAGGCAGATGTGTACAATAGAGAGCTTTATAGTCAGAATGGAGTGCACTAGGTTTTCCAATGCAAAATGGAACATGATCCAAAATCTTTACAGAGCAGAAGCACTTTCAAAAACACTTGGCCAGCTGTACCGCAAATGTCACTTCCTTTTTGGAGCAGAGGCTGCAAACTGGTTTGTATTCTTCCCTGGTGTGTGAAGTTTGAAAGGTCCCATGCAAATTCTCCAAAGTGTCACACAAAACAAAACACTTTGAGCCAGGCAACTGCTAATGGAAAACGTACCTGAAATGATACTCCGCTCATGCAGCAAGACCCCAGTTTGTTGTATATAGAAAGTTACAAGTGCATTTCTCAGGAAAAAAAAAATGGAGCAATGGTCTATAGTTCAAGGCAACTCTGAAGTAGAGGATGGATCCAAAGCAGTATCCCACTGATTGGGGAAGTGGAAGGAAACCTGAGTTTGGATTTCATCTAGTTTCCTTCAGACAGTCCACCTTTTACTACTAAAAAGAAAAAAACAACCCACACGCAATAGGGCTATTTAATAAATGCACAAAAATTTGAACGGGCTTCCCAGGGCTGAGCCTTGGAGGGAATACAACACAATAGGGTCATAAGTATTAACAAGTATCAGAGGGGTAGCTGTGTTAGTCTGTATCCACTGTATCCAGTCGGACTCCTCATTGTTTTTGAATATTAACAGGATCTTTAAAGATGGGGGGGCCACTCACCAAGACAGTGGAAGGCATGAATGGCAGGGCAAGGGCGTCAACCATCCATGACCTACGCTGCTGTGCATGCGCCACACATGGTTCTTTGATACCAGAGCCAAAATTAAAAGGCTTTCAAAGCTCATGTGACAATAGGTGGTTCTGCATTCCACTCTGGGCAAGGAAGTGTCCCACACTAACTGCTAGGTGGCCTAGTAAACCTGGCTTTCAGTGTCTGGAGAACTTGATGGACACTCTCCCCAGCTCGAGTGGTTTCCCCATTCAGTGCAGAGGCAGCCTTTGTTTTACAGCATACCCTGAGAAGCGAACGCCTTGCCATGCTAACACAGTTCTGTAAACTCTCTTGAAATTCTGGTATCTTCATTTCCATTTGGCAGTCATGTCCCTGAGAGGTGCTGTAGGGCTGGATTACTAGTGTATTCAAATTCAAGGCCGGGGCGTCAAGGAGTGTTTAGGGGAAAGTGTCAATTTAGTTTCTTTTCTAAAAGATAACTTTCCATTGTCTTCCCAACTGCACAGCGGCTTACATATAGCGCCAGAGACAATGGGGCCATAGGAATCAATGAGGCTTCATAGATTCCAAAAGCAGCACCACTGAGAGTTAATTATTCTGCTGTGCAGAAAGATCCCCAAATTATACTCTCTTATTTCAGGCCCTGCAGCTGCTTCATTAAGAGCTGTACAATCAGATATTTTGCTAATTTAAAGCTTGTTGATTGCCTTACGGCACAAAGGCCAACAACACCTTTCTCATTAAAAAATATGAAGGATAAAAAGTTGAAGACTTGATTATTCACAAGGTGACAGCACGATGCATTCAGATGGCATATTTTGCTGCATTCATTTATTTATTAAAACAGGAATTTCAGGGGTGCAGCAGTGGAATATGGTGGGGGTGGGAACAGGTCCACTCATCTTTCCCTCCCCACCCCCTGACAACTACCAGATTGGAACTCTCTGGAGAAAGGAAAGAGGGTTAGACACTGGTAGGGGGAAATGATAAGTCATTGCCACGATACCATACCGTGACCTTTAACCTTCCTCAAGTATACCACGGCTGTGTTTTCCTTCCACACAATGACTGCACCAGAACAGCACACACAGATGTAAAGCTTTTTTGTTCCACCCTCTGTTTCAATAGTACTTATGGCAGACAGCCAAAGCTTTACACATCTGTACACGTCCTGGCATGGCTTGTATGGAGAGTTGGTGGCAGGCCCCAATGGAGTCTGCTGATTGTACACACTGCAGGCCTACAGCTCCTCATAGTCCCCACCCCCTTGCTGCTTGCTGGCGCTGGGTCCTCCTCCCAGAAAGGCCTCCAGTTCATCTATCTCAGTGTTTTTCTCCTTGCTTCTTTTTTTCTTTTTCTTCTTCTCATCTTTGCTCTCCTCCTTCTCCTTGCACTTCTTGTGTTTGCTTTTCTTCTTCGTAGACTTCTCTTCTTCCTGCAAGATGAGAAGGCAATTAAAGCTTTTTTCTAATGGCACTAGTAACCCATCATGCATCATCCTGAAAGTGGGACCCTAGGGAGGAAGCCTACCTATCGTGGGAATTTTATATGGAAGGAATAAAGTCCAATATCTAGGAGGGATGGCGTTAGTGATCTCGGACCCGTCTGCTATTATAGATGGGGAGCGTGTGAAGCAATGTTTGATTTACACTAGCCGTCCTGTCCGATAAGGATGGCTAGTCAGAATGCCAACAAGTTTAGAGACAGAAGGTGGGTCTGGTAATATCTTTTATTAGACCAACTTCCGTTGGTGAGAGAGACAAGCTTTTGAGCTACACAGAGCTGGGAAAGTTTAGAACTGATGCACCTCACTGAAGAACAAATCTGCTGATTATCTCTGGTTAGCTCTTAAGATTTATTCTTTCTTGGACACTGCTGAATTGAGAGAGAATTTTGTTGCTAGATAGTACATATGCTGTCTGTTCTATATGCATGCTCTGTACAATCAAATCCTATACTACATTACATCTCTGATTTTAACTTAAGTTTTACAAATGTCCTTGTAAGTTGGAAACTGGCTAATAGCCTGGAGACTTGGGGACTACAGATCCCCTTGCCTCTCCAGGGTTGGAATATGGAAGAGAAACCAGTCACTAAGAGAGCCAGCCACAATTCCTGTAGCATGCCAGCCCCCCTCTGGCAGACTGGCAGAGAACATGCTGATGGAGTTTACACCGGGGAATGAAGCTGTACCTCTTTGCTCTTCTTTTTCTTCTTCTTTTTCTCCTTGGAAGGAGGTTTTTCTTTATCTGTTCAAACAAAAAACCCAAAAAGTTGTTTTCTCTAGCAAAATTAAATGGTTAAAAAAGCCCTCCTCTCCTGCTGCTAAGGAGGACACTGTATATGGTTCATTAGAGCTGAATGGAGGGGAGATCCTGATTCACAACACCAAACTGCATGGCACTGAGAAATTAGCTTCTTCCCCAGGAATGTTAGCTACAAATGTGGGGCTGTTCTTTACTTTACAATTATAAAGCTATGTCCATTACTAAGTCTCTGGGCACATGTTCAAATATAACTGACATGTACTTGTTGACTGGGGTCATCTAAATGGAACCTCAACAGATCCAATCACTACATTTCTCCTGGAAAAGCCTGAGCAAACAGATAAGCCCACAAGTCAAACAAACTCACAGTTAAATTCCCTAGTAAAGGGGCAGCTGCTGAAAACATACTGCCTCCAGCCCTTCAGTTCAACTCTAGGGTCTGTGGACAGAAGCATTCCAGCTGATCTTGACTACCACAATAGGGCACAAGAGGATGAAGGCAGCTAGTCAGCTGAGTTCACCAGTGAAGGAAGGCAGGTGTGACACTCAGAGTCTAGACACCCAGGGGAAAACAGGGGGTTTGAACCCCAAAGAATAAACAACCGAATCAACTGATTTATAGTAAATAATACTGTATAGCAGGGTGGCCAAACTTACTGACCTGCTGAGCCACATACAATAATCTTCAGAAGTTCGAGAGCCAGGGACACTTCGGAAGGCGCCTGCTGGGGCTCAGGGTTTCAGCCCTGCTCCTCCTGAGGCTAAAGCCCCGAGTCCCCCTTCCCCACTAATCAGAAGCTTCCGTCCCACCACCCCGTTGCAAGGTAGAGGTCCCAAGCTCCCCGCAGCAAGTCCGATAGGTAGAGAATGGAGGTGGGAGGGACGGGGCTCTGCGAACCGCACTTTAACTGTAAAAGAGCTGCATGCAGCTCACGAGCCACAGTTTGGCCACTCCTGCTGTATACAAAATGTATTGAGTAAGATCTTATGAAAGCTGATGAGACACAGATCAATATCACTGTGAAATGTCAGTATTAACACTATATGAGGTATTATGGATATTATGCTTTAAAGTCTGCGACCAAACCAAGGGAGAAACAGCTTCTCCTCCTGACAGGTGGGAAGGCAGCTGTCTCTCTGTCTCTAATGTAAATTAAGCATTGTGGAACCAAAACAATGGAAGCCCAATTTACATACAAGTCAACCGGGGGATGGGAAGTCAATAAGACGAGAAAAACAGCAGAGGCTATCCCGACTCCTAGGGACAAACCAATGCATTCTGGGAAATAGAAGGAAAGGCAAAATGCCATTTTGTTATTCATCACAGAGGACAAAGTGGCCAGCACCCTCTAGCTCTGTGTACACTCAGGGGCTGAAGATGCTGGTGGTGTGATGTAAGATGCAAGCTGCTTAGGCAAAGATTGTAGCTTGCTAAAGTTAAGTCTTAGACACTAGAAAGTGGGTTATTTTTGTTTGTATCTAGACCTGTCTCTTCTCTTGCTTAGTATCACTTCCGTCTCTGTTCTTTATTATTAAACTTATTCTGAGTTTTACTATAAACCATCTCAGTGCTCTGTATTAAAGTGAGGTGTGGGTCCCCAGCTAGTCTAACAGGCTGGAGTGTGCACTCTCTCTATACAGGCAGCAGACTTAGTAATTTCTGGAAGTGTCCAGTAAGAGACTGGACACTGCACGGAGATGTCTCTGGGGAACTCGGGTTTCACTGAATGTTACCTGCAAGGCAAAGGTTAGGTTGGCAGGATCTCTCAGATTTTGCTGGGGAGGCAGACAGTGGTGTGGCAGGGAGCAGACAGACAGTTCAAGCTCCAGCAAAGCTCTCTCTTGTTCAGGCAGAGAGGTAACAGTGGCTTACGTTTCCAGGCTCCCTGAGGAGACAGAGTCAAAGTAGGACTGTGTGGTTCTCCCCCCTGCCCTTTTCCTTAACCTGCAAATACTCTACAAGGCAGAACCCATAAGGGGAGGAAAACAGCACATTGCTAACAGCACTGCTAGCTCTTCCTCTGCCTACCCTTGGGGGCCTCCCCCGCTCAGACTTGCATCTTGAGCCTGGTGACTTTTACCCAGGTCCTGGTCTTGCCTTGCTTGGAATGCAGCCTGCAAGCCCCTGCTGACGAAAGCCAGGCAGCGGGAACTAGCTGGTGTTAGGCGTGTGTCTGGTGGTGAAGTCCATCAGGAAGTAGGGAAGAGAGGTGAAGGAGGAGGTGGCTTATCTGCACAGCATCTGGGAGCACGAGGACTTCATTAACAGGATAACATCTGGCATAGAGAATGCTTGCCAACTACCAACGACAACAGCAGCACCAAAGGAGGAAGGAGGACTGGCTGCTCACCCCCTTGGGCAGTAGGGTGTGTTCCACCCCATCCAACCATTGAGAGAAAGAACCAGTATACTGTACTTGCAATAGGAGGTGAGGAGCAGACCCCAGTGGCTGAAGAGGGCCCACCTGCTCCCAAGACTGGGAGGTTCATGGCCACTGCACCTAAGAGAAGGATGTGTAGGGTGCTGGTGGTCAGAGACTCCCTTCTGAGGGGGATAAAACCATCCGTCTGCCAACCTGACGATGTCCCTGCATGCACGTTGCCTGCCGGGAGCCCAGATCTGAGGTGTTATGGAAAGGTTTTCGAGGCTCTGGGTAATAATGAAACTGCCAGGTATGACCCTGAGCAGATTAGCAGTGAGTACAGGTCTCTGGGAGCAAGGGTGAAGTGGTTGCGGGAGAGGGGGCACAGATTGTGTTCTCATCCATCTTCCAATTAAGGGTAAGGACCTATTCAACTCCAGGATGGACATATGGCTGCACAGATGGTGTTAACAGTAAAGCTTCAACCTCTGACTATGAGATGCTGTTCCAGGAAGGAGGTATTCTGGAAAGACATGGGGGTCTACCCGATGAAGGGAAAAAGCATTGGGGGAGCGGGGGTGGAGAGAACAGAGAGATGTGAAAAATTACAATAGTGTCTAGAAGCAGCAAAAGGAAATTAGTGGGAGAATACACTCAACATCTTGGATGTCTATACACAAGTGCAAGGAGTATGGTGAATACACAGGAAGAACTGCAAGTATTAGTTCATAATTAAGTCATAATTTAGCACCATAGAGACTCGGTCGGATACATCTCATGATTGGAATATTGTTATAGAGGAGTACGCTTGTTCAGGAAAGACAGGCAGGATAAAAAGGGAAGAGGTGAAGCAAGAATACATACACTTGTTCTGAGCTCCAGAAGGTGGTGATATGCAAATCAGTTCAAAGTCTCAGGGTAAAGATAAAAGGGGGGGAAATAGGGGTGATGTCATGGCAAGGATTATTATAGGCCACCAACTCAGGTAGAGGCATTTCTAGAACAAATATTGGAAATATGCAAAACACAAACCTGGTAGTAATGACGGACTTTTAACTACCTCACACATCTGTTGGAAAAGTAATACACCAAAAGTAAAATATCCAGTAAGTTACTGCAACGTGTTGGGAACAGTTTTTTTTGTTTCAGAGAGTGGAGGAAGTAAACATGGGGGTTTTATGCTGACAAACAGGAAGGAACTGGTTGTGAATCTGAAAGCTGAAGGCATTTTGGGGCAAGTGATCATGAAATTAGAGATTTCACAAGTCTAAGGAAAGGAAGGAGTGACAGCAGCAGAATAAGGACAATAGATTTCAAAAAAAGAGAAGGTTACTCATCTTGTGCAGAAACTGAGGTTCTTCGAGATGCGTCCCCCCATGGGTACTCCACTTCAGGTGTCGGTGCATCCCACACTGCTGATCTGAGATTTTCAGTAGCAGTGCCAGGTTGGGATGCGTGTGTGCAGTAGCTGTCTCGCAGTGCTGTTGGCACTTCATCTAGTGCCCTCGTGTCCCAACCCCCTCAATTCCATCTCTATCATAGAGTCCTTACTGTGAACTCCAAAGCAGAGGGGAGGAGGATGCGTAGTGGAGCACCCATAAGGGGAAACATCTCGAAGAACCTCAGTTACTGCAAACAGTGAGTAACTTTCTCTTCTTCTTCGAGTGATGTCCCTGGGGGTGCTCCACTTCAAGTGAATGTAGAGCAGTGCCTTCCATGAGGAAGGAAGTGACTTCAGAGTGGAGTTTATTGCTGAGGCTAGTATAGTGAGGCCTAGTCGTGTGTCTGAGCTTGAACTGAGCGTAACTGCATAGTGGTTCGTGAATGTGCGTTCAGAGGCCCACGTGTCCGCTGTGCAGATGTCTAAAATGGGAACATTATCTACCTCCATAGCATTCCTGCACAAATTTCTTGTTGTGTGGGTTCCGATGCCCGGAGGGGCTTCAGTGTAGTGAATAGCACATATGATACAGCTGGATATCCATTTAGATAATCTTTGTGTCGATATGGCAGAGCTCTTCAATCGTTCTGTTGTTGACACAGAGCATCAAGGTGACTTTCGAAAGCGCTTCATCCTGTCCAGATAAAACACCAAGGCACAGTGCACATCCAGTGTGTGCAGGACCGCCTCTTGAGCGCTGGTGTGTGGTTTTTGATGGAATGTAGGCAAGTGAATTGGTTGGTCGAGGTGGAACGAAGACAATATTTTGGGCATAAACTTAGAACACATCCTAAGTGTCACTTTATCCTTGAAGAATATTGTGTATGGGTGTGAGCCATGAGAGCCCCTAGCTCCCTGACTCTTCACACCAATGTAATGGCAACTAGGAATGCCACTTTCCTAGATAAGTGAAATAAACAGCATGTGGCTAATGGTTCAAAAGGGGCTCTGGTTAGACTTCTAAGAATCAGATTTAGGTCCCATGCAGGCAGGGGTTCTTGGATGTCTGGGTACATATTCTGTATGCTTAGTAATTGGGTGAGCGAATACTGACATTCCGTCTATCTGTTGATGGAAAACTGTGATGGCAGCGAGGTAAACTCCGAGCCCTGAGTTCTTTAAGGACAATAAATAATCTAGGATTAGTGGAAGTGGTGCCCGGCTTGCAGATATTTGTTTGTTCTGGCACCACAGGAAGAATCTTTTCCATTTTTGGAGGTAAGTAGAACGTGTGTTGTGTTTTCTGCTGTTTATTAACACTTGTTTTACTTGCTCTGAGCAGGTTAGTTCATCGTGGTGCAGCCATGAAGGAGCCATGTGTTCAGGTGAACTTTCTCCAGGTCCAGATGGAGGACTTGACAGTCGTCCTGAAAAATAAGATTCTGTAGGAAAAAGAGAGTGAAAGGTGTGCAGGTTGCCATGTAAGGGAACCATTTCTGTCTGGGCCATGTTGGTACAATGAGTATTATTTTGCCCTGTCGGTTCGTATTTCATGCATCACTCTGGAGATTAGACGTATCAGTGGGAATGCGTATAGAAGAGGAGCATTCCATTTGATGAGGAAAGCATCCCCCAGGTATCATGCTCCTAGTCCTGCTCATGAGCAAAACTTTGGGCATTTCTTGTTCATTGATGTTGTGAACAGGTCTGTGTGTGGGGGGATCCCCACATGTGAAATATATGTAGCGTTAAGTCATCGTTCAGTTCCCATTCGTGCTCTTGGGAAAACTGTCTGCTTAAAGTGTCTGCCATCATGTTCAGTCAGCCCGGGAGGGATGCTGCTGTAACAGATGTGTTTTATGCACCAGTTCCATAGTTTTAAGGCCTTCTTGCATAAGGAGTGGAAACATGCCCCACCTGAAGGTTCATATAGAACATACACACAATGTTGTCCATCAAGACCCTTATCGTTTTGCCTCATAAACTGGGGAGGAAATGTAGGCGCACGCTGCAGACTGCAGGTAATTCAAGCAGGTTGATGTGTAAGAGTGTTTCCGTGGGGGGCTACTTGCCTTGGATTGTATGTTGGGTTAGGTGAGCTTCCCATCCAATCAGTGAGGCATCTGCTGTAATTTGTATGGATGGCAGATCCTGTTGAAACGGGATGCTTGAGCAAACTTTTATTGGGTTTGTCCACCCTCACAGTGAATGTGAAGTCGTTTGTGTAGGCTGTGCTTTCGTGGAATATATACCCAGTTCAGCTGCCCTTGAAGGCGGCGTAGGTGCAGTCTGGTGTGTTTTAACAGAAGGGGTGGCCACCACATATCCCAGGAGTTGTAGGCAGGTGTGTGCAGACACCCACGGGCTATCTGAGACCACCGATATGAGGGAGGTCATCACTGTGAATCAGGGCATCGGCAGCGATGCTTTGGCCTCCACTGAGTCCAGGTGTGCTTCTATGAAGTCCAGTTGTTGTACTGGAGTTAGGGCAGATTTCTTTCTGTTGATTTGTAGCCCTAGCGAGTGAAAAGAGATGGTCTGTCGAGTGATGTGTAATATTTCCATCTGGGTAGGGCCTTTGAGTAGGCAATCGTTTAAGTACGGGAATACCAGTATTCGCTGTCTGCGCAAGTGAGTAGCTACCACCACTAGGGTTTTGGTAAAGACTCGTGGGGCTGTTGACAGTCCGAATGGTAGTACTCTGCACTGGAAGTGATCTTGTCCCACTAAGAATCATAGGAATCATCTGTGAGCAGCATGGATGGTAATGTGAAAATAAGCACCTTGTTGGTTGAGGGCGGAGAACCAGTCCCCCTCTTCGAGCACAGGGATGATAGAATTCAGTGTGACCATTTTGAATCTGTGGGTACGCACAAATTTGTTGAGTTTTCTGAGATCGAGTATGGGTCGCCAACCTCCGTTTTTCTTTTGAGTCAGGAAATAATGGGAATAAAATCCCTTCCCTCTGTGTTGTGTTGGACGGCCCCTAATTGTAGAAGGTGATGTACTTCTTGTCTCAACAGGTGCTAATGAGAAGGATCCCTGAAGGAGGACAGGGAAGAGGGATGGGTAGGTGGGATGGAGATAAATGGGATGGTATAACCCCTTCGGATGATCTCCAAAACCCGATGGTCCATGGGGACAGTGGACCACATATGGTAAAATGGTCAAAGCCGATCACCAAAGATTTGGGTTGCGTGTTCTTGTGGCGCTGGTTGTCAAGGGAGGTCGCTCAGACCCTTGACCAACGCTTCAAAATCGCATCTTGTTTGGTGATAAATATTATTTAAAAAGTTGACCGGTTAACCAATTAAAGAGAAAGGGAATGGGGCTGCTCTGGCCAGCAGGCGCAAAACCCAGGGCTGCTCCTGGGGTTGACTGGCTGGCGCAGTCTGAGGCTCCGGCCAGCAAGGGCTGCGTTCGGTTAGTGCGGCCCGTGGCTCCAGCCAGGGCTGCGACTGGGGTTGGCCGGCCACCGTGGCCTGCGGGGCTGGGCTTGGCCGGCCAGTGCAGCAGGGGCTATGCTGGCTCACCCAGGCCTCGGGTTTAATGGTTAAGATGGGTTAACCGGTAAGACTAAAGCTTACTGGTTAACTTGTTTACTGTTTTACATCCCTACTGGCTAGGCAGTAATATCGCTGAAAAAGAACTGGGAGCTATAATGGATAGCAAATTGAATGAGTCAACAATGTGATGCAGTTGCGAAAAAAGGCCAATATTCCAGAATGTCTTAATAGCAGTACTGCAGGTAAGACACAGGAGGTAACTGAGCCGCACTTGCCACCGGCACAGCCTTATCTCTAGTATGGTGTCCAATTCTGGGTGCCACACTTTAGGAAAGATGTTGATAAACTGGAAAGAGTCCAGAGCAGAGCAACTAAAAAAATAAATACTGACCTATTCGGAAAGGTTAAAAAACACAGGCATGGTTAGTGTTGAGAAAAGACGACTCAGGGGTGACCTGATAATCTTCAAATATGTTAAGGGCTTTTATAAAAGGGTGGCGATCTATTTGTTCTCCATGTCCACTGAAGGTAGACAGGACAAGAATTAATGGTCTTAATCTACAACCAGGGACATTTAGGTTAGATATTAGGAAAAACTTTCTGATTATAAGTGTAGCTAAGCTCTGGAATAGGTTTCCAAGAGAGGCTGTGGAATCCCATCATTGGAGGTTTTTAAGAAGAGGTTGAATCAACTCCTGTCAGGGATGGTCTGATCCCACCTCAATGCAGGGGACTGGACTTGATGACTTTGAGGTTCCATCTAGACCTACATTTCTATGATAAGGAGTAAGGCAGTCTCTAAGCTAGCCAGGACCCAAAATACTTATGATTTTAGTTATCAAAAGCTACCCCTTGAATTGCATCTGGAAATGACTTGGAAACCAGCGCATACTTCAAAAATTAACAAGTCTTCTGCATCTATCACTGCCAAGGAAGCCAATCCTGCATTAGCTGAAGCTTCTGAGTGGTTGTCAAGGGCAGTCCATGTAAAGTGTATTTGTAGTAATCTGGCCGACACAAAGGTCTGGACAACAGTGTCAAGACCCACATTAAAGGGGGAAGGGAAGATCACAGCCTTCTGCTAAAAACTCTTTGCTTAAGAAAATTCTTTAACTCCAGGAGGACCCGTAAATTTCGAGCCGAGGACAAATACTGTGCTTACTCTCGAATAACAAGGACTGACACCAAACCTGTTGCACCTTCTAGATCTTCCACCATACTTGCCAACATCCTTCTCATCTGCTCTGTGCAAAGCTTCATCTAACTTACTCTCATCCACCAGTTCAAGGACTAGATACTGGGGAAACAGCTAAACTGCACGGCTTGGGTCTGACTGAAGAGACAGGCCTGTCTATTGATGGCACCACAGTCCAAACCATTTCATTCTCTGCCCTTCTGGCATCATGGATGCATTGAACAGAAGGGAAGCCATGTAAACACCCTTGGGGCAGATAAGCAATTACCCAACCCCACTATTTGGGGTGGGGCTTCAGAGGAGAGAACGGAGTAACTGAAGTTTAATTCCACCCACTCAAGTCACTTACACCTCATAGGTCAACACTGAAAGTTGCTGACACCTGGCCTCATCCATCATTAGCAGTAATCTATCAGGCCCAACACAACAGGGCAGCGTAGGTTATGGGAAGTCATAGGGCTAAAAGCAAGGCAAAATTAAATGTGAGTTATTGATTGAGGCCTCTGTAGAGAGAGTCCCATCCAGCTGGGCTCTGCAGGTACAGAAGATGACAGGCTGATAGAGCTTGGATAGGCTTTGACATCTTAGTCATAATTTTAGAACAACTAATCAATGTCAAATCCCTTCTACGCCTCTTACAGCTCCCCCGCCACTCCCAAAGAGTCTTTAACGTCCCATCATTCCAGGTTACTTCCCAGGCAGATCAACAGGAAGCAGTCACGTGGTAATGCCAATCCATCCACAGAAACCTCTCTGCATAAGCTATGGTTGGCTCTTGGGACGGGGAGGACCCACAATAATACTCAGAGCATGCCAGTCCTACTGCTCCACTTACACCCTTCCCAAAAAGTGATGGTTAGCAATGGCCAAAGTGCTCAGACTTGATGCCGCAAACGCACAGCTCAAAACCCTACATGCTCCAGTACCGTGGTGTCAGGCACAGAGTCTTAAGCATGCAAAGCTGGGCAGGAAATCTCAAGAAAAGGCTCTCAAGAAGTGCCCTTACTTCTAGTAGGGCAGGAAAAAGCGCAGTAGTCTCTCCCAAGGCATCAGCAAGTGCTCCCCCAGCTGAGGTTAGTCAGGGCAGGTATGGGAGAAAGTGAAAGAAAGTTAATTATGCTTTGGCAAAGCTCATTAAATGCTCACACAAGGCGTTGGGTGAAGTTGGGGATGTTTTACTTAATGCAAAATTGATTTGCTTAACTTTGGACCTATTCAGCGCAGTGAAAAACCCAGCAGGACAGGCTCAGACATATGACCTATTTTTACCTTCATCACTGCTCTCTTTGGGGCCTGTTTCTTCCAAACCCAAGCCAAACAGATCAGAGTCATTTTTCAGCTTGAAGGAGTGGATTGTAGGCTTCATGGGCTGAGGAGGCTTTGCTAACGAGGTGTCTTCATCTGAGATGTCAGAGGGGTCTTCTCGGACTGGGAATTCACCCTAGAGAATGAAAGTAGACATATCATGGACCCAATCTCAGCTACCAAGGAGTCTAAACTGATTGCTCAAGCAAAAGCCCCATCTCCCCTCTACCTAGGATAGATTTCTGCTCTCTAAAGGGGAGTTGGGGGGTGGTGGTAGAATGGAGGTATTTTCAAGAAGCTGTCACAGTTTCATCCAAAGGGCAGTTCTACCTATTTCATGCCATGATGGAACTGCCTAGACAGCACTGGAACTGTAGCTCTGGTGTGAAATGCCCTGTGGTGCTTAACATTTGTACTCAAAAGACCAGCCTCTTGGTGCTGTGGGGTTAAACATGAGTCCCAGATACATCAGGCTTACCAATTGCACTAACAGGCACCGCCATCCTGGAAAACCTTCAAATACAATGGACTCGAACCTATATTGTGCCCTGGCAGAGTCACAGAGGGGAATCCATGCCATCCTGGGGTCAAAAGGCAGCACATATCCAGGGGAAACATTTCATGGGGCTGGAGCAAACCCCCTCTGCTCAAGGAAAGAGGGAGCTGCATCTCCCATGATACAGAGGCTAAAAGCTGGGAAATTGCAGGGGCCAGGTAAAGCCTCAGAAGGCTCCTCTCACCCTGCAGCTGTGCCCTGATCCTGGAGGACAGACATCTCACCATGTTTGCCACTTGACACTTAAGGAGTTAACTTATTTCCTTTACAGTATTCTTAGCACTAGTCCAAACATGACCTGCCTCTCTTGCTGAGCTGCCTTTCCGACTCTGTATGCAGCCCTCCCCGTTAGTGGAAGGGGCACAGCTTCTTTCACTGCTCAACCTGACCAACACATTGTGCACTGAAGAAGCGTTCTTCTATGGAGGGGTATCTCCCTGACGCCACTACAATGCGGCGCTTCCCAGCAAATCCTGCTGTCTAATCAGGTACCAGAAGTCATAACCTTGCTCAGAAAGCCACTGTTTTTACAGTGAAATACTTGGAACGGTGAGCATTGGCCACACTAAGAGAACAGAGTGTTACTGAATGAGGCCAGTATGACACATGGCCAACGTCATGGACAAACTAGGACAGGTTTCAGAGTAACAGCCGTGTTAGTCTGTATTCGCAAAAAGAAAAGGAGGACTTGTGGCACCTTAGAGACGAACCAATTTATTTGAGCATAAGCTTTCGTGAGCTACAGCTCACTTCATCGGATGCATACACTAGGATAGTGACTCTCCCCACACAATCATGATGTGACATCAAACCAACTCTACAGGAGCCCTCTACAGTTACTGACTCAGTATACAGTACTTTGTCTGCAAGCATAGGGGCTTCTTTACACAGTCAATCATGGCTAGTTGTTTCTGTACAGATGAGCCTAATGGTTCTAACTGTGGACTATCTAAGGCAGGGACATCCAGAGTTTGCTCATGTAAAGGCCACAACAGGGAACTGCTAGGATCTCTAAGAATTCACTGACTTCTCTCATCTTTAATATGAAGGAAGGCCCAGGGGAGATGCCAGGTCCTCTCTGATCTGGGCAGTCTTTTGCAGGTTGCATCTATGTTAAAGTTGAGCAGCTGCAACCTATCTTGGGAATGTCGTGGATATGCTACGGATACTCCAACTTTAGCTGTATGTTGGATTGCCCCTCTATAATGGCATTTGGGGCTTCAATAGACTTTGCCAAGCAAAGGAAGGATTCAACACAACTTCACCATGGCTTTTCGATTCTTGTGTTAAAAACAGGGAACTGTGTGCACACATTCACTCTCCCTCCCTCCTCTTTCCCCATTCTCCCCCCCTCCCCCAACCTTTAGTACACGAAGATCCAGATAAAAAATCCTCAGCATTTGGGTTTCATACTTTCCATGTGGCTGCTTGAGTTCAGAGTTTATCTACAGTTACTGAAAATAATCTGTATTAGGGCTGTCGATTAATTGCAGTTAACTCACACAATTAATTCAAAAAAATTAACTGTGAAAAAAAATCAATCGCCATTAGTCACACTGTTAAACAACAGAATACCAATTTAAATTTATTAAATTTTTTGGATTTTTTCTACATTTTCAAATATATTGATTTCTATTACAACAAAGAATACAAAGTGTACACTGCTCACTTTACATTATAATTTTTATTACAAATATTTGCACTGTAAAAATGATACACAAAAATAGTATTTTTCAGTTCACCTCATACAAGTACTGTAGTGCAATCTCTTTATCATGAAAGTATAACTTACAAATGTATTTTTTTTTGTTACATAACTGCACTCAAACAAAACAATGTAAAACTTCAGAGCCTACAAATGCGCTCAGTCCTACTTCTTGTTCAGCCAGTTGTTAAGACAAACAAGTTTGTTTACATTTACAGGAGATACTGCTGACTGCTTCTTATTTACAATGTCACCTGAACGTGAGAACAGGCGTTCACATGGCACTTTTGTACCTTGCAATGCTGGTTATTTATGTGCCAGATATACTAAATATTCGTATGCCCCTTCATGCTTCGGCCACCATTCCGGAGGACATGCTTCTGTGCTGATCATGATTGTTAAAAAAAATGCATTCATTAAATTTTTGACTAAACTCCTTGGGGGAGAATTCTATGTCCCCTGCTCTGTTTTACACGTGCATTCTGCCATGTACTTCATGTTCTAGCAGTCGTGGATGATGACCCAGCACATGTTCATTTTAAGAACACTTTTGCTGTAGATTTGACAAAATGCAGAGAAGGCACCAGTGTGAGATTTCTAAGGATAGATACAGCACTTGACCCAAGGTTTAAGTATCTGAAGTGCCTTCCAAAATCTGAGAGGGACGAGGTGTGGAGCACGCTTTCAGATGTCTTAAAAGAGCAACACTCCGATGCGGAAACTACAGAACCCGAACCACCAAAAGAAAATCAACTTTCTGCTGCTGGCATCTGACTCAGATGATGAAAGTGAACATGCGTCGGCCCGCTCTGCTTTGGATCGTTATCGAGTAGAACCTGCCATCAGCATGGATGCATATATTCTGGAATGGTGGTTGAAGCATGAAGGGACATATGAATCTTTTGTGCATCTGCCACATAAAGGGATAGCTCAGTGGTTTGAGTATTGGCCTGCTAAATCCAGGGTTGTGAGTTCAATCCTTGAGGGGGGCCATTTAGGGATCTGGGGCAAAAATTGGGGATTGGTCCTGCTTTGAGCAGGGGGTTGCACGAGATGACCTGCTGAGGTCCCTTCCAACCCTGGTATTCTATGATAAATATCTTGCGATGCCAGCTACAACAGTGCCATGCAAACACTTACTCTCACTTTCAGGTGACATTGTAAACAAGACACGGGCAGCATTATCTCCTGAAAATTGTAACCAAACTTGTTTGTCTGAGCGATTGGCTGACGTAGGATTGAGTGAACTTTTAGATACTAAAATTTTACATTGTTTTATTTTTGAATGCAGTTATTTTTTGTACATAATTCTACATTTGTAAACTTCAACTTTCATATAAAGAGATTGCACTACAGTACTTCTATTAGGTGAATTGAAAAACACTATTTCTTTTGTTTTTTACAATGCAAATATTTGCAATCGAAAATAAATATAAAGCAAGCACTGTACACTTTGTATTCTGTGTTGTAATTGAAATCAATCTATTGGAAAATATGTAGAAAACATCCAAAAATATTTAAATAAATGGTATTCTATTATTGTTTAATGGTGCGATTAATTGTGATTAATTTTTTTAATCGCTTGACAGCCCTACTCTGTATACTTAAAAATACAGCTGAGAGACGCTACCATTCGGCTTCAACAATGAGAAGAACATTAGTGGCCTGTGTTTGAACAATAATGCTCTTCAGATGGTTTAACCCTTGTCTTGCAGCTGGCGCTCTTGGGATACTTGGAGATCAGACAAGATCACTCCATTGCTGCTTCTAGGCTGTGCTAGAAAGCAGTGACGCATGCATGTTATTTACCACTTTCTTCCTTTGGCTGTCAGACTCCTCGCTTTCAAAGTCCGGGTCATCCATCACAAATGAAAGCATCTGGGTGGCTATCGGTCCCTCCTGATCACTGTCAGACTCCTCAGGCTTTTCTTCTTTGCTCCCCTTCAGTTTGGAAGCCGAGTCCTTGTTCTGGGACATGGTCCTTTGTGCCTGGACTGATGCTGTCTCTGTAGGAGCAGCAGCTCCAGTGGCTGGCAGATCGATGGGGAGCTTTGGGCTGCTGTGTTTCTCAGATCCAGAATGGGGAGGTAAGCTGCCTGGAGGCTTCTGGTCAGGTGCTTTGGTGGAAGCTGCTTCCTTTTGTGGTTTAACTGAATTTTTGGAAGACCTTTAAAAAAGGTAACAAGTTGTCAGCTACAACTCTGTAACAACCACAAAAGGGTGAGCTTGGAGCCCTCCCATCATATCCCAGCTAAGTGCAGGCCCACTAAGTCACAAGGAGCCAGGTGTGGTGGAAACAAAGAGGGAAATGTCCACCTTGGATCCATCAGGAGTGGTCCCACCACACAATTAAGCTGCCCCAATGGGCTGTTTCAGAAGGTCAGACCGCTGGAGTAAGGAAGATATTGGAATCTGCCAGACTCCACCAGGGACACTGGAATGTTAATGTTTGACTAATACTTTTCTCCATTACAATTGAGGCCTCCCTGATCATATGGAAAGGGGGAAGCATAACTAGTTGATTTTGTTAGAAATCAGTTTCATATAGACAAATATTTCCTTATTCAGATCCTCCCAAAGAGGCAGCACTCGAAGGGATAGAGGAACGTTGATTAAAAGCGCGGGATTTATACAGTCACAGTCTTAGCAAGTTGGAACCCCTGGCTTTCATCCTATGACCTCATGCCAAATCCCTTCTCCTGCATGAAGGAAAGGAGGACTTGTGGCACCTTAGAGACCAGGACTAACTGTGAGCCCTCGGGAGACAGGAGGTATCTTAACACAACATGCGTTATCTTTCTTATGACACTCAGATAGTGACAGTGTTTGAGGAAAACCAAGAGGCTCCACCTCTTTCCTGTACTCTTCCATGTCTACTCCCCTTATCTCTCACACTGAACAAGTGAAACAAAGTGACTAATAGTAACTAATCAGTTAGCGGAACCTATTCTAGGGGATTTCTCTCATCTACACCTAAGCAGTGATGAGACTCTATAGGTTTTATACTAGCACTCAGACCCTGGAAATCTTTCTGGCAGTAAGCCAAATGCTGAAAGATAGCCCAGACATCCCTGAGGACACAAATACTTGAGATCAACGCACTTGCTTGTGGGCAAAGCCCTGTTGCATTATTTATATGACGGCACACTTCCTATTCCATGCAATTTACACCATATTCTGTGGGCTCCAATCTCCAGCAAGAGCAGCAATGCCATTCCCCCATGCCAAAGTGCTGCTTGTTTTGGTGCACAGAGAGGGCATCACAAGCGCCGTCTGTGCCCTAAGCAATGAGTCTTGAGACCCACCCACACCCACTATGAAAAAGTGCTCAACGGCTTACCCAGCTCCTCTTGTTCAAATTTTGGAAGAAGGCTGGGCCACTCCCTCATGAAGAGCGGCTCACACTCTGTGGAAGGATTGCTTGATATGACAAATCAAGTTAGCCCTTTGGCTCCATTTGTGTTACAATTTCATCCAAACTGAATAAACTGGATGGTGATCAGTAATACTACTATGCACTTCCATAGCACCTTCCATCAGAGAATCTGTAGTTTGTGAACTGTTGCAAAGTTGGCCTCAGTTGGTGAGGCACAGATAACCCCATTTTACAGCTAGGGAAACAGGCTCAGTGAGATTAAGTGAGCTGGTTAAGGCCACAGTGAGTCAGTGGCAGGACTGAAAAAAGACCTACATCTCCCAACTCCCAGTTTCATACTTTAGCTAGTAGACTATACTCCTTCATACCATTGTGTCTTGTAGTCAATGTCAATGTCTTCATCAGCCACGACGGTGACCATAGCATCCTCCATTTCTGCCTCCTCCTCACTTGACAAAGTAATATTTTTGCTTGGTACAAGTTCTGTTGCCAATGAGGGTTTGCTGGGCACTTTGTCATCTAGATCCAGATCATCTTGGAAACCAGCTACCATGGGATTCCCTCCAAGAGCCTCCCCATCACTGTAAGATACAGAAGTGTTAAACAGAACCCCTCAGGGTGCATTCAGATGCATACACTCCTACTTCTAGAATGCAAACGAAGCACTGGTGTTCCAGACTAATGCAACCTGAGTTCTAGGATCTTTTCCCTACCTTAATGGAGGGCCATCTGTGGTTAGTCCGGGTCATCTGAAGATACCAGTGTCCTATTTGACCGTGCACTCCCTGACCTGCCATAGAGCTCAGGCAGTATCTGATCACCAGAGCCAGAGGCCTGGCACAGCCCAAGTTCCACACTGGATTATAACATGGGGAGTGTGGTGGGGCAGCAAGTAGTGGTCAGTACAACCAAGATCTTGGGTGAGACCTCACAGCTGCAGAACATCTTTGTGCCTCAGCGAGGACTTTACGGGAACATTTCCCGAACACTGTGCACGGTATGAGTTAATTAAAAACCAACAGGAATCGCATGCCTTAATCCCCATGTCCTGTGATTCAGAAATATCCCATATTGTCACAGTGGCAGGAATATACCTTCAGCTTTTAGCTCCTCTGTGTTAATTCTATTCTATAGTGCTCCCTGAAGTAGGCAGCTACCCAGACACTATAACAATGCTTAACATTCCCCAAATTAAATTAACCTAAGGACACATTTTAGAGTGTAAGAGCCCTTAAGGCTCCCTTGACTGAACAGGGTTATGGATTCTGAGACATCTTGATAGGGAGTTTCACTGCAGAATTATAAACTGGGAATTCTTGGCTTGATTTCCCAAGGACCTGCCATATTAATGCTTTCCTCAAGATTTGCTCACGTCAGGAATACAGATTATTTTCACAATTCAGACCCAGGAGACTTTATATACCCTTTCCTTATCCTGCCTGCTTTCTCTATTAAGTAGTTTTTATTCAGAGAGGATCATTTGCTTTTGATAAATGGATGTATTATGTTGGTGTCCAAACCACATAGAACATTCACCTTCCTTTTAATGACTTGTTAAAGATTTCACAAACTCATCTCATTAGCTTCCAAATACAAAAAATAACATTTATGGCATGTGATGGTTAACACTTCAGAGGGTTAAAGGAAGGCGCTGGGACTCCTCCTCAGGTGGGAGGGATAGCTCAGTGGTTTGAGCATTGGCCTGCTAAACCCAGGGTTGTGAGTACAATCCTTGAGGGGGCCATTTAGGGATCTGGGGCAAAAATTGGGGACTGGTCCTGCTTTGAGCAGGGGGTTGGACCAGATGACCTCCTGAGGTCCCTTCCAACCCTGATAGTCTATGATTCTATGACTGACTAATCGTCCCTCAAGCTTCAGACCTGGTTTTCTAGTTGGTGTCTATCATCACTCTGACCCCCCCGGCCAATGCCCAGCAGGACACTGACCAGCTGTGGAGGGTGGAAACTGCCACACGTGCTTGCTAAAGGAACATGACGTTCAAAGGACTTTAGTTGATTCCATTTCTACTCACCCAGCCATTTTTTTTTTTTTTTTTTTTTTTACAGACTATCATTCTCAAGTGGATGGTCTCAGGAATTTGTACCTTTACCAACTGAGTGTGTATGATGGAGAGAGCTCATTTCAAATTTGACACTGCGGTAAGTGTTGATTTCAACTGACCATTTGCCTAGATCATCATGCAACATTCAGGTTTTACATGCAATCCCCTTGGGGATTCCTCTGCCTCCCTTCTGGAGTGCTAAAGAGATCCTCTGCTTTCTAAACACTACAGCCACCAATGCTCCAGCTGAGGGAGGCTGCCCAGGATTTCTTCTAGAGCCCAACACTGCTGCTGCCACGATGAACCAAAGAGGTGTTGACTGCTGAGCATTAGGGACATGTTGCCCCCCAGGCTGAGTGGGTTGCCACTGCAGCCCTCACAGCCCACACCAGACTCATGAACAAGAGAGAACTGGCTCCTGAACCCTGATCTCCCATATAAGAGGGCACAGCCTCACCCCAGGCTCACCCCACAAAAACGAACTAAAACATGACACTGGGGTAAAGGGAGGGAGGGGTGTTAAAAAGAGGTTTCTGGGGATTAAAAAGAATGTGAGTGAATTTCCCTTAAATGTCTTAGAAACAATGCTGCAGGTGGCTTTATTTTAAAATGCTATTGGTGGCGTGACATGCTCTAGAAACCTCACTCTCTAGATTATAGTACTGTCTTGAATATACAGCAGTAGCTTAATTAATGCAACTATAGCTATCACCTGCTGTTAGTGCAATTATCTTCCCACCAATCAGCACACACACTAGACTTAGGCACGGATCTTTAAAATGTCCTCAGTCTGGATAGAGAGAACATGTACACGCACAGGTGAACAAAGTGGCTCATCCCCACATGCAGCATATATGTAAAGAGACTGACTGCCTCCATCACTAGCTTCTACACAAATCTCCTAGCTGCAGCTTAAACAGCAAAACAATGAAGTGAAAATACATCAGGAAAAACACTGCTGCAATACAAACAAGGTCCGACAATGCAAAATTAGTATCACCTTGTGGCACTGACTCGCGGGTTGGAAGGAACTCGCAAAGAATGCAAAAATAAGCATACTGCACCAGTCTCAACAGCCTGCCAAACCTGCATTAATCCTGCGCTACTGTGGTCCCCAATATGGGCACCCAGCACCAAAGAAGTAGGAGATTTAAGGTAAACCCTGCTGACATGACGCCAAAGAACATGCTAGGTGAGGCCCCCCATACTGAGGCTCAGTGGCATATAGGGCAAACTCCATTTCAAATCCTGAGTGTACTGCTTTCAGTTCAGAAGAAACGGAGCAGCCTTAGCTCTCTCCCTAATGTACCTTCCCCTACAGAGAGGCTGAACAAACTCCTCCTGCCACTTTAATTTAGGAGCTAGAGAAACAGAGGGGAAGGAACTAAAATCTAGTTCAGCAAGGAAGCTGGAGGGAACTTGTGCTGTGGGAGAGGGGTGGTATGAGCATGCGCCAGGGCAAGGGGAGGCTCCACAGTGTGAAGGAAACCCTGTCCTCAGTTCCCCTCACTTGCACTCTCAACACAGCTGGGTGACACTACCGAAACAGCTGTCCATGGAGGTGTATATGGGGGGGAGTGGGGAGGGCAAGAAAACGACTGGGACGACAGACAAGTTCAGAGTGATGCAGATTTAAGGATATAGAAAGATAACTAGATGGTTAGTAAAGATAAAAGTCTAGTGAGGTGGTGAAAACAGATCCACAGCTTCACACAGAACTCACCTTTCTAATCCTGTATCCCACCCATAAGCATAACTTAACTACTTCCGGCAAGGCCAGGAACAGAGAAGAAATGGGGACGTCTATTCTGAGTCTGATAAGCTTCTTTAATACCCTTCAAATACATCTTAGCACAGTGCATCAGACTAAGGATAAGCCAGGCAAGCCCTGTGACCGGGAAATAGGAAATATAACTGTCTCAATGAGCTGCTCAAGGAACATATATTTCAAGAGTTCTCCCTATACACTGCAGGACAGAAAACAGGCCTTAAAAAAACCAACAACAACAAAAATGGAACTTGGGACACATAATCCCATAAGTCTTCAAAGACTTGTCCTTGTGCTGGTTGTTAGCCATGTGATTCCAATTTACTTTAAAGAGGAATTACATAGCTCAGCCGTTCTCAGCTTGTGGTCTGTGAACAACCCACAGTCCTCCCATGGGGCTGGCTCACTTCCAGCAGCTAGGCCACATTTCAAGACTGCTAAAGTACACAAATATATTGCTCTAATATGACTTTTCCATGTCAGTAATTGGTGCAGTGGCCAAAGGGATATTATGGAATCACAAGGGGACGGAAGGGGTCCACAAAGCATAACATGGTCAACACTGAAATCATTTGAGAATCCCTGATATAGCAAAAACCATGTAGCATCCTAATGCCAGTTTGATGTTGCTGCTGCCTCTTCAGTTCATGGAGCAGGTCCTCAAAGAATCAATCCTGAAGCACTTAGAGGAGAGGAAAGTGATCAGGAACAGTCAGCATGGATTCACCAAGGGAAGGTCATGCCTGACTAATCTAATCGCCTTCTATGATGAGATTACTGGTTCTGTGGATGAAGGGAAAAGCAGTGGATGTATTGTTTCTTGACTTTAGCAAAGCTTTTGACACAGTCTCCCACAGTATTCTTGTCAGCAAGTTAAAGAAGTACGGGCTGGATGAATGCACTATAAGGTGGGTAGAAAGTTGGCTAGATTGTCAGGCTCAACAGTAGTGATCAATGGCTCCATGTCTAGTTGGCAGCCGGTGTCAAGTGGAGTGCCCCAGGGGTCGGTCCTGGGGCTGGTTTTGTTCAATATCTTCATAAATGATCTGGAGGATGGTGTGGATTGCACTCTCAGCAAATTTGCGGATGATACTAAACTGGGAGGAATGGTAGATACGATGGAGGGCAGGGATAGGATACAGAGGGACCTAGACAAATTGGAGGATTGGGCCAAAAGAAATCTGATGAGGTTCAATAAGGATAAGTGCAGGGTCCTGCACTTAGGACGGAAGAACGCAATGCACAGCTACAGACTAGGGACCGAATGGCTAGGCAGCAGTTCTGCGGAAAAGGACCTAGGGGTTACAGGGGACGAGAAGCTGGATATGAGTCAGCAGTGTGCCCTTGTTGCCAAGAAGGCCAATGGCATTTTGGGATGTATAAGTAGGGGCATAGCGAGCAGATCAAGGGACGTGATCGTCCCCCTCTATTCGACATTGGTGAGGCCTCATCTGGAGTACTGTGTCCAGTTTTGGGCCCCACACTACAAGAAAGATGTGGATAAATTGGAAAGAGTCCAGCGGATTGAGTTCAATCCTTGAGGGGGCCATTTAGGGATCTGGGGCAAAAATTGAGGATTGGTCCTGCTTTGAGCAGGGGGTTGGACAAGATGATCTCCTGAGGTCTCTTCCAACCCTGATATTCTATGATTCTATGAAGGGCAACAAAAATGATTAGGGGTCTGGAACACATGACTTCTGAGGAGAGGCTGAGGGAACTGGGATTGTTTAGTCTGCAGAAGAGAAGAATGAGGGGGGATTTGACAGCTGCTTTCAACTACCTGAGAGGTGGTTCCAGAGAGGATGGTTCTAGACTATTCTCAGTGGTAGAAGAGGACAGGACAAGGAGTAATGGTCTCAAGTTGCAGTGGGGGAGGTTTAGGTTGGATATTAGGAAAAACTTTTTCACTAGGAGGGTGGTGAAACACTGGAATGCGTTGCCTAGGGAGGTGGTGGAATCTCCTTTCTTAGAAGTTTTTAAGGTCAGGCTTGACAAAGCCCTGGCTGGGATGATTTAATTAGGGACTGGTCCTGCTTTTGAGCAGGGGGTTGGACTAGATGACCTCCTGAGGTCCCTTCCAACCATGATATTCTATGATATGATTCTATAGCACAGAAAGAAAACATGTCAAGGCAAAGCAAAAGTGTTCTTCTGAATGAAGTCACCACACTAGTAAGTCTCATGAAGGGCTCAATTACAAGAAATCCTACTCCACTGTATCTAGGATGGGCATCTAAAGGTTATGCCTACATTAGCACTTTTGTCAGTAAAAAAAATGGTTACCTACCTTCTCATAACTGTTGTTCTTTGAGATGTGTTGCTCATGTCCATTCCAAGTAGGCGTATGCATGCTGCGTGCACAGTCACCGGAAGGTTTTTCCCCTAGCGGTACCTGTCAGGTCAGCCAGGGCGCCCCGTGAAATCACGCCTTCAAGGCGCTGCATATAGGGCCCTGCTGCCTCTTCAGTTCCTTCTTGCCGGAGGCACCATTAGAGGGGAAGGTGGATGGGCCTTGGAATGGACATGAGCAACATATCTCTAAGAAAAATAGGTATGAGAAGCTAGGTAACCGTTTTTGATTCTTCTAGTGCTTGCTCATGTCAATCCCAAGTAGGTGACTCCCAAGCAGACCACTGGAGGAGGGATCAGAGCTCATAGGTCAGCGTTCACTGACTGAAGCACCGCTCTGCCGAAAACTGCATCATCCCTGGCATGCTGGATGATGGCATAATGCGAAGTGATGGTGTGGCTCGACAACCAGGTCACTGCCCTGCAAATCTCCTGTATAGGGACTTGTGCCAGGAATGTGGCCAAGGAGGCCTGCACCCTTGTAGAATGCGCTGTTAGCGTTGGGGCTGGTACTTTTGCCAGGTCATAACAAGTCCGAATGTAGGACATAATCCACAGCGAAATTCTTTGGGACGATACTGGGAGGCCCTTCATCCTGTCTGCTATCGCGAATAGATGGTTAGACTTCCAGAATGGTTTTGTCCTTTCAATATAGAAGGCCAGAGCCTGCCTCACATCCAGGGAATGGAGTCTTTGTTCCCTGCTGTTAGCGTGTGGCTTAGGGCAAAACACTGGGAGGAAGATGTCCTGACTTGTGTAAAATTGAGGTACCACCTTTGGCAAGAAGGCTGGATGAGGCCGCAACTGGACCATGTCCTTATAAAAGGCCCTGTATGGAGGTTCAGATGTCAAGGCTTTGATCCCAGACACCCTCCTGACTGAAGTTATTGCCACCAGAAATGCTACTTTCCACAAGAGGTAGAGGACTGAGTATGTTGGTAAGGGCTCGAAGGGAGGTCCCATTAACCTGGAGAGCACCAGGTTAAGATCCCATGTTGGTATCGGATGGCGGACAGGAGAATATACCCTGTCCAGGCCCTTGAGAAAATGACTTACCATCAGGCTAGCAAAGACCAATCGACTATCCACCCCTGGGTGGAATACCAACATGGCTGCCAGGTGAACCTTTACAGATGACACCACCAGATCTGACTGCATCCAGTGCAGTAGATAGTCTAAGATGAAGGGTACTGATGCTTGAGTTGGAGACGTGCCCCTTTGTGTTGCCCAGATCGAAAATCTCTTCCACTTAGCTAAGTAAGTAGCTCTAGTGGACGGCTTTTGGCTGCTGAGGAGGACATCTCTGACATGGGGTTTAGTCATGAAGCTTCCATGCTGTGAAGTGGAGAGATTCAAGGTTGAGGTGCTGGAAGTGACCATGGTCTTGGGTGATCGGAGTGGTTACTGACAGTTCCAGGAGTGATGCGTACCAGTGTTGGCGGGGCCAGGCAGGTGCTATTAGAATGACAGACGCCCTGTCCCTTCTGATCTTGAGCAGGGCCTCGTGAATGAGCGGAAAGGGTGGGAAACGCATAGAACAGATGTTTCCTCTCCCTGGGAAGGACCATCTGTGGTTGAGCCCAGGCTGTGATTCAGGAAGGTGCAAAACTACTGATACTTCCTGTTTGTTTTCTTTGTGAACAGGTCCACCTGGGGAATTCCCCACTGTTGGAAGATGCTGTTCATGATGTCCGAGGAAATGGACCACTCGTGGCCATGGAATGATCTGCTGAGATGGTCCGCCAGCTTGAAGGCTTCCTGGCACAGAGGGGAGGAGCATGCTCCACCTTGTCTGTTTTATATAAAATATCGCTGTTGTACTGTCCGTCATGACTGATCCAATCCTACCTGGAGGGCAGATGTGTAAGGTTTGAGAGGCTAAGCGAACCACCTTCAACTCTCTGATGCTGATATGGAGCAAGACTTCTGTTTGGGACCAGAGGCCTTGCGTCCTGAGCTAAGTTCCCGCTAAGCCATGCAGCAGCCTTTCAAGGGCTGCGGCGGGGAGAGGCACCTCTCCCGCAGCCCCGACCTGCCGTGGCGGCTTCGGGACTGGGGCCGCAGGAGAGGTACCTTTCCCAGCCGCTGCGGCTCTAGGGCGGGGGCCGAGTTTGTGTTTTGCATTCCAGCCCTTCACTCTCTCTAACTCAAATCAAAGCCCAGCTGAAGCCAGAGTTCCTACTGTTCCTGTTTCACTAAGTTTTGAAAGGACAGTTTCCTCATGGAACCCATCAAGCAGCCCCAGGTTCATACAAAAGGGTCACAACAAACCCTTTCAGCAAAGCTGGCCTGAGCTTGAGGTTTGTAACAAAACTTAGATCCAGGAGAGTCGTGTACAGTTTTGCCTTTGCTGTGAATACTTCCCCCAGCACATCAGCACATCTCTCATGTTGTTTACCAGTGTCAAAATGGTATTATGGGTATGGACACTTCTTACAGCTGCTGAAAATTTTAACAGTTTTCTTACCGAGGGAGTGAAATCTTGCTGTCCATTGCACTGGTGTAAATCCAGTGTAACTCCATTAATATCCATTGTGTGACTAAATGCTGAATTTGGCCCGTAGTCTGTTATTCAGCTGTGAAATTTTCTGCTTGATATTAATCCCAGAAGAACCCAAGTCTTCCTCTTGAGCAGAGGCTACTGGGGGAGAGGTGCCTCTCCCCACCACAGCAGGTCCGGGGCTGCTGTGGTGAGAGAGGGCTGGGGGGAGACCTCTCTCCCCGCCACAGTCCTGGGGCAGCCTGCACCCCAAATCCCTCATCCCCAGCCCAGACCCACAGCCAGAGCCCTCACCCCCCCACACACCCCAACCCTCTGCCCCAGCCCTGAGCCTCCTCCCACAATCTGAACCCCTCAGTCCCACCCCCACCACACATCACCTCTCACCATGGACAAGTGCCCTCTATTGTTCTTGTGCCTCTTGTGAGGCGCTGGTGAGTGCGAGCAGTGCCGTGTTGCTGTCATGGACTTTGGCGCTGTGGAGTGATGGTGCTGAGGGTTTCTATGCATAGAGTCCTTCCTCATTCCCATAGCTTCTCTAATGGAGGCCGGCATGCTCTGCATGGAGGTGCTGGGTGCCGTGTCCTGCTGGCCTGGAGCCAGTTGGGGATGAAGAACTGCCTCCATGAGGAGCTGCTTGAGCCTGAAGTTCCTTCCCTTTTTAGTTCTAGGGCAGAACCCTTTGCAGATCCTGCAACAAAACTGTTTGATGTGCTTCCCCCAGGCACTTTAGACAGGAGTCGTGGAGATTGCCCTTTGGCATGGGCTTGTTGCAGGTCCCGCACGGTTTAAACCCTAGGGATCAAGGCATGCCCAAAACCCGAAGAGGGGAACGAACTGTGTTTGGGGGACCCGCAAACACTAACTAGCTACTAACTAACTACAACTAATACTAACTATTTAAATATTTACAGATTGAAGATACAAAAATAACTAGAGGAAATGCTTGCTGAAGCAAGAGAGACACTCAGCTCCAACAATCATTACTGGCGGTAAGAAGGAACTGGGGAGGCAGAGGGTCAGCAGGGACCTATATGCGGCGACTTGAAGGCGCGATTCCAGGGTGCACCCAGGCCGACACGATGGGTACTGCTAGGGGAAAAACCTTCCGATGACTGTGCACTTGGCACGCACCCACCTACTTAAGCAAACACTTGAAGAACGTATGTGAAAAACACGCCCTCCTGACCGACGTAAGTTACACCAACAGAAGCGCTGGTGTGGACAGCGCAATGTAGGTAGGAGATGCTCTCCCACCAACATAGCTACCATTGCTCGTTGGGGATCGCTTAATTATGTCGACGGGAGAGCTCTCTCATCAGCATAAAGCGGCTACATGGGAGATCTTACAGCAACACCACTGCATGGTCTCTACTATAGACATGGAAGCATGTCCTCTGGAATGGCGGCTGAAGCATGAAGGGGCATACGAATGTTTGGCATATCTGGCACATAAGTACCTTGCAATGCCAGCTACAAAAGTGCCATGTGAATGCCTGTTCTGACTTTCAAGTGACATTTTAAAAAAGAAGCAGGCAGCACCATCTCCTATAAATGTAAACAAACTTGTTTGAGTGATTTGCTGAACAAGAAGTAAGACTGAGTGGACTTGTCGGCTCTAAAGTTTTACATTGTTTTAGAGTGCAATTATGTTACAAAAAAATGGACATCTGTAAGTTGCACTTTCATGATAAAGAATGCACTACAGTACTTACATGAGATGAACTGAAAAATACTATTTCTTTTATCATTTTTATAGTGCAAACATTTGTAATAAAAAATATAAAGTGAGCAGTGTACACTTTGTATTCTATGTTGTAATTAAAATCAATATATATGAAAATATAGAAAAACATCCAAAATATTTAATACATTTCAATTGGTATTCTTTTGTTTAACAGTGCGATTAAAGCTGCAATTAATCACAATGACTCTGTTTGAATTAACTGCATGAGTTAACTGCGCTTAATCGACAGCTCTATTTGTAACAGACGCTTCCAAGTGAGACTCTCGGGTAAAGTCACACAGTGACACAGCCTTTCAGTTTTGGAGCACGATCAAAGCCAGAAACAAAATTAGGCTGCAACGCAGCTTTCTGGCATTCGAAGGGTGTCAGGAAGAACAATGCTTGGCAATGACAAACTCATCCTGCCAATGCAGTAAATGGGATTCTTCAAGCATCTGCTGCCAGGGCAATTTACAGAAGAGCAGCAACAGTTTAATATCGAGAGCTAACATAGAGGCCAATAGTAGAAGAGGCTAGAAAGCAATCAGGGAGAAGTGCAGGGGGGGATGGGATTTGGAAAGTATATAATTCACTCTCAACCACTGCTTCCATCATTGGCTCTGGATGACAGTAAATTCCTGAGTGGAGTTCAAGGTAGTGGTTCTAAGAGGTTTTGGGACCTGGCTAATGGGAGAGAGACCCAACCTATCTTCCTGTGAGCGATACTATAATTACGGCTAGCAGACGTGCTCGAGTTGGCAGCCTCTCCAATTTAACAGGGATAGGTGTTGCTAGCAGGGCATGCTGCAACCCATTTGATTTCTTGGGTGTTCAGGAAAGGAAGAGAAAGTGTCAGAGGTGAGGTTACCTTACTGGGATACATACACACTCTTTTGGGGTTTGCACTCTGTGTAGCATACTGTGTGTATTAAGACCATAAGGCCCTAGAGAACGCTGAGGAGTCACACATGATCCCTCAGTCACGCAGACTGCACTTCCGAGTGCTATTTCTATCCCACTCCTCTTCCCCCACCCCCAGTTCCTGTCCTCCTTACCTGTCGCTTTCACTGGGGTCCTTAGTCCTAGTTATCCCCTTGTCTCTCTGAGGGATTGGATCTTCCAGAAAGCTGCGGTCCAGGCTGTCATCGGGAATAAAGTCCTCCACACTCTGCACTTTTGCAGGGACTTCACTGGGGGGAGTAGTAGCAGCATCTGTAGATGGAACAGTGATCAGGTAACACACAACAGAACAGTTTGGCACAATTGGCGCAGCTGATGTGGCAGAGAATTTACTCCTCTAAGCATCTCAAATGCATGCTTCTCTAGCATGCAGAGGGTCACTTCTGTGTGCAGACGTGTAGCAAACACCACAACAGTCTTCGACATTTGCTGTGTAGCAGAAGGAATGCAACAGGCCATTCAGATCAAACCACTGCTTCGCATGAAGGTAGCCATGAGCGGCCTTTTGGCTACTGCTGGTTTAGCATGTACCAAGCTCAACTTATCTTTTCCTCCTTAAAACTCACCTATGCCACTATAACCTACAGAGTGCTGCCAGCTGATAACAGGGGTTGTGATTACAGCCAGGACTGGCTTTTTACACCTATGAACTGTGCACAAAGCTAGTCCATGTTAAAACTCCCGGTTACTGTTCCCTTGCCTTTCACCCGGCTTTTTCGCACACATGATTTTGTCATTTAAATTGTAAACCTTTCGGGGCAAGGACTGTCACTTACTCTATCTTTGTAAGCTACCTAGCAAGAGGCCTCCAACAGATCAATGCCCCTAGGTGTTACGTAAAATAAGAGTTACTTTAATAGGTCTTATTTGTGGAGCAATCTTTACTCTTCTCCTAGGTTAATCTTCATCCCAGATTCTTAACACAAAGAAAAGCAGTTCTCAAACAGATATGAAAAGTGTGACTATTTGCACTTTTGTTTGCAGCATCCTTTAAGATGAACAATGACTTTTCCTGATTGCCCTAGTGCAAGTTTTCCTAAAGGAGCAGAGCCTAAAGTGGCTTTTTGTTCACTTTCTTGCTTGGGTAACAGCATCACTGACATCAGGGAATAACTTAAAAAAAAAAGTTACTGCTGCAGAACATGTATGTGTAGCTCAAACTTTCTTTTGCAGATCTTATAAAAACACACTGGCTTTCTGAAAGTTACTCTGACAAAACAATGGATAAAAAGGTTATAACACTGGGGTTGGACTGTGTCCATTTTTCTTAGTGAACCCATTGCCTCTCTGCATTCAGTTCTATGTGATTTCATTTCCAGTGTAAATTGTGAAGGAGACTGGCCACATCTTGCTGTTCATTTGCATTTTCACTTTTTTGTTTCTTTGGACAAAGCATAAAAAGACCTGCAGATCAGGAGTTTCCAACTTTCCTCCTTTCTCCCTATTTCCTGCTTCCAGGGAACCGGCACAGGTAAGAAGAGTTATAAAATTGCAATTGGTGGGTTTTGTCACAACTTATAATAGATCCAGGAGATAAGACATCATGTACAGAATTAAAACTGAACTTGAGTGTGCATTTTGAGCACCTCCCCCTTTCTGTGGGTGTCTTGATAGCTTTATGAACTCCTTAAAGTGACAGTTTGAAGGAGGAGGTTATTTAGTAAAGGGTGACTCAAACCCCTGTCATGCTAATAATCGCTAGGCAGTGGCAGCTCCATTCAGCTTTGTAGGTAAAGTGAATGTAATGGGCAAATTAAGGTCTAGCTCAGTAGAAATGAAAGCAAAGAACAAATAGATATAAACTGGTCATCAGGAAGTTTAGACTTAAAATTAGACGAAGGTTTCTAACCTTCAGAGGAGTGAAGTTCTGGAATAGCCTTCCAAGGGGAGCAGTGGAGATAAAAGACATAACTGGCTTCAACACTAAGCTTGATAAGTTTATGGAGGGGATACGATGGGATAGCCTAATTTTGGCAATTAATTGATCTTTGACTATTAGTGGTAAATATGATCAATTGCCTATGGTGGGACACTAGATAGGGTGGGATCCAAGTTGCCACAGAGAATTCTTTCCTGGGTGTCTGGCTGGTGAGTCTTGCCCACATGCTCAGGGTTTAGCTGATCGCCACATTTGGGGTCGGGAAGAAATTTTCCTCCAGGGCAGACTGGAAGAAGCCCTGGAGGTTTTTTGCCTTCCTCTGCAATGTGGGGCATGGGGTCACTTGCTGGAGGATTCTCTGCACCTTGAAGTCTTTAAACCACTATTTGAAGACTTCAGTAGCTCAGACATAGGTCAGGGGTTTGTTACAGGAGTGGGTGAGTGAGATTCTGTGGCCTGCATTGTGCAGGAGGTCAGACTAGATGATCACAATGGTCCCTTCTGACCTTAAAGTCTATGATTCTCTGATTCAATGAACAGCCCTGGATGTCTCTGCACTGAGACGGTCTGATACTCGTTCTCCATGACCTTGGCATTACTTTGCTCTGCTGTTTACTAACAATAAGACGTAACCATGGGCCACTCTCCTCCTCCTGCCAGCTGTGCTGGTGCATATTTCCCCAGAGAGAAATCTACTGCAGATCCAGCACAGTGCTGCAGTTGTGTGATCACTTCAGATTTCTGGCTGAATGATTATGTTCCTTAAATACAAACAGTAGACTGCTCTTTGTTAACATGCAAGTGTGCTTTGCAGCTGACACACCTACATACAGGCATCAGCTGCATGGGTTTCTATTACCCTTTTGATTTTTATGCAAGTGGCACAGGCCCAGCAGCGGGGAAGGACACACTCCTACTCAGAAGCTGACAGTTTATTACTTTCCCCAGGAGCGCTCTATATCGAACCCCTCCCAGCCTCGAAGTTCAACATCACAGCCATCATCCTGCTGCTGATGGGAGTCCCTTTCCGCGGCTAGCACGAGCCCTGCTGGAGGTACATGGCGAATCAAGCAAGGCAGCTGGAAGAAAAGAACGAAGCAACTGATCTACACTCTTTGGATTTGTACTGAACAGATATTAGCCTCGTGCTGCTCAGACAGGAGCGCTGCCGGCTCTGCCTCCAACAGGGAGCAGAAGGGCTACAGCAAAGAAACAGGGACAGTGGGGATGTGCAATATTGTAAGCATGACCATGCACCCACTAACAGACAGAAAAATCCAGGTTCTCTCTGCATCAGCACCTACCTGGCTGGGGAGGAGATGTCTCTGGGGCCGGAGAAGTTCCAAAGAGGCGGGAGATAATGCTGCGCTTTTGCAGTGGGACTGCAACAGGCATTGCTGGGGAGGTTGTAGCTGGGGATGATGTTTGCGGTAGCTGAGCCTCTAGGGGAGGCACTGGTGACAAGGATGATGGAGGCTCAGGGGACGTTGTTGCATTGGCAGGCGGCTGCTGAGGTTGTGGTGGCTGGGGGGTACCCGGACTGGAACTGTCTGTTGACGTGCAGCTGGGAGGTACTATGGGCGACTGGGAGCCAGAGGAAGGGCTCTGTCCATTAGTCGCCATTGGGGACGCGTGTCCTCGACTTCGGGCTTCCATCATTTCAAGAAAGCTGCAGAAAAGAATGGAGTGCAGACATAAGGACTGGAACAGCACAATCCACAGAGCTTCTCATTAACTACACTGCTTCTCTGGCTGCAGCCCATGGCTAGGAGCCAGGAGAGCACGGTTCCAGGCCCAGTGCTGCCAGCGACTTCCTGGGCAACCTTAGACAAGTCACTTCACCTCTCTGCGCCTAACTCACCCCAAATGGAAACCTAGCACACAATGAGGACCAAAGGTTAATCAGTGTTTGAGAAAGTGCAGTGAGCTCCTTGGATGGAAGGCACCAAGATACGCAAAGGGTTAGAATCTACCTCATTCCATGTTCGCACAGTAAGTTCTCTGGCATGAGTCTCCAGGAGGAAGCCCCGTACAGCAACTCCAGCAGTCAAGTCACCCTCATACAGTGGTTCCTAACCTTTTCTCTGCTGCAGCACTCCTTGATAACTTAATTATTGAAGGCATCCGATGAAGTGAGCTGTAGCTCACGAAAGCTTATGCTCAAATAAATTGGTTATTCTCTAAGATGCCACAAGTCCTCCTGTTCTTTTTGCGAATCCAGACTAACACGGCTGCTACTCTGAAACCTTAATTATTGAAGGCACACCACCATATTATCTTCAGATGAGCAATTCAGAACAAGGCTAGCAGGGTTAAAATCAAAACCGCCATGACAGCTAAGGTTAGATCGCAATCTGTCTTTTGTGCCAGAATTGTCAACAGTGGAAACTAACATTAAAGCTAAATATAAGAACTCCGGACAAAAGCATGCTCAGTGGAGAAAGTGACATGCACTTGAGAATATTATTTTGGGATGACAAGCAATTAATAATTAGTCATTTCTTCTCATTCCCAAAATAGTCTTCCCAAGAGTGTGTAACTTTCTTTGCTGTTTTTAAATACAATATAATTAAGTCCCACTCACAGTATTGCCAAACTCAAGAGATCAAAAAATAAATGAGTCAGAACCCAACACATCTGGAGACCGTAAATAAGGGCCAAAGAGAGGATACTGTTTTTTCAGTCTAACGATTGGTGAACTGCCCCTGCCGCTCCCCAGAGTTAGTGCTGCCCATGCTCCCACATGTATTGGGTACAAGGATTCTGGCCCCTGTTGCAGGAGGTCTCACCCCCACATCTGCCCGTCCCCTGCCCAGCAATGAACCCTGCTCCTCAACTTCCAAATCAATCCCGTGCCCCTAGTATCCAAATCAGTTCTCCAGCCCCCATCAGTTCTGTACTCACCCTTCCCTAGTCCAGCCCCCGCCTCACCCCAATTCTGCCCCACACCCCTAGTTCTGCCTCCCCAGCTCCCCCACCTCACACACAGCCCCCTAGCCACCAGTTCAGTTCCCCCCACCTCACCTCTGCTTCTCCCAACCCTGGGGGGCTGCAGCAAGGTCCTGCTTCTCTTCCAGGCTCTTCCCCCACCCCAGTGCCTGGCAGATGCAGGAGGGAGGGGCAGAGGAGCCAACTAATTGCTCACAGGAGAGGAGTGGGGAAGAGAGGGAGATTGAGATTGGTTGCTCTGCCCTTGGAGGAGGCGGGGCAATGAGGCAGATGGCCAATGAGAAGGCAGATTCCCCGCTTTCTTCCCCTCCCCCACTCCACATGTAGTTTTTCAAAACATGCCGCATCACACTTGTTGGGGCCTGCCAGCACACCAGCTGGGAAACACTGCTCTACAACAATGGAATACCAGCCCCCAGCCCCCCCATATTTGTACACAGCACAAAGTGAGCCTGGGAGGGGACACTTGAATATTCACCTAAAGGATAAGAGCCAGCACCGGGCACTCCCACTGAGGGTTGCTGGAATTCCCCCCCTCAATAAGGCACCAGATACAATGCAGTCCCCTCCTCCCCCTCAGCACTGAGGAGCGGAAATCCTAAAGAAACTGCTGTCCAGATTGGGTCTCATGTCGCAGAGCTCTAAGGCTCTTACCATCAGAAAGGCTGCAGCTTTACACCCTTAGAGAAGAGCGAAGTAAATGCCAATTCTTTGACGTAGTTCTGCTCTACAGTCATGATGATTATTGACTCCTTTAGTTCAGACATACATCAAAGGACACTATGTGGGAATGGGCAACAGGGGACGTATCACTCTATGATTACCTGTTCTGTTCATTCCCTCTGGGGCACCTGGCATTGGCCAGTGTCGGAAGACAGGACACTGGGCTAGATGGACCTTTGGTCTGACTCAGTGTGGCCATTCTTATGTTCTTATATTAACAGAAAGATTTTAAATGGCAATAGCCCCTGCTAAACTATGAAATGGTCTCAGAATAAGATAGAGCAGCCATATGAAGTAAAGCTGAAAGATGCAAGGAGGATCCCTAAATGACAACTCCCACTTAGAAGTTCCAACAGATGCTATGGGCACTGCTTGTATTTCACGAAGCTTAACTAGGTCTCCTGTGCAGAAGCTATGAATTTAAATGCATCCCTTATAACGTCAGCAGCCTCAGCAATAACTTTGTGCAGCAAACAGACAGTGGATACACCAAAACAGTGAATACTACCTGATACAGATCACCACTACATCCTTTGGGAGACCAAACCAGCCCACCTTCTCCAGCAGAGATATTCCCAGTTGTGAAAGAGCAGCTTGATCTAAAACCCCTCAAGGTCCCTTTGAAGAGAGGATTTCATGGGGTCAGGAGTGAGAACATGTGCTTTATAATCAGTAGCTGTGGAGCCTTCGTGAACAGCCAAAGAACAGGCTTGCCTCACAAGGAGGCAACATTCATGTTGAGTTACAACCTGCTAGGAATCCAGCTTTTGCTGGAGCAGGAACGCTCCATTTCCAAGAGCTGGACAGCTCAGCACTAACAACCTCACACAGTTACGAAAGCTGAACAGTTCACAAGCAATCCAGTAAGCAGGGGGCTCATCTGCAGAGCCCTGCAAATCTGCAGATATCGGTAGACCATGTTTGCAGATCGCAGATCAACTGTGGATACAAATTTTGGGATGACCAGCAATTAATAATTGTCATTCCCAAAATAGTCTTCCCAAGGTTGTGTAACTTTCTCCGCTGTTTTTAAATGCAATATAATTAAGTCCCATTCACAGTATCGCCAATCTCAAGAGATCAAAAAATAAATGAGACCGACCCCAACAAATCATGAGATTGGCCGCCAAAATGGTCTCTATTCATCTGACCACGTAGAAGAGCAACCTGTGGAGGTTCCCTAACAGGCTCGACATCAAACCTGGGGCAGGATGGAGATTCCTTAAAGAAACATAAGGGACACCTCACTATCTGACTTAAAGGAAACTGGTGCCCTCTAAAAATCCTGTGTGCACATCTCATTCCCCCACCACCCAATCTTGCCCTGGCAGCTGACTATCTGGGGTGACAGCCCCTCACTGATGTGGACTGCACCTTAGAATATCAAACCCTCCTTCTGCAATGAACTTTTCTGGACTCAGAGTTCCAGAGCGGATCACTTGCTACAAGCAAGACGGCAGACATAAACCAGGACAGAAACAGACCTGATTATATGGGAGTTTAGAGGCAACAAGACTAGGACCTGCTGTACTTTATACCTCCCAGAGGATGCACCAGAGGGTTTCCTGAATGTGCTTTACACCCCAGAAAGCCAACTGCCAGGGTCATTGCCTCTGCTAAGACTGCTATTAAGAAGGCTAATTAGCACCATACTGTGGTGGTTATATGAATACATCTATTGTGAAGTCCTCCTGAGTCCCCACTCAGCATTAAGGATTTTTGCCTTGAATTAGCCCTTGACTCCAACAAAGAGATGTGAACCTACAGAATTACTTCTGGGGGAATTCTGTGCCACTTGCACACACACAGAATTCATGTCCCCCGCAGAATAATAGAGTCTGACGGGGAAGCTGCAAAAAGGGAGCCTGAGGGTCCAGTATGATGGGAAAGGGAAGTCAATCTCCAGGGGAAAGGAGAGGTGAGGGCATAAAGTTGTGTCCTCGGGGGGGGGGGGGGCAGTGAGTGTGGGAGGAGTAGCTGAGGGGGATCAGTCCCTGTGGCAAGGGTAGTGAAGGAGGGGGAGCTCAAGAAAAGTGGGAGGCTAGGAGCAGCTAAGTGGGTCTTGTGGTCTGTTTGCCCCCAGAGAAACTGGGAGCACCTTCGCCTGTCCCTGGGAAGAGACTGGGGACAGACCCCACTAAGCTAATGTATTCTCTGAACTGACTTAATCTGCTCTCTACCTTCCTTCCCATCTCTCCTATTAGGGTAAGTTATACCTTGATCCTGCAATGAAAATCCATGTGGGCACAGGGGTCTGCCCACCTAGAGTTCACAACTTCAGCAGGTCTGTAATGTGCAAAGTTCACTGACATAAGAATGGCCCTACTGGGTCAGACTAAGAGTCCATCTAGTCCAGTATCCTGTCTTCCAACAGTGGCCAGTGCCAGGTGCCCCAGAGGGAATGAACAGAACATGGAATGATCAAGTGATCCATCCCCCGTCACCATTCCCAGATTCTGGCAAACAGAGGCTAGGGACACCGTTTCTACCCATCCTGGCCAATAGCCACTGATGGACCAAATCCTCCATGAACTTATCTAGTTCTTTTTTGTTATGGACTTGGCCTTCACAACAACCTCTGGCAAGGAGTTCCACAGGTTGACTGTGCTTTGTGAGAAGAAATACTTCCTTTTATTTGTTTTAAACTTGCTGCCTATAAATTTCATTTGGTGACCCCTAGTTCTTGTCTTATGAGAAGTAGTAAAAAAACTTCCTTATCTACTTTCTCTATCAGTCACGATTTTATAGACCTCAATCATATCACCCTTTAGCTGTCTCTTTTCCAACCTGAAAAGTCCCAGTCTTATTAATCTCTCTTCATATGGAAGCGGTTCCATACCCCTATTAATTTTTGCTGCCCTTTTCTGAACCTTTTCCAATTCCAATGCATCTTTTTTGAGATGGGGCAACCACATGTGTGCACAGTGTTCAAGATGTGGGCGTACCATGGATTTATATAGAGGCAACATGATATTTTCTGTCTTATTATCTATCCTTAATTATTCCCAGCATTCTGTTTGCTTTTTTTCCTGCTGCTGCACACTGTGTGGATGTTTTCAGAAAACTATCCACAATGACTCCAAGATCTCTTTTTTGAGTAGTAAAAAACGGTTACTTACTTTCTCTTAACTGTTGTTCAAGATTCCACATTAGGTGTGCGCACACCGCATGCACGCGCGTCAGAAACTTTTTCCCTTAGCGGCTCGCGGCGGGCCGGCGGGCCCCCCGAGTGGCGCCACTGAGCCCCGCATAGATAGCCCTACCGGCCTGACCCCCTGTAGCCAGACAGCCAGCCCCCCCCCCTCTCAGACCAGCATTGCTGGAAACACAGGAGGAAGCAGGAACAGGGCACTTAACATATATTCCAGCACAGCCTTTGAAGCTGTGAAAGCACAGGTGTGCTGCTACAATGTGCCTCTGGGAACAGATACAACGATTAAGCTCACAGCAGGCAGAGGCCCTGTGACAGACATGGCTGTTAGCCCCTACTAAATAGCGTGATGCACACACACCAACATCCTAGTTGGGAAAATATTTACCCTGATAAAAGAAATGTCCAGTCGTCGACACTTATTGTTTCTCTCCTTTGCAAGTGTAAACTACTCTTGCGAAAGCTGGCGTCACCCCGACAGACCAGCCTCAATTTGGCAGAAGAAAGGAGAAAGAGAATAAAGGAGTACAGAGGTATAAGTAGGGGACCTACAGCACCATGATTTTTGAGTGCTTTTCACTATCTATCTGCTGGTCAGATAAGTGACAGCCTCCCAAGGCTTCTGCAGCTAAGAGGGTCCCTACGCCTTGTCCCTTATTCGTCTTTCCGCGGAATTGAGTGACCGATCCTGGCTTGGCACCGCTGGAATCGAGAGATGCAAGGAGGGTAAGAAGCACCCACACCTGATCTCCTATCTTTAGTGTACACATATTTTGAAATAGAGCTCTATATTTTGTTTTCTTTCTTTGGGATTGTGGCTTCAGTTTTGTAACTTGTTTGTGTGTGTAACATCTCTACATTTAAATAAGTAGGCACTAGCAATTTTGTAACCACATGATTAGAATCTCGCTTAATAAATTTTGGTAACCATTTATGCATAAGCCTGACTTGTTTTCTCTGGTTTACTGTAAAGCAGCCAACACAATTAAAGAACCTCAGCCGTTTTGGCTCTAAAGCCTGGCCATTAGGTGAGAGTACTAAGAGCCTAGCGTTGAGTTGTGCCGCCTCCACGGGGCAAACTCTTGGGGCACCTGTCAGTCAATCCTGGCTGCCCGCTGCGAAGGAGCTCTGAGCTCTAGCAGTTAAAGTCACGGGTGGTTAGGACCTTGGGGCATCCGTCAGCCTAGCCCGGGCTGCCCGCCGCGAAGGGACAGTGCGTCCTAGCGGTTAAAGTCACGGATGGTATAAACGGGCATAGCTGGCACCTCACCAAACATCCTTGGCCGTCGGCTAACAGAAATTGGCATCACGAACAGGATTGTGATATAGGCTGCACTACAGTAACACAATGAAACCAGTCATGATAAACACCACAGAATTCCCTGAGCTAGAGAAAAGTTTGACCCAAGAGGGATGGGGAAACCCTCTGTGGAGCAAAGAACTGCTGGAGAAATATTGGGGAAAACCAGCAGAGATCTGGCAGCATTTCTGTAACTGGAGAACTGCCTGCAAGATGAAGAAAGGGAAAGGAAAAGGTGCTTGTATATGGCTGCTTACTAACGTTTGGCAAGCTGCCTGTAAGGATTATCATGGTCTGGCAATAGAATTTAATAGGCTGCAACAGGAAAGGGACACACTGCGCAAGGAATGCCAGAATTTAGATACCAGAGTAAGAACACTGAATAGGGATATGGAACATCTTCAGAAAAGATTACTTCCCTTAATTGAGAAAGAAGGGATAGAGCGAAGGGAAAAACTGGAGACTAAAACACGCAGAATCAACCGGGCTAAAGTTGAGACTGCTCTCTGGCTAGACCCTGAGGAATGGGATGGAGACATTTGGGATTCAGCAAATGAGTCCCCCTCCTCTGAGGAGGAAGGTCCCTCTGTAAAATTAAGACCAGCTATCACACATCACAAATCAGAAGAACATGAGGAAAATTTGAGTGGGGCAGAGCTGGATGAAGAAGGGGATGACAATTATCCATCCACCTCTTCAAAAACAAAGAAGGGAGGTAAAAAGGGAAAAGGGAGTAAAGCTCCAACACACTTTACCAAAATTACCACCCGCCAATATACTCCCATGGAGTTAAAAACAATCCAGGGAGATTTTGCTAAAAAGCCTGAGGAAGGTATAATAGAGTGGCTGGTCCGCCTCTGGGACACTGGGGGTGGATATATACGCCTGACAGCCCAAGAAACTGAGCGCCTTAACTTAGGTGCAGGAATATTCCTGGAACACTCAGAGGGAAACACCCCTAAAACACTTTGGTCTCTGGCTTGTCGATGGGCAAGAGGAATTTACCCAGCAGACCGAGATGAACCCACAGTAATGCACTGGACCAACATAGATGAGGTAAAAACAGCTCTATTAACTGTGGCTGTCATTAGCATGCTTGGTCAAAACCCTCAAGAGTTAGCCTATGAAAGCCCATGGGAGGGTCAGGTAGATGTAGATGATCTCAGACCCCTGCTTAAGGGAGTTCCGAGTAACCACAGGGCTATGGCACTGTCCCTTAGATCAGAAGCTGCAGCACATAACAGTACCTTTCGGGCACTGCTAAACCTTCTGGTGTCATACTTTAGAGAATTCGGAGACATCAGAGCACTGACAGGCAAAGCTAAGATGCGTTCCCTTCAGGGAAACAAGGGGGCACCATCTAAAGGACATAAAAACAAGCGAGAGCCAACCCAAGAGGAAAAGGAGCTTAGAGCCAAGTTGTGGAGACAATGTCTGGCTTTAGGTTATCCCAGAGATGTGATAAATGGACTGCCCACAGAGCGGCTAAAATTATTAACCACCTTTAAAAGAGCTGACTGGGAGACAACTAATGCTACTCCCAGTGCACCTCTGCAGCTCCCTCCTCTTCCCCCACCTGCAGACACCCGGTATACTCCATTGCTGCAGCAACTGCAAGAGTTACCAGAGCAGGGAAACTAGCTTGCGGGGGTCAATCTCCTCTCCTAATAAACCAGCTTAAATCCAAAGAGGAGAAAACAGCAGCAAAAGACCCCCGGATACATGTAACTGTAAATGACAAACACATTATTCCTTTCTTAATGGACACAGGGGCTCAAAGGTCCATGATTAAGCGAGAAAGTTTTCAGGGCTTGCCACCTACTGGCCGAAAGCAAGTACTTGTTACAGGGGTAAATGGCAGTACCATAACTTACCCATTAGTTAAGATAAAACTGGATATCCCATTGCAACCCCACCATCAGCCCCGAAAATATGAGGTGATTTTGGGCAATGCCAACATACTGGGCATGGACGTTTTAAGAGGAAAGAAGGGAAGGACTAATGGGGAAAGATGGGCTTTTGGAGTCAGTTCTGTTCCTCATGCCACCCACCTGGAAGAGGAAAGCCCTCCCCACTATTCTGTAAACTTACTTAGCAGCGCGCCTGCTCTCCCGCCCTCAACAGTAACAAACATAAAGCAGTATAATGTCCCAGCTGAGGCCATAAGCCCTGTTACTGACCTGATCAAAGATTTGGAACAGCGAGGAATTTTAATTCGTACCCACTCTCGCTTTAATTCTCCTGTGTGGCCCATCAAGAAACCAAATGGCAAATGGAGACTCACTATAGACTATAGGAAGCTAAACAGTAACACTGGACCATTAACTGCAGCAGTCCCTAGCATAACAGATATTGTAAACACCATACAAACCTGGGATAAACCCTGGCTAGCAGTATTAGATGTAAAGGACATGTTCTTCATGGTCCCTTTGCAACCAGCTGACCAGGAAAGATTTGCTTTTACTTGGAAAGGTGTACAATACACTTTTACCCGAATGCCACAAGGGTTTAAACACTCACCCACTATTTGCCATGGGGCACTGGCAAAGGTCCTAGATGACCTTATACTGCCACACAATGTACAAACTGTGCAATACATTGATGACATCTTAATAGGTGGGAAAACCTCAGAAGAGGTACAGGAGGCTATGAATCAAATCAAAGGAGCACTAGAAGCCCTTAATTTAGAGTTACCAGCTGAGAAATGCCAAGGTCCCTCCCAAGAGATAAAATTCTTAGGTACTGTATGGATGGGAGGTAGGAGGTCTGTGCCTAATGACACTGTGCAAGAGCTAAATCAGGCACCCTCCCCTGAAAGTAAAGATCAATTGAGACAGATTTTGGGAACCCTGGGGTTTTGGAGAAAACATGTACCTGGCTTTGCCATTATAGCCAGACCATTGTACAATTTGTTAAAGAAAAGTGCTGCCTGGGAATGGGCTCCTGCCCATGAGGAAGCCCTCAGGCAACTGATAGGGGAGATATACACCTATCAGGCTCTGGGTCCCATACATCCTGAAGCCCCATTCCATTTGTACCTAACTGTGGGAGCCACTGGAATGTCTTATGCTCTCTGGCAAGAAAGTGACACTGCTCCCAGACGACCAATTCAGTTTGGTTCCAAGTCATGGCAAGGGTCACAGGCTAACTACACACCTTATGAGAAGGTGCTTCTGGCAGCTTACACAGCCTTGAGAGAAACTGAGGAATTAACTCAGGATAAGGACATCACAATTCACACTCCTCTTCCAATCATTAAACCTATATTGGAAGGGAAAGAGTTACCACCTGGTGTAGCACAAAAGATGACTATCCAAAGATGGGCACTTTACATACACCACAGGGTAGGGAGTGCAGACACTGCACAAAACCCCACTATGATTCAGGAATCCCTATGGAAAGTAGGAATGCCTGATGAATACCGCCTACCTCCACAGCAGTCTCCCATTAAGGATGCTGCCCCATTTGATCCTTCTAAGCCTGAGGGAGTATGGTTCACTGATGGCAGTGCCAGGCTGGTCAAAGGAAAATGGAAGGGGAAAGCTGCAGCAGTGCCTGCAGACCCCTCTGCAGCACCCCTAACTGCTGAAATTGATGGGTCAGCACAACTTGCAGAATTGGCTGCAATTAAACTGGCCTGTGAAGCAGGAGCCACCGCAGTATATACGGACTCCTATGCAGTATGGGCAGGTGCCACTCAGTGGATCACTAACTGGAAAAATAACCACTGGGAAATAGGAGGTAAACCAGTCTGGGGACTGGAATACTGGAAGTGGTTATATCAGCATGCCCTGCAACAACCCCTGTCTATAGGACATGTCTCAGCTCATCAGAAGAATAATACCCCAGCTGCACAGTTAAACAATTTAGCTGATGCAGCTGCCCAGCTCTTTACCACACAAGTAGAATGGGAACGCTTATATTCATGGTTACATGATAATTTAGGACACACAGGAAGTGATGAGTTAGTGCGGCAAGCACATATCAGGGGGTGGCCTATCACCCACAGACAGGCTAGAGACCTGGTACAAGCCTGCACTATTTGTGCTGAGACTAGAAAACATATAGTAGAAGGACAAAGGTTTGCCAGGCTAAGAGATGGAAAAACACTATGGGCAACCTGGCAGGTCGACTATGTCGGACCACTGCCCACTACAAGGCAGAGGTGGAAATACATCTTGACTGGAGTAGAAATTGTTTCAGGGATTGGTTTTGCATATCCAACCCGATTGGCAACAGGGTTGTCCACAGTTATGGGACTAAACCGCTTAACAGCAATTGTCCCAATGCCTCAAGAAATCCAATCAGATAATGGTTCGCATTTTAAGAATAAACTTGTAAGGGAATGGACCCTTAACCATGGAGTCCAATGGACCTTCCACCTTCCATATCGACCTCAATCTAATGGCATGGTTGAGCGCTGGAATGGGTTGCTAAAGAATCACTTGAAGCCTACTGATGGCACATGGGGAGACAGACTGGACGAAGTGGTGCAGAGATTAAACAGACAGACTCCTACAGGAAGTCCAATCAGCAGGGAGCTTTCCCTGTAGGGAAGAATCATCTCCCCTGCCAGAACACCACTGCACAGTTCCAAGTATGCTCCCGGAGATACTGTTGTGATTAAACACCCAGCCCTGGGAACCTTTACCTGCGTTTTGCATGCCTATAAAGAGAAAGGTGTACGGAGTGCCTTAAATGCTGATAAAAGGCTAATAACCATTACAGAGGCTTGGATCGCATCCAAGACCGGCTGACCATGTGATTTATTGCAGGAATGGTCCCATGGTTCCGAGCAACCTGCCAGCTAACCTGTCAGCAAAATGGACCATGCAGCAGACCTGTTTGATCACTAGAGACTACTATGGACTGTTGATATATTTGCCATTACTTATAATAGCAGGTGTAATTTTTGCTTTTGGTTTTAAAATAATTTTTTTTAGCTACAACACGACCCACCAGAGATATGTTCCTGCAAGCCCTCATGATCCTTCTGTTGGCTCCAGTCACCTTGGCAATACCAGAACATCCTCTTCGGGGAGCAATCCAAACCATCGCCTCAGCTGCTGGTGCTACAAATTGCTGGATGTGCACCTTGCTGGATTCAACCAATGGACTGGGAATTGAATTTGTACAACTACATGCAGTGGCTGAGAATGGACAAACCTCATGAATGCAATGGTTAGCTCAACACTTGGGATTCTCCCTCTCCCCGTTTTTACATTCGGTTGTGAATACTGTTTTAACCATTTTAATTATTGTAATTGTTTTTTGTGTAACTTTATGTATTATGAAGCGTTTGATTCAAACTGCTCTTTCCTCCATGCAAATCAGATACCTAGAGCTAAAAAGGGATCCTAACCAATTCCGCGAACCCTCATCCTCTAATTTGGTTGTTGGGTATTTCTAGATTTCCCCAAGGAGGGCAAGAGGTGCTGGCATCACCGCCTCCTTGCAATCTGGGATGTAGTGTGGTGCATCAGGGGGTGGAATGTAGCCAGACAGCCAGCCCCCCCCCCCCTCTCAGACCAGCATTGCTGGAAACACAGGAGGAAGCAGGAACAGGGCACTTAACATATATTCCAGCACAGCCTTTGAAGCTGTGAAAGCACAGGTGTGCTGCTACAATGTGCCTCTGGGAACAGATACAACGATTAAGCTCACAGCAGGCAGAGGCCCTGTGACAGACATGGCTGTTAGCCCCTACTAAATAGCGTGATGCACACACACCAACATCCTAGTTGGGAAAATATTTACCCTGATAAAAGAAATGTCCAGTCGTCGACACTTATTGTTTCTCTCCTTTGCAAGTGTAAACTACTCTTGCGAAAGCTGGCGTCACCCCGACAGACCAGCCTCAATTTGGCAGAAGAAAGGAGAAAGAGAATAAAGGAGTACAGAGGTATAAGTAGGGGACCTACAGCACCATGATTTTTGAGTGCTTTTCACTATCTATCTGCTGGTCAGATAAGTGACAGCCTCCCAAGGCTTCTGCAGCTAAGAGGGTCCCTACGCCTTGTCCCTTATTCGTCTTTCCGCGGAATTGAGTGACCGATCCTGGCTTGGCACCGCTGGAATCGAGAGATGCAAGGAGGGTAAGAAGCACCCACACCTGATCTCCTATCTTTAGTGTACACATATTTTGAAATAGAGCTCTATATTTTGTTTTCTTTCTTTGGGATTGTGGCTTCAGTTTTGTAACTTGTTTGTGTGTGTAACATCTCTACATTTAAATAAGTAGGCACTAGCAATTTTGTAACCACATGATTAGAATCTCGCTTAATAAATTTTGGTAACCATTTATGCATAAGCCTGACTTGTTTTCTCTGGTTTACTGTAAAGCAGCCAACACAATTAAAGAACCTCAGCCGTTTTGGCTCTAAAGCCTGGCCATTAGGTGAGAGTACTAAGAGCCTAGCGTTGAGTTGTGCCGCCTCCACGGGGCAAACTCTTGGGGCACCTGTCAGTCAATCCTGGCTGCCCGCTGCGAAGGAACTCTGAGCTCTAGCAGTTAAAGTCACGGGTGGTTAGGACCTTGGGGCATCCGTCAGCCTAGCCCGGGCTGCCTGCCGCGAAGGGACAGTGCGTCCTAGCGGTTAAAGTCACGGATGGTATAAACGGGCATAGCTGGCACCTCACCAAACATCCTTGGCCGTCGGCTAACACCCCCTCCAGTTCCGTCTTGCTGGTGACACCAACAGAGGGGTAGGAGGGTGGGCGGTGGAATGGACGTGAACAACACATCTCGAAGAACGACAGTTACGAGAAAGTAAGTAACCAGTTTTTCTTCTTCGAGTGCTTGGTCACGTCCATTCCACATTAGGTGAATCACAAGCTTACCTCTGGAGGAGGGTAGGAGTCACGGAACAACTGCTCGGAGGACCGCTCTGCCAACTGCCGCATCCTCTCTGGCCTGCTGGTTGACCGCATAGTGGGTCGTGAAGGTGTGCACCGAAGACCAGGTGGCTGCTCTGCAGATCTCCTGGATCAGGACCTGTGCCAGGAATGCTGTGGAAGTCGCCTGCGCCGTGGTCGAGTGGGCCGTGACCGGAACACCTGTGAGCTCATAGCACGCCCGGATGCAGCTTGTAATCCAAGACTAAATCCACTGTGCCGACACCGGGAGGCCTTTTCACCTCTCGGCCACAGCCACAAACAGCTGCGCAGATTTGCGAAAGGGCTTGGTGTGCTCCAAATAGAACGCCAGCGCTCGACGCACATCCAAGGTGTGCAAGCTGTGGTGACTCGGGTCCGTATGGGGTTTCGGGAAGAACACTGGCAGACAAATATCCTGGCCCAGATGGAATTTGGGACTCCACCTTATGGAGGAACTTGGGGTGCGGCCGGAGCTGCACCTTGTCCTTGTGAATACTGTATGGGGGCTCACAGGTGAGGGCCCTCAGTTCAGACACCCTTCTGGCTGAGGTAACGGCAACCAGAAACGCCACCTTCCAGGAAAGGTGGAGGAGAGAATAGGTAGCGTGGGGCTCAAAAGGGGGTCCATGAGTTTAGAAAGGGCCAGGTTAAGGTTCCATGGAGGGACTGGGGGCGCGGGAGTATGGGAACACTCTCTCCAACCCTTTAAGGAACCGCCCCACCATTGGGTGGGAAAACACCGAGCCCCCCAAGAACCCCAGATGCAAGGCAGAGATGGCTGCCAGGTGCACTCTGAGTGAGTACGGGGCTAGCCCTTGCTGCTTGAGGTGCAGGAGGTACTTCAGGATGGCCTGCACCAGGGCCTGGCCCAGCTGCACCTGTCGGGGTTCACACCAACATGAGAACCTTTTCCACTTTGCCATATAGGCCGCCCTGGTAGAGGGCTTTCTACTGCCAAGCAGAATCTGCTGCACAGGAAGGCCACAAAGCCTCCATGCCGTCAGGTGCAGTGACTGCAGATCGGAGTGGAGAAGCCACCCACCATCCTGTGTAATGAGGTCCCAGTGTAGGGGCAGGACTACTGGGGTGTCCACCGACAGCTCTAGGAGTGATGTGTACCAGTGTTGGCGGGCCCAGGCTTGGGCGATGAGGATCACCACTGCCCTGTCCCTGCACACCTTGAGCACCAAAGAGAGCGGGGGGAAGGCATACATCAAGCCCCCTCTCCATGGGATTGCAAACGCGTCCGTGAATGAGCCCGGGCAGCGGCCCTGGAACGAGCAGAACCGTGGGCACTGGGTGTTGGCCCTGGTGGCAAACAGATCTACCTGGGGAAACCCCCAACTGCGGAAGAGCAACTGAACCACTTAGAAAATCACTGACAGGTACATGACCGGAAGTGTGATACACATGGCTGGAAATACTCGAGAACGACATCACAGTACATCGATGTTGCTGCACATGTTAAGACCAAGCAATAAGTTATGTTTTGGTGTGTTTCTGGGCAAAACACTGAGATCTGATCTTTTACTTGTGTCCTTCCACCACAAATATAGCTTTTTCCAGTTTTGGGCACATGATATGGCCTGGTCTGTAGCCCTAACAAGATCTTTCATGGTGCTTGGTTCCTCCAGAGCCCAGCTTCTTTGCATGACCTAATCTTTCCCACAGCAGATGTGTATTTGGCTGTCAAACAGCAAAGTGAAAGTGCAGTGCCTGACAGTGTTGCCGAGTTGGTTCCCCATTTTGAATTTGCAAGCTTCCTGAGTATGTTGTTCTAGGTGCTAATTTTGTCTTTTCTCTTCTCCATGTATGCTTGAAAGAAAGCGTGGTCTAGCATCACTCCAAGGTAGACAGGATTCCAGCAGTGGGCAAGCAATACCCCATTTCAGATGAGTTGTCTATTGGCTTCATGATTTGAATGATAGAAAAAGAATCACTTGCATTTTGGCTGGGTTGGTGCACAATTAGTTCTTGCTGTAATAGACTGAGAGCCCAGAGAGTGCCACTGTTAACATAGCTTCAATCTGAGAGAGATCTTTGGCTTGGGAAGCGATGCATAGGAAAAACAGGAAAAAATTTAAATACATCAGGAACAGGAAGCCTGCTAAACAGCCAGTGAGGCAACTGGATGATCGAGATGTTAAAGGAGCACTCAAGGATAAGATGACCATTGCGGAGAAACTAAATGAATTCTTTGCATCAGTCCTCACAACTGAGGATGTGAGGGAGATTCCCAAATCTGAGCCATTCTTTTTAAGGTGACAAATCTGAGGAACTGTCCCAGATTGAGGTGTCATTAGAGGAGGTTTTGGAACAAACTGATAAATTGAACAGTAATAAGTCACCAGGACCAGATGGTGTTCACCCAAGAGTTCTGAAGGAACTCAAATGTGAAATTGCAGAACTACTAACTGTAGTCTGTAACATATCATTTAAATCAGCTTCTGTACCAAATGACTGGAGGATAGCTAACGTGATGCCAATTTTTAAAAAGAGCTCCAGAGGTGATCCGGGCAATTACAGGCCAGTAAACCTGACCTCAGTACCGGGCAAATTGATTGAAACTATAGTAAACAACAAAAGAAAAAAAAATGAGCCCTGCTCATGACAGTGATCCAGCTGTTGCTTCAAAGTGAAGTTACCAAAGCCCTGGTCTACACTAGGACTTTAGGTCGAATTTAGCAGCGTTAAATCGATGTAAACCTGCACCCGTCCACACAATGAAGCCCTTTATTTCAACTTAAAGGGCTCTTAAAATCGATTTCCTTACTCCACCCCTGACAAGTGGATTAGCGCTTAAATCGACGTTGCCGGCTCGAATTTGGGGTACTGTGGACACAATTCGATGGTATTGGCCTCCGGGAGCTATCCCAGAGTGCTCCATTCTGACCGCTCTGGACAGCACTCTCAACTCAGATGCACTGGCCAGGTAGACAGGAAAAGAACCGCGAACTTTTGAATCTCATTTCCTGTTTGGCCAGCGTGGCAAGCTGCAGGTGACCATGCAGAGCTCATCAGCACAGGTGACCATGATGGAGTCCCAGAATCGCAAAAGAGCTCCAGCATGGACCGAACGGGAGGTACGGGATCTGATCGCTGTTTGAGGAGAGGAATCCGTGCTATCAGAACTCCGTTCCAGTTTTCGAAATGCCAAAACCTTTGTGAAAATCTCCCAGGGCATGAAGGACAGAGGCCATAACAGGGACCCGAAGCAGTGCCGCGTGAAACTGAAGGAGCCGAGGCAAGCCTACCAGAAAACCAGAGAGGCGAACAGCCGCTCTGGGTCAGAGCCCCAAACATGCCGCTTCTATGATGAGCTGCATGCCATTTTTGGGGGTTCAGCCACCACTACCCCAGCCGTGTTGTTTGACTCCTTCAATGGAGATGGAGGCAATACGGAAGCAGGTTTTGGGGACGAAGAAAATGATGATTCTGCGCTGGGCATCACAAAATGGGGAAGAGATGGCCAGCCCTCTGTGGAGATAGAGGTGGTTAGGGACTATTTAGAAAAGCTGGACGTGCACAAGTCCATGGGGCCGGACGAGTTGCACCCGAGAGTGCTGAAGGAATTGGCGGCTGTGATTGCAGCGCCATTGGCCATTATCTTTGAAAACTCATGGCGAACCGGGGAAGTCCCGGATGACTGGAAAAAGGCTAATGTAGTGCCAATCTTTAAAAAAGGGAAGGAGGAGGATCCTGGGAACTACAGGCCAGTCAGCCTCACTTCAGTCCCTGGAAAAATCATGGAGCAGGTCCTCAAAGAATCAATCCTGAAGCACTTGCATGAGAGGAAAATGATCAGGAACAGCCAGCATGGATTCACCAAGGGAAGGTCATGCCTGACTAATCTAATCGCCTTTTATGATGAGATTACTGGTTCTGTGGATGAAGGGAAAGCAGTGGATGTATTGTTTCTAGCAAAGCTTTGTTTGTTTTAGCAAAGCTTTTGACACGGTCTCCCACAGTATTCTTGTCAGCAAGTTAAGGAAGTATGGGCTGGATGAATGCACTATAAGGTGGGTAGAAAGCTGGCTAGATTGTCGGGCTCAACGGGTAGTGATCAATGGCTCCATGTCTAGTTGGCAGCCGGTATCAAGTGGAGTGCCCCAGGGGTCGGTCCTGGGGCCGGTTTTGTTCAATATCTTCATAAATGATCTGGAGGATGGTGTGGATTGCACTCTCAGCAAATTTGCGGATGATACTAAACTGGGAGGAGTGGTGGATACGCTGGAGGGGAGGGATAGGATACAGAAGGACCTAGACAAATTGGAGGATTGGGCCAAAAGAAATCTGATGAGGTTCAATAAGGATAAGTGCAGGGTCCTGCACTTAGGATGGAAGAACCCAATGCACAGCTACAGACTAGGGACCGAATGGCTAGGCAGCAGTTCTGCAGAAAAGGACCTAGGGGTGACAGTGGACGAGAAGCTGGATATGAGTCAGCAGTGTGCCCTTGTTGCCAAGAAGGCCAATGGCATTTTGGGATGTATAAGTAGGGGCATAGCGAGCAGATCGAGGGACGTGATCGTTCCCCTCTATTCGACATTGGTGAGGCCTCATCTGGAGTACTGTGTCCAGTTTTGGGCCCCACACTTCAAGAAGGACGTGGATAAATTGGAGAGAGTGCAGCGAAGGGCAACAAAAATGATTAGGGGTCTAGAACACATGACTTATGAGGAGAGGCTGAGGGAGCTGGGATTGTTTAGCCTGCAGAAGAGAAGAATGAGGGGGGATTTGATAGCTGCTTTCAACTACCTGAAAGGGGGTTCCAAAGAGGATGGCTCTAGACTGTTTTCAATGGTAGCAGATGACAGAACGAGGAGTAATGGTCTCAAGTTGCAGTGGGGGAGGTTTAGATTGGATATTAGGAAAAACTTTTTCCCTAAGAGGGTGGTGAAACACTGGAATACGTTACCTAGGGAGGTGGTAAAATCTCCTTCCTTAGAGGTTTTTAAGGTCAGGCTTGACAAAGCCCTGGCTGGGATGATTTAACTGGGAATTGGTCCTGCTTCGAGCAGGGGGTTGGACTAGATGACCTTCTGGGGTCCCTTCCAACCCTGATATTCTATGATGAGGAGAAGGTTGTAGATAGCTCACAGCAAGCAAGCGGAGAAACTGGTTTTCCTGACAGCCAGGAACTGTTTCTCACCCTAGACCTGGAGCCAGTACCCCCCGAACCCACCCAAGGCTGCCTCCTGGACCCAGCAGGCGGAGAAGGGACCTCTGGTGAGTGTACCTTTTAAAATACTATACATGGTTTAAAAGCAAGCACGTGAAAGGATTACTTTGCCCTGGCATTTGCGGTTCTCCTAGATGTAGTCCTAAAGCCTTTGCAAAAGGTTTCTGGGGAGGGCAGCCTTATTGCGTCCTTCATGGTAGGACACTTTACCACTCCAGGCCAGTAACACGTACTCGGGAATCATTGTAGAACAAAGCATTGCAGTGTATGTTTGCTGGCATTCAAACAACATCCGTTCTTTATCTCTGTGTTATCCTCAGGAGAGTGAGATATAATTCATGGTCACCTGGTTGAAATAGAGTGCTTTTCTTCAGGGGACACTCAGAGGAGCCCATTCCTGCTGGGCTGTTTGCCTGTGGCTAAACAGAAATGTTCCCCGCTGTTAGCCACAGGGAGGGGGGAAGGTTGAGGGGGTAGTCACGCGGTGGGAGGAGGCAAAATGCGACCTTGTAACGAAAGCACATGTGCTATGTATGTAATGTTAACAGCAAGGTTTACCCTGAGAGTGTAGCCACTGTTTTATAAAATGTGTCTTTTTAAATACCGCTGTCCCTTTTTTTTTTTCCTCCACCAGCTGCATGTGTTTCAATGATCACAGGATCTTCTCCTTCCCAGAGGCTAGTGAAGCTTAGAAAGAAAAAAAAACGCACTCGCGATGAAATGTTCTCCAAGCTCATGCTGTCCTCCCACACTGACAGAGCACAGAGGAATGCGTGGAGGCAAATAATGTCAGAGTGCAGGAAAGCACAAAATGACCGGGAGGAGAGGTGGCGGGCTGAAGAGAGGACTGAAGCTCAAATGTGGCGGCAGCGTGATGAGAGGAGGCAGGATTCAATGCTGAGGCTGCTGCAGGACCAAACCAGTATGCTCCAGTGTATGGTTGAGCTGCAGCAAAGGCAGCTGGAGCACAGACTGCCACTGCTGCCCCTCTAACCAACCGCCCTCCTCCCCAAGTTCCATAGCCTCCACACCCAGATGCCCAAGAACGCAGTGGGGGGGCCTGGTGTAACCAACCGCCCTGGTGTCTGGCTGCGCGTAACCAGCAGCTAGGCTATTTGCCTCAACCTCCCACCCCGCCATAAACGTCTCCCCCTTACTCTCACAGATATTGTGGAGCACACAGCAAGCAGTAACAGTGGGAATATTCGTTTCGCTGAGGTCTAAGTGAGTCAGTAAACTGCGCCAGCGCGCCTTTAAACGTCCAAATGCACATTCTACCACCATTCTGCACTTGCTCAGCCTGTAGTTGAACAGCTCCTGACTACTGTCCAGGCTGCCTGTGTACGGCTTCATGAGCCATGGCATTAAGGGGTAGGCTGGGTCCCCAAGGATACATATAGGCATTTCAACATCCCCAACAGTTATTTTCTAGTCTGGGAATAAAGTCCCTTCCTGCAGCTTTTGAAACAGACCAGAGTTCCTGAAGATGCGAGCATCATGCACCTTTCCCGGCCATCCCACGTTGATGTTGGTGAAACGTCCCTTGTGATCCACCAGAGCTTGCAGCACTATCGAAAAGTACCCCTTGCGGTTTATGTACTCGGCGGCTTGGTGCTCCGGTGCCAAGATAGGGATATGGGTTCCGTCTCCGGCCCCACCACAGTTAGGGAATCCCATTGCAGCAAAGCCATCCACTATGACCTGCACATTTCCCAGGGTCACTACCCTTGATATCAGCAGATCTTTGATTGCGTGGGCTACTTGCATCACAGCAGCCCCCACAGTAGATTTCCCACTCCAATTTGATTCCCAACTGACCGGTAGCTGTCTGGCGTTGCAAGCTTCCACAGGGCTATCGCCACTCGCTTCTCAACTGTGAGGGCTGCTCTCACCTTGGTATTCATGTGCTTCAGGGCAGGGGAAAGCAAGTCACAAAGTTCCATGAAAGTGCCCTTACGCATGCGAAAGTTTCGCAGCCACTGGGTATCGTCCCAGACCTGCAACACTATGTGGTCCCACCAGTCTGTGCTTGTTTCCCCGAGCCCAGAATCGGCGTTCCACAGCATGAACCTGCCCCATTAGCACCATGATGCATGCATTGGCAGGGCCCATGCTTTCAGAGAAATCTGTGTCCATGTCCTGATCACTCACGTGACCGCGCTGACGTCGCCTCCTCGCCTGGTATCGCTTTGCCAGGTTCTGGTGCTGCATATACTGCTGGATAATGCGTGTGGTGTTTAATGTGCTCCTAATTGCCAAAGTGAGCTGAGCAGCCTCCATGCTTGCCTTGGTATGGCGTCCGCACAGAAAAAAGGCGCGGAACGATTGTCTGCCGTTGCTCTGACGGAGGGAGGGGCGACTGACGACACGGCTTACAGGGTTGGCTTCAGGGAGCTAAAATCAACAAAGGGGGTGCCTGTACATCAAGGAGTATTTCAGGCAGGACTGCACGGAGGGTTCCAATAAGAAATGCTGCACCTAAGTTATTGTCCTTATTGGAACAAGAAGGTTAGCCTGGCCTCTGATTGATACATGGCTAGATTTACCTCGTTGCACCTTCTCTGTGAGTGACTGCAGTGTGATCTAGAAGAATGAGTCCCCTAGACAGGGGAGGGGGGGAAGCAAATGAGTACAAAACAAATCTGGTCTATTTCTTGTTTTGATCCACTCCATCTATCTTTTACATCTTTGGCTGGCAGCAGACGGTGCAGAAGGACTGCATGCCATCCACATCTCATGGCTGCTCAGCAGAAGATGGTACAGTACGACTGCTAGCAGTCCATATCGCCTGCCCGCTCACCATAAGACGGTTCAATAGGACTGACTGCAGGACTAAAGAGAATGACCTGGTCAAGTCACTCCAAATTTAGTCCCTGCACCCATGTCTGCCCAGGCACTCCCAGCCGACGCGGCCAGGAGCACCTCGGACATGACGATGACGGCTACCAGTCGTACTGTACCGTCTGCTGCCACAAGGCAAGGGGTTGCTGCTACTGTCTGCCAGCACCCAGGAGACATAGAGTGACGGTTACCTGAGCGGGCTCCATGCTTGCCGTGGTATGGCGTCTGCACAGGTAACTCAGGAAAAAAGGCGCGAAATGATTGTCTGCCCTTACTTTCACGGAGGGAGGGAGGGAACGGGGGCCTGACGATATGTACCCAGAACCACCCGCGACAATGTTTTAGCCCCATCAGGCATTGGGATCTCAACCCAGAATTCCAATGGGCAGCGGAGACTGCGGGAACTGTGGGATAGCTACCCACAGTGCAACGCTCCGGAAGTCGACTCTAGCCTTGGTACTGTGGAAGCGCTCCGCCGAGTTAATGCACTTAGAGCATTTTCTGTGGGGACACACACACTCGAATATATAAAACCGATTTCTAAAAAACCGACTTCTATAAATTCGACCTTATTCCGTAGTGTAGACATACCCAAAGAAAACACAAGGTGGCACACAACAGACTTATTCAGCTTATGTAGTTTATCCTCTAGACCAGTGGTCTCCAAAGTTTTTGGATCACGCACTCCCACGGTGCCGCCGAAGAAAGAAGAGCGGAAGACCTGTTGCCGAAGGTCACCTCTACGAACTGTGTGAGCATCTTATCTTAAACCTGCTATCACCACTCCTTGAAAAGCACATAATCCCAGAGCAAGATTGGTGCCTGACTTGCCAAGGCAGAATCCATCAAGTGCTGCTGAACATCATTCAATACATCAAAGATAGATTTGAAAAGGGTACAATAACAGGTACAGCGTTTTGTCGATCTATCAGCTGCATGACACAGTGAATCACTGAAGGCTTCTCACTAAAATATTCAACATGATAGAAGATCACCACCCCATACAGCTGATACAATCACTATTAGAGAACTGATGTTTTTACATCCAACTATGCAGGAGGTGGAGCTGATGAAATGGCTTACCACAAAGGAGTGCACTCTCGCCAATACTATTCAGTATCTACACAAAAGATCAACACGAGGTTTTCTCTGTGCTAACATAAGAATGGCCATACTGGGTCAGGCCAAAGGTCCATCTACTCCAGTATCCTGTCTTCTGGCAGTTGCCAATGCCAGGTGCCCCAGAGAGACTGAACAGATCACGAAATCAAGTGATCCATCCCTGACACCCATTCCCACCTTCTAGCAAACAGAGGCTAGGGATACCATCCCTGCCCATCCTGGCTAATAGACACTGATGGACCTATCCTCCATGAATTTATCTGAAGTTCTTTTTTGAACCCTGTTATAGTCTTGGCCTTTACAACATCCTCTGGCTCATTTTTTTTGTCCTTGGTCACATCCAGTACATCAACACAAACAGACAAAACTTGATTACTTAGTGCGGTTTGGACCCATGTGCACTTCAAAAGGGACACTTTCAGTTTTCTTGATCCCATAGCTTTTACCCACCACATGGGCTGGGGGGGCAGGGGGGGAATCAACTAGGATGTGCCTATTTAAAAGGCTTCACCAAACATTGCTACCCCTTGCGGCGGATATGCGGATTGACTCTTTAGAGACAATGACACCTATGCACCCACAGCATCTATACCGTGGAAGTAGAAAGGTGAAAGGAAGTCAACTCAGTGCTATACAACAGCAGAGATACATTAATAGTAACTTAACCCTGGCATCAATTGCAATACGTGACAGCATCTCGTAATGAACAGTGTTAGTCATGCCAATTTCAGTTCACTGTCAGCTTTAAGCTCAAATGACCTTGTAGAAATTCAGGCACCTACCGAATTCAAGTTACCAGCACAATGCGTCACCATCTGCCAAGGGTCAACTGCACTGTGCTACCTCTGTTTATTTTAACAAGTCGGCAGGGAAAGGACAATACATCAAGAGTTCACTTTTAACTAAACGGGTTAGTGGAAACGTGCCAAGCGTGATAATCCCACAGCAAGAGCCACATCGGTGAGCAGTACTGACCAGTTCAGTTTTCCCACCTTACAAATGCATGTGTTCGCATGCAGGGGAAGTTAGGAACTACATACAGCAAAAAATAGCTATTCTTGAAATAATTTTATTATAAAATGGTTTGGAATGGAGAAAAATCTGACTGGCTGAGAGTCCTTGCCGTGCAAAACTGGTCATATTTATCTGACCGAGAACTCACGGTAAATTACTCCAGCTCCTGACGCTGTACAGAGAGTAAGCAGCTCCTGAGTGCATGTTACCAGAGACCAGCCTGAGGGGTTCCATGCAGAAGTTCCAGAGAAGTTTGTGTCCCTAGGATTGAAGGTGCTGTGGCTCTTCCTGTACCACCACATTGACCACTGATGCAACAAGAGATTTAGCGCCAGGGATCTCAGTGTCACAGCTAGAGCACAGCGAAAGGCCAGACAAATCCTAAAATATTGCTACACTTTTGTTAGTGGGGAAGAAGCACTCAGGCATGGGCTGCCATAATGTTTGCACTTTGGGATCGGTAGCTCAGCATCTCTAACAAGCAGCAATTAGGGACATTTTCAAAACCCTGATTTAAAAGAAAGAACACTTTCCCAAAGCAAAGGGTGCTGGGCTAAATCCAGCTTGCTGCACACATCTAGTCAAACCCCCTGCTCAAAGCAGGACCAACCCCAACTAAATCATCCCAGCCAGGGCTTTATCAAGCCGGGCTTTAAAAACCTCCAAGGAAGGAGATTCCACCACTTCCCTAGGGAACCCATTCCAGTGCTTCACCACCTTCCCAGTGAAATAGTGTTTCCTAATATCCAACCTAGACCTCTCCCACTGCAACTTGAGATCACTGCTCCTTGTTCTGTCATCAGTCACCACTGAGAACAGCAGAGCTCCATCCTCTTTGGAACCCCCTTCAGGTAGTTGAAAGCTGCTATCAAATTCCCCCTTCACTCTTCTCTTCTGCAGACTAAACAAGCTCAGCTCCCTCAGCCTCTCCTCATAAGTCATGTTCCCCAGCCCCTAATCATTTTCATTGCCCTCCACTGGACTCTAATTTGTCCACATCCCTTCTGTAGTGGGGGCCCCAAAACTGGACGCAATACTTCAGATGTGGCCTCACTAGTGCCAAATAGAGGGAAATAATCACTTCCCTCGAGCTGCTGGCAATGCTCCTACTAATACAGCCCAATATGCCATTAGCCATCTTGGCAAGAAGGGCACATTGCTGACTCATATCCAGCTTCTCATCCATTGTAATCCCCAGGTCCTTTTCTGCAGAACTGCTGCTTAGCCAGTCGGTCCCCAGTCTGTAGCGGTGCATGGGATTCTTCCATCCTAAGTGCAGAACTCTGCACTTGTCCTTGTTGAACCTCCTCAGATTTCTTTTGGCCCAATCCTCCAATTTGTCTAGGTCCCTCTGGACCCTATCCCCACCCTCCAGTGTATCTACCTCTCCCCACAGCTTAGTGTCATCTGTAAACTTGCTGAGGGTGCAATCCATCCCATCATCCAGATCATTAATAAAGATGTTGAACAAAACCGACCCCAAGAACAACCCCTAGGGTACTCCACTTGGTACCAGCTGCCAACTAGACATTGAGCCATTGATCACTACCCATTGAGCCATAACTTGCATAACTGGAGTACTGTCATGGATGGATATAAACTGTTTAGGAAGGGCAGGCAGGGCAGAAAAAGGTAGTTCCCAGGATCCTCCTTCTTCCCTTTTTTAAAGATGGGCACTACATTAGCCTTTTTCTAGTCATCCGGGAACCTGAAAGCCAACCTGTGTTCTGTCTGGCTTGTACATTACTACAATAAATACCCTGCAGTTGGAAGTTATTGAACACAACTGTTGATACACCCAGATTTGAACAGAATCCGATTTACTCCTCCAGAGCGGTACTGGTTCTACAAGGCTAACCGGAGTAGAAACTCACTCAAAGCAGGAAACTAAGTGGATATGATACTGAACACACAGGAAACATACTCTGAAATATGACCACATTTTAATAAGCTTCTAGAACTATTGAAGAGATCAACAGAAAATACCTTAATGTCTCAGAGACAAAATGAGCGCTAACGCGATTAGCCAGAAGACGACAGCCAAAAGAATGGGAACGGTTTCCTTGCTGAAGCACGAGAGTGCACTGTGAGCACTCCCTTCCACCAGGGACTCCTCCATCACCCTTGCACCACGTGCCTCATTCGCGCTCTGCCATTTCATCTGATCCAGCTCCCTTCAATTTCTCCCCCTCCCATAGGTCACATGTCTGAAGGGAATCCAAAGAACAAGCTTTGCATTGGAGAATCTCCTATTTTACATAAGAAATGAAGTATCCAAACAAATACTAAATGATATCCATTGGACCTCCCCTGGTTGATGTAAAGTGCAGTGCTGCCCAACAGACAAGAGCTACGTAGATTTCAGCAAAAAGATTAGAAAGGAGGGCTCAATGACATACATTTCGTAGTTTTGGTCCTCTGTCTCCTGCTGCACTGAGAGCTCTTCCAACGTAGCGTCAATATCGAGCTGATTCGTCTCCAGCTGCCGTAGCAACGTCTCCCTCTGAAGAAAGGAAAATAAAACAGAAGTCTGAGCAGGAACAGTCACTGTACTAGATATCTGGGAGCTTGCCAGTACTGCGAGGTCTTGTATCCGCACTAATGTCACCATTCCACCCATCATAATGAATTAAACAGCAGCTACGGCCCCCAACAAGGTGTTCAACTTAAATAAAGGAATACAATGGAAAGCAGAGGGGCCGAAACAAGGTATTCATTCTGAAAGTCAGCATCCTCTGTTGTAAGGATGAGTGTGTGTCACAAACATGCTGTGTGCAGGAAAGTGTAATATGCTACAGAGCAATAATAAAAATTTCAACTAAACGATTGCTTATGTCCCTTTATGAGAAGAATATACAAAATGATGCACATCAGCGACATCACTACTTTGCACCAACACTGTTTGTAGATTCTCTGGATACAAGAACTCTCCATTATCACCAAGAGGCAGGGTTCAGCTGGTGCAGTGAGCGGGTCGCGCATTTGCTTTCTAATGGGACTTAATTCAGTCATCCAGCTGGATGAATATAAAAGAACGATGCTCCTATTAGTGTACAGACGCACTGAAGATACTGACACCAAGGAATTCATTTGCCTTTACAGCAGACATAACGGCTGCTTAAGAGAAGGCTCATTTCTAAGCCATCCCAACACCTGAACTTTCTTCTTTATAATCAGGGCCCTACGTATTCTGCAGCCAAGCAATTTGCCACAGAACTATGATTTGGAATCAAAGCTCGGATTTTAGAAAGCTATGTTTCTAGTCAACATGGTTGTGACAATAACCCTGTAAACATGAATTGAATGTAAACCAGTGTGGCCAACCCTTGAAATTCTAATCAGGAGAGTCACAATATTTGATGTTGTATTTACAATCGTCCTCCCGCCCCCATTGCTGGAATCAAATTATTTGAGAATTTCAGCTTTATTAATTATTATTATTAAATGAAAGTGTCTAGTCCTCAGGACTGCAGAGACGAGATTGAAACTATGACCTCAAGAACCAGAGGGCAAAGAAAAAAAACCCCAACATTATTTAAAATTTAAATTTTATTTGTATTTAAAATTCTTATGATTTTTAAGCCACTCATGAATTCCGGAGCTTGGTTCACATGTTTCCAACACTTGGGGTTGGCAATATGCTAAACCAAGGCAGTGTTGTCTTCCTGAACATGGACAGCCTGAGGCTGTGTCTAAACTAGCAAGCTTACAGCAGCACAGCTGAATGGATGCAGCTGCACTGCTGTGAGACTGCTCGTGCAGCCTCTCTGTGCCAACAGGAGAGAGTTCTCCTGTTGACATAATAAAACCACCTCCAGGAGCAGCAGTAGCTATGTCAGCGGGAGAAGCTCTCACAGACACAGCCTATGCACTCTACCACTTATGCCGGAGAAACTTATGTCGCTCGGGGGGGGGGGGGTGTTTTTTCACACCCGAGCGACATAGTTATACCAACAAAAGTTTCAGAGTAACAGCCGTGTTAGTCTGTATTCGCAAAAAGAAAAGGAGGACTTGTGGCACCTTAGAGACTAACCAATTTATTTGAGCATAAGCTTTCGTGAGCTGTAGCTCACGAAAGCTTATGCTCAAATAAATTGGTTAGTCTCTAAGGTGCCACAAGTCCTCCTTTTCTTACCAAAAGTGGTAGTGTAGATATGGCCTGAGACAATGGCTCGGAGGTGTGAACAGTCCCACTTAACTCAGAGGTTTCTTAGCTCTGAAACAGAAAGACAACACTTTAAAATGTCACATTAACTATTTCACTGCTGACTTCTAAGAAGAAACATCTTGCTAATGTGCTTGATGAATAATCCCAGACTGCCTCTGCAGGTGTTAAAGTCTCAACTGTCCCATACCCAGATGCTAAAACCTTCAGCTTCTGACTCCATACCATATGGGAAAATTCACTACCACCAGCCTGCTCGCCTTTCCTCACAAAAAAAAGTCAACTAAAAGCACACCACACTGGGCTAGGTTTTGATAGTGACTGAACAAACGTGGGCTCCATCCATAGCTTTTTGATGTAGGCCTCTTGGGGAGTCTCACGCAACAAGCTACACAGATTTATGACAACATTAAGAGCCAGGACATTCCATGTCTGGAGTGGCACCATCCACGTCTCCCACAGGCTAGGGACCAAGAGGTGCAGGAAGTGGCCATCTGTGCCTGAGCACAAACATGTCCCGATTATTACTTTTACCATGGCAGTACCCCTTTCCATGAGGGCCCACTTGTGCCAGGGACTGTAGATATACAATTCCTACCCCAACGAGCTTACAGTCAACTTGAAGCATGAGAAAAGGGGGAGGGAGAAAGATGTCCCAAGTTTGACCCTGAACTGTGAAGTCTTTTTTTAATAATTCCCTAACCCTCAATGTTCCTTCAAGTTGTCTGCTATGAGAACGAACTTGGTTTATTTTTAGTAATCCATGGGCTATATTTTTACTTCATGTATTAGAACTGGGGTGAGGAATGTTGCATCATTCAGTGCAGGGAAATCTCTAATAGCCTCAAATGCAAGTGAGAAAAACTAGCGTGTAGTCCACAGACCAAAATCCTAGTGAGAAGGCAAACATTTTTTGAACAGAGTGATATTTGGTCAGCCAACACACATGCTGTTGTTGCACACAGACACATACTAAACCATGTTGTTGACTTTTGGAGCTAACAGTCAGTCATGTGTAGACTTAAAAAAAAAAAAAAAAAAAAAATCAATCAAACTCAGTGTTCTACAGAACAAGCCAAGCAACTAGTCCACCCTAGAATTTTTCAATCTAAACCTCAAACTTATTTTAACACTAAATTACTCATTAGAACTGAGTTAACTGAGCTCTAGATAATGCTTTGACTGAATGCCACCTTCAGTGCTCCAGTGGAAAAGGCAATTAGATGAACTGTCTATGCACAGAATAGTCTCTTTACATGGACTGTTCTGAAGGGATGGCTGAACCTCTGACAGTCACACACCAACGGTGCCCAGGAAAGGCCTGTCAGGAATACCTGGTGGACTGAACTGCTTTCTGGAGTTAATCAGTCCAGCTCATGGCAGGCAGCTGATAAATAAGTGAGGAGACTGGGCTGCTGGAGGGGACTTGCAACAAGAGAGCGGAGGATGAAACTCATACTCTGAATATAAAGCAAGATTCATGAGTAAGATGAAGACAGGGAAGCGTAATTTAAAACTAAGCCACACCACCACACACCAGACAGGAAGGAGAACACTGGCCCTGTGAGAGAGCAACCTGGGATCTCAGATACAATTAACTAACCCACTAAGAGCTGTAAGATGTTATGTTTCGGTACATGAAGAGACCAGTCACTATCAGGCAGAATGGCTGACTAAACTGTATTTGCCTTTTGCCCCAGAGAGATTTCCTCTCCTTTACCCTTACTTTGTAAGGTAGAGAAAGGGCAGTTAGTTTTTTGTTTTTTCTGGAGACTGAGTCACTATGAAAGCAAGAACAGCATCACTGTGGGCTAGGTCTAGTGCATTCATCACACACTGTTCTCCAACATGTTGCACTTCCTCTCTGTAGTGAGCCCCAAAGGGTCCACTCCTACTCCCACTGAATCCAATAGCAAGATTCTCATTAGTACAGCAGGAGAAGGCAGAGGCCTGGAGTGACTGAGCCACATAAGTTAGTGGTTTGTTTCCCAAGAGACCTGGTTACAAATACAGGTGACACAGGAAACACTCATTCTGTGGTTTCTGAGCTTTGGGACAGGAAGCGCTGCATTCAAAACCCTGCATATGTTTGTGAGAGGTGGCTGGAAAGCATGTCAATGGCCTGACAGATTCTGACAAGCACGGAGAAACAAATTCTGGGCCGAGGGAAGTGAAATTCCAAGTACCTTTGTAAGTGGCATCAACTGGAGTCGGTCCATTTTAGCCTTTTAATGATAGGGAGAGGTCAAAGCTCATCAGCTGCAGGCTTTTAGTGCAGGAGGCAAACATATCTGCATGCATTTTTATCTAACAATGATGTCAGTGTGTATGCCAATCAAAGTCCTGCCTCTGGCCCTTGTGCTTAGTTGTGTCCCACTGTCGCAGTAAAACATAATTTATTTTTATACTACAAATTACATCACATATTATACAAGGTAGAAAGTTCAATATTTCATTTCACTTTAAGTTAAAATACTACTCAAAGATATAAATTCAAACATCTTTCTTAATCATGCTTGCTTCATGGGTGTAGGAATATTAGCAGAAGCCTGTACTAGATAAGCTAATGGTCCTTGAGGCATTTCTGCAGGTTTTTTGTGTTGCACATTCATGTCTTCTAGAACCTGCTGCCAGTGACGCAGTTTACCCAAATGCTTCTGAATTAGTGACAGAGCAGGCTCCTGGTTGAATCCTCTCCCACCCTCAATGTGAACCTAACAGCTCAAGCAAAGAGTCTAGAGTAACTGGTTAAACAGTAACCTCTTCACACATTAACTCTGGATTTGCATTTCAGGTATTGCTGCAGCCAGCTGCACCCAGCACCACAGTCCATGAACTGTACTGGATGGCATCTCTAGTGAACAGAAGAGACTTGGAATGCAAGTAGGTCATCTCAAGCACATCACCCATCTGAGCAATGGCCACTCAATCTTAGCACCACAGGGACTCTAACTAAATCACATTCTTTGCGTTTCCATGTAAACAGACATTAATTACCTCTTATTTTATTATACTGCATTGTTTAAAGATTATTAAGCAGCCTTATTTGCTTCAATTCTCAGTTACATAAATCATGTACATCAAGTTTGTTTTTTCTCAGCATATATAAATGAAAGGTCCCTTAAGATTCCCCTCTCACTAAAGGTGCTAAAGCACAGACAAAGCTATGAAAAACTTGAGCACTTTCTGGTAATGCCTCCATTTAAGACAATCATTCCACATATTGACAGGAGAGAGAATCATTATGAACTGTGATCAGAAGCCCAGTGAGTCTGGCAGAAAGCCTGAGCTGGCTCTCCCTGGGTAGATATGGAACAAGGGGAGACCTGTAAGAGTGCATTCCAGCAGTAATATGGGAACAGATTATTCTGCGTGGTTTTTGGCAGGATGGCACTTTATTGTAGAAACCGAGGCTGCAAACCCCAAATATCTGTACCACCAGACTGTAGCTGTAGGGATTTCGACATTCTCTACTGAGTGCAGAGATGAGTGCAAGTGTCAGATTTATACAGTTTCTCCTTGGAGAATTTACTATCTAGCTGGATTTCACTGTGTTTTTATACCAAGGTCTCTCTTTCTTTGCTGTGTTTGCTTTACGGAGTACTGAATGGATGACAGACATTAACTGAGCTTTAACCAGTCTGGACTAGCATTTGAGCTATGTTTGTTCTTCTAGATACACACACACACGTACACAAAATGTATTCTTTAAAGTTAATTTAGTGCTGATGAAAGACACTAGAGTGTGATCTGAAGTCCTCTGACCATGGAGAGGGTACAGCCATGGCAGTGCCACCAGACCACACGTGTCCCCGCACTATGCCAGCAGGACCACAGCCCCTGTGGGGTACAAGGTATTTCAGCCACCATGGCCCATTCAGTCCTTGCCTCTCTGATGAGGCTGCCAACAAGGGGGAGAGATTTCCAAGATGCAGGTACCTGTCCAAAGGAACCAGACAGACCGCTGAACAACCATGTCAGAGTCAAGATCTGTGGCTGCCACCAAAGGGGGCTTAATTTCAATTGAAAATCAGGACACACAACTTTTCACACATCCCATAAGCCATTCAGTTCACTGATGGATATTTTCTTAATGGAGTTTTAATTAATTGGCCACATTTAAGAAAAGTTTGTATATTAACAAAAATACACGTGTGTAACAGTTTAGATACCATTTTGACTTGTTGGCCTATTAACACTGCAATGTACAGATTTATTCCTGCACATCCTGTACATTGCACGGTACAGACCCTTGGAACCTTTATACATTGATAAGGGTATGCTTAGGTAGGTAATGAAGAGCACGCACTTCACCAGCAGTGACACATTGCAGTTATGGGAAACAAAATGCTCAGTCACTTTTGTTAACAACACTCTCCTGAAAGCAATAATCTGTCCAGGCTCCTTTAACAACTGAAAAGCAGGTCATCAGAGGAAAAGGATCCCCACATGAGTTCCTGTGGAAAGGGTAGTTCTCCCCACCCACTCTGCACCATGTAAATCCCGGACTCTTACCTGCAGCTGCAAGAATGGGATGTTGAAGAATTTGTGCAGGTACTTGAGGCCAAAACTGTTCTTCATGGAAGATTCAGCATAGCGAAAATAAGATGAGCCAGGAGGTCTGTTCCAAATCAGATGAGCAGAGGAAAGAAAATTACACAGAGACCAACTGACTACATACAAAGCAGAGGCACGTGCTGACTCCTATACCGTGAGCAATCCTCATCTCTCAGGAAAATCTTCAACCCCAAGACTTGGGCTGACAGTTCACCCTGCTAGGGGGCTCATTATTTTGTTTACAGCTCATAAGGAGCCAAATTAACTCTTTACCCCTTTAGAAGGCTGGTGAGGAAAGGCTTAAGTGCAGCTGTTGTGTTATTGTGTCATGCAACCGACAGTCCGAACTGCTCTGCTGGGACGCTGGGCCAATGGCTTACTGAACCAAGTATTTCACAGCTGTACAAGTGCATTTCTTACAGTGCATTTTTATTTCTAATACCATAAACAGACCTAAATGAAGCTATTAAAAACCTCGGCACTGGGCATGAAAGTTACATTAGTTTACCTTGGATAACGGTGTGTATAATATGAATAGATGTGGCTATAAAAGAACTAGTACAAAGCCACTCTTTGTGATGGATTCCATTTCTACATGTCTGATGTAGGCATAAGTGAGTGAGAGACTTTACAAGAAAACCTGTTACACAAAAAAGCTTTTGTAAAAACCCTCAGAAGGAGAAAGGCAGGATGAGGTGGATTGATTGATTGCTGCCGAACAAGGGCAGTATCTATAATGAAAAAAAAGGAGTACTTGTGGCACCTTAGGTACTGCTTTTCTTTTTACGGATACAGACTAACACGGCTGCTACTCTGAAACCTATAACGAAAGAGAGCCTCGTGGCCAGATTCCAAGAAATGCCAGAGTAGAGGCTTGGCAGGCAGTTGGGAGAACACAGCCTGGAAGTGATCAGGATCTGTAGTCTTGCAATGGGGATGCTCGATCTCTAGGGTGTGGGAGAGAGGGAGAAAAAGCTAGTGGCACTATGCTGGTTTCAGAGCATGGATGCTCATAGAACAGTTGTGTAGGGGGAAGTAATATGCAAAATCTTTCAGCAAGAAAAAAAAAAAAAAACAAAACAGCCCAAAAGGAAGGACTGAAGTACAATTCCATTTGGATAGAGCAGTTCTGAAAGGCCTGCACCACAGGGACTCTCACTGCTATTCACTGACTCTGTGAACTGAGAATCACCCCCCCCCAGTGCAGGCCTTTTAGGTTCGGTAGGAACACCACAGAGTGAGAAGAAAGCCCAGTATAAAGGGACAATATACAGGGATATCAAACCCAACAGGATGAGAAGGGGTTTGGATGATCAGGGAAGGGAGCAATTCAATGGCTCACACATGTCTGGAAGATAACAGCAATGCTGTTAACTGGGGCTGGATTGCATGGAAAAGAAGGGGAGGCGTGCTGCTCTCCCAGAAAGCCAGTATGGTGCCAGCCCTGTTTACCTGTTCAGATTATCAATGAACTCCCGCATGTCATCTGGCAGAATGACCCTGTGCTCTCCCATATCACGGTAATTCCCAAGCACACACACTGGAACATGGGTGGGCACTTTAGGAAGCTCCCTCAATATGTAGTTAAATGTCCTTTACCAAATAAAAGGCGAAACAAATAATTAGTGTGAGCACACTTGATGGGTTAGTTGAACTCTCAGCAATATTACATTTACAGCTTACATGCACACAATGGAAACTAGCATACATAGTCAGAAAAGTTGCAAAGCAAACAGAAAAATTCAAAGTACAAATCTCACATGTGAGTTTCCTCTGAGGCCCACCTACAGACAACACAGACACATTCTGAGTTAATATTGTTATTTCACAGAGAACAGCTCAACTACCTCAGTCCTGTACCTTGAGCAGGGACCCATATAAAATAGTCTAGAAGGCTACACTCTGCACTGTTGTGTGAGGATAGGGAGAATATTCTCCTCACCCCAGCTGGTGATTGGGATTATGCCCTTTTTGCTCTTGTTGTCATCAAAGATAGTGTAAGTTACTCCTGGGGGAATTCCGTGCCACTGTGCACAGGAAGGAAACATGTCCCCACTGCAGATTTCTTTGCTTCCCTGCAGAAAGTGACAGGGAAGTTGTGCCAGGGTAGGGGTGGGGCTGGGAATGCCCAGGGATGTAGTTTGGAGGGGTGTTGCCCCCAAAACAGAGGCAAGGTGTGGGCGGGGGGCACACGGAGTCATGTGCCACTGCCCCCCCCTCAAATTCTGTGGGCGCAGAGGTGCCTGGATGCTGCCTCGAGTCCCCATGCCAGTTGTGCTTGCCTTCTGTGTGCTGGGATCCACCCTGTCCAATAGTGAGCGCCCTGGTGGGGCAGGTCGAGGGGGGTGGGGGTGGGCGTGGTAAGGCTGGAGGAAAAAGGCAATGGGAAAGGAAGGGGGTTGAGATATGGGAGAAGGTGGGGAAAGGGGAGGTTGTGGGGTGGGGGGATGGGATGGTGGGGCGGGAGTCCAGCATGCGGCATCCCCTCTGCAGCAGCTGCAGTGCAGTTGGGGCTCCCCCATTAAGGAGGCACATCGAACCCCCACCCAATGAACCCCCACTGCCCCTGCACCACCCCGATAAGCCCCCCAGACACCGACCCCACTGAGCCCCAACCAGCTGCACCTGCACCCCCACCCGACCTCCCTCACATCCAGACCCCCATGCTGAGCCCCAACCCCCTTCACCTGGACTGCCCTGCACAGTCCCATTGCCCCTGCACCTGGAACCCCCCAATGAGCCCCTGTACATTCAGATCCCCCATGGAGCTGCCCACACCCAGACTGCCCCACACAGAACCCTCTTCCCCACACTAAGCCCCTCTACACTTGGATCCTGCTAGGCTGAGCCTGCATGCCCTGATGCAGAGGGGCAGGACCCCAGGGTGTTTCTGGGGCAGGCTTGGCCCTTACACAGTCTCATAGTCAGGTGCAGCTTCACTGCGGAGTCCCTGTTCAGGGGTGGGGGGGCTGTAGGATGATCTTCCACCTCAGTGCAACCAATGGCCTGTGCTCCTCACTGCTAGGCTGAAGCCTCCACATTTATTTACTGACAAATAAAATCTGCAAAATTTTAAAATATTGTGCTCAGAATTTTTAATTTTTTGGTGCAGAACGCCCTCAGGAATAGGAAGTGCAATTCTTATACACAGAATCAGCAAGTTTGCTAAGCTATTTGCCTTTACAATTCGGTGTGGTAGTGAGTTCCACAGGTTATATGCTACATATAGAAATATTTCCTTTGATCCACTTTAGGTTTATCATTTTAACTGAGGGCCCTCCTTGTCTCCTGCTAAGGAATTTGTGTTCAAGTATCCCTGTCTTGCAGCCAGTACACACTGTACTGATACAGAGTGGCTAAAGTTGCATGATCTATATCCCAGTGTCTAGACAGGCTGATGATCTATTATACTGATAAGTAAGATAGCTTTAGCGCCTGTCTATTTATTTTGAAGTGCTGGAGTGCAGAAGTCTGCCAAGAACTCTAACGAAATTAAAGAGCATACCAAACAACACTGCATCGGGTGGTGAGGCCTACAGAAGAGAGTTCCAGCAATGGGAAACCCTCTCCCATTAGGATTTCATGTATTACTGCCCATAGGGGTTCATGACATCTTTTCACCCAAAAGACAGCAACTCTCCCTTGTAAGCTGAAGGCACAAGTGGTAGCTTGGGCCAATCAATGTCCCCGACACACTAGGACTACTCTCAAAAAGAAAAGGAGTACTTGTGGCACCTTAGAGACTAACCAATTTATTTGAGCATGAGCTTTCGTGAGCTACAGCTCACTTCATCGGATGCATACCGTGGAAACTGCAGAAGACATTATATACACAGACACCATGAAACAATACCTCCTCCCACCCTACTCTCCTGCTGGTAATAGCTTATCTAAAGTGATCATCAAGTTGGGCCATTTCCAGCACAAATCCAGGTTTTCTCACCCCCCTCCCACCCCCATACACACACAAACTCACTCTCCTGCTGGTAATAGCTCATCCAAAGTGACCACTCTCCCTACATGTGCATGATAATCAAGGTGGGCCATTTCCAGCATAAATCCAAGTTTAACCAGAACGTGGGGGGGGGGGGGGGGGGGGGGGGAGGGGAGAAAAACAAGGGGAAATAGCCACTCCCAGTCTCTATTTAAGCCTAAATTAATAGTATCCAATTTGCAAATGAATTCCAATTCAGCAGTTTCTCGCTGGAGTCTGGATTTGAAGTTTTTTTGTTTTAAGATAGCGACCTTCATGTCTGTGATTGCGTGACCAGAGAGATTGAAGTGTTCTTCGACTGGTTTATGAATGTTATAATTCTTGACATCTGATTTGTGTCCATTTATTCTTTTACGTAGAGATTGTCCAGTTTGGCCAATGTACATAGCAGAGGGGCATTGCTGGCACATGATGGCATATATCACACTGGTGGATGTGCAGGTGAACGAGCCTCTGATAGTGTGGCTGATGTTATTAGGCCCTTTGATGGTGTCCCCTGAATAGATATGTGGACACAGTTGGCAACGGGCTTTGTTGCAAGGATAAGTTCCTGGGTTAGTGGTTCTGTTGTGTGGTATGTGGTTGTTGGTGAGTATTTGCTTCAGGTTGGGGGGCTGTCTGTAGGCAAGGACTGGCCTGTCTCCCAAGATTTGTGAGTGTTGGGTCATCCTTCAGGATCGGTTGTAGATGCCTCCAGCTTTCACCCTGACCACACCACACGATCCATCGTCTACAGCCAAGCTCTGCGATACAACCGCATTTGCTCCAACCTCTCAGACAGAAACAAACACCTACAAGATCTCTATCAAGCATTCTTACAACTACAATACCCACCTGTGGAAGTAAAGAAACAGATTGATAGAGCCAGAAGAGTTCCCAGAAGTCACCTACTACAGGACAGGCGTAACAAAGAAAATAACAGAACGCCACTAGCCGTCACCTTCAGCCCCCAACTAAAACCCCTCCAACGCATTATTAAGGATCTACAACCTATCCTGAAGGATGACCCAACACTCACAAATCTTGGGAGACAGGCCAGTCCTTGCCTACAGACAGCCCCCCAACCTGAAGCAAATACTCACCAACAACCACATACCACACAACAGAACCACTAACCCAGGAACTTATCCTTGCAACAAAGCCCGTTGCCAACTGTGTCCACATATCTATTCAGGGGACACCATCAAGGGGCCTAATAACATCAGCCACACTATCAGAGGCTCGTTCACCTGCACATCCACCAGTGTGATACATGCCATCATGTGCCAGCAATGCCCCTCTGCCATGTACATTGCTCAAACTGGACAATCTCTACGTAAAAGAATAAATGGACACAAATCAGATGTCAAGAATTATAACATTCATAAACCAGTCGGAGAACACTTCAATCTCTCTAGTCACGCAATCACAGACATGAAGGTCGCTATCTTACAACAAAAAAACTTCAAATCCAGACTCCAGCGAGAAACTGCTGAATTGGAATTCATTTGCAAATTGGATACTATTAATTTAGGCTTAAATAGAGACTGGGAGTGGCTAAGTCATTATGCAAGGTAGCCTATTTCCCCTTGTTTTTTTCTACCCTCCCCCGACGTTCTGGTTAAACTTGGATTTATGCTGGAAATGGCCCACCTTGATCATCATGCACATTGTAGGGAGAGTGGTCACTTTGGATGAGCTATTACCAGCAGGAGAGTGAGTTTGTGTGTGTATGGGAGTGGGGGGGTGAGAAAACCTGGATTTGTGCTGGAAATGGCCCAACTTGATGATCACTTTACCAGCAGGAGAGTGGGGTGGGAGGTATAGGTATTGTTTCATGGTCTCTGCGTATATAATGTCTTCTGCAGTTTCCACGGTATGCATCCGATGAAGTGAGCTGTAGCTCACGAAAGCTCATGCTCAAATAAATTGGTTAGTCTCTAAGGTGCCACAAGTACTCCTTTTCTTTTTGCGAATACAGACTAACACGGCTGTTACTCTGAAACTAGGACTACTCTATTTGATTTCCTCTTCCCTAGTTCCTGCCACCCCTGCACTCTCACTTTCACCTTCCCTTCCCATCCCCACTTCCATGTTTCCTCTCCCTTAGCAGAGGGAATAAAAAAAGAGCCCAACAAATGAAGCCCCAAGCTGTGTCCACAGAGCACTTACAAACCCACATTTCCCTATTCCCCTCGGGCTCTCTTCCCTGTTCCCCACTGTTTGTGACTTTCACCTCTCCCATTAAATATTATGCCTACACTTGAGACTGGAAGCTCTTTGGAGCAGGGACTTTGTCATCTACCTTTGGAGGTGCTCAACACACTCTGGGTGCTGGATAAGTAACTTCTGCAAAAGGCATTTTCTAATTGTTTCCCCTCAGCCTGCTGCACAGTGGGAATTGCAGATCAGTGGACATGGAGAGAGACAGCTAGTTTAGAACAGATTAAGTTGTGTTTTACAGGGGAATAGATTAAAAACAGGCAAAACTATTTTAGGTGCCAGGAACCTGTTTCAGCTCATTGGACCTTTATGTGCTTAGAAATCACAGAATCTAAAGATCATTTGTTTTGATTAAACAAGTGAGACTCAAGCTGCATGTATCACTGCTCCTCTCTTACCACTGCTTGGTGATGTCGAACATCATCACTACTCCATTGCAGTTTTTATACACATCAAGAAACTCCGCATCCAGAGCCATCTCTGACTCTGCCTGGAAACAGAAAGAAACACAAACCGTAAATACTCCAGCTCTTACAGCTTCAGACTTCTAAGAAAAACAAATCGGTATCAAGAAGAGTACCAAGGTTTCCAATGGGAGCATTTCCACAAAAAAGAGCACCACTGGATTTTACCCCACCACTTGAACAAGGCTTCTCAAATAGCTCACTGCTTACACCGCCTGAGTGAGCACGATCTGAGAGCTGCCAGTGTTCTGTGAAAAGCTAAGTGTTCGATTTAAGAGAGCAGGAGTATTTTAGCACTTGCAATCTCATTCTCCTCTCGAGCCCATCACCCTAGATCCCCTCTTGACAAGCTGATTCCATAGACAGCTACAGGATACAATAGGCCAGTAGTTCTCAAACTTTTGTACTGGTGACCCCTTTCATATAGCGAGCCTTTGAGTGTGACCCCCCCCCCTTATAAATTAAAAACACTTTTAAATATATTTAACACCATTATAAATGCTGGATGCAAAGTGGGCTTTGGGGTGGAGGCTGACAGCTTGCAACCCCACCATGTAATAACCTCACGACCCCCTGAGGGGTCCTGACCCCCCAGTTTGAGAACCCCTGCAATAGGCAAAACATGTCTAGAGTAAAGCAGCTCCCTTTCTTTGTTCCTTTCCAAACCTGAACGTTTGCTGTGCTATGCACTGCTGATCTGCACAGCCAGAGAGTGTCTTCTGCTGCACCCTTCCCCAGCCCTGAGTGAGACTGGCACTTTCTAGCAGCAATATTGATTGGTAAGAATAGTACACTTTGCCGCATTAAGATTGTTTTCCAAATTCAGTATTTGCAGTCCTAATTGCAAATTTGCAGGATCCCATTACAATCTTGTACCTGCAGCAGGGCTACATCTTAATGTGAAATTACCCTCCATTCTAATGGCACAGCAGCAGTATGATTTGCTTTGATACATAGCTTCACACTGGGAAAGTGGGCTTCGAACTTATGACTGGGCATGTCATGGCCAGAGAAACACCTGAATCAAAGGGAGTCTCTTTATCTATGTGCTAGCAGGGAACTCACTAGATTGGGAATGAATTAACCCCTTCTGTACACCAACCATATTGGCCCATTGATTTCAATAGAATGGTTACAGAGCACAAAGTGGGATACTTCTCATTCACTGGGCCCTGCAGGGAACCATCACATGACCAAGAGCAACGAAGCACTTCAAGAATTAAAAGAGATTAAGTGAGCAGAGACTTCAAGCCACCCTTTCCTGAAAGGGGAGCACGATGGGATTTTTTGTGAAAGAAGCTCTGTAAGTGCATCTGGGGTCAAAACACTGTCTGGGGAGGCAGGCGTCACATGTCCTGACTTCACATGTATACATGTCGTGCACAACAGCAATGCTGCTGTCAAGAGGGCATATGCTCCCTTCAGTTTGCTCCCATCATAATATCTGGTAGTAATACTCCCCTTTCCACCTGCACATTTCAAAATACTTTTAAAAAGGTGAGTGATCGCTTTCCCCACTGTACAGCTGATCAGCTAAGGCATCACGTTAAGTGATTTGCCTCAGATCACACAGTGAGTCAATGACGAACCCTGAAAAGGTACCTTGGTCTCCCTGTTCTGGTTCTATCTCCCTTTTGTCATCATAACTCAACAGATAAAATGCCCTAGAGGGAACAGGGGAGGGTGGAAACTGTGCCAGAATTGCTGCAGTGGGTCAGACCCTCCGTGCAATGCCCTGGGGCAGCCTAGCGCCTCAGCCTGGGAGCAAGTTCCGGCTGACGTGTCAGCCACATCACCCTGAACACAGATATGAGTGCGAGCTACATCTGAACTTTGACATAAGAGATTGCATGTTGTCAGCTGTCAATCACTTAACAAGAACAGGGAGACACATTTGCATCTCAAAGGTGGCTCACCTCCTGAGGGTCGTTCTCCAGTTTCAAACCATCTCCACGTTTTTTGCATTTTCCTTAGAAAGGAGAGAGTTATGGAAGAAACATTAAATTAGGCAGAGCATTCCCCAGTTGACATTTGACCTTGGTGTCACCCAGAGATTTGTGGATTTTCAGACTGAGCCAGATCTGGGAACTAAACTCTACAATGCCTGGTAAAACGCTATTAACTCTAGTCTCTCTGGCTGGTGCAATGGTCATCAAGAGTTAGGTCAACCCAGCTGCGTGGCTTGGGGGGGTGAAAAATCCATCTCCAAGCAACGTAGTTAAGCCAACCGAACCCCCAGTGTAGACAGAATTAAGTCAAGGGGAGAATTCTTCTGTTGACCTAGCTACCACCTCTTGGGGAGGTGGATTGACTAGTGACAGGAAAACCCTCCCCATTGCTGTAGTGAGTATCTACACTGAGGCACTAAGCTGCACACCTGCAGCATTTCTAATGAAGACATAGCCTCAGTAGATTATGCGTGTTTGAGGATAATTTCTCAGTGGCAGGTTTGTCCTTGGACAGGATAAAGTGTTTTGCATCCTACATTTAAAGCAGACCCACTTCTTTCTATAAGCTTGATAGAGGGGGAGTCAGCCGGCCTTGAGGGGAAATACTATCAAGTCTGTTTAACATGAAGGTTAATAGAAGGAAAGCCTACTGCAGCCCTCCTGGCAAACAACCAGAAACGAATGAAAGAACACCACCTGGGGCCTGCTCTCTGTAAAGAAAGAAAAGAGGCTCTGACTGTTCCACCTTTTGTTCCTGCTAGCACTGGAGAAGCACAGTGCAACAATACCTGACAACTGAATTGCACAATATAGCCAACTGCAAAAAGGCAAACATTTCAGGATGCAACCTTCCCAGGAAAGATTATGAGAGCTCAGTGCTGTTGCATAAACCTGAAGCAAACAGTATTATGAATGCTTTAAATGTGGTTTTAGAGAATCCATTAGGTGCTTTGGTTTGAACTGCTGTAAGGGAATTTAACAAAAAATATGATTGGGGCAAATGGGACAAACTCCTGAGGAAAGACAAAAAAGCTAAAAACCATGCAACTTGTCTAAACCCTAAAGGAGGATTGTGGTGGGGAGAGGGGGAAGAGAAACACCCCACAAGTATACGAAGGGAAGGCCAGGAAGAGGCTGCACAAAGGGAATCTTATGGCAATTTATAAGATGCACCAATCCAAAGAAGCATGCACAATAAATTTAAGTGAAAGGGCAGGAAAAGCTTAACAATAAGGCCTGGTCTACACTACAGAGTTAAGTTGACACAGGGACAGCCCCGTGGCGGTGGTGGGGTGGAAGGGTGGCTGCAGCAGTGAGCCCCACAGCAGCGGGTAGGGGTGGGGGGTTGCAATGGTGAGCCCCGTGGTGGTGGAGGGGGGACTGGGAGGCGGGGAAGAGACTACCTGCAGCGGTGAGCTCTGAGGTGGGGCTGACAGCCCCCACATTGCTCCACTTAAGTTGTTGCAACCATTCCTGGTGACGACACGCATCACCTGCAGAAGGAGGGTAACACAGACATGAAAAGCCACAGTAATTACTGTGGTGGCTGTACATTGACCTAACTTGGGCCGATATAATTCTTTAATGTAGACAAGACCTAAGATCTATTGGGCTGTGGAATCATCTCACAAGAGAAGGGAAGATGGCACTCACATTTCAGAATTCAACTGGACAAAAAACTAGAAAATGTACTACCAAAAACCAGTCCTCCAGTACATTGGCCAAAGGCTAATCTAGATAAGCCAAACAGTCTTCTTACTGAGGAAGGTCACAGAAGTTAGAGTACTGCTAAAATACAACTTTCGTATACAAAAAACAACCCTCAGCCTCTTTCTGTCTTGGATAACATACAAACATCCTTATAGGGATTCACCCCTTATCATCTGCTCAATATTCACTTTAAAAGAAGCTGTTAAAACTGTTGCATGTATCCTGAGAGGAATGTGAACATTAGGGCTTGTCTACACATCGACACTATTGCAAAAATTAGCCAGCGTGTGAATTTAAAACACAAAAGCAACTCTATACTGGCTCCCAGGGTGGACACTCTTATGCTGCACTAAGACTGCTTTTGCGTGGTTGAACTTAATCCTGCTATTCTAGGTATTTCCCCATGTAGAAATGCTCAGTTAAGAAACTGCTTCATATACCTTAACTCTGCCCCATAGGGATGACAGCACCTTACTGTATTGTTCTTTTGGGAGTGGGGAACATATGCCTCAACTGCCGGAACCAAATGGCATGGAATCCTCCAATGCAGTGTTAATGTCTTTAGTCGCAACTGTGCAGCTCAAAACTAAGTGGCAGGTTTACGTATCCAATGTGACGCAAAAGTAATTAGCTCCCATATTAAAGCTGCTATGCAGGCCATGTTAAGGGACCCACAGGACTGTATTTAAAGGAGTCATTTGGCATTGTGAGGTGTACTGAGAGAAGGGCATTTTTTGCTCGGGAGAGAGACGATACTGTGATGTTCTTAACTCCCACTGCCCAAAGGTTAAACCAGCATTACCCCAACATTTGAAAGCTGAAGCCTCCTTCAAGAAAATTAAACTAAATCAATTAAACTAAAATCAACCTCACCATGGGCTGTTAAAGATTACCCAGAATTTTAATTAAAGGAAATTAAATTGTATTTTAAAATGCATCCTTAAAATTTTTAGGAATATTGTACATTCATACGGGATGTTAAGAAATGTTTGAATGTGTGATTTTAAACTGAAATAGAACATTGCTGTGCAAGATTACCGTCATATTCCTTAACAAATTTTAAAAAAACCTTGTAACTAAGTAGCAACATTCAATTTTTTCATTAACAAAACACCGCACTCCCCTGGGTCCTTGGGCTTGGCTGCTCTGCGGGGTTTGGATGCCTTTTAGACTAGGGGAAAGAATAAGTGGTATCTTCCAAGCCCTCCTACTCATGGCATCAAAATGAATGGTCATTCAGAGTAGATTGTGGAGAGCTTTATATTGTGATCCTTCCTCTCCTTTCTTTGATTATTTCATTGCTCTGAAAAGAATGTAAGCGGACATTTAAAGTATCACTATGGGCACCCGATCAAGCACACATTAAAACATATGGTGTGGCTCACCCCTCAGAGCTATTGTTTCAGGTTCTTTGCAAATTCCAGCTGCCTTGGTTAAGCTTTTTCCTCTACAATCACAACAGCTAGAGACAAATGAAAGCTGAGGTGCTAGAGAAGAACTGATCATTTATCTATGTTCAAGTTCAAAAAAAAAAACAACCTCTAGTGAACTGACTGCCAGTTAACTCAAGTTCACTAACATGTTCTTGTAAATCACAAACACGTGGGGTGTTCAGACTAGCATGGACAAGTGAGTTAGCTAATTTGAGATAAAAAGGCAATCATTTAACTCAAATTAAAAATTCTAGTGTACACAACTCTGAGAACCCTGTAACTGTCCCTCCCCACTCCTCCAGGGGGTGCAGCCCATACTTTGCAAAACACTGGCTTAACACAGCTGTTCACAATTTGTTTAGAGTCACACGAATTGAAATACATCATGGATTAAATACCACAGTTAGTACTAGTGAGTTCACTTATCACATTTTACAGATATTGATTTTGTTTTAGAAATTAAAAGAAGAGCAAACTTAGAAAGTGTTCTTCTGAATTAACTCTGCCCCCAACTAAAACCTCTCTGACGCATTATCGAGGATCTACAACCTACCCTGAAGGACGACCCATCACTCTCACAGATCTTGGGAGACAGGCCAGTCCTCACTTACAGACAGCCCCCCAACCTGAAGCAAATACTCACCAGCAACCACACACTACACAACAGAATCACTAACCCAGGAACCTATCCTTGCAACAAAGCCCCTTGCCAACTGTGCCCATATATCTATTCAGGGGACACCATCATAGGGCCTAATCACATCAGCCACACTATCAGAGGCTCATTCACCTGCACATCTACCAATGTGATATATGCCATCATGTGCCAGCAATGCCCCTCTGCCATGTACATTGGTAAAACTGGACAGTCTCTACGTAAAAGAATAAATGGACACAAATCAGATGTCAAGAATTATAACATTCATAAACCAGTCGGAGAACACTTCAATCTCTCTGGTCACTCGATTTCTGACCACAAAGTGACTATCCTTTAACAAAAAAAAGTCAAAAACAGACTCCAAAGAGAGACTGCTGAATTGGAATTAATTTGCAAATTGCATACAATTAACTTAGGCTTGAATAGAGACTGGGAGTGGTTGAGTCATTATACTAAGTGAAACTATTTCCCCTTGTTTATCCCCCCCCCCCCCCGCACCCCCCCTCCCACTGTTCCTCAGACGGTCTTGTTAACTCCTGGAAATGTGCTGGAAATGGTCCACCTTGATTATCACTTCAAAAGGTTTTCTCTCCCCCTACCCCACTCTCCTGCTGGTAATAGCTCATCTTAAGTGATCACTCTCCTTACAATATATATTTTTTCATGGTCTGTGTGTATATAAAATCTCCTCACTGTACTTTCCACTTTATGCATCCGATGAAGTGAGCTGTAGCTCACGAAAGCTTATGCTCAAATAAATTGGTTAGTCTAAGGTGCCACAACTCCTCCTTTTCTTTTTGCCAATACAGACTAACACGGCTGCTACCCTGAAACCTTTGTTCCAGATGTTCATGACCAAAAAGGTTTAATGGAATTATAGAACTGCAGAATCTGACACTGAAATTCCTTACTGCAATCTATAGATCAGTCTATCTTCAACAGAACCTATTCTGACAGTTTGAATGCTCCTGCTACTCATTTCTTTTGAGTAAAAAAAGCCTTTGATGCCAGCCCCACAGCAAAGAAATGAAATGCTTTTATAACCATTTTATTTTCAGTGTTTAATCCATCTGAAAAATACAGAATGAATGCTTGTAAAATATGCTTTTTTGGCAGATGTGGATGTAAAACAAATCGTGACAACAGGAAATGTGTTTAATCTTTTCCTTGTTGAGGTCAAGGACAAAATAGAGCAGTTAACCAATAAATGCTCTCCTCAGAGGATTTAAACATGATAGTGCTTCGCCTGTGAAATCAGAACAAAGGAAGCCAGCAGCTTAGGAATTCTTCCATGAAATAGTCTGGCCCATCATAAACTCCTCAGCAGGTTTACTAGAAAATATTAATCCATAAATGTTCACACTCAAAATGGCACTCCCCATGATAAGCAGTCCTTACAGAATTCCAGTATTCGACAACTGAAATAATTTCTGTTGCTAATGACTGGTTACAAAAGGGTTAACCCAAAACAACGGGGGTATGGTTATTCATTGGAAAGCTTCAGACAGGCAGCAGAATGGTGGTCAGCCACGCTTCCCAGCTAGTAGATATCAAGAAATTAATGTTAGCTTTAAAAAAAAAAGTTCGGAGCACTTTCTGAACAATGGAACAACAACTTCAAAATGCCACATTCAGAGTGTACGAGTTGGTGGCATTTTCAAAGGCACTTTTGTAAATGCAGCACACTGCACAACTCTAAGTATACACATTACACAGGGTCCTCTAGAAGACGGTAAAGCAAGGATCAGATCCCATCAGCATTCAACTGCAACAGCACTGGAGGCTTTGCTAAGAAATGGCTACAGTCTAGACTAGTGTCACTCTCACCCAAAGCATCATGCAGGAGGATTTTTTGGCCTGAGTGCACATGACGAAAAATTAAATGAGATCATATTAAAGGATGAAACAGTGAGATATGAACAATTCCTTAATGGCTAGTTTGCATTTTTGCTTGAGGTGCGTTTATCACAGAACTGCACTACTGTCAGAGTTGGACTGCATTACACTGCACTAACTAAGCACATAAACCTGTAACTACTTAAAAAAACTTGGGTTTGTTTATTCCATAAACAGGGATTCTAACAATGACATTTTCCCCTTTAAATTTCAGGCACACTCCACCACCAGAAGTCAGTGTGACTGAACTGGTATTAACTTCTGCAAACGCTAGGTCTGTCTTAGCCTGTTTTGCCACCAGGATGACAAATCTTTGGAGTTTAAAGTGCAGCTCTGCTCTGAGAAGTAACTCAGATAAAATAAAATACTGGCGTCACAGGATCACAAGTTCACAGTAGAATCATAGAATATCAGGGTTGGAAGGGACCTCAGGAGGTCATCTAGTCCAACCCCCTGCTCAAAGCAGGACCGATCCCCAATTAAATCATCCCAGCCAAGGCTTTGTCAAGCCTGACCTTAAACACTTCTAAGGAAGGAGATTCCACCACCTCCCTAGGTAACGAACGCACTCCAGTGTTTCACCACCCTCCTAGTGAAAAAGTTTTTCCTGATATCCAACCTAAAATCTTCCCCAATGCAACTTGAGACCATTACTCCTTGTTCTGTCATCCGCTACCACTGAGAATAGTCTAGATCCATCCTCTTTGGAACCCCCTTTCAGGTAGTTGAAAGCAGCTATCAAATCCCCCCTCATTCTTCTCTTCTGTAGACTAAACAATCCCAGTTCCCTCAGCCTCTCCTCAGAAGTCATGTGTTCCAGACCCCTAATCATTTTTGTTGCCCTTCGCTGGACTCTCTCCAATTTTTCCACATCCTTCTTGTAGTATGGAGCCCAAAACTGAACACAGTACTCCAGATGAGGCCTCACCAGTGTCGAATAGAGGGGAATGCTCACGTCCCTCGATCTGCTCGCTATGCCCCTACTTATACATCCCAAAATGCCATAGGCCTTCTTGGCTACAAGGGCACACTGTTGACTCATATCCAGCTTCTCGTCCACTGTAACCCCTAGGTCCTTTTCTACAGGACTGCTGCCGAGCCATTCAGTCCCTAGTCTGTAGCGGTGCATTGGATTCTTCCGTCCTAAGTGCAGGACTCTGCACTTGTCCTTGTTGAACCTCATCAGATTTCTTTTGGCCCAATCCTCCAATTGGTCTAGGGCCCTCTGTATCCTATCCCTACCCTCCAGCGTATCTACCTCTCCTCCCAGTTTAGTGTCGTCTGCAAACTTGCTGAGGGTGCAATCCACACCATCCTCCAGATCATTAATGAAGATATTGAACAAAACCGGCCCCAGGACCGACCCTTGGGGCACTCCGCTTGATACTGGCTGCCAACCAGACATGGAGCCATTGATCATTACCCGTTGAGCCTGACAATCTAGCAATTACTAGATTCAGTCAGTCAATTACTTCCCTATAGACAAATCTGGTATGAAATAAAAAAAAGATGGACCTCCTGGATGCCAGCCCTGCATGCTTAGAGTAACTTCTGAAAGTCAAGCTGGGGTCTGGCTCGCACTTCACCAGTAATCCTGATTCAACTGAGCTCTAATAAAGATTAATTTAAAGCGCACGTGAGTGGCACACTTCTGTACACTTTGAGATAAAAGAGTGCTCCTGGGATTTAATTCATGGTTCTGTTGAGGGTACGGAAGCCAGAACAGATTCCAGCTGAGTCTCCCAAGGCTCTAAGGGTTCTGCAGGAATGGAAAAACAGGAGTAAGACGATAAAAATGTAAATTTTCATCACTGGTCAGCAGATCTGATCCAGATCACAAAGGATTACATAAAGGGAAGATCTCCAGAGTAAGGGGGTGCTATATTTACAAAGTCATTTTTCTAACCATTACTGCACTTTTAAAAGGATATATGTCTAAGTCATTTTCCCAAATCAAACACAACTTCAGTTCATGCAAAAGAATGTGCTGCTATAAACGGAATTCATATGTAACTCTTTTCTGTCAACAGCTTCCAACTGTGTGTTTGGTACAGCTTTTGGCTTCCTAAGAACTAGAAATACAGTTCTCTTTCTGATATGCTATCATGTTTTAAAAGCTACATTTTGTCATCACATGTAAATACTCAGCTCCCAAGACTTTGTTCAAAAATGTATATATTTTAAAACACATGCTGTTTTTTTCCCTAGTAGGCATGTTATACAAATGGTTTAGATTAGTGCACAGAAAATGCAATGATTTAACCAGATCTAAGTAATTCACTTTAAACAAAAAAAAACCCCACACTATTTTGCACAGTGAAACTATCCTTCTAACAAGATTATTCCTTCAAAAAGACAGTTCAATGGGTATTACTATAAACAGAATGAACTAGTGGCCTAACAAGGGAGAGGAAATGAAGTTTACCAAACATACTAGGAATCAGATCATTTGGTCCATTTTTGAATGAATGGAGCCAACTTCGTGAGAAGTTCAGGCTTCTTGCAACTGCTTCTAAATTCTTTGTTCACCCTGAAGTTAAGATGGCAAATCTGAGCCATCTGAGCCCCTCTGGTAATGAGGGAGAATTCCCAGCCCTGCAAAGTTACTTCAGGAAATTAACACAAACATTTCTATCAAAGAAAGGAAAGCAAATAGTTGCTAAATTTTACATAAAAATTCTTCTAATTTAAGTTTTAAAAAAAGGAACTAAGTAGCATTAGAAAGGAAACAGTAAGTCTTTACCTTTGTCAACTACGTCCCAAACTTCAACCTTTACGATATCATCAGTGGCTAGAAGTGGAATAAGGACACAAAACTTTAGAAGGGAGGATTTGGAAAAAAACAAAACAAAACACTAACCCAAAGCAAATAGGTTACAAAGCTAAAAAAACCGAATATCTAAGTGCAAATAAAAAACCCTTAAAAACCCCACAGCATTCCCTCTCTGATGTACTTCAACTGCTGCTCTCTTTAAAGAGCTCCTTGAAAATTCATGGTAATAGATGAGAGATTTAGACAATTTTTTAAATTAAGTTGCAAATTTGGAACACATTACTTCATGAGCGCATCAAAACCCCATTTGGATTCTTTTTTGTATCATACAGAGAGCTGCCACCCTCTTTTTTAAGACTAGAAGTTAATTAAATGCTGAGAACAAAGATCTTTATGACAGAAAACTTCAGAGTAGAGGTATTCTAAGGAGATCAACTTTACTAATATTTTTAAAACCCTCACACAAATGCACCAAACAGGAATTGAAACATATATCAAACAAGTCACACACACAAGGTCTGTTTCTGTGACAATTCCAAGTCATATTAGCTTACTCTGACAAAAAAAAATAATATTTTTACTCCTGAAAGCACTACAGAGCCAACAGCTATAGGAGAGTAAACTGGATTTGTCTAACTCAGATTTATTAACTAAGTTCCAACTGCAGAAACTTTATTACTAATGATGCATGAGCCAGAAACAGCTCAGCTTCATAGTGCAGGATAAGTTTCAGAGTAACAGCCGTGTTAGTCTGTATTCGCAAAAAGAAAAAGGAGTCACTTGTGGCACCTTGGAGACTAACCGATTTATCTGAGCATAAGCTTTCGTGAGCTACAGCTCATTTCATTGGTTGGTCTCTAAGGTGCCACAAGTACTCCTTTTCTTAGTGCAGGGTAAGCAGTTGAAGCTAGAAAGCCATACTTTTGATCAGTCTGAGTAAGTGATCTGATACCATAAGTAACAGACCCCCACAATGCCTTTGTTAAAGCGTTTCTCTTCAGAGGAGTGCCACACTAGGGACTGAAACAACAATTTGTACTGGCAACACATATATGTACACAGCAACTGAGCAAAGATTGAGCAATTGAGCACAGTGGCCCAAGTAATAAAAAAAATATTCCCCTACCACACTGATTAAATTTAACCGACTATGACTTTCAATCCAGGAAACCATGCACTGTTGGTTTAGCTAACAAGTATGAAAATCCTGTAAAAAGAGTAACCAGTACAAATAGAAAAGGTCTCTTTGAACTTATGCATGATTGCCCATATAGTGATTGCCCGTCTAGCCCAATATAGTGCCCATATTTAAAAAAGTGAAGAATGAACCTGGGGAACTACAGACCAGTCAGCCTCACTTCAGTCCCCGGCAAAAACATGGAGCAGGTCCTCAAGAAATCCATTTTGAAGCACTTGGAGGATAGGAAGGTGATCAGGAACAGTCAACATGGATTCACCAAGGGCAAGTCATGCCTGGCCAACCTGATTGCCTTCTATGAGGAGATACCTGGCTCTGTGTCATAGACTATCAGGGTTCGAAGGGACCTCAGGAGTTCATCTAGTCCAACCCCCTGCTCAAAGCAGGACCGATCCCCAATTAAATCATCCCAGCCAGGGCTTTGTCAAGCCTGACCTTAAACACTTCTAAGGAAGGAGATTCCACCACCTCCCTAGGTAACGCATTCCAGTGTTTCACCACCCTCCTAGTGAAAAAGATTTTCCTAATATCCATCCTAAATCTCCCACACTGCAACTTGAGACCATTACTCCTTGTTCTGTCATCTGCTACCACTGAGAACAGTCTAGAGCCATCCTCTTTGGAACCCCCTTTCAGGTAGTTGAAAGCAGCTATCAAATCCCCCCTCATTCTTCTCTTCTGTAGACTAAACAATCCCAGTTCCCTCAGCCTCTCCTCAGAAGTCATGTGTTCCAGACCCCTAATCATTTTTGTTGCCCTTTGCTGGACTCTCTCCAATTTTTCCACATCCTTCTTGTAGTATGGAGCCCAAAACTGGACACAGTACTCCAGATGAGGCCTCACCAGCGTTGAATAGAGGGGAATGATCACGTCCCACGATCTGCTGGCAATGCCCCTACTTATACGTCCCAAAATGCCACTGGCCTTCTCGGCTACAAGGGCACATTGTTGACTCATATCCAACTTCTCATCCACTGTAACCCCTAGGTCCTTTTCTATAGAACTGCTGCTGAGCCATTCAGTCCCTAGTCTGTAGCGGTGCATTGGATTCTTCTGTCCTAAGTGCAGGACTCTGCACTTGTCCTTGTTGAACCTCATCAGATTTCTTTTGGCCCAATCCTCCAATTTGTCTAGGACACTCTGTATCCTATCCCTACCCTCCAGCATATCTACCACTCCTCCCAGGTTAGTGTCATCTACAAACTTGCTGAGGGTGCAATCCACACCATCCTCCAGATCATTTATGAAGATATTGAACAAAACCAGCCCAAGGACCGACCCTTGGGGCACTCCACTTGATACCGGCTGCCAACTAGACATGGAGCCATTGATCACTACCTGTTGAGCCCGACAATCTAGCCAGCTTTCTATCCACCTTATCGTCCATTCATCCAGCCCATACTTCTTGAACTTGCTGGCAAGAATACTGTGGGAGACCGTGTCAAAAGCTTTGCTAATGTCAAGGAACAACATGTCCACTGCTTTCCCCTCATCCACAGAGCCAGTTATCTCGTCATAGAAGGCAATTAGATTAGTCAGGCATGACTTGCCCTTGGTGAATCCATGCTGACTGTTTCTGATCACTTTCCTCTCCTCTAAGTGCTTCAGAATTGATTCCTTGAGGACCTGCTCCATGATTTTTCCAGGGACTGAGGTGAGGCTGACTGGCCTGTAGTTCCCAGGATCCTCCTTCTTCCCTTTTTTAAAGATGGGCACTACAGTAGCCTTTTTCCAGTCGCCCGGGACTTACCCGATTGCCATGAGTTTTCAAAGATAATGGCCAATGACTCTGCAATCACATCCACCAACTCCTTTAGCACTCTCGGATGCAACGCATACGGCCCCATGGACTTGTGCTCGTCCAGCTTTTCTAAATAGCCCCGAACACTTCTTTCTCCACAGAGGGCTGGTCACCTCCTCCCCATGCTGTGCTGCCCAATGCAGTAGTCTGGGAGGTGACCTTGTTCGTGAAGACAGAGGCAAAAAAAGCATTGAGTACATTAGCTTTTTCCACATCCTCTGTCACTAGGTTGCCTCCATCATTCAGTAAGGGGCCCACACTATCCTTCACTTTCTTCTTGTTGCTAACATACCTGAAGAAACCCTTCTTGTTATTCTTAACATCTCTTGCTAGCTGCAACTCCAGGTGTGATTTAGCCTTCCTGATTTCACTCCTGCATACCCGAGCAATATTTTTATACTTCTCCCTGGTTATTTGTCCAATCTTCCACTTCTTGTTAGCTTCTTTTTTGTGTTTAAGAGCAGCAAGGATTTCACTGTTAAGCCAAGCTGGTCGCCTGCCATATTTACTATTCTTTCTACACATCGGGATGGTTTGTCCCTGTAACCTCAATAAGGATTCTTTAAAATACAGCCAGCTCTTCTGGACTCCTCTCCCCCTCATGTTATTCTCCCAGGGGATCTTGCCCATCAGTTCCTGGAGGGAGTCAAAGTCTGCTTTTCTGAAGTCCAGGGTCCATATTCTGCTGCTTTCCTTTCTTCCTTGTGTCAGGATCCTGAACTCGACCATCTCATGGTCATTGCCTCTCAGGTTCCCATCCACTTTTGCTTCCCCTACTAATTCTTCCTGGTTTGTGAGCAGCAGGTCAAGAAGAGCTCTGCCCCTAGTTGGTTCCTCCAGCACTTGCACAAGGAAATTGTCCCCTACATTTTCTAAAAACTTCCTGGATTGTCTGTGCACCGCTGTATTGCTCTCCCAGCAGATGTCAGGGTGATTGAAGTCTCCCATGAGAACCAGGGAGAGAGGAGTCCTGGGAGGAATGGTAGATATGCTGGAGGGAAGGGATAGGATACAGAAGGACCTAGACAAATTGGAGGATTGGGCCGAAAGAAATCTGATGAGGTTCAATAAGGATAAGTGCAGGGTCCTGCACTTAGGACGGAAGAACCCAATGCACAGCTACAGACTAGGGACCGAATGGCTAGGCAGCAGTTCTGCGGAAAAGGACCTAGGGGTGACAGTGGACGAAAAGCTGGATATGAGTCAGCAGTGTGCCCTTGTTGCCAAGAAGGCCAATGGCATTTTGGGATGTATAAGTAGGGGCATAGTGAGCAGATCGAGGGACGTGATTGTTCCCCTCTATTCGACATTGGTGAGGCCTCATCTGGAGTACTGTGTCCAGTTTTGGGCCCCACACTTCAAGAAGGATGTGGATAAATTGGAGAGAGTCCAGCGAAGGGCAACAAAAATGATTAGGGGACTGGAACACATGAGTTATGAGGAGAGGCTGAGGGAGCTGGGATTGTTTAGTCTGCAGAAGAGAAGAATGAGGGGGGATTTGATAGCTGCTTTCAACTACCTGAAAGGGGGTTCCAAAGAGGATGGCTCTAGACTGTTCTCAATGGTAGCAGATGACAGAACGAGGAGTAATGGTCTCAAGTTGCAGTGGGGGAGGTTTAGATTGGATATTAGGAAAAACTTTTTCCCTAAGAGGGTGGTGAAACACTAGAATGCGTTACCTAGGGAGGTGGTAGAAACTCCTTCCTTAGAGGTTTTTAAGGTCAGGCTTGACAAAGCCCTGGCTGGGATGATTTAACTGGGAATTGGTCCTGCTTCGAGCAGGGGGTTGGACTAGATGACCTTCTGGGGTCCCTTCCAACCCTGATATTCTATGATTCTATGATCTAGTAACTTCTGCGAGTTGCTGGAAGAAAGTCTCGTCGACCTCATCCCCCTGGTCCGGTGGTCTATAGCAGACTCCCACCACCATACCACCCTTGTTGCTCACACTTCTAAACTTAATCCAGAGACACTCAGGTTTTTCTGCAGTTTCATACTTGAGCTCTGAACAGTCATACTGCTCCCTTACATACAGTGCAACTCCCCCACCTTTTCTGTCCTGCCTGTCCTTTCTGAACAGCTTATATCCATCCATGACAGTACTCCAGTCATGCGAGTTATCCCACCAAGTCTGTTATTCCAATCACAATTCCTTGACTTTGCCAGGACTTCCAGTTCTCCCTACTTGTTTCCCAGGTTTCATGCATTTGTGTATAGGCACTTGAGATAACTCACTGATCGCCCCTCTTTCTCAGTATGAGGCAGGAGCCCTTCCCGCTCACGCGCTCCTGCTCGTCCTTCCTCCTGGTACCCCACTTACCTCAGGGCTTTAGTCTCCTGTGGATGTGATATATCTTGACTTTAGCAAAGCTTTTGATACAGTCTCCCACGGTATTCCTGCCAGCAAATTAAAGTATAGATTGGATGAATGGACTGTAAGGTGGATAGAAAGCCGGCTAGGTTGTTGGGCTCAACCGGTAGTGATCAATCGCTTGATAGCAGCTGCCAACTAAACATCGAGCTGAGTACCCCAGGGGTCAGTCCTGGGGCCGGTTTTGTTCAACATCTTTATTAATGATCTGAACGATTGGATGAATTGCACCCTCAGCAAGTTTGCAGATGACACTAAGCTGAGGGGAGAGGTAGATATACTGGAGGGTAGGGATAGGGTCCAGAGTGACCTAGACAAATTGGAGAATTGGGCCAAAAGAAATCTGATGAGGTTCAACAAGGACAAGTGCAGGGTCCTGCACTTAGGATGGAAAAATTCCATGCCCTGCGACAGGCTGGGGATAAACTGGCTAAGCGGCAGTTCTGCAGAAAAGGACCTGGGGATTACAGTGGATGAGAAGCTGGATATGGAGTCAACAACATGCCCTTGTTGCCAAGACGACTAATGGCATATTGGGCTGCATTTGTAGGAGCACTGCCAGCAGATTGAGGGAAGTGATTATTCCCCTCTATTTTCCACAGAGTTTCCACGGTATGCATCCAATGAAGTGAGCTGTAGCTCATGAAAGCTCATGCTCAAATAAATTGGTTAGTCTTTAAGGTGCCACAAGTACTCCTTTTCTTTTTCCCCTCTATTAGGCACTGGTGAGGCCTCATCTGGAGTATTGTGTCCAGTTTTGGGGCCCCCACTACAGAAAGGATGTGGACAAATTGGAGAGAGTTCAGCGGAGGGCAACAAAAGTGATTAGGGGGCTGGGGCACATGATTTATAAGGAGAGGCTGAGGGAAGTGGGATTATTTAGTCTGCAGAAGAGAAGAGTGAGGGGGGCATTTGATAGCAGCCTTCAACTACCTGAAGCGGGGTTCCAAAGAGGATGGAGCTCGGCTGTTCAGTGCTAGCAGATGACAGAACGAGGAGCAATGGTCTCAAGTTGCAGTGGGGGAGATCTAGGTTGGATATTAGGAAACACTATTTCACTAGGAGGGTGGTGAAGCAGTGGAATGGGTTACCTAGGGAGGGGGTGGAATCTCCTTCCTTAGATATTTTTAAGGCCGGCTTGACAAAGCCCTGGCTGGGATGATTGAGTTGGGGTTGGTCCTGCTTTGAGCAGGGGGTTGGACTAGTTGACCTCCTGAGGTCCCTTCCAACCCCGATCTTCCATGATTTTATGATTGCATCTCATCTCTGGCGAAGGGCTAGTCTACACTTGCAATGCTAAAGTGCTGCCAGAGCAGCGCTCTAATGGGGCTGTATAGTCACAGCAGAGCCCTGGGAGAGAGCTCCCCCTGCGCTCTAAAACAAACAACAACAAAAACCACCATCTCCACGAGGGGCGTAGCCACCAGCGCTGGTGCACTGTTTGCACCGGCACTTTACAACGCTGAAACTTGCTGCACTCAGGAGGGTGTTTTTCCCATACCCCCGAGAGAGAAAGCTGCAGCGCTGTAAATTGCCACTGTAGACAAGCCTTAAGTCTGGTTTTGCAAAGCAACTCCTACTCTGCATCCAATTTTCTAGCCTGACTGATTGAGGCACAAGGTGATCAAGTGACTTGCCCAAAGTCAGAGTGCCACAGGCCTTGCTGGACTAAAAACCATGATCTTCTGAGTACTGAGCCTTTTGTTCAGCCAACGAGACAACACAGTCCTTTGTCTCTATCGCAGGACGTTTCTCAAGTCATCCATTCACAAGGCCAGATTTTGCCACTCTTGCTCATACTGAGTAGAATCTTACTCCACAAATAGTTCCACTAAAATCAACAGGGCTGCTTGCAGAGTACTACTCACTGTGGCTACATCTACACGACACACCACTCTCGGCAGCTGGGAAGGTATTCAGCTATATGCCTCCATGAAAAATAAGCTATGCCCATTCTGCAGTGTGTAGCTACACATGTCAATGAAAGGTTTTGGAAGGGGGGGGGCAGTGGGGAAAGGCTCCCCCCGCCAAGCTTTTCCCTATTGCTGGAGTCCTTGCAGGGAAATAACCTTGCAGACACAAAACACATGTAGACTGTACATACGGTCCTGCCTTCTTGAACCTGCAGATAGAGCTAGTATAGCTACGCAGCACGAGAGTGAAATTAAGGACACTGATCAGGTTTACTACCAGAGCCTGGGTCTGGATACAATGTGTCAATTTTACACTCCTGCAGAAAGCTGTGGAGACAGTGGAGTGATTCAGAGAAAGACAACACACCAGACTTGCAGACAGTTAGGAGGAACACAGCACAAATCTGTCTCCAAACACACACTTACAGCAGCCAGAAGGCTGAGAGGAGAGGCAGAGTAATAGAAACACCCTCTTCCCCATGCAGCAGCCAAGACACTTTGTGGAGAGGTAAAGTCAGTGAGACCCTCCACCCTCTTAACATGCAAGAGGCTGGGGGAGAGGGGTGGAGGAGGAGAAAGGAAGCTCCTCTTCCCTTCCAGCAGCTAGAGGGAATTGGGGCCTTAGAAGCCATCGAGAGAGAATAGCATGGCATATAGAAGCAAGAGGGAAATGGGTAAGTATTTGCGATACAAATGATCCAAGGGAAAATGATTTTCATAAGTACTTACTGGGTTAAATAAAACAAGGAGTCCTTGTGGCACCTTAGAGACTAACAAATTTATTTGGGCATAAGCTTTCGTGGGCTAGAACCCACTTCATCAGATGTAGGAAGTAAAAGATACAGGAGCAGGTATAAATACATGAAAGGATGTGGGTTGCTTTACCAAGTATTAGGTCAGTCTAACGAGGTAAATCAATTAACTGCAGGATACCAAGGGAGGAGAAATCTCTTTTGAAGTGGTAAGAGTGGCCCATTGCAGACAGTTGACAAGAAGATGTGAGTAACAGTAGGGAGAAATTAGTATTGGGGAAATTAAGTTTAGGTGTTCTAATGACCCAACCACTCCCAGTCTTTATTCAGGCCTAATCTGGTGGTATCTAGTTTGCAAGCTAATTTCAGTTCTGCAGCTTCATGTTGGAGTCTGTTTTCGAAGTTTTTTTGTTGAAGAATTCCCACTCTGAGGTCTGTTATTGAGTGACCAGAGAAACTGAAGTGTTCTCCTAACGGTTTTTGAATGTTATGATTCCTGATTCAAATTTGTCCATTTATTCTTTTGCGTAGAGACTGTCTGGTTTGGCCAATGTACATGGCAGAGGGGCATTGATGGCTCATGATGATGTCCCTTGAATAGATATGTGGATAGAGTTGGCACTGAGGTTTGTAGCAGGGTTTGGTCCCTGGGTTGGTGGGTTTGTTGTGGTGTGTAGTTGCTGGTGAGTATTTGCTTCAGGTTGGGGGGCTGTCTGTAAGCAAGGACTGGCCTGTCTCCCAAGGTCTGTGAGAGTGAGGGGTCATCCTTCAGGATAGGTTGAAGATCCTTGATGATGCACTGGAGAGGTTTTAGTTGGGGGCTGTAGGTGATGGCTAGCGGCGTTCTGTTACTTTCTTTGTTGGGCCTGTCTTGTAGTAGGTAACTTCTGGGTACCCTTCTGGCTCTGTCAATTTGTTTCTTCGCTTCACCAGGTGGGTATTGCAGTTTTAAGAATGCTTGATAAGGATTCTGTAGGTGTTTGTCTCTGTCTGAGGGACCGGAGCAAATGCGGGTATATCTTAGAGCTTGGCTGTAGACAATGGATCGTGTGATGTGGTCTGGATGAAAGCTGGAGGCATGTAGGTAAGTATAGCAGTCCATAGGTTTTCGGTATAGGGTGGTGTTTATGTGACCATCGCTTATTAGCGCTGTAGCGTCTAGGAAGTGGACCTCTTGTGTGGACTGGTCCTGGCTGAGGTTGATGGTAGGGTGGAAATCGTTGAAATCTTGGTGGAATTCAACTTGGGACACCATCGTAAGACCTAACCACATCAGCTACACCATTCGGGGCTTGTTCACCTGCACATCTACCAATGTGATATATGCCATCATGTGCCAGCAATGCCCCTCTGCCATATACATTGATCAAAATGGACAGTCTCTACGTAAAAGAATAAATGGATACAAATAATAGAATATCAGGGTTGGAAGGGACCCCTGAAGGTCATCTAGTCCAACCCCCTGCTCGAAGCAGGACCAATTCCCAGTAAAATCATCCCAGCCAGGGCTTTGTCAAGCCTGACCTTAAAAACCTCTAAGGAAGGAGATTCTACCACCTCCCTAGGTAACGCATTCCAGTGTTTCACCACCCTCTTAGGGAAAAAGTTTTTCCTAATATCCAATCTAAACCTCCCCCACTGCAACTTGAGACCATTACTCCTCATTCTGTCATCTGCTACCATTGAGAACAGTCTAGAGCCATCCTCTTTGGAACCCCCTTTCAGGTAGTTGAAAGCAGCTATCAAATCCCCCCTCATTCTTCTCTTCTGCAGGCTAAACAATCCCAGCTCCCTCAGCCTCTCCTCATAAGTCATGTGTTCTAGACCCCTAATCATTTTTCTTGCCCTTCGCTGGACTCTCTCCAATTTATCCACATCCTTCTTGAAGTGTGGGGCCCAAAACTGGACACAGTACTCCAGATGAGGCCTCACCAATGTCGAATACAGGGGAATGATCACGTCCCTCGATCTGCTCGCTATGCCCCTACTTATACATCCCAAAATGCCATTGGCCTTCTTGGCAACAAGGGCACACTGCTGACTCATATCCAGCTTCTCGTCCACCGTCACCCCTAGGTCCTTTTCCGCAGAACTGCTGCCTAGCCATTCGGTCCCTAGTCTGTAGCGGTGCATTGGATTCTTCCATCCTAAGTGCAGGACCCTGCACTTATCCTTATTGAACCTCACCAGATTTCTTTCGGCCCAATCCTCCAATTTGTCTAGGTCCTTCTGTATCCTATCCCTCCCCTCCAGCGTATCTACCACTCCTCCCAGTTTAGTATCATCCGCAAATTTCCTGAGAGTGCAATCCACACCATCCTCCAGATCATTTATGAAGATATTCAACAAAACCGGCCCCAGGACCGATCCTTGGGGCACTCCACTTGATACCGGCTGCCAACTAGACATGGAGCCATTGATCACTACCCATTGAGCCCAACAATCTAGCCAGCTTTCTACGCACCTTATAGTGCATTCATCCAGCCCATACTTCCTTAACTTGATGACAAGAATACTGTGGGAGACCATGTCAAAAGCTTTGCTAAAGTCAAGAAACAATACATCCGCTGCTTTCCCTTCATCCACAGAACCAGTAATCTCATCATAAAAGGCGATTAGATTAGTCAGGCATGACCTTCCCTTGGTGAATCCATGCTGGCTGTTCCTGATCACTTTCCTCTCATGCAAGTGCATCAGGATTGATTCTTTGAGGACCTGCTCCATGATTTTTCCGGGGACTGAGGTGAGGCTGACTGGCCTGTAGTTCCCAGGATCCTCCTTCTTCCCTTTTTTAAAAGATTGGCACTACATTAGCCTTTTTCCAGTCATCCGGGACTTCCCCGGTTTGCCACGAGTTTTCAAAGATAATGGCCAATGGCTCTGCAATCACAGCCGCCAATTCCTTCAGCACTCTCGGATGCAACTCGTCCGGCCCCATGGACTTGTGCACGTCCAGCTTTTCTAAATAGTCCCTAACCACCTCTATCTCCACAGAGGGCTGGCCATCTCTTCCCCATTTTGTGATGCCCAGCGCAGCAGTCTGGGAGCTGACCTTGTTAGTGAAGACAGAGGCAAAAAAAGCATTGAATACATTAGCTTTTTCCACATCCTCTGTCACTAGATTGCCTCCCTCATTCAGTAAGGGGCCCACACTTTCCTTGGCTTTCTTCTTGTTGCCAACATACCTGAAGAAACCCTTCTTGTTACTCTTGACATCTCTTGCTAGCTGCAGCTCTAGGTGCGATTTGGCCCTCCTGATATCATTCCTACATGCCCGAGCAATATTTTTATACTCTTCCCTGGTCATATGTCCAACCTTACACTTCTTGTAAGCTTCTTTTTTATGTTTAAGATCTGCTAGGATTTCACTATTAAGCCAAGCTGGTCGCCTGCCATATTTACTATTCTTTCGACTCATCGGGATGGTTTGCCCCTATAACCTCAACAGGGATTCCTTGAAATACAGCCAGCTCTCCTGGACTCCTTTCCCCTTCAAGTTAGTCCCCCAGGGGATCCTGGCCATCCGTTCCCTGAGGGAGTCGAAGTCTGCTTTTCTGAAGTCCAGGGTCCGTATCCTGCTGCTTCCCTTTCTTCCCTGCGTCAGGATCCTGAACTCAACCAACTCATGGTCACTGCCTCCCAGATTCCCATCTACTTTTGCTTCCCCCACTAATTCTACCTAGTTTGTGAGCAGCAGGTCAAGAAAAGCGGCCCCCCTCGTTGGCTCCTCTAGCACTTGCGCCAGGAAATTGTCCCCTACAGTAGTTATACCAATTGTTATACTCTACACACAGTCTAGTTTTTAATTAGCCACTGCATTCCTGACTATATCATGAATATACAAGCAGATTAGCAGCTCTTAGTGCTGCTAGGTTAGCCTTTATGACATAGAAGACATTATGGGCAGCATTCCACCTCAGTTGCTTCTGAAGGCAAGTATCTACACCGGGAGAGTTACAGCACCGCTCAGAGAGAACTGAAGGGAAACCGCTGTTGTGCATTCACATTATCAGCTGCCTGAGCAATAGGACTTTCAGCACTTAGTGGTATTCAGAGCGATGCACTCTGGGCAGCTATCCCAGAGAGCACCTCTTTCTCTTCTGCCACTAAGATATGGGAAGGCAGAGAGGATCACGGGGCATCCTGGGTCCTGTCCCAGTGCCCCACGATGCATTGCTTCACATCCCAGAAATCCCTGTGCTTCAATCAATTTAGCTCCAAATTTCAATGGTTTCTGTACTGCACACCCTGCCTCCTCGGGCTGCAGGAATGGATCCCGAACTGTTGACCAGGATGCTGCTCGCTCCAACCAACACATCACGAGTGGCAGTGGAGTTATTCCTTAAACTACAAAGGTAAGAGCAGTGAGACATTGATTTCCCCATGCATAGTAGCTACAACACAAGATTGCCTGTGGCATTCACGGAGGTGCTGACCACAGAGGAATGGTGCTTTTGGGCTCGGGAAACCAGCCCTGAGTGGTGAGATCACATTGTGATGCACGTCTGGGATGACGAGCAGTGGCTGCAAAACTTTCGCATGAGGAAATCCACATTTATGGGACTGTATGATGAGCTCGCCCCAGCCCTGTAGCGCCAGGACAGAAGAATGAGAGCTGCCCTGTCGTTGGAGAAGCACATGGCGATTGCACTGTGGAAGCTGGCTACTCCAGACTGCTACCGATCAGTCACCAACCAGTTCGGAGTGGGAAAATTGACCGCTGGACTCGTATTGACGAAAGTCCGCAGGACCATTAATCGTATCCTGCTCCGAAAGACCGTGACTCTAGGCAAGGTATGTGACATTGTGGATGGCTTTTCACAAACGGCCTTCCCTAACTGTGGAGGGGCAACAGATGGCATGCATATTCCAATTCTGGCATCAAACCACCTAGCCACCGAGTACATTAATCGCAAGGGGTATTTCTCAATGATTCTCCAGGCACTTGTAGATCACCGTGGGCATTTCACAGACATTAACACAGGCTAGTCCGGAAAGGTGCAGGACGCACGCATCTTTCAGAACACTGACCTGTTCAGGAAGCTGCAAGCAAGGACTTTCTTCCCGGACCAGAAGATCACCGAAGGGGAAGTCGAAATGCCCACTGTGATCCTGGGAGACCCTACCTACCCCTTAATGCCGTGGCTTATTAAGCCATACACAGGGCAACGTGACAGAAGCAAGGAGCGATTCAACAACAGGCTGAGCAAGTACAGAATAACTGTGGAGCGTGCTTTTGGCCATTTAAAAGCCCGCTGGCACGGCCTCTGTGGGAAGCTAGACCTGGATGATGACAATATTCCTATACTTATAGCCATGTGTTGTACGCTGCATAATATTTGTGACGGGAAGGGTGAAAGCTTCACTCAGGACTGGACTGCAGAGGTTCAGCACCTGGAGGTTGAGTTTGAACAGCCAGAGACCAGGTCAATTAGAGGGGCGCACAGTGGGGCCATAAGGATCAGAGATGCCTTGAGGCAGCAATTTGAAGCTGAAAGCCACTAATATTTTGTTGCTATGCTCAGGAGTGCAGTGCTTGTAATGCTGGCAGGTGATTGGTGCAGACGACGCAATATGTGAGTTTAACATAATTGTATGTTGCTTTGCAGGGCTCTTCTTGCTTTCAATTAATAGAATAAAGATTGCTTTCAAACCAACACAATTCTTTTATTAAAAAACAACAACTGGAGGAGAGTCAAACCAAAAAAAAACCATCAGCAGCAAGGGGATTGCGGAAGGCAAGGTCCCAGGAAGAGGAGCGGTCCCGGGATGGTTAAAAATTTTGTATGTCCAGGGATCATATCCAGCCTTCTCCTTTGGAGTACAATGTAGCTGGTACTGTACTTCAGCAGGGCCAAACTGCAGAGGGATGGGTGTTCAGTGCAGTGGGAGTCCGCAGTGCTGGACTGTGAGGGGGGAGGAGTGGAATACAGCAGGTAGAAACTGGAGCCAGGAGGTTGATAAGAGTGTTGGCAGTGTCTGGGGGGAGGATGAGAGAGTTTTGCGGCAGCGGCAGCAAGAGAGATCAGGCACAGAGCTGCTCAGCTTGAAGAGCTAGTATCGCGTGGAGCATGTCCTCTAGGACCTCCATAACCTTTAAGAGCCACTCCATGGCTTCATTCTGGCATGCTACATTCTCCTTTCGGTCCCTCTTCTCGCTGTCCCGCCACTCCTTCAATTCCTGTTGCTCAGCAGCGGAGTGCATCATAACATCACACAGAAAGTCCTCCTTAGTTCTTCTTGGCTGCTTTCTAATTCTGCACAGCCATTCCGCCGCCGATAACAAAGAGGGAGGCTGGGCTCCCAAGGTCATCTCCGTGAAGTTTAAACACAACATTTTACAGAAGCAGTATTGTTTGCAACACAGACAACACTGATTCAGTGCTTTAAAACACAGCCGGTACTCACACACCTGTCACTAACTGGCTGACCCCAAGCAAGCACACATGAGTCACGAAACCCCAAAAAGGTAAGCAGCCACAGGGGAGGGTAAATCCCTCTTCCCGGATCCTGCTGTACACTGGGCATATGGCTCTTGGGGAAAGCCAGCACTGTGGGGGGTGGGGGGCTGATAATTACTCCTGTCCCCACACTTTCCATAGGACATGATCATTATGGACGATATCTCGCTGCTGAGGGTCAGCAGGGAATCAAGGGAGGGTCTTCTCCAAGACTGTGGATTCCGCCCTGGCCCCATGTGGCTCGCCTGTGTGCGGCAATGGTCTGCCGTCCCCCCATGTCGGAAACAAAGCAGCTCTGCCGAAGAACCTGCAGCAGCAGATTGCCCAGTATCTCCACGAGAGTTTCCAGGAGATCTGAAGGTGAGTCCTGTGAAGTGAAGGAGTCAATCAGCAGCCTGTTCCACGGCTCAGACTTGGCAAGTGGTGGGAGACAAGCCTGCTTTCTGCAACCCTCCTTCCCCCAACAACTCACTTCAGAGATTCTCAAAATCAAATCCACTTACCAAGGGCCTCCTTTCTTGTTTGCACTTCGCAAACATCCGACAGCTGTGCTTGGCTAGCCACCTCCAGGATAGAAGAGAGTTCCTGGCTGCATGCATCTCTGACCTCCGAGTCATCCTCTGCCTCTGCGTCCCCCCACCCTCCACATCCTCGTCCAAGATTTCCTCCTTCTGGCTTGGTCCACTATCAACTGGCATGCGAGCCACCAACGTATCCACAGCGGCCTTTGCAGTGAAGTTGGGGTCGCCGCCAGGTATCACATCCAGCTCTTTGTAGAGCCAGCAGCTCCGCGTGGGCACAGCACCGGAGTGGCAGTTTGCCCCCCGTGCCTTGTGGTAGGCGTTCCGCAGCTCCTTCACTTTGACCCTGTGCTGCAGTGTGTCCCAGTCATGGCCCCTTCCTGTCATGCATCGTGAAGTCTGTCAGTAAGTCTCCTAATTCCTACGGCTGGAGCGCAGCTGGGACTGGACAGCCTCCTCTCCCCAAATGCTGATGAGGTCCAGCAGCTCGGCATTGCTCCAAGCGGGGGTTTGCCTGGTGCGTGGAGCAGGCCTGGCCACCTGGAAAGACGTGCTGAGACCACTGCACGCGTCACCGAGCAGACAGGACGGGGACTTTCAAAATTCCCAAGGAATTTAAGGGGTGGGATGATGGTTGGTCACCTGAGGACAGGGCAGTAGAGTTCAAACCGATGACCAGAGAGGTGAGAACAGGCATTGTGGGGCACCTCCCAGAGGCCAATCGCAGCGCTGTGATCGACCACTGTGTCTTCACTGGCACCACAACACAGTAGCCCCGGAGCAGAAAGCTCTACACCGCTCATCGGGGTGGTTTTTTTACAATGCGACAACTGCGCAGTTTCTGCGCACTAGTGGCTTGGCAGTGCGTACACCTCAGGAGTTACAGCGCAGAACCCTGCTTTACTGTGCAGAAACTTGCCAGTGTAGACAGGGCCTAAAGCTTACCAAATTCCACAGACAAGAGATCAATGGATCATTCTCAGAAGAAAAAATCCACATCCCTCTAATAAAATGAATTCTTTGCCAGCAGTCTAAGATTTCAGAATAATCACAAAGAACAACTTAAGGATCTCAGAATAGTTGTTTGAAATTTAATTAGTCTTGGGAAATGGCCGACACGGTCTTCCTCAGGATCGTTATTCACACAGCATGAGTGTGGCACAGGCAAAAGAAATTGTAGTCTTCCCCCTAACAGAAGAAGTTAACCAGCAAGACAGTAATTACGTCTGGGCTGACTTCTCAAAATGCCCATGTCTTGTCTATCTTCAGTGGGAAGTTTTTCACAGCAGGAAACGTTTCTTATTATGTTTGTTAAAAGCTGTGAGGTGTTTTTTTTTTTTTTACAGCACTGAGTAATTTTTAATAAGATCAGCAAGTGAAATGCTTTCCCATTAATTCTCTAAAAATACAAAACAATTATTTTCTTTAAAGTGAAACAAACTGACAGCAAGAGACAAAATGTCAGCTCTGTAATCTCTCAAGTGTCCGTCAGACTCCCCTCTCCCCACCGCATATTTCCCCTTGAGAAAAGCCCTTCACCTTGCAATACACATGGCTGTCATTTCCAAACACCAAGTTCTATTATAACAGAGCTTTACATTAACTTTGGCCTTACACAAAAATTGCCTTCAGTTATTGGATTCCCAGCAAAACCAGCCTGCTAAATGGGCTGCCTCTACACTAGAAAACATGGAACCTGGGATCCAACAAGTACAGATGCAATCCAGTGTTTGGAAACAAACTGCTTGGCTTCCCTCCACCTATGGAGCACAGCTTTCAAATATTTTGGGCATGTAATTTGATCGCCTAATTAGTGCAAATGCATGCACAAAGCAAGTAATTGGTGCTGTAAGGTGGGGTGGGGGGTTGTTTGTTTTTAAAATCAGACCTCAGTTTCCATTGCAGTATTTATGAATAGTATGTGCATTATCCCTTTTGCTTAGGGTAAAGGCTGGGGGGGGGGGGGGCAGGGAGAACCACCACACACTGTTTACCTAGAACATGAAAAAATATTGCTTCTACGGATGTAGCCACCATTTGGATGTTAACTGCCTTTAGGTTTGCCCACTACCATGGAAAAAGAATTTCCCTGTTTCTTATTTTGATCTCTGATAGCTCTGCTCGTAAAATAGTCTGGAGAATACTCCAAACTATTTTCGAAGTCTTTCTTGTACTCCACAGTAAGACTGACATTCCAAGAAGCCAGAGAGAGGGAAGAGAGCTGAGTGACAGGTCTCTGCCTTACACAAGGAAGTACCAGAAGAGCCTTTATGCACTGCAGAGGCTGCAACACCATGACTAAGTTGCGCAGCCGAGTAAGTGCCTTATACCAGCTAATGCGAGACAAACAGAAAGAGGTGCTCCTAAAGTAAAGGTGCATAGGGGTGTGACAGAGTCACAGGTCCGATGCGCTGGAACTTCTCTTTATGAAGACAGAGAAGACTCAGGGTAGCATGATTCCCCGCAGGGCATGCTGTCCAGGGCAAGGAGCCCCCCCCGGCCCTCTGAGTTCCCAACAGCAGACTGCCCAGGTTCCAGCAACTCCTCCCTCCAGAGCCCTGCCACTGGACCTGCTCCACAAAGTTTTGCTACTGTCCCGCCAGGCAGAGATGCATGCCTGCTGTTAATGGGGGGGCCCCACAATTTAAAGGTTTGGCTATCCCCAGAACAGCTCGAGTCACCCCCTCCCCCCACACCTCCCAAGCAGGCCACCCACTTACCCTCAGTCTTCCATTCTGGAAAGCAGTGGCCCCTCCCTGCAGCTCCCAGCTGTTGCTCCTGCCTCTCCCCAAGCACAGCTCCCCAGCCTGGCCGCACCATGCGCCCGAGTGGGCCTGGCAGAACTTGGAACGGCAGTCTGCCTGCGCTGGCACACTGCGAGCTGGGGAGCCAGGCTCTGGAGGGTCCAGCCGCCCCTGGCAGAGGCCAGCAGCTCTACAGCGCCAATTCTGCAGGAAAAAATGAAATTCTGTGCAGAGCATTAATTCTGCGAAAATTCTGCATTGCGAAGTGGTGCAGAATTCCCCCAGGAGTAACAGCTGGGAAGACCAAACCTTTTAAATTCTAGTCAGGGTAGATCAGCCAGAGCCATTGGCAGAGAGGAAGCAATAGAAGGCAGCCACAGAATCGGTTTAGTAACAGAAAAGTCTACTTACACCTTTGCAGACCCAATTTAATATGCTATTTAGCTCTAAGGGGATGATTCTGGGGTGCAACTCTGGGAGGCAAAGCACAAAACCCACAGTCTGGAATCGGGAGGGTGCAGCTAATGGGGCTTTAAACCACCTCTGACCCCCCCATAATAGCTTAGAATTGGGAGGGTGCAAAGCAGCCCTCAATGAAAGTTGTCCGCCTAAGTTATTGCAGCCCAAGATGAGTTGCCTACAAATGGCAGTGCAACCCAGAACTGTGGGCATTGCAGTATGCCAGGGTGGACTAGGTCCAGAGACCCCCTTCTGGAGGCCTTGTGGTAATGCAACACCCTGCGCCCGATAGAGCAGAGAGAAGTCCTCCAGGCAACTAGAGTGGCTGCAGAGAAGCAGCCAATCCGGGGGCAGAAGAGCCCTATATAAGACAAGCAGCAGAGCAAAGAAGCTTAGTTACTGCATGGAGTTTGAGGGAGGGAGGACTGGGTGTCTGGCTGGCTAGACGAGCAGCAGGCCACAGACAGCTCACTACAGAGAGTTCACCAGGCAGAACTGAGCCCAGGGAAGGCTGCCGAAGACCGGATGCCTGGCTGGCTAGCTAGAGTAGCAGCAAGACCATGAAAAGGTCAGTGCGGGCAGGCTGAGCCCAGGACCAATCCAAACCAGGCAAGGGTACAGAGATCGTAGGATTGGAAGAGACCTCAAGAGGTCACCTAGTCCAGTCCCCTGCACTCATGGCAGGATTATATTATCTAGACCATTCCTGATAGGAGTTTGTCTAGCCTGCTCTTAAAAATCTCCAATGATGGAGATCCCTAGGCCATTTATTCCAGTACTTAACCATCCTGACAGTTAGGAAGTTGTTCCTAATGTCCAACCTAGACATCCCTTGTTGCAATTTAAGCCCACTGCTTCTTGTCCTATCCTCACAGGTTAAGAAGAAAATTTCTCCCCCTCATTGTAACAGTTTATGTACTTGAAAACCGTTATGTCCCCCATCAGTCTTCTTTTCCAGACTAAACAAACAGTTTTGTTTTTTATTTTTTCAATCTTCCCTCATAGGTCATGTTTTCTAGACCTTTAATCATTTTTGTTGCTCTTCTCGACTTTCTCCAATTTGTCCACATCTTTCCTGAAATGTGGCACCCAGAACTGGACATGCTACTCCAGCTGAGGCCTAATCAGTGTGGAGTAGAGTGGAAGAATTACTTCTCCATGTCTTTCTTACAACACTCCTGCTAATACATCCCAGAATGATGTTCACTTCTTTTGCAACAGTGTCACACTGACTCATTTAGTTTGTGGTCCACTATGACCCCCAGATCCCTTTCCGTAGTACTCCTTCCTTGGCAGTCATTTCCTATTTTGTATGTGAACTGATTGTTCCTTCCTAAATAGATTGCATTTTGTGGCAAAGTACCTTGTTCGCATCAGCAGGCCCAGTTCTTTTTAGCCTTGGAGACACAGGTTTGGGCAAGGCAGTCCTTGGTCAGGCTATACCTTTCCTCAGTCAGTCCCTTGTGCCTGTTTTCCTTTCCCTTCTGGGGAGGGAATGCAGCCTCCCTTCCTGGAAAGGTTTGGTGTCTTGCTGCTCCTAGCCTACTGGCAGCTTCCCTGCTTCTTTCACCCCCCCTCCCCCTTTCCTAACAGGGGAGGGTTTTAAAAGGTCTCAAGCAGTTGGAGTCAGCTGAACCTAATTGGTTCTCTAGCAACCCCTTTTCAGCTGAACCCTATTAACCTGTGGTTACCTCTCCTCAGTGGATAGGGAGGGGCCTTTTAACCTTCTGGGACTGATTACTACCCCCTGCTTTGTAGCTGTTTGTCCTGGGTTTACCACAATTTGTCCTTATTGAATTTCATCCTGTTAACTTCAGCCATTTCTGAAGGGTACAGAGATCATATAGTTTTGAATTTTAATCCTAACTGCCAAAGCACTTGCAACCCCTCCCACTTGGTATTGTCCGCAAACTTTATAAGTGTACTCTCTATGCCAATATCTAAATCACTGATGAAGATATTGAACAGAACCGGACCCAGAACTGATCCCCGTGGGACCCCACTCATTATACCCTTCCAGCATGACTGTGAACCACTGATAACTACTCCCTGGGAACTGTTTTACAACCAGTTATGCACCCACCTTATAGTAGCTCCATCTAGGTTGCATTTCCCTAGTTTATGAGAAGGTCATTCAAGACAGTAACAGTATCAAAAGCTTTACTAAAGTAAAGACATATCCCATCTACCACTCCCCCCCCCCGCCCCATCCACAAGGCTTGTTAGCTTTCCTTGACAGGGTATCAAGTTGGTTTGACATGATTTGTTCTTGACAAATCCATGCTCACTGTTACTTATCACCTTATCTTCTAGATGTTTGCAAACTGATTGCTTAATTATTTGCTCCATTATCTTTCCAGGTACAGAAGTTAAGCTCACTGGTCTGTAATTCCCTGGGTTGTCCTTATTTCCCTTCTTATAGGTGCCATTTTCCAGTCATCTGGAATCTCTCCAGTCTTCCATGACTATTCAAAGATAAATCACTAATGGCTCAGATATCTCCTCCGTCAGCTCCTTAAGTATTCTATGATGCATTTCATCATGCCCTGGTGACTTGAAGACATCTAACTTGTCTAAGTAATTTTTAACTTTGTTCTTTTCCTATTTTAGCCTCCAATCCTACCTCATTTTCACTGACATTCACTATGTTAGACGTCCAATCACCACCAACCCTTTTGGTGAAAACCGAAACAAGCCATTAAGCACCTCTGCAATTTCCACATTCTGTTATTTTTCTTCCTGCACCCCATTGAGTAATGGGCCTATCCTGTCCTTGGTCTTCCTCATTCTACAAATACATTTGAAGCAAATTTTCTTGTTACCCTTTGTCTCTAGCTCGTTTGATCTCGTCAGAGATGGGCACTGTTGGTCTGGTTGCAGACTGAGTCCAGGGACAGCTGCTGGAAAAGGACACCAGCTGAGGGTACTGAGATGGGCCCCAGATGGGTGACTGAAAAAGGCAGTGCCTCAGGGAAGAAGCCTTAGAGCTACAGCCCCATACCAGGGCCGAGAAAGAACTTAGACTATATACCCTGGAAGGGGGGACAGCGTGGGTGGCTCAGCTAGCGGAGAGAACCAGCAGCCAAGGGGGTGCTTGCGAGAGGCAGGCACCACCCTGATGTAAAACCAAAAGCAGGCTCACACCTAACCAAGAGAAAGGGGACCCGTGAAATGACTGTCTGCAGGCACAACTGGCCAGAGAAAAGGGGGCACACATGGGAGGCAGGTGGGTGCTGACACCATTATAGGCATGCACCATGGCCCTGCTACCTCTTCCCCTAAGCCTACCCGCTTCTGCCTCCTATGATTGAGCTATGAAAGGGACTCCTAAAATAATCTGCTGCTGTTTTATGTATTTTCTGCATCAGCAACGTTCTGCCCACGCTGTAAAAATTCCAGTTCCTTTATGCTGCCATAGCAGGAAGAAGACTTCTACCCCATCTCTGCAACTCAAGCAAGTATCTTCGAGTATCATTGACAAGATGTAGTAATTCTGTTTTTCAATACTTCTTACTTGTATTAATATCTCTACATAAGATTATTAGAACTACAAGCATTTAAAAAATCTAATTCACTTTTCATCATTGTCCAGTATGGATTTACACTCCCAACTGCACAGTGAGACTGCTCATTTTCACCTGCTGGTACTAAATGTACTAACGCAGTACTCTTGTACTTTAGTATCCAGCCCCCTAGAGACACAGTTCAATATCATCTGTTTTCATTGAAACAGCAAAAAAATACAATGAACATTTCAATTCATATTCACATTTTGTTAAATTTCTTCCTGTGATTTTTAACTACTGAGGACATCTGTTTAAATGGTTGGTAATGTAATTACTGAGTGAAAGAATTAAAAAACAGGATTATTTGAATAATCAAGTAAGAGCGATGGGGACCCATTTTAAATCCAAACTGGACAAAACCGCAAGAGACAGCTGAGGCTACAGAGGAATTCCTGCCTCCAAAGCAGAGACTATTCCTTCCCCAGGCACCCTCCATTCCCTCTCCCTTCTTACTTTTATAGTTCCAGTGGATGCTGGTGACTTGGATCTCCTGAGTAGGAATATATTCTTCAACAAACTTCTTCCCCTGGAGTCGATGCCAGAGTGTGGTTTTCCCTGTGTTCCTGTCCCCTCGGATTACAATTTTCACTGGGGGTGGGGGGAGAAGTACAAAAATAAAGTTGATTAAAACAAATCTTGGGAATGCTTGGAAAACTTAATTTGAAAGTGTTATTCTGACGTAATTAGATCTTTCATGTTACACATGCATGGTATTTCATTACAAGGTATGAGCAACAGCCATTCAAATTCCTGCTTACTCAGCTGCCTAATTTAGTTCAGCAGGAAGAAACAACTTCAAGATGAAGCCACTTATCTTTACCCTTAGGGCCTTGCATAACTTCACTCTGTCTCTGCCCACATTTCTGCCTAGTTCCCATCCTGCTGCCTTCCCCCCCTCACCACCCTGGGTAATCTTAACACCTGCTCAAGTTTCAAAAAGTTCTTCCACACTTACCTTTGAGCTTGCACCATCCTCCTCCTCCTCCCCACATGCCCTCCCCTTGTTTTCAAATTTTCCTTAAATAGTTTTCTTATCCTCAAGAAAATAATGATCTCCTAAAGCTATCTGCACAACTTTGAAACTGGCCAGTCAGCTTGGATATCTGAACTGCTCTGTCTGAGGGCCTGCCTCCTTGAGAAGGTTGCACGAGTTTTATTTAAAAGGTGTGAATTTAAAATGATAGAATTACACTGGTGCAAATGGCTGTGTGGCCACTCTTTGGTTTAAGCATGGCCTATTTTAATTTCATTTAAGTTGATTAGGAACAAGTTTAATCTAAAAACAAGCATGGCCTACAGTGATTTGCACTGGTTTAACTATATCCCTGTAACCACCAATTTAAATTAAATCAGCGCATCTTATTTCTGTAGAGAAGACCTGTCTTGTCTCTGATTTAGGGCACATCTACACTGGCAAAGTTACAGCGCGGGCAGTTACAACGGTTTTTCTTCAGCACTCTCTGAGCACCACTGTGTGTTCACACAGTCAGCTGCCTGCACAATAGCGTGTTCACACTTGCAGCAGTATTCAGAGCAGTGCACTCTGGGCAGCTATCCCACAGAGCACCTCTTTCTCTTCTGCCACTAAGACTTGTGGGAAGACAAAGGAGGTCAAAGGGCATCCTGAGTCCTGTCCCAATGACCCATGATGCATTGCTTCGCATCCCAGAAATCCTTGTGCCTCCATCCGCATTTGGCGCCATCTTTCAACAGTCTCTGTACTGTGTGCCCTGCCTCCTCGGGCTGCAGGAATGGATCCCAAACTGTTGACCAGTATGCTGCTCGCTCCGACCAACACATCATGAGTGGCAGTGGAGTTATTCGTTAAACAACAAAGGTAAGAGAAGTGAGACATTGATCTCCCCACGCATAGTAGCTACAACACAAATTGCCTGTGGCATTCACAGAGGTGCTGACCACAGTAGAATGCCGCTTTTGGGCTCGGGAAACAAGCTCTGAGTGGTGGGATCACATCGTGATGCACATCTGGGATGATGAGCAATGCCTGCAGAACTTTCAGATGAGGAAAGCCACGTTCATGGGACTGTGTGATGAGCTCGCCCCAGTCCTGCGGCGCAAGGACAGGAGAACGAGAACTGCCATTGAAGAAGAAGTGTGTGGCAATTGCACTGTGGAAGCTGGCTACTCTAGACCGCTACCGATCGGCTCCTAAACAATTCAGAGTGGGAAAGTTGACCGTTGGACTTGTGTTGACGAAAGTCTGCAGTGCCATTGATCGCGTCCTGCTCTGAAAGACCTTGACTCTGGGTAACGTGCGTGACATTGGCATTCCCTAACTGCAGAGGGACAACAGATGGCACACATTCCAATTCTAGCATCAGACCACCAAGTCACCGAGTACATTAATCGCAAGGGGTATTTCTCAATGATTCTCCAGGGACTTGTGGATCACCGTGGCGTTTTACAGACATTAACACAGGCTAGTCTGGAAAGGTACAGGATGCATGCATCTTGCAGCGTTCTGAACAGGTCAGTTGTCTGAAAGCAAGGACTTTCTTCCCAGACCAGAAGATCACCGTAGGGGAAATCAAAATGCCTACTGTTATCCTGGGAGACCCCACCAACCCCTTAATGCTGTGGCTTATGAAGCCATACACGTGGCAAGTTGAAAGCAGCAAGGAGCAGTTTAACAACAGTCTGAGCAACTACAGAATGACTGTTGAGTGTGCTTTTGGCCATTTAAAAACTCGCTGGTGCTGCCATAGGAATATGACAATATTCCTATGCTTATAGCCATGTACTGTACGCTCCATAATATTTGTGACGGGAAGGGTGAAAGCTTCACTTAGGGCTGGACCGCAGAGGTTCAGCACCTGGAGGCTAAGTTTGAACAGCCAGAGACCAGGGCAATTAGAGGGGCTCAGCGCGGGGCCATAAGGATCAGGGATCCCTTGAGGCAGCAATTTGAAGCTTTCAGAGTAACAGCCGTTTTAGTCTGTATTTGCAAAAAGAAAAGGAGTACTTGTGGCACCTTAGAGACTAACCAATTTATTTGAGCATAAGCTTTCGTGAGCTACAGCTCACTTCATCGGATGCATACTGTGGAAACTAATTTGAAGCTGAAAGCCACTCATATTTGTTGCTATGCTCAGGAGTGTCTGAGAGTCTCTGGATTAAGTTTAGAAGTGTGAGCAACAAGGGTGATGTCATGGTGGGAGTCTGCTATAGACAACCAGACCAGGGGGATGAGGTGGACGAGACTTTCTTCCAGCAACTCGCAGAAGTTACTAGATTGCAGGCCCTGGTTCTCATGGGAGACTTCAATCACCCTGATGCCTGCTGGGAGAGCAATACAGCGGTGCACAGGCAATCCAGGAAGTTTTTGGAAAACGTAGGGGACAATTTCCTGGTGCAAGTGCTGGAGGAACCAACTAGGGGCAGAGCTCTTCTTGACCTGCTGCTCACAAACCAGGAAGAATTAGTAGGGGAAGCAAAAGTGGATGGGAACTTGGGAGGCAGTGACCATGAAATGGTCGAGTTCAGGATCCTAACACAAGGAAGGAAGGATAGCAGCAGAATACAGACCCTGGACTTCAGAAAAGCAGACTTCGACTCCCTCCTGGAACTGAAGGGCAAGATCCCCTGGGAGAATAACATGAGGGGGAAAGGAGTCCAGAAGAGCTGGCTGTATTTTAAAGAATCCTTATTGAGGTTACAGGGACAAAACATCCCGATGTGTAGAATGAAGAGTAAATATGGCAGGCGACCAGCTTGGCTTAACAGTGAAATCCTTGCTGCTCTTAAATACAAAAAAGCAGCGTACAAGAAGTGGAAGGTTGGACAACTGACCAGGGAGGAGTATAAAAATATTGCTCGGGTATGCAGGAGTGAAATCAGGAAGGCCAAATCACACCTGGAGTTGCAGCTAGCAAGAGATGTTAAGAGTAACAAGAAGGGTTTCTTCAGGTATGTTAGCAACAAGAAGAAAGTCAAGGAAAGTGTGGGCCCCTTACTGAATGAGGGAGGCAACCTAGTGACAGAGGATGTGGAAAAAGCTAATGTACTCAATGCTTTTTTTGCCTCTGTCTTCACTAACAAGGTCAGCTCCCAAACTACTGCACTGGGCAGCACAGCATGGGGAGAAGGTGACCAGCCCTCTGTGGAGAAAGAAGTGGTTCGGGACTATTTAGAAAAGCTGGACGAGCACAAGTCCATGGGGCCGGATGCGTTGCATCTGAGAGTGCTAAAGGAGTTGGCGGATGTGATTGCAGAGCCATTGGCCATTATCTTTGAAAACTCATGGCGATCGGGGGAGGTCCCGGACGACTGGAAAAAGGCTAATGTAGTGTCCATCTTTAAAAAAGAGAAGAAGGAGGATCCTGGGAACTACAGGCCAGTCAGCCTGAACTCAGTCCCTGGAAAAATCATGGAGCAGGTCCTCAAAGAATCAATTCTGAAGCACTTAGAGGAGAGGAAAGTGATCAGGAACAATCAGCATGGATTCACCACGGGCAAGGCATGCCTGACTAATCTGATGGCCTTCTATGACGAGATAACTGGCTCTGTGGATGAAGGGAAGGCAGTGGATGTGTTGTTCCTTGACATTAGCAAAGCTTTTGACACGGTCTCCCACAGTATTCTTGCCAGCAAGTTAAAGAAATATGGGCTGGATGAATGGACTATAAGGTGGATAGAAAGTTGGCTAGATTGTCAGGCTCAAGGGGTAGTGATCCATGGCTCCATGTCTAGTTGGCAGCCGGTATCAAGTGGAATGCCCCAAGGGTCGGTCCTGGGGCCAGTTTTGTTCAATATCTTCATAAATGAACTGGAGGATGGTGTGGATTGCACCCTCAGCAAGTTTGCAGATGACACTAAACTAGGAGGAGAGGTAGATACGCTGGAGGGTAGGGATGGGATACAGAGGGACCTAGACAAATTGGAGGATTGGGCCAAAAGAAATCTGATGAGGTTCAACAAGGAGAAGTGCAGAGTCCTGCACTTAGGACCGAAGAATCCAATGCACCGCTACAGACTAGGGACCTAATGGCTCGGCAGCAGTTCTGCAGAAAAGGACCTAGGGGTTACAGTGGACGAGAAACTGGATATGAGTCAACAGTGTGCCCTTGTTGCCAAGAAGGTCAATGGCATTTTGGGATGTATAAGTAGGGGCACAGCGAGCAGATCGAGGGACATGATCGTTCCCTCCTATTCGACATTGGTGAGGCCTCATCTGGAGTACTGTGTCCAGTTTTGGGCCTCACACTACAAGAAGGATGTGGAAAAATTGGAAAGAGTCCAGCGGAGGGCAACAAAAATGATTAGAGGACTGGAACACATGACTTATGAGGAGAGGCTGAGGGAACTGGGAATGTTTAGTCTGCGGAAAAGAAGAATGAAGGGGGATTTGATAGCTGCTTTCAACTACCTGAAATGGGGTTCCAAAGAGGATGGCTCTAGACTGTTCTCAGTGGTAGCAGATGACAGAACAAGGAGTAATGGCCTCAAGTTGCAGTGGGGGAGATTCAGGTTGGATATTAGCAAAAACTTTTTCACTATGGGGGTGGTGAAACACTGGAATGCGTTACCTAGGGAGGTGGTGGAATCTCCTTCCCTAGAAGTTTTTAAGGTCAGGCTTGACAAAGCCCTGGCTGGGACGATTTAGTCGGGGATCGGTCCTGCTTTGAGCAGGGGTTTGTCTAGATGTCCTCCTGAGGTCCCTTCCAACCCCGATATTCTATGATTCTATGAGTGCAGTGCTTGTAATGCTAGCAGGTGATTGGTGCAGACGACTCTATATGGGAGTTTAACATAATTGTATGTTGCTTTGCAGGGCTCTTTTTGCTTTCAATTAATAATAAATAAAGATATTATAAAGCGAATAAAGATCGCTTTCAAACCAACACAATTCTTTTATTGAAAACAACCGGAGGAGAGAGTCAAACCAAAAAAAAAAAAAAAGCCATCAGCAGTGAGGGGATGGGAGAAGGGAAGGTCCCAAGAGGAGGAGGAGGGGTCCCGGGATCGCTAAAGATTTTGTATGTCCAGGGATCATATCCAACCTTCTCCTTTGGAGTACAATGCAGCAGGTACTGTACTTCAGCAGGGCCAAACTGCAGAGGGAAGGGTGTTCAGTGCAGTGGGTAGTGGGAGTCTGCAGGGCTGGACTGTGAGGGAGCGAGGAGTGGAATGCTGCAGATAGAGACTGGAGCCAGGAGGTTGATAAGAGTGTTGGCAGTGTCTGGGGGGCGCATGGGAAAGAGCTTTGTGACAGCAGCTACAGGGGAGGGAGGGCGCGGAGCTGCTTGTTTTGAAGAGCTAGTGTCACCTGGAACGTGTCCTCTTGGCAGTCCATAACCTTGGCACTCTGTGGTTTCATTCTGGCGTGCTGTGTTCTCTTTCCGGTCCCTCTTCTTGCTGTCCCGCCACTCCTTCAATGCCCGTTTCTCGGCGGCGGAGTGCATCATAACATCATACAGAAAGTCCTCCTTAGTTCTTCTTGGTTGCTTTCTAATTCTGCACAGCCATTCCGCTGCCGATAACGAAGAGGGAGGCTGGGCTCCCAAGGTCATCTCTGAAGTTTAAACGCAACATTTTACAGAAGCAGTATTGTTTGCAACACAGACAACACTGATTCAGTGCTTTAAATCACATCCAGTACTCTCACACTTGTCACTAACTGGCTGACCCCAAGCAAGCACACATGAGTCACGAGACCCCAAAAAGGTCAGCAGCCACAGGGGAGGGTAAATCCCTCTGCCCGGACCCTGCTGTACACTAAACACATGGCTCTTGGGGAAAGCCAGCACTGTAGGGGATTGGGGGGGAGGGGGCTGATAATCATTCCTGTCCCCACACTTTCTACAGGACGTGATCATTATGGAAGATATCTCACTGCTGAGGGTCAGCAAGGAATCAAGGGAGGGTCTTCTCCAAGCCTGCCGCTTCTGCCCTGGCCCCTATGCAGATCATCTCTGTGCAGCAATGCTATCCCCCCTCGACAGCACAGTGGCACGGGAATGTTACCATTCATGGGGCAAAAACAAAGCAGCTCTGCCGAAGAAACTGTGGCAGTGGATTGCCCAGTATCTCCATGAGAGTTTCCTGGAGGTCTCTAAGGGAGATTCCCGTGAAGTTAGGGAGTTAATCAACAACCTGTTCTGACGCTCAGACTAGGCATGCGGTGGGAGACAAGCCTGCTTTCTCCAACCCTTCTGCCCCCAACAACTCATTTCAGCGATTCCCAAACTCAGATCCACTTACTGGGGGCCTCCTCTCCTGTTTGTGCTTCGACAATCTCCGACAGCTATGCCTGGCTAGGCTCCTCCAGGGTAGAAAAGAGCTCCTGGTTGCATGCATCTCTGGCCTCTGAGTCGCCCTCCCACTCCACATCCTCATCCAAGATTTCCTCCTCCAGGCTTGGTCCACTCTTGACTGGCACATGAGCCAACCAAGTATCTACAGGGCCTTCGCAGTACAGGTGGGGTCACTGCCAAGTATCGCATACAACTCTTTGTAAAACCGGCAGCTCCTGGGCGCAGCTCCGGAGCGATGGTTTGCCTTCTGTGCCTTGTGGTAGGCGTTTCGCAGCTCCTTCACTTTTACCCTGTGCTGCAATGTGTCCCGGTCATGGCCCCTTTCTGTCATGCATCATGAAAACTGTCCATAGGTATCCTAATTCCTACAGTTGGAGCGCAGCTGGGACTGGACAGCCTCCTCTCCCCAAATGCTGATGAGGTCCAGCAGCTCAGCACTGCTCCAAGCAGGGGATCGCCTTGTGCGTGGAGCAGGCATGGCCACCTGGAAAGATACGCTAAAACCACTGCATGCATCACCGAGCAAACAGGAAGGGGACTTTCAAATTTTCAAAGGAATTTACGGGGTGGGGATGACAGTTGGTCACCTGAGGGCAGGGCAGTAGAGTTCAAACCAATGACTAGAGGTGAGAAAAGGCATTGTGGGACACCTCTCAGAGGCCAGTCATAGCGCTGTAATCACCACTACACTGGCAACACAGCGCTGTAGCCCTGGCGCAGAAAGCTCTATGCCTCTCGTGGGGATGGTTTTTTTACAGCGCTACAACCGTGCACGAAGTGGCTTGGCAGTGTGTTCACCTCAGGAGTTAACAGTGCAGAAAGCCACTTTACTGTGCAGAAACTTGCCAGAGCCTTAGAGTGCAAGTGCCTTGCAGCAAGGGACCACATCTTCTACTCTACTCTTACCAGAAGCAGAACACAGCAGTGATTCTCAGCAAAGTAATACAGAAAAGTTGAGACAGTCTGGACTCACTGTGGAAGGTATATGTGCCTGAGGCAAAGTCAGAAAATGCCAATATAATCAAATGCATTTGTAATGACTGGAAACCAACTGCATAGGCCACCAGTCTGCTCTAGTAAAGACTGAGAGACGACATGTACACACACACACAAAATGAAAAGCCACTCAATCAAGGAACCTAATTGTGTGTGAAGAAAAAACGCACGTACTCTAAGGATAAGAACTGACCAAAACATCATGCTGAAAAGCTAACAATATAAATGGGATTCACCACAGCTTCATCAAGCACATGACCTTAACAACTCAAAGATAAGCAATGAATTCTGTGTTATTTCTAGAAGCCTGCTCTCACCTTCAGAATGTACAGAAAGTATAGCAAATATGGCAGGCGACGAGCTTGGCTTACCAGAGAAATCTTCAGTGAGCTTAAACACAAAAAGGAAGCTTACAAGAAGTGGAAGCTTGGACAGATGAGTAGGGACGAGTATACAAATATTGCTCAAGCATGCAGGGGTGTAATCAGGAAGGCCAAAGCACAATCGGACTTGCAGCTAGCAAGGGATGTGAAGGGTAACAAGAAGGGTTTCTACAGATATGTTAGCAACAAGAAGGTGCTCAGGGAAAGCGTGGGACCCTTACTGAATGGGGGAGGCAACCTAGTGACAGATGAGGTGGAGAAAAGCTGAAGTACTCAACGCTTTTTTTGCCTCAGTCTTCACAGACAAGGTCAGCTCCCAGACTGCTGCACTGGGCAGCACAGTATGGGGAGTAGATGAACAACCCTCAGTGGTGAAAGAACAGGTTAAGGACTATTTAGAAACCTGGACATGCACAAGTCCATGGGGCCAGATGCATCCAAGGGTGCTGAGGGAGTTGGCTGATGTGATTGCAGAGCCATTAGCCATTATCTTTGAAAACTAATGGCAATCGGAGGTGGTCCCAGACAACTGGAAAAAGCTGAAGACAATTGGAAAACAGAAAATATAGTGCCCATCTTTAAAAAAGGGAAGAAGGAGAATCCAGGAACTACAGACCAGTCAGCCTCACTTCAGTCCCCCAAAAATCATGGAGCAGCTCCTCAAGGAATCCATTAAGAAGCACCTGAGGAGAGGAAAGTGATCAGGAACAGTCAACATGGATTCACCAAGGGCAAGTCATGCCCGACCAACCCGACTGCCTTCTATAATGAGATAACTGGCTCTGTAGATATGGGGAAAGCAGTGGACATGACATACCTTGACTTTAGCAAAGCTTTTGATACAATCGCCCACAGTATTCTTGCCAGCAAGTTAAAAAAGTATGGATTGGATGAATGAACAAGAAGGTAGATAAAATCTGGCTAAATCGTCCGGCTCAATGGGTAGTGATCAACGGCACGATGTATAGTTGGCAGCTGGTATCAAGCGGAGTGTCCCACCGGCTGGTCCTGGGGCTGGTTTTGTTCAACATCTTCATTAATGATCTGAATGATGGAATGAATTGCACCCTCAGCAAGTTTGCAGATGACACTAAGCTGGGGAGAGAGGTAGATACACTGGAGGGTAGGGATAGGGTCCAGAGTGACCTAGACGAATTGGGAGGATTGGGCCAAAAGAAATCTGACGAGGTTCAACAAGGACAAGTGAAGAGTTCTGCACTTAGGACAGAAGAATCCCATTCACTGCTACAGGCTGGGGACCAACTGGTGAAGCAGCAGTTCTGCAAAAAAGGACCTGGGGATTACAGTGGATGAGAAGCTGGATATGAGTCAACAGCATGCCCTTGTTGCTAAGAAAGCTAATGGCATATTGGGCTGCATTTGTAGGAGCACTGCCAGCAGATCGAGGGAAGTGATTATTCCCCTCTGTTAGGCAGTGGTGAGGCCTCATCTGGAGTATTGTGTCCAGTTTTGGGGCCCCCACTACAGAAAGTATGTGGACAAATTGGAGAGAGTTCAGCGGACAACAAAAATGATTAGGGGACTGGAACACATGATTTATGAGGAGAGGCTGAGGGAACTGGGCTTATTTAGTCTGCAAAAGAAAAGAGGGGGGATTTGATAGCAGCCTTCAACTACCTGAAGGGGGGTTCCAAAGAGGATGGAGCTAGGCTGTTCTCAGTGGTGACAGATGACAGAACAAGTTGCAGTGGGGGAGGTCTAGGTTGGATAGTAGGAAGAACTATTGCACTATGAGGCAGGTTTCAGAGTGGTAGCCATGTTAGTCTGTATCAGCAAAAACAACAAGGAGTCTTTGTGGCACATTAGAGACTAAAGTTTATTTGGGCATAAGCTTTTGTGGGAGGTCATCTAGTCCAACCCTGTGCCCAAAGCGGGACCAATCCCAACTAAATCATCCCAGCCAGGGCTTTGTCAAGCCAGTCCGTAAAAACCTCTAAGGATGGAGATGGGTTCCACTTCCAAGGACTCTTCGTCGTTTTCACTGGGAGGGTGGTGAAGCACTGGAATGGGTTACCCAGGGAGGTGGTGGAATCTCCATCCTTAGAGGTTTTTACGGCCCGGCTTGACAAAGCACTGGCTGGGATGATTTAGTTGGGGTTGGTCCCACTTTGAGCACGGGGTTGGACTAGATGACCTCCTGAGGTCTCTTCCAACATCAACCTTCTATGATTCAGCATCAGGGTCTAGTTCTTTTAGACATTGGTCTAATTTTTTAAGTTTGATTATCTTGTCAGATTAAATCAGAAATCATTAGGTGAAATCCTGGCGCCACTGAAGTCAATGGGAGTTTTGCCATTGACTTCAATGGAGCCAGGATTTCACACACCACTTTGAGGCAAAGAATTTGTTCCTCCTTAGGAAATGGACTGCTCTTAAGTAATTTCTCACCCCTGAAACTGGAACAAGTGATTAGCATTAAATTCTGCGTCATTTTGCCAAAGTAGCCTAATAACAAAAAGCAGCCCTTCGTCCAATGTTCATACTGTATCTAAAGGAAAGAGATACAAGTGGAGGACTGCTATTGCTTGGTTTCAAAATGTTTGTATCACGCACTTAAATATTTTAAATAATGTACAATATATAAGCAGCCATTAAAAATGTTATTTAAAAATTATAGTTGCCTTTTTTTGGGATTATGTTTATATAAATACATGACTTTAAAAGACCAAAAATAAGGTTAAAATAATATGCAGTACTTATAGTGTTTTGCACCTATAGATGTGACAGAATCCTTAAAGAGGTAGGTAAACATTATTATCTCCATTTTCAAATAGAGAAATACATACAGAGAGGTGAAAGGCTAATTTTTTTGGTAAGCAATTTTCCTTAAATCATGCAGCAGGTCAGCAGTAGGGCTGGAACAGGAGCCCAGGTCTCCTGCCTCAGAGCTATGCCCTACCCAAAGGAACAGACTACCTCCCCTCGAGAGTCCTTTAAAAATCTATGCCCAATATTAAATTACAGCTTAGGTTATTAAAAGGGAAAGACTTAGAACTCAGATGTATCTTTCACCATTTATGCTGTTCACACATCTCAGTTTGAAAAAGGTAATTATGCTGGCCAGTTTAACTTTTGCTTATAATTTGTCTCAATTTTTGCTTCTCTTGTACTGTGCTGTTGGGTTTGGGTTAACTCTTCAGCGGTGTGTTAAAACAGAAAAAGTTTAGTTCCAAAGGCTTAGAAGTCAGGTCTTCTGAAACATTTTAAACACCACACAAAAACCTACATTTGAAACCCCCACTAAGTTGAGTTGGACATTTTTATGTTACCTTAAAATACCATGCATTTGCTGGTTAAGGGCAACCACACCATTATCTCCTCTCTTGTGGTGCCTACTGTTTGTAACAGCAGGGGATGGATCACTGAAAAACTGCCCTATTATATTCATTCCCTCTAAAGTACCTGGCCTTGACTACTGTCAGGATACTGAGCTAGATGGACAACTGAATCATAGAATATCAGGGTTGGAAGTGACCTCAGGAGGTCATCTAGTCCAACCCCCTACTCAAAGCAGGACCGATCCCCAGCCTGACCCAGTATGGTCATTCTTATGCTGTGCAACTTGTGCCAAGACACTCAGAATAACCACTCAAATAACAATAGGGTGAATTTAACACTGCCTTTGTTTTTTTAATTACAATCACACCCTCCTTATTATAGGGTAGGTTTTTAAAATGTAATATGCCCAGGCTATCTATTACTTCATTTATCATGTGTCAAACACTCTTGCCACTGCTGCATGTATGTAACTCCGATAAGGTACCGGGTATCATTAAAAAAAAAAAAAAAAACAGACATACAGCATCACCAGTAACTCAGCACTCAGGATTACCTGATTGTCTCTGGCCAAACAGCCCTTTGGATACTCTTAAATTTGAAATGAGGAACATCAATAAGGTACATATAGGTATTACCACTTATGATAAAGGTAGGCTTGCAGCTTTAATTTGATCGTAAATAGTGGTTTAAATTAAAGCAACACCCACAGGTTTTTAACAAGCATCAGAAGTAATTTGTGGGGGACAGAAAAATGTGAGGAAAAAAAAGTAACAAACTGAGGTGTGTTCACCTACTGTAATACAATACAAATAAACTATAATATATAAATAATAAACTATAACAAAGAAAATCAGGTTTCAAAACTTCATAAAAGGATACAATATATCCATGAGACCATTTTTCTACTTTCACAGGGAGAAAAGCAGAAGACTGGTAGAATATTTGATTTCCCAAAACCACTGGCCTCAATATTTCCTACTAGTGGGTGATTTTTAGGCAGAGCTTACACAGCATGTGTCTGTCAGTATTATATTGATCTAACTGATCAGTTACCATCAATGGGTAGTTTAAAGGGAATCCTCAGACATATAATCCCAGAAAGGCTGGGAGAGGAAGAAATGAACGAATGTGGCTGAAGGCCTATCACCACCTTATGTAAACTTTCAGTTTGTAGTATGGCAGTGCTTATAGTTTATTTTCTTCTCCGATACTAAAAAGCCAAGTATGGTGGTATGCCCACAAGGCACAGTGTGGATGAGGAGTATGTGAAAATACACGTGTGGTACAAGTATGAAAATATATTTTGAAATATGATTCTCCATTGAATATTAGTGGCTGCTGCTTAGGCTATTAGGCCTTGCCCTATTCTGAAATCATACCCTACAAAGACGCCAACCTCTTCTCTTCGTTTGAAAAGTCTATATTATTGGGCAGGGAGTGGAAGGGGTTTCCTCAACAAAGTGCTTCAATGTATTTTTTCCTATAACCAATGCCAGCTGTCCAGAACTCATAAGCATAACTCAGCACTTAATATAGTTAAAGAACTATCCACCTGAGGGTTTTCTTCCACTTCTTTTCTTAAATATACTACACAGCTATGGAAACTGGCACAAAGAATCACAGAATATCAGGGTTGGAAGGGACCTCAGGAGGTCATCTAGTCCAACCCTCCACTCAAAGCAGGACCGATCCCCAACAAAGAGGTGAAATGACACAACCAAAACCACACAAATCAGTATCTGAGCCAGATTTAGGATGTAGGAATTCCTGACTGCCAGTTCATTAGCTATAGCTCTTATGAGCAATCCTTCAACAAGTCAGTGTATGAGCTAAATAAATGTGTGGTAAGGAAACAGAGTTCAGTTTCATGTTTTGAATGGATCATCACCAAAAAAAAAGGGAGCATTTTTGTAACAGCCACGACAGCAAACCAAAAATTTGGATTTGTGCAAATGTAGGAAAAAAGGGGGTTAAAGGCATGACATTTATTTATATACAATGGCTATGAAAAGCATTTTAATTTTTCCCCTTGAATTTCTCTCTTTTTTTTTTTTTTTAAAAACTTACAAAGGAGCATTGGCGAAATAATGTAAGAGTTTTCCCCACAGGAACACCCTTTCTGCCTGACATCCCTTACTATCCTATATCCAACTCATGTTATAACTTTGGCTAAGATTGTATCATGGTTATTTTTAGTAAAAGTCACAGACATGTCATAGGCCACAAAAAAAATTCACGGAAGCCCTGACGTGTCTGACTTTTGCTACTACTGCTCCATGGTTTCCCCTGCCACCATGGTGGCTGGGAGCTGTGGGGTTCCCCCTCTGCCCATGGCTGCTGGAAGCTGCAGGGAGAGGATATCGGCCAAAGAGAAAACAGGACACCCCCAGCCGCTCACCTGAGGCATCCCGCTGCCCCCCACCCCCACCCCACGTGAGGCTGTTGCCCATCGCTGAAACCCTGAGGGCCCCCTCAGGAGTTTGTCACCTGTTGCTGGAACCCTGAAGGGGGGCTGCTGTCGTCTGTCACTGGAACCCTTCCAGGACCCAGCTGGCTGCCAGCTCCAGAGCCCACAGCCCCTGAGACTGAAGCACAGAATGTCACAGAGGTCTCTGGAAGTCACAGGTAGCCTTAGTTACAACGCCTCATGCCAAGACTGTCCAACCTGTAAGGGCCACACACGCATGGCATTCAAAAATAAATACACCACGTGTGTCTTAGTGGACCACCTCCCAAACCCTTTCACAAGCTGGCCTGCATCTTCTGTAATTATTATATAAGAGCAACACTGAGAGAAGAGTTACTATGGCAATTGGAAAGCTTCCCCCAAGGCAGCGACAGAAAGATTCAGTTCCATCATCAATATTAAAAACAGTAATCCGAACACAAGTACTGTCAAGTCACCAAACAAAACCCTTCCACAAGCTTTTAGCAATGTAACAAAGGTAAAATGGATGTACTTGCTAAGGATTCAATAGGACTATGCTTGGTGGCTTTAGTGTTTGCATTTTTGACCAGCTGTATTAATCTTAAAAATGGATATAGCTCCACACAATTGCTACACATTCTAACAGATTTCAGAGTAGCAGCAGTGTTAGTCTGTATTCGCAAAAGAAGAAGTACTCGTGGCACCTTAGAGACTAACCAATTTATTACACATTATTCTTAGTATGCCTAACAGATGCGAACCAAATGCTTCCTCTGGTATAACAAAAACACATACACATCCCAGCTCAGAAGGGCTGCTGACCATCCTTTCTACATTTCTAATGCTAGCCTCTCCCTTCCCCTCAACTGTGGTTTCTATCCCCCTCACATCTCCCCAGCTGTGCACACATGCATAGAAAACTATTCAAGTCCAACATTTACAAATCAGACATTATTCCACACTGCTGATCTCCTCGCAAGCCATCTGCACTCTGACTTCACTACCTACACAGATCCATCCAGGTGAGCTAATACTCACCGTGCTGGTGTGTGTCTATTTTCAGAATGGATGATATAACTATCGCCTTATGTCAGTGTTTCCCAAAAGTGGGTCTCAACCGACCCCTGGATCGCGGGAAGGTTTAGGTAGGTTGCAGGCCTGATTTGGAGAGGAGGAGACTGGAGAGGGAGCCTGCACAGTGGTGGCTCCTGTCCCACAGGGCTGGGCCCATCTCCCTATTCTGGGCATTGGAGATCGAGCCTGCTCCACACTCACCCCCACAGCAGCAGTCCCTGTCCCAGGGGGCTGGACCTGGCTCTCCAGGCATTGCGACCTGCTGCACGGCATTGCAGCACCACTCAGGTTTGGCTCAGCTGTGGAGGGGCGATCTCCAATGCCCCTGCAGGACCTCTCCTCTGCACTGGAATTAGGGCTGCAGTGCCAGGGCAGAGGGTACTGCTATGGGTGGTCAGTGCCACAGCCTCAGAGGAGCAAGGAAAAGGCGACAGCAGCGGAGGACACTGCCGACTTACGGGTTTTGGCCCCTGGGTGGGTCTCAAAAAGAGAAAATGTAGCTGCTGAATTGCTTAAGTAAAAATTGCTTAAGTGTTTTGGAACCACTACCCTGTGTGTCACAATTATTACTTGTGCACGTACTTCACCTAGTGCCCCTCTGGGTCTCAAGAAATGTTTTATTAGAAATAAGAGATGCTGCAATTGCCTACGAGAAAACATTCATTTAAATGCCTATTGAAAAAGAATTCTAAAAAAATGTACCTGCATAAACTGATGCCCAATGTGAGACTAATGGACCTAATAAAACTAGATATGGCGCCTTCTTCACCTTTCACTAACCTTTACGATGGCAAAATTCCACAATATTCATTTAATAACAAACAGCGATTAACACCTGATTGGAAAGAACCACTTTCCTGGGATGTAGCAAAGATCATCCAAACGTGGGGGGGGGAGGGAGAGGAGGAGAATGGAGGGAAAAAAATGGACTGATTTTAATTGACTGATCTTGAGAAATGTTGCGCTCCTATAACTGCCGATGAAGTCAGCAGAGGTATGTGGGGGGGGGGGTGTAGGCCTTCAGCACCACCCAGCCCCTAAAACAGGAAAAGTTTTTGAAACAAGCATTAAAGATTTGAGTTTTCGGTCTTTCTCCTTTTCCTTTCACTCCATCTCCCACATCTAGTGGAACTATTTAATGCCACAAAGTGTTTCGGGGACACTTTGTGAGAGGAACAGCACACAAAACAAAGGGCTAGTACTGTGTGGTTACAGGTTCATTCCTCTGCACACAACAGCAGGAATGATGCCGCTCTCAGGGCACGGACGTTTCCAACCCGAGAGATTATTCCCCGCCCTCGTATTTCCGCACCCCCAAACCTTCAAGCTCCTACTCACTGTTATACTGGACCCCCTTGGCAAACCTCCTCTGCAGAGCCTGGTTCATGGACTGCAGCCCTGCAGGGATGTTCTTGTCGCGGACGGGAGCCTGGTCCGAGCCCACGAGTTTCTTCAGGGCCGAGAACATCTTCCTCGCCCCCCGCCTTCCCAGGGGCGCGGACCCTGAACAGCGCGCAGGAAACGCGCCTCCCGCCGGAGCTCGGCAGCCGCCCGCCCAGGGCAGCGCGCGGGGCGGGGCGGGGCGCGGGCGGTTTATGGGGCCATCGGGGGCCCAAGCAGACACAGTTCTGTGCCGGGGGAGGAATCACCCCGTCGCACTCCCAGGCCTGCCCCCCGGCGCGGGCTGCGGGGCAGGACGCGGGCGGCAGCTCGGGGCTGGCCCCGCACAGACCGAGCGGGCGGGGAGGTCCCGGCGCTGCGTCGGGAGGTTAACGCCGCATCCCCGGTCCTGGGGCAGAGAGCGGCGTGGCCGAGTCTCGACGCTGCCCAGGGCTCCTCTGGGTCGGGCTCAGCCCCGCCAGCCCCTCGCAGGCGCCGCCGGCCGCCGACATAAGAGACATGGCTCGGCCCCCAGCGCGGCCGCCATCTTGATCCTGTCGCTTTAAGGGGAGAGGGACGCGCGCAGCCAGCGCAGCTACGGAACGGCGCGCGGGACAAGAGAGTGACCCTGACGCACAGCGGCCCGCCGTCCTATCCAGCCCCGCCCACTCAGCCATGCCCCGGCCCCGCATCCCGCCCCTCCCCACCATCCTGCCTAGCTCTGCCCACGCAGCCCCGCCCCCGCCGCACTGGCCCCGCCCCCTTCCCGCGCGTCAAGCCGGGCTCGCGCACGGCAGTGCGGGCCGCGAGCCCGGCCGCGGGGTGGCGGGCGCTGGGCGCTCGGGTTGCCGCGCGGGCCGGGGCTGGCGGGCCCGGCTGGGTTATGGACTTTCCCGCTCCCAGAAAGAGGGAGCGGGCCCGAGTCGCCTGCAGTGGGGTCGGGGCTCCCTGTCGGGGTTCCCGGGGCGGGCTGTCGAAGGGAGACGGGCCGCGGCGTGGCCTCCGGGCGGGGAGCCGGGGTAGCCCTGGCCTTCTCCTGTGGAGGTGGCTTGCTTTTCCCCTGCATTTCAAAGGCGATAACCCTACTCAGCACCTGACAGGATTGGGCCCTCACCAGCCCAGCCGCGGCGCTGACCGCTTCTCGTGGCGCTGACCGGGCCTGGGCAGCATGAGGCCAGCCCAGCAAAGTGAAGAGCTTTATTAAGTCTGAAATAAATTCGCTTTTGGTGTGAGATGGTGGCACTGGGCCTTAGGTGCCTTTCCGGCCTCCTCGCTGCTTCTTCTTGGCTGCCTTGGTCATGGTTTCAGTCAGGCGCACGCCCTGCTTTTTGATCTCGTCCCGGCTGGGCACGTAGCTGTGGTCAATGTCAGCAAAATCAAAGGCATCTGTAAAAGGACAAAGCCTAGTGAAGCAGGCTGGGAAAGCACATGGCGCTGGAGCAGCTGCTGCTTTTCAGCTGTAACACAAGGGGCTAAATCCCCAGCAGAGGCCCCTAGTATTAGGGCTTATGGCGTCTTTGTAGGCCTCAAGCTGGCAGTGGGCAGCACAATCACATCAGCTTGAAGAAATCTGGTGCTATCCAGCAAAGCACAGTTGTCAGTACATTCATTGCAAGCTACATTCCCATTCCCAGTGCCTCGGACTCTGAGCTGTCAGGACTCAGCTCACTAAAATAACTGCAGTGTTGCCATCTCTCATGCCATATGATGTTTTCTATAAAGCTGCAGCTCCTGGAGCCATGTGATTATGTGTGAATCTCAGCTTTCATTTAAAAGAAACCTAAGTTTCTAGCTGTAGTGGTTGTGGAATAAAGCTCAGAAACTTGAGGCTCCAACAGCAGAAGGTGAATAAACAGACCTCAACATGAATTAGTTTTTAAAATTGCATGAGGTTTAAGGCAATCTGATGCCGTTGGAGGCCTGACTCCTCATTTTTGATGGGGATAGCAATGCTATAACTAGGCAGGAGAATGGCGAGGATGTACATAGAAGGTGAGAGATATTTACCCTTGACTGGAGGTTGCAGAGGAGCAGCCCATAGGATTCACCCATTTCTTACTCTCCTACCATCTTGAAATCCCCTAGACTGTAGTGAGAACCCTTGGCCTTGGAGGGAGGGATGTGGCTCCCCACACACAAACCATGTGAGCCGCAGGACTGACTGGCATCTCCAGTTTTCTAAACCAGCACCAATTTTGTGTTAGTCAGTGGGGGTCCATGTCTGATCCTTCAGTGGAATGCAGTTGATGGGACTCTGAAGTTACAGAGGATGGAGAGGCTGTTGCGAATGTTGCTGAAAGCTCTCCCCAGCAGCTGGCTGGGATCTCCATTCTAACTACAGGTCCTCAGTGCTCTCCCAATTCCAAGATCTTCATACCTCTAACGGCGGCATCTTCATCCTCAAAAGAAATCTTCAGGTTCTGACGCTCATTCCTTGTACTTTCCTCCAGGAAATTCCTAACTTTCACATAGGTCTGTAAAAAAACACTTCAGTTTAAATATTGCATAGGTGGGGAGGGGGACAAGAAGGGGGCAATGGACACAGGGTATGTCTACATTTCCAGCTGAAGAAGTAATTTCCAGGTCAAGGAGACATTACCCGTGTTAGCTATTTGCAAGCTAACATGCTAAACATGGAGCATAGCCGCGGAGGTGCAAGCAGTGAGTGAGGCTAGCCACCGGAGTACAATCCCATCAGAGACATGAGACGTACTCAGTGTGGCAAGTCTTAGCCTATAGCCCAGGAGGGGTCAGCCAACCTGTGTGTAAAGCACCACTAAACTGTGGAGGCTGCTGCGATCACAATGGTCCAATTCATGGCTGGGACACAGAGTCTCTAATTGCTAGATGTTGCTTCTTGATATCCCTGATTTCCACTATTTTTACTGCACGGTGCTAAGATGCTGCTTGGCAGGGGCTTATACACACGTGAAACAAGTGAAAGATAAGGGCAGCTGCAATGTGCCTGGGAGCTCCTGGCAAGTTACCAGTGCAGCCCCTTTGGCTGGGCAAAGTTTGGGCATCTCCAACCTGTCAGCACGACTGTGTTCTGGGACCTCCTCCAGGCTTTAGAGAGAGGAGACCTACTTCCTGGGGACTTCAGTAGCAGTGCCGCTGTCCTGCTGCCAGGGCCCCTCTCAGGGGAAGGCCCCCATGCCTGACAGGGAGGAATAGCACACCTCATTGTTCTCCTCCCTGCTGAAGTTGTAGGATGGAAGGTTGGTCATGACCTTTGTCAAGTGCAGCAGCTTTGTCTCACAGAACTGCAGCTTGTCGTAAGCGTCACTGGTGTCCACGCGAATGTCACCCTAGGGGCAAGGAGACAAAGTGATACAGATGATGCTGCCTCCTGAGATTTCTTCCAGGACCAGTGTCTGGGGTGCAGAGGGAGCCAGCAAGTGGGAACAAACACCCAGGAGGTTCAGGACAGGGGATAAGAGTCCTCGGCAATTGGGGAATTGCTTGCCCAGGCTGGGTGCTGGGCAGAGGGAAATTTATAAAGTGCCTTTCCCCACATGGCTGCAGTCACACCAACTGGGATGTGTTTAAATTAGCATCCGAAAAGCATGTTGGATTTGTGCCCAAACAATAAGAATGGGGCATTTGCCACCTAGCTTCAGCCACACACTGAGCCACACGCTGAGCTTGGCCACCCAGCTTCAGCACTAGGCTCTGCTGAGATCCTCAACTCCCCCTGACCTTGACCTCTCCTGTTCTTTCCAAGGGGCAATGAAAGCTCGTTCTGCCATAGTTGTGTACAGTGAGATTCCATGGTCATGCAGAAGTTGCAGTGCCTTCTCTGTCTGCAACTTCCACATTACTGAACACCTGAACCCCAGCCCCAGCGAAAGCAAAGGAGGCCTGGAGCCCTCCTGCTGCAGAGAAACTGCTGGGATATATATATATCTCGGTTCTTTGCCTTTGTTTACTAGGCCTTCTACCCACACAGTTCCAAAGATTCCATCGCTATTAGGGCTGTCGAGTAATCTCAGTTAATTCACATGATTAACTCAAAAAAATTAACTGCGATTTAAAAAATTAATCATGATTAATCACAGTTTTAATCACAATGATAAACAATAGAATACCAATTGAAATTTATTAAGTATTTTGGATGTTTTTCTACATTTTCATATACATTGTATTCTGTGTTGTAATTGAAATCAAAGGGTATATTATTTTTTATTACAAATATTTGCACTGTAAATATGATAAACAAAAGAAACTGCTTTTTTCAATTCACCTCATATGTCATAAATATAAAGGGAAGGGTAACCACCTGTCTGTATACAGTGCTATAAAATCCCTCCTGGCCAGAGGCAAAACCCTTTCACCTGTGGAGGGTTAAGAAGCTAAGATAACCTTGCTTGCACCTGACCAAAATGACCAAAGCTGGGGGGGGGGAGAACAAAGGGTCTTTCTGTCTGTGCGATGCTTTTGCTGGGACCAGAGCAGGAATGCAGCCTTACAACTCCTGCAAAATTAGTAAGTAATCTAGCTAGAAATGCGTTAGATTTTCTTTTGTTTAATGACTTGTAAAATAAGCTGTGCTGGGTGGAATGTGTATTCCTGTTTTTGTGCCTTTTTGTAACTTAAGGTTTTGCCTAGAGGGATTCTCTATGTTTTGAATCTGATTACCCTGTAAGGTATTTACCAACCTGATTTTACAGAGGTGATTCTTTTACTTTTTCTTTAATTCAAATTCTTCTTTTAAGAACCTGATTGAATTTTCATTGTTCTTAAAATCCAAGGGTTTGGGTCTGTGCTCACCTGTACCAATTGGTGAGGATTATTATCAAGCCTTCCCCAGGAAAGATGGTGTAGGGCATGGGGGGGATATTTTGGGGGAAGACGTCTCCAAGTGGTCTCTTTCCCTGTTCTTTGTTTAAAACTCTTGGTGGTGGCAGCATACTGTTCAAGGACAAGGCAACGTTTGTACCTTGGGGAAGTTTTTAACCTAAGCTGGTAAGAATAAGCTTAGGGGGTCTTTCATGCAGGTCCCCACATCTGTACCCTAGAGTTCAGAGTGGGGAAGGAACCTTGACATCATACAAGTACCGTAGTGCAATCTCTTTGTTGTGAAAGTGCAACTTACAAATGTAGGGGTTTTTGTTACTTAACTGCACTCAAAAACAAAACAATGTCAAACTTCAGAGCCTACAAGTCCACTCAGTCCTACTTCTTGTTCAGCCAATCGCTAAAACATACAAGTTTGTTTACATTTACAGGAGAGAATGCTACCTGCTTCTTATTTACAATGTCACCAGAAAGTGAAAATAGGCACTTGCATGGGACTTTTGTAGCTGGCATTGCAAAGTATTTACGTGCCAAATATGCTAAACATTCGTATGCCCCCTCCATGTTTAGGCCGCCATTCTAGAAGACATGCTTCCATGCTGATGACGCTCGTTAAAAAAATAATGCGTTAATTAAATTTGTGACTGAACTCCTTGGAGGAGAATTGTATGTCCCTTGCTCTATTTTACCTGCATTCTGCCATATATTTCATGTTATAGCAGTCTTGGATGATGACCCAGCACATGTTCATTTTAAGAACACTTTCACTGCAGATTTGACAAAATGCAAAGAAGGTACCAATGTGAGATTTCTAATGATAACTACAGCACTCGACCCAAGGTTTAAGAATCTGAAATGCCTTCCAAAATCTGAGAGGGACGAGGTGTGGAGCACGCTTTCAGAAGTCTTAAAAGAGCAACGCGCCGATGCAGAAACTACAGAACCCGAACCACCAAAAAAAGAAAATCTACCTTCTGCTGGTGGCATCTGACTCAGATAATGAAAATGAACATGCGTCAGTGCGCACTGCTTTGGATCGTTATCAAGCAGAATCCGTCATCAGCATGGACACATGTCCTCTGGAATGGTAGCTGAAGCATGAGGGGACACATGAATCTTTAGCGCATCTGGCATGTAAATATCTTGCGACACCAGCTACAACAGTGCCATGAGAATGCCTGTTCTCACTTTCGGGTGACATTGTAAACAAGAAGCGGGCAACATTTATCTCCTGTAAATGTAAACAAACTTGTTTGTCTGAGCAATTGGCTGAACAAGAAGTAGGACTGAGTGCATTTGTAGGCTCTGAAGTTTTACATTGTTTTGTTTTTAATGTAGTTTTTTTACATAATTCTACATTTGTAAATTCAACTTTCATGCTAAAGAGATTGCACTACAGTACTTGTATTAGGTGAATTGAAAAATACTATTTCTTTTGTTTTTATACAGTGCAAATACTTTTAATAAAAATAAAGAGAGCACTGTACACTTTGTATTCTGTGTTGTAATTGAAATCAATCTATTTGAAAATGTAAAAAACACACAAATATTTAAATAAATGGTATTCAATTATTGTTTAACTGCGCGATTAATCTCACAATTAATCGCAATGAATTTCTTTAATCGCTTGACAGCCCTAATATATATATTGGTTCTTTGCCTTTGTTTACTAGGCCTTCTACCCACACAATTCCAAAGATATCTATATCTACATCTTTGGAATTGTGTGGGTAGAAGGCCTAGTAAACAAAGGCAAAGAACCAATTACACGACGGAATGAATTATAAATGGTTGCCTATGATGATTTAACTGGGAATTGATGATTTAACTGGGAATTGATGATTTAACTGGGAATTGGTCCTGCTTTGAGCAGGGGGTTGGACTAGATGACCTTCTGGGGTCCCTTCCAACCCTGAGATTCTATGATTCTATGATTTCTGCAAATTGGAGTTGTTTGTTGATCCAGAGTCCCATGTGAATATAGACATGGTTTTTGCTGGCTCCCCACATCTTATGATCTTATGATCGAAAGGAATCTCAACTGGCCATCGGGACCATTCTGACCTTTGGACTCTGGTATAGTATATTTGGGGCGTGAATGTGGAGTGAGTAAGGTTTGTTTTGTAATCAATAAAGAGCATTTAGAGTATTATATACAAACGCTGTGTCCGGTATCTGCCTGCTTCCCATCCAGTAGAGAGACTTTATTGCGGGTCTAACAAAACCTTCAAAATATGACCCAGACATAAACTGATGCAGGGAGGCCTGCCTGAGTCTGCAGCCAGCCAGCACAAAGCATGAGCTCTAAGCGGAGTGAACTGCCCCAGTAATCTTTAGGAGGGGAATTACTGTTTGAGTGGAGGGGAAGAGAGCCCTTTTAGGTGATGTCTGCACTGCTTGCATACCCATTCTCTCATCGAGCTAGTACACATACAAATAGCTACGTAGCAGTGGCTGAGCCAATGCCAGGTGCCCCAGAGGGAATGAACTGTACAGGCAATCAAGTGATCCATCCCCTGCCGTCCAATCCCAGCTTCTGGCTGTCAGAGGCTAGGGACACCCAGATAGGGACGCCAGAACAGGGAAGGCCAAGAGGCCATGGTTTGTCCACTTTTCGCCATGGCCCTGGCCCCTGCCCCTTCTCTTCCCCATGAGGCCCCGTCCCCCGGCCAGCTGGAACCCGGCCGATAAGAGTGTCCAGGGAGCCTGGGCAGCTGTGGGGAGCTGCAGACCATCCATCTACCCAGGGTTGGGAGGCCTGAGAGCAGCTTCCAGCCTGTGTCCTCGTCTCCCAGACCTCCACTCCAGGCAGATGGAGACTCTGCAGCTCCCCACAGCGGCATAGGTGGCTCTTACCATGGCCCAGCTGCAGCTCTTTGGCCCCCAAGGCCCTTCCCCCAGGTCAGGCAAGTTGGAGCCGGGTCAGGGTAAGAGCTGCACAGGCAGCTGTGCCCCCCCCCCCCCACTTTTAGGAAGAATCTGTCACCCCTGCACCCAGAGCATAGGGTTGCATCCCTGAGCATCCTAGCTATTAGCCACCGTTGGACCTCTCCCCCCCTGAACTTAGCTAATTCTTTTTTGAACTCTGCTATAGTTTTGGCCTTTGGAAATGGAAAGAGCATGCAATCTGCTGTGTCTGAATGTGAGGGGGTCTACAGGCCCCACACTGAACCAGGTCTGGGAGCAGAGCAATGCTGGGCTAGGCAAGTGCAGGGCACATTCCCAGTGGAAGAACAATGTAAAAGGACACTGGTAGCCCAGAAAAGCGGGGGAGACACAAGGTGGGCACACCAGGCTGATACTGAGAGCTGTACCAGAAGTGGCAACAGCTATGTGAAGGCTGCTGTAGCAGCATGGAGAGCGAGCGTGCAATACACTGCCACGAGTGAGGGAGAGTACCGCTTCTCCGTGGGAATGACAAGGTGGCGATGGTGATGTAGTGGGTTGGGGGTGAGCCTAGTTACAAGCTCTCAGAGCAAATGACCTGATGCTGAAGAGGTAGGAACAGAGAGCCCTCTCCTGCCCAGCCCAGCCCAGCTCTGCACTGCACTGTGATAGGAAGGGCAGGAAGAAGGGGATTTAGGGCACATACATGGCCAGGCACAGTGATCCCGCACAGGCGAATGAGGAGGTTGTCAACGCCATTTTCAAAGCTGAGCAGAAGCTCCTGATTCTTCTGCGTTTGGGTGTGCACCTGGTGTAGCCGGACCTCTTCCTCCTCCAAATTCTTCTGCAATTCTTCCTCCAGTTTCCTAGAGCTTGAGGGTGAACGCACACACAGAGGCACACATGTTCCATCACACACGTGCACACACAGAGGCACACATGTTCCATCACACACGCGCACACACGGGGCCCAGGAAGGCTGTTATTCATTCGGATTATACTTATGGAGCCCCATCCACACAGCATCTGGATGCTCTTTACATGGCTTCGGTAAGCGCTGTCAGACACTGTACAGGAGCACACATGCCGCGAATCCTGCACCACAGCAACGTTAAAGGGCAGGCATGGAGGAAATCTAACCCGTGGGCACCTTGACCGAGATTCTGGAGCCTGCAGCTGGGTGGCAGCCTGGGCCATGAAGTGCATCTTACAAGGCCTGGCTTTCATGTGTTTCCAGGAGGGGCAAATTCTGAAAGTGAAGGCCTGCTGCTGAGAATGCCGTGCTCCCTCCAAGAGGGACCCTGGTTCTGCACAGCTATGTGCAGTGGCACTTGTGGGTCTCGGACACATACCAGAACCCTTTGCCCCAGATGCCATGTCATCTCTTTTGCAGCACTGCTGCAAACAGTGCTCAGGATTCCAGCGGAATCAAAGATGTGCCCTGCAGAAATGCAGAGGATGAAGTGGGGGGAAGGGAGCAGGCTGTGAGGATTTAGAGGACATCAGATCCCATCCTCACACCCAGGGCACCAGTAATTATGGGGCTGGCATCAGCCATGGTAGAAAATGCACCCTATGAGCCTGAATTGCACCATATGCCCTCCTGTCAGAAGCTAAGTCACCAGGGTGAAGAGCCAGGAGCAGATGGTGGCGGCACAGAGCCCAGCCAGCACTGTGCACGGGGTAAATACGTACCTTATGGAGCTTGGGGTCTGATGGAATTTCAGCTCAGCACGTTCCAGTTCCAGCTCCTTCAGCTTGGCCTCCAGCTCCTCACGCTTCTGCTCACACTCCACTATCTGCTGTTGCAGGTTCTCCCCAGTCTTCTGCTGGGCCAGGAACCTCCCTGCGATGTCCTGGCCAGGAGGAGGCATCAAAACAAAATGCATCAGACCAGGAAGAATACAGGACCTATGAGATCCCAGCTCCACTCCCGGAGCGTGGGGGCTTCCACCAGCTAGCCAGCCACGCAAGCCACACCCTGGAGCATGTGAGATCAGCACTGCCCAGTTACAGGGACAGTTCCCACTATTTTGGGGGATCATTGGAGGGACTCCTCAGTAGGAGCAGTGCAGCAACAGGCTGTGGCTTTGGGGTCCCACATTAGACCTCAGCAAAGCCCCTTAGATGTTGCAGGTGACTTCTTAGCCCTTGTCTAAGGCCATCCCTGCCAACTAGGGCCTGGCATCAGTGGGCCAGATCCTGAGCACTGGAGTCACTCCTCAGTCCTTAATCAGGCAACAATTCCAATTCAGAGCTGACTCTGATGCCTCTTTTCCCTTCGCGCATGTCCCAAGAATCTTGTCCCTTCACGACACAGTGTCTGCTGCTACCTTAGCTCTGAAAATCAAACTGCTCTAGTGAGCTGGAGCAAATGGGGAAGGGAAAAGAGCAGCACACTGTCCAGCCACTCTGGGCCAAGGCAGACGGGGGCTCAGACAGCAGCTCCCAGCACACAGGATGCCCTGAGGGAGTCACCAGGATGCTCTCAGCAGTCAGGGCTGTTGAGAGAGACAAGCACTCAGCTCTGGGTGAGTCTGCTCAGGCTTCTGGGGATACCACTCCCTAGATGCTTCAGAGGGTCAACAAGGGCATAAGCATAGTCACGCTGGTATAAATATTACATCCCCTTAGCACAGGCACACTCATGCTCCTAGCAGATCCCGGGCCTGGCGGACAGGACAGGGACATGGGCAGGGCGTGGGGGAAGCTATCCACACCCAGGGGCGCCGGAACAATTTGTACAGTGGGGGTGCTAAGAGCCACTGAATCAAAATGTAAACCCTCTATATGATGAAAACCACTTCAAGCCAGGGGGTGCAGCAGCAACCCCTGAACCCCTAGTTCCAGCACCTGTGCCCACACAGGACAGGAGCTTTCGGCTCCAGGGCTGACAATCCAGCATTACCTCCCTAGTAGCAAAGCCCCCAAGCCCTGAGTGCCTTACCCAGAGGTGTGAGCACTGCACTGCACACTTTATCTTGTCTACATCAGATGTCACTTGGTCTTGATACTCAATCTGGGCTTTGGAGGCCTCCAGCTTTGCACCTAGGCATGGGGAGGAAGCAGCAGAGAGAATACCAAAGTTATATCCCCCAGCCTGGGGCAGGCTTGGCGGCCAGAGGAGGGGATGGAACAGGGCAGGTGTGCAGGGGGTCACAGAATGACATCCAAACAATGGCCAGGGGTTGGAGCAGCAGGAATGAAGAATCTATGGGCAAGGTATAAAATAACAACTGAGTTCAGATAAGAGCTAAAGAGACATTCCCTAAAACCTCCCAGATCTCCCCTACACCAAACACACACAAATCTACAGCAACATGGCAGGGGACAACCCACTTGACAAATGAAACACTAGGTTAAGCATTCCAATACAAAGACAGGATCTCATTAGCTAATCATGCCCTGCTCCTAGCAAGGTCTGTCTCCCTCTTTAATGCCATCCTTGAGCCAGGTCCGTCTGTCCGTCCCCATGCAGGGCCAAAGAAGAAAAACCCTTCCTGGTATGCAGGGGCCCAGAGGTAGCTCCCCGAGGTGTAGTGACAACCGTGTCAAAAGGACCAAGTATCACTTTTATTAAATTTGTATGGGGTTTCCTGGTTCTGCTTGCAGACTAGCTAGGCTAAGGGGGCTCTGTGCAAGGGAAGTGTGCAATCTGGCCCTTGAGTGGCCAGTCTGCAGCCAGCCAGTCTAGAGTGAGGTGAAGTAAGTTGTGTCTCTCTGCCACAGGGAGCAGCCTGCTTTGTCTCTCTCTTGTTTTGGTTCTTGTGTGTTATTGTTCTGGATTCTAAGAAATAAAGTTGTTTGACATTACAATTTCCAGCAAGAGTATTTATGGTTTTTATCTAACTGCTCTATGTGTGTTCCATGAAAATAACACTCCCCACACAGTGGTGCCCCACCAAGAGGCTTAAGTGATGCAGGGAGCCTGGGGTTGCGCTGAATTTCACCCAGGCTTGGGGTCAGTGCTGTCCCCAACAACCTCAGCAAGAGCAGGATGAGGTTGCATGGGAGCAGACATCTCCCAGCCAGAGCTGCCAGTGATGAATACTCATTGAGTGTGTTCTCTGGGAAGAGATCTCAGGCAGAAGAGAAATAGCCACTCCCAGAAACCAGCATTGCCCATCTCCAAGCTGGATATTCACACCCCCTGCTGAACCCTGCCTCAGGCAGCAGCCAACACCTGTTTTCAGAGGCCTTGGGATGCTGCCTGAGCCCTCAGCAGGCTGCACCCTGGAGCAGCTCCCGGAGTTACGAATGCTAAGCCACCAGGATACTGGGCTCCAGTCCTTCCTTTCCATCAGCATGTGCACAGCGGAGGAAGCTTCCAGTAGCAGGCCTGGCCGAAATGCAACCTCACCTTTCAGCGACTCACGCGACATCAGGCCTTGGAAATCCACATTGAGCTCTCGCCTGGCTTGCTGCAAGGGAATTAGAAGCAACTGAACGATTCACCGAAAAGCCTGGGAGGAAATGAGGCACCTGGACCATGCCAAGCCAACTTGGCTTCAGGGCAGAGCCAACCCAAGAGGTTGGGTCCCTGGTAATGATCCAGACTGTTAGGATATAGATATTCAGGCCTGTCTGTAAAGGCCTATACTCTAAGAATTTAGGTATATTCTTATCACTTGGCTAGTGATAGAGGTATAAAAGAAAGAATCAAAATCACTGTCTGCTGGTGTAAGGGCCTTCTCTTACTGTGACAGTCTGAGGCCCTGTTCTTAGGCTAAGGCCTTTGGCTAAGCAGCAGAAGCAGCCATAAGCTGGGAAGCGAACGGTCACATCCTCACATTCCAAACTAGTCACATTGAAATAAGGTGCTATTGGGCTGTTAGGCACTATCAGGACAGGATTGTATTCCTATCACCTCCAGAGAAAGGGAAGTGCCTAGAAAATGTAAAAGAAAACTTAGTTTGATAGCATCCTGTCTGGCAAGAACTCACTTATCAATAGCTGGGATGTGAAATCCTCACTTCTGTATTGTTTTGTCATTATAGTTCCCACTTTGCTGTTGTTTGTCTGTATAATCTCTGTCTGGTTCTGTGATTGTTCCTGTCTGCTGTATAATTAATTTTGCTGGGTGTAAACTAATTGAGGTGGTGGGATATAATTGGTTACATAATCATGTTACAATATGTTAGGATTGGTTAGTTAAATTTCAGGAAAATGATTGGTTAAGGTATAGCTAAGCAGAACTCAAGTTTTACTATATAATCTGTAGTCAATGAGGAAGTGACTGGGGTGTGGGTGGGGGTGGGCATGTGGGTGTGTGAGATGGGAACAGGGAATGGGGGTAAGAAAATTGGAATCATGTTTTGCTAAAGGGGGAGATGGAAACAGGGAATGGGGGTAAGAAAATTGGAATCATGTTTTGCTAAAGGGGGAAATGGGAACAGGGAATGGGAGTAAGGAAGTTGGAATCATGCTTGGCTAAGGGCAGGAATCGGAACAGGGACACAGGTGTAAGGCTCTGTAGTGTCAGAGCTGGGAAGGAGGATACTAAGGAAGGAAACTGGAATCATGCTTGCAGGAAGTTCACCCCAATAAACATCGAATTGTTTGCACCTTTGAACTTCGGGTATTGTTGCTCTCTGTTCATGCGAGAAGGACCAGGGAAGTAAGTGGGTGAAGGAATAAGCCCCCTAACACAGACATGTAGCTTCTCTCAGCCGGGGGGATCCCAAAGCACTTTATAGACAGGGGCCAGGTTCTGGCTAGATTATGTGCTTATCTGGCCCCCATCACCACAGTGTCTGGCTGCCTCCCAATCTCTAATGTTTTTACCCTGTGCGGCAGTGCAGGAGTATTATCCCCATTGTACAGACAAGGAGCTGAGGCCCAAGGACTTGCCTATGGTCACCCAGGGTATCTGTGGAGGAGTAGGCAGGTGAATTCAGGTCTTCCAGTTCCTAGGGCAGCACCTGAACCACGGGATGATCCTTCCCGTCAGATCTCACGTCCACCAATGTAACTCCAGAGTAAATCCACTGTCGCCTCCCAGTCTGAGGCCCCTTGTACCTTGCATTGTCGCTGACACCAGGGAAGAGAAACTGTAAAATGCCACTGTTGTGTTTCACACCCACTCTGCCAAGGTGTCAGTCCTGACACAAGTGTAGGGTCACAGGGATCAGGCCCAGCACACGTGGCCATCAGTCATTGAGTCAATGCACCCATCCTGCACCAGCAACCTCCTGCAGCTTTCTGGCTCGGCAGAGAAGGACAATTTCTCCAAGGGACCCTGAAGGGGGAGCCTTAAGTAGGTGAATGTCATTACCCAAGCTGGGGCCTGCCCGGCACCAGGGATAACAACTCATTTCTGGTATGAGGAAGAGGATGGTCCTGCAGTTATAGTACAGCGCTAGGACTCCTGGGTCCTAGTCCCAGCTCTACCACAGGCTCATTTTGTGACCTGGCAGAAGTCACTGTCCCTCTCTGTGCCTCAGTTTCCACACCTGTAAAGTGGGGATAATGGTACTGATCTACCTCACGGGAGGTTGAGAGGCTTCAGTCTTTCTGTTTGAAGACCCATGACTGGAAGGAGCGATGAGGGCAAAGGATGATTGTAACCAAGAGCCAGGACTTGGGTTTCTGGCTCATCCAAAGAGCACCATTTCCAGCAGCAGCCCTGCTGACTCAAAGGAGAGAATCGCCTAGGACAGGTCCATCTGCAGCGGCTGGAGTCAGGGCAAGGGCTACATTACCCCCACTGCTCCCCGTGGAGTTCACTCTCCCACCCAAGCACTGGCTGTGCTTAGCTTCTGGGAGCTGAAGAGACCCCAGCCCAACGCCGCACTTTTCACATTGGATTCCATCAGTCAAGCCACAGGAGTTGATGTTCACTGGGCAGCTGCTCACCCCAAAGGCATCCTGTGCTAGGGGCTGTCAGGGTCGAGAAGGCCATAAATATTCCCCTGCTGGGGCAAATTTCCATTCATGATCCCCAAGCCAGGCACACAGCGTGAGCTCACTTGCCCTTCTGCGCCCATAGCTCACGTGGACTCACCACTCTCCTGTGCCGCTCGCTCGCATCCTTGACCCGGATCCTGTCGATCTGCTTCTTTTGGAAGTTTAGGGAATTCTCCCTGAACTTTCTCTCTGCAATGAACTCAGTTTCCATATTGAACATGTCCGCCTGGAGTGTGGCACAGTCAGGGAAGGGAATAACAATTATCACATCAATAAAGCCTCTTCCATGCCAAAGTACTGCACAAGCTGCATCCCCACTGCACTGCTACAATGCAGCCACCTCTGGGGCAGAGGGTGGCAGACAACTGACCCATAGTGCACTGCACAGCATGGCCAAGGATGCCTCGGCAAGCCCCTACATCCTATGAAATGTGCCGTGGGATCTTTAGAGCCTGGGCAGGGCAGCCAGGGCCTCAGCTTTTAAGGTCTTTTCCAAAAGATTCTCCACAAAATAAATTGCCAGGGACACTGAAGCAGCCAGGGTTTGAACCCGTCTGGGTATTTCATACCTAGTACTTTCAGCAAGCTGTCCCCAGCACCCAGGTGTGGGGTGGCTCTAGGGCAGGGGGAGCCTGGTGGGCACTGGAATCCCCCACTCAGTTTGTTCTGCTCTTTATGGCAAGAAAATTAACCGGAGTAGGGGCCTAAGTCATTCCTAGAAAGGTCACTGCATGCAACAGATGCTGCAGCCCTTGAGCCAGGACCTCTCCCAACATGCCCAGTACCTGATTCCCAAGCAGAGTTCTCACCTTGGCTGCTTCTGTCGTTTCGGTGGCATCCACAGCCATCAGTCTCATGCCCTTCAGCTCCACCTGGTAGACTTCTACCATGTGCTGAAGGACGTTCAGCTGCAAAGGGAGCTGGGCTAATTCCTACGCACAGAGACACAGACAGCAATTCTCACGACCTATAGCACATGCTGGTGCAGTACAACCCTGTGCCCCCACCCAGCATAATGGAGAATCAATGAACCAGCTCTCGAATCAACAAGGAACTCAACGGCAAAACTCCTGGGCCAGATTCTCGCCTGCACAACATGGGTACGGGGAAGGGGCGTTGGATGCTAAGGGACCACAGACCAACTAAGAACAACTGTAAGGGAGCAAAGTTTCACCCCATCCTACTCTGTTTCCCCTCACTCCCATTACATCTCCTCTCTCTCCTGACACAGCCCCTATGTTGGTGGGGCAGAGCCGGCTCCAAAGAAATTCCCAACTGGCCAGATCATACCACACCTAGTACCACTCATGTAAAGAACAGGGGCTTGGGGTGCTTTTAGCTCCCCAGAATTTAGGGATTGCATTAATAAATCAAGGAGGCACAGAGTTTGGAACCAGAGCTTGTTTAGCTCACAAATTTAGTCCTGGCACAAAACTGCTCACAAAAAACATAAAACAGGAATAAAAAGAACAATTTACAAATGTGAAAAAGTTGCAAACAATGATTTTTGCTCTGCATTGCTTGCAATGAATTCTTCTGCAACATCTGTAAATTATCAGCTTTGTCCTTGTGTACATGTAAAAAATCACACACCGTTGAGCTGTGATTGTCCCATTGTGGATCAAAGCCATAGTTTAACACGCTGAAGAGTGCTGAAACTACCTTCACTTACACCATTGGTTGCTGTTCCAGCAAAATCAGGTATATCAACTTCACTGCTTTGGAAAACAGCCAATGTTTGGTTTGGCAGAGCAAGCTGAGATATTTATGAACAGCCTTCACCAATCTTTCTGTAAGATGACAGTTGACTTGAAATAGATGAGGCTGAGTAACCAGTTGATCATGGTCGAAATCGGAACAATACCTCTGTAGCACATCTTGAAATTGCGTCCCTGTTACAGTTCGTATTGTTATGAGCGTATTATTTTTAATAATTTGTAGCCTCTCTGTTCAAATCTTGATTGAACACTAAACGTGTAAAATAAATTACTTTGAAGTAGATGTACTTATCAAATTTCTTTGTGTATTTGGGTAGCTGAGTTCACCTGTTCCTATTTGCATTTTCTTCAGAACTTTTCTCTTTCTTGGAAGCTTGTGCCTTCTATCTTCAATATCAAACTTCTCTGGCAGATTTTCTCCCAGAATAAGTTGTAGTTTTCATCCGATTGGATGGACTGAAGTGAATTCAGTGTCATTTTCATATGGGATTGACCTTCTATTGCTGAAACGTCTGACCCTTGCAGAATATGATACATTGTCTACTGTTTTTAGGACTTCTCAACCTAGTTCAATACCAAGAGGAAATTTAACTTTTTCATTTGAATTCTGAGCTCTAATTTCAGGATCTTTCATTGCGTCCTTTGCAACCTCTCAAGTTGTACACAGTGAAAAGTAGCTCTCAAATGAAGCCAATGCTTCTGCACAGAGAGTCCATTGCTGGACAGAGGACACAGATGTTTGGTGGTGTACTGAACACTTCATATTTTATGTCCTGAAGTACAGCATCTTGTTGGGGTGACTTTTTTACATCATTTTGTAATTTCATAAGTGGTTTCAAGAGTATCTTTCAGGATAGAATTGTCACAGACATTGCAACCCCATGCAGTAGCTTTGGGGATCATTGTATTAAACTTATGAATGGTTTCTATATGTTTGTGTTCTGCTCCGGGGAAGGGTTACCACAGCGCCTCCAGGAACTAAAAACTGAGGGCGTGGTTACTCCTGGGGATTGGAAACAACCCCAAAGAAGCACCACCCTGGGGTGGTTTGCATATACTGGCTCATGCTGGGTTTTCCACAGATTAGAAAAAAAGAAAGGGTTTTTGGTATAAAAGGATGAGCTTGAACTGATCCAGGGCCTTCTCTCCAATCTGGCAAATGGATGTGAACTTTTGTCCAAGGGGCCCCAATCCTGCTGAAGGGTTGGGAGGACCTTGACCTTTGCCCCAAAAGACTGAGGGTGACTCCTGGTATAATTATGGGTGTTTATATCTGTTTACTGTTTTTATACTTCTTTTTCTCTGTGATGCTTTTACCTCAAGAATAAAGGTGCTTGCCTAGAAAGAGCTGGGTTATAGCTTGTAAGTGTTGACAGTACACTGGTCATCGCCTTCAGAGACAAAGCAAAGCACAGGGACTGGCCTGCAGGCAGACTGGCTTGCTGAGTATATCACAGTGTAAGGCAGGGAGCTGTGCAGAATTAACCCCCCACTCTCCCAGGCAGAATGAAGTGGAACAAAGGACCCTGCCCAGAGACAGGTGATGGCTAGAAGCCTGAAACTTTAAGTGCACACCCTCCAGGGGGAGTACAGATGCAGTTACCTCTGAAATTGCAAAAAGTATTATTTTTAATAGCATCCTGACATGCTTATGATTCCTCCTGTTGAAATCTGGTTGCTGCACCTGATACAACCTGGCATATTAATGGCACCAACCCAGCATTGTCCATGACAGTTGTTGATCCTCAGATTTAGGCACAATAATACCTTTAATAACTGATACCATTACCTCTGTCAATGTGCAGGCCACATTGTACAATGCAATGAACTCCTCATGCACATTCGTCTCATCACCGACATATTGTAGGCATAAAGCCACTTGTTCTTTGTTGGAGAAATCCGTTGTTTCATCCATCATCACTGTACACTTCTGCCCAGAAACCCTCTCAGAAATCTGCCTTCCCACTTTAAGAGCCACCATGTCTATTAGCTCATTTTTAATAACTGAGCTTGGGAATTTGTCTTGACTCTTTTTCAGCCCCTTTGAAATACCAGAATCACATTCTGTCTGCAAGCAATACAGCTGAATACAGCTACAGTTGAACTCTCCAGGTAAGGCCCATTTTTGGGTTGTTCAGTATAAGGGTCTTCCAATGCAAGTCCCTGTCTGGCAAGATACCACGTATGACTTAGTATTTCCATTAGGATCTTCTGGTTTTATTCTTTCTTCTGAGAGTACTGAAAACTTAGCATGACCCTGACATTCTCTGGGTCTTTTGAAGAACATCAACCACTGAGCCACTGAAAACCATGAAACCAAGATGAGCAGAGAGAACAGTCTTTTCCCCAAAGGGATCTGCAGGGAAAGACTTATGTCATGGCTGATGAGATGTCTCAGAAATGCTAGCGGGCATTTGGTTTCTGTTACAAATGATAGTGAGACAGCTTAGTTTTATAACCAGCAGGGATTGATCCACTCCTTGGTTGGAAGCGTTGGTTCCTCCTGTTTTAAGTGATTTCATTTCAGCCTTGAAAATATCCACTTTGTTTCTGTACTTCATGCAGTCACTGCTCACTTAGTGAGAAAGGCATAGGATTGCAGAATTGAAACACACACACACAATCTCTCCTGGTAAATTGAAACATTTAGATGGCCTCTTGGTTTCTGAGTCACTGTGTACTTTAGAGGTCCGTCTAGAAGGAGGCAGAAAGAAGAAAGCGAACAGCCTACACCTGATCTGTTGGTTACTGAATGTAAGGGGACTGTTGGCCCCTTACTAAAACTCGTGAGGTTTTTTTGGTTGGCCATCTCCCAGTACCAAAAGGAAGGGGAAGGGAAGGTGGGAAATCAGGACCCTGAGACTGACAGTCCCCAAGAGCAATGGGGAGAGGCCAATGCTTCAGATCAGTCTGATTGACAAGGTGAGCAGGCTAATGAGGAAGTCAGGAGACCAGGGGGGTCCTGTCCTCCAGGTGAGCTGGAATTGCCTGGGTCGGACAGTGTTGGGCCAAGATAAGGGGAGAGCAGGGGCCCGAGCTGAGCTGTGGAGCAGGGCCGTGTCAGCCAGAGAAGCAGCCCAGGGAGCAGACCTGCACTGGGAGCAGAGGGGCCAGAGGAGCGGCCCAGGGAGCTGCGTTGAAGGCAGAGCAGCATCAGGGCTGTGGCACAGTGGGGTTGGGGCTGGGGCTGGAGCAGTCTGGAGCTGGGTGCAGGGAGCTGCTGGGAAGAGTGCTGGGGGACCCTGGGCAGGGGGCCTAGTGCAAGAAGACACCCCCAGCCAGAGGCCTTGCAGGCCAGACTTAGAGGGGAAATGTAACCCCGATGGGGGAGCGGGGCTGAGGCTGGGAAGAAGGGTCCTGCCACCTGGAGCCTGAGGGCATGTGGCCACCACCAGAGCAAGTATCCAACCTGCAGCATCCCTGCAGCACAGCCAGAGCCTGGGCAGGGGCTTGGGCTGGGGGAGAGACAGACTGTGAACTGCCCAGACGCTCCAGAGACGCTGGTTGTGATGTTCCCGGGCCACAGAGTGTGGCGACGGGTTTTCCTTTCACCTTTCCCATTTTTTCCTTATTTTTAAAACTGATTCCTGTTTAATAAATTGAATTTGCTTTGAACTGTATGGAACGATCAGTGGGTCAGGGAAGCATCCAGAGCACAGAGAGCACCCCGGAGTGGGGGCACCCTAGTCTCTGTCCTGCGTGACCACAACAAGGTGGGGGGTCGAGCCCCCCAGGAATCCTGGGCCCAGCCTTGTTTGGGTTATGAGGACTCTGCCACCCAGGAGAGTGGAAGGGAGCCCTCAAGGTCAGGCAGGCCTCGGGGTAAAGGGAGTGGGAGCGAGGACTCAGATCCTTTCGCTAGCCCACTTCACTGGTGTAGTGTGTAAGCAGGGAAATTCCCCACACTAATGGGACCATTCCCCCGCTTACATGTAGCAGGCTTTGCTCAGGGACCAGTAGACCTAGTAGTCAATCTGCGGCAGTCTCTCCGAGCCTTGAGGCAGTTCTTCCAGGCACTCTGGGGGCCCAGCAGCCAACCCACAGTTCGTCACCTGCCACCCAGGAGGCCAGGGGAAGAGAGAAGGAAGCACAGGAGGACCTGGCCCCTCCTTGTCCCCCAGGTCTGGCCCAGGGCCCAAGCAGAGAGAGGCAAGGGGTGACTCAGTTCCTTCCAGCTGCCATTCCAGCTCAGCCTCCCCTGGGCCACTTCCTACCTTCCCTGTTTCCCTTCAGTTTGGGGCATGGCTCCAGCCTTATGTCTACACAGTCTTGCTAGTTGAGGGCTTCAGTTGAGGTGGGGGAGATGTTTCCCAGCTCACCCTCAGAGTCCAGTAGTCCCCACTTAGTTGCAGGAAGTGGATTCTGGGTGAGTCTGACTCACAGTCCCAGTCCTTCCCCGATCCATTGCTCTGCTCAGTGGCTGCAGCCAGTCTTTCCTCCTTGCACGCTCCCCACTCCCTCCTGCCAGACTGCCAGGGCTCCATGCCCAGCAGCTGTTGGGGGAAAGGCCTTCTTGGCCCAATACTGCTCCCCCACTCCTCTGCCCTTAGTGGGGGCTGTCTTATGCTGGGAAGCCACTCTTCTGTTCTCTTTACATGGCCCTCGGGTGCCTCCTCAACCAGCGACTCTGACAAGAAGAGGGAAGCTGGAGCCCTTTGCCACCCAGGTGAAGGATCCTGGGCCAGAGGCTGCACAAGAACAGGTGAAGGATCCTGGCACTTAGATGTCTGGCCTGGCCTCCCCTATCCCTTTGTGAAAAGAGCACATGCAACTCAGCACAGGGCAGGAAAAAGAGAAGAGCCAGTCAGGTGGCTCTGGGAGCCAGCCCCAGAGGAATGGCCACTGGCTGGACCTGTGGCTGGACCTGTCTGGACCTGTCTCAGGTCTCCTTCATGAGAGAGGATCTGGATTCCAAAGTCATTGTGCACCGAAGAAGAGAGAAGAGAGCTGCAGGAAGAGGGGGAGAAGCACAGATGGGGGTCTCACCCAGGCACTCAGAATTCCCCCTCACAAGAAGAAGAGGCCCTGCTTGCTGAGCCATTTCCCAGCCAGGGAAGAAAGGAGTCAGAGCCTGGCACAGGAGAAACCTTCCCCATCCCTGATGACCAAGGGCCAGCTAATACCAAGGGACATGAAGCAACCCTCAGAGTCCCCCCTGGATTCAAGAGAACAGAGTTATCAGCAGACTGTGCCTACTACAATAATTACATCATGTCAGAATGAGAATCTGCAGCTGTTATTTGATTATTTTTCACTCTAGCCCCTTTCCCCTCCCCCTCCAAATAGACAGGCCTTGTCTACCCCTGCAGACGGTGCAAAGGGGCAGAACGGGAGCTGACTCTGGATCTTCAAAATACAGTTGTGTTTTCCAAACAGCTCCATGCAGCATGCTTTGTTGTCCTCTCCTTGAAGCGTTACCCCCTGCAATGCTGCACACCACCTGCTTCTGGTTTCTCAATGCCTGCCAGACTGCAAATCACACCCCCAACAGCTCCTGGCTTTCTCACTGCAGCATTGCCCAGCCCATGCTTTGCAATAACATACACTACAGCAGAGGTTCTCAAACTGTGATCCGTGGACCACCAGTGGTCCACGAGCTCCATGCAGCTGGTCCGCAGATAGTTCCCTCTAAGGTGCGTGCCTGGATGGCCGCACACAAGAGGATGAAGGGCCATGCACCTAATTAGTGAAGCCGTGCAGGCATGGCTCCACTAATTAGGTGCTTGGATCCTGGGGAAGATGCACATGTAAGGTGAGGTGGTGGCCATGTGGGGCAGGGGGCAGTGGGGAGAGAAGGAGGGGTGGGGGGAATTTGGGAAGTGCAGTTCTGTGGTGGCCAGAGAAAAAGGTGACCTTTCTGAGCTGCAGCTGCTGGGGAGAGACGGCCCTCCTTCCCAGCCCCAGCTCAGGGGCTGCCACGGCAGGGGAGAGAGGGAGAGACCCTCCTCCTTCTTTTACAGGGGCTGCTGCAGCGGGGGAGAGAAGGCACATCCATCGCATTAGAAAGGTAAGACTACTGGTATTAAAATATGAGTTTTGTACTTTTATTTGTAGAACAAAAAAAGGGTAATTATTAAGGGTTTTTTTATATAGTGCTTTTATCCAAAGCACTTAACAATAGTTAGCTAACGGTACAAACAACATTTGGAAAGATCATTAAGTAGTCCGCCAAGACCCTCAGCAATGTTCAAGTGGTCCGCGAAAAAAAAGTTTGAGAACCACTGCACTACAGATTTCTCGCCACATCACTGCATGGACTGCACACTGCAGATTCCTCACTGCATAACTTCATGGATTGCACACTGCAGATTCCTCTCCACAGCCCTGCATGGACTACACACTACTGATTCCTCACCGCAGCATTGCATGGCTTGCACACTGCAGATTCCTCACCGCAGTACTGCGTGGACTGCACACTGCTGATTCCTCACCGCAGCATTGCATGGCTTGCACAGTGGTGATTCCTCACCACAGCACTGCATGGCTTGCACAGTGGTGATTCCTCACCACAGCACTGCATGGACTGCACACTGCAGATTCCTCACTGCAGCATTGCATGGCTTGCACACTGCAGATTCCTCACCGCAGTACTGCGTGGACTGCACACTGCTGATTCCTCACCGCAGCATTGCATGGCTTGCACAGTGGTGATTCCTCACCACAGCACTGCATGGACTGCACACTGCAGATTCCTCACCGCAGCATTGCATGGCTTGCACAGTGCTGATTCCTCACCGCAGCACTGCATGGACTGCACACTGCAGATTTGTCTCCACACCACTGCGTGGACTGTTCTCGGCACACTGAATCTCAGAGATGTCTGCATTTATCGACACAAACTGGTAACATGCATTGCTTGGATTTTTTAACAAGACACTGTTTACACCGACATTCAACATTGGTGACTTCCCAGGACATGAATGTCTGATTGCCTTTTAGACCAAAAATGCCTTTCCCAAGATGAGCCTATTATGATCTGCTGACTTCACCATATTCCCCAATTCTAAAGCTCTCAATCCAGAATGAAAACACATCAGCAGGACTGCGGCTTTTCCAAACACGCGCCAATCATGTTATTGTTCTGGCAGCCCCAGCTTGCACCCTACTGTGGAGACATGTAAGGACAATAGGCAGCTTCTCCAAAGAGAGAGGTTTGCCACCCGTCCGGTTTTCTCCCAGACAATCCGGGTTTCAGCTCGTGTGTCTCGGTGCCATTGGACAGGCCCTGGTGTCCGATGTTTTGATCTGTGAAGAAGGTGGCAACCCGAGGTAGAAGGAAGGAGGCAGCTCAGCAGCAGCTGCCGCCGCTGCCTCCTGCAGTTTGTGGCGGCACATGGTGCTCAGGGGCAGGGCCTTGGGGGAAGAGGCAGAGAAGGGGCAGGGCCTCGAGGGAAGAGGTGGAGCAGGGCGGAGCCTTGGGGGAAGAGGCGAAGAGGGTCAGGGCCTTGGAAGGAAGAGTCAGGGCAGGAGGCGGGGCCTCGGGTGTCTGATTACCAGCCATTAGAAAGGTGGCAGCCCTCCAAAGAGGGCCAGCATGGGGCTTGGAAAGGGAAGCCATCTCACATATCTGGGCCTGTAAATCCCAGAGCCAACTCCCAGGGATAAGGCTGTGGTCCAGGAGACAGGAGCTGGTCTCAGTGAGATGATTCTCACTGGACCAGCACAAGTCCATGGGGCCGGATGCGCTGCATCTGAGAGTGCTAAAGGAGTTGGCGGATGTGATTGCAGAGCCATTGGCCATTCTCTTTGAAAACTCATGGCGATCGGGGGAGGTCCCGGACGACTGGAAAAAGGCTAATGTAGTGCCCATCTTTAAAAAAGGGAAGAAGGAGGATCCTGGGAACTACAGGCCAGTCAGCCTCACCTCAGTCCCTGGAAAAATCATGGAGCAGGTCCTCAAGGAATCAATTCTGAAGCACTTAGAGGAGAGGAAAGTGATCAGGAACAGTCAGCATGGATTCACCAAGGGCAAGGCATGCCTGACTAATCTAATTGCCTTTTATGACGAGATAACTGGCTCTGTGGATGAGGGGAAAGCGGTGGACGTGTTGTTCCTTGACTTTAGCAAAGCTTTTGACACAGTCTCCCACAGTATTCTTGTCAGCAAGTTAAAGAAGTATGGGCTGGATGAATGGACTATAAGGTGGATAGAAAGTTGGCTAGATTGTCGGACTCAACGGGTAGTGATCAATGACTCCATGTCTAGTTGGCAGCCGGTATCAAGTGGAGTGCCCCAAGGGTCGGTCCTGGGGCCGGTTTTCTTCAATATCTTCATTAATGATCTGGAGGATGGTGTGGATTGCACCCTCAGCAAGTTTGCAGATGACACTAAACTGGGAGGAGAGGTAGATATGCTGGAGGGTAGGGATAGGATACAGAGGGCCCTAGACAAATTAGAGGATTGGGCCAAAGAAATCTGATGAAGTTCAACAAGGAGAAGTGCAGAGTCCTGCACTTAGGACGGAAGAATCCAATGCACCGCTACATACTAGGGACCGAATGGCTCGGCAGCAGTTCTGCAGAAAAGGACCTCGGGGTTACAGTGGACGAGAAGCTGGATATGAGTCAACAGTGTGCCCTTGTTGCCAAGAAGGCCAATGGCATTTTGGGATGTATATGTAGGGGCATTGCCAGCAGATCGAGGGACGTGATCGTTCCCCTCTATTCGACGTTGGTGAGGCCTCATCTGGAGTACTGTGTCCAGTTTTGGGCCCCACACTACAAGAAGGATGTGGAAAAATTGGAGTCCAGCGGAGGGCAACAAAAATGATTAGGGGACTGGAACACATGACTTCTGAGGAGAGGCTGAGGGAGCTGGGATTGTTTAGCCTGCAGAAGAGAAGAATGAGGGGGGATTTGATAGCTGCTTTCAACTACCTGAAAGGGGGTTCCAAAGAGGATGGCTCTAGACTGTTCTCAGTGGTAGCTGATGATAGAACGAGGAGTAATGGTCTCAAGTTGCAGTGGGGGAGGTTTAGGTTGGATATTAGGAAAGACTATTTCACTAGGAGGGTGGTGAAACACTGGAATGCGTTACCTAGGGAGGTGGTGGAATCTCCTTCCTTAGATATTTTTAAGGTCAGGCTTGACAAAGCCCTGGCTGGGATGCTTTAGTTGGGGATTGGTCCTGCTTTGAGGAGGGGGTTGGACTAGATGACCTCCTGAGGTCCCTTCCACCCCTGATATTCTATGATTCTATGATTCCAGGTAGAGACTGGCTTGAGCCAAGACTCTGGATCCAAACACCCAGGAGCTGTGGGGAAGTTGCAGTTTACAGCTGAACACTATGGCTGGTTTATCTCTAGCCGCAAAGCAGACCCAGCACAGCAAGATCATTAGTGCAATCAGCTTCTCTTAAACAATGCACCTGGCACCTAATTTCCAGGTGGACAAGGGGTTGTCTTGAGTGATCCCCTCTGGCCAATGCCTGGACCTGCTCCTTTATGCTACTCCATGGTCCATGAGTTGGGTTCTAGTCCCATCCCACAACTGTTTTGCTCTAAATTAACGAATTAGAGCTTGATCCTGCCCACACCAGTGGCAAAGGGTGGGGCCCTAAGGTGGCATTATGACCCTGTTTGGGGCATACGGTAGCCTGGGGAGATCATATGGTGGGGGGAGGAGGCTCACATCCTTCAGGAAATCAATCATCTTCAGATACAGATAATAAATCTTTTCACCAGTCCTGATTTTCATAAGCATTTTCTCTGTGTTATTCTCCAGCTGACGAATCACCTGCAACAGAGAAGGATCTTGTGTCGCTTTGCTGGGTTGCCTGGAACATGAGACTGCTCCTGGGGACCAGATGGGCCAACTCAGAGCCCTGGGGCTGGCTGGCTAGGGCTGCAGAGCCCTCAGGAATGGGGAGGGCCAATTGGTTTGGTGCTCCAGTAGACTTATATTCATTTAAAATCTCTTTTTGACACAGCCCCGGGGCTCTCCTCTGGTAGGTTAGGATTCTTCCAGGCTGCATTGCCCTTAGCCATGGACTGAAGCCCAGCATCCTCCCCATGAGAGGCCACTGACTGTGTGAGCTCCTTTCTTCTGGCGGCTACAGGGGACAGGAGGGATACTGATAATGGATTCCAGCTAGGGGTGACAGTGGGAAGGCTGCATGCTGCTGGTGTACAGAGCAGGGCAGCCAGCCTGGGAACTTCTGGGTGCATGAGCCCAGGAAATGGGGCTTCAGACCTGCCTTTCATCTCCTCTCTTTGCTGCTCCTGCCCAGTAGCATTAGTAGGTTAGTTTGTACTGGGCCCAGGTTCTCTTCCGCTGCGGACTTTGTGGTACTAGCGGTGCAGTGGAAGGACTGGGGTCAGTCTCTGCAGCCAGGGGAAGGTCTGGGGTCACTCTGTGGCCACCCCTCTGGCTGAACTAGAATTGGAGATGGACTCCCCAGGGGGTTCCTCATCCAGGCCTCTGCAGCTGGAACAAGGTCCCTGTGATGTGGGGCCTTCACGGTGCAGAAGTGCAAGTGAGCACACAGGTGCATGTATGGCCTAAGTGTGCACATGCATGAGTGTGCTTGGATGGGTATGAGTGCCCATGAAAACTGGGAAGGACATGGGGACTGTCCAGAGCTAACCATCATCCAAAAAAGCCACATCTTGGGCTGGTTCCAGAGATGCCCATGCCCCTGCAGGTCCAACTGAAGTCAGTTGGACCTGTAAGTTCACAGCCCTTCCCGGGACCTGGCCCATTGCTATTACCACAGATTTCTGGCATGCACAGTCTTCCACTGGAGCTGAGCCCTTATCACCTGCTGTTGTATCTGGCCCTGTCTGTCCACTCCTTCCATGTCTGCCAGGTGTCGCAGCTTTCTCTGCAGCCCCTCCAGCATCCCGCCCCGCTTCTTCACCTCGTACAGCAGCACATTGTGCTCGTTCATTCTGTCAAAGATGGAGTTTTGCAGCTTCTCTCGGGCGGCCTGAAAGAGACACAGTGGCACTCAGGGAGCACTGGGTGGGCTCACCCACGAGCAGCCTGCAGAGGGCTTGGCCCCAAGTGAGCTTCTGAACCACCCCACCCTCAGCCAGCCCAAAGGCAGCCTGGTGATAGGCAGAGATCCCAAAGGGAGGAGAGCCAGGGATGAGGTGATGGCCACAATAGCTGCTGATTGTGCATGGCAGGTGCCCAGATACCACAGTGACAGGAGCAGGATAAGCCCTAAGATCGATGTCAGACAGAGCCTCGAGCTGGAGTCCTGCTGGGTGCAGGCTGGGAGATCTGGGCTCTGGGGTGTGGGTTTGGCCCAGTGTAAAGAGTGGGACCCGTCACTGGAGCTCATGCAAGCTGTGACACACCAGGTAAGAATCCATGCAGGGGCTCTTTGCGGAATGCAGATCTGGGTCTGAAAGTCAGTGGAAAAGTCTGATGCTCTAATCCCACCAAAGCCTGGAATCAGTAGTACACACCTGTGCCCCCAGAATCCCTCTCCTCTCCCTGGTGCTGCTCCTGCCAAGGGAAAACAGGGCCACTGGGGCTGGAAGTGACCGCTGATCTGCCAGCAGTGAGGGCCCCAGCTGAGCTGATGCTGTAGCCCTTGCTGCTCCCATGTTAACCTCTGGCATGTCTTGAATCCAGCAGGAAGGGAAGGTCCCTAGCTAGGGTGAGGACAGCACTGGGGCAGTACGTCACGGTGACAAGCCTTTGAACTGACAGTAGCTGGTGTGACTGGCAGGAACACATTGTAACACAAGGGAGCCACATGAACCTTCCCTGGGGTCTCTGCTGCACACTGCCACTGTTCAGAGATCTTCTCTGTGACAATAGCACAGACCCTCCTGCTCCAGAAACAAAGGCCTTGCCACCTGAGCTAGAGGAGAATCTCCAGTAACTGTTAGCAGTATAGGGTCTATGGCACACAGTCGAGCAGTTCTGATTCCATCCAGCACAGGGTGGTGGGACACACATGAGTGTGTTCACACATGCACACACACTCCCCAACTCACTACAGTACAGTCCCCTGGAGCAGAGGTTTGATGGCATATCAATCACTGAGAGGGACAATTTCCTTTAGGGCCACCTCCAGTCCTCTTTCCCCCATTTTCTCTGCTCTGTCACTGGGCAGTAAATGCCAGACAGACTGGGTGTGTGCTCTGCCAATTACCTCCACGGTGCTCCTGGCTAAATGCATCTTCAAGCGCTTTTGCTCCCAGCATGCCCGGGAAATCGTCACCTTGTCATACTGTGGGCAGGAGAGGAGCAGAGAGAAACTTGGGATCAAAGTTCTACTTCTAATAATTTGTGAGTGCATCCGCACACAGTAATTGTTAATGCATTATTCCCAGGCAAGGGCTGACCTCCCTCCCAACCCCCAGCTACGGGAGCATCCTCAGCTGCCAATGGCTGAAAGCAAGGCAGGGTAAGGCGAAAGTGTCCACACATTTTAGGGGCCTCAATTTTTGGCTTCCCCTCCTGAGACAGCTAGAACCTGCCTTTCAGAGGGGCTGAACTTCCACGCCCCCGGCTGACTAGTGTGGGTGCTCTCAGCACTCAGTGCCTCTGGAAACCAGGCCCAGGATAGATCATGTTGGGGCCCAAAGCACAGATGCCCCAAACTATGCCATAGTGACTTGCCCAAGATCTCACAGCAAGTGAGATTGTCAGAGCTTGGCTTAATACTCAGGAATTCCTGGGCCCCCGTTTTTACTCAGACTGCTAGGCCATACTGCCCCCTGTAGCCAGCCCAGTTCTGACTAGCAGGCCAGTTTTCAATGTCCAAGGGGCAGAGCTGCTTGGGGCAGCTGTAGCTGGCCCATGAAGAAACAGCCCTGCCCCACGGAGCTCACACTGCACTGCAGAGCCAGTGGGAGAAGCTCAGACCCTGGGAGCACACACAGGTCACTACTGGGGGAGGTCAGCATTGTGGGCAGGGGAGCCTGGAAGGCAGCACAAGGATGATGGGGAGAAGGATCCAAAGGGGGCACGGAGGGAGGGGAGCAGGAGGAGAGCTGGCCAGGGCCTCCCTGGGAGAAGCAGCCTGCCTGTGCTGGGGGGCACAGCGGGGGCAGTGCCCGGAGCTGGGGAAGTGCGTGACATGGGCAGGACGGGGGTTAGTAGCAGCCCTGGCTGGGCAGCGAGGTGGCTGAGGGAGTCCAGGGGAGAGATGCCCAAGGCTGGGAGCAGGGTTTGGGGGGATGAAGAGCAGAGGGGCAGGCTGGGGTGGGCAGGGGGCCCGGGGGGCTGCAAAGCTGGGTGTTGGGGCAGGAGAACAGGGACCAAGGGGGCAGGAGGGGATCCAGGCAGCAGTACCAGTACTGAATGGTATTTCCCTTTGTCTCCTGCTGGCCCCGGGGGTGGAAGGTGAATCCGCTCAGACCTGCACAGTGTTGGAGAGCCTCAGCTGGAGCAGTTTGGGGTGCTGGGGCTCAGGGATTGCACACACCCTGATGGCTCTCCGGGTTAGGCTTAGCAAGCTTGCCCCTTGGCATGAGGGCAGAGCCAGGCGCTGGCAGAGCAATGCCCCGGCTGGGGGCGTGGGTACCTTCTGAGCCACGCCCAGGGTGCACATCTCCTTGTGCACATTCTCGCGAAGGAAGCTGATGAGCCCTTTGTTCTGAGTGAGCTTCTCCTCCGTCGAATGCGCAAAAAGCTTCTTCCCTTGTTCTAGAGGTAAACTGAGGATTTCAGTCAAAGGGCAGACCCAGGTCCCTCGCCACGATGCGCCAGGCTCTGACGGGGAAGGCCTGGCACTGCATGCTCCGCTGCAAGTGGGTGGAACTCACCGTCACAGAATTGGTGCCCAGGGCATGTCACTGAGGTGACCAGCTGAGGATCTGGCTCCACGTTTAACCCCCACCCCTTCTGGATTGGATAATTCTATGGAAACATCTTGGGATTTCCATTGTAGAGGCCAAATTCTGCATCCTCAGCCAGCCACACATTGCTGCTGCAGAAGCCAGACAGCCCCATGCACCCGTGGTCTGACCTACAGCAGCCCCAGCCCAGATTTTGGGCAGGTGACTCCCAGTCTGGGGTGCCCCTCAACAGCTCCTTTCACCGAGGGCCAGCACAGCAGCCTCTCTGGGTTTTTTTGCAGGACCCAGACCTCCCTCTGCCCAGGGGATTTCTGGTGTGTGTCCATAAGTGTTAGGCAGCCAGGATTTGGACCCATATTTCTAAAGGCTCACAATGCCCATCAGGCATCACTGAGGGTTATTGGTCACTAGACCTCCATGCCCACCCCCATCTCCCAGCTCATCAATATCTGTGGGGTTTTCTTCTCCCACATCTCATCTGAGCCCTTTCTGGAGCCTGCTGCAAACCCAGCTACAACCTCATCGGACCTGCTGCCTAGGATTGCACTTGGCTCCTGGGTCCTGGCAGCTTGACGGGCTCAGGAAGGCTTTTCACTCCAGCCTGTCACAGCCTGGCCAAGAAAGAGAGCATCACCTTGCAGTGAGATGATGGCACGCAGCTCCCGGATCTGCTGCTTGATGTCCCTCTTCCTCTGGAACTTCATGGTGGCAGAATGAGGCAGAGAGTATCCTGTCACAGTCACTCAGACTTTGGGTCCCTGCCTGGAGACACTTCTAGCCCCCTCCTCCCACCAGCCGCTGAGCAGGAGAGAGATCTGCCTTTAGAATCAGCTTTTCTATTGTCCTTGTACTGTGACATCAGGAGGATCTTTGTGACACAGTCACGCACCACTGGGTTCTCAGTGGTGGCAGTTGGGTGCGTGTGTGTTCTCTTTGCGTGCTGTCACAGCCTGCACAGGGAGCTGGTCCAACAGGCCTCAATAACACTACCTAGAAAGACCACAGACTGGGTTCATAGAATCATAGACTATCAGGGTTAGAAGGGACCTCAGGAGGTCATCTAGTCCAACCCCCTGCTCAAAGCAGGACCAATCCCCAATTTTTGCCCCAGATCCCTAAACGGCCCCCTCAAGGATTGAACTCACAACCCTGGGTTTAGCAGGCCAATGCTCAAACCACTGAGCTTTGTTCGTCCCCCCTTTGTTCGGTGGCAAAGGCCTTGGCCAGGTTTATTGTCAACGGAGCACGGCCCTAGGACCCTGGCTCCCTGGTTACAGGGACACTAGCACATGTATGCCCATGACAATGGACCAGATCAGCCAGCAGCGGGACTGTCTGCTGCCCCCTCAGCTGGACACGGGTGCCCCTCCAGCGGCTGCTCCTTCCACACATCGATACAAACAAGTTCATCCATCAGCCTGTCCTCCCATCCTTGTCTTACTTGGGTCGTGTGTTCCTGTGCCAGCTCCCAGGATTGTGCTTATATCACACCTGTGTGCTGGGGTGGACCTGGGCTTGCCTTCCAGAACGTGTTTACATGAATACCCAGGGCCTAGGACTTCCTGGGAGTGCCTGTGTTGCAGCAACGCGAGCTACGCCTTTGCCAAGTTCATGTGCAGGACATGAACTTCCAAGCAAGCATCTGGTTTTTGATGATTGGCAATCCCTTGATTCGAGGATGATCTATACCACAGATTTGCATATGGGTCCTGAAATGACTCAGGAGTCTGATCCTGGAACCGCAAATCCACCCACAGTAGGTACAGACATTTTGTGGCAGGCCAGTGGCTTGCGAGGAGAAAGTTATTTCTTTTTCCTTCCTCCTCTTTCTCTTTTCAGCTTCAAGGACAAGACGCTTCTCCACAAAGCAGGCCACTGCCTGATGGAGGATATGGCGCCATTGGGGTCGGTTGGTGGCTTGCTCCTCCCAGCTTGTGATGTCCACATCAGTTTTCTTAAGATACACTTTCAGTGTGCCTTTGTAGCATTTCCTCTGACCACCACAGGATCTTTGACTATGGGTGAGCTGAGAGTAGAGGACTGGTTTTGAGAGGCGAGAGTCTGGCATCTGCACACAATGTGCAGCCCAGCGAAGTTCGTGCATAAGAATCATTGCTTCACTGCTGGTGACATTGGCTTCAGTGAAGGATGCTGGCGTTAGTGTGGCGATTTTGCCACTTGATGAAAAGGATCTTCTGGAGGCATCCTTGGTGATACCTCTCCAGACTCTTGTGGTGCTGTCGATAGGTCACCCAGGTTTCGCATCCATAGGGGAGTGTAGGAACAACAATTGTCTTATAGACCTGGATCCTGGTGTCCTGCTGTAGGTCACAGTCCATGAAAACGCATCGGAGCAATTTCCCAAAGGAAGCATTTGAGCACTAGATCATGTGCTGGATCTCATTCTCGATTTTTGCATTTTGAGAAAGTTGGCTACAGAGGTAGCAAAAGTGCTCAACTGTCTCCAAAGTCTGACCCTCGATGGAGATTTGTGGTGGGTCATGTGCAAGGCTTGAAGCAGGTTGATAGAGCACTTTAGTCTTCCCTATATTGAGTGAGACTGTCTCCTCTTGAAGTCTAAGGTCTTCAGGGTGTTGGGATATATATATATACATTGTGATTCATATATCCATGTAATATGTTATAGGTCATTGTGGCCTGGTATGAGTGACGCGTGCTTGACATGAATGCGTGCATTGCAAGTTAGCAACCAAAGCAAGGACTTAAGGTCAAGGACTATTAGAACTCTGAGCAAAAACAATCTTATGTTCTGAGAAAAATATGGAAAATCATCAGAAAAGGAAATAACACCAGCTGGACTGATATAAAATTGTATAAGAATTGGAGGAAATGGCACACCTGGGATCATGGCGGCCCGCCTAGGATTGTCTCTTTGGAATTGTGTGGGTAGAAGGCCTAGTAAACAAAGGCAAAGAACCGATGATGCGACAGAATGGACTATAAATGGGTGCCTATGATTTCTGCAAATCGGAGTCGTTTATTGATCCAAAGTCCCGTGTGGATATAGATGTGGTTTTCGCCAGCTTCCCGCAACTTATGATCCTATCCTGATGGAAGGAACCTTGACTGGCCAATGGGACCATTCTGACCTTTGGACTCTGGTATAGTATGTTTGGGGCGTGAATGCGGAGTGAGTAAGGTTTGTTTTGTAATCAATAAAGAGCATTTAGAGCAGGGGCAGGTAACCTAGGGCACGTGTGCTGAAGGCGGCACGCGAGCGGATTTTCAGGGGCACTCATGCTGCCTGGGTCCTGGCCACCGCTCCGGGGGGCTCTGCATTTTAATTTAATTTTAAATGAAGCTTCTTAAATATTGTTAAAACAGTATTTACTTTACGTACAACAATAGTTTAGTTATATATTATAGACTTATAGAAAGAGACCTTCTAAAAACATTAAAATGTACGACTGGCGTGTGAAACCTTAAATTAGAATGAATAAATGAAGACTTGGCACCCCACTTCTGAAAGGCTGCCGACCCCTGATTTAGAGTATTATATACTAACACCGTGTCCAGTATCTGCTTGCTCCTGTATCCCCTAGGAAGACCTCTATTGCGGGTCTAACAAGTGGTGGAGAATGCAGAGGGGAGAGAGATATTAAGGAGTGCCGGATTTCGAGATGGGGTCTTACAATGTTGGGGGAGTCCTTATTTAAGACTAATAAGGGTGATTCTTTATTTGTGAAATGTGTGAGAAAAAAAAAACGTGTGAGATACCACGTGGTGTTAGTGTAATAATGTTTAAAACACTGTTTAAGAAGAGAAGTGAAGGAGTGGAAGAGGCACCCCAGTGGACTAAAGTTAAAGTCCCTTCTCTGTTAGAGAAGGAGATTATTGCATTTGGGACATGGTCTTGGATGGAAGGTGCGGTGGAACCAGATGTAACATTTGATACCTTAGAGAACAGGTTTGAGAAATATGTACAGCTGTACAAGCCTAATGCCAGTAAAAAGCAAACGGCTGTGGTATGGCTGTTGTAGCAACCTGTAAAAAAGGTAATTGCGTGTAAGGGGGAAATCTGTGAAGAGTTGCAAACATTACAAGAGAATTTTAAAACTTGCCAGGAAAATATGGAACGGGAAGTGAGGCAAGCACAGATAATGCAAACTCAGAACTAATGGGGAAACAAAATAGGGAATTGGAGAAAAGAATGATGGATTGGGAAAAGATTAAAGGAGACAAAGATAAATTAGATCATCAAGTGACAGGAATGAAACAGTTAATTCGAGATTTCTCTAAGGAAAAGGAAGAGGCGATCACAAGCATTTCTCACTGTTGGTGCCAGAAAACTATAGCAGCATTGAAAAAGCAAGAGCAAACACAGGAGCTGCAAGTTGTGGCTGTATGTTAGAAAGAGAGAGATTTGGATTTGGATTCCAATGATATTTGGTATGGAGAGGATTTGTGAGGGGGGTCAAGAGAAAAGGGAATTTGGCCAACATTGAGAGGGGCTTTATACTATGTTGAGGGAAGAAATAAGAAACTGTTCGGGAGAGCCTAAGCCAGGAAAGTCTGTAGCAGCGAGAGAACCGAGATCAACCATTAAGGATGCAGCGGGGGAGATACAGTCAGAGCAGACACAAATAATCCTTGCTAGTTCATCAGACTTACAATTGATGGTAAAGTCAGTAGGCCCAGTGAATATGAAAAATTTAGCCACATGGCTAGTACAGTGGGCAGAATTAGGAGGAACAGAGAATTTAAATATGAGTGAATGTTATAGGTTAATCAGGGCAGCTACCACTGGAGAGATTAGACAGGCAGTAGATAGAGTGAAAAATGCTTTGGACAGGCAGCCAGAAGCACAACATCTGATACCATGATTTATTATGCTGTTAGGGAAAGAGACAGGTCAAAGACCCATGAAGGTGTTAACCAGTGCAGATTACATGAAGCCTGGAGATTCACCCAGGGATTACCTGTTAAAGAGAATAACTTTGGGATTTGTTACCAGCTTTGCCTGTTACTTTTGGGTATGCTCATTTATTAGGGTTACTCTCTTGGGGGTGGGGGAGGTGTCTGTACTTCTATCAATGGACTGCTTGTGACACTTGTGTTCTCACACAGAGCTCTACCTCTCCCTGCTGCAAGTTCCCTCCCAATGGAGCTATCCTGGAGGACCTAGGTTCCCCAGGGCTGGGTTCTTCCAGCCCCAGAATCAGATGAACACACAAACACAGATACATTAACAGAGCACATCTGAAAGGACCAAGTTAATCAGCACTCCCAAGCTGACCCCTTATATGTCCCAGGACTCAGCAGGCTGGATCCAACAGCACCTCTAAGCTGCCACCCTCATATGTCCCTGGTTCAGCACGTCTCTACCCCCGCTTCCACGTTACAATTGTTCTGGTCGTAACCCACAGGAGGAGCAAACCCCACAGGATTTTTCGGCGCTGCAGGGATCTTTAGCTTAGGTATGAGGAGTGTTGCTGCAGAGCGAATGAGGAAACCAAAGAACACCAACGAGGGGGAGAGAGAGAGAGAAGCAACCAGCTTAATCATGAAAGTTATTTATTGCCAGGTAATAAACATAGGGGAGCCAAGCAAACAAAACAGTTATAATATTGAATCTAACTTAAATTTGATTATGAAAGTCAGGTTTAGAAAACTATCAGGATCACGCAAATCAGGGTCAGAAGGCTATATCTAGAGAGAGAGAGCTGGGTTCTCACCACTCCGTGAAGCTGGAATCGATCAGGGGTCCCAGGTGGTGGTGGTAGCTGAGGGACAGGCAGAGCCCCCAGCATGATCAGTCAGGAGAAGTTGAAGTCCCCATGGACCTGATGCAGATTTTGGATCCAGGCATCAGAGCACTCACTTGAGCATGGGTCGGGGTTTTTGTAGAGAAACAACAGTGGTTCAAGGGAGAACACTAGATTTGTTTGTGTAAAACTGATGGCTCAAGGGAGTATCCCAAACTTGTTTTGTTCAGGTTAGATAATGGGAGCTGATCATCCCTGGCTATGGGTGGTGTTCCTTGGAGGGAGCTCACAATGTAATTAGGGAGCTTCACTATTTTGGATTTATTACTAGAATTGGTCTGATAACTACTGAGCTGGGTGTGTGTAGGCGTGGGTTCATTAACATCTGGAGCAGAGATCCCCCATCATGCAGTGCTTCCCTGCTTTTCTGGTCCCAGAGTTCCATGCGGTTCTTGCCTTGGAATCTCTGTTCTCCATTCTATATGCTAATGGAGATGCCTCCTTGTCCCATCGTTGATGTAAATGAGGCTAGGGGAGTTTCTTTAATCCTGTCACCCTTAACCCAGGGGTTTAGGTGTGTCTCCCACGGCCTTTTCATTGCTTTTTGTAAGTCTTTCTTCTGATCAGTTTTGCTTCAAGCAGAGGCTGCAGGGGGGAAGGTCTTTCATAAGTCAGACCGGCTGGGTACTGCGCCCTAGTTCCCCAAGAACACAGAGCTGCAAGGTTATTGGCTGGAGAAATTGGAGGTTGCCAGACATGTCACAGATGGTTCTTTGATGGCAGTTCATTTGAATCAGAGGAAATTTTGGAATGATGTGTTTAAAGGATTAGACAGACATTTTTTAGCGCTGTCTACTAATTTGGTGAACCAAGCAGCCCAGGATGAGGGGTTAACTGTTATGGATGCACTGGAGCACTGGATAGTATGCCAAAGAATAATTAAAGGGGGAAGCCAGGTAGAAGGATTGAAACCCAGAGTACCTTTTAACGTATTCAAAGGAGAGTGCTGATCGATCAGGATACCGTGAGAGAGGAAGAGGCTGCGGTAGAGGACAAAACATCCCACCTCAAGGAGGTAGAGGGTGGAATAATCAAAATGAGCCCCAAAAGGGAGTAGACATGGAGACGTGGGATGGGAGACGAACTGATGAATTGACCAGAGAAACGCAAAGGATGGAAGAAAAAATGTTTAAGGAGCAGAAAAAGGTTGCAGCTGGGCAAGCTGAGGGTTCAGCGAAACCAGCTCCACAGGGAAGCCCAGATGACCAGTCGCTCCCCCTGGAAATGGGTCCTGAGGAGTGGGAGACGGTAACTAGAGTACGATGGGATTCAAACGGGAGGCCTAGGACAACTGTCATTGTGGGAGATAATGGACCCAAAAGTGTCCTATTGGATAGTGGGGCTGGTGTAAATATTGTAAATAGAAGTTGTGATTTGACTCGATATGTGTCAGAGATCATTACAGCAGCCTCCTTTATTGGGGAAGGAGTGATAGGAAAAATGTATCATTCAGTCGAAGTAGCTATACCCAGAGAGAGTGGGGGATTTTTGTTGTAAAGAATCAATGTTTCAGATAGATCAGGCGGCTGACCCAGTAATATTGGGGACTCCTTTTTTGAAGAGGAATCGGGTCGTTTTGGATTTAACGAATGGAGTTCTGTGGCATGTGCTCGGCTGGACAGAAAGTGTCCTGACAGCAGGGTACACTCCAGGAATACGTGCTGCAGACGCAGTAGAGGAGATTATACCGGATCAACAGGATGTGGGTAAAGAGGTTTCCCGACGTATGGATTAAGAATAAAGCAGCATGTGGTAAAATCACAGGGGACGAAGTGCCACCACAGAGACAATATAAATATCCTTTGCAAGCAGAGGCAGGAATTAAGAAAATAATCGAATCATTAGAACAACAGGGAGTGATTGAAAAGGGGAATTCTGCGTACAATAGCCCAATTTGGCCTGTATTAAAAGCCTCTGGAGGTTGGAGATTGATAGAGGGTTTAAGACAAATTAATAAAGCTGCCCCGCCTCCCGCACCCCTCCAGGCATGAACAGTAGCAGATCTACCTCAAGTGATGGCAAGAACACAGGGCCCTAAATGGCTCTCTGTCACAGATTTGGCAAATTGTTTTTTCACCAACTGACTGCATCCCGATTCTTGGGCCTGCTTTGCGTTTACTTTCAAGGGAAGACAGGACTTATTTAAAAAAATTCCCCAGGGACTGCACGGTGCCCCGGCTATTGTACACCAACATGTGGTGTGAATGCTGGATCAATTATCCAAAGAGGATCGGGAGAATGTCACCTCATATGTAGACAACAGATTAGTGTGGGGGACACTGAAGAGGAGGCGACTGAGTGGACTACAAAAGTGTTAAGAGTAATCCAAGAAACGGTTTTCAAGGCTAACAAAGAGAAAGCCCAACTAGTGCAGAGAAGAGTGAATTATTTGGAGAGCAAGGAATTCAGGTAGAAATTTACCAAGGCCAGAGGATTCTCATGCATTGAGGGTGATGTTAGGAGGGTTTAACTATTTAAGGAAACACACCTGGAATTCTGCTGCTATAACTGGACCCTTGTGGAGTTTACTAAAAAAGAAAGTAGAACGGGACTGGGGGCCGGAACAAGAAAAAGCTTTTTGTCATTTAAAACAAGCCTTGATGCAAACTCCAGCTTTGAAATTCCCAGAGATAAACCAGCCATTTGTGATTAAGTTGGCAGCAACTCAATGAAGTCTAGTGGCGGTATTGATGCAAGAAATTGACAGGAAGTTAATCCTGGTAGCATACAAGTCTAGAAGATTAACTCCTACGGAGCAGCAGTTTGGGATCTGTGAAGGAGAATGTTTAGCTGCTGTGTGGGCCATTGAAGCTTTTGCTTTGACTGCTGGCCCAGCCGCTATTCTAATGCAACACCTCACTCTCCCCTGAAGTATATTTTACCAGGGAAACTGCAGGGGAAAGGCGTATTCAATAGCAGGATGGCCCAATGGACCTTGATGTTAACTAGCAGAGATGTTACTTATGAGAATAACAAGCAAGCAATGATGTTACCATATGCCCTCCTGACGGAAGGAGAGGAGCCTGAATGCCCACTTCCAGAAACTGCATCAAAGTTAGTTGAAGAAGCACCCCCGGTAGATGAAGTGTTAAGCCGCAGGGAAAAAGAGGTTTGGTTTACAGACGGTAGTTCATACTATGAGAACTCAAATTGAGGGGGAAACTATTTCTGATTCTATGAGTTTGACTTCAGCTCAGGAAGCAGAGGTCAGAGCTCTTGGTGACCAGCTTAAACAGAAAAATAATGTTGCAGACTGTCTTTATGTCTATATGAATTCAGACTTTGTGGAACAAGGACTGTTATACTGGATTGGGATTTGGAAAAAGAATAATTGGGAAACAGCTGAGGGGAAAAATGTGGTCCAAAAGAAGGATTGGAAATCTATCTATGATTGGTTGAAAAAACACCCAGGAAAATTAAGAGTAAGACATATTAAAGGTCATCAAAAGTGGGAAGGGAATGAAAAACATTGGAATGATAAAGTGAATGCATTAGCTAAATTAGCAGCAAAGGAACCTTTGGGAGTTATTTCAGATTAACAGCCGTGTTAGTCTGTATTCGCAAAAAGAAAAGGAGTACTTGTGGCACCTTAGAGACTAACCAATTTATTTGAGCATAAGCTTTCGTGAGCTACAGCTTTTGTGAGCTACAGCTCACTTCATCGGATGCATCCGATGAAGTGAGCTGTAGCTCACGAAAGCTTATGCTCAAATAAATTGGTTAGTCTCTAAGGTGCCACAAGTCCTCCTTTTCTTTTTGGGAGTTATGGAAGTTACTAGAGCTCAAGCCATAAAACAGGAGGTTAAACCTGAGGAAAGATGGGGAAACTGGAATATGCAAGGTGGCTATGTGGTGAATAAGAAAACAGGAGAGGTAAAGTGGCTACCTGACAAACTTCAAAGAGAAGAGATTATTAACCTGTGTCACTCTATGGCCCACCAAGGAATAGAGCAGGGGTCGGCAGCCTTTCAGAAGTGGTGTGCCCCAGTCTTCATTTATTCGCTCTAATTTAAGGTTTCACGTGCCAGTCGTACATTTTAATGTTTTTAGAAGGTCTCTTTCTATAAGTCTATAATATATAAGTAAACTATTGTATGTAAAGTAAATACTGTTTTAAAAATATTTAAGAAGCTTCATTTAAAATTAAATTAAAATGCAGAGCCCCCCGGACCGATGGCCAGGAGCCGGGCAGTGTGAGTGTCACTGACAATCAGCTCGTGTGCCGCCTTTGGAACATGTGCCAGAGGTTGCCTGCCCCTGGAATAGAGAATACTCTCTTTAAGATAAAACCAATTGGAATATGCCCTGAGGCGCAAGAGGACGTAGAAAACTTTGTTAAAAACTGCATAAGGTGTGCAGCAGATGGGAATAGACCACCGAATTCGGGATCCTTGTTGCACGAAAGAATTTGTGGGGCCATGGAGTAGAATACAGGTTGATTATATTGATAAATTGCCTAAGACCCAAAGGGGGAATCAGTATTTATTAGTGATAGTAGATTTCTTTTCTCATGGGTGGAGGCGATTCCCACCAGAAATCATACTGCAGAGACCACTGCCAAAAAGTTGCGAGAAGTAGTGTTTAGTAGTAGTGTTTTAGTACTGTTTATTTTACTCCAAAAGTAACTGATTCAGATAATGGGCCACATTTTGTAGGAAGAGTAATTAAAAGTTTATTAAAAACCTTAGGAATTAGCAATCATCCTCCAGGGACAGTTGAAAGGACGAATCAAACTATTAAACAAGCTCTACACAAAGCAGTGCAAGAAACTGGCAAAGATTGGGACGATAAATTGCCAGTGGCGTTGGTGGGAATACAAAGCAGTGATCAGCTGGGTCCTGGCTACCAGTCTATCAAATTCTCTTTGGAAGGCCTATGAGACTGTGGAGCCCTTTACTGTATGAGGAAGAAGAAGAAGAAGAAAAAGAAGAGGTATCAGTTACCAAATGGGCCAGGGAGTTACCAATAGAACTTAAGAAAATGGAATTTAAACTGACTGATGCCATTGAAAAAGCAAGAGACTATGTGGATTCTCATGTGGCTCAGGACAGTAAATTATGGAAAACCAGAGATACAGTAATGTATTTGAAATTAACATAGAAAAATCATGTCCTGGAGTCTAAATGGGTTGGACCATTTTCCATCATGAATAATATGTCACCTACTGTAGTGCAGATTAAAAAGGGGGCAAAGGGAAAGTGGGTCCACACATCACAATTAAAGTTATGGATTAAATAATGTTCCTTTCTTTTTCTTTTAGTTTATCTTCCAGAGGGAAAGGAATGCCCAGTTGCACCAGAGATTATCCTGTATGGACCTTGGATTTGGAGTTTGTATATGGTGTTACAATTTTTGTAATTGGTTTATTGCTTATGTTTGCTTTGCTTTGCATTTTGTGCTTAGTAAAAGAATTATGTTGTGTGCATTATATTTTAGGAAGAAAAAAATAATACCGGAGCTTGAGCGAAGATAGACGAGGTTAGTGTAAGTATTTAGAATAATACGGCTGGAAGCATCAGACATTATTCCTATGGAATAATGGCCATGGGTGTAATATTGAGGATCCTCATAATTCAAAAAGGGTGGAAATATGGTTTCTGGCTTTTATGTTTTTTGAATATTTGGGGAAATTTAGGGGTACGTGGACATACATATGGGTGCATCTCTAAGATGGAGGTGTGGATGATAGGGAATTATACATTTGACTATTCGTGGGACAGAATGGGAAAACAGGATCAAAAAAACCAGATGTAAAGAAAAGCCTTTTGAGGTAAAATTTGAAATATGGTGGGAAGATGGCAAAAATGTGACATGGGAGTATCTAAAGCCAAAAGTTTTGGAAGAGCAATGGAGATATTTGTACATACTAAGGAGGGAAGGTCACCTAAGGTTTAGATTTAGTAATGATGAGAACAATCTGAATATGAGTACTCTGAACTGTATCTTTTGGAGTTTGAGATTTGATGTAGTTACCCTAGATGTGACTAATGAACAAGAATTGGCTATTACTCATGTGGGATGGAGTGAGTCAATGGCTCTGAAATTATGGGAATATGGTGTAGTAGCAAATCCGTCCATAATGATAAGACTGAGTTGTTTTAGGCAAATCAATGCGGGCATATATTTTTGGGGATACGGTTTTTTTTTTGTTTATTAATCAGATACCACTAAACAAGATTGCACCAAGAATCATGGCAGATGCGCACCCATATGGAGGGGAGAAGTAATTGAAGCCCCAACCGTTGTGGATAAAACAATCTGGTTGGAAGGAGCGTGGCCGCAACAGTGAGCCGACGGGACTATGCGAAAGAAGAGCGGTTTAGGGGAATGATCGTAGCTTGTATTGGAGCTGGAGTTTGAGACTCATTTGCTATTGAGACGTTACAAGGGGAAACGTCAGCTTTGGGTAAGATTTTGGGGGCTCCACAGACACGTGTGACACACAATTTTGGTGCATTATCGGAAAAAAGAATAAGTGTGGAACTCCAATTGAAACAAGCCCAAGCCTTGAAAATGTCTCTAAATGTAAATCTATTGGGTGTGTCTGGGATTGACAATAAAACTGAACCAGCAATACGGCGTGTACAGATGCAGACTTAGGGGGCACAATACGTAGAGAGAATGGTCAATCTGTCAAGTAATGGGCAATGGCCTTTTGAATGGTTCAAAGATCCCCATATATAGAATCAACGAATTACAGGGTGAAAGAAATATATGGAGTTTAATTGGGATCAAGCCACTCTGAGGGGAGAGTAGAAAGGCAGAATGCTGTTACACAACACAGGGAAGCAACGAAAAGCAGCAATGGACTGGGTGTTGTCAAAAATTATTAATGGAGAGTTATGGCAAATAGAAATAAGTGGGACACGCTTGATTCAAGAAGAAGGGGATTATAAATTAGTAGAATTAACGAAACATTGTGAAGAGTGGGGATGAAGCAAATGGGCATGCTCACAACTAACTTAGTCCCTAGACAGATGTCATTTGAACCATTCAAGCGGACAATGTAGCATGCAATATTTAGCCTCTAATGGCACAAGAGTGTTTGATTTAGGCAATGGGTGTATTTGTGTGATAACTACTGAAAAACATGTATTTTGTGGAGGTATGACAGAAAAAGGCCCAATTGAGTCACGTAAATGTAATGTAACAGAGGTCAGTATGAATGGAATTATTTACCGAGGGGCTCTATTTTTAAAAAGGGAAATTGTTTGGGAACCAAAAGGTGCGGACCGGGCCTTTGATCTGGGGATACATGGGGAACAGTGGGAGAAAACTGATGAATGAAAGCGAAAAAATCAGGCAATATGCAAAAGATGTCTCCAAGCCCGCTCAGCTGGGGAAAATTAACATCCTGATCCACACGGGTCAAATATTAAACCTGGGGAAAGAAGGAGAAGAATTGGTGATTTCTCATTGGTTTCATGTTTTTAAAGGATGGTCTCCCAGGGTACCAGCTCTTCTAAATTTAATGCTACATCCTAGTGTGATATTATTTGCATTAATGAGTTTGTTAACCTTTATTATGCTATGTTTATACTGCCAAATAACAAAGTGACAAGAAGTTTGGAGCAAGTGATCTATAAAATTGAATTGCTTGCGAAATTATAATGTGATACAATAAGTAATGGCATTAATCATGTATCAAGGGAGGGAATGTTGGGATATATATTGTGATTCATATATCCATTTAATATGTTATATGTCATTGAGGCCTGGTATGAATGACGTGTGCTTGACATGAATGCGTGCATTGCAAGTTAGCAATCAAAGCAAGGACTTAAGGTCAAGGACTTATAGAACTCTGTGCAAAAACAATCTTATGTTCTGAGAAAAATATGGAAAATCATCAGAAAAGGAAATAACTGATATAAAATTGGATAAGAATTGGAGGAAATGGCATGCCTTAGATTATGGCGGCCCGCCCAGGATTGTCTCTTTGGAATTGTGTGGGTAGAAGGCCTAGTAAACAAAGGCAAAGAACCGATGATGAGACAGAATGGACTATAAATGGGTGCCTATGATTTCTGCAAATCAGAGTTGTTTATTGATCCAAAGTCCCGTGTGGATATAGATGTGGTTTTCACCAGCTCCCCATATCTTATGATCTTATCCTGGCGGATGGAACCTCAACTGGCCATCAGGACCATTCTGACCTTTGGAGTCTGGTATAGTATGTTTGGGGTGAGCATGTGGAGAGAGTAAGGTTTGTTTTGTAATCAATAAAGAGCATTTAGAGTATTATAGACGTTCTTGTTAAACCCTGGATTTGTGCTGGAAATGGCCCACCTTGATTATCATACACATTGTAAGGAGAGTGATCACTTTAGATAAGCTATTACCAGCAGGAGAGTGGGGTGGGGGGAGGTATTTTTTCATTCTTTGTGTGTATATAAAAAGATCTTCTACACTTTCCACAGTATGCATCTGATGAAGTGAGCTGTAGCTCACGAAAGCTTATGCTCAAATAAATTGGTTAGTCTCTAAGGTGCCACAAGTCCTCCTTTTCTTTTTGCGAATACAGACTAACACGGCTGTTACTCTGAAACCTATACCAACACTGTGTCCAGTATCTGCTTGCTCCCCATCCCGTAGGGAGACCTCTATTGAGGGTCTAACAATATGCTGATGATTGTGTCATCCTTGCGCACACTGAGAATGACCTTCAGCCCGTACTGGTTTTTCTTGCAAAAGCTTACTGAAGCCTAGGACTCTCCCTCAATATTGACAGGTTTCAGAGTAGCAGCCGTGTTAGTCTGTATCCGCAAAAAGAAAAGGAGGACTTGTGGCACCTTGGAGACTAACAAATTTATTTGGACATAAGCTTTCGTGAGCTACAGCTCACTTCATCAGATGCATTCACTGGAAAATACAGTGGGGAGATTTATATACACAGAGAACATGAAACAATGGGTGTTACATACACACTGTAACGAGAGTGATCAGGTAAGGTGAGCTATTATCAGCAGGACAGCGGGGGTTGGGGGGAAACTTTTGTAGTGATAATCAAGGTGGGTGATTTCCAGCAGCTGACAAGAACGTCTGAGGAACAGTGGGGGGGCGGGGGGAGGGATGAACATGTAATGACCCATCCACTCCCAGTCTTTATTCAAGCCTACACCAACATTCCACACAAAGATGGACTACAAGCCGTCAGGAACAGTATCTCCGATAATGTCATGGCAAACCTGGTGGCTGAACTTTGTGACTTTGTCCTCACCCATAACTATTTCACATTTGGGGACAATGTATACCTTTAAATCAGCAGCACTGCTATGGGTACCCGCATGGCCCCACAGTATGCCAACATTTTTATGGCTGACTTAGAACAACGCTTCCTCAGCTCTCGTCTCCTAATGCCCCTACTCTACTTGTGCTATATTGATGACATCTTCATCATCTGGACCCATGGAAAAGAAGCCCTTGAGGAATTCCACCATGATTTCATCAATTTCCATCCCACCATCAACCTCAGCCTGGACCAGTCCACACAAGAGATCCACTTCCTGGACACTACGGTGCTAATAAGCGATGTTCACATAAACACCACCCTATACCGGAAACCTACTGACCGCTATTCCTACCTACATGCCTCCAGCTTTCATCCAGACCACACCACATGATCCATTGTCTACAGCCAAGCTCTATGATACAACCACATTTGCTCCAACCCCTCAGAGAGAGACAAACACCTACAAGATCTCTGTCAAGCATTCTTACAACTACAGTACCCACCTGCTGAAGTGAAGAAACAGATTGACAGAGCCAGAAGAATACCCAGAAGTTACCTACTACAGGACAGGCCCAACAAAGATAATAACAGAACACCACTAGCCATCACCTTCAGCCCCCAACTAAAACCTCTCCAGCGCATCATCAAGGATCTGCAACCTATCCTGAAGGATGACCCATCACTCTCACAGATCTTGGGAGACAGGCCAGTCCTTGCCTACAGACAGCCCCCCCAACCTGAAGCAAATACTCACCAGCAACCACACACCACACAACAGAACCACTAACCCAGGAACCTATCCTTGCAACAAAGCCCGTTGCCAACTGTGTCCATATATCTATTCAGGGGACACCATCATAGGGCCTAATCACATCAGCCACACTATCAGAGGCTCGTTCACCTGCACATCTACCAATGTGATATATGCCATCATGTGCCAGCAATGCCCCTCTGCCATGTACCTTGGCCAAACTGGATAGTCTCTACGTAACAGAATCAATGGGCACAAATCAGATGTCAAGAATTTTAATGTTCAAAAACCAGTCAGAGATCACTTCAATCTCTCTGGTCACTTGATTACAGACCTAAAAGTGGCAATTCTTCAACAAAAAAAAGTCAAAAACAGATTCCAACGAGAGACTGCTGAACTGGAATTAATTTGTGAACTGGATACAATTAACTTAGGCTTGAATAGAGACTGGGAGTGGATGGGTCATTACACAAAGTAAAACTATTTCCCCATGTTTATTCCCCCCACACACACACACTGTTCCTCAGATGTTCTTGTCAACTACTGGAAATGGCCCACCTTGATTATCACTACAAAAGGTTTCTCCCCTCCCCCCCCCCTCTCCTGCTGGGTAATAGCTCACCTTACCTGATCACTCTGGTTACAGTGTGTATGGTAACACCCATTGTTTCATGTTCTGTGTGTATATAAATCTCCCCACTGTATTTTCCACTGAATGCATCCGATGAAGTGAGCTGTAGCTCAATATTGAGAAGACTGAAGCTTTATGATAGGACCCGACTGGCTCACTGCCTGGCTTTTGCTGCGTTTGGTTCAGGCCTCAGGTCCTGCACCAGGCCCGGTGCTCCAGGCGCTCTCTCTGTGTGCCCTTCAGCAGTTTCTGCTGTCTCAGGACTCCCTGCCTCCACAGGCGAGCCTGGCAATGACAGGCCAGTCGCCTCATGTCAGTCCCAGGCAATTGGCTGAAGCTGTAGAGAAGATCAGAAGTCTCAGACACATAAATGAAAACAATTTCTTGGGGAAGAGTTAACATGGCTTCGGTAAAGGGAAATCATGCCTCACCAGTCAGACAGCTGCAGCTGCACAGGAGCCAGCAATCAGAGCTGTAACAGGAGAGTCTGAGGGGGAGTGTGCAAGGGGAGTTTGTCTTGTGGTGCTTGTTGGGGGTTTGTTTTTGCTGTGGGGGGTGGGGTTTTGGTGGGGTTTGTGTTTCCCAGATTAACAGGGTTTAGGTGGGAAGGCGATGACAGACACAGAGGCAGCAGTGGGAGTGACCCATGTCGTGGAAGACACAATGGGGATGACTGGATGTGGAAGCTGCCGTATGTCCATGATCCTGGAGGGGGTACCTGATAAGAGTTTTGTCTGCATGAAATGCCGTCTAATAGAGCTGATGGAAGAAAAGATCTGAGGATTGGAGATGCAGGTGGAAAGTCTGCTTGAGTTTAAAAGGGGGTTCAAGCAGATTATGGAGCAAAGACACGAGGCGGCTGAAGGGAAAATCTCAGACTTGCAGATGAAAGCCAGACCGAAGGACTCTGAGGGGAGACTGCTGGGTGAAGAAAATGGACAGTGGAAGCATGTGACTAAAAGAACCAGGCAGAGGAAAAGACGGGCTAGTGAAGGAGAAACAGAGCTCAAGAACAGGTTTGCAGAGTTGGAAAATGAAGAAGGGGCTCAGCAGGTGGTCACTGAAGGTGGAAGGGCAAGGAAGAAGAGAAGAGCGGCTAGTCCTATAGGAAAAGGGGAAGAGTCAATGGAGACTACACCAAATATGAGCCCCACATGGATACAGGATGGGTCAAAGAGCATTACAAGGGAGAATAGGAATGGAAAGCCAGAGGGAACAGGGGATAGACCGGAGAATCGCACCGTCACCAGGAAAAGGCAGGTCTACATGATCGGGGACTCCTTACTGAGAAGAATGGACAGGCCTGTAACTAGAGCTGATCCAGAGAATAGAAGGGTGTGCTGTCTATCAGGTGCTAAGATATGGGATGTGGACCTGAAGTTGAAGAGGATCCTAAAGGGAGCAGGAAAGAATCCCCTAATTATCCTGTGAGAACAAATGATACAGCTAGATTCTCGCTGGAACGTATCAAGGGAGACTATGCCAGGCTGGGGAAGACACTTAAAGAAATTGGGGCTCAGGTGATCTTCAGTGGGATTCTGCCTGTTCCTAGAGAAGGGCAACAAAGGTGTGACAAGATTATGACTATCAACAGATGGCTCAGGCAGTGGTGCTATAAGGAGGGCTTTGGGATGTATGGTGACTGGGAGGCATTCATGGACAGAGGACTGTTCTCTCAGGATGGACTTCATCTGAGTAGGAAAGGAAATAAACTTCTAGGATGGAGGCTGGCACAACTGATTAAGAGAACTTTAAACTAGGAATTTGGGAGAGATGGTTGCGAGATGTGACAATGGACATGTGGACTGGGCCAAAAGAAATCTGATGAGCTTCAACAAGGACAAGAGTCCTGCACTTAGGACGGAAGAATCCAACGCACCGCTACAGACTAGCAGATGACAGGACAAGGAGTAATGGTCTTAAGTTGCAGTGGGGGAGGTTTAGGTTGGATATTAGGAAAAACTTTTTCACTAAGAGGGTGGTGAAACACTGGAATGGGTTACCTAGGGAGGTGGTGGAATCCCCTTCCTTAGAAGTTTTTAAGGTCAGGCTTGACAAAGCCCTGGCTGGGATGATTTAGTTGGGATTGGTCCTGCTCTGGGCAGGGGGTTGGACTAGATGGCCTCCAGAGGTCCCTTCCAACTCTGTTATTCTATGGTTCTATGATTCTAAGGGATAAAGTGAGACAGGCTAAAAGTCAAGTAGAGTTGGACCTTGCAAAGGGAATTAAAACCAATAGTAAAAGGTTCTATAGCCATATAAATAAGAAGAAAACAAGGAAAGAAGAAGTGGGACCGCTAAACAGTGAGGATGGAGTGGAGGTTAAGGATAATCTAGGCATGGCCTAATATCTAAACAAATACTTTGCCTCAGTCTTTAATGAGGATCTTAGGGATAATGGTAGCATGACAAATGCGAATGAGGATATGAAGGTAGATATTACCATACCTGAGGTAGAAGCGAAACTCAAACAGCTTAATGGGACTAAATCGGGGGGCCCAGATAATCTTCATCCAAGAATATTAAAGGAATTGGCACAGACACTGGCTTCTAATTTTCCCCAGGGATGCTCAACCTTCACTCAGGCTCTGGCCCTGCCCCCACTCCACCCCTTCCTCCAGCCCCCACCGCACCCAGCCCCACCTCTTCCTGCTCCCACTCCACCCTCAGCCCCACTCCTGGCCCCACCCCCGCTCCACCCCTTCCCCCCAGACCCCACCCTCCCTCTTCCCCATCTCTTTCCATCCCCTCCCCCAAGTGTGCCCCCTCCCACTTCCTCCCAACACCTCCTGCATGCCGTGAAACAGCTGATCACAGCGAGCGGGAGGCACTGGGAGGGGGTGAAGTAGATTGGTCAGGCCGCCAGTGGGTGGGAGTGTGGGGGAAGGGAGGGGAGTTTGGCTGCTGGTGTGTGCTGAGCACCTGCTAATTTTTCTCCATGGGTGCTCCAGCCCTGGAGCACTCATGGAGTCGGAGCCTGTGCTTCAGGGCCTGAAGAGGCAATTAGGGACCTCAGCCCACAGTCTCGCCTTCAACAGTGGCTTTAAGAGATATTGATTCTTGTTCCAGCTTATTGCTCACCATGGGGTGGGAAATGTTCTGCATCGCTTTCTTGGAGCCAACCCTGAGCCCCATGGGCCTGGGCCTCAGCTGCATCGTGGCACTAACCATTGTGAACTAATGGCTTCGGGTGACTTGCCATGTGTACCTGCCCCCCGAGCACCTGCACAGCAGCTTTCAATGCCTGGACCCCCCACCATCCATGCTGCACACAGGAGGGAGCCGGTGAACTGGAGGACCCAAGACTTTTAGCTTCCAAATTTCAGCTTCTCTTTCACATTTTCTGTGTTTCCCACCCCCCATTTCTCTTAGTTCATCAAGTATCTAATCAGAGTTCTCTTCAAAACAAGCGCTGGGGGTTCTTACGGGCCTATTCCCCATTGTTAAATTAGAACTGCCTGCCTGGAACATCCCAGTTCGGGACCATGGGAAGAAGCCTGAATCCAGAAGGGTGTAGGCCCTATTCAGAAACACAGATCCTGGTTTCATGCTAACGTCCCCAGGTCCATCAGAGAGCAGAGACTCAGGAAACAAAGGAGACACAGAAACAGAATCTTACTCCAAGTTCTCCAGGAGGCATCAAATGCTGCGCAAGGCTGGAAGCGAAACCAGGCCTGGTTAGATAAAGACCAGGAAGCGTGACTTTGCTGGCTGCAGAGGACACAGTGAAGGGAGCATGGCAGGAGAGGGTGGTGGGAAAGAGAGTCGGAAGTGATGGATGGATTGCATCAAAGAAGATGGGGAGCTAGTGGCTCTTAGTGCTGCCTCGGACAGCTGATGGTGGCAGATGCTTACACATCTTGGTGATGGGATAAGGGAAAGACCAAGAAGAAAGCCCAAGGGATGTGTGCACACACACACTATGCTCATTTATCATTGTTTATTTGAGAGAGATTTCCTGTTCATTGAACCTGATCTGCACACAATCAGCACAAACATTATTCCAAATGCTCTCCTAGCAGGGGCTCCCTGCTGGGGCTTTTTAGCGATTCCAGCTGTCACTCCCCGTCCCCGGGTCCCCTTCAGTTGGACAAACCCAGAAACTCCTCCTCTCCTATAAGAAAAGGGAGAAAACGGGTCACCACAGGCTATGCACAGAGCTGCGCACGCACCCAGAGGCCGTGGCCATGCGAATGGTGTGAGTGCTGGACAGGCAGCCGTGGAGTCCCGCCGACACCAGAACTGTTCGATCAATACAGACACGGAATTAGGAAACAATTTCTTTCAGTGGGGTCACAGGTCTGCACCCCTTGGGAGGGTGCTTCCCAGCATGGGTACACACACACTTGCTCTGCTTGAGCCAGCGTGCTAAATAGCAGTGTCACCAGCCATTAGCTCAGGCCAGCCACCTGACTACAAACCCGCCCGGACCCCCAGGGACAGACGCAGGTGGCTATCCCAAGCTGCCCTCCGGCCACCCTGCTGTTTTTAGTGTGCTAGCTCGAGCAGACCTAGCACCTGTCTGCCAGCCCATGCCGGGAAGCCCGGTCCCAGCTGCAGTGCAGGATAATACTGCTGCCTACTGAGATCAGCCTGACCATCAGCCCCAGAGTCTGTACCCTGCAGCAGCCACTCTCCCTTCCAAATGCTTCTCGGGGCCTTTTGAATGTCTTCATTGGTTTCTCATCTATGGGATTTCTAAGGGGTCCATCACCAGAGGCTCGGGTACACAGGGGCAGATTCGACATTCCCTACTTAGGCCAAAGACTCTAAGCTCATGGAGAGCGAGGCCTGCCTGACAGGGCCTCCACTGCAGAAAGGCAATGGCAGCAGCAGGTTGACAGTCGCTATGTATGTGAAACTCCTGAGCAATAGCATAGCCGCTTGCCAGTGGCTGGAGCCCTCATCCAGCCCAAGGTACACTCAGTGGGGAACAGGTGAGCTGCAAGACCCTCCCTTCCATCACAGACATGACTTCCTTAATCCTTGACCCACACAGCTGGCACATGATATAACCCCAGAATTAGTCCTTCTTCCCATCAGAGCTCAGCAGGGTCTGCCAACTTTCCCTTGAGATACTGGCACTGGGCTGGGTACCCGGCAGATCTGGGATGTACCTGTGACAGGAGGCAGAAGCCAAGTGGTTAATGGAAACCTATTTGCCAATAGCAGCTCAGAGCTAAGTGCATCGTGTAACAGAGCTGTTGACGCATTCAAGACCAACCCAGAGGGGAGTAGTACCTACTGGCTAGAGTAGGGAACTGGCCAAAAGGATACCTAAATTCTGTTCCTGCTTCTGCCACTGACTCAAGGGAAGGGGTGAGAGCTTCGGCTGGGCCAAGGATGAGGGGTTTGGGGTGCAGGAAGGGGCTCCAGGCTGAGGCCGAGGGGTTCGGAGCACAGGAGGAGGTGGGGAGGGGCTCCAGGCTCAAGTTTGGGTGCAGGAGGGAGCTCAGAGCTGGGGCAGGGGGTTGGGGTGCAGGAGGAGGTACAGGGTTCAGACTCCGGCCTCAGGCAGCTCCTGGAAGCAGCTGGTATGTCCCTGGGAGGCCTGGGATAGAGCTGGGGTGGGGGGCGCCCAGAGGAAGCCAGTGCCTGAAGCGAGAGAATCTGGGGGCAGGGCTGAGGGGGTAGAGAGACGAGGTGTCTGCTGCGGTGTCAGGTTACATCCTTAGTGGAAGAACCAACTTCCCCGAGCTGCAGATGCTGGTGGGCGGAGAGGGCCAGAGCCGATGGCTGCTGCAGGAGAGTTAGCTTTGAGGTAGTACCGTGCGAGCCGTACCGTCTGCTGGGACCCCGCAGTACTCCTTGCACTCCTTCTCCGAGTAGAACTTGTTCCCGTTGCCCTGGCAGCCTCCATAGTTGAAGGTAGTGCACTTGCCCTGGCTTGCGTCAAAGGCCCAGAGCATCACTGGTTGCTGACAGGGCCCTGGAACGATGGGTAACCTGCAGGCCGCTGGAAGAGAGAGACAAGAGGGGAGAAAGTGGAGCACCATTCTTCCCAGGCCCAAGGCCTGGGCCCGCCCCCAGTTATGGACCGGGAGCCCGTGGAGGGAAAAGGATGCATGCAGTGGGTGTAGCCCGGACCTGAGGCCTTTCTAGAGAGCCCATCACCGTAGTATCTAGGCATGTTGTCTCCATCCCCTCATTTCACTCCACAGAGATGGACTGGAACGGATTTCCCAGAGTTGCTCTGGGCCCAGTGCAGCAGTTCAGGGCAGAGAGGTTGGAAAGGTGCAGGACACCACAACAGTACAGCAGTTGGGGCAGTGGCACAAGGACAAACCCACAATTCCCTGACCGCAAGCAGCCAGGCTCGCCACGGGGCTTGTTTGGTTAGGTTCATTGTGCCGCCCGCCCTGCGGCTGAGTATCTTATATTGATTGTTGGGGATAGCTGTGGCTGAAGGCCCCAGGGTAATCCAGGGGGGAGACTTGGGAAGTTAACCGGATCAGGTCTTTTATAGCAAACAGTAAATTTCACTGAAAAATGCTTTTTGGGGGGCACTGAAACTATTTGCAAATTTGGGTCGAATTCAGTGAATAGTTTCAGCCTCCAAAAAAAAAAAAGGAAAAAATTGTTAGAAAACAAGAAAACAACTTGTTTCAGCCATTTCAGTATGAAATGTTTCGAGTTTTATTTTAAAATTGTGTTTCCTTTAGAAATATAGCTAATATTAAACAAAAGGTGAAAACCACCCAAAAATGACCCAAAATGAAACACCAAAAATAATTTCATTTTGGGTCAAAGGAATCGTTTTGTTGGATCCAAAACAGATGGGTTTTGCTTTGGCCCCTGAATCACAAAAATCAGATCTAGCCACCTCTCCATTTTCAAGTCACCTCCTGCAGTCGGGCCTTGGACACGGATGCCATCTTGTCTCATTTTGGCCGCTGGCTGATTTCTCAGAGCTGTCCCCACTGCGCTGAGCTCCCTCCACACTGACAGCACATGAATGTGTCACTTCCCCCCGGCACGGAGCCTGGGTCACTTCAACAAGGAAAGAGCTCTGAAGCAGGAAGCCTTGACCACAAAGGAGGAGCAAAAGGCTGGGGGCCCACAGATCAGAGGGATGGTGAAATCTGCCCCTCCTGCACTGGCCAGGGACTGCACAGACGGTTGCTTGGACTTTAAAGGGCTTCCCCCACTTACCCTCGGTTCTGCAGGTCTGAAGACACTCCTTTTCCGAAGGGAAGTTGTTCCCATTCCCAAGACAGCCGCCATAGTGGAAGATCTCACAGGCCATAGAAGAGGAGTTGTAGAAGAACCGAACTTTCATCCCCATGCAGGGGCCCACATCTTTATTCAGCCGGCAGAAATCTGAACACATCAAGAGGGTTGATCCTAGTGAGCTGCATTTTACGGCCACAGAACCACATGGTGTGTGATGGTGACATCCAGGGGCTACATGGCCGTGTCCCCTTCCCTCTGCCCACTGAGCTGTCTCCCCGGGGACATAGCCTAACCCCCAAACCTCTGAGGAGATTCAAACATCTCCCATTTCCATGTGCTGCTTTCCCTCACCTGTGGGATTTCCCATGGAGATCACCCAGCTCTGTGGGGCAGGGGGAGCAATGGTTAGATCTGGACTAGGGGCAGGTTTGTAGCATAGGAAGCTGTGTCCCACAGGAAAAGGCAGAGAGTCCCAGCTCTCTGATGGCCACACAGCAGTTGCCAGTAGCCCTGGAAGGTCCCGAGGCAGGAGACTTTAAAGTGATAGCACCTGGCTGCCTAGAAAAGCTATTGCAGGTAAAAATGGAGGTTTTCAACATGAATTTATTCTGTGTTTCTGCTCCTGCTGAGGTCTGTGCACAGCCATCCCTTTTCCAAGCAGAAGGAGAAGGGTTCCAGTGGGAGTACTCCAGCCGTCCCCAGAGAGTGGTGATAACTTCATCCCACCCCACCCCACCGTGCAGAGACGCCATCTTTGTACAGACCTTCCTTTTTGCTGCTGAGTGGTAGCAGGGGACCTGCAGCTGAGCCCTCTTGCTCAGGCAGGACAGCTCTCCGAGACCTCTGCACACAGAAGAAAGAGCAGCCTATTAGGTGAATAAGTTTCCATCGACAATGCAATGGAACAACCGTGAGCCATAAGTCCCAGCATCTTTCCAAGGATGGCAACGAACGCAGAAATTCCCCAGGCCTATAAGATGAGGGACACACAACCCTGCTGGGAGCAGGAGCAGGTCCATGGGCGGAACCTATTCTCCCAAGTGAAGGATGGGCCCAGGAAATCACTGGGATTTCTAACAGAGCTTCTGCAGCATTCTGCAGCTTCCACTCCCTCTTCACCCCTAGGAACAGCTGGGCGGGGTGGGGGGTGTCAGTCCCAGTTTGGGTAGATGTATGGGGGGTCAGCTGGGGGGGGTCGTCCCGGCTCGAGTGGATGTACCAGCGGCGGGAGGAGGGGACAGCTGGGGGTGTCCATCCTAGCTCTGGCTCTCTCTGCTCCTGGCGGGTGGGCTCCAGCCAGCTGCCCAAGTACGTCCCTGGGGGACGCATGGGACTGCACTCACGTGGCTAGTCCATCCGTGTCACAGTGGCCATGCTGCTATTTCAGCTTCACCAGAGCTAGCGCAGCGGCTGGGCTGCACAGAGGCACCCACGGAGCCAACCCGAGCAGCGCCGTCAGTAACGAAGCGAGCAGCTGTCGTCTATCAGGCAAAGGAGTTTGTGCACCCCTAAGAATGGGCTACCAGGGCCGTAGAACAAAGAGCTGCAGCTTGCACTGGGTGCCCCGTTCGAGAGGACCCGCAAGCCAAGTGGCATGACCTGGAGTCACAGTGCCAGTCAGTGAAGTTTGGCTCTGCTCTTGGCCTCCGTGATATCTTGTAGCAGTGAGTTCCACAGACTAAGTGTGCGTTATGTGAAAAAGTACGTTAGGTCATCCTGCGATTTGGCAGGAGCTGGGACAGGTAATGGGACATGAAGCCTTTCGCCTCTTTGTCACCTAAAAGTTATTGGCCATTTGATAGCCCCTGTATGCCATGCATTTAGTGGTCTCAGACCACTTCCTACTGAGCAAGTGTCTCACAAATAACCTCCACTACAGCTGAGACTAATTGAGGGGCTGTTGGTACCAATTGGCACCAATTTACCCAGCTGAGGGCTTGGCCCTAAGATTTAAACAGGCCACAGATACTGACATGCCTTCTCTCTCTTCAAAGAGGGTCCCTCTGAGTCCAGGTGGGGCACATAGGTGGACGGCGGGGCCTCCTGGATCCAGAACTAGCTACTTGCACCAAACATGGAACATTAAAGTAAAATCAAATGTAACAAAGCGGAGTCTTCATGGGGTCTTGCCTCGGCTTAGAAGTTAATCCCTTGCGCCCATTTCGTTCCACTGTACCCTAGGCTCCTTACAAGGTCTACTGTCATCAGGGATACAAGCACATCAGGAGACGTCAGTGCTGGTGAAGGGCCATCTCCCAAGGTGGCTGAGAAAGCCAGGCTGGGCCCTTCTGAAGAGCTGCCAGCCTGAGCAGCATGCACCCCCTTAATCCAGCGGCCTGGTTACCACAATGAACGTGGAAATCCAGACTGCACTTTCTGGAGGGATGCCTAATGCTCCAGCGCAATTCTCTGAAGACCCAGGAAATTCAGCTTGTGAGGTTCCTTCCAGCCCCGCAACTCACCTTGGGTTCAGGTTGGGTCTCGCTGGGAACACATTCACCTGCACCAAGGGACGGGACAGGAGAGCATTAGTAGGATGGGAGATAGGAGTTGGAAACGGATGGAGAGGCAGCTCCTAACTGGCCTGCCCAACTCTGTGCAGTTTGCCTCTATCATCGCAGGACACATGCACTCTGTCTGTGGACTTCTAGGAGGCCCCAAGCTCCCCCCAATGTCTGCACACAGAGCGAAGCCTAGGAATCCCACCATTGTTCCATGCTATCTCCATGGCCCCTTGTTGCGGGTGGAGTCTGAACTACATGGAGCTGGCGAAGGCAAGAGCGGGCGGAGTGAGGGCAGGAGGAATGGGCAGGTGCAGCTGGTTGGGCCCTTGGATTCTCTCCCACCACCCAAGACCTATGTGACAGATGTTAAGGCAGCCCCAGGCTTTAGTACCAGGCATTGCTAGGGAATAGGCTGGCAAGGCTCTCATGGACCGTGCTGCATATCTGTGTCAATACAGCCCTGTCCCCATATAGCACATGAACAGAAAGGCTGAGACCTACCCTACCTGCCCCCATCAGGAGAGTTTTCTGCATAGAACGTCTGTGATTTCCTCACCCTCCCCTCTGGCCTTTTACTCACCCATCAATCACCCAATGCTTACACTTCTGTTTGGATCGCATCACCCTGAAATTGCAAGCCCACCCGCACGGCCACAGCTGTACAGTGCCTGGCATGAGCAGGTGGGGGCAGTTCAGCGTCTAGAACCAGAGAAGTGTGGGGCTGGAAGGGACCTGGAGAGGCCATCTCATCCAGCCAAACAGGACCAAGTACCCCTCCCCCATCCCTGACGGGGTCTGTCCAACCGGTTCTTAATCCCTCCAAAGACAGGGATTCCGCAACCTCCCTCACGAACCTATTCTAGTGCTTCACTGTCCTAACATCCAGCCTAAATCTCCTTTGCTGCAGATTACCCCCGTTCCTTCTTGTCCTGCCTTCGTGGACACTGATCTTTATAACAGCCCTTAACATGTCTGAAGCCTGTTGTCAGATCCCGACTCAGGGTTTGTTTCTCAAGACTAGGCGGGCTCAGTTTTCTGAACCTTTCCTCACATCTTTCCTAACGTGCAGCGCCCAGAACTGCACACAGCACTCCAGCCAAGGCCTCCCCAGTGCCAAGCAGGGCAGGGCAGTTACCTCCTGTGTCCTCAGGGAGCTCCCCATCAGGTGATTCAAATGCAGAGTGACTGTGTGTCTTAGTAGTTCAGCCCTTCCAATGCCACAGCCCATGCTCCCCTTTGGGGCCTAGGATCACACTACAGATAGTTTGCCTCAGTTTCCCCTCTTGGAGTGTTCAAATAAAACATCCCCCAGGCCTTTCTTTGGCCAGAAGGACTCCTCCTTGGGGACTGGGTTTATTCATATGAAATAAATTACAAATAAAACTCAAAATCCACATCAGAGTCCTCCCAATATACAGTTTCTCTTCCTCCTGCCAGGCTCCTGGCCTAGGGCAACTGCCTGGTCTCAGGCACCTCTCTGCAGAAGCCTTTCATCACACCCTGCAACAGCTTCCCCCACTACAGCCTCTTGCTGCTCTCCCCAGGCACTCACCCTCCCCGCATTGCGCACTCAGCCATTGCGCAAGCCACCCTGGTACAGCCATATGGACAGTTCAGTCCCTGGTTCTTGTCCCTTTCCTTCTCCACCGTGGGGGCTCAGCAGAGCTGCGGCTGCAATGAGCTGAGCAGGGGGGGCTGTGGGTGGACTGTCATTCACCAGGGACCTCTCTGGCCAGCTAGCGCATGAGCTCATGGAGGGGATTCTGTCTAACTCATCAGTGGAAACGTATGCAACCTCGCCGGTAGGGAGCACAAGTGGGCGTAGTGTGAGGAACTCCCCCTCCCTGCCGGGGAACTCCTGGCATTCAGGAGCTGGGCAGCATGTGTGGGGCAATCACCCAGCAACGAGCGAGGGTGCTGCTGACATGTCGGGGCTGGGAATGAGGACAAGGGTTCCCATTCTCCACACTAGTGGGAAATGATGCTGCTTGGGGGTGCACTATGCCTAAGCCTCCTGGAGGCCTGCAGCCATCTAACTAACCCGTGCCCAACACCACAGCATCTGGGCACCTTCGAGCCCATCATGCGGCTCTGTTCTGGATTGTAGCTGAAGGTGTGTGGGGCCTGGGAGCCTGATCCATTCAGAGACGGCCAAGTCGCCTTGTCTCCACACAGCTCCTCTCTGCTACTTCTTACTCACCACAGATGTCTCTTCCTTTCTCCCACTTTCCTGCCTCTTGTCCACCCCTTCAAGCCCCTGGCTGCTCGGCTCTTCCGACCTGCCTGTGGTTCTACACCCCATAGTCTTCATAGTAATATTATTATGATATGATTATGGCATAATTATGATGTATTTTGTGCAAGATAAGGCATGTGAGATATCATTGGGAAGGTTATGATTTACTGAATGTGATTATCCTATTTGTGTGCATGTATCATGTTGGTATCTAAAGTTAGGAATATTGTCTACGCATCTATTACAAATGTGTTTACATCTGGGGAATGCCCACTAGACAGAAAGCAATCAGTCTAGATGGCTCGCTGGGAAGAGCCATTAGGGAAAACAAGAGGTCTGAGAACAGGGGTGGGCACACTTTTTGGCTCAAGGGCCACATCAGGGTTCCGAAACTGTATGGAGGGCCGGGTAGGGAAGGCTGTGCCCCCAAACAGCCTGGCTCCTGCCCCCATCTGCCCCCTCCCACTTCTCACCCCCTGATTCCCCCCTCAGAACCTCCTACCCGTCCAACCCCCCCCCCCGATCCTTGCCCCCTGACCGCCTCCTCCCAGGACCCCCTGCCCCTAACTGCCCCTTGGGATCCCACCCATCCAACCCCCCCTGCTCCCTGTCCCCTGACTGCCCCGACCCCTATCCACACCCTCATCCCTGACAGGCCCCCCGGGACTCCCACACCTATCCAACCACTCCCCGTCCCCTGACTGCCCCCTGGGACTCCCTGCCCCTTATCCAAACCCCCCTGATCCCTGCATCCTTACCATGCCGCTCAGAGCAGCAGAACTGGATCTGTGCCACCCGGCCGGAGCCAGCCACGCCACCGCGCTGCCCATCAGGAGCTTGCAGCCCTGCCACCCAGAGTGCTGGGGGCCCAGTGAGCTGAGGCTGCTGGGGAGGAAGGACAGCAGGGGAGGGGCTGGGGGCTAGTTTCCCCAGCCAGGAGCTCAAGGGCTGGGCAGGATGGTACCATGGGCCAGATGTGGCCCGCGGGCTGTAGTTTGATCACCTCTGTCTTAGAAGATGCTAATCTCCCACCGGGGAGCCTTCCTGGGGACACTTCCTGAGGATGCTACAAACAGCCTCCGAGTAATGTCTGCTGTGTCCCTACAGTGGCATGTGACCAAGTCACCTGGTACTGGACTCCATCTTGAAATACCAGTGTTTTTCCACTGACTGGGTGTGGAAACTAAGAGACAAAGGGTTCCCGCCATATACAAAAGCTATTTAAGGCAGGGGAGTGACACAACTGTGGTTCTTCACTGACTCCCTGCCCAAGAAGATTGCTGGAAACACCTGAGAAACAAAGACTGGACTAGGGAAGAAGGGCTGAACCCAGGCTAGAGGGATTTGTAGCCTGTGAAAGAAATACCTGGAGTTTTGAGCTGCAAACAAGTTTAGCTTGCCCTCAAGAATCTCTACCAACTGCCTAAAACAAAACTTAGGGTGAGAATTTGCTACTGACATCCAATTTCTTTCGTATATTAGGCTTAGATTGTGTTTTAGTTTATTTGCTAGGTGATCTGTTTGCTATCCCTTATAATCACTTAAAATCTATCTTTTGTAGTTAATAAACTTGTTTTTGTTTTGTCTAAAACCAGTGTATGGGAATTATAACTGGGGGTAGTAAGCTGTTGCATATCTTCCTCCACATTGAGGGAGGGGGTGAATTTCCTAAGCTTGCACTGTACAGTTCCCTGTGCAGTGTAAGATGGTATAATTTTGGGTTTACACTCCAAAGGGGGGGCGCATACCTTAGAAAGTGTGAGGTGCCTTTGCGGAGCCTTCCCATGCAGAGAATCCCTAGATCTCAGCATGTGTGTGTAGTTGCAGCTTGGAGTGTCCCTACCAGTATGTGTGCTGGAGGGCGCTTGAGGCCCTGTCACAGCAATACAAGTGAACCCAGGTTTGTGGGTCAGGTGGACTCAGTGGTACCCCAATTCCAGGTGGCACCCTGGGGGGAACCCATCACACAGCCATACTGCATTCTCCCTCCCTGCTATCGGGCTGGAGTGTGGTCTGGGAAGACCGGGCGAGTAACAGAACATAGAAACCATGGAGGTGGCTGAGGGGAGGAGGGGGGCCCTGCAGTGACATCTGATCATAGATGGGTTACCTTTGTTAATCATGATGAAGATGGAGTCCTCAGGAATCCCCATCTCCTGAGCAAACTGCCTGAAATCCACAATAAGGCCTTCTCGCAGCTCCGGGCTCCTGCCTGGAGAGAACCCAAACTTCAGCAGGTGTGTGAGTGGTGTATGGGTTGGGAGAGGGTTTGAAATCCCACCTCCTCTTCCCTCCCACAAAGCTCCTGTAGCTAAAGGCAGGCCCACTCTGGGCAAGCTTCCCCTTCCCAACTCAGTGTGAGGAGCACACCATTTAGAGTATCAGGTCAGACCTTTGCTCCATCAGCCTGTCCCCAGCAGTGGCCAAGTACTTGTAAGGACCAATATTTGTATTGCACCTCAATCCTGATGAGACACAACCCTTGACACCCTAGCCCTGGGCCTCTCCTGAGCAGACCCTGCCAAAGCCAGAGCAGATGACCCCTAATTGGGGGGATAATTGTGTGGGGACTGTGACCAAAGTTGGGCTGGGCCAGACTCTCCAGTTCGGAACAGGTGGGGAGCCCCACGCAGGTCAGATCACACCCGGGCAACAGCCTCACTGTCACCCCGTGATGGATGCTGGGGCCTGAGCGCTTTGCCAGCACCACAGCCAGATGCCATGGTCACAGACACCTGCCATAGAGTTTGGCTGTAATGGTCAGTCCGAAGCTACTTTTCTTCTGCATTAGAATGACGGCGTATTCCTCATAGTTGGTGTGCACCACGTAGAAGTCGATGGTCACGTCCCAGCCTGCAGAAAAGGAAATACACACACAGCTGCAAGAGGGCACTTCTCTAAAGGGACGTGAATAGGGGATAATCTGCCATTTGAAAGTGGGCTAGATGAAATGAGGCAGCTGGGCCAGGGTCCTAGCCTGTGCTATTTGCTGAACCTGGCTGCTTCTGCCTAAGCCGTGGTGGCTTTGAAGTTGCCACAGTTTGAGCTAACCTGGCCTCACTGCAGGGAGAATGTACCATCCTTGCAGGGCCCCAAGGCTACCCCACAGTGTATGCGCTGCACCTGACCTGATTTCACTGGCCATGATTCACTGCTGCATTACTCTCATTTTATACCCAGGTAACTTCACTGCATCTAAGAGAGTTAAAAACAATGGGTGATAAACAACTTAAACTGATTCAAAAGAGAAACTGACAGGGCTCTTTTAATTACGATTGCTGTTCGGGGATCTTCAAAGTTAAAGGAGGAAGAGATCTGGAACAGGATTGGCCCCTGCACTACTTTCTTCGGACCTTTATCCCAAAGCCTGGATTTAAATGTCCTAAGCTACGGAGCTTCTACCACTCCATTGGGAGATTGTTTCACAGTCTCTACTAGATTTCCATGTTAGACTTTACTTCCCAGGTTGGTTGCATTTTCCTTCTCTTCATTCCATCCTAGCTGGGCTGTCGTCCCTTCTTTTTCTACATCAGGTTCTGCATCCAATGGTTCTGAGTACATGCAGCTCTAGGAGAAAAGCAGAGTTGTCCTTCCCACACTTACTGGGGTTATAGTAGGTGTATTTTCCAGGTATGTTGGTTTTTTGGCACTCTCCGGAAACCTGTGTGCAGACACCTTGCCTGGGAAAGGGAGAGAAAACCTCTAATAACTGCAGCTATTCCCAGTCCCACTCCAATCACGGGCCACCAGAGTTCTTTAGTCACTGCCAAGTGATGCACTGTAGGCCCCTAAGGCAGTGGATCCATTGGCCCTGCCCCCACCCCAGCACCCATCACAAGAGACCTTCAACTCCCCCCTCCCCCCCGACTACTTTCTGTCCCAATGAGTCTGGTGGACCTGGGCCTCCACAGATGAGAAATAAGGAGCAGGATCTGACCCTGCATGATTAGTATAGTGGGACAGTACCAAGCAGTTTTGCCTCCTTTTATTTTGTACTGTCATTTTAAGGCTTTTTAGGCTTTGGTGCTGGAAGCAGGGAGGAGCCTATGTATAAACGTCTTTTGATGCTTCCAAGTCAAAAGGTCCCAGGCACCTCCAGTAACATCAGCATTAGTCAAAGCTGCATTTGCTCCTCAGCTGGAGTAGATAACAGCTCTGCAATCAACTTGTGTGTCTGTTCAGGGGCTCCCTGACAATCACGTGGGAGGTTTGAATGTTTGCACTTCCATTGAAATCCATTCCCTCCTTCCAGGGTGTAATTCCAACCAAGAGATGCCTGCGATTGAGAGTTAATTTCTCCTTTGGCTCCTTCCCGCTGTGCCCAGACTCTCCTCTCATTTCACCCCCAGAGCTCAAGGGGTTTTATGAATAGACTGTTTAGCGATACCCCCATTTTGTAGCTGGTGAATCTCAGGCACAGGCAGGGGAGCCATGTGTCCATCATTGCAGCAGGCGGCATGTAAGCGGCCCCCTGCAATACTGAATCGCAATGGGCCCGATTTTCAGGACCATCCAGCTGAAGCCAGTAGGACCTGCAGGGGGCAGAAGCTCTGAAACAGGCCACTGGAGGGAGCTGCAGCTCTGAGTCTCCGGGGTGCACAGTACGTCCTGTGTTTTGGGTAACTGGGGAACAGTAGTTCCTGGGAGTCTACCTGAGTCTGGTGCTGTTGGTGCTGATCCGATTACTGGTCAGCCCTGGTCCCAGTACCAGCGTGCCCATGTTGAATTTATCCTTGTATTGCTTCATCCAGGTGCACGTTGTGCCCGTGGCAATGTCGTACCATTTCCCGTAGATCTAGGAGAAGGGAAAGCACAGCCTGTGACTGCTCAACCTGCGCCCCAGACAGGCCCGCCAGGGACATTCCACCTCTGCTGAGGATTTGGGGAATTTTCAGGGTTTTCTGCAGAGTTTAAACTTTCATTGCAAAATACTGATGAGCCTGATCTTGTGGGGCACCAAGGGTCAGCTTAGGTGCCCAAATAGCTCTGAGGGCCTGGGCCTGAGACCCTACAAATCCCACGGACTTCAGTGGGGTTACAGGCTTTTCAGGAGCAGGTCCCTGCTCTTCTGGCTGCTTTAGGAGTGTGAACCAGGCCTGACTTGCTTGGTCTTCAGCCAGCCTGCACCAATGACAGTGCTAAGAGGGGTGAGCTACGCCATACATCTCCAAGGTATACGAATTCCAAACTCTAATGATTGCAATTTAAATGTTATCATTAACATTTCACTGTGGGTTGTCCAGAAACATCTGGCTAATGCACTTCTACTTGCCCTCCCAACTTAGTGTCAGACCACTGCCTCCTGATTCTGCTGGTGGGGCAGCATGGAAAGCTGCTGCTGAATCCTAGCTGTTCCTTCCCTGCTGGGCTCAAGCTCCAAACCCTTATTCTCACATAGCTGTGCATTACACCACTGGGCCAGCCCTGTAGCCATGTCTCTGACCAACAGCTTGTGCCAAGGCTGAAGAGACAAAGTAGTTAATGCACAGTGCAAAGCCTAGATCAGAGGTCCCCAGACTGTGGGGCATGCCCCTGGCAGGTGGGCAGAAGAACATTTGCGGGGGGAGGGGGGTGCTGCTGGGGCCCGGTGTGCTGCTGGGGCCCAGGCAAGGCCACATGGGAGGAGGGGAGGGAGCGCCACCCAGCTCTGCTCCTGGCCCCAGCCCTGGCTGCTTGCCCCACACCTGGGGCTCCACTCCCGGCCAGCCCTGGCTGCCAGCCCAGTCCTCAGGCCTCCGCTCCTGGCCCACCCCTGGCTGTGGCCCCAGCCTTGGCCTTCTTATCCCTATCCATGTCCGCCCCCCATCCCGGAGCTTCAGCCCCACTCCCGGCCCTGGCTCTGGAGGGAGGGGCATAGACAGGGGTAAGGTGGGGCATGAGGTAAAAAGTTTGGGGACCCCTGGCCTGGATAGATACCTAGGTTATGTCTACACTACAGCCGGTGTCGGCAAAACTTATGTTGCTCAAGGGTGTGAACATTCCACCCCCAATAACAGAAGTTACGTGACATAAGCATTCCTGGGCACTGTGCTCTGTCGGCGGGAGGTTCTCCTGCCAACACAGCTTCTGCCCATCGCAGTGGTGGTTCTGCTATGCCGATGGAGAGCTCTCTTCCCCACACACGCTGCACTGACCCGGACAGCCTCACCACGGCTCAGCCTGGTAAGCAGTCTGACTCCTTCTCAGGGTGGCCTTTGAAAAAAGTGTTGTCTATTAAACGCCACTTAAAAGGAATCGGACGGGGACCACTTGGCTCCAGAGACTGGCACTGGGTCATGTGACAGCTCTGCCCACAAGATAGTTTCCCTTCAGATTCCCTTGACTGGTTGCTCCCACTGCAGTCTATGCGGATTCTTTTCCACAAAGCAAATTGTTCCCTGTCTGATACAAATCCTGCAGCCCCACAGCCATGTACATGGGCACCCTACATGGGAAAGGTGCATTGCCCATATCTGTTAGACCACAGACGCTCACTCATTCACTTCCCCCTCTGCACACACTTAAGCCCTTCCTATCAGGGTGTCTGCAGTGAGATGCAGCACCCATCCCAATATGCATTCATCACAGGTGCACCCAGACTAGCACCCTAGCTCCGTACCCCCCTACCTGATGTGGGTCAGAGTGAGACCTTTCCAGCTCTGGCCCAGCTCTTGTTGGAAGAGGACCTGAGACGATGACTGAAAACACTGGCATTTTTGGAGACAAAACACACTTCACTTTTCTAATCTGCTCCTGAGAATTAATGTAAGTGCTAGACAGTTGTTACCCGTTCAGGGTCGAAATTCTCCTGCACTTGGATATCCTGGGCTTGGCTCCCAGTCGGGCTCCCTCTGGCTGTGGGCAGATTGGAAAGAAAGAGAAGGAAGAAGACCCCCTGGAACTTCATGGCCCCGAGGTTTGTTGTGCCCCTCAGCTTCAGAATGGACGGACTCAGCCCTGGAAAGTGGATGCTGCAAAATGTGAACTCCAAACCCCCGGCTACTGCAAGAGGTGAATGGCCGTGGGTGGGCAGAGCATGTCTGAGTACATCCCAGGCAGCCAATCAAACAGAGAGCGCAGCCCTGAGGGATCCAGATAGTGCAGGCTCAGTGAAATGGAGACTTCTGGATCAAGCTGGGGGCTTGCGGCGTCAGAGCCGCTTGCACCTTTCAGGTGGCTGACCAGTTCACATTGTTTGATGGGCTGTTTCGCTGCCAAACAGAAATGAGCTGGTTTCTCTGGTGAAGCAGCAACGGGGTTAACACAACAACCCGCAGCATTTTAGATGTTGTTAGCAGCAGTCACTGTCAAATAGCTTTGTGTGAATGCAAGTGTCTTGAAAATGAGGGACTGATAGTCCTGGCTAGAACAAAGCTTGCTCCTCACAGCTCTGCCTGTGCCCTTTGTTCCAGCCCTGGGATCGCTCTATGTCCAGCTCTGCTACTGCCCCTCAGTCCTGACCCACAACCTGCCCCACTACCACCACCAAGGCTGATCCAGCCCCGGGATCTCCACATGCAGCTCTGCCAGTGTACCTCAGTCCAGCCCTGGACTTCTCTCCCAGACTGAGAAGCACGTTGAACTAAGTGGCATTTTGGTGATTTGAACCACTGTCCACTAACGACTCAGAGGAGAAACCTTGGTGCTATTTTTGTTTGTGCCCTGAGACAGAAGATACATGTACAACTGCTGAGCTAAAAGGCTAGTCAGAACAACACTGCGTTCTTCGAGCATCTTCCAGCTGAGTCCTAAAGGCCCCCTCTGACAGGGACGATGGAAGTCTCCTCCTTCCGCTGAGATGGAGGTGCAGTGAGACATGCTTGCAGCAATGCTGTTGAGCCACTCAATGCCTCAGTGCTGTCCTAAGGGTCCAGAAAAGTGAGGGGTCTCCAAGAATGAAGCCAGGAGATCACTTGTTTTGTTTGTGGCGCATGGCTCCCAAATAAAAGCCCATTGTTTAAGAAGGTCTGTGGCTCTGTATGTTATGACAGCAGGGAAGCAGCATTGTGTCCACTTTTCAGATGGGGAAACTGAGGCCCAGAGTAGTGAAGTGATTTGCCTAAGGTCACAGAGTGAGTCTGTGACAGAGCCAGGAACAGATCCCAGGTCTTTTAATCCTCCATCCTGATGTTTAACTATAAGACTTTCCTTCTCCAGGACTAACCCACAGGGACTAACCCACCATCTGGTGAACAAAGCCTTCTTTCCCTTGGTTACTTAGGAGCCATAGAGAATGGAAAGACAATGTTTTCCATGTGTAGCTCCCTGGTGATATCTATACTTAGATTGGATTTGATGGGTTACTGCAATCAACAAACGGCCGAACTTCTTGTTTCCTCCTCCACAGATAGGATCAGAGGTTGCGACAAACATTGTGTTTGTATCAGTTCCCACTGCAATCTCTTCTGGAAGCCATCATGTAACCATCAGCCATAATTAACTAGCTGTCGGCATGGCCAAACCACAATAAATCTTAGCAACTGACAATGAACCTTTATTCTCTAGCCCCAGAGAGGCTCTTTCACTCTCTTACAGTAGCAATGGAAAGGGTTTAATACAGATCAGTCATGCAAGGCCAGGTTGGCTTCATGTTCCCCTTGCTGCTCCCCATCACTGTTTGTGTTCAAAGACTGATTAACTAAATCAAACAGTGAGAGGGAAACTGCAAACAGCGCCAAGGACAACCCCCCCCCCCCCCAAAAAGTTTAAAATCAAGGTTTTTAACCTAATATTTGCAAATAAAGGAGCAGAACCAGAGAAGCTGGCTGCAAACCCCATCCTGCCCTTTCCCCCACTCCTGCAGAATTTTCCAATCTCTTCTTCTGGATCCCAAGCCAATGGGCTTTTTGCCTGAGAGAGGCATGAGTAACCAGCTGCCTTTAGTCCCTCCCCTTTGTAACTGAGAACGCCTTCAATTATTAAAGCTGAAAGAATGTTTAACTAAACATTGAATTCAGCCTTCAACTAAAAAACAACAAGGAGTCCAGTGGCACCATAAAGACCAACAGATTCATTTGAGCGTAAGCTTTTGTGGGTAAAAAACCCACTTCTTCAGATCTATGCATCTGAAGTGGGTTTTTTACTCACAAAAGCTTATGCCCAAATGAATCTGTTGGTCTTTACGGTGCCACTGAACTCCTCGTTGTTTTTGTGGATACAGACTAACATGGCTACCCCTCTGATACATGGTAGCCTTCACCTAGGATGCGATTTGCTAGTGCAAGATCTTCCACTCTCCTTCTCAAGTGTGGAGCTGTGTGAGAGAGGGAATGAGCTTCCCACACCTGGGTGCATGTCACTGGCCAATAAAGCTGCGCATATACATTTGTGTTGCCAAGAGTGGGCCAGAAGAACAGCATGTGTGAGAGTGACTGTAAGCAGATATGTTGCATTGACACAATGCTGAGGTCTATGACAACAGCCACAAACAACTGGGGGCTTCTCTCCTAAGCACTATTTTAACAACTGCCTGATTGTTATGGTGGGCAACTGCCTGACTACTCCAAGATGAGCTCTGTCCTGACACATGGACCAATCCAGACTCGATGGAGGCCTAGGAGATAGGCTGGAGCCTGTACTTCCATGTGTCATTTAGAACTGGCCTTGTTTGGAGTCTGTTATACTTAAGGAATCCAGAGATGTTCTACAAAGACTAGAGCTCAATGCCTGTAATGAAATGGAGCCACCACTGTCGCACAATAATAGCTGGCACAGAGCTGTGGAACGGTTATATTAGAGGGGAAATATGGGTGGGCCACCTCAGTAAGTGCTTGGGGTTTTAACTTCCACATGGACACCCACTGGCAAACAGCTTGGGTCAGCATCTGACCCAAAGGGTAGCATCCCCAAGGGTGGCCTAAACAGGCATGAACCTGGAATAGGAATGGAACCTAGGAATGGCCATACTGTGTCAGACCAATGGTCCATCTAGCCTGGTGTCCTGTCTTTCAACAGTGGCCAATGGCAGGTGCTCCAGAAGGAGTGAATAGGAGCATGGCAATCATTGAGTGATCCATCCCCAGTCATTCAGTCCCAGCTTCTGGCAGTCAGAGGCTAGGGGCACACCTAGAGGATGGGGTTGCATCCCTAACCATGTTGGCTAATTGCCATTGCTGGAACTGTCCTCCATGAACTTATCTAGTTCTTTTTTGAACATCCCCTGGCAATGAGTTCTACAGGTTGACTGTGCTTTGTGTGAATTACTTGCTTATGTTAGTTTTAACCCTACTGCCTATTAATTTCATTGGCTGACCCCTGGTTCTTGTGTTCTGTGAAGGGGAAAATAACTCTACATTATTCATTTTCTCTACAACAGTCGCAATTTTATAGATCTTCATCATATCCCTTCTTAGTCGTCTTTTTTCCCCCCAAGCTGAATAGTTCCAGTCTTTTAAATCTCTCCTCATATGGAAGCAATTCTATACCCCTGGTCATTTTTGTTGCCCTTGTCTGTACCTTTTCCAATTCCAATATAACTTTTTTGAGATGGGGCGACCACATTTGCACAAAGTATTCAAAATGTGGACCTACAGTGGATTTATATTGTAGAATTATGATATTTTCTGTTTTATTATCTATCCCTTTCCTAATGGTTCCTAACATTCTGTTCGCTTTTTAGACTGCTGCTGCACATTAAGTGATTGTGGATAATTCTCTGAAAAAATGTCTCCAAAATCTCTTTCGTGAATGATAACAGCTAATTTAGACCCCATTATTTTATATATATAGTTGGGATTATGTTTTTCAATGTGCATTATTTTGCATTTATCAACATTGAATTTCATCTGCCATTTTCATGCTCAGCCACCCAGTTCTGTGAGATCCCTTTGTAACTCTTTGTAGTCTGCTTTGGACTTAAATATCTTGAGTCAATATAATCTGCAAACTTTGCCATCTCATTGTTTACCCCCTTTTCCAGATCATTTATGAATCAGTTGACCAGAACTGTCCCAGTCCAGATCTTTGTGGGACCTACTATTTACCTCTCTCCACTTTGAAAACTGGCCCTTTATTACTACCCTTTGTTTCCTCGCTTTTAATCAGTTACTGATCCAGGGAGCATCTTCCCTCTTATCCCATGACTGCTTACTTTGCCTAGAGTAGGGGTGGGGAATGCTAGCTGGCATATCAAACTGAACAAAAGCAGCGTCACTTGCCCCATAACCTCAGCCGAGCAGAACACAACGCCATCCACAGCCTCAGAAACAACTCTGACATTATAATCAAAAAGGCTGACAAAGGAGGTGCTGTCGTGATCATGAATAGGTTGGAATATGAACAAGAGGCTGCTAGGCAGCTCTCCAACACCACTTTCTACAAGCTAGTACCCTCTGATCCCACTGAGAGTTACCAAAAGAAACTACACCATTTGCTCAAGAAACTCCCTGAAAAAGCACAAGAACAAATCCGCACAGACACACCCCTGGAACCCCGACCTGGGATATTCTATCTGCTACCCAAGATCCATAAACCTGGAAATCCTGGATGCCCCATCATCTCAGGCATTGGCACCCTGACAGCAGGATTGTCTGGCTATGTAGACTCCCTCCTCAGGCCCTACGCTACCAGCACTCCCAGCTATCTTTGAGACACCACTGACTTCCTGAGGAAACTACAATCCATCGGTGATCTTCCTGATAACACCATCCTGGCCACTATGGATGTAGAAGCCCTCTACACCAACATTCCACACAAAGATGGACTACAAGCTGTCAGGAACAGTATCCCCGATAATGTCACGGCAAACCTGGTGGCTGAACTTTGTGACTTTGTCCTCACCCATAACTATTTCACATTTGGGGACAATGTATACCTTCAAATCAGCAGCACTGCTATGGGTACCCGCATGGCCCCACAGTATGCCAACATTTTTATGGCTGACTTAGAAAAACGCTTCCTCAGCTCTCGTCCCCTAATGCCCCTACTCTACTTGTGCTATATTGATGACATCTTCATCATCTGGACCCATGGAAAAGAAGCCCTTGAGGAATTCCACCAGGATTTCAACAATTTCCATCCCACCATCAACCTCAGCCTGCACCAGTCCACACAAGAGATCCACTTCCTGGACACTACGGTGCTAATAAACCATGGTCACATAAACACTACCCTATACCGGAAACCTTCTGACCGCTATTCCTACCTACATGCCTCCAGCTTTCACCCTGACCACACCACATGATCCATCGTCTACAGCCAAGCTCTGCGATACAACCGCATTTGCTCCAACCCCTCAGACAGAGACAAACACCTACAAGATCTCTATCAAGCATTCTTACAACTATAATACCCACCTGCTGAAGTGAAGAAACAAATTGACAGAGCCAGAAGAGTACCCAGAAGTCACATACTACAGGACAGGCCCAACAAAGAAATAACAGAACGCCACTAGCCATCACCTTCAGCCCCCAACTAAAACCTCTCCAACGCATCATCAAGGATCTACAACCTATCCTGAAGGATGACCCACCACTCTCACAGATCTTGGGAGACAGGCCAGTCCTTGCTTACAGACAGCCCCCCAACCTGAAGCAAATACTCACCAGCAACCACACACCACACAACAGAACCACTAACCCAGGAACAAAGCCCATTGCAACAAAGCCCATTGCCAACTCTGTCCACATATCTATTCAGGGGACACCATCATAGGGCCTAATCACATCAGCCACACTATCAGAGGCTCATTCACCTGCACATCTACCAATGTGATATATGCCATCATGTGCCAGCAATGCCCCTCTGCCATGCACATTGGCCAAACTGGACAGTCTCTACGTAAAAGAATAAATGGACACAAATCAGATGTCAAGAATTATAACATTCAAAAACCAGTCAGAGAACACTTCAATCTCTCTAGTCACTCGATTACAGACCTAAAAGTTGCAATATTACAACAAAAAGACTTCAAAAACAGACTCCAACGAGAAACTGCTGAATTGGAATTAATTTGTGAACTGGATACAATTAACTTAGGCTTGAATAGAGACTGGGAGTGGGTGGGTCATTACACAAAGTAAAACAATTTCCCCATGTTTATTTCCCCCCACCTCCCACCGTTCCTCAGACGTTCTTGTTAACTCCTGGAAATGGTCCACCTTGATTATCACTACAAAAGGTTTTCTCCCCACCCCACCCCACACTCTCCTGCTGGTAGCTCATCTTAAGTGATCACTCTCCTTACAGTGTGTATGATCACACCCATTTTTTCATGTTCTGTGTGTATATAAATCTCCTCACTGTATTTTCTACTGAATGCATCCGATGAAGTGAGCTGTAGCTCACGAAAGCTTATGCTCAAATAAATTGGTTAGTCTCTAAGGTACCACAAGTCCTCCTTTTCTTTTTTAGTAGTGGTTTGTTTATATAATCAGCTGATCTGAGAGGACACATTCATCATGGTCTAATCTTGTGCCATCAGAACCAATATATTTTTATTAATATTTATGAACATTTTAAACTCTTTAATATGACAAAATCTATATCAGTTAACAAACAAAGTATGTCTTTTACCAAATTACATCTCTTATTTTCTTAAATTTGCAGCTCTAAGCTGAGAGAGTGTGTCACATAAAAACAAGTTTTGAAACTTATCAAATGCCAAAAAATTAACTAGTGTCTAAATTTGAGGCCCGCCTTGGAGCTTGAGGCTCAGGCCAAATGGCCCTTCTGGGCCCCCCACAATTGGCCCTGTCCACGAGAGGGGTGGAGCCTATGTCATTGTTTGTGTAGATGCTGCTGTTACTTACATCAGCTGTTTCCTGCCATCAGCTATTGGCTGTCATTCTTGTCAGTTTCATAGCTCCTTGCCAGAGGCATCATTTTGGAGGGTAAGGGGGGCTCCTGCCCCTCCCTGAGTTTCATAAAGGAGGTGTGCTCCCAGGCCGAGCTCTTAACTGCAGCACAGTGGAATGGGAGTTCTGCAGTGGAGAGGTGCCCCTGGGGCAGGGAGCCAGTATTTTGTTTACAAACGGAGGCAGGGTGATTAAGGTACGGAATTAGGTCGAATTTATAGAAGTCATTTTTTTAGAAATCGGTTTTATATATTCGAGTGTGTGTGTCCCCACAGAAAATACTCTAAGTGCATTAAGTGCATTAACTCGGCGGAGTGCTTCCACGGTACCAAGGCAAACGTCGACTTCCGGAGTGTTGCACTGTGGGTAGCTATCCCACAGTTCCCGCAGTCTCCGCTGCCCATTGGAATTCTAGGTTGAGATCCCAGTGCCTGATGGGGCTAAAACATTGTCACGGGTGGTTCTGGGTACATATCGTCAGGCCCCCGTTCCCTCCCTCCCTCCATGAAAGCAAGGGCAGACAATCGTTTCGCGTCTTTTTTCCTGAGTTACCTGTGCAGACGCCATACCACGGCAAGCATGGAGCCCGCTCAGGTAACCGTCACCCTATGTCTCCTGGGTGCTGGCAGACGCGGTACTGCATTGCTACACAGCAGCAGCAACCCATTGCCTTGTTGCAGCAGACGGTGCAGTACGACTGGTAGCTGTCATCATCATGTCCGAGGTGCTCCTGGCCATGTCGGCCAGGAGCACCTGGGCAGACATGGGCGCAGGGACTAAATTTGGAGTGACTTGAGCAGGTCATTCTCTTTAGTCCTGCAGTCAGTCCTATTGAACCGTCTTATGGTGAGCAGGCAGGCGATACGGATTGCTAGCAGTCGTACTGTACCATCTTCTGCCAGGCAGGCAAGAGATGTGGATGGCTAGCAGTTGTATTGCACCATCTTCTGCTGAGCAGCCATGAGATGTGGATGGCATGCAGTCCTTCTGCACTGTCTGCTGCCAGCCAAAGATGTAAAAGATAGATGGAGTGGGATCAAAACAAGAAATAGACCAGATTTGTTTTGTACTCATTTGCTTCCCCCCTCCGTCTAGGGGACTCAATCCTCTAGGTCACACTGCAGTCACTCACAGAGAAGGTGCAGCGAGGTAAATCTAGCCATGTATCAATCAGAGGCCAGACTAACCTCCTTGTTCCAATAAGAACAATAACTTAGGTGCAGCATTTCTTATTGGAACCCTCCGTGAAGTCCTGCCTGAAATACTCCTTGATGTAAAGCCACCCCCTTTCTTGATTTTAGCTCCCTGAAGCCAACCCTGTAAGCCGTGTCGTCAGTCGCCCCTCCCTCCATCAGAGCAACGGCAGACAATCGTTCCGTGCCTTTTTTCTGTGCGGACACCATATCAAGGCAAGCATGGAGGCCGCTCAGCTCACTTTGGCAATTAGGAGCACATTAAACACCACACGCATTATCCAGCAGTATATGCAGCACCAGAACCTGGCAAAGCGATACCGGGCGAGGAGGCGACGTCAGCGCGGTCACGTGAGTGATCAGGACATGGACACAGATTTCTCTGAAAGCATGGGCCCTGACAATGCATACATCATGGTGCTAATGGGGCAGGTTCATGCTGTGGAACGCCGATTCTGGGCTCGGGAAACAAGCACAGACTGATGGGACCGCATAGTATTGCAGGTCTGGGACGATTCCCAGTGGCTGTGAAACTTTTGCATGCATAAAGGCACTTTCATGGAACTTTGTGACTTGCTTTCCCCTGCCCTGAAGCGCATGAATACCAAGATGAGAGCAGCCCTCACAGTTGAGAAGTGAGTGACGATAGTCCTGTAGAAGCTTGCAACCCCAGACAGCTACCGGTCAGTTGGGAATCAATTTGGAGTGGGCAAATCTACTGTGGGGGCTGCTGTGATGCAAGTAGCCCACGCAATCAAAGATCTGCTGATATCAAGGGTAGTGACCCTGGGAAATGTGCAGGTCATAGTGGATGGCTTTGCTGCAATGGGATTCCCTAACTGTGGTGGGGCCATAGACGGAACCCATATCCCTATCTTGGCACCAGAGCACCAAGCCGCCGAGTACATAAACCGCAAGGGGTACTTTTCGATAGTGCTGCAAGCTCTGGTGGATCACAAGGGACGTTTCACCAACATCAACGTGGGATGGCCGGGAAAGGTACATGACGCTCGCATCTTCAGGAACTCTGGTCTGTTTCAAAAGCTGCAGGAAGGGACTTTATTCCCAGACCAGAAAATAATTGTTGGGGACGTTGAAATGCCTATATGTATCCTTGGGGACCCAGCCTACCCCTTAATGCCATGGCTCATGAAGCCGTACACAGGCAGCCTGGACAGTAGTCAGGAGCTGTTCAACTACAGGCTGAGCAAGTGCAGAATGGTGGTAGAATGTGCATTTGGACGTTTAAAGGCGCGCTGGCGCAGTTTACTGACTCGCTTAGACCTCAGCGAAACGAATATTCCCATGGTTATTACTGCTTGCTGTGTGCTCCACAATATCTGTGAGAGTAAGGGGGAGACGTTTATGGCGGGGTGGGAGGTTGAGGCAAATCGCCTGGCTGCTGGTTACGCGCAGCCAGACACCAGGGCGGTTAGAAGAGCACAGGAGGGCGCGGCACGCATCAGAGAAGCTTTGAAAACCAGTTTCATGACTGGCCAGGCTACAGTGTGAAAGTTCTGTTTGTTTCTCCTTGATGAAACCCCCCGCCCCTTGGTTCACTCTACTTCCCTGCAAGCTAACCACCCTCCCCTCCTCCCTTCAATCACCACTTGCAGAGGCAATAAAGTCATTGTTGCTTCACATTCATGCATTCTTTATTCATTCATCACACAAATAGGGGGACGACTACCAAGGTAGCCCAGGAGGGGTGGTGGAGGAGGGAAGGAAAATGCCACACAGCACTTTAAAAGATTACAACTTTAAAATTTATTGAATGCCAGCCTTCTTTTTTTGGGCAATCCTCTGTGGCGGAGTGGCTGGTTGGCCGGTGCCCCCCCCCCATTGCGTTCTTGGGCGTCTGGGTGAGGAGGCTATGGAACTAGGGGAGGAGGGCGGTTGGTTACACAGGGGCTGTAGCGGCAGTCTGTGCTCCTGCTGCCTTTCCTGCAGCTCAACCATACACTGGAGCATATTGGTTTGATCCTCCAGCAGCCTCAGCATTGAATCCTGCCTCCTCTCATCACGCTGCCGCCACATTTGAGCTTCAGCCCTGTCTTCAGCCCGCCACTTACTCTCTTCAGCCCACCACATCTCCTCCCGGTCATTTTGTGCTTTCCTGCACTCTGACATTGTCTGCCTCCATGCATTCGTCTGGGCTCTGTCAGTGTGGGAGGACAGCATGAGCTCAGAGAATATTTCATCATGAGTGCGTTTTTTTTCTTTCTAAGCTTCACTAGCCTCTGGGAAGGAGAAGATCCTGTGATCATTGAAACACATGCAGCTGGTGGAGAAAAAAAAAGGGACAGCGGTATTTAAAAAGACACATTTTATAAAACAGTGGCTACATTCTTTCAGGGTAAACCTTGCTGTTAACATTGCATACATAGCACATGTGTGCTTTCATTACAAGGTCGTATTTTGCCTCCCCCACTGCGTGGCTAGCCCCTCAACCCTCCCCCATCCCTGTGGCTAACAGCGGGGAACATTTCTGTTCAGCCACAGGCAAACAGCTCAGCAGGAACGGGCTCCTCTGAATGTCCCCTGAAGAAAAGGACCCTATTTCAACCAGGAGACCATGAATGATATCTCACTCTCCTGAGGATAACTCAGAGAGATAAAGAACGGATGTTGTTTGAATGCCAGCAAACATACACTGCAATGCTTTGTTGTACAATGATTCCCGAGTACGTGTTACTGGCCTGGAGTGGTAAAGTGTCCTACCATGAAGGACGCAATAAGGCTGCCCCTCCTCCCCAGAAACCTTTTGCAAAGGCTTTGGGAGTACATCCAGAAGAGTTGCGAATGCCAGGGCAAATTAATCCTTTCACATGCTTGCTTTTAAACCATGTATAGTATTTTAAAAGGTACACTCACCGGAGGTCCCTTCTCCACCTGCCGGGTCCAGGAGGCAGCTTTGGGCGGGTTCGGGAGGTACTGGCTCCAGGTCCAGGGTGAGAAACAGTTCCTGACTGTCGGGAAAACCGGTTTCTCCGCTTGCTTGCTGTGAGCTATCTACAACCTCATCATCATCATCATCATCATCATCATCATCTTTGTCCCCAAAACCTGCTTCCGTGTTGCCTCCATCTCCATTAAAGGAGTCAAACAACACAGCTGGGGTAGTGGTGGCTGAACCCCCTAAAATGGCATGCAGCTCATCATAGAAGCGGCATGTTTGGGGCTCTGACCCGGAGCTGCCGTTCGCCCCTCTGGTTTTCTGGCAGGCTTGCCTCAGCTCCTTAAGCCCTGGTCTACACTAGGACTTTAGGTCGAATTTAGCAGTGTTAAATCGATTTAAACCTGCACCCGTCCACACAATGAAGCCCTTTATTTCGACTTAAAGGGCTCTTAAAATCGATTTCCTTACTCCACCCCTGACAAGTGGATTAGCGCTTAAATCGATGTTGCCGGCTCGAATTTGGGGTACCGTGGACGCAATTCGATGGTATTGGCCTCCAGGAGCTATCCCAGAGTGCTCCATTCTGACCACTCTGGACAGCACTCTCAACTCAGATGCACTGGCCAGGTAGACAGGAAAAGAACCGCGAACTTTTGAATCTCATTTCCTGTTTGGCTAGCGTGGCAAGCTGCAGGTGACCATGCAGAGCTCATCAGCACAGGTGACCATGATGGAGTCCCAGAATCGCAAAAGAGCTCCAGCATGGACCGAACGGGAGGTACGGGATCTGATCGCTGTTTGGGGAGAGGAATCCGTGCTATCAGAACTCCGTTCCAGTTTTCGAAATGCCAAAACCTTTGTCAAAATCTCCCAGGGCATGAAGGACAGAGGCCATAACAGGGACCCGAAGCAGTGCCGCGTGAAACTGAAGGAGCTGAGGCAAGCCTACCAGAAAACCAGAGAGGCGAACAGCCGCTCTGGGTCAGAGCCCCAAACATGCCGCTTCTATGATGAGCTGCATGCCATTTTAGGGGGTTCAGCCACCACTACCCCAGCCTTGTTGTTTGACTCCTTCAATGGAGATGGAGGCAATACGGAAGTAGGTTTTGGGGACGAAGAAGATGATGATGAGGAGGAGGTTGTAGATAGCTCACAGCAAGCAAGCGGAGAAACTGGTTATCCCGACAGCCAGGAACTGTTTCTCACCCTAGACCTGGAGCCAGTACCCCCCGAACCCACCCAAGGCTGCCTCCTGGACCCAGCAGGTGGAGAAGGGACCTCTGGTGAGTGTACCTTTTAAAATGCTATACATGGTTTAAAAGCAAGCACGTGAAAGGATTACTTTGCCCTGGCATTTGCGGTTCTCCTAGATGTAGTCCTAAAGCCTTTGCAAAAGGTTTCTGGGGAGGGCAGCCTTATTTCGTCCTTCATGGTAGGACACTTTACCACTCCAGGCCAGTAACACATACTCGGGAATCACTGTAGAACAAAGCATTGCAGTGTATGTTTGCTGGCATTCAACCAAAATCCGTTCTTTATCTCTCTGTGTTATCCTCAGGAGAGTGAGATATAATTCATGGTCACCTGGTTGAAATAGAGTGCTTTTCTTCAGGGGACACTCAGAGGAGCCCATTCCTGCTGGGCTGTTTGCCTGTGGCTAAACAGAAATGTTCCCCGCTGTTAGCCACGGGGAGGGGGGAAGGTTGAGGGGGTAGTCACGCGGTGGGAGGAGGCAAAATGCGACCTTGTAACGAAAGCACATGTGCTATGTATGTAATGTTAACAGCAAGATTTACCCTGAAAGAGTGTAGCGACTGTTTTATAAAATGTGTCTTTTTAAATACCGCTGTCCCTTTTTTTTTCTCCACCAGCTGCATGTGTTTCAATGATCACAGGATCTTCTCCTTCCCAGAGGCTAGTGAAGCTTAGAAAGAAAAAAAAACGCACTCGCGATGAAATGTTCTCCGAGCTCATGCTGTCCTCCCACACTGACAGAGCCCAGACGAATGCGTGGTGGCAAATAATGTCAGAGTGCAGGAAAGCACAAAATGACCGGGAGGAGAGGTGGAGGGCTGAAGAGAGTAAGTGGCGGGCTGAAGAGAGTAAGTGGCGGGCTGAAGACAGGGCTGAAGCTCAAATGTGGGGGCAGCGTGATGAGAGGAGGCAGGATTCAATGCTGAGGCTGCTGCAGGACCAAACCAGTATGCTCCAGTGTATGGTTGAGCTGCAGCAAAGGCAGCTGGAGCACAGACTGCCACTGCTGCCCCTCTGTAACCAACCGCCCTCCTCCCCAAGTTCCATAGCCTCCACACCCAGACGCCCAAGAACGCGGTGGGGGGGCCTCCGGCCAACCAGCCACTCCACCACAGAAGATTGCCCAAAAAAAGAAGGCTAGCATTCAATAAATTTTAAAGTTGTAAACTTTTAAAGTGCTGTGCTTAAAGTGCTGTGTGGCATTTTCCTTCCCTCCTCCACCACCCCTCCTGGGATACCTTGGTAGTCATCTCCCTATTTGTGTGATGAATGAATAACGAATGCATGACTGTGAAGCAGCAATGACTTTATTGCCTCTGCAAGCAATGATTAAAGGGAGGAGGGGAGGGTGGTTAGCTTACAGGGAAGTAGAGTGAACCAAGGGGCGGGGGGTTTCATCAAGGAGAAACAAACAGAACTTTCACACCGTAGCCTGGCCAGTCATGAAACTGGTTTTCAAAGCTTCTCTGATGCGTACCGCGCCCTCCTGTGCTCTTCTAACCGCCCTGGTGTCTGGCTGCGCGTAACCAGCAGCTAGGCGATTTGCCTCAACCTCCCACCCCGCCATAAACGTCTCCCCCTTACTCTCACAGATATTGTGGAGCACACAGCAAGCAGTAATAACAGTGGGAATATTGGTTTCGCTGAGGTCTAAGCGAGTCAGTAAACTGCGCCAGCGCGCCTTTAAACGTCCAAATGCACATTCTACCACCATTCTGCACTTGCTCAGCCTGTAGTTGAACAGCTCCTGACTACTGTCCAGGCTGCCTGTGTACGGCTTCATGAGCCATGGCATTAAGGGGTAGGCTGGGTCCCCAAGGATACATATAGGCATTTCAACATCCCCAACAGTTATTTTCTGGTCTGGGAATAAAGTCCCTTCCTGCAGCTTTTGAAACAGACCAGAGTTCCTGAAGATGCGAGCATCATGCACCTTTCCCGGCCATCCCACGTTGATGTTGGTGAAACGTCCCTTGTGATCCACCAGAGCTTGCAGCACTATCGAAAAGTACCCCTTGCGGTTTATGTACTCGGCGGCTTGGTGCTCCGGTGCCAAGATAGGGATATGGGTTCCGTCTACGGCCCCACCACAGTTAGGGAATCCCATTGCAGCAAAGCCATCCACTATGACCTGCACATTTCCCAGGGTCACTACCCTTGATATCAGCAGATCTTTGATTGCGTGGGCTACTTGCATCACAGCAGCCCCCACAGTAGATTTGCCCACTCCAAATTGATTCCCAACTGACCGGTAGCTGTCTGGCGTTGCAAGCTTCCACAGGGCTATCGCCACTCGCTTCTCAACTGTGAGGGCTGCTCTCATCTTGGTATTCATGTGCTTCAGGGCAGGGGAAAGCAAGTCACAAAGTTCCATGAAAGTGCCCCTACGCATGCGAAAGTTTCGCAGCCACTGGGAATCGTCCCAGACCTGCAACACTATGCGGGCCCACCAGTCTGTGCTTGTTTCCCGAGCCCAGAATCGGCGTTCCACAGCATGAACCTGCCCCATTAGCACCATGATGCATGCATTGTCAGGGCCCATGCTTTCAGAGAAATCTGTGTCCATGTCCTGATCACTCACGGGACCGCGCTGACGTCGCCTCCTCGCCCGGTATCGCTTTGCCAGGTTCTGGTGCTGCATATACTGCTGGATAATGTGTGTGGTGTTTAATGTGCTCCTAATTGCCAAAATGAGCTCAGCGGCCTCCATGCTTGCCTTGGTATGGCGTCCGCACAGAAAAAAGGCACGGAACGATTGTCTGCCGTTGCTCTGACGGAGGGAGGGGCGACTGACGACACGGCTTACAGGGTTGGCTTCAGGGAGCTAAAATCAACAAAGGGTGTGCCTGTACATCAAGGAGTATTTCAGGCAGGACTGCACGGAGGGTTCCAATAAGAAATGGTGCACCTAAGTTATCGTTGTTATTGGAACAAGGAGGTTAGCCTGGCCTCTGATTGATACATGGCTAGATTTACCTCGCTGCACCTTCTCTGTGAGTGACTGCAATGTGATCTAGACAGGGGAGGAGGCAAATGAGTACAAAACAAATCTGGTCTATTTCTTGTTCTGACCCACTCCATCTATCTTTTACATCTTTGGCTGGCAGCAGACGGTGCAGAAGGACTGCATGCCATCCACATCTCATGGCTGCTCGGCAGAAGATGGTACAGTACGACTGCTAGCAATCCTCATCTCTTGCCTGCCTGGCATAAGATGGTACAATACGACTGCTAGCAATCCTCATCTCTTGCCTGACTGACAGAAGATGGTACAGTACGACTGCTAGCAGTCCGTATCGCCTGCCCGCTCACCATAAGACGGTTCAATAGGACTGCAGGACTAAAGAGAATGACCTGGTCAAGTCACTCCAAATTTAGTCCCTGCGCCCATGTCTGCCCAGGCGCTCCCAGCCAACGTGGCCAGGAGCACCTCGGACACGACAAGGACGACTACCAATCGTATTGCACCGTCTGCTGCCAGAAGGCAATGGGTTGCTGCTACTGTGCAGCAAAGCCGTACCGCGTCTGCCAGCACCCAGGAGACATAGGGTGACGGTTACCTGAGCTGGCTCCATGCTTGCCGTGGTATGGCGTCTGCACAGGTAACTCATGAAAAAAGGCGCGAAATGATTGTCTGCCCTTGCTTTCACGGAGGGAGGGAGGGAACGGGGGCCTGACGACACGTACCCAGAACCACCCATGACAATGTTTTAGCCCCATCAGAGTGCTCCATTGTGAGTGCTCTGGACAGCACTCTCAGATGCCCGATCGTTTGCCATTGCTCTGACGCTGGGAGGGGCGCTTACAGGGTTCGCTTCAGGGAGCTAAAATCAACAAAGGGGGTGGCTTTACATCAAGGAGTATTTCAGGCAGGACTTCACGGAGGGTTCCAATAAGAAATGGTGCACCTAAGTTATTGTCCTTATTGGAACAAGAAGGTTAGCCTGGCCTCTGATTGATACATGGCTAGATTTACCTCGCTGCACCTTCTCTGTAAGTGACTGCAATGTGATCTAGACAGGGGAGGAGGCAAATGAGTACAAAACAAATCTGGTCTATTTCTTGTTTTGATCCACTCCATCTATCTTTTACATCTTTGGCTGGCAGCAGACGGTGCAGAAGGACTGCATGCCATCCACATCTCATGGCTGCTCGGCAGAAGATGGTACAGTACGACTGCTAGCAGTCCGTATCGCCTGCCTGCTCACCATAAGACGGTTCAATAGGACTGACTGCAGGACTAAAGAGAATGACCTGCTCAAGTCACTCCAAATTTAGTCCCTGCGCCCATGTCTGCCCAGGCGCTCCTGATCGACCTCACAGAGGCGACCAGGAGCACCTCAGACATGACGATGACGGCTACCAGTCGTACTGTACCGTCTGCTGCCACAAGGCAAGGGGTTGCTGCTACTGTGTAGCAATGCCGTACCGCGTCTGCCAGCACCCAGGAGACATAGGGTGACGGTTACCTGAGCGGGCTCCATGCTTGCCGTGGTATGGCGTCTGCACAGGTAACTCAGGAAAAAAGGCGCGAAATGATTGTCTGCCCTTGCTTTCACGGGGGGAGGGAGGGAATGGGGGCCTGACGATATGTACCCAGAACCACCCGCGACAATGTTTTAGCCCCATCAGGCATTGGGATCTCAACCCAGAATTCCAATGGGCAGCGGAGACTGCGGGAACTGTGGGATAGCTACCCACAGTGCAATGCTCCGGAAGTCGACGCTTGCCTCGGTACTGTGGAAGCGCTCTGCCGAGTTAATGCACTTAATGCACTTAGAGCATTTTCTGTGGGGACACACACACTCGAATATATAAAACCGATTTCTAAAAAACCGACTTCTATAAATTCGACCTAATTTCGTAGTGTAGACATACCCTAAGTTTCATGTAGCATTGCTTCGGATCCCTGTTATGGCCTCTGTCCTTCGTGCCCTGGGAGATTTTGACAAAGGTTTTGGCATTTCGAAAACTGGAACGGAATTCTGATAGCACGGATTCCTCTCCCCATACAGCAATCAGATCCCGTACCTCCCGTTCAGTCCATGCTGGAGCTCTTTTGCGATTCTGGGACTCCATCATGATCACCTCTGCTGATGAGCTCTGCATGGTCACCTGCAGCTTGCCACGCTGGCCATACAGGAAATGAGATTCAAAAGTTCACTGTTCTTTTCCTGTCTACCTGGCCAGTGCATCTGAGTTGAGAGTGCTGTCCAGAGTGGTCACAATGGAGCACTCTGGGATAGCTCCCGGAGGCCAATACAGTCAAATTGTGTCCACAGTACCCCAAATTTGACCTGGCAAGGCCGATTTAAGCGCTAATCCACTTGTCAGGGGTGGAGTACGGAAATCGATTTTAAGAGCCCTTTAAGTCAAAATAAAGGACTTCATCGTGTGGACGGGTGCAGGTTTACATCGATTTAACGCTGCTAAATTTGACCTAAAGTCCTAGTGTAGACCAGGGCTAAGATAAGAAAGGGCTGGTGATTAAATTAAGAATCTGGATGTAGACAGATGAGCCTGTAAAACAGGAATCCCTCTGCAAGGGTGGGGGGTGTTGAAGAGAGAACGCAAGGGAATGGAAGAAATACAGCCAAGCCCTCTCTGAGCCAAGGTTACATTAAGAAAAGGGGGAGATTTGAGGGGTGTAGGTGAAAAGAAGGGGCCAAACTCAGGGAAGGGTTAACAGTGGTACAGAGACATTCCCATGCTACCTGTGGTACTTATGTGGCCCCATCACCATAGTATCTGAGGCTGCACCTCACAAGGTCTCACCTGTTTCTCCTCCCAGCCCCTCGGTGAGGTCAGGCCATGCTGTTATCCCCATTGTACAGATGGGGCACTGAGGCATACACAAACTAAGGCTGGATTTTCAAAGGTATTTGGGCACCTCATGGGATTTTCAAAAGTGCCTACAAGATTAAGTTCTTTGTAAACCCCACTAGATGCCTAGCTACATCTTTGGGTGCCTAAGAAGGCTTTGAAACTCTGTCCCTAGGCACTGGTCAGAGGTCATACAGGAAGTCCCTGGGGGGAAGTAGCACCCAGGTCTCTCAGCGTTAGTTCCCTATCCACTGGACCAGCCTCTCTTTGCTGCATACTGCAAAAAAGGAGGACTCGAATAGATGGGAGCAAAACCAAGGCATCCAGTTCTCTGAGCCCCAGTCTACACTACAGGGTTAGATCCTATTTAGCTGCATTAGGTCGATTTTATAATGAATGTGTCTACACAACCAACCCCGTTCTTCGCCCTAAAGGGCTCTTAAAATTGTCTTCTGCACTCCTCCCCGGCGAGGGAAGTAGCGCTAAAATCAACCTTGCTAAGTCAAATTTGGGGTAGTGCGGACACAAATCAATGTTATTGGCCTCTGGAAGCTATCCCAGAGTGCTCCAATGTGACGGCCCTGGACAGCCCTATCAACTCCGATGTACTAGCCAGGTACACAGGAAAAGCCCTGGGAACTTTTGAATTTCATTTCCTGTTTGGTCAGCGTGGTGAGCTCAGCAGCACAGGTGACCACACAGTCACCCCAGAATCACAAACGAGCTCCAGCATGGAGTGAACAGGAGACACTGGAGCTGATTGCTGTATGGGGAGACACTTCTGTGCAGGCTGAACTCTGATCAAAAAGAAGAAATGCTAATATATATGCCAAAATCACACAGGACATGGTGGAGAGAGGCTACACAAGGGACACACAGCAGTGCCGCGTGAAAGTCAAGGAGCTCAGGCAAGCCTTCCAAAAGACAAAGGAGGCAAACAGTCACTCTGTGTCAGAGCCCCATACATGCTGCTTCTGTGATCAGCTGCATGGCATTCTAGCGGGGGGACCCTACCACTACCACACCACTATCCATGGACATCTGCAAGGGGGCAGTCTCACACAACACAGAGGAGGATTTTGTGGATGAAGAAGAAGAGAAGGAGGAGGAGCAGAATGCGCAGCAGGCAAATGGTGAATCCCCGGCAGCCAGGATCTTTTGATCACCCTGGAGCCAATACCCTCCCAAGGCCAGATCCCCAACCCTGAAGGCGGAGAAGGCACCTCTGGTGAGTGCACATTTGTAACTACAGTACAGGGTTTAAAAGCAATAGTGTTTAATGTTTGATTTGCCCTGAAGACTTGGGATGCATTCGCAGCCAGTACAGCTACTGAAAAAGTCTGTTAACGTGTCTGGGGATGGAGCGGGAATCCTCTAAGGTCATCTCCTTGAAGCTCTCCTGGAGGTACTCTGAAAGCCTTTGCAGAAGGTTTCTGGGGAGGGCTGCCTTATTTCGTCCTCCAAGGTAGGACACTTTACCACTCCAAGCGAGTAGCAAGTAGTCTGGAATCATTGCAGCACAAAGCATGGCAGCAAATGGTCCTGGGTTTTGGTCTCATTCAAGCAACATTCGATCTTTATCTTTCTGTTTCAGCCTCAGGAGAGTGATATAATTCACGGTCACCTGGTTGAAATAGGGGAATTTTTGTAAGGGAACAGTAAAAGGACTCCGTTCATGCTGGGCTGTTTGCACTTGGCTAAAAGGGATCATCCCAAAGCCACACAGAGGGGTGGGGGGAGGTGTGTGCTGCACATCCACCCCAAAACCACAGCCCCTCCTTTTAAATGGCAAACCCAACTGGCATTGCATGCTATGGGAAAGGAGGATGCTGCAGTTTGAAAACATTCTTACATGTTATGAAGATGTTAGAAGCCAACTCCCCGTATCCTTTGGCTTACCATGGCTGCCTGGAAACCGAATTTTGTTGCCCAGCCATGTCACCATACCGGCAGGCTCAATATAAAAGGCACAGCGCACCTACCTCTTCTAATCGTCCTGGTGTCTGGCTGTTCAAAATTGGCAGCCAGGCAATTTACCTCAACCTCCCACCCCACCATAAATGTCTCCCCCTTACAGATATTATGGACCATACAGCAAGCAGTAATAACAATGAAAATATTGGTTGCACTGAGGTCTAACCTAGTCAGCAAACAGCGCCAGTGAGCTTTTAAATGTCCAAAGGCACATTCTACCACCATTCTGCACTTGCTCAGCCTATAGTTGAACCGCTCCTTACTACTGTCCAGGCTGTCTGTGTACAGCTTCATGAGCCACGGGAGCAAGGGGTAGGCTGGGTCTCCAAGGATAACTATTGGCATTTCAACATCCTCAACAGTAATTTTCTGGTCTGGGAAGTAAGTCCCTTCTTGCAGCTGCTCAAACAGCCCGGGGTTCCTAAAGATGCAAGTGTCATGCACGTTTCCCAGCCATCCCACATCCCTTGTGATCCACCAGTGCTTGCAACACCATTGAGAAGTACCCCTTGCAGTTTATGTATTGGTTGGTCCGGTGACAAGATAGGGATATGCATTCCGTCTATTGCCCCACCACAGTTAGGGAAACCCATTGCAGCAAAGCCATCCACTATGACCTGCACATTTCCCAGAGTCTCTACCCTTGATAGCAGAACGTTAGTGATTGCATTGGCTACTTGAATCACAGCAGTCTCCACAGTAGATTTGCCCACTCCAAATTGATTCCCAACTGACCGGTAGCAGTCAGGCATTGCAAGCTTCCACAGGTCTATCGCCACTCGCTCCTCAACTGTAAGGGCAGCTCTCATCTTGGTATTCCTGCGCTTCAGGGTGGGGGAAAGCAACTCACAGAGTTCCAGGAAAGTCGCCTTACGCATGCGAAAGTTTCACAGCCACTGGGAATCATCCCGTACCTGCAAGACTATGCAGCCCCACCAGTCTGTGCTTGTTTGCCAGGCCCAGAATCGGCGTTCCACTGTATCAACCAGCCCCACTGCCACCATAATGTCCCAATTGCCACATCCCCCGTGCTTTCAGGAACATCTGTGTCCATGTCCTCCTCACAATTGTCCTCGTGCTGCCGTCTCTAAGCCAGGTTCTGCACATACTGCAGTATAATGCGCGAGGGGTTTACAATACTCACAACAGCAGCGGTGAGCTGAGCGGGCTCCATGCTTGCCGTGCTATGGCGTCTTCATGGGTAACCCAGGAAAAAAGGCAAAAATGATTGTCTGAAGTTGCTTTCATGGAGGGAGGGAGGGGAGACTGACATGTACCCAAAGCCACTCGCGACAATGTTTTTGCCCCATCAGGCATTGGGAGCTTAACTCAGAATTCCAATGGGCAGCAGAGACTGCTAGAACTGTGGGAAGCTATCCTTCCCACAGTGCACCGCTCCATGAGTCGATGCTAGCCACGGTAATGAGGACGCAGTCCGCCGACTTAATTCGCTTAGGGGGGACATACACAATCGACTGTATAAAATTGATTTCTAAAAATTGACTTCTATAAAATCAACCTAATTTCATAGTGTAGACATACCCTGAGACTCCAGCAAATGGTCCCAGGTGATCAGGAAGGATGTCCTGGCTGACAGCATGAAAAGCAGCACAGAGGTCAGGAAGGATGAAGAAAGAGAGACAATGAGAGTCAGATCAGAGGAGAGCACTTAACCCCCAATGGGTGGCAGACTCTGCCCCATGCTGGGTTGTACTGGCTGCTGTGCAATTTTAGATTCTAACTGAAAGCCATTTTGTTTTGTCATTTTTTGTTCTGAGCTGGAGAAAAGGAAGGAATGAGAAAGACTTGTCTGAGTATCAGATGTGATTATACATCAAATTCTTAGGGTTTCAGATGTATCCAGGCCAATTCCAGAACAAAGAACAGAAATTGCATCCACAGAGTCCATAAAGTCGATGATTATTGTCAAGATTTGTATTATTCACTGGGCACCATCTGTGTGCTCAGCACTGTTCAGAATATGCCAGAAAATGTAGTCCCTGAGCCAATGCATATAAGCTGTGTAGCCCAGGATAAGATGGCTCAGATATTTAAGTATGAAGGGTAGAGTTGAGCACTTGCTAATAACTGTGAGTGGAGGCACTGATGGGAATAGAAGTTTTATTTAAGGACTAGAAGATTTGACTTTCCAACTTTCTTTCAAGAGGAAGAGCTGCCCAGAGCTCCTGTGTCTATTTTCCTTTCCTGTCTTCAGTGGTCCTGATATAGCTCAGAAGTCTCAATTTTTTTCTCAACTTTAAAATGTGTTTGGTTTTAACTATTCTCCTGTGAGAATTGTAACTCAATCACTGCACTGTTGTGTTTAAGAGCCGTCTGGAAAGTCACGAGCCTTTTAAACTGAAGGGAAAGCCATGTTGCCAACTCTCATGATTTTGTCATGAGTCACATGATAATTGTTTCCTTAAAGCCCCAACTCCTGGAGTCAAGGGGAGATGTGATGATTTCAGCCCTGAGTCTTAAAGAAAAATGAAGTTTCTAGCCCTTGTGACTGTGGAGAAAGCTTCAAAATGTGACCCCAGTGCACCTAAAGATTCAAAAAGCAGAAGGCAAAGGAAAAGAACCCCACAGCTATGATTTGTACATAATCCCATGATTTTAAAGCCAATCCCATGATTTTTTGGTGAGCCTGACTCAGGATTTTTAACATGTGGGGTTGCAGTACTATGAAAGCGACTTGAAACTGTCAGTTTCACTCCTGTTCAAGGTCAGTTTCTAATCTATTATTTGTAGTGATAGAGCTCCAGGCAGGTGCAGTATAAACTCATGGGGCCTTGCCCTTTTAGGATACTTCCAAAAGTGAAATGATCTATTCCAAAGCTTGGGGAATGGCAAAAGAGTGACAGAAAGTAACCTAGATTTTTCTACAAATGTTTCAATTGTTGTACTGAAGAGTTAGTAGCAAAGTAAAAATATACATTAAAATTTTAAATGTAACCAGTGTCCCTTAAGTGACTTGTCACAAGATGTCAGAACATGTTAGTATTAGAGCTGAGTGGGTCTAATATTTATTTATTTTTCTTTCTTTATATGGGAATTCTGCTGCAAAATCCTACCTCAGCGCCTCATCGTGGCACAGCGGTGACCCTGGCCATCTGACAGCTATGGTAGTGGGGCATATACCCTGGTAGGCGTAAACATGCTACAAAGGTGTCAGACTATCCAATCCAGGGAGGGGGATTGCTCTCTCAGAGGAAAGAGCGCTTTTCCTTCTCCTTAGAGGTTGAAGGCTAGCTAAGCTTGAGGAGGTACGCATGTGTGCTCGCCTAGCCAGTGGGATGGCTTGAAGTTAACAGCTAAAACAACACGAGTAAATGGGTCTTAGGTCCCTGCACGTCATTGAACCGTTCTATGGTGGTGGAGCGGAAATTGAGCAACGAGAGGTTGCTAAAAATGCCAGGTGCCAGGCCAACATGGAAAAGGCCGACGTTCGCTGCGTGTACTTACAACTGTAGGTCGCTGGCAAGGGAGGAAACTTTAAACCATCTGATGGAGGAGAAGAAAAGGATAAGATGTGATATCCTCGGTGTCTGCGAAACCCGACGAAAGAAGGAGCTGGAAGTTAACTGGAAGGATGGAAGCGCTGTGAGGCTCGGAAAGGGAGATGGTGCTAGAAATGTTGGAGGAGTTGGATTTATCATCAGTAAGGATTGGTCTTCGAAAGTCATATCATGCCAGCTAATATCATCACATACTGATGTGCTGCATCTTCAGATGAGTCAAAAGCTACCCTCAAGGTCATCCAGGCCTACGCTCCCACAAGTGCAAGTGAGGACAAAGAAGTGGAAGAAATCTACCGAGAGCTCGAAAGAGCCCTTGCGCAAAAGTCCATTTACACTGTCACAATGGAAGATTTCAATGCCAAGGTCAGGAGAGGGAAAGCTGGCAAAAAGTTCATAGGGAGATAAGGCAGCAGCGAAAGGAATGAAAGAGGAGAAGGGCTGGTAGCAATGGCAGAAATGAAAGAACTGTATGTGGCAAACACCTGGTACAAAAAGAAGACCACAAGAAGGTGGACGTGGAACATGCCAAATGCAAAGAGCAAGAATCAAATCGACTATATTTTAGCCAATAAAAGGCACATCGTTCAAGATGTCTCTGTGGTGCAGCCCTTCAACACCGGCAGTGACCATCACCTGCTTAGAGCGAAGTGATTTTCGACGAAGCAGTGGAAAAGAAGGTGCTACAGATGGCAAACAGGAAACAGCGGCTGAAGACATTCAATGAAGCAAAGCTGAAGAAAGCGATTTCTGGGCTTGACTGGAGCCAGACGGAAAAATGTGATGAGGACTATAGTGTCTTTGCTGACAAGCTGAGACACTGCATAAAAGCAGCTGAAATTGAAAAGCTGAAGAAGGCAAAGGGAAGAATCTTGAATGAAACAAAAAGCTTGTTGGAGAAGAGGAGGAACATGAAAAAGAACTTGGATAACAACCTCGAGTACTCCATTCTGTGCAAGCTTATATGGCGAAAACTGAAGGACAACTTTGAGAACTTCCAGAAAGAAAAGCTCCTCAAAACAGCTGAATCACACAAGAGCCTCAAGACATGCAAGCAGGAATTGATGCAGTATGGATTGAGCATAACAGCATTGAAGAACAAGGACGGAGAGACAGTAATCGACAGAGCAGGGATGGAGGAGGTCTGCAAGGACTTCTATACAGAACTGTTCAAATCAAGAATCAACGTCCCTCTCCCAACACTCCAAGAGTCAGAAGAACGCATCCCCCCAGGAATCATCAGTGAAGTCCGAAGCGCACTACACCAGATGAAGAAGGGAAAAGCTCCAGGCAAAGATGGAATAATGTCAGAAATTATTTCTGCAGGAGGCGAAAAACTTTGGAAGGCCCTCGCTTTAAGAGTTAGTCGATATCTTGAAGAAGGAAAAATACCATCAAGCTGGAAGGAGTTGAATACCATCTTGCTGCACAAGAAGGGCGATCGAAAAAAGTAGCTCCTAGAGTTTAAAGTTTCCTCCCCCACCAAAATCTGAAATGGTGCCCCTGCTGGCTGGAGCTGTGAAAATACCATCAAGCTAGAAGGAGTCGAATACCATCTTGCTGCACAAGAAGGGCGACAGAGAAAATCTTAAGAACTACCGCCCTATATGCCTGTTCTCTCACATCTACAAGCTCTTTACAAAGGTAATAAGGAACCGACTCTCGCAGAGTCTGGATGAACAACAGCCCAGAGAGCAGGCAGGGTTTAGAAGAAATTTCAGCACGATCGGCAGCTCCTAGAAAGAGCAAGGGAATACAAACTCCCGCTGTGCATTGCTTTCATCGACTATGAAAAGGCCTTCGATAGCATCAAGTTTAATGCACTATTAAAGGCGCTCGCAGAGCAGGGCATTAACACGCAGTACATCAGTTTGTTGAAGGAAGTGAATACTGGATGTACAACAGACATTACTCTCCTCGAAACTCCCCTCCGCATCCCAGTTGAGAAAGGCGTAAAGCAAGGAGATACGATTTCACAGAAACTATTCAACACCTGCCTCAAAATGGTTATGAACAAGATCAATTGGAGGAGGGGTGTCAACATAAACGAAGAACGATTATCCCAGCTCAGATTCACGGATGACATCATATTAATTGCTGAAAGCACCAACCAACTGCAAAGCATGCTATGAAGTCTCGACAAGAAAAGCAGTCAGGTTGGCCTGAAAATGAACAGCTGCAAAACGAAATACACGCGATCAGACATCTGTTTGCCTTTTTGACTGCCGCTGCACACTGCAGAGAAAGAAAAGGAGTACTTCTGGCACCTTAGAGACTAACCAATTTATTTGAGCATAAGCTTTCATGAGCTACAGCCGCTGCACATCTTCAGAGAAAGAAAAGGAGTACTTGTGGCACCTTAGAGACAAACCAATTTATTTGAGCATAAGCTTTCGTGAGCTACAGCTCACTTCATCGGATGCAATTGGTATGCATCCAATGAAGTGAGCTGTAGCTCACGAAAGCTTATGCTCAAATAAATGGGTTAGTCGCTAAGGTGCCACAAGTACTCCTTTTCTTTTTGCGAATACAGACTAACACGGCTGTTACTCTGAAACCTGTCTTCAGAGAACTATCCATAATGACTCCAAGATCTTTCTCCTGATTAGTTGTAGCTAAATTAGCCCCCATCATATTGTATGTATAGTTGGGGTTATTTTTTCCAATGTGCATTACTTTACATTTATCCACATTAAATTTCATTTGCCATTTTGTTGCTCAATCACTTAGTTTTATGAGATCTTTTTGAAGTTCTTCACAGTCTGCTTTGGTCTTAACTATCTTGAGCAGTTTAGTATCATCTGAAAACTTTGCCACCTCACTGTTTACCCCTTTCTCCAGATCATATATGTCCTAGGACTGAACCTTGGGGAACACCACTAGTTACCCCTCTCCATTCTGAAAATTTACCATTTATTCCTACCCTTTGTTCCCTGACTTTTAACCAGTTCTCAATCAGATCTTCCCTCTATCCCATGACAACTTAATTTACGTAAGAGCTTTCTGGAAATCTAAGTACACTATGTCCACTGGATCTGCCTTGTCCACATGTTTGTTGACCCCCACAAAGAACTCTAGTAGATTAGTAAGACATGATCTCCCTTTACAGAACCCATGTTGACTTTTGCGCAACAATTTATGTTCTTCTATGAACATCTGAGAGTCCTAAAGGAGTTGGTGGATGTGATTGCAGAGCCATTGGCCATTATCTTTGAAAACTCATGGCAATCAGAGGAGGTCCCGGACGACTGGAAAAAGGCTAATGTAGTGCCCATCTTTAAAAAGGGGGAAAAGAAGGATCCGGGGAACTACAGGCCAGTCAGCCTCACCTCAGTCCCTGGAAAAATCATGGAGCAGGTCCTCAAGCAATCAATTCTGAAGCACTTAGAGGAGAGGAAAGTGATCAGGAACAGTCAGCATGGATTCACCAAGGGCAAGGCATGCCTGACTAATCTAATTGCCTTCTATGATGAGATAGCTGGCTCTGTGGATGAGGGGAAAGCAGTGGACATGTTGTTCCTTGACTTTAGCAAAGCTTTTCACACGGTCTCCCACAGTATACTTGCCAGCAAGTTAAAGAAGTATGGGCTGGATGAATGGACTATAAGGTGGACAGAAAGCTGGCTAGATCGTCGGGCTCAATGGGTAGTGATCAATGACTCCATGTCTAGTTGGCAGCCGGTATCAAGTGGAGTGCCCCAAGGGACGGTCCTGGGGCCGATTTTGTTCAGTATCTTCATTAATGATCTGGAGGATGGTGTGGATTGCACCCTCAGCAAGTTCGCAGATGACACTAAACTGGGAGGAGAGGTAGATACACTGGAGGGTAGGGATGGGATACAGATGGACCTAGACAAATTAGAGGACTGGGCCAAAAGAAATCTGATGAGGTTCAACAAGGACAAGGACAGAGTCCTGCATGTAGGACGGAAGAATCCCATGCACCACTAGGGACAGACTAGGGACAGAGTGGCTCGGCAGCAGTTCTGCAGAAAGGACCTAGGGGTTACAGTGGACGAGAAGCTTGATATGAGTCAACAGTGTGCCCTTCTTGCCAAGAAGGCCAATGGCATTTTGGGATGTATAAGTAGGGGCATTGCCAGCAGATCGAGGGACATGATCATTCCCCTCTATTCGACAATGGTGAGGCCTCATCTGGGGTACTGTGTCCAGTTTTGGGCCCCACACTACAAGAAGGATGTGGAAAAATTGGAAAACATCCAGCGGAGGGCAATAAAAATGATTAGGGGACTGGAATTCATGACTTCTGAGGAGAGGCTGAGGGAACTGGGATTGTTTAGTCTGCGGAAGAGAAGAATGAGGGGAGATTTGATAGCTGCTTTCAACTATCTGAAAGGGGGTTCCAAAGAGGATGGATCTAGACTGTTCTCAGTGGTAGCAGAGGACAGAACAAGGAGTAATGGTCCCAAGTTGCAGTGTGGGAGGTTTAGGTTGGATATTAGGAAAACTTTTTCACTAGGAGGGTGGTGAAACACTGGAATGCGTTACCCAGGGAGGTGGTGGAATCACCTTCCTTAGAGGTTTTTAAGGTCAGGCTTGACAAAGCCCTGGCTGGGATGATTTAGTTGGGGATTGGTCCTGCTTTGAGCAGGGGGTTGGACTAGATGACCTCCTGAGGTCCCTTCCAACCCTGATATTCTGTGATTCTATGTGTCTGACAATTTTATTCTTTCCTGTTATTTCAACTAATTTGCCCGGTACTGATGTTAGACTTACTGGTCTGTAATTGCCAGGATCACCTCTGGAGCCCTTTTTAAATATTGGCGTTAAATTAGCTATCTTCCAGTCATTGGGTACAGTAGCTACTTTAAAGGACAGGTTACAAACCATAGTTAAGAGTTCCGCAATTTCACATTTGAGTTCTTTCAGAACTCTTGGATGAATGCCATCTGGTCCCAGTGACTTGTTACTGTTAAGTTTCTCAATTAATTCCAAAACCTCCTCTAGTGACATTTCAATCTGTGACAGTTCCTCAGATTTGTCACCTACAAAAGATGGCTCAGCTTTGGGAATCTCCCTAATATCCTCAGCAGTGAAGACTGAAGCAAAGAATTCATTTAGTTTCTCTGCAATGACTTTTTTGTCTTTAAGTGCTCCTTTTGTATCTCAATCGTCCAGGGGCCCCACTGGTTGTTTAGCAGGCTTCCTGCTTCTGATGTACTTAAAATATATTTTGTTATTACGTTTTGAGTTCCCCCAGAGTAAAATGTAGAGCTCAAAGGGACCTTGAGAACTCATTGTAGGGGGCTGGACTGGATGTGGCAGGATCCTGTAAACCTAGACCATCCCTGATGGGTGTTTGTCCAACCTGCTCATAGAAACCTCCGGTGATGGGGATTCCACAACCTTCCTGGGAAGCCCGTCCAAGAGCTCACCTGCCCTTATCATTAGAAGGCTTTCCCTACTATCTCACCAAAATCTTCCTCACTACAGATTAAGCCCATTACTTCTTGTCCTACCTTCAATGGACCTGGAGAACAATTGATCCCTGTGCTCTTTCTAATGGCCCTTCACTTATTTGAAGACTGTTATCAGGTCTCCCCTCAGTCTTCTTTTCTAAACATGCCCAGGGTTTTAACCTTTCCTCATAAGGCAGGTTTTCTAAACTTCAATTTTGTTGCCCTGCTGTGGACTCTCTCCAATTTGTCCACAGCATTCTTAAAGTGTGGTGCCCCAAACTGGACACCATACTCCAGCTGAGGCCTCACCAGTGCTGAGTCGAGCGGGACAATGACCTCCCATGTCTTACATCCGACACTCCTGTTAATACAGGCCAAAATGATATTAGCCTTTTTTTCGCAACTGCATCACATTGATTCACATTCAATTTGTGATCCACTGTAACCCCCAGATTGTTTATAGCAATACCACCACCTAGCTCGTTATTCCCCATTTTGAAGTAGTGCACTGTTTTTTTTTCCTTCCTAAGTGAAGTATTTGGCACTTCTTTTTATTGAGTTTCACCTTGTTGATTTCAGACCAATTCTCCAATTTGTCAAGGTGAAATTTGTATTCTAATTCTGTTCTCCAAAGTGCTTGCAGCCTCTCCCAGCTTGGTGTCATCTGCAAATTTATAAGCATGTTCTCCATTCCATTATCCAAGTTATTAATGTAAATATTGAATAATACCAGACCCAGGACTGATTCCTGTGGGACCCCACTAGATATGCCCTCCAAATTTGATAGTGAACCATTAATAACTATTCTTTGACTACTGTCTTTCAACCAGTTGCACCCCCCCCTCCAGAGGTGATGCGGGGGGGAGGGCATGGAGGATCAAGTGCTCCCCCCCAGATTGGCTTGCCGGGGGTGGGGAGGGAGAGGGGCTCTGTTCTGCTCTCCCTGCGCCTCCCCCGGGCACGTTCGCCGCTCTCCCTGGCAGCTGGGTGTGGAGCAGGATGGAGCCACTTCTGCCTGAGAGAGCCTGGCTGGGAGTTAGCAGCAGCCTGCTCCCTGCCTGAGCTGGGCTGCTGGGGACAGGACCGAGCCTGTCGCGGGGGGAGAAACTCTCGTATCTGTCCACATATTCAAGTTAGGCTGACTGGTCTGTCATTCCCAGGGTCCTCTTTGTTCCCCTTTTTAAAGATAGACACTGTGTTTGCCTGATCCAGTCCTCCCTCTGGGACATCACCCATCCTCCAGGAATTCCCCAAGATAATTGTGAACGGTTCCAAGATTCAGCTTCAGCTAGTTCCTTAGGTATCTAGGATTAATTTCATCAGGCCCTGCTGAACTGAATACATCTAATGTATCTCAATATTCTTTAATCTGTTATTTCCCTATTTTGACTTGCATTCCTTCCCCCTTGTCAATATGAGTTGTGTTGAGTGTCTGATCACCATTAACCCTTTTAGTGAAGACTGAAGCAAAATACGCATTAAATACCTCAAAAAGAAAAGGAGTACTTGTGGCACCTTAAAGACTAACCAATTTATTTGAGCACAAGCTTTCGTGAGCTACAGCTCACTTCATTGGATGCATACTGTGGAAACTGCTCTAAGGTGCCACAAGTACTCCTTTTCTTTTTGCGAATACAGACTAACACGGCTGTTACTCTGAAACCTGTCATTAAATACCTCAACATTCTTGATGTCACAGTTCTTAGTTCTGCTTTGTCACTGAGTAGAGGACCTACACTTGCCTTCATCTTTTTCTTGCTCCTAATGTATTCAAAGAATCTCTTATTGCCTTTATATCCCTTGCTAGGTGTAACTCATTTTGTGTCTTTGCCTTTCTGGTTTTGTGCTGTTCTATTATCCTCCTTAGAAATGTAACCATTGTGACAGGGTCGGGCCAGATGGCTATAGGAGAGTAATAGAAGGCAGATATATTAGCCCCAGGTTAAGTAGGTCCCTTTTCCCGGGGTAAGGTAACAGGGAAGGTTCCAGAACAATCAGGAACCTTCTCAAGACAATTAAGACAGGCTGATGAGAACACCTGTAGCCAATCAAGAAGCTGCTAGAATCAATTAAGGCAGGCTAATCAGGGCACCTGGGTTTTAGAAAGGAGCGGACTTCAGTTTGTGGTGTGCGTGTGAGGAGCTGGGAGCAAGTGGCACTAGGAGCTGAGAGTGAGAACACGGAATGTTGGAGGACTGAGGAGTACAAGCATTATCAGACACCAGGAGGAAGGTCCTATGGTGAGGATAAAGAAGGTGTTGGGAGGAGGCCTTGGGGAAGTAGCCCAGGGAGTTGTAGCTGTCGCCCAGCTGTTCCAGGAGGCACTCTAGACAGCTGCATTCCACAGGGCCCTGGGCTGGAACCCAGAGTAGAGGGCAGGCCCGGGTTCCCTCCAAATCCTCCCAACTTCTGGTCAGACACAGGAGGAGTTGACCTGGACTGTGAATTCAGAAAAACGGCCAAGCTGAGGGCTGCCATGAAGCTCCAAGGCGAGCAAATCTCCCAATAAGCGCAAGACCCACCAAGGTAGAGTAGGAACTTTGTCACACCATGTTTCCACTTTGTGTATCATTCCTCTTTGATGTTCGGGTCATTAAAGAGCTCCTGATGGAGCCATATTGGCCTCTTACTATATGTCCTGTCTTTCCTTCACATTGGATTAGTTTGCAGTTGTGCCTTTAATATTATCTCCTTGAGCAACCCTCCTCTCCTGAACTCCTTTTTTCCTTAGATTTTCTTCCCATGAGACCTCACTTTGATATTACACCCCATATTCTTCATAGAAATATTGTTGTGATGTGAATAGGCACTGTGTTTGATATGTAAAGATATGTTTTATGCAAGATGGGTCCTGTGGGGTATAAGTGAAAAGGTTATGATCTATTGAATGTGTTTACCCAGTTTGTATGCATGTATCATTTCTGTACCTGAAATTAGGAATATTGACTATGTAACAATTACCTCTGTGTGTATATTTGGGGGAACGCCCACCAGACAGTAGGCGATCAGTCACAATGTCCATTAGGAAGAACAATAAGATTTGGAAGATACTAATCTCCTGCCTTCCTGAGAAGCTCCTGGGGTTGCTTCTTTGACACTGCAGGGTCAGGTGATCGTGTCACCTGGTACTAAACCCCCATCTTGGGCTTTCAGTGTTTTTCCATTATGAGGGGTGCGGGGGGAGTCAGACTGGGAAACAAAAGATTCCCGCCTTATGTAAATTCTATGTAAGGCTGGGCAGTAAGTCAAGTAAGTAAGTAAGTCGGACTCTTCTCCATTGCCTCCCATCCAAGAAGGAAGATTGCTGAAAACCCCTGAAGGGAAAGGCAGGGGATGAGTCCAGGCTGAGACAGGGGTCCAGTCTGTAAAGAGAAATAACTGGAACTCTGAGCTACAGAAACTCTGCAACCTGCCTAAGTCAACATTTAGTGTGAAAAATTACATTATGTAACCTGTTTCTTGACTGTATTAAGCTTAGTTTGCACATTTTGTTTTATTTGCTCAGTAATCTGCTTTGTTCTATTTGCTATCCCTTATAACAGGGGTGGGCAAACATTTTGGCCCGAGGGCCACATCTGGGACTAGGAATTGTATGGCGGGCCATGAATGCTCATGAAATTGGGGTTGGGGTGCGGGAGCGGGTGAGTGCTCTGGTTGGAGGTGCGGGCTCCGGGGTGGGGCCAGAAATAAGGAGTTAGGGTGCGGGAGTGGGCTCCGGGCTTTGGGGTGGGCTGGGGATGAGGGTTTTGGGGTGCAGGAGGGTGCTCCAGGCTTGGATCGAGGAGTTCAGAGAGCAGGAGGGGGATCAGGGCTGGGGTAGGGGGTTGGAGCATGGGGAGAGGCTCAGGGGTGTAGGCTTTGGGCAGCACTTACCTCAAGAGGCTCCCAGAAGCAGCAGCATGTCCCTTCTCCTGCTCAGACACGGAGGTGCAGCCAGGAGGCTCTGCACACTGCCCCGTCTGCAGGCACCACTCCTGCAGCTCCCATTGGCTATGGTTCCCAGCCAATGAGAGCTGCAGGGGCAGTACTTGAGGCAGGGGCAGCGTCCAGAGCAGAGCCCCCTGGCTGACCCTACATGTAGGAGCTGGAGGGGGGACATGCCGCTGCTTCCAGGAACCATGTGGAGCGGCCCCCGACCCTGCTCCCCAGCTGGAGCGCCGGAGCATGGCAAGCCCCAGACCCTGCTCCCCAGTGGGAGCTCGAGGTCCAGATTAAAATGGCTGGTGGGCAGTTTGCCCACCCCTGCCTTATAATAACTTAAAATTTATTTTTTGTACTTAATAAACTTATTTCTTGTTTATTTCAAAACCCAGTTTGTGCAATTCGTATCTGGAGGGACGGGGAGGGCAAAAAGCTGTGCACATCTCTCGCTGCACTGAGGGAGAGAGCAAATTTTTATGAACTTGCACTGTACAGATCTTTCTATGCAGCGCAAGACAATATTATTTTGGGTTTATACTTCAAAGGACATGTGCATGTGTGTGCTGGCCATTCTCCTAGCTGACCTCAGTCTGTGTCTGCAGCTGCATGTGGCCTTATCTGTGTGCGTGCTGGAGAAGGCTGGAGAGCCTAGCATGGCAAGAACAGGGTCAGGAAACCCAGGCTGGTGGAAAGAGCGGGGCTCAATGAGACCCCAGCACATCGGGTGGCACTCCAAGGAGTGGGGTCCAACCTGTCACAGTTACCTACCAGTTTGAGTTTGTTAAAGTCTTTTTTTTAAGTCCATTTTCCTTATTTTGCTACTCACTCTTTCCTTTCCTTAGACTCATGAAATCTATCACCTATCCATGCCCCAGAAGATCACAAAGGAGGCCTATGTTCAGCTGCAGGTCACAAGAGGACCTTAGTCTTCTGATCCTCACTATCTCTCTCCCTTGCTTGTTGACAACCCTGGATAACGCACTCCTGGTTGCCTGGTAACAAGATGGCATGGTTCCAGTGTGTAAATTTGGTCACTAAAAATTATTCCTGCAAAAATGGAAATGTCTATCCCCACCAAACACTGATGCCTGGCTCAGTGATATGGCTGACCTCGCACCTAACAAACAACTGGCATTCTGCTGAAGGAGAATGCCCGAAAAATTCAAAGCAATGTGGGCTTCCTTTTTAGAGGCTTATGATTAATGTGGACCCTGAAGATAAAAATGTCTCTTCTCTCCCTTTATTGTAACCTTTTTTACTTATGTTGTGTATTGTGATGAATCAGGTATTTTAGTGTATCTGTTAGGTTTGGAAAAAATAATAAATTATAAATACCCCAAAAAAACACTAGATGGTGCAATAGACTAAGGCATGAGCTACTCACTTCTGCAGATCTTCAAGTCCAACAAACAGCTAGTGAAATCCAACAAAACCCGTTGCCAACTGTGTCCACATATTTATTCAAGTGACACCATCATAAGACCTAATCACAATAGCCATGCCATCAGGGGCTCGTTCACCTGCATATCTATCAATGTGATATATGCCATCATGTGCCAGCAATGCCCCTCTGCCATGTACATTGGCCAAACCGGACAGTCTCTACGTAAAAGAATAAATGGACACAAATCTGACATCAGGAATCATAACATTCAAAACCCGGTAGGAGAACACTTCAGGCTCTCTGACCACTCAGTAAAAGATTTAAGGGTGGCAATTTTGCAACAGAGAAGCTTCAAAAACAGACTCCAACGAGAAACTGCTGAGCTTGAATTAATATGCAAACTAGATACCATTAACTCGGGTTTGAATAGAGGCTGGGAGTGGCTGGGTCATTACACATACTGAATCTATTCCCTTAAGTTAAGTATCCTCACACCTTCTTGTCAACTGTCTAAATGGGCCATCTTGATGATCACTACAAAAGTTTTTTTCTCCTGCTGATAATAGCTCATCTTAACTAATTAGCCTCTCACAGTTTGTATGGTAACTTCCTACTTATCTGTATGTGTATGTATATATATATCTTACTATATGTTCCTTTCTATGTATCTGATGAAGTGGGCTGTAGCCCACGAAAGCGTATGCTCTAATAAATTTGTTAATCTCTAAGGTGCCACAAGTCCTGTTCTTTTTACAATATATTTGGGGAATTTGGCAGCTTTTCCTCTTTGGGAACTGATCCCAGCTTTCCCCAAACTGTATATTATCCTTCTGTTTGCTGAACAGTTTGGGGGAACATATTCAACCCCGTAGGTTTACATAAATTCTCTTCACAGAATGCTCCTTCCAGTACTTTGTATCTGTGTGAATGATCACCCTAAGCCATAGGGGATAGCTTCTGTTCTGTAAGTGGGTGAGTTAAGGAGGAATTATTGGGAGCTGAATCGCTCATGGACAAGATGGAGAGTATCTAAGAGAAAGAGACTTGGTCAACAGCTAAACATTAGATTGACCTAGCGACGTTGCTCCAGGCTGAATAAACAACCAACCAAACAAAAAACACACCAAAAAAAGAAAAGGAGGACTTGTGGCACCTTAGAGACTAACCAATTTATTTGAGCATGAGCTTTCGTGAGCTACAGCTCACTTCACTGAATGCATGAGATCAACCTAATCCCCTGTATGGTGACAGGTTTCAGAGCAGTAGCCATGTTAGTCTGTATCAGAAAAAACAATGAGGAGTCCCTGTGGCATAAGATTATACCCAAATACATTTGTTAGTCTCTAAGGTGCCACAAGGACTCCTCGTTGTTTTTGCTGATCCTCTGTGTAGACACAGCTCTGTTGACAGAAAGATTCCTAGCTACTGCCTCTCAGAGAGCACCGACATCATGGACAGGCCCCGTCCATTGACTCAGGAAGCCTCTACACATAGCATGCTGTGTCACAGCTGTGCTGCTGTAGCTGGTGTAGTGTAGACATACTCAAGAGACTCAGGAGGAAGCAGGCCTGGGCCATGGTCAATCCTTTCCAGCCCTCTTTTGCACAAGAAAATACATTATATGTGGCAACATCTGTGGACCCCAGATTGCAAAATAGCTGGGCTCCATGCCGACAGAGGGAAAGCTGTAAACTAGCTGGATCGGCTACAAAGTCTTATATTTGCTATTCCCTTGTCAGATGTGCTCATATAAATATACCTATGTGCACAGTCCCATCTGAAGAGGCTGTGTTCAGGCCTTCACCTGGCTCTTTGAATTGCCTACTTAAAACATAAGGTCTCATGTGCAGCATACCCTTTTACTGTCCGCCAAAGGCAGGGATGGAACCCATTGGTCTTCACTATATGTCACATTGTCATTCCCAACATCTTCTCCCACTTACATGAATGCACGTCCCAGATAATTCCCCCACACCCACATACCATGTATAGTGAGCCAGGTCCCCACCAAGCAGTTTATGTTCACCCAGTCTCCATCAATCAGGCTTCTGTGTCCAGCACACAGACTTTCATTTATAATGTGAATAGCAGCTAAAACCCACCCTAAATCCAACATTTACAAATTCAGTCCCTGGCTGCAGCAGACCCAGTCATGACCCACCCTTTTGCCAAACGTGGTCTTAGAAAGTGTATCATAGAATCATAGGGTTAGAGGGGACCGAATGGATGATCTAGTCTAACCCCCTGCCAAGATGCAGGATTTGTTGTGTCTAAACACATGGCTCTAGCCTGCTTTTGAAAACCTCCAGTGAAGGAGCTTCCACAACCTCCCGAGGCGTCTGTGCCATTGTCCTACTGTTCTGACAGGTAGGAAGGTTTTCCTGAGATTTCATCTAAATCTGCTGTAGTTTGAACCCAGTGCCTCTTGTCCTGCCCTCTGTGGAAAGAGAGAACAACTTTTCTCCATCTTTTTTATGGCAGCCTTTCAAGTATTTGAAGACCACTCTCATGTCTCCCCTTAATCTCCTCTTCTCCAAACTATACCTACCCAGCTCCTTCAGCCTTTGCTCGTGTGACTTGCGTTCCATCCCTCTGACTCTGGCTCCTTTCCAGTTTCTCTGCATCCTTTCTATCCATTGGTGATCAAAATTGGACACAGTGCTCCAGCTTTCAGAGTAACAGCCGTGTTAGTCTGTATTCGCAAAAAGAAAAGGAGGACTTGTGGCACCTTAGAGACTAACCAATTTATTTGAGCATAAGCTTTCGTGAGCTACAGCTCACTTCATCGGATGAGGCTCCAGCTGAGGCCTAACCAGTGCTGAGTAGAGCAGTACTATTGCCTCTCATGCCTTGCATGTTATGCCTCTGTTAATGCAACCTACAATTGTCTTTGCTTTTTTTGCAACAGCATCGCATTGTTGACACATGTTGAGGTGTGATCCACCACAGCTCCCAGATCCTTCTCAGCAGTGCTGCTGCCAAGCCAGTTCTTCCCCATTCTGTATTTGTGCATTTGGTTTTTCTTCCCTACGTGTAACACCTTACATTTGTCTTTGTGGAATTTCATTTTGTTGTCTATAGCAGCGTTTCTCAAACTGGGGTCCGCGAAGGAACTCCAAGGGTCCGAGGGCCCCGCTGATCAACTCCTCCCCGTCCCTCCCAGCACCTCCTGCACACCCGGGAACAACTGTTCAGCAGTGTGCAGGAGGCACTGGGAGGGAGGGGGAGGAGCAGGGACATGGCGCACTCAGGGAAGGGGGTAGAAAGAGGCAGGGAAGAGGAGGGGCAGGGGTGGAGCAGGGGTGGGAAGAGGTGGGGCGGGATAGGCCTTGGGGGAAAGGGTGGAGTGGGAGTGGAGCCTGAGGCTGAGCAGGGTGCTTGGGGGTCCGTGAAAATTTTTAAATCAAAATGGGGGTCCTCGAGTTGCTAATGTTTGGGAACCACTGGTCTATAGCCCACTTCTGCAATTTATCCAGATCCCACTGAATTTTAGCTCCAGCCTCCAAAGTGCTGGCACACCCCTCCACACACACCAGATTTTGTGTTATCTGCCAATTTGATCAGTGTGCTCTCTAGACCTACATCCAGGCCATTAATAAAACTGTTAAACCACATCGAACCCCGAACAGATCCCTCTGGAACCCCACTAGAGACCTCCCTCCAATCTGACATCATTCCATTAATAGTTACTCTTTGTTTGTGGATGTTTACGCAATTATGTGTCCACTTAATGGTCGTTCCGATGAGCCCGCATTTCTCCTGCTTACTTGTCGGAATGTCATGTGGGATGTGTCAAAAGCCGTGCTGAAGTCCAGGTATATTATACCAGTCCAGGTCCACTGCATTCCCCCTATCCACCAAATCAGTTACCCTGTCGAAGAAGGAAATCAAGCTGGTTTGGCCTGATTTGTTCTTGGTAAATCCAGGCTGGATGCTGGTGATCACCCTCCATCCTGCAGGTGTTTGCAAACTGAATGATATATACATTGCTCTAGTAGCTTCCCAGGTATCAGACTCAGACTGATGGGTCTTCTAGTTCCCCAGCTCCTCCTTTCCCCCCTTTTTAAAGATGGGCACCACGTTAGCCCTTCTCCAGTCTTCTGGGACCTCTCCTTCATCCATGAGTTTGTAAATATTATTGCCAAGCTTTCTTCAGCTAATTCCTTCAGTACCCCTTCAGGTTCTCATGGGAGACTTCAGTCACCCTGATATCTGCTGGGAGAGCAATACAGCAGTGCACAGATAATCCAGGAAGTTTTTGGAGCGTGTTGGGGACAACTTCCTGGTACAAGTGCTGTAGGAACAAACTAGGAGCCGTGCTCCTCTTAACATGCTGCTTAAAAACAGAGAAGAATGGTAGGGGAAGTTGAAGTGGGAGGCAACCTGGGCAGCAGTAACCATGAGATGGACGAGTTCAGGATCCTGACAAAAGAAAGAAAGGAGAGCAGCAGAACACAGACCCTGGACTTCAGAAAAGCAGACTTAGATTCCCTCAGGGAACTGGTGAGCAGGATCCCCTGGGAGGCTAATATGAAGGGGAAAGGAGTCCAGAAGAGCTGGCTGTATTTTAAGGGCACAGAAACTAACCATCCCAATATGCAGAAAGAATAGCAAATATGGCTGGCAACCAGCTTGGCTTAACAGTGAAATCTTCGGTGAGCTTAAACACAAAAAGGAAGCTTACAAGAAGTGGAAATGGAGGAGTATAAAAATATTGCTCAAGCATGCAGGGGTGTAATCGGGAAGGCCAAAGCACAATTGGAGTTGCAGCTAGCAAGGGATGTGAGGGTAACAAGAAGGATTTCTACAGGTATGTTAGCAACAAGAAGGTGGTCAGGGAAAGCGTGGGACCCTTACTGAATGAGGGAGGCAACCTAGTGACAGATGATGTGGAAAAAGCTGAAGTACTCAATACTTTTTTTTGCCTTGGTCTTCACAGACTCCTAGACTGCTGCACTGGGCAGCACAGCATGGGGAGGAGGTGACCAGCCCTCTGTGGAGAAAGAAGTGGTTTGGGACTATTTAGAAAAGCTGGACGAGCACAAGTCCGTGGGGCCGGATGTTCTGCATCCGAGAGTGTTAAAGGAGTTGGCGGATGTGATTGCAGAGCCATTGGCCATTATCTTTGAAAACTCATGGCAACCAGGGGAAGTCACGGACGACTGGAAAAAGGCTAATGTAGTGTCCATCTTTAAAAAAGAGAAGAAGGAGAATCTGGGGAACTACAGACAGGTCAGCCTCACCTCAGTCCCTGGAAAAATCAGGGAGCAGGTCCTCAAGGAATCCATTTTGAAGCACTTGGAGGAGAGGAAGGCGATCAGGAACAGTCATGCCTCACCAACCTGATCTCCTTCTATGATGAGATAACTGCCTCTGTGGATATGGGGAAAGTGGTCGATGTGATATACCTTGACTTTAGCAAAGCTTTTGATATGGTCTCCTACAGTATTCTTGCCAGCAAATTTAAAAAGTATGGATTGGATGAATGGACTATAAGGTGGATAGAAAGCTGGCTAGATAGTCGGGCTCAACAGGGAGTGATCAACGGCTCAATATCTAGTTGGCAGCTGATATCAAGCAGAGTGCCCCAGGGGTTGGTCCTGGGGCCGGTTTTGTTCAATATCTTCATTAATGATCTGGAGGATTGGGATGATTTGCACCCTCAGCAAGTTTGCGGATGACACTAATCTGGAGGGAGTGGTAGATACGCTGGAGGGTAGGGATAGGGTCCAAAGTGACCTAGGCAAATTGGAGGATTGGGCCAAAACAAATCTGATGAAGTTCAACAAGGACAAGTGCAGAGTCCTGCACTTAGGATGGAAGAATCCCATGCACTGCTACAGGCTGGGGACCGACTGGCTAAACAGCAGTTCTGCAGAAAAGGACTTAGAAATTACAGTGGACGAGAAGCTGGATATGAGTCAGCAGTGTGCCCTTGTTGCCAAGAAGGCTAACGGCATATTAGGCTGCATTAGGAGGAGCATTGCCAGCAGATCGAGGGACGTGATTATTCCCCTCTCTTCGGCACTGGTGAGGCCACATATGGAGTATTGTGTCCAGTTTTGGGCCCGTCACTATGGAAAGGATGTGGACAAATTGGAAAAAGTCCAGTGGAGGGCAACGGAAATTATTAGGGGGCTGGGGCACATGGCTTACGAGGAGAGGTTGAGGGAACTGGGCTTATTTAGTCTGGAGAAGAGAAGAGTGAGGGGGGATTTGACAGCAGCCTTCAACTACCTGAAAGGGGGTTCCAAAGAGGATGGATCTAGACTGTTCTTGGTGGTACCAGATGACAGGACAAGGAATAATGGTCTCAAATTGCAGTGGGGGGAGGTTTAGGTTGGATATTAGGAAACACTATTTCACTAGGAGGGTGGTGAAGCACTGGAAAGGATTACCTAGGGAGGTGGTGGAATCTCCATCTTCAGAGGTTTTTAAGGTCAGGTTTGACAAAGCCCTGGGTGGGATTTAGTTGGGGTTGGTGTGACATTCCCCTGGTGTTATCTGGACTGGTGATCTGCTAGATCACTCCAATCCTTGACTCTGGGAGCAAGCCTTACCCTGCTCTGCTGTGAGAACCCCCACTCCCGGGCTGTTCATGCACAGCATCTAGCATGTCAGCTGCTCCTTGGATTTTGAAACCGAATGACACGAGCCAATATCTCTGGTCCCAGACACAACCCTGGGAACCTCCATCTTGCAGTGTCCAGTTATGCCCACTGGCCTCAGCAACCTAAAATGAGTTTGTCAATTTAACAAAGAAATTGATACGTACCAGGTTTGTTATCCCAAAGCGAATCTCTGACACGCTTCAAACCAAACACACTGCTTCAGGTAGAATAAACAAACACATTTATTACTACAAAAGATAGATTTTCATAGAATCATAGAATCATAGAATATCAGAGATGGAAGGGACCTCAGGAAGTCATCTAGTCCAACCCCCTGCTCAAAGCAGGACGAATCCCCAACTAAATCATCCCAGCCAGGGCTTTGTCAAGCCTGACCTTAAAAATATCTAAGGAAGGAGATTCCACCACCTCCCTAGGTAATGCATTCCAGGGCTTCACCAACCTCCTAGTGAAAAAGTTTTTCCTCATATCCAACCTAAACCTCCCACACTGTAACTTGAGACCATTACACCTTGTTCTGTCATCTGCTACCACTGAGAACAGTCTAGAGCCATCCTCTTTGGAACCCCCTTTCAGGTAGTTGAAAGCAGCTATCAAATCCCCCCTCATTCTTCTCTTCCGCAGACTAAACAATCCCAGCTCCCTCAGCCTCTCCTCAGAAGTCATGTGTTCTGTTAGGATAAAGATATTCAGGCCTGTCTGCAAAGGCCTATACTTTAAGAATTTAGGTGTATTCTTATCACTTGGCTAGTTCTAGAGATATAAAAGAAAGAATCAAAATCACTGTCTGCTGTTGTAAGGGCCTTCTCTTACTGTGACAATCTGAGGCCCTGTTCTTAGCCTTTGGCTAAGCAGCAGAGGCAGCCATAAGCTGGGAAGCGAATGGTCACCTCCTCACATTCCAAACTAGTCACACTGAAATAAGGTGCTATTGGGCTGTTAGGAATACAATCCTGTCCTGATAGTGCCTATCACCTCCAGAGAAAGGGAAGTGCCTAGAAAATGTAAAAGAAAACTTAGTTTGATAGCATCCTGTCTGGCAAGAACTCACTTATCAATAGCTGGGATGTGAAATCCTCACTTCTGTATTGTTTTGTCATTATAGTTCTCACTTTGCTACTGTTTGTCTGTATAATCTCTCAAGTTCTGTGATTGTTCCTGTCTGCTGTATAATTAATTTTGCTGGGTGTAAACTAATTAAGGTGGTGGGATATAATTGGTTACATAATCGTGTTACAATATGTTAGGATTGGTTAGTTAAATTTCAGGAAAATGATTGGTTAAGGTATAGCTAAGCAGAACTCAAGTTTTACAATATAATCTGTAGTCAATGAGGAAGTGAGTGGGTGTGGGTGGGAGGGGGTGGGGGTGGGCATGGGCATGGGCATGCGGGTGAGGGAAATGGGAACAGGGAATGGGGCTGGGGAAATTGGAATCATGTTTGGCTAAGGGTAGGAATGGGAACAGGGACACAGGTGTAAGGCTCTGTGGTGTCAGAGCTGGGAAAGAGGATACTAAGGAAGGAAACTGTAATCATGCTTGCTGGAAGTTCACCCCAATAAACATCGAATTGTTTGCACCTTTGGACTTCGGGTATTGTTGCTCTCTGTTCATGCGAGAAGGATCAGGGAAGTAAGTGAGTGAAGGAATAAGCCCCCTAACATGTTCCAGCCCCCTAATCATTTTTATTGCCCTCCGCTGGATGTTTTCCAATTTTTCCACATCCTTCTTGTAGTGTGGGGCCCAAAACCAGACACAGTACTCCAGATGAGGCCTCACCAAAGTCGAATAGAGGGGAACGATCACGTTCCTCGATCTGCTGGCAATGCCCCTACTTATACCGCCCAAAATGCCATTGGCCTTCTTGGCAACAAGGGAACACTGTTGACTCATATCCAGCTTCTCGTCCACTGTAACCCCTAGGTCCTTTTCTGCAGAACTGCTGCCTAGCCATTCGGTCCCTAGTCTGTAGCTGTGCATTGGATTCTTCCATCCTAAGTGCAGGACTCTGCACTTGTCCTTGTTGAACCTCATCAGATTTCTTTTGGCCTAGTCCTCCAATTTGTCTAGGGCCCTCTGTATCCTATCCCTACCCTCCAGTGTATCTACCACTCCTCCCAGTTTAGTGTCATCTGCAAACTTGCTGAGGGTGCAATCCACACCATCCTCCAGATCATTAATGAAGATATTGAACAAAACCGGCCCCAGGACTGACCCTTGGGGCACTCCACTTGATACCGGCTGCCAACTAGACATGGAGCCATTGATCACTACCCGTTGAGCCCGACAATCTAACCAGCTTTCTATCCACCTTATAGTCCATTCATCCAGCCCATACTTCTTTAACTTGCTGGCAAGAATACTGTTTTAAGTGATTATAAGTCAAAGCACAGTCCCAAACTGACCAAAGGAAGGGGGGTGACTCACTCGAGAGTCCAACAGATCCTTTGTTGCTGTCTAGGCCAGTGTCCTTTCTTCCTGTTAGGCTGAGCTGGGTTTGTCTCAAACATGCCCTGATGAGGTGTGAACTGCCCCTCTGCTCTTGGGGAGTTTTTGCCTGGGCTTGCTTTAAGCCATAAGGACTCATTTTCAGCCTCATAACTATATACATGAAATTACAACATATAACATTACTATAACAACAATTACTATACCATAACAACAATGCTCAGTACATCATGAGCCTTCTGAAGACACCCGACATGACAAACTTTACATTAGATACCACACAATCAGATGAAAGGATGAACATGGGGTGGAGGGTGTTCCCACGAGGTACAGAACATCACATTTGGTCCTGCTTTGAGCAGGAAGTTGGACTAGATGACCTCCTGAAGTCTCTTCAACACTGATCTTCTATGATTCTATGAATAGCATCTGGCCCCACTGATTTGAATTCATTCAAATTGGTCTTAAAGTCTTTGATGTGTTCTTTACCTATCCTGATCTGCATTCTTTCCCCTTTATTGTCTGTGGTAACTTCACTAGTCGTCCGATCATATGTTATTTTTTGTGAGAAGACTGAAGCAAAGTAGGCATTGAACAGCTCTGTCTTCCTCTCGTCTTCTGTTACCAGCTCACCACCTCCATTGAGCAGCAGACCCACACCATCCCTGAGTTTTCTTTTTTGTCTGACATATTTGAAGAACCCCTTCCTGTTATCTCTAACATTTCTTGACAGCTGTAACTCATTCTTTGCCTTTACTTTCCTGATTTTGACCCTACATGTTCGTGCTATTCCCATGTATATTTCCTTGGTGACATGCCCCTCCTTCCTTTTCCTGGATGGATCCCTCTTGGTTTGTAGAGAGCTAAAAAGCTCCTTGTGCAGCCACATTGGCCTCCTGTGGCTCTTCTTATCTTTCCTCTGCATGTGAATAGCTTGATGTTGAGCCCATAGCATTACATCTTCTAGGAACTGCCAGTCCCATTTGACTTCTTGTCTTCCTAATAGGTCTTTCCATGGGACCTTGCCTGCTATTTCTCTGAAATCCTGTTGAAATCCTCCTTTCTGAAGTCCAGTGCCCTTGTTTTGCTGTTCTCATGTCCTCCTTTCCATAGGATCTTGAATTCTATCAGATCATAATCACTTCCTCCCATGAACTGCCGGCTGAGGGAGGCTAGCCCCCAGCCCCGCCCCTTCTGCCCAAGGTGATGCCTCTTCCATGCCCCCTCCCGCTGGAGCCCAGCGCCCGCCCCACCCCCAACCCTGGAGCACTGGGAAGGTGAGCGGCATGGCCCGAGCTGGGGTCACCCCACAGGGTGACTGGAGCCAGGCCAAGAGGGAAATGGTGGGGGGGGCGGTTGGGGGCGGAGCGTGGACAGGGCCAGCCTGGCTGTTTGGGGAGGGACAGCTTCCCCCAGACTATGGTACCCGCTACCCGTGCTTCCTCCCAAGTTTCCAACCACCTTCACATTCGCAGCTAATTCATCCCTGTGGGTCAAAACCAAATCCAAAACTGATGTCCCCCACATTGTTTCTACACATGCTAAGAATTTGCAGGACATATTCTGTTTTGCTCTAATTGTCATCCAACAGACAGTGTTGGTCCTGCTTCAAGCAGGGGGTTGGACTAGATGACGTCCTGAGGTCCCTTCCAACCCTGAGATTCTATGATTCTATATTCTGGAGCGTGCACCAAGCAGCAGGATCTGGCTGCCCTGTTCTGATGTCTGCCCAAGGGTGCAGTTAACTGTTAAATCCAAGCTCTGTGGGCCTTAGTGTGAGCAGCCCCGTCCCAGGGCCCATCACGCTGCACCAGGATCTCCTGCTCACCAGAGGCGCTATTATTTGAATCCTGCCAGGGCTCCGCTGTGCTTGGCGCTGCCCTGCCCCCCCAGAGAGGAAGGTGGCCAAAATCCACCTCCGGGGGTTAAGCACCAGAGACCACTCCCACCCTCCTCAGTGGAAAGAGCCTCACTGGAGTCAGTGGGAGTCAAAGCAGGTGCTAAACAGGTCGAGGGAGGAACAGGGAGAGAATGTCTCTGGGGTGCTCCATTCCCGATCACCAGGAGTCTTTGAGGGGTCCAATTAGCCTCTGGAGTGAGCGCCCCACAGCCCACTACAACCAGGAGGAGCCGCTGCCCATAGGCACTGACTTCATGAGTGCTCTGGGGCTGGAGCACCCACAGGGGAAAATTAGTGGGTGCTCTGCACCCACCGGCAGCCAAGCTCCCCTTACCCCTTGCCCCACCTCCTTCTCCTACCTCCTGAGCACGCCGCATCCCCGCTCTTCCGTCTACCTCCCAGCCACCACCAAACAGCTGTTTGTCGGTGTAGCAAGCTCTGGAAGGAGGGACAGGAGCGGGAACATGGCACACTCAGTGGAGGAGGCAAGGAAGAGGCAGGGCTGGGCTGGGGATTTGGGGAAGGGGTTGGAATAGGGGCAGGGAGGGGGCAGAGTTGGGGCAGGGACTCTGGGGAAGGGGTTGGAATAGGGGCAGGGAGGGGGCAGAGTTGGGGCAGGGACTCTGGGGAAGGGGTTGGAATGGGGCAGGGAGGGGGCAGAGTTGGGGCAGGGACTCTGGGGAAGGGGTTGGAATGGGGCGGGGAGGGGGCAGAGTTGGGGCAGGGACTCTGGGGAAGGGGTTGGAAGAGGCGGGGCAGGGGTGGGAAAGGGCAGGGCAGGGGCAGGGCCTTGTGGAAGGGGTGGAGTGGGAGTGGGCTAGGGGGGGTCAAGCATCCAGGGGAAAGCGGGGAAGTCGGGGCCTATGCCCCCTGCCACCCGGCGCCTAGCCTGGGCACTGGGGCTGCCTGGAGCTGAACGGGAGAGCAGAAGAGACTCGGAGGGAGGGAGAGGCAGGGGGCTGGCTTGGTACGTCTGTGCGTGGAGCTCGCAGTGCAGCTTTCCGTCGGGGTCGATGTACGTGCATCACCCCGAGCGTGAGCTCGCCTGCGCGGTTAGTACGTCCGGCCACCCACGCTACACGCTGCTGTCAGTGCCCAGCTGGGAACCCAGCTCCACGTGGAGACGCCTTCTGTCTGGTTCTCAGAAAGAAAAGGGGGCTTGCGGCACCTTAGAGACTGACCAGTTTATCTGAGCATGAGCCTTCCACTGAGTGCACCCGATGCAGGGAGCTGTAGCCCACGAAAGCTTCTGCTCAAATACAAACACGTGGGTTCGTCTCGAAGGTGCCACAACCCTCCCGTTCTTCTTGCGGATCCAGACGAACACGGCTGCTGCTCCGAGAGCTGTCTGGTTCTCTGAGTGTGTGCAGCAGCCAGCTCTGGGCAGTAGGTGGCCCAGTGTCTCCTTGAGAGCACGTGTGTGTGTGTGACAGGGCGAGAGCCTCTCTTTGTCTGGGCGTGTCAGGGTGTGCATCCCTGCATGTGTTCCTGGGCCTGTGTGTCACGCACCACTCTGTGTCTGGGAGTGTGAGTGACTCTTGGCCTGTCTGGCTGAGCGCCCCCCTCTGGCTGGCTGGGTGCGTGTCCCCTTTGGCTGGCTGGCCTGCAAAAATAAATCCCAGGCAGCAATGTCTGGGGGGCTCAGGCTGCCTGCCCTGGCCCCACGCTGCTCCCAGAAGCAGCTGGTTGCTGGCATGTCTTTGCAACTCCTGTGGGGAGGAGGGCAGCTTCGCCCACTGCCCCCGCCTCCAGCACCGTCCCCGCAGCTCCATTGGCCAGTTCCCAAACTCCCTCCCAGACCCCGCACCCCTCCTGCACCCCAATCCCCTCCCCAGCCCCCTCCTGCACCAAACTCCCTCCCAGACCCCGCACCCCTCCTGCACCCCAATCCCCTCCCCAGCCCCCTCCTGCACCAAACTCCCTCCCAGACCCCGCACCCCTCCTGCACCCCAATCCCCTCCCCAGCCCCCTCCTGCACCAAACTCCCTCCCAGACCCCGCACCCCTCCTGCACCCCAATCCCCTCCCCAGCCCCCTCCTGCACCAAACTCCCTCCCAGACCCCGCACCCCTCCTCCACCCCAATCCCCTCCCCAGCCCCCTCCTGCACCAAACTCCCTCCCAGACCCCGCACCCCTCCTGCACCCCAATCCCCTCCCCAGCCCCCTCCTGCACCAAACTCCCTCCCAGACCCCGCACCCCTCCTGCACCCCAATCCCCTCCCCAGCCCCCTCCTGCACCAAACTCCCTCCCAGACCCCGCACCCCTCCTCCACCCCAATCCCCTCCCCAGCCCCCTCCTGCACCAAACTCCCTCCCAGACCCCGCACCCCTCCTGCACCCCAATCCCCTCCCCAGCCCCCTCCTGCACCAAACTCCCTCCCAGACCCCGCACCCCTCCTCCACCCCAATCCCCTCCCCAGCCCCCTCCTGCACCAAACTCCCTCCCAGACCCCGCACCCCTCCTGCACCCCAATCCCCTCCCCAGCCCCCTCCTGCACCAAACTCCCTCCCAGACCCCGCACCCCTCCTGCACCCCAATCCCCTCCCCAGCCCCCTCCTGCACCAAACTCCCTCCCAGACCCCGCACCCCTCCTCCACCCCAATCCACTCCCCAGCCCCCTCCTGCACCAAACTCCCTCCCAGACCCCGCACCCCTCCTGCACCCCAATCCCCTCCCCAGCCCCCTCCTGCACCAAACTCCCTCCCAGACCCCGCACCCCTCCTGCACCCCAATCCCCTCCCCAGCCCCCTCCTGCACCAAACTCCCTCCCAGACCCCGCACCCCTCCTGCACCCCAATCCCCTCCCCAGCCCCCTCCTGCACCAAACTCCCTCCCAGACCCCGCACCCCTCCTGCACCCCAATCCCCTCCCCAGCCCCCTCCTGCACCAAACTCCCTCCCAGACCCCGCACCCCTCCTGCACCCCAATCCCCTCCCCAGCCCCCTCCTGCACCAAACTCCCTCCCAGACCCCGCACCCCTCCTCCACCCCAATCCCCTCCCCAGCCCCCTCCTGCACCAAACTCCCTCCCAGACCCCGCACCCCTCCTGCACCCCAATCCCCTCCCCAGCCCCCTCCTGCACCAAACTCCCTCCCAGACCCCGCACCCCTCCTCCACCCCAATCCCCTCCCCAGCCCCCTCCTGCACCAAACTCCCTCCCAGACCCCGCACCCCTCCTCCACCCCAATCCCCTCCCCAGCCCCCTCCTGCACCAAACTCCCTCCCAGACCCCGCACCCCTCCTGCACCCCAATCCCCTCCCCAGCCCCCTCCTGCACCAAACTCCCTTCCAGACCCCGCACCCCTCCTGCACCCCAATCCCCTCCCCAGCCCCCTCCTGCACCAAACTCCCTCCCAGACCCCGCACCCCTCCTCCACCCCAATCCACTCCCCAGCCCCCTCCTGCACCAAACTCCCTCCCAGACCCCGCACCCCTCCTGCACCCCAATCCCCTCCCCAGCCCCCTCCTGCACCAAACTCCCTCCCAGACCCCGCACCCCTCCTGCACCCCAATCCCCTCCCCAGCCCCCTCCTGCACCAAACTCCCTCCCAGACCCCGCACCCCTCCTGCACCCCAATCCCCTCCCCAGCCCCCTCCTGCACCAAACTCCCTCCCAGACCCCGCACCCCTCCTGCACCCCAATCCCCTCCCCAGCCCCCTCCTGCACCAAACTCCCTCCCAGACCCCGCACCCCTCCTGCACCCCAATCCCCTCCCCAGCCCCCTCCTGCACCAAACTCCCTCCCAGACCCCGCACCCCTCCTGCACCCCAATCCCCTCCCCAGCCCCCTCCTGCACCAAACTCCCTCCCAGACCCCGCACCCCTCCTGCACCCCAATCCCCTCCCCAGCCCCCTCCTGCACCAAACTCCCTCCCAGACCCCGCACCCCTCCTGCACCCCAATCCCCTCCCCAGCCCCCTCCTGCACCAAACTCCCTCCCAGACCCCGCACCCCTCCTGCACCCCAATCCCCTCCCCAGCCCCCTCCTGCACCAAACTCCCTCCCAGACCCCGCACCCCTCCTGCACCCCAATCCCCTCCCCAGCCCCCTCCTGCACCAAACTCCCTCCCAGACCCCGCACCCCTCCTGCACCCCAATCCCCTCCCCAGCCCCCTCCTGCACCAAACTCCCTCCCAGACCCCGCACCCCTCCTGCACCCCAATCCCCTCCCCAGCCCCCTCCTGCACCAAACTCCCTCCCAGACCCCGCACCCCTCCTGCACCCCAATCCCCTCCCCAGCCCCCTCCTGCACCAAACTCCCTCCCAGACCCCGCACCCCTCCTCCACCCCAATCCCCTCCCCAGCCCCCTCCTGCACCAAACTCCCTCCCAGACCCCGCACCCCTCCTGCACCCCAATCCCCTCCCCAGCCCCCTCCTGCACCAAACTCCCTCCCAGACCCCGCACCCCTCCTGCACCCCAATCCCCTCCCCAGCCCCCTCCTGCACCAAACTCCCTCCCAGACCCCGCACCCCTCCTGCACCCCAATCCCCTCCCCAGCCCCCTCCTGCACCAAACTCCCTCCCAGACCCCGCACCCCTCCTGCACCCCAATCCCCTCCCCAGCCCCCTCCTGCACCAAACTCCCTCCCAGACCCCGCACCCCTCCTCCACCCCAATCCCCTCCCCAGCCCCCTCCTGCACCAAACTCCCTCCCAGACCCCGCACCCCTCCTGCACCCCAATCCCCTCCCCAGCCCCCTCCTGCACCAAACTCCCTCCCAGACCCCGCACCCCTCCTGCACCCCAATCCCCTCCCCAGCCCCCTCCTGCACCAAACTCCCTCCCAGACCCCGCACCCCTCCTGCACCCCAATCCCCTCCCCAGCCCCCTCCTGCACCAAACTCCCTCCCAGACCCCGCACCCCTCCTGCACCCCAATCCCCTCCCCAGCCCCCTCCTGCACCAAACTCCCTCCCAGACCCCGCACCCCTCCTGCACCCCAATCCCCTCCCCAGCCCCCTCCTGCACCAAACTCCCTCCCAGACCCCGCACCCCTCCTGCACCCCAATCCCCTCCCCAGCCCCCTCCTGCACCAAACTCCCTCCCAGACCCCGCACCCCTCCTCCACCCCAATCCCCTCCCCAGCCCCCTCCTGCACCAAACTCCCTCCCAGACCCCGCACCCCTCCTGCACCCCAATCCCCTCCCCAGCCCCCTCCTGCACCAAACTCCCTCCCAGACCCCGCACCCCTCCTGCACCCCAATCCCCTCCCCAGCCCCCTCCTGCACCAAACTCCCTCCCAGACCCCGCACCCCTCCTGCACCCCAATCCCCTCCCCAGCCCCCTCCTGCACCAAACTCCCTCCCAGACCCCGCACCCCTCCTCCACCCCAATCCCCTCCCCAGCCCCCTCCTGCACCAAACTCCCTCCCAGACCCCGCACCCCTCCTGCACCCCAATCCCCTCCCCAGCCCCCTCCTGCACCAAACTCCCTCCCAGACCCCGCACCCCTCCTGCACCCCAATCCCCTCCCCAGCCCCCTCCTGCACCAAACTCCCTCCCAGACCCCGCACCCCTCCTCCACCCCAATCCCCTCCCCAGCCCCCTCCTGCACCAAACTCCCTCCCAGACCCCGCACCCCTCCTCCACCCCAATCCCCTCCCCAGCCCCCTCCTGCACCAAACTCCCTCCCAGAACCCGCACCCCTCCTGCACCCCAATCCCCTCCCCAGCCCCATCCTGCACCAAACTCCCTCCCAGACCCCGCACCCCTCCTGCACCCCAATCCCCTCCCCAGCCCCCTCCTGCACCAAACTCCCTCCCAGACCCCGCACCCCTCCTGCACCCCAATCCCCTCCCCAGCCCCCTCCTGCACCAAACTCCCTCCCAGACCCCGCACCCCTCCTGCACCCCAATCCCCTCCCCAGCCCCCTCCTGCACCAAACTCCCTCCCAGACCCCGCACCCCTCCTCCACCCCAATCCACTCCCCAGCCCCCTCCTGCACCAAACTCCCTCCCAGACCTCGCACCCCTCCTGCACCCCAATCCCCTCCCCAGCCCCCTCCTGCACCAAACTCCCTCCCAGACCCCGCACCCCTCCTGCACCCCAATCCCCTCCCCAGCCCCCTCCTGCACCAAACTCCCTCCCAGACCCCGCACCCCTCCTGCACCCCAATCCCCTCCCCAGCCCCCTCCTGCACCAAACTCCCTCCCAGACCCCGCACCCCTCCTGCACCCCAATCCCCTCCCCAGCCCCCTCCTGCACCAAACTCCCTCCCAGACCCCGCACCCCTCCTGCACCCCAATCCCCTCCCCAGCCCCCTCCTGCACCAAACTCCCTCCCAGACCCCGCACCCCTCCTGCACCCCAATCCACTCCCCAGCCCCCTCCTGCACCAAACTCCCTCCCAGACCCCGCACCCCTCCTGCACCCCAATCCCCTCCCCAGCCCCCTCCTGCACCAAACTCCCTCCCAGACCCCGCACCCCTCCTGCACCCCAATCCCCTCCCCAGCCCCCTCCTGCACCAAACTCCCTCCCAGACCCCGCACCCCTCCTGCACCCCAATCCCCTCCCCAGCCCCCTCCTGCACCAAACTCCCTCCCAGACCCCGCACCCCTCCTCCACCCCAATCCCCTCCCCAGCCCCCTCCTGCACCAAACTCCCTCCCAGACCCCGCACCCCTCCTCCACCCCAATCCACTCCCCAGCCCCCTCCTGCACCAAACTCCCTCCCAGACCTCGCACATCTCCTGCACCCCAATCCCCTCCCCAGCCCCCTCCTGCACCAAACTCCCTCCCAGACCCCGCACCCCTCCTGCACCCCAATCCCCTCCCCAGCCCCCTCCTGCACCAAACTCCCTCCCAGACCCCGCACCCCTCCTCCACCCCAATCCCCTCCCCAGCCCCCTCCTGCACCAAACTCCCTCCCAGACCCCGCACCCCTCCTCCACCCCAATCCACTCCCCAGCCCCCTCCTGCACCAAACTCCCTCCCAGACCTCGCACATCTCCTGCACCCCAATCCCCTCCCCAGCCCCCTCCTGCACCAAACTTCCTCCCAGGAAAAAGACTTGTATACAGTGGCCCCACAAAATCTAATAGCCCCGGGCCCACAGGTGAGTTAATCTGGCCCTGGCTAGCTGGGTGCATGTCCCCCTCTGGCTGGCTGGCTGGGTGTGAAGGAGGCCCAGCTCCCCCATTCAGGTATTGGCTGTGAGCGCTGCCCCGGGCTGGGAAGAGCCCAAGGTCGGAGCACGACTCTTCCTGCACCTTTGACAGCGTAGCCTGGCCCGACAGATGGCTCCAAAGCAGCCCACGGGCTACAGTTTTAACCCTGACATGCAACTTCTTTTTGTTGCCTTTCCTTCTGTGTCGCCCTCGCCCCCCCCTTTGCCCCCCTTCCCCCCCCCCCCCCCCCGCTCAAACCACACACACAAGTGAACTTCGCTGCATTTTCCAGCCTTTAAAAGAATAACGCAACAGTTGTCTGCAGGCAGGGCATGGATCCTGGCGGCCTTGATTTTCTGTGTGGCTGGGCCGGGTGAATGGGGCTATTGAGACCCCGACGACTGGCACCTCCGAGAAGGGATTGTCTCCCCTTCCCCCTCCCCCTGCCTTTCCCCTCCTGCCCACCCTCCTTCTCGCTTTCAATTCCGTCCCGGGGAGAGGTGCTCATTGGCCAGGGGCCTGAAAAGGAACAGAGGAGACAAGGGCAGGATTAAAGGCACACTGGTTAGGAACAGGCAGTCTGAATGCAAGATGCGCCGTCTGGGAAAGAATGGGGGCTCAGTGGGGCACCAGATCAGTGCGCCTCCCCCCATTCAGTCCTGCCCGCATTCCTGCATCGCTAAGCAGGGCCTTTTCTCCCCACAGCCAGGCCTGCCAGCTCCAGGCTGCCTTGGAGTGCACCTGCCGTTGCAGGTAGGCATGGGGGCAGGGTCTGTCTGTGCTGACTGCACATAGTCCATTGGTATTTGGTTCAGCTGTATGTGCCAGGCCCGGTGAAGGCTGGGGGTGTGTCAGAGGGATGGGGGAGAGGGGAAAAGGAGCAAAGACATTTTGCTAGGGAATAACCCCCCGGCACTCACAGGGTGACCTCTCGGCGCAGCGCCATGCCCCCTGCCTGCGGGCAGTCACTCTGCTTTGGGTGGGGTGGGGAAGCCTCGTGCACAGGCGGTGGGCAGAGCTAGTCAATACTTCCCCACTGTTCAGTGGTTTCAGCCGTGACATGGGTATGGAGTGCAGGGGACACCAAGCTGGGAGGGGAGGCTGCTGCTTCGGGTGACAGAGTTAGACTCTGGCAAATTACAGAAATGGGCTGAAATCAACAAGATGAAATTCAGCAAAGGCAAGTGCAGAGTACTTCACTTAGGAAGGAAAAACCAGATGCACAGCTACAGAGTGGGGAGTAACTGACGAGGCAGCAGCATTGCTGAAATGGATCTGGGGGTTATAGTGGGTCACAAATTGAATGTCACCAATGTGATGCAGCTGCAAGAAAGCCTGAAGTTTTGGGCTGGATTAACAGGAGTGTTGTATGTAAGCCACAGGAAGTAACTGTCCGGCTCTGCTCAGCACTGGTGAGCCCTCAGCTGGCGCACTGTGCTCAGTTCTGGGCGCTACACTTCAGGAAAGAGGTGGGTAAATTGGAGAGGCCACAGGAGAGCAACAAAAGTGGTCAAAGGGTCAGAAAATCTGACCTGTGGGGAAAGGTTAAAAACCCTGGGCATGTTTAGTCTTGAGAACAGAAGACTGAGGGGGGACCTGATAACTGTTTTCAAATCTGTTAGGGGCTGTTATAAAAAGGAGGGGGATCATTGTTCTCTGTGACCACTGCCACAAGGGAGCAAGGGAGATTTAGGTCAAGTTTTAGGAAAACCTTTCAAACTCAGAGGCGCTAAGCTCTGGAACAGGCTTCCCAGGGCAGTTGTGAAATCCGTCCTTGAAGGTTTTTAAGAACAGGTGGGACAAACAGGTCTCTGTTTACTTGGTCCAGCCTCAGCACAGGGGGCTGGACTCGATGGCCTCTGGAGGTCCCTGTCAGCCCACCTGAGCTGACCTGAGGCCTGGCATGGCACCGTGTGCCAGGCTGATCAGTGCTGAGATGACCTCAGGGGTCCTGGGCAGATGCTAGCAATGGAATCCCCAGAGTCCCCATTTCACAGGTGACAGCACAGAGGGATGAAATGGCTCAGCTGAAGCCATGCAACAATGTGCTGACAGATGGGGGGCCTGGCTGCCAGCCGGATGCTTCATTTACTAGCCTCCATGTAGGAGTGATACATACTGGTGACCGAAAGACAACCCATAGCCTTGCCGCTGCCATTGGTCTCCTCTTGCTAGTCCAGCACCAGGTTTTGCAGTTGTGACTTAAATCAGGCCTTGACCACAGGCCCTGGCCCCCATGAAAACCTTGGGCACTACTGACTCCCATCCCCCACTCGTGAGGCTGGGGCTGCACACGGTGGAGCAGAGGACTGGCCACGGGAGGTGGCAGGCAGGGAGTGGGGACAGCTCTAGGTCTTGGCCCTTTCCCTGATCCCACTGTGATTAACCTGGGTGGAGAGGAAGGGGTCAGTGTGGCTCTCCTGTGGGAGCCCAGCGCAGTGGCGGGCAGTGCCCCTCACTGTCTGTCACTAACCCAAACCAGCACTTCCCAGGAGGAGACACCTGGCCTGTGGGATGGAGCTGCCTTTGCTGGAATCTGCTCTGTGATCTTGCCAATGGTGCTGAGGATCCTGTGTGTGGTCCCAGTGGGAGGCCTTGGGAACGGGAGCAGCGGTGTCTGCCCACAGGACACCGTGGCAGCTGTGCTGTGCCCTTAGACAGTGGGAGGCCGCAAGCTCTGGCAGGTGGGAGCTAGGAACGCAGTCTGGGTTCTTACAGGACCCCTCCACCATGGGACCAGCTCAGCACCCAGTGTCCCACTGTGACACCGGTGCTGAGCTCTCAGAAACCTCCAGCTCATGTGCTCCCAAACAGCCAGATCTTTATCCTCCCAGCACCATGGTACCTGCCTGGGGAAGGAAAGAGCCTTCACCTGACTCCCTCTGCGGGGCTGAGCCCTGTTCCCGCACTGCTGCCAGGTGAGCCAGGCTGGACCTTGGTCACCTCCCTGGAGCTTGAGTGGCTGGTCAGATGACACACGCATGGCCATGCCACCACAATGGCGCAGCCCCCAAAGCCCAGCAGGAAGCGCCTGTACGTGTGCCCTGGGCGTGGCATGAAGCCTGCCTGCCCACCCCCACCCCCCCCACGGAGAGGGCAAGAAGGGGCTGGGGATGAGCACGAGCCCTCATCCCCCATGGGGAGCTCAGCTCCCATGCAGCAGTGCCTCTGGTGCGGGGTCGGGCTCCCCTGCGCCCCCCAGGGCTGTGCGTGCAGGGGCCAGGCGCTGCCCCAGTTCACAGCCGCCGCTTGGAGGCTCTGGCAGGTGCATGGGCATCACCTGCGGGCTTGTTCTGAGGCTAAAGGAGCCATGTATGGGGCAGCGATGACAATGCTTTGCATGTCTGTGGTGCTCTCTGCTCCCAAACCACCTTCAGATCTCCCCAGGGGTGACAGACGGGCAGACAGTGGAGGCCAGGGCTGGGCCTGTCCAGCCGGGCTCAGCATGAGGCACCCAACTCCCACCAACTTGCCCCGACTCCTGTGAAAACCCCTGCCTGAGGGTTCAGCCCAAAGTGACGTGAAAAGCCGGGGAAAGGGCTCAGCTCTCCTCAGAGCGGGGCCAGAGCTGTTTGCCCAGGGCGGCCTCCCCCCAGCCAGAGCATGTCTGGCTGCGGCTAGCAGAGCTCGCGCAGCCAAACCAGCTCGCACGCGTCTGCACTGCGCTCGCAGCATATGGAGCAGCTTGAGCAGATGCTCCCAGACGTGGCAAGTGGGGGCATCCTGGCTGCACAGGCCCGTCCAGACCTGGGGAATTGACTTCCATGCCATGGCTTCACTGCTTTGGTAGCCAGGCTCGCTGGGTAGGTTTGCCAACTTTCTAATTGCACAAAACTGAACACCCCTGCCCTACCTTCTGCCCGAGGCCCTGCCCCTACCCTGCCCCTTCTCTGAGGCCCCGCCCCTGCTCACTCCATCCTCCTCCCTCCTTCTCTTGCTCTCCCCAGCCCCCACTCACTTTCACCGGGGTGGGGCAGGGGGTTGGCATGCAGGAGGGGGTGAGGACTCCGGCTGGGGGTGTGGGCTCTGGGAAGTGGCTGGGGCAGAGGGGTTTGGGGTGCAGGAGGGGGCTCAGTGCTGGGGCAGAGGGTTGCGGTGTGTGAGGGGAGCAGGATGCAGGCTCCGGGAGGGAGTTTGGGTGTGGGAGGGGGTTGAGGGCTGGGGCAGGGAGTGCAGGGTGCGAGCTCTGCGAGGGAGTTAGGGTGCAGGAGCGGGCTCTGACCGGGGCAGGGGATTGGAGTGCAAGAGGGGGTTCGGGGTATGGGCTCCGGCCGGGCGGTGCTTACCTCAGGTGGCTCCCAGAAGCGGCAACATGTCCCTCTGACTCCTAGGCGCAGGGGCAGCCCTGGAGGCTCCGCGGGCTGCCTGCACCCACAGGTTCCCAGCCAATGGGAGCTGCGGAGCTGACACTGGGGGCAGGGGCAGCGTGCGAAGCCGCCATGGCCGCCCCTGCACCTAAGAGCCGGACATGTCAGCAGATTCCCGGGAACCGCACAAAGCCAGGGCAGGCAGACAGGGAGCCTCCCTTAGCCCTGCTGTGTCCCCAACCGGACTTTTAGCAGCCTGGTTAGTGGTGTTCGACTGGAGCCACCAGGGTCCCTTTTTGCCCAGCATTCCAGTCAAAATCCCGCCATCGAAATGCAGACACACCCTTCGTTAACTCCCAAAGCAAAACACCCCCAACGTCTGGGGAAAACAAGGTGAAGTCCGGAACTCTTTGGGTTCTGCACAGCCCCCGTCCCCACAGAGAGGGCAGAGTCCAGGTTGCTGGGGGAAGCTCAACTGGGCCCTGATTGACAGCAGCTGGTCAGGAAAAGCCCATTCATCAAAATTGAAACTTTTTGTGGGAAGGGCTTGGGTTCAACTCAACTTATATCAGGCAGGTCTCTCAGGGCCAGGGTCTCTGGTCATGACAGACAGGCAGGCAGAGAGACAGGCAGGCAGAGAGCACCACCCGCCCCAGACTTGCCAATAGGCCAATGGTTAGCGACAGCACCTGCCATGGAGGAGGCTCCATTTTAAGTCCCTAACCTGACTCAACAGGCTGGAAAAGCTGTTGTCTGGCCAGCTCTCGTTCTGAGGTTCCAGGGTGAAGTTCTCGGAATTCACACCCTGATTGAATGCGGTTTTACAAAGAGCCCAGGAGGCCCCAGAGCTGGAGTCTGTGCTTTGAGTCGGAGTCTGCACTATAGTTTCTTAGGGGTGAGATTGCAGCTTGGGCTGGCCTACAGGTGCTAGCTTTGATCTAGCTAGTGTGACTGAAGATGAAGCTACCCAGGCTAGCAGTGTGAGTAGGGACGGCATGGTTTGTGCTGCTGTGACTTTCTAGCTTGATTAAAGCTATGGTATGTCTACCCGGGCTGCAATTACCCCTCCCACTGCCAGGGAGACGTTTCTTGGGTGGGGCAGTGCTTACTGGCTGCCCAGAAGAGCTGGCAGCTGAGCTGGTTGACAAATGAAGAATTAGTTTCATACAAAGTTTTTTAGTTGATATAGTTTTCTAAACAAGCCCATTTGCCCATTTTCAGCTTTTTAAAAAATTTTTATTTCAATTTCTCCCCCTCAGTGTTTTTATTGCAAATGTGTTCAGAGCTGGGCTTTTGGTAAATCAAAAATGTCGATAACATTTTTGAAAACTGTAGTGAAAAGAAGGCCCGATTCTGTTATCAAACAGTGGGGAAGGTGGGTGTCTATAGCGTTCCATGGAAAATTCCATTGGCCACTGTCGGCAGACAGGATACTGGGCAAGATGGACCTTTGGTCTGACCCAGTGTGGCCGTTTTTATGTTCTTTATGCAAAAAAAAAAAAAGAAAAAAGGCAATTTTTCATCCCCAAAACTTTTTGACCAGCCTATATGGCAGGGAAAGAGAGGGTTAAAACACATAAGCATTCAAATATACCACAAGGACCAACAAAGGCTGGGAGGGTAACACTGCGAGCGCTGACTCAATAGAGACCTTCTGGGATTGAACACTAGCAATAAACTGGGGAAACCCACCACACACTGAGTGAGCTGCTGGAACCAATGTCGATTTCCCAGTTACTATGATTTACTATCCGTCTTGCAGCAGTGCCCATTCACGCAAGCCAGGATCAGGACCCTATTGTGCCAGGTGCTGCATGTACATGGTAAGAGAGGGCCCAGCCCCTGAGAAAGGGTGGGGGGCAGGATTGCAACCCACATGCAAGTGATCGGGGGAGGCTGGCAGCAGGCATGTGAGTTACATGATTCTTATTTTTTGGTGGGTTTCTCTAGATCTGTAAGTGCCCGGGCACACGTGCGCACAAGCACACGCACACACTCGTACATACACCCGCGATACATAAAAGTTGAAGCTGCCTTAGGAATTTAGATGCTCTTTTCCTATTAATCTCTCATGGGAGCTGGGTGTTGAACTCCTACAGTAACTGCGAATGTCAGCTAGCTGTCCTCTGGGGCTGGCTCTCCTGGGAATCTCACTACCAGACGTAGCGGCACGCTCCTTTTTGTGCTGTGTGATTGCGTGTCTCCCACAGCAGGAGATCGGAGCAGGCCCTAGTGGCACTGGGGCCCCACTGTGCAGTGCCACCAAGGAAGAATGGAGAAAGAATAGCAAGTCTTTCCTCAAAGTTTGGGCTCCTGGGCTAGATTAAATAGTATAAACTGAACTATTTCCTTTCCTAACCCTTGCTGGGCTTAACCGGCAGCACTGTTAGCAGTGCCGGTAGCAGGATTTGTTACAATGCTCCTTGGATTCACATTCCTCACAGGGGGAGGGATAGCTCAGGGGTTTGACCATTGGCCTGCTAAACCCAGCGTTGTGAGTTCAATCCTTGAGGGGGTCATTTAAGGATCTGGAGCAAAAATTGGGAATTGGCCCTACTTTGAGCGGGGGGTTGGACTAGATGACCTCCTGAGGTCCCTTCCAACCTTGATATTCTGTGATTTCAGCACAGAAGTGTTTGTTTGCTTTTAAAGGGAGCCTCCTTGAACATACAAAGTTGAGCTGCCAGCTGGCCAAGGCTGTGTCCACGTGATGCTTTAGTCCACGCTAGAGGGGTATAAATTCTAGCACCCACTGGCATGCTGCACGCTGACTGGCCCTGGTGGCCCCTGCTGGCACTCACTAAAAGTTCCCTAGTCCACATAGTGTCGTCCTGTGCCAAACAGGTCTCCACTAGGGAGTTTTTAGTGTGCGCCACCAGGGCCCACCTGGGCCAGTTAGTGTGTAACACTCTAGTGCACAGTAGGATTTACACCCTGCAGTGTGGACTAGCACAACATGTAGACAAGCCCCTGGTGTGTTTTTTGGTCACTCCTGGGTCACTAGGTTCAAGGTCTTCAGGGGCCATGTCACCACAGCTGGAAGGCTCCATGACGAAGCCCATCATGGGTCAGTCCCAGCCCGCGCTTTCCTTGCAGCTCCCCGTGGGTCCTGAGCCCCTCCATCCCCACCAGCCCTCAGCAACTGCGAGCGTACCAGCTGAAATTCTCAATGGCTGTGTGGCCCCTCTGGCGAGTCTCCCATGGATCTCCTTATAGCAAGCATGTGCCTCGGTAATGCCAGCTCCTGGAGTCACGGGAACGAGTGGAGTCTCCGCTCTCATCTGGTAAAGTGAGTTTCTTGCCCTTGTAACACAGGAAAGTTCGGGGCCCCCTGAGCCCCCGCGCGCGCTGGGGGCGGAAGCAGAACAGGACCCTCGGGTTTATCATCATGTGAAATCTGATTTTCAAACCAAGCTCACGCCTTTTGCAGCATCGCTCCTGGGTTTGAACGCTGGGTGTTGGCAATTGCGCAAGGACAGGGATTGATTCTTAGTGCCTCCATCTTTGGGTTTTCCAAGAGAGGCCCTTTAAAGGAACATGATTTTCAGAGGGTGAGTATCTCTGCTTGGGGCCCCCAACACCATGAATCGCTTTTGACCAGTTCGGCTGCCCCAGGTAATAGAATGGATGGGTGGGAATAATGTGCACTACTGCCCTCTGCTGGGTGGAATCAGAACAGCTCAACTGTGGATGGTCATGTTGCCTTCTTGTGATTTAGATCTACAAACTCAATATATGGCCCAATGGTAGTTCCAGGACTACAGTGTCCAAGCTGGGGGAGCTGAGGTCACATGTTCTCGTCTGTGCTCTTGCTGATGGCTAGGATGATTATGGACATGGCAAGTGCACAAGACACAATGTCCCTGCTGGGGCCCAGCACGCTCTATGCTGCCATGAAATGTGCACTGCATGAGATGGACATCCTGGAACCTAGCGGAAGCAGCTATCAACATTAATAAGGCTGGAGCAAGGAGATTCTGAGTTGGTACCATCACAGTCCCACTGACAAAGGCTGAATCAGTTCATCCCCCAGCCTTCCTGAGCAGGGACCCAACCAACCAGCACTGCCCACTGTCAGGCCACTGCCAAAGGAGAGGTTATGTTTACTCCTGCCATCTCATGGCAGGTTTTCCACTGCTGGCTGCTTCCACCTGATGACAGCTGGCACAGATCCAGGGCTGAATTTCACCCAAGATCCCCCCCCACCTTTGGAGATGACTCTAAAACTGGAGGCAAAGAACACGTCATTTGCATGCACACATCTCACGCACACCCCCATCTCATACACCCCCATATATACCCACGCCTCATACAAACACACATCCATGTGTCCAGCTGACACACACACCTGCTCTTATTCCACTCAATGAGATCAGAAATTATTTGCATAAGAAAACCTGAATGATCAGGTTACTTGTGACAGGGAACATGCAGACTAAGGTGAGTGATTTAGTGACCGAGGCTCCAGTCCTTTAGCATCTGTGTAATTTTAAGCATGTTGTGAGTCTTTGCAGCTATGCACATGCTAAAAGTTATGCCTGTGCTTACAAACCTTGCTGAATTGGGGCCCCAAGCAGAGCACTGGGAATCAGGATATCTGGCTTCTAATTGCAGTTCTGCCAACTGCTGCATGAACACATGCAAGTCACATGGGGCCAGATTTTCAGAAGAGCTCTGAGACAGATTCTCAGGTGCTTGGCACCCACAATCAGGCTGAGTGCTTTTGAACATCTAGCCCTTAAAGAGACACTGTCAGGGAGCTAGGCTTTTCAAATAGGGGCGGTTTTTGGGGGGGGGGTTTAAAAACATACATGAATTTTCAAGTGTCTGTTTGTGCACCAGTGGACAGAGTATTCCATATGGATTTGAACTTTCTCCTGCAGTCACTAGCGTATGAGAACCTGGAAGCAAAACCACTAGGAAGTGAGAAGAAATGTGGGTGTTGGGAAGAGCTGGATTTTTCAGTCTGGTTTTGGCCCATCTGTTATTCAAGAAGTGAAGTCCATGTGCCTTTCTAAGAGTGTGCGTATGGGTATTGGTAAAAAAGCAATCCCTCCCCTAGGCTTTGTCTAAACAGGGAGGGATTTTGCTGATGTAGTTAAACCAGCAGTAACCTCCGCTGTGCCCAGTCATACACAACTCCAGTGTAGACAGTGAAGCATGTTAGTGTAGATGCTTCCTAAATCGGCACCAGGGCGAGACACACGCTAGGTCAGCAATTTGTCGGACAAGGTGGGCGAGGTTCTGTGGCCGATGCTATGCAGGAGCTCAGGCTAGATGAACACAATGGTCCCTCCTAGACTTAACATCTCTCATTCCTCTTGGCTAGTTTGGGGCCTGTGTCCCTCAGTGGGGTGTTTGTTCCACATTTGGTGAGCAGAGAGTTCTGAATGACAGACAGACAGACACTTCAGCTGGTGCCTCACTAGCACAGAGCAGAGCCCCTTGCTGCAGTGACTCCTCCAGGGTACACGAGATGGGGAGCTCTTGTTAGCAGCTCCCCCATCGTTCTGCTCCAGCCAGTGCAAAGCCTGAGTGTTTACATCTGATTTCCTAACAAAACCAGCAGCTGCGCACGCCGCTCGGCGGAAACCTGAACACGGCAAAGAACAAAACCTCCACAGAGGAGTAAAGGCCTCGGCCACCAAAGAAAAATGAAATTAGCAGCACAGGTGAAAGAAAATAATCTGCCTGTGGGCTGCGCAGGGCCCTTTGTCCCCCCTCCTGCTCGGACGAGGGCTGAGAAGTGTAGTATTTACAAATTCTGCGGCAGACACAACCCCAGTGCCGCGAAGCCCTGCATCTGGGAGCCCTTCCTTCTGCCTTATTTGGGGGAGATGTGCAGTGTGGTTTGGTTTGGTTTTTATGCAGTGCTATGAATACCCCGGGCCTTTCTGCTCACTGTTTAATGGATTTGAATGTGAAAAGGTGGGGAAATTGGGGAGAGGGCAAGGGGAAGAGGAGGGGGGTTGCCCTTTTTGTTCGGGAATGCCGCTCCCGCGGTGGATTTATTTAGCTTTTGGAGGGCTCGGGGTCTTTCTCTCTCCCCCTCACAGAGGCTCTCTTCCTTTCTGCCTTGCGCTCATTAGCATAGCAGCTGCTCCATGAGAAGGGCTAGTCAAGAGAAAAGGACAGAGGCGTCCTGGGAATGAATAGGGGGGAAATAGCTGAAAAGGATAGAGGCTTTGAATGGGGGGGAGGCTGAAAGATGTCGCTATAGCTTTGAATTTGTTCAGAGCGAAATAAGAGGGTGCTCTCAAAGGGACAGCCATGGAAGGGGAGCGGGTGAGAGGGACAGCTCCTCCCCCCTCCCCTCCCGAGGGTGACTGCTGCAGGAGGACAGGAGAAAGCAGGAATAGCAGCTAGAGAGCAGTGAGGGACATCGGACCCCATAGAACAGCGCTGGGGGAGGGGGCAGAATGAAGGGGATCCGACCCTGGAGAGAAGAGTGCAGGGATCACAACGGGCCTCCCTTCAGGCCACCACCCTGGGCTCCATTCAGCAGGGGAAGGTGTTGAAATCCACCTGGAGAGAAGCATGCACATGGCATCCACTTCTGTCAGCAGCCCTTAAAATAGTGTCCTTTGGCCACCTCTGTCCTGCAGACCAGCCCCACCAGCCAGCCCCACAGGCTGAAAGGACTCCTGCCCCAGTTCCCCTCTGGAGTGGGGTGCTGTTACGCTAGCCAGCTTCCCAGCAGAGGGTGCTGCAGTGTGCTTATGTCCAGGGTCACATCCAGGAACACGGTACCTGTGGAAGCAGGAATAAAGATGGAACGATGCACTTTCTTGGCTCTGCCTTCACGCTCACACACAGAACATGGGGTCAGAAGGGAATTGGCTCTCACAGGCATGTGAAATCAGAAACTAGGACTAGTGCAAAAAAAACAAAACCAAAAACCCAGAGGGTAAACAGTTATCCTGGCAGCAAACCTGATCCCTCGCCCTGAGCAGATGGACAGGAAAGAGGATGAGTTCAGCAACTGGACAGTCTTTAGAGTACAATGGGAAAACTACAAAATTGCAGCAGGCCTGGATAAAAGGGAAAAGAAAATAAGAGCAGCCACACTCTAGCAGGAATGGGCAAAGGCTGTCACATGCTTCAGAAGCACCTGGAGATGTCAGAGGCAGATTGAGATGTCAAATGCTAGAAATGCTCCAAAAACATTTTCAACCCATAAAAGATGGCATATATACAAAAGGGACATTTTTAATAATTGTTATCACAAATCTGGAGAAACAACACAGCCATATACTGCCCAACTGTGTGAAATGGCTGACTCGTGTGACTATCAAATCTTAAAAAGATGAACTGATTTATGAGAGATTAGTAATAGGGATGAAAGATGCAGGCGCTCGAATCAGAATGCTTAGAAAACCTACTCAAACTTTGCCAAGAGCTATAGACATGCATAGCTAGTGAACAAAGTCCCACCCCAATGCAGAGCATAGGTAGAGCATAAGACAGAAGTAATTCATCAAGTAGCACAAGGAAAGCATAAAAATACACCAAAAGTTGTGCAAAAGCAAATGCACAAATACAAAGCAAAGAAAATAAGCAAAATGCAAAGGAAGACCTGTGGGTGCCGTGAAGAAAAACATGATACTGGCAAATGCCCTGCCTATGGGGTCATATGTAATTATTGTGACAAGAGAAATCATTATGCTAAAGCTAAAACTTGCCAGCAAGTAAAGCAAAGAAAAAAATGCACCCAACTGAGGACACAAGCAGTGACTAAAAGAAGGAGATTTTGCATGTGCATGATGTAAATATGGCACAAAAAAGCAAACTGAAATGGCTTGTAAAGCTCAGACGAGCACCAAATGCAAAGCCAATGCAGCAGCCCACAACCAAACAGGAAATTGAATGCCATCTAGATAGCGGGGCATCCAGGAATGTGTGAGGCTGCAAAGACGTCTTCAGTAGGAGGAGAAAGCGAAATTGCACCCAAGCAAAGCCAGATTGAAATTAGATGCTGGAATGATTGGAATGCCATTAAATGACACTGTAAATTACAAGCAGAAATTTCAGGTAACACACACAACACAGAAGCTACTGTATTCAGCTAAAGCAATTTCTAAACCTTGGACAGACAATTCTTACAATAGAATCATAGAACCATAGGGTTAGAAGGGGCCGCAAGGGTCAGCTAGTCCAACCACCTGCCAAGATATAGGATTTGTTGTGCCTAAGCCATCCAAGGCAGATGGCTCTCCAGCCTCCTTTTGAAAACCTCCAGTGAAGGAGCTTCCACAACCTCCCTAGGCGTCTCTGCCGTTGTCCTACTGTTCTGACAGGTAGAATATTTTTCCAGAGATTTCATCTAAATCTGCTGCGCTGTGTAGTTTGATCCCATTGTCTCTTGTCCTGTCCTCTGTGGCAGGAGAGAACAACTTTTCTCCATCATTTTTATGGCAGCCTTTCAAGTATTTGAAGACGGCTATCGTGTCCCCCCTTAATCTCCTCTTCTCCAAACTAAACCTACCCAGCTCCTTCAGCCTTTGCTCATATGGCTTGTGTTCCATCCCTCTGTCATCTTTGTGGCTCGCACCTGGATCCTCTCCAGTTTCCCTACATCCTTTCTATCCATTGGTGGCCAAAACTGGGCACAGTGCTCCAGGTGAGGCCTAACCATCGCCAAGTAGAGAGATACTATCACCTCCTGTGACTTACATGCCATGCCTCTGTTAACACAACATACAATTTCATGGTTTTTTGCAACGGCATCGCATTCCTGATGCCTGTTGAGGTGTGATCCAGCACAGCTCCCAGATCCTGCTCAGCAGCGCTGCTGTCAAGCCAGCTCTCCGCCATTCTGCATTAAGAGGAAAAAATAATGGAAACAATAAAGCAAATGGGAGAAGAAGTCAAAGACCCAAGCAATGTAAACAGAGCACTGGGAAGAGATGACTACCAAATAATTACAACTGAAGAACTATTACCTGACTTGGCAAAAGCAAAAATCTTGTCAGTACTGAAGCCAAAGGCGGATATTGGCATGTGCTATTGGATACAAAAAGCAGCTGTTGCTCCACATTCTGGACATTAGCAGGTCGCCACAGAGGCTGAGAATCCCATTTGGGATCAAACCTGTGATGGAAGCCTATCAAAACCGCCCAGAAGATGTGCACACAGGACTTGCAGGGATCAGCCTCATAGCTTATGGCGCTTTGGTGTACAGATGCGGAGGCATCATTGTGTAAGCAATGGCAGATCACGATCACAACTTCATCAGTCTGCTACAAACAGATGGAACATCTGAAACTGAATAAAAAGAAGATGAAATTGTGACTGGCCGCCGTCCTATACATGGGACTTATGCTGACCTTCATGTGCTACGACCTGACCCTGAAAAGATAAAAGCAATGCAGCAGATGCCCATACTTCGCAATATTAAATCAGGTCAGAGACTACTCGGATTTGTAAATGAAATTTCTTCCAAGCCTCTTGGCTGTGTGCGGATGCCTGAGGCAACTTCTGGACAAAGATGCAGCATGGACCTGATTACTTCAAAGTACTGAGGAGCTGGGGGCGACTATCCCACTGAAATATTACGGTTTGGATGACGAGGCAACTGATACAACGTATGCCAACGTGACGGGGCTTGGGACATCACTCCTACAAAAGGGACAGCTTGTAGCTTTCTCATCAAAGTCACTGTCACCAACAGAACAAGGATACACCCACATTGAAAAGGAATGTCTTGCAATAGTGTTTGAATGTGACAAGTTCGGCCAGGCCAGGATGGGAAACAGTTTGAGTAGATAGTGCTCATAAACCACTGGAGAGTATTTTTTAAAAGCTGCTGCTGATAACTCCTAAGCATCTTCAGTGCATGATACCGAAACAGAAATGCTACATCTTATCTGTATGCTACAAGGAAGTGACTTCAATGTACACAGCTGACTTCTTATCCAGAGCAGCCTTGTTGCATGAAAATACAACAACTGAACAAGAATATCAGATCCTCAACATGCTAGAAACACAGAAAACAGAAAGATACAGAAATCATCACCCAAGCCAGATATGTGCTGATTGAATAAATCTGAAAACAAATGATCCGAGACAAAGCTTCACAAGTGCTAATATCTGCCATTCTGTCAGGATAGCATAAGGAGAAGCCCTGCCTGCCTCTCAGGGATATTGGAACTAACAAGGTGAACTCAGTTACTATGTAGCATCAGATATAAAGGCAGTCAAATCAAAATATCCAGATAATTGAGAACAGAACCTCACTCAAGAATACATTGGAGCCATTTTGCAATAGAAACATGTGTCCGGGAAGCCTGTGATACCAAACGTATATGGGCCAAACATAACCGTGGGTATCCGAGGACTGGTGAGCAGCTGTGATCCATGTGGAGAAATGCAGGCTGCAGCAAAAAGAAACAACGAAAATACACACCCTCCTCAACAGACCTTGGAAAGTAGGAATGGACCTTTTCACCACAAGCCACAAAGACTACCCCATTCTTGTAGATGACTATTCAGACTTCTGAGAAATAGATGAACTGCCAGACACTACTGCAGCAACCATCACAGACAAAGCAAGGAAGCATCTCAGCAGGCATGGTATCCTGAGCTGTATAGGTTCAGAAAATGGACCCCAGTTGACTTGCAGTGAGTGTGTGCAATGTACCTGGGGATGGGAATTCAGTCATATCACATCATCAGCCTACCATGGCCAATCAAATGGCAATGCCAAATCAGCCGTTAGAATTGCTAAGACTCTCTTAAAGAAAGTTGAAAAAGCAAAGACAATGCCTGGCCATCCTTGAATGGAGAAACACTCCTGTAGAAGGCACGAATAGCAGCCCAGTAGAGCGCTGGATGTCAGGATGCACAGGTTGCCTCTGAGTTTGGGAAGGTTGTTCTTTCACACCTGAGTATTGCGCCAATAGCCCCAGCAGAACTGTGAGCAGCAGTGGTGGAAGGACTACCAGACAAAAACAAGAGAGGAACACAAAGGCCAACACCTACCATGACTGATGAGCTGAAGACCTCCCAGAACTACAATGAGGAGACCCAGTCAGGATAAAATTACTTCCTCAGAACAAATCATGCACTTGGAAACAAGCTCCATGTGTTGAACAGATCAATCCTGGTTTATATAATGGCATATATTACACTGGAAACACAATTATATACACCCACTACGAACACAAGACAAAAATAATGATGTGGAGGATGGTGACATACGTCCTCCGCTGAGACTAGATCAGCAGGACCCAGAAAGAACCGAGGCTGATGAGTGAGTGATAGGTCTTGGAACAGACTGTCAGAACTACCCCACCAGGAGAAAGAAGTGCAAGGTTATGTTATCATAAGAAAGACTCGCACATGCTCCAACATAGAATCATAGTACTGGAAGGGACCTTGAGAGGTCATCTAGTCTAGTCCCCTACACTCAAGTTAGGACTAAGTATTATCTAGACCATCCCTAACAGGTGTTTGTCTAACCTGCTCTTAAAAGTCTCCAGTGACAGAGATTCCACAACGTCCCAGTGCAATATATTCCAGGACTTAACTACCTCGACAGGAAGTTTTTCCTAATGTCCAACTTAACTTCAAACTGTCTGCAAAAAACATGCAAGACTATATTACACAAAGATGTGAAATAACAACCCACTCAGTTCCAGAGGAAAATACCTTAGTTTCCAAGAAAGTTAAGATTTATTTAATTTAAAAAAAGAGTTAGTGTTAAGTTGTGTTAAATGTTATATGCATATACACACACACACACACACTCTTAATGGGGATATAATAGAAAGTTAAGTATGGAAGCTGGTTCTGGTATTCATTTTTAATTTTGCTTTCTCCAATCAATGCGATAAAAGGGTTGTTTTAATAGCTAATTAGCTTCCTGGCAGGAGGCGTTACAATGTGATGATGTACAGGGGCAGGTCTCGGAACTTGGAGAACTCACTTTCGGGAAGTGCTTGATGAGGGAGGATAGTAAATATGGAGGAAGGAATGAAGCTGGAATATTGCAGGGTCTTGGCTTTCTCTCTCTTTGTGCCGGCATGCAGAACGGGCTGTATGTGACACAAAGGATAATGCCCAGTGACTACTGTCTCTCTTTATGAGACATTTGGAGGATATTTTCTTGGGAAGGGGAGGTTTGTCACGATTCCATAACCAATGAACTGCTGCTCCCGCCATTCCCTGCCCCTTACACCTGGGGCCTGGATCAAAGGAGAGGCATCATAGGCATGCGCAGCACATTTAATTAGGGCATGCACGCAGGGAGCCCCGCCCTAGCCCTAGCCCTGCCCCCACCCCGCCCCACCCCCATCCCCTCCATCCCACTTCCTGCCCCCTGACTGCCCCCCTCACAATCCCCAACCCACTCTGCTCCTTGTCCCCTGACTGCCCCCTCCTGGGACCCCTCCCACTGTAACTGCCTCCCTAGGACCCTACCCCCTACCTGTCTCCTGACTGCCCTGACCCTTATCCACACCCCCACCCCCAGACAGACCCGTGGGACTCCCACACCTATCCAACCACTCCCCGCCCCCTGACAGGACACCCAAAACTCCCGACCCATGCAACTCCCCCTGCTCCCTGCCTTCCCCAACCCCTCTCCACACCGCTGCCCCGACAGGCCCCCCAAGAACCCCCGACCCATCCAACCCCCCTGCTCCTTGCCCCCTGACTGCCCCCTCCAGAGACCCCCCCCATCCTCTAATCAGCCCCCAGGACTCCACCCCCCTGTCCCAACTGCCCTGACCCCTAGCCACACCCCTGCCCCCTGAGACTCCCACGCCCTATCCAGCGCCCCTGTTCCCCGTCCCCTGACTGCCCCCAAGACCCTCTGGCCCGTATCCAACCCCCCCGGCCCAGCTGAGCCCCTTACCACACTGCTGCTCAGAACAGAATCCCCACCAAATCCCACCTTCTCAGGGTTCCCTCCCCACTCTGAACTCTGGGGTACAGACACGGGGACCCGCATGAAAGACCTCCTCAGCTTATTCTACCACCTTAGGTAGAATAGGTTAAAAACCTTTTAGGTTAAAAACTCCCCAGGCACAAATTCTCCCTTGTACCTTGGGTTTAAGTAACACTGCCACCACCAAGTGATTTTAACAAAGAACCAGGGGAAAGGACCAGTTGGAGTTCCACTTCCCCCAGCAAACCCCTGGGTCTTGGAACAATGGAAAAATCAGTCAGGTTCTTAAATGAAGGATTTTATTAAAAGAAAAGGTAAAAGAATCCCGTCTGTAAAATCAGGATGGTAAATACTTTATAGGGTGATCAGATTCAAAACAGAGAGGATTCCCCTCTAGGCAAAACTTTAAAGTTACCAAAAAATGAGATAAACCTCCCTCTACCAAAGGGAAAATTCACAAGTTGAAAACAAAAGGTAATCTAAAGCGTCTTGCCTTATTTACAAAAAGAAAAGGAGGACTTGTGGCACCTTAGAGACTAACCAATTTATTAGAGCATAAGCTTTCGTGAGCTACAGCTCACTTCTTCAGATGCATATCGTGGAAACTGCAGCAGGCTTACGAAAGCTTATGCTCTAATAAATTGGTTAGTCTCTAAGGTGCCACAAGTCCTCCTTTTCTTTTTGCGAATACAGACTAACACGGCTGTTACTCTGAAACCTGTCATTATGCAAGGCACTGCATTTAGCCGTATGTAGCTCACGAAAGCTTATGCTCTAATAAATTGGTTAGTCTCTAAGGTGCCACAAGTCCTCCTTTTCTTTTTGCGAATACAGACTAACACGGCTGTTACTCTGAAACTTGCCTTATTTACTTACTCTTTTTGTAATATCAGAGACTTGTACAGGATGGTTTATACGAGAAGGAGTTTTTTTCACCTGATGCTTCTCTGCTTTCCCCAGAGAACACACCACAAAGCCTTCCCCCACCCAAGATTCGAAAGTATCTTCTTTCCCCATTGCTCCCTTTGGTCAGGTTATTTGAGCTTCTTAATTCCTTACAGGTAAGGAGGAATTCTAGGCTACCCTTAGCTGTATGGTTATGGCACACCCCCTGGACATCCCCTTGACCAATGACATGAATCAAGCCGGAGCGCAGCGGTGGAAGAGCGCTATGACTGACCCAAGTCAACAAAGGTCACGTGTAGCGCTGGGGAGGCAGCGATTGGCTGGGTGGGCCCAGGCAGGCAGGGGCCCAAGGGGGGCGGTCACGGTAGCAGTATGGGATTCACTGTGTGACACAATTACAATAACTGTGCAGCTGCTGGGGAAGTTTGTATAGGCAACAAATACACCCTGTGCGGGCAGGCGGGGGGACCCTGTCACCAGGAGTGGCAGGTTTGGAGAAATTTTGGTGGTGCCCAGAACTCGCCCGCACCCAAACTCCACCCCAAACAAACTCTGCCCCCCACCTGCCCAAGGCTCTGGGAGGGAGTTTGGGTGGGGGAGGTCTGGAGTGCAGGCCCTAGGCTGGGGCAAGGGATTGGGGTGCAGGGTGGAGACTCTGGGAGGGAGTTTGGGGATGGGAAGGGGTGTGGAGGGAGGGGGTGCAGGTTCTGGGAGGGACTTTGGGGATGGGAGGGGTGCAGAAGTGAGGGGTGTGGGGTGAGGGCTGTGGCTGCAGATGAGAGGTTTGGGTGTGGGAGGGGTTCAGGATGACAGTAGGGGTGTAGGGGGTGAGGGCTCTGTCTGGGGCTGAGAATGAGGGGTTTGGGGTGTAGGAAGGGCTCAGGACGAGAGTAGGAGTGTTGGGAGTGAGGGCTTTGTCTGGGGCGGGGGTTTGTGGTGTTGGAGGGGGCTCAAGGCTCGGGCAGAGGGTTGGGGGGATGAGGGCTCTGTCTGGGCCTGGAGATGAGGGATTTGTGATGTTGGAGGGGGCTCAGAGCTGGGGCAGAGGGTTGTGGTGCAGGGGATGAGGGCTCTGTCTGGGACTGGGGATAAGGTGTTTGGGAGGGGCTCAGGGCTAGGGTTGAGGGTGCGGTGGGGGGGTGAAAGCTCTGGCTGGGGTGTGGGCTCTGGGGTGGGGCATGGCTGGGGATGAGTTTGGGGTGCAAGCAGGCTGCTCCGGGACAGGGGCCAGAGAGGACAACTCCCCCCAGCCCTTTCCCTGATGGCAGCAGCGAGCTCTGGGGGAGGAGCCCCCCATTCCCACCCCCCGAGCAGCACACTCCCCCCCCCCACTGTCAGTGCATGTGGTCCTAGGGCACCTCTCAGGCCCAGGAATCTCCCTTGCCTCCCCCGTGGTGGGTGCCGGGGGGAGCTGCGTGCGCCTTCTCCCCTGCTGTTGCCCCTGCCTGTAGCCTCACTGGGGGCGAGGGATGGGGCTGCCCCTTGCCCAGCATGGAGCAGGAGCGGTGACTGCGGGTGGGGGGGCCCCCTTTGCTGGTAGAGGGTCCCGCTGGAAAAGGGAAGGGTCTGAGGTGGAAGGGCCGGCTCAGAGTCAGTCTGCCCTGGCAGTCAAGAGGGGCGGTACTGTTGTAGTAGCCAGGAAAGGTACTAACAAACTTCAACAGGACTTGATTTTTTAATCAAACCTCTTTTCTACCACCTCCCTAGGTAACGCATTCCAGTGTTTCACCACCACTGATGGGCACTCTTTGAAAAGCTGGCACTAAGTGGCTGTAAACCCTCCCAGGAGGCATTCTGCTGCCACAAGGCTCAGCAGACCAGTGTTACGTGAGACCACAGGAAGCATGCTGCTCACAGGCATGTGCATGGGGTGTGCCAGGTGTGCCCAGGCACACCCTAATGCCCTGAGCTCTGGCTGGGAAGGCTGCTCCTCCCCCTCCCCCACTGGAGGCTCACGGGGGGGGGGGGAGGAAGAGGAGGAGGCTGCAGCAGTTGCAGGCAGCGATGGCCGTGGAGCCGTGTTTACATCACTGCTGTGCTGCTGGCCCCAGCAGCGTGGGGTGAGTGGAGTCGGCCCAGGGGCCCAGATCCACCAATATTTGGGGCCGGGTGTCCCCCCTGGCCCCACCTGCTGCCCCCCCGTGCCTCCCCCAACCTCCTCTTGCTTCCCCCGCATACCTCCCCGGGCCCTGGAGCAGAGTGTCCCTGCCTCTTCCCTGCAGCTCAATGCTGCCTCCCTGCAGCAACTGCTGTCGCAGGGTCCTAGTACCTGTGGTGTTTAGATGTTGCTTGTAATTATTAGAATTGGGAGCAGTAGCTGTTGGGAGTCTGAAAGAACAGGAAACAGGAAGGACGGGGGAGGAGTTGAAGAGGCTGAGGGAGAGCTACTGAGGGTGCAGCAGCAGCTTGGAAAAGAGGTTTCCACTTTAAAAAATAAAGTCCTGTTGAAGTTTGTTAGTACCTTGCCTGGCTATACAACATTCTGGCAATGAGAATGGATCTTCTGCCTCTGAACCCACCTGCACCCTTTCTACAAAGCCCAGGTGAGCCTCCAATTGCTTTTACTGCCTGGATCCATATGTTTGAGACTTATCTGCTTGCAATCAGTGCTGTAGAGATTTCTGAAGTAAAAAAGCATGCTCTGCTAATCCACTGCCTTGGAGCAGAAGGGCAGCGTATATTTTACACTTTCCCCCTTGCAGACGAGAAATATGAGACTGCACTCATTGCATTAAAGAAATTTTTGTACCAAAAGTGAATGTAGTAGCTAATCGCTACAGATTTTGCCAGCATGAACAGAAACCAGGGGAGACTATAATGCAGTATATTGCTTCCCTGAGGAGTCTGATTGTAACTTGTGACTTTGGGAATACGGCAGATGAGATGATTAGAGACTAGCTCATTGAGAAAACAACCATGCTTCGTGTAAGAGAACATTTACTTTGAGAACCACAACTTACACTAGAAAAAGCAATAACCATTGCTACCCAGATTGAGTCAGCTACAGCTGAAGCCAAAATAATGAGCATGGATACAGGAGGCACAGTCCAGGCTGTGACTCCTTTGCAGAAAAGTTCATTATCGCTGCAGACAAACAATTACAAGAGATTAATGAAAAACCACCAAATCAGCAAATTCAAAATACAGTAAAGGCATGCTTTCACTGTGGATACCCACAACACCTTTTAAGCTAAACAGGATGTCCAGCAAAAGTAGCTCAGTGCAATGATTGCAAAAAGATTGGGCATTTTGCTAAAGTATGTCACAGCAGCCAGTTCAATCAACAGGTGCATGCAGTTACAATACCAGATGTTACTGTGCTGAGCATGGACAAAATCACTACTGCACATATTCCAGAACAAATAAAGTGCACTGTAAAGATTTCTGCCATACCCTCAGGCAAATCACACTCTATTCAGTTAATGTTGGACACTGGCTCAGCAGTATCTATACTACCTGATTCCATCTATTTGCATTACTTTAAAGATGTGCCTCTTACTGAACCCAAACTTCACTTGGTGTGCTATTTGAAAAAACATATTCCAGTACGTGGCTGCCTGCCAGCAATAGTCACTTTTGGTGATTGCTGTGTAACTGCAGAGTTCTACATTGTCCACAAAGGCACTCCTATCCTTGGCAGAGATTTATTGGCTGCTTTAAATCTCAGGATAGTTAACGGACAAATTGATCTTCCTCAGCAAAGCACTCTTGCAGTACACACACCAGTTTCAGCTGGCACCCAACACCAGGTTGAGGAGAAACTCGGCTGTGCTTATGGGTTTCTGCATAAAGTTAAAATGCGGAATAATGTGATGCCTATATGACAGAAATTACGACGCTTACCATTTTCAGTCAGGGAAGCTGTTTCAGAGGAACTTAGAAAACTTATTCAAGAGGACATTATTGAAGAGACTGTCTCCTCGGAATGGATTTCACCTATAGTAGTGACGCAGAAGAAGGGTGGAGGCATTTGCTTTTGCGTGGATTTAAGGGAGCCAAATAAAGCTATTGTGATTGACAGCCATCCTCTTCCTCACATAGAAGAAGTATTTGCAGAACTCCATGGAGCAAAGATGTTTTCTACTCTTGATTTGCAGAGCGCATACCACCAGGTTATGTTGCATGAAGATAGCAGAGATCTCACAGCATTTATTACACGTGGGACTATTCCATTTTAAACATGTTCCATATGATCTCGCATCAGCCCCAAGTGCCTTCCAAAAAATGATGTCATTTATTCTGAAGAATCAACATGAAGTTCAGCGCTATTTGGATGGTATTATCGTGTTCACCTCCTTCCTTAGAGGTTTTTAAGGTCAGGCTTGACAAAGCCCTGGCTGGGATGATTTAACTGGGAATTGGTCCTGCTTCGAGCAGGGGGTTGGACTAGATGACCTTCTGGGGTCCCTTCCAACCCTGATATTCTATGATTCAGTACCGAGCTCACCAGAAAACTGAGCTCTGATTATGGGTGCTGAGCCCTTGGAAATCTGGCCCTGAGCTCTTGGAAAAACCTGATTGTGATGGGTTACCCCCCACTCCAGGATGCCACCTGATATACTGGGGTACCACTGAGTCTGCCTTTTCCACCAGCCTGGGTTCCCTCACCCTGTCCTGCTGAGCCAGGCCCTCAAGCCTCCTCCAGCACACATGTACAGGTAGGGACACACCCAGCTGCAGAAAAACACAGACACTGAGATCAGCTCTGCGTGGGAAGACTTAGCTCAGGAATTGCCCAGCACTCAAGTGCACACCCCGTCTGCGGAGCAAACCCAAAATTGTATTGTTTTGCGCTGCACAGAAATCTGTACAACATAAGCTCATGAAAATCACCCCCTCCTTCCAATGTGGAGGAAGATATGCACAGCTTTCCCTGCCCCTTCCCCCAGTTATGAATTGCACAAACTGGGTTTTGGAAAACAAAACATGTTTATTAACTACAAAGGATAGATTTTAAGTGATTATAAGGGTGAGCAAATAGATCAAGGCAGATTACTGATCTCTGAGTAGTTACTACAACTCCTGAGTGAGCTCGTGGAAGGAAGGTAAAATGGATGGGGGGTGTTCAGCTGTTGTGACCTGCACTGGATGTGCCATGTTTGTCTTTCTTCCACAGGACAGAAGTGAGTTTGTCTGTACAAAGTGCAAGCTGGTCTCCATATTGGAAGAGAAGGTTCAAGGTCTGGAGCAACAGGTATCAACCCTGCGTTGCATAAGAGAAACTGAAGATTTCCTGGACAGACGTCAGGATATGCTTCTACAGGCACAAGGTTCTGAAGATTCAGAGCAGGCTGCGCAGTGGGGACTGGAGGACGGTGAAGAAACTTGGCAGCATGTGACCTCCAGAAGAAGAAACGGTAGCGTCCATGTACCAGCAATGCAGATACAGGTAAGTAACCGTTTTCATGTTCTCTCCACAGGTACTAATGCAGAGAGTGGACTAGATGATACATCTGAGGGAAGGGAACAGAAGGAGACTCCGCCAATTGGAAGGCATGAGATGCACTGTCCTAGGGATGGGGGTTCCACAACCACAGCTCCCAAGAGAAGGAGGCGGGTGGCGGTGGTCGGGGACTCTCTCCTCCGGGGGACTGAGTCATCTATCTGCTGCCCCGACCGGGAAAACCGAGAAGTCTGCTGCTTGCCAGGAGCTAGGATTCACGATGTGACAGAGAGACTGCCAAGACTCATCAAGCCCTCGGATCGCTACCCCTTTCTGCTTCTCCACGTGGGCACCCATGATACTGCCAAGAATGACCTTGAGCGGATCACTGCAGACTACGTGGCTCTGGGGGAAGAAGGATAAAGGAGTTTGAGGCACATGTGGTCTTCTCGTTCATCCTCCCTGTGGAAGGAAAAGGCCTGGGTAGAGACCGTCGAATCGTGAAAGTCAACAAATGGCTATTTAGGTGGTGTCAGAGAGAAGGCTTTGGATTCTTTGACCATGGGATGGTGTTCCATGAAGGAGGAGTGCTGGGCAGAGACGGGCTCCATCTTACGAAGAGAGGGAAGAGCATCTTTGCCAGCAGGCTGGCTAACCTAGTGAGGAGGGCTTTAAACTAGGTTCACCGGGGGAAGGAGACCAAAGCCCTCAGGTAAGTGGGGGAGTGGGATACCGGGAGGAAGCACGAGAAGGAGCGCGCGAAAGGGGAGGGCTCCTGCCTCATACTGAGAAAGAGGGACGATCAGCGAGTTATCTCAAGTGCCTATACACAAATGCAAGAAGCCTGGGAAACAAGCAGGGAGAACTGGAAGTCCTGGCACAGTCAAGGAATTATGATGTGATTGGAATAACAGAGACTTGGTGGGATAGCTCACATGACTGGAGTACTGTCATGGATGGATATAAACTATTTAGGAAGGACAGGCAGGGCAGAAAAGGTGGGGGAGTTGCACCGTATGTAAGGGAGCAGTATGACTGCTCAGACCTCCGGTATGAAACTGCAGAAAAACCTGAGTGTCTCTGGATTAAGTTTAGAAGTGTGAGCAACAAGGGTGATGTCATGGTGGGAGTCTGTTATAAACCACCGGACCAGGGGGATAACGTGGACGAGGCTTTCTTCCGGCAACTCACATAACTTACTAGATCGCAGGCCCTGGTTCTCATGGGAGACTTCAATCACCCTGATATCTGCTGGGAGAGCAATACAGCCATGCACAGACAATCCGGGAAGTTTTTGGAAAGTGTAGGGGACAATTTCCTGGTGCAAGTGCTGGAGGAACCAACTAGGGGCAGAGCTCTTCTTGACCTGCTGCTCACAAACCAAGAAGAATTAGTAGGGGAAGCTAAAGTGGATGGGAACCTGGGAGGCAGTGACCATGAGATGGTCGAGTTCAGGATCCTGACTTAAGGAAGAAAGAAGAGCAGCAGAATACGGACCCTGGACTTCAGAAAAGCAGACTTCGACTCCCTCAGGGAACTGATGGGCAGGATTCCCTGGGAAAATAACATGAGGGGGAAAGGAGTCCAGGAGACCTGGCTGTATTTTAAAGAATCCTTATTGAGGTTACAGGGACAAACCACCCCGATGTGTAGAAAGAATGGTAAATATGGCAGGCGACTGGCTTAACAGTGAAATCCTTGCTGATCTTAAACACAAAAAAGAAGCTTACAAGAAGTGGAAGATTGGACAAATGACCAGGGAAGAGTATAAAAGTATTGCTCGGGCATGCAGGAGTGAAATCAGGAAGGCCAAATCACACCTGGAGTTGCAGCTAGCAAGAGATGTTAAGAGTAACAAGAAGGGTTTCTTCAGGTATGTTAGCAACAAGAAGAAAGTCAAGGAAAGTGTGGGCACCTTACTGAATGAGGGAGGCAACCTAGTGACAGAGGATGTGGAAAAAGTTAATGTACTCAATGCTTTTTTTGCCTCTGTCTTCACGAACAAGGTCAGCTCCCAGACTGCTGCACTGGGCAGGCAGCACAGCATGGGGAGGAGGTGACCAGCCCTCTGTGGAGAAAGAAGTGGTTCGGGACTATTTAGAAAAGCTGGATGTGCACAAGTCCATGGGGCCAGATGCGTTGCATCCGAGAGTGCTAAAGGAGTTGGCAGATGTGATTGCAGAGCCATTGGCCATTATCTTTGAAAACTCATGGCAATCGGGGGAAGTCCCGGACGACTGGAAAAAGGCTAATGTAGTGCCCATCTTTAAAAAAGGGAAGAAGGAGGATCCTGGGAATTACAGGCCAGTCAGCCTCACCTCAGTCCCTGGAAAAATCAGGGAACAGGTCCTCAAGGAATCAATTCTGAAGCACTTAGAGGAGAGGAAAGTGATCAGGAACAGTCAGCATGGATTCACCAAGGGCAAGGCATGCCTGACTAATCTAATTGCCCTCTATGACGAGATAACTGGCTCTGTGGATGAGGGGAAAGCGGTGGACGTGTTGTTCCTTGACTTTAGCAAAGCTTTTCACACGGTCTCCCACGGTACTCTTGCCAGCAAGTTAAAGAAGTATGGGCTGGATGAATGGACTATAAGCTGGATAGAAAGTTGGCTAGATTGTCGGGCTCAAGGGGTAGTGATCAATGGCTCCATGTCTAGTTGGCAGCCGGTATCAAGTGGAGTGCCCCAAGGGTCAGTCCTGGGGCCGGTTTTGTTCAATATCTTCATAAATGATCTGGAGGATGACATGGATTGCACCCTCAGCAAGTTTGCAGATGACACTAAACTGGGAGGAGAGGTAGATACGCTGGAGGGTAGGGATAGGATACAGAGGGCCCTAGACAAATTAGAAGATTGGGCCAAAAGAAATCTGATGAGCTTGAACAAGGGCAAGTGCAGAGTCCTGCACTTAGGATGGAAGAACCCCATGCACCGCTACAGACTAGGGACCGAATGGCTCGGCAGCAGTTCTGCAGAAAAGGACCTAGGGGTTACAGTGGACGAGAAACTGGATATGAGTCAACAGTGTGCCCTTGTTGCCAAGAAGGCCAATGGCATTTTGGGATGTATATGTAGGGGCATTGCCAGCAGATTGAGGGACATGATCGTTTCCCTCTATTCGACATTGGTGAGGCCTCATCTGGAGTACTGTGTCCAGTTTTGGGCCCCACACTACAAGAAGGATGTGGAAAAATTGGAAAGAGTTCAGCGGAGGGCAACAAAAATGATTAGGGGACTGGAACACATGACTTATGAGGAGAGGCTGAGGAAACTGGGATTGTTTAGTCTGCGGAAGAGAAGAATGAGAGGGGATTTGATAGCTGCTTTCAACTATCTGAAAGGGGGTTCCAAAGAGGATGGCTCTAGACTGTTCTCAGTGATAGCAGATGACAGAACAAGGTGTAATGGTCTCAAGTTACAGTGTGGGAGGTTTAGGTTGGATATGAGGAAAACTTTTTCACTAGGAGGGTGGTGAAACACTGGAATGCGTTTCCTAGGGAGGTGGTGGAATCTCCTTCCTTAGATATTTTTAAGGTCAGGCTTGACAAAGCCCTGGCTGGGATGATTTAGTTGGGGATTTGTGCTGCTTTGAGCAGGGGGTTGGACTAGATGACCTCCTGAGATCCCTTCCAACCCTGATATTCTATGATTCTATGATTACAGCAAATAAAACAAACATGCAAACTAAGCTCAATACACTAAAGAAACTGGTTACAAGTAGTAATTTCTTATGCTAAATGTTGTTTTAGGCATTTCTTTCACAGGCCAGACACCTTTTCCAGCCCAGACTCAGCTCTTCTCCCCTACTCCCCGCCCCAGTCCTTGTTTCTTGGATCTTCTCAGCAGTCATCCTGGGCGGGAATTCAGTGAAGCAGGAGCCCTGATTAACTCACTTCCCTGCCTTAAATAGGATTTACATATGGCGGGAATCTTTTGTTTCCCTGTGTGGGCTCCACCCCTTTTTGTGGAAAAATACTAGCAGGTCAAGATGGGGTCCAGTACCAGGTGACATGATCACATGACCCTGAAGTGTCAAAGCAGTATCCCAGGAAGCTACTCAGGAAGGTGAGAGATTGGCATCGTCAAATTCCTATTGTCCTTCCTAATGGCCCATCCAGGCTGATTGCCTACTTTGTGGTGGATGTTCCCCAGGTGCAAACACTTGATTGATACAGAGTCAATATTCCTAACTGCAGATACATGCATAGAAATAGTATAATCATAGTCAGTACGTCATAACCTTTCCAATGATACATCACATGACCCATCTTGCATAAAACACATCTTAGTTATGCCATATTCACATCACAACAATATCTCTGTGAAGAATATGGGACATAGTGTCACACTGGCGTCATCTCCTTTTGCACTGTTATTGTTTTGTCACCTCTTTCCTGGCTGCGGGTGTGAATATGGGGGCACCAGAAGAGGGAAATCATTCCATTTCTTCACAGTCACCATGCATTTTCAAAAGTGCTTCATGAAATTCTTCCTCTAATCTAAAAAAGAAAAGGAGGACTTGTGGCACCTTAGAGACTAACCAATTTGTTTGAGCATAAGCTTTCGTGAGCTACAGCTCACTTCATTGGATGCATTCCTCTAATCTATCTGTTTGTCTGCCTGTCCTTTGGGTATTTATATCATACCAAAGCAATGCTGGTTGAGCACACTTGTTTACTAAAGAGAATGCTGTCAAGTAGTATAGGCTCACAATGTCATCTTCTTCGTTGTCTTTATTTTTTAATTTATTTTTTGTAACTAAATCAAAATAACAGAAGGCCAAAGCCTTGGGCTGTGTGAACAGAGCTAGGGTGAGTTACACCAGCTGGGAATCTAGCCTAGCGGTTGGAGAAACTAATCTGAATGTTTTCAGTAAATAAATAAAAGTTTTGAGTGAAGACAGGTCTAAACCTTCTTCCCCCCGCAGTTCTGTTTAATCATTTGCCTGCAACCTAAACACAACTGCATCCCAAGACATGGAAAATGCAATGGAGGAGATGCAGAACATGAAACTGACCTGACCAATCTAGTTCACTGTCCAGATTGAGTGAAATCCCCTAAAAGTAAATGGTGGAAAGTAGAGAAGACGAGTAAGATATGTTTGGTCTTAAATCAACTCACATGTTAGCAACCGAAGGTAGGATTTTGTTTTAATCTTGGTATTGTCCCTTTAACATACCACAGAAAAATATACTGTCCCTTTTTTCCCCCTGTTTTTGGCACTGGCTTTTTAATGAGCTTTCCTGCGTGATGGAAATGATTATTAACAGACTGGTAATTAACAGAGTTCCTAGAACGAAATGCTAGTCGCTTTAGAGCTCAGGTTAAATCAATGAATAAATAAACAAATCACCAAGTTCTGGCTGGGAATAGCTGTACGAAGCCCAGCCAGATTTTGGGGCAGGCCAGACATGGAAGGGGGAGATGTGAGATCTCAGATTTGTATCAATGGTGATTCCCATTTTTAGATCAGCATAAATTAAGGCCTCAATCCTGCAACCAAACCCATGTGAAAAGTGTCTGGCTCCCATGTGGAGCCCCAATGGGACACTAGGCCCTGCTTAGTCCTACTCCTTTGTCTCTGACTGTGTCACTTTTTAATAGTACTTGGTGTTGAGCTGTTTCTTGGCGGGGAAACACAGTGATGGTCTAGCAGAGCCCTGGGGCTCAGCAGTAGGAGAGTTTAGTGGGTGACGTTTCAGACTGGAGCAGCTCAATGTTTATGGAGTGAAGATGAAATTAATGCCAAATCCTGCACCTGCTGATGTGGATATATTTCAGTGCAAAAATAATCTAATCTAATTTAATTTAACCTAATCTATCATATTTCTAAGGCACCTGTCACTGAGGTTTCTCATATTTGTGTATAAAGTACTCTTGTGAATGATGCCTGTGTGTAAACTATGGTGCTGCAGAAATAATAATAAAGATGGTGATGATGTCTCTGCTTCGGCCCTGCATCGACTTGCACCTTTCTCTCTGTATCAGCCGTAGGGGATGTGTATGCTAGAAACACTACAGCACCGTAGCATAGACACCGCTTTCCATCACTGTAGGAAATCCTCCTTTCTGAGAGGCAGTAGCTAGGTCAACAGAAGAATTCTCCCATTGACTTAGCACTCCCACACTGCGGCTTTCGTCAATCTACTTCCATTGCACAGGGAGTGGGGGTAAGACAATCTAACTTTACAGCAAAAAGAAAAGGAGGACTTGTGGCACCTTAGAGAAGCTGGTGCATGCATCCGATGAAGTGAGCTGTAGCTCACGAAAGCTTATGCTCAAATAAATGGGTTCGTCTCTAAGGTGCCACGAGTCCTCCTGTTCTTTTTGCGGATACAGACTAACACGGCTGCTCCTCTGAAACCTAACTTTATAGAGCAGACCAGCCCTTATACGGCACAAGTCGCAGTGTCACACCCAACCCCTGGGCCCGTCTCAGCTCTGCTCCCTCTCTGGGAGGGGACAGTCTCTGGCAGATTCCCCACTCCAGCACCCTGGGGGGCAGCATGGAGCCTGGCACACCTGAAAGACACGCTGGATGGAGGGGATGTGGTTCAACAGAGTGACCAGGTAGAGCGGCCACTCACCATGTGTCTCCCTTGGAGCCCACAGTGGAGGAGGAAGAGGGCAAGGACAGTGCTGATGGGTGTCTTCTAGCAAGTAGATGCACTGTCCCAGCAGGAGCTCCTGCAGATGTCATACCCCCTAGCGCACCCAAGGGTGCAGGCTCTGTAACACCCCCAAAGAGGGTGCAGCATGTGAGCCCATCCATGGCCAGCCAGCTCCTCTGGCCAGTGCAGCTGGGGAAGCCGGAAGGGCCCTGGCACTAAGTCCCTCCTGCCCTTTGTGGAGCTGATCACCACTAATCCCAGGCACCCTGAGTGTGAGGATACCCTTTGTGCCTGGCTCCCACCACTGTCTCCTGCCATGCGCACCCACCACCCCTGAGTCCTGATCAGTCCCAAGCATATGTCAGGTGAAAAGCAGCCTCACCAGTGATGCAGGACCAGGGCAAGGACCACAGGGACATTCCAACAGAACCAGGACTGCCTGTAATGACTGTGGTTACGCAGGCCACGCCGACGCAGGGCAGGGTTGTCTGAGGTCTCCTCAGGCTAAAGAGAAATGGAAGCTGAAAGGCCCAGCGCCTCTCCTACAGAAAATCACATGTAGTGAGAGCCCCACTGGACACAATGGCTGGGGAAAGGCCAGGTCTAAAGCAGAGCACACTCACTAGGGCAAGGTATGCACGTTCTGGAGCCTACCCGTGAGAAAGGCATCGCCAGGCAGACAGAGCCCTCCCAGCCAAGCACAGACTCGGCTGGGATCCATCGTGCAAGTGGGCGTAACACGTGGGCTTCCTCTCCTCGGGAAGGCTGCCAATAGTACTGAGCAATGGGGGCAGGGAGCAATGGCTCTGCCCAAATCCCACATTCAGGAGGGGATGCGATCATGCATAAGCCGCTGCTCCACTGGGCCCAGACCTGTGTCCTTCAGGCCCTGTGTACTCTGGCAAGCTGGACTGAAATCCCCCCGCAGGTCACTGTGGGGTGGGGTGCTCTGCAGTGGCCACGGAAAATTGTCCAGGCAGTTCTGTGCCACTGACAAAGTGGAGGTCTGGAGCAGATTAAACCTGAAGCTGAGCCCCGTGCTCAGGGCAGGCGCTGTGGGGCTGGTATTCGTCCCACTGATTGGATGCCATGCCCATTCGCAGTCATCAACGGGCAGCAGATTCTGTATTGACAATACACCAACTGCCTGACTGAACTGGGGCACTTGGGAGCTGGGTTGGCGAGGGAGGTAGCTAGAGCCGGTGGGATAAGCACATTCACTGGGCGTTTCTGGTGCCATGCACAGTGCTGAAATAGTGAATGGTGTCACCGTTTGACTTACTCTCGGCCCCACTGACCACAGCTCCCAGGTTTCTTTTGTAAATGATTCTGGATCCCATTCTGCAGCAAGAGGATGAGCAGGGTCTCACTGCCTGCCAGTTCCCAGCTGCACAAGGGCGCACTTGGGGCTCTGCTAATGTTGTTAGAGCTCAGCTTGGCTGTGGAGCTCAAGGCCACGTTTGGCCAGAACAAAGAGCGTGCAAATCCAGAGAGCAGGTCTCAACCCAGCCCGCTGCTGAGTCTAACTAGCCACAGAGGTGAACAGCCTGTGTTACAATATGTACATACAAACTGAAAGCCATTGCAGAGACACACTCTGGTTAGGCCCCATTCAAACGAGGTCCACTAATGCAAACCAGGGCAAAACAATAGACACGTGACAGTATATACAATAACAGTACAATAGACACGTGACGCACAGCCTGCTTGTACGCTCAACCCCGGGGCTAACCACACAGAAGTGCCCCAGGGATGGCAAGCTGGCACAGTTGGTTCCTATACTTGCCTCCCTGCTGCCCCTGTGCAGAGGTCACCGGGGCTGTGTCCGAGCGGAGCAGGGGGAGGGTTGAATATGCTGCGCTCCTCAGCTGGCCAATGCCTTTCCCCCGCCCCCCCCCCCACCCAACTGTTCTAAAATGTGCAGAGAATCTGGAAGCTGTAACTGGCTCCCAAACATCCCTCATGCCCACCGTTGCACTATGGACAACTTGCCTACACGTCGGTGCTTTGCCCGTGCAAGATGGTGCAGATAAGCCAGGACTTGTCTCACAATAAGCATGAACTCTGCTTAGTACAACTGAGACTTGCTGGATCAGCCACTTGCATCAGAAGGAAAGGGCAGATGCCAAAGAACAAGCATGAACAGTGGGGAAAGGAAATGCAAATTCCACAGAGTGCCCACAAGCAAGGGCACTGCGAGGCAGACAGAACCCAGCAGCAGCAGCCACTCCAGCTCCACAAGGGCACAGACCCTGAAGGGATCTGCTAAGGGAGCTGCAACAGCGTATGGTATGGGCATGGGCATGGGTCCCCTTGGGTCTCCGGAACTGTCCCTTGCTATGGAGCGATGATGTGTGCATGCGTGAGGCATGGCATCAGACTGCAGGAAGAGGCCTAAGAACCAGCAGCAGCCGAGCAGGGTATTTTGAGCCAGGCACGGACTCTGCACACGCCTGCCTGGAAAATGTGAGCTAGGCTGAGATGCCTGGTTCGTGACTCTGGGTCTTGCTTGGTTCTGAATAGTCCCTGCTTTGGAGCCCCCTGCACCCGTTTCCCAGCATGCCCTTGTGCTCAGAGCCCCAGTGCTCCCTTTGAACCCTGTGATTTTAGACCAGGTCTCTGTGGGAAACATGCAGCTGACCCCCTGCTGGAATGAGACCTTGACAACCTGGCCAGGAGGGGAAACTTTTACCTGGAATGACAACTAATGACCCGAAGGGTTCCAAGCGTTGCTTGTGTTCCCACCCTATTGATGGTGATGAGTCACGCTCAGGGGCAAGACTGGACTAGGTACCCCCTTCCGCTGTGTGTGGGCTCCGTGGATCATGGCGCAGAAGTGGGAAGGACTGCAGGGTATGACATGCAGGGGGAGGTGTAAGTGGAGCTGACCTGGCCAAGGTCTCTAACATATTCCCTCCCCACTGGAGCAACCAGAGAAATAATTGTGCCTCTTAGGCTCCAAATTCACTCCCAGCTCTTACTCTGGGAGGTCCCCGCCTAGTCTCACATCACCATTGCTTCTATTGCTCATACTGATCTTGGCAGCATGCTGGGCCCAGCCCAGTACAAGCCCAGAGCCCCAAGGAGCGTCGAGGTTAATCTGAGCTCTGCAGTGCAGGTGAGAGTACCAGCCTAGGGGAGGCAGCACGGGATGTCAGCGGGACACAGTCACGTATTAGGGCTGTGCCTGTTTTAAGGCACACTGAAGCTGATGGCCAATGAGCTCACTCTTTAGAGTCATAGACTTTAAGCCAGAAGGGACCATCTTGATCATCTAGTTCAGCGTTTCTCAAATGCGCACCAGGGGCTTTTCTTGTGGCCACAGCTGCCTGGGCTGCGATGGGGGAGAGAGGGGGTCTTCAGTAGTGGTTGGGCCCTGCCCCCCTCTGGAGAGACAAAAGCTGGAGGAGCAGGCAGCCAGTGAGTTCCTCACCTTCCCAGGGTTGTTGGGTCGGGGTTCAGCCCATGGGTGGTGGGTGGCAGGCTCCGGCCATGGGGCTTCAGGCTCCGTTCCCTGGCCTTGCGGTGGTGGGCTCTGGCCCCAGTCTCTCACTCCCCATCACCCTGGCCCTCGCTGCCTCCCCCAGTGCCTCTGCACCCACCCTGTGGTGTTTAGATGTTGCTTGTAATGATTAGAACTGGGAGCACTGGCTGTTGGAGTCTGAAAGGACAGGAAACAGGAAGGAGGGGGGAGGAGTTGAGAGGGTGGGAGAAAGCTACCGAGGGTGCAGCAGCAGCTTGGTAAAGAGGTTTCCACTTTGAAAATAAAGTCCTGTTGAAGATTTTTAGTACCTTGCCTGGTTGATACAACACCACCTCCCCATCCAGGGCTTAATTTGTCCCCAGACTTGCCGGGACTGAGTAAGTCTGCTGTGAAAAGTGATATTTGTATGTTTGTTAATGTCACTTTTCACAACAGATGTACTGTAAAAAAGCAAAAGAAACAACAAGAAAAAAGACAAGAATGTGCAAAACACCTTATTTGTGTTTCTATTCTGTTTAGGTCCAGTAAAGAATAGAGACAACTGTACATTATTTTTAATATTGAGTCTTCAAAAAAAATCCTACATAAATAAATTACAATGATTTGGGCATGTATTTATTTGTTTTTCCTAAAGTTAATTACGTATTTTAGGAAAAATTGTGAGAGCAACCCCCAGCAAGAGTTGGTAGCCGCACTCTTGAGGCCGCCAAAAATTTTGTTGTGAGAACCCCTGGTCTAGTCTGACCTTCTGCTCAGTGCAGGCCACAGAACCTCACCCACCCACTCCTGTTATGGACCCTAACCTCTGGCTGAGTTACTGAAGTCCTCAATCATGATTTAAAGACTTCAAGTGACAGAGAATTCACCATTTATACTAGTTTAAACCTGCCAGTGACCCATGCCCCATGCTGCAGAGGAACGTTAACGCACGCTTTCCCCCCGCCCCACCCCCCGGGTCTCTGCCAATCTGGTATGGGGGGAAATTCCTTCCTGATCCCAAATATGGTGATCAGTTGGACACTGAGCATTTGGGCAAGACACACCAGCCAGACTCCTGGGAAATAATTCTCTGTAGTAACTCAGAGCCCTCCCCCTCTCGAGTCCCGTCTCTGGGTGTTAGAGATATTTGCTAATAGTAGGTTTCACAGTAGCAGCTGTGTTAGTCTGTATCCGCAGAAAGAACAGGAGTACTTGTGGCACCTTAGAGACTAACCAATTTATTTGAGCATAAGCTTTCGTGGCTACAGCCCACTTCATCGGATGCATAGAATGGAACGTACAGTAAGAAGATATCTATATACATACAGAGAAAGTAGAAGTTGCCATACAAACTGTAAGAGGCTAATTAATTAAGATGAGCTATTATCAGCAGGAGAAAAAAACTTTTGTAGTGATAATCAAGATGGCCCACCTGCTGATAACAGCTCATCTTAATTAATTAGCCTCTTACAGTTTGTATGGCAACTTCCACTTTCTCTGTATGTATATATATATCTTCTTACTGTATGTTCCATTCTATGCAGCCGATGAAGTGGGCTGTAGCCACGAAAGCTTATGCCCAAATAAATTTGTTAGTCTGTAAGGTGCCACAAGTCCTCCTGTTCTTTTTGCTAATAGTAGTTGCAGATGGGCCATATGCCATTGAGGGCAACTCATCATATAACCTATCAAGCTCAGTCTTGAAGCCAGTTAGGTTTTTTGTCCCCACTGCTCCCCTTGGAAGGTTGCTCCAGAACTTCACTGATCTGATGGTTAGAACCCTTCATCTAATTTCAAGGCTAAGCTTGTTCATCGCCTTGTAGCAACACAGCCATTTTAGGAAGGGTTTGAATGAGGAGAAGGCAGTAGTGTGGTGAACGGGAATTGTGAGGGGGGCAGGAGGTCCATGCACTTGGACAGTGTGGGATGTCCCTGTGGGTAGGCCTGGGTGTCAGGGAAGCTCTGAGGCCAAGTGTCTCTTGGACTTCCTGCAGACGGGATTTATGTTTCTGGGGAGGTTAGCAACTGGCAGGGGAGTCCAGGCTGGGAGCCCCACCCCCCAGGACTCCTTCCCTAGTTTGGTGTTGGGCCTTTCTCAGGAAGGAACTGAAAACTGAGCTGAGAACTAGTGTCCCATTTTGAATTGATTTTGGGCTCCTCATAAATGAGGCCTAGGATGAAATGAAGCTGACTCAGCTTACTCAGGCCCTAGTGCAGAATGTGAACCCATCCTTTGCACTCCAAGCACCAGCTCCAGGAGCCTTTGGTCTCGCTTTCATAGTAGCTCAATGGCAAAACCTTCACATTTCCCCCCAATAGCACATGGTGGGCATTTACCCAAGCACTGGGATTAAGTGCTAAAGGCATAGAGAAGCAGAGGCAAAAACGTAAGCCTGGAAACATAGCTGCCTTGAACTTCTATACTTAAACCCTCTTCCTCCCCGCAACCCTAAAGAGTAGTCAACTGTGTTTTTTAAAAAGGTAACTCCTGTTCTGATCTCCAGTCTGGTGCATTATCATAGTCATACAAACTCCCAACAAAGCATCTATTTAAAATGGGCTGAATTTTGATTACAGGCCTTCCCCTCTCTCTCACAGGCTTTCTTTCTCATTCAGTACTTACTGTGTTAAGCTCCCTGAAATTCAAATAAAATCCCCCGCCCCCCATGTGTTGTTTGATTCAACCCTGATGTCTAAGCTTGCCGAATGAAGGGGAATCTAACAGAAAGACAAAGCTGTGGGCTATGTTGACTTCCCATCACCCCCGAGGACTGGGGAGACTGATCCATCTGTTTTGGAGTCAGTAGTACAAACAAAAGCAAGAGACAATGGCAGGAAACACTTGAAAGTTCAGATTCTTTCTTTGGTTTCTCTTGGAACAGCAGAATCTACGTAATGTGGCCAGCGGACAATAACATGCAGCCAGGGAGGCACAAAAATGCCAGAAGAATGTGCTTACGACACGAAACAAAGACATTTTGGAACAAAAATAGAAAAGGGGGGGAAAAAACCTTTGGAGTTCCTAGATTTCTTGGATTTGGTTTCTATAGAGCAGAGGCTGCAAATCAATGTAGCCGTGTGAAACTTCTGCTAATAATTCTGATAAAGGAAAATCTTTTATGGCACCTGATTGTATTTTTCCTTAAAGCGGTGCAACATAGTCTAGAAAACAACTTTCCTATCCTGCAGTTGTGATTACATTGTATTCTCTTCCATCGCCGTCTCTACAGCAAGATGCAAAACATTCCCATGATATTGTGAGTTTCTCCTAAAAAGGAGTACTTGTGGCACCTTAGCGACTAACCAATTTATTTGAGCATAAGCTTTCGTGAGCTACAGCTCACTTCATCGGATGCATACCGTGGAAACTGCAGCAGACTTTATATATACACAGAGAATATGAAACAATACCTCCTCCCACCCCACTGTCCTGCTGGTAATAGCTTATCTAAAGTGATCATCAGGTGGGCCATTTCCAGCACAAATCCAGGTTTTCTCACCCTCCACCCCCCCACACAAATTCACTCTCCTGCTGGTGATAGCCCATCCAAAGTGACAACTCTTTATACAATGTGCATGACAATCAAGTTGGGCTATTTGCTGCACAAATCCAGGTTTTCTCACATCCCCCCACCCCCATACACACACAAACTCACTCTCCTGCTCACTCTCCTGCTCATCCAAACTGACCACTCTCCAAGTTTAAATCCAAGTTAAACCAGAACATCTGGGGGGGGGTAGGAAAAAACAAGAGGAAACAGGCTACCTTGCATAATGACTTAGCCACTCCCAGTCTCTATTTAAGCCTAAATTAATAGTATCCAATTTGCAAATGAATTCCAATTCAGCAGTTTCTCGCTGGAGTCTGGATTTGAAGTTTTTTTGTTTTAAGACAGCGACCTTCATGTCTGTGATTGCGTGACCAGAGAGATTGAAGTGTTCTCCGACTGGTTTATGAATGTTATAATTCTTGACATCTGATTTGTGTCCATTTATTCTTTTACGTAGAGACTGTCCAGTTTGACCAATGTACATGGCAGAGGGGCATTGCTGGCACATGATGGCATATATCACATTGGTGGATGTGCAGGTGAACGAGCCTCTGATAGTGTGGCTGATGTTATTAGGCCCTGTGATGGTGTCCCCTGAATAGATATGTGGGCACAGTTGGCAACGGGCTTTTGTCATAAATATAAAGGGAAGGGTAAACCCCTTTGAAATCCCTCCTGGCCAGGGGAAAGCTCCTCTCACCTGTAAAGGGTTAAGAAGCTAAAGGTAACCTCGCTGGCACCTGACCAAAATGACCAATGAGGAGACAAGATACTTTCAAAAGCTGGGAGGAGGGAGAGAAACAAAGGGTCTGTGTCTGTCTGTAGTCGTCTTGGCCAGGGACAGAACAGGAATGGAGTCTTAGAACTTTTAGTAAGTAATCTAGCTAGGTATGTGTTAGATTATGATTTCTTTAAATGGCTGAGAAAAGAATTGTGCTGAATAGAATAACTATTTCTGTCTGTGTATCTTTTTTGTAACTTAAGGTTTTGCCTAGAGGGGTTCTCTATGTTTTTTGAATCTAATTACCCTGTAAGATATCTACCATCCTGATTTAACAGGGGGGATTTCTTTATTTCTATTTACTTCTATTTTTTATTAAAAGTCTTCTTGTAAAACACTGAATGCTTTTTCATTGTTCTCAGATCCAAGGGTTTGGGTCTGTGGTCACCTATGCAAATTGGTGAGGCTTTTTATCCAACATTTCCCAGGAAAGGGGGGGTGCAAGTGTTGGGAGGATTGTTCATTGTTCTTAAGATCCAAGGGTCTGGGTCTGTAGTCACCTAGGCAAATTGGTGAGGCTTTTTACCAAACCTTGTCCAGGAAGTGGGGTGCAAGGTTTTGGGAAGTATTTTGGGGGGAAGGACGCGTCCAAACAGCTCTTCCCCAGTAACCAGTATTAGTTTGGTGGTGGTAGCGGCCAGTCCAAGGATAACGGGGGTAATATTTTGTACCTTGGGGAAGTTTTGACCTAAGCTGGTAAAGATAAGCTTAGGAGGTTTTTCATGCAGGTCCCCACATCTGTACCCTAGAGTTCAGAGTGGGGGAGGAACCGTGACATGGTGGCACAGTGGTGGGATTAACCTGAAATCATTTTGAGATCCAGTTGAGATTTTTTGAACTAGAAATACAGATTTTAAAAAGGAATTTTTAGGAAGTCCAGAAAGCAGCTTTGAAACTGAAAGCAGCTTGGTTTCTCTCTGCTTTGTGGCCAAGCAGAGACAAAAGGGGATTATCTTGTGAATTGCAGGTTTTCTTTGCCTGGAGGCAGGGTACTTAACTCCTGCAGGGAAATTCACAGTCTTCCAACCCAGAGGTTTTTTTTTCTTTTCTTCCTAAAAGTAAATAGGGGGGGTGTGCTCTACCCATTTGCCTGGAGACAAAAGTGGCAGGGTTTTTTTTAGGATTTTGATTTTTTTTTGTTTTACAAGGAGCACAGGTTTGAAAAGAAATTTTTTTTTCTTTGGGCTGGGTAAGCAGGTTTCCAAGTAGTTGGAGGTTTTTTGCTTTAATTTGGGCCCAGAGCAGAGACAAGGGAATTGTCTTTTTCTGTAGGCTGACAATCACTATCAGAGAATAGGTATTCTATTCCAGCACAGCAAAATTTTACAGCCAAGTTTTGTTTGTTTATTTCTAAACCTCGGGTGTAAAGTTAGTTAAAAACAGAGAGGTTAGAATGGCCAAATCCTCGGCTCGACTACAGCTGGAATTAGCCAAATTTCAGGCTGAGGAAAAACAAAGGGAACATGAAAGACAGATAGAACTCATGCGGCTGGAGAAGGAGGTACAGGAGGCTGCCCACAAGAGGGAAATGGAGGCAAGGAAGCATGTGGAGGAGATGGAGAGGATAAAGGCCCAGCAGAATATACCAACAAACCCTAGCAATCCTTCTCCAGGTACCACTTCCCATCCCAGAAAGTTCCCCACCTACAAGGCAGGTGATGATACTGAGGCCTTCTTAGAAAACTTCGAAAGGGCCTGCCTTGGGTACAACATCTCTACTGACCAATACATGGTAGAGCTGAGGCCGCAGCTCAGTGGACCCTTAGCTGAGGTGGCAGCTGAAATGCCTAAAGAACATATGAACAAGTATGAACTGTTTAAATCCAAGGCGAGAGTCAGAATGGGGATAACACCCGAGCGGTCTCGTCGGAGGTTCCGAGCCCTAAGGTGGAAACCAGACATGTCATTTACCCGACATGCCTACCACATTGTGAAACATTGGGATGCCTGGATATCAGGAGCAAGTGTTGAATCTCTAGTAAATTTGCCCTTCCTAATGCAAATGGAACAATTCTTAGAGGGTGTTCCTGAGGAAATAGAAAGATACATCCTAGATGGGAAACCCAAAACGGTAATCGAGGCAGGAGAGATTGGAGCCAGATGGGTGGAGGTGGCAGAGAAGAAGAAAACTGGTCGCAGTTGGAGCGGAGACCAGAAGGGACCACCCCAGACCACACCCTATTACCGGGGGCCGCCCAAAGCCCCACCTACCTCCCAAAGAACCCTCCAGACCCCGTATCGTCCCACCACCCCGTTCTCCAGCAACCCACCTCGCCCCGGTGACCCGTCAGCTGGACGATGTTTTAAATGTAACGAGCTGGGGCATGTAAAGGCCAACTGCCCCAAGAACCCCAACAGATTACAGTTCATTGCACCGGAATCACACCAGAGGTCCACAGGCCCAGATACCTCCCAGATACCCTTGGAGCGGAGGGAAACTGTGAGTGTGGGCGGGAAGAAGGTCACCGCGTGGAGGGACACCGGAGCACAAGTGTCAGCTATCCATGGTTCCTTAGTGGACCCCAATTTAATCAACCCAGAGATCCAAGTGACGATTCAACCCTTCAAGTCCAACTCTTTCAATTTGCCTACAGCCAAGTTGCCTGTCCAGTACAAGGGCTGGTCAGGAATGTGGACTTTTGCAGTCTATGATGATTATCCCATCCCCATGCTGTTGGGGGAAGACTTGGCCAATCATGTGAAGCAGGCCAAGAGGGTGGGAATGGTCACCCGCAGCCAGGCTAAACAAGCCGTGAGGCCTAGCTCTGTTCCGGAAACTTCTATCAGGACCCGGTCAGAGGTGATGGACCTGGACCCCAGGCCAATGTCTGCAACAGCAGTAGTGGATCCAGTCCCAGAGACCCAGACGGAACCAGTCCCAGAACCGGAACCAGCCGAACAACCAACACCAGACCCCGTGTCAGCACTGAATCCAGTACTTGCAACCTCAACACCAGAGGGCCCCACCGAACCTGAACTGGCAGCAGCCGATAACCCTACACAAGAGGCTCAGCCGGAGCCTGAATCCCAACATAGTGCACCAGCGGAGAGCGGTTCACAGTCAACAGAAACAGCTCCATCCCCTATATCGCTTCCAGAGGGACCAAGCCTAGGTCCACAATCCCATGAGGAACTGATGTCTCCAGCATCAAGGGAACAGTTCCAGACCGAACAGGAAGCAAATGAAAGCCTCCAGAGAGCTTGGACGGCGGCACGGAGCAACCCACCGCCTCTCAGCTCTTCTAATCGATCCAGGTTTGTTGTAGAAAGAGGACTTTTATACAAGGAAACTCTTTCTGGTGGACACCAGGAAGACTGGCATCCTCAGAGACAGTTGGTAGTTCCAACTAAATACCGGGCCAAGCTCTTGAGCTTAGCCCATGATCACCCTAGTGGCCATGCTGGGGTGAACAGGACCAAAGACCGTTTGGGGGGATCATTCCACTGGGAGGGAATGGGCAAGGATGTTTCTACCTATGTCCAGTCTTGTGAGGTGTGCCAAAGAGTGGGAAAACCCCAAGACCAGGTCAAAGCCCCTCTCCAGCCACTCCCCATCATTGAAGTTCCATTTCAGCGAGTAGCTGTGGATATTCTGGGTCCTTTTCCGAAAAAGACACCCAGAGGAAAGCAGTACATACTGACTTTCATGGATTTTGCCACCCGATGGCCGGAAGCAGTAGCTCTAAGCAACACCAGGGCTAAAAGTGTGTGCCAGGCACTAGCAGACATTTTTGCCAGGGTAGGTTGGCCCTCCGACATCCTCACAGATGCAGGGACTAATTTCCTGGCAGGAACTATGAAAAATCTTTGGGAAGCTCATGGGGTAAATCACTTGGTTGCCACTCCTTACCATCATCAAACAAATGGCATGGTGGAGAAGTTTAATGGAACTTTGGGGGCCATGATACGTAAATTCGTAAATGAGCACTCCAATGATTGGGACCTAGTATTGCAGCAGTTGCTCTTTGCCTACAGAGCTGTACCACATCCCAGTTTAGGGTTTTCCCCATTTGAACTTGTATATGGCCGTGAGGTTAAGGGGCCATTGCAGTTGGTGAAGCAGCAATGGGAGGGATTTACACCTTCTCCAGGAACTAACATTCTGGACTTTGTAACCAACCTACAAAACACCCTCCGAACCTCTTTAGCCCTTGCTAGAGAAAACTTACAGGATGCTCAAAAAGAGCAAAAAGCCTGGTATGATAAACATGCCAGAGAGCGTTCCTTCAAAGTAGGAGACCAGGTCATGGTCTTAAGGGCGCTCCAGGCCCATAAAATGGAAGCATCGTGGGAAGGGCCATTCGTGGTCCAGGAGCGCCTGGGAGCTGTTAATTATCTCATAGCATTCCCCACCTCCAACCGAAAGCCTAAGGTGTATCATATTAATTCTCTAAAGCCCTTTTATTCCAGAGAATTAAAGGTTTGTCAGTTTACAGCCCAGGGAGGAGACGACGCTGAGTGGCCTGAAGGTGTCTATTACGAAGGGAAATGTGCTGGTGGTGTGGAAGAGGTGAACCTCTCCATGACCCTTGGGCGTATGCAGCGACAGCAGATCCAGGAGCTGTGCACTAGCTACGCGCCAACGTTCTCAGCCACCCCAGGACTGACTGAACGGGCATACCACTCCATTGACACAGGTAATGCTCACCCAATTAGGGTCCACCCTTACCGGGTGTCTCCTCAAGCTAAAACTGCTATAGAATGGGAGATCCAGGATATGTTACAGATGGGTGTAATCCGCCCCTCTGAAAGTGCATGGGCATCTCCAGTGGTTCTAGTTCCCAAACCAGATGGGGAAATACGTTTTTGCGTGGACTACCGTAAGCTAAATGCTGTAACTCGCCCAGACAACTATCCAATGCCACGCACTGATGAACTATTAGAGAAACTGGGACGGGCCCAGTTCATCTCTACCTTGGACTTAACCAAGGGGTACTGGCAGGTACCGCTAGATGAATCTGCCAAGGAAAGGTCAGCCTTCATCACACATCTCGGGCTGTATGAATTTAATGTACTCCCTTTCGGGCTGCGAAATGCACCCGCCACTTTCCAAAGACTTGTAGATGGTCTCCTAGCGGGATTAGGAGAATATGCAGTCGCCTACCTTGACGATGTGGCCATATTTTCGGATTCCTGGGCAGACCACCTGGAACATCTACAAAAAGTCCTTGAGCGCATAAGGGAGGCAGGACTAACTGTTAAGGCTAAGAAGTGTCAAATAGGCCTAAACAGAGTGACTTACCTTGGACACCAGGTGGGTCAAGGAACTATCAGCCCCCTACAGGCCAAAGTGGATGCTATCCAAAAGTGGCCTGTCCCAAAGTCAAAGAAACAGGTTCAATCCTTCTTAGGCTTGGCCGGTTATTACAGACGATTTGTACCGCACTACAGCCAAATCGCTGCCCCACTGACAGACCTAACCAAAAAGAAACAGCCAAATGCTGTTCAGTGGACCGGAAAGTGTCAGAAGGCCTTTAACAAGCTTAAAGCGACACTCATGTCTGACCCTGTACTAAGGGCCCCAGACTTTGACAAACCGTTCCTAGTAACCACAGATGCATCCGAGCGTGGTGTGGGAGCAGTTTTAATGCAGAAAGGACCTGATCAAGAATTCCACCCTGTAGTGTTTCTCAGCAAAAAACTGTCTGAGAGGGAAAGCAACTGGTCAGTCACTGAAAAAGAATGTTATGCCATTGTCTACGCTCTGGAAAAGCTACGCCCATATGTTTGGGGACGGCGTTTCCACCTGCAAACCGACCATGCTGCACTAAAGTGGCTTCACACCGTCAAAGAAACTAACAAAAAACTTCTTCGGTGGAGTTTAGCTCTCCAAGATTTTGATTTCGACATCCAACACATCTCAGGAGCTTCTAACAAAGTGGCTGATGCACTCTCCCGTGAAAGTTTCCCAGAATCAACTGGTTAAAATCATCCTTGAGATGTGGAAAATATTGTTAGTCTTTATGTACTTGGTAGTATATTTAGAGATGCATGTGTCTTATTAACTCTGTTTTCCTAGAGCTCCAGGAAGAAATCCCAGCCAGTGTTTCACCCTAGCTGAGATTTGGGGGGCGTGTCATAAATATAAAGGGAAGGGTAAACCCCTTTGAAATCCCTCCTGGCCAGGGGAAAGCTCCTCTCACCTGTAAAGGGTTAAGAAGCTAAAGGTAACCTCGCTGGCACCTGACCAAAATGACCAATGAGGAGACAAGATACTTTCAAAAGCTGGGAGGAGGGAGAGAAACAAAGGGTCTGTGTCTGTCTGTAGTCGTCTTGGCCAGGGACAGAACAGGAATGGAGTCTTAGAACTTTTAGTAAGTAATCTAGCTAGGTATGTGTTAGATTATGATTTCTTTAAATGGCTGAGAAAAGAATTGTGCTGAATAGAATAACTATTTCTGTCTGTGTATCTTTTTTGTAACTTAAGGTTTTGCCTAGAGGGGTTCTCTATGTTTTTTGAATCTAATTACCCTGTAAGATATCTACCATCCTGATTTAACAGGGGGGATTTCTTTATTTCTATTTACTTCTATTTTTTATTAAAAGTCTTCTTGTAAAACACTGAATGCTTTTTCATTGTTCTCAGATCCAAGGGTTTGGGTCTGTGGTCACCTATGCAAATTGGTGAGGCTTTTTATCCAACATTTCCCAGGAAAGGGGGGGTGCAAGTGTTGGGAGGATTGTTCATTGTTCTTAAGATCCAAGGGTCTGGGTCTGTAGTCACCTAGGCAAATTGGTGAGGCTTTTTACCAAACCTTGTCCAGGAAGTGGGGTGCAAGGTTTTGGGAAGTATTTTGGGGGGAAGGACGCGTCCAAACAGCTCTTCCCCAGTAACCAGTATTAGTTTGGTGGTGGTAGCGGCCAGTCCAAGGATAACGGGGGTAATATTTTGTACCTTGGGGAAGTTTTGACCTAAGCTGGTAAAGATAAGCTTAGGAGGTTTTTCATGCAGGTCCCCACATCTGTACCCTAGAGTTCAGAGTGGGGGAGGAACCGTGACAGCTTTGTTGCAAGGATAAGTTCCTGGGTTAGTGGTTCTGTTGTGTGGTATGTGGTTGTTGGTGAGTATTTGCTTCAGGTTGCGGGGCTGTCTGTAGGCAAGGACTGGCCTGTCTCTCAAGATTTGTGAGAGTGCTGGGTCATCCTTTAGGATAGGTTGTAGATCCTTAATAATGCGTTGGAGGGGTTTTAGTTGGGGGCTGAAGGTGACGGCTAGTGGCGTTCTGTTATTTTCTTTGTTAGGCCTGTCCTGTAGTAGGTAACTTCTGGGAACTCTTCTGGCTCTATCAATCTGTTTCTTTACTTCTGCAGGTGGGTATTGTAGTTGTAAGAAAGCTTGACAGAGATCTTGTAGGTGTTTGTCTCTGTCTGAGGGATTGGAGCAAATGCGGTTGTATCGCAGAGCTTGGCTGTAGACGATGGATCGTGTGGTGTGGTCAGGGTGAAAGCTGGAGGCATGCAGGTAGGAATAGCGGTCAGTAGGTTTCCGGTATAGGGTGGTGTTTATGTGACCATTGTTTATTAGTACTGTAGTGTCCAGGAAGTGGATCTCTTGTGTGGACTGGACCAGGTTGAGGTTGGTGGTGGGATGGAAATTGTTGAAATCATGGTGGAATTCCTCAAGGGCTTCTTTTCCATGGGTCCAGATGATGAAGATGTCATCAATATAGCGCAAGTAGAGTAGGGGCTTTAGGGGTCGAGAGCTGAGGAAGTGTTGTTCTAAATCAGCCATAAAAATGTTGGCATACTGTGGGGCCATGCGGGTACCCATAGCAGTGCCGCTGATCTGAAGGTATACATTGTCCCCAAATGTGAAATAGTTATGGGTAAGGACAAAGTCACAAAGTTCAGCCACCAGGTTAGCCGTGACATTATCAGGGATAGTGTTCCTGACGGCTTGTAGTCCATCTTTGTGTGGAATGTTGGTGTAGAGGGCTTCTACATCCATAGTGGCCAGGATGGTGTTATCAGGAAGATCACCGATGGATTGAAGTTTCCTCAGGAAGTCAGTGGTGTCTCGAAGGTAGCTGGGAGTGCTGGTAGCGTAGGGCCTGAGGAGGGAGTCTACATAGCCAGACAATCCTGCTGTCAGGGTGCCAATGCCTGAGATGATGGGGCGCCCAGGATTTCCAGGTTTATGGATCTTGGGTAGTAGATAGAATATCCCAGGTCGGAGTTCCAGGGGTGTGTGCCTTTTCAGGAAGTTTCTTGAGCAAATGCTGTAGTTGCTTTTGGTAACTCTCAGTGGGATCATAGGGTAATGGCTTGTAGAAACTCGTGTTGGAGAGCTGCCGAGCAGCCTCTTGTTCATATTCCGACCTATTCATGATGACGACAGCACCTCCTTTGTCAGCCTTTTTGATTATGATGTCAGAGTTGTTTCTGAGGCTGTGGATGGCATTGGGTTCCGCATGGCTGAGGTTATGGGGCAAGTGATGCTGCTTTTCCACAATTTCAGCCCGTGCACGTCGGCGGAAGCACTCTATGTAGAAGTCCAGTCTGCTGTTTCGACCTTCAGGAGGAGTCCACCTAGAATCCCTCTTTCTGTAGTGTTGGTAGGGAGACCTCTGTGGATTAGTATGCTGTTCAGAGGTATTTTGGAAATATTCCTTGAGTCGGAGACGTCGAAAATAGGATTCTAGGTCACCACAGAACTGTATCATGTTCGTGGGGGTGGAGGGGCAGAAGCAGAGGCCCCGAGATAGAACAGCTGCTTCTGCTGGGCTGAGAGTATGGTTGGATAGGTTAACAATATTGCTAGGTGGGTTGAGGGAACCATTGCTGTGGCCCCTAGTAGCATGTAGTAGTTTAGAAAGTTTAGTGTCCTTTTTCTTTTGTAGAGAAGCAAAGTGTGCGTTGTAAATGGCTTGTCTAGAGTGAGTTTGTGTGTGTATGGGGGTGGGGGGGATGTGAGAAAACCTGGATTTGTGCAGGAAATAGCCCAACTTGATTGTCATGCACATTGTATAAAGAGTTGTCACTTTGGATGGGCTATCACCAGCAGGAGAGTGAATTTGTGTGTGGGGGGGTGGAGGGTGAGAAAACCTGGATTTGTGCTGGAAATGGCCCACATGATGATCACTTTAGATAAGCTATTACCAGCAGGACAGTGGGGTGGGAGGAGGTATTGTTTCATATTCTCTGTGTATATATAAAGTCTGCTGCAGTTTCCACGGTATGCATCCGATGAAGTGAGCTGTAACTCACGAAAGCTTATGCTCAAATAAATTGGTTAGTCTCTAAGGTGCCACAAGTACTCCTTTTCTTTTTGTGAATACAGACTAACACGGCTGTTACTCTGAAACCTGAGTTTCTCCTGAATTTCTTACCCATGCAGATGCAGGAGATGTGAAGTAGCTTATCATGTATTGAGACTGGAGCCAGACTTGGGCCAGTTTCATATCTGTTGCCTGCAAAGGTTCTATGTCCATGGTCATATCCTGCTTGCCTTATTCATACAGGTCATGCCACTGTAGGATGAGTAGGGGCTGCAGGATCGGACACACTGAACAGTTGAGCTTTACCGCCTTGATTTGGCTGTAGAGCTACAAAGCACTGGATGGTGAGTTTTACAGTGGTATAAGATATATGGTAATCTGCTGAGGTTCAACAAGGACAAGTGCAGAGTCCTGCAGTTCGGACGGAAGAATCCCATGCACCGCTACAGGCTGGGGACCGACTGGCTAAGCTAAGCGGCAGTTCTGCAGAAAAAGACCTGGGGATTACAGTGGACGAGAAGCTGGATATGAGTCAACAGTGTGCCCTTGTTGCCAAGAAGGCTAATGGCATATCGGGGGAGGAAGATAGCTCAGTGGTTTGAGCATTGGCCTGCTAAACCCAGGGTTGTGAGTTCAATCCTTGAGGGGGCCATTTAGGGATCTGGGGCAAAAATTGGGGATTGGTCCTGCTTTGAGCAAGGGGTTGAACTCGATGATCTCCTGAGGTCCCTTCCAACCCTGATATTCCATGATTCTATGATTAGGAGGAGCATTGCCAGCAAGGGAAGTGATTATTCTCCTCTGTTTGGCACGGGTGAGGCCACATCTGGAGTATTGTGTCCAGTTTTGGGCCCCCCACTACAGAAAGGATGTGGACAAGCTGGAGAGACTCCAGTGGAGGACAACAAAAATTATAAGGCAGCTGGGCCACATGACTTACGAGGCGAGGCTGAGGGAACTGGGGTTATTTAGTCTACAAAAGAGAAGACTGAGGAGGGATTTGATAGCAGCCTTCAACTACCTGAAGGGGGGTTCCAAGGAGGCTGGAGCTCGACTGTTCAAAGTAGTGGTAGAGGACAGAACAAGGAGCAGCCTCAAGTTGCAGTGGGGAGGTCTAGGTTGGGTATTAGGAAAAACTATTTCACTAGGAGGGTGGTGAAGCATTGGAATGGGTCACCTAGGTAGGTGGTGGAATCTCCATCCTTAGAGGTTCTTAAGGCCCAGCTTGACAAAGCCCTGGCTGCGATGATTTAGTTGGGGTTGGTCCTGCTTTGAGCAGGGGGTTGGACTAGATGACCTCCTGAGGTCTCTTCCAACCCTAATCTTCTATGATTCTATATGGTGCCAGGGAATTGATGAGCCCAATCCATTTCCAATTACAGTTAACTGAGTAACTCGGTGGGAGTTGCAGGAAAAGCAGCTAGCAGGAGAGTGCAGGAAGGTGGAAGGTAAAATAGGCCAGCCAGTACTTCCACTGGCAACTCTTCTGGGTGCTCAGGATAGAAAAGACAGCAGTGGAGACTCCCTGGCCAATGCGTAAATAACTCCACAGCTGAGTTTGGCCCAAAGTATTTGGCCTTCTAGAACATTTGGGCTTTGAAAAATTATTTTTCTGACTGACTTATCCCAGTGTACCCTTGTCAACTGAGCCTCTCAGAGAGGAGCTTGTGAGGGCAGAGCAACGGTTATGGCTGATAACTAGAAGCCAGGATAAGGAAACTGAAGTGTTATAGACAGAGGCATGAAGGGGTCTGTGAAAGATGTGCCCCAGGCCGTAACGGGAGCCCAGGGTTGGATTAGAGCTGATCCTATGATCAGCACACTACACCAGTGGTTTTCCAACCTGTGAACCCTGGACCCCTTGGGGTCCACAGACTATGTCTAAGATTTCCAAAGGTATCTGCACCTCCATTTGAAATGTTTTAGGGGTCTGCAGATGAAAAAAGGTTGAAACCCATGGCACTGGCCCACAGCTATACACCCACATTACATTTCTGGCTGGCACTGGATCCTGACTATGGCAGTGTCCAGGCCAGACAGTTCAGATATGCTCACACTCCAGACATGTGTCCTCACTCCACGAGGGACAGCAGTGCATTCTACATGGTCTGTAAGATGTAAAGTAGGCTAGTCATTGGATTTGGACGTGTTTCTTAGCCCTGGTCTACACTACAGGGTTAGGTTGAATTTAGCTGCGTTAGGTCGATTTTATAATGAATGCATCTACACAAGCAACCCCGTTCCGTCGACCTAAAGGGCTCTTAAAATTGACTTCTGTACTCCTCCCCGACGATGGGCGTAGCGCTAAAATTGACCTTGCTTGGTCGAATTTGGGGTAGTATGGACGCAAATCAACGTTATTGTCCTCCAGGAGCTATCCCAGAGTGCTCCAATGTGACTGCTCTGGACAGCACGTTCAACTCCGATGCACTAGCCAGGTACACAGGAAAAGCCCCGGGGAACTTTTGAATTTCATTTCCTGTTTGCAAAAAGAAAAGGAGTACTTGTGGCACCTTAGAGACTAACCAATTTATTTGAGTATGAGCTTTCGTGAGCTACAGCTCACTTCATCGGATGCATACTGTGGGAACTGCAGCAGACTTTATATACACACAGAGATCATGAAACAATACCTCCTCCCACCCCACTGTCCTGCTGGTAATAGCTTATCTAAAGTGATCATCAAGTTGGGCCATTTCCAGCACAAATCCAGGTTTTCTCACCCTCCACCCCACCACACACAAACTCACTCTCCTGCTGGTAATAGCCCATCCAAAGTGACAACTCTCTACACAATGTGCATGATAATCAAGGTGGGCCATTTCCTGCACAAATCCAGGTTCTCTCACCCCCCTCCAAAAACCACACACACAAACTCACTATCCTGCTGGTAATAGCTCATCCAAAGTGACCACTCTCCCTACAATGTGCATGATAATCAAGGTGGGCCATGTCCAGCACAAATCCAGGTTTTCTCACCCCCCCACCCCCATACACACACAAACTCACTCTCCTGCTGGTAATAGCCCATCCAAAGTGACAACTCTCTACACAATGTGCATGATAATCAAGGTGGGCCATTTCCTGCACAAATCCAGGTTCTCTCACCCCCCTCCAAAAACCACACACACAAACTCACTCTCCTGCTGGTAATAGCTCATCCAAAGTGACCACTCTCCCTACAATGTGCATGGTAATCAAGGTGGGCCATGTCCAGTACAAATCCAGGCTTTCTCACCCTCAGTTTGGATGAGCTATTGCCAGCAGGAGAGTGAGTTTGTGTGTGTCTGTGTGTCCCCGGGAAAGAAAAAAAAAGGGGGGGGGGTGAGAAAACCTGGATTTGTGCTGGACATGGCCCACCTTGATTACCATGCACATTGTAGGGAGAGTGGTCACTTTGGATGAGCTATTACCAGCAGGAGAGTGAGTTTGTGTGTGTGGTTTTTGGAGGGGGGTGAGGGTGTGAGAGAACCTGGATTTGTGCAGGAAATGGCCCACCTTGATTATCATGCACATTGTGTAGAGAGTTGTCACTTTGGATGGGCTATTACCAGCAGGAGAGTGAGTTTGTGTGTGGTGGGGCTACAATAAGCAATGTGCCCTTGTCCTTCCCTCCTCCCCCACCCCACCCTACCCCACCTGGGTTACATTATCAGTTATCTCCCTTTTTTTTTAATTAATAAAGAAAGAATGCATGGTTTCAAAACAATAGTGACTTTATTTCCTTTCCCAGCTGTGATTGAAGTGGAGAGGGTGGTTGGCTTACAGGGAATTAAAATGAACAAAGGGGGCAGGTTTGCATCAAGGAGAAACACACACAGTTGTCACACTGTAGCCTGGCCAGTCATGAAACTGGTTTTCAAAGCCTCTCTGATGCACAGCACACCTACCCATGCTCTTCTAATTGCTTTGGTTTTTGGCTGTTCAAAATTGGCAGCCAGGCGATTTGCCTCAACCTCCCACCCCACCATAAACATCTCCCCCTTACTCTCACAGATATTATGGAGCACACAGCAAGCAGTATTAACAATGGGAATATTAGTTGCGCTGAGGTCTAACCTAGTCAGCAAACAGCACCAGCGAGCTTTTAAATCATAGAATCATAGAATCATAGAATATCAGGGTTGGAAGGGACCCCAGAAGGTCATCTAGTCCAACCCCCTGCTCAAAGCAGGACCAATTCCCAGTTAAATCATCCCAGCCAGGGCTTTGTCAAGCCTGACCTTAAAAACCTCTAAGGAAGGAGATTCTACCACCTCCCTAGGTAACGCATTCCAGTGTTTCACCACCCTCTTAGTGAAAAAGTTTTTCCTAATATCCAATCTAAACCTCCCCCACTGCAACTTGAGACCATTACTCCTCGATCTGTCATCTGCTACCATTGAGAACAGTCTAGAGCCATCCTCTTTGGAACCCCCTTTCAGGTAGTTGAAAGCAGCTATCAAATCCCCCCTCATTCTTCTCTTCTGCAGGCTAAACAATCCCAGCTCCCTCAGCCTCTCCTCATAACTCATGTGTTCCAGTCCCCTAATCATTTTTGTTGCCCTTCGCTGGACTCTCTCCAATTTATCCACATCCTTCTTGAAGTGTGGGGCCCAAAACTGGACACAGTACTCCAGATGAGGCCTCACCAATGTCGAATAGAGGGGAACGATCACGTCCCTCGATCTGCTCGCTATGCCCCTACTTATACATCCCAAAATGCCATTCGCCTTCTTGGCAACAAGGGCACACTGCTGACTCATATCCAGCTTCTCGTCCACTGTCACCCCTAGGTCCTTTTCTGCAGAACTGCTGCCTAGCCATTCGGTCCCTAGTCTGTAGCTGTGCATTGGGTTCTTCCGTCCTAAGTGCAGGACCCTGCACTTATCCTTATTGAACCTCATCAGATTCCTTTTGGCCCAATCTTCCAATTGGTCTAGGTCCTTCTGTATCCTATCCCTCCCCTCCAGCGTATCTACCACTCCTCCCAGTTTAGTATCATCCGCAAATTTGCTGAGAGTGCAATCCACACCATCCTCCAGATCATTTATGAAGATATTGAATAAAACCGGCCCCAGGACCAACCCCTGGGGCACTCCACTTGATACCGGCTGCCAACTAGACATGGAGCCATTGATCACTACCCGTTGAGCCCGACGATTTAGCCAGCTTTCTACCCACCTTATGGTGCATTCATCCAGCCCATACTTCCTTAACTTGCTGACAAGAATACTATGGGAGACCGTGTCAAAAGCTTTGCTAAAGTCAAGAAACAATACATCCACTGCTTTCCCTTCATCCACAGAACCAGTAATCTCATCATAAAAGGCGATTAGATTAGTCAGGCATGACCTTCCCTTGGTGAATCCATGCTGGCTGTTCCTGATCACTTTCCTCTCATGCAAGTGCTTCAGGATTGATTCTTTGAGGACCTGCTCCATGATTTTTCCAGGGACTGAGGTGAGGCTGACTGGCCTGTAGTTCCCAGGATCTTCCTTCTTCCCTTTTTGTGTCCAAAGGCACATTCTACCACCATTCTGCATTTGCTCAGCCTATAGTTGAACTGCTCCTTACTACTGTCCAGGCTACCTGTGTATGGGAATAGGGTTAGGCTGGGTCTCCAAGGGTAACTATTGGCATTTCAACATCCCCAACAGTAATTTTCTGGTCTGGGAAGTAAGTCCCTTCTTGAAGCTGCTCAAACAGCCCGGAGTTCCTAAAGATGCAAGCGTCATCCCATGTTGAGGTCAATGAAACATTCCTTGTGATCCACCAGTGCTTGCAACACCATTGAGAAGTACCCCTTGCAGTTTATGTACTGGTTGGCAAGGTGGTCCGGTGACAAGATAGGGATATGCGTTCCGCCTATCGCCCCACCACAGTTAGGGAAACCCATTGCAGCAAAGCCATCCACTATGACCTGCACATTTCCCAGAGTCTCTACCCTTGATAGCAGAACATTAGTGATTGCATTGGCTACTTGAATCACAGCAGTCCCCACAGTAGATTTGCCCACTCCAAATTGATTCCCGATGGACCGGTAGCAGTCAGGCATTGCAAGCTTCCACAGGGCTATCGCCACTCACTCCTCAACTGTCAGAGCAACTCTCATCTTGGTATTCCTGCGCTTCAGGGTGTGGGAAAGCAACTCACAGAGTTCCAGGAAAATGGCCTTATGCAAGCGAAAGTTTCCCAGCCAATGGGAATCATCCCATACCTGCAAGACTATGCAGCCCCGCCAGTCTGTGCTTGTTTGCCAGGCCCTGAATCGGTGTTCCACTGTATCAACGAGCCCCACTGCCGCAATGATGTCCCAATTGCCACATCCTGTGCTTTCAGGAACGTCTGTGTCCATGTCCTCCTCACAATCGTCCTCGTGCTGCCGTCTCTTAGCCAGGTTCTGCACATACTGCAGTATAATGCGCGAGGGGTTTACAATGCTCACAACAGCAGCGGTGAGCTGAGCGGGCTCCATGCTTGCCGTGCTATGGCGTCTCCATGGGTAACCTAGGGAAAAAGGTGCAAAATGATTGTCTGAAGTTGCTTTCATGGAGGGAGGGAGGGGAGACTGGCATGTACCCAAAACCACATGCGACAGTGTTTTTGCCCCATCAGGCACTGGGAGCTTAACCCAGAATTCCAATGGGCAGTGGAGACTGCAGGAACTGTGGGATAGCTTCCCACAGTGCACCACGCCGTGAGTCGATGCTAGCCACGGTAGTGAGGACGCACTCCGCCGACTTAATACACTTAGTGGGGACATATACAATCGACTGTATAAAATCGATTTCTAAAAATCGACTTCTAAAAAATTGACCTAATTTCATAGTGTAGACATACCCTTAGAGCCTTGACTACTATGTGGGCTGAGGGTGCTCAGTTTCTTGGCCTCAGTGTGCCTCCATTTCCCTCACTGTAATGGGGAAAATGCCCCTTGTGCCTCAAAGGGGGATTGTTGAGCAGCTCAGCTTGCGAAGCACGCAGTGTTTCTCCTGGGTGTCAGGTGTGGTACAGATTCTACCCAGTGCATAGGCTCTGAGCCGAGCTCTCTGGCTCTCTCCCACAAACAGGAGCATGTAAGACCTCAGGCAGAAGCCAGTTCTGCAAGCGCCGTGCACCTGGAGCTCTCTGTGAACTCAGTGGGAGCGCTGTGCTGGAGCGGCTGACGGCCTGTTCCCATGGACGCATCTGCTGTAGTGACAGTGGCTCCCATGGGTTTGGATTCGTTAACGTTTCAAAATGAAGCTGGGACGCAGGTCAGAGCCATAGAGTTCAAGGCCAGAAGGGGTCACCAGCTGCCCCCAGATGTCACACGCCACCTCCCTCTCCTGCACACTAACCCAGAGCTTTGGATTCTGTACTATTTTGCCCCTAGAAGGCTGGAGCTGGAGAAGGCTCTGTCCTGGAACTCCTAAGCTAGGCCTCACAAGAGCCTCCCACATGCTGCTGCCTCCCACATGCTCACCCTCCCATTGCCACCCCTAAGCACTAACCCCACCGAATTGGCCTCCCACCCACTCCTGACTGCTGCTCAGAGCCCTGGGCAATACAAATGCACTGAGACAAAATGTTAGGACTGGTGGCTTGGGAAGGTTTTTTCCTGATAAAAATGGAGGGATTATTAATGTGCTGCTCTTCCACCCCAGCCATACACAAGCTGCAAGCAGCCTGTGTGTAAACAGCAGCCAAAAGCTGCAACTGCTAAGTCACAACTGCATGCCCACCTCACCGGCCACTCCTGAGGCTGTTGCAGGCTGTTTGTGATGCTACTCTTCAGCATAGCTCAGTTTCCCAATAGCTCAGGAGCCAACACCCATGCAGGAGCCATTGCCAGAACAAGCTCCATTAGGGTAGGAAGCTCTGGAGGAAATGAATTACTTGTGGACACAGCTATTTTTCCTCCTCTAACTGTTGTGAGGTTTGTAATTAGGCATTTTCAGTGCCAGCAAAATTATCATGAAAAATGCTCCAAAAGCAAAGGCCTGGTCCTGACTCAGCCAAACCTGCAATCAGCTTCCTTGCGAACACTGCCTCAGCCAAGCTCGAGTGGACAGCAAGCGCAGAGTGGGATCTTGCCTCCTCCATGTGCTGGGCCTTTGGGCAACTCTGAAGTCAAAAGAATGCTACTCTCTACACTCCTCCTGCCCAGGGAAGACCCTTCCAAGTGTGGGCCCAACCTCACACCATCACAGCCTGTGGGAACCCACTGGGAGTGAAGCAGTGGAGTTAAGGGGCTGACCCCTTTTCAGGGGTTCAGAAGTGTTTGCTCCAGGCTGCAGCCTGGGCTGCAATTAGTTTTATGCAGCTTTCAAAATAAAAATCATTGCTTGCTGTAGTCAAGGGATTGGCAGCATTCTAGGGAGAGCTGGGCAGTTTCTGCCCCTTCCTGGCATTTAACTGAAATATGTTTCTAAATAAAACGTACAGGGTCTTACTTCATAAGGCATATCAGCCCATGCTAGTATCACACCAGTACTGCACCCAGGCTGGTATCACACAGATGTGATCCAGACAATGCTGAATGTTTCCCAGAGCAGCTAGGCAGTCAGCTTGCTAGGGTTATATATGTTTGTGTATTCACATTTTGGCAAACCATGCTCAGGGCTCTGGTAATGCACATCAGGAAGTGCTCTCTCACCAGCCTATGTGCAGGGTCCAAAATTGTTAGCCTGGGGCTCGATCCAGCATCCATATAAGCCAACAGCAAAACTCCTGTGGATATCCATGGATGCAGGATTGGGCATTTATAGAAAGATGGGGCAACCCCAAACCTGGAGCTAATCTCCACCAGCCCTTGGGAATGTTCAGACTAGGGTCCTAAGCTTTGCCCGATCCTGCTCCCATTGAAATCAACAACAAAACATCCACTGACTTCAAGGGGTGTAAGCTCGGGCCCACAGTTCCAGTAACAAGAGTCTTTATCTAGAAGTGTGCATGAGCAGATCTTGCCACACAGCAGCAGAGGAGCCTCCTGCAGAATGCTGAGCACCTACAAGGTCAGCGGGGCTGGGCAGGGCAGCTTACACCTCTCACACATTGCCACAGAGCTTGGGTTTTTCCATTTAACTTTATTTTCAGCACATTAAACTGAAACACTCCACTCAGGAAGTGACTTCAACTCCCAAACCCAGCAACTTAAAGTGTAACCTAAAGCACCCTCATCAGCCTGTGTGGCTCAGGGACAATGGGGTTTACGAAATAATGTGCTGGGTGTGTGATGGGGAATATCTACATGCCCATTAGCCTGATCCAGGAGGTACTCCCATAGACTTCACAGTGGAGCAAAGGATGCCCAACACTTCACAGGATCAGAACCTAGATGCTGGGATTGAACGATGACAATGCCTTGCAACCCTCTGAATGACACCTCTGGAGTTAGTTCGATACAAGAAGGCTGCTATATTTATTTTTCTATACAAATGAATGGAGACAGCAGTTTAATAACTTAGACATGGGATTTCAAATCTAGGGGATATAATTGTATTGAAGCCATGGCTAGAGGAAGATAGTATTTGCTCATCATCCTGATCTAAACCAGCATATCTGAGGAATAATTAGCACAGAGGTAAATGCAACATGTGATTAAAAGAGAGAGAGAGACTAACTAGTTCACTGTCAGAAAATGAGAGTACAATCCTGTAGCATTTACAAGCCTGAGATTTATTCCACTCCCTGTTGCTTGGAAATGCTTCACAAATCTTTATTTACTCCAGAGTTCAACAGATGCGTTGGCTTTCCATGTTCCGCGTTTTCAAATACATTCAAGGACACTTGGATGAAAGGCAGTGTACAACACAAGCTTCTAATCAACGTTTTCAACACTGGACAGGAGCAGTGCCTTCGCAAGGTAGCTAACTGCTTTCTTGTCCCAGGCACATGGGGAGTTGTCACTACCAAGACTGTCACTTCACTGATGTATGTGTGGGAAAGAACAAACCAAAAAGCCACATTTTTTTTATAAAAAGAAAATGAAAAATTTATTTATAAATTTCTCACTCTGGGGCTACAAGTCTATGTCAGACACTCCGGAATATGCTGTACTGTACAGACTTTATCCAGTTAGAAATGATCATATAGTGACCCACATACAGCTTCAATATAAGCCTAAAAATTCTTAACATTAATTAACATAATTAAAAAAGGTATTCGCATCTAGAGAAAAATCTACAGAAAAACTCCTTTCTGGAGCAATCTGTGCATCAGCATCAATGTCTGCTTCCTTCACCGACATTATCAATATAGTCTTCTGACAAAAAACAACAACAACAATAAAAAAGATGACTGCCAAAAGGTGACCAGTCATGCACAAAAGAGCCTCCCCCAACCTGTCTTTTTTCTTCTACTCCCCATTTTGGCATGAAGGGTCAGCAGCACTATGAGCCAAACAAGAGGGGGGGAAAAAACCTCATTTAAATTTGAATAAATCAGCATCCCTTTTATTTCTCAGGATAACAAAATATATATATATATCTCTGGGGTTTGCGGGGTTGCATAGAAAATTGAAACTATAGGGACTAGGAAGGGCAGCAGCTTTTCAGTAAAATAAATTTAAAAAAAAAGTGATGCAAAAATACATCAACGCACAATTCCAGAGCAAACCCCCTTCCCCAATGTACAATTTTCGAATTCAAATCATGCCTAAAGCTCCAAGAAGCCGAAGAGGAACAATACTTTTCTTAAACTCACTTAGCAATTCACACAAGAGATTCACAGTCTTAACAGTTATTTTATAAAAATATAAATATGGGTTACATTATGTTGTCTTTACAACACTGGACAGAACTCCCTTTAGCATTGGGTTTATAACCAAGATTTCTTTTAAAATATCAATCTAGAACTTGGCTTTAAAATACACGAGGGTTTTAATAGTATGCCATAAATGTTATGACACGTCATGGTGGCAAATCCATTAGTTTAAAAAATGTGCAACCGTCTGGTAACTGTAATAAAACCTCATTAGAAAAGATATTGTCCCCCCCCAACAGAGAAGCACCAACCATCTTCAGTGCTCACAGAGAAAGTTTGCAAACTAAGAAGTTCCTTTTAAATTACAGCATTAACAATAGACACTTTCAAAAGGGCTTCTTTTTTTTAAATCTGGAACTTTTTAATCATATAAATTGTTTACGAGAGAAAAAACTGCAGGTGAAACCATCATAGACAAAGCAGAATATTCAGTGCAATGAAAAAAAACACCCATGGCAGACTCAAGTTTAGTTTTAAGACTAGAAAAAATGCATATTTTCCAAACCGTACTTTGAACCATTCACAAATAGCTTCAGACAAAACCAGGCACACAAACGTCACCCACAAATATATACATATATGATAAATAGTTATAACAACAACAACAACAAAACAGTAGATAACTATTTTTTTAATTGTAATGGTTTGGATAAGGGGAATACGAGAGGACAGCAAGGAGATGGCAGTGGTAAGGGGTTTAGTGCAGACAAACATAGAGGGATAAAAGGCCAACCGTGGAAAGGAGACTTCTGAAATTTTCTGCATTTTTTTTAAATGGATGTTATTGTGCCATGGCAACAAAAAGCAGCATTGCAATTCCATGTGCAGTCACTTCCAAATGCAGGTTAAGATGGGTTCCTCTTCCGCCCTTTCATTTGTATAAAGTCAGATGGAATCATTCTGCATTGAGAAGTGTTCGCCAAGTTTCACCAAAGTTAGAAAAAGAAAAAATCCCAAACTATTTCTCAGTAGTTTTCGGGTTGTCCTTGAAACTTTCCTCCTAGACTGCAGGGGGCGCTCACGCTCTTTTTCTGTGCAAAAGCAATTCCGCCGCCCGGAGAGCGGAGTTCGTTTCACGTCCCTCGTTTCGCCGCCCGGGGTCGCGCGTCCCGCCAGCGCCCGCCTGCCCGGGACGGGTCGCGCGCCTCTGCCGCGAGCGCCGCGCGCGGGGCCGGGTCCCACGCTCCAGGCGGGATGCGGCAGGAGGCGGGGGACGTGGCTCCGGTGCGGAGCCGCAGGAAGCGGAGCGGGCTGCCGGGGGGACGGGAGTTCAGCTCGGCCACCCGCCCCGCGCACGAGGCGCCCGGGAGCCTCCGCTCGCGCCGAGCTGCGGGGCTTTGCCCGGCCGCAGAACGGGGAGGCGAGCGCCGACGGGCGTTCCGCAGGTCGCGGTGTGAGCGGATACAAATGCCGAGATGGAGTCACTTCGGAGCCAGCACGCTTTCAACGCAGGGACAGCTTCAGGGACTGACTCGCCACCAAATGCATCAGCTGGGGGGTCCCGGCCGGGGAGGCGAGCGCACGTTAAAGCATCTGACCAGGTCTCTGCCTGAACCCGCGAACACTGTGAGCGCAGCCGAGGTAGATGGCAAAAAAAAAAAAAACCCAAAAAACAAACAAACAAACACCCCCCAAACCAACCCAGACCGAAGACAAATTACAGTAGGAGAAAAAACCCTTGGCAGACAAAACCCCTTTGAAAGCAGTTAAATGGTTTTTCAGTAAAATCTTTGTGGGCCCCCAGATTTCTTTGCAAAAAACATGGAGTCCGAGCAGCTTTGTCATTTAAACAAAAATAAACACTCCACCCAAGCCCCACCTCTCCCCTGTGTCCGGCGATGCGGCTGCTTCGCCCGCCCCGAGGCGGGTCAGTCCCGGCTCCCGGGCCGCGGCCCCCCAGCCCACAGGCGGCCGGCTAACCTCCCCGGGGGCGCCCGCAGCTCGGGTCAGCGGGCGCGATTTAGGAGGGCACCGTGGTCCCGGGCTAGGCAGCCGGGGGGAGGAAGGGCCCAGCCCGCCCCTCGGAGAGGTCCCCCATCTCCCGGAGGGCCGGGTCCTGCCCTGCCCGCCTCACCTGGAGCAGCCCGCGGGGCGCAGCGCGCTGGCCCAGGGCGGCCCCTCCGGCGACCGGGGCTGGAGTCCGCAGGGCGCCCGGCCCGGCGCGGGGCAGGGGCAGGAGGCAGCCCGGGCGGGAGCCGTGTGCGTGCGGGGCGGGGATGTCCCGGGGTTGCCCGCTCCCAGAGCGGCCCGAGCAGACACGGCCCCTGTCCCCGCCCCGGGGGGCTCCAGCCGCCCGCCCAGCCGGTCCTGCAGAGCGCGCCGCTCCCCGCCCCGGGGAGCCCCGGCCCGGCCCCGGCTCGCTGCGCCCCGGCCCCGGCCCGAGCCCGGCGGCCGCGGCGTCACCGGCTGCCCGCGGAGTACTTGGCCTTGGTGATCAGGTAGAGCACGATGTCCTGGTGGCCCCCGAAGGCGGCGATGTGCAGCGCGCTCCAGCCGTCGCGGTTGGCCAGGCGGATGTCGGCGCCGAACTTGACCAGCAGCTTGACGAGCTCCAGGTTGCCGTCGATGACGGACTGGTGCAGGGCCGTCTGCCCCTCGGGCCCGAACGAGTTCACGTTGAACTCGCAGTTCGTCATGTTCTGCAGCAGCGACTGCAGCTCCTTGGTGTTGCCCTTGCGCACCGCCTCCTGGAAGATGCGCTGGCTCTGCGGGGCCGAGCAGGTGGACAGCTCCGTCTGGCTCATGGCCGCGGCCGGGCGGCGGGATCCGGGCGCAGCGGTGCCGGGCGGGCGCAGGCCTGCGCGCCGCCTCGCCCAGCTCGCCAGGGGCGCTCGGCGAGCCCGAAGCTAGGGGCGGGGGCTCGGCGCACCCTGCGGCGGAGCGCGCGGCCTCCGGGCAAGCCCCCGGGCGCGGATGCTCATGGAAGCCCGCGAAGATCCGAGCGCGGCGGCGGCGGCGGCGGCGGCGGGGGGGGGCCGGGGCGCGGGGCAGCCCGCGGGCTGGCGGATCGGGTCGGGCCCGGCGAAGGGGCCCCCTGGGCACCACGCTTCCCCGCGGTGCGGCTGCGCGGCCCCCCGCGCCCGGCCCAGCGACTTCCGTGCGGCTCCCAGGCTGCGCGAGGCGGGCGGGCGGCGAGCGCCCCGCTGCTGCCGCCGCCGCGGCTACCCGCCCCGGCGGCGCATCCAGGTGCAGCCCGGCGGCCGGAGGGGGAGCCTTGCCCGCTCCCTCGCAGCGGCGGAGCGTGGCGGGGGGAGGTGGCGCTTGGAGTCTCTGGTGTTGAGCCCGCGGCCGGGGGGAGATGGGGGCAGCTGCTGTGCCTATCCCGGAGAGGGGCTCGCGTCGGGCAGCGGATCCCCCCTTTTCCTGAGCGCTCCCCCAGGCGAGTCCCCCCGCAGCCACGTCCCTGGGCGTCTTTAGAGGGCAGGATACCCCGGGCAGCTCCTTTTAGGCAGCTTTTATTTGCATAACAATAGCAAGTCCGTGACGCTTCGCCGTATCCACAGGGGCGGGGAGGGCGGACGGTGATTGGATTTCACCCAACGGGGAAGGCGGGGGGGAGGGGATGGGACATTGATACATTGCAGAGGGCGGAGCTCCCCCCGCCCCCCCGACCACGCTGGGGGGAGGGGCGGTGATCGATGGAATGTTGATACGTTTAATTTAAGAAAAAAACCCGCCCCCCCCGAGTGACTAGGACCCTGTGGGGAGCTGGGGGGGGGGGGGCAGGCGTGGGGGTGTCTGCATTGCGCCGTGCTCTTCTCCATGCATTGCAGTGACCAGTTCGGAGCAGCCGGAGATGCTGTTTGGGGCAGAAATACGGCACTTGAAGTTCCTAGTTTCTGTAGATTTTATTTTTGTGACGGGGGCATGAAAAGCGTGTTGAGCTCCAAAGGCCACCACGTGCAGAGTGCGACCCTATTTTCCCTTCCGATCTACAGGTCGTGCTTTCCTTCTCCTGCCCCTCATGCAAAGGATCCGTGGCCTATGGATTTGAAAATACTCAATACAGCTTGATCTGAAATAAATGTGGAAAGAATTCAAACCACGTAGGATTATTGCGCTCTCTAAAGGTAGGGGTCGCTAGTGGACAAAAATGGAAACCAGAGGGCTCTGAATTTCTGTGCTTCGCAAGGAAACAGCCTGCAAAGGGTGAAAGGGATAAGCAGCGTGACCCGGGGTCGGTTATTTACAGTGTGAAGAGGCAAAAACTCGGACTAGGACCCTCCGGCTTTTCTGCCTTTGTAAAACATCCAGGGGACTTGTAATATTTCTCCCCACCCACGCCCCGCACCTTGTGCTACATAACTACGGAGCAGATTTGTAAGTGACACACAACACCAATGATAAACAGGTCGGCAGTTTTTAACTTTCCAAAATGGGTAAGGGGCATTTATTTAGAAAATAAGGCAATCTCTTCTTTTCACCCCTCTGTTGATCACTGCAGGAAATGGGTTCCTTTTAATCACAGACTTTTACTTGTATTTTGTCTTTGGGGAGTTGCCATTTGTTGCTCTTGCCTGTTATAATCTCCAGATCAGCTCATGTTATAATTAATCTTCTGAAAAGGGAGGCTGCCTTGACTACCAGTCGGATTCAGATGGCGGATTCAGATGGCGGACTACCAGTCGGATTCAGATGGGGGACTTTAGTACAACTAAGGAATTGCTGCCAATTTACGACTAATATATTATTTCCCAACCCTCCAAAACCAACGATCTGTGAAGGCTGAAGACTGGTCATTAAGGAGACTACAAGTAATGAAACTCTTAGCCCCAGAAAAGCCAGGATAGGCTGTTGCACAAGATCCAGTAGAACCCTGTGATTACTCTGGTTTTTTTGGAGCACTCCCAAATCAGTGTGAGATCTCTGATCGTATTAATAAAAGCAAAAATGCTTTAAGAATATGGGTGCTGAAGAGATGCTGGGGGTGGAGAAACAGGAGATTTTGCAACTAGTTTGAGGACCTCACCAGGCTAGTAGAAATGTGAGAAAGCCATAGCCTCCTTCCTTGTGACAGCACTAGCTAGCTACCAGGATGTTTAGTGCTTTAAAAAGCCTCCCTCCTTCTCTACAAATAAAAGGTATCACTTCTCCTTATATCATGTAATGGCAATTCTGAGATGTACCTTTGTCTCAGACATGGCTCAGGTTCTGCACTCGGTTAGGTGGCTGTGTGACTGAAGAAAGTGCCTGATCCTGGGAAGCGCCAAGCGCCCAAACTCCAGGATCAAAATTTGGAAGCACACTGCGTTGAACTCCCTGTGTAACTGAGAGCAAAATCTAGCCCCATATTTTTAAATTAATGACTGCACCTTTTCTAATACATTTTTTCAGCAGCAAGTTCCAGCCGTCAGGTTCCCTCTTGGTTTTTTATAGTTTATGGCTTGTCCTGTGGTTGCTGGAAATTAAAAAGAAATAATTCTTGATAGTTTACAGAACAAGATACACATCCTTGCATTGTATGGCATGTTACAACTTGTGTCCCCTTTGAAACAGTCCTGCTGGCATTCAGATTTGTGAGGGGATTCTCTCAACTTCCAGTGTGGGGCTGCAGTCAGTGAAAGGGGAAGAAAATTTATGATTGCATAAATATCTGAGCAGACTGCAAGCATGACTCCTCCTACAGACCCCTCCTCCAAATAACAGCATCGGTAAAGCCAAGACCTGGAGAAAAGATATATACATACAGACTATTGGCCATGCATCCGTCAGTGCTTTATAGCCAGGTGGATAACATGGACTAGCAGCCTGGGCTAATGCTAGTTAATATAATATTTAGCAAACAAAAACCTGAAGATCAGATAGCATTTCTCAGCAACATTACACTACAGACACAGCTAACAGCATATGCAATGAGGGAAGTACAGGCCAGGCCTGCTTTGGAGCTGTATTTGGAGCTCAAGTGAAACCAGTTGAGGGCATTTTAGATGGAGCTTTCAATGGCTGAAATGTTGCGAAAGAGGATTTTCATTAGGGCTGTCAATTAATCACGTGATTAACTCAAAAAAATTCATCAAAATTTAAAAAATTAATCGCAGTTTTAATCGCACTGTTAAACAGTAGAATACCAATTGAAATTTATTAAATATTTTGGATGTTTTTCTACATTTTCATATACATTGTATTCCGTGTTGTAACTGAAATCAAAGTGTATATTTTTATTACAAATATTTTCACTGTAAAAATGATAAACAAAAGAAATAATATTTTTCAATTCACCTCATACTAGTACTATAGTGCAATCTCTTTGTCCTGAAAGTGCAATTTACAAATGTAGATTTTTTTTTGGTTACATACCTGCACTCAAAAACAAAACAATGTAAAACTTCAGAGCCTACAAGTAATAGAATCATAGAATATCAGGGTTGGAAGGGACCTCAGGAGGTCATCTAGTCCAACCCCCTGCTCAAAGCAGGACCAATCCCCAACTAAATCATCCCAACCAGGGCTTTGTCAAGCCTGACCTTAAAAACTTCTAAGGAAGGAGTACTTGTGGCACCTTAGAGACTAACCAATTTATTTGAGCATGAGCTTTCGTGAGCTACAGCTCACTTCATCGGATGCATACCGCGGAAACTGCAGCAGAGCTATTACCAGCAGGAGAGTGAGTTTGTGTGTGTATGGGGGTGGGGGGGTGAGAAAACCTGGATTTGTGCTGGAATTGGCCCACCTTAATTATCATGCACATTGTAGGGAGAATGGTCACTTTGGATGAGCTATTACCAGCAGGATAGTGAGTTTGTGTGTGTGGTTTTTGGGAGGGGGGTGAGGGGGTGAGAGAACCTGGATTTGTGCAGGAAATGGCCCACCTTGATTATCATGCACATTGTGTAAAGAGTTGTCACTTTGGATGGGCTATCACCAGCAGGAGAGTGAATTTGTGTGGGGGGGTGGAGGGTGAGAAAACCTGGATTTGTGCTGGAAATGGCCCAACCTGATGATCACTTTAGATAAGCTATTACCAGCAGGACAGTGGGGTGGGAGGAGGTATTGTTTCATATTCTCTGTGTATATATAAAGTCTGCTGCAGTTTCCATGGTATGCATCCGATGAAGTGAGCTGTAGCTCACGAAAGCTCATGCTCAAATAAATTGGTTAGTCTCTAAGGTGCCACAAGTACTCCTTTTCTTTTTGCGAATACAGACTAACACGGCTGTTACTCTGAAACCTGTCATTATTCTAAGGAAGGAGATTCCACCACCTCCCTGAGTAACGCATTCCAGTGTTTCACCACCCTCCTAGTGAAAAAGTTTTTCCTAATATCCAACCTAAACCTCCCCCACTGCAACTTGAGACCATTACTCCTTGTCCTGTCCTCTTCTACCACTGAGAACAGTCTAGATCCATCCTCTTTGGAACCCCCTTTCAGGTAGTTGAAAGCAGCTATCAAATCCCCCCTCATTCTTCTCTTCCGCAGACTAAACAATCCCAGTTCCCTCAGCCTCCCCTCATAAGTCATGTGTTCCAGCTCCCTAATCGTTTTTGTTGCCCTCCGCTGGACTCTTTCCAGCTTTTCCACATCCTTGTAGTGTGGGGCTTCCTTCGATGGCCATGAATTTTCAAAGATAATGGCCAATGGCTCTGCAATCACATCCGCCAACTCCTTTAGCACTCTCGGATGCAGCACATCCGGCCCCATGGACTTGTGCTCGTCCAGCTTTTTATAAATAGTCCCAAACCACTTCTTTCTTCACAGCGGGCTGGTCACCTCCTCCCCATGCTGTGCTTCTCAGTGCAGAAGTCTGGGAGCTGACCTTGTTCGTGAAGACAGAGGCAAAAAAAGCATTGAGTACATTAGCTTTTTCCACATCCTCTGTCACTAGGTTGCCTCCCTCATTCAGTAAGGGGCCCACACTTTCCTTGACTTTCTTCTTGTTGAAGAAACCCTTCTTGTTACTCTTAACATCTCTTGCTAGCTGCAACTCCAGGTGTGATTTGGCCTTCCTGATTTCACTCCTGCATCCCCGAGCAATATCTTTATACTCTTCCCTGGTCATTTGTCCAATCTTCCACTTCTTGTAAGCTTACTTTTTGTGTTTAAGATCAGCAAGGATTTCACTGTTAAGCCAAGCTGGTCGCCTGCCATATTTACTATTCTTTCTACACATTGGGATGGTTTGTCCCTGTAACCTCAATAGGGATTCTTTAAAATACAGCCAGCTCTCCTGGACTCCTTTCCCCCTCATGTTATTCTCCCAGGGGATCCTGCCCATCAGTTCTCTGAGGGAGTCAGTGTCTGCTTTTCTGAAGTCCAGGGTCCGTATTCTGCTGCTCTCCTTTCTTCCTTGTGTCAGGATCCTGAACTCGACCATCTCATGGTCCCTGCCTCCCAGGTTCCCATCCACTTTTGCTTCCCCTCCTAATTCTTCCCCGTTTGTGAGCAGCAGGTCAAGAAGAGCTCTGCCCCTAGTTGGTTCCTCGAGCACTTGCACCAGGAAATTGTCCCCTACATTTTCCAAAAACTTCCTGGATTGTCTGTGCACGGCTGTATTGCTCTCCCAGCAGATAGCAGGGTGATTGAAGTCTCCCATGAGAACCAGGGCTTGCGATCTAGTAACTTCCGTTAGTTGCTGGAAGAAAGCCTCGTCCACTCAGTCCTACTTTTTGTTCAACCAATCACTAAGACTAACACGTTTGTTTACGTTTACAGGAGATAATGCTGCCCTCTTCTTATTTCCAGTGTCACCAGAAAGTAAGAATGGGCATTTGCATGGCACTTCTGTAGCCAGCATTGCAAGGTATTTGCATGCCAGATACGCCATAGGCGCTGACTCCATGAGTCCTCTGGGGCTGGAGCACCCACGGGGACAAATTGGTGGGTGCTCTGCACCCACCAGCAGCTCCCCGCCCTGCCCCCTCACCCCAGCTCACCTCCACCCCAGCTCCGCCTCCTCCCCTGAGCACACTGCGGCTCCACTTCTCCCCCTAGCTCCCAGCGCTCGGGGAAGAGGGGGGGCCGGGGCGGGGATTTGGGGAAGCGGGTCCAATAGGTGAAGGGAGGGGGCAGAGTTGGGGTGGAGACTTTGGGGAAAGGGTTGGAATGGGGGCGGGGCAGGGGTGGGGGCGGGGCCAGGGGGTGTTGAGCACCCACCAGTGCTGGGAAAAGTTGGCGCCTATGAGAGATGCTAGACATGCGTGTGTCCCTTCATGCTTCGGCCGCCATTCCAGAGGACAGGCTTCCCTGCTGATGACGCTCATTAAAAAAATAATGCATTAATTAAATGTGTGACAATGAGTTAATTACATTAGTGACTGAACTCCTTGGAGGAGAATTTCATGTCCCCTGCTCTGTTTTACTCTCATTCTGCCATATATTTCATGTTATAGCAGTCTTGGATGATGACCCAGTCCATGTTGTTCATTTTAAGAACACTTTCACTGCAGATTTGACAAAACACAAAGAAGATACCCAATGTGAGATTTGTAAAGATAGCTACAGCACTCGACCCAAGGTTTAAGAATCTGAAGTGCCCTCCAAAATCTGAGAGGGACGAGGTGTGGAGCATGCTTTCAGAAGTCTTAAAAGAGCAAGACTCCGATGCGGAAACTACAGAACCTGTATCACCAAAAAAGAAAATCAATGTCTGCTGGTGGCATCTGACTCAGATAATGAAAATGAACATGCGTCAGTCCTCACTGCTCTGGATTGTTATCGAGCAGAAGCAGTCATTAGTAAGGACGCATGTCCCCTGGAATGGTGGTTGACGCATGAAGGCACATATGAATCTTTAGCGCATCTGGCATGTAAATATCTTGTGACGCCGGCTACAATAGTGCCATGATAACACTTGTTCTCACTTTCAGGTGCCATTGTGAACAAGAAGTAGGCAGCATTATCTCCTGCAAATGTAAACAAACTTGTTTGTCTGAGCAATTGGCTGAACAAGAAGTAGGACTGAGTGGACTTGTAGGCGCTAAAATTTTACATTGTTTTATTTTTGAATGCAGTTTTTTGTACATAATTCTACATATCTTTAACAGTTCAAAAAAGAACTAGGTGAGTTCATGGAGGATAGGTCCATCAATGGCTATTAGCCAGGATGGGCAGGAATGGTGTCCCTAGCCTCTGTTTGCCAGAAGCTGGGAATGGGCAGCAGGGGATGGATCATTTGGTGATTACCTGTTCTGTTCATTCCCTCTGAGGCATCTGGCATTGGCCACTGTCAGAAGACAGGATACTGGGTTAGCTGGATCTTTAGTCTGACCCAGTAGGGCTGTTCTTATGTTCTTCTTATGTACTAAAAATACCCATGACAAAATCTTAACCTTAATAATAAGACAGAAAATATCATAATGCCACTCTAAAAATCCATGGCATACCCATCCACAACTGTGTGCAGTTCCAGTCACCCCATCCCAAAAACATATATTAGAATTGGGGAAAAGTACAGAGAAGGGCAACAAAACTTATGAGGGATACAGAACAACTTCTGTACAAGGAGAGATTAAAAAGACTGGGAGTGTTCATCTAAGAAATGACTAACGGGATATGAGAGAGGTCTGTAAAACATGACTAATGTGGAGAAAGTGAATAAGGAATAGGAAGTTACTCACCTTGTGCAGTAACGATGGTTCTTCGAGATTTGTGTCCTGTTGGTGCTGTAGTGTAGGTGTGTCTGTGTCCTTGCACTGCTGATTGGACAACTTTGGTAGCAGTGTCCATTTGGCCCACAAATGCGCCATCTCTCCTCATGCTGTGCCATGAGGTTAGCAAGCATGTGGGCGCTAACCATCCTCGGGTCCTTCTCTACCCAGAGTCATAGTGAGAACTCTGAAGTAGAGGAGAGGAGGGCAGGTCATGGAGCACCCACATGATCAGGGACACATATCTTGAAGAACCATCGTTACTGCACAAGGTGAGTAACTTCCTCTTCTTTGAGTACTGTCCCTATGGGAGTCCACTGTAGGTGACTCCAGAGCAGTGTCCCCCTTGGAAGGCTGGGACTTCAGAGTCGGGTCAGTCACAGATGACAGTACTGTGGAGCCAAAGATGGTATCGGAGGCAGAGTCCCCAGCGATCACATAATGTTCTGCAGAGGTGTGGGCTGACGCCCACCTCGCCACTCTGCAGATCTCTGAGATGGGGACATCCTTGAGGAAGGTGACAGATGAGGAGATCGACCTCGTGGTCAGTGACCCCAGAAGCATCACATTATGAATTTGGTAGCTGCCTGATGCAATTTAAGACCCACTTGGAGAGTCTTTGAGCTGATATCGCTGAGCCCTTAGATCTTTCCACCATAGAGAGAAATAGTCTACAGGACTTCCTGAAGGCCCTTGTCCTATGGAGGTAGAATACAAGGGCTCTCCTAACATGTAAGGTATGTAGTATGGCCTCCCTATTGTCTCGGTGAGAATCATAGAATATCAGGGTTGGAAGGGACCTCAGGAGGTCATCTAGTCCAGCCCCCTGCTCAAAGCAGGACCGATCCCCAATTAAATCATCCCACCCAGGGCTTTGTCAAGCCTGACCTTAAAAACTTCTAAGGAAGGAGATTCTACCACCTCCCTAGGTAACGCATTCCAGTGTTTCACCACCCTCCTAGTGAAAAAGGTTTTCCTAATATCCATCCCAAATCTCCCCCACTGCAACTTGAGACCATTACTCCTTGTTCTGTCATCTGCTACCACTGAGAACAGTCTAGAGCCATCCTCTTTGGAACCCCCTTTCAGGTAGTTGAAAGCAGCTATCAAATCCCCCCTCATTCTTCTCTTCCGTAGACTAAACATCCCCAGTTCCCTCAGCCTCTCCTCATAACTCATGTGTTCTAGGTGTGAGGCGTGGGGTAGAAGGCAAGAAGATAAATAGATTGATGTGAAACAAGGAGATCACTTTAGGGGTGAACCTGTGATGCAGCCTAAGTGTAACCCTGTCCAGGAAGAATCCTGTATATGGGGGATGCGCCATAAGAGTTGCTATTTCCCCTATTCTTCTCGCCGCGGTAATTGCAAACAGAAAGACCGTTTTCATCAATAGGTGTGCTAGCAAAGAGATGGCCATTGGTTCGAACGGGGGCCTAGTCAGCCCTTTCAACACTACGATTAGGTCCCACGAGGGGGAAGGAAGTCGAGGTTGAGGGAAGAGGTTTGTTATTCCCTCGTAGTGGTTGGGTATGATAGTGCCGAGCACCTAAGTTCCCTCTAAGCTGCATGGTTGCGCAGCAGGCTATAAAGGGCCACGGAGTCATGCAGTCACAGGGGCCTGGAGAGGTAGGGGTGGGCAGGGACTGGAGAGGGGAGCAAGCTGGGTCATGCAGGGCTGCCATGGGCCTCTCCTCTGGCCCCAGAGCTCCTGCCACTGGGGAGAGGGCTCAGGGGAGTCGTCTGGCCCCAGCCCCGGGGCAGCCTTCACCCCAGACTCCTTATCCCTGGCCCCACCTCAGAGTCCTCATGCCCAGCTAGAGCCCTCACCCCTGCACCCCAATCATCTGCCCCAGCCCTGAACCCCCTTCCACACTCTGAATCCCTCGGCCCCCACCCCCACCACACATCACCTCCATATTGGTGCATATAACAAAATTCATTCTGCACATGGATGTAAAATCTTAGAGGGAACATTGCTGAGTACCCTTCTAAGGTTTGGTGAAATGCTGTCATAGCTGCTAGGTGGACCCTGAGCGAGCACAGGAATAACCCCAATTTTCTAAGGGTCAGAACATATTCCAGAATATGTGGAAGAGTTGCTGACGCCAGCGAGATCTGTTGGGACATGCACCAAATCTAGAACCTGGACCATTTCTGCAGGTAAGTGTGCTGTATGGCAGACTTTCTGCTGTGCAGTAGAACCTCTTGCACTTCCTCTGAGCATGAGCTGTCTAGATGCTGGAACCACATAGCAGCCATGCCTTGAGGCGAAGGAGGCCCATGCTGGGATGTATGGTGCGCCCTTTGTCCTGAGAGAGAAGGTGCAGAGTGGCCAGAAGGGAGATCAGTGGGCACATCACAAGCTGCATCTGGCAAGGGTGCCAGGTCTGTCTCGGACACATAGGAGCAATCAGAATTATGTGAGCTCCGTCCCTCTTTATCTTCAGCAGGACCTTCAGCAGAAGAGGAAACGGACGGAAGGCATAAAGACAGTCCTTGTCCCAGAGAGTGCTGTCCACTCCCCACCTTGGAACAGTATCATAGACACTTCTTGTTCTGGTAAGTGGTGAACAGGTTTGTGGATGGTGTTCCCCACCATGTGAATAAGTTGTGAAGTACTGACATCTCCTACTGGTGGTCATGCAGGAATGTGTAACCAAGTTTGTTCACTATCTTGTTGTGCATGCCCAGGAGGTAAGCCATGTACAAGGAGATGTTGTGAGAGATGCACAGTTCCACAGTTTCATTGCCTCCATGCAAAGAGAGGGCAATCTGGCTCCTCCGTGGTGATTGAAATAGTATATGCAGGCTATGTTGTCAGTTAGGATCTTTATTTGCGACCCTGTTATCACTGGAAGAAAATGGGCACAGGTGTTCCTGCCTGCTCTCAACGCGAGGTGATTGATATACAGAGATATCTCCATTTGCCTTGCGCTGGGAGGCATTCAAATGCGTGCCCCGTCCTAGGAGGGATGCATTGGTGGTAAGGAGCAACAAGGGTGGTGCCTGAAAAAAGGAGATCCCTTTGCCTACATTGGCTGTGTTCTTCCACCAGTCCAAGGAGTTCCTGATCCGGGTGGGCAGTGACAGGGGTTTGGCCAGACTGTCCCTGTTCAGTCTGTGAACGAAGCTGAACCACAGCTGTAGGCATTGCATGTAAAGTCTGGCGTATGAAATCACCGCCGTGCCGGTTGCCATATGCCCCAGAAGCTAGAGGCAGATTGTAGCTGGCACTCAAGGGCTGCATTGAGCCATTTCTATAAGTGATACCAGGGATAGAAACCTGTCCTGAGTTAGGAAGGCTTTGGCCTGTCGTGCGTCTTAGGTCAGCCCCTATGAATTCCAGGTGTTGCACTGGTGTGAGGATTGACTTCTGGGAATTGGTCTGTAAGCCCAGCTCTGTGAACAAGTGTATCATGTCCTCAGTGGCTCGACAAGCCTCCAGAAGTGACTGGGCTCTGAAAAGATAATCGTCCAGGTAAGGGTAGATCATTATCCCATGGGATTTTAGATGGGTGACTACCACTGAGAGAACTTTGGAAAATACTTTTGGGGATGATGAAAGTCCGAAGGGGAGGACCCTGTATTGGGAATGGTCATTTCCCAGAGTGAACCTGAGGAAACATCTGTGAGCCAGTAGTATTGAAATATGAAAGTAGGTGTCTTGTGGGTCAAGGGCCGAAAACCCGTCTCCCTGTTCCAGTGACAGAATGATTGTCAATAATCTGACCATCGTGAACTTCTGAGCTTTGATGAACTTGTTGAGAACTCTGAGGTCCAGGATGGGTCTCTAACATCCCTTCTTTTTGTGTGTTAGGAAATAGCGAGAGTAGAACCCTTTGCCTTGTAGCTGTTGAGGTATTGGTTCCATGGCTCCTAACTGCAGGGGGCGATCTGCCTCCTGCATAGTAGACTGTTGTGAGAAGGGTCCCTGAAGAGGGACGGGGAAGGGTGTTGTGGAGGGGTAGGAAGGTGAAGTGGATAGAATATCCTGATCTGATGATGTCTAGGACCCATCTGTCCAAGGTTAGGCACTCCCAGGCACTGCAGAACGCTGCCAAATGGTGGCTAAATGGGTGCATGGTCATAGATAGTAGTGGGGAGTGGTTTCGCGGTGCCTCGACCTGCCTGTCAAAAGTGGTGTTTAGGGGCAGGTGGTTGGGTTGAGGTCTGGGAGCCCAAAGACATTCGCTTTGAGAGCTTTCCCTTTTTCCCTGGGGCTCATGGTTCCATTGTGACAGGAATTGGGATGAATAAGGCCTCTGTTAGTATTGAGGGCTAAAACATCTCTTTTGTCCTGGTGTGTAGATTCCCAGTGACCCGAGAGTGGCCCTGGGATCCTTCAAGGAGTGGAAAGAGGCATCGGTCTTCTCAGCGAAGAGCTTTACCCCTCCAAAGGGGGGGATCCTCCACCATGGTCTGCACCTCCTTTGGGAATCCCGAGAGGTGGAGCCATGATGCCCGTCTCATCACCACTGCCATGGAATGTCGAGGGCCGATTGCAACGATGTGTTTGCAATAGGTTGCCCCTCCTGGATGATGGCCTTGAAGGAATACCGGGAGCTCCCTGGCAGCTTATCAATAAAGTTATGTAATTTATTGTAATTTGTGTCATACTTTGTCATGAGTGCCTGGTAGTTGGCATTGTGAAATTGCAAGGTGGCCAAGGAGTACGCCTTCCTACCAAAGAGAGCAAGGTGTTTCCAATCTCTGTCATAGGGTGTTGTCGTAGAATGGTGCTGTCGGCCATGAAGTTCCCAACATTTACCACAATGGAATTGAGTGGTGGGTGGGTGAATGGGAATTCTGATTCCTTTGTGAGGACGTAATATTTTTTGTCCACCTGCTTTGTCCCCCCTCCGGTGTCAACACAAGAACAAAGTCTTTTCTTTCTTCTTTTTGTTAGTTTTGGGGGTTTTTTTCCATTTTTTTTTTAGGCACAGCCATATAAAAGCCAAAAGAAAGCTAAAGGTTTCTAAAAGCTAAAGATTAACAACTGAAAAGGAGAGTTAATGATCTGCTAACGGACAGCTAAAGGCTCCATTTCTAGTCAGGGCAGTTGAGAAGCCGCTGATGATAGTGTAGCAAGAAGAGAGACAGCGAACTGACACCGTTATGGAAGTTCTCCGCTCAGCAGCGCAGGGACACAGACAGAATGGAGCACCCATAGGGACACTACTCAAAGAAGAAGTTATTTACCCCTTCTCATAACACTCGAACCAGGGGTCAGCTAATGAAATTAACAGGCAGCAGGTTTAAAACAAACCAAAGGAAGTATATCTTCACACAATCCACAGTCAACCTGTGGAACTTGTCAGGGGATGTTGTGAAGGCCAAAATATAATAGGGTTCAAAAAAAGAATTAAATAAGTTAATGGAGGATAGGTCCAGCAATGGCTATTAGCCAAGATGGTTAAAGACCCAACCCCATGCTCTGGGTTTCCCTAGCCTCTGACTGCCAGAAGCTTGGACTGGACGAGTGGGGATGAATCACTCAATGATTGCCTGTTCTCGTCACTCCCTCTGAAGCATCTGGCATTGGCCACTGTCGGAAGACAGGATACTGGGCTAGATGGACCATTGATCTGACCCAGTCTGGCCACTTGTATGTCCTGAAGGTTCCAACAAAGGCATGTTTTCTCCTTGTTGCCTTTGTGGGCCTGGCCCTTCCTAATGTTATTGGCCGACAATCTAGAGGCTCCTACCTCTGCATCCCTGTGGTTATGAGTATAATGCACATAAGGCCAATGAGAGCTTTCTATGAAAATATCTGTCAGGGGAGCCAGGGAACTCTGGGAGCTTCACCTTGCCAAGTTTCTTTGGAATCATCCCATGGGGGAAGGGGGAGCTGCCCCCATGGAGCAGGCAGTGGTTGTCGATATGCAAAAGATCCATGGGGAAATCCCGTGGTCCCAGGGCATCTAGAGGTCTAGTGCCTCCATGTGGCAGCCCAGCCTAGCCCCCGACCAGTATCCCAGTTGTGCTTGGGCAAACCATCCCCTTCAGTAAGGCTTGCACAGCACAGAATGGGAGCGAGAGTCTGTGGAAACCCCCTTGGGTTTACAGGTAGATGATGCCACAGAGCTTGGTTTATTCTAGGCTCATACCCACACTGGAAGAAAAGAACAGGTAATATATTTAAATAAATACAAATAGATAGGTGCCTTGACATACCCAGAATGTTTTGCAGAACAGCAGCTGAGTTGTCCCTGAATGTACCTGAAATAATTGACAAGTGACTAAATAACTTGGGATCCAACTTTGATAATGTGTATTTTGGTGCACTGAAAGCTGTGTTAAAATTACAAGCTATCACTTTAAGTTATAAGGGTTTCCTGGTTCTGCTGGTAGGCTAGGGGAGTCTGCAGGGAAGAAGCAAGTGATTACAGCTGCAAAGAGTTGGCCTCTAGAGTGGAGTGAGTTGTGTTTCTCTGCTTTCGGGTGCAACCTGCTTTTTTTCTCTCTGTTTTTGTTTCTTGTGTGTTAGAATTCTGGATTCTAAGAAATAAAGTCGTGTTATGTTGTAACTTCCAGAAAGAGTATTTTATGTTTTCATCTACTTTTTCCATGTGTGTGCAATGAACATAACACATATAAACTCATATTTCCCTGTCCCTGAGTTCCTTGGCAGCTCCGTCTAGATCTCTAACTGTAAAGGGCCCCTGGGGAGGGTAGTGGACCTTGAATCTGTCTGTGCTTGCAAGGGAACATAGTACATGGTACAATGGTTGCTGACTTTCTGGCTCATTAGGGCTGACAGGAGGCAGAAGTGCTTCCACGTGGGCAGGAACCTGGAAAACTGGGGTGTGCTTAGGACTTAGGTGTACTTGTCTACACTGAGCTTTTTGCTGCCCCCAGACCAGCTCTTTGGTTGGTAGCAATGGTTGGGGAGCTGGTTAGCGTAAAGAACAAGATTTTTTTTCACCACAGTGTTGATTTAATTTGCCATGAACATGGCTAGACACATGTGCATGGTCTATTCCAGAGCTCTTACCATTAATGGCAGTGCCATGGTGGTAGGTTCTAGGAACAATGCTTGGGGGCAGACACAGCCTTTTACTTACAGCGCCTGGTGAACTAGGGACCATTTCCTGGCTGCACAGATGAATGATCATTACTCAAGAGAGACACCTGTATGAACTGTGGAATATTTCTGGGTGAATGATGTCCTTTATTGTATATGTGCCCTCTGCTTGGGCTCCAGGGACAACAAGACTACATAACTGGGTGCTTTGGATTACTGTGCCCACTGTTTTGAACAAATGATAAAGTTTTACAGGCAAACAGCATGATCAGAAACCTAGGGTACTTGAGCCCAGTGGAATCTTGCCTACCCTTCAGGAATGTTAATTGCTGTTTAACTGTTCATGTACCAAAGTGTTCTGTGCCCATCTGAAAGCTGTGAGTGTGATTTATATTGTGTAGAGATGGTCTAAACTCACTTTAGAGGCTGCTTGTCTTCCTCAGTGAACATGGTGGCTGACCCAGACCACCATCCTGCCCAGAAGGGCCTCACTCAATACAATTCAGACACAATGTGCTTTATCTAGGATCAAATCTCTTTCAAAGCAAATGACTGAATTGCTGAAGACAAAAGTGCAGGAATTGCTGACTATAAATGTTTCTGGGAACAACATGCAAGAATGGAAACTGAATGTGGATGGAAAGCCTGGGGAAAATGTACCAAAATATTACACCATATTGGGTAACAAAACTATGTTTGAATAACGGGTGTTTTGGCATTTCATTCTGGGGCTTTATCTCTGATTTACAAAGGCTATCCCTATTCTTACCAGCTCATTCCCAAAACAAATGATCCCAAACTCCTCTAATTCCCAGCATCATTCACCTCTGACACCACCTTGTGTCTCTCCATATGGCCACTGGGAAAGCCAGTCTTGGTGGTGGATCTGGCAGTGTAATGTCTTCCATTTGGCCCAGCTCTAGAGCAAATGGTGAAACCTGGGTGGGAAATGTAAAGCTGGCCACCTCATTAGAAAAGTTGGATGTGACATTTTCATGGCAATTATGTCCACTGAAACAGGCAGCATAAAAATACATCCATCCAAATAAAGGATCACATGATAAAATCTTACTGGTAAAGACAGCTTAGTATCAGTATAGCGCTAAACTCCTCTATTCTGGCATCACCACGGAGACAGCACTGCTCATGCTAACGGCAGTGAGAATAGCCGAGCTGCCTACAGGTTGCTTTCAGAGAATATTTTTCCTGCCTGGCATTGCTGGACTGGGATTCTGTGATTAGGAGAGGTACAGTAAAAACCAAGTCAAACCCCAAATGAAATCTCCTGAACTAAATATACTGGGACCTAAACAGCAGACTGATGCTTGGAGCTACTATATCACCGCTCCGAAGACAACAACACACGTCGAACTGCCTTTCCCTTCCCCCAAGCCACCCGGAGTGCGCTCTTCACACGGTGGACTCAGTTGGAGTTAACTTTCTGTGACCCAACTACCCAGAGTGGGCACATTTGCAGTATGGTTCTCTGTGCTCCAGATCCCGTGAGTTGGATTTCCACTAGGAAGGAAAGCCCTTTTCGTGCCAGAGGACTACTCAGCCCATGATATGGCCTGCACTCAGCGAAGGAGTTCCATGGTGTGGGAAGATAGCTGTCGGTTGGGTGCAATCCAAGAAATTGGTTTCCAGGGCCATTCTACATCAACTGAGACACAGACGGCACCTCTCCAAGCTGTTCCGTACCCTGAGTTTTACTGGCCATCACTGATTTCATATGGCCTATGATTTAGCCTTTCCCACTCCTGTCTCCTCCCGCCTTCCCAAACACAGCTTCTCCCACCCCTGCCCATGCCCTGCCTCATGAGTGCAGCCTCTCCCTCCCTGCTCCTCCCCACCCTCCCTCCCATGTCCATCCCCTCCGCTCCGCCTCCCAAGCACGGCCCCTTTCGTGTGCCTTAGGGTACAGCCTTGCCTCATACCGTCCCAGGCTGGTTTTCCCACTGGCTGTGTGGTGGCACAGGGCTGAGTACTGAGGGAGGCTGTCGGAGGCAGGATCTCTGTGCTTCGTTTGCTGCAGTGCAGAAGTTAGAAAGGGTGTCATGAACGAAGCTGTGGGGAGAGAGAGGATGGATCCATGGTTCAGGCAGTTAATAGCCACTCTGGAGAATTTGGGTCTATCTCTACCTCAGAATTCCTGTGTGATGTTGGGCAAGTCTCTTAAACCAAATTGGTCATAGGTGGTCACCCTGTGACCCAGCGTGAGACCCCAGGGTCTTATTGCAGAAATGCTGAGCACTGGGAGCTGGGTTTTGAACCTAGAACGTGCTGCAGAAAGCTAAGGACTCAAAAAAACAGGTCCTAGATGTCTCAAATTGAGCACCCAAAACCAGAGGGTACTTTTTTACCTTAATCTCTCTGTTCTCTCAGCTCCCCAGTTGTGAAATGGGGATAATACCCACTCATTTCACAAGGGCATTGTGAAAATAAGTGCATTCATGTTTGTGCATTCATTCAATGCTATCATGGTGAGCACCAGAGAAAAGCCCATGAGGAAATAAATAATTCTGTCTGGAGAGGATGGTTTGAATAGTAAATGAGTGCATGGGGTCATCCATTGAAGACTGAGGATAAAACAAAATACCGAATAGTTGCTCATTAAGTGAGCACCATCCATCCTGTGCACTGAATGAGGCAGGGTCCTACGGGAAAGAATAGCATGTGATCATGTAATTAAAGACTGTCTCCTAATGCATACACACAAAGGGGAGCAAATGAAGGCAGCAGAGGCAACCTTAATTCTGGCATTACCTCATTTTTGAGTGCTTGACTTTGTTATCTTAATAATGTTCTTTGAACACAGTTTTGTGTGGGTAATACAAATATAAATCTTAGGGGTTGTCTGAACACAGACTGGCACTGAAAAACAAAATGGGGTGAATTTCAGATCTGTTATTTCAGTGCCCATCTGAGTGTGGACTCTCTCAGAGTTTTTTATTTCGATTTAACTGAAATTGGTTAAGACCCTCAAAGGTGTGACTGACTCACCATCATGCTGGCAAAGGTGTGAATACAACTGTCAGTGCCAGTGTGTGCCTTAGCGAATGCTCTTTTTCTACAGCACAGAATATGTGGGCTGTGCAGCATTGCTGGCCTGTGCCGTCACACGCTCCCGTGTCCCTTTGCATGCACACACAAGCCCGTTTTGCTTCACAAATGTAAAAAGTATTTTTAATTGTTCCCTTTCCACCATTTCCTCTGCACAGAAGCCTTTACTGCGGAGTTGTACAGTACAGGACTTAATGTCACAGGCAAAGAATTGACTACGTGCAAATCTGGAACTGAATTAACCCCACACCCCCAACCATGCACAACAGGGGTTTGGAATGAGCTCACTTTGGCCCACTCAGGCTCCCTCCACCATTGGAAAGAGCCCTGATGGTTAGGGTTAGACTGGGACCTGGACTCCATGTCTCTGTCCAGGAACAATGGGGACTAAGAACTCCTAACACACCCTGGTGTGGACACCTGGCCCTTTGGACTGGGTGCACCAAAGGAAGCGTGGGTGCGAGTGAACAGCGTGGTGGGGAGTGGAGCAGCCTCTCAGCCAGCTGAGCTGGCCTGGGGTGGCTGCTGCCATTTGCTGATGGTCTAAGCCAGGCGCAAATGTTATCTCCCCTCCCTCTCCTCCTCCCCTGTCCCTGGAACAAGGGGGCTGCAGGGAGGGAACTGCGGCTTTGGGGGGAGGATGTCTCTGACTCACAATGTCTCCAGCCTATCCCTGGCTTAGAGCTGTGTTGAAAGGCTTCCTAACCAAGCTATGCATCAAACCAAACTGAAGTGTTTGGGCTAAGTCTTTATACCACAGGAGTCCATGCAATAAGGAAGGCCAAGCAGAAAGCCAGCCTGCAATGACAGTTAAGCGAGACAGGGTGTTTGGGATGAGCAGACTGGAGCACTGTCTGTGGCTCTTAGTGCGTTCCTGCTTCCCACAGATGGACATCACGAGTTATCGCATTCAGCACAGATCCACGGCTATTAAGGGAAACCCCTGGAAACAGAGAATTGCCCACAACGGTTTTACTCAGGAGAAACTTGTCTCCTTCCTTTCAGGAGGTAGTAAGCAAAAGCTGGAAAAAGGGGGAAATGGCTTTTGTTGTGTGTATCTGACGTTTGACAGACGCAGTGTGAGCAGACCAAGGCCGCTCTGTGATATCCGGTGTGGGAAAAGTGGCACTGATAATTCCACGAACCTAGTTAGTAAATCCCTGTCATCTTCCTGCTTCAGCTGCAGTGAGCTGGAGTTTAACCAGGCAAGCTGTGAATTCCTTGGCAAAAGGAGACCCTCGGCTCCTAAAGGGGCCAATTCTGCCACCTTTTCTCTGGCTGAGTAGCACCCGACTGCTCAAACAGTTCCCTGGAAGCCAAAGGGGCTGCTCGTGGAGTAAACTGTTACTCAAGTAAGGGTGTCTGAGTCTGGCCCAAAGGTGGCAGAATCGAGCCCAAAGTAAGCTCCTTCCTAGGGGCTGTGTCAATCAGCTACTCATGTCACCTCATTTTGTTATTGTTCTGCCCTATCTAAATATTCCAGATCAGCCAATTTTGCTACAAGAAAGCTGGACACCTATCATGGGCCCAACCTGTGAGGTGCTGAACATGCTCAAATTTCCATTGCAAACAATGGGAGCTGGGGATGCTTAGCACCTTGCTGGATTGGGCCCTGACTGCAGGAGTGTTGCCACTGCAAGCAAACTGGTGAGCAAAATAACTAATCAGACAGGAAAAGCACAGTACAAATGTTAATTACTGGCAGAGGGGCAGGAATCCATGTTGGGGAAAGGCCAGAAAAAACTCCAATTTAACACACAACAGTATTTGAAGTTTCAATTTTTGAATGAAAGACAAACCATGTGATAGGTTTCAGAGTAAGGTATTGTTTCATGGTCTCTGTGTATATAACGTCTTCTGCAGTTTCCACAGTATGCATCTGATGAAGTGAGCTGTAGCTCACGAAAGCTTATGCTCAAATAAATTGGTTAGTCTCTAAGGTGCCACAAGTCCTCCTTTTCTTTTTGCGAAACCATGTGATGTGTTTCTGTGTCTCTCCCAAACCTAGGTCGGCTTTCTGACACCAGTTAGAGTTTCAGGGTGTTGAGAGCTGGGATTGTAGCCAAACTGGTGGCAATAACTTTCAAAAGCCCAACAGATATTCCACCTCCCCCAACTCTTGGGTTTTCCTTGCAAAACCAGTAGTCGCACCCAGTGATTTATCTGTTCTGTTCTAGGAATAGGGGGGTGGGGGGATGTCACACAAAGGTCTGGATGCTGCAGACATGGGAGTGGGGGAGGGGGGTGAACAGTGCACTGTAATACGGTTAGCAAATGACCATGCAAAACAACAGAGAAAAACAGAGAGAGGGAGAGACAGAGGAAGAAAATATTTTCCCTGCTTAGGAAAATTTAGCGCCAGAGATCAGGGGCTGATGTTCCCCTGGCTTCTTCTTAATCCCAGCCGCATTGACTGAGAACGTGTTGAATCCTTGGGCTTAAATGTGCTTTACAACACTCAGCGCTGTGGACTGGGCGAGCTGGATTTCTGTTTGCAAAGAGCAGCAGCCAGGCAGTGTCCTTTGGGGAAGGAGGCACAAGAGAGCCCAGCAACCCGCCGAGGCCTCCTTAAAGGGAGCAGAGGAACCCAGGGGGAGGGGCCAGAGGCAATCAGGATGGGGGCGTGGCCCCCAGTTAATTCATTGAAATGTGTCAGAGAGAGCGTGGGAAAGAGCAGAGCTTTTCTTCCCAGCGCCAGAGGAGAAAGAGAGGGAGAGTGGATAGCGATCAAACAACAAACAGGCTCAGGGCAGGCTGAGAGGAAGCACTGGGCCTAGTGCAGGAACTGCGGCAGACAGGCCTTGGGCCTTTGCCTTCGCCGCCAGTCAGTCCTAAGAGCAGCAGCATCAACGTCAATCCGAATTTATGACTGAAGATGTATTTCGGAGGGGGACGGGATGTTGACTGATGCCCTGGCACAGGGCAGGGGGCCATCTTGGATGCCCTGGGCTGAGCTCTTGGGCACTTTTCTTCGCTGCTGGGTTTTTTCTTGTGATTTAAAAAAAATGCAAAAAATGTTCAGTGATCATTGTTAGCTGCAGGAAACAGATCCAGATTCCCAGGTCACTCTCGCAGTTTGCATTCCTATAATATAAATAACGAGGGCTGGAGATGGAGTGCAAGGGAAGAGACAAGTGCTGGCTATGGATGTAAAAATTTAGGGGTTTTCCTTGCAAACTGCTGAGTACCCCTAATGCCCCCTGGTTTCAAAGGAACCTGAAGCTGGTGAATACCGTGCAGGGTAGTGGTCTCCCATCCAATCCGTGCATCACGTTTACACAGCACCCAATGTGCCCTCACCAGTGTACAAACCAGTCATCTCATAGGCTGCCAGAGGATGCACCGTGCGGTTCTGGGCATCAGAACTGCTGCTGCACAAAATCCCATTCTAGCTGGAGCAGCCCTACCAAACACATGCCAAAGGAAGAGTTCAGAGAGTATAGACAATGAAGGGAAATCATTCACCACTCAAAGGTCCGAGCTAATCTTTACCTACAATGGCCCATTGGAACAAATAGGGCTACTCACGGAGTAAAGACTGTTCACACGAGGAAGAGTTTTCAGGATCAGTCCTGTCCGAGTCATAGAATTTCAGGGTTGGAAGGGGCCTCAGGAGATCATCTAGTCCAATCCCCTGCTCAAAGCAGGACCAATCCCCAATTTCTGCCCCAGATCCCTAAATGGCCCCCTCAAAGGATTGAGCTCAATGCTAGGTTTAGCAGGCCAATGCTAAAGCCACTGAGCTGTCCCTCCCTCTCTACCATTAGAATATCAGGGTTGGAAGGGACCAGGGAGTGCCAGTTCTAAACCCTGCTTAGAACCAGGCCCCAGTTCAGCTCAGAACTTCTGCCTGTGTGTAAGTCCCACTGATTTTTGGGCAGCTGAGATATTCAGCGCCTTACTAGCTCCAGCCTGAAGTTGGCAAGTGCTTGGAGAAATCAGGCAGCCGGAAGTGAGTGGCATTACAAAGCCAGGGCCCTTGAAGAAGTGCAGGAAAGGCCTAGCTGATACACAGCAAAGGCTGCCACTCCTGCTGCTAACCCCTTCACACACACACGCAAAGTGGGAGATGAAGGTGTGGGGCAGCTTTGGTCACATGTGCTCTCTGAATGACACTTCAGCCTTTGACAGTTGCATGGGAAACTACAAATTGCACATTCCAGGTTACCCTGGAATCCATAGAGAGCCTGGTCAAACACAGGCCCTGATCCTGGAAAGACTCATGCACTTACTTACATTCACTCTTCCGCTGACATCAGTGGGATTAGTCACAGTGCATAAAGTTAGGCAGGGTCATAGGTGCGGATCCTGCAATGGGATCCAAGCCAGGGGGCACTTAGGCCTACCTGGGGATCCATGGACCCCAGGCAGGTGTCTGCACAGGCCCTGGGAGCAGCAGTGCAGATCCAATTGCCCTAGTGCGGCCTTAGATTAGACTAGCCTCCCAGAGTGTTTGCAAACAGCGTTTCACAGCCATGGAGAGGAACACCATGCTTTGAAGTTTAATACATCAGGTATTTCCATTTCCTCCCCATGGCAACAGTCACTAGGCCATATGACAAGCCGGCCCAGTCAAACAGCATCAGAGTGGATTTGGCTTAACCAAGAACAGACATTTGTCAAAAATGGTAAACAGGGACTATTGGCACCAGTATAAATGTAAGAGAAACGGTTTCTGGTTTATGTGGTTTTATTTGCTCTGGAGTTTATGCCATATTTTAGCTTGAAAATAATTTTATGGCTCGTTTAATACTCAATCCCTAATGCTAACAGTTGATAATGGCAACCCTGCAATCTGACAGCAGGAAAATGCTTCTAGGCCAGTGGTTCTCAAACTATTTACCATTGTGGGCCGCATATGCAGCTCTCTGTATTTTAGGCAGGCCACATCCACACAATATCTATACTACCTGCATGGCCCTGATGTCACATGGGCCGCAGCTATGTGCTGTTTGGGCCGCAAGCGGCCCACGGACTGTGGGTTGAGAACCACTGTTCTAGGCCCTGGGCTTCATGATTTTAATACTTTTACATATGGAGAAATCTCCCCCCTCATTCCTTGGCTAGGATCCGAGTCCAGTGGATCCTCCAGCAGCTCTCTGATCCCTGGGATGCTATATTCAGTGGATCCCCTGTCAGCTCTCTGATCATGGGACGCCATGTTCAGTGGATCCCCACCCTGGTTGCCGCCTGATACATGGGATGCCATGTTCAGGGAGCTATTATATAGATATCAAATGGTAACAACTTTTTGTCACTACCACCAGGGCTGATTTCAGGGCATTCTGAGTGGTCTCTTGAGCCAGCCAAGCCCCAGACATTGTTCATTTTATACAGGGAATATTCAGCCAGAGTGGAACGTTTGATTCCTAACCAGGACTTTGTCCTGTGAAATCTCCATTCCAGGCTTTGCCATGAGCCCAGGGCATGTTGGGACAGGACTTGGGGAGTTTAGTCTGCACTGGTCTGCATGAAGTCCAGGCAAGGCTTGTGATGTATATATTTCATTGCCTAAGTCAGTGCCTTGATTTGAGGCTCTCTCCTGTCCTCTGGGGTGTAACTATAACCCTCCTTCAGAGACACCCCGAAGGGAACCCTGAAGCAGGGGCATGCTCATGGCTGAGTGAAGATGTTGAATAGACCAAAAGCTGTTTGCGCCTGTAGGTGGCCTATGAGAAGTGTTGCCTTGGGTTCAACCTAAGTCCCAGGGGGCAAGTATCCACTTTGCACACGAAAATACCCCCCACAACCAGCCACTAACTGCCCCCCCAGCTGGCAGCCAAACCAAGGAGAACACCCCACCCAACCAGGTCAGCACGTCAGCACAATGCGGGACAGCGTGCATTGCCACGGCCTCTGCTGCAGCCGCACTGGGTACCTAGACGGAGTCTCTTCCCAGCGCTGCTGTTAGCCTTCATTTAAAAGGCTGCCAAGGCCATCTGAGGACTCGATCACTGCACCTAGTTCTTGAACTCACCCAGCCATGAGCCAAGTAAAGGAAGCAAAAATCTGTAGCTTTACGTGTTGCCTCTGCTCAGCGCTCTGAGCCCAGAGATAGCGCCGGAGGACAGGGCTTAGCCAAAGCCTTTGCTTCACAGAGGTGTCCCCCAGTATGGGTCTGACCTCCCCCAGCCCGGCTCCAATTCAAGCCACAAAGTCACGGCATGGACAGCTAAGCTGCTTGCTCACTGAGCCAGTCAAATATGCAGCATGGTTTCCGCTCCAGATTACACCAGGAAGGAAGTTGGCTCGGAAGGGGATGGGGCTGAGGTGGGGGGGAGAGGGGAGGGAAGCACATTCCTGGCTAGTGAGGAATAGTGTTTAAAAATTCATTTGTAAACGGAAGCTAGCTGGAGTGCCAAACACCTTGTCCCTATCAAACTCATAAGGCTATGCAGGGAATACACAAGGGGGAAACCAGTACTCAGACAACGTAAGAAGTAGCATGCAATTGGTCAGTGTTTGCAGTTCAGCTGGGCAAATTAAGTTAATCAAAGCAAGAAATCCAGCTCTGGGCTAGTCACTCAGTGTCAACAGCGCAGTATCACTGCTACCCAACAGTGTTTAGCTCTGAAACAAATCCAGCCCACAAGCCCTGCTCAGGCCGCCGGGACGCACAGCTGTGTTCAAGACAACCCCCGTCCAAAGGTGGATTTCCGAGCACTTTGAAAACTCAGCGGCTCCACAGTGAGCTAGACTGAGCCTTAACTGCACTGGTGTCCTGCCCCACTGGAATAAACACCAGCCGGGCCAAATGGCACATTTGAGCAATCAAGCGATTTGCTCAGTGTAGGCCAAGGAGAGTGTGTGATCAAGTGGTTCTAGCACAGGACTGGGATTCAGTGACACTGGGTCTCAGCCGGCTGAGTCTTCCCATTTCTGGGCTTCAGTTTCCCCATCAGTGAGAAATGCCATCGTAATAGCTCCTTCCCTCTCTGCCAGGGTGTTACACACTGTCACCGAGCACACCGTTAGCCTGGGGAACTCACTGCCTCACTGAGGCCAAACCTTAGCAAGTTTCAAAAAGAGCTTGGCCATTGATACGGCTGGCAAGCCAATCCAGCGTCAGAATGGTAGAACAAGAGCTTTTCAGAGGCCCATTCTGCTCCTCAGTCTGACCTCCTGCAGAGCGCAGGCAAGAGAGCCCTGCTCTTTTGAAGGGCTATCAAGCCTTCTGCTTCAGGGATTGAGCCACCCTCACATAGAGGGGGTCCCTCAGAGGCAGATTATCTCATTGCTGCCTGCTGCAGGGTCCCTGCATCTTCCATCCAGCACTAAGCACAGGTAGAGTTTAGCAGCTAAACTGGGCTGGCCAGTCCTGGGTGCCTGGGCTGAAATCTGCTGTGCGGTATTTGTGCAAAAGGCTCTACAGGAGGGGGCGTTACTGTTACTGCTGGTAGCCGGGGGGGAGAGGAAGGCCAACCATGAGTGTTAACAGGAGCTTTCACAAAGGGGCTTTTCAGTGGAAAAAGGCCTCCATTCCCAGGCCAAGCGCAGTGCCAGCCGTCTCCCCACCAGAAAGGGAACAACTTCCCTGGGCAGCCAGTGTCTCTCAGGTGAGCTCCTTCCACCTCATGCCTTCATTTATGAACCACATGTGCCTAACACACCCGGGCTGCCCTTGCCACATAGGCTCAAACAACAAAGAGAAAGGGCTCATTACCGTGCTAATCAATGTTAAACATTAGTACAGCAGCAACAATGGCTTCAAAAAAAGCCGCCAATTAGGAAAACAGTATTTTTGTCTGATTAAAAAGCTGGGTTGAATTCTCTTTGATGTTTACCCGCCATTCAAAACTGGCCAGTTTATGACTTTCTGAGTGCTGCTCAAGGCCGGTTCGGCAAGGAGCTGGGCTTTGAATCCACCTTTATTACTAGAGATAAGCTTGGCGCGCAGATTACATCTCCAGCATCGTGGCCTTTGTGCAAGGTGGAGCCGAGCCCCAAGCCCTGGGAGCCAGCACTTGGAGCCTTGCTTCAGATGGCTCAAACCTACCACCTGCAGATCACAGCCTAGGCTGCTTCCACTTCCGCCATCGGTATAACTGGTGAGGTGGAAAAACATATTGCCATCCTCTTTGTGGGCCAGTCCATACAGGGAGTCAATACACAGCTCTCCTGGGGGTTACACAAGGATGTGTTATCCAGCAGAGTTCTGGCTTCTAACCCACTGGGAACCGTAAGGTCTAGTGGTTACAGACAACATAGCTCCATGTAACAATGATCCTGCAACCAGGCCATTTGCTTCTAAACAGACGAGCTGTTACTACTTAAACTGACAGCACGAGCAGAGCCACAAACCTTTACAGGTGGTTGGGTGGGGGAGGGACACAGAGCCAACGTTTTGTGTGGGTTACACAAGCACATTCTGAATGACTGTAAGGTAAAGTGGCTGGAAGGCGGGGCTCTTATACTAGAGATCTGGGTTCTCATTTTAGTTCTGCCTGATGTGACCTTGTGCAAATGCTCAGTCACTTTAGCTGTGAAAAGGATGATGGACAGTAATCCCCCCCCCCCCCCCCATGCAGGAAAACTTGGCACATGCTAAGCAGCAGGAAGAGTGCAGTGATATTAACACTAATCAGTGAAAGCGCTGGGATCTGACGAGCTGGGAGGCGTGTTGCATTCACTTTGCATTCACGCAGCTCTCCCGTCCCCCAAACTGTGTGCCAGCCAGAATATTTCACGGCATGACTAGGTCATAGACTATCATGGTTGGAAGGGACCTCAGGAAGTCATCTAGTCCAACCCCCTGCTCAAAGCAGGACCAATCCCCAATTTTTGGCCCACATTTCTAAATGGCCCCCTCAAGGATTGAACTCACAACCCTGGGTTTAGCAGGCCAATGCTCAAACCACTGAGCTATTCCTCCCTACAACCAGGGATAAACACACCTCGCTGGCCGGAGAGGCACCAGCATCAGCAATGCTGAGCTCGGATTTCTATGGCAAGCTTTTGTTTTAGCCTGTGTGGGGTGGGGAAGAGTGCAGCGGGCCTGACCCACTCACCCAAGAAGATTATGCCCTGGCTTCTGAGGTAAGAATGGGGGAGGGGGCTGCTACCTGTGCCCTCCCTGCCTCTCTGGGCATGATGAGAGGACCCCTGCTGTGGCTCCTGAGGGGAGGGGACTCTGGTGCCATGACTGGGGAGAAAAGGGGAACCCCTGGGCCGCTTCAAGAAGGGGATGGCATCATGGGGTGGGGATGGGCCCCTGTGTCATGGGGTGCTTAGAGTCCCAGATGGCCTCAATGCGGCCCCCACGCCTGACCAGCCCCAAAAAGATCCCTGTAACAGCTGCATCTAAAAGTCTGTGAGAGAGATTCTGACCCAGTTATGTTGGTGTAAATCTGGAGCCACTGCAGTTTAAGTTAAAAGGTTCCTCTGACTTCCCAGCAAGGTGTCTGAGACCAGGATCTGGCCCGGCCACTCCAGCTCTCTGTCCTGAGGAAGACAAAGAGAATTTTCTTCCAGAATTACCAAGCTGGCTTGCCAAGCAAGGTTTGCAGCACTTCCACCACGGCATTCCCGCTGGGAATTTGACTTCTCTCCCTTCTTGCCCTAACGCAGCCAAAAGTTTGGCTGCAGGAAACAGGGTCCCCATCTCTCACAGCTGTCCATGCCTGCAGCGGTCCCTGAGCCAAAGGCTGGGGTCTGGCCTGGCAGCTCCTAACCACGGCTTTGTTTAGTTAAGGGGCTCGGCAGGGCTAAGGGCAGTAGCTAAGGGCTGGTCTGCAAATGGAGAGGCGCTGAAATAACGCCAAGTCCCAGCCAGTCAGTTCAATGCGAGGTTGGGGGTAGACACACATATTTGGGGGTAAAAGTGGCCCGTTGCAATTTACTTTATGTCAGATTAACTCAGGGTAAATTCCAGGGTAAGTGCGTCCACTTCTGAGCTGATCGGCGAGGCTGCCGGTGCATGCTGAGCACCACTGTGAGTCTCCCACCCTGGAGCACTCAGTCTATAGCTGAGAACAACTGTCCTCGCCCGCTGCTACTGAACAGCCGAGCACTGCGCTCCTGTCTGGTGTCGCTCGTCTCACATGAGGCTGGGTGATGTAGAGCTCAACAAAGCTAGGAGCATGGTTACCGGGACTACCGATACTTAGTAACATAGGACCGACCCAAATTCGCTCGGAGGGGGCTTCCAGCTAAGATCCGTGAGAACAGTGACCTGCCTTTGGACGCAGACCTCTTCAACCACCCACCAGGTCGCCTGCCTTCCAGAGGTCCTTTATGGTCACTTAGGCCATGGTGAAATCTGCTGGGCACAATGAGTGATCAGCTGCAATAGGCCTTAATCACTCACTCGTCACTGACCCTACTGTCAGCCCACCAGATTTTGACCTGCCAAGGCACCTGCGGTCATCCCTGAACCAGTTTCAAACAGGACAGGGCAACTGTGTGGCCAATCTCTTCAAATGGGGTTTCTCTAACATCCCGTGCTGCCGTGCAGTCAGCTTCAGACTGTGTCGCTTAGCCTTGACGAGTGCTGGCCAGCTTACTGCTACAGCGGCTCTCCGCCTGCCTGGTGACGGAGCTATCAAACGGCTGAGCACTTTGTGGGTATGCTGCTGAAGTCCATCTCACAATCGGCCCCATGACCTGACCGCAGAGAAGAAGGATGAGCGAAGAGCTGGGACGCAGCCTCCCCATCGCTCTGGGGGTTTCTGAGAAGGAGAATAACAACACGTCTGGCTCGTCTGCTCTGAAAGCACCATCGGTTTGACGTGGGAGGCATAGAAGGGACGTCAACCACAAGCCTCTTGCCCCGTATGCCACTCCCCAAAGGGTAACAACAAGCTGAGGGAGTAAAATCACCCACAGCTTTTCAGACCCCAGCCTGCTCAGAGTGGCTCACACCCCCGCCCCCTGAAGAGCTGTAGGCTCCCCCAGAGTAGCCAAAGCAACAAGTCTGCTGCAGAGCACGTGGAGTGGGACAAGAACTGTGCCCCATAAAACCAGCTTCCCTGAGTCTTTGGGCCAGCTTGGCTCACCTCCCTCTGTGTAGCCCAGGCCTGCTGCAGGCCTGGCCATGAACCCATTGTGCCTGATGCCCTGTGCCCCACAGGCCAGGAAGAGGCATTTGCTTATCAAAGCTGGTAGCTACATTCAGGACCAGGCTTACAATGACGCTGGGCCCACACTGGCAAGGGGCCCATCATGGACCCATCTAACCCGTCCTCACAGCAGGGTCTGGCCCCTCACCCAGGCAGTCCAGCGCCCAGGCCTTGCTATGTGAGTGGCTCCCAGCCAGCAGGTCCCGCTGGCCTGCAGGGGGTTTGCCACCCAGCCGCTGGGCTCTGCCATGTGGGCTGGGCAGGGCTGCTGGTTGTCGGGCCAGTGGGCATGGCCAGCCCAGGCAGGTTCGTGGGGGTTGAGTTCCAAAGGTCTGCCCAGCTCCCCAGCATGGCTCCGGCTCCAGCTCCAAGCAGTCTCTGCTGCCCGCCACTTGTGGGGTCCCGCCCGCCTCCCCGGGGCTGAGCCACCTGGGACTGATGCAGAGGCCTGGCATGTCTCAGCCAGTAGGAGGGGAGGAGTGTGAGGGGCTCGGGCAGGCCCCACAAGGCAAGTAGGTCCTGAGGGAGCAGCCCGGCCAGGCCCCAGCCTGCTCTGGCCTGGCTGATCGCACTGTTCCCAAGGGGCTGACATGATCTCCTCCCTGAAGGGACATCCCCATTGCCTCCAGCTGGCCCCTCGCTCCAGAGAACGACCCTCCCCCCCGCACTATGCCCCATTGCCCCCATGGGAGCCCACAGATATGTTTGGCACCAGGCCCACAAAAGGTTAATGAGCCCTGGCTGTATTGTCCTGTGGGATGAGGGGCTGCAGGACTGGGACTGACTCTTGCTCATGGTAACTAGTTTTGCTGAGGGCTCGCCTCCATGGTCTTGTCCCTCAGGGCTGGGGCGTGATTTGCTGCAATTACCCACACAGCGTACACAGTGGGGAGCCACCCACACAGCAAGGACACTTGTTCAGCCCTTCTGTGTCCAGATGGGGTCATGAGCACAACTCCCCTCCTTCCTCCTTTTTGCAGGAACAAGGACTGAGCTGAGGGGATCCCATCAGCAACAGACCAAGTGTCTCTGCCTGAGAGTGGAGACAGCATTTTGGGAGCAGCAGTAAAGCCCAGGGAGACCAGTTTACTACCAGCTCTGCTTCAGGGACACAGCAGAGAGGACCAATGTATCTGTCCAGCAGGCAGAGCAGGGCAGGGTCCTGTCTGATCAGCTGGCAATTGGAGGCATTCCAGTGTTTACTCCATCCATTCATGCAATGGGACAAATTCAATCCCGCAATTTTCAACTCTATTCAACAAACTGTAGAAGGCTCAGGCTGGCGTCCATGGAATCTACCAAGGAGGAAAGCGAAGCCCATACCTTTCCCCCAGCACATGATTTACCACAACTGGTTGCTGCCATGCGTCGCTTACCACTGGCATGGATTATCCCAGGCATTTGGTGAGTTCGTCCAAGGAAACTCAGGAGAATGTCAGACAGTTCTGTGGCAGTCATTCTAAGCATGGTCACCCTAAGGCCTGGGAGACTCCAGTCCCCTATCCTGCCACAGACTTTGTGTGTGTGTCCTGGGGCAAGTCACTTAGGTGCTCTGTACCCCATGGGTAAGAATGTGACAATACGACTTCGTTAGCTCACAGGGTGTTGGGCGGATAAATACATTAAAGCTTGGGAAGTGCTGTGAGCGTGACTGATGAATATGCTCGGTAAGAGATAGGGATGATTATTATTTCTACGGCACCTTTCAGTCCACAGTAGTCCAAGCCTTTTACACACACAGCAAGCTGAAATGTGTATTATTGGCAGGGATTATGGCACCCACCACTTGAAATGCAGCCATCTCTGGGGTGGAACACAGGAGCTGTTTAACAGCACAGGGCAACACGACACAATAGGTCAGTGCTGGAAGCTAAGACAAACCTTGTTATCACTTGATACTGCTGGGAGACAGGAATGGAATTACAGAGGTGGGAATTCAGCCATGACTCTGAGGCACACCTCTACCTTTATAAAAAATGCCATGCAATTGTCATTCTCACACCTGGCCAGGACCTGGCTTTTACATCTTATCTCAAAGATAACCCAGATCACAATTACTTGCAGCTTGGTGCAGCACAGGGCCAGAGGACAGCATGACCAGCACTCTATGCAGCATGCTGGGGCTGTTTCTTGGAGGTCCCATGCCCGATCTGACCAGCGTGGTCTGGGTTAGCCTGTGAGCCCTAGGACGAGAGCTGCACAGGGTGGTACAGCTGGCATAGGGCCGTTCAGAGATCAGGTTATCTTGGCCAGTGTTTCCCAAAGGGTTGAAAGCTGAGCCCTGCTTCAGAAAATCATGCTCCCCTTCAGTCCCGCCACGTGTGGTTAAAGGCCTGCACATTGCCCCGCCCTGTGGGAAACCCTGGGGTGTGTGTTTTATAGTCATGTAATCCACTCGTCTTAATACTAAGGCATTGCTAGTAACTGAACAACAGGAGTTAATATCTAGCCAGAGCTTCTTAACTGTGGTCACGGTCTGACTAAGGAAAACCCAACAGCCACTGTCAGCTCCTGCACCCTAGAGAGTCTCGTCATTCTCTTAAAGCCGCAGTAACACCATGTTAATTTATTTCCATTTAGCTATATAGCTATAGATCAGAATTAGCTCAACAGCACTCTGTAAGTCTTGCCACAAGTTTTCTTTGACACAATGACCGTCTATATTTGCTTCTATATTTGCTGTTTTACTGAAGGTCGTATTATTTGGAGGAATGATGGCATTTGCATTGTCTTGCAGCTTTCGGAGCACTACTGTATCATTTCTTCTTTCAGCTGAGTCTAGCCTTGCAGGTGACACTTGCCAATGTCTCTGATTTAGTCTAGACACTTGTCCATTAGTAGCCGTGACATCAGAAGCTAGCAGTGCTACCTTTCCCCATAATTTGCAAACTGGATACAAAAAAGAAAAGGAGGACTTGTGGCACCTTAGAGACGAACCAATTTATTTGAGCATGAGCTTTCGTGAGCTACAGCTCACTTCATCGGATGCATACCGTGGAAACTGCAGCAGACTTTATTTATACACAGAGAATATGAAAAAATACCTCCTCCCACCCCACTGTCCTGCTGGTAATAGCTTATCTAAAGTGATCATCAGGTGGGCCATTTCCAGCACAAATCCAGGTTTTCTCACCCTCCACCCCCCCACACAAATTCACTCTCCTGCTGGTGATAGCCCATCCAAAGTGACAACTCTTTACACAATGTGCATGATAATTAAGTTGGGCCATTTCCTGCACAAATCCAGGTTCTCTCACCCCCTCACCCCCCTCCCAAAAACCACACACACAAACTCACTATCCTGCTGGTAATAACTCATCCAAAGTGACCATTCTCCCTACAATGTGCATAATTAAGGTGGGCCATTTCCAGCACAAATCCAGGTTTTCTCACATCCCCCCCACCCCCATACACACACAAACTCACTCTCCTGCTGGAGAGTGATGGGCTATCACCAGCAGGAGAGTGAATTTGTGTGGGGGGGTGGAAGGTGAGAAAACCTGGATTTGTGCTGGAAATGGCCCACCTGATGATCACTTTAGATAAGCTATTACCAGCAGGACAGTGGGGTGGGAGGAGGTATTTTTTCATATTCTCTGTGTATAAATAAAGTCTGCTGCAGTTTCCACGGCATGCATCCGATGAAGTGAGCTGTAGCTCACGAACGCTTATGCTCAAATAAATTGGTTAGTCTCTAAGGTGCCACAAGTCCTCCTTTTCTTTTTTGCGAATACAGACTAACACGGCTGTTACTCTGAAAACTGGATACAATTAGCTTAGGCTTGAATAGAGACTGGGAGTGGATGGGTCATTACACAAAGTAAAACTATTTCCCCATGTTTATTTCCCCACCCCCATCCCCCACTCTTCCTCAGATGTTCTTGTTAACTGCTGGAAATGGCCCACCTTGATTATCACTACAAAAGGCCCCCCCCCCCGGCCCCTGCTGGTAATAGCTCACCTTAAGTGATCACTCATGTTACACCCATTGTTTCATGTTCTCTGTGTATATAAATCTCCCCACTGTATTTTCCACTGAATGCATCCGATGAACTGAGCTTCAGCTCACGAAAGCTCATGCTCAAATAAATTGGTTAGTCTCTAAGGTGCCACAAGTACTCCTTTTCTTTTCCCCATAGTGGCTCTCTGAGCCCAAATTCTACCATTTCAGAACATATTCTATCATTCACTTTCAAATAAGGTGGTTCTTGTGATTCTCAATCCTAGTAATTCTTTTGAAAAACCTGACTGATATTTAATCCTTTCCCTATAGCCTTCTTAAAAACCCTAGGTAATCTGTTTCTAAGCTTTCTGTTAAATAACAACTGTGCAGGTGATAAACCTGGTTGTAATGGCAATGGTCTACAATTTAATAATGCCAGAAATAAATCGTATTTGTTTCTTCAGCTTTTGTTTTGCTATTTTCAGCTAGCCCATTATCTTGTGGGTAACCTGGACTTGATGTACTATGTTTGAAATCCTATGACATGGCAAGACTTTTATAGACTCATACACATTAAGGCCAGAAGGTCATGATCATCTGTCTGACCTGCACATTGCAGGCCACAGCACCTCACCCACCCACTCCTGTAATAGACTCCCAACGTCTGGCTTTTAAATCCTTGAGTGTGAAACTGAAATCTTTCATTTCTTTTTGGTAAACAGTATTCCTCAAATTCTTTAAGACAAACGCATAGTCAACTTGTACTCTAAGCTTAAGCTCAAAATATTTTTTTATTAAAGCTAATGTTAAAAATGATATAATACACAGGTTAAGGAAAGAGTGTCTGTAAGTCTGGGTATAGTGCTTAGTCCTTTGGGCCCTCTACTGGTTTAAGCATTTCCAGTCCAACAGGTCATTTTCAGCTTCTCATAACTCTCTCAAAGGTTTGAATTTGGCAGTATGTTCATTCTTAGCACTCTCACACTTGTTCTCAGTACGCTCAACTTCAACACAACTGATCTAAGGGCTAGTCTACACTACCGCGCTCCATCGCCACAGCTGCACGGATGCAGCCGTAGTGCATCTGGTGAAGACACGCTATGCCGACAGGAGAGCCGTCTCCCATCAGCATAATTACTGCACCTCAACTAGAGCCTCTTCCGCCGACATAGTGCAGTGTGGACACCGCTCTAAGTCAGTGCAACGTATGTCGCTCGGAGGGGAGGGGGCTTTTTCATCCCCCCCGAGCAACATAATGTACATTGACTTAACGAGTAGTATAGACAAGCCCTCCGAGTGCTTGCTACCAGCATGCTGTTCATCAGTACCCTGCTCTCCGCACGCCTGCGCACAGAGCGCTCATTCTCAGTGCACGCGCTCAGGACGCCCACTCGCCGCAGCCTAGTCCTCACCACGCGTGCTTGCAGCATGCTCACTCCCTGTACACTTGTGCTCAGCATGGTCACCCTTCGCGTGCGAGCTCTGCATGCTCATTCACAGCACGCTCATGCTCGCCAGGCTAATCCTCAGCACGCTCGCTCACCAGACGCTTGCTCTCAGTACGGTCACTCTCAGCAGGCTCGCATTTAGTCAGGGAGCCACTGGTCTCTGGAAATGTCTCCAGTTGACCAAGCTGTTGTCAAGTACAGAAACTGAAAAAGAAAACAAATGCCATTTTTCTGATAACATAAAAAATGACGTGAGCATTTTTAACCAGCTCTCATGCCCCAGTGAGGGCTGATGGGCCCTGTGAGCGAGACGAAGGCCCCGCCCAACATGCACTAGGGACTTACAGGTTTCTCTGGTGCATAACATTAGGTGCGGCTGACATGCTGTGCTGGCTGCGGGGGCCATCGTCCCCAGGTCGCCTGCAGACCGGTTGGTGGGCTGAGTTCACTGAGCCTTAACAAATGTACTTCATGCTGGCAACAACCACCTTTGCTTTGTCACTTCCGAATGATTCACTTGACATCCTTGCAGTGCAGTCAGTGTGTCTGGAATACGCTAGACCGTGCTCTGCCCCTGCTCTAACAACACTGGCATTTGCAATAGGAACATAAAAGTTGTGGATTATTTTAGCTGCAGTGACAAGGAGCAGAATAGCCAGGGACAGAGCTATTGCTCTACCCTTCAGCTGGCCTAGGATCTGAGCATGTTACACTTGCCTAGAAGTTGAATTAACAAGAATCTCAGGGCTGGGGTGGTCGGTTTGAGCTGGCTGCCTTGTCCTGGCTCTGGTCTCCCACTGCTGTACTCAGCTACATGCAATCTGGTCCCACTAAACTATCCTATCTTCCTGTATTTGAGCTAATCTCTGTTCCCAGCATGGCAGCCCCCAGGGTGCGAGCCTAGGTTTGAACTACACAGACACTCTGGAGGCCCAGGACTCAGTCCGAGCTGGGTCATAGAATCATAGAATATCAGGGTTGGAAGGGACCTCAGAAGATCATCTAGTCCAACCCGCTGCTCAAAGCAGGACCAATCCCCAATTTTTGCCCCAGATCCCTAAATGGCCCCCTCAAGGATTGAACTCACAATCCTGGGTTTAGCAGGCCAATGCTCAAACCACTGAGCTATTCCTCCCCCCACCCCTTCATCCTCGGAAAGTACTGTAGAGCAGGGTTCTCAACCTCCTTCTTTCTGAGGCCCCCTCAACATGCTATAAAAACTCCATGGCCCACCTGTGCCACAACAACTGGTTTTCTGCAGATAAAAGCCAGGGGCAGAGTGAGGAGGGGAGCAAACAGGGCAGTTGCCCAGGCCCCAGGCCACAGGGGGCCCCCACGAAGCTACATTGCTCAGGCTTCGGCTTCAACCCTGAGTGATGGGGTTCAGGGCCCTGGGCTTCAGCCCCATGCAGTGGGGTTTGGCTTTCCACCCTGGACACCAGGGAGCCTAACACTAGCCCTGCTTGGCGGACCCCGTGATGCCTGCTCGCAGCCACCCCAGGGGGCCCCAGCCCCCTGGTGGAGAACCACTGCTGTAGAGAACCCAAGTACCATGTAGCTAGTTACATGGGGGTCTTTCAGATGAGCCTTTACAGCCCTGTTCGACATAGACCCTGAAGCCCCCCGGGCATTTCTGAGAAAGCAGCGATGTGTCTTGCCCATGCTTTTCCCCATGGCTGTTGTGTGCATTGTTGGTGGGGCTGGCAAAGTGGGGGCTGCTAGTTTGGGACACTTCCCAGTGGGGCTCACTATGGAACTGGTGGCTTTTATTCGCTCCTGGAGCTCAAAGTGAAACTGGCTGTTTCCTCCATCACCTGATGGGCAATCGAACCCCAAATGCAGTGTCATCACCCTTGCAATTGTCACTGCTGTGCTGGGGAGCTAAGAGACTGGGACAGCCTTGTCAGTATGAGGATGAGTGGGGAGGGAGGGACCACAAGCTGCTGAGGCCCTGGACAAGCCAAGGAGTTTGCTGTTCCTAGGCAGCATGGCCATCACCAATCTCAGACCAGCGGAGCAAGGGCTCCTTGGAAAGGGCAGTTTTAGTATCACCAGTGGGGACTCGAACAGGGACGAATGACTAAATAAAGCTGCACAGGTCATTGGAGGGATCCAACTGGCTGCCTCTGCCCCTGCCGGCTCAGCACTGTGGGTGAACACTGGCTGCCTGAAGGCTGTGGCCTGGAGGGCGGGAGCCGCAGCGTTAGCATGGTGAGAAGCGTTTGGAAGACATGTCTGGGAGTGCAGCGTGAGCTGCCTGTGCAGGAATTCCACTGGCCCGTAAATGACATGCTGAAGCCAAGAGACCCTCAGGCCCTGTTAGCAATAACAGCAGTTCCTGGCAGTTAATGAGGATTAAGTGAGGATTTCTGCAAATGCTCCTTCCATAAACGAGGGTGGAGTTTTTCCAGCCTGCCACGGCTGTGAGCAGCACAAAGCCAGCAGTGCCTTAATGCTGAGAATAACACCAGGCAGTTCACAGCTCCTCTGGCTGAGGGCCTCCTAGTGAAGCTGGTGGCAATGTCACGGTTACCTCTGTGTCTTCCAGCAGGACCCCTGCTCCAGCTCCCCTAGCACTGGCCACATTGCCCAGTGGGAGTCCCGGAGGAGACCACCTGACCACAAGGAGACTTTCTGTGGCTCACGGAGGTGTGCCCAGGGCCCTCCTTTGCTCACAGAGCTCTGCCATTGGGCATCCCACAACTCCCTACATTTCTCCTTAGCGCTGGGGTGCTGAGCTCAGTGTCCCGCATCAGCCACCACTTGCTGCACATCCCTCTTCCCCAGCCCTTGACCTTTGTTTTCATTTCAGTTGGCTTTGGGGACCTCCCAGCGCACTGATGAATGGGCCATTGTTGCTCTCCTGGGCAGGGCCTGGCCTGGCATCCACTTAGGGCAGTAAGTCTGCACCCTTGCCTACACCCATGCATGCTTTGTCCATGGGCACCCGAGTAAGGCAATTCAGCCATCGGCTGGCTAGCTCCAAGCCGAAGAGAGGCTGCTTTGGAGCGCCCTCAGGCAGTGGCTTGCAGGCATTTGTGGTTGGAGGGCTTTAAACTAGGTTAGACGGGGTCAGGTGAACTAAGCCCACAGGTAAGTCAAAAACATGGAATTATGAGAGAAGGGTCGGAATCGGGGGGGAGCGTGGGCTGTTATAGCAGGGATAAAGGAGAGATAAGACAGAACTGGGGGGGAAATTAAATCAGCATCTTAGATGTCTGTATACTAATGTGAGAAGTATGGGGAATAAGCAGAAAGAACTCAAAATGCTAGTAAATAAACAGAACTATGAATATTGGTATAGAAGGGTACAGCTTGCTCAGGAAGGACAGGCAGGGGGAAAAGAGAGGAGGTGTTGCCTTCTATATTAAAAATATACACACGTGGGCTGAAGTTGAGATGGAAATAAGAGACAGACTTGTTAAGAGTCTCTGGGGAAGGATGAAAGGGGTAAAAAACAAGGGTGAGGTCACGGTCGGGGGCTACTACAGACCCCCTAGCCCGATAGAAGAGGTGGATGAGGCTTTTTTTAAACAACTAACAAAATCACCCAAAGCCCAGGACTTGGCAGTGAGGGGGGACTTCAGCTCCCCAGGCATCTGCTGGGAAAATAACTCAGCAGGGCACAGATTATCCAACAAGTTCTTGAAATGCATTGGAGACAATTTTTTATTTCAGAAGGTGGAGAAAGCTACTAGGGAGGAGGCTGTTCCAGATCCGATTTTGACAGTAACTGGTTGAGAATTGAAAGTGGAAGGCAACTTGGGTGAAAGTGATCATGAAATGATAGAGTTCATGATTCTAAGGAATGGTAGGAAGGAGAACAGCACAATAAACACAGTGGATTTCAAGGAGGCAGACTTTAGCAAACTCCGGGAGTTGGTAGGTAAAATCCCATGGGAAGCAAGTCTAAGGGGAAAAACAATTGAAGAGAGTTGTCAGTTTTTCAAAGAGACATTATTAAGGGCACAAGAGCAAACTATCCCACTGCGTAGGAAAGATAGGAAGTATGGCAAGAGACCACCCTGGCTTAACCGGAGGTCTTCAATGATCTAAAACTCAAAAGAGAGTCCTACAAAAAGTGGAAACTCGGTCAAATTACAAAGGATGAATATAAACAAATAACACAAATATGTAGGGGCAAAATTAGAAAAGCCAAAGCACAAAATGAGATCAGACTAGCTAGGGACATAAAAGGAAACAAGAAAACATTCTACAAATACATTAGAAGCAAGAGGAAGACCAAGGACAGTGTAGGCCCGTTACTCAATGAGGGGGGAAAGACAATAACAGAAAATGTGGAAATGGCAGAGGTGCTTAATGACTTCTTTGTTTCAGTTTTCACCAAGAAGGTTGGTGGCAACAGGATGTCTAACATAGTGAATGCCAGTGAAAATGAGGTAGGATCAGAGGCTAAAATAGGGAAATAGGGACCGAATTAAAATAGGGACCGAATGGCTAGGCAGCAGTTCTGCGGAAAAGGACCTAGGGGTGACAGTGGATGAGAAGCTGGATATGAGTCAGCAGTGTGCCCTTGTTGCCAAGAAGGCCAATGGCATTTTGGGATGTATAAGTAGGGGCATAGCGAGCAGATCGAGGGACGTGATCGTTCCCCTTTATTCGACATTGGTGAGGCCTCATCTGGAGTACTGTGTCCAGTTTTGGGCCCCACACTTCAAGAAGGATGTGGATAAATTGGAGAGAGTCCAGCGAAGGGCAACAAAAATGATTAGGGGACTGGAACACATGAGTTATGAGGAGAGGCTGAGGGAGCTGGGATTGTTTAGCCTGCAGAAGAGAAGAATGAGGGGGGATTTGATAGCTGCTTTCAACTACCTGAAAGGGGGTTCCAAAGAGGATGGCTCTAGACTGTTCTCAATGGTAGCAGATGACAGAACAAGGAGTAATGGTCTCAAGTTGCAGTGGGGGAGGTTTAGGTTGGATATTAGGAAAAACTTTTTCACTAAGAGGGTGGTGAAACACTGGAATGCGTTACCTAGGGAGGTGGTAGAATCTCCTTCCTTAGAGGTTTTTAAGGTCAGGCTTGACAAAGCCCTGGCTGGGATGATTTAACTGGGAATTGGTCCTGCTTCGAGCAGGGGGTTGGACTAGATGATCTTCTGGGGTCCCTTCCAACCCTGATATTCTATGATTCTATGAAAGAACAAGTCAAAAATTACTTAGACAAGTTAGATGTCTTCAGATCACCAGTCCTGATGAAATGCATCCTAGAATACGCAAGGAGCTGACTGAGGAGATATCTGAGCCATTAGCGATTATCTTGGAAAAGTCATGGAAGACAGGAGTGATTCCAGAAGGCTGGAAGAGGGCAAATATAGTGCCCATCTATAAAAAGGGAAATAAGGACAACCCAGGGAATTACAGACCAGTCAGCTTAACTTCTGTACCTGGAAAAAGAAAAGGAGTACTTGTGGCACCTTAGAGACTAACCAATTTATTTGAGCATAAGCTTTCGTGAGCTACAGCTCACTTCATCGGATGTGAAGTGAGCTGTACCTGGAAAGAGAATGGAGCAAATAATTAAGCAATCAATTTGCAAACACCTAGAAGATAATAAGGTGATAAATAACAGTCATCATGGATTTGTCAAGAACAAATCGTGCCAAACCAACCTGATAGCTTTCTTTGACAGGGTATCAAGTCTTGTGGATGGGTTGGGGGGAAGCAGTAGATGTGTCTCTGGACTTTAGTAAGGCTTTTGATACTGTCTTGCATTACCTTCTCATAAACAAACTAGGGAAATACAACCTAGATGGAGCTACTATAAGGTGGGTGCATAACTGGTTGGAAAATCGTTCCCAGAGAGTAGTTATCAGTGGTTCACAGTCAAGCTGGAAGGGCATAACAAATGGGGTCCCACAGGGATCGGTTCTGTGTCCGGTTCTGTTCAATATCTTCATCAGTGATTTAGATAATGGCACAGAGTGTACACTTACAAAGTTTGAGAACGATATCAAGCTGGGAGGGGTTGTAAGTGCTTTGGAGGATAGGATTAAAATTCAAAATGATCTGGACAAACTGGAGAAATGGTCTGAAGTAAATAGGATGAAATTCAATAAGGATAAATGCAAAGTACTCCACTTAAGAAGGAACAATCAGTTGCACACATACAAAATGGGAAATGACTGCCTAGGAAGGAGTACTGAGGAAAGGGATCTGGGGGTCATTGTTAATCACAAGCTAAATATGGGTCAACAGTGTAAGACTGTTGCAAAAAAAGCAAACATCATTCTGGGATGTGTTAGCAGGAGTGTTGTAAGCAAGACACTAGAAGTAATTCTTCTGCTTTACTCAGCGCTGATTAGGCCTCAGCTGGAGTCTTGTGTCCAGTTCTGGGCACCAAATTTCAGGAAAGATGTGGACGAATTGGAGAAAGTCCAGAGAAGAGCAACAAAAATGATTAAAGGTCTAGAAAACATGATCTATGAGGGAAGATTGAAAAAAGTTGGGTTTGTTTAGTCTGGAGAAGAGAAGACTGAGAGGGGACATGATAACAGTTTTCAACATAAAATGCTGTTACAAGGAGCAGGGAGAAAAATTGTTCTCTGAGGAGAGGACAAGAAGCCACGGGCTTAAATTGCAGCAAGGGCAGTTTACGTTGGACATTAGGAAAAACTTCCTGTCAGAGTGGTTAAGCACTGGAATAAAGAGGGTTTTGCATACAGCTTTAGTGCCCATGGGCATTGCCAAGGCTTCTGCTGCCCACTGGGAGCCTAGCTGGCATGGGGCACGGTTTGTGCTGCTGGAATGTCAAGAGGGGCGAACATCAGAGCCTACAATATGGTTTCTATTTAGCTTTGCTAGTGCTGCGCGCCAGGCCCGTGCCTCCTGGTGTCGGCTCTGGCACCAGCACTGGCCTTCTAGGAGCATTGGCGTGGTGCATACACCCCTCTTCCGCAGTCCCACAGTGTCCAACCCTGTTGGCAACGGAGGGGAGGGAGGGAGCAGGGGAAGTTCACCAGAGACAAGTCAGTGGCTTTGCAGCCTTGCACGACCACTGCACTGTGCCCTCTGAGGCATGAGGCCGATGGTAATGTAGAGCAAGCTGTGGGGGAGGGGGTGTAACCTCCTCCCTTTTTTCCCAGCATGGCAGAGCAGCTAGGGGGCTGCCATGCTACCACTAAGGGTACGTTTACACAGCCTACAGCTGTGAGCCTCCAAGACCAGGTCAACAGATGTGGGCTCATGGGACGTGATACAGCTGTGTAGACATGACGGTTTGGGCAGCAGCTTGGGCTCTGGAGCCCCCCTCTCTATAGGCTTCAGAGCCCCATGCTACAGCAAAGCGCTCGGTACACAGCAATTTTTAGCACGGTAGCGTGAGCCCAAGTCTTTCGCTCCGGGTTGTGGGGGGGAGGGCTTGCTGCCACTGACTGTGTAGACGAACCTTAAGTGGCCTCCCACCTGCCCTGCTGTGCTGTCTGACAGCCCCAATGAACACTGCTTGCTCTGGGTGTGTGTTGCCTCTCCCTGAGAATGGCCAGAGGCTGTCGCTGGCTGTGAGGGTGAGCAGGAGTGACCAGGTTTCCAGTAACCCCTCCATGTTCCAGAGCTGAGCCATGCATCTCTCCAACCAATGGCAGCTTAGCGTAGGCACCATGGGATCCCAGGGCCCTGAGTTCAATGGATTTGGGAGCATGCAGTTCTGGAGATCCACCCTCTGCTGTGTGGGATTAGCACCCCCAGGGTCCCCGCATTTTCAAAGATTAGTTATCAATGGTTGGCTGTCAAACTGGGAGGGTGGAAATAGTGGGATCTCGCAGGGTCAGTCCTGGGTCCAGCACTATTCACTATTTTCATTAATGACTTGCATAATGGAGAGGAGAGTAGGATCTGAAATTTGCAGGTGACGCCAAATTGGGAGGGGTTACAAGCACTTTGGAGGACAGGATTCGAATTGAACAAATTGGAGAATAGGTCTGCAAAAGGAAATTCAATAAAGACAAGTGAAAAGTACTTCATTTAGTAGAGAAAAATCAAATGCACATCTACAAAACGGGGAATAACTGGCTAGGTGATAGGACTGCTAAAAAGGCTCCGGGGTTATAGTGGATCACAAACGGAGTCTGAGCCACCAGTGTGATGCAGTTGTGAAAAAGGCTAATATCACGCTGGGTGTATTAGCAGGAGTGTCGTATGTAAGACATGGGAGGTGATTGTCCAGCTTTACTTGGCTCTGGTGAGGTCTCGACAGGAGTTATGTGTGCAGTTGTGGGCGCCGCACTTCAGCAAAGATGTGGATTAACTGGAGGGAGTGCAAAGGAGAGAAACAAAAATGACGAAAGATTCAGAAAACCTGACCTGTGAGGAAAGGTTAAAAAAAAGGGCATGTTTAGTTTTGAGAAAAGAAGACTGTGGGGGACAGGACCTGACATCAGTCTTCAAATATGTGAAGGGCTGTTACAAAGAGGCCTGTGTTTAATTGCTTTCCATGTCCACTAAAGGTAGGACAAGAAATCGGCTTAATCTGCAGCAAGGGAGATTTAGGTTTGATAGTAAGAAAAACTTTCAAACTCTAAGGCTAGCTAAGCTCTGGAACAGGCTTCCCGGGGAGGTTGTGGAATCCCTGTCACTGGAGGGTTTAAGCACAGGGTGGGCAGACCCCGTCAGGGATGGGCTAGGGCAGGGGTGGGCAACCTATGGCCTGCGGGCCGGATCCAGCCTTCCAGCCATTTTAATCTGGCCCTCGAGTTCCCACTGAGGAATGGGGTCTGGGGCTTGCCCCGCTCTGGCGCTCTAGCCAGGGGGCAGGGTTGGGGGCCGCTCCGCACAGCTCCTGAAAGCAGTGGCTATGTGTAGGAGCAGCCAGGGGGCTCCGCTCTGCATGCTGCCCCCCCCAAGCACCGCCCCGCAGCTCCCACTGGCCTGCGGATGGGGCAGTGCACAGCAGAGCCACCTGGCCGAGCCTCCATGTAGGAGCCAGAGAGGGGACATGCTGCTGCTTCCGTGAGCTACTTGAGGTAAGCACCACCCAGAGCCTGCACCCCTGAGCCTCCCCCCACACCCCAACCCCCTGTCCCAGCCTGATCCCCCTCCTGCCCTCCAAACCCCTCGATCCCAGCCCAGAACACTCTCCTGCACCCCAAACCTCTCATCCCCAGCCTCACCCCAGAGCCTGCACCCCGAGCTGAAGCCCACTTCCCCCCAGCTGGGAGCCCCTTCCCGCACCCTGAACTCCCCATTTCTGGCCCCACCCCAAAACCCGCACCCCCTCCCACATCTGTACCCCAATTTTGTGAGCATTCATGGCTTGCCATACGATTTCTATACCCAGATGTGGCCCTCGGGCCAAAACGTTTGCCCACCCCTGGGCTAGGGTCACTTGGGCCTGGACTAGATGGCCTCTTGAGGGCCCTTCCAGCCCTACTGATCTATGATTTTATGCTGAATTGGCTGGTCAGGATTTGGCTCCCACTCCCTGAGAACAAAGGGAGCTGACCCCAATTAGCTGTGCCAGGAGCCCCTTGCTCCGTTCTGGTGGGAGCCCATTCCAAGAGGTGGACACCCCCACCAGCAAGGCAGGGAGGAGCAGTCATCAAGAACCTCATTACCACAAAGGCTGGGGGAAAAGACAGAGCCCCTCCGTCTAACAGCTGGGTGTGAAGCACATTCTCCTCATCCCACCCATCTCAGAAACGGTCAGGGGACAACGGTGATGGGGGCCTACCCTTCAAATCTGGGGGACCTGGGCCTCACCCCTGGTTACGACTGTCGCCTCCATCTCCACCCATCCATTGGCACTGCATGTCTGCCCTGTGGAATCCGACCAACGCTTGCCGGCTGCTTCCCACCAGACCTTTCCCTGTCTCCTACAGAGCCCCATTCTGCCAGTGGGGCCACCATGTTCTGTAAGGTGACCCGTGGCCCTTGGCTCTGCACAGGACGAGGCAGTGTGGCCACAGTTGGTTCTTGGTGTGATGCTGGCAGACCAGGTCTGATCAGGGCCACAGGCCAATTCACTTGTGTATTAGTCTAGATAAAGTGAGTGTAAATGTAAGAGTGTATTCAGGTGTGAAAGCTAGTGGAATGTTACTTGTATTATTTTCATGTATCTGTTCCTGTTATAATGTAATAGCAAACATCTACATTGTGTACACCCCTGTAACGAAACAACCCATCAAAGAAATCTTGTGAAATGCTAAGGAAAGACATAAAGACTTTAACAGAATATCCTAATTTCAAAGCAAGTGGCCATTATGTATAATCGTTCAAGGTCAAAAGACTAAGTGAATTCCTCACTCTCCATTATCAAAGGAAAAGCCCATGTGGAAAGAGACACTGTCAACTTGTCTTCTGTCAGAAGATATAAGAATGGATTCAGGGAAAGACCCTTCATGTCTGTACTGTTTGGACTCTTACAGCGAAGTGTACTGGGTGCAAAGCAGAGATCCCCAGAGACAACCTGGGTACCCTGAAAGACTTTTGGGAAACTGGCAGTTTATTACATCACTGACACCATTTGGAGTTACAAACTGTGACTCACCTGTGCATATATTTTACCTGCTTTAACCTCAATAACTCTCATTTCCCTTTCTTAGCTAATAAACCTATGGTTAGTTTACTATAGAATTGGGTGCCAGCCTTGTCTTTGGTGTAAGATCTGGAGTACCAGCTGATCTGGGGTGACTGGTCTCTTGGGACTGGGAGAAACCTGATGTGGTGTGGTTTGGAGTTTAAAGAACCTTTTATCACAAAGTTCAGCTTGCCTGGGTGGCAAGATAGACTGGAGAGTCTGAGAGGACTGTCTGTGATTCCATGGTGAGCCTGGTGGAGTGATCCAGGAGTTCACATTTGTTATTGGCTTGGGGAAATGTAATTACAGACCACACTGCCAGTTTGGGGCGACTGCCCTTGTTTTCTGACAGTCTGCCCTGAGGTAGGCACTCACAGTTGTGAGCCATTCCAGACAGCGTGACATGTAGCCTAGTTTGGGGATGGGGGGTCTGCTGCTGACTGAGCCCCGCAGCCCCACTGTCTCTGCCTGGGGTTGGGAGGGGAAGATGGGGGAATGGAGACCAAGCTCCCCACCAATGAATAACCTCGCTGGGAGCCCCCGAAGTCCTAGCCCTGGCCCTGTCTCCCCAGACTGGGAGGTCCAGCATCCACTGCCTCCCAGTTAGCTGAGCAGTCAGCCCTTCGGACAAAGATGGCCACTACTTGTTGCATTTCAGATGAGCTAGGTGAAGCCCTGGGGTCCTGGCGATTTGCTAAAGGGTCCTTGGCTGGGCAGGGCCTGAGTATCACCCATGCCGCAGGGCAATGTTACGGGGAGACAAGAAATGATACAGTGCTTCATGGGAGCAAAGGGAGGCACTCAGCACCTTCTGGAGGAGCCTCCAGTGCCTCTCAGGATCAGGCCCAAGAGAGAGACAGCTGAAGCCTGGGGACTGAGGAGGTGGCCAGCTCAGTGCCTGTAGGCTGGGAGGTGTTGGGAGGCAGTGGAGTTCCTCACATCACACTCACGCCCCACTCTGGAGCTGGAGGGAGCTGCTCTGTGGCAGGAGGGCTGTGTGGATGGGGGTTCTCTGAGGCCGGCATGGACATGGCTCCATGGGTGGCTAGTGAGCAACACCCCTTCCCCCAGTGACACCAGTGCAACAGAGGACAGGGATTGGTCCTGGAACATCTCAGATTTAATGATCTCCTTGGAGGCCATTTGATATCAGGCCTGTAGGTACCATGGCCCATTACAGTATGGATCATGATAACCCTTTGCCCCAAACCTCAGATAATGGCTCCCCCGAGGAACCAAACTCCCATCCCTTAACATCAAACCAAAGTCCATTTCCTGTTAAAGCCGCAGTGGCTCATCGGGGAATCAGAATCCAGCAGAGATTCCCAGTCCCTAGTCAGGAACCCTCCACCTCAGCTCAGCTCAGCTCATAGAAGCTTTGGCTTCCCTCTGCGGTGCCAAAAGCTTCCTTAAACTGAGAGACCACTCGCCCAAAGTGTGAGCCCTCCCAGAATACTTTGCCACACTGGGTGCAACAGTAGAAGTAAGACAGGTCCGCTTTGCCCAGCACCCCAGGCGGGATGGCTGCTAGCTGCAGGGAGGCACCTGTGGCCAGCGTCATGGTCTCCACATTGAGGTCTGAATCCTCTAGCCACTGGCAGTTTGGATTGTAAACTGGCTGCGGGTAGTCAAATTCTGAGGTGTCAGACGCTGGGTTTGTCTTTTGTTTCTCTTCAGACTTTGCCAGCCACTCTGTGGAAACAGGAGAGAACAAACAGACACTGAATACTGAGTAACAGGTGTGATTAGCTGGGTTGGTGCTCAGCTACCTTCCCCCCATGTAACCTTTCTTTACTCTAGGTTCATCAGCCACGCAAGGAACTGGGATTGCAGGCAGAGGGCTGAGGAGACTGTAAGACTTTCTGATTCTGGGCTGCTGCATGGGCCGATGCAATTCTGGAGTTTGCTTTAAGGGTCTGTCTCTCCTGCAGTCAGAGGTGTGACTACAGCACGGGTGGATGTCCCCAAGCTGGCTTTGATCTAGCTAGCTCGGATAACAACAGAATGGACTAGCCGCTTGAATAAATACCCACAGTCCTGGCTGGCCTTGTCCACATTGCAAGGGAATGTGCAGGCAGGCATAACCATGCTAGCTTCACTCTAACTGGAATACAATACTGAAGACATGGTGACGCAGGCTTCAGAGCAGGGTAGAAACCCAAGTATGTACCCAGGGTTCTGGCAGGCTTGTGATCTGATTGGTAGCCCATGCTAAAGCCCTTGCCACCAATGCTAGCTAGATTAAAACTAACCTGGGTAAAATGACCTGTGCTACATCACACCTTCCCTTGCAGCATAGACATACCTTATCTTTAGGGCCCTGTGTAAATCACAATTTCATGAAGGGCACAGAAATTGTGATAATGCCCCCAAACCGTGATATTTACAATATATTTTAAAAGGAAAATGTCTATAATAAAGTATTTAACACAAGAGATGACCTCAGCTTACAGTGCTGTGTGCATGCAGAAGAACAGAGTTCTGTGCACATGCAGGGGCAATCCATGAATGAGGAACGGTCGAGGTTCCTTCCCCACTCTGAACTCTAGGGTACAGATGTGGGGACCTGCATGGAAGACCCTCTAAGCTTATTCTTACCAGCTTAGGTTAAAAACTTCCTCAAGGTACAAACTTTGCCTTGTCCTTGAACCCTATGCTGCCACCACCAAGCGTGTTAAACAAAGAACAGGGAAAGAGCCCACTTGGAGATATCTTCCCCCCAAAATATCCCCCCCCAAACCCTACACCCCCTTTCCTGGGGAAGGCTTGATAAAAATCCTCACCAATTTGCATAGGTGAACCCAGACCCAAACCCTTGGATCTTAAGAACAATGAAAAAGCAATCAGGATCTTAAAAGAAGAATTTTAATTAAAGAAAAAGTAAAAGAATCACCTCTGTAAAATCAGGATGGTAAATACCTTACAGGGTAATCAGATTCAAAACATAGAGAATCCCTCTAGGCAAAACCTTACGTTACAAAAAGACACAAAAACAGGAATATACATTCCACCCAGCACAGCTTATTTACCATCCAGTTAAACAAAAGGAAATCTAACGCATTTCTAGCTAGATTACTTACTAACTTAACAGAAGTTCTGAAGAGCATTCCTGACCTGGTACCGGCAACAGCATCATACAGACAGGCAGACAGACCCTTTGTTCCCCCCCCACCCCCAGCTTTGAAAGTATCTTGTCTCTTCATTGGTCATGATTAGGGGACTGGAACACATGAGTTATGAGGAGAGGCTGAGGGAGCTGGGATTGTTTAGCCTGCAGAAGAGAAGAATGAGGGGGGATTTGATAGCTGCTTTCAACTACCTGAAAGGGGGTTCCAAAGAGGATGGCTCTAGACTGTTCTCAATGGTAGCAGATGACAGAACGAGGAGTAATGGTCTCAAGTTGCAGTGGGGGAGGTTTAGATTGGATATTAGGAAAAACTTTTTCACTAAGAGGGTGGTGAAACACTGGAATGCGTTACCTAGGGAGGTGGTAGAATCTCCTTCCTTAGAGGTTTTTAAGGTCAGGCTTGACAAAGCCCTGGCTGGGATGATTTAACTGGGAATTGGTCCTGCTTTGAGCAGGGGGTTGGACTAGATGACCTTCTGGGGTCCCTTCCAACCCTGATATTCTATGATTCTATGATTCTATGATTTTGTTCAGGCGCCAGCGAGGTTATCCTAGCTTCTTAACCCTTTACAGGTGAAAGGGTTCTGCCTCTGGCCAGGAGGGATTTTATAGTTCTGTATACGGAAAGGTGGTTACCTTTCCCTTTATATTTATGACAGGAATGAGTGAAGTGACTAACGATGCTTAACTTCAATTCACAAATAAAACAGAAATAAGCAAACATTTAGGGGATTACAGATGCTTGTGTTTGCTGCAGATTTTAATTGTAAAAAATCATTTACATTCAATTGTAATATTCATTCCATGCATATGCCTTGAAATTGATTAACTTTACTTGTGAACTTCATTCTGGAAACTCTGTGAAATTCAAGATTTTTGCCATTGACACTGCCATGAATTTTCTAAAAACATGAATCGTGACTCAGCCAGGGTGTCAGTTACAGCAGCCTCTTTGGTGGTGGTGCCTCAAAGCAGGACAGCTGTAGTCATGGGCACTGCTTCCCAGGCCCTGGGTCCACCCTCCGCATGCTCCTACCCTGGGGGAATGTAGGGTGTGTGCCTATCGTGGCCCACAGCAGTGCCTACACCAAAGGAATTCTCCCTTGGCCCCAGTGACATACAGGGGCCAGAGTGAGGAGCTGGGGGGACCCTACCCCCAGAGTATCATCTGTGGCTGCTGTAGATTGTATGGTAATGGGGAACTCTGCTGATTGCTGTGGCCAAATGAGTCCCCAAGTTAAGCTTCAGCAACTGCTGCTCATCCAGGCGGCCTGCAGCCATGTCACTTTGGGTTGCCTGGATGTGCTTGGATAGGAAACCACCAAGGAAAATGCAGGTCCTGGTGATCAGAGGCAGGGTCTCTACTGAACCAATGGCAAAATGTGTTGCTTGTGGGTCAAGTGCTCATGGTAGTGCTGTCTGTTATGTGTACTTTGAAACTGAGGTCTAAACAATTGAAGCTCATTAAATATCAGACTGCACATTCCACAAGAGAAGGGATATTAACCAATGTCTTGGATAAATGCCAGTTTGGGCAACACATTCTGTAATTCCCTCTAAAGTTTATGTCGATATGGTATGCTTTGCTTCCTGACATGAGATGTTGTGTAGTTGCTGTGTACTTTCAAACTGGTGTTGCGCTACACCCCAGAGGTGGCTGCATTTCAGAGGACACCGATAGAGAGAGAAAGCAGAAAGCTTGCAAAGTGTTTTGTGATCTGTGAGGATGAAAGGAGCTGTGCAAATGTTAGATAGCATTATGAATAATTATCTGGATTAGCGATCAGCTTTGGAAAAGTAATTGACTCAATTAACAATCTACACTGGATTGTTCTAGATTCAGGTCCTAAAGGCATAAGGCACTAGATGGTCTAGGTGTAGTGTTTTGCAGAAACACAGAATTGGAGCACAGTTATGCAACCCCCTTGTTCCTCCCCTCTGTCCCCCCAAAACAAGGTGATGTTTGTTCTGAGGTGAAAGAAGCCAAAGAGACATGCTCCTCTGACTCCAGGTGATGTGATCCTGCACTGATAGCTCCCTGGGGAGTTCAGTCTGTGCACCTGCTCCTGGCAGGCAGCTTTGGCTGGGCACTTCCTAGAGCATACGTGCTTCCATCTAAAATCCCATTGTGGGTGCAGGGACTGATGTCATTGCCAACAAAGACACAACACCTATTAGTTTTTGGCACTGCAATGCAGGTTTTCATTGCTTGTGTCCCAGTGGCGAGGGCGCGGCTGGGTCTTGGGATCAAGGAGGCAAAAGTCCAAGATTGACTTGACTGTCATCCATCAGGAAGTCTGGCAGAAAGTGACACAGGGAGGCAGACTGAGTATATTAGCAGGGGCTGATTCATCCTTGGCATGGAGAGCTCTCATGCCTAGACAACAGTTATAAAACAAAAGGCAACTTACATCTATCTGGTATGACATCACTGGGGCTGTTCCTCTCCAGGACACAAGAGAGCTCCGTCAGGAGTTGCCTCACTGTTCCAGGGAGTGCAATAGAGTAATACAGGAATCGTACTTAGCTCTTCAGCCCTAGATCTCAAAGCACTCTGCACAGACGCCCAGTGCCATTCTCCAGTGCCTGTGGCAAGTGATGAAGTGACCTGCCTGAGGTCACAAAGCAGAGCTAGGGCTGACTCCTGGGCCAGTGACTCCTCCACCGGCCCGTAATGCCCCACGTGGGTGGAGACTGGAATTCAAACACAGGGTGGTGTTGCTGGAGAAAAATCCTAGGGTTGAAACCAAGAGGGTTCTAGAGACGTATGTAATACGTTCTGTAGAAATGGCTCTGAAATCCTATGGGGATAAATTCTGTTCTGTCTCCTGGGAGCCACAGCCCAGGGGGGCAGGGGAGGGGGAGCTTTAAATCATGTTTACACTCTCCAGAGTCTGTGCTGCTGTGGGGACTGCATGAGCAGCCCCAGGGACGGCCAAGAATCCCCCCGGTCCCAGCACTCAGTGTGCTGATACTCCCTGTGCTGAGCCCACCGTGCCCTGAGGCAGAAGCTGCAAGAGAGGGCTGTGGAGAAGCCCTTACAAGGGTCTTGCACAGCTGGAGGAATCTTTCTCCTGCCTCTTCCCACTCCCTCTGTGGCCCAGGAATGCCCCAGAGCGGCACACAGGAGTGGAGCAGAATAAGCCCTGTGGAAGGTCCAGACGCGGGTCCTTCCTTCGGGCTGGTTAACCCTCGCTTAGAATTCCATGGCAGGGAGAGTTCAGCTGCCTGCCCCACAGCGCTGTGTGACCATGCATGGAAAGAGTAAGGGCCACCTCAATAGAGGTGTATTCCCAAGCCAGGAGCGCTGCTAAACATACTCTGAGCGCCTGGCTATGCAGGGCCTGTACCATGTGTATGCATTTACACCTCTGCCAAGAGGCTATGAATTGCTATCAAACCAGAGGAAGGGTGGCCGTGTGGTCAAAGCACATGGTTGGCACTCAAGGGCCCAGGTGCCTGGTTCCAACTCCGATAGAGTTGATCTTGGAGAAGCCACTTCCTCCTTTGTGTCTCAATTTCCTCATCTGTAAAACTGGGGTAATAATCCCTCCCTCCCTATCCCACAGTGGCATTCAGAGACTTCACTAATTAATGTATAAAGTACATTCAGATCCTCTGATGGAAGGTGCTGGAGAAGGATCCAGTATTATTATTCTAAAATAACGGGTTTCTCAGCATGTCTATAATCCTGGCCCCAAGGGGTGTGAGAGTCATGACAGACACAGCTACCACGTTAGCTGATACATTTAAAAATGTCTAAGCACCCTGTGACCAGATCCAAGCACTGCTGATCAGTAAAACGGGAATGCCCTGTGAATGTATTATATGCCTTTTCTAACATTCCATGTGGGATCTCTTTTCTAAACTACCCGACCGCCACAGAAAGGAAACAAAGAACTGGGTAAATGTGATGACAGACCCTGACCAAAATGTAAAGACATGAGGGCTGTCACTCAAACCAACACCACCCAGGAAGATTTCAGGACACAGTCTATGGCTGGCTTAAGACACTTCTTGTCCTAAGCTTGTTGTGTTCAAGTCCATCCATGGAGTCTTTAAATCAAGGCTGGATGTCTTTTGAAGGGAGCCACGTGCTGTTAAATTCAGTGCAGGAGTCACTGGGGCAGTTCTTTGCCCAGTGCTATGCAAGAGCTCAGCATAGATGATCACAGTGGACCCTTCTTGCTTTAAAAATCTGCAGATCTAGGTAGGGACTTTTCAGTTTATTTTGCCTGTTTGACAAGGGGCAGGCAAAGCCGAGGGAGGCACCGATTCCAGGCCAGAAGGGACCACTGTGATCATCTAGGTGGAGCTCCTGCACAGCACAGGTCAGAGACCTGCCCAACAGTCATTCCTACCGCAGAACTTTTAGAAAAACACCCAGCCTTTGACTTTAAAGCTGCCAGTGAAGGAGAATCCACTAGGACCTTGGTAAGTGGTTCTAGTGGTTTATTATTCCGACTGTTAAACATTTACCCCTTATTTCCAGTCTGGAACACAGACTGACTGTGTGACCGAGGACAAGTGATTACTCTCTTGGGCCTCACGTCTGCAGAATGGAGAGAATAATCCTTCCTTTCTCCTGCCCACCTTTCTTCTGTCCTGCCTATTTAGATTGTAAGCTCCTAGGGACGGAGACTGGCTCTCACTATGTATCTGGGCAGCGCTCAGCATGACGGGGCCTTGCACCTTGGCTGGAATCTCTAAATGCTACTGTAATACCGATAATCAGGGGTCACCCAATGAAATTAACAGGCAGCAGGTTTAAAACAAACAAAAGGAAATATTTCTCACACAACGGACAGTCAGCCTGTGGAACTCATTGCCAGAGGATGTTGTGAAGGCCAAAACTATAACTGGGTTCAAAAAAGAACTAGGTAAATTGATGGAGAATAGGTCCATCAATGGCTAATAGCCAAGATGGTCAGGGATGTAATCCCATGCTCTGGGTTTCCTAAGCCTCTGCCAGATGCTGGGACTGGAAGACAGGGGATGGATCACTCGATAATTGTCCTGTTCTGCTCATTCCCTCTGAAGCAACTGGCTCTGGCCACTGTCAGAAGACAGGATAGGGGCTAGATGGACCATTGATCTGGCCCAGTATGGCTGTTCTTAAATTCTAATAATGATCAATAATAATGATGACCTCAAACACAGCAGTGTGGAGCCCCCAGAAGTATCAACCTGATTTTCAGGTCGGTGGCTGTATTCAAAAATAAAATGAAAAAAAAAAGACAAACTGAATTTTGGTCTTTGTCTCACTGAAATGAAAACCCACAAAAAAGTCATTTGGGTTGAACGAGGCAACATTTCAGAACATACTATTTGCCAAAAAAATCCACCAGCTCTAGTACTGGGGATGTGGTAAAATCCCTGGTTTGCCCTATCACATCACCCCCCTTCTGTCTTTGAAAATGCATGTTCAGCCCTGAAATGGTTAAATATAAACACCCCTTTCGGTTATTTTCTTCTCTGAAGGTACCAAGCTGTCATGGTTGGGCTTTACTGATAGTCAGTTGAGCTTTTGTGCTCTTCCAGGAAGGCCTGGCATTTCCCCGTCTCTTTGGAAATCTCCCTGTCTGTCAGCCATGGTGCAGCCCTGCGAGCTCTCAGCCCCGGGGACTTCACACCTCTCCCACCGCTAGCATGTGGGATTTAAAAAAAAAATTCCTCAAGGCAGCCTGTACAGCGTGAAGTACCAGCTCCCCCCGGCCGCCACTCCCCTTCCCCTGTGGGATGTGGCTGGTGAGACGGGAGGGGGTGGGAGGGTCATCGTTACAAAGAGAAGGAGAGAAAGGCTTGTGACACCCAGCATTTTGCCTTTCGATCGGCCCCAGCCCCCTCTTAATTGTGGTGCTTCAATGGGTTGAAAATGCAACATCACTTCAAAGTAACAATTTTTCAATGGGAGCTTGTAAAGCTCCCGCCCCACCCCCCTTGATGGAATTCGGTTCAAAGGCTTTTGAAGATGCCTGTGTCCCTGTGGCAGCCTGTCTGAAAAGGCCACTGGGAGCCAGTAAGCAGGGTGCCAACTCGGCAAACAATCTTAGAAAAAAGTTGCTGTGAAAAGGTCATCTCCGTGGTGGCTCTGGAGAGAAAGGGCTTCGTCTGGAAGGGGCTGGGGGAGGAGAGGGGAAGATTTCTTTAAGGAGGGATTTTTCTCCCCCTTCCTTTCCTAAAGCAGGGTAAATATGGCGCCTTATCTTGTGAGAGTGCTAAAATACACAAAAACGAGGAGTCCTTGTGGCACCTTAGAGACTAACAAATTTATTTGGGCATAAGCTTTCGTGGGCTAGAACATGGGCTCTGGGACGAAAGAGTCCAACAGCTTTTGTGCAAAGGGATTTCTGACATTTTATTCTGTGTACGATTTATAGCCCACCAAGGGTTTGACGAGCAGAATGTATCTCCCTGCTTTTAAACAACTAAGAAGTGTGTTAAAAGCAGGGGTGTAATTGGGAAGTGACAAGTAGAGCTATTCTTCCAAACTCCTCCCACAAACTAAGCTCCGCCCACTGGAGCTGCCAAAAGGAGCTGCCACAGACAGCATAGGTTGCACAGATCTTCACGCCCTTTCCCCATGTTCTGTGTGCCAGAACTTCAGTGGCATTAGCAATGCTGACTTTCCCCTCAGGACACAGGTTACCTCATGAGACTCTCTTGGGCAATGGCAGACTCCTTCATGCACACCCATTCACGTGGGTCTCATTACCCCACTGCGCACAGCGCCCAACCTTCTGCTCTCCTAGTGCTGGCTCAACCTAGGAAACTGGATAAGAATTATAGAATCATAGATTATCAGGGTTGGAAGGGACCTCAGGAGGTCATCTAGTCCAGCCCCCTGCTCAAAGCAGGACCAATCCCCAATTTTTGCCCCAGATCCCTAAATGGCCCCCTCAAGGATTGAACTCACAACCCTGGGTTTAGCAGGCCAATGCTCAAACCACTGACGTATCCCTCCCCCCAAGCGATGGCCATGTCCTATGCCCTATGCGATGTCCTAAGCTCATGAAAAAAGAGACACTGAGAGGACCAGAAATCCTCATTTCCCTCCACTCTTTATCTAAGAGTCTTCTCCCAGTCATCTCTGCCACGGCTGCGACTTGATGCTTGGGTTCCAGGATCCAAATGCAGCTGCAGCAGCTGCGCTGACATGGTATGCGTCCGATGAAGTGAGCTGGGGCTCACGAAAGCTTATGCCCAAATAAACTGGTTCGTCTCTAAGGTGCCACAAGTCCTCCTGTTCTTTTAGCAGTAGTAGTAAATATTTATGAGGGTGGCACTGGAACGACGGGATGGTCTCCATGACGGCAGGTGTTGCTAGCGCCGTAGAATCCAGATTAGCCAAACTGCCGGAGTGGTTCTGATATTGGGAGGCAAGAAGAGGATCACAAAGAGCCTGTGGGAGGGCTGGAAGGAGTGGCAGGCCAGCTTCCTGGGTCCCACTGTAACAATTTTCATGGCCTATTCCAGGGCCTCACTTTCACACTGGTAGCAGTGCTTAATCCCGCGCTATTTAGGGTGAAATGGGACTTCTTGCCTGTTGAGACAAACCCAGTGTTGCAGGGAGTCAACTAATCTCCATGAAGAGGAGTTGGGGCTCTGGAGAAGGGGACATGCCTACACCTTGTGAGGACAGCTGAATGCCCAGGCAGCTCTGAGGTCATGAGGGGTAAAAATAAGGGGGTATTCTTATTGATGAAGTTCATTCTTGGAGAAATGAAGCCCCCCCAGAGAGGGGAAACAATGCTGGCAGCAATCCAGCTCTCAGAGTGTGAGGGAGTGCTTCTCTGACCTGCTGTCTTCCTGAATAAACGCTCCCCCACTGGTCAAACACATAAATAACGACCCCGCTCACTATCCAGCTACAGATCCCCAAACACTCTGCTTTACAAAGCATTAACTCCACTTTACAGACAGGGCAGACAGGCCCTGTGAGGCTAAGTAACTTGCAAGCAAGTGTCGGAGCTGGGACCAGATCCCAGCCCCCTGATTCCTATCCCATGCTCTTTGCCCTCTGTGTAAAGTGGTGGCTAATGAGAAGCCAGGCTGGAGGCTGGCCCAGCTTGAGGGGGATTTGTTTGAGAGACGAAGGACTAGAAGGGGGAGACCTGGTGATCAGAAGCACTGAATTCTCCCTGCAGAATATGATTGTGGTACATTCTACCCACTCTTGTTAAGGACGCCAGTGGAAGGCATGAGCTGACCAGTCCCCCCAGTGTCCTTTATTCATGACAAGGCACTCTGCAGAACCAGGTCCTTGCGAGCCTGGGTCCCATTGTTAGCAGGATCCCCCGCACACCAGCACTGAGTTGGGCACAGGGCTGGGGAATTCCTAGCATAGCACCCATGGGAAGAGCAATGGACCAGGAGCAGGGGAAAGGTGGTTTTCAAGGATGGGATTTTTTAATGGAGCTTTGCTTCTCCATCACTTAGGCATTTTGAAACCCATACTCTTAAATGTTTGCTTAGGCCAAACAATGGTAGACACCATACTTAAAAATACTCTCCATATGTCGTGTGAGTTCCAGGCTGGGGTAGGAGGCTCTCCCAAACTTGGACCCTGTCGGAGGGTATTAACCTAGTCTCACTTGGGGTGCTTATGCCACCCCAGCAAAGGGTCCATCTCCTATTCTCTTCTCATACAGGCCCACCTATGGCAGACAGCCTGCATTCCTACCCGTGAGGCTGGAGAGTTTGGACCTGGGCACCAATGCTCTGGTGTCTGTACTGGCTGGGTAGCAGCAGTAGGTCCCTGTGGAAGTGTGATCCTCGAGGAATAATGGCCACCTGCCATATCCTGAGACACACAAAGTTCTGCCAGGCAGTTCTGACATGCTCACAGCCACACCCGGCTCTCAGGGCTGTCACTGTGAGCACTTCCCTCACACTGGCAACATACTCCCTTGTAATGTGGCTATTAAGAGCTAGGTGTTCTGAAGAAAGCACTTGTCATAAAGACTTTGCACTAGTCTGAAAACACACCCGGGAGCATTCTTGGAGGACAAAGGTCCATGAGAAACCTTCCCTTGGTGAGAGATGGCTCCTGATAAGGGAAGTTCCGAGCCTGAGAAACACACTCTATTGAAGGGAACTGAAGATGCCTGATTATCTTTTCCTTCCAGATAATTGTGATAAGCAAAGGACAAAGGACTCTGGATTGTGCAACCAGTGCAACACAGGAGGGGCCAAGTTCTTAGGGCTTTCTCGGAGCCGGGTAGGATGGAGATTGGGTGCCCCTCTAAGCCCTGTGCCCCTCTTTGCCCTGCTGATGCAAAGCAACAAGGCAAAAAATGACATGAAGCAGTCCAAGACTCTCCTCGCTCTCAATAGGGTTTCATGGAAGGGAAAGGGATCATGCTGGATTCTCTGCCTTCCCCCTAGCCTCCCCAGAAACCCTGCCTGGGTTGTCCCCGACAAGTGAGCACAATGTTTTGTTTTGCTAGGTTTTACTCTTGCATAAGCAAAGGACACAGTTGGCTCTTGCTTATTCTCTGCTCACCGTCAGTATAATACTGATGTGATGTCTGCACGGCTCTGGGAACCCACAGCTACTACCTGTCAGGGTATCTGCAGCATGGGAAGGGGAAGGGGGCTGACAGACATTTCTAATGAACATCCAGCCTCTGAGACATTCATGCCGGGCTCTAGGTCTATCCCCAGCTCTGCCCCGACCTGCTTTTCGGGGCCAGGACTCTCTCGCTGTGTATGTAGAGCACCCGGCACAGTTCAATGCCATTACTATTTGATATTTATATTGTGGTAGTGCCTAGAGATCTCAAACAGGCTGGGGCATGTTGTGCTAGGTGCTGTACAAACCTGTAGGAAAAATGGGGCCCCAATCTCATCTGGGGACGCTAGGTGAGCCTGTAATAAATAATAATAATTCAGAACAACATATTATGGTTATGGGGTTGCTCTTTCTAGTGTACACTCAACCTTGCACTGAATGCTAATCTTCCTGGGGCAGTTTGGTCTAACGGTTGAGGATGGGAGTGAATATCAGGACTTCTGCCTTCTACCCCTGGCTCTGCCACTCACTGCCAGACCTCATGGAAGCTCCATCACCTAGCCGTGCCTCAGTTTCCCCACGTGCAAGCGGGAATAATAGTGCTCACACACCTTTGCCATTGATGAGTGAAAAGGGGTATGTGGCTCCTTCAGCTGGAGATCCCTGAGCACTGTCCCTTGGGGTCATTACCCTAAGCCCGCTGCGCGTGTTCATGGATGTCTGGGCTGGGTAACTGCATGTCCACCCTTATGTGGCAATTGGATCGGCACAACATTCAACATGGAGTGCCAGAGTGCTGGCTTCTACGCCTGGTAGTGGAGCGAGCCAAAGTAGCATGCAAAGGTCAGGCATGAGATTCTGTAGCATCTGATGAAGTGGGTTTTAGCCCACGAAAGCTTATGCCCAAATAAATCTGTTAGTCTCTTAGGTGCCACAAGGACTCCTTGTTGTTTCTGTAGCCCTCTCGTGAGTGCTCAAGCCTACCTTATTTTAAAGTGCAGCTCCATCTCAGCTTCAAGTTTAATTAACGGAGGGCTCTAAACAGACTGATGCCTCTTTAGCTGCAGGCTTGAGTCCAGGGCTAAGGAGGCTGTGGGGTTCACCAAGTTGTGAGGAAGTGCCGGTGGGTTTTGTGCATTACCCTGGCAGCCCCTAGTGTCAGAATCACTGGCCTGGTTCCAGAGAGCTTTGGTGGAGAAGGGGGGGGATGTAGAAAGACCCCAACTCTTCCCTGGGAGACATGGGGCGTAAACCTCAGCACAGAACAATTTATAGCTGCAAAGCTTTCCCTGTTTGGCTGCTTCCTCCCCCGTTCCTGAGATCACAGGCCACACCGCAGAGTGAAGGGCTGAGAAAATTCTCACGCTGTAATCAGCAGTGCAGTGAAGAGTGACCTTAAGAAGCTGGGGGGAGGAAGGGAAAGAAATACTGAGTCACTTCTGTGGGCAAGTGAGTGGGAAACGTGCTGAACAAACAGGTGTCCAGGGTCACAGCCAGGGAAGCGCTCATGGGCTGTATGCACAGCAGCCTATTTGCAGCAACCCCATCTTGACAGTCATTTTTCCCATGCTGTTTTTGTGACATAAACAAGGATCCTCCATCCACCCTCTTGCCATTTGCACTGTCCCACACTGAGGGTGCCTCTGGGGCTCACTACACTGCACAGTGCTACGTTCACAACCACCAGACCTTTTAATGAACAGCCCTGGGACTCTCCAGGGATTTATTCCCAGCTCTGCTGCTACATGGAGCAAAATCTGGGAGGACTGGAAGGATCAGTAGCATCAGCTTGAGCCTGTCTCAGTGCAGGAATCTCAATCCTGACCTGCAGCATCCTGCTAGTCAGTCCTGGGCCTGCACGTGTTGTGCCAGCGCCCCTCAATATCCCTGTTTGTCTAGCGTCGGGGAGCCAACACCCGTCACTACTGCCACACAACACCCCGGCCGGTCCAGCCTGAGCCACCCTGCTACAGCTCCCCACCTCTGCCCGCCCTGCCACCTCCGGCTAGTCCAGCCTGAGCCGCCCTACTACAGCTCCCCACCTCTGCCCGCCCTGCCACCCCCGGCTGGTCCAGCCTGAGCCGCCCTGCTACAGCTCCCCACCTCTGCCCGCCCTGCCACCCCCGGCCGGTCCAGCCTGAGCCACCCTGCGTTCTGTCAATGCCTGCCAGTCCTGACCTACAGCTCCCCACCTCTGCCCACCCTGCCACCCCCGGCCGGTCCAGGCTGAGCCGCCCTGCTACAGCTCCCCACCTCTGCCCGCCCTGCCACCCCCGGCCGGTCCAGCCTGAGCTGCCCGGCTACAGCTCCCCACCTCTGCCCGCCCTGCCACCCCCGGCCGGTCCAGTCTGAGCTGCCCTGCTACAGCTCCCCACCTCTGCCCGCCCTGCCACCCCCGGCCGGTCCAGCCTGAGCTGCCCTGCTACAGCTCCCCACCTCTGCCCGCCCTGCCACCCCCGGCCGGTCCAGCCTGAGCTGCCCTGCTACAGCTCCCCACCTCTGCCCGCCCTGCCACCCCCGGCTGGTCCAGCCTGAGCTGCCCTGCGTTCTGTCAATGCCTGCCAGTCCTGACCTACAGCTCCCCACCTCTGCCCGCCCTGCCACCCCCGGCTGGTCCAGCCTGAGCCGCCCTGCTACAGCTCACCACCTCTGCCCGCCCTGCCACCCCCGGCTGGTCCAGCCTGAGCCGCCCTGCTACAGCTCCCCACCTCTGCCTGCCCTGCCACCCCCGGCTGGTCCAGCCTGAGCTGCCCTGCTACAGCTCCCCACGTGTGCCCGCCCTGCCACCCCCGGCTGGTCCAGCCTGAGCTGCCCTGCGTTCTGTCAATGCCTGCCAGTCCCGACCTACAGCTCTCCACCTCTGCCTGCCCTGCCACCCCCGGCTGGTCCAGCCTGAGCTGCCCTGCGTTCTGTCAATGCCTGCCAGTCCTGACCTACAGCTCCCCACCTCTGCCCGCCCTGCCACCCCCGGCTGGTCCAGCCTGAGCCGCCCTGCTACAGCTCCCCACCTCTGCCCGCCCTGCCACCCCCGGCTGGTCCAGCCTGAGCCGCCCTGCTACAGCTCCCCACCTCTGCCCGCCCTGCCACCCCCGGCCGGTCCAGCCTGAGCTGCCCTGCTACAGCTCCCCACCTCTGCCCGCCCTGCCACCCCCGGCTGGTCCAGCCTGAGCTGCCCTGCGTTCTGTCAATGCCTGCCAATCCCGACCTACAGCTCCCCACCTCTGCTCGCCCTGCCACCCCCGGCTGGTCCAGCCTGAGCTGCCCTGCGTTCTGTCAATGCCTGCCAGTCCCGACCTACAGCTCTCCACCTCTGCCTGCCCTGCCACCCCCGGCTGGTCCAGCCTGAGCTGCCCTGCGTTCTGTCAATGCCTGCCAGTCCTGACCTACAGCTCCCCACCTCTGCCCGCCCTGCCACCCCCGGCTGGTCCAGCCTGAGCCGCCCTGCTACAGCTCCCCACCTCTGCCCGCCCTGCCACCCCCGGCTGGTCCAGCCTGAGCCGCCCTGCTACAGCTCCCCACCTCTGCCTGCCCTGCCACCCCCGGCTGGTCCAGCCTGAGCTGCCCTGCTACAGCTCCCCACCTCTGCCCGCCCTGCCACCCCCGGCTGGTCCAGCCTGAGCTGCCCTGCGTTCTGTCAATGCCTGCCAATCCCGACCTACAGCTCCCCACCTCTGCTCGCCCTGCCACCCCCGGCTGGTCCAGCCTGAGCTGCCCTGCGTTCTGTCAATGCCTGCCAGTCCCGACCTACAGCTCCCCACCTCTGCCTGCCCTGCCACCCCCGGCTGGTCCAGCCTGAGCTGCCCTGCTACAGCTCCCCACCTCTGCCTGCCCTGCCACCCCCAGCTGGTCCAGCCTGAGCTGCCCTGCAACAGCTCCCCACCTCTGCCCGCCCTGCCACCCCCGGCTGGTCCAGCCTGAGCTGCCCTGCTACAGCTCCCCACCTCTGCCCGCCCTGCCACCCCCGGCCGGTCCAGTCTGAGCTGCCCTGCTACAGCTCCCCACCTCTGCCTGCCCTGCCACCCCCAGCTGGTCCAGCCTGAGCTGCCCTGCAACAGCTCCCCACCTCTGCCTGCCCTGCCACCCCCGGCTAGTCCATGCCTGGACAAACTTTCAGCAAAGACTCCCACCCTGCCAAAGCAACCATGGCACAATATACAGGCAAGGTGGAAAAACACCCACTGGAGATGAGGACGAGGTCACCAAGATTGTTTTGCTACTGACCTAGACAGGATTGGAAGCTGTCAGGAGTGAATGCCAAGATGATGAACCCGTTGTGAATCCTCGGGCTGAGAGCTTTAGCCACGATCTTCCACTTCCCATGGGGGTCACCATCACTGGTAGAGGAGAAGAGCCATGTTCTGCCATGTCCTCTTCCTCCCTCTGCAATCTCAGCCACCAGAATGAGGCCCCAGAATGCACTGACTTCTCCCTCTGGGGCACATCCATCAGAGAGTGACAGCACCTTATGCAGCAGCTGCAGGGTGGATGAGGTAGCTCTGAGGACAGCCATCCGCAGCAGGGCCATGGTCGTAAAGTCAGATCTGTCACATGGCAGCCCTCTTCCCTGGGCAGCAGGTGCGGGTCGCACCCCTCTAGTGTGAGAGGCAGATATCCAATTGCTGCTGCAAAGGCTGTTCTATTTCAGCTGGTTGAGCTTGGGGGGGCACGGGTGGGTCTTTCAGAAAGGTCTGATCTATTTCACTTCTATGGGCTTTCAGTGCAAGCTGTGAGGAAGAGGGGGTGGAGATCCAGTCAAAATGCAACAGAGTAAGTTGTTGTTAGGAGTGCTCTGCAGTTTGCTTAGACTAGTGTGTCACATTGACTCAGCAATTCCCAGATTCCCAGGCCAGAAGGGCTCATCTAGTCTGATCCCCTGCATAGCACAGGCCAGAGAACATCCCCAGAACAATTCACTGTGAACTAGAGCAGCTCTTTTAGAAAAACAGCCAGTCTTGATACAAAACTTGCCAGCGATGGAGAATCCACCATGACTCTGGGTAAGTTGTTCCAATGGTTAATTACAGCTTCAACATGCTTTACAAGTCCTGGCTCAGTGCACCTCCAGTCCCCTGTGAGGCAGGCCAGTATTATTCCCATTTTTCAGATAAGGAAACTGAGGCACAGAGAAATCAAGTGATTTACCTAAGGGTAGCCAGCATCAGAGCTGGAATCTGAAGCTGGTTCCAGATTCCCAATCCCCTAGCTAAGCCACTTGATTACACATCTCATAGGAGCCACTGCAAATCCTGAATGTGGCAACCTCTTGTGATGAAGATTGTAATGTGAGTTGGAAACACTGCACACCAGCTATCAGCTAAGACAAAAAGTCTGCACACAACAACCTGCCCAAGTATTTGCTCTCTGTTCTCAGAGCTAGGACACACCCTCTGCATGCTATGAAACAGCTGCAAGCTTGACATCCAACACGTCAGCAATACATCCAGCCCAGAGCAGCCTGGCTCTGCCACTGTGCACAGCATTGCAATCAGGAGCAGGACATCCCAAGGTAACCGTCTGGTCCCTCCTCATATGTCCTAGGTTGATATATCTGATCCTCCATCATTCTCAAGCTTGGAATGGCAAAAGGAGTCATAGACAGCATAGAAAAATCACAGGTGCAGTAATGAAAACCGACTCATACATTTGAAAACCAGAAGGGATCTGTTGATCATCTAGTCCAGGGTTCATCAACCTTTGGCACGCGGCCCGTCAGGGAAATCCGCTGGCGAGCCAGGACGGTTTGTTTACCTGCAGCATCCGCAGGTTCGGCTGATTGCAGCTCCCACTGGCCGTGGTTCGCCGTGCCAGGCCAATGGGGGTTGCAGGAAGCGGCAGCCAGCACATCCCTTGGCCCATGATGCTTCCCGCAGCCCCCATTAGCTTGGAACGGTGAACAGTGGAAGCTGCGATCAGCTGAACCTGCAGACGCTGCAGGTAAACAAACCAGCGCGGCCCGCCTGCCGATTTCCCTGACGGGCTGCGTGCCAAAGGCTGATGATCCCTGATCTAGTCTGACCAACTATATAACTTAGGGCCTAGAATTTCTCCCATCAAATTCTGTATCAAGGTCATAACCCCTGGTGGAGCTAGAGCATGTTTTTAAAGAAGAAGAATATCAAAGGCAATGAAAAGATGCTACTAGGAGGCAGAACAAGGTTGGCTGTTTATATGTTTGCTCCTGATTTGTTGGGAGGCCATTACCAGAGCTTGCCAGATTGAAGACAGGCAGACATGAATGTGTCTGAGTGCATGGCATATATGGGACACAGCCAGGCATGTCTACAAAAGTCAGCAAAAATAGTGACAATTTTTCACAAAAAAATTCAAATTTTTAATCTAAAGTACCCAAGCATGACTTGTGTCTGGGTTCTCACATTGCCTGATTTCTCCTGTCACAGCCCTACTAAGATATCAGTCACCAGGGCTGGCCCCCATTACAGTGAGTCTAGGCAAGTGATATTTTTGATCTCCCCTGGCCTGGTTCAAATGACCTATGTGACGGTCTCCCATTCCACACTGTGGCTGAAACAAGGCTGGCCAGCGGGTGGCGCTCCACCGTAGTGTCCCTGGAAACGTGGTGACCTAGGTGTGGGCATGTGTCGCCTGGGCCTAGTGGCCCCATTAGGGACCCCACATTACGTCCCATGTAATTTTTAGGTGTCTTATCATTTCAGTCTTGTTTTTGCAAAATCAGTTTTGCAGCAGAATCCTCCTCAGCGATGTTCTTGGGGTTCGCAGCGCTGGGGTGAGGGTGCAGTGCTAAGCTAAGGGAAGGCACAGCTCAGTGAGCCTGAACCATCAACCCACAAACACAAAACTGACTTGCTCATTTTCCCCCCTTTGTCATGGATACATAAACCACCCCTGGGAAAGCGGTGGGGACCACCATGCTGGGAATTCCAGCTGAGGCAGTTCTGTCTGGGCTTGTGAGCAATTTCTGGCAAATCTGGATAAACCCTAAACAGACTGGATTGGAAAATGTGCCCAAACCTTGGGAAACCTGTACAAAGCCCAAGGTAAAAATTCAAATGAGTTATTATACAAGAATTAAATGTCCATTAATAACATACAAGCCCAGCCATAAAAGGAAGGGAAACAAGTCAAACAGAACGGCACGGAAAAATACCTTACTAGAGACGTTTCCAACATGGCAAGTGCCAAGGGGTTCTTGTCATTCACCGCCTGAACCCCTCGCAAAACTGATCGGCCTTAGCAAATGGCCCTTTGCAGCTTCAGGCCCATCTGCGTGCAGAAGGCCAAAACCGTGCTAGCTGCATCCTTTAGTTGCATTTCAGTCCCTCGGGCATGGTCTCCATCCATATGTGACTCACACAGACAGTTGCTTTAGCATCACATACTCCGTTATCTCACTGTTCAGTCCCCTAGCAATCACAATTGTCCTCCCAAAGACCCTGAAAAGCCCACAGTTGAAAACATTTGAGGAGACAGTCCCCAGCCTTGCTTGGAGAGAGTGGAGGAGATGCATGGGTTATTGTGGAGAAACTGGAGATTATTCTCATTTCAAGTAACTGTGGGATGCAAAGGGCTGGATCCTTCAGGGCAGAGTGGCTGCTTTGTGTTGCACTGCCAGCATAATCTGGCTACAACCACAACCCATGGAGTATTGCCCCAGTGCAAAGGTGACCTTGCAGTGACAGAGCGAATGCTGCATGCCCTCTCTGGTCCTAAAATCTATGAATCAAGGTTCCCCTAAAATCTCTCAGCCAGAATTGCTGGCATGTGATTCAGATTGTTGGCTGAGCAAAGCGAGGGCCTATGCTCAGCTCAGTGGCCTTTCTCTGCCTGCCTACCTGCCTGTCTGGATGTAATGCAATAACTTTTGGACACTGCATCTGATTTCAGGGATGTTCTAGATGCTGGATCTAGGGTGCTGCTTCACCCCTTGGCTTGAAGTGGTTTCCATTATATTCAGGGTTTACAGCAGGGGCCAGCAGCCTTTCAGAAGTGGGGTGCCAAGTCTTCATTTATTCACTCTAATTTAAGGTTTCACGTGCCAGTCGTACATTTTAATGTTTTTAGAAGGTCTCTTTCTATAAGTCTTTAATATATAACTAAACTATGTTGTATGTGGGCAGAACCTATTGATTGCAGTAAAAAACAGAAAACCAGATCTCCCAGAAAGAAAAAAATAAAATAAGAACAGAAGGGGGGGGGCACAGCATGGGGGAGGGACATACAGAGCCCCTGGTACTGGGAACACACACAGAGCCTCTGGCATGGGAAGGAATGAAGCACCCAGGCATGAGAGGAGAGCGAATGGGGGGTATAGAAAGTGGCAGGTGTGTGGGACAATGGTATGAGGGAGGGGATACACAAAGTGGTTGCAGGGAGTCCCTGAAAAAGGGGAGGGGAGGGTAGGACATGGGGAGTTTGTGGGGGGGCACTAGGGGAATGCAGTAAGCCCCAGGTGTGTGCATTGAGCTCAGCGGGCAGAAGCAATGACGTGCGAGACCCTCTAGTCACATCACACTCCCTACGTACTACGCTCTGAGGAGAAAGGGGCACCTATCACAGCTGAATATAAACCAAAGCATTTCTCTTTTTCCATCCAGGACTCTGGAAACTGGCTGAACAGGCTGGGCCAGTGTTGGGCTACTGTGGAACGGGAACAGCTCTCAGCAGGGAAAGCTCTGACAGGACAATTCCCCCCAGCCAGGCAGAGTACTGAGAATGACAACCACACAGCTACTGCATCTTCCCCTCAGCCCAAAGGTCCTTGCATTTAATCGATAGTAAACCCTTTGCATTTATAGAGCTCCAAGTGTTTCACAAAGTAAAGGAATGATCATTGTCCATACACTACAGAGACAGGGAAACTGAGGCAAGGCCAGATTAAGTGACTTGCTTAAGGCTGCGCTGTAGGTCAGTGGCAGATCCAGCAATGAACTCAGATCTCCAGACTCCTCTTCTAGTGCACTGCCCACTGGACCTCATTGCCTCTCATCACAAACTGCTTCTATGTCACTCACTGAAATGCTGCCACAACGGGGCTGAAGCACAGCAGCTGCAGCCAACACCACAGCAGAGCAGACTGAGACAGGAAATGAAGAATACCTCCCCACCGTGTCTCTAAGGCAGTTCGAGCTGGACTGTAATCGCTCCAGCTGCAATTCGACCCAGTTTAAGAGTAGCCGTGGAGGCAGCATCTGAGGCGTTAGAGACACTAGCAATGAGAAGTCACTTTGCAGCCTGTGGTTGACACAGTTTGCAGAGAGTTAGATGGGAAAGTCCTTCGACTGTAACTAATGCATCTACGGGAAATCATTGCACCCAGCATTCAAACAGCCCTCTCCACCCAACGGCCAGTGGATGAGTTCTTCTAAATCATAGTGCAAAGGAAAAGAATCCGTGTGGCTGGATTACTATAGCTGTACTTAGAGGTCCTGAAGTTTTTCTGATCAGGGTCTTTGTTTGCAAGCTCAGAAGGGTCTTGTCTATGGTGCAAGTCCTTGGCAAACCTACACCAGGTCTGGAAATGCTCTTTCCTGGCTGAGCCTGATTCCCTGGCACTCCGCACCCTGTGCAGACAGGTACACCAGCACAAAGCGGGGGTGAAAGACTCTGAGTCTGATCTGGTACACGCTGCACCACAAGGTGCAGCCTGCAGAATCAGAGGCTTCCTGTCTGGAAAGGGCTAGAATATCATCTGTGTGGGGCTGGGTTTTTCCAAAGGGGGAGCTAGCCCCCCAACTCCCATTGGCTTTGAGATGGGTCCCTAACTCCTTCTGTAAAAGTGGCAAAGAGTCCTGTGGCACCTTATAGACTAACAGACGTATTGGAGCATAAGTGGAGCGTAAGTATTTTGCTCCAATACGTCTGTTAGTCTGTAAGATGCCACAGGACTCTTTGCCGCTTTTACAGATCCAGACTAACACGGCTCCCCCTCTGATACTTAACTCCTTTTGGAAAGCCCAGCTGTAGTTCTTGCTGTAACGTTTCTATTTTATGGAACTGCAATCTCAGTAAAAAGACTCGGAAATGAGTCCTTCAATTAAAAAGGCCACACAAATAACAACAGGTTTCAGAGTAACAGCCGTGTTCGTCTGTATTCGCAAAAAGAAAAGGAGGACTTGTGGCACCTTAGAGACTAACCAATTTATTAGAGCATAAGCTTTCGTGAGCTACAGCTCACTTCTTCAGATGCATATCGTGGAAACTGCAGCAGGCTTTATATATACACAGAGAATATGAAACAATACCTATTCCCACCCCACTGTCCTGCTGGTAATAGCTTATCTAAAGTGATTTCCAGCACAAATCCAGGTTTTCTCCAGGTTTTCCAGGGTGGAGGGTGAGAAAACCTGGATTTGTGCTGGAAATCACTTTAGATAAGCTATTACCAGCAGGACAGTGGGGTGGGAATAGGTATTGTTTCATATTCTCTGTGTATATATAAAGCCTGCTGCAGTTTCCACGATATGCATCTGAAGAAGTGAGCTGTAGCTCACGAAAGCTTATGCTCTAATAAATTGGTTAGTCTCTAAGGTGCCACAAGTCCTCCTTTTCTTTTTACACAAATAACAAGGGGCTTTAGGAGCGGCTACGGCTAATATCTTTACAATACCCAGCTGAATGGAAATTGCTGGGGAGAAGAGATGATCGAGGAATTGCAACACAGTGCTGACTTCACCTATTGCAGCTCTGTACCTGAACACTGTCCACACACCAATACTATTGTGTGGGTCTAAATCCTTGTAACTTATTTTTGTACTGAAGTCAAACGACCAACAAATCACATGCACAAAAAAGCTGTTATAAAATGTCCACTTTAAACACAATCCTCATCCTGCAGTTACTAGGGCTGGGTTCTCAGCTGGTGGGTAGCTCTTACCTGTTGCTTTTTACCCAGAGACCTAAAAGAGCTTTCCAAAGGTTGGTATCCTTATCTCCATTTTACAGATGGGGAAACTGGGGCATGGGGCAGGGAAGTGACTTGCCCAGGGAGGGGAGAGGTCAAACCAGAAACTCAGGTATCCTGTGCCCCAGTGCTGTATCCACTAGTCACACTGCATCCCATGGATTCCCTTTTCCGTTTTGCCTGTAAATCAGACTGAAATGTTAAAAGTCCGTCCATGACCACGCTGACTATCTCAGGCAGTTGATCACTCCCCCGCTATGGGCTCCCCCAACCCGTGTCTGGCTGTGCCCTGAAGCTGACAGAGCGACACTGATTTACACCATCTGAGGAACTGGCCTACAGAGCCTCAGGATGCTGAGACATTTAACAAATCTGGAGTTGGTCCCTGGGCTATTGCAAATCCTGCCAACAGAGTGCAAAGGTGCTCCAAGCACAGGAGCACAGTCCCCTCACCGGCTCAGGCAGGAACGCAAACCCCTAGCCAGGCTGCATTAACCTGGTAGGTGCCCACTCTGTTACCTGCATTATCTTCTTCTGTTAAGAGTCCACTGAACTGCATCAGTTGCCTCATTTGGTCTTTGGAGATCTTCAAGTACTTGTCGCAATTACACAACTGGCAAAAGGAAGAGAGAGGAAGATTAGAAAGAGGGTGGTAGCGGAGTCCTCTGCCGCTCTGCAGCACCTTCTGTCCAAGGATCTCACAGCATTTTGCAAACCAATGAATTCAGCCCCACAATGGCCCTCTGAGGTTGGTCAGCATCATTAGCATGTTACAGCTGAGGAAACTGAGGCACGGGGTCAGAGAGTGAGGCTGTGACAGCACTAGGGTAGGACACAGATCTCCAGAGTTCCAGGCTTTGACCCTCCTTCCTGTAGTAGAGGGCAATAGGGAAACCCACAAGAGAGTTACAAGATCAGGGGGAAAAAAGCAACACCCCAACCCAACTCATGGCTGCTCACACTGGCTATGCAGCCGGGGTGGCACTCCCAGCCTGCTGCCGCGTCACAGGGCTGCCACATGCTCCTCCAATGACCCTGCATCCCCAGCCCAGTGTCAGGCACAGAGATGAGCTGTGCCCTGCGCCAGGCCTGCAGCAACATGCTGCCTTGTGCCCACTTTGGATTCTGTCATGGCCTCTGCAGCCAGCTGGCTAGGTGGAATGTGAACTCTTGACCCATCTGACAGTGCAGCCCCAGCTCAGGGATTTCAAGGGATCTGTTCAGGCTTCCCCAGATGCCAGCCAGCTCAAAGTGAAGAGTGGGGTATATGTGTGGGTCTGGAGGGAGGTAGCTGGGGGAGGCACTCTGCCCCAGCTAGTCACTTACAGCAAACCCAGTTTATAGCTTGAACTCTGGGTCAAAGTCTCAAGAGAAAAAATAGCTGCCCAGCTTTATTGTGTAATGCTCCCATAAAGAATAGTGTACCGAGATGACCATTAAAAGCCCATGATAGGGCTTCTTCATTAAGAGCTCATAATTTAACATGGCAAATCCAGCCGTGCTCTCTAGGAATCCCCATCCTGCCCCCCAAATAAATGAATGCCTTCAACCTTTCATGGCTAGCCAACTCCAGCCCAGCTCAGCACTGGGAGGACAGACACCTGCTGCTTCGTACCCTGAAGTATAACTCACTCAGCTGGGACCTGGATGCTGCCATAAAGCACCAGAAGCTGAGACTGTCTGTAAATGTCAGCAAGACCCTATGAGCCAGAGTTACAGCTTTGAAACTCACTCTTTGGCTCTCCCTACAATATTTGCATAAATAGGCACAGAACTGAAAAGCTTGCTGAGGTAATGAGCTTTCTTAATGGGGCACCGTTGCCTTACAAATCACTTCTCTGGCACAGATTTTACTTATCACAAGTAACACACATGGGCCCACAGTCTCCAAAATGACTAGTGATTTAGGGGTCCCAATCTGAAACATCTTAAAGGGGCCTGGTTTTCAGAAAGCACTGAGCTCTGTGACAGCTTTCAGAGTAGCAGCCGTGTTAGTCTGTATTCGCAAAAAGAACAGGAGGACTTGTGGCACCTTAGAGACTAACAAATTTACTTGAGCAGAAGCTTTCGTGGGCTACAGCTCACTTCATCAGATGTTGTAGCTCACGAAAGCTTATGCTCAAATAAATTTACTAGTCTCTAAGGTGCCACAAGTCCTCCTCTTCTTTTTGAGCTCTGTGAAAATCTGACCCCTTCACGGTGTGCTGGGGTTGGGCCTCAGGAACTGAACACACCGGGTCACTCTGCACTTTGGAAATCTTAGGCCAAGATTCCTAGCACTGAGATTGGAGGAAAAAATATTTCTCTCTCTTTTCCAGTTGGTTGCGACTGCAGGTAAAAATCCTGGTACAAGTGAAGTCAGTGTTCAATCTCCCACTGACCTCAATGGGGCCCGGATTTCACCCAGGGCCTTTAGCGGTGCTCTGTTGCATCAGTTTCACTGTTCTCCCTTGTACCGGCAGTTAGTGTAGGTCTTCCACACAGCAAAAGGGGAGAGACAAACTATTTAAAACGTGGGACAATGTGACTAATGCCACAAAAATTTATAGGGGGACTTAGGTGTGATTCCCAAAGTGACCTGTAACTCACTAAAAATCCCAAAGGATTAGGCTCCAAGTTGACTAGTCCCTTGAAAGAGCTGCAGCCAAGACAAGTGATTAGAATCATAGAATCTCAGGGTTGGAAGGGACCTCAGGAGGTCATCTAGCCTACCCCCCTGCTCAAAGGTGCATACATTTTAAATGCAGTGAGTTTCCTGGTTGGGGTCTGATCCAAAGTCTACTGTATGAAGTGAGAGTTTCACTGACTTCAGTGGGCTTCGGATCAGGTCTTTAGCACTTTTGATATGTTTGTGGAGCACTAGCTGGACGCGGCAGAGAGGTCACATCTGGGGGCTATGGCTCCCCTTCTCCTCAAGTGGGAGAATCAGAGAGGAAAGTGGGACAACTATTCGTTAGAAAAAAATATACAATCACAGCTCTGGCACCCACCTCTCAAACCACACGCAGGGATGGGGCAGAGCTGTCCCCAGTCTGGACAATAACTTGGCAGTCAGGCACTCCAAGAAATGAGGCAATAAACCCCAGCCTGCAAATGACTCAGACTGTAAAAGGCCTCTGCCTTCCGCTCTCTGAAGCTGCATTTCAAGCAAAGCCTGAGACAGTGGGTAAAACGGAAAGTCTCAGAGAGGCCATGCTATCGGGGACGAGAACTCTTCAGAGAATTCACTTTCCATGCACTGTGGCAAATGCTTTGAGTTCTCTGATCAGCCACTTCCTTCCAGCCCTGTAAGGCTGTTTTGCAGAGTACAAGGTGCCCTAAATGCAGTAACATCCATTTTCCCCCTCCTCTCCTCAGTGCCTGGGCCTTGCCACATGACTGGATCAGATCAGACTGGTTTGGAATCCAGCAGTGACCAAAAAGTTTGCAAAGGAAGGAGACTATCCCCAGGGTTTCTGGCCCATTGAACTGTGCTGTACAGGGAGGGCTGGAAGAAAGCCTCCCCTCAGACCCTGCTTATGCCCTTCAGTAGGAAAGCTGATTTGATTATAATTTTAGGGCCAGATTCTGGGATTCTCCTTGGGTGGGGGAGAGAGGAAGCAGGGGCTCCCTGGCACACCTGGTCCGTGGCAAAGCTCCCACTGACTTCAATAGGTCCTGGATTTCACCCCAAGAGAGTGCACTGGGGAAGTCAGATGCCCCAAAGGGGGTGTGGCTGAGTAAGGATGGCCCCAGGGCCTCAAGCCCTTTCTGCACCAGCTAGTAGCTCAAAAAGTGTGTGGGAACCTCACCTCTGTGCCCTGGAGCCTGCTGGGGGCTCCCCGAACCTCTCCCTATGGTGGTGGTGACTCTAGAGACCATGATAATGGCCTTGGTTTGCAAAGCTACCCAGGGTATTATCCACTGAACCCAGAGCTGTGGGAAGGGAACAGTGTAGCCCCAGTCTGGGTTCGCTGACTCCTTGTGGATAGATCACAGAACAGCCTGACCGGCAAGCCTGGAGGCCTTGTGTGGAGTCCAATGCACACAACCTGCCAATGCCCTGCAACTTCCTCTCTTGTCAGCAGGCTCAGACAATGCAGTCAGCCAGTGGTCACAGGGCCTGACAGAGCAGCACATGGATGGCGCAGGCACAACCTGGGGAGCTGAGGTGATGTGGCAGGAAGAGGAGCTCACTTTGAGGAGCTTGCAGGGGGATTAACTTCTCCAGCCATCAGAGGTCTCTGCTCTCCAGCCAGCCAGATAGTGGACAGCCTTGGACTCAGCACTGATCTGCGACTCTCAGATTACAACAGTGTTATGAAATGTTGGCTTCCCATTCTGCCTGGTGCCCTCTGCTCAGGCAGGGCCTGATCACCCTTCAATCCCTCCAAGCCAGCCTACAACAAATCACTCTGCCTGGCATGAAGGCAAAGGCCACAGAGGAATGACAGCTTACAGAGCCCACCGAATCCCGTCTCCTACGCAACAAGGGCACTGCTCTAGCTCCTCATTCAACACCTGGTCACAATCTAGGACCTGGTCCTGATCTTTAAGGCCTTCAGCAGACTCAGGCCTAGCTACGACCGGAGATGTGAGGGGCCAGGGAAAAATGGAAACTGGCGGGGGGGAGGAGGACATTTTTTCCCTGTTTTTTTCTGACACCTGGTATGAAAGAACTGGAAATTTTGGGACAAACGTAAAAGAAGCTGTTATATACAATATTTTCTCTCAGAATGAACAGTGAAAGAACTTTCAGAGTAATGTTTAAAGCAATGTTACTGCTGCCCTTCTAATGCTTTCTAATACTAGTAAGTATTGAAAATGAAGATACTTTAGAAAAGTACAGTATTAGAAGTAAAGAAAGTTTAGTTTTGATAAGCAAGTAACTACTGCAGATATTTCAACTTTTCCCAGAATTTTGGGGGAGGTTTGAAAACCCCCAGAAACACACATTTTTCCCCCATGCCTTCAAATTTTTCTGAAACTTTACATCCCTAGTGACAGCACCTCAGAGACTGCTCCTCCATCTGTGACCCAACTGCCCTCCAGGGGGCTCTGCAGATGCTAGGTTTTGTGGGGCAGGACGTTCTCAGGGAAAGGCCCTCACCTGTGGAGCTTCACACCAATGGAAATCAGATCGGACTCAAGGCAGACTCCACTTACACTCAGCGTAAGACCTCCTTTTTCACACTGCCTGATCCCAACAGCCAGGGCTGGCTTGGCAATAAGGATGGAGAAAGGAGATAGAAGAAGTGAAAGAAGGAAATCTAAGTAATGGCCCCTGATTCCAAGAGTGTAGGGGAGAAAAGAGACCTCTGTAGGGTAGTGTCACTAAGTATTCAGAGCCTATATACAGTACTTCATTACTGAGAGAGTGAAAGAGAAACATGGTGATGACAGACAGGCGGACAGAGTCAGTGGCCTACTCCCCTCCTAAGTACGGTTCTAAATCAACAATGCCAGGATCACTTTTTGATACCACATGATTTGCAAGTTGTCTGCACACATGGGAAGAGGGACCCTGCAATCTGATTCCTCATTTCTTGTTATATGCTCTGTATTAAAACATGAGGCTTCCCAATTCTTCCAGTTCTCAGATGCTGCAGAGCAAGCAGCTTTCGATCCTTTCCCAAGCATTCATTTCCCTGAAAACCTGCACAGGCTTGTTGCTTTTGGGGTTGGTTTGTTGTTTTTTTTTTGACACTTTCATGGAATGAATCTGGTTCAGTGGGTGGTGCCCAAGTGACTCCCCCCAGCGGCAGGAACACAAATGGTCAGACGTGACACAGAGCTCCTGCCAGAGTCTGGGAAATACACAGCGCAGGGAGGGAGTGGTGCCGATGCAGCCAGATGGAAAAGGGCAAAAGAGCTTTGCAAAAAATTTAAGGAAACATTTTCAAATTCACCTACATGATGAATGAGGAGCCTAAGCCCCATTTTCAAATGTGACCTAAACCCCACAGATTTTCAATGGGACTTAGGCTCCAAATGCCCATGGCACTTTTGAAAATGGTGCTTCAGCTCCTAGGTCACTTAGACCCAAATCCTCAAAGGTATTTATGCTCCTAATGCCTACGGATTTCACGGGGCCAATGTGGGCCACAGGCACTTTGGAAATGTTACCCTTAATCAATATTTCTATGTCTTTTCTTCCTTAACATTTCAAGAAGTGTTGGCCAACTCAGGCACCAGTGAATGCATGGGGAGCGTGAGACCTGAGCGTGCTCATGATTACCAACAGGAGCAAAATCTAGGTCCAGCTCTGGGCCACATGAGAAATCCCTGCAAGTCTCCCATTCCAAGGAACCGTGTCTGCCCACTGAAAACAAACATTCCTCCTTCACTCTCTTTTTTAAAAAGACTCAACCAAGGAAAAAGTGACACCAGATGCGCTCTTCTGAAACACCAGGAACTCAGGGGAAAACCTGGTTGGGAGAACCAGAATTCTCACAGAAGTCAGGTCTGCACTGTGAAGAATCACGAGGGAGTCACTTCTGATTTCCCGAGGAACAAAACATAAGGCAGGGTTAAATTATAACTTCAGGAGGTTATCGGATCAGATCTTCTCAGGGTTTAACTGTCTTGAATAAACACAGACCTTAAATCTCATGATTGTCTCACTTTTCATTTGTGTGCCACTCCTGCATTTTAACTGCATCTCTTCTAGGTGTAACCATGCTAGGGCTTAGACAGAAACTCAGAAATGCTTCTGCACAACTTGCAGGTGAGGTTGAGATGGGACCAATTTACTGAAATGCCCTGAAAAATGTTTGAGAAAAACTGGTGCACTTTTTGACCACAGGGGAAGAGACTGTTTCTCTTTTCATTGAACATGATCTCTGTCTGCACGGCAGCTGGGAATCGACATGGACTCCCGTCAGTATTTCCCATCTCTGAGGCCAGCTGAAATGCTGATGTCCAAGCTCTTGATAACAGAAGCTCTGGGTCGACTGAAGGTCAGTTAGGGATTACTGTCTGAAGCTCAGCTCCTGAGCTGTGCAGGATCATCTCCAGAGTCTCTAAGAGCAGAGACCTACTGCAACTTCTTTCCTGAGAAGTTCAGGAGCCCCTCAAACCAGTTCACTCTCCTCTATCCTTCTCATTGCTCTGACACTCCTGAGTATGACCCTGAGGTCTGTTTACACATAACAGAGATCTGTTCTCCCACTCACAGGTTGGAGGCGGGTCCTCTCCTAATTCCCATTAATGTTACTGGGAGTTAGGCCCATCACTGGTTCCTCCCCGCAGTGGGCGAGCAGACCCCTTTGTGGGGAGATTCTACAGCCTTCTCACGTACGCATCTGCCTTTGCACACTCCACTTGCATGGGAGACTGCTGGGGTAAGGCCTCTTTTGAGTGATGCTGGCCCCTACAAGCTAAGAAATTTTCTCCTGGGCAAGATTTGCATGTGATGCTGAACAGAGCTACAAAGGCTGCTGCTCTGCAGGGCACCTGTGACCTACCCAATGTGTATGTCTCACAAGCCGCCTTGGGACATCTGGCATGGAAGGTGCCTTATACATTTTATTGGATTGCAACACAGCAGACAAAGGTGAATTGGCCGCATTTATTGCATTCCCTTCCTTGTCACACATGCAACTTGGAAAGCTTGTGCCAAAGTCTACACAAGGCAGCCTCCCTCACTATACAGCTCCCAGTTCCATCCAGAAGGAAAGAGCACCTTGTTTGATTTGTTCAGAAGGTATTACAAGGTGACAGCTCTCAGCTCTGTGTGGGAGAGCAAACAGTCAGGCTTTTGGGTGTGTTTTCCGTCAAGCAGTATCATTCTTCCAAAACATGGAGTGCCGAGTGTTGCAGGTTCACACAGCACTGTACAAACACAGATAAGGAAATGTTCCCTGCCCCGAAGAGCTGACAGTTTAAATAAGACAGGCAACCCTAAGCTATTCCAGATGGGAAGAACTTAGGGAAGGCTGGCGTAGGTCTAGAAAACAGGAGACAAGATGCTCAGGAAGGAGGAGAGAAAAAGGCTATTGGCAGATGAATGAGAGAGTCTTGCGGGAGTAGGGGGCAGTGTGATGGTAGCCATGGACCTGAGGGTGGGAAGAAGAGACAAAGGAGATGGAAGGGGTCAGGACTGGGAAGAGGCCAGATCTCCTGGCTTCCAGCGCAGTGCACTGTCTATTGGGTCATGCCAGCACTTGCTGGTCCCCATTGTTAAGAGTCTCAACATGAGGCCAAGGGCTGGATGGGCCATGGAGGCAAAACTTCCCTCTGGCCTCAAGAAATGGTCAGACCTGAGACACATTGGTAGGAGGAGGAGCTGATGTTTCTGTTGTGGGGATATGCACAGACTGGCCATCTCTAGAGCACAAAATCACATTAGCAATAATTCCAGCTGTTCAAAATGAAATCTCTCCTTGCAGTTTGGCAGAGTGCTCCAGTGGACAAGGCACAGGACTAGGACTACTAGGTTCTCTTCCCAGCTTGGCCACAGATCAACTGGGTGACCTGGTGGCCTATGGGGGGAATAAGGTTTATCTCCTAGTCCTAGACCAGAGGTGGGCAAACTACGGCCCGCGGGACCGTCCTTGCCTGACTCTTGAGCTCCTGGCCAGGGAGGCTAGCCCCCAGCCCCTCCCCGGCTGTCCCCCCTCCCCTGCAGCGTCAGCTCGCTGTGCGGATAGTGTGGCTGGCTCCATCCAGGCAGCTGGGCTGTGAGCTCCTGCTGCTCTGAGCGGCATAGAAAGGGAGTAGGGGTGGCGGGGGCTGGGGTGGGATAAGGGGTAGGGGGTCCCGCGGGGCAGTCAGGGGACAGGGATCGGGGGTGGTTGGATGGGGCAGAGGTTCCGGGGGGTGCGGTCAGGGGATGGGGAACAGGGGGGGTTGGATAGGGCGTGGGAGTCCCGTGGGGCCTGTCACAGGGCAGAGGTGTGGATGGGGCCAGGGAGCAGAGGGCTTAGATAGTGGGTGGGATCCCGGGGGGGAGGGGGGGGTAGGATTGGGGCAGGGGGGTCCTGGAAGCGGGCAGTCAGGGGACAAGGAGCAGGGGGGATTGGATGGGTCGTGGGTTCTGAGGGGGGCAGTCAGGGGGTGGGAAGTGGGAGAGGGAGAATAGGGGGTGGGGGCCAGGCTGTTTGGGGGCACAGCCTTCCCTACCCGGCCCTCCATACAGTTTTGCACCCTGATGTGGCCCTCGGGCCAAAAAGTGTGCCCACCCCTGTCCTAGACACTCTCTTGCTATAAGGCTACCCTCCCTCCTGCAACACCCCCGCCTCCTGGGCCATGAATGCCACGACCAACAAAGCCATCCCCAGGCCCCAGCTCCCAAAGGAGTGGGGCAGGCACAGCAGACAAATAACCACTTTGTGGCAGTGGCAATTAATCATCATAAAAATTTCAATGAAAATGGGTTTAATATCCCCCCTAAACATGGTGGAACCAATCGAACGGCGTGGGCAGCTTCCCGTCAGGAACGCTGCCCTGATCAAAGCGCACCAGCCATCTCCTGTAGAGGGGTGAGAAGAGCCTGCCGGGGCGTGCCGCAGCAATGCTGTCCCAGAGCAGCCTTCTCAGGCTGAGCTCTGCTGATGGGGAGTTATACAGAGGTACTGGTGGGGAAGGAAGGAGCCTCTCAATGGGAAAAGGACTGACTTGCATACGTCTGTTTTCCCTGGACCTGTTGTGCTAGGTTAGAAAAAACAGGGCCCAGAAAAGGTGGTGCAGATATAATTAAAGCCAAAATTCATGGGAACATTCTTCAGCCCTTACTGACGATGACACAACTAACACAAGCCTTGCAGTTCCGATGGGAAAATATTCAGAGGGGTTGAGACAGCTAAGGCGGAATGCAATGCCTGGCCACATGACTCCCCTCAGCCAACGGGACGGGAAGGGGTTGCATTTGAACAGGGGCAGGCAAGCCGTTCGTCAGGTAGCAAAGGGAGAGACAATGTCTCCTTTGGAGCAGCAGCAAGAGGACATCAATCAGAGCTGCCTGAGCGTGACAGTGACGGGCTGCAGCTCCGCCTGGAGAGCCGCTTGGCTTCCCTGCGCACGACACCTGCTAGAGCTTGTAGCTGCGTCAGGAGGGTGCAGGGAGCCTCAGCACTGCCCCTGCAGCAGCCGCACGCAGCGATGAGCCGACCTGCTGACTCCAAACCCCTGGCACACGCCCAGTGAATGGGCAGGAGCAGAGCAGCCAGTGCCTCTCCTCTTCCTCCATGCACAACATCTCAGGTGAAGTTCATGCCACATAATCCCAAGCCCCTGTGGAGCAAGGAGAGCATCATCTCTCCAGGCGCCCCAGCCCTGTCCTGGGTGGCGTCAGGGCTAGGGCTGGCTCAGTCTCTGGGGACTCTCTGCTCAGATGGCTGCCAGCTGCTGTTAACGGGATGTTATTCCATGGGCCGAGAGCAGCTGGCAGGGGATCCCCTTTGGCGATTGCCAGCCGGGGCTGGCTTCATGCTGCTGACCTGGAGGTGAAAAGCTCTGCCCCAAACCCCGCAGGTCTCCAGGAACACAGGGCACCGGGTCTGGGACACGTGAGCAGGGCAGAGAAGTGCTGAGAGAGAGAGGGCTGGCAGAGAAATGCAGGTTGCCGCAGAGCCTTTATTCCAGGTGAGCACACAGCAGAGGAGGAGCCCTCCCTTTCTCACGCTAGGGCAGCCCTTGCCAGCTCACGCTTAGTCACTGGCAAATCCCAGGCTAGCTTCGTTCTGCCCCCTGTGAAATGGATCTTGGCTGCGCCCCTGCTGAGGCAATCCCAGACCTCGGGAGCTGTGGCAGGTGTATGTTCCCACGGCAGCCTGCTTCCAGCTGCCAACTGCTAGGCACAAAAAGTGCACGGCGCTAGCCCCATCGGGCACAGGAATCAGGCATCTCACACATGGCCCGTCTGTCTGACAAGGGCTAGGTCAGAAGCCAGGAAAGCCGAGTTTCCTGGCTTGGAGGGTGATTTGGGGGAATGAATAATTTCCCAGCTCATTGGAAAGAGGAAAAATAGGGGTGACTGACAGCTAGAGCCAAAGGTGTTTAAAGACTCAGTGGTTAGAAGGGAGGGCTTGAGGGTTAGGACTCCTAGCTGCCACTGACTCACTGTCTGGCCATCAGCAAGCCTCATGGCCCTGCCATGCCTCAGTTTAAATGGAGATAAAACGCCCCATCTTTGTATGGTGCTCTGAGCTCGGTGGCTGGCGGGGGACGTGAGCGCTGAGTACAATAATAACCAGGTGAGTGCAAAGGCTTCAGCCAAATGACCCCCCCAGCATGGCCAAGGCTGGACTGAAGCATTCTGCCCGGAGACTGCTGGGCAAGGCACGTGCGGAGCCTCTTCCGCAGCAGAGCTACCTGGGGCGGGGTTTGTGCTCTTCGCTACCGGACGGCCCCTGAACTGCTACTTCCCTTGGAGCAAAGACTCTCAGAAGCAGCTCAGACAAAGGCCCTGCTGGCACGACTGGCTCTGATTTCCAAGCTGTTTGACTGGGGGATGCAGATAAATGGCATACAGCTGCCCAGCAGCAACTTCTCCATGCACAGAGGTGCAGGACAAGTAACCCAAGGAGAGTGCCTTGTCATCTGTGACAGCCTCCTGCTAAGAGGGGAGAGAGTGAGATTGTAGGGAAATCACTTTAGACAAGAAGATGCATAAAGAAATGCATTATTGAGCCCTAGAGAACACAGGGGACAGTCCTGAAAGCCACGTCCTTCCTGAGCCCCAGGGAGTGGTGTGGCCAACCCATGAGCCAGCAGGCTTTCCTGAATGGCCAGCAGCCTGGAATGGTGATTCTTTGTCAGGGTTATGGACTAGTGCAGGGGTAGGCAACCTATGGCATGTGTTCCAAAGGTGGCATGCAAGCCGATTTTCAGCAGCACTCACACTGCCCAGGTCTTGGCCACCGCTCCGGGGGGCTCTGCATTTTACTTTAATTTTAAATGAAGCTTCTTAAACATTTAAAAAACCTTATTTACTTTACATACAACAATAGTTTAGTTATATATTAAATACTTATAGAAAGAGACCTTCTAAAAAAGTTAAAATGTACGACTGGCACGCAAAACCTTAAATTAGAGTGAATAAATGAAGACTCGGCACCCCACTTCTGAAAGGTTGTTGACCCCTGGCCTAGTGGATGGGGACGTGCTATGGCTATAAACCTATGCTTTGCCCCCTAAGTTTCCCTGCTGTTTCTATTAGCTACAGCCCTGTTCCCCATCCTGGTCCTGAACAGCTGTGCTATTTTCTAGGATTAGGGGTGTGGGAGTATTCTTGCAACAGAACCCTCAGATTGGGGTGCATTTAATGGGAAGGAGAGATGGGAGGGGAGTGGAGTGGAGCAGGCTGGGAAACATGTCCCTAATGGGGCAATGGCTAGTTCTCTCCTGCCCCCTAAAGCCTTCCATACTCCCACCCTGACTTACAGCTTCCCCTCTGCCTCACCACAGCCTTTCAGCCTCCTCCTGTAGAAACTCTCCCTTTTTCAACAAAACCTGCTTCTCCTGACCGGCTTGCTCCGTGATGTCACAACTCAGTGTTTACGACACTGAGGTGCTGGTGAATGTGATGTCACCAACGCTGGATTGTGACACCACGGAGTGAGTCATGCAGGAGGAGCGGCTGTTTCTACCCAGCTATCTTACAGACTCAGTGAGGATCTGGCCATGTCACAGGGTTAGTGTCTTTGCCTAGGCTGGCTGGGGCATGTCAGAGGTTCTTTAAGATCTCTGTCCAGAGCCACTGCTGTGAGCTCCCTGAAATCTGTAAGGACAGGGATCAAGTTGCAAGCATGCCCACTGCAAACTAGATATCTTCAGAAATCTGAGCAGACTCAGACAGAGCTGAATCCTGGGACTGCCCTGTTTAGTGCATACTGAATATGACACAGTTCAAAGGAATTAATGAGCCAAACGGAGCCAGGGGAAACACCCCTGATGGTCAGATTTTCTCTGTGTATATTGGACAGGGAGGAGAATGCAGGTGAGAATGCCTCTGGAATGGCAGGACCAACTGGGGAGCTGGTTTGATACTGGCTCTTCTGGATCCTGTTTGTGCAGAATGATACCTACCTTCTCTCTCCCACTTGGGTGGGGAATTGACACGCAGGTTATTTCAGATAGGGAAGGTGATGCAAACTACAGATGACATTCTTCCCTTCCCAGAGCTAAATGCTGAACCAGTGACAGAGGAAACCTCAAAGGGCGCCAAGCTTTGGATGCTCTGAGCTGGAATCCTGACAGTTTCAGTGACCTCTCCAGCTCCTCTCAGACTCACAGGGGGAACAGCTCCTCTATTTGGGCTTCCATCCCAGCTCCAACCCAGGAAGCTGAGAAGCTTAATGAAAAACTTAAAAGACACAACTTTAACAACCAAACTTTCTGGAATTCTACAAAGCTCCCAGGGTGAGCTTGGCTGAAGTTCTGGGGGTTGGTTGGTTCATATTTAGGTGAAGGTTCTGGTGGTTCATATTTTAACTAAACCATTTTTGCTGAGCCCTTTATCTGCCCACCCTTAGTCGTCCTAGGAGACCCATCAACCTAGTATGAAGTCATCAACCTAGTACTAAATCAGGGGATTGGTCCTGCTTTGAGCAGGGAGTCGAATTAAATGATCTCCTGAAGTCCCTTCCAACCCTGATATTCTATGATTCTATGATGATTTAGGCTTTGAACACAATAATTTAGGAGCTGTAATAATGTCCAAAAGAAAATCCACCTCTCTTTGGCCCCATGACAGCAGAGGTTGTTTCATTATTTCTGTAGTTAAATGGAACAATGTGAACCTCATGCTGCCTGTTTAAGCCATTATATGGACTGTGAGTTGAATGTTAGAACTGGCTTGGCTGGATCTACACTGGGGAAGTGTCACCTCCTTGCACCCCTGGGACTTTCTGGCTTGGGAAAACCCTCGGTAAGTCAAAAGAAATTGTAAATGTCAAATAAGTTTCCAAGTGCAACAAGTTAACTCCTAGCAGCGCCTGAGGTCAGCGCAACACAACAGCTGTCTTTTACTCAGCATCTCTCTTTTCCTAATCAGGTCCCAATCTCTTCCATTCCTTTCCTTCCCCACCATCAGTGCATGGTTGAGCCAGATGTCACCTGGGGGAGTGATACTGAGAAAGGGCCACTCCCTGATGAATGCAGATTGCGGGTCTCATTTCTGCTGTTACAATCAATGAGCCTGTCGTTAAACACAGGGTCCTGGGCATCCAAAATCTTAATTCAGTTGTGCATCCAGATTAGAAAATTCACCACAATGGAAATGAAATGAACCTGAAAAGCCTGGCTAAGTTTCCTCATCCTAATGGCTCATCAGATCAAACTGTCCTCCACCACCAGAGGCAATACAGGGAGAACAAGGGTTTCTCTTGAGAGTTTGGTGCTTCTGCTCCTGCCCCAAAGCAGGAAGTCCAAAGATTTGAGGAAAAATTAAAAGTAAAAAAAAAGGGTAACGAGATTTTACAAATTTCAAATAAAGGTTTGTGTTTTGGTTTGGTCTCAGTTTGGGTTGAAGGTTTGTGCCTGGTTTTATTTGATCTGTATTGGTTTGCCCAGGCCCCGTGTGTGTGCAAGAATGTTTACCAGTGTCGGTGTATGAAAGTGTGTGTGTGTACCTTTGTATATATTTATATTTTCCATCACTCTTTTCCCAAGTTTCCAGCTCCTCCTTGTGACATACACAGTTCTGACCCCCAGACAATCCCATCTTGTTCTCATAAACTCACTGGGCCTAATTCTCTGCTGCCATCATGCACCTTGTGGTGTCATTTACACCGGTGTAAATGACGTCTGCAAGTGCAGAGGAGGGAGAGTCAGCCTATGGACAGGCACTCCTTCCCTTGGAGAGAATGGCTATCACTCAGACATGGCTTCAGAGAACAACAAATTTCTGAGCATCCTGAGGTGTTTCTATTTTCCCTTTGCACTAGGCAACTTTTATCTTGAGCTACTGACATCCTGGTAGCCGGGAATTCTACAGTTGATGTCAACATGTGGCACCCAGGGAAGATTTAATACCATCCCAGTGTAGGTGGTGGTGGGGCAGTGAAGAGATGGCATGCTCTTTGCTCGTTTTCTCTTGTTGCTTTTAAAATGAACTTACATCTTGCCATCGTCTATCCCCTGAAGGATCCCAACGTGCTCTACACCTACAGTCTATGCCTGACTGATCAGCGATCACACGCAAGGCTCTGCTAGCCCACCCCAGAAAAGCAGCAAAGATTTGAAAGCACACAACAGCTCAAGTGACCCATTGTGGACAAACACTGATGAGCACTGTATCCTGTTTGATTATATAACAGGGTGGCCTGTGAGAGCAAGGGCCATGATTCAGTGACCAAGGAGGTCCCTTAGTCCTAAATTAAATCTGCAGGGAGAATTTAGGGAGGTAGAATGTGATGTCCTAAGCTGGAATTTGGCCAGGACTAACATCCCTATTTGTTCAAGGAACGATGGTATTGTTATGACCGTAAGAGGCAGGTCTCTGCCTGTCACTGGGGAAATGGGAGTCGTGTTGGGGCAGTGGTACACTATTTATTGATTCATCAGCATCACTTCCCTCATGGGCACCCAGGCGTTCCTTAGAGGTCTCTCATGCAAGTACTGAGCTAGCCCAACCCGCTCAGCTGGTAAACTCTGTGGGATCACAGCCCATGACAATACAGCATTCCCACTGCTTTCTCTGCTCCCTCTTCACTATTAGTCATAGGTTTCTGGAAGGTTTCTCATGCATAAGAAAGTGTTTCAACTTATATCAGCCAAATACTCCTATTGTGAGTGACCCACTCCAGCTACTGTGAAATACAGAGTTGAAACATGATGTTTCTATTCTCCTTGGAGGTAAAAGGTGTGGGAAATCAAACATAAGGAATGTCTTTAATTAGTCTCATTTGCATAGCAGTTGGAGAGGCTCACCTGATTGTTAAGGGCCTCATTTGTTTGGGAGCATAAAACAAGAACCTCAGTGCATTCAAATGGAGCAGATTAGCGGAGGTTCTGTGATGACAAGATTGGGAGATACAGCTGGAGGTAGGTCATCCATGGGTCAGAGTCAAACTGGCCAGAATTGAAGGCCAGACTTGTTGGGTGACTTTAAAAGGTACTATCTCCAGCTGTGTTTTATTTTCAGCACTCTGAGGAACTGCTCCTTGGAAGACATCTCCTCCTGCTTATACAGCCATTTTCTTATGGCTGCCCATATCAAGAGGTTAATAGCAACAGGCCTGATCCTGTGAGGTGCCGAGCATATTCTGGGACCTACACCGAGGGGATGGACATGTGTAAGAACCCAGGTGGAACAGATCAGAAATGACGTCAATGGGAGTTCAGAGTTTGGATACCCCCCCAAAAAGTGGTCAGCAGGGTCTATAGTGGTTGCTGCCCAAGTCAGCTGTGCTCTGAGAATCCAGTAGCCAAGGCAGCTGTTCCACTCATGGACAAAGCCGTTGGTACCGACCAATAAGATATCAATTCCAGCATGCGCTGGTTATTGTCGGTCTGCCTGAGTGTGCCACAGGAGACACTCAGAGCAGCTACTTGGATCCCCCAGTCAGCTAGCACAGGCCAGGCCATTGTCGTTCGTGAGCTTTATTCTGGGAGCTTTAGAAATACATGAAGGAACTTTGCTTTCAATGACCGTAGTGATGTTCCAGTGCTCAGAGAGCGTGGGAAATACAGTGGACCTGGAGAGTGGTACTGAGTTCTTTGAGGACTGCTAAGCTTTTTGCATGCTCTGGATACATGACACCCACACTACTGTCCCTAGCTTGTCACACTCAGACACTTGCTGAGCATGCACACAGCCTGGGGTACACGCTGTCATGGGGCAGCCCTGCTTGGCGCACCCTCCTGCTGTGGGCTGTCGCATGACAGGCACACTTGCTTCACTTTTCCCTCTCCAGCTTTCTTGTCTCATTACTACCCCTCCTTAGGGCTGGTTTATTACAACAGCATAGTCCAAATAGTCCATACCGAAAGTCCCAACCCCGCAGTCCATTCTCACTCCAGTGCAGGCAGTAACTAAAACTCTGACATCTCGTCTCTTAATGGCACCAACACCTTGGCCACACCTGGACTTGCTGTCAGTCCTCCCCAGCCCTGATACCAGTACAGCCATCCCAGCCCTTTCAACTGAAGTGCAGTCTCGCTCTTCCCAGTGTGAGCCCCAAAGCCTCTCTGCTGGGAGCATCCCTGGACCTCTCGCTGTCCCCCTGGGTCCAGCTCTCTGACTCCTCGAGATGGCAGTGGGCAAGCTCCTCGCTGCCTGCAGCCCTCTTTAGTTCTTGGCAACAGCTCTCCAGCTTACAGCCAGCAGGCAAGGCCCTCTTGCTGCCCGCCTGCCTTCAGCCTTCCTCCAGGAACCACCTTCTGCTTCCTTCCAGGACTTCTCCAGTTCCCTGGTCTCTGGCAGCTTTCACCTGCCCTTCCTGGCTGAACGAGCCTGCTCTGATGCACTGGAACCTCCCCCTGGCCTCCAGTTCACCAAGTCTCTCCTCTACCAGGTCTTGTCTTCACTGATCCTTCATAGCCCCAAGGTGCTGCCACGCCCTCTTACCCGACTAGCTGGGAGAGGCCGTGGCAGCTCTGATACAGGAGAGCTGGACCTACTGCACTTCATTTACTGGGGCCAGCTACGCTGTGACACACACCCAATTCCTCAGTGTGCACCATGTACACACAACAGCATGCCCTCGCCACACATACCCATTCCCAGCATGCCCCTGCTGCATGCATCCCCCGTGTGCAGCACATCCATGGGTTCACAGTGCATGCCACCCACACCCAGACCCACAAGGGTGCACTGCTGACACTCATCCACAGCCTGTGAAGCATGACACACTTGTGGCATGCCCTGGACATCCTGATCCACAACCTCCCCAGCATGTGCACCCCCTGCCGCCAACGAGCTGCACTGCAATCCACGGATGATCCACTGAGCTCAGAACAGCATGTATCACTGAACCTGGCCCACGGGGCTTTGTCTCACATGCCTGGCACATCCAGCAATGAAGCATTTAACCCTCCAGAACCAGATCCATGGCAATGGCATGCAGTACGTTTCCATTTCTTTGTATATACAGTATATGCCATCCCGCAAAGCTTGTACACAGCAGTGCAACTCACTGATCACTGGGCCCCCCTCATTCTACTGCCTTAATACTACATTGCCTTGGGCATATAAAACTGAACTTCCTGGGCTTAGTCTCTCTGAAATGAAGAGTTTCATGTCAATGAGACTGTCCCTATCTTGCACTAAAACCATATGCAGAATTTAATTAACACAGATCTCAAACTGCATATCTTTATTTTTCTACTCTCCTTCTGCACATCAATAAGCAGCCAAACCAATAAGCATCCAAACTTGCATTCGTCCTGACATCTTGCCAGCTAAAGTTTGGTCCAAATCAGAACATATGAAGAACAGCTGTGGTCTACACCCTTTTAGAAAGCTGGGTCTGCAGAAGACCTAACACAACCTTAACTGCAGAGCCCAGCAAACGCAGCAGGAGCACGGTTTGCACAGCGCCTAGCACAGTAGGGTCCTGGTCCATGACAGCTGGGGCTTCTATGGGGCTATGGGAACACAAACAATAAAGAAAGAAAGAGTGTTGCCTAGCATCGCCCAAGCTTTAGTTTAGAGAGTAGCATGCCCACTTTTAGCTGTGGATGGTCCATCATTATGAGGAAACCAGGAGGGGGTGAGGGGCTGGTCTCAGCCCAACTGTAGGAACATCTTGCTCTGTACTTGGTTAGAGAAAATGAAACCAGCCCATTTCCATTCTCATTCCTGCTGTACCTGGTTGCACCCTGTCCATGCACATAACATGCCTTGCACCAGCTCAGCACGTCGCATTCATGCCCGGCTGAGAGCATCTTCGTGATGCCATACACCTCCCAGAACAGGATGGACCTTTCCTGTGTGTGTGAATGTGCAACGTGACACCATCAAACGCTGGAAATGTGAAACACACAAGTCTGCTCCTGACCATTCATGTGACTGACAGAGGCAGGACCACCTTAAAAAAGCGTGATAGTTTCCTTGCTGGTACAGCACGGCAGAAGAAGGGTTAACATTCCAGGGCTCAGTCTAATTACTGTTACTCTTGATCATGCTGAGCTGTATCCAGCTAGCTACACCTCTCCCACTGAATACCGGAGTCTGTTCTTTTTTGACTGAAGATGGCCAGGCCTGGTGAATTTGGATTTGTTTCTTCTTTTTAATATGTTTGAGCTAAAATTGACCCAGGTGCTTTAGAGTTATTCATGTGTGACAAACATCAGGGTTCTTCCCCTCTGCTCCAACTGGAAACGCTGCATCTAGAAACCTGAAACACAACCTACGCTCTCGTGAAAGCCATTGAGGTTGGCTTGCTCTGCAGCGCTCACTGAGACCAAAGGCCAAGAAGGGGGCAGCAAGGAGGCAGCAAGGGGCACACTGGGGGCACGCTGGGGCATCAAGGGGGCATGCTGGGGGCACCAAGAAGGCAGCAAGGGGGCACACTGGGGGCACGCTGGGGTCATCAAGGGGGCACGCTGGGAGCGGCAAGGGGGCACACGGGGGGCAACAAGGAGGCAGGAAGGGGCACGCTGGGGGCATCAAGGGGGCACGCTGGGGGCGGCAAGGGGGCACACGGGGGGCAGCAAGGAGGCACACGGGGGGCACCAAGGCAGGCACACTGGGGGCACCAAGGAGGCATCAACGGGGCACACTGGGGGCACGCTGGGGGCATCAAGGGGGCATGCTGGGGGCACCAAGGAGGCAGCAAGGGGGCACCAAGACAGGCATGCTGGAGGCACCAAGAAGCCAGTAAGGGGGCACACTGGGGGCACGCTGGGATCATCAAGGGGGCACGCTGGGAGCGGCAAGGGGGCACACGGGGGGCAGCAAGGAGGCACGCTGGGGGCAGCAAGGAGGCAGGAAGGGGCACACTGCGGGCACGCTGGGGGCATCAAGGGGGCACGCTGGGGGCGGCAAGGGGGCACACGGGGGGCAGCAAGGGGGCACGCTGGGGGCACCAAGGCAGCAGCAAGGGGGCACCAAGACAGGCACACTGGGGGCACCAAGGAGGCAGCAAGGGGGCCTGCTGGGGGCCCGCTGAGGGCAGCAAGGGGGCATGCTTGAGGCAGCAAGGGGGCCCACTGGGGGCACCAAGACAGAAACTCTGAGCACGATAATTGTGCCTCCTGGGCAGCTGCAAAGCTGTGGGTGTTTTATGCCTGAGAAAGACCCAGTTTTGTCACACTCGGCGCAATACTTCATACAAACCCGACGGCGCGTTTGTTTATTCAGCGGCACTACTGCAAGTTCAGGTCATGAAATCAAGCTCTGAGATGGCAGCTCATTCGAAAAATGAAGACTGAATGGTCACCCTTAACTCTGCCCTCCAAAGCACGCACGGACATCGAACGCTGGCCGCCCCTTTCACACTGTCTCCCATTCATCAAGTAACACAAAACACGATACGCACAAAGCTGGAACTTCCATGCAGCAGACACATGTCTGACTACCACGTAACACAGACTCTGCGTCTGACAGTACCAAAAGCCAGCCCCTCTGTCGGCAAAAGCCTTCAGAGCAGGAGCAGTGGAATTTCCCGAAAAGGGGGGGGGACGAGAGCCTGAATCATGGCCCCGTCCCAGCATTGCCCCTTCCCCCCAATGCCCCTTCCCCCAAAGACCCGCCCCCATGCCACCCTATCTTCCCAAGGCCACACCCCCACACCGCTTCTTCCTCCCAAGCACCTGCTTGCCCCACCTCCAGTGCTGTGGATGTGACTGAGGCAGGCCAGAAGGGCCCGGCTCCCTTTCAACCTGACTCGTTACAGCCGAGTCCCCACTGGTGCAGTGTTGAGGGGCACAAGCAAGTGCTGGGGGGTGGGAAGGGAGGGATCATGTTTCAGTTGTTGTCTTAAGCTGGGAACACATGCTCCTGTACGGTGCACTATGGAGTCCTGAGGGGACGCTCTGCCCCGCACATTTGAGTTGGATCCCAGCTGATCACTGCCTGCTGCTGTGTGTTTACTCCAAGCTCCCCTTTCCACCTCAGCCAGCAGGAGCTTGGTTCCTAGGCAGCGCTAACTCGGGCGTGTCCCCCTCCCACCATCATTTCTGGTGTGACATTAGTGGGCCATATGAGTAGGGGCATTGCCAGCAGATTGAGGGACGTGATCGTTCCCCTCTATTCGACACTGGTGAGGCCTCATCTGGAGTACTGTGTCCAGTTTTGGGCCCCACCCTACAAGAAGGATGTGGAAAAATTGGAAAGCATCCAGCGGAGGGCAACAAAAATGATTAGGGGACTGGAACACATGACTTCTGAGGAGAGGCTGAAGGAACTGGGATTGTTTAGCCTGCAGAAGAGAAGAATGAGGGGGGATTTGATAGCTGCTTTCAACTACCTGAGAGGTGGTTCCAAAGAGGATGGTTCTAGACTATTCTCAGTGTTAGAAGATGACAGGACAAGGAGTAATGGTCTCAAGTTGCAGTGGGGGAGGTTTAAGTTGGATATTAGGAAAAACTTTTTCACTAGGAGGGTGGTGAAACACTGGAATGCGTTACCTGGGGAGGTGGTGGAATCTCCTTCCTTTGAGGTCCCTTCCAACCCTGATATTCTATGATTCTATGATCAGACTGGGCACGTTTCACACCCACTTTACACTGGTGTGAATGACTGTGCAAGATGCAGGGCAATGGGGAATCAGGCAGCAAACAAAGAGCAAACTGAAGATCCTTCCAGACAAGGAAGAGGAGCGTACCACTATACACAAGTCAAGCCTTGGATTAGGCTGGGTACATCGGCGCTGGAGTCTAACAGCCAGAACCTGCTATCTCTGTCCTTCTGCATCCCCAGTCAGAAGTATCTATGGCTCGGCTCTGGCATGCCCCCAACAATGCTCAGAGCCCTTCACTACAACACAGGGTTGGCCCAAAGCACGAGCCACTGTATTCCAACAGTGCAGTCTACAGCCACCCTCATCTTTGTTAGGAGGTGTGGCCATAGACAGGAGCCAGAGAGAGCAAGACATGCTGGGACTTACAGGCTTCATAGGCTGTAGCCAAGATGAGGACAGCTGCTGGGCAAATTAAGTGCTGCCACTGGATCCTGGCAAGTGGTTAAGATGGCTCCTGGCTAGGCAAAGTTTAGGCAACCCCCTGTGTCCTGAACACAGTAACATAAAGCCTAAAGCAGTGGTTCTCAAACATTTGTACTGGTGACCACTTTCACACAGCAAGCCTCTGAGTGTGACCACACCCTTTCTGAATTAAAAACTCTTTTTAAAAAATATTTAACACTATTACAAATGCTGGAGTGAAGCGTGGTTTGGGGTGGAGGCTGACAGCTTGTGACCCCCCCATGTGATAACCCTGTGACCCCCAGTTTAGACCCCCTGGCCTAAAAGCTCAAACTCCAGAAGCTTAGTCAGATTGTCAGCTCTTCGAGGCAGGGACTGTCTTTTTGTTCTGCGTTTGTGTCAGACCTGTCCTGGAGCTCCTCTAAATACGGCTCCTACCATTAATACGGAGAAGGCAAACAAGGAACCCAACATTTATTATTGTTATGACTCTCTCAATTTTAAAGCCAATTTCTTGATCTTTAAGGCTTCAGTTTGGTGGCCCTGTAACCATTCATCTTCAGGTCTTGTGGGATGGATGGCATCAGGGCAGAGCATGGCACCTCACCCACCCCGAGTGCTAGGATCCTTAGGTGTGTTTCAAATGCTGCTTTTTCTAGTGAGACTTAAACAGAAGCTGCAGTAGAAAATGGGAATTACAAAAAAAAAAAAAAAAGCGTGAGAAAGGAAACGTGAGCCAGCCCCGAAGCGATGTAACCAATCCAGCAGAAACAATAGCCCGGGAAGAAAAACCAGTTCCTACACACAAGGTGGAATAGGCAGGGAGAGGGAGGGGGAAGGGCATGGAAAGGCAAACCCAGTGCACTTTCAAGCACTGCAAAACAACAAGGCAATTATTAGCCTGAGAGCTGCTAAGGGCAACGCTCCCCCCTTCCCTGGGGGCCCATGTGAAATCAAGATGGATAGCATGGCAAATGTGCCTTCCCAGACAGCAGGGCTGCGGGGTGCCCCCGGCCACTTCCCAAACTGGCTAAGCAGCTGGGGTGCCAGGATTGCTGGTGTCTGAGGGCAGATCTCCACAGCGAAAAACACCCTGCGCAGTGAGGCTTAGAGCCTGGCTCACCTGCGGTAGATGTTTGGGCTCAGGAGCCTGGACTCCAAACCGCGCCCGAATGGCTACACTGCTGTTTTTAGCCCTGCAGCACGAACCCCGCAAGCTTAAGACAATTGACCGAGGCTCTCAGACTTGCTGCTGAGGGTTTTCTTTCGCTGTGTAGACGTACCCTAAGCCACTTGTCATAGGAGCCTGACCGGAAAAAGCCGCTACTCGCGGGCAAGACACTGACACCCCAAAAGGCCCTGCCTGCCCATCACTATGATGGGAGGCCTGGCTGCCCCTGCTGGGTAGGCAGAGTGACACAATAGCTGCCCTCTAAGTCCCACAGCGGGGCCAGATCGTCAAAAGAGCTCCCACTGAGGAACCTAAATAAGGGATCAGAGTTTCAAAGGGCTCCTGGGGAGAGTGTACATGCATGTACGCGTGTGTGCATGCATGTGCCTGGGTTAGCATACGTACATGCCCATAGGTGCGCGTGTACATGCGTGTCTGTGCGTGCAGGTGTACATGTGCGAGTATGTCTGTGTGCACGTGCATGCGTGTTCAAGCATGCTTGGGGGTGCACACGTACCAGTGAGCATGGGAGTGCTTGTGCATGTGTTCTGGTGGGTACTTGTGGATGCGCACGTGTGCGTGTGTGCACATGTTGGGCATTGAACCCTGGTGAAAAGGTAGCCCTGATTTAGGAGCCTAAATGGGAACTGAACTCCCTTGGGGCGAGGGATAGCTCAGTGGTTTGAGCATTGGCCTGCTAAACCCAGGGTTGTGAGTTCAATCCTTGAGGGGGCCATTTAGGGATCTGGGAGGCAAAAATTGGGGATTGGTCCTGCTTTGAGCAGGGGGTTGGACTAGATGACCTCCTGAGGTCCCTTCCAACCCTGATAATCTATGATTCTAAGCATCTGGCCCCATCTTGGGATGGATTTCTAGCAAAGCAGATCATCTGCTACTAACTCCTAATACACAGGATTTGGGTCCACCAGATACCTTGCTTTGGGAGATACAAGGATGGTCCTTAGGGGAGATGGAAAGGGACACGCTGAACATCACTGAATTCTGGGGGATGGGGGGTTGGACTGGACAGAGGGTAGGAACGTCTTCTCATCTGTATGTTTCAGAAATCATCATCAATAAATTACACAGGTAATCTGTCCATCTGTCTCTCCCTGGCACATAAGCCAATAGGGTCCTTTTGAGACACAAGCCAGCAGAGTATAACCTGTTTGCCAGGTCAGTTAATGGGGTTATCTACTTGGTCTGGTTTTTCTTCAAGGGCCAATAAGGATACAAACTATTGCTGCCTATTGACCTAGACTCAGGACAGACAGCCAATCAGCTCCATGGATTGGCTCCAAGTTGCTAATGTTCCTAGACACCTCCGTGAGGAGCGCCCATGGCATGTGGCGAGTGCAGCGTGAAGGCCTACCAAGCTAGGCTGTAACAAATGCCTCACGCTGGCGAACTAACTACTCCTGCCCAAGGGGCCTCGATATTTATCCAGTAGTGCTGCCCAGCCCGGGAGTGCACTGGCAACTTCCCAAGCCGGATGGAGGCAATGGAGCCAACTGCAGGGGCCTTCGTCTGACACAGTGGATGATGGGTCTCCAAGGAATCTGTCGCAGGACTAAAGCCCAGATTCTCTCTTTGTTGTGAGATCAACCACCAACCTGAGAAGATCGACAAGACTATTGGCCACCAGAACTGCGGGAGGGGAACGTCGATGGGGGAATGTCTGGCTCTGCTGATGCCATCTCTAGTCCTGGAGGACTGATTGTGTCCTGAAATGCCTCAACCTCCTCTTCAGGTCCAGGCTACCGGTTATTACACCAGGATTCCTACCGCTCCTTGCCAATAAATGGGAGCAGGGCGAAGTGCCTTCCTCCCCGACACTGTCTCATCCGCACTCGCCAGGAACTCATATAGGAAGCGGATGCTGTTTGGCCATGTCTGTAGTAGGGACATTTCCTCACTGATACCACCCCCAGATCAGCTCTGAGGTCCACAATGCAATGGGGATAGCTGGCTGCCAGAGGTAACAGGTATGCTTTACATGCCTGAGAGTCACATCGACGGATCCCCTAATTTCCAAAGTCATGGCTGGTTAACTCGGCCTGGGATGCTCTCCACTAGGCAGGATGCACCACAGCTTGCTCCCTCAGGCTTACACAATCTTGAGGAGGAGCCAGAAGCAAGCATGTGCCCCTCCACACACAGTTTCTGCAGCAGATCAGCACTGGCCCTGGACCTCACATTGAGATTCCGAGTCAGTTGTTACCATCACTAGCCCTGCTTTTATACACAGGGAAAGTGCAGCCTAGAGACAGGAGGGGAATCGAACAAGGTCACACAAAGAGTCACTGGGCGAGCTCAGAACAAAACCCCTGTGTGTCATTCACAGCCCCCTGGGCTAACCACTAGACACAAGGCCTCTGCCTTTCAGTCCAGAGTGAAGTCAAATGCCATTGGCTCACATACTCAATGGTATCTCAGCAACCAGAAGGGGTAGAGACTTTTGTTTTTAGAAGAGAAGCTTAGACTCTGTAGAAAACATCACAATATGCAAGATCTGTAAGGGCTTTTCTTACCTTGTTGATTTCAATTGCCCCGGCCATTAGTATACAGCCCGCATTAGAGCTGCCTCTGCTCCTAGTATTCATGAATGTTTCTTCCTTGGTTCGAATGCAGAGCCCATGGCCATGGGATCTGAGCATCATTCCAGGATCCTCTCAGTTAGATATGGACAATTCATGGGTAGTCAAATCAATGTGGGGACAACAAAATCACATCATGTTTCCATAGGCTGTGCTGAGTTTGTCCTCTGGGTCAGCGAGCCGATATAAACAGCATGGGAAGACACAGTCCTAGCTCTTCCTTCTGGCTATTACAGGCCAAGCAAGAGTTCGTGTACGTCTCCAGTTTTTGCTGTGGCTCAGAAGAGGGTGAGGATGTAGCTCTGTTCCCAGCAGATGTTTCTGCCTTGACACGCGGTGAGCCCTCAGAACACTGCAGCTGGATTGCTGCTTCCCATCATGCTGAGTCAGCTTTCCAGGAGGCAGAGCTCTCTCGCTCCCAGAGACCACCAAAGAGGGCCTTGGATTCTCAAAATACCTGTCTGAACTCAACAGAAGATGGCTGTCCAGGGTGGTGGTGGGGGGGGGTGTTTTTAAATAATTGGTATCAGCATCTTGATAGCCTGAAGTTCTCATGGTTACTCCTGTAACCTGTCAATCTTAGCACTCATTGATAACTCACAGTTGGCTTAGAATCTTGGCCACACAGTGATCGGCTGCTGTGTGACTGCAGCTTGTCCGAGACACATGCAGATATGTGACCTGAGTACCTGACATCCAAATTCAGCCCTTCAGTTAATAAAGGAATAAAGATCTGAGGGCAGGGATCCCACATTTGCAACACTGTGGGCTCCACAGGCAACTTTCCAGTAGCCTGTGGGTGGCATGTATGTTGCACACCCAGGTACATGCAGTCTACCCCAGAAATAAACCCAAATGGCCATTCCATATGATGGGGGTAGCTGTGCCTGTACAGGGTGGAGTACATGATCCCTGTCACCCTGATCCGCATGGCACTTTGGACTCCTAGCTCCACAAGTATGACACCTTGGCTGTCTGAAGGCAGAGGCGGAGTGAAGGGGTCACAGATGCATTACGGGCTTGCAGGTTGCACTTTGGTCTGCCCAGCAAAAGGAGACTAAAAGGCCAACAAGAAAACTCTGGGAGGCTGGGAACAATTCACAGAGATCCTCACAGCAGAGTTTTCCTCTGTGTCAATGGCACTGGGGAGTCCATGCTTCTTGGTCAGTGGCTCCAGGTCAGCTCTGCTCAGCTCTTGGTTCTTCTATTTGCTGCTCCTCCAAACTGAGTCTGGGTGGGATCTTTCCGGATCACACATCCTCAGCAATAAAGCATCTCCAATTGCAGCGTTGTCCGCAGTGAGCGGGAACTGAACCCACCTCCCTCTCCCAAAACCATGCTTTTGTCTGCGGCACCGCTGCAGTGAGGAAAGCCAGCAGACACCGCTCTGATTCAGACAAGGAGCCAGCTATGAGAAGATGCCATTACAATCAATCACATTTCAGAGTAGGACAGCTGCTGTCTACTCTAATACTGAGTGCTTCCCATTCACTGATCCTTGTATCTCATTTTGGAATCTTCCTTTTGAAAGCCTCATTTATTTACAGTGATCAAATGCTCCCAGTTTCCATAAGATGGCTAAAGGTGTGCATTAAGACCCAGAGATTACAGCTCCAAGCATGCAATTCTCCTCCTTAATCAAAGTGACCAGAACTTTTAGATCAGAGGAGTAGACGTCATGATGGGATTTCTCTGTAATGTATGCTTTGAGTGACACACTTGCAAAAGGGCTGCTTTTATTGTATACCTCAGCCCCTTGTGCGCTATTGTGATCACCTCCACATTTGTTGCAAGCTAATCTTTTCTCTGCCATTTGTTTCCCCTTATGTTCTATCTTTGTGCCTTGGGATGCATTTTCAATTAGATGCACTTCAGTACTTTCACTGCTTGCTGATGCTTTCACTTAAGCAGATTTCCCAAGTTCTCCAAATATCCACTCTTCTTTCCAAAGCCAGGTCCTATTTCTCATAATAACCCTTGTTATCAGTTATGCCACAACAAAATTAGACCCATCAGACCGCCTGTGAACTGTTCAAACTCACACAGTTTCGCTTTATTCCATAGGTTGTAACATACTGGCCAATCTTCTCACCGAGAACCTGGTTTCTAGTGAAGAAAACGTGCCTTTTCCATGTGACATCCTTGTATGGGTCACAGGACCTTCTTAGGTTTCTGAAGGCCTCTGCCTAGCAGTTTGCAGTCCTTCCTGCCCTTGTGGACATGCTATCGCTCTCCAGTGCCTCTGGACCTACCATACGCAGCATGGCGGAGAATTTCACCCTCCTAGAGTTGCCAGCTCACACTATTTTATCAGAAGCTGGGAGTGGGCGACGGGGGATGGATCACTTGATGATTACCTGTTCTGTTCCTTCCCTCTGGGGCACCTGGCATTGGCCACTGTTGGTAGACAGGTTTCAGAGTAACAGCCGTGTTAGTCTGTATTCGCAAAAAGAAAAGGAGGACTTGTGGCACCTTAGAGACTAACCAATTTATTTGAGCATAAGCTTTCGTGAGCTACAGCTCACTTCATCAGATACATACTGTGGAAAGTGTAGAAGATCTTTTTATACACATAAAGCATGAAAAAATACCTCCTCCCACCCCACTCTCCTGATGGTAATAGCTTATCTAAAGTGATCACTCTCCTTATAATGTGTATGACAATCAAGTTGGGCCATTTCCAGCACAAATCCAGGTTTTCTCAACCCCCCCCCCCCCAACAAAGCCCGTTGCCAACTGTGCCCACATATCTATTCAGGGGACACCATCACAGGGCCTAATAACATCAGCCACACTATCAGAGGCTCGTTCACCTGCACATCTACCAATGTGATATATGCCATCATGTGCCAGCAATGCCCGTCTGCCATGTACATTGGCCAAACTGGACAGTCTCTACGTAAAAGAATAAATGAACACAAATCAGATGTCAAGAATTATAACATTAATAAACCAGTCGGAGAACACTTCCATCTCTCTGGTCTCGCGATTACAGACATGGAAGTTGCGATATTACAACAAAAAAACTTCAAATCCAGACTTCAGCGAGAAACTGTTGAATTGGAATTCATTTGCAAATTGGATACAATTAACTTAAGCTTGAATAGAGACTGGGAGTGGCTAAGTCATTATGCAAGGTAACCTATTTCCCCTTGTTTTTTCCTCCCCCCCTCCCCCCCCCCCATGTTCTTGTTAAACCCTGGATTTGTGCTGGAAATGGCCCACCTTGATTATCATACACATTGTAAGGAGACTGGTCACTTTAGATAAGCTATTACCATCAGGAAAGTGGGGTGGGAGGAGGTATTTTTTCATGCTTTATGTGTATAAAAAGATCTTCTACACTTTCCACAGTATGTATCTGATGAAGTGAGCTGTAGCTCACGAAAGCTTATGCTCAAATAAATTGGTTAGTCTCTAAGGTGCCACAAGTACTCCTTTTCTTTTTGTTGGTAGACAGGACACTGGGCCAGATGGACCTTTGGTCTGACTCAGTATGGCCGTTCTCATGGTCTGATGAGTCTCCTGACATTTGGCATTTGCTCCTGGAGTTAAATGATTACCCAAGAATCTCAGTTTTCATTAGAGAAAAAAAATTGTAGCTTCCTTGGTTGTGGAGTAAATCCAGGAAGCAAATGAGCAGAACCCTCAATGTATGATTTTTAAAAAATCTTGTGGTTTTTGTGAGCCTGATGTGATCTGTGAACTCCTGAAGTTGGCAATACTAGATTTCTCTTTGATGCCACTCTGGCTGGGCTGCAGCCACCTGCTCCCATTCTCTGCCAGGATCCCTTCCAGACAGGGATTCGGCTGGTTTCCTTTGCTTCACTTTTGTCCGAGATGTCATTTACATGTGACACCATGTAACACTGGTGCGACACACAGGAATGCCAGTACCGCAGACTGGTCTTGCTTCCTACTCACAAACCTCATGACCCGGGTCAGGCTAATACCCCTGTGCCCCATGGCAGGGTTAGTATATGTTGCCTGTAGTGGTTGCTGTTCCAGCCCTTGGTTTTACAATGTTTGAAAATCCCTGGCTTCCAACTCTCCCCTCGCTGTCCCCTTTCACAGGGCAGGAGCTCTTACAGATGCAGGGAGGCTCAGCTGATGAGCTCATGGCTGCAATCCATGACAATAACAGGAGACATGCCTGCAAAAACTGAAGGCTCAACACAAACATGTTGTTTCTCTGTCTTGCTGACCCAACCATACAGCTCTGATTGTGCAATCAACTAAGCCACAATCCAACCCGTGGCACTCAGCACAGACATGCTGTCACCATCTGCCTCTAGGCCTGCCGGGTTCCCTGGAATCTCTGACTTCTCTGGGGCCGATGCCACTCAGCTCACATGTCTACTTTCCGTGCCAGGGCCAGGTTTTGTGAGCTGCGGCACAGAAGGTGCAGCCCAGGAGGAGCAGGGGAAAAGGCGGCTTTAAACGTGCTTTGTGCCATCTGAATTCTGGGCTGGTGCAGGAGCGAAAGTGGCATAAATCACAGCAACCTTTCCTGGTTGTCTATGGCCTGCTCTCCCTCCTGCCACTGGCAGAGCATGGGTGAGTGCAGCATAAAGCAGCTTGTGACAGCCCTATGCTGCTCCCATGCTGGCCCCCTACAGCTCACTGATCACCCCTATCTGCCACTGGAACAATTTATAACCGGGGCAGTGCGGGGGGCAGAACCAGCCATGAACATTTTAAGAGATTGTTTCATTGGATTAATACAACCACAGAACCAAGGTGTGTCATGAGGATAAGTATGAAACTGACCGAATCCCCAGTGTTTTTCTCCTGTTTCTATGGAATTCTTTAGATATTTTCCCCACAACAAATGGTTCAGTGCATTTTTTCCTTAAAGCACCCTAATAGCTAGCAACCCATGGGCAACCCCACAATAATAAATAGGACCCTGCAGCCCAGTGCTCATGAGCAACCCTGCAATACTAAACAAGTATGTTTAACCCACCATCCATATGAAACATTACAAACCAATACGGAGAAAAAGGGTGCAAGCAAATACATTTCAGTTTCCAGCGTCCAGAGGCTGTGATTAACATATGACTGATCTCTGGCAATGCCTTGACACATCAAACTTTGATGAGATGTCAGAGAAAGTCTCCCTCTGTCTCCAACAGCTGGGGTGAAGAGAAGGAATCTAAGCGGATCTCCTAGCACCCTACCAAGCTCACAGAAAACGGATCTGCTCTCTGTCCAGGCGAGCTGTCACCAGCAATGGGGCTGGAGCGGGTGGGTAGGAATGCTGGACGTATGAGCAACTTGAGCGAGACATGGTGAATGTGTGGCAGGGAAAGGTCTTGTTCCACCATGTGGAAGATCTAGAAAGAGACAGGCATGGTGCCCCAGCACGCTATTATCTCGGGATGCTGCTGACTGAGAGGCCCAATCTCCGCTGCAGAAAGAGCTGGAAGAGCCTAAAACACTCACTGGAGGGAAAAGGTAAAAGCGAGAGCTACGTGGAAGCTGCTGGATCCTGTCATTTATTGTGCTCCAAATCCTGCTGCCTATGTAAAGAACATGCACCCAAGGAGCCCAGTCCCTGCCATTCTGTAGCAAAACAACAACACTGATCTTGGGCATGAATCCCTGCTGGGTTCTGCACCCAAGCCCCTTAAATTCCACTGTGAAACTCACCTGGGTCCTGCTAACATGGCATAGCATGGCCATGCTGCAGGGACCCCCAGCTGTGATGGTTGGCCTCTCTGCACCTACACCCTGCCCGAACAACTGTGCTTGTACCAGTGCATTCTGGGAAACAGTCTTAGCTGCTGGGGTGGGGGACAGAGGGTTGTGGGGTGTCTCCCCACTGCACAGGCCTGGGATTGGTAACCTATTTACGCAAGGCACAGGTGGAAGGACCTAGGGGGAGCCTGACACTTGGGTTACAGTCATCTGATGACCATGAATGTGACACTGCTCAGTAAAAACAGCGAGGGAACGCATCTTGGGACGGATTTGCCCCACCCAGCCTGGCTCTGTGTGCTGCTGCAGCAGCCTACGTGAACTGAGGAAGCCCCTGATAACTCCTAGTGCAGGGACTACATAAGGCTTCAGTGACTCTTGTAAACCACAGTTTAGGGGCGTGCCGGAGGTGGGACGAGGTAGGGGTGTAGCACATAGATCCTGGGTGGGGCAGCCAGAGACGGGCTAGCTAAATTGTATCAGGAACTGTGCCAGCCCCTGGAACAGTCTAGGATGGAGAGGGCACAACACTGTTAAAAGCCACCCCTAGGCTGCACGCACAATCCTGCCCCCAGCATTCACCCAGAGCCCTCCAGGTGCTGCAGGGCAGGAGTCTGTTGGGCTGATTGGAGTGTCCTGGTGTGACTGAGAGTTGAGTTTAGCCCATGGGCAGAGGCAGATTGCAATTTATTGAGGCCCTAGGCACAAAGAACCTTTGGGCCCCCCACATTCTGGTGGCCCAGAGGCACCAGAACCGGGGCAGCCATAGCCCCCCCACTTTTGAACATGGGCGTAGTAGCCTCAGGCAGGTGTGGAACAGCGGCAGAATGGGCATAGTTCGGAGGGCAGGGGGGATGTTGCCTCCTCAAACTGCAAGGCTCAGGCCAGACAGGACAGGACAGTAACGTGGTTACTATCTTGGCACAAAGCCCACGTGGCAGGCTGAGGAGCAGGAAGGCTGAGCCAGAAGCAACGTGAGTTGGACCAGAAGAGCCCTCCCTGCCTGTGACCTTCCCGGGGCTCCCCACCGCCTCCCAACCAGGGCAGGGCCTCTTCTCCCAACAGAGCATGTCTGCAGGCCTTGAGGAGGGGCAGAGGGCCAGACTGGAGCCCCCGCCCTGCGTCCCACCAGCAGCAGTGTGCTCTGGGGGCTGGGGACACAGGGTGGGGGCTGCTCTCAGGCACCACCCCACCCCCTGCCCAGGACAGGTGCTGTGTTTTGGGATCCCCACAGCAGCCCTGGCTCTTACCACTGCCTGGCTTTGGCTTCTGGCCTGGCCAGCGGGTAAGGCCCCGGGGGAAAGAGGAGAAGCAGGGAGTGGGGCCTCAGTTCTGGCACCAGTGGCCTCTCCACTTGTACCCAGGTTCCAGTGCTCCTGCGGGGGCCCCTAAACTGACTGGGGTCCCTGGGCATGGAGCCCATGGGCCCAGGCATTAATCCACCACTGCTCATGGGCTGTCTATTTCTGGGCTGAGTGAAAATCTGTCAAGCTCAGGGCCTCCCTGGTATCATGCTGCCCTGTGAAAAGGTCCCTATAAGTCATCACAGCCAGGCCCTTGTTGGATATGCTCAGCAGAGGGGCCAAGGGTCGAATAGGCCGTGGAGAGAAAACTCTCCTCTGACCACAGAGGGGGTAGGTCTGGGGTGGGGGTGAAGCTCACTCTTAGGGTACCTGGGGGAACCGTGCACAGCCACTAGCCATGCTGTCCGTGAGCTTGGGGTGCCAGATTCCAGGGCTTGCATCTCAACACACAAGAATCCCTTGTAATTCAGCCCAGCCAACACTACTTTGGCATGAACTGTCATGTGCCCCGGCACTGGGCACTCTCCTTCGCCATGGCTACGCTCCTGGGCAGGGCATCCCTCATAGTAAAAGAAACCTGAATGAACCCTCTGCAGAAGCAACTCATATCAATTCCCCCACTTAACCCCACTTCCCAGCTGGCCTCTCTCAGCACAGGGGTGACCTCATGTGGACTGTCTGAATACACAGGGATTGCCCTGTCTGTCTCATGCCAGCACTGAATCTCTGGCTTTACTGCAGGGACCACTAGGCAAATGGCATTCTAAGGAGTTTGCAGCCCTCATGCAGTCTCTGTTGGTTGCAGGTTCACACCCACAACCGGTCCACTCAGTCTGCGGTTTAGGAAGCTCCTGGATTCCTCACCAACACAAAGCTCACATCTAGCAGCATCCATAAGCAATGCTTTCGATCATCTCTGGGTGGTTAGGAGACTCTGTCCCCTCCTGGCCTCAGTTATACCCACTGTCATCACCTCTCACCTGGGCTACCACCATGCCACATACCTGGGCACTAAGCCATCAGTGTTTAGGACTCTCCAACTAGTTCAGCACATCTCAGCAACACAGCACGGCTTCCCACAGAAGAGACAATCCAGCTGAAAGTCTCCATCCTTATCTACAAGCTGCTCCATGGAGTGAGTCCAGGATAGCAAAAAGATTACCTCCAGCTGTAGGATGAAGACTATGGCCAACAAATCCACTCTTCTGGCCCAATGGGATTCTCAACAGTAAGGATAAAGCTCATGGCTGCAGGAGACAGAAGCTTCTTGGGGGGCGGGTCCAAGATCACGGAATGAACTCCCCCAGGAGCTAACAACCATCACAAATCAACCTAGCTTCTACTGCAAGTGCCGGGCGCACTTCCCATACTGGCCTTCTCTAACATACTGTGTGTAGATAATATATATACATACAAATTCAACACAAGACACTCCCCCGAGAACAGGACCATGGAATTACATTTCTCCTCTGCACTTAGGGCCTGATCCAAAGCCCTTTGAAGTTAATGGAGTCCTTGTACTGGGCTTGGGATCAGGTTCTAAGAATTGACCAGTCGCGTCTCAGGGCTTTTCCTGCCCCTTTTTCGCTGCACAACGACACAGCCCAAGGGGTTGCACGGCTTGTCCCCAGCGGGTCAGGAAGCTGCAGTCCGCTGGAAGGGCACACTTTGTGGGGTTATACCTGATCATTCATCACAAAACTCAGGAGGTCTCTGGGGTGGAGAGGGAAATGATGGGAACAGGAAACAAAGGAAGGTAAAGAAAAGGGCCAATGAATTTCTAAGCGGCATCCCATTTAACTGCACAGCCTGGATCTGTAGCTTGAGCAGTTCACTTTGCCGCAGAATAAAGAAAGGAGGGACCCATGAATATCTGAAGTCCCGAAATCCTGTTGTAATGGGAGTAATAATTCAGTGTCTCTTAGTGTATCATTCAAACCCAGAATTAGCCCTTCAGTTGGGCTCCAAACAGGTGAATTCTCCCATGCCTGTGTGCTAAGGGCTGCCTTCCCCAATGACTTTTAGTGTAGGTCCCAGGCACTGGGACTCTCATCATCTAGAACTCTCATCATCAACCTATGAAGCCCACACTCACCATCAGATGGCAAAGATGCTTGGAGTGGAATCCCCATTACTCCCTGTAGGGCTGAAACCATTTCCTCTGCAATGGAAACATGATCCCAAGGTGCAATCCCATGGCCTGTTGATTTCATAGTGCATCCGGATCCCAAGGCAATGAACCACAAAGCTCGCTACTGATAACAAATCCATGCAGGGAGCAAGGAAAGGTGGCCTTCAGTGCAGCTGTCTGCTGGAGGCTCTGCACTGCATGGGATGGGGAATTAGAGACAGAAGAGCCAAGGTAGACATAGGAAGGCAAATGGAAGCCACAGGGCTTTAAGGTGGAGACCAGATGTGAGCATCCACCTGGGCGAAGAAAAGGGCAGTGTCTGGTCACATCCCTGCATAGGCTGGGAGCTGGACTTGGAGCAGGAATATGGAGGGATTTAGGTTGGGAAAGGGCACGGAGCCCACGGTTTCCAGGAAACCTCTGCCACACAGACCTTCTGGGTTGGTTTTTGCTCAGGGACCAACTCATCACCCTCCTGTACCTCCAACCCTGCATCCCCAGCCCCACCCCAGAGCCCGCACCCCCAGCTGGAGCCCTCACCCCTCCTGCCCCCCAACCTCCTGCCCCAGTCCAGAGCCCACTCCCACACCCTGAACTCCTCATTTCTGGCCCCACCCCAGAGCCCTCACCCCCTCCCGCACCCCAGCCCCCAATTTCATGAGCATTCATGGCTCGCCATACAATTTCCATACCCAGATGTGGCCCTCGGGCCAAAAAGTTTGCCCGCCCCTGCTCTATCTCCTACCCACTCACCTGGCTGCACATTGCATCTCATGCCCACATTAAACACGAGCACAGTAGCCAGCCTGTGGGCAGGCTGGGGAGCGAGGAGGAAGGGAGGGTGCATTCACAGATTCATACATTCCAGGGCCACAGCGGACTATTGTGATCATGGTCTGACCTCCTGCAGAACACATGCCTGAGGACTCTCCACAATAATTCCTACAGCAGATCTTTCAGAAAAACATCCAGTCTTCATTTAACAATTGTCAGTGACCTGGTAAATTGTTCCAGTGCTTCATTATTCTCCAGGTTAAAAATGTAAGCCTTATTTCCAATCTGAATTTGTCTAGCTTCAACTTCCAGCCATTGGAGCATGCTACATGCTCTGTGCTAGACTGAAGAGCCCAGTATTAAATATTTGTTCCCCATGTTGGTACTTATAGACTGTGATCAAGTTACCCCTTCCCCGTCAGCACCATGCTTCTGCAGTTAGAGTGGGTGAGATGCAGCGCTCCTCTGTGCAATGTGCCAATGAACTGAGGGAGCAGCACTAGCTTGGGCTGAGCAGGCTGCCACATGAAGGCTGGGCTGAGAGACACCCCACTGGCCATCCCTCACTGGCAGCCAGCTGCCTCATTCCCACTGGAAGTCAATGGGTATTGCGCACCTCACTCTCATCCGTGCCTTGGAAGGTCTTCCCCAAACGACCATCTGGACAGGAATGGTTTCATGATTTTTTCAGACAAGGCTTTCCCCTTGTGGATTGGGAAGCCAAACGCCACAACACTCTGCTACTTCCTGCCTGAGAACCAGAGCCCGAAACTAACGACAGACACAGTTAAACTCAATTGGTTGCAAACAGATCAGGGCAGCTTCTCTCCTCCAGCTGCATGAAACCCACAGAGCCCACAAGCAGCAGGATGCCACAGAAGCATGCTCAAATGGGAGCACTCTTCCAGTCGGGATAATCAAGGCTGTTGTTACTAACACAGGCAGGAAAATATTTGGGACAGAATTTGCAAATGCGGGTGCCTCACCTACACCCGCCTCTGGTTCCCACCCTCTGGGAGATGTGTTGCACAGCCCCATTGAAAAGCAATCCTGACAACATTGTCACCCTGGCGTTAGGCACTGCATCCAGATTTAGGCACCTGAATACAAGTGGCTGATTTTCAGAGGTGCTTAGCAGCTACAGCTGGCTACAAGGGAAGTCAGGTTTTCCCAAGGAGCAGGGCAGCAACCAGATGGTAACTCTGAGGGTCTCAATCTGCTCAGGGGACGGTGCCAGCTCTTTGGTGCTTCCTCCCTGTTCCGTTCCAGCTCAGCTGTCCTGGCCAGCGGGTGCATAGGGCAGGCAGAGCCAACTCCCTGCCCACTGTCACGCTGAGAGAGAGGTCACAGCGCAGAGGCAGCTGTTCTCCCTCCACAAAGGCTCTGGTGAAGCACGTGGCCTGTACAGGGATGTAAGGGGCTCCTTTCACCTTGCCCCCTGCTTGGGCCCAGCCAGACTCACTGCAGAGCCCAGCATGCACTGGGGATGCTCAGAATCAGGCAGGGGACTCAGCACCCCTAACTCACAGCACTTGCCTATTGGCAGAATGGGGCCCTCAGTTAAGGGCCTGCAGACGTGTGGCCACCTCACTGTGCCCCCTAGTATCCTAAGGACAGCACTCCACCTCATTTTCCCTTCTTATCTGGGACCCCCAAATAAATTCCTCTCAGGATTTTCCAGTCTGGCCACAGCAGCCCTCCTTAAGGGCTGATTTGTTAATGTAACGCTCAAAACTAACTGCAAACATCTTCCTTTCAGCCTTTGCTGGGCACAGCCCAACACCCCTCTCTGAGTCCTTCCCCGCCCTATCTAGCTGGAGCCATTCCCTTGCTCAGGGTCTTCCTTGCAGGTGCCTCTTTCACATCCCCTGTCTCAGTACAACCTCCTGAGCTTCCCCCTTCCTGTAGCCACCAACCAGCCACCTTTCTAGCAAAGGTGAGGCCCACTCTGTGAGCAGGGCTGGCTTGGCCCCAGGGTCTGAACCCAAGGCAAAGCCACCCTGCTACAGGACTGAAATGTGGATTTCGTTGCCTAACCTAAGGGACAAAAGTTGCACAATGTTGGACATTCTGCTTTCTGTTGTCATTGCACAAAAAAGCTTTGGCTCCCCTGAGTGATGGGGCCCACACCTGACAGTGCTGCTGTTAGAAACAGGGCTGTTCTGAGTGCACGGCTGGATCCTTGTGCAGCATGGCTGGGGCTCAGCACACGACATGATTTGTCACCTGCCGCACAGAAATTGAACCAGAAGCTGGGTACGGCTTTGGTTTATATGATAAAGAACAAAGTTCTTCCGGTGACTCTCCTCCCAAGTTCGTGTCTGTTCCACTATTTCTCTTTTTGCAACAGGGCAAGCTGCTGTTCTTATTTCCCATGTTAGAGGACACGAGGGTTGTGAAGGGGATGGGTCAGGAAAAAGCACAGGAAGCTTTCTGAATCCAGTGCACTGGATCCATTTTTTTTGCCAGGTTCAGATAAGGATCCTCCTTCTGGGGAATGGGGTAACCTATGGGATTGGAATCAAGACTTTGGGGATGGGGAATGGGCAGTGGAAAAAGGCAGAAAAAATGGTAACCTTTGCCCTGGGTGCACTGGTGTCTTGATTTTTATGGGGACTGTTCTATGCTCTGCTCCACTTGCTGTCATTTCACCCAGCAAAACAGCAGAGGTCAGCTCGATAAAAGGAGTGTTTCTCTGCTATCTGGCAATCCAGCAGGCTCATTCCTGTACGTTTGCCTTCGACCATCCAAACACACTCATTCTCTTACTAACTCAGTGACTGCAAACAACAGAGTTCATGGAAGTGAATGACTCTCCCTCCTTATTTACCCTCTTCTCATGATGCTTCCCCATGGCCTCCCCACGCCCAGGAGCTGGGCCCATGGTGAGAATGCTATTTACTCATAAAACAGAAGCACACTTGCCAATTTGTCCTGACAAGAGGGCTGCCCATTTAAACAGCTGTCCGGAAAGCTAGTAAAACGGGCTGACTGTCTGTAAATGGACACAGCATCTAGCAGGGCTGGGACAATGCAGAGACAAACAGCTCAGCAATCAGGGCTTGTGCTCCGTTGGTGGCAGGAGGCAGAGACGATGCCCTCGGCTCATCCAGCTGCAGGAAAAGGGCTCTCTCTTCTATCCACACATGGGATCTTCCACAAGACAGGAGCCAAATCGGCACTGGATCAAAGAGCTGCACGGCTCTACAGGGCAGCCACGTTGGTTGTGTTTTGCTGATGTCAGGCCCTGATGTGCTCCTGACACATTCCCACCTGCTTGGGAGGCAGTGGGGAAAGTGACACTCCTTAGGACATTTAACGGGATGCACTGAGCAATGGTCTGCAAGGAACAATCAGGAGATGGATGACATGGGTCCTAGGAGGGATTCCACTTCCAAGGCCTATGACAGGAGCAGAGTCCCCCGGACCTGTGATGAACACAGGAATTAGAGTGGGTTGGAAGGTGGCTTTAAGTCGTCAGTGTGCTGCGGCTCTCTGGGTTTGCCTGCCAGCCAGCTTCACTCAGAAGAGTGTTGGGAAGCACAGAACAGCCACAGCACAATGTGCTCCAGTCACGTTACCCTCCCCTCCCCTCTCCCACCCCAATCCAAGGCCTGGACCAAGGCAGGTAGTGGCGGAGAGCTCCCTCGCCCCGCGGCTATTCCCGAGGGCCGTTTCCACCCCCTCTAGGTCCCATACAAGGACAACAGCACAAGGATCAACTGAGCCCGTGGATCTGTGGGCAGGAGGGGGTGAGAATGAGGCTGTGACCACGGAGGGCGATTATGCCTTGGGGGGGCCCTCGATCCTCCAGCCCTGCTCTGGGAAGGGGATCAGGATGTCAGTCTGTCAGCACTTTCTCCCTTCTTCTAAATCTCTCAGGCGTTTATATAGTGCCCCTCACTGTGGCATCGGGGCTGCTCTCTGGGCAAGTGACCAGCTGAGGAGACTGTGAAGCCAGCTATGAAGTCCAGCCCAGTGGGGTAGCCCCTCCTGGGTCTGCCTGCTCTTGGCTCAGACGCAGCTCAGCTGAGCTCACGCACCTTGCCTTCCACGTCTTGCTGGACGAGTTTGAATGGATTTTTCTCCCTCGAGGTAACTGAGCTCACACAGCCTAGAAACAACCCCAACCCAGCTACATGGAACTATCCTGACTGGTTGAGAAACTGACAAGAGCCAACCGGCCCTGTCTCTGAATGTAGTTCAGAGCCATCTGCTTCTGACAGGCAAGCAGTCGGGGCGTGCACGCCATGCGACTTGCTCTGTCACTGCCAGACCCCCAGCCAACACAGACAATCCCCAGGAGGCGCAGGAGCTGTTTGACCAGAGGAAGCCTTGCTTTTCATGTCTCAGACAATGGTGGTGAGGATCGAATGGTTTCCCCTGGGTTGTCTCTGCCCATTCAGCATGGCATCTCCATCTCTCACTGCTCTTGGTGCCACCTCCCAGCTTACGTCGCCTTCTTCAGTGAGTCCTCCTTCACCTCATCTCTCTCCCAGAACTGTCCAATGAGCGTGGGCCCTCCCCAGAGGTGTGGGAAGTACTGGCCCAGCTATCAGGTCTCTTTCCCATCAGCCAGCTGGCAGCAGAGGGCCTAGTGTGGCTTCTCATTTCCACCAGAGTCCTTTCTGGTGCAGAGTCCCTCCCAGAGCATCAGCACTCGGCATCACAGCTTCCGTTACTGCCCCATGCTCGGCTACCCGAGGCAGGCAGCACATGGTACTAGAACTGCCATGCACCTGGAGTCAAATTCCCTTGGCCAAATTCACTGCAGTTGTTTGGCTCTCAAGTCAGCTGAACCTGGACATGCCCATTACTCTTAAGAGTCCGGTTTAGCTGTGCGTGTATTTCCCTTTGCATCTTGCATCACTCGGATGAATTTTCGTGCTTGTGACAGTAGCGCGGTGTACATGCCACTGGTAGGCACGCTGTGGGCAGTGCCTCGGTTGTTATCAGCATCCTCTGCTGTTCCCACAATGCACATCCCCTGAGCAGAGGCGGTCACATTTCCAAAGGACATTTGGTGGCTTCGCAATGTGGACAAAACCCACCAAGGGTCTAGTCTGAGCTCAGCAAACCCCAGTTCTTCCAATTGGCTTAAACTTTACTTTTGTGTTGCATGCAATGAAAAGGGTTAACGAGCATGCATGGGATGCACTCACACCCACACATATACACTGGTGTGCACTCACCCACACACACATATACACTGGTCTGCACTCACCCACACACATATATACACTGGTGTGCACTCACCCACACACATATATACACTGGTGTGCACCCACACATGTACGTGCATGGGATGCACTCACACACACACACGGGTTTGCACGCATATATACACACATGGGCATGTACTCACCTACATACCAGGGTTATGCAACCACATACATATACACACATGGGTAAGCACTCACATATGTGGGTATACACACAGGCTCACACGCAGATTCATACACATTCACACGTGCACACAAACACACTCACATATATAGATGCAGAATGGGACTCTTCAGGTTGAAGCTAAAGTTAGGTACCTGCTAAAGCACTTTGCTGGATTGGGACCATGGCGCTCAGCTCCTTGCAGGATCGAGCCCTTTCTCTGCCCCTGGATATTTTAACCATTCAGCATGACTCCTTTCGCTACACATTGCACTCGCAATAGGACACTTATCCCACACAGGACAAGGGCTGTTAATCTCATTAGACTGGCTGCCCTTCTGTAAACACCTCCCCACATGCACACACACATCTACACACACTCATTAGTGAGCAGAGGAGTTTGCAATAACTGACCCGGAGTGAGGCAGATCAAAGCTCTTAGTTTGCTAACAACTATTAGCCAAACTGTCTGTGGGTTTTGGTGGCTTTGCTGAGAAGGAACCGTTCTCTGGCTCAGCCCCCACTCTGCTAAGATGCGTCACCATGAGACGGGCAACACTTCCTTCTTCATTCACGGCCGAAGCACTGCTGTGTGGGGCGTATCTGGGCCCCCTCCCCGCAAGGTAAAGGGAGAGACTGAGAGGGCAGAGACTTGAGCTTTCTACAAAGCCGTCACTAGCAGGAATGTTGTGATCACTTTGGGAAGTCCTTGGGCTGCTTCTAAGCTAAAAATACTCTCCAAAGACATTTCAAAATCTGCCCTCCTTCCTCTGGGAGCAGGCTAACCCTGCCATGCCTTCAGAGATGTGCAACAGACTGCAGCAAAGACAAGATGTGCCTGTCTGGAGCCCAGAATTCGGCATTCACTGTGCGCTGTCCTATTTGCTAACCCCCTTTTCTTGCTCTCTGTCTATCTGCACCTGCCTCCCACATACCTGAAGTGGCTTTCACATAAGACTAGCACACTGCAGCTGCTAACCCTCTCAATGACCCTGTAGAAATGATGGTGCCATTAGATCCTTGCTCATTAATCCCTGACCCAAGGAAAGCCAGTGGAGTATGTGCAGATACCGTTAGAAAGCACACAGCCACCTCTGTGGTGATGGGAGCCACGTGATATACTGTGATCACCGGCACTCTGCCCACCACGCCATCGCCAACGGCACTAAGCCGCAGGGCCCCATCTCCCTGCAGCCTCGCACAGCAGCCACTGGAGAAAAGAACTGACCTGCCGCAGGAGTGTCAGTGACGTGCTGCTGCCCTGTTCAGAGCTGTCTCGATTCTGGAGAGATGTGACTCAATGTCTCTGCCCACTTTACCTCTCTTCTGTGATTTGCGTTGCCCTGGTATGTGGCCAGTCTGCTCCCTCCCCGGCTGGTCCAGAGAGATGCACACATAGTGTTAGATCTCAGCAGCGTGGCTTGGCAGAGCCCTGATCGGAGGAGCACTCCTAGATGTTGAGCAGGGCCAGGAGGGGTCCCCTCCCCAGTGCCCAGCTCCCTGCTCTGGCCAGGCAGCATGGGAAGCACTGGTGAGCAGAGTGGATGAGGGAAAGCAGCAGGAGGCTGTGGTGAAGGTCTCTCCCACTGGCAAGGCCTCTCATTGCTTCCTTGTGCTCTCCCATCCCCGTTTTCTCTTGTCTCAGACTGTCAGTTCTTTGGGGGAAGGGCTCTCTTTGTTCTGTGTCTGTACATCACCTAGGGGTACAGGGTCTGGGCGGAGGCCCCAGGTGCTATGGTAATACAAATTCATACAGAATAATAGTAATAATATAATCACAGGTTGAGGTTGAGCAACTTCTTGAAAATGGACAGCAGCAGGAGTCTACAATCCCCAGCAAATTCCAGTTCCATCCCAGCTTTTCCAGCCTGGCTAGGTTCCTTTGTATCAGGGAGTGTTCAGAATGGTTCACTGCCTGCTTGACTAATGAGAAGAGAGATTTCCCTGGGCCACTAAGAACAGGTCCCCTCCTGGGGCACTCCTGCCTCTGAGAGCCCTGTCCTATGCTGTGAATGAGCAGAGAGCAAGGCGCCTAGCACACAGTGAGTGCCAGCTTGGAGCACTCTAACGTCAGCAGCAGTGACTCTGAACTAGGCTGTAGCGGAAATCAGGGCAACCAGCTCTTCCCCCGGCAAAGGGCTTGCCTGATAATTCTGTGAGTTACTGAGGAGCTGTCAAAGGTAACCCGCTGGACCACTATGCTATAAATGGATTTGTAAGCAGTACTGCGTAAATACCATTTCAAGCAAGGCAGACAAATCGCATCTTGAACTTTTAGCAAGAAAAGTTCAAAGGGATCCAAGTTACAGTAACAGCTCTGCCACCCCTTGGAAAACTCTCTGCATGACCCCGTCGGAAAAGGCAGCGCTTGCAGTGCAGAGTAGCTAACCGTGCAGCTGTCAAATGAGGGGACTATTACACAGTCTTGCGCTGCTGGCCACTGTGGCTTGACCAATGTTTTAGCACGTGAACAGCAGGTTCCCAACAACCCAAACTGGGTAACATGATGTCCCACCATCAATTCCTCAAAGGTTTCGAATGATCAGCTTCCTGCTAAAATGCATCTCCCCTTGTGCACTGTGCGGAGGAGCACAAAGACACTGGGCTCCGGGCTCCGGTTTCAGCAGGATTTTTGTTTCATAAATCACAGCAATCTTACACGCACGCAGAACCTTTTCCGCTAAGGCAGAGCTCGCAGCTGGTGTAAAATGAGTGAGGCTGCACTGACCTCAATGGAGCCACCCCACTTTACACCAGCTAGCCCAGACCAATGCACTCAGACTCAGCTAAATATTTGTTGTTGCCACACTGCTCAGTTACAGAGCTATAGAAAGCAGAGAAAGGACCCAGTTGCCTCCTCCCCATCCCCTGCAGACACAGGACATTTATCATGTATCTAGACCCTGCTCGCCCTGACAGACTGTCATCCCTGCTCAGCACCGCAGAAGGACCAAAGCCTTCAAGCCCCGGCCAGCAAGCCATGTCTCCCAGAACCCATAATGTGCTGATCAATTCACACTTGGGCAAGAATCCTCGGGTTACGTGTCTAATCCCATTCAGACCCGTGGAGACCTTTGACCAGGCACAATTGTAAGTGAAAAGGATCCTGCATGGAAGAAACCAAATTCCTTTCCCCGCTGCATTTCCTGGGCTTGCTCACAGCCCAGGAGTCCCCAGCATTTCCCCAGGGAGATCAGCCTCCTGGTTCAGCCAACAGTGCCCTGGAGGAGCTGCCTCAGTGGGTCAGGCAGTTCCAGTACAAAGGGAGAGGACTTGGTATGAAAGAGGGCGTTGTACTGGCACCCCTTCTGAGATGCATCAGCTCCCGGGGGCTCCACCTGAAGCTATGCTTGAGCCGCCTTTGAGGGTGTAAACGTGCATTGTATCCCTGGGAAAAACAACAGTCTTAGAAAGGCTTAACCAGGAAACCCTTTGGTACAGGAGACAGTGGAGGCAGATGATTGGTTCCTGGAAGAGGGGAAACCCATGGCAGCCCAGGTTGGCTGCAGGCCTCCTAATGGCCTCGCTTTGGCGCTTATCTTGCCAGGGCATTTTGAAACCTGCCTTGCCCTACGTCTGGCAATAGGGAAGGGCTTGTGAGTTAACGGGCAGTCCCTTTACTGGCATGGCAGAAGCAAAGCACAGAGCAATGTAGGTCCTCCAGAAACAGTAATTGTCGCCTTGCTCTTTAATTAAGAGACAGAGTGGTGGACTCGTAGTTGTTTTTAACTGCGTGGACAATCACTTTTAGTGGAGATCAAATTCCGGGCAAAGGAGCACTGCATGCTCCAGGGATCAAGAGTGGAATATGGACTTATTCAAATCAAGCCCAGGTTGGCAGTGACCAAAAACTATGACTATCTGGCCAGCTGCTTGGTGGAAAGAGGGGGTGACTCTCCAGTGTCAGTGAGAGTTGGTGTCAGTAGCACAAAAACACCATCGCAGCTGGCACTAATTGGTGACAATTTCACCAGAGACACCAAGGACAGAACATGCCCTGGAGACTGAACTCTCCTACCTGCCCTAAGTGAGGGCGAAGTCACACTGGTGGGGCCATAGCAACTGGGTGGCATCTCTTTAAAAAGTCCGAGCGTCTTTAGTGATGCTCACTGTGTTCTGAGTTTTAGAACCCAGCCAGAGCAGCAGTACATACACATGCTGTGTATAGTGAACGAATAGTTATTTGGATCCCCCCTTGCCCCTGAGGTTTCTTCGTGTTATTAGTGTTGGGCAAAATACACAACAACTGGCAAGCTTGTTCTGCTGATGTCTCTGCTGTGCCTCCTCTGGAAGTGACTGGAAGACTTAGGGTTCGATCCAGTGCCTATTAGGATTGCCACCTTCCTGCTTGCACAAAACTGAACACCCTTGCCTTGCCACCTGTCCCTCCCTCCTCCGAGGCCCAGTCCCTTGCTCACTCCATTCCCCCTCCACCCCCATTGCTTGCTCTCCCTACCTTCACTCAGTCACTCATTTTCAACAGCCTGGCTGAGGGGGTTGGGGTGCGGGATGCGGGGTGAGGGCTCCGGCTGGGGGTGCAGGCTCTGGGGTGGGCCAGAAATGAGGAGTTCAGGGTGCAGGAAGGGATTCCGGGCTGAGGCAGTGGGTTGGGATATGAGAAGGGGTGAGGGCTCTGGCTGGGAGTGTGGGCTCCGGGGTGGGGCCAGGGATGAGGGCTTTGAGGTGCAGGAGGGGGCTCAGGGCTGGGGGGTGGAGCCGAGGGATTCGGAGAATGGGATGGGGCTCTGAGCTGAGGCCGGGGGTTGGGGTGTGGGGGTGGTACAGGTTTTGGGCTGGGGGTGCAGGTTCTGGGGTGGGGCCAGAAATTAGGGGTTCAGAGAGTGGAAGGGGGCTTTGGGCTGAGGCAGGTGGTTGGGGTGTGGGGGGAAGTGACAGCTCTGGCTGCGGGTGCGGGCTCTGGGGTGGGGCTGGGGATGAGGAGTAGGAGGTGCTCCGGGCTGGGACCGAGGGGTTCGGACGGCAGGAGGGGGATCGGGGATAGGATCTCTGTGGTTTGCCCGGGTGATTTAAAAGGGCCCGGGGTTCTCGGCCACCGCCACTGCTTCTGCACCCTGTGCAATTGCCCCCTTTACCCCCCCGTCGGCAGGCCTGACTGGGTTAAATGGGCTGGAGGGGGGCTACTGGGAGCACAGCCTGCCCAGGGAGATCAGGGATGGAAGAAGATCAAGGCTGACAGGGGGAGCAAACCGGCCCCACCTCTCCTGTCCCACAGAGGCGACACACGGCAGTCAAAGGGAACTTTACCTGCTTGCAGACTAAGCAGTGGGACTAAGCAGAGCTTTCCAGCCTGGGAGTGGAGTCTAAGTCACAATCAGGGCTGGTATGCACATCGAGGACACAGTGCCCAGGGCCAATTCAGAGCTATCAAACACCCGTGAAACACCAGGGTGCTCCAAAGACCCTCCGTGCTCATGTGGGCAAAGTCTTCTTCCAGGTAAAGCTGTCACAGCCCAAGTGTCGTGCAGCTGGCAGAAGCCGCACCGGCACTCCCCTGGCTCCCTGCCCCTCACCCCAGCCCACCCGAAGCTGGGCCAGGGCAGTGCATGCATACAGTGCCTGGCTGCGCTGGGCGTGCACACACTCCAGCCAGTGGCCATGCACAGGGTGTGTGGAGTCAGCATGGCCCTGCCGTGGGAAGGCCGGGGCTCTGCAGGAGGAAGCCAGGCACTGGCTGGTGTGGGTTTGTCGAGTTGCACAGGACCAAGCAGCCGTTTGGCTGCAGATCAACCCCCCGAGCGAGGCAGAGGCTGGCTGCTGGGGCTGAACTCTGGCTGCCACGTCACAGAAGGGAATCTCTGCTCTGCATGAACGGCTAAGCCCCCTGAAAGAGCCAAAGCCCTGCCACTTAGTTTGGAGTAGCCCCTAATGCCAGCCCCAGTGCATGCTGACCGCCTGTGCTCCCATCATCTGCAGAGTCCAGCAATGCCGCTGCCTAAGGGGAACAAGCTTGGTAGCCAAGCTATTCTGTGTCACCTGAACTGTACCTGCTGGGAGCGGAGTTATGTTCACGTTCAAACAAGGCAGGCTTCTAGTCCGCTTTCCCTGACCAGCGTAGCTAGGGATTAGAATCATAGAATCTCAGGGTTGGAAGGGACCTCAGGAGGTCATCTAGTCCAACCCCTGCTCAAAGCAGGACCAATCCCCAACTAAATCATGTTTGGGAACCATGTTACGAAGCTGCTATAGGCTACCCTGTGAAGTGTGCTCTGTACACCTTGATTTGGAGGAAAACCCTCTCCACAGTGACATCACACAGAGGTTTAAGACAGGAAGTGACGAATAACGCCGTCAATGGGAACCACACAAGGAATTTCAGGCAGGAAGGACATGACTGCTAGGAATGGAGTTTGCCGGGCTCTAGGGTCAACACCCTTCTCTAGCCAAGGAGCTGTACAGTCCACAGGGGCGTAGGGACATTCACTTCCCCTCCCATCCAGCGGCAGCTCAGAGGGAAGAGGGCACCTCACTGAGTCACCATCCCACAGCGTGGCTGGCAGGGCGGGATCAGCAGCAGCAGCATTCCTGGAGCGCTGTCCCCAGGCACCATGTTGGGGGGTTCAGGGGGGTTCTGTCATCCCAGCCCCCTGTGTTGCTCTCATGGAGGGGATTTTGCAGACTAAAGTGCTCCCTGGGCCTGCCGCTCTCGCAGTGGGAGACAGCAGTGCTCCTATTCGACCCACGGGGCCCTCCCAGCAACACCACTCCACAGCAATGCCTGCTGGCAGGGCAAGGGACAGCCGCCCATCCCGGCTCCAGAGCAATGCTCCTTCCCGGGCACAGTGCCAGCAGCTAATGGGAAAGGTCAGGGGGCAAGGAGGGCAATGGGGATAGGCACATAAAGGACTCATTGTGCGGCCGGGTCCTCTCGGCTGTATTCATGCAGGGCTAGTAGTTAAAAAACAAAACGCAGGCCAGAAATATGACAAGACACCTCTTTCCCAGGCTGCTGTTAAATTCTAATTAAACATTTCAGCACGCTTGAGCCGACGTCTGCTTCTCAGGCCCAGATACTCAGCTGGAAAACATCCCGCGCAGCCTCCCCTCCAGTGGGAACGTGCTTGCACGAATACTGACCCCGAGAGATGCCTGGGGCTGATGTGGGGGGTGGGAGGATCGGCATTAAGGCAAGCAGCCTGTTCCCAGCCCTGACAGAGCTTGGCAACCCCAAACCATTTCTCCTGCATGTTTCCAGGGAGCGCAGACATGCCTGGTGCAGAAAAGGGAATGGGAGGATTTCGTTTCCAGGTGTAATTGGAGCAGCCCTCGGAGAGGGCAACACCTGCCACCAGCTGCGAGATGCTTGGCTGGGCAGAGCGAACAGGACCAGCTCCAGAAACGTTCAGGCATTGTCAGGCCAGGGGACTCGCCTGACAACCCTTCTCCATGTGTGTCTGGCACAGGGCAGAGCGCCTCTCCCTCCTCCTAGCCCATCCTCACACCAATCACCCCACACTGAAGGAAAGGGGAGCAGGAGGAGTGGTTCTCCCTCCAACACCCTGTTATACACCCTTCTCTGAGTCTACCCCAAGCACGGAGCTGTCAGCCAGCTCCCCACACAGACCCATTCCCCAGCTCTTTCTCCAGCATCCCCCAGCCCCCTGCAGCTCCCTGGGACGCTGCCAGACAGGCAGAAATAGGAGTGCTGGGTCCATCCACCCACAATGGCAGGGCACAGTCCTCTGAGACAGCAGATACGAGAGAAGGAATGGGCAGCTTCACCCAACTGGAAGGGCCAGGTAGTCAGGGGACTCTAACATAGCCTAATGGTCCCGTGCACACCTTTGGCCACCCCCTCCGCAGGGAAATGACCCGTCTCCTCCAGGCTCACACCTACACACACCTCCCCTCTGTGCTGGACCCACTGAGCCCTGGTCTATACTGGGAAAAAGCACCAGGCAGAAAACATGGCAGTATGGCCAAGGGCAATCGTGTGTGAGCTGGCCCTGATTAACCCACACGGCGCACTTTCTCCAGGCCTCGATTCCCCATCGGGAGAGAGGACTAATGACACTTCCCCTCTACCCAGCCCAGGAGCAGCCTGAGGCGGGGTCTGTCTCTGGCGCCCATGGGACACACATCTTAAACTCTTCTGTCACCATCAGCAAGTCTTTAGCCAGACCCTGTGCACGGAGGAGTGATCAGGGTGGCCGGGAATCTGTTATGCTTGGGGGTGGGGGGAGTGGGGGGATGCCAAGACAAGCTCTGTTCCTCGTTATCCAATCGACGCCTGTAACAATTTATACAACAGAGCTTTAGCAGCCGCACTAGGGTGGGCAGCTGGCTCCCTTTTATTAGTTATTTATATTACCCAATATATATTATTGTTCTAGGCGCTGCACATTGTTTATTAGGTGTATTATGGTAGCACGCTGGAGCCCCAGTCCTGGCCCAGGCCCCACAGTGCTAGGCGCTGTACATTTCTTATTAAGTTTTGTAGCAGGCTGCACTCCGATCCTGCCTTCCAGCACAACAGAAACCACTCCGACTACAGTGGTTGTGTATCCACACCTTGTCAATTACTCGTGTTCCCTCCAAAAGCACCTTCACAGTCCCAAGCAGCAGTGCTGGTTTCAGCTTCCCCTGAGCTTTTGGCTCTTTCCCCAGGGCCTGAGAGGAACAGAGGTCTCCCTTCGCTAAGGTCTCTGTGAGACTGGCGCAGCTAGCCCTAGGCCTGTCCCTCACTTCCTTTCTGTGCCCTTCTGAGCAGTCGTGAGCTGATGGGCTAATTGGCTCTTCAGCACACCCAGCCTGCCAGCCTGATTAGTTAATTACATCCCAGCCCCAATGTGCCCTCTCTGGAGAAACCAATTAGTGCCATCTCCAAGCCATGTCACAGGAGTGTTACGGTAGCACCTAGAAGCCCCGGTCATGGCCCAGGACCCCTTCGTGTTCGGTGCTGTACAAACACAGAACTGCTGCTACAAACTAGCGCACGAACCATTTGTGTCATCACAAGGCCTGTACCTTGTCCTGATCCCTGCATCGCCAACCTCCAATATTCACAAATCATGAGTTGCCCCCAGCTCCAATCATCAGACTGACTTTAAACTCATGAGATGTTTTAAAAAAAATAATCAGTATTGGGATTTCTTTGCTTTCTGGGGCTGGAGCCTTGAGGAATCTTGCTGTCAAACTTTTCTCCCCAACCAGGAGGGGTAGACACTTATTGTTTGTTTGTAAATGAAAGCTGAGATTCTTATATAATCACAGGACTCCAGAAGCTGGGGTTTTAAGGGAAACAGTAAATAGCATGAGATCTGTGATAAAATTGCAGTGTCTGTAACACAGTGACACTGGGGTATAGCTACAGGGCTCAGTCTTGTGTTTTGAAGGCTCATAGGCACCCTCTTGGTTTTCATTCACAAAGAATGTGGCACATTATTGGGCCCTGACTTCTAGCTGGTTCTGAACTATTAACAACAACAAATAATAAATTAACACAAGAGCCAGCAGGAGAATTTTCATTCAAAACAAAATGTTAATGGTGAGCAGGTTTCCAGGACCACTTTCACATGCGTCCTGAAATCTCTTCCCGCCATTTTCTGACAAGCTGAAGTAAAACAAAATGGGGATTGTGCCCCTTTTCTGCTTTTTCGTGGTCGACAGAGGTGGTTATGAAAGGTGGTGTGTTATTTTTTTCAAACAAAAATGCCCATGGCTCAGTGGAGTGGGGTGATGTGCAGAATTATGCAGCTTGGTCTAACTTCACATTGAACAGTGACAGAGTTAGGCCAACAATGAGTCATTCTGAAAAATCTCACCCTTAGGTCTCATCTAGACTTTAAGATCACGTTGACTGGAGAACTAGTGAAATGATGGCACAGCAAGAGGCGAAAGATGAGGTAATGCTGAGTTGGGGTTTGACTCACACTGTTCAAAATTCTTTGTTGTTAATGTCTGTAAAATTTCAACAACTACTTATCACTCTGGAGAAAGGAAGTCTTTGCTAAAGATTTAATGGGCTGATTGGCTCTTCCAATCAAGGTGTGATTGCTAACAATGAGCAGACTTCAGTAAGTGCTTCAGAAGAACCAGGCAAAAGCAGAGTTGACATTCCTGATATTTTAAAGATAAAAACAAGCAGAAAAACAAAACGAAACTGATGGAGAAAAGTTCGAGTGCTTTTTTATCCACCAGAAAGAACCATAGAATCATAGAATATCACGGTTGGAAGGGACCTCAGGAAGTCACCTAGTCCAACGCCCTGCTCAAAAGCAGGACCCATCCCCATTTAACTCATCCCAGCCAGGGCTTTGTCAAGCCTGACCTTAAAAACTTCTAAGGAAGGAGATTCCACCACCTCCCTAGGCAACGCATTCCAGTGTTTCACCACCCTCCTAGTGAAAAAGTTTTTCCTAATATCCAACCTAAACCTCCCCCACTGCAACTTGAGACCATTACTCCTTGTCCTGTCCTCTTCCACCACTGAGAATAGTCTAGAACCATCCTCTCTGGAACCACCTGTCAGGTAGTTGAAAGCAGCTATCAAATCCTCCCTCATTCTTCTCTTCCGCAGACTAAACAATCCCAGTTCCCTCAGCCTCTCCTCATAACTCATGTGTTACAGACCCCTAATCATTTTTGTTGCCCTTCGCTGGACTCTTTCCAATTTATCCACATCCTTCGTGTAGTGTGGGGCCCAAAACTGGACACAGTACTCCAGATGAGGCCTCACCAATGTCGAATAGAGGGGGACGATCACGTCCCTCGATCTGCTCGCTGTGCCCCTACTTATACATCCCAAAATGCCATTGGCCTTCTTGGCAACAAGGGCACACTGCTGACTCATATTCAGCTTCTCGTCCACTGTCACCCCTAGGTCCTTTTCCGCAGAACTGCTGCCTAGCCATTCAATCCCTAGTCTGTAGCTGTGCATTGGGTTCTTCCGTCCTAAGTGCAGGACCCTGCACTTATCCTTATTGAACCTCATCAGATTTCTTTTGGCCCAATCCTCCAATTTGGCTAGGGCCCTCTGTATCCTATCCCTGCCCTCCAGCATATCTACCACTCCTCCCAGTTTAGTATCATCCGCAAATTTGCTGAGAGTGCAATCCACACCATCCTCCAGATCATTTATGAAGATATTGAACAAAACCGGCCCCAGAACCGACCCCGGGGGCACTCCACTTGACACCGGCTGCCAACTAGACATGGAGCCATTGATCACTACCCGTTGAGCCCGACAATCTAGCCAACTTTCTACCCACCTTATAGTGCATTCATCCAGCCCGTACTTCTTTACCAAAATAAGGGCAAAGCCCCAATGTTTTTAAATTGATTTGGAGATCACCTTTAATACATGGAAATAGTACAATAACTGGTCGAGATAAAAGAAGAAGAGTCAAAACATCTGAGGAACCAACATCTATCTATCTGGCAACTCTCAGCTGGTTTTTTTGGGTTCTTTTGCGCAGCTGTCTAGGTTTATTAAATACAAGTGGAGGTTTGAATATTAGTTGCAATAATATATCAGTGTACCTGTTCCCAGGGACTTAGAGACCATCAAAACACAACAACTCACATGGACTCCAGCAAAGTTCATGTGTCCATATGGTCCTATATTAATCAGTTTGTTACTGGATTAAATTATAACACTGTGCAAAGCACGTCTCTAAAAGGCTCTTTTAAAGAGTAACAGGCTGAATCCACATCAAAAGTTGCATCTCCACTTTGCAGGACAAAGTAGCTGCCCCCAAACTGTTGTTTTGCTGAGCTCTTTTTTGCCTGAGTTTCCAGTATCTGCTTATGTCATTTTTAAGAGACGTAACATTCCCCTGCCCTGACTCAGGTAAGTAACCGAGCTGTAATGTTCTGGCACGATGTCATGTTGTTTGCCTGGGTGTATTCTGTAGGGAGCAGCTTTGCACCTCAGGCGTGATTCAATCTGAGAGGCTGGGGCAGAGAGAACCAACTGTACTGAACTTTCCCACCCTCGGGAGAGAGCTGCCGCACTACCCCTCGACAGCACGAGGTCCTCCTGTGTCCTCGCACGGTGGCACTGTCTGCACCTAGAGCTGGGGTGTGATTCCCACGCGCCCAGGCGTGCTGGTGGTGGCTCTCATCAAGCTATCGCGCTACAGGAGCAGAGCTGTGGGAGCTCAGGCCGTGGCGACACAGGCTAGCCACTCCACGTGCGTGCTCACAGAGCCTGGGCGGCTGCCTGGGCTTTAGCCTGCTGGTGAGCAGAGAACGAGTATGGCTGCGGGAGCATCATACCCCCAGCTCCAAGTGTAGACGTAGCTGAGTTAAGCAGAGCTTTTAAGAGCTTGTCTTCACTGCAGTGCTAGCTCAAGGCAGAGCCTGAGTGTTGCCCCGGCCCAACTCCTGTCCACACCGTAATCTCTAGCTCGAGTTACGTGGTGTTTTAAATTCAAGCTAGCTGCCTTGCTGGGGGCAGGGTTGAAGCTTGAGCGACCACTGACACTAGAGCTACTAATGCAGCGGGGACTCAGCCAATCCAGCGCCCCGTGCAGCTCCAAGACGGCTTTGCAGGTGACGCGCTCCGTCGAGCTAGGCTAACTCGGAGAACTTGAGCGAACACAGCGGCGAAGACAAGCCCGAAGAGTATCTATGATAGCGCCATCCAGTGGCTCCCAAATATATGACACAAGTGACCATTGCAATGTGTTGAAAAAGTATAAAAACTAAACCCACCAAAAAATGAGGAAAATCCTTGAAACCGTCCACCAAGCCTGGCAACGTGATCCAGTGCCCTTTACTTGCAGATCACTGGCTCAGCTCTGGACCAGCTTGCAACCTAAAGTCATTCGCACTAGACAGTTCTTTGCTAGCCAACATGAAATAAGCTGCAGTTTCAGCCCATGCCCTTATGAATGATATCCATGTAATAAAAACCACCACTACAGCTAACAGCCCCAACCCCCTGGAAAGACTGTAAATCCATCATTCCAAACTTGCAAGGCCCTAGCACCCTGTCCTGCCCTGTCGGTCACAGACCAGACGGTGACAGTTTGTTCTGGGGATGCAGTGGTTCGAATTTAGACTCCTGGGTGGGTGGAATTCTGTGGAACTGGTCTCTCCTGCTCTGAGAACATTCCATCCTCCCTGCTTGCGTAATTGGAATTAAACTCCCCTAGTAAATATAGTAGTTCTTTTCTAATTCACCTTAGAACTTATTAACTATTGCTCCGACACACAACCACCCCTCCGGCACAACCGGACTGGCCGGGGGCAGCTGACCTTCCCTCTCCCCCCGAGAGGCTCCAGCCTGTCCAGAGTTGAGGCACACGGGTTGAGGGCACTGGAATCGCCTCGCACGGCTGCTACCCACGGCCTGTTTCACGCGCTCAAGGCTGCAGTCTACGGCACTAGTAATGGAGCATCTTTCTCCTGCATGGAATTCCCCTAAGAAAAAAGAGAAAAACCACCCTCAATCTGCGCCAATCTGTGCGAGCAGCAGCGAGGAATCGTTGCTCACAGCCTGTGGACTCCGTGGAGTCCACAGGTCCCCATCACTGCAGTGGCACAAGGGGTCACAGGACTCCCTACATTCTTAGTAAGTTGCTGCAGCAGAATGGCTGGCAATACAATTGAAGAATGGAGAGCCACAGGCCAGACCTGTACTTGGAAGCTGCAAGTTCTGCATTTGCAGGTGTCATTTGCACTATCCTTCAGTCAGGCTATTAAGGTAGCCAAGCGAAAGTGCACCTCACTGGAAAGCAGTGGATGTTGGTTAATTTCAACCTCACCTGTAGAGATGTTGTTGCACACAAATCTTACTCACAATATCACAAGGGCTTTGGAACAGTCTCCCCAGGGAATAGAGGTGCCTGCTCCATGCACGGGCCATTGAGAACTAGGTTATGCAAATCACTAGATGATTTACTGTTGGCACAATCCTGGGGAATGGACCACATGGAACCTAACAGATCTTTCCCAATGCTGACTTCTTGTATTCTGTGTTAATTTGCATCCCCATAAGCCTGCAGGGGACAGTGAGACGCAGCTTCCACCCTGAATCCCATTCCCTAGGGGTGGGAAGTTTATAGCTGCACTGTTTTAACATGCACTAGACTGAACTGCAGAAGTACATCTCCCCTTAGCCTGGGCCTGAAAGCACAGGGCTGCTACTGTGGTTGTGTGGCAGGGGTCCAGGGATGGGAATCAAGAGAGCTAGTTCCCAGCTTTACCACACACTTGTTGAGTGGCCTTGGGTGATCTTTGTGCCTCAGTTTTCCCACCTGTACAAATGGCTAGGGCCATTTATCTGCTCCTCTGAGGCGCTCTGAGGTTCTCAGATGAAACGGCAATTTGTAAGTGCTAAGTAGCAGCGTTATTGATGCGAATTGTCCCAGCTGCGCCCGGCTCCCACTCTCCCCTTCTCCCTCTGCCCTGGGTCAAGAATGGTCCTCAGGGCCATGGGGACACCGGTGTATAAAAGATCTGCTCCAATACAAACTGGATTAGTTCAGGGAAGCCCTGTGGACGGTGCTCTGCCAGAGGTCAGACTAGATGATCACAGTGGTCCCTTCTGGCCTTAGAATCTATGATTAGTGCACACAAATGCAAGGGACCCTGTTGGCTGCTTTGTTACCTTCCCAGCACCGGCCAGCTCACACCTTCCTTTGCACCCATTAGTCACGCCCAGCACAGAAGGAGGCTGCAGGAGCCCCCAAGTTGACTGACATGCTGAGGAGCAGAGAGGGAGGATCAGAATTCCCCGGCCAGGCTACAGCGTAACTGGGTCAAGAGAGGGCAATACCGCAGTGCACACACAGGGCCCTGGGCAGCTGCTGAATGCCAACCTCTGACTGGTGCTAGGTGCCCACCAGCTAGGTGGAGTGCAGATGGTGGGCGCATGCATCAGCATTCCCAACCCGGGGCACCTTGCTCCATGGTGGCCATAAGACCAAACCCAGTGACCTCACTCATGTATTGGTCTCTGCACCCCTATCATCCTGTTGCTGTTTGTTTTTAAACACCCTGCTGCAGAACCTCAGATCAGGAGACACCAGGCTGATCGCTGACTTAGTTGACAAGTTCTCAGGCTTTTCCACAGCCTGCCAATGCCCTCCCTCACTCCCCTTGAGGAAGCGTGCTCCTGATGAGAGAGTATCAGAGTAAGAAAGAAAAGGAAACAAAGACTCTGACATGTTCTGCCCTCCTGTCATCTTGACACGGAAGGAGGAATGCTGGCAGGGAGGGAAGGGTTCCCAGGGAGTAGGAACTTCTCCCTGGGCTGCTGTCACCTCATAGTCCCTGGGGTGTGAGAATCAGACTCTTTATCCCTTCATTAGGCACTAACATACTGTACTAACCTTTTCACATGAAAGCTACAGTCTGTTCTCCAACAAAAGCTCAGAGTTAGTTCCCAGGCATGGGGGAAAATCAACAATCCTGAGCAGGGGCTCTGGGGCAGGCAGCCTTTCCCTGTTAGCGCTTTGTCAAGATCAAAGGCCAAGTGCTGATGGGCGCCCCAGTGCCAAGGGCTGTGTGTGATGCCTCCTTATAGGGGAGCAACACCCTCTGACACCAGCCTCAGCCAGAGAGGAGCCTGTGCTGATCTGTACTGATGTGGCTCAGGCTAGCTCAACCCACTGAGCGAGAGGATTGTGGTGATATGGCTGAAAGCTGAGGCAGGAATTAGGAGGGACAGCAGCAGGGTCTCTGGCGAAGCTGAGACACATCTGTCTGGGAAAGTTGAACCCCATTGTGAACTGATGGCCATGCAGACCATGGGCCTCTGTTGACTTCAGTAGCATCCCCTCTGATGCATGCTGGTTTGGAGAACAGAGCCATATCCCAGAAGCTGGCAGGGCACATAACCAGCAGAGATTCCTCTCTCCTATTCCCTGCTGTCCAGTGGGGTTCAAGGGAACGGGTTACAGGGCCCCACTTGTGGGTGGATGCTGTGGTAATTGGCTTCCTAGCTAATTAATCACACAGCCAAGGAATACTGGGAACGGGTAGTGATGCACAGAGGCTGCATTGTGGGAGGGACAGAGATGAACCCTCCAGAGATGAGGCAGTGGCTGGGATACCCGCTGCAAGTGAAAGAATCAGCAGAGCCGCAACCTGCGCTGAAGTGAACTGAGGCTTCAGGGGCTTGGCTTGTTTCTCTGAATTGTTTTTGCCCATGTCCTCACTTCAGCCCAGATGGAAGCTGGAAGGACCAAAGCACCACACTTCTTCTGGCAACTCTGGCCAGCAAGATTCCCAGGCCACCAGATGGACAAACATGGAAGCTTCTGCAGCTACTGTTCAGTGTGGCTGGGTAACTGTTACCACACCCATTTTACCCATGGAGGACCCAAAGACCCCATTTTCAGAAGAGCTCAGCTCCCGGTTAAGCCCATAAATGGCCAGGTCTTCAAGAGGGCTGAGCACATGGGTGCGCATTGGCTGCTGAGCTCTGTGAGGGAGGAACACATCACACTGGCCAGGAGATCCCTCTATGGTGTACAGCAGGAAGGAAGGGGAACACTGCTAATTTGCTGTGGGAACAACTTTCCTCCTCAGGCTGTGTATTGAAGGTGATTGGCAAAGGGTGGAAAATTGAGTTTGTGCCTTTTTTTTTTTGCTTCTTGATATAAAAAAGTGGGCTCCAGAGGGTCCTGTGTTAACTGAAAACAGGAGTATTTTTATGCTTTTTAAAAACTTTAACATAATCAGAAATGTCAAGTCTTGTTATCCCTGTTTTTGCTGGAGAACTCTTTCGTTGACTCAGTAAGTGGAGCTGAGAGGTTTCTCAGCCCTGAATTGAAGGAGTTGGGGTGCTGAATGCTTAACAAAGAGAGCTTTTCCCCAGAGTATTTGGAAACAACAAAGAGTTTTAAAGACTCTGAATAAAAATCGCCTCCCTTCTCACTTAATCAGGTGTCACGGCCTCACTGCTTCTGCTGTCGGAAACACACAAGTTCCCTGGGTGTCCCTAGTCTTCCAGAGTAGACAAAACCTGAATTTCTAATGCGACAAACAAACACCCACACACCCCTCCCGGCCCTTCTTTCTTCATGACAGAGAAACAAAAAGGGCCATGATCCCATGTTATTTCTTTTGCAGTTCTCCTGTAACTCACTTCTCAAGTTATTCATCTCTGTAGCTGTACCTGTTGTGTTACCAATCATATGTGATGGCAGGCTTACTCTGAGAGCTGGTATCCCATCCTTTAGGATGATTTAGGAAATTAGTGCATTGTATGGTTCATTCAGCCCTTGACCGTACTGAGAAGGTAACGTTGGTGGGTTTTGTGCTGTGGACTCATGTTCACTAGGTCCTGGACTGAGACCACTGAGTCATTTCCTTAGGGCTTCTGGAGAGCCAGGGGATGGAAACCATAGGCATAGTTTGACTTCTATATTTGGGGTGGGAGACCGGATGGGGGGGGCATGGGGCTTAATACTATCAATAATAGGTATAGGTCTAATTTCTGAATTTACTGATTGCTAGTGGTACTTAAATTACAGTGTACTTGGAATCACAAACACAGTTTACATTCATTATTTAATTACCCTTTATTTTTTATTTTAACTTAATTAGTTGCCATGTTTACCAGCTACCACTTAAAAACCAACATTAGCAGAAAAACAACAACAGATACTTGACTACACAGAACAGAGCACTTTCAGGTAACTATGAATCATGTCTCACTGGTTTTCGATAGACATAAACATGTGATGCACACACCAGGCAAACCCATCACTAAAGCTTGTCCCCTTTGCTATCTGCCTAAGCGCGTTCCACTCCCATGTAACCTTCCCTGCTCGCTCTGTCACTGCCTGGGCTGGACACAGTCAGTGCTGTATGCTGCACAGACCCTTGGGACACACCTCAGATCTTATGTTCACTTGCTCCAGTGTACCCGTGCCGGTTAGAATGTGGCCCCTCTGGCTAGATGCCTGTGATTCCGGAGCAAGACTCTAATTTTATAGACTAGCAAAAATGAAATGGCCCCAAGCTGGAGCTCTGTTGTGAGGGTCAGGAGCTGCTCTCCTGCCCTCCCCTTAAACAGCCCATGTAGAAAAATGAACCTGGATGCACAGAGTGCCTGGAGTCACCACTCCCCCCACCAAATGTTCCTCCGCAGGGAGGAAGCAGGCCCAGATAGATGGGAGAAATCCAGGCGCCCCCCTAGAGTTACCAGGAGTCCGCGTTTCGACCAGAACTCCCGGTCGAAAAGGGACCTTGGTGGCTCCAGTCAGCACTGCTGACTGGGCCATTAAGAGTCCAGTTGGCGGTGCAGGCAGGCTCCCTACCCGGCTCCATGTGACTACCAGGAAGCTGCCAGCATCTCCCTCTGGCTCCTAGGCGTAGGGGCAGCCACAGGGGCGCCGCACGCTGCCCCCGCCCCCAGCGCAAGCTCAGCAGCTCCCATTGTCCAGGAACTGCGGCCAATGGGAACTGAGAGGGCAATGCCTGCAGGCAGGGGCAGTGCGCAGAGCCACGTGGCTGTGCTTACGCCTGGGAGCCAGAGGGAGGTGTCACTGCTTCCTGGGAGCTGCCTGAGGTAAGCGCTACCCGGAGCCCAAAACCCCTCCCGCGCCTCAACCCCTACCCCAGCCCTGAGCCCCCTCCTGCGCTCTGAATCTCTTGGCCCCAGCCTGGAGCCCCCTCGTACATCCCAAACCCCTCATCCCCATCCCCAGCCCAGAGCCCGCACCCCCAGCTGGAGCACTCATCCCCTCCCGTACCCCTGCCCCAGCCTTGAGCGCCCTCCTGCACCCTAAACACCTCATTTCTGGCCCCATCCCAGAGCCTGCAACCCCACACCAGAGCCCGTACCCCCTCCCATACCCCAACCCCCTGCCCCAGCTTGGAGCCCCCACCCACACACCGAACCGCTCGGATCCACCCCCCAGCCTAGAGCCCCCTCTTGCATTCCAAACCCCTCATCTCTGGCCCCAACCCAGAGCCTGCACCCCCAGTTGAAGCCCTCACCCCCTCTTGCACCCCAACCCCCTGCCCCAGCTCAGTGAAAATGAGCGAATGAGAAAGGGTGGGGGAAAGCGAGCGACAGAGGGAGGGGGGTGGAGTGAGGAGGAGCCTAGGCCCCAGAGAAGGGGTGGGGCAGGGGCAGGCCTTGGGGAAGGAGCGTGGCAAGAGAGGTCGGTTTTCTGCAAATAGAAAGTTGGCAACCCCATCATGTGTCGCCTCTGTGACGTGTCCAGTTTCGGGGGGCAATGCCCCTTATGCTTCCCCCGATCTCCACCCATGATGGTAACAGCTTCCAAGAGTTTCACTGCTAGTGTCACACACCCACATAATGGTATAATTAGTGCGACGCGTCACTCTGTAAAGTAACGGAGTTAAAACTAGTAAAACGCAGTGGTGCTGCCTGCCTGGAGACATACCGTAGCCCGTCCTGGGGGCGCCCCACGGGAGTCTCCTGAGGTAGCTAAGCTGCTCTTACAGGAAGGCCACTTTTCTTCGAAGCTGCTGTCGTCTGATTTGGGTCATCGGGTTTGATCCAACCATGTCAGAGGAATGGAATTCAGAGAGAAGCAAAGGTAAGGTAAACGCACTCTATACAGGGGCCTTTCCTGGCCTTGGTTCATTGCGGTGAGTTGAGTTAAGCAGTCAGGTTCACTATGACTGTGAAATACTGGTTACACAAACCCGCTGAGAAACACTGCACGAGTTTAACTTATTGGTCGGTACGGGTGCCTCAGGATCTGACAATGTGTGCAAACCCTACTGTATGCGTGGAATAAATATTTTAGCTAATATGCACTTCTTATTCACTATTTGTATTTCAGTAGCATCTGAAGACCCCAAATCAGAGCAGGGCCCCATTGTGCTGGGTGCTGTACAGAGAGTGAGAGACAGTCCCTATCTTAGAGAACTTGCCGTATAAATGGATAAGACACAAGATGGGAGAGGAAACTGAGGCACAGAAACTTGCCCAAGGTCACATGGCAGGCCAGTGGCAGAGCCAGGGACAGAACTCAGGTCATCTCAGGTCAGTCAAGGAGTAGTTGCAGCCAGGTCTACATTAAAAGGTTAAGCCGACCCAGCGATGTCGCTCAAGGGCATTAAAAATCTCAGCCCAATGCCCTGCCCATTGTACACATGTCCCCTCAGGAGCTCACAATGCTTTAACCAAAGGTGATGTGTTAAATCTCACTACAGTCCTGAGAAGTCGGCTTTCTCAGACCCATACTGCAGATGGCAAAACTTAGGCCCTCCAGGCGAAGCCATTTGCCCATGGTCCCACAGCCAACTGAGGAGTACCACTGGGAATAGAACCCAGGAGTCCTGACCCCTAACGTCCAGCTGGCTTGCCCTGGTCTGACGCTCCACAGCATATGCTGGCAGCTTGGCACAGGACAGCCAATCTGAGACCCTGAAGTGTCCTTTTAGTCTAAAGATTTAGGCCCAGATCCTCAAAGGTATTTAGGCTCCTAACTTCCATTGATATCTAGGTTCCTAAGTACCTCTAGGTTGCGTTTGTCCTGGACGAGGGTGGATTTCGGTTTCTGAAAGGCCTCCCTGATGTTTAAGGGAGGCTCCAATGCAGACACCATGCTCTCTCTCTGTTTTGAATCTGCCATGGCCTTTGGGTTTCGGTCCTTTTCCCAGGCTGCCACCTGCGATGCAGGTGGTCAAGGCAGGGCAATAAGCCTGCACCGCGCAGCCCACTGGTCCCTTGAACAGGAATGTTAGATGCCCCTGAGTTAGGAACCCTAGTGATATCCCTCTGGGCATCTGATGGTCTGGCAGGATGGTTTCTCTTTGGATCAGAAATCTGTGAGAGAGTCCGGGGGACATTCATGGGGCACTCTGCTTAGTTACAGGAATATACCCCATGTCCTGCTTCCCCGAGCAGTAGGAGCCGACACCAACCTCTGCAGAAAATCCTCAGCCAGGCGCTCCGGCCCTGTGTCAGGGGTAGCTGCAGCCAGGTCCACACTAAAATGTTAAGCTGACCCAGCGACACTGCTCAGGGGGTGTTAAAAATCCACCCGCCTGAGCAATGTTGGGAAGCCAACTGAACCCACAGTGCAGACAGCTACCACGTCTCGGGGAGATGTATTCACTACAGCCACAGGAGAACCCTGCTCGTCACAACAGTGATCGGCTACACTGAAGCATGTGCTGCAGCGATTTAAGTGTAGACATAGCTTGCGACTCTGCTCCTTTTTTTCAGGGTCCCACTGCAACTGCCTCTGCCCACTCACACACAGCATGGACTCAACCCTGGCTGCATGGGCTGGTCACCTGGCTCCAGGCATGAGCCCCCCTTGCGTCCAACTGTTCTGCACTACAAAACTCCCTGGCTCCTACTGATGGGCAGGACGGAGAACTCTTCTCCCCCACAGCCCCCACTGAGGCCTGTGATTGTCTTGCACAGAAGACCCCTGCTGGGTGCCATTAGCACTTTTCAGCATAACAGTACCCATGTCCTCAGGCTAAACTATCCTCTGCTCAGTTTCACCCATTCCTCTTCTTACAGACCTGATTCCCAGCCCTGTTGGGGTGCCTTCTGTATATGAGTGGATGGAGCAAAAAGTCTTTCTAGGAGGCTAGTCCACCCGGGAGCTCGATTTCCTGTTGCTCTCTATCTGGCCAGGCATCCTGGAATGTACATATGCATGATACCGACACAAATATTTGCCTTGTACCACTGCCCCAATCCCAGGCATTTAAATGTGGTCTCTCACCAGCCACAGGGGCCTGGCCTGAAGGCTGGCTTCCGGCCCTGGCTCTTGGGCTTGGACCTGGCTGTAGCTGTTGACAGCCTAGCTCCAGCGGGGCAGCTCGATAAGTGGCCTCCTGGGTCGCTGCTGCTAAGGCTGTTGTGCTTGAGAGTGATGCACTCAGTCCTCTAGCTGCACGTGTGTGCTGGGAGGATCAAGGAGCTAGCCCAGCTCCTGCACACTCAAGGAGAGACTCTGGCTCTTTGGTGCTTGCCTGTGAGCTGAATACGGCACCCATTGATGCTCAAGCTATTCCGGCCTTTGAGAATCTCCAAGCAGTTCAGCAGAATCCACCTGGGCAATGCACATGGACTCCATTGCTAACTCCACAAATCGTATTATGCTCAGTCCAGCTCCAGGGCCTTCTGCACAAGACATGACGCAACCCCATGCCGGAAGCTGGGACTGGATGATGGGATGGATCACTCAAAATTGCCCTCTTCTGTTCATTCCCTCTGGGGCACCTGGCATTGGCCACTGTCGGAAGACAGGACACTGGGTGAGATGGACCCTTGGTCTGACCCAGTAGGGCCGCTCCTATGCTCTGCATGGCTCTGAGCCAGCGCAACTGATCAGGGGCTCCAGAGGGACAGAGTCTGTGCTGGCTGCACAGCAGCTCAACCCCCTGCTGCACATGGAGAGCACGGGAGAGAGGGCTGGAGAGCCCAGTGGGGCTGGACCTTGGTGATGTCAGTGCTGTGTCATGGGGCTGGCGGGAACCCGGATTGCCTCACCCCTGCCTTTCTTCTTTGGCTGGAAGTTCCTGTTGTCCTGTCATTGCAGCCTCAAAGTGCTCCTGCAGCCAATCCAAGCCAGCCATGGATTTCACTGAGTTAACTGGAGCTGAACAGATACACCACCCTAGCCCTGCTGCGTGGCTACATGAACGTAAGAATGGCCCTACTGGGTCAGACCAAAGGTCCCTCCAGCCCAGCCTCCTGTCTTCCGACAGTGGCCAATGCCAGGTGCCCCGGAGGGAATGAACAGAACAGGGAATCATCAAGTGATCCATCTCCTGTCATCCACTCCCAGCTTCTGGCAAACAGAGGCTAGGGACACCATCCCTGCCATCCGACTAACAGCCGTTGATGGACCTATCCTCCATTAATTTATCTAGTTCTTTTTTGAGCCCTGTTATAGGATTCATCCTCCCCTGCAGTGTTTATCCAGTCAAGCCTGGCCATTATTATTTCCAGGGGACAGATGTCTTTGCCCCCTCGAGTCACTGCAGTCTGATCGGAAGCTCCCAGCTGGCTTGGACTGGCTTTGTGGAACCAGGGACAGCAGCACTGTATGTGGCAGCAGCGGGAGGGACAGTGAGCACCTCTGGTTTTAAGCTCGGGGACTGAAACACACGAGGCCACTTGAGCCCCGATTGCGCCTCCTCCAGGAATGAGCAGCAGCACTTGGCAGCGCTTGTCCATCTTGCTCCCTGCCTCAGCAGCGGGTCTGACGGAGGAAATTGAAAGCAAACCTCTCTGAGGGACCTGTCTCCTTAAGACAGGAGTTCACAGCCGCTGTGGGAGCATTGGGAATGGGGGCCTGAGCTGGTCAGAAGCGGGGGCCAGCTGAGGGGGCGGGAAGAAGTCTGGGAGGACTGTTCCTAGTGAGCAAATGGCCACAAATCACCAGACCCACTATCCCTGAGGCTGAAGACTGACTGGGCCAGGGGGACCACGCTGCCCTTCTGGCCCTGGCAGACAGGCCTCAGGCGCTCTGGCAGAGCAGTGCAGGGGAAGCTTAGCCTGCCAATGCCTGTTCTGTCTCCGTTTTGTGTATCCCTAAAAGGCTGCAGCCTTCCAAGGCTGCCAGTCCAGCCCTTTCCCCAGCCCTCATGTTGCACGCAAAGGCAACATAAAAACGACATGAAAAGATCCACATCCAGGCCCCTGACTAGAGCCTAGTCTGGGAGACAGTGGCATGGTTTGAGCTTCGTGACTGAGCTATTGTCCCGGCCTTTCTGTGCAAGGCATGTATGCAGCTCCCACACAAACGCAGGGCTTCCAGCCTGCGGTCTCCGCTCACTTTACAAGACATGGAAAATGATTCCCATAAAAGTGAGAGTTACAGGGAGTTCTGAAGCAGAACGTCCTTTGGCGGCCCGTCTGCCAGAGACACATCTGCTTGCTCCTGTTTAGTCTGACTCCTCTCAGGATCACTGCTACTCTGGCTTTGTCTTGGCCAAAGGATTGTTCATAATAAAAGGGCACCTCTGGCTCCATGCCGTCTGTGCCCTGCTAAAATTACAGAGTCCGAGTGGAACAACAAACAAGGCATCGAAACATCTAGGCTGGCATGCAGCTGGACTGCTGGAGAGCATCCAGGGCTAATTAGATGCAGATTAAAATACAGAGAGAAAGAGCAAAGGGGCCTGAGTTTGGATTCTGAAAACACTGCAGACACCATCACTATCTGTCACGTTTCCAGCAGCTTGGTTAGTAGTTTGTCAGCACAAGTGGGAAGGGGCTGCCTCCCAGCCACATTGCCAGGGCACTCGGATCACCTCCTGGAGGCTGAGATCCAGGATCAAGCTGGCTGAGTAGCTGAGCTTGCTCCAGTTCTGCTCATTCCCTGAGGACAATCCATCCTGGCCACTGATCACCTGGCACAGTCCTAGCGAAACCCGAGGCAGTAACGCCGGTCCGGTGCTATAGTAAATGGAGCCCATGACGCACCGTGTCCATAGTGTTGTGACCATCCCCTTCATTTGTGGGATCTAACTGTGCAGCTGAAAACCCAGGGAAGGAACGACCTGGTCCCAGGGGCACAGAGAGCAACTTGAGGAGACAGGGAGTCAAGAGGAGGCAGCATGAGCCACACAGCTCTCAGGGGAGGAGAGGAGAGAGCTCATGCTGCAGCCCTGTTGGCTGACCTCTACCAGCAGCAGGCATCCTTGGCTGGCAGTCGGCTGTCATTTCCTTCTCCCTCAGCCATGGGCAAGCAGATGCTTCAAAGGAGACCACTGCCCAGACGCAAGAGGCAAGGAAGGCCCAGATGTAGAAAGGGAAATGAGCACTCAGGCAGAAGTGCAAGCACATGGCGCCTTCACCAGGGATCGGCAGTAATGCTTGGGAAAGCAGCACCAGAGCCGAGGTTGGTGCAGTCGCACCCTGTCCTTTCGTCCAGCCTCAGCTGACGTTGTAAAGCCACCTTTCTAGGAGGGTCTAGTGCTGTGTGCAGTGGGGTGACAGGGTCGTGATCTCCCATTCATAGAGCTGTCATTCCTATGGTGAGAGCAGATCCAGAGTGGTGGGTTCCACAGATCTGCTGCTACGAGAGACGAGGCAGCGAGTTCAGAATCCGGCCCTTCCCGTAGACTGACACTTTTGTAGGTCAGCAGTGTCTTGGCCAGGCACCCCCCTCTCTGAGGGGGTTGGTATTCTGCAGGGCTGTGGACCTTGCGGCCTGCGAGGTGGATGTGCGTGGTGAGGTCTCCAGGGGTTTGGATAAGAGTCTGAACTTTGCGATGCTTATCTAAGGCAAACCCATGCTCCAGTCGTTTCAGGGTAAGGCCATTGTTCATTTCCATGTGGAACAAGATGCCTGGGTACTGCTTTGGAGCAGTAAGAAAAGGTTGAGCCACCAGGCAGGAGTGGGTGTTGATGGGGACTCTCATTTCACATGCCCCAGTAATTCTCCTTTTAGACTGGTGCTTGACTCATGTACACAGCTCCTAACCCCATCTGTGCAGGGCTATTTACCCTCACCAGGAACCTCCTAGCTTAGAGACAGCATCTAGAGAATCAAGAAAGCTGCTCAGCCGGAGAGACCTCCTGGGATGAGCTGCACTCTGAATTCCCCAACACCATCCCAAATCCCAATAATAGAATCATAGAAGATCAGGGTTGGAAGAGAACTCAGGAGGTCATCTAGTCCAACTCCCGCTCAAAGCAGGACCAATCCTCAACTATATCATCCCATTCAGGGCTTTGTCAAGCCGGGCCTTAAAAACCTCTAAGGAAGGAGATTCCACCCCCTCCCTAGGTAACTCATTCCCGTGCTTCACCACCCTCCTAGGGAAATAGTGTTTCCTAATATCCAACCTAGACCTCCCTCACTGCAACTTGAGACCATTGCTCCTTGTTCTGTCAGCTGCCACCACTGAGAACAGCCTAGCTCCATCCAATTTGGAACCCCCCTTCAGGTAGTTGAAGGCTGCTACCAATCCCTTCCTTACTCCCCAAACCCATCCAACCTTTAGATTGGAGGCTCTAAGCTGCAACACTGGCCCTGCTGGAAGAGGCCTCCCCATACAGTCCGACCAGTGCCAAACCCTGTTCCAGACACAGGCACAAAACTCCATCTACAACTGCTGCCAACTGTGACTTTTCACTGCTACTCAGCTGCTAGTCCTCTGGGGCTTGATAAACCTCTTACAGAAAGAACAACACTAGGAATCTGGCAGTATAATAAACTTTGGCATTTAATTCCTCAAAGTCAGATTTGCAATTTCTTCTGCTGATGACCTGACATTTGTGTTAACATGTCCCCCAAGAGTGTTAACCGTTGACTTATATTTAGCTTGTGATCCACTATGACCCCCAGATCCCTTTCTGCAGTACTCCTTCCTATCCAGTCATTTCCCATTTTGTATGTGTGCAACTGATTGTTCCTTCTTAAGTGGAGTACTTTGCATTTATCCTTATTGAATTTCATCCTTTTTACTTCAGACCATTTCTCCAGTTTGTCCAGATCATTTTGAATTATAATCCCATCCTCCAAAGCATTTACAACCCCCCCAGTTTGGTATCGTCCACAAAATGTATAAGTGTACTCTCTATGCCATTATCTAAATCACTGATGAAGATATTGAACAGAACCAAACCCAGAATTGATCCCAGCAGGACCCCACTCATTATGCCCTTCCAGTTTGACTATGAACCACTGATAACTAGGGCTGTCAAGAAATTAAAACAATTTTAAACTGGTAACAATAATAATATACCATTTATTTAAATATTTTGGATGTTTTCTACATTTTCAAATAGATTGATTTCAATTACAACACAGAATACAAAATGTACAGTGCTCACTTTATATTTATTTTTGATTACAAGTATTTGCACTGTATAAAAACAAAAGAAATTGTATTTTTCAATTCACCTAATACAAGTACTGTAGTGGAATCTCTTTATATGAAAGTTGAACTTACAAATGTAGAATTATGTACACAAAATAACTGAATTAAAAAATAAAACAATGTAAAACTTTAGAATCTACAAGTCCACTCAGTCCTACTTCAGCCAATCGCTCAGACAAGCAAGTTTGTTTACAATTTGCAGGAGATAATGCTGCCCGTGTCTTGTTTACAATGTCACCTGAAAGTGAGAGTAGGTGTTTGCATGGCACTGTTGTAGCCGGCATCCCAAGATATTTATGTGCCAGATGTGCAAAAGATTCATCTGTCCCTTCATGCGTCAATCACCATTCCAGAGGACATGCGTTCATGCTGATGACGGGTTCTGCTCGGTAACAATCCAAAGCAGAGCGGACCGATGCATGTTCATTTTCATTATCTGAGTCAGATGCCGCCAGCAGAAGGCTGATTTTCATTTTTGGTGGTTTGGGTTCTGTAGTTTCCGCAACAGAATGTTGCTCTTTTAAGACTTCTGAAAGCGTGCTCCACACCTCGTCCCTCTCAGATTTTGGACGGCACTTCAGATTCTTAAACCTTGGGTCGAGAGCTGTAGTTATCTTTAGAAATCTTACATTGGTACCTTCTTTGCATTTCGTCAAATCTGCAGTGAAAGTGTTCTTAAAATGAACATGTGCTGGGTCATCATCCGAGACTGCTAGAACATGAAATATATGGCAGAATGCAGGTAAAATAGAGCAAGGGACATGCAATTCTCCTCCAAGGAGTTCAGTCACACATTTAATTAACACATTTTTTTTAACGAGTGTCATCAGCATGGAAGCATGTCCTCTGGAATGGCGGTTGAAGCATGAAGGGGCATACGAACGTTTAGCCTATCTGGCATGGAAATACCTTGCAATGCCAGCTACAAAAGTCCCATGCAAATACCTGTTCTTTCTGGTGACATTGTAAATAAGAAGTGGGAAGCATTAGCTCCCATAAAAGTAAACTTGTTTGTCTTAACGATTGGCTGAACAAGAAGTAGGACTGAGTGGACTTGCAGGCTCTGAAGTTTTACATTGTTTTGTTTCTGAGTGCAGTTATGTAACAAAAAAACTACATTTGTAAGTTGCATTTTCACGACTAAGAGACTGCATTACAGTACTTGTAAAAGGTGAATTGAAAAATACTATTTCTTTTGTTTATCTTTTTACAGTGCAAATATTTGTAACAAAAATAATATACACTTTGATTTCAATTACAACACAGAATACAATGTATATGAAAATGTAGAAAAACATCCAAAATATTTACTAAATTTCAATTGGTATTCTATTGTTTAACAATGCAATTAAAACTGAGATTAATCACAATTCATTTTTGTAATCGTGATTAATTTTTTTGAGTTAATCACGTGAATTAACTGTGATTAATCGACAGCCCTACTGATATCTACTCCCTCGGAATGGTTTTCCAACCAGTTATTCAGCCACTTTATAGTAGTTCCACCTACGCTGTATTTCCCTAGTTTGTTTACGAGAAGGTCACGCGAGACAGTATCAAAAGCCTTATTAAAGTCAAGATACCCCACATCTAACGCTTCCCCCCATCCACAAGGCTTGTTACCACAGGCGCCACCGGCTTCCTCCAGGCACCAGGGATGCTCAAACCTCCACTCTGCCCCAGGCCTTGCTCCCACCTGACCCGTTTCCCCAAGCCCCCACCCTCGCCGTGCCTCTTCCTGCCCAGTTCCACTCCCTCCCCTGAGCGCACCGCAACCCCGCTCCTCCCCGTCCCCCTCCCAGTACCTCCTGCACACCTCAGAACAGCTGACTGCGGCGGGCGAGAGGTGCTGGGAGGGAGTGGGCGGAGCTGATTGGCAGGGCTGCTGGCAGACAGGAGGCGCTGAGGGTGAAGTGGGGAGCTGGCTGCCGGTGGATGCTAAGCCACTAATTTTTCCTGTGAGTGCTCCAGCCCTGGAGCATCCATGGAGTGGGCGCCTATGCTTGTTAGCCTGTCAAAGAAAGGTATCAGGTTGGTTTGACACAATTTGTTCTTGACAAATCCATGCTCACTGTTACTTATCATCCTATTATCTTCTAGATGTCTTGCTTAATTATCTTTCTGGGTACTGAATTTAAGATGACTGGTCTGTAATTCCCCAGATTGTGTTTATTCGCCGTTTTGTATACTGGCACTATATATGCCCTTTTCCAGCCCTCTGGAATCTCTCCCATCTTCCACAACTTTTCCGAGATAATCATTAGGGCCCTATCAAATTCAGGGGCCATTTTGGTCAATTTCACGGTCATAGGATTTTAAAAATCGTAAATGTCATGATTTCAGCTATTTAAATTTGAAATTTGACAGTGCTGTAATTATAGGGGTCCTGACCCAGAAAGGACTTGTGGGGCGGTCACAAGATTATTGTAGGGGGGTTGTTGTACTGCTACCCTTACTTCTGCGCTGCTGCTGACGGCGGCGCGGCCTTCAAAACTTAGCAGCTGGAGAGCGGCGGCTGCTGGCCGGGAGCCCAGCTCTGGAGGCAGAGCCGCCGCCAGCAGCAGCGCAGAGGTGAGAGTGGCCTGGTACGGTGTTGCCACCCTTGCTTCTGCGCTGCTGCTGGTGAGGTGCTGTCTTCGGAGCTGGGCTCCCGCCCAGCAGCCGCTGCTCCCTAGCTGGCCAGCTCTGAAGTCAGCACAGAAGTAAGGGTGGCAATACCATGTCCCCCCTAAAATAACCGTGTGACCCCCCCACAACTTCCTTTTTGGGTCAGGACCCCCAATTTCAGAAATGCTGGTCTCCCCCATGAAATCTGGTCTTTTGTGAGCTTTTACCCTATACTATACAGATTTCATGGGGGGGGAGACCGGATTTCATGGTCCGTGATGCATTTTTCATGGCCACCAATTTGGTAGGGTCCTAATAATCACTAATGGCTCAAATATCTTGAAAAACAGCTCCTTGAGTATTCTTGGATGTATTTCATCAGGCTATGGTGACTTGAAGACATCTAACTTGTCTACATGATTTTTAATTTGTTTTTTCTCTATTTGAAACTCTGATCCTAAGTCATTTTCACTGGCATTCACTCTGTTAGATGTCCAATCACTACTAACCTTCTTGGTGAAAACTGGAAAAAAAAAAAGTCATTTAGCACGTCTGCCATTTCCACATTTTCTGTTATTGTTTCTCCCCCCTCACTGAGTAATGGGCCTACCCTATCCTTGGTCTTAGTTTTGCTTCTAATGTATTTGTAGAATAATTTCTTGTTACCCTTTAGGTCTCTAGCTGGTTTAATTTCGTTTTGTTCTTTGGCCTTTCTAATTTTCTCTCTACATGCTTGCATCATTTGTTTATGTACGTGCTTTGTAATTTGACCTAGTTTCCACTTTTTGTAGACTCTTGTTTGATCACTGAAGATCTCCTGGTTAAGCCAGGGTAGTTTCTTGCCAGACTTCCGGTCTTTCCTACACAGTGGGATGGTTTGCTCTTGTGTCCTTAATAACATCTCTCTGAAACCCTTCCAACTCTCTTGAACTATTTTTTTCCCTTAGACTTGCTTCCCATGGGATCTTACCTACCAACTCCTTGAGTCTGCTAAAGTCTGCCTCTTTGACATCCATTGTCTTTATTGTGCTGTTTTCCCTCCTACTCTTCCTTAAAATCATGAACTCTCTCATTTCATGATCACTTTCACCCAAGCTTCCTTCCACTTTCAATTTTTCAACCAGTTCCTCCCTATCTGTCAAACTCAAATCTAGAACAGTCTCTCTCCTAGTAGCTTTCTTCACCTTCTGAAATAAAAAATTGTCTCTAATGCATTCCAAGAACTTGTTGGATAATCTGTGCCCTGCTGAGTTATTTTCCCAACAGATGTCTGGGTAGCTGAAGTCCCCCATCACTGCCAAGTCCTGGGCTTTGAATGGTTTTGTTAGTTGTTTATAAAAAGCCACACCTACCTCTTCTTCCTGGCTAGGTGGTCTGTAGTAGCCCCCGACCATGACATTATCCTTGGTTTTTACCCCTTTCATCCTTACTCAGAGACTTTCAACAAGTCTGTCTCTTATTTCCAACTCAATGTCAGTCCAAGTATATACATTTTTGATATATAATGCAACACCTCCTCCCTTTTTACCCTGCCTGTCCTTCCTGAGCAAGCTGTCGCCTTCTCTACCAGTATTCCAGTCGTGTAGTTACTTGATTTGTATCTGAAAACGTGGGGCTAGCTTGGTGCAGTGGATTCATGCACAATTTGCACAGCTCACCTATTACACAGGGCCACTGAATGCTTGACCTGACAGGTTAGTTTAGAAGATATCATCTCAAATATCCAATTGTCTCAATGAAGTTCAGCAGCCGAATTCCAATATGCCCTTTTATCCAATGCGCATTCCTCCAGCTGCTGTCTGACCCATGCTCAAGGCCCTTCCATCTAAAGGCTTTTAAACGTGCTGCTCCTTAGACTTCTGCATACATTGGGCCAAAATATGTGGTTTCATTCCTGGGCACTGAGCTCTCCCTGGCTCTGAATGATGACAGAGCCATGTGAAATTTGGTGGTTTCTGGTCACTGTGGTTCCTGGATCATGATCATAAGATCATAGTTTATCAGGGTTGGAAGGGACCTCAGGAGGTCATCTAGTCCAACCCCTTGCTCAAAGCAGGACCAATCCCCAACTAAATCATCCCAGCCAGGGCTTTGTCAAGCCTGACCTTAAAAACCTCTAAGGAAGGAGATTCTACCACCTCCCTAGGTAACCCATTCCAGTGCTTCACCACCCTCCTAGTGAAAAAGTTTTTCCTAATATCCAACCTAAACCTCCCCCACTGCAACTTGAGACCATTACTCATGAGCCACACAGGGTTCCAGTCTCTCCATTCCTCACTGACTGAGGTGTGAAACCAAAGCCCAGTTCAGCCCAAACTGCCAAGTTTTGCCTGCTCTCACATCTGTGCAAAGTTGTGAGGTTCTCTTGCTTTCACCATGGAGCCATAACCTGGCCCAGACTGGCTTGAAGATGTCTGGCCTCTTGACGAGCTTGGGCTGGGTTCTGCATCTGGAATGAAACACAAGTTTTTCCTGTGTCTATAGTGAACATTCATGAGGTTGAGAGGCTGCCCTGTAGTCACTTATTTCCTCAATAGTTAGAGCGTCAAAGGAAGCATCTCTTCCCTCCCCCGCCCACTGTAGCAAGTGGCTTTTCACAAAGCTTTAAAAAGTTCCGCTGACTTTAAGGGTTCACACACTCCTCACTTCCTGGTTTTGGCTGTGAAAGGAAGCTGAAGTACAGAAAGGCTCTAGTGAGAGTACTGATTCCTAGCCTTGAGGACACCAGGTGGTCCTTGAATATCATGGGAAAACCTCAGTCTCACATCCCCAGCCCAAGCAGATCTGCTAAATTCACATACACATCTGAAATTCTAGGGCTCACCCAAAGTGAACTAAACCCCCTTAATAATATGAGATGCAACCACTACATGTCACACTTGGGTGCATTTTTTTTTGTCTGAGCTGTTTTTCCTTTTCTGCTCTGGTGCTTGTGAATCTGCTGAAGAAATCTGGTTTGTACAATATAGTCAAGCTGGAATTCCCACTCCACAACCAGACGATTATTTGGTTCTGCCCCAGCAGTGGTGCCATGGTGGTAATTCTAGTGTAGACAGGGCAGCCTCAGGTGTCTTAACTGTAGCTGCTTAGCAAAATACAACAATATTTTTTGTGAGATAAACTTTTTGTAGATAAACCAAAACCTGAAAACTTTTGATTATGAAATTCTCTCTCGAAACGACATTGAACATTCCTGCACAGAAATGTTTCATTGATGTTTCTGGAACCAAACCAAAGTATTTATTAGTTTTGACTTTGTTCACCGTTGAACTGTGTGTCACGTGGTAATGGGCCCCTGTACGTGGAAATGGGGCCAGCCGCCAGCCACAGCTATGCCATAATTAATTAGATGCTTCCCAGTCTGATTGAGACTGATAAGGACAGACAACTGGGCCTTACAGAAGGCCTGAGAGCGCAGTCTGGATGTGGGGCCAGGGCAGCAGACAAGCTCCTGTGGACAGCCCTGAGCCAGGCTCTGCAGGTGGCTGAGTGCTCCAGGGGAGCCACCATGAGGGTCCCGGGCTCTACAGCAGAGCAGGGAAGGATGCAAGAAACAGAGCCTAGAAAGGGGCTGACAATGGCTCCAGGGAACCAGCCTGGGAGAGGGGAAAGACTCTCACAGGTACCCCAGAAGGGGCTGGGAACAGGGCCTAGAAAGCAAGCTGAAGTAAAGACCCGAAGGGCTTTCTGTTTGTCTGGTATTCTTCATTTGGACTTTTGCTACTCTGGAAGGGGTTATGTTTGTTTATCATTTGGCCAGAGGGCTAAGCTACATCTCCAGCACAGACTGGTGTGTGGAAAACCAAGGGGGGAGGGAAACTGAGGCAGGGAGTGGTAGCCATGCTACACTTAGCCAGCAGGGGACACTACGGGGCAGCCATGTCCTATGACACTGTGTCCTGCTGAGTCGCTGTGGTGCCTCATGGGAATTGTCATTTGGGTGCCTCATGCCCTCATTTTCTTCTATGGGCTGGGGACCCTCGCTGGACTACATATCCCAAGATGCACTACGCTCTCCCATCTTGCTGAACTGTTGTGGTGCTTCATGGGAGATGTAGTCTGGCTGGCCCATAGAGGAGGATGGGAGCATGAGGCACAGCAGAGGCATTGCCAAATCAAGCTTTTTGGTTTTCAGGTGTTTGTTCTCTCAAAAAAAAAAAAAAAAAAAAAAATCAGTTTTTCCCCACAGAAAGCAGATATTTTTCATGAAAAAATTCCTTTAGCTGCAAAGGTGATTTGTCATTGAAAACAGACTTGACAGAATTAAACATTATTCACAGCAGGGCTACATGTCACCGAGCATAACACACCGCTGGCTGCTGTTCCCCTGCCTATGCCAGCGCTCCTACCCTCTGCTGTTATTGGTGGAGCTGAGTCAGTGACTGCAACAGTAGGAAAACTCGCAAAAGCAGCCTACATACAACCAAGGTTAGGCTTTGCTAATCAGCTCCCCACTACAGCATCTGGGCACCAGTTCCAATTGGCAAGCACCTTCCAACCAGCACCCATGACTTGCCCTGTTATGATGCCCCACAAGTATCTCAGCCAAGGCATAACCCCAGGTAGTGCCATTAACTTGACTGCAGCCATTCTCTATACAGGAGATTCTGGGGTGCTTCCAGCCTGGGAAGCATAGTAGAAATGAAGACAGTGGACCTTCATAACGAATAAAGTGATTCACTGAGAAAAAAGCATCTGCATTGTTAATTGAGCCTATAAAATGTCGATGTAGTGCTGAGTAAAAGGCAAAAATTACAGCTGTAAAGCTCCCCATGCAGCTTCCAAGATTCTCAAACAGGGACAGAAAACATCATAATGCCACTATATAAATCCTTGATACACACCAACACCTTGAATACTGTGTGCAGTTCTGGGCACCCCATCTCAAAAAAGATAGGCTAGAATTGGAAGAGTTACAGAGAAGAGCAACAAAAATGATTAAGGGTATGGAACAGCTTCCATATGAGTAGAGATTTTTAATCTGGGACTTTTCATCTTGGAAAAAAGACAACTAAAGGGGATACGAAAGAGGTCTATAAAATCGTGACTGGTGTGGAGAAAGTGAGTAAGGAAGTACACAAGAACTCGGGGTCACCCAATGAAATTAATAGGTAGCAGGTTTAAAACAAACAAAACAAAGTGCTTCTCCACACAGCGCACAGTCAACTTGTGGAACTTGTTGCCAGGGATGTTGTGAAGGCCAAAAGTATAAGTGGGTTTAAAAAAGAACTAGGTAAGCTCATGGAGGATAGGTCCATCAATGGCCATTAGGCAAGATGGTCAGGGATGCAACCCCATGCCAGAGTGTCCAGCCTCTGAGTGCCAGAAGCTAGGAGTGGACAACAGGGGATGATCATCTGTTCTGTTCATTCCCTCTGAAGCACCTGGCATTGGCCACTGTCGGAAGACAGGACACTGGGCTAGATGGACCGTTGGTCTGACCCAGTATGGCCCTTCTTATGTTTGTTGAGCACTGGGCTGACGTCACCAGCTCATTTCACATCAGCCACCAGATGGTAACAGCTTACAGTAATTACTAAGATTGGAGTTGGGGCCTTAAAGGAGGAAGACTGAAAGGGTGTGTATCCCCTGGATAATTCCACGAGCCATCCAGCCTTCCCATCTCCATTTCAGAGGGCATGAAATGAACCAACACTCACGCCATCTCCTTCCACCTCGGCCCACCTGGATTTTTCTTCCCTCCCAATGTGACCTCTCTTCCTTTACCGCACCTAGATTCCCTGCATAGATCCTCCTGATAAGGACCTCCAATCCTTTTTTATGAAACTCTGGGCAGTCTTGTTGTTGAGCCAGCCAGACATAGAGAAATCGAACCCCGCAGGCATATCTAGTGGTTGTACAGTGCTTCTGGGACAACTTTTACCAGGGCAAACCCTCCCCCACGATGCACTAGTGGTAGAGGCAGAGGCATGGCATGGCAGGCACATACAGGGCAGGAGTTTGATTAAACAACACAGGGGAGTGGAGTTACCAGGGGAAAGCAGCTGGAAGAATGGTTTTTGTTGAAGGAATTTGAGTTTGGAATAGACAGGGAGGACTTGGGATCACGAGGGCATGTTGAAAATTATGTAAGTTTTCCTGCAACCAGTGCACTGGGCCACATCACTTCTCTATACAGCCCTGCTGGAAACCAGCAAACCTCTTTGATCATACTGAGTCAAACCTCCTCCTGCTGAACTTTAACCAAGTAAGGCCCACACCAGTCAAGAGAACTGCTGTATAAATTCCTTTCACCAATATTTTATCACACTATTTCACTATACTCTATTTGCTACATACAAACCTTTTTATGACTGTACTGAACTGGCCAGTGCACGTGTGTGCATGCACATGTGTGTAGCACCCCCCACTGCTGGATCAAGTCAGAATTCCTCAACTATGTTTCATAGTCCCAACACTGCTGATAGCTAGGGAACAGTCTCCTATTTCAAGTGATAGAGCCTGTGCTGTGGGGGCAGGAGAACCTGAGCTCTCTCCCTCCTGCCACCGTGATGTCCTGCATAGCCGTGGCATGCAGCAGAGTATGGGCTGCTTCAAGAATTTCATGTATGTTTCTTTCCAAGAAAACCCAGTAAAGGTTATTTTGGTTTATAAAATGTGCAGAAAACCCTGCTCGCTGGGATCCACATGGAGCACTGACAAAGAAACATGGGGCCAATCTGACCTCTTCATGCAGGAGCTCGGCTCTGCACCAGCCTGCCTCCATGCTATATAGGATGAACAACTCCTTCAGCACATGTCCCCCTGGAGACTTCCTGCCAACATCCTGACTGCACTGCAGGGGCTGCAGGTCACAGAACCGCTGCTCTGAGCTTTGTATCTTGCTGCCTGTGGTAGCTGAAGCTGAGCGTCAGCCTGCAGTTTTGCTCACAGGAGGGCTGCCCTGCGATCTGCGCCCTGCCGGGCTCCGAGTGAGCAGTGAGTGTGCTGTGCACAGTGAGGAAGCCGCTTCTGCTACCCTGGGAAAGTACAAAGTTCAGACGATACCTTCACGCTGTGCTGAGAGCCACAAGGCGTAGACAGCAGGGAAATGCTTGCTGAGCTTCCCCTGGTCTCTCATCACCTCTGCACTTCTCAGCCCTGCTGCCTGCGGACTCTTTCATCTGAAAGAGCAAGTGGCCCTTTCATCTTGATCAAACTGCAAGGAGGTGAGAATCCACACAGCAATTCCTCTCCGACTGCAGCAACATTTCACTCTTTGCAAACAGCCCTGGTGATTTCCATGGTACCTTGGTGGTTAATTGGATAAAAACCTCTGTGACCAAATGGCTTGTAGTCAAAACAACACCACTTCCCCCATTTGTTCTCATCAGTCTGGGTCACTTGGCAAAACTGCTCATCTGCAAGGAACAGTTTCAGATGGGTGAGGAAAGAACGTATCACTGGCCAAAGCTCGTGCCTGAAACCATGCTTAGGCACCAATATTCAACGTAGTCAACATTTGCTTAGGGTGCTCAGCTCCCTGAAAATCTGGCCCCTTTTACTTTGGTACCTACAGACAGGCTTAGATGCCTAGCTCTAGGTAAGAATGGTTTGAAATTTTTGGCGTTTCTTTCTTTCTTTTCATCACTGCTGTTGTGAAGCATAAGGAGATGTCAGGTTTTGTTCTGGACTCACTTACACCACTGTAAACCATTAATAATTCCACTCATCTCACTGGAGTTACGCTGATGTAAAACCGAACCTAAGTAAGAGCAGGACCAGCTATATCTGGACTGGTAGATTTCCCCAACACATTTGGAAGGCCACTTTCAATGAGAATTGTCAGGTGATCCATAGATTTGCCCATTAGAAGGTACCATTATAATCATCTAGACTGACCTCCTGTGTAACACAGGCCAGAGAATTTCACCAGGGATTCCTTCAAGTAACCCAACAATTTATGTTGAATTAGAACACATTTTTTTAGAGAAAAGAAAAGGAGTACTTGTGGCACCTTAGAGACTAACCAATTTATTTGAGCATAAGCTTTTGTGAGCTACAGCTCACTTCATCGGATGCATAAATTGGTTAGTCTCTAAGGTGCCACAAGTACTCCTTTTCTTTTTGCGAATACAGACTAACACGGCTGTTGCTCTGAAACCTGCCATTTTTTAGAGAGTCGTCCCTTCTGCATTAAAGTCTTCAAATACTAGCCATACAGAAATCACTAGCCACAGAAACTTGCCAGTTCTTTAACAGGAAGCCAGAATTCTCATTAGTCTCACATCTACCCACATAAATAAGAATAAAATGAATAATGATTCAGCAAACAGCCTTAAACTATACAGCTTCCACCAGCAGAGCATTCCACATCCAAGTTTTGCCAGTGTTGATACTCCCTAGCTAGCAGCACAAGGGACTCTGAACTGGTGAGCAGCAGAGGATATTAATTCATAGCCAGCTGCTGGGAGTAAGGTATGTGGTGACTTGAATTCAACCTTACCCTTGCTGCACCTTGAAGAGACACAGAATGATCTTGTGCTTAATGAAAAGTACTGGAAGTAAGAATGCCTGAATTCTGTTCTTTGCTCTTTGCGTGACCAGAGACAGCATCAGCTTCCCTGTGCCTGAGTCTCCCTGGCTGTGTTATACTTCCCCACACAACATCAATGTTGTGAGGCCAAATTAGTCAATACTCATGATGTGCTTTGAGATCCTCCAAAAGGAATAGGTTAGAGGAGGAAAAGTACCTATCTGCTGTTGGTATAACCCAGGCATGTCATTCATTCCCTAGCCTCCCCGAGATGAGTTGTCTCATACTCCATGCTGTGCAGATGGTGTGGGGATGGGGGCTGAGAACTGCTTCTTCATCATCCATATGCAAAAACCCAAAGGCATCAGGGACGGCACACTTGCTTCCTTTAGGAAGGGGAGAATCCCCCAGCCAGTGTCACCATTTCTCATTACCTTTATAGGACTATACCAAACCCGGCACAGTACAGACAAGGGCCCTGCCCTAACAAGAGAGGCTGCACTGGGAGGCCCGGAGAAGGCACAGTTTGTGGGAGCATAACAGAGAGAAGAAAAGGAGAAAGGCAGATTGGAGAGGAACTCAAAGAGGAGGGTGCACGTAGTTAAAAGCACTGCTGGACATTGGAGCAGGTGTGCACAGATGTGCAGAAGCAGTGACGATGGGGGGAGATACTGGTTTAGCACAAGGCAGGACTAAGGCTGAAAGAATCAATAATGCAAATATAAGCTGCACATGCCAGCCGCACAGTCACATTGCAGGACGGAGAGCTCCCTGGCCACAGTCTCCAAGATCAGTCAGACTGGAGGCATTAAAACCACAAGAGGCCCTAAATTCAAACTCAAACCATGATCAAAATATATGTTGGGGTGACAAAGCAGGGCCCAGGCCAGGCTGGATCCTAACAGATACAAGAACAGAAGATACCACAGCTACTACCAGAGAGTTTAGGAAGAAAATGCATGGTCAACAAAATTCTAGAAGCTCTTAAAATAGGGATGAAAATCTTTATAATGCAATGTCAACCAAAAAGGAGATGAGGGATTTCCACCAAATACAAAATAAATGTCTGGCCGGAATCCATAAAAAGCCGTAAAAACAACGAGGAGTCCTTGTGACACTTCAGAGACTAACAAATATATTTGGGCATAAGCTTTCATGGGCTAAAACCCACTTCATCAGATGCATGGAGTGAAAAATGCAGTAAGCAGGATATATATTACAGCAAATGAAAAGATGGGAGTTGCCTTACCAAGTGGGGGGTCAGTGCTAATGAGACCAATTCAATCAAGGTAGAAGTGGCCTAAATGGACACAAATCAGACATCAAGAATTGTAATATTCAAAAACCAGTAGGCAAGCACTTCAATTTCCCTGAACACTCAATAACAGACTTAAAAGTGGCAATTCTTCAACAAAAAACTTTAAAAACAGACTTCAACAAGAAACTGCAGAACTGGAATTAATTTGCAAACTGGACACCATCAAATTAGGCCTGAATAAAAACTGGGAGTGGCTGGGTCACTACAAAAAAGTAATTTTTCCCCTGTTGTTACTCACACCTTCTTGTCAACTGTCCACCTTGATTGAATAGTCCACTTCCATCTTGACTGAATTGGCCTCGTTAGCACTGATCCCCCACTTGGTAAGGCAACTCCCATCTTTTCATGTGCTGTAATATATATCCTGCTTACTGTATTTTTCACTCCAGGCATCTGATGAAGTGGGTTTTAGCCCACGAAAGCTGATGCCCAAATACATTTGTTAGTCTCTAAGGTGCCACAAGGACTCCTCGTTGTTTTTGCTGATACAGACTAACACGGCTACCACTCTGAAACCTAAAAAGCTGTTTCAGAGTAACAGCCGTGTTAGTCTGTATTCGCAAAAAGAAAAGGAGTACTTGTGGCACCTTAGAGACTAACCAATTTATTTGAGCATGAGCTTTCGTGAGCTACAGCTCACTTCATCGGATGCATACTGTGGAAACTGCAGAAGACATTATATACACAGAGACCATGAAACAATACCTCCTCCCACCCCACCCTCCTGCTGGTAATAGCTTATCTAAAGTGATCATCAAGTTGGGCCATTTCCGGCACAAATCCAGGTTTTCTCACCCTCCGCCCCCCCCCCCACACACACAAACTCACTCTCCTGCTGGTAATAGCCCATCCAAAGTGACCACTCTCTTTAAAATGTGTATGATTATCAAGGTGGGCCATTTCCTGCACAAATCCAGGTTTTCTCACCCCCCTCCAAAAACCACACACACAAACTCACTCTCCAGCTGGCAATAGCTCATCCAAACTGACCACTCTCCTTACAATGTGCATGATAATCAAGGTGGGCCATTCCCCACATATCTATTCAGGGGACACCATCAAAGGGCCTAATAACATCAGCCACACTATCAGAGGCTCATTCACCTGCACATCCACCAATGTGATATATGCCATCATGTGCCAGCAATGCCCCTCTGCCATGTACATTGGTCAAACTGGACAATCTCTACGTAAAAGAATAAATGGACACAAATCAGATGTCAAGAATTATAACATTCATAAACCAGTCGGAGAACACTTCAATCTCTCTGGTCACGCAATCACAGACATGAAGGTCGCTATCTTACAATAAAAAAACTTCAAATCCAGACTCCAGCGAGAAACTGCTGAATTGGAATTCATTTGCAAATTAGGTACTATTATTAGGCTTAAATAGAGACTGGGAGTGGCTAAGTCATTATGCAAGGTAGCCTATTTCCCCTTGTTTTTTTCTACCGCCCCCCCCCCGATGTTCTTGTTAAACTTGGATTTATGCTGGAAATGGCCCACCTTGATTATCATGCACATTGTAAGGAGAGTGGTCAGTTTGGATGAGCTATTGCCAGCAGGAGAGTGAGTTTGTGTGTGTATGGGGGTGGCGGGGTGAGAAAACCTGTATTTGTGCTGGAAATGGCCCACCTTGATTATCATGCACATTGTAGGGAGAGTGGTCGCTTTGGATGAGCTATTACCAGCAGGAGAGTGAGTTTGTGTGGGGTGGGGCGGAGGGTGAGAAAACCTGGATTTGTGCTGGAAATGGCCCAACTTGATGATCACTTTAGATAAGCTATTACCAGCAGGAGACTGGGGTGGGAGGAAGTATTGTTTCATGGTCTCTGTGTATATAATGTCTTCTGCAGTTTCCACAGTATGCATCCGATGAAGTGAGCTGTAGCTAACGAAAGCTCATGCTCAAATAAATTGGTTAGTCTCTAAGGTCCCACAAGTACTCCTTTTCTTTTTGCTAAAAAGCTGTGTGAGGCTGTGTGGGACTGATGGTTCCACAACCTACTAACCTTGGGGAAAACGCAATGGGTGGGATTTTCAACAGCATCTAAGTGATTTAGGAGCCTCAATGAAAATCATTGGGATTTGCACTCCTGAACCACTTAGCCTCCACCCAATGGTTCCCAGCTTGGCTTTATAAAGTGTAAGTCAATCTTCCTCTGCAAACTCTTCATAAAGCAGACAGACACCCTGTAGGGTCAATGTGAAGTACCAGTGTATACATGTGTGCACACACAGACACATATCATGGCCCAGATTCTCATCTCATTTACACCAGTGTCAAACTGGAGTAACTCAGCTGGCTTCAACAGAGTTAGTGCAGATACCAGTGGTGTCACTGAGTTCAGAATGTGACCTTGAGTAACAAACCATGCCACTCTCACCATGTGCAGCAGTATTTTTTTTAATAAAGTCTAATAACAAGCTCTTACTCTACCCACCCTGTAGACACTAAAGCTAAGCTAACAGCCAGGAGGCTGGAATGGCTCAGACGGGACATCAACAGTCTGACCAAACAGGTTTTGTACCAAGCATAAGGCAAGTGTTTAATGTTGTCCATTGAAACAATTTGGTCCCGCCTCCTCCCATGTGAAATTAGCTCCGCATCGGTACTGTGACAGGGGGTGGATGGGATTGGAATCTAACTGCAACAGCTGAAGCTGCTGACCCAACGGTGAGCATGAGAAAGGGCTATAGGCACATTGGTGGAGGCATAAGGGCATAAGGGAAGGCAAGTACGTCAGACAAAAACAAAACAGTTTGTGACCAATCAGTTGCTGCCTTCGTTTACAGCAAACGGCCCAGTCCAAGCCAGAGGTGACACTGCAAATTCAGGGGGCTTGGGAAGAAACTCACCTGTGAAAGAAACACGGAGATCACTTTGTACCTGGGCACGATCTGCTGAGTCAAGCCCTGTCTACACTAAATTGGCAGTGCTGCGATCGATGCAGTGGTATCGATTTAGAGGGTCTAGTGAAGACATGCTAAGTCGATGGGAAAGCGCTCTCCCGTCGACGTCTGTACCCCGCCTTCCCAAGAGGCAGAAGCTATGCTGGTGGGAGAGCATCTCCCGTCGACACAGCGCACTACAGACACCGCTCGAAGTCAACCTAAGTTACATGGACTTCAGTTACATAACTTACCTACCTGAACTAGCGTAACTGAGATTGACTTGCAGCATCAGTGTAGACCAGCCCTTAGTGCTGCTACTCGGGTGCAAATGCAGCCTTTAGCACTTTACACAGCCAGGCTGGGACGTAGCTACATCCCAGCCTGCAGCAGAATGTCTTGGGTCCCAGGACAAAGACACTCATGAAGCAATTGAGATGCGGCTGAGAAAACACCAGCGGGAGGACAAAAGAAACCAGGATGAGGCTGTTTGGTCATGGTTAGCTGTAAACCTGTTTGTGATGTCAAGAATCCTGGGGTGGAAGGAGGATGGTTGGGAGGGGGAGTAAGAAAGGGGGAAAGGAGTGGAGGAGGGGGCTTAAAACACTTTCAGAAATACTTCCATGAACTCTATTTGCCTTTCTGATCGCTTTGAATTTAGACATTTGAAAGTAAAACAACCCCTTGTCCCAGGCAGTAGATCATCTCCTTCTCTGTCTTAGATCATGAGTCCCGACCCTGGAAGGAGCTGTATAAATGGAATTGATTTGCTGTCATTCATGAAGTTTGTTTACCTCGTATCTGTCCAGATTTTAGAACAAGAACAAGAGTAACACATAGGGACGGATCCTAAGCTGTGAGGGGATGGATAGAGCTCCACTGACTTTGATTTACATCAACTGTGGAGCTGGTCCACAGGCCAAGGCTTTCCAAAGTGACTAGTGATTTTGGATGCCCAACTTGAGGCACCTTAAAGGAACCTACTTTTCAGAAAGTTTTGAACATCTCCCCTCTCAAAAATAGGCCCCTGTATAAATGCCTCAAGTAGGGCATGCAAAATCACCAGTCTTTCTGGAAAACCTTGGCCAAAAGGTACAAAATGGGTCTTGACGGTGGGGTTGGCATTTCCTGCTTCTGCCACAAATAGCCAAATGCTTAGTGAAGAACAGATTGAAAGCAGCTAATGAACCAAACTCTCTTCAAACAAATCAATGATTGGCACCTTCCCCTTCTTCATTCATCCCTTGTGCCTAGTTCTCTATCTCACACAGAGTGCCCCTGCTCTCTGTCCTCCACCTTGCCTTCTACACTTCCAGGCAATCTTCTCTCCATTCTTTCTGGTTGTTTCCCTCATGCTAATTTCCCAGCAGTTTTCATCCTTCTGTAAGGGTCTCTCCCCCTCTTTGCTCCACCCCCACTTTCTTTCCTCATAACATCTCTTTGCTTTCCCAACTGGCCTTCCTCCTTCTAGCTCTTTTTACCTGGAACAATTTCTCTCTCTTCCCCCCTTACTATTTTCTTGACCATTCTTTCTTCCCTTTATTTCTCCTTCTCCCTTAGTTCTTTCCCTGTCACTGTCTTCTGTTTCATCCTCAACTTGACCTCCCTCTTCCCCTCACACCGGTTCCCCGCCCCATGTTCTCTTCCCGCATCCACCACTCACTCACTGCAGAAGACTCTAGTGTGAGCATTTTGCACTGTTGGTCCCATCGGTTCAGTTCTGTGGGGGAAGCACTGGTGGGAGTGCAGTTATCAATTGTTCTAATTGCCATTTCATCTGGCCCTGTGCTGAGCAGGTTCAATGGCATGTAACTTGAGATTCCAGCAGCTGGAATACACTAGCGTTCTCCCCGTTGGTGACAGCCATGCTGAGGAATTTTAAGAAGAAAGTCTAGTGGATGCAAAGCCTGGAAAATGTGACAGGTCACTGAAGCTCAAGTTCTGACTCAGTTTCCCCACTGCAACCCATCTAAAGGCTAGCTGTGTCCATTGAGTTGGCCCCACCAGCTTATTCAGAGATTCCTCCCCAAACACACTAGATGATGACTTGTGCTGCAGAAATGAATGAACTGCAGTTCAAAAAACTGAAAGCCACAGGGGCAGTTCTAGAGCTGTTCCACTTGATCAGTCAGAGGTTCCCTTGTCATTTCACTCCCCCCAGTTCCACAGGTACCAGAATAATTAGCCAGGACAATCTAGGGGCAGAGGGAGAGACAGACACATATTTGGTAGGAGTGGCTGGGGAAGAGGTTGCTACTGATATGCCCTGGGCTCCATGAACTTTCTGGAGGGATGGAATGAATTAAAGAAAACAAACAAAGCAGGGAGTTCCCCCTCCTGGAGAGGGTCACTTGGGACGCCTGCACTTTTTCAATCCATTTCCAGTTTGGCTCCTGCTTCCGCCTTTATCTGAAACCAGTTTCCGTTGTTTATCCCCAGCACAGCAGATTATGAATGAGACACTATTAAAAGGTTCATTCTTCTGGCTGTCAGGAACAGCAGAACTGCCCCAGCTTTAGTGTGAAAAGTCTGCACATCTCTTGGATCGAGATAAAGGTGCGTGTTTGTGGATGGAGGGGTGTGCGTGTACAAGTGTAAGGAAGGGAATAAAGGTGTGAAATGGACGGCACAGCTATCTGCCTCCATGGATGCTCCCTCAAGGGCCTGGGATTTTCGTCACTCCATGTCCTGACTAACACGGCAGTGAGCTCCGCAGCAGGAAAGGCTTAAAGGCTCAGGATGGGAAGGCTATGAGCAGAGGGGCTTGGAGATAGCCAGTGCTGAAATGGTTGAGGAGGATCAATGCTGTTTTGTCACTCTGGAAAACCAGCTCTTACCTATTGAAATAAACAGTGCAGGAGGACAGTGGAGTGTTAGACCTGTTATTGAGCGAACAGGAAACAGCTGTATTCGATTAGGCCGGACTAATTTGGTGACTCCGATAACCTGGGAAAAAAGCTCCCACTCCAGCACTATTTCTTTTCTACAGAAAATCAAACAGAAAGTAAACACCCTGGTCACATGGGGAGGGAGAGTGCCAACATTTCCCTCACTCCCCTTCTAGGGTCTGCAGGGAGGGGTCTGAGTGACAGCTCCTCCCGAAGGCCAATACCATGTGGTTAATCTGTGGGTCAGACAAGCCAAGGGAGCCACTGGTTGTGGGGAGATGCCATGGCCTGTGGTGGTTCAGTGGCTGAGGTCATACAGGACAGTGTGATGGGCTGAGTGGGGGTCCTTCCAGCAGGGCTGGTGTCCTCTCTCCCTGCTGATCACCTGGAGATGACACTGAGATGAAGCGATTTGAGGAAATGGCAGAAATCCTGGCCCCATCCGCTAGCGAGGGCACCTGCCCACCAACCCTGAGATGGTGCCCAGACAGCTCCACTAGAATTGTCACCCGAAGAGCAGCAATGCCCAGCCAGGGACCTTTGCCTGCGTAGAGGCCTAAGTGCTCTTCCAGCTGCAGCCTTGTCTGAGGCCATTCATGCCCCCGTCACGTCTAAGCTGCCCTCTTGCACGGTGCTATACCTAAGGCTGAGTGTGGAGGCCAGACCAAAGCATCAGCTGCTAGAATAAATAGAATCCCAGCTCCTGATCCTGGCCAGCTCCCGGAACAGAGTTAGACTAGTTGGTTTTGTGCCATCCCTCTGCCCCAGGCCCCAGCTCAGTCCTTTCAGCGAGTGGGGCAGGAAAGCTGAATGGTTTGGGCATGGCTACACTGGAAACTTCAAAGCATGTTGCAGCAGCGCTCTGAAGGGCGAGTGTGGTTGCACGCGAGCGCTGGGAGAGAGCTCTCCCAGCGCTCCTGGTAATCCACCTCCACAAGGGGATTAGCTCCGAGCACTGGGAGTGCGGCTCCCAGTGCTCAGAGCCTGTTTACACTAGTGCTTTAAAGCGCTGACTTGCTGTGCTCAGGGGGGTGATTTTTCACATCCCTGAGCCACCAAGTTAGAGCGCTATAAAATGTTAGTGTAGCCAAGCCCTCTGTGTGCCCCCTCCACTCCCATGGTCAGGAATCTCCTGCGCTTGCCAAGTGCTGACTCCTCACCGATCACATGCCTGCTCTCTCATCTCTCCTGAGTCGCTGGTGGTAGCACATAGCAAGTGAGTCCAGACCCACTGGATTCAGAAGCCTGGCTTCTCCCCTTCCAAATTCTAACCCAGGGGGCACTTGACAGCCCCCAGAAGCCCTTACTCAGCACTTTTGAGCTGCCCTGAACATCAGGACAGGTGGTGACTCTCATTCCACCCACCAGAGAGCCAAAATCTCGCTTCTCGGAAGCCAGGCCTGTTTCCTTCACAGCTCTTTGAAAGAACTGGCTGTTGCCCAGCCTTAATAGAGATAGGCTGCCTCTTCAGCTCCTAAACTCCCAAGTGGCCTCTAAGAATATTTATACTGCTGTCCACACAGATTTCTCAGAGATGGTAACGTGTCTCCTGAGCGAGCGGTGCTGTGCTGGGCGTCTCAGTGACGACCATATTCCCTGCTGGCCCAGTCACACACCAAGCTGCCTTGTTTTGCCAGCATAATCCTGATTCTTAGAGGAGGCTTTTGTTTTTCATCCATGAAATTTCTCACCTGGAGAAACACCACCCCACGGTGGGCAGCAGCAAACATGTTCGTTGCTTTCCTGCTTTGTCTCACTGCTGGAAAGCTAACACCAAGTCCTGGGGTGACACATGCACATGGCTTATTCAGAGGCTTACATATCAGCCTGTCTGAGCTTTCATTATACTGCAGCTTCAGCTGGCCAAGGCCTTGGAGTCATACATTACTGGGATCTGTAGTGAGAGCCACCAAGCTGATACGGAGAGTGAGATGCTCAGAAGCAAGCTTGCATCCTCACCTCTAGGCGAGTCTTTGCAAATATAACTCATCCGAATGACTCAGTTCCAACAACAGGAGTAAGAACAAAGGTGAGAGGTAGGAGTTATCTCCTAAAGAGTCACCTGTTGACTGAGACATAAAACCAAGGCCCTGACCACTTGTGGTCACTAAAGGATGCATGGCATTTTTTGTCAGAGTAGTTAGTCTTGGAGCCATTCAAAGGGACAAAGTGTTCTTCACCGCCTGTCCTCCACTGTAGTGTAGTGTTGCTGCAAGCCGCTAACATTGGTTGTGTTCGACCCTGAAGATGGATGCATTTTAATGCTGATGAAGTAATCTCTTTGGGTGTGTAAGTGTGTGTGTCCAAGCACCCACACACAGACCAGAAAACTGGTTTGAATCCTTTTGGATAAAACACAGTAAACATACAATATCCCTAATAGAAATGTTTAAGCATCCCTCTGTTATTAGCAGCCTCTTGCCCTAGAACCTGTACAGAATTTAAGATTGCCTGCGTGGTTCTTGCTGTCAGCTTGGGGGATTCAACACTCCATGACTGGTGCAGGACTTAGTCAAGGGAATTTGCTCCCCTGGGTGCTTTGCTAGATTCTAGCAAGCATCACAACCTGATGCAAAGACAGCTGAATTTGATTTAGCTTCACTCTGGTTTGGGTTTTTTATTTGGTTAGTTAGCCAGACAAATGCGCACTGGGTTTTTAATGCTACCTGGTCTGGAGTGACGTGTACTTTCTATGGCAGTGTGGCCTCACTGCGAAGTTAAGAGTTAGGGAAGTTCTGATCTGCATCTGAACTTCCTGCCTGATTCCGATCCCTAGAAACCAGAACCTGGACTTTGATGAAACTCAGATCCAGACCTGAGCTGTGCAGCTTCTAGGGCATTTCTCTAATATTCCCCCACAAAGGCAACAGGTTGAAAATAGAGCATTTCCCTTCCAAGTTCATGTCTTGCTGTGAGACTTGACTGGTCAGATAAGAACCCTGAAGATGGAGTCAGTGCTGATCTCTCCTGCCCTGCCTGCTGTGGTGGCAGAGAGAGCAACGGTTTCCGAGATATTCCCTGTACTTGAACTGGAGACGCTGCTAGAGCCAGTGACATCCAGAATCAGGATGGTCTGTCTGAGTGAACCCTCTCTAGCGTTTCTGAGGACCGGCTGGTAAAGGGAAAGGAAACCAACACTTGTCAGGTCCATTTGTGTTACCCAGGGAGTGAACCTGCCCCATCTCCTCTGTCTGGGAAATGTTATTGCTACAGGGATATGCCAAATGGCCAGGATAAAAGACAAAGCCTCTGACCAAACCTTCCCTCAGGCCTTTCCTGGAGGGCTGATAAACTCTGAGTCACTTGTTTTCCATTTCACCTGCTTCAATCTGGGCTTCCTGCTTCCAGTGAGTCCTGCGGACCAGGAAGGCTGTTCTGGTGAGACCTGTGCCTTGGTCACAAGCAGGAACATGTGGTTCCCATCCCAACGCTGCAGCTCTACAGAGGTGGATTAACACCCCAAATTTAGGATCCTCATGCAAATGGAAAGGCACCTTTTAGCCTTTGGAGAGTCCCCCCTCACTGCTCTGGGATTGCTCCTACAAACTTTTCTCATCCTGAATACTATTGTACAGTGCATTCTAGGCTGGTTTCTCACCAGTGTCTCACCAGGGTTACGGTTGTGTCTCACCAGGAAACTGGCTAAAGCCCAAGAGGCTATTCTGGGTACAGATTGTAAATCAATACTTGAACCTCATGCGGAACTGATGAAGCACAAGGTCTGTCAGCACATTTGCCTTCAGCGTCAGCCAGACCCTAAACCGAATGGGAATCTCAGCTTGTATCTGTGAGGATCCCAGTGACAGTGGCCTATGCAGGCCCCTGGCCTAGGCCAGAGCGTGTGCTGAGTTCTGGGATGCTGGTTCCCACGTACTGCTATGACATAGCCAGCAGAACGCAAGAGAGAGGGAGTGAAAGAGGGGCCCTTTCAAGTGTGACAATAGAGCTTTCCCCCATCATCACTAGGCAGCGAGATACATGCTGCGCTGACATGGAACTCTGCACAACAAAAGCCAGTGTCCAAACAAATCTTCTCAGGCACTGGAGTCCCCCGGGTGACCTGGGGTTAGCCTGGACTTTTGCTACTGCCTGGCCCTCTGGAGGAAGAATGTCCCTTTACACTGTGCGCCACGACCGGTTCCCACGGATTTCAACCTGCTCCTCTATTTATCAGCACCGATCCTCTAATCCCTTTTGTGAAGCTCTGATTCAAGCTCAGTACAATGTAGCAAAAAGGGAGGGGGGAAGAGAAACAGCCCCAAAGAAGGAATTAAAACCCTTTACCTTTCCATGGCAATTCCCAGCCGCACTCTTAGGCCTTTACCTTTGTTTGTAGAGCTAACCTGTGGAAATGAAGCCAGGAGGAATCTAATCGGCTGGTGACTGGACTCTAGGCTGCGTTTATAAAAAAGTGCTAGCTGTTTTCTCCCAGGTTAATCCAGTTTTGAGTCTCTTTTGTGTTTTTTCAGAGACCAGAACATTCTAACTCCCAATGACTTCCTTCAGCATCTCTAAGAAATCAGGCCACTTGTACACAGGGCCTTAAATGTGGATCCAGGTACCTACTTTAAGGCAACCACCGTTACAAATTTTTGCACTAAGGGACTTTCCAGTCAGTACCAGAGCTGGGAATAGACTCTCAGTCTCCTGTTCTAACCACTAGACCATAGTCCGTCCTGGATAACACAATCTCTGCTGAGCAAATGTCTCATTTCAGGAGCAGTGACAACTACACCCCAGAATATGCTTTCTGCGTACAGATTGACCAAAGCTGGATGCTTGATTTGATGCTGCCCACAGATACTTTTTAACTAACACCATTCCTTCCCCCACTTAAACCCCTCTACTGACTCCTGTGTGCATTAACAGAGGATCCTTGAGCCCTTCCCGAGATAACTTGGGAACAAAACAGTTTCCATGGGTTGTGCTACTTACAAATGAGTGGTTTTCAACCCATTGTCCTAAATCCAATGCTGTTTTCTTTGCAAACGGCAGGAAAAAAAAAAAGTAAAAGAGGAAGAGACAACCCCAAATGCTAATCTTGTTAGGTCAAACTGTTCTCTAAACAGATGGAGATATAAGGCAATGGGATTTTTGTCTTTTCTGGGAAGGGGTTAGATTTGCAGGGCACTAGAGGTCATTCCGGGCAAACTGGCAGCTTTGGTCTTTGTGTCACAAAAGCGAGCAGAAAGTAGAGTTATAATAAATGCTCGGAGCTCAGCCCTTTATTTGGGGGTCTGAGAGACTGGTTAGGGATTTACTTGCTGCCATCATTGTCTCTCCAGGATAAAGCTACCGTGAACCTTGGCTCCAGGTCCCACCTCCAACAAGGCCCAGTAAAAGTTGGGAGACTAATGTACAGAATAAAAGGCACCTCAGGATGAAGACTCGGTAAGAAAACCCAGAGGTTCATTTCAGCACAGAACTCTACAAATGCGCCTTGCTCAAGGAGTGCCGTTCCCCAGCTGGAGAGTCCCTTCCCCATCGCAGCGTAGGGCTGGCAATGGGGAACAGCCAGAGAGACACCAAATAATTCTTCCTCATTAGGGTTTGCCATGGCTCTCGTGTCTACAGGCCTATGCCAGGTCCCTGTGCCGCTGTACGTAGGATATGGCCAGGCCCTGAGATGCCAAACATGCTGCTGATTTAATTAATAACCCTTAGTATGAGACCACCCAAAGCTCAGCAGCACAGCACCAGTTCAAACACAGGGCCTGCAGCTCCCAGCACAAACACAAATGTCACCCCCACGCACACAACCATACGCATACCCTAATAAAATGGGGAAAATTCCACAGGCCGCATGCAGGCAAAACCTTCATCGAAGGCAAAGTATTTCACAACGAATGGGCCCAGCTCCTGACCTGGGTTCTGCCAACAGGACAGGGCTGGTAGAGAAGAGTCTGGTTGTAGCAGGGGGCTCAACAGAAAAAAGTACCAGCAACCCCCATTCTGCCTTGACCCCAGTCTCCCTGAGGTGCATTGACTGAGTGCATCTCCCAGAATGTCTCCAAAGCCAGGACTACTGTGGAACTCCAGCCAGTTTTAAAGCCACTCCCCAGGGAGGAGCCTCAGGAAGAGGGTCCTGGGGTATCCCTGGGGTGCAGCTCCCATCAGGGAGGTACAATCTGTATATCCATGTGCTCAGAAACTGAGTTCATACAAGCACCTTAAGTCTGCAATTTTCAAAGGAGATTTGGACATGCAATTCCCATGAATTAATGTTAATAGGACTGGTGCACCTAAACCCTTAGGAGGCTTGGCAAATCTCAGCCTAGGGTTCAGAAACTCCTGAGAATCTGATGGGCAAAGCGAGCCCAGCTGGCTCTGCAGTGAGACAGGCTCTCACATTAGATTTGTAGCACATGCTGCTCCCACTGGGGTGGCAGAGGCATGAGAAAGGCCTCTGTGTCAGTGCGTTCATTCCTGGGCCTGGCCCAAGACAGAGGCGAAAGGGAGCTCAGCAAGGTTTAGTTGGGGCGGGGGAGGTTTGTACTTTCCCCAGACTGGTTCATTGATCCCTTGCTACTTCCCAGACTCAGCCAGCTTGAGGCAAACAGCTGGCCTAGGACACTGGGAGCTCCAGAACTGCACAGAAACCAGCAATTGTCCTGCAGCCATCCCCTCTTCCAGGCCACTTGGCTGACCCTCATGCCCTGCCATTTGCTCACAAGGTGCTGACTCCAGCAGCCTTCTCCAGAGGGCAGCTCCCCAAAGGAATCCCTGAGTTTGCTGTCCAGATGGAGACCAGTACTACCTAGCCGTACGGTTGCCAACTTTCTAATCACACATAATGTGAACACCCCTGCCCCGCCCCTTCTCCCCCCCCCCGTGCTGCTCCCCTGCCCTGCACATCCCTAGGGGACTGTGAGGGGGGAGTGAGGAGCAATGTCAGGGCTCCCTGCATCCAGGTCACTTTCCCTGCCCGGGCTGCGTATGGAGAGGGCAGGAGAGCAGCAGCTCCTGATGCCTCAGCCCAGCCCAGGTGGGGAAAGTGACCTGGATGCAGAAGCCCTGGTGTGTGTGTTGGGATGACTGTGTGAGGGAGACTGTGTGTGTGTGAGAGAGAGTGTGTGGGTAAAACCAGCGAACAAAAGCCAGAGCTGGCCAAAACACCAGCCATATGCTGCTCCCCCTAAAAGGGAACCGTCTCACTAGCGCATCCTTCACATTTCTCATATTTCTCTACCAGGGCTTGAATTAAATGTTTGTACGACATTGGGGTGAATTAAAAAGCCGTTTAAAATGTTTTAAAAATAAAAAATATGAAAAACTTTAATACATTTTATTTACAGTGTCATTATTCATACTAGTCTTGCTAGTCCTTCCCCCCAGGCAGAGAGGCACAGAGACTAGGATCAGGACAAGCTGTGCCCTCAAAAGACCAGGCCCAGCCTCCAAATCGGACCCGACCCGCATCCCTCCCCAGACCAAACTGGACCAGACCCACATCCCTCCCCAGTCCAAACCCCTGAACTGAACCAGACCCACATCCCTCCCTAGACCAGAGGCGCTGGTGAGGGGATGGGGCAGGGGGAACTGGGTCTCCCCCAGGAGTGCTGGTGAGGAGATGGGAAGAGGGCAGTGGGTCTCCCCAGGGGTGCTGGTGAGGAGATGGGAAGAGGGCAGTGGGTCTCCCCCAGGGGTGCTGGTGAGGGGATGGGGCAGGGGGAACTGGGTCTCCCCCAGGAGTGCTGGTGAGGAGATGGGAAGAGGGCAGTGGGTCTCCCCCAGGGGTGCTGGTGAGGAGATGGGAAGAGGGCAGTGGGTCTCCCCCAGGGGTGCTGGTGAGGAGATGAGAAGAGGGCAGTGGGTCTCCCCCAGGGGTGCTGGTGCGGAGATGGGAAGAGGGCAGTGGGTCTCCCCGAGGGGTGCTGGTGGGGAGATGGGGCAAAGGGACTCCAGTTGCTCCGTGGAGCCCACGCTGAGGGCGCTTACCTGGAGCAAGGAGCACCCCCCCCTCGCCAGGGTGTCCGTCCACTGGGTGCTGTTGCCACCTCCTGCCCAGCATGGACCGGGAGCCCCACGGTCCCTGGCCTCTGCATGTGAATAATGGTGGGGCCAGGGGCGGGAGGCTGCATGTGCAGCACCCTTCCACCAGCGATGCCCTAGGCCTGGCAGGGGCCCCGAGAGCCCAGGGAGGAGGCGGGGGCCACGCCATGGTGGAGCCCAGAAACCCCTGGGCCTGCTGCCTAGCCTCCCCCCACCCCCTGCTCGCTCCACCAAGTGGTACGAACCCCTGGGAGAGGAGGTGGGGCCGGAGTGGAGCTGCAGCGGCTGAGGGCTCTTCTCCGCCCCGTCACTGGCCGGAGGCCTCAGCTGGCGGCCGGCTGGTTGAGAGGAACAAGTTGGATGGGGGAGGAGCAGGGAGAAGGCACCCCTGGGCCTGCCAGCCCAGAGGAGCGAGGCGGGGAGGGAGGGGCTGGGCTCGGGGGAGAGAACCAGAGCCATTACCCTTCCACTTTCTCCCCTGGGTGGGTGCTTTGCCCTCAAAAGGCGTCAGCAGGGAGCAGTTTCTGTTCTCAGGAGAGCAGTTGGTCTGCACTGCTTTGGATCGTTATCGAGCAGAACTCATCATCAGCATAGACGCATGCTCCCTGGAATGGCGACTGAAGCATGAAGGGACATATGAATTTTTAGTGCATCTGGCATGTAAATATCTTGCCACGCCAGCCACAACAATGCCATGCAAATGCTTGTTCTCACTTTCAGGTGACGCTGTGAACAAGAAGCGGGCAGTAAATGTAACCAACCTTGTTTGTCTGAGTGACTGGCTGAACAAGAAATAGGACTGAGTGGACGTGTAGGCTCTAAAGTGTTACATTGTTTTATTTTTAAATGCAGGTTTTTTTGTACATAATTCTACATTTGTAAGTTCAACTTTCATGATAAAGAGATTGCCCTACAGTATTTGTATAACTATTTCTTTTGTTTTTATGCAGTGAAAATATTTGTAATAAAAATAAATACAAAGTGAGCATTGTACACTTTGTATTCTATGTTGTAATTGAAATCAACATATTTCAAAATGTAGAAAACATCCAAAAATATTTAATTAAATGGTCATCTATTATTGTTTAACAGTATGATTAATCACATGATTAATCGCGATTAATTTTTTTAATTGCTTGACAGCCCTACTATAAATCCAATCCCAAGGAGAATACTGCTAAAGTCCGGGTGAGTTAGCAAATGCAGACCTTCCACTCTGCCCATTCCAGCCACAAGGATGCCCGCAAGAACCCTGTGCTCCCCCAGAGTGACACCAGCATGGGAGTGTCCCATTGCTGGGAATCCCAGCACAGCAGGGCCAGCCCCTCTAGGACCAGCCTGGGAAGTGTCCCTTGAAGGATGTAGCAACACCGAGTTACTAACGGACTCTCAGAGAAAGATACTGAAACCTGGGTGTCTGCACTTCGGTACCTAAATCTCTATATGGATGCCTAAGTAACAAGCCTGATTTGAAATGGCCCTGGCTTCACATGGGAGCGACTAGTGCTCTGCGCTAAAACTCAGGCCATATATTTTGGTGTTTAACTTATAAAATCTTAGCATCCAGCCTCAGCCACAGATGTTTGGTTGTTGCCATCTGGGGATTTCAGTTCCAGCCACCTGTAGAATCAAATGCACTTGGCAAACAAGAGATAACTCTGCTCCTGACCTAGGGGAGAGCAAGGGTGTGCGTCTCCTATGCAGAAGGCACAACACCCTACCTTACTCCTGCACTTGATTATGACTCCAACAGAAAAACCCACCTGTCTAGGCAAGAGGCCTCTAATTGGGTGTAGATGTCACATTCTGCACTTCCCAATGCCCTCCCATGCCCCAAAGACTTTGGTTGTTTTACAAACAGAAGCAGAAGCATATAGTTTCCTCTGTACCGTCCCAATCCCCTTGAATGCTGCTTTTGGAGACATTCCTAAAGGGCTCGAGCTGCTGCTACGATTATTTCTCTCTTGCTTTTTCATCAGGAGAGACAGAAAAGAGAAGTGTCAGCTCTGTGCTAAGCTGAGAGAAAGTGAGGCCCAGTTCCCAGACTCAGGGGAAGTTCTAGGCCAGGCGGACATGCCTGCCTGAGAGCAGACGTGGCCCCATGGGAGCAGAGTGTGAGAACCTGCTGATTGCTAAGCAGTGTGGGAAAGTGGGAGGATGGGCAGGCCAAGCAGACTGGCTTTAGTCACACTAAAGGCAGTGGGAAACAAACAGCCTGAGAGAGCAGGAAGGAGTAGCCAAGGCTGGGAATTTCTCTGTGCGCGCGCACAGAACTACATCAGAGCAAGTGAGTTACAGTATTTGGGAGAGGGGGGCACTCGGATCAAAGCAGAGCAATCAAGCGATTCATAAGGAAACCATTAATCTGCCACTCACTGGAAGGGATGCACTCACAGACCGGCAGCCTGGGGAGCTCTCTGCGTTCAAAGCTCCAAGACAGCCTGAAATGCTGCCCGGTGGGGGCAATGCTGGCACTGGCAGGGCATCCGGAGACGGCATATAGAGAGAATTTTAATTTCTTACTCCCTCAAAACAAACGGGTGTTGCTAGAAAATGGCTTTTAGGCTTTAGAATGCCCCTGTTGTGTACTACAATATACCACAGCCCCTTGAGCAGCCTGGGACACCATGATCTCTGCACATATCTGCACCCTTCCCTCATCTCCCCCCCAAAATCAACGGCCATTAAGGAGTGCAGGTGAAAGTGGTCGCATTCTGACATTTCACATTGAAACAGGCTCCAGGGGGAACACCACATTCTATGTTACTGTGGGTTTAGTTTTGCTTTGCTAACACTGGCAGGTGCATGTGACCTTGTCTACTTTCCAGTCTCCTGCTCTCACCTGGCTGCACCCTGTCCTATTCAGGCCTCACTGCAGCCATTGCCATGGGATCTAAGTGTCGGGGCTGGGGCTGTCCCAAGAAATAGGGTCTGATATGAAATAACCTGGTTGATCTTACACAAGTGATTCAGTTTTGCAACTGACATTAAAATATTAAAGCCAAACCCTGAGGTACTTACTGGGCCCTATTCAGACAACCCCCCATTGGAGCTAGTGGGAGCAAAGGCTGAGTAAAACCTGAGGAAAGAGGTCCACATCTGGCCTGCGGTGATTAAACCCTTTGGTGACTAGGAGCAGCCTTTACTCCAATGTGGTACCATTCACTCCCTCGCTCTCCTGCACTAGAGACTATCACCCTCTCTCCAGCTGACATGCAGGGAGCCCATATCTTGCCCACCTGAGAGCCACACTAGAAATGTGCATGGAGCTTGAGGGCAGTATGGTCCCATGGACAAGCTGCATAAAACAGAGTAGACACAGTTGCCCTCATCTTTACTAGGGAAACACAGTCCATGGAAACTAGAGGCCTCAGCATGCAACGCTCCCTGCTGAGCCAATCATCCCTGCATGCTTGACCCTGCAGCCTCCACAGACCCAACTCGATACTAGAGACAAGAGCAGAGCCCTCTGGGCCACAGCCTTGCCCACCGATCTCCCAGCATCTTTGTACTGGCACTGCCTTTAACCACAGGTCCCTGTGTTCATGAATAGTGCTAAGTCAAGCTTACTCCATACTGTGCTTCTTCAGCACAGTGTAGATGCAGGACAGGGAGGCCAGGCTGACATGGATGACACGACCCTTTGCAGAAGATTGCTCTGTTACTATCTTTCTCCCCTTTGCAATGAAGGCTCTAGCCAGCTTTGCTCTGATATGAACTAGACGGGGGATCAAATGATCCCATAAAAAATCTTGCTTGGGAAGTATTGCTAAACCACCCATTCTTCTGTACTTTAGCTGACAAATATTGCAGATCTTTGGCTATAAAATGCTGCTTTTACCCTTCCAAACTTTGCCTGCAAAGGCTGTGTTATAATCCAGGGGATCCCTGGGAGTCCTGCAAACCTAGTGTGCTGGTGCTAAATGTTTTCAAGATTTTCAGACTCTATTTAGACTTTGATGCTGCTGTCAAGAGGCTTAGCAAGTTGACTTCAATTGCTAAACCAGATGGCAGGCACTGCGAATGAGCTGGGCTTCTGAAAGTTAAGAAGATAGCAGAAATATACAGAGAGTGGAATTGGCACCCGTAGCAATGTGCCCCTGACAGCTGTCCATCTGTCATCTTGGCTGAGAAAGGATACTGTGGGGGGCAGACTGTGCTAATGCCAGCTGAAAAAGGTGGGGAGAAAGAGGGCACCTTCTGCAGCTTTCACTTTTCTGCCTGGATCTAGTCATGCAAGGTGCTGGGCTGGGTTTTCCTGCCCTAAACAGCAGCTCTGCGGCACTCTGGAGAACAAGGGCAAGTTACTCAGCAGGTGGGAAAGAGTGAAAACTGCTGATGCTAAAAGGCAGGGCTGGCACTGACTTGGATCTGCACAGTGCCAACCCCTTGCTCCCAATATCTCAATCTGTACACACAGCCATGTGTGACTGCACTTGCCCACACTGGTAATGTGGGATTGGGAGAAATATGGCTGTTTTTTCCTCCCTCAGCTTGTTAGAGACTCAAGCCTGTCCTGGGAATCACAGAAGAGAATCACAGAATCATAGAATAGCAGGGTTGGAAGGGACCTCAGGAGGCCATCTAGTGCTACCCCCTGCTCAAAGCAGGACCGATCCCCAATTAAATCATCCCACCCAGGGCTTTGTCAAGCCTGACTTTAAAAACTTCTAGGGAAGGAGATTCCATCACCTCCCTAGGTAACGCATCCCAGTGTTTCACCACCCTCCTAGTGAAAAGGTTTTTCCTAATATCCAACCTAAATCTGCCCCACTGCAACTTGAGACCATTACTCCTTGTTCTGTCATCTGCTACCACTGAGAACAGTCTAGAGCCATCCTCTTTGGAACCTCCTTTCAGGTAGTTGAAAGCAGCTATCAAATCCCCCCTCGTTCTTCTCTTCCGTAGACTAAACAATCCCAGTTCCCTCAGCCTCTCCTCAGAAGTCATGTGTTCCAGTCCCCTAATCACTTTTGTCACCCTCCGCTGGACTCTTTCCAATTTTTCCACATCCTTCTTGTAGTGTGGGGCCCAAAACTGGACACACTACTCCAGATGAGGCCTCACCAGTGTCGAATAGAGGGGAATGATCACGTCCCTTGATCTGCTGGCAATGCCCCTACTTATACATCCCAAAATGCCACTGGCCTTCTTGACAACAAGGGCACACTGTTGACTCATATCCAGCTTCTCGTCCACTGTCACCCCTAGGTCCTTTTCTGCAGAATTGCTGCCTAGCTATTCGGTCCCTAGTCTGTAACAGTGCATTGGATTCTTCCATCCTAAGTGCAGGACTTGCACTTGCCCTTGTTGAAGCTAATCAGATTTCTTTTGGCCCAATTCTCCAATTTGTCTAGGGCCCTCTGTATCCTATCCTTACCCTCCAGCATATCTACCTCTCCTCCCAGTTTAGTGTCATCTGCAAACTTGCTGAGGGTGCAATCTACGCCATCCTCCAGATCATTAATGAAGATATTGAACAAAACCGGCCCCAGGACCGACCCTTGGGGCACTCCGCTTGATACCGGCTGCCAACTAGACATGGAGCCATTGATCACTACCCATTGAGCCCGACAATCTAGCCAGCTTTCTATCCACCTTATAGTCCATTCATCCAGGCCATACTTCTTTAACTTGCTGGCAAGAATACTGTGGGAGACCGTGTCAAAAGCTTTGCTAAAGTCAAGGAACAACACGTCCACTGCTTTCCCTTCATCCACAGAACCAGTTATCTCGTCATAGAAGGCAATTAGATTAGTCAGGCATGACTTGCCCTTGGTGAATCCATGCTGACTCTTCCTGATCACTTTCCTCTCCTCTAAGTGCTTCAGAATTGATTCCTTGAGGACCTGCTCCATGATTTTTCCAGGGACTGAGGTGAGGCTGACTGGCCTGTAGTTCCCAGGATCCTCCTTCTTCCCTTTTTTAAAGATGGGCACGACATTACACAATCAAAACAGCTATAGGCACAACCTGGGGCTCACATGTGTACGGACTAAGAAGAGGCTGCAGTGTAGGAAAATCACTAGCTAATGAGGAACACTAGGTCCCTTGTGGAATTTGTAAGGGCGTAATTTCAGACTCTGGGGACCCTAGAGGAGTAACGACGAATCGCTGGCTTTACTTTAAATCCCTTCAGTTTTTCTCTAGCTCTGCTAACCCCATTATTATTTTTCTGTTAGTTTCATCAAATCCAATTAAACCCCCTTTCTAGCCACACAAATCTCCCCTCCTTTCTCACCCCCCTTTCTTGTCTTGCCTCTGGCAGACTCTAAGGAACGCCTGCCCTGGGCGCTAACTCTTTGTCCACACTGCAGCTGTACAGGAGTCAATGGAGTCAAGTATGACCTGACCCAGTTCCAGAATAAAGATGGAGTGTAGATGGGAGCCAACCCACGTGCCTATGACTGGGTTAAAGTCCTGGACTAGGCAGGGTTTTAACCTCAGTCTTGTCTCTGCTTATACAACAACTATTAACTGAGTTATAACCAGTTCAGGAGACAAATGTGGGGTAATCAAATCTCCCACTTCAGCGGCAGTCACAGGGCCAGATCCAGCGGCCTGGCTGACAAACGTCAGCTGGGTATATTGGCTGAGCTCTGTTGACATTAACAGAGTGATAGTGATTTTCCCCAGTTGAGGATCAGGCTTAACACTAATTCAGTGGACAGACAGATGCGTTTGTAGGACACTCAGTACAGACAACACAAAGAGCTACTGGTACTGAGTTAGCAGTGGCAGGCAATTGCAACAGCCAGGAGGTTTACCTTCCTCATGTTGGTAACTGCTCTGGGGATAAAGGAAATCCATGTTATCAGCAAGAAGCTACAACCTCCCAGAGGCTCAATAGCACTTCTGATCTTAGTCAGAGATAACAGACCAGACAACTACAGTGGCAAGGCACTGTGCAGCACCCTGGGCTGCAATGCTGAGCTCCTGAAGTACTGTCATTTCCCTGTGGGGATTCCTCAGCTACCCTGACTGACTCATCCACCAGCATCAATTTCATCTCCGTGCTCAGGTACACGCACCAATATACCTATGGAGAACATTTGTGAATGCACAATTATGTCTGATAATTTACATACTCAAACCATGGTTCCCACACAGCTGTAACTTCGTGTCCTGTGTATACTCTATACATCCTGCTAAATGGATACCTGACAGCAAGGATGTGGTTAATACCCAGGACTGGGCGTCAGGAGACCTTTGGTTCTAAACATTTTCCTGTGTGACTTTGGGAAAGTCACCACTACATGCCTCAGTTTCCCTAACATGTGATGGGGATAATATGTACTGTGATTGATTAGTTGTACTGTAGTAGTGCTTAGAATCACCACGAGAGCAGAACTGCACTGTGCTAGGTGCTGTACAAACACATAGCCATAGTCCCTTCCCCAAAGAGCTTGCATTCTAAATAGACAAGACAGACAAAAGGTGGGAGGGGAAACAGAGGCACAGAAAGTGGAAGCCACTTGCCAGAGCTCACACAGGAAGTTAGTGGCAGAGCTGGGAACAAAACCCAGCTCTCCTGAATCTAAGCCCAGTGCCCTATCGACCAGACCATCCTGCCTCTCACTGAAGAAGAAAAATTTAAATAATGAATGGTTTCAGAGTAGCAGCCGTGTTAGTCTGTATCTGCAAAAAGAACAGGAAGACTTGTGGCACCTTAGAGACTAACACTTTTATTTGAGCAGAAGCTTTCGTGCACTACAGCTCACTGCATCGGATGTTTGTCAGGCACTTTGAGACCCTTGGATGGATGCTGCTGTAAAAGGCCAACGTGCTGCTACTTAGGCACATTGCCCATGTTACAGTTATGGAAAGAGTCACAGCCTTGAATTTCCTGCTTTTTGTATCGGTGCATTCTCAGCTACGGTGTTATTTCTATTTATTGTTGGATTGATGTAGAAGGAACCTGTGACAAATCAGGTCAGTCTCTGAGCAATACTGAACAAAGCAGGAAAACTATTAAGAATCAGTCAAAAGAACCAATTATCTTAAACAGACAGACAGCTAGAAACAAGGAACGTCTCAGAGGATGACAATGAGCAGGGTACACCTATGAACAGGATATGCTCCCAAATGATACACAAAGAAATGGCACCAGAAAGGGAGGGCCCTAGAAACACAGGTGGGACAGACAGGATTTGCTGAGCAGCCAAGGGTTTTAGGAGATCCCCTCTGCGAAGGTGTTCCCTGCCAAGGGGCCTTCACTGAACATGCCCAGCCTGCCAGCTGGTGCTAACAGGCCATAGGAACTGAGCCAACCATAGGATCCAGAGACATCAGGTGAGAGGTGAGTGTTCACATGCTCAGATGGAGATGTGGAATGGTACTCTATGCGGGTGACAAGACACAGGACAATAATGTGCTGTTGCCCCTGTGCTTGACATTGAATTCCTTGGCATTATTTTAAAGGTGCTGGTGTGTTTCTCTTAGCAAGGGGCTGAGGCTCGCCCATCCCTGTTCTTCCAGGCTGGTTTAAAGTCATCTAGAACCTGCAGGTCAATGAAATGCAGTAGGGCAACCCATGCCTGGAGTAAGCAGGTACAGCTACCACTGAATCCTAGTATAAGCCAGGGTTCAATTTGGCTCAATACCTGAATGAATCAGAAATGATGGCCCCTGAGACCTACAAAAGAATGGACATCTTCCATTCTCCCATGCTCAGTTCTCAATTTGGCTAATCCATCCTAACAGCTACCCAGGGCTCCAAAATAATGCATCTCATTTTCTTTTCATATCTCCTCCTATTGGGAGAAAGTGGCTCATCTCACTGGCATGCCAGAAACTCAGACACTGCACAGCTTTGATGGCAAAGGCTTACAGATGTGCCTGGAGCAGATAGTTGGGTGGTGGCTGAGCTCTATGACATTGGAAAAGCCTGGTGAGCTGCCAGGAATTATTTAAGCTCAGTACCAATGTGGACACAAGAACAAATGGATATAAACTGGTCATTGGGAAGTTTAGACTTGCAATTAGACGAAGGTTTCTAACCATCAGAGGAGTGAAGTTTTGGAATAGCCTTCCAAGGGAAGCAGTGGGGGCAAAAGACCTATCTGGCTTTAAGATTAAACTCGATAAATTTATGGAGGAGATGGTATGATGGGATAACATGATTTTGGTAATTAATTGATCTTTAAATATTCATGGTAAATAGGCCCAATGGCCTGTGATGGGATGTTAGACGGGGTGGGATCTGAGTTATTACAGAAAATTCTTTCCTGGGTATCTGGCTGGTGAATCTTGCCCATATGCTCAGGGTTCAGCTGATCGCCATATTTGGGGTCAGGAAGGAATTTTCCTCCAGGGCAGACTGCAAGAGGCCCTGGAGTTTTTTTGCCTTCCTCTGCAGCATGGGGCACGGGTCACTTGCTGGAGGATTTTCTGCTCCTTGAAGTCTTTAAACCACAATTTGAGGACTTCAATAGCTCAGACATAGGTGAGAGGTTTTTCGCAGGAGTGGTGGATGAGATTCTGTGGCCTGCGTTGTGCAGGAGGTTGGACTAGATGATCATAATGGTCCCTTCTGACCTTAGTATCTATGAATCTATGAATCTTAACCAACATCAAATTGTTCTGACATCAACTTCATTCACAAATCCTGGACAGTTCTTGGGTTAAGCATTAGCTTCCCCATGCCTGCTGTGAGCCCTTCTAGATGCTCACACCTGCGGCAAGAATGGTCCTTCCTCTTTCCATTATTCTAGTACTGCAGAATCAAATGGACAAATCCCTGACCTTTCTGCCTTGGGGGTTACGTGTGAGATTCCATCAGGGTTGGCTTAGCAGAATTGCATGAGTCAGGAGGCCTGCATAGCTAAAAGCATCTCCATGAATTTTGTTCCCATCTATGTGGTCTCCTCTGCCTTTCTGTCTGCACTGGGAGCTGGGTTCTGAAGCACTGCGTGATCACTAGGCCAGTGCAGCAGTTCCAGTTGGCTTCATATTCTTCTCTCAGCACCAGCAGCAGTTGCAACCACATGAATGGTTAGGCGGTTGCAGACGTCTGGCTTTCTTACTACAGCATGAGCTTTTTCTCACCAGTCGCTCTCACACTACACTGTCTTGTGTCTCAAAGCAGCAGTCACAGCGTGGTCTAGGCTGGGAATCTGACAGTCTCTCCCGTGTCATTCAAAACAAACAGAGATGTAAAAAAGCAGCTTCTCTGCAGTGTCCAGAGAGACATGTGAACAAAGCAAGGGAGAGATTAAGTGGGTGGAGTGCCAAGAAACTGGGATGGGGACCTACAGGACTATAATAATAAATAATGGTCATAGTGTGTATATATATTTATCATCCTCTCTACACCCCACCAGAGGGGCTTGCGAGGTCAAACATCACAATGGAAACAAACACGAGACTAGAGTCACAGCCTCTTAAAATATGACGTATCAACACAAACCAAGGGCCCCAATCTTAGAAAAATGCAATGAAAGGGACTGGAAGGCAAGGCAATAAATGTAGGTCAGTGGTGTGAGCTAAGACACTCTCCAGTGCCAGGCTCAAGGAGCAGACTGAGAATAAAGCTAGAGTCAGCACCATTAAAGATTTTCCTTAAAGTCGATCCAGCCACAGTAGAGGAGCCAGGGCAGGTGTAAGAGAATCAAAACACAGTAGCTCAAATCAGTGAGCCCCCATGCTCCTGCACTCTGAGCATGCTGCACCACTCAGAGGTCTAGTCTGCCCTTACCCTCAGTTCACACTACACACATGCATTTGTTTTCTAGCTGTAGTGAAGCCTCACTATAAGCAAACACAATTTTAAAATATGCCCTTGTTTTTGCGGACCAGTTTTGCCATAAGAAGTGCATGAACATGCACGCAGGAGCCACACTGGTTAGAAAATTTCCATTCCAGGCAACTGATCTGATGAGCTCACAGCCAGTGACTAGACACTGCACTATGTATTTGCATTCATGTTGCGGACAGAAATAATTGATTTTTCCACATTTTTCAGAACACCTATGAAACTATGTCAGTAGGTCAGGGGACAAAACTGAGCATTTATTCAGAGTGCATATGCCTATGTCCACCCATGATATCACTGACCTTCCACCACACTGTGGATTGCAGAGGCACCAAACCATAAGTCCGTTATGGAGGCAGCTCATGGAAAGCAGAAATCAAGTGAAAAGTATTGGTCAAGAATTCTTATTAGGCGTGTGATAAGCAGAAGAGATCATATAAGGGAAGCTGGAGTTCGATAGCTGCATTCATGTGTGTGTGTGCGCATGTAGATATACACATAGGTATGTGTGTGCACCCTCCACGTGGTTACATTTACACACATCCACATGACCATATACACAGATATTCACCAGATGTGCATGCAAGAGCGGGCACCATACACACACACACATTTCCTGGAGACCAGCATCTTTAAACTACCCATTTAGCATTACATAGTCTTTAAATATGCTTTTCTAGCAGACAATTTCTCCACCACTGCCTTGAATGCATGAGATACAATCAAACAGGAAGAGACATAAGAAGTCCCAGTCCATAGGGGCCAGTCCTACTACCCTGACATGACTGGGTATTTATCATTGATAATGACTGCAGCAGGATGAGGCCCATAAGGGAGCCGTTTTCTTCTCCTGCATGGGAGAACCCACTTGTACACCACTACACTGCCTGAGCCACAGAATTCCTAGTCAGATTTCAAACTTCTTCTGCATTAAAAAGAAGATCAGCCGGAGGTTTGGATCAGTGGCCTCCGTCTGGCTCGTTACAGAGTTAGGGGCTGGACAAAGGTCAAGAGTGTTGGGATCCCAGGATTTGGGTTGGGCCCATTTCTGCTATAAACATGGTTCCAATACTTCTGATTTCTCTGCCCAACTATGTGTGAAATGTTGGAGGTCATGAAAATGATACATTTGTGATCAGATCAGGCATGGCTTCTTCCACAGGGTAAATTTCCGTCACCTATGTTATCTTTAATAAACAGAATGCTGCTTTTTCCGCTGAGCTCTAAAACAGAGAAACTCATGTCTTCTTTAATTTATTATTTTTCATTCTGTGAACATTTTCCCAGAGGGGAAAGCAGAAGTGACCTTCTGGAGAACCTCACTGGTGTGAAAGCATCATAAAAAGGAGAAATGTCACCAGCTACCCTACAAAGCAAAAAAGGAGGATAACAATGACCTAAACCTCCCAGGGATGTTACATGCACTGAGACCAAAATTCCTATGCTTGGATGGCACCAGTTAAACATTAAATATGGATCTAGGAGGCTAATACTGGGCACTCAAGTGTGAAGATGTTGGACTTCATCTGTGGGTTCTGTTCCAATCAATGAATTCCTGTTAAGATAGGAGCTTGGTGAAAGTCACCTGGCTCTACAGTCCTGTTAAATGTGTTCTGTACTTTGTGTAATAAAATGCTTTTGAAGGTTGACTAGCTGGCTCAGGAGACTGTTAGGGGGATATAGCATCTTTCGTTTCTACCTTGCCTGTGTGAGTCCAGCCCAGATTCGCAGGGGAGGTAAATCAGCTTTGTTGCCACCCACTGGCTGTCCAGTAACGCATATGAGGTGATTTTGGAGGGTCTCAGTCCACATCACAGCAGGCAGCTTTCACATCACAAAAAACCATCCTCACAACATGCAGCATTGTTGGGTGTCTGCACAAAGGCCAGAGACTGATACTGGTTGTATGGATTCTCCTGTGTCTCAAATATGGGACCTTCAAGTCAGGGGTTACTCATATCAGTGGGGCACCATGATGTACCAATCATGCCATACCTGTTAAATAGTGGGCCTCCGTTCCCCAGAGCTGTCAGTCCAACACTGCGCACAGCAATGAGCTCGCTCACAGACAAATTAAAACAGAATCACCAGTGATATGGACTGAGAGTCACTCTCTGCTGACACTGATTATTATTCTTTCTCCTGTCTTGAAGAGGAACCTGTTGGAGCTTTGGTAAAAACAGGAAACAAAATACTCATCAGGCTGCATGCTGCTTGTGCATGTACCTCGGACTCTTGTGCTGAAAGGTTCTTGTGTAACCACCTGTAGAATGCTTTTCCTTGGTGAATAGCAACAGATAATCCCTACCTTCCTGTCTCCCTGGCAGCCATGCACTAGGGAGCTATACATCTTCATTCTCCAGCAGAAGAACACTTATCAAACTGCACTAGTTGACTACTCAAAGCAACACATCCTGCATTTAGGGCAAATCACGTGGAGGTTCCTTAGAAGTGGAGCTGATATGGCTGAATGGGGGTGAAAGCAAGAAGCCTTCATGTAGGGATCATGTAGGGTGTGCGTATCACCGAGATCAGCTGGCAGGTGTGAGCAGGACATGGTGAGCCGGGGGTGGATGGGTCAACCATCCTCCTCAGACACGTGGTGTGGGACTGCATAGAAGGCTATGACCAGGGCAGAGGACTTACTTTATAAAGCACACTATCAAACAAGTGAGGTCTCTTTAAAATCCCTCCATGGCCAGGAACAAACCTGGCACCCAATCCCATGCACACCCCACTTCCTAGCAGCAACAGATGCTCCCGAGCACAGCCTTGTGAGATTGGGCCATGGAGCATCAGATTTGGCCTGGAGATGGTGATGGAGTGGCTCTTTGAGTGAGGGTGACTGTTTCACTGACAGTGACAGCTTCATACCTGGGAGCACCATTCCAGAAACAGGACTGCTATTTTCTACATAAAGGGAGGCTGAACTTCCCAGCAAATCACCTCATGGGCAGCTGGAATCTGTTTCATAGGGAGCTCATTGGGAGGCTGGAATTGGAGAGCAATAATTGCTAAATATCTGTCTTGGGAGAATGAAATGTTGGCTGACTGGTCAAGCTTGGTTCATGTGATCTTATGGACCTGAGATGTTACCAGGACCCCAACTGTGAGCAATTCTATTCAGACTTTACAGTTATCCAGAGTATCCCAACCACATGGCAGCAGGTTACAGGAGGAGTAAAATTAGATGTTTCATCCATCCAGTTTGGGTACTTTGCCTTTTTATGTATATGATGCTGGAATATTACTGCTTTATTACCAGTCAATATAGAAACAAAGTATCAAAGTAAACTTTAAATATGCATGGACTCTTGAAGCCTATGACCTTACTTAATCATATAGCCAATGAAATGAATAATGATCATGCTACTTTGAAATCAGTTCTCTCTGCCCTCTGATATGGAAAGACTTGACAAATCCTCTGTAATCATCTATGCTTGACTGTCCTCAATTGTAGACAGATGCTGATCTCCATCATTTTCAACAGCACCAGCAGTATCTTGAGGTTTCTGCATTTGTACTAACACCGCTACTCGCTTCTGCTGTCATACAACTTTTCAGTTGATTATTCAACTGTTCAAAGAGCCCCTGAATCCTAGGTCAAGTTAGGTAACTGCCCTATGTGTTAGGTTAGATCTGGTCCCAAATATGCTGTTCTACTTGCCTGTGTAGCTAATACTGATGCCCAGCAAATAGCTTCATTATCCTGCTATGTTTTACAGGACAATTAAGGTCCTCACATGTCCCTGGAATAATACACAGCAGGTCTAATTAAAACTACATGCCCCAGTACTTCCTTTGACCACCTCTGAGGGTCTGAGACCTTCAGGCTTCTCTACTCCTGCTTGCAGCAACAGGAAGTTCAGTGGCTACAATCCTTTGTAATGAAGTTCTTGTATCAGGTGATGCCACTGAAAGCCTCAGCAGTAAAGACCTCTGTCCCCAACACAAATACAGCACAGACACTGGCCATACCAGCTTCTTCACCATGCTACTGCATCTCAGACCTGATCCAGAGAAACTACTGCAGAGCTGAGAGATCTACCCCCATGGCCCATTCAGCCCTTGGCCTCTCTGCTGGGAATGCCAACGAGGGGGCAGTGGTATAATGGCACTTGCTCTGATGTGGAGAGTTACCCACTGGGGACTGGAATGAGACCATCAAGGCACTTTAAACAGGCCACCAAATGGCCATCACGTAGTAATAGCACACAGTCACTGTAAGCTCAGGCTGCAGTCATACTGGCTCTGTAGCCTATGAGCACTCCTATGAGTCAGCCAATCCCTCTTCAAGAGCATTTCAAAGATATCTGTACATTAAGAAAAATCCCTGTAGGGATAGTTGGCTTTTATTCCTTGATTGGACTCTGCTGACTCAAATTGGACCCAAAAAGATCATTGTTTGCCCCATCTCTAGAGCCACATTTCACTGGTGTTTGTAGGCAGGCTGCCGATGCTCCTCTCTTCTGTTCAGAAGCTGTTTGCCAACATTGTTCTCAAAAAGGCCACTTCTGCTTTCCCATCTGGGAAAATTCTCACAGAAAGAAAAATAATAAATGAGAGACAACAAGAGTTTCTCTTTCTCTCTTTTTTTTTTGGAGTGGGGGTGGGGGGAGGAATACAGAGAAAAGCAGAGTTTTGTTTATTGAAGCTATCAAAGGTGATTTAAAATATATCATGTGACAGACCCATAACGCCTTTCTAAAATAAACACTAATCACAGACTTGTGGGTTGATGGCATCAGCTGATGAGCTCTCATGGGAAAAAACAGAGCAAAAGAAGAAACCATGTTCTCCAACACAGAGAAACTGAGTGAGTGAGAGGGAGAGATGGAGAATTGTTACTGAACTACACACATTACACACAGATAAGGCGTCTGGTGCGGCAGCTATAGCCCATGTTGACACCACCAGGCTGATTTCACCTCCTGCCAATATTATTAAGTGGAAGGGAAACAAAATCCACAGACTGTTTGCCTCCTAGCAGCTCACGCAGACTGACAGCAAAAAATAAAAAGGCAGTTCTGACTAACCAAACCAGATTCCTTTCTTAGATGCATCCTCCGTGGATCACACTAAGATACTCTGTCTCCTTCTATAGTCAAAAATGCAATCAACAATACAGATGACCTATTTTTGCTTCCATTATTCCACTGTCTACCACCCTGATCGCTCTCCTTTTGCTCTGTGGTCAATGAATAACTCTGCACAGTTGTTGCCAATGCAGTTCTCAGAGACAGTCTATGGAGGACATCATGGAACCTTTGTGTTTGCACCATTATCCCACAGGTCAACAGAAAATCCATGGAAGATACTTTGTCACTTGGCATGGGAGCTAATGTCCGTTCCAAAGCTCCTGCTCTGTCACAATTTCTGGCGCAGCCAAGGAGCCAGCTTGATACAGCATTTGAAATTATGTCTTGTCCAGCTGCTGGTATCCTAATGGTACTAGGCAGAGTCTGCTCATTATGTAAAAGACAGAACTGGCTAAAAATTTCTATGAGACATACCAAATAAAGCATTATATGGTAGCATGGAAGGATTGCTCAGGCTGTACATTAAATGCAATTCAAACACTCTCAGCCACTGATCATCATTGATACAACACTAATAACAAGCCCACCACAGTCATCCCAGAAACTGAGCATTAGAGATGTTGCAGGTAACTTCATGCAAATCTGGAATAGTTGCATGAAAACACAATCCTTGATGCTTATAATTCACTGGCGCCAACTGCTTAATCCCAGGGAGTAGTTATTATCCTGTCCACGGTAGTGCATCACAGCTAGTTGCTGTGGGGATGATAATGACATCTGTGGATGATGGAAACATGGGGCAAGAGCCATAGAAAAACTAATTTCTAAAGATCCTGTTTTCATGCAAATATTCCGGTATTGTTTTAAAAAACACAAAGGCAAGCATGAGGCTCCATAAAATACTGGGGAAAATTCCGGAAAGACATTGTGCTGTATTCTCCCATTGAACAAATAGTACAAATGTAGACTCAGCCACAATCAGCCATAAAATCTGGATTATTGACCAGCTGTTCTAGCAACCCACTGTGAACTATTTCTGAACTTGTCATGGCTCAAATGTGGGTTACAACATGTGACAAAGACAAAAATGAAGGACACCAAAAATTATTCATGTAGAAAACTTATAATGATATTAATTACTTTTGTGTAAAGAACTTTCTATTAGATTTATGATTCCTTATTTCTGACCCAAATCATTTTTGACAATTAAAGTTAGGGGGACATCAAATGTGTGTAGAAAATAGGAACATAGGACATACGCCTAGATAGGTCCTCTTGGGTCACTGAGTCCAGTGTCACTGTTGCAGATGACCCTGTGATGTCATCCTGTTTGTAAATGTATCACGTGAGGAATATGTAAGAACTTTGGGATTAAAATGAGTGTCATCACTCAAAAAGAGGTTCCCTTGCAAGTTATGACTGTGAAATGTAATTTGCACTGGTCAGCCTGTTCTGAGGGGAGACGGGTACACATTTGGTGTCGATTTCCAAAGGGGATGCTTTTTTTTTTTTAAATTATTAAAGTTTCCTGCAAAGTCTCAGAAGGACCTAAAAGAAGTTAGGAATCTTTTTTTTTCATGGTTTGAAAAAGTTTTGCATCTCCCTGCAAAGAAAAAGAATGAGAGCTGCCGAATTAAAGCCAGAGAAGATTTACAGTCTGTAAAATAAAAAGGTGAGGAGTTCCCATCTGCAGTGAGAAATCATCATCATCTCTCATGTAAGAGGAAGCTGGTTTGGTGGGAAAATGTTCAACTGTCAGAAGAGGAGAGAAATATTGGAACTAACCCTCTGAAACTGGAAGTCACTTTGGTGACAACTATAAACATTTCAACAAGGTCAAGTGAAAAAAGTCTGAGCCATGATTGCTGTATCTGCACAAATGAGACCCCAAACCATCGAGCCTTCTAGTTACATTGAACAGGAAGAGAACATCTCTGTTTTCTTGCTGCACATTTTGGAGCCAAGAGCTCAGTTTCTGGTTCAGGTACCTTTACAGCCTCCTCCTTCAAACACTACAGTGGAAACAGAATGGTCCTGAACACCAATTCACAGGGCAATGGCAGTCCAAGCCATTCCATTCACAGAATCATAGAAAGATAGGGCTGGAAAGGACCTCAAGGAATCATGAGCCCACACCCTCCCCCCATACTGAGGCAGGATAAAGTATATCTATTCTAGCCCATTCCTGACAGATGTTTCTCTAACCTTTGCAGCCACAGAGGGACAGGTAACAATAAGGGAATACTTTGACTGCTTCAGCATCATTGCCAGGAGAAAGCTAACAGTTTGATACTGAATCTTTCCAATTACAGTATCTGAACAACTCACTGCCCAATATTTCTTCCAGGTCCACTGCCTTCCCAATCAAAGCTGCTACTCTGGCTTCACCAAGGGCATCAGTTCAGCTGTTAGAACAACAGTAGTTTGAAGCAGTGCTTTATGTTGGTTACAAAGTGGATCTCGAATGGCGTGGGAGGGTTTTTAGTAGAGGCTGTTTTACACTAGCAGTAATATCGGCCTACAGAAAGTATCATTTACACACATGGTCTGATCCTCCTCTCAGGTTATGTCTACACAGGACCTGGGAATCTGTCTGCCAGCTTGGGTAGACAGATGCACGAACTCTGCTCAAGCGAATGTGCTGAAAATAGCCGTGTAGCCAGAGGTAGCATAGGCAGCAGCTTGGGCTAGCTGTCTGAGTACATAGGGTGACCACAGGGGTCTGTACTCTGATGGCTACCCCAGCTACACTGCATTTAGGGCATGGGCTTGGACAGAGCTAGCCCAGCTGTCACCTGTGCGGAGAAGCATGCTCCCAGCTGCAATGCAGACAGACCCTCAGAAGCAAACAGAGCATTCCAAAGCATCTGACACCTCTCCTGCTAATAATCAAAAAGCCCTTTCCAACAATGTACACAGAGATGCACATTGGGGAGAATCAGACCCTCCCAAGCGTATACCCAGATGAGGTATAACGTGCTTTGGGAATTCTCAGTTTACAGATGTTACAGAAATGCAAAATATTACTACTGAATTTCCTGGCTTTTGTCAAAATCCCCACACTACTGTTTTAATTTAACCACATACACAGAGAGAGCTCCAATAAACTCAGTAATGTCGAAGGAGTTTGATTTTTACCAACCGTTCTATCAAATCCATTGCATGTACTTTGAGAAGGCAAAAGATGAAGAAGACTGTGTGATCTGGGGAGGCAGAGAGACTTCACGGAGGTGTGGTTGAGAACAGCCCACACTGCAGCAGCGTTCTGATGGTTCCAGCTAAGATTTGACCAAACCAACAAAATATTCCCTTCCTCTTTGTAAAACACCTACCTTTCTTTGTTCTCTTTAACCATGCAACAGGGTAAACAGGGACTTTCTGGCTGCGGTGGAGATGCAAAACAGGGACAGTTCACTTGGCCTGTAATGAGCTCTGTTCTGTGCTATTTGAGATATTTGTACTGGATAGGATGTGACACCCCAACAGTCCTGATGCTTTTCTGAAAAAAAGAAAAGGAGTACTTGTGGCACCTTAGAGACTAACCAATTTATCTGAGCATGAGCTTTCGTGAGCTACAGCTCACTTCATCGGATGCATGCCGTGGAAACTGCAGCAGACTTTATTTATACACAGAGAATATGAAAAAATACCTCCTCCCACCCCACTGTCCTCCTGGGGTGGGGTGGGAGGAGGTATTTTTTCATATTCTCTGTGTATAAATAAAGTCTGCTGCAGTTTCCACGGCATGCATCCGATGAAGTGAGCTGTAGCTCACGAAAGCTCATGCTCAGATAAATTGGTTAGTCTCTAAGGTGCCACAAGTACTCCTTTTCTTTTTTGCGAATACAGACTAACACGGCTGTTACTCTGAAAGCTGCTTTTCTGCTTGCTCCTGTAGTGAAGCCCAGATGCTGTGTTCATAGCATCAGTGTCTGCTCTGACTTCGAGGGATATCTGAGGTGTCACAGACTGAGTAGTATGGGGGGGATTTTCAAAAGCATTCAGCACTGGCCGAGCTCAGCTCCCATTGGCTTGAACAGGAGCAATGCTAGACCAATGATGATCACTTCTGAAAATTCAATCCTGCAGCTTCAAATGCAGGACTGAGTTAGAGAGAGAGAAAGAAAAAAAGACTGATATCAGCATGGAGCTTCAAGAGGGAGTGGAACTGACTCAACAAAGAATTCCTCTGAATATGAAAGAAATATTACATATATGTACCATGTGGAATACAAAACATGAATGGACTGTATTGGGGCATCAGTCATGTCAATTAATTTTCCTGGGGATCTGCCATACAATTACCTCCAAATTCTTTCACAGCTAACAGTTCCAAAAAAGTGGTTTCTTGTTACACATCTCTTGTGCATTAAAATTCAAATTCTCAATCAGGTCCAGCAGTTAACCCTCTGAATAAACTACTGCACTCTGGAGTGGATGATTCTGAACTGGATTTGCGTTAAAGGTGAGTTATTAATAAAATAACAGCAATACTCTAAACGTATGCAGCAACTTTCATCCAAAGATTCCAATGTGCTTTGCAAACATGGTCTCTTAATAACTTTGTGCAATAAACAATGTCATCCAGTTTTACAGAAATGAGTCATGGAAGGGTGAAAAGACATGTGAGGTCACACAGTGAATCAATGGCAGAGCTTGGGCTAGAATTTATTGATCCTGAATCCCAGTATTCTGCTCTAACCCTGAGACTCAATTCAGTGATAGACTCATGAACACTATAGCTGAAATATTATAATTGCCTTTTTGGAAAATAACAACCATTCCCCATATATATGATCAAATATATTGCAAAGCTGTGAAAAACATATGAGACACCTACAAAACATTGTACTCTAAAGGTATCTAGTGTGAAGTTGGATAATCAACCTAATTAACATCTAAGGGCTAGACTTTCAATCTCCCACATAATGCAAGTATTTTAAACCAGGAATTGTGTGCCCAGGTGTGGGCAGCTTCCAGTTCTGCCAGGCAACATTAGACAAAGAGGTCCACCCCTAAGGACAGCCAGATTTTATAACAAGTATATTAATGCTAGCAGAAAAACCCTGCTCCCTCCTTTACCTGATGAAATGTATGCTGGGGAGTGGGGAAGGGTTATAAGGAAGGGGAACCACAGAAAGATCAGTAGACAATACCTCAGAGACCAAGGGCAAACTTGTAGCAGTTGTAAATTGGTAAAATTCTACTGATTTTGATGGACAGATGTCAGTTTCCACCAGTTGAAGATCTGGCCCTGAATGTTTTAGGGCATGGTAACGGAATACAGAGTCTTCCATCTCTCCGTCACTGGATCAAATATAACTAAGGGTGTTGGCAACCAAAAATTACCATCTGACAGCTATTCAGCAGTCAGAGTGAAATGAGTTTGGTTGTTTCCAGTCCGTTCGTAGTGGGCAACCATCTCTATTGCAAAGAACATTATGGCTCCCAGTGCTGGAAGTCCCAGTAGAGAGGTCAAGAGTTGGATGGCATTGGAAGCTCCAAGGGACTCAAAATCAGCTTTGGTTTAAGTTCAGCCTTCTATATGGGTATCTACAAATATTGTGTGGCTTCTCTCTGCCACTGCATGTAGACTTTTTTCTGTGTTTATTGGGAAAGGCTGCCACATAATGCAAGTCATGTAGGATTTTCCTGTATATCTGCTAGTGCTGGCTGGAGTTAGAGCAATTCAGAGAGCCCTAGGATGGCCGGTGGGCTTACAGAGGGATTCAATCATGGGAGAATGAGGTTTTTAAAAGTTGTGGGCCTGTGACTACACAACCTCATCTTCGATATGGAACATGCTGCAAACCCCTTTGGAACTGAAATGAAAAAGTTTGAGCAGCTGCAAAGCAAACACAAATGGAGACTAAACCCAAATTATGGTAGAAAAAAGGAATCTCTTCTCAGTGGGCTGTTGTATGGGATGTGGCTGCTCCATATTTTTAGTTCACATTCTGCCCATGTTTTTCTTATGTCTGCATCTTTGCCATAACATGCAAGAAGAGAAAATTTCAAATCAATGAAGAACACAGATTTGCTAATATAAATGTAGCACCATATGGAGGAGATAATTCCAACAAGCAGGGGCTAAGGATGCAGAGGGCTGGTCTTTGGAAATGGCCTACAATGCAGCTAACATTACTAATAGCAAATTAGACAGCAAACAAAAAGGGAACACAGACATAAAGACACTGCTGTGTGAAGAACAGTGCTTGGAAGGCACAGCACTAAATTCCCTGTAATTCTCAGGTGCACTGGAATCCTGGAGTGAGGAGTAATTTGAGAATGGTGGGAAGGGAAGGAATTAAGTCTGAGATTTTCAAAGCTGCAAGAGAGATTCAGATGCCTACATTAAAATTAATTGGAACTGTGTGCCCAAATGCCCTTCGCAGCTTTGAAAATCTCAGCCTAAATGCACACCAGAATTTTGACAGACTATAATCATATGGCAGGCTCAGGGTGAGAGGCTGGCATAAAGGTCCAGGCAGGAAATGGTTACAGCAGGAATCAATCTCATCAGCTGGCATGCCATTGCCTATGTATCTATGAAGATTAAACAAATGATCCCCAGAAGGTTTTGCTCATGTCCCCAGACAATTGAGGAAAAAATGTCAGAATCAAAATGTTGTATACACCGTTGTTGTAGCCGTGTTGATCTGACAATATTACAGAGATAAGGTGGGTGCGGTAATATCTGTTATTGGATCAGCTCTGTTGGTGAGAGAGACAATCTTTCGAGCTTACACAGAGCTGACCTGAAGACGAGCTCTCTGTGGCTCAAAAGTTTGTCTCTCTCACCAACAGAGTTGATCCAATAACAGATATTACCTCACACCCCTTTTCTCTCTAGAATCAAAATGATCACCCAAGTAAGTGTCTAACCCAAAGGACAGGGAATAGTTCATCTCAGTAAGAGTATCAAAACAATGACAGAATAAAGATACTTTCTTCCTCTCTCTCCAACTACTTCTCATTTATGCATTTGCCTCAAATTTCTAATATTCACTACCTTCATAGTCACTTTATATCGCCGGAACTTGGAAATGGAGTACTCTTCCCAGAGAGATTGAATGGACACAAAGAGCTCCCTCCATAAGGATTATGGGAAAGTTAACTTGACCCCTTTGTGACAAATACCAACAGCATTTACGGTAGTGCTTTGGACAACCTGTCGCTGTTGGCCATCCAGAGGTTATCTGTATCACTTGAATACAGACCCATCAGAAAGGTCGTAGTGCTCAGTGGAGCTGGGGGGAAAATTGGACACGTTTTTCAAAACATTCATCCCCTTGTTTCCCTCTGGGCACATACCCATGACATTTTTCATGGCAATTTTTACTTTTAAATTTTTCCATCAACTCCAGAGCTGACTGAAAAGCAGGATGAATTTTTCATGAAAACGTTTCATGAAAAATTCATCACATTTTTTTTCATTAAATGACCAAAAATGATGAGAAAGTGAAATTCAGAATATTTTGATCAGCTCTGCTAATGGTGTTGTCAATGAAACACAAGTGGAGAGTTTGTTATTTCATGAGACAACTGATCTCTTCTTTTTTTGGGTAAATTCCTAGTGAGATATGGCATTGTAGTTTTTAGCTAGTTGAGGCATATCCCAAGTAAGGGATATAGGGCTGATCTCAACTGCCTACATCAAGGTAAAAACTACCTGTGACTTGTCTCCACTATGATTTTACCTCAAGATAGCATGTCTTGATGTAACAACACACCCTTCTTGCAGTGAAGATATAGATGTAGGTTAGTCCAATGTGTCTGCTATTTCCCGGTGGTCTCTCTTTTGTCTGAACACATCCTTGATCCTGCAATGAGCCTCCAGTAGGCCCTGTGCCTAAGCCCACGAAAGTCAAGGGAGCTCCATCCACACAGACCTTATTGCAGTCTCAGAGCTTGTCTGGCCCTTGCTAAGAAAAACTTTCCTGGGGCTAGCATTACTCTGTGCTGTGTACTTTGCAGGGCCACAACCTCCAGACACTTTATAAAGTGCGATTAAAAATAAACCAGAAATTAAAAATTGCTACAATGGGATTGGCATGGAATGTGTGAGCAGCATTCCAGTGATCAATCATCCCAAGGAAACAGTGCACTACAGAAGTGAGAGCAGACTTGTCTGATGACACATAGCACACTGAAGGCTGTTCTGCAAACATCTCTGATTGCTTTTTAATGTACAACTTGATGATTGTTGTTCTATATTTACTGAGTGTATTTCTCCAATGCAAAGACCACATGCTGTAAAACACCATATAGAATCACCAAATCATAGGACTGGAAGGGACCTTGAGAGGTCTTCTAGTCCAGTCCCCTCCACTCATGGCAGAACTAAGTATTCTCTAGTCCATCTCTGACAGGTCATTGTCTAACCAGCTCTTAAAAACCTACAATTACATTCCACAACCTCCTGAGGCAATTTGTTCCAGTGCTTAATCACCCTGACAGTTAGGAAGTTTTTCCTAACGTCCAACCTAAACCTCCCTTGCTGCAATTTAATCCCACTGTTTCTTGTCCTAGCCTCAGAGGTTAAGAAGAACATTTTTTCTCCCTCCTCCTTTTATGTACTTGAAAACTGTTATCATGTCCCCTCTCAGTCTTCTCTTCTCCAGACTAAACAAACCTAATTTTTTCAATCTTCCCTCATAGGTCATGTTTTCTAGACCTTTAATCATTTTTGTTACTCTTCTCTGGACTTTCTCCAATTTCTCCACATCTTTCCTGAAATATGGCACCCAGAACTGGACACACTACTCCAGTTGAGGCTGTATCAGTGCAGAGTAGAGCAGAAGAATTACTTCTCATGTCTTGTTTGCAACACTCCTGCTAATGCATCCCAGAATGATGTTCACTTTTTTTGCAATAGTGTTACACTGTTGACTCATATTTAGCTTGTGATCCACTATGACCCCCAGATCCCTTTCTGCAGTACTCCTTCCTAACCAGTCATTTCCCATTTTGTACGTGTGCAACTGATTGTTCCTTCCTAAGTGGAGTACTTTGCACTTGTCCTTATTGAATTTCATCCTATTTACTTCAGACCATTTCTCCAGTTTGTCCAGATCATTTCGAATTTTAATCTCATCCTCCAAAGCACTTGCAACCCTTCCCACCTTGGTATCGTCCACAAACTTTGTAAGTGTATTCTCTATGCCATTATCTAATATTGATGAACATATTGAATAGATCTGGACCCAGAACTGATCTCCGCGGGACCCCATTCGTTATGCCCTTCCAGCTTGACTGTGAACCTGATGTGTGACTGATAACTACTCTCTAGGAACAGTTTTCCAACCAGTTATGCACCCACCTTACAGTAACTCCATCTAGGCTGTATTTCTGTATACAGGAGGCAAAAGGTGTACATATGTTAGTGACCTTCACTCGGGGAGTATGCAAATGACAGCACTGCAGAAGCATTGTGTAATGGCGGGAGTACTCCAGAAGGAGCCATATGCTGGTCGTCCCACATGAGAGTCATTAGAACATTCCACCCCAGCACAGCTTCCTGTGTTCTCTGGAGGCCTCATCTTTCACAGTGTCAGTATTGCAGAAGGGTCTAAGTTTTGAAAATGTTAGTGGCGTTCATTGTTGTATCCCTCCTCCATTAAAGATCCCGTAAACCCATGAGTTCAACTATCCAGGCCTCACAAGCCCTATCTACACAAGGAGAAAAAATGCTTTAAAAAATGAAATTAGCTCAATTGAGTTAGTTTAATAGGACTGGAAACTCCCCTTAGCACCATGTAGATACAGTTTAACACCTAACAATTGTGAGAGTTGGTCGTGTTCCCTTAAGATTTCATAGCAACTGGAGGCATCTGTCAGGTGTGACTCCCTGAGCATTGCTGTATAAAGGGACCACAAATCCTATTTCAGCATAAGGGCCCAGACAATGAGACTAGGCAATGTTACAATTGATGCACCAGCCATTCCACCAGAAGGCAAGGGAGACAATAACAAACAAAGGGCGAGACAGTCCATTTACAATGAAGAGAAGGCGTTCGGTGTTATTTGGATGCAATTATTTTTTACATTTCACTCATCACAAGAAAATCTCTCCCCGAGACAAACAGCGAGGTGCTCACTTCGTTCAAAATCCAGGAGGCCCAAGAACAGATAGTATTTCATTGGTCAGTCTCAGTGCCGTTACCCGAACAGGGGAAAGGCAGCTAAGAGCTCTCTTGGTGAGAGTTCCCATTGCCCAGCCTTCCCGAACACTGGGTGAGATATGGGGACAGCACATCTACAAACAAATAGCTTGAGTTAATGGGACAGCAGTTAGTTTTGGCCCAAAGGGAGTTCACACCCTGTGTTGTTTTAGTAAATGACTGTAAATAGAACTTGTGGTGCAGGGAACAGGATGGAGAGAGACGGATGGGAACCAATTCATTCAAGGTAGTGGGGGAAGAGCATCACGTCACGCTGGTGCTAACAGGAAAGGAAGTGCTTCACATACATTAGCACCTCATCATATTAACACTTTTATTGCCACCACATCCTTTAGCAGCCACATCACACAGAGAGAGAGAGCGAGCGAGAGCAAAAGCAAGATAGAGAGCTCCTCGGCTTTGCTGCAATCGTTCAGCATGTCACTGAAGGAAGGGCCTTCTCCAACACTGCAACACCATCAGTGAGAGGCAGCCACCACTGGCACGGGGGTGTGTCTAGATCTGTGCTGGGAAAGCAGGCTTCTGTGGTCCAAGTTTGCAGAGGTTTTTTTTATTTTAAATACCAAAGCTTTGGCATTATTGTCATTGGGGCCAATCTGCTGACAACAATGGGCAGCGCTTCTCTGGCGTGAGGCGTTTACAGAGCTTTATGACTTTAGTTAAGCCCCATCACACTCCTGTGGGGTAGGCCCATATTTTGCCCATGTTACAGATGGGAAAACTGAGGAACAGTGCAGGAATTGACTTGCTCAAGGTTTCACAGAAAATCATTGGCAGATAAAGAAATCCTAACTCCGCATCACTTGCTCTCACCACTGGACCACACTCCTTCTCAGAGCTCAGAACAGAACCCAGCAGTCCTGACTCCCAGTGTCCTGCATTGGTACTCTAATAACAGGGAACAGAACTTTACAGTCTGGTCTCCTCCCACTCCTACAATTTCCTATAAGCCTCAATGCAAAATTATGTTTCATGTTCCTATTTGGGAGCTGGCTGGAATGTTTTGGGCACAAAAGTGGGGCTATTACAGTCCTCCAGAACATCCGAGGTGGTCTACATCCTTGCCCAGGGCTCTGGATACACTGAGACGTAGTATAAACAGTTTCTTGACATCTGCATTTTTTTGGATGGAGTGATGACTCTTGAAAGGAGTCCATCGACAGGGATTCCCAGTGCTAGGGGCGTACAAGAGGCGCAATGGCTGAAATGCTCTGACTGTGTCTCTGTATCAGGGAATGCTGGGAATCTCATATACAAAAAGAAAAGGAGGACTTGTGGCACCTTAGAGACTAACCAATTTATTTGAGCATAAGCGTTCGTGAGCTACAGCTCACTTCATAGCTCACGAAAGCTCATGCTCAAATAAATTGGTTAGTCTCTAAGGTGCCACAAGTCCTCCTTTTCTTTTCGCGAATACAGACTAACACGGCTGTTACTCTGAAACCTGTCATATACAAAAAGCACTTTAGTTGTGTAAATGCTAACTTCTAACCATGGGACACATTCAGCTTGGTAAAAACAAGAACATTCCGAGTCCATCTCTATCTCCCTTTGCACTGCCTGAAGACTGCCTCAGAGCAGTGCTTCACATGTCTGTGACTACAGGTTGAGCAGGAGAGAGACGGGGTAAGTCATGGACAGTCTCAGCCTTAAATCTGAATTTCCTTGCTTTTGTCAGTTTTAGTCAGGTTGCTAATGAGGTTTTATAGTGGCAATACTCACAGTCCCTTAATGGCAGCAGTGTGGGAGGGTACAGCTATACCTGGAGAAGACAGCTCTAACACGATTGCATCTCCACACTCTCTGCCAGGGGCAAAATGCCCAGCTCACTGGAGCTGGTTTCCAAAAGACAAACCTTTTGCCTGATCTTAGAGCATCTCCAGCTCCAGAGACGGCCAAACAAATGTCTCGATGAAAGGAAACAGAAATGGTGTCCTAAAGATCTCTTGGAACTCAGGCAGTGAAACTGTCCGGCAATGGGAGTGCAGGCAGCTCAGAAAGTAAATAACTCATACAATAAAATAATCATTATTATAATTTACATGGGGGAGAGGAGACGGTGGGGTTGTAATGAGAGACAACACAGGTCTCTCCTTTGCAGAGCACCACAATAATCGAGGAACTAACACCACATTTTAAATACTGCTGACGGGTACACTGAACACTGCAGATGGGCATCTCCTCAAAAAGCATTTTTCAACAAGGAATGGTACTCAAGAAACTGAGTGCTGCAGACGGAACCCTTTCCTTGGCTGTAGTGCCTCCCAGAATGTCTATTACATAACAAACCCGGGTGCCAAACCCACGATCTTTTCATTTAAGTGTCTGTTGCGTTTTAAATCTGAACCAGTAGATGAAAGGGGAAAGGTCCTAGGTACAAATAGCACCCAACTCCCATTGGAAATCAATGCATCTGACTGGCTTTGAAAATCTCCCCCAAAGCCAAATAATAAATAAACAAATAAATAATACCCCCTAGCTCTCCTCTAGCACTTTTCACCAGTAGATCTCAAGGTGCTTCACAAAGGAGATTATGAACATTATCCCCATTTACAGTTGGGGGAAACTGAGGCACAGAGCAGTGAAGTGACTTGCCCGAGGTCACCCAGCAGGTCATGGGAAGATCCAGGAGTAGAACCCTTATCTTCTGACTCCTAGTGGAATTCGCTATCCACTAGGCAACATAGCCTAAAATTGTGGGCATTATACTGGATTGGAACAGCAAGTCAATTACCACAATGTCATTACTTGTTAAAGTTGGCCCAATCCTAGCTTATTCACTATGGAGATGCCAGTCACTGCTCCATAGGGAAGGCTGCATGTATCCTGGGGCACTAACTCACACATACGCATGTGCCTCCTTTCTCCACTGTGTCGCCAACTGTCATGACTGTATCAGGAGTCTCAACGGTAGGTTTCTGTTAGAACCCAGCTTCTGCAATCATGTTATTACCCAAGAATATCAGTGTCCACTTAAAAATAGTTTCTGGCTCTCACCGCTCGAGAGAAAAACTTGGAACATGAACCTTCAACATTCCAGCACCAGAAGGCAACGACGAAGAACAAAACATTTCTTATTTTTTAAATCTTATGATTTTTGGGGTGCTTGATTCACAGTTTAACACTTGGAGTCTGTCTGTAATATCTGTCTGTCCCACAACAAGCCTCTTGTCTCCCTTCCATTGGGCAAAGCACCCTGGGCATCTCCCTGCCTATCACATGAGAGGGAGAGAGACTTGCCTAACGCCACCCCCTGGGGAAAGAACATAAGAATGGCCATACTGGGTCAGACCAAAGGTCCGTAAGCCCAGTATCCTGTCCTCTGACAGTGGCCAAAGGCAGGTGCCCCAAAAGGAATGAACAGACTGGTAATCATCAAGTGATCCATCCCATCACCCAATCCCAGCTTCTGGCAAACAGAGGATAGGGACACCATTCCTGCCCATCCTGTCCAATAGCCATTGATGGACCTATCTTCCATGAATCTATTTAGCTCCCTTTTGAACCCCGTTATAGTATTGGCCTTCACAACACCCTCTGGCAAGGAGTTCCAGAGGTTGACACTGTGTTGCGTAAAAAAATACTTTCTTGTGTTTATTTTAAACCTGCTATCTATTAATTTCATTTGGTGGCCCCTTGTTCTTGTATTATGAGGAGTAAATAACACTTCCTTCTTTACTTTCTCTATACCACCCACAATTTTATAGACCTCTATCATATCCCCCCTTAGTTGCCTCTTTTCCAAGCTGAAAAGTCCCACCCTTATTTCTCTCTCCTCATACGGAAGCCATTCCATACCCCTAGCCATTTTTGTTGCCCTTTTCTGAACCTTTTCCAATTCCAATATATCTTTTTTGAGATGGGCGACCACATCTGCATGCACTATTCAAGGTGTGGGCGTACCATGGATTTATATAGAGGCAATATGATATTTTCTTGACATAGTATGTCTTATTATCTCTCCCTTTCTTGATAATTCCCAACATTTTGTTCGCTTTTTTGACTGCCGCTGCACATTGAGTGGATGATTTCAGAGAACCATCCACAATGACTCCAAGATCTCTTTCTTGAGCAATAACAGCTAATTTAGAGCCCATCCTTGTATATGTATAGTTAGGATTATGTTTTCCAATGTGCATTACTTTGCATTTATTAACATTAAATTTCATCTGCCATTTTGTTGCCAAGTCACCCAGTTTTGTGAGATCCTTTTGTAGCTCTTTGCAGTCTGCCTGGGACTTAACTATCTTGAGTAGTTTTGTATCATTTTGAAGCACGAGCAGGAGAGTGCGAAAGAGGAGGACTCCTGCCTCATACTAAGAAAGCAAGTTATCTCAAGTGCCTATACACAAATGCAAGAAGCCTGGGAAACAAGCAGGGAGAACTGGAAGTCCTGGCACAGTCAAGGAATTATGATGTGATTGGAATAACAGAGACTTGGTGGGATAACTCACATGACTAGAGTACTGTCAGGGATGGATATAAACTGTTCAGGAAGGACAGGCAGGGCAGAAAAGGTGGGGGAGTTGCATTCTATGTAAGGGAGCAGTATGACTGCTCAGAGCTCCGGTACGAAACTGCAGAAAAACCTGAGTGTCTCTGGATTAAGTTTAGAAGCGTGAGCAACAAGGGTGATGTCGTGGTGGGAGTCTGCTATAGACCACCGGACCAGGGGGATGAGGTGGATGAGGCTTTCTTCCGGCAACTAACGGAAGTTACTAGATCGCAGGCCCTGGTTCTCATGGGAGACTTCAATCACCCTGATATCTGCTGGGAGAGCAATACAGCCATGCACAGACAATCCAAGAAGATTTTGGAAAGTGTAGGGGACAATTTCCTGGTGCAAGTGCTGGAGGAACCAACTAGGGGCAGAGATCTTCTTGACCTGCTGCTCACAAACGGGGAAGAATTAGTAGGGGAAGCAAACGTGGATGGGAACCTGAGAGGCAGTGACCATGAGATGGTCGAGTTCAGGATCCTGACACAGGGAAGAAAGGAGAGCAGCAGAATACGGACCCTGGACTTCAGAAAAGCAGACTTTGACAACCTCAGGGAACTGATGGGCAGGATCCCCTGGGAGAATAACATGAGGGGGAAAGGAGTCCAGGAGAGCTGGCTGTATTTTAAAGAATCCCTATTGAGGTTACAGGGACAAACCATCCCAACGTGTAGAAAGAATAGTAAATATGGCAGGCGACCAGCATGACTTAACAGTGAAATCCTTGCTGATCTTAAACACAAAAAAGAAGCTTACAAGAAGTGGAAGATTGGACAAATGACCAGGGAAGAGTATAAAAATATTACTCGGGCATGCAGGAGTGAAATCAGGAAGGCCAAATCACACCTGGAGTTGCAGCTAGCAAGAGATGTTAAGAGTAACAAGAAGGGTTTCTTCAGGTATGTTAGCAACAAGAAGAAAGTCAAGGAAAGTGTGGGCCCCTTACTGAATGAGGGAGGCAACCCAGTGACAGAGGATGTGGAAAAAGTTAATGTACTCAATGCTTTTTTTGCCTCTGTCTTCACGAACAAGGTCAGCTCCCAGACTACTGCACTGGGCAGCACAGCATGGGGAGGAGGTGACCAGCCCTCTGTGAAGAAAGAGGTGGTTCGGGACTATTTAGAAAAGTTGGATGAGCACAAGTCCATGGGGCTGGATGTGCTGCATCTGAGAGTGCTAAAGGAATTGGTGGATGTGATTGTAGAGCCATTGGCCATTATCTTTGAAAACTCATGGCGATCGGGGGAGGTCCCAGACGGCCGGAAAAAGACTAATGTAGTGCCCATCTTTAAAAAAGGGAAGGAGGAGGATCCTGGGAACTACAGGCCAGTCAGCCTCACCTCAGTCCCTGGAAAAATCATGGAGCAGGTCCTCAAGGAATCAATTCTGAAGCACTTAGAGGAGGGGAAAGTGATCAGGAACAGTCAGCATGAATTCACCAAGGGCAAGTCATGCCTGACTAATCTAATTGCCTTCTATGACGAGATAACTGGTTCTGTGGATAAAGGGAAAGCAGTGGACGTGTTGTTCCTTGACTTTAGCAAAGCTTTTGACACTGTCTCCCACAGTATTCTTGTCAGCAAGTTAAAGAAGTATGGGCTGAATGAATGGACTATAAGGTGGATAGAAAGCTGGCTAGATTGTCGGGCTCAACGGGGAGTGATCAATGGCTCCATGTCTAGTTGGCAGCTGGTATCAAGTGGAGTGCCCCAAGGGTCGGTCCTGGGGCCGGTTTTGTTCAATATCTTCATTAATGATCTGGAGGATGGTGTGGATTGCACCCTCAGCAAGTTTGCAGATGACACTAAACTGGGAGGACAGATAGATACGCTGGAGGGTAGGGATAGGATACAGAGGGTCCTAGACAAATTGGAGGATTGGGCCAAAAGAAATCTGATGAGGTTCAACAAGGACAAGTGCAGAGTCCTGCACTTAGGACGGAAGAATCCCATGCACCGCTACAGACTAGGGACCAAGTGGCTTGGCAGCAGTTCTGCAGAAAAGGACCTAGGGGTTACAGTGGACGAGAAGCTGGATATGAGTCAACAGTGTGCCCTTGTTGCCAAGAAGGCCAATGGCATTTTGAGATGTGTAAGTAGGGGCACTGCCAGCAGATCGAGGGATGTGATCATTCCCCCTCTATTCGACATTGGTGAGGCCTCATCTGGAGTACTGTGTCCAGTTTTGGGCCCCACACTATAAGAAGGATTTGAAAAAATTGGAAAGCATCCAGCGGAGTGCAACAAAAATGATTAGGGGACTGGAACACATGACTTATGAGGCGATGCTGAGGGAACTGGGATTGTTTAATCCATGGAAGAGAAGAATGAGGGGGGATCTGAAATCTGCTTTCAACTACCTGAAAGGGGGTTCCAAAGAATCATAGAATCATAGAATATCAGGGTTGGAAGGGACCCCAGAAGGTCATCTAGTCCAACCCCCTGCTCAAAGCAGGACCAATTCCCAGTTAAATCATCCCAGCCAGGGCTTTGTCAAGCCTGACCTTAAAAACCTCTAAGGAAGGAGATTCTACCACCTCCCTAGGTAACGCATTCCAGTGTTTCACCACCCTCTTAGTGAAAAAGTTTTTCCTAATATCCAATCTAAACCTCCCCCACTGCAACTTGAGACCATTACTCCTCGTTCTGTCATCTGCTACCATTGAGAACAGTCTAGAGCCATCCTCTTTGGAACCCCCTTTCAGGTAGTTGAAAGCAGCTATCAAATCCCCCCTCATTCTTCTCTTCTGCAGGCTAAACAATCCCAGCTCCCTCAGCCTCTCCTCATAACTCATGTGTTCCAGTCCCCTAATCATTTTTGTTGCCCTTCGCTGGACTCTCTCCAATTAATCCACATTGGATGGCTCTAGACTGTTCTCAGTGGTAGCAGGTGACAGAACAAGGAGTAATGGTCTCAAGTTGCAGTAGGGGAGGTTTAGGTTGGATATTAGGAAAAACTTTTTCAGTAGGTGGGCAGTGAAGCACTGGAATAGGTTACCTAGGGAGATGGTGGAATCTCCTTCCTTAGAGGTTTTTAAGGTCAGGCTTGAGAAAGCCCTCAGTGGGATGATTTAGTTGGGGATCGGTCCTGCTTTGAGAAGGGGGTCGGACAAGATGACCTCCTGAGGTCCCTTCCAACCCTGATATTCTATGATTCTTTGATCATCTGCACATTTTGCCACCTCACTGTTTACCCCTTTTTCCAGATCGTTTATGAATATGTTGTATAAGACTGGGACCAGATCAGATCCCGGGGGGGAACTCTCTCCATTCTGAAAACTGACTATTTATTCCTACCCTTTGTTTTCTATCTTCTAACCAGTTACCAATCCATGAGAGAATCTTCGCTCTTATCTCATGACTGCTTACTTTGCCTTTGAGCCTTTGGTGAGGGACCTTTTCAAAGGCTTTCTGAAAATCTAAGTACACTATATCCACTGGATCTCCTTTGTCCGCATGCTTGTTGACCCCCCTCAAAGAATTCTAGTCGATTGGTGAGGCATGATTTCCCTTTACAAAAACCATGTCGACTATTTCCCAACAAATTATGTTCATCTGTGTGTCTGGCACCACAGAGATACGATGAAGCTCCTGCCATCAGCCAGATAGCTTCTCCAGGGCAGGCCAAGGTGCGTGCTCACCCCAGGGCGTGAGAAAGGCTGTGTCTCACCTACACATTCACTGGGGCTCCCTCAGCACGGGTTGCTTTGATCCTCAGGAGCTGTTGGGGTAATGCTTGGGACAGGGAACCTATGAGAGAGAGTTTGGGGAAGAGGGAGAGGCTCAGAAACTCACACTGCTCCCTTTCCCCCATGGAGACGCCCCAGCCTCAGGTGGAAGAACCTCCCTACCATTCTCATTGCCCCCCCACCCCGTACTGGCCAATGCTCTGCACCTCTCAGCCCGCCCACCAATAACAGGTACCAGCCCAGGCCCCAGGACTCTGTGTCCTGCAGATCCCGCCCTCCCCACTACCCAGTCCCAGCCCACGCCCCAGGGCTCCATGTCCCACAGATCCCATCCTCCCGAGTACCTGGTACCAGCCCAGCACTCAGGGCTCCATATCCCTCAGATCCCACCCTCCCCAGTACCCGGTCCCAGCCCAATGGGATGGAGGCACCAAGCAGCAGGGCAGTGAGGAACCTGTTTCTTTTATTGAATACAATGACCCAGGTGCAAACCAACATGTGTCACTCCACGTTCCTGTTTTACCCGCCTAGGCATGGGAAACAGGAGCCCTCGAATAAGTGGACAGGAGCAGGGCCAGCCTGAGGATAGTAGCTGCCGCGGGTGGTGGAGCGGGGTTGAGGATAAATACACTAAACCTTGTGAGGGGCTCAGATACAATGGTGAGGGGGGCCACGATAGATAGGCAGGTAAATAGGTGTGTATGGGGATGAATGGATAACGTGCCCTTCCTCTGACCCAGCAGCGTACACCACCCAATGACGCTATGAGAGCAATCTTGCCTCTGCTCAGCTTCATGCAGTGCTGGAGCAGGGCAGAAACCCATAGCAGATGCTCTATAAGAAGCCAATTACAGGGGCTCAGCCTGGGCCTGTTGATGCTAGCAAGGCTCCACACAGGCACAGAGGTCCTCCCACATGGATCAGTTGGCTGGAGTGAGGCCTACCTGGCTATATTTTAATCTGTGAGGCAGGACAGTGCTATGACCTCCATTTTACTGATTGGGAACTGAGGCACAGAGAGACCAAGTGTAGCCAGACAGCCAGCCCCCCCCTCAGACCAGCATTGCTGGAAACACAGGAGGAAGCCGGAACAGGGCACTTAACATATATTCCAGCACAGCCTTTGAAGCTGTGAAAGCACAGGTGTGCTGCTACAATGTGCCTCTGGGAACAGATACAACGATTAAGTTCACAGCAGGCAGAGGCCCTGTGACAGACATGGCTCTTAGCCCCTACTAAATAGCGTGATGCACACACACCAACATCCTAGGTGGGAAAATATTTACCCTGATAAAAGAAATGTCCAGTAGTCGACACTTATTGTTTCTCTCCCTTGCAAGTGTAAACTACTCTTGCGAAAGCTGGCGTCACCCAGACAGACCAGCCTCAATTTGGCATAAGAAAGGAGAAAGAGAATAAAGGAGTACAGAGGTATAAGTAGGGGACCTACAGCACCATGATTTTTGAGTGCTTTTCACTATCTATCTGCTGGTCAGATAAGTGACAGCCTCCTAAGGCTTCTGCAGCTAGAGGGTCCCTAAGCCTTGTCCTTTATTCGTCTTTCCGCGGAATTGAGTGACCGATCCTGGCTTGGCACTGCTGGAATCGAGAGATGCAAGGAGGGTAAGAAGCACGCACACCTGATCTCCTATCTTTAGTGTACATATATTTTGAAATAGAGCTCTATACTTTGTTTTCTTTCTTTGGGATTGTGGCTTCAGTTTTGTAACTTGTTTGTGTGTGTAACATCTCTACATTTAAATAAGTAGGCACTAGCAATTTTGTAACCACATGATTAGAATTTAGCTTAATAAATTTTGGTAACCATTTGTGCATAAGCCTGACTTGTTTTCTCTGGTTTACTGTAAAGCAGCCAACACAATTAAAGAACCTCAGCCGTTTTGGCTCTAAAGCCTGGCCATTAGGTGAGAGTACTAAGAGCCTAGCGTTGAGTTGTGCCGCCTCCACGGGGCAAACTCTTGGGGCACCTGTCAGTCAATCCTGGCTGCCCGCTGCGAAGGAGCTCTGAGCTCTAGCAGTTAAAGTCACGGGTGTGGAGAGGCTCTTAGTGCTGCCATTGGGGCACCTGTCAGTCAGTATTGACTGCCCGCTGCGAAGGAGCTCTGAGCTCTAGCAGTGAAAGTCACGGGTGGTTAGGACCTTGGGGCATCCGTCAGCCTAGCCCGGGCTGCCCGCCGCGAAGGGACAGTGCGTCCTAGCAGTTAAAGTCACGGATGGTATAAACGGGCATAGCTGGCACCTCACCAAACATCCTTGGCCGTCGGCTAACACCAAGTGACTTGCCCAAGGTCACACAGGAAGTCAGTGGCAGAGCAGGGATCTGAATCAGGGTCTTGAATCCTAGGCTAGCTCTCTAAGTATGGGGCAAACCTTCTTCTCTGCAGATATGATTGCCAGAAGCATTCTCAATGACTGTTTATGATCTGCAGTAGTGCCAAGAACCCTGGCTCCACTGTGCAAGGTGCTGTACACACAAATGAAAAGATGTGCCCTGCCCCAAAGAGCTTACAGTCTCAGTCTGAGACCAGAGACAACGTGTGGACACAGCACACAGACGGGGAGCATAACAAATCCGTGAGCCTGTTATGGTTAGCGGGATACACAGAGATCACGTTGCACAAGCTGCCTAATCAGCAAGTGTGCCAGAGACATCATGGCACAGGCAGGCTATAAGAAGAGATTGTGATGACATGATGCATAATAACAAAGGTGCTTATTGGAAAATTTGACAAATGGGCAACTGAAGCCAGCATTGCTGGCGGAGATGGACATAAAAATCCAGCTATCCCTGCCCAATGGGAGACTGGCTCTTTAAAATCAGCCCAGCAATGCTACCAGGGCTGGGTTTCTGGCAGGTGCCAGTTCTGACTTTGCCACTGGCTCTTCTGAATGACAGCGAGATGTTTTGGAGCTGAGAGAGAGAGAAAAAGGCAGGGTTAGCTGCCAGGCAAAGAGAAGGATGCAGGTAAAAACAAAATAAAACATTCCCTCTGTGGGGCGTGACATGAAAAGAAGCCCTTGGAGGAAATAGTCACCTTAAGTAACACCTCAGCCACCAAGATCCAAGAGTCTAAAAGCCTTTTTCACAACAGATTTAAACTTTTCGGAAAGTGCCTGGGCAAGTTTGCAAGGGGGCATATTCCCAGGCTCACGGACTCACCTTCTCTGCTCCCTGAATATTACTGACCCAACTGCCTTGAAATAGGGACTCTGGGAATTCTGGTATAACTAGCCTGAAATCCTGTCTGTAGCTTCTGTAGAGCGAACCACGGAAAGGGCCTGTTTTGACACAGATGGCACTTAAAATTCAGATCTAAATATGAGAGGAAGGGCAGGTTTATGTTTAAGGGACTATGGGCTTGATCCCACTTTCACTCAAGCCAATGGAAAAACTCCCATTGATGTGAATCGTGCAGGATCAAGCCTTGAATGAGGACTCAGGAAAGTTGAGATCAACTTCCTGCTCTGCCACAGATGCCCTGTGTGACCTTGGCCAAGTCATTTAGGGGATATTGACATGGCAAAACCATGCTGGCAACAGTGAGTCTCAGAGCCCAAGTCTGCAGACTTGGCCTTGTGCTACTGCACTGACAATAGCCATGCAGACATTCGAGGGGTGAAACCAACCCACCTCCCACCAGCACTGGGCTTCAGAGCCTGAGCTCCAGCCCAAGCCCATGGCTATCTCTAGAGACCCAGGAGCCCAAGTCTGTAGACCTGCTGCTGTGGGGTCTTTTTTGCTGTGTAGATGTATCCAAAGGGTCTGTCTTCATTGCAGAGTTAACTCAGGTTCTTACTTGGATGCTGCTCCTAACCTCCCTCCCATCCACACACAAACCCTTTCACCTGAGTTTGGTGGTGATATAAACCCAGGGTAGCTGGTCTGGCCTTGGGATACAGGTTAGCGCTTGGGTGCGGTTTTCACTCAGACTAGCACACAGTGAGGATGAAGGTTAACCCACTCCAGTGCAGAAGGTCCCCCCATTTGTCTACAAAGACAGCCAAGTCCTCCCACAATTAACTGGGAAAGAATCATAGAGTGACACAGCTCACTGCATCACGAAGACCCATAGGATATCCCCCAGATGTCCTAAACAGGGAGCACAGCACCAATAAGGACAAAGTCATTCAGAGAGGGATTTGCAGTGTGGCTGCTCACACCTGGGCTAGGCCAACCCAATCACCTGAGTGAAGTTTGCATTGAAGGCATATCCTTAGAATCTCTGTGCCTCAGCTCCCCATCTTCATTTCTCCCACCCTTTGCCTATCTTGTCTACTCAGACTGTGAGCTCTGGGTGTAAGTACAGAGTTGCACAATGGAGCCTTCATCTTGGTCTGGACCTGAAGGTGCCCTGGTAATACAAATAATAGTAATGAGCAACAATATAGTGATGGGAATGTTTAGTTTTCCTTAGCTAGATTTCCTTAGCACAGGCCGCCTTACTTTGCCCTGGCAGAATTAGCCAATAAAATACTAATTTAGATATATGCCTTTTCCCTTAGCTGGACCTCAGCGCAAGTTGACAGAAAGAGTAGAACTGGGGGAAAGCTTGAAGCGCTAGGAGATATGCATGTAAATCCCACTTTATGTCCCATGCGCCGAGAACCCTCACGCATGCAGATATCACTGGACCTATGCACAAAGTGCCATTGTGCTGGTGCCGTTCAGGAGGCCAGTTCTGGCTGCATGCAGAGCCAAACTGAACTCAAATACTTGTACAAGCTCAGTGCAATCCTTCTGCAGCATGTTGAGCCATCCTTAGGCATGGACATGTCCTTCTAGGAAGCCTGGCTGGATAATAGTATCCAGTGATCGCTGCCGAAGATGTGAGAGCAGAGTCCATTCTTTCCCTGTAATATGGAAGTTTTGAAAGGAATTGGTGTTATCTGTTTCCCCTCCCCCACTCCCCATGGGTCTGCTGCTCTCTGATTATTGCCATGGGGACAGTGGGTCACCGTTGATGGATGAACTCCTCAAACCTTCGTTTGATTTGAGATACAAATCCTGAAAACATGGTGTTTGTAGACCCATAAAAACCTCCCTGGGGGAAAGATAAGAGCTGAAGGCAAATGACCTAAATGATGCTCAGAGGGATTTATGGGATCATCTTAAAAGGATTTATTGGGGATTCTTTTTTAATGAGGAAATAATTAGTAGTTTTATCTCCGCTTTTAGCAGCTTTCTCAGTTTTACTACCTTAAGCAAAAGGGTTATGTGGGCTTCTTAATACAACAGTGACTTAGCCCTACCAGACAATCCCTTTCCTGCAAGGAAAAGTGTATTTTAAAAAGCCCTTTGCAGGGTAGAATACACAACAGAGCCCTTGAGCAGATGGCACTGGTTAGGGCTATATCACCGAGCTATTAACTAGCTAGTGCAAGTGTGAGCCTCATCTGCACTAAACTATTCTTCTGCTACCTATGGAGGGTGAGGAGCCCCAATGGGCCAGTCTGTATTCCACCCTTTTCTCCTCCCAGGGTAAAATGTGACATCACCCACCAGACGATTTTGCACTCAGCTGGTGCAGTTAAGTAAGGGGATCAGGGTTCAATGGAGACCCAAAAAGAAATCATCCTTGCTGGTTTGCCACAAGGAATGTTGCTCCTAGGAGATGACAGGTCTGTATGCTGTGCATGGCATGTGCCCATTCCTACTCACAGCACTGGTGTGCAGTGGGGTATGTTCTGCAGGGCCTGCTCTGGGGTGCAGTCCCATCACTCTCTGTTTTAGCATGCAGCACATCACAGCCTGACACAGGGATCTGACCAGTTGTGGCAGCTCCAACACACCATGACACTCAGGGACCTGAGTCATTTCCCAGTGTCAGTGACCTTCACACCGAGTGCTAGGGGACTGCTAATGGGCTGCTTCACCAAACCACCCCTTCCAAGAGCTACTATGGCTCTGTAAAAGGAAGTGGATGTTGTTTCCCTACCTGGCATTTGATGAACCATTACTGATGCTAGTGAAATTGACAATTTGGGTTCTGGTTGGTCTAGGTCTTAATCCTGCCTCAGTGTAGTGGATTGGACTGGATGATCTCTTCAGGTTCCTTCCAGACTTACATTTCTCTGATTCTATGATTTAAATGTATGGTTCCACCAGCAGTTATTCCAGGCCCATGTCATTAAAACACGGATGGTATCCTAGAATACTACTGGATACTGGAAAAATTCCCCATCCTTCTTTGAGGGCAGATTGTGATCTGTCCTTCTGTAGGTGTGCAGAGAAGGAAGTAGAGGAGAGGAGGGAAATGCAAGAAATTTCTCTCCTCTTGCCACAGCCAATACAAGGCCAGGGCATAGTAGCAGTCTCTGTGAGCAAGGACTGTTTGGTCTTTGCTTGCTCTGAGGGGCAACTCACCCAGCAAAGTGCAGGGAGAGGCCCAGCATACCACAGAAAGTGCCAGGCGGGGCTATGAGAATTCTTTTCTTCTCACACCTGAACAACATCATTAGTTCAAAGGCTCTGCAGGCCAAACTCTGCCATCAGTGACACCTGTACAACCCCATGGATTTCGCTAATTAACTGGAATTTAGCAAAAAATCCAGTTAATGCATGAGAAGGAACAGCTCCCTCTTCCAAAGCTGTGTTAGCTCTGCTGGGCTCCCAGGAGGGAAACGCAGTTCAAAACACTGTCACTAGAATCAGCAAAGCTGATTCTGGATATGTATATGCAGCCGCCTCCTGGAGAAGGGGTGATTTTTCAGAGAACGGCACTTTCAGTTCCCTGAGGTCTCTGGCCTCTCCCTTAGCAATGTCAGTTCTTGTGAAGGAAACTTCCCTCCCAACTTGTCTGTTTGCCAAAAGGTCTCTTTTCTTCACCACTTTCCAGAGTCCCCATGCCAGATCCAGCAGGTCACCAGTCAGGCTGAGCTGGCCTCACTCACATCTGTCACAGTAACCTTTCCATAGCCTGGAGCTCCAGAGCTTCCAGCCTTTAACTCTGCATTGATTTTTATGCTGAAAAAATAACTGTCTCTAGTGCACGTTAGTGCTGGAAAACAGTGCCTGACTGTCAGCTCTGGGTAGGGAGTTGACTTCATTTTTGTACAGACCAGATATACCCTGAGTGTTGGCACAGCAAGCTTCTCCCTTGCTGCCCCACTAATGACCTGGAACTCTGGAGCTTTCTGGCTTAGGCCCATAGTGCCAGGTGGGACTGAGCTGGGTTGAGACTTTGTTCTCATGCCCAAAGATGGATCAGACCCTTGGGAACTCTCTTTTACTGCAATGAAAAAAAGAGAAATCCCCAGGATCCTGCTCCTTGAATAATTATATAGTATTTGCTTTACAGATGCTCTTAGAGACACTCCCCTGGGATCAGAAGTGGGACCGCTAAACACTGAGGATGGAGTGGAGGTTAAGGATAATCTAGGCATGGCCCAATATCTAAACAAATACTTTGCCTCAATCTTTAATGAGGCTAATGAGGATCTTAGGGATAATGGTAGCATGACAAATGGGAATGAGGATATGGAGGTAGATATTACCACATCCGAGATAGAAGCAAAACTCAAACAGCTTAATGGGACTAAATTGGGGGGCCCAGATAATCTTCATTCAAGAATATTAAAGGCACTGGCACATGAAATTGCAAGCTCATTAGCAAGAATTTTTAACGAATCTGTAAACTCAGGGGTTGTACCGTATGACTGGAGAATTGCTAACATAGTTCCTATTTTTAAGAAAAGAAAAAAATGTGATCCGGGTAACTACAGGCCTGTTAGTTCGACATCTGTAGTATGCAAGGTCTTGGAAAAATTTTTGAAGGAGAAAGTAGTTAAAAACATTGAGGTCAATGGTAAATGGGACAAAATACAACATGGTTTTACAAAAGGTAGATTGTGCCAAACCAACCTGATCTCCTTCTTTGAGAAAGTAACAGATTTTGTAGACAAAGGAAACGCAGTAGGTCTAATTTACCTCGATTTCAGTAAGGTGTTTGATACGTTGTCACATGGGGAATTATTAGTTAAATTGGAAAAGATGGGGATTAATATGAAAATTGAAAGGTGGATAAGGAACTGGTTAAAGAGGAGACTACAGCAGGTCATACTGAAAGGTGAACTGTCAGGCTGGAGGGAGGTTACCAGTGGAGTTCCTCAGGGATTGGTTTTGGGACCAATCTTATTTAATCTTTTTTATTACGGACCTCAGCACAAAAAGTGGGAGTGTGCTAATAAAGTTTGCGGATGATACAAAGCTGGGAGGTATTGCCAATTTAGAGAAGGACCGGGATATCATACAGGAGGATCTGGATGACCTTGTAAACTAGAGTAATAGTAATAGGATGAAATTTAATAGTGAGAAGTGTAAGGTCATGCATTTAGGGATTAATAACAAAAATTTTAGTTATAAGCTGGGGACGCATCAATTAGAAGTAACAGAGGAGGAGGTCCCTTCTGACCTTAATATCTATGAATCAGCACCTCATAGTGCTAGACACTGTGTATCTAGTCACTGCCCCAAGGAGCTTGCAAATTTAGCATATGTTGAGTGACAAACATTAAGAGCTCACCTCATTCTTACGTTGGAAAGTCTCTTGGGAAGGTGCCAACTTTTTGTTAAGTGTATGTACAGCACATAGCAGAGTGAGGCCCTAAAACTGAACACTGATCAGGTTTTGGCTGATTGCTGCAAAATTCATAGCAGTTAGAGAGAGAAAAGACTCATGAGCCCATCATACCCATCCCCTGGCAGGAGAACATAGTCGATTCAACTGGACTACACTGGAGCTTTGATAAAAGGCCAAAGAGAAGAGAGAAGTCCCTAGGCCAGGGGTCGGCAGCCTTTCAGAAGAGGTGTGGCCCAGTCTTCATTTATTCACCTAATTTAAGATTTTGAGTGCCAGTCGTACATTTTAATGTTTTTAGAAGGCCTCTATCTATAAGTCTATATTATATAATTAAACTATTGTTGTATGTAAAGTAAATAAGGTTTTTAAAATGTTTAAGAAGCTTCATTTAAAATTAAATTAAAATGCAGATCTTATCAGTTGAAGTGAGCTGTAGCTCACGAAAGCTTATGCTCAAATAAATTGGTTAGTCTCTAAGGTGCCACAAGTACTCCTTTTCTTTTTATCAGTTTAGTGTGATCCTTGCCCTTGCTTTTCCTTGCTGCATTTTCCAATGTCTGGCATGTATTTGGATACTTTAAGCTGCACGCAGGCTTCTGAGTGATCAGAACCGGCTCCGAGAGGGACAGATTTCATGTGTGAAAATACCTGTTCACACAGGTATGTGGATCCAAATGCTGAAAGCATTGCAAACGCAATTTTCTTCATCTTCAAACAGTTAAATTTCGCTGGCAGGGACGTCCAGCAGGTCAGAATAGAGGCCCCATGATCTCTCTCGGTAGCTTCAAGTGCACTCTGCAGATCTCCAAACTTTGGTGCCCACAATTCTGAGCTTTTTAACTGAATGAGCTGCATTTCGAAATCTTCAACACCCATCCACTGAAATAGAGACAAATCCAAGCCCTGGTCTACACTACGAGTTTAGGTTGAATTTAGCAGCGTTAGATCCATTTAACCCTGCACCTGTCCACATAACAAAGCCATTTCTTTCGACTTAAAGGGCTCTTAAAATTGAGCCCTGACTCATGACATTTGAACGCATGGGTTTGGCAATGCTGGTTTTGCATTAGGATAATCTAGAGGTGTCATTACTGTTACTGTTGCATGAAAAGTCAGAGAGAGAAGAGAATGAAAATAGATCAAACCAATTCAGTGAAATGACTTTACAGTGTCTTTTAGCCACCAGGATGCTGGCATTTTCCAGCGTGTTAGCCAGCAAAAGGCTTTAAGAGGCTGCAGGCCAGATTCTGATCTCAATGATGTTAGTGTACATTTGAGTAGCTGAACTGGAGTCCATGCAGTTACTCTGGATTTTGACTTGTGTAGAAACTGGCTGTATGTGTGTATGTCTCCTCAGCATCCAGAGGATGGCGTAAAAAGCAAAACAAGGAGAGATATGATTCTTAGAATTACCAGTGAGCAGATGAAATAACAGAGCAATAGCAGCTGCTGAACAGCTTAGGGGACACTTAAGTGTTTTTGAGATGCAGCCTCATCCAAAATGGCTAGTTAGAGCCTTACGTGAGAGCGCAAATGCACAGTGCTAGATCATTCACCATCCCCCTTGCCTTCTTCTCTTGGGAGTCCTATTGTTTCTGTGCATGGAGGGGAAACTTTCCAAGCCCTGCATGAGGAATTTTGTGAGCAAGCAGGGTGAGTGATTTCAGTGGGAGCTGTGCCCCTAACTCTCTGCAAGACACATTGACATTTAAGCCTTCAGGTTTCACAGGGCCAGAGCCCTGTGCTGGTTTCTTAGCATCCCCTCTCAGACAAAATGGGGCTGCAGTGAAACCAGATGCAGAAGAGCTGACATTTTCTGGGACTCAGACTCTCCAGCTCTATGTTTTATATTCACTGTAGAGCAGATAAGAATACCAGGGTGTTGTGGGAAACAGGAAGACTTTATCTCTCATCCCATGCTGCTATCATAGCCTCTCTTTTTTTCCACTGGCCTGTTTGATATAAAAAGATACATATTAGGCGGAGGTGGCTTTGTGTTTGTGCATAGTGATTGAGCCTCTGATAGCTCCTTCTGCATGTGCCACAAAAGACCATGAAGTGTCTGGATCTCGCTAGAGTAAACTTATAGGCAGCTTTACAAACATCTCTTAAAAGCCCAGAGATATTTGGATTCAGACTGTAAGGGGCTGTCAGTACATTTCAGCTCCCCCATCCTTTCGTGGATGCAGGAGGCAAGCCTAGGTGGGGTATAGCAATCAGTTTTTGACCAGTTAATAAACCAATTTTAATACCTGCTAATATAGCAACTGAATTATAGCCCATCAGGTCTGTAAATATTGAAACCCTGCTTATATTCCCAAACAAAAATTGTTTACATACTTAAGATTGCTACAGTAAGTACTATCAGCATTTCATTACAGCTTAAAAAAGCCACCAAAACGTAACCATTAAGAAGAATGCAAATGCTAAATAAAGGTTACGTGTATAATGATTTGAATATCCTTACAAATTCATAAATTTGCCAACAAAAATCTAGACATGTGAACACTAATATTAGATGTCCAATAACAACCTTAATTCTGACTCTCTTTGTCCTTTATGTACCACAGTTGCTGAGTCTTCCAACAGCTATGGCATAGAACAGAAAGTCAGTTGCATAAGGATGATTAATAATGTAAGTCCCTGTATTATGGCCAAAGTTTTCAAATTTCAGTATCTAAAGTCAGGCAACTAAATCCATATTCAGTCACCCATAGCTTCCATTGAAATAAATTTTAACTGCAGGCACTAAGCACCTTAAAATGAGACCATTCTAATTAAGGTGGCTAGATATTAATTAATTATTATTATTATTACTGTGGTAGTACCTAGAAGGCCTGGTCATTGACAAAGACCCCAGTGTGCTAGGTGCTGTACAAACACAAAACAAAAAGATGGCCCCTGCCTCAGAGCACTTACAACCTAAGTGTAAGTAATGGGTGCCTAACTCTTCTGAGAATCCCAGCGTTAGATCCCTAACTTTGCACAGCCCAGGTTACAAGTTTTGACTAAAGATTCCCTGAAGGAACATGTCTTAGTTATGTATTAGGATTAGATCGCTAACAGCATTCTTTGTGTTATGAGCACATGTAATCCAACAGTCAGAATGTTAATCTGCAGCTAGATGTGTGTGCACTAGACCTGGGTATTGTTTACACCGTATGATGCAAGGCAGTTATAATTACAGTCACAGTGCATGGGATTGTGTTTTTAAGTCTTTTTCTTTTAGCTCGAGAGAGACTCAAGCCATATTTTGGTTCAGATCAGGACCCCACTGTATTCAACCCCAAAATTTGTGATTGTGTGTTCCGATAAACCTTCCATGTTTGTCCAGTCTCAGAGGTACTGGAGTGGGTTGGGTAAAACTAAACCTCATAAGTCAGGTTTACATTTACTAAACCAAAGTCAAGGGTGGTTCAGGGCATTTCATCCAGGCCAACAAAATACAGGGAGAGAAGTTCAGATGGAAGGTTCTGGCTTGGGCCCAGCTGTGATTTCAGCATTTATCCAATGAGGGGGATTACTTTGTTCTGCTGGCTTGTTGGCTGAGTGCACATCCTTCGGAAATTAACACCACAGAACAAGAATTTCTCATGAAAATAACAAATCATGCACAATATCACTGCTACAGAAATGAGTGCTCTGGTGTTAAGCAGCCCCAATCAATTCTGGACAACAATCAGGGATGGTTAATGCACACAGGGCTGGTTAACTGTATGGTTAATTCTAGCAAGGGCTGGTTAACCAGTTTGTGTGAATATTTGTCTGTCCAAATATAGATGATGTAACGTATGATATGGTTCTCATGCATTTGCTGGGTTTCTGTTTATGCCTTCCATCTTATGGGGCTTAGAAATCCCTTTATGTGTGCATGTATAACTCATGTTAACAATATCTACACACACATCCCACAGAAGAGCAGAGCCCTGAATTCCTTACAGCATCTTTAAAGTTAAGACAACACTTTATGGCGCCTGCCTCCCAAAAAGGTGCTACTTTGCGGGAAGGATGGAGACATCTGGACTTTGGGTCTGAACTTCAAAACCACCAAGAGGAACAGAGTCACTAAGGGGGAAAAAATATGATAAACATCCAGACCTGGAAGAGGAGAGGGGAGGGGAATCAAAGGGAGGGATTAGCCAGGGAGAAACTGAAGGTCATCTTCAGTGAGAAAGAAATGAGCTAACGCCAGCAGAGCCAGCTTTAAAAAAAATTTCTTGTGCGTCTCCACCTCCCGCAAAGTCCGATGAGCACAGCACCTTCTTTTGTGTCTCCTGTGACCCAGTAATTATGAGTGTGGGAACGAGGTCTATCAGGGTACCCTGCACGGTTCTTTGGGCCTTGGTATCTGACAAAAGAGAGAAAAAGTCTGGGGGGAAAAAGCCAATGTGAAAACAGTTCAAGCTTGAGTTTTTCGAAAGGAGGAGCAGGGCTGGGGAGACAGAGGGGTTGCTGGAATATTGCTTTGCTTTTAGCTCCTTCCTCTCACTTGCTTTTCCTTTTGGGGCAGTGTAGCAGGGTGGCTACCCCACTCCTAAAATAGAAGGGGTTAAAAGCAGCCCTGGAGAGGGCAGTGGCTGGGGCTGGCTGATTGGCCAGCTGGCCTGTATCGAAAGGCTGGGAGCCAGAGGCCCCAGGAGTCTCTCTCCAGGCTGGGAGAGAGCAGGGCCTGGCTGCCTGCCTGACAGGGTGGTGCCGTGCTGGGGAAGGAGCAGGCTGAGAGGGGGCGCTCCGGGCTGGCAACTCCCCAGGTTGTAGGGCCTGATCCAAGGCCCATAGAGGTATTGGGTGGCAGAGGACGGCAACAGGTCCAAACCCACTTGCCTTTAGTGAGTGGCCTTGTGTCTGCTCCAGGGAGCAGGGGCTTGGTGATGACTGGCAGTAGCTCAGACTGAGGCAAAGTGGGGATAGTGGGTTGGGGGTTCCCCAGGAAGGGGAGACCCAGAGGCAGAGTGTGCGGGTACTGCCAGGAGGCAGAACCCCAGAGAAAGGGGTACTGGGGTCTGTGAGGGACACAGGGGCTAGAGCTGTGCGGATCACCAGCCTGCAGAGGGCGCTCCAGGCTGGAAAAGAGCTTATTCCCAAAGACCAGCAGGAGGCGCCGCAGGGGTGAGTCTGCTCCTTTACAGGCAGAGATCAGAATTACAAATAGTAGAAATAGAGATCAGGTTTCCCTCCCCCTGACACATCCCAACAGAAGTCATTCCCAGAAGGTCTGACACTGCTCACCTCTCCTGGCACATCCATTAAACAGGGCCAGCACACCTCATACAAATTTAAAAGGCAGTTTTGCTCAACAACTCATTGTACACTTAAAACACAATTAAATGCATAGGTATGACATAAAATAGTAAACAAAAGGACATATTAAGTCAAAGAATCAAAGACGAATATAATCATATCCCAACACAGCTCAGTAATGCCAGGGAAGTCTGAGGAATACATAGAAATACAAAATGCTCCACATGGTAGTTGCTATGGTCACTAGGGTTGCCAACTTTCTAATCCCACAAAACTGAACACCCTGCCCTGCCCCTTTTCTGAGGCCCCACCCTCCGCTCACTCCATCCCCCCTCTCTTTGCCCTCAGCCCTTCACTCATTTTCATCAGGCTGAGGCAGGGGGTTGGGGTGTGAGCTCCAGGGTGGGGCCAGAGATGAGGGGTTCAGGGTGTGGGAAGGGGCTCTGGGCTGGGACAGGGGGTTGGGGGCAGGCTCTGGGGTGGGACCAGGGATGAGGAGTTTGGGGTGCAGGAGGGGACCCCGGGCTGGGGGGGTGGAGATGAGGGGTTTGGAGTATGGGAGGCAGCTGGGGTGTGGGAGGGTGTACAGGCTCTGGACTGGGGGTGCAGGCTCCAGAATGGGGCCAGAAATGAGGGGGTTCAGGGTGTGGGAGGGGGCTCCAGGCTGGGCCAGGGGGTTGGGGCACTGGGGGTGCAGGCTCCAGGAGGAAGTCTGGGTGTGGGTATGGGCAGGAATTGGGGTGTGGGAAGGGGTGCAGGCTCCAGAAGGGAGTTTGGGTGTGGGAGGGGGCTCAGGGCAGGGCTGGCGTGCAGGAGGGGTGAGGGGAGCAGGATCCGGGCTTACCTCAGGAGGCTCCACGGAAGCTGCGACATGTCCCTTGGCTCCTAGGCACGGCCAGGAGGCTCTGCATGCTGTCTCCGCCTGCAGGCACTGCCCCTCAGCTCCCATCGGTCATGGTTCCTGGCCAATGGGAGCTGCGGAGCCGGCACTCAGGGCAGGGGCAGCGCATGGAGCCCCCCCGGCTGTGCCTCCACCTAGGAGCACGTTGTCGCTTTCAGGGAACCACATGGAGCCCCATAAGGAGCCTGCCAGCCCCATCAACTGGACTTTTAACAGCCCAGGGTCCCTTTTTGACCGGGCGTTCCAATCAAAAACCGGACACCTGGCAACTCTAATTCTGAAGGTGCTTACGGGACTGGAACATCCAACTCCTATTCATTTAGTTTTCATAATCTCAGCTTCTCTCTGATAACTTCTAAAATGTATACATATAATACAAGGAACAAACTGGCATGATCCTTCTTGAAGCTGCCCACAATCTTAGGCCTTGATCCCACTCAGACTTGTGTCCTGCACAACTTTGTACATGGGAGCAGGCTCACTGAAGCCAAAGGCCCCACTCACGTGCACAAAGTTAACTGGGTGTTTTTGCAGGAGTGTCGCCCTGACAGTGAAACAGAATTTTACCACTGAAGACCTCAGTACCACAATTCAAAATCTGAACTAAAACCTTTCCTATCACACTCAGTAAAATTTGACTTTGACACTTAGGGTATGTCTACACTACCTGCCGGACTGGCGGGCAGTGATCGACCCAGCAGGGATTGATTTATCTCATCTAGTCTAGACACAATAAATGGACCCCCGAGTGCTCTCCCGTCGACTCCTGTACTCCAGCTCTGCAAACGGCGCAGGCGGAATCGATGGGGGAGCTGCAGTTGTCAACTCACCGCGGTGAAGATACCACGGTAAGTCGATCTAAGTAGGTCGACTTCTGCTATGTTATTCATGTAGCTGAAGTTGCATAACTTAGATCAATCCCCCCTCTCTAGTGTAGACCAGGGTTAGTAAAGAAACCAACTGCTGAAATGTAGCGAACATCCCAATTGAATACACCACATAACAAAACAACATTTTACATTTAGATACTGGTGCTAACACTTCCAAAGCATCTTCATGATATAAAAACAACGAGGAGTCCTTGTGGCACCTTAGAGACTAACGAATTTATCTGGGCATAAGCTTTCGTGGGCTAGAACCCACTTCATCAGATGTATGGAGTGGAAAATACAGGAGCAGGTATAAATACATGAAAAGATGTGAGTTGCCCTACCAAGTGTGAGGTCAGTCTAACGAGACAATTCAATTAACATGATGTAGAAGCCCGAGTCCCATTTCCAAAAATGACCTAAGCACTTAGGAACCTCATTTAAAGCCAATGGGACTCAGACTCTTCAGGCCCAGATTCTCAATGGGAATTAGGGGCCTAAATACCTTCGAGGATCTGGGTCCAAGGGCCAGATTTTCAAAGGTATTTAGGAGTGTAAAGATGCAGACAGGTGTCTAGTGGGATTTTCAGAAAGAACCTCAGCAAGTTCAGCACCTAACTCCCATCCTATCTTCATCTTTAGGTGCCTAAATGCCCTTGAAAATCTGGCTGTAAGTTATTTCTGCAAATGGGATTTAGGCTCTGTCTCTTTTATCCAAAAGGACCTAAGGGCGTGAGAACCAGCTGGAAGGTCAGAGTTAAGGTTGCCACTGGAATATGCTGTATGTGAGTTTTCACACATCTGCATTTTTAAAGAGAATGCAGGAGCTGCAAAGGCACGAGAAACTTTGGGGAGGATTTTCAAAGGGTTCAGCACTGGCCTAACTCTGTTTGACTCCAATGGGTGCACAGAGAGACCAACCCTGTGTCTATATAGTTTTAATTGATCATTTCCATATTTTTAATGCTTTAGATTTATCAGATGTAGCATTCATAGTATGTATTATTTTCTAGTGGGTAGATAACCTCCTCTAATATACTTACCACTAAGTTAAATAATTTTTTGGTCTAGAAAATGCCTTTAGAAATATTGGTGTAAAGGTATATTAAAAACAAAACAGACTCCTGCAAGCACTGGACTTTATCATATAAAACTGTATGTAGTGAAGTGTCCCAGTCTAGCTCTCACTCTGCCAAGGTGAAACCCAGCATACTTTCTTTTCCCATCTCCTCTCAGCAGACCCAGATGTGTGTCTGCAGGTTGATTTGAGGGTATAATTCCGAGTTCAGGACAGACCTGTGGATGAGCTAACTGCCTCGACTACCCACCCGTCTGAGATGCTAAGCATAGTCTCAGGCAGCTAGCCCCTGACACTGCTCTATTTTTAGTGCATTAGCTCAATCAGAGCTAGCACAGACCTGTCTCCTCGAGCTCCTCAGCTCAAAGTGTAGAGGTACCCAGCTATGCCACACAGACTGAGGGATGGGATTTTGAAGTGCATTAACCCCAGCTGTGACTAGGAGATGCAGATCCAACACTTCATACTTGATTTCAGCTAGGGAAGTCAGTAGCAATGAGGACAAGGCACAATGCAGCTCATGAAATCTTTTGTTCATATAGCCCTTTGTGACTGGAAGGCTCTTTCTCGTACAGATTGCTATGTCATTCTGGAAGTGCTTGTTGCAGCCCCATAGTTAAGCATGAGTTGAGTTTTCTACTTTCTGTTAGTATATTATGGCAGAACCTAGAGGCCTGGGCAGAGACATTGGTGTTGGTGCTCGTCTCCAATTAGCCCATGATGCCTGCCTCCATTGCCGACTTGGTACATTTTCAAACAAAGACCTTGGTGCTTTCTCCCATGCTACCCCAGGCTTGGGAGGTACTCCCTGTAAACCTCTGCAGCATGACCTCCTTAGCCACCTTCCAATCCCTCCTCAGAACTCTCCTTTGCCATGGCGCCTACATAAACCCTGACCATGGTTAGGCTGCTGGTGTGCAGAGGCCATTTCCTGTCACATGGACCAATCAGGCTCATTGGTTATTTGCATTCTCCCATCTGGTGTCTCTTGTCCTGTACTTAAACTATGAGCCCCTAGGGCAGGGACTGTCTCTTTGTATGTACTGCCCCATGGGGCACTGGGCCATGCCCAGGGCTCCTAGCTGGTACAGCAATAACAATCATAAACCTGTTGGGTCCTGTACAGACACAGAATGAGAGACTGTCCCTGCCCTAAAGAGCTTTCAATCTAAATAGACAAAGGGCAGGAGGAGAAACAGCAGCACCAAGGGGTGAAGTGATTTGCCCAAGGTCACACAGCAGATCAGCCACACATTAGGGAAGAGGGCTGATGCAATGCCCTCCACATCACTTAAGCTCTGGAAGTGGCCACGACAGCCAGTGTTAAAAAGTTAAAAAAAGTTAAAAACTTAAAAAGCTTAGGCTAGTATTAAAAAGCTTAATGTTCCAGGGGTGTTCCAGAGATGGACATGGAGAGGGGTTTAAATCCAGATTTACGTGGATCCAGTGACCAGGAACTGATCCAATCTGCTTGAAGGGGCTGTACCTACTCTTCCATCCCACAGGTTGGAAACAGTTGTGGGGGTGGCCTGTGCCTGGCCCCTGAGAAGTTTCCCTTCCTCAACTGCCCTGCACTTCCCTAGCATAGACTGCAAATGCGGGTGAAGTTAATTTCACCTTAACAACAAATGTTGGTAATTTTTCCTATTTTTAAAGAGCTTCCTTGGTTCATACTGGACTCTGTACAGGAGATTGTGATCGAGATCCCCACACCAAACTTCATTGCACTAGAAATACAGAGAGATGCAAAGGCCTTTTGATCACAGACACTCTCTGAAGAAGGAGCGATGTCACGGTCTGCAGCTCTGTAGGCCTGTCCTGGATTTCCTGCCACTGACTGGAGGAAAATCTCCATCCTGACACCTAACCTTCAAAATCTGGAAGTAAGAGAGATACGCATTTCATGATTTTTTTAAATAATCTGCTGCTAATGTAATCATTCTTCATAAAATTCCATAACACCCAGGCCTCATCAGAATTGGAGGGAAGGTTCCAAAAATCCGATTGCCATGGTTTTAGTAGCTGGTTTCTTTATCAAGAAATGGAAGTTACACTTTTCAATGCTACTGAAAGCCTTTGGTCCTCTCTAGTTCATCATTACAGCATCACAAGCTGGCCAAAACCCACCGCAGATCTTCCATTCTGAAAAACAGAAGACAAAGCCATTTGGAATGGAGCTGACAAACTTCTCCATAATCAATGGATTTATTCTTTTCCTTTCCACTGGATTTTGCCAATAGATGTTTGGGTATTCATTGAAAAACTGCACTCACTTAACTCTCCTTTGACTTGCCTAAACATTGTTTTATTATGTTTCCAAAGTAATAGCCGATGCCAAAATTAGAATAAGTGCCCTAAATGGATAGTAAGTTGTTTAATTTAGCATTTCAGCAAATGGGAACCATTCTTTATTACAGCTCCTAGGATAGCAGGAGAGTCATGTAACAGACCTAGGTGGTTAAATTAAAAACATCATCATATTTTAAATTCATCAGACGCCGTTTAGATCCCCAGAAATACAATACCACTCTTCAGTAAACAGGTGTGATCCAAAAGCAACTCTGAAGGGCCAGCTTTGGGGTGTATACACACCTCTTTAATGCTTTCCATGAACTTCCGTTAACTTCAAGTGATCCATAAAATAGATTGTTGATGTTTGTAGAGTGCTGTGACAATGTAACGTGCTGTGTAAGTGATAGGTATTATTTATTATTATTATTACTATCATGGGGGTATGGATCAGTGCTCATGTTGTACTCCCTGTCAGTACCCGGCCCATGCCGGGGAAGATAATGATCCAACCAGCGGACCAAATTTGGTGATGAATCCTGGCACATTGCACATATGCTATTTTACAGCCAAGACATCAGCCAGCTAACCTTTCTTCTGTCCAGCAAAAACAGCAAATACAGACCTAGCAACACAATTAGATAATTTCATACATTAATATGGCAGTTAAGTATAATCAAAAGAAACTCAGTGGCTAGAGAGTTTGGAGGAAAGTGACTAAGTAATCTGCATATAATCATAGAATATCAGGGTTGGAAGGGACCTCAGGAGGTCATCTAGTCCAAACCCCTGCTCAAAGCAGGACCTAATCCCCAACTAAATCATCCCAGTCAGGGCTTTGTTAAGCCTGACCTTAAAAACCTCTAAGGAAGGAGATTCCACCATCTCTCTAGGTAACCCATTCCAGTGCTTCACTGCCCTCCTAGTGAAAAAGTTTTTCCTAATATCCAACCTAAACCTCCCCTACTGCAATTTGAGACCATTACTCCTTGTTCTATCATCTGGTACCACTGAGAACAGCCTAGATCCATCCTCTTTGGAACCCCCTTTCAGGTAGTTGAAAGCAGCTATCAAATCCCCCCCTCATTCTTCTCTTCCGCAGACTAAACAATCCCAGTTCCCTCAGCCTCTCCTCAGAAGACATGTGTTCCAGTCCCCTAATCATTTTTGTTGCCCTCTGCTGGACTCTCTCCAATTTTTCCACATCCTTCTTGTAGTGTGGGGCCCAAAACTGGACACAGTACTCCAGATGAGGCCTCACCAATGTCAAATAGAGGGGGAACGATCACATCCCTCGATCTGCTGGCATTGCACCTACTTATACAGCCCAAAATGCCATTGGCCTTCTTGGCAACAAGGGCACACTGTTGACTCATATCCAGCTTCTCGTCCACTGTAACCCCTAGGTCCTTTTCTGCAGAACTGCTGCCTAGCCATTCGGTCCCTAGTCTGTAGTGGTGCATGGGATTCTTCCGTCCTAAATGCAGGACTCTGCACTTGTCTTTGTGGAACCTCATCTGATTTCTTTTGGCCCAATCCTCTAATTTGTCTAGGGCCCTCTGTATCCTATCCCTACCCTCCAGCGTATCTACCTCTCCTCCCAGTTTAGCCTCATCTGCAAACTTGCTGAGGGTGCAATCCATGTCATCCTCCAGATCATTAATGAAGATATTGAACAAAACCGGCCCCAGGACCGACCCTTGGGCACTCCACTTGATACCGGCTGCCAACTAGACATGGAGCCATTGATCACTCCCCGTTGAGCCCAACAATCTAGCCAGCTTTCTATCCACCTTATAGTCCATTCATCCAGCCCATACTTCTTTAACTTCCTGGCAAGAATACTATGGGAGACCGTGTCAAAAGCTTTGCTAAAGTCAAGGAATAACACAGCCACTGCAGTTCCATAGTAGTTACTTGTTTGAAAGTGAATGGCATTTGGACATTTGCAATATTTCTAATTCGTGTAGTTAGAACAGTTAGTGCATCACTTGAGTAATTATCTCAAGTTGCAGTGGGGAAGGTTTAGGTTGGATATTAGGAAAAACTTTTTCACTAGGAGGGTGGTGAAGCACTGGAATGCATTACCTAGGGAGGTGGTAGAATCTCCTTCCTTAGAAGTTTTTAAGGTCAGGCTTGACAAAGCCCTGGCTGGGATGATGTAATTGGGGACTGGTCCTGCTTTGAGCAGGGGGTTGGACTAGATGACCTCCTGAGGTCCCTTCCAACCCTGATATTCTATGATTCTATGATCACCTGCTTCTGCAATGTGGGCATAGCACAGGGCAGCACACAGCTCCAATCTGATTTAACAGGAGCACGCATTCTGTGGGCCTTATTGCACATAATTCATGACTTGGAATTTAATTCCTCTCTAAAGGCCACCCTTTTCTACTGGTGTCCCACCATGTGGGACCTACTGTTCAGGAGTAGTCAGGTTTGGCATTTACCTATTCTGAAACTTGAAATCTGGTCTTTTCCCCCCATTCACATAAACAGCATGGTGGAGAGTGCAGTTCACTGGCCTGCTTCTCCCATGAACATCTTTGGGCTTTCTTCTATGCCGGTCCTTGCACATGAAACACCTTCCCTGAACTAATCCACATGGGCACCCCCCTCTCTTTCCATTCTTGGTCACTTCATGTACCTTGATACAAACTATGTTGCAAGTATTTTGGGGACAGACTGTTTCTTCTTGTGTGTCTGCACTGCACCCAGCACAATCACTGGTAATTTTAAAATCATGATGGAATGTTTTTCTGAAAGATCTGCTCTGAATCAAACAGGAATTATTTCAGGAAAGTTCCCTGGCCTGTGCTATGCAGGAGGTCAAACCAGATGATCACAGTGGTCCCTTTTGGAATCTAGGAATCTATCCTGGAGCTTGGGTATTGTGGCTACACAGACAAAAGTAACAGTAATAAATGTCTTTCAGATTTCTGTCTGTAACAGAGTGGTACAGACATGGCCTTTCTCTATCCCAGTGGCCACGATTAGAAGAGCAGACTCTAAGGAAACACAGCCATGGTCCATCTTGCTTTTTCTGTAGTAAATCTATGTGCCTCTTAATGTTTTCCCATCATGACTTTCAATTCCCCTGAAGAGTTAACTTCAGGCTCATTTTGAAGCCCCAAACTATCTGTTTACTTCATCTCATATATGGTTACTAATTCCATCATTCTAAGAGTTGACCATGATGAGAACAAGTGGAACGATCAAGAAGCAAATTAAAAATAGCCAGCATGTGGCACTGTGTCAAGGGTTCATGTTTAGATTTTTTTTTATTCCAAGTTTCTTTGATAAAATATTTTCCCATGCTGAAAAACACTTGGAATGTCCCCTTCAGAATGGCATTCCTGATGGATGAGCCAGGCGCTCAACAGATTGCATGCCAGCAGAATTGTATTCCCCATGCTCCAGAATTCTCACTCCCACATGCACACCTTAGAGCTGAGAAAGTTGTATATTAATATGTACTAGATAGGATGGATACGTCTTATGGTAAGAATGCCATTTTGGAAATAAATGGTAAAGGAAGGATGATGGTCTTGTAGTTAATGCATTGGACTGAGAACCACAAGATCTGAGTTCTGTTCTTGCCTCCACCACTGACTTCTAGCTGGCTTAGGGGGAGATTTTCAAAGGTACAAATGCCTTTCACTTTCAATAGAAGTTGGGTGCTTAATAGTCCTTTTTCCCTTTCAAAATATCCACCTCAGTTTCTCTGTGCCACAGTTTCCAATTTTCTGCTTGTATGTTGTATTCCTTTCTCCCATACTTTGTCTGTCTTGTCTGCTTTAGACTGCAAGTTCTTTGGGGTAGGGCTATCTCTTCCTGTGTGGGTTTACAGCACCCAGCACAATGTGATCCCATCTTGGGTGGGGCCAAAGCTGGTCAAATTTTTTTTCTGTGAAAAATGTTGAACAAAAATAGTTTCATTTGAAATTTTGTATTTTTCAAGTGGAAATTTTGAAACAAAACAAAAGTTGGGTTTTGATTCCTTTGAAATAATCTTTTTTAAAAACAGAAAACTGATTTTTTTTATTCTGAATTTGTTTCCACCCCCTTTTGCCCTAGAATAAATGATCTCTAGGGTTCAGCTTTTTCAATCCACTTTTTCTTTTTTTCATCTTTCCTTTTCCCACTCAGTAACTTTTCAACACTTCTCCAACTTGGGAAAAGTTACAGAGTGGCAAAGTGATAGCATTTCACTTTGAGAAGTTATTGAGTGGGAAAAGGAAAAATTAAAACTAGAAAAAAGTGGGGAAAACACTCCCAACCCTAAAGATTGAATGTCTTTCATTCTACCGTGTTAGGTAACAAATAAGGAAAAAAGAGTGGAAAACACATTCAAAATTTCTAAATTTAGAAAAAAATTGGTTTAAAAAAACAAAATAAAACAAACATTTCATTTGAAATTTAATAAAACAAAAATTTTGTTTGCTTTGTTTATCAATTTCCCATAGGGGAAAAAATGTCAGTTTCCTATGGAAAAAGTTTTTCATGAAACCCCATTTTTCAGCAGGAAAAAATTTTGGTCAAAACATTTTAACCACTTCTACCAGGGCCAGTAGTTACTGTAATATAAATAGGAAATAATAAGCCATAAAGCAATGCTCCTCTTCTGTACATGAGCGAATACACTTCCATTACAAGAACCCTTCTTTTTTTTCCCATTGGTGTAGATCCTTTTGACATAATTCAACCCCATTATTCACTAGACTTTTTGTTTGTTTTCTAATATTTTCATTCAAGGATTGCCATTGAAAAATCAGCTCTTGCCAACAGTTGCCACTTAGTAGTTTATGAAAACCTGCAGCTTCCCCCTACACTGAGACCAGAAAATAGCTGTGGCCTCTCAGACATCACTGTGCAGCCATTGTTGGTGAACTGACTTTTAAATGGTGACCACTGTGATTTTAAGTGAATTTAGTGCTGGATTGATAGGTTTTATTGTCACAACATTCTCTCTCTCCCCATCTGCCTCCGCTATCACTGTCCTACCTCTGTCCCTGTGATGTGACATTCCATATTCCTTATGAAAATATGCTTATGATATAACTGAGATGTACTTTATGCAAGATGGCTCATGTGAGATATCATTGGAAATGGTATGATTTACTGAATGCGATTATCCAGTCTGTATCCCTGTATCATTTCTGTATCTGAAGTTAGGAATATGTATCTCTATTTCAACTGTGCTACTTTGGGTGATGCCCACTGCTAACACTTTAGGTACAACAATGGAAAAGACAGACAGGGCAGATGGCCGACCAGCGAGGACAACAGACTGTGAAAAGCTTGGCCTTCCTGTGGATACTCCATACTGCCACGTGGATGCTGTGATACTACAGGGTCAGGTGGTCTTGTCACCTGACACTGAACATTACTTGGGACTTCTTGTAACCTTCCACTGAAGGGAGGGGGGTCAAGTCTGAGAAACAAAGGATTCCCGTCTTATGTAAATCCTATTTAAGGGTGGGGAGGAAGGCAAATGGGACTCCTCCTCTCCATGACCTGTCTGCCCAAGAAGAAAGACTGCAAAAGCCAACTGAAGGGAACGTAAGGGCAGGGAGTCCAGACTGAGACAGGGGTCCAGTCTGAAAAGGAATAACTGGAGCTCTGAACCACAGAAACTTTGCAACCCACCTGCAACAATGTCTAGGATGAGAAATACTATTTGTAACCAATTTCTTTAGTGAAACTAGCTTAGTTTGCATGTTTGATTTCATTTGCTTAGCATTCTGCTTTGTTCTGTTTGTTGTCCCTTTTACTACTTAAAATCTGCACCTTTTATAATTAATAACATTTGTTTTGTTTATTATTAAACCCAGTTTCTGTAATTTCTAATGGGGGGGGGGGGGAGAAGTGTGCACACCTCTCTCCACATTGAGGGAGGGGGCAAATTTCATAAAACCTTTGAGTATGTAGCCCTTAAAAGGAGCAAGCACCAGAGTGTTGGAGCAAGTCCCTTAAGATGAGTCGTCCCAGAGCTGATCTACAGCTGGGTGTGGACCTGCCTGTGTGTGTGTGTTAGAGGAGGCTTTAATAGCCTGGCTCAGCAAGACAGGTTAAAGGGGGCCCGTGCTGGCAGAACATGTAGACTCAGTGGTATCTCAGCATATCAGGTGGCTTCGCCAGGGGCATAACCTGTCACATTCCCCTTCTCCTACCTGTCTCAGATCTCTGTCTCACTCATATTCTCCCTGCATAGTCTCCTGTCTTCCGTGTGAACCATTGCCAATAAATTTCCCTACTTCTCTCTGCTGCTCTCCCGCCCCCTTATGCTCCCTCCTGCATCACCTTACACATATTCCCCCCCGCACCCACCATTTATTCACTTGCTCCTTACAGTTCCCTTCATAGAATCATAGAATATCAGGGTTGGAAGGGACCTCAGGAGGTCATCTAGTCCAACCCCCTGCTCAAAGCAGGACCAATCCCCAACTAAATCATCCTACCCAGGGCTTTCTCAAGCCTGACCTTAAAAATTTCGAAGGCAGGAGATTCCACCACCTCCCTAGGTAACACATCCCAGTGTTTCACCACCCTCCTAGTGAAAAAGTTTTTCCTAATATCCAACCTAACCCTCCCCCACTGCAACTTGAGACCATTACTCCTTGTTCTGTCATCAGCTCCCACTGAGAACAGTCTAGATCCATCCTCTTTGGAACCCCCTTTCAGGTAGTTGAAAGCAGCTATCAAATCCCCCCTCATTCTTCTCTTCCGCACACTAAACAATCCCAGTTCCCTCAGCCTCTCCCCAGAAGTCATGTGTTCCAATCCCCTAATCATTTTTGTTGCCCTCCGCTGGACTCTCTCCAATTTTTCCACATCCTTCTTGTAGTGTGGGGCCCAAAACTGGACACAGTACTCCAGATGAGGCCTCACCAATGTCAAATAGAGGGGAATGATCACATCCCTCGATCTGCTGGCAATGCCCCATCATATACATCCCAAAATGCCATTGGCCTTCTTGGCAACAACGGCACACTGTTGACTCATATCCAGCTTCTCGTCCACTGTAACCCCTAGGTCCTTTTCTGCAGAACTGCTGCCTAGCCATTCGGTCCCTAGTCTGTAGCGGTGCATTGGATTCTTCCATCCTAAGTGCAGGACTCTGCCCTTGTCCTTGTTGAACCTCATCAGATTTCTTTTGGCCCAATTCTCCAATTTGTCTAGGGCCCTCTGTATCATATCCCTACCCTCCAGCGTATCTACCTGTCCTCCCAGTTTAGTCTCATCAGCAAACTTGCTGAGGGTGCAATCCACACCATCCTCCAGATCATTAATGAAGATATTGAACAAAACCGGCCCCAGGACCGACCCTTGGGGCACTCCACTTGACACCGGCTGCCAACTAGACATGGAGCCATTGATCAATACCCGTTGAGCCCGACAATCTAGCTAACTTTCTATCCACCTTATAATCCATTCATTCAGTCCATATTTCTTTAACTTGCTGGCAAGAATACTGTGAGAGACAGTGTCAAAAGCTTTGCTAAAGTCAAGGAACAACACGTCCACTGCTTTCCCTTCATCCACAGAGCCAGCTATCTTGTCATAGAAGGCAATTAGATTAGTCAGGCATGACTTGCCCTTGGTGAATCCATGCTGACTCTTCCTGATCACTTTCTTCTCCTCTAAGTGCTTCGGAATTGATTCCTTGAGGACCTGCTCCATGATTTTTCCAGGGACTGAGGTGAGGCTGACTGGCCTGTAGTTCCCAGGATCCTCCTCCTTCCCTTTTTTAAAGATGGGCACTACATTAGCCTTGCTCCTTACAGTGCCCTTCTCTGCCTCCTGACAGCATCGAGGCTGCCATCTTCCCTTGGCTTCACTCCCACTGGGACATTAAGAGATGGAGGCCATCTTTGCTAAGGGCAGCCTAAACGTCCTTCAGTCCAGGTTGTAGGCAAATGGCAGTCATGCAGACAGCCTTACTCGGCATTAGTTTCTGCAGACAAGATTTTATGCCTCTACTTCTGCTGCAGGCAAAACAGTGTGCTGTCAAGAATGGCAAAATCATGCTTAACCATAAACATTTCTTTTAAAAAAATCATTGTATTAGATCTATCCAAGATTCGCCTCTGCAAATTTTTGTGTAGAGCATATTGTCTTAAAGGTACACACAGGAAATAAAACATGAGAAAGCCTGATGAATACCAGTCAGACACCAATACCAAACACTTTCAATTAAACATTTTTAACACCAAACCAAACAAAAATGACAAAGGAAACTCGGGGACTTGAAAACTAAAATTGTGTGAAAGTTCACGATCAAAAATGTCATTTACATGATTTATATTCCGTGTTAAGCTAACTTCGGAACACAACTTCCATAGTATGTAGCCATGACTAGCACCCCCAGGTATACACACAAGCAGGGATGTGTGCATGTATGTGCATAAGATTTTCCTTTTCTGTGGAACATGGTAAGCAACCAATTCCAGATGGCAGCTTCTGCTTCTAATAGTAAGCCTCTGGTCCCGCTGCAGACTTCCCTCCTTCCCTCAACTGCCCACCCACAGAAACAAATGTCCTCATTCAGCTGGCCTGTTACCATGACAGAGGTAACTCTCAAACACAGAGCTGGCATTTATCTTGAATGGGAAAGGGCCAAATTCTACCCTTATTTCCATCTGTTCAAACACCACTGAACTGTGGCAGAATCTGGCCCTAAGTTAGAGCAGCCTGAGGGTCTGCGCCAGCCTTGGAGAAGGACTCTGTCAGGAGAAAAGCCATCCTCCCACTAGAGAGATTTATGCTTCTTTTGTCATGGGACATGTTACCATTAACCCCCACCCGCCAAAAAAAAATCAAAAAGGGAGGTTAGCCTTTCTGGTGGGAACACTGTACAAGCTAAGTAAGTTTCCCTTAGGGAATGGCACTAAAATATCGGAAGAAGGGGGGGGGGGGGAGAAGAGGGGAAAGAATAAAAATTAAAAAGGCTGCGTAATCCTCCTGGGAAAAGAGCACTTTCAACTGCATTTGTGAGCTAGTCCATCTAATTGTCACAGTTCAGAATAGTTCAGATTAACATGCAGGGGGAAGAGCAAACTGCTTTCACAGTATTTCTGTCACAGCCTTATTTCAAAAATTGGAGCCATACTATCCTATTCACATCAATGGAAGTTCAGAGCCTGGACTGAGGGCAGGGGATGGCCTTTGAAAGAAGAAAGGCTATGGTAATGGCCAAAGGTTCAGAGTCCTCTCCAGTGTGTGAGCATGCACAGCTGTGCATCTTAGAAAAACAGCTCCTGCTTTTGCATACAGATTCTGGGCATTACACACAGGGCCCTACATGGAGTTTGTCTTCCATGTTTCAGAATACAGTGATCCCAAAGACAAGTGTTTCAAAAAGCACTGAAGACATGGCAGACCTGGGAACAGAATCGAGGAATCTGGACCCCAAGCCTCAAGTTGTAATCACTGGACAACACTTCCTGCATTTATATTGCACTTTTTGTTGCATTACAAGTGCAAGGCCCCTAGGTGACATTCCAAGTCACAAGTATGTAGGGACAAAATGAGAAAGGCCAAGGCACAAAATGACATTAAACTAGCTAGAGATATAAAGGGTAACAAGAAAACATTCTACAAATACATTAGAAGCAAGAAGATGACCAAGGACAGGGTAGGCCCATTACTCAATGAGGGAGAACACATAATAATAGAATATGGAAATGGCAGACGTGCTAAATAATTTTTTTGTTTCAGTTTTCATCAAAAATGTTAGTAGTGCTTGGATGTTTAACATAGTGAATGCCAGTGAAAATAAGGTAGGCTCTGAGGCTAAAATAGGGAAAGAACAAGTCAAAAATTACTTCGACAAATTAGATGTCTTCAAGTCACAGAGCCTGATGAAATACATTCTAGAATACTCTAGGAGCTGACTGAGGAGAGATACTGAGCCATTAGCAATTATCTTAGAAAAGTAATGGAAGACGGGAAAGATTCCAGAGGGCTGGAAAAGGGCAAATCTAGTGCCCATTTATAAAAAGGGGATAACCCAGGAATTACAGACCTGTCAGCTTAACTTCAGTACCTAGAAAGATAATAGAGCAAAAATTTAAGCAATCAATTTGCATCCACCTAGAAGATAATAAGGTGATAAGTAACAGTCAGCATGGATTTGTCAAGAACAAACAATGTCAAACCAACCTAGAATCATAGAATATCAGGGTTGGAAGGGACCTCAGGAGGTCATCTAGTCCAACCCCCTGCTCAAAGCAGGACCAATCCCCAACTAAATCATCCCCACCCAGGGCTTTCTCAAGCCTGACCTTAAAAACTTCTAAGGAAGGAGATTCCACGACCTCCCTAGCTAACGCATTCCACTGCTTCACCACCCTCCTAGTGAAAAAGTTTTTCCTAATATTCAACTTAAACCTCCCCCACTGCAATTTGAGACCATTACTCCTCATTCTGTCATCTGCCACTACTGAGAACAGTCTAGATCCATCCTCTTTGGAACCCCCTTTCAGGTAGTTGAAAGCAGCTATCAAATCCCCCCTCATTCTTCTCTTCCGTAGACTAAACATTCCCAGTTCCCTCACCCTCTCCTCAGAAGTCATGTGTTCCAGTCCCCTAATCATTTTTGTTGCCCTCTGCTGGATTCTCTCCAATTTTTCCACATCCTTCTTGTAGTGTGGGACCCAAAACTGGACACAGTACTCTAGATGAGGCCCCACCAGTGTCGAATAGAGAGGAACGATCACATCCCTCGATCTGCTGGCACTGCCCCTACTTATACAGCCCAAAATGCCATTGGCCTTCTTGGCAACAAGGGCACACTGTTGACTCATATCCAGATTCTCATCCACTGTAACCCCCAGGTCCTTTTCTGCAGAACTGCTGCCTAGCCATTCGGTCCCCAGACTGTAGTGGTGCATGGGATCATTCCGTCCTAAGTGCAGGACTCTGCCCTTGTCCTTGTTGAACCTCATCAGATTTCTCACTGATTAGGCCTCAACTGGAGTACCTCAACTGGAGTATTGTGTCCAGTTCTGGGTGCCACATTTCAGGAAAGATGGGGACATATAGGAGAAAGTCTCCATCATTGGAGATTTTTAAGAGCAGGTTAGACAAATACCTGTCAGGAATGGTCTAGACCAGTGGTTCCCAAACTTGTTCCGCCGGTTGTGCAGGGAAAGCCCCTGGCAGGCCGGGCCAGTTTGTTTACCTGCCGCGTCCGCAGGTTCAGCCGATCGCAGCTCCTAGCGGCCGCGGTTCGCTGCTCCAGGCCAATGGGAGCTGCTGGAAGTGGCGGACAGTTATGTCCCTCGGCCCATGCTCCATCCAGCAGCTCCCATTAGCCTGGGGCAGTGAACCGCAGCCACTGGGAGCCGTGATTGGTCAAACCTGCGGACGCGGCAGGTAAACAAACCTGCCCGGCCTGCCAGGGGCTTTCCCTACAGAAGCGGCGGAACAAGTTTGGGAACCACTGTCCAGATAATACTTAGTCCTGCCATGAGTGCAGGAGACTGGACGAGATGACCTTGCAAGGTTCCTTCCAGTCCTATGATTCTATGATTGTGCTCTGCTGTATGTGATGTGTGTGCACGAGAATGTGTGTAAGCTTCTTGACTTGTGCTGGAAGCAGTTGATGAACTGAAACATGAGAACTGAATACACTAATTTTAGCCTTCATAGCTACTATTGTAATCACTGACCAGAAAATGATGCATCCGCTTTTAAAATATCTAAATGAGGAGAGGTTCCACTCTTCGGTTCACAACTTGAAGGAGTGATTCTGGGATGCAGTCTGAGAGACTAGGTGTAGCTTGGATCATGCAGAGAAGAATGTCAGAGTCTTACTGAATTCATCATCTGGACCCATGGAAAAGAAGCCCTTGAGGAATTCCACCATGATTTCAACAGTTTCCATCCCACCATTAACTTTAGCCTGGACCAGTCCACACAAGAGATCCACTTCCTGGACACTACGGTGCTAATAAGCAATGGCCACGTAAACACCACCCTATACCGGAACCCTACTGACCGCTATACTTACTTACATGCCTCCAGCTTTCCTCCAGACCACACCATTGATGTAGACCATGATCCATTGTCTACAGCCAAGCTCTACGATACAACCACATTTGCTCCAACCCCTCAGACAGAGACAAACACCTACAAGATCTCTATCAAGAGTTTTTACAACTACAATACCCACCTGCTGAAGTGAAGAAACAGCCTGACAGAGCCAGAAGAGTACCCAGAAGTTACCTACTACAGGACAGGCCAAACAAAGAAAATAACAGAACGCCACTAGCCGTTACCTTCAGCCCCCAACTAAAACCTCTCCAACACATCATCAAGGATATACAACCTATCCTGAAGGACGACCCATCACTCTCACAGATCTTGGGAGACAGGCCAGTCCTTGCTTACAGACAGCCCCACAACCTGAAGCAAATACTCACCAGGAACCACACACCACACAACAAAAACACTGACCCAGGAACCTATCCTTGAAACAAAGGCAGTTAGCCAACTGTCTCCACATACCTATTCAGGGGACACCATCATAGGGCCTAATCACATCAGCCACACTATCAGAGGCTCGTTCACCTGCACATCTACCAATGTGATATATGCGATCATGTGCCAGCAATGCCCCTCTGCCAGGTACATTGGCAAAACCGGACAGTCTCTACGTAAAAGAATAAATGGACACAAATCAGACGTCAAGAATTATAACATTCAAAAACCAGTCAGAGAACACTTCAATCTCTCTTGTCACGCGATTACAGACCTAAAAGTGGCAATTCTTCAACAAAAAAACTTCACAAACAGACTCAAATGAGAGACTGCTGAATTGGAATTAATTTGCAAACTGGACACCATTAAATTAGGCTTGAATAAAGACTGGGAGTGGATGTGTCATTATACAAAGTAAAACTATTTCCCCATGTTTATTCCCCCCCACCCCCCTCACACACACAATGTTCCTCACACGTTCTTGTCAACTGCTGGAAATAGCTCACCTTGAATATCACTACAAAATGTTTTTTTCTCTCTCCTGCTGGTAATAGCTCACCTTACCTGATCACTCTCGTTACCGTGTGTATGGTAACGCCCATTGTTCCATGTTCTCTGTGTATATAAAATCCCCCTACTGTATTTTCCACTGCATGCATCCGATGAAGTGAGCTGTAGCTCACAAAAGCTTATGCTCAAATAAATTTGTTCGTCTCTAAGGTGTCACAAGTCCTCCTTTTCTTTTTGTGAATTCCTGTAGACTCACAAACAAGGACAAAGCCTCCGTTTTCTCTAGGATGCTTTTCCTCCCTTCCCCAGTAGCGGGACTGTCACACAGCTCAGCCTTTCCTCTCATCCTCCTGAATTCAATCTTCCTATAAAGAAATATTTCCATAGGTGTGGATGGCAAGTCTAATGACACTGACAATCAGAGAACCATAGAATCGTAGGACTGGAAGGAACCTTGAGAGGTCTTCTAGTCCAGTCCCCTGCACTCAAGGCAAGACTACATTTTATCTAGACCAGTGGTTCTCAAAGCTGGTCTCCCGCTTGTTCAGGGAAAGCCGCTGGTGGGCCAGACCGGTTTGTTTACCTGCTGCATGTGCAGGTTCAGCCGATCGCCGCTCCCACTGGTCGCAGTTCACTGCTCCAGGCCAATGGGGGCTGCGGGAAGCAGCGCGGCCCAAGGGGCGTGCTGGCCGCCCTTCCCACAGCCCCCATTGGCCTGGAGCAGTGAACCGTAGCCAGCGGGAGCTGTGATCAACTGAACCTGAGGACGCGGCAGGTAAACAAACCGGTCCGGCCCACCAGGGGCTTTCCCTGAACAAGCGGTGGACCGGCTTTGAGAACCACTGATCTAGACTATCCTTGACAGGTGTCTGTCTAACCTGCTCTTAAAAATCTCCAGTGATAGAGATTCCACAACCTCCCTTGACAATTTATTCCAGAACTTCACCACCCTGACAGTGAGGAAGTTTTTCCTTATGTCCAACCCACACCACACTTGCTGCAATTTAAGTTCATTGATTCTTCAACTAGCCTCAGAGGTTAAGGAGAACAATTTTTCTCCCTCCTCCTTGTAACAACCTTTTATGTACTGGAAAACTGTTACGTCTCCTCTCAGTCTTCTCTTCTCCATACTAAACCAACCCATTTTTTCAATCTTCTCTCATAGGTCGTATTTTCTAGACCTTTAATCATTTTTGTTGCTTTTCTCTGGACTTTCTACAATTTATCCATATCTTTTCTGAAATGTAGCGCCCAGAATTGGACACAATACTCCAGTTGAGGTCTAATCAGCATGGAGTATGGCAGAAAGCTGTAGCTCACGAAAGCTTATGCTCTAATAAATTGGTTAGTCTCTAAGGTGCCACAAGTCCTCCTTTTCTTTTTGCGAATACAGACTAACACGGCTGTTACTCTGAAACTTCACAGATTCAAAGGCCAATGACAGAAACTGCACTGACGACCTTCTGTCTTTCTCTTTCATCCTCCCCCTGTCCACTACACCATGTCAGGGAAGCACAGCACATCCCAATGTCCATGTTCTGTTTTCAGCACTCGGCTCCACATTCATACACAGAGGAATGTTGTGACAAACAGGGCACGGACTGCAATCTCCTGGACAAATTGTATTGAATTAAGTTAAGCCTTACTGAATTAAGTGTAAGTATGTAGGAGTTCACTGTATTACAAATGCAAATGTTTACGTATTCGTGTGGGGTTGCATGGAACTTCTTTAGGACGAAAACATGATTAATGCAATCTCTGGGAAGCATTATTAACTACAAAGAACTGCTTGGGACAACACGTATGAAGTGAGGAGACACTTGGCAGGCCTTTAGAAGCTAAGCCCTGGAGAGAGAAACCCATCGTCCACTGATTACCTGCTCCTGGAAACTCTGGATCAAAGACCCCCAAAATGTATAAAGGACAGACTAAACTTTGTAATGAGAGTTCTTGTTCTGAGAAAAGGGTTTTATGAACTTGAAACCAGTAGAAAACCCGTGTGGGATTAGAAGGACTGCTCACCTACCAGAGCCCATGCTGGAGTTGGGGTGATCGTTGGAAAACTTATCATATGTGTAGGTTCTTTTATTGATTTTATGATGTTTTCTCTGCATCGTTTTTACCTTAAGAATAAAACATGCTTGCTTAGAAAGAGCTGTGTGGTAGATTAACTGTGGTAATTACACTGTTAACCATCTCCGAAGAGAAGTCAAAACAAGCCTGCTTAAGCTGCCTGTCTTTTGCTGGGGATATCACAGTGTAGGCAGGGAGCTGTGCAACCTGGAAATATTTTGGTCTGTAGGGAGAAAGATGTATGTTTCAGCCCAAGAGAGGTGAGGCTGAGAAGCCAGAGTCTAGAGGGGTTGCCCTTGCAGGACAACAGAGGGGGAATGCAGGGTGCAGTTGCTCTGAACTGTGACAAACATATTGGAGTCAAGACAAGGCATGTGATTCTGAGAGAAGAATGATGCTGTGTTTCTATGTTTGTCAGTTAGGATCATCGCTTAATTCTCTTGTGCAACGAGATGAACCTAGGAGTTGGTTGAGCAGGGTCACTGCTGATTAGTGAATGGAGAAAGATACATTTAGTGTATCTCAGTTTATTTACACCTAATCAAGGAGTGAGCCTGCGGCCTCCTTTTTAAGAGTTGTTTGTTTGTTTGTAATAAAAATAATGTGGGTGTGGATTGAGGAGACGGGAGTCACGTTTTGCACAGAAAACTACAACCAGTGGAATGGATTGTCCTCTCATTCAGCACAGTATACATCAGAAGGATCTCCACTCGGTCTGATTCTCCTCTCTGTGACACTGGTGTACATCAGGAGTGACTCTGTTGAAGTCACCAGTGGCGGGAAGAGGAGAATCAGGCCCACCAAGTCTAGTCTGGAGGAACAAAATGATAGGGTTAGGCTGGTCTGTGAGTGATACTGTACACGCTGTACAAACAGACAGGGCAAGCTGCACTGGGGAGACCTTCTGGAATACCCTTTAATCTCTGCCTGGCGCACTGCATCGACTGTAACTGCTATATGAGAGCCCTTTTCTCAAAAGCAAGGCTCTCTACAATGACAAAGAGTTAAGAAGCTCCCAGAGGCAGTTCTGTGAGAACATTTCTCAGAGGGCAGTGCACTTTTATTGGAAACAATTTTCCATTCCATTTATATCTATATAATAGGAGGTGGCTCTGGGGTCCCAGTTTTCCACAAGACCCAGACTTCATTTCTCTGGCTGTGGATGACCCTGGGTCAGCTGCCCTAAGAATAACAGAGGAAAGTTCAATGGGAGAAAAAGATCCGTTCTTTATGATATAAACTCCCAAACACTGTTTCATGATGCTGATGGCATTAAATTAGCACTTGGAAATTACTCATTTCTTATTTAAATGGATCCTAATATAATAAATAATAAATGAATCACATAATATAAAATATAAATAAATATATCTCCCCAGAAATGTACTTCTGAGAGAATACTAGGGTTGGAAGGGATCTCAAATGGCGTTCTGCGGTTTTACCCCAGAAAGATAATTATTCATCAGTGACAAATTGTGTGATACCCAAAACTGCTTGGGAAATTATTTTTCTGCTTGAAATAGTTTGACAAAAATTATATATTTTTTTTCATTTTTGTTTATATTCTTCCTCACAACGTTCTGAGGTATTGTCAAAAAACTAAAATAGTAAATACTTATTTTTTCAGTTTTAGGGGTTTTGTTGTTTCAATGGCAACCCACATTTTTGGACAAAAACATTCTTTTTCCACAAAAATCTCCATGTCAAAAAGCTGTTTTACACAGAAAGAGGAAGTTCCTTACCTTGTGGTTAAGTGGAAGTTCTTTGAGATCTGTGTTCCACTGTGGGTGCATGCAAGCACATGCACATGGAGTCGGAGAATTCTTGCAAGGAGTGTCTGATGGTCCATGTGTGTACCCTTGCCCGCATCATGTTTACAACTGAGGGCAAACAAAGCTAAGTGGACCAACCCCAGCTCCTTTGCTACCCACAAATCCAGTAAAGGTCTGAAACAGGGAGAAGGAGGGTGGGTAATGAAATACAGAAAGGGAGCCCACGTTTCAAAGGACCTCCAGTGACAACAAGGCAAGTAACTTCCTCTTCTTCTTCTTTGAATGCCAGTCCCTGTGTGTATTCCATTGTGGCTGACTGACAAGCAGTTTTCCTGTAGGAGGATGCAGATGGCAGAGCCATTTGGAGGACTGCTGTACCAAACGACAGGTCAGTGGTGGAGTTCTGCACTGGAGCATCTTATGAACGTATGGGTGGAACTCCATGTAGCTGCCCTGCAAAGGTCAAGTAAAGATACTTCCTGAAGCAATGCCACTGAGTTGCTTGGACTTCTGTAGAATAAGCCATCACTCCATGAGGTGGAGAAAGACACAACAACTGGTAACAGAGCAGATGTGACAGGGTGCTGAGCAAAGGGTTGCTGATTCAGCCCCCTATCACACCAGCTCCCATTTAGGGAAATAAATAGCTGGCTGGAGATAACCTGACCCTAATTGGGAAAGTAGAGACAGCTGCCATCTAATTACCCTGGAGCTGTATAAAAGCCTCAGGGGAAGGAAGCCAAGGGGGAGCAGAAAGAAAGGGAAAAGGCAGGGAGTGGAAGCAGGGAGGTAGCGCTTCCCTCCTGCCTGCAGATGGTGAACGGCCAACTGTATATAGTGAAACGGTGGTGGGAACAAGTCTGTGAATAAACTGCACCAGTGGTTACTAACCCCAGGGTCTCAAAGTGACTTTGTGAACCTAGCAGAGGCAGGAGCCATGGAAGCCCTGCCGTGCTCTGCTACACCAGGATACAGTCCGAGATCCATTTAGAGATCCCCTGGAAGGAAACAGCTTGACCTTGAACTCTTTCTGCTACAGCTTAGAAGTCTTTGTGCTTTTCTGAATTGTCTTGTCCTCTGTAGACAGAAGGTGAGATCGTGTTGCATGCTGATGGAATTAAGTCTCTTCTCCTTAGATGCATGTGGTTTTGTGAAAAAACAACAAGTAAGTGGATAGGCTGAGTTATATGAAACTATGAAACTACTTCGGGGGTGAATTTTGAATGTAGTGACATAGAGACTTCGTCCTTATGGAATATAGTGTATGGCACATCTGCACCCAGCTCACCTTTTCTGCTGGTTGAGGTAATGGCCACAAGGAATACAACTTCCAGTGATAAGTGAGGCATGGAGCATGCAGCTAATAGTGTGAAGGGAAGGTTAGTGAATGCCAAAGTACAAGGTTTAAGTCCCAATGAGGGGCAGGTTTCCCTATTGGCAAGGAAATTCTGCTTAGGCCCTTCAAGAATATGTTAGTCAATGGGTGAGTGACAATTGAATGACCGTCTGATGGTGGATGGCATGCACTGATGGTTGCGAGGCAGACGTATAGAACTAAGGGAAAGCCCAGCCATCTTGTGAGAAAGAAGCGGTCCAAAACAAGTTGGCAGCCGGTATCAAGTGTAGCGCCTCAGGGGTCGGTCCTGGGGCTGGTTTTGTTCAACATCTTCATTAATGATCTGGATGATGGGAGGGATTGCAGCCTCAGCAAGTTCGCAGATGACACTAAGTGGGGGAGAGGTAGATACACTGGAGGGTAGGGATAGGGTCCAGAGTAACCTAGACAAATTGGAGGATTCCCCTCTATTTGGCACTGGTGAGGCCACATCTGGAGTACTGTGTTCAGTTTTGGGCCCCCCACTACAGAAAAGATGTGGACCAATGGGAGAGAGTCCAGTGGAGGGCAACGAAAATGATCAGGAGGCTGGGGCACATGACTTGCGAGGAGAGGCTGAGGGAACTGGGCTTGTTTAGTATGCAGAAGAGAATCACAGAATCACACAGAATATGAGGGTTGGAAGGGACCTCAGGAGGTCATCTAGTCCAACCCCCTGCTCAAAGCAGGACCGATCCCCGACTAAATCATCCCAGTAAGGGCTTTGTCAAGCCTGACCTTAAAAACTTCTAGGGAAGGAGATTCCACCACCTCCCTAGGTAATGCATTCCAGTGTTTCACCACCCTCCTAGTGAAAAAGTTTTTCCTAATATCCAACCTAAATCTCCCACACTGCAACTTGAGACCATTACTCCTTGTTCTGGCATCTGCTACCACTGAGAACAGTCTAGATCCATCCTCTTTGGAACCCCCTTTCAGGTAGCTGAAAGCAGCTATCAAATCCCCCCTCATTCTTCTCTTCTGAAGACTAAACATCCCCAGTTCCCTCAGCCGCTCCTCATAAGTCCTGTGTTCCAGCCCCCTAATCATTTTTGTTGCCCTCTGCTGGACTCTTTCCAATTTTTCCACATCCTTCTTGTAGTGTGGGGCCCAAAACTGTTTGAAAACTCATGGCGACTGGGGGAGGTCCCCGATGACTGCAAAAAGGCTAATGTAGTGGCCATCTTTAAACTGCAAACTGTTTTTAAGGCCCAGCTTCACAAAGCCTTTGCTGGGATGATTTAGTTGGGGTTGGTCCTGCTTTGAATAGGGGATTGGACTAGATTACCTCCTGAGGTCCCTTCCAACCCTAATCTTCTATGATTCTATGTAGAGGAATATGAGTGGACTCAGGAGATACATGTTCCTGGTGCACTCAGATGGAAAAATGCTTCCACTTGGCTGAATAGCATTTCCTATTTGAATCTTTTCTGCTATTATTAAGGATGATTTGTTGCAAGGATAGGTTCCTGGGTTAGTGGTTCTGTTGTGTGGTGTGTGGTTGCTTGTGAGTATTTGCTTCAGGTTGGGGGGCTGTCTGTAAGCAAGGACTGGCCTGTCTCCCAAGATCTGTGAGAGTGATGGGTCGTCCTTCAGGATAGGTTGTAGATCCTTGATGATGTGTTGGAGAGGTTTTAGTTGGGGGCTGAAGGTGATGGCCACCAGCCAACAGAACCACTATCCCAGGAACCTATCCTTGCAACAAAGCCCCTTGCCAACTGTGTCCACATATCTATTCAGGGGACACCATCATAGAGCCTAATCACATCAGCCACACTCTCAGAGGCTCGTTCACCTGCACATCTACCAATGTGATATATGCCATCATGTGCCAACAATGCCCCTCTGCCATGTACATTGGTCAAACTGGACAGTCTCTACGTAAAAGAATAAATGGACACAAATCAGACGTCAAGAATTATAACATTCAAAAACCAGTCGGAGAACACTTCAATCTCTCTGGTCACTCGATTACAGACCTAAAAGTGGCAATACTTCAACAAAAAAACATCAAAAACAGACTCCAGCAAGAGACTGCTGAACTGGAATTAATTTGCAAACTGGATACAATTAACTTAGGCTTGAATAGAGACTGAGAGTGGATGGGTCATTACACAAAGTAAAATTATTTCCCCATATTTATCCCCCCCACCCTGTTCCTCAGACATTCTTGTCAGCTGCTGGAAATGGCCCACCTTGATTATCATTACAAAAGGTGTCTCCCTCCCCACCCCCCCCCACCCCCCCACCCCCCCCCGCTCTCCTGCTGGTAATAGCTCACCTTAAGTGATCACTCTGGTTACAGTGTGTATGGTAACACCCATTGTTTCATGTTCTCTATGTATACAAATCTCCCCACTGTATTTTCCACTGAATGCATCCGATGAAGTGAGCTGTAGCTCACGAAAGCTCATGCTCAAATAAATTTGAGTCTCTAAGGTGTCACAAGTACTCTTTCTTTTTGTGAATACAGACTAACAGGGCTGCTACTCTGAAACCTGTGAATGAATTAACATCACTGTCTTGATTTCTCTTTAAGTTTGTAGTAAACTATCTGTAAATGGCTGAAGATTGGTGATAACCTTATGCTAATCAATGGAACTAATTATCGGTGATGCTTAGGAAATAGGTCTACTTCAAAGCCATAATGCTTCACCTATTGTCACCCAAGGACTGCATACTGTCAAGAGGCTGCAAGAGATCTACCAATCCCAATCCAAATTACAGGAAAATCACTTAGGGTGGAGTTTTCAAATACAGGTTTCAGAGTAGCAGCCCTGTTAGTCTGTATTCGCAAAAAGAAAAGGAGGGCTTGTGGCACTTGTTAGCCTCTAAGGTGCCACAAGTCCTCCTTTACTTTTTTCAAATACAGTCAGTGTTGGCCTAACTCATCTCCATTGAAGTCAATGGAAGGTTTACCACTCCTAGCCTCCATTTCACTAGTATCTGTCTGACAAGAGATGCTAAACAGCCCTTGCTCTCCACTCACTTCAGGCTTCTTTACAGGCTAAGCCTCCATCTAAAAATCTCACCTACACACCATATTCACAGTCATCCTCTTTGAGGGCTTGAAGGGCATGGGCTACATTTAACCAGAATGGCTTACATTAAAGTCTTGAGAAATAAAGCATCTAATGAGCACAACTGCTAGTCTTGGCCACAGCGCTGTAAATATATCACTTTCAGCTGGCAGGTTTTTAGTCATGAATGAATGCATTTTGGAGTCCCACCTTTGAAAACACCAGACAAGATTCCAGTTGCACTGCAACGTGTATTGCTTTGGTACTTGCCATTCATGTCAATTAGCTGACATGTTCTTTTCCTTCCCATAACCCTCTACTGCTGTCTCCAGTTCATCCCCATGAAGTTCTCAGAGAATGGAAACAGAACTGAGTTAATACATCCTTCCCAGTGAAGAGCCAGGAATGGAAAAAGACCGTCCCTGGAAAACTATTCATCCAGGCACGTTTTATCCTTGTGATAATTTTCCTGAACTAAAACCAATTTTCTCACTAAGAAACATAGGAGCTGACATTAGACAACTTAGATTTGTCACATTCAATTTGTTATTTACACTCTTTACTAACAATTGTGTCTCACTCTTCCCCGTGTCAGAGCCAGGATCCCTTCCATTCTGGACTCACTGGGCTAGGAAAGAGTCCCATCTGACCCTTCTCAGCTGAAAGGCATGGGTATTTATAGTGTGCATATACAGAGCACTTTACACTTTGTTCATTCTACTCCAGCTTTTCACTCATATGGGTAAATTTACTTTCATTCTATACAAACCTGGTAGAATCTCACATTTGTCATTCCATGTCATGGATACCAAAACTGCTGATTCTGACTAAGGTAGGTCCATTTGGCTTTTGTAAGCAGCAGTAAGAATGTTTGAATCTGCTTAGGAGAAATTGTGGAAGGTAGAGTAGGAGAAAGAAAAACAAACAGGGTGAGGGAAAAAAAGGAGCAAAAATGGGGGAAAGAGAGAAAAGTGAATGCAAAACATAGATTATATGCTGTAAGACACCCATGTGTCCCAACCGAAGGTTAGGTTTCCACTATCCTGATTACACAGCACAGGTTGTCCTCTTGCATGAATATTTTGTTTAATTGAATCACTCTTGAAATTAACCATGTAATTAAAACACTAATTTTATGTATTAAAAAAATAGAGACACTGGCAAAACTTGCAACTCCACAAGATTCCTTCATCTTCTGTTTGTGCAGATAATAAATTAAGTGTTGTAATGCAAAAGCTACTTACTGGAAATACATTTCATAGAATCATAGAAGATCAGGGTTGGAAGGGACCTCAGGAGGTCATCTAGTCCAACCCCCTGCTCAAAGCAGGACCAACCCCAACTAAATCATCCTGGCCAGGGCTTTGTCAAGCCTGACCTTAAAAACTTCTAAGGAAGGAGATTCCACCACCTCCCTAGGTAACGCATTCCAGTGTTTCACCACCCTCCTAGTGAAATAGTGTTTCCTAATATCCAACCTAGACCTCCCCCACTGCAACTTGAGACCATTGCTCTTTGTTCTGTCATTTGCCACCACTGAGAGCAGCCTAGCTCCATCCTCTTTGGAACCCTGCTTCCAGTAGTTGACAGCAGCTATCAAATCCCCCCTCACTCTTCTCTTCTGCAGACTAAATAAGCCCAGTTCCCTCAGCCTCTCCTCATAAGTCGGGTGTCCAGCCGCCTAAACATTTTCGTTGCCCTTTGTTGGATTCTCTCCAATTTGTCCACATCCTTTCTGTAGTGTGGGGGACCAAAACTGGACACAATACTCCATATGTGGCCTCACCAGTGCCTAATAGAGGGGAATAATCACTTCCCTCGATCAGCTGGCAATGCTCACACTAACGCAGGCCAATATGCCATTAGCCTTGTTGGCAACAAGGGCACACTGTTGACTCATATCCAGCTTCTCGTCCACTGTAATCCCCAGGTCGTTTTCTGCAGAACTGCCGCTTAGTAAGCCAGTCCCCAGCCTGTAGCAGTGCATGGGATGACTCTGCCCTTGTCCTTTTTAACCTCATCAGATTTCTTTTGGCCCAATCCTCCAATTTGTCTAGGTCACTCTCCCTACCCTCCAGCCTATCTACCTTTCCCCCCATCTTAGTGTCATCCGCGAACTTGCTGAGAGTGCAATCCATCACATCTTCCAGATCATTAATGAAGATGTTGAACAAAACCGGCCCCAGGACCGACCCCTGGGGGCACTCCACTTGATACTGGCTGCTAACTAGACATCGAGCTGTTGATCACAACCCGCTGAGTCCAAAGATCTAGCCAGCTTTCTATCCACCTTATAGTCCATTCATCCAATCCATACTTCTTTAACTTGCTGGCAAGAATACTGTTTGATACCATACCAAAAGCTTTGCTAAAGTCAAGGTATTCACGTCCACCGTTTCCCCCATGTTCACCGAGCCAGTTATCTCATCATAGAAGGCAATCAGGTGGGTCAGGTATGACTTACCCTTGGTGAATCCATGCTGACTGTTCCTGATCATCTTCCTCTCCTCTAAGTACTTCAAAATGGATTCCTTGAGGACCTGCTCCATGATTTTTCCGGGGACTGAGGTGTGGCTGACCAGTTTGTAGTTCCCTGGATTCTCCTTTTTCCCTTTACACTCCTCCCTTGTCATCTGTTCAAGTTTCCACTTCTTGTAAACTTCCTTTTTGTGTTTAAGCTCACTGAAGATTTCTCTGTTGAGCCAAGCTGGTCGCCTGCCATATTTGCTACTCTTTCTGCACATCTGAATGGTTTGTTTTTGCGCCCCTTCTGAGGCTTCTTTAAAGTACAGCCAGTTCTCCTGGACTCCTTTCTCCCTCATATTAGCCTCCATGGGGATCCTGCCCATCAGTGAAGTCCAGGGTCCGTATTCTGCTGCTCTCCTTTCTTCCTTTTGTCAGGATCCTGAACTGGATCATCTCATGGTCACTGCTGTCCAGGTTGTCACCGGCTTCTACATCCCCTACCAATTCTTCTGTTTGTGAGCAGCAGGTCAAGAGGCGCATGGCCCCTAGTTGGTTTCTCCAGCACTTGCACCAGCAAGTTTCCCCTAACACTCTCCAAAAACTTCCTGGATTGTCTGTGCACTGCTGTATTACTCTCCCAGTAGATGTCAGGGTGATTGAAGTCCCCCATGAAAACCAGGGCCAGTGATCTGGAAACTTCTGTTAGTTGTCCAAAGAAAACCTCGTCTGCCTCATCCTCCTGGTCTGGTGGCCTATAGCAGACGCCCACCACGACATCATTCTTGTTGCTCTTGTGTCTAAACTTAACCCAAAGACTCTCAACAGGCTTTTCTCCAGTTTCATACTGGAGCTCTGATCAATCATACTGCTCTCTTACATACAGCACATACCCTCCACCTTTTCTCCCCCACTTGTCCTTCCTGAACAGTTTATACCCATCCATGACAGTGCTCCAGTCATGTGAATTACCCCACCAAGTCTCTATTATTCCAATCACAATAGTCTTATTGTAAAGCAAACATAGTATACAACAGATTGTAACAATTCGGTTTTATACTGGTAAGGTTAGTTATCACTTATAAAATTCCATGGGCTGATCCAGCTCCAATGACATCCATGGGAGTCTTTCTATTGTTCTTCCATGGGCGCTGGGCCAGTCCTTTATCAGCACTTGAAAATTCTCCTTGATCAATATGTTTGTTTCTCAGTGAGTAGAGGAAAGAATCCAAGCCCATATATGTCTGCAGATGCCCTTAACTTCTTTTTGGCTTTGTAATGAGTTATTTGTATTATGACAGTGCTCATATGTGCTAGGTACTATATGGACATATATAAAGACAATACATGCTCTGAAGAACCTAAAGTCTCTTCCCCTGCTCCAAAGAAATAAAAGTAATTAAATCTTATATCTCACGTAATTTTGGAGAAACCTCTGATTTCTAGTGTGGTGTTCATTATTTTTCTTTGAAACTGTGGGAATGTATCTTTTCTGCAAGGTTGTCAATATGTACAACAAATACAGGCTGGAAGAGAGCAGGATTTATTCATTTAATGCTGAATTTCAAAAGTGAGGTTGCAGAAAACGTTAAACAGCAATTTTTGCACCATTAGTTTGGAAACTGATGTAGATAAACGTGTGCACTTCCTCAGTATAGACACAGTTATATGCGTATAAAGGTGCTTATGTAGCTATAGCTTATTACTTTAATGTAAGCTATAGCAGGTTAGTACTAATAGCTATGGTGACTGGTGGGTCCAACAGCAGTTACACATTTGGTATTTGTAGCAATTCTGTGGAGCTCACAAAATGGACGATAAAAAGGTCAGGGTTCAGGGATATTGATGAAGTACTGTGGGAAATCTTGCAGAGCAGCTGCCCTTGCTGTAGCTGTTCTGTAGAATGTGTTCAGTCTTCATGGTCCAGCAGCAAATTCACTTGGGGAACAGGTAATTCTGGGCCTGTGTATGTGGGGATATGCAGGAAAATTAATCGAAATTAACTAAAGGTGTGAATTTGAAGTGGATTATTTAAACTGTATTAAATCCCTGTGTGAACACCCGCATTCGGAATTAAAGTTAAATTCCAACATGAATTAAATTAAACTGAATTAAGGCCCCTTTAATTCTGAATAATAGCATACAGACAGGGATTTAATGAGGATTAATTTAAACACTTCAAATTCACAACTTAATTTGGATTAATTTTCCTGGATGTTGCCATGTAGACAAGCCCTGTTACACGATGCAAACGATGCGTGAAACTGCTGCCTTAGGTAGGGGGCAGAGCTGCACACAATTTCTGGATTTCTTATTTTATGGTATCAAGTTGGCAGGAAAAGAAAAACATTCTGTAAAATGCTATGAATTTTGTGAAAATATTTGCAGGACCAAATTCTGCCAAGTCCATACAACATTCCACAGTGCATACACATATGCTTTGCTTGCTGGCACGCTCTTTGTAATGATATTTATTAAACATTTGTGGATTTTCTGATAAAAAACCATGCGAAAGAGCAATGCCAAAGAGTGACTCTTGGGTGAAATTGACAAGATGCCAGAAATTGCAAAAACAGAGAGATTGCACATCCATTCCTTTATTACCACAGTAATCCCTCCAAGTCAGGACTGAAATGCATTTGTGGGGGAAACTTACACTGACACTGCTAGCACCTATTCTAGAGATAAAGAGAGTCCTTTAGTCCTGCATTCAAGAAAATTTCACCAGCACCAAATTAATATAAACACTTCCCACGTATGTAATTTTTTCTTTAAAATGGGATTGCTATGGTCTCTAATTTTCTCTAGACTATAATTATAACTGTGCAATGCTACACAGCTGTTGAAATAGTGTGTTATGCATGGAAATGGGCTGAACTTGTAGCTATAGTCCTGGTATATTTCCAGCACATACCGGAGTCATGCCATGATGCAACCAGAACAGTTAAGAGCATAGCCAGCTTTTAGACAAGGACCCCTGGTTTCAGTATGTGCCTCAGAAAGAACTGACCCCACTTCTGCATAATGAGACATTACAAGTTTGTGTTACCCTCTGGTCCATACAACGCTATAACCCCTTCTTTACATCTGCATGGGGCAGTGATCATTGCACCATTCTGTGTGTAGGAGGGCAGCAGTTTATAGCAGCATAATCCTAAATTTATTTCCAGACTCAGCTATCACACTTTAATGAAGGTTTTCTAATGAGCTGTTTAAATAGTAATTACAGGCTAACACTGAAGAGGGAGATAAAGTCTGTGGGTATCTAACTCTTCAGGGAAGGACCTGATAAGAAAGAACTGAATGATTTTTCTTCTGGGATCAATTCCAAACAGCAATTATCCCCTTGATATCATGCTGCTTAAACAGGAACAGATTGAAAAAATACTTTACAGTGGCTGGTGATGAATGGGCTACTTTCCCTTCATTTTATTAGGAAGGGACTGGTTTTTCACCAGTACCTTAGAGACCAAATGTTTTTTCTGCATGCAATCAAACTCTGATTTTTATGTTTAGGTACAAGCGGCTGGACTTGGGTTACTAACTAACACTCTCAGATCAGAGGTTGCCAGGTCACTGACCCTTTGCTGTTTTAAGTAAGAAGCATTAAACTTTACTAAAAATGAGTCTCTCTCCCCTAATTATGTTGACATTGTTCCAAACACTGCGGCTATGAGCTGTGACATCCATGCAGGATGACATGACTCAGACCTAAGACACTCTCTCTCTCTGTCATCTGAGGTTGTCTGTAAGTTAAGTAAATTCTGCAGCCTCAGGTGATTCACTGTGCTGCAACACAAAACAACCCTTTATGGGATTAAAAAAAAAAAAAAAGAGGAAATGATCGAACCGTCAATTTTCTACCATACGATGACAGCTCCGGGAGCTGCTGGGGGCTTGGCTCAAACTGTTATGAAATTAAGCAAATCACAAAAACAGTGTTCAATATAACATTCAGGGCAGATTTTCTGAGAAGTGATTATTATTTATTACTTGTATCACCATAATGCCTTGGAGTCCCAGCCACGGGTCAGGAACCCATCTTGTGCTCAGCACTGTATAGACACAGAACAAGAAGTCAGTTGCTGCCTCAAAGAGCTTCCAGTCTAAGCACTGCCCAGAGCCGCAGAAAGTGCCCAGAGCCGCAGAAATGTGCTGGCAGGCTCTGTGTCTGCAGAAGCCCACAGAAGTGGGCAGGCAGCAAACATGGAATCACAAGCATAAGGCTCCAACTCAAATGAGAAGGCAAAAGAAAATCTGGAATTAAGGCACTCTCTCCATCCACCAAGGATTTCACTCCGTGCCCATCACTATCGTATCTGAGCACCTGTGGTGTTCAAATGTTGCAGGGGTTTCAGATGCTAGATACCACATGTGCTATGATGCCTTGACTCACAAAAGCAAAGTTAAAGACAGTGGACAGACATAATTCTCCATTATCTAGAATTTGGTGGTGATACGCATGAAACCAATACCCTCCGTATACCTTCTGTTGACATACTAACCAGTCTATGGCTTGTACAGATCCTTGAGGTTCTGCAATACAGCCGTGGAAAATGGGAGAGCCATTTTCGTTGGCTGGAGGGGGATGCTCTCGATAGTTAGCACGATCCCCTTGATCCTGGTGATGAGGCCAATAACGTCAGCAGTACTGTCTCCTTTTGGCCACGGGAGTGTGAGACTAGGGTTATATCTACACTGCAATTAAAAATTCACAGGTTGCCCACGCCAGCTGACTTGGGTCACAGAGCTCAGATTGTGGGGCTGTTTAATTGCAGTTCTGGCTCAGGCTGCAGCCTGAGCTCTGGGACCCTCCCACCTCACAAGGTCTTAGAGCCTGGGCTCCAGCCCAAGCCTGAATGTCTACACAGCTACTAAACAGCTCCTCAACCTGAGCCCTGCGAGCCAGAGTCAGCTGGCATGGGGCAGCTGCAGGTTTTTAATCACATTGTAGACATGGTAGGGACAGGTTTGGCTGCATAACAGTGCACAGGCTACTGCTTTGCTTCTGCACTGGCCCCCAAACTCATTTTCAATCCTGAGTCTGTCTGGATTCAAAGCCAGGCCTCCAGCTGGAGCACTAAATATTTAAATAAGGCATCTTCTCACAGACTGACTCCTTCTCTGACTTAGTCCTATGGGGAATGGTGAAAACTGAATTCATATGCATGTTCAAGGAGACGGGGGAATGCTACAAACTCAGATTCACTGCATAATGGCACTGTCCTACCTACCTCCCATGGGGCTGTGAGGATTCCTCCGTTAATATCAACAAAGTGCAGTCAATGAGAGAGAGCTGGGAGGGGAGAGAGAAAGGTCTTATTCAAAGACAGATCTTGTGGTCCCAGCAAAGGGAATAAGACAGGATCTGCCAATGAGAACGGCTAGGTATATCAATGGACCCCTTTAAAAAATGTGCTCCCTGATCACAGTCCCCCAGCCCTCCAAACCTGCTCACTCACAGGTATACGGATCACGTCAGTCAGGTTTCTGCTTTCTGGCTGCACTGATGCAACCTGCAGGGAGAGACGAGATTCTTGGAGTTAAATGGGACAGACTCAGGGATAACTGTAGCATTTAGACTCTTTTTTTTCTTGCAGTAAATATCCTAAGCATATTAGGGTTTCATTTGGCTACAGAATACAAGGAATATAATGCACAGCCACAAATCCTGAGCACGGAAGGAGAGAAGGAAAAGCAGATCCTGACAGTTCCCTAGAGCTGTGCAGCAGGAATCTGTTCTTGCATTAGCATGACTTGTCTGGGGGAAGGGCATGCAGAGTGCCAACCGCTCAAGCTAACACAAGGACCATCGCAAGTCAGAGGGTACCAGAGGGTTACACACTACAATCCCTTCTTTGGCTCGCAGATTCAAAGGCTCATCCTGAGTAGTGTGCAAAGAGTGGGTGCAAGGACTCTGCACCTGTTAACTCTGCAAAAGGTCTCTCCTGGAAACATCTTTTAGAATCCACTGCCTTAGAACATTTGTTCGTTGTAGCAGTAACACACCACAGGAACGTATTAGTCAGCTATACCACCACCTGATCGTGCTTGGCCAAAGGATGCTAGATGGGGCCCCAGGACTCAGTACTTTGCTACCTTGGAATATCTGCAGTGAAGGGGAGAGAAGGAAAGTGTGTGCTTCAGAAAAAGACATAAAACACCCCAACCTGGAAACTGTCCAGCCTTCACTGGGAAATTGAGCCATGCCTTGGAGGGGATGGGAATCCCCTTGGAAGATATTCAAAGATTTCAAGTCTGCTACTTCCTTCCACTTACAATGACAGCTAAATCAGAGAGCCTGTCCCTCACTCCCTGCATGTGACAGAGATTCTGTGCCAGCGGCTGGGAACCAGGGCTATAGGAAGCAGTCAGAGCTGGGGGGCTTGGAGGGGAAGAGGGTGGGGAGCAGAACAGCATCCTCAAACAGTTTGTGAACATGTTGGATGCATGGCAGATATTGGGAGTGCTTCCAAACTCCCACTGCAGCCAAGAACAGGCCAGTCCAATGTAACAATAGAGAGTTTTCATTTCCTGAGGGCTGTTCCGTCTTAGGAGGGGCACATTCCAGGTGCTACTGACATACTGGAGCAAAACCAGCCTTCGAAGCAGACTCTCCTCCCAAGGTGCGTCTGCCTGTTAGCAAAATGTTTACTTTGTAAGTAACCTAAAGCTGTGCATTTCACCTTACAATTCAGCTAGGAGTACCCAATCTCAGTGGTCTTTGAGGTAGTTTGAACCTAAACAGGTAGGTCAGCTGAGCAAGACTGTTATTCTGCAGCGCTCAAAGGGAGAATTCACAAGCATTAGTGGAAATAACTAGAAAGTCTGACAATACTATTTTTATTGTGATGATTATGCAAAGCAATAGGGTTCACCCTCTGAGTAAACAGCTATGGTCTAATGGGTAAAGCACAGAATCAACAGTGAAGAGATACTGGTTGTAACCTTGGCACTGCTAAACATCTGGTGTATGACTAAGATCATTTAAGTGGTATATGCCTCAGTTTCCCCCTTCTAAAATGAGGATTACACAGAATCGTGTGCTTCACAGGGGTGTTCTGAGTGTTGACTTATTGATGTTAGGAAAGTGCTCTGAGATCCTCGGATGGAAAGTACCAGAGAAGGGCAAGGGATTACTATATGCTAAGGTTTGGCACCAATGATTAGCTAAGAAGGGAATTCAAATTCCTGTAGTTAACACTTGGCCCAGTAAACAATGTGCCAGATAAGGACATTTTGGAGTGGGGCTGACACTGCAGCTGTGTTCTCCGGATTTCCCCGAATCCCACGGCTCTGTAACCAGGGGAACGATACGCGAGGAAGAGGATGAGAGGGACGCAGACCAGCAGCATATTTTCCTGGCCCAGCCAGAGGAGGTGTCAAGCTCCCCTCACCGCTCCTGTTGAGGGATGATTTTCAGCTAATTGGCTGGGTCAGCACAGATGAGTAGAGAAGGGACTGAAATCCAATGCAATTAAAGATCTAAACAGCATAACCTGAAAGCTGCTTTGACACTGACATTCCTCCCTTAATAGCCCCATCATAGGAAGTCGAATACCCATAAACACACACACACAGCACATGCACACACACCTCTCTCACTACAATGGATCACATAGAAACCTGTTTGTTTAGTACTGGTCACTCCACTGTCTGCCCATTCCAATCAGCAGAGTAAGACCAGCGTGGTGTATCCCTGAGTTGTTAGTAAGCAGTCAGACATGCAAATCTATGCGAATGTGTGCGTGTTGCAACGATATGGAAACTGCCTGGCAGAGAACTGTGGAGCCTTTTATGAGTAGATTCAGAAGAAAAGCTCAATGCACCTCCATGAAAAACAAATGTCTCCAGATGTTCATTTAAATTTCATATGCCTGGCAAGATTCCAGCAAAACACACATGGCTTGGACTTGATGGGCCCAGAAGGTGGGATTCAGACACAGATCCAGGTAAGGCTGAACTTTGAGACAACTCAGAGCTACAGATTCTGGTTTGAGCAGACTGCTGAAAAAAATGCAGGGATCAGCCATTCTCACAGGGAGAGAGCTGTGTCGCTGGAGCTCAGCAGTGTGTGCCTTCCCTGGCAGGAAGCTGTGTGTCTGAGAGGCGAGGAAACAAGAAGGCTTTGGAGACAGCAATCCCATGCAGCTCCTTGCTGGCTTTCCCTGCGACTGATCCAAGAGTGCCATGTTTACTTACAGCCTTCCTCTCTGCTCAACTGCCAAGCAGCCTTAATGACCGGACAAGAACCACTGGGCCAGGAAATGCACTGTATCACATCAGATAAAAAGGACATTACACAGGGATACCTTGCTGGCATTAACCCTGATTTACCTGGGCTCCAAGTGCTCTGCCCAGGGGCCATGGTTACTCCAGGACAAAAGAACTTTCACCCCCTCTTGCTGCAATGAAGGCATGCACCTGGGGGAAGCATTCCCAACAGCAGCTCTTAGTTACCAGAGTCAGAATGTTAACGCCACAGGGTGTTGCTAAAACTGACATTGTTATAGCAGATGTGATTGAGTCCAACCAATGATAAAGACTTAGCAGCATACAGGGCTAGGGATCTGGGTTTAAATCCTCCTTATGACATGTGTGCTTGCTAGATTTTGCATTACTGCCTTACTCCCTGCATCACTGGAACTACAAACCCATCACCCATCCCTGCTATTGATAGCCACCGTTTGAAAGAGCAAGCCAGGCACTGAGAGTCTGGAGTAAAGTACGGAGATGGCCAGCAAAGTAAGATCTTCCAATTCAAGCTGGATTGATATTAAAACATGATGACAAAGTAGTTTTTAAAAGCTGTGAAAGAGGTGAATGAGATTTAACCCTCTAGCTCACGGCTGGGGAGGAGGGGCATTGGCCTGAGACTCTGAAAATTAGGGTTTAATCATTAGCTCTGTCACAGCCTTCCTGTGTGACCTCGGGCATGTCACTTACTCCCTCTGGGCTTTGGTTCCTATCTGTAAAATAGGGATAGTAATTGTCCCTTTCGTCCTTGTTTATTTAGATTATAAGCTCTTCGTAACAGGTCCTGTCTCTTATTGTGTGTCTTGCACATAGCCCAGGAGGTCATCAACCTCAGCTGGGACTTCTAGGCATTACCACAATACAAATAATAGTAAAATATAGAATAATGTACTGGAGAAAGCATGTTTTGTCTCTCTTGCCTTTGATTTAGAGCTGCACATACAAAACATGTCAAACTGTCAGCAAGGCAGGGCTGCAAATCTTTAGAAACAGTGCACAGTGCAGAATGCACCAATCTTGAAGCATAAAGTCTTTTTCATGGTGACTTTACCGCTAGGATGAGACTCAGAAATGCCCAGGAAAGTATCAGTTTTCCCATAAACAGCCATTCTGACTTGCTGCTCCTCAGTATGTTATATACTGTACTCAGTAAACATTATTACAAAGACACAACATACAGTGCAATTACATCCATGAGCTGACCTGAGCTGGTAATTCTGCAGCCCTTCCGTGGTGACTCCATCAGTTTCTACAGCATTTAACATTTCATTTAAATTTCTCCCTCATATGGCGGTGAAGGAAACCATCTGTTTGTGACCTGATGCAGTGCTGTCTGCCTGAGTCTGCGGATAGACACAGTAAAACACTAAGCCTTATGAGAGGTGTGAACTGACACATCCACCTCAATTGGTTGTTAACTCTTAAGACCAATGATGGCAACTGATAATTATTTCACTGCCGATCGTTTTAGCAGATCAGCCAGCTATTCTGGGATTGTGGGCAGACCAGGGGTTATTTCTGTAACTCATGGTAGCTAAGGAACAAAACTTTGCAGGAGCAGAAAGACAAAAACAGCACCAATAATTTTAACAAAAACATTAAAATAATTTCCTAAAATAGTGTTTTCTGCAAAATTTGAGGTGGCAGAAGTCTCTAGAAATCCCTTGCCCTATAAACCCCAATCACCTACTCCACTATTTCCTTCCAGTTACCTAACTTACCAACCCTCTCCTACTCTTTGCTGCTTAAACACCTGCCATCTTGTCTCCTTGCCCTCTTTCTGGTAATGGTGAAATGAGTCATCTAGGGACAACTAATGATTCATCATAAAACATGGTGTAATGAGGGTCGGAATGGGTGGGGAGAAATGGCTGTATTCTTCTGAAGCACCACCCCTAAACCCAAGCTCCATCCATAATGAAATATTATAACATGTTGTCATAGCAATTCAGGCAGCAAGACTTTACAGGAGGGAGAGGGAAACAGGAGCACCAACCAAATTCACATGGTTTCTGAAATCTCTAGAGGACCTTTTCTCTCGGATAAACTCTGTGATGGGGCAGCTGCTCCCAAGCAATGAGGTAATGCCAAATGGGTGCCAATAAGCAATTCTTATTGCGCTGCCATACATTCTGATACGCTCACATCCTCCCTGTGTGTAAAACAAGATAGGGGTATTTACAAAAATAATGGACATGTGGTCAAATGACCAAAAATAATGTGTGTTAGTGTGTTATAGCCCCATGGCCGACGTGCTAGCCAGCAGCTCAGGTACGGAGGAGGGATAGCTCAGTGGGAGAGGAGGGATAGCTCAGTGGTTAGAGCATTGGCCTGCTAAACCCAGGGTTGTGAGTTCAATCCTTGAGGAGGCCATTTAGGGATCTGGGGCAAAAATTGGGGATTGGTCCTGCTTTGAGCAGGGAGTTGGACTAGATGACCTCCTGAGGTCCCTTCCAACCCTGATAGTCTATGATTCTATACAGAGGGTAAGAGTTTGTCACACTCATTCTGATTTTTGTTAGGGCTTTTCAAAGAGGTTCAAACTTTTCATTAAATTAAAATATCCAAAAGGCTAATACAGCAAATACTGACTGGAACTGAGAGTGAGAGTACAGCTCCTCTGATGGTGCTGAGTTGTCTGGAGCCAAAGGCTGAGGGCAATATTAAACCACCTTAGGGAGCTATTTTAATCTGGCTGCATAAACCTGGCTGCATTTGGATTTTACATCTAGGTCTCCTTTGCATTTACTTCCATTCTACAGTAGTGAACAATAGAAGCCTATTCATAGAACAAAAACTCTTGCCCATTAAAAACAAGACATGTAGAGATGCAAGAGAGCCCCTTTTAAAGTGAACATCTGATGAAAATGGGTAAAAGTATTGTTCATTTTGCTTCTTCATTAGATGTCTTTGAATTGAATTGCAAAACAGGATCCTTTCTGCAGCTCTACGGCCTCGGCACTATTTTTTAAAATTTATAATGTTTTATTATTTTTTTCAAATACAAGAGATATACCAAAATACAAAATTCATCATAACACACAGAGTAAGTAAAGAGGGCTAGGATAAGGCAGGGGAAGGAAAGCAAAATATCTATCTTCAGTCTGCATTAATCAAAGACCTCTAAAAAGGCAGCCCAAATTACTTTGAATTTTTTGGGCATTTCTTTTCTGTGGAATGCCAATGGTTTGCAAGGAGGCCATATCATTAAGCCAGGCATGAGCATTTGGTGGTGATCTCTGGCACTGTTTAAAGAAGCATCTTTGCAAGGATATCCATCCAGCAGCCCCCTCCCACCTCCCACATCAAAATTAACAAGACCTGGCAGTAAAGCACAGCAGCAAAATATATCCCCATTAAACACAAACTTTTATCTTCACTTGTAAGGCCCATCACAGCCCAATTGCACCCAATTTACCATGCTTTATATTGGGATATTGATTCCCACCTCCACTCTGCCAATGGTATGAGCTTTCACTGCCCAGGTGTTACATTTTTGAACAATCACCTTTGGGGTTTCTCCCATGCTGCTCCATACACTTGCGAGGAGCTCCCTGTAACCATCTGCAAAACCAACTCATTGTCCTCCTTGAAATTCTCCTTTGCCGTGATGCCTGCAGAAAGCTCCTCAGTGGTTAGGCAGCTTGTGTGCCATGACGGCTACTTTTCATGCTGACCACGGTCATCTCACTGTTTCCTTGCTCTCCCCTCATCTGTTTGCTGCCCACGGTCTTACATTGCAAGCTCTCTGGGGCAGGGAGTGTCTCTATTATCTGCCAGTACAGTGCCAATCACAATGGGGCCCTTCCTACTGTAATAATAATAAAATACTAATATCCTACCCCAGCAAAGAAAAAATCAAATCCACTCCAATTCTGTCAGGGCCCAAACCAACAGACAGTCTTTGCAGTGTGTCCTGAAGGTGGACATATTCATGGAATTCTGGATTTGAAGCAGTGATTTCCAGAGCAAGGGATCCTTGGAGTCCTGCTTTCTCTTTTACACAGCTCCAGCCACGGCGGTATAGCACAGGGAGAGAGTCGTCTTTCAGGCAGGCAAACTCCAACCCATTAAAGGTTTCTTTATAACTCAAAACCAACACCTTCCACTCCATCCCGATACCAAAAGGCAGCCAGTGCAGGTCCTGGTGCACAGGGGTCATGTGCTCTGGGCACAATACACTGTGTAAGAAGCAGGCAGCTATCTTCCACACCAGTTGCAGTCCAGTGAAATTAAGGTGTAGCCCCACGCTGGTCACGCTGCATTAGTGGAATCTTGAGGGGCAAAGGGTATGGATAGGAGTAATGAGATCCAAAGCTGAGGGAAACAACCACAAGCTCCTAATCAAGATGGAGAAACACAGCCCTAGCTACTGTTTGATACCAATGTCTATAGACACTGCTAAGTGGTGAGTTCTGATGGCCAATGACAAGCACTCTCCACCAAAGGGGCAGATACAGCCTCTATCACCTCTTCCAGCCGCTTTCTTCAATTTACCATTATTGCCTCAGTCCTGTCTGGACTGAGCTTTAGCCAGCTTGCCTTCACCCAAGCCTCAGGCCTGGTCTACACTACCTAAGCTGCGTTAAGTCGATCTAATAATGTGTGTGTCTAAACTACCAAGTCCCTTCTGCCAAACTAAGAGGCCTGTAAAGAACTGCTTTTAACCTTGGAGGCCATCCCTTCACAGGTCCAATTGCCAGCAGAGCGTGATGCTGGGTAAGCCACCTCTGGTGAGTCCACATTTCCAGTCAAACTGTCGGGGTTACATGCTATTATTTTTTATGTTGAATCTGAAGAAAAAAGGAGGTGTCGTGGTTATCGGTGACCACTCCAGCTACGCAGAGGGAGCTCTTCAAAAAAGACTGCTTATGTGCACGGGGATGGCCCTGGAATCCTTCATGGAGATCTCTAGGAAGCTTTCATGGAGGTACTCTGCAATCCTTTGCAGAAGATTTCTGGGAAGGGCTGCCTTATTTCGTCCACCACGGTAGGACACTTTCCCACGCCACTCCAGTATTAACTCTGCTGGCATCATTGCGGCACACAGCACTGCAGCATAAGGACCAGGTCTGTACCCAGACGCTTGCAGCATTTGCTCCCTTTCCGCCTCCGTTACCCTCAGGAGAGTGATATCGTATGTGGTCACCTACAGGAAATGGGGGAAGTTTTAAATGCTAGCCCTTAAACCACAAGCAATTTGACAAGTAATCCACCCCCTTTGGTGAATTCTGGGTCACACAACAACACTTTCTCAGGCGTGCCCTGGTTGTGGTTGGAAGGGATCACTGTGTATTGCAAGAAGCATTGAAAAAAAAAGGGGGGGGGCAGCTTCCTGTTTGTCTCCCTTCCCCGCAACCTGGTGCTGCTTTTGTAAAAAACTATTTGGGGGCCTTTACACTGGTGCCTGTCCTCAAGCACCATCCAGGTTGCTAGGGAAAAGGGGCCTTTTCCCAAGTTCCAACCTGTGATCCCACGGATGTCTTCACAAAAGCAGGTTTCAGAGTAGCAGCTGTGTTAGTCTGTATTCGCAAAAAGAAAAGGAGTATTCATGTAGTGAGCTGTAGCTCACAAAAGCTTATGCTCAAATAAATTTGTTAGTCTCTAAGGTGCCACAAGTCTTCCTGTTCTTTTCACAAAAGCAGCGGCACAAGACCTCTTGCCCACACCTCGTGGTCTTACTCACAACGGCTGGAGCAGCAAACCAACTCCTGCAATAGCCAGTGGTTGTGATTACATTGTGGCTTGCAGGGAAGTGCATTGAGGAGTGTTTCTTTTATAAAAAGAATTAATCTTGCACCAGAAACAATGCATGCACTGTCAATGCTACCCTTGTGCTTTGTATTCTTTACAGCTGCAACCTTGTCTGTTGGCACATCCTCCACACTGGGACAGAGACTTTCCCAGATTAGAAGGCGGAAAAAGACGACTCGGGAGGACATGTTCAATGAATTAATGTACGCGTCCGAGAGTGACAAGATGGAGCTCAGCACATGGAGGATTATGCTATCCAAAAGCCTGGACATGGACAGCGAGGACAGGGGAGCATGCAGGGAACAAGAGTGTGCCATGGAGGAAAAGATGCTGTGGATTATGAAGGAACAAACAGACATGTTGAGGTGTCTGATTGAGGTTCAAGAAAGGCAGCTGGATGCTAGAGTCCCTCTGCAACCAATGCTGAACCTGCTGCCATCATCACTCAGTCCTACATCCTCCTCCTCGAAACGTCCTATGAAGCGGGGGTGGGGATAGGTATCCCTTGCACTCAATACCAGGGGAGGATACAAGGACCAGAAGGTGCCCGTTCCCGAACCTTCGATTGCTACTATAGTGCATCTGTAAGCAAGCTTTCCTGGTTTCTCCCCTCAGAGTGTTATCAGCCCTTTTGCCCCAGGTTATCTTTGTTGTCTCTGTGTGTTTGTGACCATAACAAAAATTAAAGGATCGAAGAGAAAAGGCTTTTTATTCATTCAGCACATAGTGGTTGGTGGGGGTGGAGTTTACAGGGGAGAAATGCACTGGAGGGGACAGTTTGGTAGGGAACACCACAGGTAAGTGTCACATTACTCTGGCTCATTGCTGAAACTGGCTTTCCGAGCCTCACGGGCAGGGCCGGCTCGACCTTTTTTGCCGTCCCAAGGAGCGGGGAAAAAAAAAAAGTGCCCGCCGAAGAAGAATAAATAAAAAAAAGCTGCTGCCGAAGGGCCGGCGAGGGAGGCGTGCCGCCCCAGGGAAGGCCGCAGGGCCGGCGAAGGAGGCGTGCCGCCCCAGGGAAGGCCGCAGGGCCGGCGAGGGAGGCGTGCCGCCCCAGGGAAGGCCGCAGGGCCGGCGAGGGAGGCGTGCCGCCCCAGGAAAGGTCGAAGGGCCTCCCCAGGCACCTGCTTCCTTAGCTAGTGCCTAGAGCTGGCCCTGCTCGTGGATACGCAGAGCCCCTGGGACACAGCCTGGGTCAAGGTGTTTGAAGGAATTAGTCTCCTATGGCCCCAGAAGGTTAAAGGATGACGGATCAGTCTCATGCCAGAGGAAAAGATGAGCTAAATAAAAACAATTTCCTGTTCATTGCACCAGTGCCTGTTGCAGAAAACAATGGATGGTTCCCAAACGCAAACTGTCCCTGGTAACAAACCAAACATGCCAATGGGCTTTACACACCCACCCAGGGAAAGAGTTATTCCTGGTGGCTGCGGATTTCAGAGCACAGCTGTGGGTAACAGGAAATGCTCTCTACCACACTGGTCAGGAAAGTTTGTTCCCTTTTTTCCCTGTTGTGATTCAAAAATTGAAAAATTCTGACCAGTTTTCTGAGGGTCTTTTCCTGCCTCACAGGCTTATAACAAATATACCTGAAAGCAAAACTAGAGAAAGGTTCAACTCTTCCTGAAGTGACACAAATTCAGCACTATTCAGAGCAGCTTCTCCATGGAAAATGAGTGATTTCTACTGAGAATTACAACAGGTGGGGAATCTAAGAATGGCCTTTTTTCCCTCATCTTCTCAGATGCACAAAGCCCCATAATCTTGCTTCCCTGATGTTTAGGCTCTGTTAGCAAATATTTTTGACACATTCTAACCCTACTGCCAGCACGGTTCCTATTTGATTCCATTAATCTTTTCCCCCCTCCCCTCCTCATACACTTGCACAAAAGCCCCAGAAGCCCAAGAGGAAGCGATTGCACGTTTGACATATTTGTTATTGTGTCTAGCTCTCTCTCACGCTTTTTGAACCCAGGCCATACAGCAGAAGGACGTAACCTTGAGCTGGGCTAAACCCTGCCGTTCCCAGCAATGGAAATGGGAGAGGGTCTGGAGCTGGAAAAACAAGGAAGTAGCTTTCCCCTTTCCCTTCCGCAGCAATTCTCCCCTCCCTCCCATCACCCAGACATTCCTGTCACTGCACTAGGCGGGACATTAGACAATTAAAACCATGGCATATTAAAGCAGAGTGAACGTCCCACCTGGGAGTAGGCAAAGTCACAGCATGCTGCTCAGAAACCAGAAGGAAACTTGCAGGCTTGCTACTAAGGTCGATACAAGACACTGACTCACTCACCCAGCATTAGCGAAACAGTCCCCAACAGTCCTTTTCCTTTAGGAAATCCCATCAGAAATAGGCAGACATTTTGTTTTTTCTGTTACCATTATTTGTGCCAGTGGTTAATGGGAACTAAACCAGGTTGCTCTATTGCCTTGTCTGTAATGGTGCTGTAAGCAGTGTGTCTATCCCACCGTGCAAGGAGCACACCACAATGAAGGCCTACAAATACACGTTGTGATTCCTCCTTCGCCATCGCAAATCCCATGACCACTGTGGGCCCTGACTGGCTCCCTGGTCTGGGCAGTCTCAGCAGACGGAGCAACGAAGAGGCAGGTCATGAACTCTCCTCTTACCCTCTTAACTGGGCCCTCTGGGTCAAGACTGAGGCATGTTGCTGGGCTGGGCTGGGGTAGTAGCAATGCAGGCTTCCCATGTGGTGTAGATAAATAGAGGACTGTGACCCTCCGAGCTGTCAATCCCGCACCTCCCACCAGATACTGTTTACTCTAACTATTTAAAAAGAATACAAATCTTCCCTTTCTCTTTAGCTTATGCTGGACGCTCTGACAAATACTGTTATAAGAGCACATTGTCTGAAGGAGCTTGCACTAAGGTCGATTGGATCCAGGTGCCCTGGTGGAAACCCAATTAGGGTTCTGAACTCGCCTTGGAGAAAGTGTTGTATATTGCTCTCTATCAGCTTCATCAGGACACATCAGGAGTGGTTCAATAAATACATTTAATAATCAAGGACATGTCCAACTAAAAATTATGGCTTCCCTGATGCATTTCTCTTCCAACCGTACAGATCTCTCTCCTTTCCTTCTTCTACTGAGCATGGTTAGTAAAGGCTACTTTGCCTTTATGTGTATGTTTGAGAGGCACAGAGTCCTTAAAAGATAATATACTCAAGAAAAGCATCTTTCATATTTCTCTGTTACTACTGATGATACCCTCCCAGACCAGCTACTTTAACTGCTGAATCGAGAGCTGAAATCATGACCTTGCCATATCCCATCACAAGTGAATACAGTATCACACACACACTATAATGATTTCACTCCAGGATCAAGCAGGTAGAGAGGACTGGCTTAGAAGTAGCAGAAGTTATCAACTTTGATAACTAGTCAATAAGGCAATGGGAGGGCAGAGGGAGATGATAGAAAAAATGGGGAAAAAGTTGTGCTTTATAGTCTGACAGCTCTGACAGTTCCCCAGTATTTAAGGCCCTTTCTAACAGATTAGCTTCTTGAATCGGGGCTCTTCTAGGAGATGGGGGACATGGTGATTTACAATATTTTGGGTGTCAAAGATCCTCCTGAAAGATGCCCTCAACTCCCTGGACATAAACAGAGGTTCAGAAGGAAACGGAACTGATCTTAATCTGCCCTGAATATCCAATAATGTAATTTTGTCAACATGCAAGAAATACCTCCTCATGGTTTTGCCCAGCCTCATAACAGTGGTGTGTGTGTACCAACTGGCAGACAACTACATGACTATGTCATGACTTAAAGATGTTTGTATCCTTGAGATTTCACACCCAGCGTTAAATAGAACAAAGCCACATTAGGGATGCCCAGACCTATTGTTATGAGGGTTCCCAGGTACATGATACAAATTGAACCACCAGGGATTTTTTCAAAGAAGATGCAAGAGTGGCCAGCGGTGATGGGGTTATCACCACAAAAAATACCCAGGGCTTGAACCCTCTCTGGTGTAGACTGCCATGGCTCCACTGAGCTTAGGACAGAGAACCGTTGTTGGTGTAAATTGGTATAGCTTCACTGACATTCAGTTGAGCTATGCTGATTCATGCTATTTGAGGATTTGGCTCTCAGATTATGGATTAACAGAAAACCCCACTGGCTTCCCATTTAGGGATGGAAAGTTGAGTATATGTTACTTTACAACACAGTCACTGTCTCAGTGACTTCACAGCAGTTACCAGGAACATCTGTCTCTGCACCACCCCCCCAGCGAGGCAAGGAGAGTACCGCACAGCAGAATTAAGATACCAGAAATGTCAATCAGGAAGTAAATATCAGGGCCAGGATGCTTGGGGATGAGACAGGAGTCGATTAGACATATCACACAAACCCCTCCTCTCCAACAGTGTGCTCCCCGTGAACAAAGCCATCCACGGCTCTTTTCACAGCTAGGGTTGGGAAAGGAGAGAACACAGCAGATAATGTTTCTTTTCTCACTGCCAGCACCTGCTTAGAGATTGCTTTCTGTGATCTTCATGGTTAACCTTGTACCAGGGTTTTACTGCCTTGAAAGAGATGAGAATGATCATGCAGACTAGAGGGGAGGACACCAGAGAAAGGGACCATCCCCCTTGCTCCCTCCCTCTCTTTGTAATGCCTCCATCCCCTGCGGACACATGGCCTTTCTGAATGCTTTGGGTATGCGCAGTGTACTCAATTCCCTGAGGGCAGCATGCGTGCATGCTCTCCCATCATACTAGAGACCAAGAGAGGAATAATATGAACATATATATTTAGCAGCAGCAAAATTATTTCTCTTACAGAAAGAATATTTCCATGCTGGGCTTTTTCCCTTCCCTTATCACAGATTGTATATTTATAGCGTGAGAATCCTACCTCGCACAAACAAATGCTGCCAGGCCACTGCGCTCAGAAAGGGATCCAGTTCTGCACTCGTCTAAATGCCCCTTTTCGGACAACCCCAATCTCAGCTCCTCTCGTGGGAAACGCTAAAGAACCAGATCTCCCAAGAGATTTAAACCAGGGCCTCAAGCCTGGGAGTGCCTCTAGCATTGCCTTTAGGCAACTGAGACAGATAAAAAGTCGCTGGGATAGATCCTGAGCCTCACTCCAACGACACAAAGTAGCCCTAAAGCCAGCAAAGCTGCAGACCGCTGTATACGGCAGGCTCCTCAGCGATGCAGAGCCACAGTAGTGATTCCTACATCTCTTCGCCTCCCAGACCCTGATGCAAGGGGGACTTCACAGGGCAAAGGAGGATGGGCTGAGGCATCCCGGCCGTTGGGAACTGCTGGCTATTAGAACAGCCTCTTGGGGGGCTACACAGAGGAAAAGAACCTTAGCTGGTGTCTATAGGTGTTACGTTATTGACTTCAATGGAGCTACTCTTGTTTACCCCATCTGGGGATCTGGCCCAGAAAATGGAAAGAAGGTGCTGGCTAAGCTTAGTTTCAGTGTCCAAACTGAGCGTAGCACCATGACTAGCTGGTGCAGGGCCATGAGAGCGTGAAATTCCTTCCCGCTAACCAACAGCTTTTTAGTAGAACAGGAGACATGCTGTCCTACTCTACCATTTTTCTCTGGTTATTTGTCCCTATAACCAACAGGACACTGCTTGCTGTGATAGCTGGGGGTAAGAAAACTGCCATCTTGCTATAGACAACAGCCCCCTGAGGCTACTTCCAGCAGCTGCCAACAGAAGGGGCACATCCCAACTCCGTACATCAGTGAACTGCCCATTGTACCATGGTGAGAAACCGTTCTTAATCCCTAGAAGAGGAGGTTGATTTCATGGCAAAATTTCCCCCGGGTTTACAGTTTGTCATGGATGAACAGGGGGGAAAATGTTGTCAATTATGGTGAATGTGAGATTTCTGCTTTGAAAGGGAGTGAAACAATACAATTCCTCTGGGCTGACAGGGCCTGGGGCACCCCTCCCAAACTCACATTTAACGCATTTCAGACAAAAATGCATCCAATGTTCCAGTTCCACACTGAACATGGGGATTTTATGGTCTGTGTGGCTTTCATGACATTAAGGTTGATACAGGCCCTTAATCATAGGTAACAGTTTGCTGGATGAAGCCATAGAGTGAGGGTTCAGGGTGTCAAGAGCCAGCTCTGCCTTTTCTCTTGCAAAGCTTGCTTTATTTTCTTCACACCGGTATGTGGGATACCACCCTTCAGGATGAGAACAAAATGCCAAGTCTCTGGGCTTCTTGCAAACTGCTGCAGTGAGACTTCTGATTTACATGAAAATAATTGCAATAGAATAGGAATGGAAAATGCATTTAAATTACTGAATACTAATAATATGCTATGGTCACAGGCAGAGACTTTCAACCAAAGATTTTAATGCTCTGGAGAAAAGTTAATTAAGTATCACAACAGTGAAAGATAAACAGCATGACATCCATTTTAGAGATGAAACTGAGGCACAGCACAGTGACTACCCCCATGGTCAACTAGTGAGTCAATGGTAAGTCTGGGTCCAGAACCCATAAGTCCCACCTCTAATCACTAGACCACACTGTCTTCCAGCAGCTATCGCTGGGTAACTTTCTGCATGCAATGGACAAAGCTAAGCCTTCCGAAGAGTGAGAAAACTTGAGTGAGGAAATACTTGGAAAGAGATTCTTGGCAAAATCAGAAAGGCGAGGAAGGTAATCACCAAGCTACCTGATTGACTTAGCTACGTCATACGTGGCTGTGAAAAATGTTGTCCCCTGAGCACCATAGTTAGGTCAACCTAGCCCCCATTGTAGATGTGGCTAGGTTGACAGACGAATTCTTCCGTCAAACTAGCTGCCACCTCAGCATTGTGAGCAGCAGATCCACTACACACTGAGGCTGGGTATTTCTAAATCTGCTTTTCCTCCACTCATCCTCTAAAGGGGGAGGGAAGGCTCCTATAAACATTGTCGTCCTTTGTCCACTTCCACACTGTACTATCATCATGCCGAATACGTTTCAGGCCCTTTGGAATACTCAGTATGTGGGACAAGCCCATGGAAATCAGGATGGTCAGAGTGTCTTATCAGTCTCCGGAGAAAGGCCTGAGTGGCAGAGACCTACAAAGCACGACACAAAACGACCTGAAGGTTAAAATTATGGGTTGGGAGGTGGATTTTATAAACTGAGAAACAAAGGACTATGTTAATCTGCAGACATCAGGCCAGATTCCAATCTCCACTACGCTGGTGTAAAACTGGAGTAACTCCACAAAAGACTCCAATGTAAAGGAGAGGAGTGATGAAGTGGGTTCTAGCCCACAAAAGCTTATGTCCAAATAAATTTGTTAGTCTCTAAGGTGCCACAAGGACTCCTTGTTGTTTTTGCTGATACAGATTAACACGGCTACCCCCCTGAAACCTAGCCCATCCTGTTTATTTCAGGCTTTTAGCTTGAAGAGCCCATGTCACCTGTGTAATGGCCAGACTAGGAAAAGAGAGGGAGTCAGCCTGGAAACATGACACAGTGCTGAGTGAACAGGATGCTATGTGTGCTACTGTTCAGAGTTCCTGAGGTTCATTCTGCACAGCTGCAGAGTGACAGCTGCAACAGAAACCATCTGCCTGCATGTTGGACTGGACAACCGGGAGAGGAGAGCAGGATGGATTTCCACGAGGAACTGGCCAAAAGGGAGCCAAGGTTCCCTTTGCAACAGAGGAAACTAAGTTTGGTGGAGATTTTATGAGGGTAGCCATCACTTCAGAACAGACTAATAGAGACTGAGCCCAGTCGAGCCCCGATGTGTATGGGGAGGGTGTTCCATGCTCTATGAGGAAGGGTAAGAAAGGATCGAGACAGAGGAACCAGGACAGAAGCATCAGGAGAGAAGAAAAAATTCCAGTAAACACAGTTACAATATCTACACAGACACACAATATCTGGCTAGAACTTGATGACTCCCTTCGCTGCCCATTCTGCATGGGGACCTGGGGACACTTTGTTAATTAGCAAAAAGAAAAGGAGGACTTGTGGCACCTTAGAGACTAACCAATTTATTTGAGCATAAGCTTTCGTGAGCTACAGCTCACTTCATCGGATGTTAATTAGCACAGTTGTGAGCTGGCAGTTTAATTTATCAGATGGAAATCCCAAAAGGAACAGCTGAGCTCACAGGAGCCAACAGGTCTGCATGGAATGGATATGGGGGTCACTTTCAACTGAATAAACTGCTCTGGAAAAGAGGATCTTCCTTTGCTCATTATCTTGTTGTTTCATCTGCCCTGTAATGGCAGGTGCTTTGATTAATGTATTAAAAGGTCACATCCAGTGGTTTCACTCTGGCTTGGTAGTTTTCACACGAGTTAGCAGGTTGAGTTAAGGACTAGGCTCTGCCATCGTTTTTAACTCCATCTGTGAGCTCATGTGAAAACTACAAATAGCCTCATCTTCCCTAGGATTGTGCTGTGAGTTAGCTAACCCAAGGGGGCTCAGTAGAGTTAAAAACACACCTTTTTTCTAGTGAAGACATAGCCACAGTGGCAGAAAGGGAAGTGTTGAATAAATATTTCTGTTCTCTCTCTATCTGGGGAAAAACAGATGATATGATCTCATCACATGGTGATAACACTGCATTCCACTAGTATCACTGGAGGATGTTAAATAGAAGCTACTAAAATTAGACATTTTTAAATCAGCAGGTGCAGGTAACTTGCCTCCAATGGTTTTAAAAAAGGTGGCTGAGGATGGGCTGGATGTTAATGTTGATTTTCAATAACTCTTGGAGCATCAAGGAAGTTACAGAAGACTAGAAGAAAGCTAATGTTTTACTAATTTTAAGGAGAAATGGGATGACCCAGGTAAGCTTGACATCAATCCTGGACAGGATAATAGAGCAGCTGCTAAGGGACTCAATTAATAAAGAATTAAATAATGGTAATGTAATTAATGCAAATGAACACGGGTTCACAGAAAAAAGATCCTGTCAAACTAAGTTGATATCTTTTTTGATGAGATTACAGGTATGGTTGATAAAGGTAAAAGGGTTGATGTAATATACTTAGACTTTTGTAAGGCATTTGACTTGGTACTGCATGACATTTTGATTGAAAAACCAGAACGATATAAAATTAACATGGCACACATTAAATGGATTAAAAACTGGCTAACTGATATGACTGAAAATGTAATTGTAAACAGGGAATCATCAGCAAGAGGATGTCTTTCCTGTGGGGTCTTGCATGGATCATTTCCTGGCCATACTCTTTAACATTTTTATTATTTACTAGGGCTGTCAAGCGATTAAAAAATTAATCACACTGTTAATAATCAAATACCATTTATTTAAATATTTTTGATGTTTTCCACATTTTCAAATATATTGATTTCAATGATAACACAGAATACAAAGTGTACAGTGCTCAATTTATATTTATTTTTGATTACAAGTATTTCTACTATATAAAAACAAAAGAAATTGTATTTTTCAATTCACCTAATGTAAGTACTGTAAGGCAATCTCTATCATGAAAGTTGAACTTACAAATGTAGAATTATGCACAAAAAATAACTGCATTCAAAAATAAAACAGTGTAACACTTTAGAGCCTACAAGTCCACTCAGTCCTATTTCTTGTTCAGCCAGTCACTCAGATAAATAAGTCTGTTTTCATTTTCAGGAGATAATGCTGCCCACTTCTTGTTCACAATGTCACCCGAAAATGAGAATAAGTTGTTCTCATGATACTGTTGTAGCCGGTGTTGCAAGATATTTACGTGCCAGATGCGCTAAAGATTCATGTGTCCCTTCATGCTTCAACCGCCATTCCAGAGGACATGCGTCCATGCTGCTGACGGGTTTTGCTCGATAACAGTCCAAAGCAGTGCAGACAGACGCATGTTCATTATCATCATCTGAGTCAGATGCCACTAGCAGAAGGCTGATTTTCTTTTTTGGTGGTTTGGGTTCTGTAGTTTCTGCATCAGAGTGTTGCTCTTCTAAGACTTCTGAAAGCATGCTCCACACCTCGTCCCTCTCAGATTTTGGAAGACACTTCAGATTCTTAAACCTTGGTCGAGTGCTGTAGTTATCTTTAGAAATCTCACATTGGTACCTTCTTTGCATTTTGTCAAATCTGCAGTGAAAGTGTTCTTAAAATGAACCTGTGCTGGGTTATCATCCGAGACTGCTAGAACATGAAATATATGGCAGAATGCAGGTAAAATAGAGCAAGGGACATACAATTCTCCTCCAAGGAGTTCAGTCACACATTTAATTAACACATTTTTTTAACGAGTGTCATCAGCATGGAAGCATGTCCTCTGGAATGTGGCCGAAACATGAAGGGGCATATGAATATCTGGCATATCTGGCAAATAAATACCTTGCAACGCCAGCTACAAAAGTCTCATGCGAATGTCTGTTCTCACTTTCTGGTGACTTTGTAAATAAGAAGTTGACAGCATTAGCTCCTGTAAATGTAAACAAACTTGTTTGTCTTTTGGCTCTAAAGTTTTACATTGTTTTGTTTGAGTGCAGTTATGTAACAAAAAAAAATCTACATTTGTAAGTTGCACTTTCATGACAAAGAGATTGCACTACAGTACTTGTATGAGGTGAATTGAAAAATACTGTTTCTTTTATCACTTTTATAGTGCAAATATTTGTAATAAAAATAATAATATAACTTGAGCAGTGTACACTTTGTATTCTTCATTGTAATTTAAATCAGTATATTTGAAAATGTAGAAAAACATCTAATATATTTAATACAATTGGTATTCTATTGTTTAACAATGTGAGTTCAATCCTTGAGGGGGCCATTTAGGGATCTGGGGCAAAAACTGGGGATTGGTCCTGCTTTGAGCAGGGGGTTGGACTAGATGACCTCCTGAGGTCCCTTCCAACCCTGATATTCTATGACTAATTAAAACTGTGATTAATCGTGATTCAGTTTTTTGAGTTAATTGTGTGAGTTAACTGCAATTAATCGACAGCCCTAATTTTTATCAATTACCTGGAAGAAAACATAAAATTATCACTGATAGAGTTTGTCGATGTCCCAATAATTGAAGGAGTAATAAACAGTGAAGAGGATAGGTCACTGATTCCAAGAGATCTGGAATGCTTGTTAAACTGGGCGCAAGCAAACAATATGCAATTTAATACAGCTAAATGTAAATACAGAGATCTGGGAACAAAGAATGCAGGCCATATTTATAGGATGAAGGACTCTATCCCAGGAAGCAGTGACTCTGAAAAAAGATTTGGGGGTAGTTGTGGATAATCAGCTGAACATGGGTTCCCAATGAGAATGGAATCCTGGGATGCATAAACAGGGGAATCTCAAATAGAGGTGTGATTTTACCTTTGTATTTTGCATTAGTGCAACTGCTGCTAGATAACTGTGTCCAGTTCTGGTTTCCACAATTGAAGAGGGATATTGATAAATTGGAGAGGATTCAGAGAAGAGCTGTGAGAATGATTAAAGGATTAGAAAGACAAGGTGGATGAGGTAATATCTTTCATTGGACCTACTTTTGTTGGTGAGACTACATAAAAGATTAGAAAACATGCCTAGTGATGAAACACTCAAAGAGCTCAATCTATTTAGCTTAACTAAGAGAAGGTTAAGGGGTGACTTGACTACAGTCTATAAGTACCTACATGGGGAACAAATATTTAATATTGGGCTCTTTAGTCTACCAGAGAGATGTTTAACACAATCCAATGGCTGAAAGGTGAAGCTAAACAAATTCAAACTGGAAATAAGATGTAAATGTTTAACAGTGAGGGTAATTAACAATGGGAACAATTTCCCAAGGGTCCTGGTGGAGTCTGCATCACCAACAATTTTTAAATCAAGATTGGATGTTTTTCTAAAAAAATCTGCTCTATAAATTATTTTGGAGCAGTTCTCTGGCCTGTGTTACACAGGACATCAGATTAGACTATAAATAATGGTCCCTTTTGACCTTGGAATCTACGAAGTGAAGAGACCCAACACAACCCACACAACAAACGGTTAACCAGTGGAACTCGTTGCCAGGGGATGTTGTGAAGGTCAAAACTATAACTGGGTTCAAAAAAGAATTAGATAAGTTGAGGGAGGATAAGTCCATCAGTGACTATTAGCCAAGATGGTCAAGGATGCAACCCCATGCTCTGGGTGTCCCTCAACCTCTGAGTGCCAGAAGCTGGAACTGGATGCCAGGGGATGGATCACTTGATGATTGAATGTTCTGTTCATTCCCTCTGAAGCACCTGGCATTGGTCACTGTCGGAAGACAGGACACTGGGCTGGATGACCCAGAATGGCCGCTCTTATGTTTGTGGAGTGAGGAGGGAACTGCATGGGCCCTATAGAGTGCAGAGAACAGGCTGGGCGAAGGGCAGGGAGAGATGTGCATGGCCGCTGCACAGTGCAGTGACAGGGCTGGATATGGAAAGAGAGATTGCATGGCTTCCGTCCCACTCAGGAAGAAGAAACAACAAGAGGAAGAGAAGAGAACTAATTCAAACAAATGATAAACAGAGAAGCTATACAGTGAAGCCAGAAGTTGCTAATTAATATCATATTGCCTCAAGAGGATTCAAAGTGGAGAGTTCCCCTCAGAAACACAAGCAGACAAAGCTGGCTTGAACCTTCTGTGGCTGGGACTCTGCATAGGCAGCCTGAGCTCGTGATCAGAAATGTTTGCAGCTGCTCTGGCTGAGTCCAGTGGTAGCTGCTGCTGGTACTGACTTTTCACTTAACTCCCTGAATGTGCTGGGGAGCTGGAATCAGAGCAAGCAACCCACGAAGGGGCTCCCCTCCCCTTCAAGCCCTTAAACCACTAGCTTCAGTTCACCTCGACTGGGCTGGTGACTTACATCTTCCTCCCCTCACAGGCGGAGATTATCCATGTGTACTTCTGTAGTACCTGGGAGCCCCAGTCATGGGTAGGACCCCACGGGGCTAGGGAGCCTCTCTCCATATCCCTGTCCTGCTTTTATCATTAGACCGCGGATGCGGCTACCTATGGAGGGGCTGCTGCTCCCAGCAGAGCTCAGGGAGGCTTGGCACAAACAAACACCCTCTCCACTATGGGCAGTGGTTGAATATGCAGTTGAGGAGGCTAGCCCCTGGCCCCTCCCTCTCTGGCTGAGGCCCCACCCTTCCCCTTCCAGAGACTGGAGCACACATCCCCCTGCAGCAGCTAGCGCTGGGTGGGCAGGCGGCGTGGCCGTAATTCCCTCAGTTCCAGCATCCCCAGTGACAGACGGACGGGCAGCGCAGCCGTGGACCCAGCCCTCACAACCCTGGGCCTTGTGCACACGGCCCCAGCCTGCCAGCGCCCCCCCCCAGCCTCTCGGCCACACTGGGAAGGGAAGTGGAAACAGGCAGATGGAGGCCTGGGGGCAGAATGTGGGCGGAGCCACGCCAGGCTGTTTGGGATGGCACAATCTTCCCCTGCTTATGCTATCCGCTGCCCATGCCCCCTGCATTATTGCATCAGCACATCCACCAGAAGGTCAGCAAATAAAGCAAGCTGCAGTAGCTGCTGAGTGTCTCTCATATGCTGTGCGATAAGGAGATTTACTGGGGAGCGAGATGAAGAACAGCTCCAGAGTCAACAGAAATAACTACAGACAAGAATTAAACTCACTGTTCAAGCCCAAGGGCCAGTCAGGAACAATCTGGGCTCCTTAAGACCGGAAACGACACGCATTGGTGTATGTGTGCGTCTGTCAGAAAGGCTCAGTGACCAGTCAGGACATCAGCGTTACAAGTTGATTGTGTGTGGTGGGCATCAGCACTCTACTCCACACGGCCCATTTCGAACAGTGCAGCCCCCTGGGCACCTTCACACTGCTGACATTATCTTGCACTAAAACAGGTTTCCTTCCCCCCAGTTTGGAATCCCCCCATCCGCCACCCTGCCGAAGTGCAGAATTGTCAGTATTCGGCTCTAAATCACAGACAGGCTTACGGGTCTAACATCTGGTGAACCAGCCAGGACAGACACAGCTGTTTTACCCCACTGCTGAGCTGGGATTCCTGGTTTTCTAAAGGGCTAAGGGCCAGATCCTGCTGCTGTCGAAGACAGCGGTGAAATCCTGACTCCACTGAAGTCGATGGGAGTTTTATTGTTCACTAATATGGGGCCAGGATTTCATCCTGGAAAGTTTCCCACTCACTGCAATGGAAGTAAGATGGTGGTCTAAAGTATCTGCAACCAGTAGTGAAATCTACAGACCTGTGACTTCCATAAAATTGCCTGTTTACACCTCATACTGACAACTCGATAATTTGTGGGGATTAGGGCAGTAAATACAATAAACCTAGAGAACAGCTGCAAGTTAAACTGCTGTTAAACATTATTCTTAGAATCAGTGTAATTAGTGTCCAGTTTTATTTTGTTCTAAAGTCAGCATTGAGATGGGATGTATTGGATGAGGTAACTGGAAAACACCTTGTTCGTCTGGATGCCTTTGACCAGAACCCTCCATTCATTTATAATTCTAGCCAAGCAGTCTAAAACCACTGTCTGTTTTTCAGGGTCTGTGTGTAATCATGGACTATTTCTCTATCAGAGGTGCAGGATTTACTTTTTATTGTCCTGATCCTTTGTATTATGTGGGATGCTGCCAAAGAAGATCTCAATGGAATTCTGCAGATCCCTCTGGTCAGTTTGTTTCATGAGAGCGTCCTCAGTAATGAAGTAAGTCTGTCTGGTTCTCTTGCTATTTTTGACTCTAGAAATGCAAGCGTAACGATCTTTACAGCATTCTCCCACACCTTTCATGCCCAATCATAGGACGCTGTTCTGAGGACTAAATGAATTATCATAGTTTCAATTCCCTGGTATCCTTCTGGTTCCTTTTGAGGGGATGCAAGGCCGGTTCTCTTTGCTACCCTAAAGACTGTCTGGAAAAGCATGTGACTATTTGCTGCTTTCATAAAAATGTTTGGTTTTTTAAAAATCTGTTTGCTTTTCGTTGTCTTTTGTGAGCAACTTATGCTGTTTGTATTACACCCAAGTGTTTGCATAATATTTACTTTGAATTGCTTTGTTTCTCTAAATACAGAATCTAAGCCTTATGTAAAGAGAAACATTTGTAGTTTTTGTACATGGCTTTCCTACCGCTGAAAACCAAGTCTAGATCCAAAGAGGATGGTACTAGACTGTTCTCAATGGCACCAGATGACAGAACAAGGAGTAATGGTCTCAAGTTGCAATGGAGGAGATCTAGGTTGGATATTAGGAAAAACTATGTCACTAGGAGGGTGGTGAAACACTGGAATGCGCTACCTAGGGAGGTGGTGGAATCTCCTTCCTTTGAGGTTTTTAAGGTCAGGCTTGACAAAGCCCTGGGTGGGATGATTTAGTTGGGGATTGGTCCTGCTTTGAGCAGGGGGTTGGACTAGATGACCTCCTGAGGTCCCTTCCAACCCTGATATTCTATGGTTCTATGATTTAAAACCAACCAAATGCATAACTCTTTACAATGATAGGGAGAACCTGAATTCTAGTTAATTTTAAGAAATCAAGTACTTATCTGTCCTGAGTCCCTTTGCCTGCTGTTTTTGGTTTTACTTTTACATATTCCTGTTTAACTTTTAAAATGGTGTTCTCTAACCTGCTGCTGTATGAAATACCCAAACAAACAACAGGGCAAACTGCCTAGCAAATTAATCAAGGGAAACAGTGAAAGTGATGGCATACAAAGTACTGTTAAATGTCCAATTAAAAAATAAATAAAAGAGAAGCATTTTTCTCTGTTTCATTTATAGACATCCTGGGGTTTACAAATCACAATAAGGAGTTAAAAAAATGTTCAGACAGAAGCATGAGTTTTAAATTGGCAGAGTTCCTGTAATTCTAACATATGATTAAAATGCTAATTTAAAAGACATACCAACATCTACTACTGGTTAAAGACGCAAGGAACCCATCATTTGCAAGCAGTATGGATCTAACTACACGAAACTGCTGAATAGAATTTTCCAAAGAAGTTGCAGACAGAAGCTCTGTGTGAAGGAAAATCATGGAATTCAAACAAGCTGGAGGATTTTTCTGTGCTTCCACCAAGAAAATCAGAAGGCCAAGAAGCAACACTCCCTACAAGTGCTTACAATTTTCCTTGAAACTATTTTTCAATGGAAAACTGAGCTTTCAGCTAAACAACATTCTTTGCAAAGAGTGTCTGCTTTCTATGGAAAATTTAGATTTTATTTTGAAAAACGGAACACCTGAAAACCAAAATATTTCAGTCCACAACTGAAATATTAAAATTTGGAAAACTTGCTCCAGTGCCTTATGGGAGTTGTAGTTCAGCTGCCTCATGTTCCCAATCTCCTCTATGAGCGGGGCTCTCTAGCCAGACTACATGACGCACCATGGCCAGAAACCCCATGATGCACTACTTCTCCTCTCCAAGAGCAGAGACCATAGGGTATCACTGGAGATGTATTTCAGAGGGGTAGCCGTTTTAGTCTGTATCAGCAAAAACGACGAGGAGTCCTTGTGGCACCTTAGAGACTAACAAATTTATTTGGGCATAAGCTTTCGTGGGCTAAAACCCACTACATCAGATGCATGGAGTGGAAAATACAGTAGGCAGGTATAAACACAGCTGGGAGACAGGCCAGTCCTTGCTTACAGACCGCGCCCCAATCTAAAGCAAATACAAGCAACTACACACCACACAACAAAAACACTAACTCAGGAACCAATCCCTGCAACAAAGCCCAGCGCCAACTCTGTCCGCATATCTATTCAAGGGACCAGGGCCAGCCCACAACATTTTGGCACCTGAGGCGGGGAGCTCAAATGACACCCCCATGCCTCCTCACTTGGGCCAAAACTTTGAAACGTCTCAATTCTGCCTTCTTCCTGTTCTACTACTCTCATGGTGCTGCTCTGCTACCTACCCAATAAAGGAGAACTAACAACTTAAAATGCCTTGTTCAAAAATTTTAAGTAACACATAACTTTCAAACGCCTGAACAGCAAATGTAACTTTTCTTGTCTGCATAGTAAACACGGGCATTTTTATCTGTTTGAATAGTCAAAGTGGTGCTTTCTGTGACTTCTTGGTTGCAAAGATTTGAACTCCTTCCTGCTGAAGGTCCACAATCTGGGCCAGCTCATGCTCTATTGAGATGGTTGCAAGGCCGACAAGCCTCTCCTGGGTCATTGTGGAGTGTAGATGTGTTTTTATTAACTTCAGCTTGGAAAAGCTGCGTTCTCCACTGACAACTGTTACAGGAAGTGTTAGAAGTATGCGCAGAGCAACAAAAGCATTTGGAAAGAGGGTGGTCATCTTATTTGTGCACATATATTCCAGAACAGCCTTTGGAGTTGATCCTGCTGAAACGTATCTTGAAAGGGCTTTCAGTTCATCACCTAAGTCACTTGCATCAATGTCGCACATGTCATCATGTGTCAACACTGTCTCTAGTGCCCTGCATTGCTGGTGTAGGTCTTCTTCAGGTATAGTGAGGAGTTTTGGAATATCAGACAACATCCCAAATATACTGCTGTGTTCCTTGAGCTGCATGAAACGTTCTTCAACTGACTGTATTCCACAATCTAGCACCTCGTTAAAGAATTCAATTTTGAATTGTTGTTTGGGGTCTCTTATGGGATTATCCCGTGCCCCGTAATCAAAATGTCGTCTTCTTCGGTGACACTTGTATTCTTGAATGGGTGGGAAAATAGCTTCAGTGTGAAGTTCCTTTGCCAATTTCTGTGCACTCTTCAGAACGTTTCAAAATCCCTCACCTGACCAGTAAGACTATAGGTATGACTTTGCTTTGTCCAGTTGTTCCATCGCTCCAGAAATATCAAGGTCAACACCTTGGAGTCTCTTGCTTACAACATTTATTTCAAACAGTATGTCACGCCACAACACTAAGCCACACAGAAATTTGAAGTTATATATGTTTCTGGTGGTTTCATTTCCCTCTGCCAATGTTCTCCCACGAACAGTTCCTGTCATAGCATTATCCTCCATAATGGGAACTACGGCATCATCTCTCTTCCCAATATGGTGTTTGATAGGCTTTATCGCCTCCACTCGACTTTCCCATCATGTGGCACTCAGTGGTTTCAGTGTCAGAGAGGATGTTTCCAGATGTTGCTTCAAAATTTGCCACCAATGAGTTGATACAGAGAAAAACACATAGATGCTTTGAATTACATTAAAAAATTCAGCAGCCTCACTAGAAGCTGATGCTGCATCACTTACCACCAAGTTCAATGAATGAGAACTGCATGGGACAAAAAAAGCTCGAGGGTTTAACTCTCGGATCCGTGTCTGCACTCCTCTGTTCTTTCCTCTAATGTTGGCACCATTATCGTAGCCCTGACCTCTCCTGTCAGCTCTCGCAGTTCCCGTCTCTTCCAGCTTTTTAAGAAGCACATTTGTCATACCAGCTCCTGTAGTATCATCAATGTCAATAAATCCTAGAAAATGCTCTGACAGTCACCATTGCAGGGACATTGTCACTAGGTTCTGTTGTTGTTACAAAACGCACCATTAAAGTCATTTGTTCCGTATGGCTGATGTCAGGTGTGCAGTCCAGAATAACAGAGTAATATCTTGCTGACTTCAGATCTGCTACAATCTTCTGTTTGACTTTTGTTGCCAGTAACTGGACGATCTCATTTTGAATTGTTTTTCCAAGTAGTGGTGTGTGTTCATTTCTTGGGTGGTGACTCTTCTTAGATGCTCCTGGAGCACAGCATCAAACTCAGCCATCAGCTCCACAATTTTAAGGGAGTTTCCATTGTTTGGCACATATAGCTGATCTGAAGTGCTACGCTGTCAAATATAAAGGGAAGGCTAACCACCTTTAAATCCCTCCTGGCCAGAGGAAAAAACCCTTTCACCTGCAAAGGGTTAAGAAGCTAAACATAACCTCGCTGGCACCTAACCAAAGTGACCAATGAGGAGACAAGATACTTTCAAAGCTGGAGGTGGGGGGGGGGGGTAACAAAGGGTTCTCTCTGTCTGTGTGTTGTTTTTGCCCGGACCAGAGCAGGAATGCAGGTCAGAACTCCTGTAAAGGGCTAATAAGCAATCTAGTTAGATATGTGTTAGATTCTGTTTTGTTTAAATGGCTGATCATAGAATCATAGAATATCAGGGTTGGAAGGGACCTCAGGAGGTCAACTAGTCCAACCCCCTGCTCAAAAGCAGGACCCATCCCCAATTAAATCATCCCAGCCAGGGCTTTGTCAAGCCTGACCTTAAAAACTTCTAAGGAAGGAGATTCCACCACCTCCCTAGGCAATGCATTCCAGTGTTTTACCACCCTCCTCGTGAAAAAGTTTTTCCTAATATCCAACCTGAACCTCCCCCACTGCAACTTGATAAAATAAATTGTGCAGAATGGAATGTATATTCCTGTTTTTGTGTCTTTTTGTAACTTAAGGTTTTGCCTAGAGGGATTCTCTATGTTTTGACAGGTTTCAGAGTAACAGCCGTGTTAGTCTGTATTCGCAAAAAGAAAAGGAGTACTTGTGGCACCTTAGAGACTCACCAATTTATTTGAGCATGAGCTTTCGTGAGCTACAGCTCACTTCATCAGATGCATACCGTGGAATGCATTTGTTTTGAATCTGATTACCCTATAAAGTATTTACCATCCTGATTTTACAGAGGTGATTCTTTTACTTTTTCTTCAATTAAAATTCTTCTTTTAAGAAACTGATTGCTTTTTCATTGTTCTTAAGATCCAAGGGTTTGGGTCTGTGTTCACCTATGCAAATTGGTGAGGATTTTTGTTAGGATATAGATATTCAGGTCTGTCTGTAAAGGCCTATACTCTAAGAATTTAGGTGTATTCTTATCACTTGGCTAGTTATAGAGGTATAAAAGAAAGAATCAAAATCCCTGTCTGCCAGTATAAGGTCCTTCTCTTACTGTGACAGTCTGAAGCCCAGTTCTTAGGCTAAGGCCTTTGGCTAAGCAAAAAGGCAGCCATAAACTGGGAAGCGACCGGTCACATCCTCACATTCCAAACTAGTCACATTGAAAGAAGGTGCTATTGGGCTGTTAGGAATACAATCCTGTCCTGATAGTGCCTATCACCTCCAGAGAAAGGGAAGTGCCTAGAAAATGTAAAAGGAAACTTAGTTTGATAGCATCCTGTCTGGCAAGAACTCACTTATCAATAGCTGGGATGTGAAATCCTCACTTCTGTATTGTTTTGTCATTATAGTTCCTACTTTGCTATTTTCAGAGTAACAGCCGTGTTAGTCTGTATTCGCAAAAAGAAAAGGAGTACTTGTGGCACCTTAGAGACTAACCATTTTATTTGAGCATGAGCTTTCGTGAGCTACAGCTCACTTCTAATAGCTCACAGCTATTGTTTGTCTGTATAATCTCTGTCTGGTTCTGTGATTGTTCCTGTCTGCTGTATAATTAATTTTGCTGGGTGTAAACTAATTCAGGTGGTAGGATATAATTGGTTACATAATCATGTTACAATATGTTAGGATTGGTTAGTTAAATTTCAGTAAAATGATTGGTTAAGGTATAGCTAAGCAGAACTCAAGTTTTACTATATAATCTGCAGTCAATCAGGAAGTGAGTGGGTGGGTGTGGGTGGGGGTAGGCATGCGGGTGGGGGAAATGGGAACAAGGAATGGGGGTGGGGAAATTGGAATCATGTTTTGCTAAAGGGGGAAATGGGAACAGGGAATGGGAGTGGGGAAATTGGAATCATGTTTGGCTAAGGGCAGGAATGGGAACAGGGACGCAGGTGTAAGGCTCTGTGGTGTCAGAGCTGGGAAGGGCGACACTAAGGAAGGAAACTGGAATCATGCTTGCTGGAAGTTCACCCCAATAAACATCGAATTGTTTGCACCTTTGGACTTCGGGTATTGTTGCTCTCTGTTCATGCGAGAAGGACCAGGGAAGGAAGTGGGTGAAGGAATAAGCCCCCTAACAATTTTTATCAAGCCTTCCCCAGGAAAGGGGGTGTAGGATTTGGGAGGATTTTTTTTGGGGGGGGGAGGGGAAGACATTTCCAAGCGGGCTCTTTCTCTGTTATATATTTGTTAGATGCTTGGTAGTGGCAGCAATAAAGTCCAAGGGCAAAAGGTAAAATAGTTTGTACTTTGGGGAAGTTTTAACCTAAGTTTAGGGGGTTTTCATGCAGGTCCCCACATCTGTACCCTAGAGTTGAGAGTGGCGAAGGAACCTTGACACAGTGCTAGGTTTTGCGTAGCAAGCATTCTCACAATGGCAATGAGCCTTTTCAGAACATTTTGCCAGTAAAGAGACTCTGATGCAATCTTCTCTTGATGCTGATCATCTTTGGTGGCCTTTAACCTTAGTCTCATCTCATGCTCTCTGGTGATTTGCTGCCTTCTCATGGCATGCCAGATTTCTAGCCAGATTTTTCCAGTCCTTTGTTCCTGTAGAACCCAATGTGGCTGGAACATTAGACTGGAAGAGTTTGCAACAAAAACAGTATGCAGCATTCTGGGTTTTTGAGTACATAAGCCATGGCCTCTCCATGTTATCACCATTGAGGATTTCACATCAGTAATGTGTTGGATGGAAACTTCTATTTTCATTGTCTTTGGGGAACATGAAGTTTTTCACTTGCTATGGCCCACGCAGTAAAAGGAAGTCCCTCAGATTACTGCTCAAGTGGGTCCACAGTCCTGGATCATCTAGACTTAACGAACTAAACTCAGCAGCAGCTGTTTCTTGCGCCTCCACCACCCTCTTCTCTGATTTACACTTTTCTTCAGGAATGTGCATGGTTACATCCATTTGAGATGGAGATATGGATGCTGCAGTAGCTGCCAGGTCACCTGCACTCTAACTGGAAGATCAGTCATCTCCTCACCACTCACATCTTCACTGGGGCCGGAAGGTTCACTGTGAACATGTGTGTCTATGTATCTCAGGAGAACTCCTTCCTGCTTAGATAGAAAAGTTTCCTTTGCTTTCTTTCTTTTTCTGAATACTGCCCCAGAGGGGGGTTTTCTTCTTTCACTCATGACTGCTGTTCTGGGCCAGCTATAGTGGTTCTTAACACTCAGTTGAAGGGGACAAATAAGCAGGCTGGTAGCAGGGCCTGAGTGAGGGACGATATCAGCATCTTAAGGGCCTAACTGGCTCCTACTACTTCAGCTGACTGCCTGTTCTCCTCAAGTGAGTTCAGGGAAGCATCAGGAAACAGAAAGCTCCCTGAGAAGCCGGTGTTAATCCTGGGGGTGCTAGAGGGGTACATAAGAAGCTCCTCCTCCACTCTGTCCCTGCAGCTCCTGCTGCTTTCTGTTATTCCCTCTCACCTTTTCTCCTGTCTGCCTGTTATATCTCTTGTGCCCTCCTTCCTCCAGCACAGCACTCCACCATCTCTGTGCATCTAGAGCAGAGAGAATCCATATGTACCAGCAGCAGACACAATTTTCTACACTCTGGGTCCTAGTGGCACCCCTTCCTCCCCTCACAGTCTGGCACCTGAGGCAGCTGCCTCAGTTAGCCTCATGGTAAGGCCAGCCCTGCAAGGGACACCATCGTAGGACCTAACCACATCAGCCACACCATCAAGGGCTCATTCACCTGCACATCTACCAATGTGATGTATGCCATCATGTGCCAGCAATGCCCCTCTGCCAGGTACATTGGCCAAACCGGACAGTCTCTACGCAAAAGAATAAATGGGCACATATCAGACATCAAGAATTATAATGTTCAAAAACCAGTAGAACAACACTTCAATCTCCCTGGACACTCAATAACAGACTTAAAAGTGGCAATTCTTCAACAAAAAAATTTCAAAACCAGACTCCAACGAGAAACTGCAGAACTGAAATTAATTTGCAAACTGGACAGCATCAAATCAGGCCTGAATAAAGACAGGGAGTGGATGGGTCACTACAAAAACTAATTTCCCCCTAGTGAAACTCATACCTTCTTGTCAACTGTTTGAAATGGGCCACCTTGATTACATTGGCCTCATTAGCACTACAAAAGTGATTTTTCCTCCCTTGGTATTCACCCCTTCTTGTCAACTGTTGAGAATAGCCCACTTACACCTTAACTGAATTGGCTTGTTAGCACTGACCCCCACTTGGTAAGGCAACTCCTATCTTTTCATGTGCCGTGTATTTATACCTGCCTACTGTATTTTCCACTCCATGCATCTGATGAAATGGGTTTTAGCCCACAAAACTTATGCCCAAATAAATGTGTTAGTCTCTTGGGTGCCACAAGGACTCCTCATTGTTTTTACTGGAGATGTAGTACAACCAGAGAGCCCAACCTATAGAGGAGAATGGGAGCTTAAGGCGCCTGAACTGCAACTCCCATGAGGCGATATGGCAGCATTTCTAAATCAAAATATTTCTATTTTTCGATGAAATTTTTTGGTATTCAGATTTATGCCAAAACACCAACATTTTCCATTGGAACCTCCCTCTCCTCATTTTTGACCAGCTGTAAGCCTAGTTACTAATGCCAACATACATTTAAATAAACAAATAGAGGCACCCTTAGCACTGACAAACACTTTTATGCCACTCTCCTCAGGTGAGCATGAAAGGTCATGGAAACCAGGACTGTGGGCAACAGGCTGACAGAAGCTCTGTAAACAGCCTAGTATATTGTTGAATTTATTGGTGGCTTCTTTCTCTTTTATAAGTAGGAAGGATGGTCTCATGAGTAGGCCATTGAATTGGGGACCTGGATTCAATTCCTGGCTCAGCCACAGACTTTCTGTGAGAGCAAATCAGATAAACTACTCCATGTCTCAGCCTCTCATCTATAAAATGTGGATAATACTTCCCTATTTCACAGGCATGTTAAGGAGAAAGTCCACTAATGATTGTGAGGTGCTCAGGCACTGTGTGGATGAGGGCCATATAGGTACCTAGATAAATATTGACAGGTTTCAGAGTAACAGCCGTGTTAGTCTGTATTCGCAAAAAGAAAAGGAGTACTTGTGGCACCTTAGAGACTAACCAATTTATTAGAGCATAAGCTTTCGTGAGCTACAGCTCACTTCCTCAGATGCATATCGTGGAAACTGCAGCAGGCTTTATATATACACAGAGAATATGAAACAATACCTACTCCCACCCCACTGTCCTGCTGGTAATAGCTTATCTAAAGTGATCATCAGGTGGGCCATTTCCAGCACAAATCCAGGTTCTCTCACCCTCCACCCCCCCACACACAAACTCACTCTCCTGCTGGTGATAGCCCATCTGCTATCACCAGCTATCTGCCATCCTGCTATCACCAGCAGGAGAGTGAATTTGTGTGGGGGGGTGGAGGGTGAGAAAACCTGGATTTGTGCTGGAAATGGCCCACCTGATGATCACTTTAGATAAGCTATTACCAGCAGGACAGTGGGGTGGGAGGAGGTATTGTTTCATATTCTCTGTGTATATATAAAGCCTGCTGCAGTTTCCACGATATGCATCTGAGGAAGTGAGCTGTAGCTCACGAAAGCTTATGCTCTAATAAATTGGTTAGTCTCTAAGGTGCCACAAGTACTCCTTTTCTTTTAACCTAAAACAGCTTTTCTAGACCTAAAGATGTCATCCATTTAAACTCCAGTATGCCAGGCCCTTTCCTGGCAAGAACTGAGAGCCAGGCTCTCTTTCCACAGGACAAAGCTCCCATTTACAGCCCTGCAGGATCCTGAGACATTGGACTTTAGAATCTTGACATTTTTATGTAAATGGAAAGGCGGGTTATCAGGGCAGAGTGTTTTCACTTAGTTCTTATGAGGTGTGACAGGGGCAGGCCAGATGGCTACAGGAGAGTGTTAGAAGGCAGATTAGTCCCAGATTAAGTAGGTCCATTTTCCCTGCATAAGGTAGCAGGGGCAGTTCCAGAACAAGAAGGAACTTGCTGGAACAAATTCAGGCAGGCAGGCTAATTAGGACACCTGGAGCCAATTAAGAAGTTGCTAGAATCAGTTAGGGCAGGCTGGCTAATCAGGGTACCTGAGTTTAAAAAGGACCTCACTTCAGTTTGTGGCATGTGTGCGAGGAGCTGGGAGCAAGAGGCACTAGGAGCTGAGAGTGAGAAGGCGTACTACTGGAAGACTGAGAAGTACAAGCATTATCAGACACCAGGAGGAAGATCCTGCGGTGATGATAAAGAAGGTGTTGGGAGGAGGCCATGGGGAAGTAGCCCAGGGAGTTGTAGCTGTCGTACAGCTGTTCCAGGAGGCACTCTAGACAGCTGCATTCCACAGGGTCCTGGGCTGGAACCCAGAGTAGAGGGCAGGCCCGGGTTCCCCCCAAATCCTCCCAACTCCTGGTCAGACACAGGAGGAAGGTCTCTGGGCTGTTCCCCGACCCACATGATGGATCAGCAGAGACTGCAGGGATTGTTCTCCTTCCTCTTTCCCATGCTGGCCAGTGATGAGGTTAACTGAGTGAATGGCAGGTTTGAGCCACTAGCAAAAGTGGCCAAGCTGAGGGCTGCCGTGAATCTCTGAGACAAGCAAATCCGCCAATAGGCGCAGGACCCACCAAGGCAGAGGAGGAACTTTGTCACGGAGGATAATTAAAATGAAAACAAACCAAAAAAAGTAGTCTTCCAAATTGGTGTGAGTCCATTCCAATGTGTCGGAAGATCAATCAAGCCATTTGAACTGGGATACAAAATCAAGATGAGGATTTTAAACGTGTAACGATACTGCATGTCTCTACCTATGGGGAAGACTCCGCCTGCTTCTGAGTCTCTCACATCTGGACTCCAGGGTTCTCATTTCTGGAGCACACTGACCAGTTTCTCTTCCTTATGAAGATTCGGATTTCCCATCCATAGAAAATCCTCTTCCTGTCAGACTGGAATGCACGATGCTTCCCTACCTCAAAATGACTACTTCCCCACTTTATACTAACCTTGCTTTAAAAACAGCCAGACTGTGCAATTAAGGCATAGCCCAGGGCTAAAGGGCCCCAGGATGTGCTGAGCACTGTACAACTTTTTGAAGGGTGCAGAGTACACTCTCTTCCATGTCTGGCCAGTTGTGCTGACTGGCATGAGGAAAGACATAGCTTTAGCCTTCCAATTTTGCAGAGGCAGCACCCAGGGATGCATTAGTCTGGGGGACTATCTCCACTTAGATATAAAACATTGATTAAAGCTAATGTTAAATAAATATATAATACACAGGTTAAGAAAAGAGTGTCTGTACATCTGGGTATAATGCTTAGATTATCCACAAATCCAAAGTTTGTTTTTAAAGTCATAAGATACATATAGTGCATAATCAACAATAACCCAAATTTAGGTGAATAAATTTAACAATACAGTTTAGATATTAGCACCCAAGTATTCAGGTACATCACTCACGAGAGTGTCATAAGAGGCTGCCTATAACTTAGCAACATCTAGTTCCATCTCACATGCAGAGTCCTGGTGGTGGGACTGAAGATGGGAAGGGGACTAAGCTGATAATCAATTCCCTTGTTCCAGGGGCCACACTGATCACCACACAGGGTTGGGAAGGACCCCTACCTCCTCCCATAGCATTACACAAATGGCTTGGAGCAACATTGGGATTTTCACCTTTCTCTGAAGCATCAGCTATTGATCACTGCTAGAAGTTGAATTCCAGACATAAAGAATGGATCGACTGTCTTAGAGGAAGTTCTATGTTTCTGAGCTTGAATGAACAGCTGAGTTGAAAACAATTGTTGGCTCGCCCATGACAGTGATTTGTACATTCAGTTTAAAGGCAGATGGGATAGTCCAAGAGGAGGGGGAGGGTGAAAGTCTGATGATACTGCTGGGAAGACTTAAAAGCCATTGCCTCAAGGGTTACTGCCTCTTTGGAACCCGATGTGTCGAAAGAATAGTAAATATGGCAGGCGACCAGCTTGGCTTAACGGTGAAATCCTAGCGGATCTTAAGCATAAAAAAGAAGCTTACAAGAAGTGGAAGGTTGGACATATGACCAGGGAAGAGTATAAAAATATTGCTCGAGCATGTAGGAATGAAATCAGGAGGGCCAAATCGCACCTGGAGCTGCAGCTAGCAAGAGATGTTAAGAGTAACAAAAAGGGTTTCTTCCGGTATGTTGGCAACAAGAAGGAAGCCAAGGAAAGTGTGGGCCCCTTAATGAATGAGGGAGGCAACCTAGTGACAGAGGATGTGGAAAAAGCTAATGTACTCAATGCTTTTTTTGCCTCTGTCTTCACGAACAAGGTCAGCTCCCAGACTGCTGCGCTGGGCATCACAACATGGGGAATAGATGGCCAGCCCTCTGTGGAGAAAGAGGTGATTAGGGACTATTTAGAAAAGCTGGACGTGCACAAAGTCCATGGGGCCAGACGAGTTGCATCCGAGAGTGCTAAAGGAACTGGCGGCTGTGATTGCAGAGCCATTGGCCATTATCTTTGAAAACTCATGGCGAACGGGGGAAGTCCCGGATGACTGGAAAAAGGCTAATGTAGTGCCAATCTTTGAAAAAGGGAAGAAGGAGGATCCTGGGAACTACAGGCCAGTCAGCCTCACTTCAGTCCCCGGAAAAAGCATGGAGCAGGTCCTCAAAGAATCAATCCTGAAGCACTTACATGAGAGGAAAGTGATCAGGAACAGTCAGCATGGATTCACCAAGGGAAGGTCATGCCTGACTAATCTAATCGCCTTCTATGATGAGATTACTGGTTCTGTGGATGAAGGGAAAGCAGTGGATGTATTGTATCTTGACTTTAGCAAAGCTTTTGACACGGTCTCCCACAGTATTCTTGTCAGCAAGTTAAAGAAGTATGGGCTGGATGAATGCACTATAAGGTGGGTAGAAAGTTGGCTAGATTGTCGGGCTCAACGGGTAGTGATCAATGGCTCCATGTCTAGTTGGCAGCCGGTGTCAAGTGGAGTGCCCCAGGGGTCGGTCCTGGAGCCGGTTTTGTTCAATATCTTCATAAATGATCTGGAGGATGGTGTGGATTGCACTCTCAGCAAATTTGCGGATGATACTAAACTGGGAGGAGTGGTAGATACGCTGGAGGGTAGGGATAGGATACAGAGGGTCCTAGACAAATTGGAGGATTGGGCCAAAAGAAATCTGATGAGGTTCAACAAGGACAAGTGCAGGGTCCTGCACTTAGGACGGAAGAATCCAATGCACAGCTACAGACTAGGGACCGAATGGCTAGGCAGCAGTTCTGTGGAAAAGGACCTAGGGGTGACAGTGGACGAGAAGCTGGATATGAGTCAGCAGTGTGCCCTTGTTGCCAAGAAGGCCAATGGCATTTTGGGATGTATAAGTAGGGGCATAGCGAGCAGATCGAGGGACGTGATCGTCCCCCTCTATTCGACATTGGTGAGGCCTCATCTGGAGTACTGTGTCCAGTTTTGGGCCCCACACTACAAGAAGGATGTGGATAAATTGGAAAGAGTCCAGCGAAGGGCAACAAAAAAGAGAAGAATGAGGGTGGATTTGATAGCTGCTTTCAACTACCTGAGAGGTGGTTCTAGAGAGGATGGTTCTAGACTATTCTCAGTGGTGGAAGAGGACAGGACAAGGAGTAATGGTCTCAAATTGCAGTGGGGGAGGTTTAGGTTGGATATTAGGAAAAACTTTTTCACTAGGAGGGTGGTGAAACACTGGAATGCGTTGCCTAGAGAGGTGGTGGAATCTCCTTTCTTAGAAGTTTTTAAGGTCAGGCTTGACAAAGCCCTGGCTGGGATGATTTAATTGGGGATGGGTCCTGCTTTTGAGCAGGGGGTTGGACTAGATGACCTACTGAGGTCCCTTCCAACCCTGATATTCTAGGATTCTATGAACCAACCTATGGTCTGAAATACTGATGATATAAGAAACAGGATAGAAGACTACTTGTGAACAGTGTGTGGATATTTTCCCTTTGTGGCTGGCCTGCAACGAAGCAGCCCCTTCCCATCACAAGTGCACATATTTTGTGGATTCTCTTGCACTTTCATCTCTTTCTCTGTATCCTCTTTTCCCTGTATGGCTGAGATGTGTGATTTTGAATATGTGGGTGTTCAAAATATGAAAGGATAATGAGCAATGGGTAATTCTTTTTTTCAGAACTATGGTTAAAAAAAGGAATACGGAAGAGCTTAGTGGTTTCAAATCTAGAAATATCTACATTCCTTAGAAACACAGCTTCAAAATGCACACACAAGTGCACACTTAATTTACATGCACGGATAGCCAGTTTATGCAATAAATCATGGTATCTGCATTCAGAAGCCCCTTGATAATGTGCATCTCTGCCCATTTGTATGTGCAAATACCTAATTCATGTGTGCACTGGTCATGGTAACTGAATGCAAAAATCATGCACTCATTGCTTGTACATTTTTGTCCAGGCAAGTGCATCTATGACATGAGTATCACATTCAAAGGACATTCATGAATGAGTAAAGTCACTTGGCAGAGTTGTGTGTTTCTGGAGAGAAGGATAGTCATAAAGGATATGTCGACACAGCTGCTGGTGACAGACTTGCACCAGTGGGGCTCACGCTAGCATGCTACGAATAGCAGTGTGAACGTTTTGGCTTGGGCTGCAGCTTGGTCTCTCATGTTTAGGAAGGGGGGGTGCTTCAGAGCCCAAATATCAGAGCAACATCTACACAGCTATTTTTAGCGTGCTAGTGGGAGCCTGTTGCCCCAGGCTATGAAACTCACTCTCAGCAGCTGGGCAGACATACCTGGACTCAGCCTGTGCATTTTCAAAGCACCTCATTCACATACGTTTTCTGTAAGAAACAAATATTCTATATGGGTGACATTTTCAAAGGACTCTAGAAAAGTAAGATACCCAAATCCCAGCAGTCCCCAATGGGTGTCTAACCCCGTTGGTGTCCCCTGAATACCCTAGCCCTAAGGTTCTTTATCCAGCAAAAATCATCTTTCCCCTGTTCCACCTAGGGATGTAAATATTGTTTTAAAAAGTACCCATTTAAACTATTAAAATTATATCTGTTAACTGTTTAATAGTTAACACAATGGGGGTCACACTCTGGGGTCAGGCTGCCGCCCAGCCCCACCAGGGGTGTGTGTGTCAGGGTCCAGGGCTGTTGCCTGGCCCCACACAGCAGGGCTTGGGGTCCGGGGCTGCTGCCTGGCCCCGCAGAACAGGGCTCGGGGGCCAGGACTCAGGGCTGCCACAGCGTGGGACTCGGGGTTTAGGGTCTGGGGCTGCCACATGGCCCCACACAACGGGGGTCGGGGCTGCTGCCCACCTGTTTTAAACATTACCTGCAATATATTAACGGTAAGCCTAATACTTATCAATTAACCATTTCCTATTTTAGATCCCTAGTTCCACCCTAATCTTAGAGAGAGGGTATGACCTGTAAAATACAGCATGAAGTAGGAGTTGGAGCAAATGCCCAGGGTAAAGGGTCTGTTACCAGCCTTGCCCCGAACAATGTCACCTGTAGCGAGGCTGTACACATTTTAAAGGAAAAGAAAAGAAGTGTTGTCTACTGGTTATAGCAAGGGACTAGAAGTTAGGTTTTTGGAAAGCTATTCCTGGCTCTGCTACTGACTCATTGTGTGGCCTTCAGCAAGTTACTTATGGTATCTGTTCTGTGCATCTGTTTACTAGTCTGTAAAATGGCTATAACACAGAGGTGGACAAACTACGGCCCGCGGGCCACATCCGGCCCACGGGACCGTCCTGCCTGGCCCCTGAGCTCCTGGCCGGGGAGGCTCACCCCAGGTTTCTCCCTTGCAGCCTCAGCGTGCTGCACCGCCGGCAGGGCAGCAGCGTGGCTGCAAGCTCCTGCCGCTCAGAGCGGCGTGGTAAGGGGGCGGAGGGCAGGTTGGATAAGGGGCAGAGGGTCCCAGGGGGCAGTCAGGGGATCGGGAGCAGGGGGGTTAGATGGGGGGTGGGGTCCCAGGGGGCAGTTAGGGGAGGGGGTGTGGATAAGGGTCGGGGCCGTCAGGGGACGGGGGGGTTGGATAGAGGGTGGGGTTCTGGGGGTGGTTAGGGGCAGGGGTTCCAGGAGGGGGTGGTCAGGGGAAAACGAGCAGGAAGGGTTGGATGGGTTGGGAGTTCTGAGGGGGACAGTCAAGGGGCGGGAAGTGGGAGGGGGCGGATAGGGGACAGGGTCCAGGCTGTCTGGGGAGGTACCCGGACCTCAATGAAATTTCACAAGCCCGATGTGGCCAGAGGGCCAAAAAGTTTGCCCACCCCGGTACAGCAGTATTCAGCGTTGCATGCGACAGAATGAGCACACACCTTTATTACTAGGCTGTAAAATGCTTTGCACTTATTTCATTAAAAGCACCATAGGAGCTCCAAGTTTTATTATTTGTAAATCTTTCTTGTTTCATGTGTGACTTGTCCAAGTTACTGGCAAATGATTTATTTTAGGAAAGGGGTTTATCATAGGACTGGAAGGGACCTCAAGAGGCCATCTTAGTCCATTCATGGCAGGACTAAGTATTACCTAGACCATCCCTGACAGGCTCTTCTAATCTGCTCTTAAAAATCTCCAATGATGGAGATTCCACAACCTCCCTGGGCAACTTATTCCAGTGCTTAACCACCTTGACAGTTAGGAAGTTTTTCCTAATGTCCAACTTAAACCTCCCTTGCTGCAATTTAAGCCCATTGCTTCTTGTCCTAGCCTCAGAGGTTAAGAAGAACAATTCTTCTCCCTCCTCCTTGTAATAACCTTTTATGTACTTCAAAACTGTTATCATGTCCCCTCTCAGTCTTCTCTTCTCCAGACTAAACAAACCTAATTTTTTCAATCTTCCCTCATAGGTCATGTTTTCTGGACCTTTAATCATTTTTGTTACTCTTCTCCGGACTTTCTCCAATTTGTCCACATCTTTCCTGAAATGTGGCGCCCAGAATTGGACACAATACCCCAGCTGAGGCCATATCAGCACGGAGTAGAGCCCAAGAATTACTTCTTGTGTCTTGCTTACAACACTCCTGGCCAATACATCCCAGAATGATGTTCGTTTTTTTGCAACAGTGTTACACCATTGACTCATATTTAGCTTGTGGTCCACTATGACCCCCAGATCTCTTTCTGCAGTACTCCTTCCTAGGCAGTCATTTCCTATTTTGTATGTGTGCAACTGATTGTTCCTTCCTAAGTAGAGTACTTTGCATTTGTCCTTCTTATTGAATTTCATCCTATTTATTTCAGACCATTTCTCCATTTTGAATTATAATCCTATCCTCCAAAGCACTTGCAAACCCTCCCAGCTTGGTATCATCCACAAACTTTCTAATACAGATTAACACGGCTGCTACTCTGAAAACTTTCTAAGTGTACTCTCTGGGCCATAAATCATTGATGAAGATATTGAACAGAACTGGACCCTGAACTGATCCCTGTGGGACCCCACTCATTATGCCCTTTCAGCATGACTGTGAACCACTGATGATTACTCTCTGGGAATGCTTTTTCAACTAGTTATGCACCCACCTTATAGTAGCTCCTCAGTATAATATGCTTATAGTGTGCTCTGGAATTAACAACTGAAAAGTCGTTTCACTGCAGAGTAGGCTAGCTTGAAATTAGACCTTTAAGACCCAGCAGGCTGGATTCTATTCTGTGCTATTTTTACACTAATGCAGCTGGGAGGGAAAATGGGATAACAAAAATAATCAAATGTGCACAATTCTTAGCCAAATTAGGAGCAGATACCAGGTTCTGTATTCCTGACAGCACTTGAGAGAAGTTTCTATCCCAATTGGGTGCCAGCTGGACTGTCCACTGCAACCACTTCTGAAATTACCTCCAAATTATAGCCGAATAAAAGGGATTATCAATGAAAACCCATCAGTGCTCAGCACCTCTGCAGATCAGGCCCTAACCATCTCTAGTCTCTGATTCATTTTAAGTCCTGCTCACCTTCCTTCCAGTCCATGTGATTTCTTTAAGCGAATGTGTTTAAATGATGTGCTGAATTGGAACTAAAAATGTAGTTTAGTAAATTTCAATAAACATATCTTCTAAAACAAAGTGCTCAGTACAGACCCCATTCCACAAGCTAACAGAACAGCCCAGCCTCCCTTCACAACAGTTTTATGGCCTCCAGCATTGAAAATAATCCAGCATAAATCTAAAAATATCAACTTTTCAGGATGGAGAGGTAAGATGCCAAAAGACTCCACGTACACAAACAACTGGAGATTGGACTCCAAGTCAAATTTGCATTTTTCCATCGTTACCTAGCACTAGACCCAGCAATCTAATCTGAGCCACCTCTGGAATTTTTCTAATGCTGTCTTAAAGGATGATCTTGGCATAAATCAGTGAAGTGCACATTTCCTTTCCTACTGAATGAAGTTATTACAATAATGTGGCTTGACAACACAGTGCATTTGAAGTGTATTACAAGAGCTAACCTGTAGACATGCCTGAGTTTAGCTGACACACTTCAACAGTGGAGATGATTCTTAGGCACAGTGAGATGTGTGCAAGCATAATGCATCCACTCAAAAACCAGCACGCAGGAAATTAGCCAATTAGCCAGCAACAACATGTAGCAGAATTTGTACAAAGGGACACTGTTCTGGAAGACTAGGTGGTGGAAGGGACAGTCTTCATAATAGCCAAGGGCAAGAATCAGAGGGGAAATGAGGAGTTTGTTGAAGTATAATAAAACATTTATGATGACCCTTTGAAAAGTTATCCTTGAATCTTGTTTATAATTAGAGATTGAATGTCAGAATTAATTAGGAGAACTTATTAAAATATGAATAAACACTTTATGCATAAAAACCACACAGTTTATAAATCTCAACAACAAATTGTGTGTCAGAAGCTTAAATTAGTGGTACAATTTGAATCACTTTGCAGATCTCCCGGTCCCCCAAGTTCCTGGGGGTGACAGAAATGGGGAGTATGGCAGCCCCAGGAAGTGAAGCTTTTATCACTCAGCAGGGACCCTTCAAGGCCATTAGGAGAGTTGTTAGTGTACTGTCAAGGGTGTCCTATACAGTCCACAGTGGACTGGTAATTAACCCAGAGTTGTGGCGGATTCTTCATCACTGGCATTTTTTAATAAGGACTGGATTGCTTTCTAAAAACTGGTGGCAATACAACCAGGAATTAATTCAGGGGCATCCTATGGCCTGTGTTAGGCAGCAGGACCAGTTAGGGAATCACAGTGGTCCCTTTTGACTTTATAATCTATGAATCAAAAGTGACATGGAGGAACTTCAGGGCTCTCCATCCTGCAGAGACATCCTGATGCTGGGGCAGACAGACATAGAAGTGTCTATTTCTCCTTTTAATAAAGCAAATGTTATCATCAGAAAATATATGTTTTAAATCAAAATTCCATGTAGGAGACTCTTTAGGATAAGAATTGATAACTTCCAGCTCTGCATGTTTCACAAAGTTACTTTCAAAACAGCCCATTATCAGTGAGAAGGCAGCTAATTTATTTCCTCAGAATGATTTCCCTTCTATTTGAAAGTTAGAAGAGAACAGAGCTAGCTCTATTATTTTAATACTAGAAAGCACTACTTTATACTTTCTGAAAGATTGTGACTTTTATCTAGGTATCCCTTGCAACATGTGCATCCATACATCACATATGTTACAGTTTCAGAAACATTGTAAAATGGCAAATTCAATGGTGTCCCAATATTCCTCTGTTACTATCAAGACTTCCCAGAATTCATAGAAAAAAGTCTTCTCTCTCCAGCCGTCTGCCCATTTCTCAGACTCCCTCTGCTCTGTGGTCCTCTGCCACAATAACTTTCAGCTCCGCATCCTGACCTAATCCACAGACGGCAGTAGCCATTGCTTGCCTATGGTTCGGCACTGACACCATTATTCTCATGTTCTGGTATTGAGTGACCAATACCCATATCATCTCTTCCCCACCACTATCAAAGCTGGTTGTGAGTGGTGGGACTCCAGACTGCAGCCTCTCTCCCATCCCCTGGGAATACAGGCTCTCTAGCCTCTTCTGGCCTTCCAGAAAAAAATGCAGAAATAATGGTCTAACACCAAGGTTGGGGCTGACTCCAGCCTTTGTGGAAAAAATATATCATGTTTTCAACAACAACAAGTACATCCAAATGGATTCCTGTGGCAGCTCTGAGGATACAGCTCTCTGCGGCATCAGAACAGGGCACTGGTCTCCCCACATCAATCAGATCAGAGAGGAGGGGAGTGCAAAGAAAAAGGGATGCTTACATCAATGAATAGGTAGGAGAAAGAGTACATCCTCTCCGGCCACTTTTGCCCCCAAGACAAACTCCTCTCCCACCCTGTCTGCTATAGGAAAACTATTCACCAGGGACTCATTCAGAAGTGAGAGAAGGCCACATGACTGAGCCCTCCCTGCTGAATGGGAGAGTTAGCACTTAATAAATATTTCCCATGCTGTTTGCACCTCTCCCTTCTGATCAGTGCTGCTCTCACTCATTATGCATCCCTCTCAAGAGTACACGGGAACACACATCCGATGAAGTGAGCTGTAGCTCGTGAAAGCTTACGCTCAAATAAATTGGTTAGTCTCTAAGGTGCCACAAGTCCTCCTTTTCTTTTTGCGAATACAGACTAACACGGCTGCTACTCTGAAACCACACAAAACACAGACAGCGATGGAAGAAAAGCCACCGTAATCGCTCTGGTGAAGGTATATTTCGTCTCTTTGGTTTTGTTTCAGTTCAGGTGTAAAGCCCTAGAAGCAAACTGGTGGCTTTTTCCAGCCATGTGCCCTGTGCTTCACCTCTCACAAGAAAGTCACTACATATAAATTACTGTCTAAAGATTACCTGGGGGATTTTTTCCCCCCAGTGTAAAAGGATGTTATTTTATGATTGCCTGTTAGCTGAATTCTCACCAAGTAAACAGTTAGAGAGGCTGCATCTTACGCGTGAATAATAATTGCTTGAATGTTTTCTTTCAGCTGTACAGTACACACAGGATACAGCACTTCACTGACAAACACTAGTGTTATGCCAGTGGAGGCATTTTCCATTCCAAGTTCCTAGTCCATTAAATAGTCACAGCCACACAATTCACTCTGTAGGCAAGTTGTTGTACACTGAAGGAACAGTGGCTGAATTTAAAGAGTAAACACTACAGTAATTCCAGTATCTAAACATTGACAAACATGCATCCAGATGAGAGGAGTTGATACAATCCTGTATAACTATTTTTGAGATAGCAGAGCATCAAAATCCTGTGTTTATCACTAGTTAATTAAGACATTTTCCAGGTGCATTCTTTGTGCTTGAGAAACTTAAAAACTGCTTTAAAAACAGCTAAGAGCAACTCCTTGTATCCCCCAAAACCTAAACCTTCAACCCTGGCATGGAGTTAGTCCTCAGCAAGGATTGGAGTCTTTGACATGTCCGATATGATTTACAAATAACAACATGATAAGTGTTTAAATACTAACCCTTTATGAGGCCGCGAACTGCCTTACATATTGACTCAGCTGTGTTTATTTAATACAATACTCAAGCATTTATTTAATGTAAAGTTAAAGATTGTTTTTTATTACAAATATCAAAGGAAATTAAATCTAAGCAACTGAGTTAGTGTGACATCATAAATGAGATTTTAAATTAACAAATGCCAAGAAATTCAAGTTATGATTTTGACAGGAGCTGTAACAAAAGCATGCTGCACATATTTATCGCTTTATCAAGTAACACAAAGTCTAGCATAAGTAAAAAGAAAAGGAGTACTTGTAGCATAAGTGCGGGTGTCTAGTGAGAGCTGTTGTGGAAAATACTATTTTGAATTGCCTGATTTGTGTGTGTTTTAAATCTTAGCAATAATGTTTGCATTGATATAGTTTTAGCATTTCATCTATTATATTTCTATTTCAAACACATACGAAGGAAAGAGTAAAAAAACTGAGTCTGACAGCTTTTAAAATACAGACCACAGGCCACATCAGATAGATGTCAAATACCTTTCTTAGTCCTAGTTTTCTTTGTTTGGCAGGGGTGAAAGTGGGCCGGTAGTGGCCGGTACCGCGTACCGGTAAGAACCTGCCCCAGCCCATACCCAGCCCACAGTAAAGTGTTGCCGCGGCAGCGCTTTCACCTCCCTGCTCCTTTCGCCTCCCCCCGTCAGCGGCCCTGCTGGTAGGGTCCGTCCCGGCAGGGCCGCCGACGCGGGAGGCGAAAGGGGCAGGGACAGGAAAGTGAAGCCGCGGCACCGCTTTAAGGATGGTCCTTTGCCGCCGCCGCACTTTAATGTTGCTGCACCTCCCGTCGGCAGGGCTGCGGCAAAGGACCCTGCAGCACTTTAACGTTCCTGCTCCTTTGGGCCCCCCCGGCCACCGACGGGCGGGGGGGGGGGCAAAGGGAGCAGCTGCTCTGGGGCTGGCAACGGCAGCAGTGGCATCCAGAACCCCGGACCCTTTAAATCAACACGGGAGCCATGAGCAGTGCGGGCCAGCCGGACTGGAAGGGCTGGCTGGGGATGCTGACCCCCAGCCCCGCCCCTTCCACCCAAGGCCCCTCCCCTTTCACCCAAGGCCCCGCCCCTTCCGGGGGCTGGAGCTGTCCTGCCCCGTACCAGTTAGTGGCCTCAGTTACTTTCACCCCTGTTGTTTGGGTCCCCAGATATTGGTTTGAGTTCACGAGAAGGAGGAATTTGCTCCTACGATAAACAACAACATGAAAGACTGCTAAAAACTTGTCATGGAACAAGAAGATGTGAAGGACCAATATCTACCAATGCTCAAAACCCCTATAACTGAGGGATATCAGTCTTAAGGGAGGCAACAGCCTGACACCAATGGACAATTCCTGAGTGCTCCCATGGTAAGTGAAAAAGTCCCATGGTCCGTGCCGATATTCTATGGGGAAAATGCCTTCCCCACTCCTCACTGGCTGAGGATTCCAAATGTGTGCACATGAGCAAGAATCACCAGGTTTAAGTATCTGATCCCATTATACTCTGAGAGAGTCACAGAATTTAAGGCCAGAAGGGATCACCAAATCATTCAGTCTGGCCTCCTGAACATCACAGGCCACCAACACCACCGAACACCCACACACTAACCCCAAACGAACAAACCAGCCTAGCTTGTTTAAACCAAATTAAGTAACCAACCAAACTCTTAAACTCTTCACAGATTTAAAGGCAAGAAATGCTCTAATTTGCTACATAACATAGCCCAAAGAACCTCAGCCAATAATTTCTGCATCAAGCCGATGCCTAGAAATGAAACAGAAGTTATCTTTTAAAATGACAGCCAGTGTTGACTTAAAGACTGCAAAGGATAGAATGAATCCACCATGTCCCTAAGTGAGTTGTGCCAATGGGTAATCACCCTTCCCGTTAAAAACGTGTCCCTTGTTTCTACTCTGAATTTGTCTCGCTTCTTAAAGAGCCACTGTCAATAGGCTGCTCTGCCCAATATGTAATCCTGTCTCCAAAGGACATAAACCTGTCTGCCTGTCATGCAGAAGAAACACCCCCTAGCAGATCTCAAAAACGCAGGATGCAAACCTGCTAGTACCCCAACATCTCTGTTGCTTGAATCACAAAGACAAACACAGGCCCTGCTGCGTGATGCCACAGCCATTATGCCTGACTGGCTTGCTCTGGTTAGGAGACCTGACTCTACTTCTGATAAGGATGATTTCTCTATTCATGTTTCCAGGAAGAAAACAGACTGCGGAGCTGAGGGAGAGCAGCGGGCACAAAAACCAGCCCACAGCTGGGAGGTGTAATTATAGGCCTGTAAGCCACCCACGTGTCTTCTTGAACACTCTCCTTGTGGTTTTACACCGGGAAAGGTCGGGCTGAACAGGCACACCTGCTGCCTAGTTTTCACATGAGGCCTTCATCCGGGAGGAAGTGCCTGAAGGACATGTATTAATTAATTAACATCTTTAAGTCGTCGTTATACTCCCACAGTGACTACACCACACAAATGGAAATCTATACAATCAGAGGAAAGGGAGAGGAGATTATACTGATGTTGTAGGCACAATCTTCTGTCACCATCCCTGAAACATCACTAGACATAACCTGTGTGGTATGTAACCTGAGCAAAGGGGATAAACCATCCTTCTGAGCTAAGAAATTCTCTGAGCTGGAATATGGCCTCACTTTATGGAGTAACAGGCAAAACACACCACAGACATCAGCAGGTGTAAAGCACTGGCCCCCAAGAGACTCACTCACACTGAGTTATCAGCTTATTTAGTCAACATTACTGTATTTACACTGGCTTTCCATTAAAGTTTACACTGCACTGAACATTGTTTTGACAACATGAAAGCTCCCTGACCAGAGTATCTCAGTGACCTTCTGTTCCCATTGACAACAACTGTAGTTTTCTCTGAAGTCTAGCAATGCTAGTCTTCTGGGGACTCCTCGAAACAAGCTCAGACCACTTGGATTTTGAGCTTTAGCTGTCGTATCCTTCAATCTGCAGTTCTCTTCCTTTGATCAAACTGAGTTAGTCCTCTCTCCTTTAAGGCTTAACACCATACATCTATCCTCCTCAATAACTTATCAAGATCAAGAAGGTATTTAAAGTTCATTGGGATGCTTTGGGGGAAAGTTATAGGAGAACAGAAAGAACTGCACCAGGAAAATCTTTATTGTGACAGAACGGTGCCTATAAAAGGTGTGTTCCCTGAGCCAAAGCACGTAAACATTTGCTTAACTTTATCAGCAGTTCTCAAACTGTGGGTCAGGCCCCCAAAGTGGGCTGCTACCCCATTTTAACCAGGTCACCAGGACTGGCATTAGACCTTCTGGGCTATAGGGCCAGGGCCAAGGCCCTGAGGGCTTCAGCCCTGGGTGGCGAGGCTCAGGTTACAGGCCTCCCACCTGGGGCTGAAGCCCTTGGGATTCAGCTTTGCGCCCCCCTCCCCCACCCGTGGCATTGGGGCTCAGGCTTCGGTCCCCCCTCCTGGGATTGTGTAGTAATTTTCATTGTCAGAAGGGAGCTGTGGTGCAATGAAGTTTGAGAACCTTAAGTCAATGAGACTTAAGCAAGTGCTTAAATGCTTTGCTGAACTGCAGCCTAAATGCCCATATTTGGATGCAATATTACTGTATGTCTAAATGAAAAGGGACATTTACTAATGTGACAATAAAGATTTAAGATCCTAAATCAGTAACAGAATATACCGTACAAACACGCATAGACCTAAAAATGATTCTTGGCATTAGCTAAGCTATCCAGAAAATGGCATCACAAGCCACGTCCTGGTAGGTAAAGAAAGGAGAAACTGAAATATCTTGTTTATTCTTTTTTTGGTAATTTTCAAAGCCTATTGTCACTGATGTGGGATCTTAAATAGTCAATTAAAATAATGCATTTATGGTGCACCAATTCAAAATGTGTGGAGAAATGCAATGAAAACAAGCACAGGAAGAAACCAGTGAAATGAGTGCGCAATGCAGTGAAAAGTAAATGTAATTAGAAAGCTGAGCTAGCAAGAAACAACTAATTAACAATAACTAAAACCACTTTATTTTTTAAAGTGCCTGGATGCTCCAAGCAGAGCAAATTCCACACTGTCTGAGCCACGCTGGCAAGAGTTCAGTCACCCTTTGACCTCAGGTGCAAAGCTGGAACCACTAATAGTGGATGCTGATTGAACACAAAAAGCGAAAAATAAACCATCTCAGAGAAATTCTTTTGAACTGAATACGTGAATACAAAATAGGCCTCTTCACGTTTTATTCTGTGTGAAAGGGTCGATCTTCTATAAGATGCCTCCTGCATATATAATTAATAGTGCTTTTGTCTATGTCACTTGCATCCGACAAAGTGGGTAGTCACCCTAGAAAGCTTATGCTCCAATACGTCTGTTAGTCTATAAGGTGCCACAGGACTCTTTGCCGCTTTTACAGATCCAGACTAACACGGCTCCCCCTCTGATACTGTCTATATAAAGTAACTTAATGATCGACTGTAAAAGGAAGGAATGATGGTCAATCCTAGTGGATGATTCCTATAGAAACCATACCCTTGCTCCCCATAATGTAGGAAAGGGAATGTTTTGGAAGCTTTTAGCACAGCCTTGGAAATCAAGCCACAGAGCCTTGGAGAGCTGGGCTCATTCTGTATGTGAATAACTCACGTACTTCTCATAGCTTGTTGGCTCAGGTGACATCACATTAATCCCACTGCAGCAGGAAGCAGAACTGATACTTGGCTCATACAGCAATGAGAGTCCAGCAAAGGTAAAGGAATTGTGACCCAGCATCTATACTCTGCAAGAAGGAACAAATTACTTGAGACAAAACAGCACTCTCACTGACTAGCAGCTCCCAGCATCACAATGAAAATGTGTAACAACTGGGAATAGTTACGCCACTGTTCTGCATAAATGATAACTTCTACTTGGACTCTTCAGTAGAGATGGTTACACTAGTAAATGGGGACTACTGTCTTTATGCAAAAAGGCACACCATAAATTTGACATAGTTACAGAGGTACAGAATACAAAGCTATCAGACAGAAGGCAACAATCAAGTTAGCACAGTGATAACAGCAGAATTTAGTTTCCATATTATACTTCACAGCCGGATTTGCTGTGTACCCTGGGTTCAGCCCTGTAACCTTGCTCAACCAGAAGCAACATCTCCTTTCTACGTAATGGCTTGGTGCTAATCACAGTCTCTGTTCTGAGGAGTTTACAATTTGAAGGCCCAATCCCAAAAAGTGTTGAGCACCCAACTCCCAGTGAAATCACTGGGAACTGATGGTGTTTAGCATCTTGCAGAGTGAGGTTATTAATTGGTATGTTAATGAAGGATTTGTCCCTTTCCCCTTTTTTAAAAAAAATTAAGAGATATATCGCCTGAATCCACATATCAATATTAATCTCTCCCTGATAGTGAAAGTTTTCCCTGTGTGGCTGGATGCCATCTTCCCTGATGCTGCTGCATCACCAATGGCCAACTAGCAGGCCGATGGCTCAACTTACCAGTGGTGGCCATCAGCCAGAGTGCACATGGCACTGGTTCTACAACTGGAGAGCCTGCTGCCACTGACAAAAACATAAGTGCCTAAGGATGTTTCTGTTGCTTTTGCCCATAAGGAGCTGCCAGCCCCCAACTGCCCCCAAGCTGTGTGTAAACACTGTTAATAATTAGTGAAGACCTTGAAGAAAGCGAGGTGACAAAATCTGCTTGGGGTTTGAATCCGCTCCCATGGAGTAAAACCTCAGAACTACCACTGAGCTCAGGGCCCTTGCTGAGGCACTGATGTGACAATGCTTGTCAACTCATTTTAGTAAAAACTGAACCTGGAGAAATTATTAACTTCAAAACCTGAAACCTGCCCCTCCCCCTGCACAACCCCCATCTTCAATTTGAAAACGAGAGTTTTAGCCTGAAAAAAATAAACCCCAAAGTGTTATTTCATGGGATTTTTCTAAACCCACATTTGACCCTCCACATTGTCCTGATCAGGAGTATCCCATCTCTGTTTATGTCCCCTTTGACAGTTTGGTTTAACCAAATAGCCCCCTCCTGCCCCTGCCACCCATTTACTTGGGCTGCTCCAGGGCTTCCTCCACAGTGGAGTTTTCAGAAACATCTGAGTACAGATGCAGCCCTAGGAGCCAACAAGCAAAGTCTGCTCCACTTTTAAGCCCTTATGCAGAAGCCAATCAGCAGATGGTTGGGAGATGTCCAGGTAATCTCCAGGCCAGATTTTAACATTGAGAGGGAAGAAAATGAAGTAAGAAAGGATACAGCTCTGGGTAGGAGAATGGACATAAGGAGATAGGGCAGCGTGGATCCCAGTCTAATAGGTGATACTGGCGGTAGAATGACCGGGCCTAATTGGGTGAAGAAAGTGAGTGAGGCCAAACAGCAAAAATGAAGATGTTTGTACCCCAGTGCGAGGAGCCGAGGTAACAAAATGGAGGAACTAGAGCTACTGGTGCAGGAAGGGAAACCAGGTATTCTAGGGAGAACGGAAACAGGGCGGAATAGTCGTCAGGACTGGGCTACAGGGATTGAAGGGTCTGTGCTGTTTAGGAAAGACAGAAATAAAGGCAAAGGTGGTGGAGTCGCATTGTATATCAATGATGAGGTAGAATGTAAAGAAATAAGAAGCGATGGAATGGATATGACAGAGTCTGTCTGGGCAAAAATTGCATTTGGGAAGAAAGCTACTAGACCCTCCCCTGGGATAGTGCTTGGGGTGGGCTATAGATCTCCAGGATCCAATCTGGATATGGATAGAGACCTCTTTAATGTTTTTAATGAAGTAAATACTAATGGGAATTGTGTGATCATGGGAGACTTTAACTTCCCAGATATAGACTGGAGGACAAGTGCTAGGAATAATAATAGGGTTCAGATTTTCCTGGAAGTGATAGCTGATGGATTCCTTCACCAAGTAGTTGCTAAGCCAACAAGAGGGGATGCCATTTTAGATTTGGTTTTGGTGAGTAGTGAGGACCTCATAGAAGAAATGGTTGTAGGGGACAACCTTGGTTCAACTGATCATGACCTAATTCAATTCAAACTGAACGGAAGGATAAACAAAAATAAATCTGCAACTAGGGTTTTTGATTTCAAAAGGGCTGACTTTCAAAAATTAAGGAAATTAGTTAGGGAAGTGGACTGGACTGAAGCACTTGTGGATCTAAAGGCGGAGGAGGCCTGGAAGTACTTCAAGTCAATGTTGCAGAAGCTATCGGAAGCCTGCATTCCAAGAAAGGGGAAAAAATTCATAGGCAGGAGTTGTAGACCAAGCTGGATGAGCAACCATCTCAGAGAGGTGATTAAGAAAAAGCCGAAAGCATTCAGGGAGTGGAAGATGGGAGGGATCAGCAAGGAAAGCTACCTTATTGAGAACATGTAGGGATAAAATGAGAAAGGCTAAAAGTCAAGTAGAGTTGAACCTGGCAAAGGGAATTAAAACCAATAGTAAAAGGTTCTATAGCCATATAAATAAGAAGAAAAAAAGGAAAGAAGAGGAGGGACTGCTAAACAGGGAGGATGGAGTGGAGGTTAAGGATAATCTAGTCATGGCCCAATATCTAAACAAATACTTTGCCTCGGTCTTTAATGAGGCTAATGAGAAGTTTAGGGATAATGGTACCATGACAAATGGGAATGAGGGTATGGAGGTAGATATGGCCATATCTGAGGTAGAAGCAAAACTCAAACAGCTTAATGGAACTAAATTGGGGGGCCCAGATAATCTCCATCTGAGAATATTAAAGGAACTGGCACATGAAATTGCAAGCCCGTTAGCAAGAATTCTTAATGAATCTGTAAACTCAGGGGTTGTACTGTATGATTGGAGAATTGCTAACACAGTTCCTATTTTTAAGAAAGGAAAAAAAAGTGATCCGGGTAACTACAGGCCTGTTAGCTTGACATCTGTAGTATGCAAGGTCTTGGAAAAAATTTTGAAGGGGAAAGTAGTTGATGACATTGAGGTCAATGGTAATTGGGAAAAATACAATATGGCTTTACAAAAGGTAGATCGTGCCAAACCAACCTGATCTCCTTCTTTGAGAAAGTAACAGATTTTGTAGACAAAGGAAATGCAGTGGGTCTAATTTACCTCGATTTCAGTAAGGCATCTGATACAGTGTCACATGGGAAATTATTAGTTAAATTGGAAAAGATGGGGATTAATATGAAAATTGAAAGGTGGATAAGGAACTGGTTAAAGGGGAGACTACAGTGGGTCCTACTGAAAGGTGAACTGTCAGACTGGAGGGAGGTTACCAGTGGAGTTCCTCAGGGATCGGTTTAGAGACCAATCTTATTTAATCTTTTTATTACTGACCTTGGTACAAAAAGTGGGAATGTGCTAATAAAGTTTGCAGATGACACGAAGCTGGGAGGTATTGCCAATACAGAGAAGGACCGGGACGTCATACAGGAGGATCTGGATGACCTTATAAACTGGAGTAATAGGAATAGGATGAAATGTAATAGTGAGAAGTGTAAGGTCATGCATTTAGGGATTAATAACAAGAATTTCAGTTATGAGCTGGGGACGCATCAATTTGAAGTAATGGAGGAGGAGAAGGACCTTGGAGTATTGGTTGACCACAGGATGACTATGAGCTGCCAATGTGAAATGGCTGTGAAAAAAGCTAATGCAGTCTTGGGATGCATCAGGCGAGGTATTTCCAGTAAAGATAAGGAGGTGTTAGTACTGTTATACAAGGCACTGGTGAGACCTCACCTGGAATACTGTGTGCAGTTCTGGTCTCCCATGTTTAAGAAGGATGAATTCAAACTGGAACAGGTACAGAGAAGGACTACTAGATGATCCGAAGAATGGAAAACCTGTCTTATGAAAGGAGACTCAAGGAGCTTGGCTTGTTTAGCCTAACCAAAAGAAGGCTGAGGGGAGATATGATTGCTCTCTATAAATATATCAGAGGGATAAATACCAGGGAGGGAGAGGAATTATTTAAGCTCAGTACCAATATGGACACAAGAACAAATGGATATAAACTGGCCACCAGGAAGTTTAGACTTGAAATTAGACGAAGGTTTCTAACCATCAGAGGAGTGAAGTTCTGGAATAGCCTTCCAAGGGAAGCAATGGGGGCAAAAGACATATCTGGCTTCAAGATTAAGCGTGGTAAATTTGTGGAGGAGATGGTATGATGGGATAACATGGTTAATTGATCTTTGACTATTTGTGGTAAACAGGCCCAATGACCTGTGATGGGAGGTTAGATGGGGTGGGATCTGAGTTACTACAAATAATTCTTTCCTGGGTATCCGGCTGGTGAGTCTTGCCCACATGCTTAGGGTTCAGCTGATCACCATATTTGGGGTCGGGAAGGAATTTTCCTCCAGGGCAGATTGGCAGAAGCCCTGGGGGTTTTTCACCTTCCCCTGCAGCGTGGGCACGGGTCACTTGCTGGAGGATTCTCTGTACCTTGAAGTCTTTAAATCATGATTTGAGGACTTCCATAGCTCAGACATAGGTGAGAGGTTTATTGCAGGAGTGGGTGGGTGAGATTCTGTGGCCTGCGTTGTGCAGGAGGTCAGACTAGATGATCATAACGGTCCCTTCTGACCTTAAAGTCTATGAGAACTGGCAGGAGCAAGGAAGAAATTACCTTCTATTCCACATCATTTTCTCTTAGGGGGCTGTTGTGAACCTTCCTTTGGAGCACTTGCTACTGGTGATGTTGGAGGCAGGCTGCTGGACGTCATGGCTCATTGGAGTGACATGGTTTGGCAATTCTATGTTCCCAAACTCCTACTAGTGCAGGGGTGGGCAAACTTCTTGGCCCGAGGGCCACATTAGGGTATGGAAATTGTATGGCGGGCAATGAATGTTCACGAAATTGGGGGTTGGGGTGCAGGAGGGCATGAGGGCTCTGGCTGGGGGGGTGCAGGCTCAGGGTGGGGCTGGGGATGAGGGGTTGGGGGTGCAGGAGGGTGCTCCAGGCTGGGACTGAGGGGTTCAGAGGGTGGGAGGGGGATCAGAGCTGGGGCAGGGGGTTGGGGCGCAGGAGGGGGTCAGGGGTGCAGGCTCTGGGCGGCGATTACCTCAAGCAGCTCCCAGAAGCAGCGGCATGTCCCGCCTCCAGCTCCTGTGCAGAGGCGTGGCCAGGCAGCTCTGTGCACTCACCCATCTGCAAGCACTGCCCCTGCAGCTCCCATTGGACACAGGTCCCAACCAATGGGAGCTGTGGGGGCGGCGCTTGGGGCAGCGCACGGAACTCCCTGGCTGACCCTACATGTAGGAGCTGGAGGGGGGACATGCTGCTGCTTCCAGGAGCTGCACAGAGCGGGGCAAGTCCCCGACCCTGCTCCCCGGCTGGAGCGCTGGAGTAGGGCAAGCTCCAGACCCCCATCCCCAGCTGGAGCTTGAGGGTCAGATTAAAACTTCTGGAGGGCCAGATGTGGTCCCCGGGCCGTAGTTTGCCCACCCCTGTACTAGTGCATACATGCAGAGCTGGCATCAGTGAATAGCACATAGAGGGATGAAAGTCCCTCACCATGCAGTCAGTACAGAGATAATAATAACAACCTACAAAACACTGGCATTTCTCTGAATGTGAATAATCATAAGCGATGATGAGGATCACAAGCTGCTTGATGGGAAGTCTAGCAGGGCCACCCTTTGGACCCATACCACTGCTTCTCATCTACCCTGTATCTTTAACAAACAGGATCCAATTCATGATGTTTGTTTCCTCTCCCTTTAATAAATCCGCTCTGCTTCTCCCCTCCTCCCCCATATTATTATTTCTTGGGAGGTTTTGTTTGTTTGCCTCTAACTCTTTGGGAGCAGAAGCCCAAGAGTGGCAGTGGCAACTTCTCGAATCACCCCCGGTCAAATGGCAGAGATGGGTGAATGACATTCCAGAGCCGGCTGCAAGGAGATTGCTCCAATCCCCATGACACTTGTTAGTGAACTCTGACCTTGGTCCTGAGGGCAGAGGGGGACCTGTGTCTTGGAATGGTGACGGGATAAAAGCATTACTCAACCTTGACTGAGCTACAGCTGTTACTTGCATTACCACTTAGCCCGGGGAACACCAGCCATGGGAAAGTGCTCCTTATTACTGATGCCAGTAAAATCCCAGCCTAGCCAACAGCCACACCAAATTTAAAATAATCCTAACAGTAGGGGGGCCATGGCAGGATTTCATTCAGCGACTCTAACTTCTCTTCTTCCAAACCTCAGCTAAACCCAAGTAGTATTTCACAGTCCTCTGTGCTGTAGGGTTTTTCGTTTTAATTAAGGTAACTTGATAATACTGAGTGCAAGGGACTGGACTAGATCAGTGGCTTTCAGACTTTTTTTCTGAAGAAAATTGTTGATGTCTGTGACCAATGGCGCTGGGGATGAAGGGTTTGGGGTGTGGGAGGGGCTCAGGGCTGGGGCAGAGGATTGGGGGTGCAGGAGGGGCCAGGGCTCTGGGGTGGGGGTGTAGGCTCTGGGGTGGGGCCGGGGATGAGGGGTTTGGGATGCAGGAGGGGGCTCTGGGTTTGAGCAGGGCTCAGGGCAGGGGCAGCATGCGAAGCCCCATGCCCCCCGCCTAATAGCCAGACCTGCTGCTGGTCGCTTCCGGGGCACAGCGCGGTGTTAGAACAGGTAGGAACTAGCCTGCCTTAACTGGGCAGCACCGCCGACAGGACTTTTAACGTCCCAGTCAGCGGTGCTTACCAGAGCCGCCGCGAACCAGTGCCTTCCATTCCGATATCCAGTACTGGGTTGTGACCCACAGTTTGAAAACCACTGGACTAAATGACCTCTCGAGGTCCCTTCCAGTCCTATGATTCTATGATTTGCTCCCTGAACTGGAAGCCAGGATGCTGGTTACCTGGTAAGTTTGACACTGACACAAGGCCAGCAGTGGCAACCCTGTGGTTTGCTTTTCAAAGCAGTGTGGTGTGAGTGTGTCACAGCTGGGTCAGGGGCAGCTGGACCCAGTCATCAGAACTGGGGCCCACCGTCATGGGATGGGAATCAAGAGTTGGCTGGGTCAGGATACTGGGAGATCAGAAGCAGGAGACAAACTTGAGAGCAGAACCACAAATCGGTAAGCAGAGTCAGGGGGTCAGAGGCAGGAGACAAACTGGAGATCAGAACCACAAGTCAGACGCCAGGAGTCAAGCTGGGTTGGGATGCCAGGAAGCCAAGCCACGGGAGTGGGAAGCACACAGTTCAGAACAGAGTGAATCCCAGCTGTATGAGCAGCTTCTTGTTCCTGTGATGGGTTTATATATAAGCTGTGGACCACTAAGGACTCTCAGGATTCTGCCAATCAGGTTCCAGGACCGAAGTCCTCTGTTGGGATTCAGCTTCCGCCCTAGGAACTGTTAGCACACCACTGCGTGTCAGATTGGGGCTTCCTAGCTCTTAAGAGTCCTAGGGACCTGGGTTCAAGACCCACAGTTCCTGATAGAGTGCACAGTGCTGTACGCAGAGGGCATTCCCGTCCTCTGCAACCTGCCCTCACTTTGCATTGTCAGTGGCATTTTGGGCTCCCACCTTTTATGGATGGTCAATGAGACGGGCCACTAAGGGTGAACGCCCCAGGGTATTTAAAAGTGGAAAGGATACTCTCAACTGGTTTATGCTGCTGCTTTCACAGGCCTCAAAGAAACAATCAACTAGCAGCTAAATTATCAGGCCACCTCCTACTGGAAAGAGAAGGTGAATAACAAGGGACTGTGACCACTGGGCCAGGCCCTGAAATGGGAAGAAACCTGAAGTAATAGACTGTGGACAAGAGCGATCCACTTAAACACCATGGGGTTAGGGACAGGTTATTTATTCACAGTCAGCTGTTCCAGGGCAGGGTGTCACCTTAGCCAATTGCTGAACATTTTTGCGGGCGGGGATGGCTAGGAGACACTGAGAAGAACAGAAGGTACATTCTGTCAGAAGAAGCTGGTATCTCAGACATCATTCAGCATGTTAAATACTGTATTAAACTGCTCTGGCAATGTGCATATTGACACGCAGAGCAGCTCTGCCAGCCCAACACTCATTCCACCAAAAGAAGTTGCCTATAGCTCTCATGCTCAGAAGCTATCTAGAGAAATTACACACACAAAACTACACTGAAAACATTATTACAATTGCAAAGTCAAACATGCAGGAGTTAGGAAATGCCAGAATGAAGGTTACCCGTACAACCATATTTCAACCCCCTTGTGCATATGCATTATGACAGTCTTTAATTACATAATGAATAATTTTCTTTGAATGTGTTTTTTTGTGTATAATTTCCTAAATTTTTTTTTAAAGGGAAAAAAACCCCAGAAATTCCATCATGTGGCATCACTCTGACATCCACATGGGTCATCAGCAGGGCTGGACCCTGTAGATCCACTGCACAGACCGCTGCCATTGATTTAATGGAATAATTTAGAGCAGTAATAGTTTGTCATCCTCTATGTGGACCAGCAACACAAGGGGATGAGATACACACTTTGCCAGGAGGTTTCACAAGCATTTGCTGACAGCAGAGGAATTATGACACTCAGGAATCTTGGATTCCTGCTTCAGCTTGTTCCCCAGAAGCTTAACCCCTTCTGCCTTGTTGCTGCCAACCTATCCCTGTCCCACTCCTGTCTCTTCCCTACACATGGCCCCCAGTCTCATTCACCTTAGAATCATAGAATCATAGAATATCAGGGTTGGAAGGGACCCCAGAAGGTCATCTAGTCCAACCCCCTGCTCGAAGCAGGACCAATTCCCAGTTAAATCATCCCGGCCAGGGCTTTGTCAAGCCTGACCTTAAAAACCTCTAAGGAAGGAGATTCTACCACCTCCCTAGGTAACACCTTCCCTATCTTGTTCCTCTTTTCAGGCTTCTCACCCCATCCCACTCTCTTTGACCAACCAATAGCCTTAATCTCCCCCTCTGGATCCCTGTCAGAGTCCCAAAGTAGGGCAGATTTTCACAGAAACAGCAAAATGCACAGCACCTATCAAATATCAAGTCCTGCTCCAAAGCCTGGGGGTACTAGAACTTCTCAAACAAAAGGTCACACTTTTTATTTTTAAATACTGGAAAACAACATATTATTCCCTAGCCTCTGTTCTTGGAAACAGTTGACCTGATTTGGTTGAAACGTTACTGAAAATTGAACTAAAGCACACCCTTGGAATAGAAAATTTCCACCCAAATGACTGAAGTCTGGCAAATTATAAGCAACCGAAAATATGATCTCCAACAGCAGAAGCAGATTAAGGTCTCCTAGGGCCTTGGGCCAGAACAAGTTGGGGGGCCCGTCACCAGAACCGTGGCCCCTCCCCACCCTTCAGTCTACAGACCCACTGCCATTCCTCCCCTTCCATCTTCGGTCCTGCTCCCATTCCGCCCCTTTGGCCTGCAGCCCTGCCCGTTTCACCCCTTCCACCTGCAGCCCCACCCCTGTTCCACCCACAACCCCACACTGTTCTGCCCCTTCCCCTGCGGCCCCACCCCTATTTCTACCCCTTTCCCCTGCAGCCCAGCCCCCGTTTCACTCATGGTCCTGCCCCATTCCGCCCCCATACTGAGGCCTCACCTTCTGTTTGCTCCTTTCTGCCCCCCACCACTGCAGTGCCAAGATCGGAGAAGCTCTGTCCCCCTACCATGGCCTTGAGGCCACAGAGGGGAGTGAGAGCTCCTCCAGCCGTGAGGCCCCAGTAGGGAGCGAGAGGTCCTCCAGTCCTGGGGCTGCAGTGGGGGGTCCAGGCTCTGGGGCTTCCTCTGCCGCCCTGCGCTTCTGCCAGGGATAGGGGTCGGGGTGCTAGGGTTTCCCCTGCCCACCCCGTGGCTTTTGCCAGGGCTCCAGGCTTTCGCCGCCCTGTGGCAGATTTCTGCTGCAGCTCCCAAATTGGCCAGAGCCCACTGTCCAAGAGGCTTGTAGTTGGGGCAGCCCTCTCCCACTGCTCAGGCCACCACTGTAGAGAAGACTATGTGGGTACTTTACAAAAGTCCTTGACTGAGATAGATCTGAAGCTGGGAGCGAAAGCTGCTCTGCCCTGAACAGAATGAGCCTTCACATGACCTTCACGCTGCAGGCCTGCCGGACTATGGCAGTGAGAGATGTAATCAGAGAGCCTCAACTCTTGTGACTATAATGCAAGTCTCACAATATTTGGTGTTTTTCTTAAAGTTCCAGCTCCTAAAGTAATGTGCTTATATGATACTCTCAGCTTTCATTTAAAAAACAGCCAGTTTCTAGCCTTTGTGGTTCTGGATAATAGCTTGACAATATGATCTCTAAAGGCTCAAAAACATTATTTTTAAAATCTCCTGATTTTTTATGCCAATCTCCTGATTGTCTGTGCCTGACTCATTAATTCTGAATGCTTGGGGCTGACAGAACTAAGTCGTCCAGACACGATTTGTTCATGTTGGTGTTGGAGGAAACAAAAAGCCAGGAGGACTTTCTAAAATTTTTATCCACTCCACGTAAAAGCAGAAGGACACTGCAGCCAGAGTGGCTTTCCTTGGCTTATGCACAACCCAAATCAGACATAGACATACACTGATCATGGGAATTAAAGTCGGGATTTAAAGTATAATTCAAAGAATTCTCATCCTTAACTCTGTCCTCTGCACCCCTGGTCATTCTTTCCTCACCCACCCTCCTGTTAGAAGTAGAACATTCTGCTCTGGCTCACCTCCTGAAATGGGTCACGCCTTCTGTTATCCTGACCCACACTTCTCATGCAGCATTAATCCTCCTCTCCCCGTTGCTGCCCCATTTCAACATTTTGCACTCCCATTTATTCTAATGTTATCGTGCACTAGCTAAATCACTCTGTATTTGCTAATTATATCGGGAACATATTAAGCAAGGTTCTAACCTCTTGTGCCAATATTTAATGACTCAACCTTCAGAAGGGATATTGTTAGACGGCGTTTGCAGACTCTGAGGAAGCAAATGATAAATTCCCCCAAATCAAAGACTAAGCAAAGCCGTGGTGAAAGCCTCGAACCAATAACTATGTGGTTCAGAAGCATGATATCTTATAACCATCCTCCTCATCTCTGGTGTGCACAGAAAAGAAGTGCTTTCCTAGCTAATGATTACAGATGGACTTCAGCACAATAGAGCTGCATTATTCTCTTTTCCAGGGGTAAGATAAACTGCCAAGTGAATTGGAGATTAACTATCCAGATGAAAACAAATTCATTGCTATGCAACTGATAGGACTCAGGCATACCACGGCCTAGTTTAGGGCAGGGTGAAGTCAGGTTTGGATAGCTCTCTCAATGGCAAAATAATTTATTACCTGTATTCATGGCACTCTCTGTAAAAGGCCGCCTAACAATGGAGAAGCTTGGAGTCATTGTTCCTTTAGAAGGGCTCACCACTATAGCCCTCACGCCCCTGCCCCCATTTTCTCCCCCAACCCTCCTGGTGATGCACCAATAGGCCTCCCTGGTGCCCTTCCCACACCCCACTGTCTCTCTGATCACACAGGAAGAATGATGCGGGGGGAGGGGATGACCACCACCGTCAAATTAGCTATTCATGTTCCAGGCCCCCTTGCAAATCCTTAACTTCTTGTCTCTTTTTAATCTTTTTCTCTAGAGAAAGAAAAGATCAAAGGGCTCGGGGCTGATGCTTTCTGAACTAGACACTTCTTGCCATGGGAAACAAGCGACAGAGGAGGGCTACACAAAGATGCACTGGGGATGGAAGGAGGCTTTCTTCTTGGGAAATCCTTTCTACAAGCCCTTCCCCACAACCTCTGAAAGCAAGCAGCAACCACCGAAACACTTACATCCCCAAGCCAGGCACTGAAAACAAAATGCCCAGTAGAATTTTTTTAAGGGGTCACTGATTAATAACTGTTTTCAGAGGAACAGCCGTGTTAGTCTGTATTCGCAAGAAGAAAAGGAGGACTTGTGGCACCTTAGGGTATGTCTACACTACGAAATTAGGTCGAATTTATAGAAGTTGGTTTTTTAGAAATCGGTTTTATATATTCGAGTGTGTGTGTCCCCACAGAAAATGCTCTAAGTGCATTAAGTGCATTAACTCGGCGGAGCACTTCCACAGTACCGAGGCAAGCGTCGACTTCCGGAGCGTTGCACTGTGGGTAGCTATCCCACAGTTCCCGCAGTCTCCGCTGCCCATTGGAATTCTGGGTTGAGATCCCAATGCCTGATGGGGCTAAAACATTGTCGCGGGTGGTTCTGGGTACATATCGTCAGGCCCCCGTTCCCTCCCTCCCCCCGTGAAAGCAAGGGCAGACAATCATTTCGCGCCTTTTTTCCTGAGTTACCTGTGCAGACGCCATACCACGGCAAGCATGGAGCCCGCTCAGGTAACCGTCACCCTATGTCTCCTGGGTGCTGGCAGACGCGGTACGGCATTGCTACACAGTAGCAGCAACCCCTTGCCTTGTGGCAGCAGACGGTACAGTACGACTGGTAGCCGTCATCGTCATGTCTGAGGTGCTCCTGGTCGCCTCTGTGAGGTCGATCAGGAGCGCCTGGGCAGACATGGGCGCAGGGACTAAATTTGGAGTGACTTGAGCAGGTCATTCTCTTTAGTCCTGCAGTCAGTCCTATTGAACCGTCTTATGGTGAGCGGGCAGGCGATACGGACTGCTAGCAGTCGTACTGTACCATCTTCTGCCGAGCAGCCATGAGATGTGGATGGCATGCAGTCCTTCTGCACCGTCTGCTGCCAGCCAAAGATGTAAAAGATAGATGGAGTGGATCAAAACAAGAAATAGACCAGATTTGCTTCCCCCCCTCCCCTGTCTAGGGGACTCATTCTTCTAGATCACACTGCAGTCACTTACAGAGAAGGTGCAGCGAGGTAAATCTAGCCATGTATCAATCAGAGGCCAGGCTAACCGTCTTGTTCCAATAACGACAATAACTTAGGTGCACCATTTCTTATTGGAACCCTCCGTAAAGTCCTGCCTGAAATACTCCTTGATGTAAAGCCACCCCCTTTGTTGATTTTAGCTCCCTGAAGCCAACCCTGTAAGTGCCCCTCCCAGCGTCAGAGCAATGGCAAACAATCGGGCATCTGAGAGTGCTGTCCAGAGCACTCACAATGGAGCACTCTGATGGGGCTAAAACATTGTCGCGGGTGGTTCTGGGTACGTGTCATCAGGCCCCCGTTCCCTCCCTCCCTCCGTGAAAGCAAGGGCAGACAATCGTTTCGCGCCTTTTTTCATGAGTTACCTGTGCAGACACCATACCACGGCAAGCATGGAGCCAGCTCAGGTAACCGTCACCCTATGTCTCCTGGGTGCTGGCAGACGCGGTACGGCTTTGCTGCACAGTAGCAGCAACCCATTGCCTTCTGGCAGCAGACGGTGCAATACGATTGGTAGTCGTCCTCGTCGTGTCCGAGGTGCTCCTGGCCACGTCGGCTGGGAGCGCCTGGGCAGACATGGGCGCAGGGACTAAATTTGGAGTGACTTGACCAGGTCATTCTCTTTAGTCCTGCAGTCCTATTGAACCGTCTTATGCTGAGCGGGCAGGCGATACGGACTGCTAGCAGTCGTACTGTACCATCTTCTGCCAGGCAGGCAAGAGATGAGGATTGCTAGCAGTTGTATTGTACCATCTTATGCCAGGCAGGCAAGAGATGAAGATGGCTAGCAGTCGTACTGTACCATCTTCTGCCAAGCAGCCATGAGATGTGGATGGCATGCAGTCCTTCTGCACCGTCTGCTGCCAGCCAAAGATGTAAAAGATAGATGGAGTGGGTCAGAACAAGAAATAGACCAGATTTGTTTTGTACTCTTTTTCCTCCTCCCCTGTCTAGATCACACTGCAGTCACTCACAGAGAAGGTGCAGCAAGGTAAATCTAGCCATGTATCAATCAGAGGCCAGGCTAACCTCCTTGTTCCAATAACAACGATAACTTAAGGTGCACCATTTCTTATTGGAACCCTCCGTGCAGTCCTGCCTGAAATACTCCTTGATGTACAGGCACACCCTTTGTTGATTTTAGCTCCCTGAAGCCAACCCTGTAAGCCGTGTCGTCAGTCGCCCCTCCCTCCGTCAGAGCAACGGCAGACAATCGTTCCGCGCCTTTTTTCTGTGCGGACGCCATACCAAGGCAAGCATGGAGGCCGCTGAGCTCATTTTGGCAATTAGGAGCACATCAACCACCACACGCATTATCCAGCAGTATATGCAGCACCAGAACATGGCAACGCGATACCGGGCGAGGAGGCGACGTCAGCGCGGTCCCGTGAGTGATCAGGACATGGACACAGATTTCTCTGAAAGCATGGGCCCTGACAATGCATGCATCATGGTGCTAATGGGGCAGGTTCATGCTGTGGAACGCCGATTCTGGGCTCGGGAAACAAGCACAGACTGGTGGGACCGTATAGTGTTGCAGGTCTGGGACGATTCCCAGTGGCTGCGAAACTTTCGCATGCGTAAGGGCACTTTCATGGAACTTTGTGACTTGCTTTCCCCTGCCCTGAAGCGCATGAATACCAGGATGAGAGCAGCCCTCACAGTTGAGAAGCGAGTGGCGATAGCCCTGTGGAAGCTTGCAACGCCAGACAGCTACCGGTCAGTTGGGAATCAATTTGGAGTGGGCAAATCTACTGTGGGGGCTGCTGTTATGCAAGTAGCTCACGCAATCAAAGATCTGCTGATATCAAGGGTAGTGACCCTGGGAAATGTGCAGGTCATAGTGGATGGCTTTGCTGCAATGGGATTCCCTAACTGTGGTGGGGCTATAGACGGAACCCATATCCCTATCTTGGCACCGGAGCACCAAGCCGCCGAGTACATAAACCGCAAGGGGGACTTTTCGATAGTGCTGCAAGCTCTGGTGGATCACAAGGGACGTTTTACCAACATCAACGTGGGATGGCCGGGAAAGGTGCATGATGCTCGCATCTTCAGGAACTCTGGTCTGTTTCAAAAGCTGCAGGAAGGGACTTTATTCCCAGACCAGAAAATAACTGTTGGGGATGTTGAAATGCCTATATGTATCCTTGGGGACCCAGCCTACCCCTTAATGCCATGGCTCATGAAGCCGTACACAGGCAGCCTGGACAGTAGTCAGGAGCTGTTCAACTACAGGCTGAGCAAGTGCAGAATGGTGGTAGAATGTGCTTTTGGACGTTTAAAGGCGCGTTGGCGCAGTTTACTGACTCGCTTAGACCTCAGCGAAACCAATATTCCCACTGTTATTACTGCTTGCTGTGTGCTCCACAATATCTGTGAGAGTAAGGGGGAGACGTTTATGGCGGGGTGGGAGGCTGAGGCAAATCGCCTAGCTGCTGGTTACGCGCAGCCAGACACCAGGGCGGTTAGAAGAGCACAGGAGGGCGCGGTACGCATCAGAGAAGCTTTGAAAACCAGTTTCATGACTGGCCAGGCTACGGTGTGAAAGTTCTGTTTGTTTCTCCTTGATGAAACCCCCCGCCCCTTGGTTCACTCTACTTCCCTGTAAGCTAACCACCCTCCCCTCCTCCCTTTAATCACCGCTTGCAGAGGCAATAAAGTCATTGCTGCTTCACAGTCATGCATTCGTTATTCATTCATCACACAAATAGGGAGATGACTACCAAGGTATCCCAGGAGGGGTGGTGGAGGAGGGAAGGAAAATGCCACACAGCACTTTAAGCACAGCACTTTAAAAGTTTACAACTTTAAAATTTATTGAATGACAGCCTTCTTTTTTTGGGGCAATCCTCTGTGGTGGAGTGGCTGGTTGGCCGGAGGCCCCCCCACCGCGTTCTTGGGCGTCTGGGTGTGGAGGCTATGGAACTTGGGGAGGAGGGCAGTTGGTTCCAGAGGGGCAGCAGTGGCAGTCTGTGCTCCAGCTGCCTTTGCTGCAGCTCAACCATACACTGGAGCATTCTGGTTTGGTCCTGCAGCAGCCTCAGCATTGAATCCTGCCTCCTCTCATCACGCTGCCGCCACATTTGAGCTTCAGCCCTGTCTTCAGCCCGCCACTTACTCTCTTCAGCCCTCCACCTCCCCTCCCGGTCATTTTGTGCTTTCCTGCACTCTGACATTATTTGCCTCCACGCATTCCTCTGTGCTCTGTCAGTGTGGGAGGACAGCATGAGCTCGGAGAACATTTCATCGCGAGTGCGTTTTTTTTTCTTTCTAAGCTTCACTAGCCTCTGGGAAGGAGAAGATCCTGTGATCATTGAAACACATGCAGCTGGTGGAGAAAAAAAAAGGGACAGCGGTATTTAAAAAGACACATTTTATAAAACAGTCGCTACACTCTTTCAGGGTAAACCTTGCTGTTAACATTACATACATAGCACATGTGCTTTCGTTACAAGGTCGCATTTTGCCTCCTCCCACCGCGTGACTACCCCCTCAACCTTCCCCCCTCCCTGTGGCTAACAGCGGGGAACATTTCTGTTCAGCCACAGGCAAACAGCACAGCAGGAACGGGCACCTCTGAGTGTCCCTGAAGAAAAGCACTCTATTTCAACCAGGTGACCATGAATTATATCTCACTCTCCTGAGGATAACACAGAGAGATAAAGAACGGATTTTGGTTGAATGCCAGCAAACATACACTGCAATGCTTTGTTCTACAGTGATTCCCGAGTACGTGTTACTGGCCTGGAGTGGTAAAGTGTCCTACCATGAAGGACGAAATAAGGCTGCCCTCCCCAGAAACCTTTTGCAAAGGCTTTAGGACTACATCTAGGAGAACCGCAAATGCCAGGGCAAAGTAATCCTTTCACATGCTTGCTTTTAAACCATGTATAGCATTTTAAAAGGTACACTCACCAGAGGTCCCTTCTCCGCCTGCTGGGTCCAGGAGGCAGCCTTGGGTGGGTTCGGGGGGTACTGGCTCCAGGTCTAGGGTGAGAAACAGTTCCTGGCTGTCGGGAAAACCGGTTTCTCCGCTTGCTTGCTGTGAGCTATCTACAACCTCCTCCTCCTCCTCATCTTCTTCGTCCCCAAAACCTGCTTCTGTATTGCCTCCATCTCCATTGAAGGAGTCAAAGAACACGGCTGGGGTAGTGGTGGCTGAACCCCCTAAAATGGCATGCAGCTCATCATAGAAGCGGCATGTTTGGGGCTCTGACCCAGAGCGGCTGTTCGCCTCTCTGGTTTTCTGGTAGGCTTGCCTCAGCTCCTTCAGTTTCACGCGGCACTGCTTCGGGTCCCTGTTATGGCCTCTGTCCTTCATGCCCTGGGAGATTTTGACAAAGGTTTTGGCATTTCGAAAACTGGAACGGAGTTCTGATAGCACGGATTCCTCTCCCCAAACAGCGATCAGATCCCGTACCTCCCGTTCGGTCCATGCTGGAGCTCTTTTGCGATTCTGGGACTCCATCATGGTCACCTGTGCTGATGAGCTCTGCATGGTCACCTGCAGCTTGCCACGCTGGCCAAACAGGAAATGAGATTCAAAAGTTTGCAGTTCTTTTCCTGTCTACCTGGCCAGTGCATCTGAGTTGAGAGTGCTGTCCAGAGCGGTCAGAATGGAGCACTCTGGGATAGCTCCCGGAGGCCAATACCATCGAATTGTGTCCACAGTACCCCAAATTCGAGCCGGGAACGTCGATTTAAGCGCTAATCCACTTGTCAGGGGTGGAGTAAGGAAATCGATTTTAAGAGCCCTTTAAGTCGAAATAAAGGGCTTCACTGTGTGGACGGGTGCAGGTTTAAATCGATTTAACGTTGCTAAATTCGACCTAAAGTCCTAGTGTAGACCAGGGCTTAGAGACTAACCAATTTATTTGGACTCCAAAGGTGCAGCTGAGATGTTCAGGGAAATTCAGAGGGTGGGCTGTCTGGCCCAAGGGCAGGCTGGGGCTGTGTCAAACAGCAACCAACACTCCATGGCTAGGTGTTACAGCAAGGACATTAGGCTGGATTCAGAGCCTCCGCTCTACACTTCCTGCTTCTTCTGAGTTTAGAACAGACCCTTGGGAAGAAATTTTCACAGGGAGGAGGAATGGGCACACCCACAAAAATGTAGACACACCCCTTCTTCCCCCAAACTTACAACACCAGCACTGATGCAAAGCAAAGAAAGCAAGGGTGAGCGTGCAGGCACCTCTGCATGCCATGCCCAGACCTGGGCACGCCAACGCAGGGCTTCATCACCACAACAGGCACCTGTACTTTGTCGCTGTACTGTAGTATTACCATGGTGGGCCTTTATTTATTTTTAAGGCATGCTATAAGAGAGCCGATAGTACTTATGGGCCACACGTTCCCCACCAGCACGAACAGCCAGGATGGAGGGGAGCTGAAAGGGCCAATCTCATGGAGACAGGGGAAGAATGCAAGGAAGGCAAGGCGGCTATGCAGTATGCTTCCACCTTCACCTAGCCACAAGTGCTGTGATGAAGCCCTGTACCCTTGGCTGTGTCAGGGGAAAGCTGCTCTTTGCAGTATGTTTCCCTTGAACTCCATAAGAATTACGAGACATGATAAGGACCATTGACTATTCCCCTCTACAGCTTTTAAACACTCAATAAGGGGGCTGAGAGCAACAAAAGGAAATGCCTCAGAGCAGGTGTTGGGGCTGGGAGACCCACAGATGCAGGGTCCTGCCACACAGAAGACCAAGGATCTATAAGTTTCTCTCCCAGGGTGTCCTGGATTTTGAACCTTTTTGGCCCCAGCTGTTTGCCGTCCTGCCCAGCTGCTTACCTCACTTCTGCAAAGGGGAGATGTGGCGAGGCGGCAGAAATCCAGGTATTGTGGATTTGCCCCAAATTAAGGATGTTACTCACCTTTTGTAACCTTTGTTCTTCGAGATGTGTTGCTCATGTCCATTCCATTCTACGTACGTGTGTGCCCACATGCACACTTGTCGGAGATTTCTGCCATAGCGGTATCCGTAGGGTCGGTCATGGTGCCCCCTTGAGTGCCACGCTCATGTGTTGGCATATAAAGCGCTGCCGACCCTATGCTCTCTTGGTTCCTTCTTGCCGGTAACTCTGACACAGGGGTAGGAGGGCAGGTAATGGAATGGACATGAGCAACACATTTCAAAGAACAAATGGTATTCTATTATTGTTTAACAGTGCGATCAAAACTGCGATTAATCGTGATTAATTTTTTAATCTCATGATTAATTGCAATTAATTTCTTTAATTGGTTGACAGCCCTAACACAAAATGATGGGTTCTAAATTAGCCGTAACCGTTCAAGAAAGAGATCTTGGAATCATTGTGGCTAGTTCTCTGAAAACATCTGCTCCATGTGAAGTGGCAGACAAAAAAGCTAACAATGTTAGGAACCATTAGGAAAGAGATACATAATAAGACAGTACATATCATAATGCCACTATATAAATCCATGGTCACCCAATGAAATTAATAGGCAACAGGTTTAAAACAAAGAAAAAAAGTACTTCTTCACACAATGGACAGTCAGCCTGTGGAACTCATTGCCAGGGGATGTTGTGAAGGCCAAAATTATAACTGGGTTAAAAAAAGAAGTAGATAAGTTCATGGAGGATAGGTCCATCAGTGACTATTAGCCAAGATGGTCATGGATGCATCCCATGTTCTGGGTGCCCCTAAGCCTCTGACGGCCAGAAGCTGGGACTGGATGACATGGGATGGATCACCCAATAATTGCCCTGTTCTGTTCATTCCCTCAGAAGCTCCTGGGACTGGATGACATGGGATGGATCACCCAATAATTGCCCTGTTCTGTTCATTCCCTCAGAAGCTCCTGGCACTGGCCATTGTTGGAAGACATTCTTATGTTCTTAGAAACTCCCTAATTGGTGTTCTGGTGGGGGTGCAGGTCCTTTCCCCATTCTGCAGAAGCAGGAATGTATCTCTGGGCCCACTGTTGTGTCTCATTCTGGGCTAGAGATGCTCCCCTGAGCTTATTGTTGTAACAACCAGGCAAGGTACTAACAAACTTCAACAGGACTTTATCCTTAAAGTGGAAACCTCTTTACCAAGCTGCTGCTGCACCCTCAGTAGCTCTCACTCAGCCTCTTCAACTCCCCTGCCTCCTTCCTGATTCCTGGTCTTTCAGACTCCCAACAGCCATTGCTCCCAGTTCTAATAATTACAAGCAACATCAAAACACCACAATTATGTTAGTGTGCTCCTTGGGTTCAGTCATACACAAGGCATTAGGAGGGCTCAGGCTGGTTTTATGTATTTGATGTTCCAACATGTTGGGTCCAGCCCTGCACCTATTTTTGTCAATGGCAAAATTCCCATTGACCTCAATGGTATAGGACCAAATGCATTGGCTAAACCCCTACCGGGAAAAGGCAGATGCCAGGATACTAGGATTCATGCTATACAACCTGCTCAGAACATGCTGAAGTTCACCCCCGTTACAGTTAGAGGGGGCATCATTCCCAGTTCAGATGTAGAGATGAAACCTGTTTAGCTCCATGCTCTTACAGCCTCCTGTCCCAACTATCTTATGCAGTATCTTCTAATTCAGCAGACTGGTTTCAGAGTAGCAGCTGTGTTAGTTTGTATTCGCGAAAACAACAGGATGACTTCTGGCACCTTAGAGACTAACCACTTTATTTGAGCATAAGTTTTCGTGAGCTACATCTCACTTCATTGGATGCATTCAGTGGAAAATACAGTGGGGAGATTTATATACACACAGAACATGAAAAAATGGGTATGATCATACACACTGTAAGGAGAGTGATCACTTAAGATGAGCTAATACCAGCAGGAGAGCAGGGGGATGGAGGGGGAGAAAACCTTTTGTAGTGATAATCAAGGTGGGCCATTTCCAGCAGTTAACAAGAATGTCTGAGGAACAGTGGAGGGTGGGGGGTGGGTGGGAATAAACATGGGGAAATAGTTTTACTTTGTGTAATGACCCAACCACTCCCAGTCTCTATTCAAGCCTAAATTAATTGTATCCAGTGTGCAAATTAATTCCAATTCAACAGTCTCTCGTTGGAGTCTGTTTTTGAAGTCTTTTTGTTGTAATATTGCGACCTATAGGTCTGAAATCGAGTGACCAGAGAGATTGAAGTGTTCTCTGACTGGTTTTTGAATGTTATAATTCTTGACGTCTGATTTGTGTCCATTTATTCTTTTACGGAGAGACTGTCCAGTTCGACCAATGTACATGGCAGAGGGGCATTGCTGGCACATGATGGCATATAACACATTGGTAGATGTGCAGGTGAACGAGCCTCTGATAGTGTGGCTGATGTGATTAGGCCCTATGATGGTGTCCCCTGAATAGATATGTGGACACAGTTGGCAATGGGCTTTGTTGCAAGGATAGGTTCCTGGGTTAGTGGTTCTGTTGTGTGGTATGTGGTTGCTGGTGAGTATTTGCTTCAGGTTGGGGGGCTGTCTGTAGGCAAGGACTGGCCTGTCTCCCAAGATTTGTGAGAGCGATGGGTCGTCCTTCAGGATAGGTTGTAGATCCTTGATGATGCATTGGAGAGGTTTTAGTTGGGGGCTGAAGGTGATGGCTAGTGGTGTTCTGTTATTTTCTCGGTTGGGCCTGTCCTGTAGTAGGTGACTTCTGGGTACTCTTCTGGCTCTGTCAATCTGTTTCTTCACTTCAGCAGGTGGGTATTGTAGTTGTAAGAATGCTTGATAGAGATCTTGTAGGTGTTTCTCTCTGTCTGAGGGGTTGGAACAAATGTGGTTGTATCGTAGAGCTTGGCTGTAGACGATGGATCGTGTGCTGTGGCCAGGGTGAAAGCTGGAGGCATGTAGGTAGGAATAGCGGTCAGTAGGTTTCTGGTATAGGGTGGTGTTTATGTGACCATCGCTTATTAGCACAGTAGTGTCCAGGAAGTGGATCTCTTGTGTGGACTGGTCCAGGCTGAGGTTGATGGTGGGATGGAAATTGTTGAAATTATGGTGGAATTCCTCAAGGGCTTCTTTTCCATGGGTCCAGATGATGAAGATGTCATCAAAATAGCGCAAGTAGAGTAGGGGCATTAGGGGACGAGAGCTGAGGAAGCGTTGTTCTAAGTCAGCCATAAAAATGTTGGCATACTGTGGGGCCATGCGGGTACCCATAGCAGTGCCGCTGATTTGAAGGTATACATTATCCCCAAATGTGTAATAGTTATGGGTGAGGACAAAGTCACAAAAGTTCAGCCAGCAGGTTTGCCGTGACATTATCGGGGATACTGTTCCTGACGGCTTGTAGTCCATCTTTGTGTGGAATGTTGGTGTAGAGGGCTTCTACATCCATCGTGGCTAGGATGGTGTTTTCAGAAAGATCACCGATGGATTATAGTTTCCTAAGGAAGTCAGTTGTGTCTCGAAGATAGCTGGGAGTGCTCGTAGCATAGGGCCTGAGTACCCGCATGGCCCCACAGTATGCCAACATTTTTATGGCTGACTTAGAACAACGCTTCCTCAGCTCTCTTCCCCTAATGCCCCTACTCTACTTGCGCTATACTGATGACATCTTCATCATCTGGACCCATGGAAAAGAAGCCCTTGAGGAATTCCACCATGAATTGAATTCTCAGGCCCAACCGAGAAAATAACAGAACACCACTAACCATCACCTTCAGCCCCCAACTAAAACCTCTCCAACGCATCATCAAGGATCTACAACCTATCCTGAAGGACGACCCATCGCTCTCACAAATCTTGGGAGACAGGCCAGTCCTTGTCTACAGACAGCCCCCCAACCTGAAGCAAATACTCACCAGCAACCACACACCACACAATAGAACCACTAACCCAGGAACCAATCCTTGCAACAAAGCCCATTGCCAACTGTGTCCACATATCTATTCAGGGGACACCATCATAGGGCCTAATCACATCAGCCACACTATCAGAGGCTCGTTCACCTGCACATCTACCAATGTGATATATGCCATCATGTGCCAGCAATGCCCCTCTGCCATGTAGATTGGTCGAACTGGACAGTCTCTCCGTAAAAGAAAAAATGGACACAAATCAGACGTCAAGAATTATAACATTCAAAAACCAGTCAGAGAACACTTCAATCTCTCTGGTTACTCGATTTCAGACCTATAGGTCGCAATATTACAACAAAAAGACTTCAAAAACAGACTCCAATGAGAGACTGTTGAATTGGAATTAATTTGCACACTGGATACAATTAACTTAGGCTTGAATAGAGACTGGGAGTGGATGAGTGATTACACAAAGTAAAACTATTTCCCCATGTTTATTCCCCCCTCCACTGTTCCTCAGACGTTCTTGATAACTGCTGGAAATGGCCCACCTTGATTATCACTGCAAAAGGTTTTCTCCCCCTCCCTTCCTCCCCCCCCCCCCGCTCTCCTGCTGGTAATAGCTCATCTTAAGTGATCACTCTCCTTACAGTGTGTATGATCATACCCATTTTTTCATGTTCTGTGTGTATATAAATCTCCCCACTGTATTTTCCACTGAATGCATCCAATGAAGTGAGCTGTAGTTCACGAAAGCTTATGCTCAACTAAATTGGTTAGTCTCTAAGGTGCCAGAAGTCCTCCTCTTCTTTTTGTGAGACCAGACTAGAGACTATACTGTGTTAGATTGTACGTCCCTCGAGGCTGGGAAAGTGTCACCCACATCCATGGATCTATAGCCAGAGCAAGCTGTAGTTATTAACAAGAACTGAACTAACTGAAAGTGAACCTGTGGCCCTTTTTGATCTGCTGGTTTAGAAGCTGGGTTTAACTGCTGTAGATTTTAAGCATGTGTTTCCTCAGTAGATGCAACAAATGCTGAAGCTCCCCTGAGCAAAGACAACAGCTGCCCCTACTCAGCCTTCTAATACTTGAGCTACTTTCACCAACACCCCCCTCCCCCAACAAAGGAGCACAAGGGTTTTCCTATTATTGTAGTAGCTAAGTGTTTGTGCTGAAAGAAAAATTAAAACTGCCTTGGAAAGAGATGCCAAATTAGCACAAGTCACTTACAAACAAAAATGCAGAAATTCTCCAGTAAAAAGATAAAATCCAGCTCAATGTGTTAGTAAATTAACCATTAGTCTGAGGTGATGGCAGGCGCAGTATCTGACGTCCGTCTCCCATGGGTGTATAAATGTATGATTCTTATAAGTCATGCTTTCAGAGTATTTCCACTGGGCACAAAACAAGCAGAAAATGCCTCCATCCTAAACTAGTCAAAGACTATGCATCCGATGAAGTGAGCTGTAGCTCACGAAAGCTCATGCTCAAATAAATTGGTTAGTCTCTAAGGTGCCACAAGTCCTCCTTTTCTTTTTGCGAATTCAGACTAACACGGCTGTTACTCTGAAACTAGTCAAAGACTGTAAGTTTAATTAAACCATAAAGACCTTCTCAGTTTTTCCTTAGATGGCAAAATCTCTCTCCCACTTCAAGTTTGACCTGTAACATAAACTCTTGTGCCACTCCTGGGTCCCTCTTGAGCAGTGACCAACAAATCTGCTAAACTGAGGAGTGATATTGTAAAATAGACAACTGTCCAATGGGAATAAGCATGGACACTCAGATGTCTGTCTACCAGCGACCTAGACAAGGATTTTCATGCAGGTCTCCTATAAAAAACTTTACAAGTGCTAAGTATTCTATGTTTAGCATCTCTCCTCCCTACCGATAACTCAGTGTTTGTCCCCAATATGTCCATACATACAGGGAAAGAACCTTAGTGGTCCATAAGTACTTTTGATGGATGATTGTCCATCAAAAGTATTTGATTAGCAATTTGCCTTTTGAGATAAAGAGGGCATTAAAACAAGTACATTAAGCACATTATGCCATGTAGCATCTATCCAGCACTCAGATACTGTAGCAGTTAGTGCTATAGAAAACCCAAAGAGGAACAGAGAGACAGAATCTCCTGGTCACCTTACTTAACAACTAAGGTTGTTTTCCCAGCTTAGTAAAAACTCCCATACAACACTGTTATAGGTCAGTGTGAGTTGGATCCTGGCAACTGGGTTGCCATTATGGTGATGATCTGCAGAACGAGAGGAGCTGGATGAATACTGTAAAGAGATGTCCTTTTTTTAAAACAAAAACTTATGAATTCACTTTCACAGAATCATAGAAGATTAGGGTTCAAAGACACACTAGTTGTGTCTGCACTCCTTTTATGTCTTTCCATCTCTAACAAACTAGTTTACTGGAAGGAATGTACCCACACAATGAATTTTAAGAAAATTCTGGAGAATATTCCCAGAAATTGAATTTTGAGATTGTAAATATGAAAATATGCTTTGGAAACCTGGTTCTAACCGTTCTTCTCAAGTAATCAGGGAACAGAAACATACCAATAAAACAATTCAGCAAGCCAAATTTCAAAATACTCCAATGAACTTTTTGGGCCAATATACAGACCATGCACTATTGATTAGACTGGAATTTTCAAAGGACCCTAAAGGAGTTTTATGCTCAAATCCCATTGAAATGCAGTGTGAATTGGAATTGTAACTTTCACAGATGCCTTCAAAGACACCAGACTGAAAATCTTCAGCAAATAATTTCAAGTCGTATACAAATTACTGAATGAAGGAAAACTACAAGCAGTTTGCAGGCAATTTCTGACAAGATTCAGAAGTGAAATTCATAAAGTATATTATTTGCTCTTTATAATTTTCAGTGTAACATCCTGAAGAACATATAGCAAGTCCCCAAGAAGTCTTGGTGTCCCTATGAGTGTCAGGCAATATTCCTTACGGCACAAAAATAGCAACAATTTACTTAGGACTAACCTTCTCTCCTTTCTGATCTTAAAACATGTACACTGCCTCCGTGCCACCCATCACAAAGAAAATCTGAAGAACATAACCACAACCCCTCAGGTCTGCAGGACTTGCCCAGTCACAATGAATACAGATGTTAACAGTGTACAAAGGGATTCCTCTCACTTTGACCATATGCAGGAACTAAAAGACAAAGTAATGAATACTCAGCAACATAGGAAGAGCCTCCACCAATGCCCAAGAGGACTGGTTCCCCATGGCCTGCTTGTGCGGATTATCCCAAAGTGATCACCTCTGAGGCCTGAGAACTTCTGCCACTGTTAATGTCTTTGAGTGCTCTCGCAAGTGTGGATAAGGGATAAGGCTGGAAGTTCATTCATCAAAATTAGGAATTTCATTCAGGTCTCCTGACCTTCATTCAGGTCTCTCAGGTCGCCCTGACCGGGAAAACTGAGAAGTCTGCTGCTTGCCAGGGGCTAAGATTCGTGATGTGACGGAGAGACTGCCGAGACTCATCAAGCCCTCGGATCGCTACCCCTTCCTGCTTCTCCACGTGGGCACCAATGATACTGCCAAGAATGACCTTGAGCGGATCACTGCGGACTATGTGGCTCTAGGAAGAAGAATAAAGGAGTTGGAGGCGCAAGTGGTGTTCTCGTCCATCCTCCCCGTGGAAGGAAAAGGCCTAGGTAGGGAGCGTCGAATCGTGGAAGTCAACGAATGGCTACGCAGGTGGTGTCGGAGAGAAGGCTTTGGTTTCTTTGACCATGGGATGGTGTTCCATGAAGGAGGAGTGCTGGGCAGAGACGGGCTCCATCTTACGAAGAGAGGGAAGAGCATCTTTGCCAGCAGGCTGGCTAACCTAGTGAGGAGGGCTTTAAACTAGGTTCACCGGGGGAAGGAGACCAAAGCCCTGAGGTAAGTGGGAAAGCGGGATACCGGGAGGAAGCACAGGCAGGAATGTCTGTGAGGGGAGGGCTCCTGCCTCATACTGGCAATGAGGGGCGATCAACAGGTTATCTCAAGTGCTTATATACAAATGCACAAAGCCTTGGAAACAAGCAGGGAGAACTGGAGGTCCTGGTGATGTCAAGGAACTATGACGTGATCGGAATAACAGAGACTTGGTGGGATAACTCATATGACTGGAGTACTGTCATGGATGGTTATAAACTGTTCAGGAAGGACAGGCAGGCCAGAAAAGGTGGGGGAGTAGCACTGTATGTAAGGGAGCAGTATGACTGCTCAGAGCTCCGGTACGAAACTGCAGAAAAACCTGAGTGTCTCTGGATTAAGTTTAGAAGTGTGTGCAACAAGAGTGATGTAGTGGTGGGAGTCTGCTATAGACCACCGGACCAGGGGGATGAGGTGGATGAGGCTTTCTTCCGGCAGCTCACGGAAGCTACTAGATCGCATGCCCTGATTCTCATGGGTGACTTTAATTTTCCTGATATCTGCTGGGAGAGCAATACAGCGGTGCATAGACAATCCAGGAAGTTTTTGGAAAGCGTAGGAGACAATTTCCTGGCGCAAGTGCTAGAGGAGCCAACTAGAGGGGGTGCTTTTCTTGACCTGCTGCTCACAAACCGGGTAGAATTAGTGGGGGAAGCAAAAGTGGATGGGAATCTGGGAGGCAGTGACCATGAGTTGGTTGAGTTCAGGATCCTGATGCAGGGAACAAAGGTAAGCAGCAGGATACGGACCCTGGACTTCAGGAAAGCAGACTTCGACTCCCTCAGGGAACGGATGGCCAGGATCCCCTGGGGGACTAACTTGAAGGGGAAAGGAGTCCAGGAGAGCTGGCTGTATTTCAAGGAATCCCTGTTGAGGTTACAGGGACAAACCATCCCGATGAGTCGAAAGAATAGTAAATATGGCAGGCGACCAGCTTGGCTTAATGGTGAAATCCTAGCGGATCTTAAACATAAAAAAGAAGCTTACAAGAAGTGGAAGGTTGGACATATGACCAGGGAAGAGTATAAAAATATTGCTCGGGTATGTAGGAATGTTATCAGGAGGGCCAAATCGCACCTGGAGCTGCAGCTAGCCAGAGATGTCAAGAGTAACAAGAAGGGTTTCTTCAGGTATGTTGGCAACAAGAAGAAAGCCAAGGAATGTGTGGGCCCCTTACTGAATGAGGGAGGCAACCTAGTGACAGAGGATGTGGAAAAAGCTAATGTACTCAATGCTTTTTTTGCCTCTGTTTTCACTAACAAGGTCAGCTCCCAGACTGCTGCGCTGGGCATCACAAAATGCGGAAGAGATGGCCAGCCCTCTGTGGAGATAGAGGCGGTTAGGGACTATTTAGAAAAGCTGGACGTGCACAAGTCCATGCGGCCGGACGAGTTGCATCCGAGAGTGCTGAAGGAATTGGCGGCTGTGATTGCAGAGCCACTGGCCATTATCTTTGAAAACTCGTGGCGAACCGGGGAAGTCCCGGATGACTGGAAAAAGGCTAATGTAGTGCCAATCTTTAAAAAAGGGAAGAAGGAAGATCCTGGGAACTACAGGCCAGTCAGCCTCACCTCAGTCACTGGAAAAATCATGGAGCAGGTCCTCAAAGAATCAATCCTGAAGCACTTGCATGAGAGGAAAGTGATCAGGAACAGCCAGCATGGATTCACCAAGGGAAGGTCATGCCTGACTAATCTAATCGCCTTTTATGATGAGATTACTGGTTCTGTGGATGAAGGGAAAGCAGTGGATGTATTGTTTCTTGACTTTAGCAAAGCTTTTGACACGGTCTCCCATAGTATTCTTGTCAGCAAGTTAAGGAAGTATGGGCTGGATGAATGCACTATAAGGTGGGTAGAAAGCTGGCTAAATTGTCGGGCTCAATGGGTAGTGATCAATGGCTCCATGTCTAGTTGGCAGCCGGTATCAAGTGGAGTGCCCCAAGGGTCGGTCCTGGGGCCGGTTTTATTCAATATCTTCATAAATGATCTGGAGGATGGTGTGGATTGCACTCTCAGCAAATTTGCGGATGATACTAAACTGGGAGGAGTGGTAGATACGCTGGAGGGGAGGGACAGGATACAGAAGGACCTAGACCAATTGGAAGATTGGGCCAAAAGGAATCTGATGAGGTTCAATAAGGATAAGTGCAGGGTCCTGCACTTAGGACGGAAGAACCCAATGCACAGCTACAGACTAGGGACCGAATGGCTAGGCAGCAGTTCTGCAGAAAAGGACCTAGGGGTGACAGTGGACGAGAAGCTGGATATGAGTCAGCAGTGTGCCCTTGTTGCCAAGAAGGCCAATGGCATTTTGGGATGTATAAGTAGGGGCATAGCGAGCAGACCGAGGGACGTGATCGTCCCACTCTATTCGACATTGGTGAGGCCTCATCTGGAGTACTGTGTCCAGTTTTGGGCCCCACACTTCAAGAAGGATGTGGATAAATTGGAGAGAGTCTAGCGAAGGGCAACAAAAATGATTAGGGGACTGGAACACATGAGTTATGAGGAGAGGCTGAGGGAGCTGGGATTGTTTAGCCTGCAGAAGAGAAGAATGAGGGGGGATTTGATAGCTGCTTTCAACTACCTGAAAGGGGGTTCCAAAGAGGATGGCTCTAGACTGTTCTCAATGGTAGCAGATGACAGAACGAGGAGTAATGGTCTCAAGTTGCAGTGGGGGAGGTTTAGATTGGATATTAGGAAAAACTTTTTCACTAAGAGGGTGGTGAAACACTGGAATGCGTTACCTAGGGAGGTGGTAGAATCTCCTTCCTTAGAGGTTTTTAAGGTCAGGCTTGACAAAGCCCTGGCTGGGATGATTTAACTGGGAATTGGTCCTGCTTTGAGCAGGGGGTTGGACTAGATGACCTTCTGGGGTCCCTTCCAACCCTGATATTCTATGATTCTATGATTCTCCCAAAAGATAGAGCTTCTAGTGCAGGTGCTCAGTAAACAGCTCTTGAAAACATTTAAACACTCAGGATGCTAGGGAGGGGTTGCAAAATGTGTGTCCAGGGCTTCTTGCCTCTTGCTCTCCACTTCGCTCATTCTCAGCCTGTCCATTTATATTCTTCCAGCAGTGTCCATCAGCTGTCGCATCTGAGACTGCCACAGGAAGATGGAAAGCCCCCAAAGTCCAAATTTCCTCCCCACTTTACTATTTTGTGTTTGTAATTTCATTTATTTTCATAACTGACTATGAAACCATAAACATCACTGCAGAAGCTGAGCTGGAAGGGAGAAGTTATTATTACAAGCATACATTTTTCACTAATAGGAACTGGGAAAAATACTGGCAGGCACTTCTTGTACTAATGTGCTTTATTGTACAGGCCCGTATACTGAATAAATAGTTTTCCGAGGGTCTGCAGAAGGGTTTGGCTGAGTCCTAGTCCCTCTTTAGCTTCCAAAAACCATTTAATGGTTCTCTTTGTGCATTTGCAACAAGTGATATGGTTTTATTGGAAATGGAGACTGTTCAGTGGAGGATCAACAGCTAACAAAGGAAGCCTCTTTCAAGCAGGGACCGGAACACTGAGCATTTGATTACTGGTCCACAATGCCCAGATGGCTTTGCAATATAGGAGTGCAATGGCTCAGCACTGCCCAGAATGGAACCCAGGTCCATTTTGGGATAACAGCCTAAAGGGACGTATAAACAGATGCAAAGAATGGTTATTTCAGGCCCCAGACTGGGTACCTCTTTTCTTCCTCTCTCAGCTAGTATGATATTCATCCAGTGGTAGTATGGTAAACTGAGGACTTATCTTCACTATGGGGGTAAGTCAACCTAAGTTACGCTACTCCAGCTACGTGAATAACATAGCTAGAGTCGACTTAGCTTAGGTTGACTTATCCCGGTGTCTTCACTGTGCTGCGTCGATGGGAGGCACTCTTCAGTCGACGTCTCTTACTCTTCTCGGAGAGCTGGAGTACCGGGGTCGACGGGAGAGCGCTCTGCTGTCGATTTAGCGGGTCTTCACTAGACCTGCTAAATCGACCCCTGCTGCATCAATTGCAGCAGCATCTATCTCCCCGTAGTGGAGTCCAGCCCTTAGTCTTAGATACGGCCTCACTCCATGATTCCCCCTCCTCAGCTATAATTCTTTCAGCCCAAGGGCAACTTCAGAAATAGATTAATGATCTGGAGGATGGTGTGGATTGCACCCTCAGCAAGTTTGCAGATGACACTAAACTGGGAGGAGAGGTAGATACGCTGGAGGGTAGGAATAGGATACAGAGGGCCCTAGACAAATTAGAGGATTGGGCCAAAAGAAATCTGAGGAGCTTCAACAAGGACAAGGGCAGAGTCCTGCATGTAGGACGGAAGAATCCCATGCACCGCTACAGACTAGGGACCGAATGGCTAGGCAACAGTTCTGCAGAAAAGGACCTAGGGGTTACAGTGAACGAGAAGCTGGATATGAGTCAACAGTGTGCCCTTGTTGCCAAGAAGGCCAATGGCATTTTGGGATGTATAAGTAGGGGCACTGCCAGCAGATCGAGGGACGTGATCATTCCTCTCTATTCGACACTGGTGAGGCTTCATCTGGAGTACTGTGTCCAGTTTTGGGCCCCACACTACAAGAAGGATGTGGAAAAATTGGAAAGCGTCCAGCGGAGGGCAACCAAAATGATTAGGGGACTGGAACACATGACTTATGAGGAGAGGCTGAGGGAACTGGGATTGTTTAGTCTGCAGAAGAGAAGAATGAGGGGGGTTTGGGTTGGATATTAGGAAAAACTTTTTCATTAGGAGGGTGGTGAAACACTGGATTGCGTTACCTAGGGAGGTGGTGGAATCTCCTTCCCTTTAAGTTTTTAAGGTCAGGCTTGAGAAAGGCCTGGCTGGGATGATTTAGTTGGGGATTGGTCCTGCTTTGAGCAGGGAGTTGGACTAGATGACCTCCTGAGGTCCCTTCCAACCCTGATATTCTATATTCTATGATTCTAACATGGAATGAAAACGGACCATCTCATTTTTTCCTATTACTCAGTTTATTCTACTGAGCTACTGCACATAGAGTCGAATCTTTATTTTGGCTCATGTCCTCTTGCAATATCATTACCCCTCTCACAAAGGAAAAGCCCTCTGGAGATTTCCAATGCAAACAGGCCCTTATTTTATCTACAACTATTTGAGTACATGACCTCAGATAACCCCTTGGCCAACTGTATGCCAATTTCTAACTGCAGCCATGGGAACTTTAAATACAGGGAAGATTTTCCAGCCTCTCTCAAAGGAGAAGACACTGGATTTCTTGCTTGCTTTTGTTGCTGAATGAGTATAGGTAAATTAGGGCCTTTGGTCTAAGGGAGGAAATCCCCCAGAACAAACAGTATCAAAAGGATGCCATCAGATTGTCCCTCTGCAGCAGGAGGCTGTTCATTTGACACAGCAGCTCAACCACGTGTGACCACTTCCAGGCACTATCTTCATTGCTTCAGAATGCACTTGTTCAGCTTTAGGCTACTCCAAAGACAAAAAGAAAAGGAGTACTTGTGGCACCTTAGAGACTAACCAATTTATTTGAGCATGAGCTTTCGTGAGCTCATGCTCAAATAAATTGGTTAGTCTCTAAGGTGCCACAAGTACTCCTTTTCTTTTTGCGAATACAGACTAACACGGCTGTTCCTCCAAAGACAAAGTGTTGCACTTGGGCCAACAAACACATTTAAGGCTGTGTTTGGATTTTTCAAGGCTGGGGAGGGTTTTCATCTTCGTTAGTTGGCTATTTCTGTTTTTGGAGCCTGTGGCGGAGTGCCTTAAGCATTGGATAGGGATCTCAATTCCCTCCTGTACACACATCTCAATAAGGCTATGTAGTAAGGCTGGGATTTTGAAGAGCCCAAGGGACTTAGGTGCCCAGCTCCCATAAAAATTCAATGGGAATCAGAATATCAGGGTTGGAAGGGACCTCAGGAGGTCATCTGCTCAAAACAGGACCAATCCCCAATTTTTGCCCCAGATCCCTAAATGGCCCCCTCAAGGATTGAACTCACAACCCTTGGTTTAGCAGGCCAATGCTCAAACCACTGAGCTATCCCTCCTCCCTCTTGGGAACCTAACTCTCATAGACTCCTTGGAAAATCCCAGCCCAACAAAATCAAATAACTAACATTGGAAACAACAAAATGACAGCCCTACAATAGTGATAATTATCTGTCACTGGCACAATCACAAATTGGGAACACATTTTCCTGCATTCATACTGTTATTGGAAGTAAATTAATGAGAAGAAGGAGAGTGTCTCTGAGGTGCACACACTGTGGTGGGAATGCAGGGGCAATCCTCACCCTGACAAAACGGACCAGCAATTCTGCTCTCATAGCCCTTGTTTCAGTGATGGATTCTGCCACAGTACAACACACACAAAAGGTCCCTTATTTTGACCCTTCCGTGGACAGGAACCAACCTTAATAAAAGATTTAGCTTGTGCTGGAGACCCACAGGGAGAGCTGATTTCCTTTTATTTCCTGGTACTCCCAGGATCATGGAAAATGCAATAGGGACATTTCCCCAGTAAGAGCGGGGGTGATATCATGTGCTCATTTCATGAGCCAGCTTCCTCCCAGCTCTATGCTGGCACATATGCTCCGCTCATTGTTAATAGTTGAAGGTACATCAGACTTCCTCCAACTTGCTGCAAGAAACACATTAGTTTCCAGTTCAAAAAAATACGTTGGTGGTGAGAGCTCAGAGATTCAGTAGATGTGTCCTGGAAGCAGCTACACTCAAAGTATCATGTTAGCAGCTCTGTTCAGCTCCTGTGGCTGGGAGGCAGCAAGCCATCATATAGTGACAGGTGGTGACCTTGTGGTCCAGACCGCCTTTAATTAAAACAATGGCCAAAATGAACATTTTCCCCCCACTCAGAAAATGTGCTGCTGGCAGTGAACCTTACTCTTAATGGCGAAACTTTTACAAAAAATATCAATGTGCCGGATCTTTTTTAAAAGGCTGCTGTGCAATAAAAGGCAGCGTCAGTTCGCAAACACTGAACGGGCTTGGGGTGACTGTGCTAGGCAGTGAAGTCATTCTTCTACCTTACAGGCATACAGAAGCAGCACATGCTTTCCACCTTAGAGGGAACACCTTCAGAGGTCAGACCTCCTACATCTTCTTCCATTTTTGACCTCTTTGCCAAAGTTGCCTGACAGGGATGCCAACTCAGGTGGGGTATTTTGAAGAAGGCACTTGACCATTAGGAACTGAACTGAAACCAACAACTCATTGAAACCAGGCCACTGAAGAGCCATCAAATGATAATGGTTGTCCTTCACTAGTGACTAGCCAGATACAAACCAATGACCTGGAGGTGTAAGACTTCAAGACTGCCTGACTAGAAAGGGGTGCAACTGGGGCTGACAGAAAGTTCCTGCTGCTGGAATTATGCTGGAAAGGTATGCGCCTCTTCTATAAACAATAGAAATAAGACTCAAGGCCAAGCAAAAAGCAACTGAAAATAAGCTGAAAAATAAAAACAAAAATAATCATGACTAATAATGTCCCTCCTGATCTGGATACAAGCGAAGGGTAACCACAATGAGGAGAGTCCCTTCACTTTGTAATCTGCTGGGCTCCTGCTATAACTTTAACACTGTAAAGGCAGCAGATTTAAAACAAACAAAAGGAAGTATTTCTTCACACAACGCACAGTCAACCTATGGAACTCCTTGTCAGAGGATGTTGTGAAGGCCTAGACTATAACAGGGCTCAAAAAAGAACTAGATGAGTTCATGGAGCGTAGGTCCATGAATGGCTATTAGCCAGGATGGCTAGGGATGGTGTCCCTAGCCTCTGTTTGCCAAAAGCTGGGAGTGGGCAACAGGGGATGGGTCACTTGATGATTACCTGTTCTGTTCATTCCCTCTGGGGCACCTGGCATTGGCCACTGTTGGAAGACAGGTTTCAGAGTAACAGCCGTGTTAGTCTGTATTCACAAAAAGAAAAGGAGTACTTGTGGCACCTTAGAGACTAACAAATTTACTTGAGCATAAGCTTTCATGCATCCGATGAAGTGAGCTGTAGCTCACAAAAGCTTATGCTCAATTACTTTTGTTAGTCTCTAAGGTGCCACAACTACTCCTTTTCTTGTTGGAAGACAGAATACTGGGCTAGATGGACCTGTGGTCTGACCCAGTCTGGCTGGTCTTATGTTCTCAAAGGAGAAAAAAAAATTCCAAAATTTTGAATCCTCAACTTCAAAAGCAAAAACTTGATTCAAGAAGCAGTGTCCGGGTTCTGGGCTGGTCAGGATTATGGAATCCCTACCCACTTTTTTGTTGAATTTAGCCATTTAACAATATGTGCTCTCTGGATGTCTTTGCATCTCAAGCCTTTTGTTATTCTGATGTTTACAACCCCTTAAAAAAGGGGTTAAGCTATGTCCCTTCATTTGGAATTTACAAAAGGTCACTTCAAGGCTTCATTCATTTCCTCTGGTTCCAATCTGTGTGCTCTTGGTGTTCTTCCTCTTCATTTATAACCTGATAGCTGCAGGGCATTTAAACTACATCATCCACCGCCAGTTTCCTCTCTCCTTCAACATACATCAAGTTTTGCATTTAGGTTCTGAGAGCTTTAACTACTTGGTACAACAACAGCACAGTTCAAGATACAATGCCATGGGTAAAATTTAACTGACAATTTTTTTCTTTAATGTCTATATTTTTTGCATATGAGGAATAAACAGATTTAAATTATTTGGATTCTAGGAGTGAAAGAATGAATCTTTAGCTAAGTGGCCCAGAGGAAAAAATGATTCCTAGGGGCCATGTGGATTTCCATTGTATTGGTGAATAAACCCTGCAAGGTTTACTCTCAGAAGGGCTACTAAAGAACCAACCCCTGCAGATCCCCTGGGGAATTCATATTCTAATCTAAGAGAAGACTCTTTCTCACCATGAATAATCTGGGAAATGTATTTAAAAATCATTGACCATGTTCTGCAGTGACGTAAAAGTTGTTGTAAATTACACAGTATTGTTGTAGCCAGGTTGGTCCCAGGATACGAGAGAGAGGAGGTGGGTGAAGTGATATCTTTCACTGAATCAACATATTACCACACCCACCATGTCTCTGTAAATTACACATCAGTTACGAGATGACCAGGAAACAGCTGTGAAAGGGAGCCTAACTTCCACCACCTGGCGTTCAGCGTGTGTGCCACCGCTGGAGCCTTTCCCGATGTGAAATTTACACCAATTAATAAATCTCTGGGGACAGATTTCACATCTCGGCTTAAGCTTGTGTAACACTCATTGATTTCAGATTTCAATACAATAGGAGTTGACCAATTTATGCCAGGGTTCAATGTGTCCCTCTGAGTGTTGGGGAAGGTACAGATGGATGTTACAGTGTATGCACTATTTGCAGGTAAACTACTTCATCTTTAAGCCTCATTAGATGCAACTCCTTCCCCCAGCACTGTGATAGGCCCTGTCTACACCGCCACTTTACAGCACTGCTACTTTCTCGCTCAGGGATGTGAAAAAACACACCCCTGAGCACGGCCAGTTTCAGTGCAGAAAAGTGGCAGTGTAGTCAGTGCACCAGCGCTGGGAGCTACTCCCCTCATGGGGGTGGTTTTCTTACAGCGCTGGGAGAGCTCTCTCCCAGCACTGGTGCCACGACTACACAGCCACGTCAAAGCGCTGCCGCTGCAGGGCTTTACCACTGCTAGTGAAGACGTACCTTAGTTACACTCATTTTGCACACCCTCGGACTGTCAAGCCAATGCTAATTGCACGAATTCCACTTACACCTGCCTTTTGACCAACATAGAATCATAGAATATCAGGGTTGGAAGGGACCACAGGAGGTCATCTAGTCCAAACCCCTGCTCAAAGCAGGACCAATCCCCAACTAAATCATCCCAGCTAGGGCCTTGTCAAGCCTGACCTTGAAAACCTCTAAGGAAGGAGATTCCACCACCTCCCTAGGTAACCGTTCCAGTGTTCCACCACCCTCCTAGTGAAAAAGTTTTTCCTAATATCCAACCTAAACCTCCCCCACTGCAACTTGAGACCATTATTCCTTGTTCTGTCATCAGCTACCACTGAGAACAGTCTAGAGCCATCCTCTTTGGAACCCCCTTTCAGGGAGTTGAAAGCAGCTATCAAATCCCCCCTCATTCTTCTCTTCCGCACACTAAACAGTCCCAGTTCCCTCAGCCTCTCCTCAGAAGCCATGTGTTCCAGTCCCCTAATCATTTTGGTTGCCCTCCGCTGGGCGCTTTCCAATTTTTCCACATCCTTCTTGAAGTGTGGGGCTCAAAACTAGACACAATACTCCAGATGAGGCCTCACCAATGTTGAATAGAGGGGAACGATCACGTCACTCAATCTGCTGGCAGTGCCCCTACTTATACAGCCCAAAATGCCATTGGCCTTCTTGGCAACAAGGGCACACTGTTGACTCATATCCAGCTTCTCGTCCACTATAACCCCTAGGTCCTTTTCTGCAGAACTGCTGCCTAGCCATTTGGTCCCTACTCTGTAGCGGTGCATGGGATTCTTCCGTCCTAAGTGCAGGACTCTGCACTTGTCCTTCTTGAAGCTCCTCAGATTTCTTTTGGCCCAATCCTCTATTTTGTCTAGGGCCCTCTGTATCCTGTCCCTACCCTCCAGCATATCTACCTCTCCTCCCAGTTTAGTGTCATCTGCAAACTTGCTGAGGGTACAATCCACGCCATCCTCCCGATCATTAAGGAAGATATTGAATAAAACCGGCCCCAGGACCAACCCTTGGGGCACTCCACTTGATACCAGCTGCCAACTAGACATGGAGCCATTGATCACTACCTGTTGAGCCCGACAATCTAGCCAACTTTCTATCCACCTTATCGTCCATTCATCCAGCCCATACTTCTTTAACTTCCTGGCAAGAATACTGTGGGAGACCGTGTCAAAAGCTTTGCTAAAGTCAAGGAACAACACGTCCACCACTTTCCCCTCACCCACAGAGACAGTTACCTCGTCATAGAAGGCAATTAGATTAGTCAGGCATGACTTGCCCTTGGTGAATCTATGCTGACTGTTCCTGATCACTTTCCTCTCCTCTAAGTGCTTCAGAATTGATTCCTTGAGGACCTTCTCCTTGATTTTTCCAGGGACTGAGGTGAGGCTGACTGGCCTGTAGTTCCCACGATCCTCCTTCTTCCCTTTTTTAAAGATGGGCACTACAGTAGCCTTTTTCCAGTCATCCGGGACCTCCCCCGATCGCCATGAGTTTTCAAAGATAATGGCCAATGGCTCTGCAATCACATCCGCCAACTCCTTTAGCACTCTCGGATGCAGTGCATCCAGCCCCATGGACTTGTGCTCATCTAGCTTTTCTAAATAGTCCCGAACCACTTCTTTCTCCACAGAGGGCTGGTCACCTCCTCCCCATGCTGTGCTGCCCAGTGCAGTAGTCTGGGAGCTGGCCTTGTTCGTGAAGACAAAGGCAAAAAAAGCATTGAGTACATTAGCTTTTTCCACATCTTCTGTCACTAGGTTGCCTCCCTCTTTCAGGAAGCGGCCCACACTTTCCCTGAGCACCTTCTTGTTGCTAACATACCTGAAGAAACCCTTCTTGTTACTCTTAACATCTCTCGCTAGCTGCAACTCCAGGTGTGATTTGGCCTTCCTGATTTCACTCCTGCATGCCTGAGCGATATTTTTATACTCCTCCCTGGTCATTTGTCCAATCTTCCACTTCTTGTAAGCTTCTTTTTTGTGTTTAAGATCAGCAAGAATTTCACTGTTAAGCCAAGCTGTTCGCCTGCTGTATTTACTATTCTTTCTACACATCGGGATGGCTTGTCTCTGTAACCTCAATAAGGATTCTTTAAAATACACCCAGCTCTCCTGGACTCCTTTCCCCCTCATGTTATTCTCCCAGGGGATCCTGCCTATCAATTCCCTGAGGGAGTCAAAGTCTGCTTTTCTGAAGTTCAGGGTCCATATTCTGCTGCTTTCCTTTCTTCCCTGTGTCAGGATCCTGAACTTGACCGCCTCATGATCACTGCCTCCCAGGTTCCCATCCACTTTTGCTTCCTCTGCTAATTCTTCCCGGTTTGTGAGCAGCAGGTCATGAAGAGCTCTACCCCTAGCTGGTTCCTCCAGCACTTGCACGAGGAAATTGTCCCCTACGCTTTCCAAAAACTTCCTGGATTGTCTGTGCTCCACTGTATTGCTCTCCCAGCAGATATCAGGGTGATTGAAGTCTCCCATGAGAACCAGGGCCTGCGATCTAGTAACTTCCGTGAGTTGCCGGAAGAAAGCCTTGTCAACCTCATCCTCCCACTCTGGTGGTCTATAGCAGACTCTCACCACGACATCACCCTTGTTGCTCACACTTCTAAACTTAATCCAGAGACTCTCAGGTTTTTCTGCAGTTTCATAGCGGAGCTCTGAAACATGATGAGTAAGTTACACCACTGTTAACATCATGTTGGCATTTGGCCCAGACTCCCATGGGAGCTACCTCCACTTACCCCAGGACACTTGGGGCTGAATTTGGCCCACCTTGGTAACCTGGTGACATTCCTAAGCCCGTAGTTGTGGGGATCATTCCTCTATTATTATTTGTGTTATGGTAGTGCCAGGGACTAAGGATATGGCCCTAGTGCAAGGCTTTGGACACAAGTAGGAAGCAGTCCCTGTGGCAAAAGGCTTCAATATAAATGGAAAGGAAAGCAGTGTTAAGGGCTGAGACTGCACACAAGCTGCCTGATCAATGTGATGGCAGCCACCAGCATGCCAGTGTCATGATTAAAAATAAACTGTTGTGTGGGACTTGTTGGGATAGAAGGAGCTTGTCGCTGCGGAGGACACTTACATGTGGCAGGAGCCTTTCACTGGGCGAGGAGAGGCTCTAGCAGGAGGAAGCAGCGGGGGAAGGCCTGGGTATGTAGAGAGCCATGCAGGGTACATACCCTGGGGATTCAGGTGTGTCGGGCACTCTGCTCACCTGAGCCATGCCTCCCTGTCTGCACTGCTATTTATACCCGTGCTAGCCGGGCGTGCAGTGTCTGTACTCTACATGCCACCGTACATGTAGACGTACCCTCAGATTCTCTGCCTCCTCCCTAAAAAATTCTTTCCCCCAAGCCCACATGGCCCAAGGGAGGAGTGTACTATACAGGTCTGGTACACAGGAAGCCATCAGGAAAGGGCAGTGGTAGTTGAGCCCCATCATTCTCTGCAGGGTCCTTGGAAATGACCCGCCACGTTTGCATACAGATTTGTCAGGCACAGAGAGAATTTTAACCATGAAATGTTTCTTTTAGAGTCAACATTAAGGTTTTTAAAAATATTACACATTCACTAACTTAATAAAGCACTTATCTGTGACTGTGATGCTTCTCACACACCATGCTCATCTTCAGGAAGGACATTAAAGCCTGCAGGAATTGGTCTGAGCCAGCCTGCTTTCACACAACTGACTATTTTAAATCTAGGAGATTTTCTGAACAATATCTGAGCAAAGAGAGAGACTAACATTCACTGTCACTAAGGGCCACCAAACTTCAGAAGAAAAGAAGAGACTCAAATGAAAGGAAAAATCCCACCTTCTTGTGAAAGCCACATCAGGAATAAGTTGAGCTGAGAGTAACCTTTTCAAAAGTGCTTAAGTGATTTGGGAGCCTAAGTCCCATTTTCCAAAGTGATTTAGTCACTGACTTTCAATGAGACTTGGGCTCCTAAGTGCTTACATCACTTTGAAAATGGGATCTGTGCTCCTAAGTCACTTAGACCTGGTCTACATTACGAGTTTATGTCGGATTTAGCAGCATTAAATCGAATTAACCCTGCACCTGTCCACACAACGAAGCCAATTTTTTTGACATAAAGGGCTCTTAAAAGCAATTTTTGTACTCCTCCCCAATGAGGGGATTAGCGCTGAAATTGACACCGCCATTTCGAAATTAGGGTTAGTGTGGACGCAATTCGAAGGTATTGGCCTGTGGGAGCTATCCCACAGTGCACCATTGTGACCGCTCTGGACAGCACTTTGAACTCGGATGCACTGGCCAGGTGTACAGGAAAAGCCCTGGGAACTTTTGAATCTCATTTCCTGTTTGGCCAGGCGAGCTTATCAGCACAGGTGACCATGCAGTCCCAGAATCGAAAAAGAGCTCCAGCATGGACCGACCGGGAGGTACTGGATCTGATCGCTGTATGGGGAGAGGAATCCATGCTATCAGAACTATGTTCCAAAAATCAAAATGCCAAAACATTTCAAAAAATCTCCGAGGCCATGAGGGACAGAGGCTACAGCAGGGACACAACACAGTGCCGCATGAAACTTAAGGAGCTCAGACAAGTGTACCAGAAAACCAAAGAATCAAATGGACGCTCCAGGACAGAGCCCCAGACATGCCGCTTCTATGTTGAGCTGCATGCAATTCTAAGGGGGGCCGCCACCACTACCCCACTCCTGTCCGATGATGGGGTACTCTGCCACGCCTGAGGACTTTGCAGACCGGGAAGATGAGGAGGACGACGACAAGCTTGAGGAGAGCACCCAGCACATCTTTCTCCCCGACAGCCAGGATCTTTTTATCATCCTGAATGAAATACTCCCAACTCAACCAAGCCGGAGAAGAGACCTCTGGTGAGTGTACCTTTTAAAATATGTTATAAAACATGTTATAAAAGCAAGCGTTTTTTAATGATTAAGTAGCCCTGAGGACTTGGGATGCATTCGTGGCCAGTACAGCTACTGGAAAAGTCTGTTAATGTGTCTGGGGATGGAGAGGAAATCCTCCAGGGACTTCTCCATGAAGCTCTCCTGGAAGTACTCTAAAAGCCTTTGCAGAAGATTTCTGGGGAGAGCAGCCTTGTTCCGTCCTCCATGATAGGACACTTTACCACGCCATGCTAGTAGCAAGTAATCTGGTATCATTGCATGACAAAGCCTGGCAGCGTATGGTCCCAGTATTTGCTGGCATTCAAACAACATCCGTTCTTTATCTCTGTGTTATCCTCAGGAGAGTGATATTGTTCATGGTAACCTGGTTGAAATAGGGAATTTAATTAAGGGGACATTCACAGGTGGCCATTCCTACTGGACTGTTTGCCTGTGGCTGAAAAGAAATCCTCCCCGCAGTTAGCCATGCGATTGCGGGGGGAGGGGGGGAATTGGTGCTGAGTTGTTTGCGTTTGGCTAGCAGGGATCTTCCCTGATACCAGCCACGCAGTGGGGTGAGGGGTAAAGCAATCATCCCAGAGAATTGGATGGGGGGGCGGGGATTAGTTTGGTTTCTGCTGCTGCACGTTAACAGGAAAACCGCAGCACTAAATGGCCAACTCAATGGGCTTTGCTTAGTATGAGAGAGGAGGGCGCTGCTGTTATGAAGGTTGCAGAAGCCGAAAGACTGTGGCTTACCATGGCGCCTGCAAGCCGAATTCGGTTGCCCAGCACTGCGTGTGTGATCTCTAACACCAAAGCCACAGGCACTCAATATAAGATGCAAAATGCGACCTTGTACCAAAATCACATGTACTATGTAATGTGAATAGTGTTGTTCACCATGAAAGAGTATAGCCATTGTTCTGTAAAATGCATCTTTTTAAATACTTCACTCCCTTTTTCCCTCCAGCAGCTGCAAATGTTTCAAGCCTCCCTCCTCTGTCCCAAAGGGTATCTCAGATAAGGTGGTGAAAAAAATGCACATGCGATGAAATGTTCTCTGAGCTCATGCAGTCGTCCAGCACTGACAGAGCTCAGCAGAATGCGTGGAGGGACACAATAGCAGAGTACAGGAAAGCGGCCGATGAACGCGAGGAGAGGTGGCAGCAGGAAGATCAGAGGAGGCATGAGGCAACGCTGGGGCTACTGCGGGGTCAAACGGACATGCTCCGGCGTCTGGTGGAGGTTCATGAACGGCAGCAGGATCACAGACTGCCGCTGCATCCGCTGTTTAATCATCCCAAACCTGCAACACTATGTGGTCCCACCACTCTGTGCTTGTTTCCCGGGCCCAGAATCCGTGTTCCACAGCATGAGCTTGCCCCAGTAACACCATGATCTCCAAATTGCTGGGGACCGTGGTTTTAGAGAAAACTGTGTTCATGTCCTCATCACCGCGCTGCCATCGCCTTCTCGCCTGGTTTTTCAGGTGCTGATTCTGCATAAACTGCACGATAATGCGCGAGGTGTTTACAATGGTCATAACTTCTGCGGTGAGCTGAACAGGCTCCATGCTTGCTGTGCTATGGCATTTGCTTGGGCAATCCAGGGAAAAGGGCGCGAAATGATTGTCTGCAGTTGCTTTCACAGAGGGAGGGAGGGTTGACTGACGACATTTACCCATAACCACCCGCGACAAATTTTTGGCCCCATCAGGCATTGGGAGCTCAGCCCAGAATTCCAGTGGGTAGCGGGGACTGCGGGAACTGTGGGTTAGCTACCCACAGTGCACCGCTCGGAATGTCAACACTTGCCACGGTACCTTGGATGCACATCGCCGAATTAATGTGCTTAGTGTGGACGCATGCACTCAACTTTATACAGTCTGTTCCCAAAAATCAACTTCTGTAAAATCAGAGTATTCGTAGTGTAGACATGGCCTTAGACATTTTTAAAAACGTTACTCTCAGTCTATAGATATCCCCATGCTATTGTTATACCATTCGAAAACATATAGTTATAGCTCTCCTATAAGTCCAGCAAGAATCCAATGTTTGAATTATTCAAGCTCTTTTGGTTTTGTTTGTTTGTCTTAGAGTAATAGTAACAGATTTTCAAAGTAATTAAACTTCAAGTCTTCTAAGGATTTCTGCCCAAATCTGCTTATTTATTTATTACTACATACATTTATTTGATATCCCCTACTGACACAGCTCTCTCTCTTTTTTGCTAAGCAGCAAAATGAATTATTCTTTGCTTGTAACTGAAAAAATAACCAGCTTGATCCTGCTTCGGTAGGAGAATTTGTCTCTGCACATTCCTCCTGCCCTGGGGCTCTGGAAAAGGACATCCTGCAACTTCTAAAGCTTGGAGGTCTTCAAGAGTTTGGCAGAAATCTTCCAGGAGGCCCATTATTAGCCATTTAAAGCTATCTATGGTATGGGTCTGAATTGCAGAGTTTTACAAAGCTGTGCAGATATAGCTGTCAGGAGAAGCTCCTGTTACAGGCAGGGATGAGTCACATCAATAATAACAAAATACCAGGAATTTTCACTGGGGACTTCAAAGGGTCACTGAGGATGTGTTTTTATTAACAAATAAGAAGGCACCTGAGAATTGTCTGTGACACTAAACTGAATATGAATGACACTGTATAAAGACACAGAACACAGAAGGCATAAACCTTTGCTACCTTTCAAATGTATGTTTATTGTTTCCTGTTGTATTGCCATGATTCCGTTTTTCACTTTTGGAAACTTTGACCATTGTAACAGAACGTGACCCCTCCCTTGCACCTGTCATCAGGGGATCCTAAGGCACTTACTAAGAACAGCCATACTGGGTCAGACCAAAGGTCCATCTAGCCCAGTGTCCTGTCTTCGACAGTGGCCAATGCCAGGTACCCCAGACGGAATGAAAAGAACAGGTAATCATCCAGTGATCCATCCCCTGTTGCCCATTCCCAGCTTTCGGCAGAGGCTGGGGACATCATCCCTGGCCACCCAGGATAATAGCCATTGATTTATCTACCTTTCATGAACTCATCTAGTTCTTTTTTGAACCCTGTTATACATTGAACCCTTCACCTTCACAACATCCTCTGACAAGGAGTTCCACAGGTTGACTGCGTTGTGTGAAAAAATACTTCCTTTTGTTTGTTTTTAAACCTGCTGACTATTCATTTCATTTGGTGACCTCTAGTTCTTGTGTTATGAGGAGGAGTAAATAACCTTCCTTATTCTCTTTCTCTATACCAGTCATGATTTTATAGACCTCTATCATATCGACCCTTAGTTGTCTCTTTTCCAAGCTGAAAAATCCCAGTCTTATTAATCTCTCGTCATACGGAAGCCGTTCCATACCCCTAATCATTTTGTTGCCCTTTTCTGAACCTTTTCCAATTCCAGTAGATCTTTTTTGAGATGGGACGACCACATCTTCACACAGTATTCAAGATGTGGGCGTACCATGGATTTATATAGCGGCAATACGATATTTTCTGTCTTATTATCAATCCCTTTCTTAATGATTCCCAACATTCTGTTTGCTTTTTTCACTGCCGCTGCACATTGAGTGGATGTTTTCAGAGAACTATCCACAATGACTCCAAGATCTCTTTCTTGAGTGGTAACAGCTAATTAAGACCCCATCATTTTATATGTATAATTGGGATTATGTTTTCCAATGTGCGTTACTTTGCATTTATCAACACTGAATTTCATCTGCCATTTTGCTGCCCCTAGTTACCCAGTTTTGAGAGATCCTTTTGTAGCTCTTTGCAGTCTGCCTGGGATTTAACTATCTTGAGTAGTTTTGTATCATCTGCAAATTTTGCCACTTTCCTGTTTACCCCTTTTTCCAGATCATTTATGAATATGCTGAATAGGACTGGTCCCAGTACAGACCCCTGGAGGACACCACTATTTACCTCTCTCCTTTCTGAAAACTGACCATTTATTCCTACTCTTTGTTTCCTATCTTTTAACCAGTTACCAATCCATGAGAAGACCTTCCCTCTTATTCCATGACAGCTTAAGGTTTAGCCTAACAGCCCCCTGTGGTGGTGGATCATTCTTGTTCCCCACTTGCCCCTCCCCCCATGCCCCCAGAGGAAAGAGACATACAGGGAGAGTAAGTGATTTCCCCAAAGTCACCCAGTGTGTGAAAGACTAAGACACAGGTAGAACCCAGGAATCCAGACACCCAGTCCCCTGCTCTAAGCACTATACCAAACCAGAATATTTTACTAACAACTCCAGAGCTAAAGGTGCTGAAAACTTTCCAGAGGATTGGGAAAGCTCAGTTCAGTTAAATCTTGCTATTCTAGATTTCATCCAGATGATAACTTACAGATATCCTTCCCCTTTGACCATATCACTTGCACTCTGTCCATAATCCATCAACTATCGTTTCACTACTCTGAACATGGCAAACATCTGCCACTGAAGAAGAAGAAAACTCACACAATTTGTCTGTCCCCTCCCTGCCCCCTGAGGCACAGGATGGACACTAGAGACAGTTTTAAGGTCCAGTATTTTGAGAACAGCTAGTTCTAGAAATGGGTGCTTTATCCTTTTGGAGAATTGGAAACCCTCTTTCCTATGGTAGAAGCTGGGAGATCTTCTGCTAGCCCTGACAGATTGTGCAACCACAGGCATTAAGATGACTCTGTGTATATGAAATCTCTTTTGATTAATGTTTTGAGTTTTGTAAATGTATTGGTTATAATTTCTCTATCTCTGAAGCCTCTTTGAGTCATGCCACTAAAGCAACTTGAGTTTACAGGGGGAAGGAAACAATAAATAGATTTAAAAGCATTGCTCAAGCAGGTTTTCTCTGAAGTGTGGGAGCTGACTGTTTTGCTGAGGATGCCTGAGGCAGAACAAAAATAACAAGGAGTCCTAGTGGCATTTTAGAGACCAACACATTTATTTGGGCATAAGCTTTCGTGGGATAAAACCCACTTCATCAGACACATGGAGTGGGGGTTTTGGCCCACGAAAGCTTTTGCCCAAATAAATTTGTTTGTCTTTAAGGTGCCACCTCATTGTTTTTGTGGATACAGACCAACACGGCTACCCCTCTGATACTTAGTAACACAGAGAGAACATCAGCAGAATGGCATTCTTATTGTGAAAAGAATGAGGAGGACTTGTGGCATCTTAGAGACTAACAAATTTATTTGGGCATAAGCTTTCGTGGGCTAAAACCCACTTCATCAGATGCATTCAGTGGAAAATACAGTAAGAAAATATATACTTATTTTGTGGGTTTTAGCCCACGAAAGCTGATGCCAAAATAAATTTGTTAGTCTCTAAGGTGCCACGAGGACTCCTCGTTGTTTTTGCTGATACAGACTAACACGGCTGCCACTCTGAAACCTGAGGCAGAACAGACTGCCACTTTCTCCCCTATTATCGTACTGGATCTACAAGGCTAACAGGAGAAAAAGCATGTTAGTGTCAGAGAAGTGAGTGGTGTGATTCAGAAACATTTGGGGGCTGATACGAAGAGTGACTTTTCCTCTCCTGACCCCCCCAGTAAAATCCTGAGGTTGGCAGTGATATGGTGGCAATAGGGAAGGCAATAACAAAAGAAGAAAGCACATGACAGAAGCCTATGAAATCAAACCCGCTCATTCTGTCTGCATGGAATCTGCATCCCAAAGGGGAGCGTTTAACAATGACTACGGCTCTGTACTGCTCACCTAAGTGGGCAGCCAGGTGAGCCTGTGAGAGAAACCATCAGCCATCAGGTACTACTTATGTGAAAAAGAACACTGGCCTAATCTGTGCAAGGCCCCAGGAATAATGATCCGACAAGCATTAGCCTCTTCTTAACCGAAATGACTAGGAAAGTCCTTGGGCAAAATGCCAGGCCCAAATCTCACCACTTCCTTTGGTTTGGTAGTTTATTCTTTGTTAAGGCTATTCTGGGTCTGTTTGGATTGCAGAGCAGTATTCTGCTGACATGCCAAGCCTCAGAGCATTGATGTAAACTGACTACCTGCGTTTTGTTTTCCTTTGACTTGTATTTCAGGACCTAGCCTGCTCTGTCCCCATGAGCCAAATGTAAAGGTATCAGAAGGAGTTAGTGTGCCAATTGTGCCCACATATCTATTCAGGGGACACCATCACAGGGCCTAATAACATCAGCCACACTATCAGAGGCTCGTTCACCTGCACATCCACCAATGTGATATATGCCATCATGTGCCAGCAATGCCCCTCTGCCATGTACATTGGTCAAACTGGACAGTCTCTACGTAAAAGAATAAATGGACACAAATCAGATGTCAAGAATTATAACATTCATAAACCAGTCGGAGAACACTTCCATCTCTCTGGTCACGCAATCACAGACATGAAGGTCGCTATCTTAAAACAAAAAAACTTCAAATCCAGACTCCAGTGAGAAACTGCTGAATTGGAATTCATTTGCAAATTGGATACTATTAATTTAGGCTTAAATAGAGACTGGGAGTGGCTAAGTCATTATGCAAGGTAGCCTATTTCCTCTTGTTTTTTCCTACCCCCCCCCCCCAGATGTTCTGGTTTAACTTGGATTTAAACTTGGACAGTGGTCAGTTTGGATGAGCTATTACCAGCAGGATAGTGAGTTTGTGTGTGTGGTTTTTGGGAGGGGGGTGAGAGAACCTGGATTTGTGCAGGAAATGGCCCAACTTTATTATCATGCACATTGTGTAAAGAGTTGTCACTTTGGATGGGCTATCACCAGCAGGAGAGTGAATTTGTGTGGGGGGGGTGGAGGGTGAGAAAACCTGGATTTGTGCTGGAAATGGCCACCTGATGATCACTTTAGATAAGCTATTACCAGCTGGACAATGGGGTGGGAGGAGATATTTTTTCATATTCTCTGTGTATATATAAAGTCTGCTGCAGTTTCCACGGTATGCATCTGATGAAGTGAGCTGTAGCTCACGAAAGCTCATGCTCAAATAAATTGGTTAGTCTCTAAGGTGCCACAAGTACTCCTTTTCTTTCAGTGTACACAAAGTGGCTGCAGGCTTGCAGTGCAGATTAGATTTCACTTTCACAACTCACTGGCCGCAAATAAGAAATCTAATCTAAATGGTGGAACTTTGCATAACCGATTATTTTCACTAGTGCAACATGAGCTCTCCAGTAAAAGGCACTATATGCTGCTGATACAGGGAAAGCCCTGTTTGGGGAGGTATGACCTAACACCAGAGCCTGCTGCAAAATGGGATCTGCCAGAGACATGGAAGGGTGATGCAGGGTAAAAGGTGGGTCTGCCATCGGTAGGGATCATTCCATAGCCACAGGGTCTTTTTCTCTGAATGGTGAAAAATTAATTGTGCTTCTTTACTTTTGGCTTATTACCCAACTTGTTTAAACAGTGAAAATCAGGAAGAGTGCGAGAAACCATGGCAACAGACACAAACTAAATGAGATCACCGGTTAGCCTAGTGTGTAAAAAGCACAACATCGGCATGTTTGGCCTCAGTGGTTCTTTATAGTCCTTTTCCATACAACACTCATCCTCAGGGACTTCAGTTTCCATGTTAACATCCCGTCTGCCTGTTGTTCTCCCTCCTGGATCAACTCTCCCTGTCAAGATGGCAACTCACTTGACTTTGTCTACACTAAACATTGCCCCTTGATCTCTCCATTGCTGAGGTCCCTCTGTCCATCCACCAACTCATCTCCTTCACCTCGACCAGCCCCCCTGTGATCTCCAGCTCATTACGGTCCATGACTGCTCTGCCATCCTCAGTAGCCTTCCTCTACTCTCTCCCCCTCTGCTCAGATCCAGTTGTCAGGTCGCCACACTCTAATGAATTCCAAACTGAATTAAAATAGGCAACAAAGACTGGATTTAGATTGAAAATTTATTTAAATCCAGTTTTCTTAAAACCTCACTATGATCCCCAAGCACTGGCACCAATTTTCCAAACTGCCGGGGGATGCTCAACCCCTGGCTCTGCCCCAGCCCCTGCCCCCACTCCATCCCTTCCCCCAAGGCCCCACCCCCGCCCCGCCTCTTTCAGCCCCCGCTCCATCCCTGACCCCTCCCTGACGGCACTGCGTACTCACTCCTACTCCCTCCCCCCAGAGCCTCCGGCCTGTACACCACAAGTTTTGGCCAAAACTCTTGTGTGCGCGTTCTCATTCTATTTTTTTCCTCTCTTGGCCACATCACTCATGTCATCATGGGAAATCAAAGGTTATTTATGTTCTTTCTCTTTAACAGAAGTTTATGTTTCTGCTGGGATTTTCTTCTCGACCCATATTCCTTCAGCCAAGTTAGAATCATAGAATCATAGAATATCAGGGTTGGAAGGGACCTCAGGAGGTCATCTAGTCCAATCCCCTGCTCAAAACAGGACCAACCCCAACTAAATCAGCCCAGCCAGGGGCTTGGTCAAGCTGGGCCATAAAAACCTCTAAGATGGAGATTCCACCACCTCCCTAGGAAACCCATTCCAGTGCTTCACCACCCTCCTAGTGAAATAGTGTTTCCTAATATCCAATCTAGACAACCCCACCCCCCACCCACGCACGCACACTGCAACTTGAGACTATTGCTTCTTGTTCTGTCATCTGCCACCACTGAGAACAGCCTTGGAACCCCCCTTAAGGTAGTTGAAGGCTGCTATCAAATATCCCCTCACCCTTTTCATCTGTAGGCTAAATAACCCCAGTTCCCTCAGCCTCTCCTCGAAGGCATGTACCCCAGCCCTCTAATCATTTTCGTTGCCCTCCACTGGACTCTCTCCAATTTGTCCACATCCCTTCTGTAGTGGGGGGACCAAAACTGGACACAGTACTCCAGGTGTGGCCTCACCAGTGTGGAATAGAGGGGAATAATCACTTCCCTCGATCTGCTGGCAATGCTCCTACTAATACAGCTCACTATGTCATTGGCTTCTTGGCAAGAAGGGCACACTGCTGACTCATACCCAATTTCTCATCCACTCTAATTCCCAGGTCCTTTTCTGCAGAACTGCTGCTTAGCCAGTCGGTCCCCAGCCTGTAGAGGTGCATGAGATTCTTCCTTCCTAAGTGCAGGACTCTGCACTTGTCCTTGTTGAACCTCATCAGATTTCTTTTGGCCCAATCCTCCAATTTGTCTAGGTCACTCTGGACCCTATCCCTACCCTATAGCATATCTACCTCTCCCCCCAGCTTAGTGTCATCTGAAAACTTGCTGAGGGTGCAATTCATGCCATCATCCAAATCATTAATGAAGATGTTGAACAAAACCGGCCCCAGGACTGACCCCTGGGGCACTCCACTTCATACCAGCTGCCATCTAGACATTGAACTGTTGATCATTTCCCATTGAGCCTGACGATCTAGCCAGCTTCCTATACACCTTATAGTCCATTTATCCAATCCATACTTTTTTTAACTTGCTGGCAAGTTAAAGTTTTTAACTGTGGGAGACCGTATCAAAAGCTTTGCTAAAGTCAAGATATATCACATCCACTGCTTTCCCGATATCCACAGTGCCAGTTTTCTCAACATAGAAGGCAATCAGGTTGGTCAGGCATGACTTGCCCTTGGTGAATCCATGTTCCTGTTCACCTTCCTCTCCTCCACGGGCTTCAAAATGGATTCCCTGAGCACCTGCTCCATGATTTTGCCGGGGACTGAAGTGAGGCTGACCGGTCTGTAGTTCATCAGATACATCACTTCCCTTTTTAAAATATGGGCACTATATTTGCCTTTTTCCAATCATCCAGGACCTCCCCCGATTGCCATGAATTTTCAAAGGTAATGGCCAATGGCTCTGCAGTCACATCAGCCAACTCCCTCAGCACCCTTGAATGCATTAGATCATGGACTTGTGCACGTCCAGCTTTTCTAAATACTCCTTAACCTGTTCTTTCACCACTGAGGGCTGCTCACCTACTCCCCATACTGTGCTGCCCAGTGCAGCAGGAGCTGACCTTGTCTGTGAAGACCGAGGCAAAAAAAAAAACATTGAGTATTTCAGCTTTTTCCACATCCTCTGTCACTAGGTTGCCTCCCCCATTCAGTAAGGGGCCCACACTTTCCCTGACCTCCTTCTTGTTGCTAACATACCTGTAGAAACCCTTCTTGTTACCCTTCACGTCCCTTGCTAGCTGCAACTCCCAGTTGTGCCTTGGCCTTCCTGATTACACCCCTGCATGCTCTAGCAATATTTTTATACTGCTCCCTAGTCACCTGTCCAAATTTCCACTTCTTGTAAGCTTCCTTTTTGAGTTAAAGCTCACCGAAGAGTTCACTGTTAAGCCAAGCTGGTCGCCTGCCATATTTGCTATTCTTTTTGCACATCAGAATGGTTTGTTCCCTGTGTCCTCAATAAGGCTTCTTTAAAATAAAGCCAGCTCTCCTGGCCTCCTTGCCCCCTCATGTTATTCTCCCAGGGGATCCTGCCCAACAGTTCCATAAGGGAGTCAAAGTCTGCTTTTCTGAAGTCCAGGGTCCGTATTTTGCTACTCTCCTTTCTTCCTTTTGTCAGGATCCTGAACTCTGACCATCTCATGGTCACTGCTGCCTAAGTTGCCACCCACTTCTACTTCTCCTACCAATTCTTCCCTGGTTGGTTATAAAAATCCATGGAGGGTTGGGAAGTGTGGGGAGTGAAACAACACTTTTAGCCTGAGCTACTATTGCCAGCAACTGACTCCAAGACAACACTTCAGTTTAGCTAAATATAAACCTACTCTGCATTAAAGCATTGTTATCTAGTGTTGTCTTGTCAGGACTCCTGGAGTCTATCATTGACTCTGCTACTGACTTGCTGTACATCCTTGGGAAAGTCATTTAATGCCCTACAGACCACTCGTCTCATATTTTACCTCTTTCTGTTTCTTAAATAACCTGAGATCCTTGGATGAAAGGGGCTGTACAAGTCCAAGACATTATTTTACTGTCATCTGTTATATCACTTACAGCAGCTGCACCTTTTGGGGAGTAAAGTCTCCCTGAAAGGCCCAAGCCCTGTATACGTTGCTCACTAATTTTACCATCTATTAGCTTCTGACTGAGAGTGCCTTCATATCAACAGATGAAATGCACCTGCATCAAAAGACATATTATTTTGAATTATGGTACATAGCAACAAGGTTTTCTTTGATTTTGGGTGTGATATACTTCATACAACCAACACTACGAATGGTAGAAATTGTCCACTTTCTGAACAGGTGTGATTTAGTGTTTAAGATCTTCAGATTAACATTGCTGTGCAAGTCCAAAGTAATAGTCTTACAAAACTGATGCTGTCAAAAAATTACAGATCTGACAAAGTCTATGACTGGAATCAGTAGATATGATATGCTTTACTATATACACTGGCAGAACTGAGCACTGAATCATTAATATGACATGATGTGTGAACAATAAACATTATAAGGGCAACAATGGACACACAAAAAAGTTCCAAAGCTTACGGAATGGAGAGAGAAACAGGAATCAGAATTTTGACTTCTTGACATAGTCAACACACTGAACTCTGATCTTTAAGAGACACCAGGGACTAGAAACCAACAGAACTTAAATTGGCTACAAATCTCCTGTTTTCTCATGACATTGGAGAGAAAACATAGGGGAGAGTTTCTCTCAGACACATGGGAATTATAGCTGTGTCACTGCCTTCTACAGAGAATTCTGCCTTTTCCTTACAGTCACTCTGTCATTGTCACCCTGTAACCTTTCCTTACTTTCTCCCAGTGTACCAAAATCATTGCTGGCCAATATACTTCACTGATCTGCCCAAAACCAAGAAAAGGGGGGAAAGCCTCATGCAGAGCGCTATAAAAGGAAATTTAATTTGTGTTACATTGTGTCTCCTTTACTATGCTAGTCTAAATAGAAGTGCCATTTTCACTTTGGATGATTCTTCACTCGCTCTGTTTCCACTGGCTAAATTCAGCATATTTCCAACTGGTATTGCTCTCCAGGAAAAAAATGCACATCCATACCTTGATTGGATTTAGTGCTGCAGGACTAGTCCAGCTCCAAGAAATAAGGATGAGAGTCCTCAAATGAAAATATTTGCTTTATAAATTGAGGATAATTCAATTGTAATGGCAAATTCGGCCTTCTCAGTTCTGGCATTGTGAAATACAGCCCACTGCATAACTAATGCTATTTTTTCAAAGTTTAATATTCACCTACAGCTTTGCAAGAGAAATGAGAGAAGATATACAACTACACAAAACAGAACCTGGATAGACTTTTTCATACACACACACAAAAAGGATCTACAGTCAAAACTTTGAATGGGAAATTTCACTGCAAGTGAAGCTTTTGCAGACACTGAAAAAAAAAAATCTACATCATACTGACTTCCTTGAAGAAACGCAGCTGATCTGCTGCATTCCCATATTTGACTTCCACTGGTCTCTGAAAAATATAAACTTCACGCTAAAACCCTATGAAAACAGTCAACATGCTAGAGAGACAACAGTCTGCTCATAGCTGGTAAAAGGGGGAAAAAAATCCCAGGCTGTCATTATTTCCTTGCTATGACCTTCATGCTCCACTGGATTTCTGAAGATACTAAAATCTTGGCAGGAAAGTGCACAGTCTGTGGGAACCAGGCACTATTCTCCAGGCTCGCTGCTAAGAATTAGGCCCAGTCAAGTCTTTTTTTTTTTGGCCCTGTGCTATACATGTAAGATAATGCAGTGAAATGCTAGTTTCATGCTGGAAATTATTCAGACCTTGTGCTCCAGGGCATAAGCTGACTGGCAGCAGAGGTCAGGAAGAGATTTTTTTCTACTTGTTTATCACACTGCAGAACTGGTCAGGGCATTATGCTTTTTTCTTTGCCTTCTTTGGAAGCATCAGGTGTTAATGCTGCTTACAACTTAGGTGAGGTTTTGTAACACAAACAAGGAACCCCAAGGCGTTTTCTTACACTAATCACAGGCCTACACACTCACTGGACTCTTTACTCATTACATGTAAAGCCCACTGGAATGTGTTCCCAGTGCCGCAGAAAGAAGCAGAGTTGTCTCTGACTTTTCCCTCAGCTTCATAGAATCATAGAATCATAGAATATCAGGGTTGGAAGGGACCCCAGAAGGTCATCTAGTCCAACCCCCTGCTCAAAGCAGGACCAATTCCCAGTTAAATCATCCCAGCCAGGGCTTTGTCAAGCCTGACCTTAAAAACCTCTAAGGAAGGAGATTCTACCACCTCCCTAGGTAACGCATTCTAGTGTTTCACCACCCTCTTAGTGAAAAAGTTTTTCCTAATATCCAATCTAAACCTCCCCCACTGCAACTTGAGACCATTACTCCTCGTTCTGTCATCTGCTACCATTGAGAACAGTCTAGAGCCATCCTCTTTGGAACCCCCTTTCAGGTAGTTGAAAGCAGCTATCAAATCCCCCCTCATTCTTCTCTTCTGCAGGCTAAACAATCCCAGCTCCCTCAGCCTCTCCTCATAACTCATGTGTTCCAGTCCCCTAATCATTTTTGTTGCCCTTCGCTGGACTCTCTCCAATTTATCCACATCCTTCTTGAAGTGTGGGGCCCAAAACTGGACACAGTACTCCAGATGAGGCCTCACCAATGTCGAATAGAGGGGAACGATCACGTCCCTCGATCTGCTCGCTATGCCCCTACTTATACATCCCAAAATGCCATTGGCCTTCTTGGCAACAAGGGCACACTGCTGACTCATATCCAGCTTCTCGTCCACTGTCACCCCTAGGTCCTTTTCTGCAGAACTGCTGCCTAGCCATTCGGTCCCTAGTCTGTAGCTGTGCATTGGGTTCTTCCGTCCTAAGTGCAGGACCCTGCACTTATCCTTATTGAACCTCATCAGATTCCTTTTGGCCCAATCTTCCAATTGGTCTAGGTCCTTCTGTATCCTATCCCTCCCCTCCAGCGTATCTACCACTCCTCCCAGTTTAGTATCATCCGCAAATTTGCTGAGAGTGCAATCCACACCATCCTCCAGATCATTTATGAAGATATTGAATAAAACCGGCCCCAGGACCGACCCTTGGGGCACTCCACTTGATACCGGCTGCCAACTAGACATGGAGCCATTGATCACTACCCGTTGAGCCCGACAATTTAGCCAGCTTTCTACCCACTTTTCAAGTGAGCTTTTCAAGTGAGCACCATTTCTGGAAGAGCTGGCAAAAGTGATTCCTATCACAATGAATTAGTGATTCCTATCACATGCTACAGCATGTGAAAAAAGGGATCTATATTCATGACTGGGTAGTCTCTAATAGTTAGAACAGGAGACTGAAAGTTAGGACTTTTGGCTTCTATCCCCACAGCTAACTAAATTTCTGACCCTGGACAAGGCATGTATCTTCTGGATGGCTGAGTTAACCTAGCTATAAAATAGGTATAAACAACACCTGCCTATTATGAGATGTTATAAGGCTCAATTAAGGATTGTAAACCACTTGAGAACAACAAATACAGTGCCTCAAATTAAGGTCCTAAAGAAGTGCAATTTGCCCTTGATAAATTAGTACAAACCCTGCTGCTGATTAAACGTTGTTGTGTAAAATTGCTCACGCTGAAAAGGAGGCCCAGCTCTTACAGACGTCCATACGGAGTTCGAAGATGAAAACACTATGTAACTACTTGGTATAATCATTGATGAAGCTTGCTCGCTCAAACTCAAAACAATCCCATGGACAAGTATCTTTTGAGGCCAATTCACTACTTCTGCTGCCCTAGAAAGAGACAATAGTACCAGCTCTGCTTCCCAGTCAGAATCTAAGTGGTACAAATTGCAGATTATATCTAAAGTGCAAGGCCCAGGATAAACAGTAAGAGGGTCTCACCCTTTGTGTTGAACAATTACACTTTGAAGCAAGAAATCAGAAGTTCCACATTGGACAAGCATCAGACTGATTTTTCATATCAGGGTGAGAGGGTGGGAGGACTAAGCTTCTAACTCATAGAATCACAGAATATCAGGGTTGGAAGGAACCTCAGGAGGTCATCTAAGTCCAACCCCCTGCTCAAAGCAGGACCAATGCCCAACTAAATCATCCCACCCAGAGCTTTCTCAAGTCTGACCTTAAAAACCTCAAAGGAAGGAGATTCCACCGCCTCCCTAGGGAACCCATTCCAGTGCTTCACCACCCTCTTAGTGAAAAAGTTTTTCCTAATATCCAATCTAAACCTCCCCCACTGCAACTTGAGACCATTACTCCTCATTCTGTCATCTGCTACCATTGAGAACAGTCTAGAGCCATCCTCTTTGGAACCCCCTTTCAGGTAGTTGAAAGCAGCTATCAAATCCCCCCTCATTCTTCTCTTCTGCAGGCTAAACAATCCCAGCTCCCTCAGCCTCTCCTCATAACTCATGTGTTCCAGTCCCCTAATCATTTTTGTTGCCCTTCGCTGGACTCTCTCCAATTTATCCACATCCTTCTTGAAGTGTGGGGCCCAAAACTGGACACAGTACTCCAGATGAGGCCTCACCAATGTCGAATAGAGGGGAACGATCACGTCCCTCGATCTGCTCGCTATGCCCCTACTTATACATCCCAAAATGCCATTGGCCTTCTTGGCAACAAGGGCACACTGCTGACTCATATCCAGCTTCTCGTCCACTGTCACCCCTAGGTCCTTTTCTGCAGAACTGCTGCCTAGCCATTCGGTCCCTAGTCTGTAGCTGTGCATTGGGTTCTTCCGTCCTAAGTGCAGGACCCTGCACTTATCCTTATTGAACCTCATCAGATTCCTTTTGGCCCAATCTTCCAATTGGTCTAGGTCCTTCTGTATCCTATCCCTCCCCTCCAGCGTATCTACCACTCCTCCCAGTTTAGTATCATCCGCAAATTTGCTGAGAGTGCAATCCACACCATCTTCCAGATCATTTATGAAGATATTGAATAAAACCGGCCCCAGGACCGACCCTTGGGGCACTCCACTTGATACCGGCTGCCAACTAGACATGGAGCCATTGATCACTACCCGTTGAGCCCGACAATTTAGCCAGCTTTCTACCCACCTTATAGTGCATTCATCCAGCCCATACTTCCTTAACTTGCTGACAAGAATACTATGGGAGACCGTGTCAAAAGCTTTGCTAAAATCAAGAAACAATACATCCACTGCTTTCCCTTCATCCACAGAACCAGTAATCTCATCATAAAAGGCGATTAGATTAGTCAGGCATGACCTTCCCTTGGTGAATCCATGCTGGCTGTTCCTGATCACTTTCCTCTCATGCAAGTGCTTCAGGATTGATTCTTTGAGGACCTGCTCCATGATTTTTCCAGGGACTGAGGTGAGGCTGACTGGCCTGTAGTTCCCAGGATCTTCCTTCTTCCCTTTTTTAAAGATTGGCACTACATTAGCCTTTTTCCAGTCATCCGGGACTTCCCCGGTTCGCCACGAGTTTTCAAAGATAATGGCCAGTGGCTCTGCAATCACAGCCGCCAATTCCTTCAGCACTCTCGGATGCAACTCGTCCGGCCCCAGGGACTTGTGCACGTCCAGCTTTTCTAAATAGTCCCTAACCGCCTCTATCTCCACAGAGGGCTGGCCATCTCTTCCGCATTTTGTGATGCCCAGCGCAGCAGTCTGGGAGCTGACCTTGTTAGTGAAAACAGAGGCAAAAAAAGCATTGAGTACATTAGCTTTTTCCACATCCTCTGTCACTAGGTTGCCTCCCTCATTCAGTAAGGGGCCCACACATTCCTTGGCTTTCTTCTTGTTGCCAACATACCTGAAGAAACCCTTCTTGTTACTCTTGACATCTCTGGCTAGCTGCAGCTCCAGGTGCGATTTGGCCCTCCTGATAACATTCCTACATGCCCGAGCAATATTTTTATACTCTTCCCTGGTCATATGTCCAACCTTCCACTTCTTGTAAGCTTCTTTTTTATGTTTAAGATCCGCTAGGATTTCACCATTAAGCCAAGTTGGTCGCCTGCCATATTTACTATTCTTTCGACTCATCGGGATGGTTTGTCCCTGTAACCTCAACAGGGATTCCTTGAAATACAGCCAGCTCTCCTGGACTCCTTTCCCCTTCAAGTTAGTCCCCCAGGGGTCCTGGCCATCCGTTCCCTGAGGGAGTCGAAGTCTGCTTTCCTGAAGTCCAGGGTCCGTATCCTGCTGCTTACCTTTCTTCCCTGCGTCAGGATCCTGAACTCAACCAACTCATGGTCACTGCCTCCCAGATTCCCATCCACTTTTGCTTCCCCCACTAATTCTACCCGGTTTGTGAGCAGCAGGTCAAGAAAAGCACCCCCCCTAGTTGGCTCCTCTAGCACTTGCGCCAGGAAATTGTCCCCTACGCTTTCCAAAAACTTCCTGGATTGTCTATGCACCGCTGTATTGCTCTCCCAGCAGATATCAGGAAAATTAAAGTCACCCATGAGAATCAGGGCATGCGATCTAGTAGCTTCCGTGAGCTGCCGGAAGAAAGCCTCATCCACCTCATCCCCCTGGTCCGGTGGTCTATAGCAGACTCCCACCACTACATCACTCTTGTTGCACACACTTCTAAACTTAATCCAGAGACACTCAGGTTTTTCTGCAGTTTCGTACCGGAGCTCTGAGCAGTCATACTGCTCCCTTACATACAGTGCTACTCCCCCACCTTTTCTGCCCTGCCTGTCCTTCCTGAACAGTTTATAACCATCCATGACACTATCAAATCCCCCCTCAATCTTTTCTTCCGCACACTAAACAATCCCAGTTCCCTCAGCCTCTCCTCAGAAATCATGTGTCCCAGTCCCCTAATCATTTTGGTTGCCTTCCGCTGGACGCTTTCCAATTTTTCCACATCCTTCTTGTAGTGTTTGGCCCAAAACTGGACACAGTACTCCAGATGAGGCCTCACCAATGTCGAATAGAGGGGAACGATCACATCCCTCGATCTGCTGCCAATGCCCCTACTTATACATCCCAAAATGCCATTGGGCTTCTTGGCAACAAGGGCACACTGTTGACTCATATCCAGCTTCTCGTCCACTGTAACCCCTCGGTCCTTTTCTGCAGAACTACTGCCTAGCCATTCGATCCCTAGTCTGTAGCGGTGCATGGGATTCTTCCGTCCTAAGTGCAGGTCTCTGCCCTTGCCCTTGTTGAACCTCATCAGTTTTCTTTTGGCCCAATCCTCTAACTTGTCTAGGTCACTCTGTATTCTATCCCTACCCTCCAGCGTATCTACCTCTCCTCCCAGTTTAGTGTCATCTGCAAACTTGCTGAGGGTACAATCCACGCCATCCTCCCGATCATTAAGGAAGATATTGAACAAAAACGGTACCAGGCCCTTGGGGCACTCCGCTTGATACCGGCTGCCAACTAGACATGGAACCATTGATCACTACCTGTTGAGCACAACGATCTAGCCAGCTTTCTGTCCACCTTATCGTCCAGCACATACTTCTTTTACTTGCTGGCAAGAATACTGTGGGAGACCGTGTCAAAAGCTTTGCTGAAGTCAAGGAATAATACGTTCACTGCTTTCCGCTCATCCACAGAGCCAGTTATGTCGTAATAGAAGGCGATCAGATTAGTCAGGCATGACTTGCCCTTGGCGAATCCATGCTGACTCTTCCTGATCACTTTCCTCTCCTCTAAGTGCTTCAGAATTGATTCCTTGAGGACCTGCTCCATGATTTTTCCAGGGACAGAGGTGAGGCTGACTGGCCTGTAGTTCCCCGGATCCTCCTCCTTCCGTTTTTTAAAGATGGGCACTATGTTAGCCTTTTTCCAGTCGTCCGGGACCTCCCACGATCACCATGAGAACTCCCATCTGGGCAAATCATGAGTGCTGTTAATCACAGGTCTTCTTCACCTGCAGGTGCTGACAAATTGCATCCGATGGATGAGCCTTTTATTAAACCACAGAGGGTTTCAAAGCAATATTACATTTCGCAAAGCTCTCAAGCTGGTAAAAAACAGTGCATATGGTCCTTGTTATTTCTTTATGTACAGCACTAGTTGCTTTACATACACACAGCAAGACACATCCCTTCCCAGAGAGATTACAGAGCACACAACTCTGGACACTGGCTCAATGGAGAAGCTGAAATGTTGTCACTTCTGTGAATTTCAGTTTTTTTACACTCTTTGCTGATCTTGTGGGTCATGCTTTAGATAAAAAGGTAACTGAGTGACAAATGTTATTTCAAAAAGATGGCACAGCCCCAGTGGGAGAATCCCTCTGTCTCTGGAGAAGAAGAAAGGCCTTATACAATTAGGCTCCTTTTAATCTTCTAGGTTTTGTGCAGAGCGTAACAGAAAGCACAACAGCTATATTAAAAACCCATGATTATTGCCCTTTTGTAAAATTTCTGTCAGGCCTTCCCAAGCTCAGAAAAGGGACCACAAAACAAAATTGCTCTGGTCCCACTTCCAAAACACGATCAAATGGGGAGATAACTACTCAGCTTACAAGTTTGTGAGAAAGGAGATGGCTGGATGTTCTCATCCTCATCTGGACCAACAGCACAACCCACATAAAAGGAACAAAAAAGCCTGCTGATCAGATTTCCGTGACAGAAGCTAACGAGAGACATGCACATTTTCAAGCTAAACTACAGCTTGAGGGATCTATATTATTACTTATCGACTAATATTTTCAGGGTTCCCAGGCTGGCCTCAAAGCTTTCTGCAAAGTGCCCCAAGCATAGTGTTTTTCATCTAATCATAAGGCCTTTATATTTGTCCCAGACAAATGGATTGCTCCGTGCCATGTTCACTCTGCGTAAATCAGAGCTTGCACATGATGAGCTTCATAGCCATGAGGTTTGTTACCTTAACCGCACAAAGATGGAAACATTTGCTGAAACTGCTGTACCATTTCAGCTTCTAACTTGGTGGTTTCCTCTCACCCCCAGTGGTTTCAAAAAGGCTGGAGCAAGTCGCTTTGAAACTGAAAGGGCAAAGAACATTAGATATCAGATCTCCAGACAATAAAATATAGCAGCTAACTCACATCCTGAAGGACTTAGGCCGAGGTCATAAATTAAACAGGACACCAGTAAAGATTTGCTTCTTGGGGATCAGCGCATTCAATGAAGAGAAAGAAACAAGCTAGTAGAACTTATAGATAGTTACACAATAAACAGGGGGAGGTTCAGATGAAGAAACTGCAGTGGGGGTCAGAGATGTGATTTTCTTTTCTGCACGTTTGATTTTGGAAGGGGGTAATATTTGGTTTGTGATACAGTAGTGCCTACAAGCCCCAACTGAGATCAGGTCCCTATTTGTTAGGTGCTGTACAATCATATTGCGGGAAACAGTCCTGGCCCTGAACTGCTTCCAAGCTGAACAGATGCAACAGACAAAGGGTGGGAAAGGAAACAGAGGCCCAAACAGGGGAAGTGACTTGCCCAAAGTGACCCAGTAGCTCAGTGGTAGAACCAGGAACAGAATCCAGGTCTCCTGAGTCCCATGTAGTTATTTATCCACTGGACAATACTGCCCTCCAAGCAGGTAGCAGGAGAATTCTTTCCACGTTCAATGGAAGAGTGACATTTCACACCAGACATTCAAACACCAGCTTACACGCACTTTGCCATTCCAGTTTGAAGCTTGAACTTTGTATCCAAGGAGAACAAACCCAGCACATCTGGAGATGGACAGGCCCTCCTGGCTGAGAATGTGTCTGTAGGCTTCAGGCCAGAAAGATTTTACAGCCAAGTTATAAACCCTTACAGACTGTGCTCTTATATAGCAAGAGCAAGCTTTTATCTATCTGTCTGCTCTTTGAATCACAGTGACAAGCATTTGCAGTACAAAGGTTACCAGGGCTCTGAAGCTGACTCCTTCCATTGCATATCTCCTCAGTTCACCACCACTGACACTGCGACACTGCCTGTAAGATATCGCACAGAGCAGTATTACTCCCAGTGGAAAGTTTCCTGCTCCCCTCTCCTGAATTTAGCTCCACTATCACAATGGGTTTTCTATGGCAAAAATCTGTTTAGCCAGTAAAAGGAAATGATAGTCCTGTGTACCTCAGTCCTATTGCAAAAGATCATTAAATAAACAAACTTATCACTGTATAGTCAGAAATGTAAATGAAACTATCTGCAGCTGCTTCACTAGAGTTCATGTGAGATTTTATTGAGAGAGATTTCATAAAACCACAGGAGGCAGAGAAGAAAGATCTAGTAAGTCATCAGTCTCTGCCAGTACAGGTTTGTTCCCTACAGTATATTTAGTGTTGTAATCAATCTACTTTTAAATGTCCAAGCAGTGGAGTTTCTCTGCTTCCCTTCAGAGATCATTCCATGTCTAGCAGATAATAATCTAACAGATCAAGGTGCTCGGGATGCTATACAACAAGATGATGTTGGTGAAAGGCAAAAATGGGTATTGATATGGGGTCTCAAACTTTAAAATTAATTTAGAATGTCCTGGATTTCAGCTATATGTACCTGTGTAGACAGACAGACAGACAGACACACACAATGGTCTGCTGAGGCATAATTTTACAACCTAAGCTTCATAAAGTCTTCCAACCAACCTGGTTTGGTAACTGACCTTAAAAAATCCCAGGGCAGTCCCTAAGAACTTCTCTAGGTCCTTCAAGATGAGCAAAGGCACCAGTATATGGATTGTATGATCTAAAATCCATCTTCTAAACTCTGCTCTGTGAGACAGGGAATCAGGCAGGATGACACATTGCTTCCTGACAGGTTTCAGAGTAGCAGCCGTGTTAGTCTGTATCCGCAAAAAAGAACAGGAGGACTTGTGGCACCTTAGAGACTAACAAATTTATTTGAGCATAAGCTTTCATGGGCTACAGCTCACTTCATCAGATGCATAGAATGGAACATAGTAAAAAGATATATATACATACAGAGAACATGTCAGATCTGACATCAGGAATCATAACATTCAAAAACCAGTAGGAGAACACTTCAACCTCTCTGGTCACTCAGTAACAGACTTAAAGGTGGCAATTTTCCAACAGAAAAGCTTTGAAAACATACTCCAACGAGAAACTGCTGAACTGGAATTAATTTGCAAACTAGATACCATTAACTTGGGCTTGAACAGAGACTGGGAGTGGCTGGGTCATTACACAAATTGAACCTATTTCCCTATGTTAAGCATCCTCACATCTTCTTGTCAACTGTCTGAAATGGGCCATCTTGATTATCACTACAAAATAATTTTTTTTCTCCTGCTGATAATAGCTCACTTTATTTACTTAGCCGCTAAGAATTGGTATGGCAACTTCCACCTTTTCATGTTCTCTGTATGTATATAGATCTTATAGACTCATAGACTATCAGGGTTGGAAGGGACCTCAGGAGGTCATCTAGTCCAACCCCCTGCTCAAAGCAGGACCAATCCCCCAATTTTTGCCCCATCTCCCTAAATGGCCCCCTCAAGGATTGAACTCACAACCCTGGGTTTAGCAGGCCAAAGCTCAAACCACTGAGCTATCCCTCCCCCCAAGCTATCCCTCTTCTTACTATATATTACATTCTATGCATCTGATGAAGTGGGCTGTAGCCCACGAAAGCTTATGCTCAAATAAATGTGTTAGTCTCTAAAGTGCCACTGTTCACATTGCTTCCTGCAACACACAGAAAATGCTTATCTATGATTGACTATCACAGCTGATAATGAACCTCCAGCTCTCTGGCAGTGGAATAGAACTTTCTTCAGCCAAGGGCCTGTAGTTGAGAGACCATTAAGCTCAGCTCCATGAAGACAAGGAATGATGGTGATGCAGGTCAAACATCCACATTGCCCAGCTGACCCTGCTGAATAAATATTATACAGTGCTTGGGCTTTCCCATTTGTTCCCTTGAAATCTCTGCACTAGCTTTTGTCAGATTGCCAATGGGACTTCTGTGATATGAAGAGAGTTGAAAGCTCCTGATTGCCTTTGCAGAAGTGACAGCTCTCATGCCAAGGGAGCACCAGAGTGAGCTCATATTCAAAGGCCATGGTCCTTAAGCCAGTCAAGACAAAGGGCTTGTCTACACTACCTGCTGGATCGGCGGGCAGCGATCGATCCAGTGGGGGTCGATTTATCGCGTCTAGTGGAGACGCGATAAATTGACTGCTGAGTGCTCTCCCCTTGACTCCGGTACTCCACCAGAACGAGGAGCGCAAGCGGAGGCGTCGGGAGAGCGTCAGCTGTCAACTTACTGCAGTGAAGACACCGCGGTAAGTATATCTAAATACATCGACTTCAGCTATGCTATTCACGTAGCTGAAGTTGCGTATCTTAGATCGACCCCTTTGGGTAGTGTAGACAAGCCCAAAGTCAGAGTACATACTGTGGAGGGGATGGGGGGGATGGCTTACGGTGGTTTAAGGTCTAGCCTGTCCTTCATTCATCCTGAGTAAATACAATTAACTCCATTAAGTTTCTTGTCGGAAGTGCAGTGGGGCCTTTTAGACAAGATCTTAAAAACTAAGTTTTGCATACTCTGTGTTCATATTGAAGATCCCAAGGAACAGTATGGTTTTGCCTGGCCCCTCCCTTTTTTTTTTTTTGGTTAAAAATGCCCCACCAACACAGTTGTACAGCATGATCTGCACTGGTAGCCTGATTTCCAGAGGTCCTGGGCACCCAATACTCCCACTGGAATGAGGCAATAGCTAGTGAGGAAGTGATTCCTATAGCAAAGAGTTGTAAGGGGGTTGGGTTCCCTGTGAGAGGAAAGATACTGTACACAAAACAAGTTGTTAGTGCAACCTCGGAGACATCTGAATCTTCTTGGTTCTGGATGCAAGTCAGCACTGAAATGCCACATCCTTACAATGTGGTTAAATTTAATATAAGATATAGACGAGATCAACAGGGTGGATTAGACAGCCCCAAAAGCAGGTTGAGAAGCAGTAGGACTTTAGCCAATAGCTACTTGTAACATCCAACAAACAGAGAAGATTTTGAGCTAAAATTACACAACTACAGCAACTACTTGTAGACATATCAATGTATAACAAGACACTGCAACAATATTTAGGCAGCCGCTTATATGAGAATACTGCACCGCATACTTGAGTCCTTACCTGCACATCACTATACTACAACCTTTAGTCCTATCTCTCTATTTTATACATATATTTACCTGTGTGCTTCGCTCTAAATATCTTTTCAAAAATACAAACCAATTTGACACAAAAACAGGGCCTGTCCCCTAGCATGTGTGAATAAATACAGCCCTTTTACCATCATAATACACAGGTACAGATTTTTTCTGGAAGGAGGAGGGTACATAACTGGATTTTGCTAGGCATTGCTTTATACAGCATAAATAACGATGATTGAAGAGCAGCACAGATTACAGAACTGCGATGTTAAGCAGTTCTAACACCTGTATCATAAACTGGGGTATAGCTGTAGTCACGTGGGCCCAGGATATTAGAGAGACAAGGTGGGTGAGGTAAGATCATTTATTGGACCAACTTCTGCAGTGAAACACAAGCTTTCGAGCCACGCAGTGCTCTTCTACAGCTCTGGGAAAGGTAGAATCATAGAATATCAGGATTGGAAGGGACCTCAGGAGGTCATCTAGTCCAACCCCTGCTCAAAAGCAGGACCCACCCCCAATTAAATCATCCCAGCCAGGGCTTTGTCAAGCCTGACCTTAAAAACTTCTAAGGAAGGAGATTCCAGCACCTCTCTAGGCAACGCATTCCAGTGTTTCACCACCCTCCTAGTGAAAAAGTTTTTCCTAATATCCAACCTAAACCTCCCCCACTGCAACTTGAGACCATTACTCCTTGTCCTCTCCTCTTCCACCACAGAGAATAGTCTAGAACCATCCTCTCTGGAACCACCTCTCAGGTAGTTGAAAGCAGCTATCAATTCCACCCTCATTCTTCTCTTCCGCAGACTAAAGAATCCCAGTTCCCTCAGCCTCTCCTCAGAAGTCATGTGTTCTAGACCCCTAATCATTTTTGTTGCCCTTCGCTGGACTCTTTACAATTTATCCACATCCTTCTTGTAGTGGGGGCCCAAAACTGGACACAGTACTCCAGATGAGGCCTCACCAATGTCGAATAGAGGGGGACGATCACGTCCCTCGATCTGCTCGCTATGCCCCTACTTATACATCCCAAAATGCCATTGGCCTTCTTGGCAACAAGGGCACACTGTTGACTCATATCCAGATTCTCGTCCACTGTCACCCCTAGGTCCTTTTCCGCAGAACTGCTGCCTAGCCATTCGGTCTTTAGTCTGTAGCGGTGCGTTGGGTTCTTCCGTCCTAAGTGCAGGACCCTGCACTTATCCTTGTTGAAGCTCATCAGATTTCTTTTGGCCCAATCCTCCAATTTGTCTAGGGCCCTCTGTGTCCTATCCCTGCCCTCCAGCGTATCTACCACTCCTCCCAGTTTAGTATCATCCGCAAATTTGCTGAGAGTGCAATCTACACCATCCTCCAGATCATTTATGAAGATATTGAACAAAACCGGCCCCAGGACCGACCCCTGGGGCACTCAACTTGACACTGGCTGCCAACTAGACATGGAGCCATTGATCACTACCCGTTGAGCCCGACAATCTAGCCAGCTTTCTACCCACCTTATAGTGCATTCATCCAGCCCATACTTCTTTAACTTGCTGACAAGAATACTGTGGGAGACTGTGTCAAAAGCTTTGCTAAAGTCAAGATACAATACATCCACTGCTTTCCCTTCATCCACAGAACCAGTAATCTCATCATAGAAGGCGATTAGATTAGTCAGGCATGACCTTATCTTGGTGAATCCATGCTGACTGTTCCTGATCACTTTCCTCTCATCTAAGTGCTTCAGGATTGATTCTTTGAGGACCTGCTCCATGATTTTTCCAGGGACTGAGGTGAGGCTGACTGGCCTGTAGTTCCCAGGATCCTCCTTCTTCCCTTTTTTAAAGATTGGCACTACATTAGCCGTTTTCCAGTCATCCGGGACTTCCCCCGTTCGCCAAGAGTTTTCAAAGATAATGGCCAATGGCTCTGCAATCACAGCCGCCAGTTCCTTTAGCACTCTCAGATGCAACTCGTCCGGCCCCATGGACTTGTGCAGGTCCAGCTTTTCTAAATAGTCCCTAATCACCTCTATCTCCACAGAGGGCTGGCCATCTATTCCCCATGTTGTGATGCCCAGCGCAGCAGTCTGGGAGCTGACCTTGTTCGTGAAGACAGAGGCAAAAAAAGCATTGAGTACATTAGCTTTTTCCACATCCTCTGTCACTAGGTTGCCTCCCTCATTCAGTAAGGGGCCCTTACTTTCCTTGGCTTTCTTCTTGTTGCCAACATACCTGAAGAAACCCTTCTTGTTACTCTTAACATCTCTCGCTAGCTGCAGCTCCAGGTGCGATTTGGCCCTCCTGATTTCATTCCTACATGCCCGAGCAATATTTTTATACTCTTCCCTGGTCATATGTCCAACTTTCCACTTCTTGTAAACTTCGTTTTTATGCTTAAGATCCGCTAGGATTTCACCGTTAAGCCAAGCTGGTCGCCTGCCATATTTACTATTCTTTCGACACATCGGGATGGTTTGTCCCTGTAACCTCAACAGGGATTCCTTGAAATACAGCCAGCTCTCCTGGACTCCTTTCCCACTCATGTTAGTCCCCCAGGGGATCCTGGCCATCCGTTCCCTGAGGGAGTCGAAGTCTGCTTTCCTGAAGTCCAGGGTCCGTATCCTGCTGCTTACCTTTCTTCCCTGCGTCAGGATCCTGAACTCAACCAACTCATAGTCACTGCCTCCCAGATTCCCATCCACTTTTGCTTCCCCCACTAATTCTACCCGGTTTGTGAGCAGCAGGTCAAGGAAAGCGCCCCCCCCAGTTGGCTCCTCTAGCACTTGCGCCAGGAAATTGTCCCCTACGCTTTCCAAAAACTTCCTGGATTGTCTATGCACCGCTGTATTGCTCTCCCAGCAGATATCAGGAAAATTAAAGTCACCCATGAGAATCAGGGCATGCGATCTAGTAGCTTCCGTGAGCTGCCGGAAGAAAGCCTCATCTACCTCATCCCCCTGGTCCGGTGGTCTATAGCAGACTCCCACCACGACATCACTCTTGTTGCACACACTTCTAAACTTAATCCAGAGACTCTCAGGTTTTTCTACAGTTTCGTACCGGAGCTCTGAGCAGTCATACTGCTCCCTTACATACAGTGCTACTCCCTCACCTTTTCTGGCCTCCCTGTCCTTCCTGAACAGTTTATAACCATCCATGACAGTACTCCAGTCATGTGAGTTATCCCACCAAGTCTCTGTTATTCCAATCACGTCATAGTTCCTTGACATCACCAGGACCTCCAGTTCTCCCTGCTTGTTTCCAAGGCTTTGTGCATTCGTATATAAGCACTTGAGATAACCTGTTGATCGCCCAACAATTTTGCTCAAGAAAATCCCTGAAAAAGCACAAGAACAAATCCGCACAGACACACCCCTGGAACCCTGACCTGGGGTATTCTATCTGCTACCGAAGATCCATAAACCTTGGAGCTTGGCTGTAGCTCACGAAAGCTTATGCTCAAATAAATTGGTTAGTCTCTAAGGTGCCACAAGTCCTCCTTTTCTTTTTGCAGATACAGACTAACACGGCTGCTACTTTGAAAAAAGAACAAGTACATTATCGGATATCTGAATATATCATTTTGTCCTGATGCAGTATCTGACCCAGACTATGTCCACACCATCTGATCAGCACTGTGATATTCCCATCTTATGGGTGCTACTGAACATCTGGACCACCCGCTTTCTGAGTGACTTACAGACACTGTTTCAACAACTTTTGAAATCAGATATAAGTGGAATTCTAGGAAAGCACACTCTGATGTGCTTTCCCAATATTCATTGCCTTTGGTGCAAAATTTGCAAGCTCCACAGTGCTGGGAAACCCTGGTAGCTATTTACCAGAGCGAATGAAACAAAAGATACTGTTTCTTGGCTCATTTCTTGGCCCACTGTAGACTTGGCTCATTTACCCATAAAGGAATGCTCCCTTTCTAGTTAGTTTTGTATATTTCTTCCCTTCCTCTCTTTAAAACCCTGATAAGATAAGAGATGTTACAAGTCACATTACAGTTTTCAAAGGAATCGATTTCAGCATGTTAATGTAATGACTGAAACAGTGAAACTGGAGGAGATCAGAGTATGGAGAAGATTGAGGCCTAACACAATCAAAAATTATTTTTTAAAAAACCCAAACAATCCAAGAGTATCCAATGCCAAACACAACCTAGATCTATCAGCTGGCAACAAAGTAACCAACCTAACAGACCCTGAGACAAAAAAACCTAGCCTCCAAAACCTACAGACCCTTCCCGATCAGTGTAATCAACAGTTATCAAAATGACAGAGCCATATTAACCATGCCTTATAATTAAAACAGCACATGCTAGGTAGAGAAAGGAGGAACAAAGAAGACTATATCCATGAACATTAAGGTTAAAAGAAGATCTGAAACCAGATGCTAACACTCTTCATGTGCATCTGTGCTATTCTAACTTATTCACCAACATTTCTAAAGGATATTAGCACATTCCAAAAGACACACTCCTTTGTGAAACCTTTCCCAAGTCCAGGTGGGAAACCTGGAACCTCAAAGCAAGACCAAAGGATGTGAAACCTGAGTACTACAATGGTGTCAGCTGTGCACAGCTCAAGCAGTGATGCTAATTCAGAAAGGAAGAGTCCTACCTGACAACGGCTGAAGACATCTGCAAGGGATACTTGAACATTGAAGTGCTTCAGAACCTGGAAGGCCTGCTCCTTTGCTTTTTCCGAACAGTCCACAGAGAAACACCTTCCTTCTCCTACCTGGGACTGCAGCTTCAAAAGAAAATCACACACCAAAGAGATGTCAATCAATGCACTCACACTGCTGGGATCTGGGCTCATTTCCATATGGTAGCTTTGGTTTTAATAACAAAGTTTGATCCTATTGTGTTACCTCACTAAATTCAGATCTAGCAAACACAGAAGGTAATTTAACACTTAGCCACCTTTGTAAAGAGCTTGGAGCTTGCTGGAGCAATATAATGTTCAGAATATACCACATGACAGCCAGTTTGAATTCCCCTTTAATTTAGATACACAACTGTAGGGGTGCTCTCTAGGATGGAAATGGGGGATTTTATTTAACCATTGCTCTCATACTGAGGCCAGCTGGAAGATTGTACGCCGGTATGAGAAAAAACAAGCTAAGAAATGAGAAGCTAGCACTTGACAATAGCTTGGCACTGTGACGTTGCACTCTATATGATTTTATAAAAATATGCTAATGAGTGTGAATATAATGTAACTAGAATATGCTTCATGCAAAAGGTCTCTTGTAAGGTATCATTACAAAGTTTATAATCTACTGAGCATGGTCATCCTATTTGTATAAATGTATCACTCTTGTATCTGAAACTAGAAATATGAAATATAACTCTGAGGTCCTATTGTAGTTATGCAAAGTGTGGGCCATTAATGGTGATCTGGAATCTTAATGGCTCCCATTAACCAGGACAATTACCTGTAGATGGCTCTGTTTTACTGGTAAGTCTTCCTGTGTACCTGTGGGCTGGCAAGTGGGTAATGAAGTCTTACAGTGACTTGTGATCATGTCACCTGAACAGGAATCCATCTTTAACCTGGTGCTTTTCCATTGAGAAGAGGGGTGGGAACCCAGAGGGACAAAGGATTCCCGCCTTACGTAAAAGATATGTAAGTGGGTGGAACAGAACAAAGGGGGCGGCCATCATGAGAAATCCCCTAGCTACCACCTGAGCTGGAACAAGGGCTGTACCATGGGAAAGGATTGTTCCCAGACTAGGAAGGCATCCAGTCTGTGAAAGAAACTTATTGAAACATCTCTGAGGGTAAGATTTTATCTGTAATCAGTTTTATTACTGTACTAGACTTAGACTTGCATGTTTTATTTTATTTTGCTTGGTAATTCACTTTGTTCTGCCTGTTACTACTTGGAACCACTTAAATCCTACTTTCTGTATTTAATAAAATCACTTTTTACTTATTAATTAACTCAGAGTATGTATTAGGGGCAAATAATGGGGGGCAAACAGCTGTGCATATCTCTCTATCAGTGTTATAGAGGGTGAACAATTTATGAGTTTACCCTGTATAAGCTTTATAAAGGGTAAAACAGATTTATTTGGGGTTTGGACCCCACTGGGAGTTGAGCATCTGAGTGTTAAAAGACAGGAACACTTCTTAAGTTGCTTTCAGTTAAGTCTGCAGCTTTGGAGCATGTGGCTCAGACCCTGGGTCTGTGCTGGAGCAGACTGGCGTGTCTGGCTCAGCGAGACAGGGTGCTGGAGTCCCAAGCTGGCAAGGAAAGCAGGGGCAGAATTTGTCTTGGCACATCAGGTGGCAGCCCCAAGGGGGTTTCTGTGATCCAACCCATCACAGACACCACTTCACCTTCCTAAGTTTATCTGCACTGCACCTTTTTACCTCGAGTTAGCTGGTTGCCATTTAGCTTGGGTAGTAACTGTGGCCACTCCCCACACGTGTGTTCCACAGACAGGTTTAGCACAGATGTTTGTATCCTGGAACACACATTTAGGGAACATCCAGACTAGCCTTTGTAAATGTGTTAACTACTTTGAGATAATTGGCAATCAATTAACTTTAGTAAACAAGCCTAGTGTTTACTAGTGTATAACCCTGCTGTCATTTTGTAACATACACAAGGGACATACAAGTGCTATGAATCAAATGGCAGCAGTCAATTCCCCATACAATACTCTACATCCTAAAGTAGTTATTTTCCTAGTGCAGTTCCCTCCCTCTGCCTCCTACCAATGGGTCTGATCGTGAAGTATCTATGGAGCTAGGAGAAGTGTTAAAAGTAGAGTCAATGGAAGCTCCACTTCTGTTATGACTGCGGCACTGAGCCCTAAATAACCAGACAAGGGCCACGTCTATACAATCACTTATGCCAGCAAAATTTATGTCGCTCAAGGGTGTTAAAAAAAACAGCCCCCTACGACATAAGTTTTGCCGGCGTAAGTGGTGGTATGCATAGCGCTATGTTGGTGGGAGAGCTTCTCTCGCCATCACAGCCACCAGCACTCCCGGAGGTGGTTTTATTATGACAATGGGAGACCGCTCTCCCGTCAGCATAGAGCGGCTCCATGAGAGATCTTACAACAGTGCAGCTGCATCAGTTCAACTGTAAGCTCATTAGTGTAGATGTGGCCTCAGTATTTAAAGGGTTCTTTCATGCACCCAGCAACAAACTGTATTAACTAGTAAACCCGCAAGGTAGATTCTATGATTACTCCAGCTCCAGGTACAAACAGAAAGTGAAGACAGGTAGGACTTTTTGTATCTGCAGTCTGGAATCTGTCGTCCTCACAATCCCCAGCGGTTTTACTGCTCTAAATGAATTTGTGGGTCACAAGACAGGGCACATGATCTTCTACAATGGGTACTGTATCATTTCAACTACTGAATGCTATAGTTAAACATGCATTAATGGTATTTGGGAGGGTAATTGCATTCTGTTTCATTGAGGGATATGGGCATTTGCTATGGGGCTGAGTGCAGCGGCTGTTTTATTTTTTTTCACACACATAAAGCAATTCAAGCTTCCAATTGGGCCTGTGTTTGGCATTTCCAGCCTATCTCCTCCAAGCCTAAAGAAAAGCTCCAAAGCATTAGAACAGCAGATAGTGTTGTCAGTACTGATACAGCCAAGAAACAGGAATCTCTTTTTACTCCTTGGTGAAATGGATGGGAAGTGAATTGCATTGAATCATGATGGATAAGCCGCACAGAGCCACTTTGTTCTGGGATGTGTTTGCTTTATTTTACATTTTGAGATGCAGTGTAATTTCTCTCACCTCTGGCTGAATATAAAGTGTAAAAGAAACTTATTCCCATCCCTCTGACATTCAGAGCTAGAACAAGCCTTACAAAATCCTTTATATGTCAATGGTGTTCAGTACAGAAAACAGATGAAAAGTCAGTCCAGATGTTGCTTTCACATTTGCCTTTTCCTCTCCTCCAATTTATGCATCCCAGTCCATGAAATGACACTACACAAGAGAAATGCCAGAAACACTTAGCACTTACTGTCTGATATGGGAGTCCAGAAGTTAAAATGACCCTTCCTTCCTGCCTCGCAATCTGTGAATGATGGAAAAGCCATAATTAACACGGATAAAAAATACCAATGAAAAATACCTCCCAATCAGATCATATTAAAAAACGAACACATTTGGTGACACAGATTCCATGCCATAAAGCCTCCAACATGAATGAAATGAGCCTCACACCCTTGTGAGATAGGGCAGAGCTATGGGGAACAAAGGCACAAAGACTTGTCCAAGCTCACACAGGAAGTCTGTGGCAGAGCTTATCTCATGACTTCCAGACCAATCCTCAACCACAAGACCATCATTCCAGTACAGAGTTTGTTCCGAATGATTGAGGGGTTCCCAAGCCATACTCTTGATGTTCATGATTTGGTGAGATTCATTTGGAATGCTTTGGTAATGAAACAGGCGAGTGACTCTAGAACCAAGATGCTTCACAAAGATGAAAATGTGCCTGATCTCTGTGTGACAGAGCAGTATCTCCACCTGTAAATGGACATTGGTGAGGCCTCATCTGGAGTACTGTGTGCAGTTTTGGGCCCCACACTTCAAGAAGGATGTGGATAAATTGGAGAGAGTCCAGCGAAGGGCAACAAAAATGATTAGGGGTCTGGAACACATGAGTTATGAGGAGAGGCTGAGGGAGCTGGGATTGTTTAGCCTGCAGAAGAGAAGAATGAGGGGGGATTTGATAGCTGCTTTCAACTACCTGAAAGGGGGTTCCAAAGAGGATGGCTCTAGACTGTTCTCAATGGTAGCAGATGACAGAACGAGGAGTAATGGTCTCAAGTTGCAGTGGGGGAGGTTTAGATTGGATATTAGGAAAAACTTTTTCACTAAGAGGGTGGTGAAACACTGGAATGCGTTACCTAGGGAGGTGGTAGAATCTCCTTCCTTAGAGGTTTTTAAGGTCAGGCTTGACAAAGCCCTGGCTGGGATGATTTAACTGGGAATTGGTCCTGCTTCGAGCAGGGGGTTGGACTAGATGACCTTCTGGGGTCCCTTCCAACCCTGATATTCTATGATTCTATGACTACAGGCTACTGGGGTAGATTTCCCCTCCCCTTAGCTACTGTATATGGATTTACGTTTCACTCCTAACAGAGGCTGCATTCTGAACTAGGAATGGGGTTACTTCTCATCTCTATGCCTTGCCCTGTGTTCTGTTAGAGACCTTACTCTCTCTCTATGTATCCGACCTCAAGACATTGGGGCCTCTCCTCTGGTTAGGAGTCTGGGAAGCTCCCTCTGGCTCCTATCAACACTAGTCCTTATGCTGGCAAAAGGAAATGCCGAGAGATCAACGCAGTGCAGTCTCTCTACTTTCACCCCAGAATGAGCTGGGCTGTCACTAAGTGTAAACAGGAAAGGCAAAGCTTTAGAAATTAAATTGTGTGTTTTTTAAAACCACTTCAACTCTCTCTCAGCTACAAACCATGGCATGTTCTTCTTGGGCCCATCCAGTCTAGAGAAACACATTAGAAGAGAGAAATCCCTGAAGTCATAATCTCCCTTTGCAGTTGATTCATCCATGATTCAGCTAGGTACTATTATCATTATTATATCTTGAGGAGCTTGCCCATCACATGGAACATGATAAGGGTGGACTACACAGAGCTTTGTTCCAAACATGTCTTGCCAGAGGGCCCTTTTTATTCTTACCTTTGTACAGTTACTAGCTACCACCACTAGGCTGAGAGAGCACTCAAGGCCACCCCCTAACATGCTGGATGGTGCTCTGACGCAAACAACAAGCTTACTCTCTTAGTAAGGCACACGTCTCCAGAGGAACTGGGGCCATGGGAGTGAAATCACCAGGTCAGCTCCAACTCTCACTCTTTAGTGAGCATTACAAAACAGCACCAGGAAATCCAGAACGTGACTGGCTGATGGTGAATCACTGCTACAGCTTACGGCACATTAGTGCCTGTCCTGCTGGACCTTTATCGCTCAATTAAATTACAGGGATTTGCCAACAAGGGAAAAGAGATCTCTTAAATTCCTTCAGACCTATGTGTACTTCAAAATAACTCTGAGGATTTCACAGCGGGAACACTCCATTCAGACTTCCTGCTGCTGCGGTTAATTAGTTCAAGCTTGATAAAAGCCCCTTGTCTAAATGGCACTGGAAAGGCAAGGCAAGTCACATAAATAAAAGTAAGAAAAGCAATATTTTTTCCTGAAATGTTTGTCGGCTTTTGTAGCAATGCCTGGCTGAAGTGCACAAAGGGCAGAGGAGCCTACCTTAGACGGAAACCAATGGGAAACGTAATTCAAGGAGAAGAGCATGTTCTCTCCTCTTCATAGAGAGAAATAAACAAATGGAACTCTGGTACTAACTGGCCAGGAATCAAGTAAAAGGACAGACACCAAACTTCAGGCTCTAGCAGCAAGCTGGAGTGAGCCAGTGCACAGCACTCTGGACCAGGAGTCAGGGGATATGGCCTGTTCCCAGCTCTCCCAGGAAACAGAGGGGTGACTTTGACTAAGTCACTTCACCTCTCTGGGCCTCAGCTTCACACTCAGGAGAGCAGGGATGATGACACAGACCTGTCTTTGTAAGGCGCTTTGAGCTCTCTGGAGGAAGAACTCTGTATAAGAGCTAGCTACTAGTATTTATTACTTGAAAAGGCACCACATGCCAAAGGGACTATCCTGTTCTGCTGTGGAGCTACTTTCAATGGCATTAGCTATGGAATAAGAATAGCGTTCTTCAATATGAAAGCACAACCTAGGTGCGGTAGGTGTTGTGTAAGCTTCATTGTACAGTGCTGTCTGTGCATCTCAATCCACACCTGCACCCAGTTGCTATGCCAGGCCCTCCAAATGTATCTCATGCTAGCCAGCAACACTCATGAGCCTTAAACAACTATAAATACGCTTTAGTCCTGACCTGCTGTGCGTTTGCTATACCCCTGACCTGCTATATCCCTGCTATTTGAATCCTAGATTTCTCCTAAGCACACATTCCTGAAAATGAGCAACGGCTCCAAATCCCGACAGTAGTTTCATAACACTGGCTTATGAACCATACCAAAACCACCCAACTCATTTGTACCAAGATCACACAGACATTGGGTTTGGTGTGAATTTAGGGAGCAGTATTTCCCAAACCACAGGAGGGATATTGCTCTACCACTACCATAAGCATTATTCCAAGAGGGTACAGTGCAAACCCAGAGATGCAGGCTTGCATCTTGCTTTTAAGCAACATCTCAAATAAAATCCAAAAGCTGAGACCATCCACTTAGTAATATTCACAGTTGCTTTAGCAACTGGTGCTGGAAAAACAATAGGAAGCAAATGCAAGGCTATTCAAGGGGCCTTGCTTGGCAAATGAGTTGCTAGAGGGATCTTTGCAATGTGAGAACAAGAAAGATGTACGTGTGTGTATGTACGTGTGATTAATGATACAATTGAAATAACTGTAATAGAAAAACAAACCCTGACTTTGCGTGTGCATGTTGTGGGCCCAGGTGACACTGGTGGGTTATTATGATAGCATCTTTCAAACACACCAAGCCCTGGTGATCACTCTTCAAATCTCTCTCCTGTTTCTGGGAGAGCTGGTTGCTGACTTTCTGTGTGCGCAATGTTCAGCATTCGATTTTTATTTAAATCATGATTCTCAGATATAAAGAGGGCAGAGATATCCATTTTTATCTCCGATTATCCAAGCACACATCAAAGCTTCTGCAATGCAGTAACTCTCCAAGGGCTTTTGATAGCGAAAGGATGTTTGCCTGGTCACCATAGAGAGTACAATCTGAAACATCCTGTCCGGAGTATGATAAGGCATCAGAAGAAGAAGAGACGGATGGGGGGGAGGGGTAGATGCGGGATAGCTAGTGTGTTTTAATGACTCATGTAAGTCAGGGATGAGATATTAATTATTTCTCCAGAAGTTAAGGACCGCTCAGGATTCCAGCCAAGCAGACATCTGAAGAAGAAACTTCCTGTACACTAGGCCTGGTCATCACAGCATATTTGATAGCAACAAATTGTGTGGGCTGGATATCTCCATTTCTGTCATAGCAGAAATATGTGTGAAATGAAAAAGTGTGTGTCTCTTTCCTCCTAGCCTTAGGGGGTCAGACATAGTGGCTATGGGAGTCCAGATTCAGTGCTAGCCACCTCAGCACATTTTACAGGTACTTCCTTCTTGAATGTTCAAATCTGACTCATTTCTAGACATCCTGGAGTTGTTTAGCCAGGCTGGGTGTAAGTGTACCCCATGCTAGCAAGTTTCCTGATATTTTATCCTGGAAATCTTCACTCACATGCAGCACAGTCCTGCTTTGATTATGTTCCCTCTGGGGTGTCTAAGAAACAAGCCAGACAAATTATTTCCCTTCCTGTGGTTCTATCCCATTATCGACCAAATGCCTTCTGGGCCCCAGTCTTTTGCCCTAGTCGCGATGGCACTGCACCATTATAAATACTCGTAAACTACTGGTCACACCTCATGCACTTTTGTTCTTTTAATTGCTTGGCAGCTCCCAGCACTGCTGTCCATGACAGAAGAGTGCAGCTATGAACAAGCTCACAGATCACAAACGAGATCACAGAGCTCTAAGGTGCCCCAAGTACTCCTTCTCTTTATGCAAACAGGGTTTGGTCCCACCCTCTCTCCCCAGGAAGTGGAAAGCATAGCCAAAATGATAACGGCCAGGTCTGCGAGGCCACTTGTGACAGTACTGAGACAGACAATGGGGTGTTAGCACACGAACAGGATAAGTGTGTAGCAGGCAACGCTCTCAGGCTCTTTGGGCAAGGAGGAATATTAATACCAACTGAAATCACATTTGTTTAAACACTGTGCTTTCCCTACATGGTGACAACTAAAGCAACCCAACCAAGACTGACCTCAGCAGCTTTTCTATGGTTGTCGTCATTCTCTAGCATGCGGACGTCCACTCCGAGGCAGCGAAGGTGGCGCCCAAGTCCCTGCAGCATGTTATCACAGACCACGCTGAACTCCTTCGGGGAGACAGAAGGAGGGGGACGCAAGGCCGCCATGCCAATCACTTTGGCTTGCTACAGAAAAACAGACATTCAGGGTTGACTGAAGTTTGTTTATTTTAGTTCAAATGTCCGCTGCCTGGAGAGTCCCCTGAGACACCATCCCATCTTTGGGAGGCTGTATTAATGTAGCAGGGAACCTAATCAGGGTACTTGGGGCTGCAACCCCAAACCAGCCTCCAATGCTCAGCTTTGCTTCTAGTATATTCAAATTAATAGGCCAGGTTGACCTGACTTGACTTGAAAGACCTGTTTACAGTCTGTAGGTGGTGACAGAGCTTAGAACAGGGAGCAGCTGCAGGGGACATTATTATACGCAGTATTGCGGCTGCAGGGGCCATTATCATACACAGTATCACGGCTGCAGGGGCCGTTATCATACGCAGTATCACGACTGCAGAAGAAGTAGGGGTCACCAAATGAAATAGGCAGCAAGTTTAAAATGAACAAAAGGCAGTATTTCTTCACACAGTGCACAGTCAACCTGTGGAACTCTTTGCCAGAGGATGCTGTGAAGGCCAAGACCATAATAGGGTTGAAAAAAGACCTAGATAAGTTCATGGGGGATAGGTCCATCCATGCCTATTAGCCAGGATGGACACGGTTGCAAAACCATGCTCTGAAGTCTCCCAGGCCTCTGCTTGCCAGAAGCTGGGAATGGGCAACAGGGAATGGATCACTTGGTGATTACCTGTTCTGTTTATTCCCTTTAAAGCTTCTGGCATTGGCCACCATCAGAAGACAGGATACTGGTCTGACCCAGTATGGCCATTCTTATTTTCTTATCTCAGATACCAGTGGGTGGTCTCTGTGAGTATATGCTCACTTTTCAACGGTGACACAGTATGAAGATATTTACACTGTTAAATCTATGTTGCTGCCTTTTCTCAAAGAGACTTGAAGCTCTCTGGGGCAGGGCTTCTTCCACTTCGTACTTGTGCAATGCCCAGCACAATAGAGCCCGGATCTCAGTGCGTCCCTGGACACTACTATAATAAACATCAACAATAGTCACTTGACTAATTAATTGGATTGTACAGGTGACAATGATGGATCCTGAGTTCACAAGGAAGTCCAAGCCTGTAAAACTTATTGTAGCAACCTTTGCAGCAATAGCCCAGATATGTTTAATTTACAATATTCCCATTAGTTTAGGATAGTAAATTTTGCTGAAAAACCTTGTATGCAAATAGAAAGATGCTAACATCAATGGCAACTTGCTATATTCGCAAAAAGAAAAGGAGTACTTGTGGCACCTTAGAGACTAACCAATTTATTTGAGCATAAGCTTTCGTGAGCCACAGCTCACTTCATCGGATGCATACTGTGGAAAGTGTAGAAGATCTTTTATACACACAAAGCATGAAAAAATACCTCCCCCCACCCCACTCTCCTGCTGGCAATAGCTTATCTAAAATGATCACTTTCCTTACAATGTGTATGATAATCAAGGTGGGCCATTTCCAGCACTAATCCAGATTTTCTCACCCCCCCCCCCCACACACAAACCCACTCTCCTGCTGGTAATAGCTTATCTAAAGTGACCACTCTCCTTACAATGTGTATGATAATCAAGGTGGGCCATTTCCAGCACAAATCCAAGGTTTAACAAGAACATCTGAGGGGGGGGGTTAGGAGAAAACAAGGGGAAATAGGTTACCTTGCATAATGACTTAGCCACTCCCAGTCTCTATTCAAGCCTAAGTTAATTGTATCCAATTTGCAAATGAATTCCAATTCAACAGTTTCTCGCTGGAGTCTGGATTTGAAGTTTTTTTGTTGAAGAATTGCAACTTTCATGTCTGTAATCGCGTGACCAGAGAGATTGAAGTGTTCTCTGACTGGTTTATGACTGTTATAATTCTTGACAACTGATTTGTGTCCATTTATTCTTTTACGGAGAGACTGTCCAGTTTGACCAATGTACATGGTAGAGGGGCATTGCTGGCACATGATGTCATATGTCACATTGGTGGATGTGCAGGTGAACGAGCCTCTGATAGTGTGGCTGATGTTATTAGGCCCATCTGCGATGTACATTGGTCAAACTGGACAGTCTCTACGTACAAGAATAAATGGACACAAATCAGTTGTCAAGAATTATAACATTCATAAACCAGTCGGAGAACACTTCAATCTCTCTGGTCACGCAATCACAGACATGAAAGTTGCAATTCTTCAACAAAAAAACTTCAAATCCAGACTCCAGCGAGAAACTGTTGAATTGGAATTCATTTGCAAATTGGATACAATTAACTTAGGCTTGAATAGAGACTGGGAGTGGCTAAGTCCCATTATGCAGAAGTAAAGAAACAGAAGTAAACAAACAGATTGATAGAGCCAGAAGAGTTCCCAGAAGTTACCTACTACAGGACAGGCCTAACAAAGAAAATAACAGAACGCCACTAGCCGTCACATTCAGCCCCCAACTAAAACCCCTCCAACGCATTATTAAGGATCTACAGCCTATCCTAAAGGATGACCCAACACTCTCACAAATCTTGGGAGACAGGCCAGTCCTTGCCTACAGACAGCCCCGCAACCTGAAGCAAATACTCACCAACAACCACATACCACACAACAGAACCACTAACCCAGGAACTTATCCTTGCAACAAAGCCCGTTGCCAATTGTGCCCAAATATCTATTCAGGGGACACCATCACAGGGCCTAATAACATCAGCCACACTATCAGAGGCTTGTTCACCTGCACATCCACCAATGTGATATATGCCATCATGTGCCAGCAATGCCCCTCTGCCATGTACATTGGTCAAACTGGACAGTCTCTACGTAAAAGAATAAATGGACACAAATCAGATGTCAAGAATTATAACATTCATAAACCAGTCGGAGAACACTTCAATCTCTCTGGTCACGCAATCACAGACATGAAGGTCGCTATCTTAAAACAAAAAAACTTCAAATCCAGACTCCAGCGAGAAACTGCTGAATTGGAATTCATTTGCAAATTGGATACTATTAATTTAGGCTTAAATAGAGACTTGGAGTGGCTAAGTCATTATGCAAGGTAGCCTGTTTCCTCTTGTTTTTTCCTACCCCCCCCCAGATGTTCTGGTTTAACTTGGATTTAAACTTGAAGAGTGGTCAGTTTGGATGAGCTATTACCAGCAGGAGAGTGAGTTTGTGTGTGGGGGTGGGGGGATGTGAGAAAACCTGGATTTGTGCAGGAAATAGCCCAACTTGATTGTCATGCACATTGTGTAAAGAGTTGTCACTTTGGATGGGCTATCACCAGCAGGAGAGTGAATTTGTGTGGGGGGGTGGAGGGTGAGAAAACCTGGATTTGTGCTGGAAATGGCCCACCTGATGATCACTTTAGATAAGCTATTACCAGCAGGACAGTGGGGTGGGAGGAGGTATTGTTTCATATTCTCTGTGTATATATAAAGTCTGCTGCAGTTTCCACGATATGCATCTGATGAAGTGAGCTGTAGCTCACGAAAGCTTATGCTCTAATAAATTGGTTAGTCTCTAAGGTGCCACAAGTACTCCTTTTCTTATTGTAAGGAGAGTGATCACTTTAGATAAGCTATTGCCAGCAGGAGAGTGGGGTGGGGGGAGGTATTTTTTCAAGCTTTGTGTGTATAAAAGATCTTCTACACTTTCCACAGTATGCATCCGATGAAGTGAGCTGTGGCTCACGAAAGTTTATGTTCAAATAAATTGGTTAGTCTCTAAGGTGCCACAAGTCCTCCTTTTCTTTTTGCGGATACAGACTAACACGGCTGTTATTCTGAAACCTGCTATATTGTTTGTATTTCTAAATAACGTTTTCCAGCAGAGGAAATAAATGCACTGACCCCTATGTAGGGAACCTTGTGTTTAACCCACTAGCGCCAGTGATCATTTCTCCAGTGAAATAGGAAAGTGAGAAGGATTTTTGCTACCCCCAGACTAGAGAAAGGCCTGCAGACAGGCTTGACAGGCATGGCTAATAGCCTGCTTGAGAGGTGAAGCCACTGTATACTTTGAAGAGATTGGGAGCAGTGTATAGTTCTTTGAAGATGTTTACAAACCTGCTTGGAAGGTGATGGCATTTCTTGTTGATTCAGCTGCTTCTTTGCCCTGTGTTTTGTGGTAGGTTTAGCCACCAGGCTCTCAGTGAGATCTGAACACAGGCCAAAGCCTAACGGATCTTCACACAGTTTCTTATACACCTCCAGCAAGCAGTACGCATCAGAAGCTACAAAACAGAATATGCCCATCAGTTTGGCTTTGACCAAAATAGAAAGAGAGGCTTTTGTGATGAAAACAAGAGGGACTTCACCTATAGAAATGCAACTACATCCAATCGCCCTTGGTAGCTGCAGGTATCTAGCACTGTATCTTACAGTCTTGTATAGATTCAGTAAATATAATAATCAAACAGGCTTTGACCCATAATCCCATTTCATCAGTCCAGAACTAGCACAAATGTGATATCTTTCCCCTCACAGAATTCAAAGAGACGGAGGCACACTCAGCCTTGACACAAAGAAGCTGCAACCCTCACTGCTTGAGACGTTCAATTCTAACTTGAGGATTTAGCCACGCAGCCCCCATTCATTTCAATGGAAATTGTGTGACAAAATCTCCTAGTCAGCTATGCAAATCTCAAACACTTTGACCTGAGTGGGAGTTGCCCCTGCTTACAGAAGGACTGAATTTAACACTGGGCTGGTACTGTTTTACCACTCCGTGGATTTCCGCTATCTCACTGTGACTCATCTCTGGATTTATACCTACAGTTCACATTGACCTGCCTGGACCAAGGCCCCTGTAGTATAGCTCCAAACGCCATCCATGCCCATTTTGAATTCAGTGCATCCTTGTGATATACAGGACATAATAGTGGTTTCCCAGAAAAGCTGTGTGCAGTGAAATGAAGCAGAAGGAAGTGGACTTTTTTTTCTTTTCAACTATTCAGAGGAGTTTCCATTGAGATTATATTTCATCAGAGTAATTTGACTGGTAAAGAAATTCTTTTATCAGAGAAACAATGATTCATTGGACAGCTTACGCTCCAGCCATTAAAACTAGGTCCATACAAGGACAAACAAAACATGTGCTGGCTTCTTTGAACAGGAACTAATCTGCAAAGCCATTTTCCCCTCTGCTAGTTAACATTTTTTCCACATCTACACATCTAATGAAATGCGGGCCCATGACAGAGCTGTCCATAGCACCTTGCTCTACAGTTACATGCTAACCAGACCTGCATAGAGGATTTGTTCCTCCCGCAGCGGCCGTTTCTCCCAGTTGGAGAGCTGCTCAGTTTTATTAAGAGGTTTCCCCAGGACATGCTGCACCAGCAGACTGAGCCCTCTTTCTGGCTGCCTGAACCTTCTGTCTCCACAGCTCTTCTCCTGTGACAGTACATCAACTTGAAGGCTGCTCTTCCTCCAGCATTTCTGTAACTGAAGGGGGAGAGAAAGATGCAAAATAAACAGATTTCAAAACAGATCCTGAAAATATCACATGTTGCAGTGGGGTGGAAAGAACAATCAAGGCATGTGGTCAGGAAGCAATCCTAATGTAATCACCTTTCACTTCAGTAAAGGTACACACAGCCCTGCTATCTCAGACAAGGGCTGGCATGGCAAACTGGATACCCGAACAGATATTGGATATTTGCTTGACAAACACACTCGTTGGAAGTGAACTTGGTTTCAAAGCCTGGAAGGGAAACAGCAGCCTAGTTTGACTGCATCATACCGGGAGCGCTTTTTTGAATTTTTTTATTTCATACTTTTTATTAAAGCAAAGTTACGATTGTACATTACCTATTACTTAGTCAGGACCAAGTTCATATTCAAAGAACCTGGCTAAAGATTCTGGCTTGCTGACTGTGGAGCCCTCTTCCTCTGAGTATGCTAAAAAGGGTGACCAAATTTCTCCTGGAGCATTTTCCTAAGATGTTAAGAAGTTGGGTCAGGGAGTGTCTCTTCTCACACGTTTACAGAGCATCCAGAGGAGATAGTCCCTGAGCCAACTGAGACCACTGGGCACTAACACAATACAAATAATAAAGAAATAATAACCACAGAACCCCAGCATCTTCCTCCCCATTTTGTTTTTTCTGAGCTAATGTGTTAAACAGAAAAGGTGCCCCAGGACTAGAGCAAACAATGACAATTCTGAAATGTCCCTCACTCAATCTGGATAGAACTAAGGCTGTGACTACCTGTGGACACTAGAGTTTCCCCAGCACTTCCTGAGTTATGACGACAACCCCAGGAGTTTGGCTAAATCCCAACCTACCTCCTTAAATTCCCCCTGCAGTTTCAAACAGATGCAATTTTTCATTTTCTTACTAAAATTACTGCATGCTGCTGCACAGCTACTGAGTTCTAACCTAAAGCCAGCTGCATTTCAGTAGCAGATGAGTGCAAATCCTGTACTGCACTGACTCTACAGCTCCATGCTCTTAATAAGGAGCTGTCTATTAAATCCATAACTACTCTATGGACACTACCAAATGTTAGAATAATGAAACTTTTATAATAAACTTTTATAAGTTTTATAAATTCTGCAAGAATTTGCTCATAGCAAGTATGAGTGTGATGGTTGTGTTCAAAAAGCCCCCCTTAGTGAATGGACCTCTGGCTCCATTTTAGTTCCTTTCATAAAGGCAAAGTGGAAAGCTATTAAAATACCCAGCCATGTCTTTTTAGCTAATCAAAACTGAATGCTTGTGTCTCTCTCTAAAGAATTACATCACCCCAGGAACTAGAGATGGAAAAGACCTATTAGGTCATCTAGTCATCTCCCTGCCAATATAGGATGCAGAAAGACAATGCTGTGAAATAATGACAGTTATCTTCCGGTACAGTCAAGAGAAGGCATTTTCCAAATCTTCAGATTCCCATTCTTACTTGTTTATCTACTGCAAGCAGGTCCACTATGCCTTGCACCTGCTTATTCATTTCTTTAAAAGCAGAGCACGTAGCAGCTAGGCTGTGCAGGTCTCCGGACATCCCATAACCTGCAGAGACAAAGCCTCAAATCACACAGATAGAAAAATGAGTTCTGGGAACTGGTGCATGGCAGGCTAACCTGAAAGCTCTGGGTTCTGGTTCCAGGTGTGCTAACCCAGAAAGATATCAGTTCTGGTATGGGGTGGGTTAACCCAGAGAGCTATGGGTTCTAGTAGCAGATGAGCTAACCCAGAGAGCTATGGGGTTCTGGTTCCATGAGGGCTCACTTGGAAAGCTCTGGGTTCTGGTACTGGGTGGACTAACCCAGGGAGTTGCGGGTTCTGGTATGGAGCAGGCTGACCCAGACAGATATTTGTTCTGATACCAGATGGGTTAACCCACAGACTTGTAGTTTCTGGTGTGGGGCAGGCAGTGGTGGAAGCTGTTCACCCTGCTGCCTGCCATGGCGGCCGTCTAATATAGAAGGCTCCCAAAGCAATAAGAGAAGAATGTTCTAAGAGCCTGTTCTAACTGGACTACATTACACCCTCCTGGGGAAGGCCCCATGTATAGAGGGCAGGGAAGATGAAGTTCCTGTTGTTCCTATGTATGTGAAGTAGTGAGAAAGGCTGACAGTTCCTGCAGTGGAAAGCAGAGCATAGGGGAAAGCTTAAGTTACCTAGTTTAATGATGGTTGGATCTGAGAAGAGGGTCTGGACAAAGTGAGAAAGCTCCTCCATCTCATCTGGCTTGAGGAGCTGCAACAAATCCAGGAGGAACACCTGCTCCTCGATAGCAATCTGCATCACCGAGACGCGTGGCTTTCCCACCACTCCAAATGACGGCCTCCACTCCATGTCGATGCCAACAACCTGGCCAGGCTGCAGCACATACAAAAGGCTTTCTTTACTCAGGGCTTCTCTACATGGGACATAGACTGAAACAGCAATTGTGGAATAGCTCCCTGGCTGGACACTCTACTCTGGACTAAGAGTGACTTTACTGCAGAATAATTACTGTTTTGGAAGTGCACTAATTATTGTGAATAAAGTGGATTTTATCCAGATTACAGTGTCCCATGAGAAGTTTTTCCTGGTAGCTTGGGGTGAGCAAGCTTTTTGGCCCAAGGGCCACATCTGGATATGGAAATTGTATGGTGGGCCATGAATACTCATGAAATTGGGGGTTGGGGTGCAGGAGGGGGTGAGCACTCTGGCTGGGGGTGTGGGCTGTGGGGTGGCACCAGAAATGAGGAGTTCAGTGTGCAGGAGGAGGCTCTGTGCTAGGGGAGGGGGTTGGGGTGTGGGTGATGGGGGGGATGAAGGCTCTGGCGGGGGTGCGAGCTCTGGGGTGGGGCCGGAAATGAGGAGATCAGTGTGCAGGAGCGGGGTCCTGGCTGGGGCAAAGGGTTGGGGTGCAGGAGAGGGATCAGGGCTGGGGCAGAGGGTTGGGGCATGGGAGGGGTTCAGGGGTGCAGGTTCTGGGTGGCACGCATGGAGTGGCCTCCAACCCTGCTCCCCAGCTGGAGCATGGGAGCAGGGCAAGCCCCAGACCCCGCTCCCCACTGGGAGCTTGAGGGCCGGATTAAACTGGCTGGAGGGCGGATGTGGCCCATGGGCTGTAGTTTGCCCGCCCCTGCGATAGCTTATTCCACAATAGCTATTCCAGTCAATCTCCAAGCCCACAGGCCTCAGAGATTTCCTACAGAAAGTGCCAGGCATGCTCCTGCTGCTCCTGGCATAGGCTGACATGTATTTGATGATGAAGGTCACAAATATTCCACCCCATGTTACATAATTGACACTAAAAAACCAACAACAGGGAGATGCTTACCTGCAGCACCTTCTCCCTCCACCTCAGTATCCCTTCCCATGTCTGCAGAAAGTGAATGTTCTCCCTGGGAATGGGGATCTGGTAATAACCCTCCTTCCTATCCTCTTCATAGTCATCCACTGTGCTCTCAGCATCTTCTACCCTGCACAAAACAAGAGCCAGCAACTTTTAACAGGGCCACCCTAAGATTTCAGGGCCCAAGAGACATCAGAAAGTCCTAGAACCCCTCTCCTCACATCCCAGTCACCTCCTCTCACTCGATCTCTCTTCTCTCTCCACTTTCTCTGACCCTTTCCTTATTCTACTCTTTCTTTCTGTTCCTTTCAGCCTTGACTCACCTTCTCTCCCTCATCCCCTGCCCCTAAAATCACCAAAAAACATCAGTGTATGTGAGACAGAGATGGAAGCTTGGAGCACAAGTCCATTCCATCAATAACACATACACATTGGAAGTAGCCTCCGGACTAGAAAAGCCTCTCAAACCCAGACTTCTCATCATGCATTACTCACACTCCATTCTCTTTCCCAGAACTGATGTGACCTTAAAGCCAGCAAGTGAGCTCTGACTTTGAAATTAGCACATTGTAAGGACTCGACTTCCAGCCCCTCACCATGAACCCAGGAACCCACTAGCTGGCATGGCCCCATGCACAGGCTGGCTCTGACCTGCTTAGGGCCCAAACCAGAACTTCGGTTTTCTCATTAGACAGGAACAGGCAGAGAATCACAGGCTGCCCCACCTACAGCAGGATTTCCACCACCTAGGGGCCATTGCCTCTGGCTCAAGAGGCCTCCTCTTCCATTGAGCTTAGAGTGGGATGGCTCATAAAGGGTTCACTGACCTCTCCTTCCTATGCCAGTTTCCCCCAGCCCTTTCCCTGTACAGCATCTACACCTGTTATTCCCTCTGTTCTATGGAGCTGGACAGACAAAAACCCCTAGAAGGTTTTCACACTACTCCACCACCTCCCTGCACTTTGGGGTCTAGGTGCTAAGAACAGTGGTAAGCTGAACTCACACCCAGACTGAGATTCCCCACCTGTTTCACTCTCCTACACTAAGACTTCAGGCAGTGCCCCAGAGAGAGGTGCAATGCGAGTGCATTAACACCCTGGCACTGTTAGGGAGATGTCTGCAGAAATGGGGTTTGTGAGTTATCATGGATTTCCTAGAACAGAATCTTACACAGCACGAGTTGGTTCCCCATACAGCAGAGGCTCTTGCAATAGCTTTGTAAATGCTGTAATAGCTTTGTTCTTGTGAACCTTCCAGATGATGCAATCGAAGGAAAGAAAGAGTAAGAGAAAAACAACTATTTTGTACATATCATGAATTTCTGGCTAGTCTCTTTCCCACAGAGACTTTAAATGGTTTATTATTTGAGAAAATATTTACTAACCTTGTGTTTCAGGGACTGTGTGACTAATTTTGTAACATAGCAGCTTGGTGCTGTGCAAACATTCCCTCGCAGAGATGGTATGTGTGCACGCTGAAGTCAATATTTGTGTAAAATATTTAATGAAGGTGTGAAATCTCATCTCTCCCGGAATATTCTGATCTGCACAGCTCAAGAGGAGCATATGGTGGGACCAGCAGCAGAGGTGATGTCATCATTCATACTCTGATACCATCTCTTTCTCTTGCAGCGTGAACGCCCTCTGTGGGAACCTGCTGCTAGACTGTTTCAAGTGCTAAGAAAAGAGAAGTGGCTACATTTGGATCCAGGGCTCCATGGACTGCAAAGTACTTCACCATGATGGGTTAGGATTCTTATCCTAGGAAGATTGCGGTACAGAGGGCTTCACTTACCCATCCAAATAGACTGCGAATGGCGGAGCTGGCATATGCCATTGAGGTTACTGACATGTTGAGTTCTGATGTTGGTTTCCTGCCACGGTGCATGCCCGGAGTTTGTGGCTCTCTCGTAGGCATGGGCCCCGCCTGCCCGCTGTTTGGGGGCTTACCTTGCATGCAAAGAAAGGTCATGCGCTGCCAGTAAGGTACTGCCCCCTGCCAGGGGCAGTCTCCTGCAGGCCCAGATTTCAGTGTCTCCTGAGCATAGCTGCTGTGCTTCCCTTTCCACTGGGCTCTGTGCCCTTTGCTGGCTGGTGGTGAGGTGGGGGCAGGCTATCATGTGTCTCCCGTGGCAGAGGCTAGCGGCTGCAGGACTGATAACGCTATGCAGTCCATGAGTCCCCAAGTGCAAGGCTGCCATTGCACCCAGGCTACTCAGCAAGACAGCCCAGAGCTCTCCTGCTTTGTACTAAACATTCAGGGCCAGATCCTCTTCCTTGTGCAAAGTCCAAGTAAATGCACAGGCTGCTTGGGGGAAAGAATACCTCTGTCCTTGGCCCAGTGGGCTGGTAGAGCCAGCAGCAGCTTCTTGAGAGACCAGAGGACTGCAATAGCCTTGACTGAGGCTCTGCACACCTGCAGGAATCTGGCTGCTCCGATAATCTGGCTGGTGGGCAAGCATAGGAGCGTATGGATCCATGTGCCTCCTCTAGCTTGGCTCGTATCCAAAACACCTCCCCATGCTCTCATGGTTTAAGCCCCATGGAACACATTTTCACCGCAGATGGGAGTCGTGGACACCACTGCATGGACTCTCTGCATACTGCCTCCCTGCACAGCATAACCACACCAATTCTGCTATCTTTTATATCCTACGTGCTAGAGGGAATGGGCAGGTTGTGCCCCTCAGGTGGCGACATCACCAGTATCATGCAACTTCTGGATTCTTTAAACTTAGTGCTCCCACCCTAAGACCTGGCTACTAGATGTTTTGCTGTTAACTGCCTCTGTCTGAAATACCTCATGTACACTGCCTGAAATAAGGGGGTGGGGGAATATACCCTGAGACATGAGTCAGGAAGGAAAAGCAAGATTCAAGAAAGAAGCAAAAAGAGGAGGAACACCAGACTAAGCAGCTCCTCAGCAGTTCGCTCTCAGATATTTGCACATGGATTCTTCAGAAAGTGTGGTGGATTTAACTTTAAACTATGGATTTAACTGAACAGCTACTGGAGCTCAGACAATCATTTGGACAGAATGGCTAGGCAGCAGTTCTGCGGAAAAGGACCTAGGGGTGACAGTGGATGAGAAGCTGGATATGAGTCAGCAGTGTGCACTTGTTGCCAAGAAGGCCAATGGCATTTTGGGATGTATAAGTAGGGGCATAGCGAGCAGATCGAGGGACGTGATCGTTCCCCTCTATTCGACATTGGTGAGGTCTCATCTGGAGTACTGTGTCCAGTTTTGGGCCCCACACTACAAGAAGGATGTGGATAAATTGGAGAGAGTCCAGCGAAGGGCAACAAAAATGATTAGGGGTCTGGAACACATGACTTCTGAGGAGAGGCTGAGGGAGCTGGGATTGTTTAGCCTGCAGAAGAGAAGAATGAGGGGGGATTTGATAGCTGCTTTCAACTACCTGAAAGGGGGTTCCAAAGAGGATGGCTCTAGACTGTTCTCAATGGTAGCAGATGACAGAACGAGGAGTAATGGTCTCAAGTTGCAGTGGGGGAGGTTTAGGTTGGATATTAGGAAAAACTTTTTCACTAAGAGGGTGGTGAAACACTGGAATGCGTTACCTAGGGAGGTGGTAGAATCTCCTTCCTTAGAGGTTTTTAAGGTCAGGCTTGACAAAGCCCTGGCTGGGATGATTTAATTGGGAATTGGTCCTGCTTCAAGCAGGGGGTTGGACTAGATGACCTTCTGGGGTCCCTTCCAACCCTGATATTCTATGGTTTGCAGTGTGAGCTGTAGCCACGAAAGCTTATGCTCAAATAAATTTGTTAGTCTCTAAGGTGCCACAAGTCCTCCTTTTGTTTTTATCCAAATGCAGCCTCTCTCTCTGCAGGCTGGGATTTCCCTCTATGAACTCAGCAGTCCAGTTTACTCAAAGGTGGGCGGGGGGTAAGATTCTGTGTTGTGTCTCTAAGAAGTAAAGTACAGAACTCTCCTCCTGAGGGCACTTTAAGCCACTTTTGTCTCTCCCAAATCCAAGCTGCTCTGGGGGCCAGAGAGGCCACTGGCATAATTCATATATTTCTGAAGTCGGTATAATCCATGATATTTACCTCTCCTGGACCTTGAGTTTCTGAAGTTCATCGGCCACTCCGTAAGGCAGGGTCTCCTCAGGTAAGCTATAGCGGAGAGCCCACCTGGCTGCTGTGTTCAGATCACAGTAGCTGACTAGCAGTTGGATCAGCTGCTCTTGTAGCCATCGATTCTCCCCAACTGTGTTCTGCAAGGAAGCAAGAGTAACAAAATCTGTTGGTGCAAGTTCCATCTTCAGCGCAGGACTATACATTTCCAAGGACAGGGTGCCTGAAGTGAGGAACTCTTCAGGAACTGGCAGCCTGAATTGACAGAGGAGGGAGCAAGAACTGAGCATGTGCATGTCCTTCCCACTTTAGAAGTAACATTGTTTGAGCCCAGACTGCTTTGGCTTACTCTACAGGCCTACTCTTCTCCCATGCAGATGGATTGCTCCTGGGGACCATGTGACTAGGGCACTCCAGATCATCTGAAGACCATGGGCAGAGCAAAGAGAGGACACGTGCCAGCAGTGTACCGAAAGGACAATGCAACTCAGACTGTGTGATGATCAGCATGTCCAGTTCATCTCACATACTGACAAAATAAAACAGAGTCAGCTTAACAGTTGGCCAGACAGAGAGCAAAGGTCTCCAGAGTCTGTTAGCTGTTTGAAAGAGGATTGGATTAAGGCAATCTGGGCTGAGGCATACCATGACACAGGGCCCACAGTGGCCTTACCATGACACTTCCCCACTGGCAAAAGCATTGGGGGAGGCTCTCCTCCCCTCCCAGAGAGGAATAGCAGGATGGAGCTCTTCCCCCCACCTTGAAGCACCTGTGTAGGTGATTGGGCCTGCACTCTTCCCCTACAATACACAGAGGGTCCTGCTGGGAGGCGTCAGCAAAGCCTCTCCCAGAGCAAAGGGCCTTGGGGTTAAACCGAGATGAATGGGACAATTCACCCCTCTCAGGGCTATTGTTTCAGGCTGTCTGAAAACTCCGGCAAATGTCACTGCATCAGCTCCAAGTCTTCAAGCTTTTCTTCACAACCACCAGGTCTAGAAACCCACTTAACAAATGAAAATGGCAACTCTGTTGTAATCACATGACTTCAGGAGCTGAGGCCCTTATAGAGCCAATGCCTTATCCAACCCTGCTCATAAACATCCATTATCTGCTTGTGATAATTGCTAAGCTAAAGATGCTCTCAACATGCTAGCTGTATTTTAAAAATCCCTGTAACATTTCATTACAGTGATTCACAGCAAAAGGTGGAATACAAACCGCTTGTCTGTTACATAATGAATTTCAGTTTTGCATGTAGTAAATTAATTACTGAATTAAACGAGCATTGGCAAGGAACTGCCTATCTTCATAAACACTGAAAAGTTTATGGGCCCCTTTCTGCTCTCCACTAACCACAGCCAAAGTGATTACTTTGTTGTATATTAGGAAGTGTGCTCAATTTTGCCATTATTTCAAACTTTTCTATTGTTTCCTAACACAACTAGGTGCAAAATCCCCAGTGTGCCAGCTGTATCTGGGCTCCCACAGAGTTGCTATCTAAGCAATAGCCTCCATATGCCAGATGGTTAAAAGGATCAACTACGTACTAAGGCATATGTGAGCAATGCATTGCCAAGGGAATCCTGCTGCAGACTGGCAGCACCTCTTGATGCTTCAGAACAAGACTGGGCATATGCAACAAAAAGGGAACAGTTCAAGTTAGGACCACTGTGTCACCTTGCACTTGCTCTGCAGGAGCCATAGCCTTCCTCGGGATGTGGCATTTGGCTTCCAGCATCAGTACCACAGAGACAAAAAGGAGTCCGATGGCACCTTAAAGCCAAACAGATTTATTTAGGCATAAGCTTTTGTGGGTAAAAAACCCACTTCTTCAGATGCATGGAGTGAAAATTACAGATACAGGCATAAATACACTGGCACATGAAGAGAAGGGAGTTACCTTACAAGTGGAAAAGGAGTACTTGTGGCACCTTAGAGACTAACCAATTTATTGGAGCATGAGCTTTCGTGAGCTACAGCTCACTTCATTGGATGCATACTGTGGAAACTGCAGAAGACATTATATACACACAGAGACCATGAAACAATACCTCCTCCCACCCCACTCTCCTGCTGGTAATAGCTTATCTAAAGTGATCATCAAGTTGGGCCATTTCCAGCACAAATCCAGGTTTTCTCACCCTCTGCCCCCCCCCCCCCCCCACACACACACAAACTCATTCTCCTGCTGGTAATAGCCCATCCAAAGTGACCACTCTCTTTAAAATGTGTATGATAATCAAGGTGGGCCATTTCCAGCACAATTCCAGGTTTTCTCACCCCCGCCCCCACAAACTCACTCTCCTGCTGGCAATAGCTCATCCAAACTGACCACTCTCCCTACAATCTGCATGATAATCAAGGTGGGCCATTTCCAGCATAAATCCAAGTTTAACCAGAACGTCGGGGGGGGGGGGAAGGGGGGTAGAAAAAAACAAGGGGAAATAGGCTACCTTGCATAATGACTTAGCCACTCCCAGTCTCTATTTAAGCCTAAATTAATAGTATCCAATTTGCAAATGAATTCCAATTCAGCAGTTTCTCGCTGGAGTCTGGATTTGAAGTTTTTTTGGAGAACACTTCAATCTCTCTGGTCACGCAATCACAGACATGAAGGTCGCTATCTTACAACAAAAAAACTTAAAATCCAGACTCCAGCGAGAAACTGCTGAATTGGAATTCATTTGCAAATTGGATACTATTAATTTAGGCTTAAATAGAGACGGGGAGTGGCTAAGTCATTATGCAAGGTAGCCTATTTCCCCTTGTTTTTTCCTACCCCACCCCCCCAGACGTTCTGGTTAAATTTGGATTTAAACTTGGAGAGTGGTCAGTTTGGATGAGCTATTGCCAGTAGGAGAGTGAGTTTGTGTGTGTCCGGGAAAAGGGGGGGGGGGTGAGAAAGCCTGGATTTGTGCTGGACATGGCCCACCTTGATTACCATGCACATTGTAGGGAGAGTGGTCACTTTGGATGAGCTATTACCAACAGGAGAGTGAGTTTGTGTGTGTATGGGGGTGGGGGGGGCGGAGGGTGAGAAAACCTGGATTTGTGCTGGAAATGGCCCAACTTGATGATCACTTTAGATAAGCTATTACCAGCAGGAGGGTGGGGTGGGAGGAGGTATTGTTTCATGGTCTCTGTGTATATAATGTCTTCTGCAGTTTCCACGGTATGCATCCGATGAAGTGAGCTGTAGCTCACGAAAGCTCATGCTCAAATAAAATGGTTAGTCTCTAAGGTGCCACAAGTACTCCTTTTCTTTTTGCGAATACAGACTAACACGGCTGTTACTCTGAAACCTTACAAGTGGAGAACCAGTATTGACAAGGCCAATTCAGTCAGGGTGGATGTGGTCCACCCCCAATAATTGATGAGGAGGTGTCAAAAATAAGAGAGGGAAAACTGCTTTTGTAGTGAGCCAGCCACTCTCAGGATTATCTGGCTATTTGGACTCTCTCCTCAGACCTTACGCTACCAGTGCTCCTAGCTATCTTTGAGACACCACCAACTTCCTGAGGAAACTACAATGCATTGGTGATCTTCCTTTCAACACCATCCATGGATGTAGAAGCTCTTTACACCAATATGCCACATGAGGATGGACTATAAGCGGTCAGAAACAGTATCCCTGATGAGGCCACGGCACACCTGGTGGCTGAGCTTTGTGACTTTGTCCTCACCCACAACCATTTCAGATTTGGGGACAACTTATACCTTCAAGTCAGCGGCACTGCTATGGGTACCCGCATGGCCCCACAGTATGCCAACATTTTTATGGAAGACTTTGAACAACGCTTTCTCAGCTCTCGTCCCCTAGCTCTTCTCCTCTACTTGCGCTGCATTTATGACATCCTCATTATATGGACCCACGGGAAGGAGGCCCTTGAAGAATTCCACCTGGATTTCAACAATTTCCACCCCACCATCAACCTCAGCCTGGACCAGTCCCCCCCAAGAGATCCACTTCCTGGACACTACAGTGCAAATAAATGATGGTCACATAAACACCACCCTATACCGGAAACCTACTGACCGCTATACTTACCTACATGCCTTCAGCTTCCATCCAGGACACATCACACGATCCATTGTCTACAGCCAAGCCGTAAGATACAACTGCATTTGTTCCAATCCCTCAGACAGAGACAAACACCTACAAGATCTTTATCAGGCATTCTTAAAACTACAATACCCACCTGGGATAGTGAGGACACAGACTGACAGAGCGAGACGGGTACCCAGAAGTCACCTACTACAGGACAGACCCAACAAGGAAAGTAACGGAACACCACTGGCCATCACGTACAGCCCCCAGCCAAAACCTCTCCAGCACATCATCAATGAGAGTATAAAAATATTGCTCGAGCATGTAGGAATGAAATCAGGAGGGCCAAATCACATCTGGAGCTGCAGCTAGCAAGAGATGTTAAGAGTAACAAGAAGGGTTTTTTCAGGTATGTTGGCAACAAGAAGAAAGCCAAGGAAAGTGTGGGCCCTTACTGAATGAGGGAGGCAACCTAGTGACAGAAGATGTGGAAAAAGCTAATGTACTCAATGCTTTTTTTGTCTCTGTCTTCACGAACAAGGTCAGCTCCCAGACTGCTGCGCTGGGCATCACAGCATGGGGAGTAGGTGGCCAGCCCTCTGTGGAGAAAGAGCTGGTTAGGGACTATTTAGAAAAGCTGGACACGTTGCATCTGAGAGTGCTAAAGGAATTGGCGGCTGTGATTGCAGAGCCATTGGCCATTATCTTTGAAAACTCGTGGCGAACGGGGAAAGTCCCGGATGACTGGAAAAAGACTAATGTAGTGCCCATCTTTAAAAAAGGGAAGAAGGAGGATCCTGGGAACTACAGACCAGTCAGTCTCACCTCAGTCCCCAGAAAAATCATGGAGTAGGTCCTCAAGGAATCAATCCTGAAGCACTTACATGAGAGGAAAGTGATCAGGAACAGTCAGCATGGATTCACCAAGGGAAGGTCATGCCTGACTAATCTAATCGCCTTCTATGATGAGATTACTGGTTCTGTGGATGAAGGGAAAGCAGTGGATGTATTGTTTCTTGACTTTAGCAAAGCTTTTGACACGGTCTCCCACAGTATTCTTGTCAGCAAGTTAAAGAAGTATGGGCTGGATGAATGCACTATAAGGTGGGTAGAAAGTTGGCTAGATTGTCGGGCTCAACGGGTAGTGATCAATGGCTCCATGTCTAGTTGGCAGCCGGTATCAAGTGGAGTGCCCCAAGGACCAGTCCTCGGGCCGGTTTTGTTCAATATCTTCATAAATGATCTGGAGGATGGTGTGGATTGCACTCTCAGCAAATTTGCGGATGATACTAAACTAGGAGGAGTGGTAGATACGCTGGAGGGCAGGGATAGGATACAGAGGGCCCTAGACAAATTGGAGGATTGGGCCAAAAGAAATCTGATGAGCTTCAACAAGGATAAATGCAGGGTCCTGCACTTAGGACGGAAGAACCCAACGCACCGCTACAGACTAGAGACCGAATGGCTAGGCAGCAGTTCTACGGAAAAGGACCTAGGGGTGACAGTGGACGAGAATCTGGATATGAGTCAACAGTGTGCCCTTGTTGCCAAGAAGGCCAATGGCATTTTGGGATGTATAAGTAGGGGCATAGTGAGCAGATCGAGGGATGTGATCGTTCCCCTCTATTCGACATTGGTGAGGCCTGATCTGGGGTACTGTGTTCCGTTTTGGGCCCCGCACTACAAGAAGGATGTAGATAAGTTGGAGAGAGTCCAGCGTAGGGCAACAAAATGATTAGGGGTCTGTAACACATGACTTATGAGGAGAGGCTGAGGGAACTGGTATTGTTTAGTCTGCAGAAGAGAAGAATGAGGGGGGATTTGATAGCTGCTTTCAACTACCTGAGAGGTGGTTCCAAAGAGGATGGTTCTCGACTATTCTCAGTGGTAGAAGAGGACAGGACAAGGAGTAATGGTCTCAAGTTGCAGTGGGGGAGGTTTAGGTTGGATATTAGGAAAAACTTTTTCACTAGGAGGGTGGTGAAACACTGGAATGCGTTACCTAGGGAGGTGGTAGAATCTCCTTCCTTAGAAGTTTTTAAGGTCAGGCTTGACAAAGCCCTGGCTGGGATGATTTAATTGGGGATTGGTCCTGGTTTGAGCAGGGGGTTGGACTAGATGATCTCCTGAGGTCCCTTCCAACCCTGATATTCTATGATTCTATAATCTACAACATATGCTGGAAAATGATCCCTCACTCTCACAGACCTTGGGAGGCAGGTCAGTCCTCGCTTACAGACAGCCCCCCAACCTGAAGCAAATACTCACTACACACCACGCCATGGAAACACTAACCTAGGAACCAATCCCTGTAACAAACCCCGTTGCCTACTCTGTCCCCATATCTACTCTAGCAACACCATCAGAGGACCCAGCCACATCAGCCACACCATCAGGGGTTCATTCACCTGCACATCTTCTAATGTGATATATGCCATCATGTGCCAGCAATGCCCCTCTGCCATGTACATTGGCCAAACCGGACAGTCTCTATTTAAAAGGATAAATGGACACAAATCAGACATTAGGAATGGTAACATACAAAAGCCAGTAGGAGAAAACTTCAATCACTCTGGACATGCAATAACAGATTTAAAAGTTGCCATTCTTCAACAAAAAGCCTTCAAAAACAGACTTCAAAGAGAAACTGCAGAACTACAATTCATTTGCAAACTTAACACCATCAATTTGGGCTTGACTAGGGACTGGGAATGGCTGGCTCACTACAAAAGCAATTTTCCCTCTCTTGGTATTGATACCTCCTCATGAATTACTGGGCGTGGACCACATCCACCCTGAATGAACTGGCCTTGTCAACACTGGTTCTCCATTTGTAAGGTAACTCCCTTCTCTTCATGTGCCAGTATACTTATGCCTGTATCTGTAATTTTCACTCCATGCATCTGAAGAAGTGGGTTTTTTACCCATGAAAGCTTATGCCTAAATAAAGCTGTTAGTCTTTAAGGTGCCACCGGATTCCTCATTGTTTTTGTGGATACAGACCAACACAGCTACCCCTCTGATACTTAGTACCACAGAGAGAACATCAGTGGAATGGCATTCTTATTGTGAAAAGAACGAGGAGTACTTGTGGCACCTTAGAGACTAACAAATTTATTTGGGCATAAGCTTTCGTGGGGTAAAACTCACTTCATCAGATGCATGCCATGGAAAATACAGTAGGAAGATATACATTTATTTTGTGGGTTTTAGCCCACGAAAGCTTATGCCCAAATAAATTTGTTAGTCTCTAGGGTGCCACAAGTATTCCTCGTTCTTTTTGCTGATACAGACTAACACAGCTACCACTCTGAAACCTGATCCATATTGTGGTGACACTACATGCCTCTCTTCGTAACTGCAGACATGGTGGTTCTACTGAAGAACAAAAATACTGTACAAATGGCCATATTCTGCAGACCTGGTCAAAGTTTTGCCAGTATGCCTCTGTCAGTTACGAGTGTGAAAAGTGCCAAAATAGCTAAGCCAGCAAAAGCCCTAGTGTTTTGCCAATATAGCTTATTTTGTTCAGGGAACTGGTATAAGTTATACTGGCAAAAGAATTGTTTTGCCAATATACGCTGCACTTCCACTATAAGGGTTTCTTGGAATAGCTATACTGGCAAACCCTTTCCAGTGTAGACAAGGCCACAGAAGCTAAATGTACAGATATGCATTTTTTAAGAAAGCGCCATGTTCCTTCTGCACATTCACCAAAGATCCCTGCCCAGTAGCACAGCTGCACCTAAACTGTATTTGCAGGGTTGGAATTCATTCCCAGGGATTCTCTGCACCTTGCTTTTTCACCCAGGACGTGTGCAAACAAAGCCTGAACCCGTGGAATGCTGCTGGGGCCATCGGGCCTCATTCTTGAGATTCTTTGAGCAAGGAAAAGGTGAGACATTGTCTTCAAAACAGACAGTCCTGCTTCAGATCAGGAAATAAATCTGCTGATGGCCCAAAGTCAGAAAGGGAAAAAGAAAAACACAGAGATGCAAAGAAGATAGTGATTGGGAAAAAAGAAGAGGAGGAATCATGTTTGCAGGTGGCAAATGTGTTAGGACAGATAGCTGCATGAAGCCAACTTCATTGTAAGTATCACTGGCTAAACTCGTGTTGCATTTCCGTGGCTCTGCCAAATGGTGAAGCATTTTTTTTCTCATGACAGCATCATTATTTTCAACCCTGTTGCTAAGGTAAAGGCGAGACATCCAGGAGGAGACAGAAGTGAGACAGGTGTAAGAGGAGATGGGGAGATCAGCAGGCAAGGAAAGTCAGTGTCTATATCCTGGGGTAAAAGGAGGAGAGGTTATTAGAGGGGAAAGTGATGGAGGAGGAGGAGGTGGGAGATTACAGCAGGTTTTGCAGTCTTCTCTTTGAAATGTCTGCATATTTCTGCACAGAAAGGAGGAGGGCAGGATCTTGGAGAGGGGAAAAATAGATAATGGGGATCATAGGAGCTGTACTCCTCATGGCTGGAGAAGCAGAGCTGCTTGGCAAGAGATAGGGGTGACCATTGATCAAAAGGGAGAGAATAATCCTCTAATGATCATGCACATGGGAAACAAATCTGAATAAAACTGGAAAGAGCAGCAACGAACCTGACAGGACTAGCCTTCACATGGGCCAGTTCCGGAACCCACTGAAGTAATGGGAGTCTTTCCATGGACCAGCATGGCTATTGGATCTGGCTCCTATTCACTACACGGAAGACCGATCCTGTCATAAAGCGATTATTTCTGTGGCCTCATATCCATGACTTTTTCTGATTTAGCTATTTGTCATAACTCATTTCCCCCTCCACACCTTCCCTACTAAGCATGCCAGTCTGGATGCTTTGTCCATCTCCTATCTCTGTGCCTTCTTCTATGGCACCTTATGCAATGTGGCCTTGCTTCAGGAAAGCACTGAAGTATGTTTTTCAGCGCTTTCCCGAATTAGGCTCTGAATCTCTTCCCTGTCCCAGTGTGCCAAGACCCTTCCTTATTCTCATTCAAAGTCCCTCCTGAACACTCAGTTCTTTTGCAATGAATTAATAACACAGTAAGACTACAAAGTCAGTCCTTCCTCTGGGTTTCCAGCATCTGTCCTGTCATCTCTCTGTCCGACTTCCACAAAGTAACTCTTTGGACCAGGGACTGCCTTTACTTTGCACACAGTCAGTACTTAATAGATAAATATTATTGTTTCAGTGATTTCCATCTGGGAGGGACGATGGGTTTTTTTGAACTGTAACAGAATTAATCTTTTAGCCACAACAGTGGCTTTTGAGAAAAGTTAAATTTCCTCAGAGATATTACATTCTGAATCTGCGTGAAATGGAAAACAGCTTCGGTCAACAGAAAAAAATGCATTTGCTGCAAAACTAACTATTCCATAGAGGGCAAAGGCTTGCAAACGAACAACTTAGCAGGAGGCTATAATGGGGGTGTCTTGTCCCCAGAATGGCATGTGAACTGATGGAGATGGGAACATACCTCCTGGATGACATTTGCCATTACACAAATATTTCAGTTTCTGTAAATGAAAACTTTTGAAGAGAAAATAGGTATTTTCCCATGGGTCCATTAGCAAACCAGACTACAATGGATCTGTTCTGATTAACGTCAACAACGACCTGCTCCACTGTTCCTCCGAGCAAGAGAAAATTATACATCAGCAAGGCGTGTTTACATCCCTTTCAGATTCCTAGACATATCGTCCTACCCTTAATCCACAGCCACACACACAAATTCCCTAAACCACCATTATGAGTCACATACTTGCAAAATCTCACTGTCACAAATGAGGCCAATAAGCGCTCCATAGTACAGCAGGAATTGATGACATCACTGTATGGCACAGTCATTTCAGAAACAATTGCAAGAGTAATCTAGTTACAGTGGCACCACTGCCCCTCAGAAGGATCCCGGGGGTAAACTGAAGAAGCATGCAGTATCATTCATTCAGGTTAGTCTCCCTAACTTTCACAATTCTGCTTTGGGGAGCGATGGGAAGGGAGCAGGAATACTGGCTGCAGCATTCTCTCTCTGCAGGACATTTGCTGCTGAGGGTAGCCTTCACACAGGCCTTTGGGATGAGTGTTGGGACATACCTTGCTGCTGGAAATAGGAACAGCAGCCTGAACCTCCCAGCTCAACCAGAATTCCACATATTCAAAACACTTTGTAATAAAACTGAGGAATCCTCATAACCCCTCTGTGAGGCAGGTCCATCATCATTAGTATCATTATTTCACAAAGGGGGAAACGAAGGTGGAAAAGTCATTTGCTCAAAGCCTCTCAAGGAGCCATCAGCAAAGCCACCATTAGAACTCAGGAGCATCTACTTCCCTAGTCTGTGCCTGTTAGACCTCACCTGGAGGACTGTGTCCAGTTTTGGTCACCAATAGACAAAAAGGATATAGGAAAACTGGAGAGCATCCAGATGCAAGCAACATCAGAGGGATGGAATGCAAGCCATTCGAGCAAAGGCTGAAGCACCTGGGTATGTTTAGTTTGGAGAAGAGGAGATTAAGGGGAGACATGAGAGTGGTCTTCAAATAATTGACAGGCTGCCAGAAAAAAGATGGAGAAAAGTTATTCTCTCTTGCCACAGAGGGCAGGACAAGAGGCACTGGGTTCAAACTACAGCACAGCAGATTTAGATAAAATCTCAGCAAAAACTTCCTGTCAGAACAGTAGGACAATGGCACAGATGCCAAGGGAGGTTGTGGAAGCTCCTTCACTGGAAGCTCTTTCAAAAGGAGGCTGGAGAGCCATCTGTCTTGGATGTTTTAGACACAACAAATCCTGCATCTCAGCAGGAGGTTAGACTAGATGACCCTTGTGGCCCCTTCTAAGCCTACGATTCCTCCAGACTACACCGCCTCCCTAGCTGTACTTTCCTCCAGACCAAGCCCCTCAAACAGCAGATCACACCCTTAGGGGACGTGTGAGATGGTTCATTAGCCAGCCCTCCAGTGTCACCAGAATAGTCAGCAGAGAACTTGTCCGCCTGCTTGTGTGTTAGGGAATAAGGTTCCCAGCATCACCTCCCTCCCCAGAGCCAGCACACTACCCAGGAGAGGGTAGGAGTTACCTCTACAAGAGCAAAAGTGCTTACAAAGACTAACAGACTGCTCCATTATTAAATGAACCAGATTTCAAAGGGATCATACAGCTTCCAGAGCCCACCTTCCACACTTTCTCAGATCAGTTACGAAATGATGAGGCCAAGAATCACTATACTTATCTCAGCCATGGGTCCTGCATCTTCCACCAGCAGCCGGACTTCAACAATATCCACTGACAAATTCAGGAGCCCTTTCAAACAGGGATCTCAAATACCAAAGATAAAAGAATCTGCCCTGACATCCTTGTAATACATGGCAAAGAACCGTAGAATTTAGGAGACATTTAAGCTACAACATTCAACTGACAATATTTCAAATAAGCAACATGTTCTCACCCTTACCACTATCGCAACAGAAACATCTGTAAATTCTCAGGTATAAGTAATTCAAAAACTATTCCATTTGTTAAGCCAAAGAAGTTAATTTTGTGCTTCTTGTATTGTTTCTAAGATCCACCGCCTTTTGGCACAAGCCCCCGCCACCCCCTGCAGACCAAACTCCCTTCATTCTTAGCATTAGGAGTCAGCGTTTGGTAGTGCAGGCACAGCATGCTGAAGAATCAGAGGGGGCAGTGCAGAGTGGGGAAGAAAATTGGCAGCATGTGATGTCCAGAAGAAGAAAGAGGAGAACTCATGTACCCACAATGCAGATAGAGGTAAGAAACCATTTTCAGGCTCTTTGCACGGGTACCATGGTGGAGGATGGTTTGGAAGAGCCAACTGAGGGAAGGGATCAGAAGGAGACCCCATCGACTGGAAGGCATGGGATGCATTGCCCTAGGGATGGGGGTTCCACGACCACTCCCAACAGGAGGAGGTGGGTGGTGGTGGTCGGGGATTTTCTCCTAAGGGGGACAGAGCCATCCATCTGCCACCCAGACCGGGAAACTCGAGACGTGCGCTGCTTGCCTGGAGCTAGAACTCAGGATGTGACAGAGTGTCTCCTGAGACTAATCAAGCCACTGGACCACTACCCCTTCCTACTTCTCCAATTGGGCACCAATGATACTGTCAAGAATGACCGTGAGCAGGTCACTGCAGACTATGTGGCTCTGGGAAGAAGGATAAAGGAGTTTGAGGTGCAAGTCATGTTCTCATCCATTCTCCCTGTTGAAGGAAAAGACCCAGGTAGGGACCATCAAATTGTGGAGGTAAATGCCTAGTTGTGCAGGTGGTATCGGAGAGAGGGCTTTGCATTCTTCAACCATGGGATGTTGTTCCAGGAAGAAGGATTGCTCGGAGGAGATGGGATCCACCTAACTAAGAGAGGGAAGAGCATCTTCGTAGGCAGGCTTGCTAACCTAGTGAGGAGGGCTTTAAACTAGGTTTGCCAGGGGATGGAGACCTAAGCCCTGAGGTAAGTGGGGAAGTGGGATACCGTGAGGAAACACAAGGAGGAGGGTGCAACAGTGGAGGCCTCCTGATTCATACTGAGAAAGTAGGGCAATTGGCTAGTTATCTTAAGTGCCTGTAAACGAACACAAGAAGCCTGGGAAACAACCAGGAAAAAATGGAAGTCCTGACAAAGTCAAGAAACTGAGATGTGATTGGAATAACAGAGACTTGGTGGGGTAACTCACATGACTGGAGCACTGTCATGGATGGGTATAAACTGTTCAGGAAGGAAAGGCGGGGGAGAAAAGGTGGAGGAGTTGCACTGAATGCAAGAGAGCAGTATGATTGCTCAGAGCTCCGGTATGAATCTGTAGACAAGCCTATTGAGAGTCTTTGGGTTAAGTTTAGAAGCAAGACCAATAAGGGTGGTGTCGTGGTGGGCGTCTGCTATAGACCACGAGACCAGGATGATGAGGTAGACGAGGCTTTCTTTGGACAACTAACCTAAGTTTCCAGATCACAGGCCCCAGTTCTCATGGGGGACTTCAATCACCCTGGCATCTGCTAGGAGAGCAATACAACGGTGCACTGACAATCCAGGAAGAGTTTGGAGAGTGTTGGGGACAATTTCCTGGTGCGAGTGCTGGAGGAACCAACTAGGGGCAGAGCTCCTCTTGACCTGCTGCTCACAAACAGGGAAGAATTGGTAGGGGAAGTAGAAGTGAGTGGCAACCTGGGCAGCAGTGACCTTGAGATGGTCGTGTTCAGTATACTGACAAAAGGAAGAAAGGAGAGCAGCAGAATACTGACCCTGGACTTCAGAAAAGTAGACTTTGATTCCCTCAGGCAACTGATGGACAGGATCCCCTGGGAGGCTAATATGAGGAGGAAAGGAGTCCAGGAGACTCCAGGAGGAGGCTGTATTTTAAAGAAGCCTTATTGAGGGCGCAGGAACAAACCATCCTGATGTGCAGAAAGAATAGCAAATATGACAGGAGACCAGCTTGGCTTAACAGAGAAATCTTCGGTGAGCTTAAACTCAAAAAAGGAAGCTAAAAGAAGTGGACACTCGGACAGATGACTAGGGATGAGTATAAAAATATTGCTTGAGCATGCAGGGGTGTTATCAGCAAGGCCAAAGCACAACTGGAGTTGCAGCTAGCAAGGGATGCGAAGGGTAACAAGAAGGGTTTCTACAGGTATGTTAGCAACAAGAAGGTGGCCAGGGAAAGCGTGGGATGCTTACTGAATGGGGGAGGCAACCTAGTGACAGATGATGTGGAAAAAGCTGAAGTACTCCATGCTTTTGTTTTTGCCTCAGTCTTCACAGACAAGGTCAGCTCCCAGCCTGCTGCACTGGGCAGCACAGTATGGGGAAGAGGTGAGCAGCCCTCAGTTGTGACAGAACAGGCTAAGGACTCTTTAGAAAAGCTGGACATGCACAAATTCTTGGGGCCGGATGCAATACATCCAAGGGTGCTGAGGGAGCTGGGTGATGTGACTGCAGAGCCATTGGCCATTATCTTTCAAAACTCATGGCGGTTGGGGGAGGTCCTGGAATATTGGAAAAAGGCATAGTGTCCACCCTTAAAAAAGAGAAGAAGGAGAATCCAGGGAATTACAGACAGGTCAGCCTCACCTCAGTCCCTGGAAAAATCATGGAGCAGGTCCTCAAGGAAACCATTTTGAAGTACTTGGAGGAGAGGAAGGTGATCAGGAACATTCAACATGGATTCACCAAGGGAAGTCACGCCTGACCAACCTGATTGCCTTCTATGATGAAATAACTGATTCTGTGGATATGGGGAAAGTGGTGGACATGATATATCTTGACTTTAGAAAAGCTTTTGATACGGTCTCCCACGGTATTCTTGCCAGCAAGTTAAAGAAGTATGGATTGGATGAATGGACTATAAGGTGGATAAAAAGCTGGCTAGATCGTCAGGCTCAACAGGTAGTGATCAACAGCTCGATGTCTAGTTGGTAGCCGGTATCAAGCAGAGTGCCCCAGGGGCCAGTCCTGGGACCAGTTTTGTTCAACTTCTTCATTAATGATCTGGATGATGGGATGGATTGAACCCTCAGCAAGTTCGCAGATGACATTAAGCTGGGGGCAGAGGTAGATACGCTGAAGGGTAGGGATAGGGTCCAGCGTGACCTAGACAAATTTGGGCCAAAAGAAATCCGATGAGGTTCAACAAGGTCAAGTGCAGAGTCCTGCACTTAAGACGGAAGAATCCCATGCACTGCTACAGGCTGGGGACCAACTGGCTAAGTGGCACTTCTGCAGAATAGGATTACAGTGGACAAGAATCTGGATATGAGTCAACAGCGTGCCCTTGTTGCCAAGAAGGCTAACAGCAAATTGGGCTGCATTAGTAGAAGCACTGCCAGCAGATCAAGGGAAGTGATTATTCCCCTCTATTTGGCACTGGTGAGGCCACATCTAGAGTATTGTGTCCAGTTTGGGGGCCCCCACTATGGAAAGGATGTGGACAAACTGAAAAGAGTCCAGCAGAGGGCAACGGAAATGATTAGGGGGCTGGGGCACATGACTTATGAGGAGAGGTGGAGGGAACTGGGCTTATTTAGTCTGCAGAAAAGAAGAGTGAGGGGGGGATTTGATAGCAGCCTTCAACTACCTGAAGCAGGGTTCCAAAGAGGATGAAACTCAGCTGTTCTCAGGGGTGGCAGATGAAAGAACAAGGAGCAATGGTCTCAAGTTGCAGTGCAGGAAGTCTAGGATGGATATTAGGAAAAACTATTTCACTAGGAGGGTGGTGAAGCACTGCAATGGGTTTCCAAGGGAGGTGGTGGAATCTCCATCCTTAGAGGTTTTTATGGCCCATCTTGACAAAGCCCTGGCTGGGATGATTTAGTTGGGGTTGGTCCTGATTTGAGCAGGGGGTTGGACTAGATGACCTCCTGAGGTCTCTCCCAACCCTAATCTTCTATGATTCTATGATTTATTCAGTCTTCTTCACTGGCTGCCTCTTACTTCAACTGGCCTCTGAGAGTTCAAGCTCATCCTTGCAAGATTCTGCTTTGGGTCATTCTTGGTAGTGTATAGTATATGCTATTTGCGTAATTCTTTAGGCCCCTATTGTGTCTTTAATCCACATTCACCATGCCCATGGACATGAGCTGCATGTATGGGGTGAGGTCCAGCCCTTACTGATGGAAGATTCACCTAGCAAGACCTATCTTTTTTGCCTGATGAAAGAATGTGGAAGATGGACAACAGAACAGGTGTTCTTAAATTCATACGTGTATTAGGCAGCATGTTTGTTTCCTATTATCACTCTGGTTCCTCTTTCTTGCTTCATGTTATTTGGAGACTTAGCTATAGACGTTTTCCTTTTCAATAGTATGCTAATATGAGATCCTCACTGGATGACACCTTCTTTTCTGAAAATTCTTCAAAATGCTTAAATAAAATAATGAAGAGGAAAATACTTGCCCAGTAGCACTGACTCCCTCACTGGCAGGCTATGAAAAATAGAACCCTATATTAATGACCAAGACTTGGGTTATAACTTCTAATTTTTATTTCACCAGTCAAGGAGCTCACATGGCAACAAGCCAGAGCTACAAGAAGTATGTTTGTGGGATCTTTAGCAAATGGAAGGATCGGCAGTGGATTTTTTTTCTTTAATCTCTCTTGGTGCATTTAAACTCCTGGTGCTTTTTGTTCTGTTGAAGGAATGCTTAAGAGGGCAGACTGAATTAACTCTGAAATTCACACCCTGGCAAATTGGACTGATTTCCTAAATCCATAATTACAACATTCCTCAGAGACACACATTCTTTCAGAGCAAACAAGCAAAGATTAGTTTCCTGATTTTTGTTTTGTTTTGTTTTTTGCTTCTAAACAATCATCTGTTTATGTGGTTCTATTCTGGGCACCAAACTGGTGAAGTAATCTCGCCTAAAAGTATAATAGAGCCAAGCTATCAACTGAAAATAGCCCAAACTCCTCTGTGAAATGCATAAGATTTGTACAGTCCCTTCACAATCCAGTGTATTTCTTGCAGAAGCACTCAGATAGATAGTGATCCATTACAGGGCTATGAAATAATCCAGGATGATTATTGGATGACTGGACTGTTTTACTGCTGGAGGAAACAGAATGCAGGGGAGAGGGATGTGTGTGTGTGTGTCTGTGTGTGTGTAAAATGTTGATAACATTGAGCAAATGTAGCTCTGATATCCGAGTGCCTCTTTTGGGCACATATAATACAGTTATAAAGGCCTAGATTGTAGCATCAACACCCTCCCCAAACTGGGGGGTAGGATAAGATATGTGCAGGGTGCCCCCAGAGCTTTGGGGAAATCATAGGCTTTAGCAGCCCCTGCTACACCTTTTTACAGTACAGCGAGCACTTCCTCTTTCCTTGGCATTAGCCAGTATGCAAGAGTGGGCAGCCCCATGGCCCCTCACCTCTGGTGTGCATCTCCCTGACTCCTTTGGGGAGTCTGGTACCACTGTGGCTCCTAGACTCCCATTGTCTTAGTGCAATGGGAGCACAAAGACTTGGGTTTTTCAGTCATCTTGTGGACTGCTGTGTTTTCATGGGTTAGGTGGAGTCCCGTTTAGATGAGTTGTACAGGTTACTATTTAGAATGCAGAGTCTTATACGCCAAAAATGGGGGATTATTATGTTTTTTTGCCTAGGAATTTTCATAAGAACATAAGAATGGCCAGACTGGGTCAGACCAAAGGTCCATCCAGCCCAGTGTCCTGTCTACCGACAGTAGCCAATGCCAAGTGTCCCAGAGGGAGTGAATCTAACAGGTAATGATCTAGTGATCTCTCTCCTGCCATCCATCTCCACCCTCTGGCAAACAGAGGCTAGGGATACCATTCCTTACCCATCCTGGCTAATAGGCATTCACAGACTTAACCTCCATGAATGTATCCAGTTCTCTTTTAAACCCTGTTATAGTCCTAGCCTTCACAACCTCCTCAGGCAAGGAGTTCCACAGGTTGACTGTGTGCTGAGTGAAGAAAAACTTTGTTTTATTTGTTTTAAACCTGCTGCCCATTAATTTCCTTTGGTGGCCCCTCGTTCTTAGATTATGGGAACAAGAAAATATAAGTTATAAGAAAATATCTTTTCCTTATTCACTTTCTCCACACCACTCATGATTTTATAAACCTCTATCATATCCCCCCTTAGTCTCCTCTTTTCCAAGATGAAAAGTCCTAGCCTCTTTAATCTCTCCTCATATGGGACCCATTCCAAACCCCTAATCATTTCAGTTGCCCTTTTCTGAACCTTCTCTAATGTCAGTATATCTTTTTTGAGATGAGGGGACCACATCTGTATGCAGTATTCAAGATGCGGGCGTACCATGGATTTATATAAGAGCAATAAGATATTCTCCGTCTTATTCTCTATCCCTTTTCAAATGATTCCTAACATCCTGTTTGCTTTTTTGACTGCTGCTGCACACTGCGTGGATGTCTTCAGAGAACTATCCACGATGACTCCAAGATCTTTCTCTTGGAGTCATTAGTTGTAGCTAAATTAGCCCCCATCATATTGTATGTATAACTGGGGTTATTTTTTCCAATGTGCATTACTTTACATTTATCCACATTACATTTCATTTGCTATTTTGTTGCCCAATCACTTAGTTTTGTGAGATCTTTTTGAAGTTCTTCACAGTTTGCTTTCGTCTTAACTATCTTGAGCAGTTTTGTATCATCTGCAAACTTTGCCACCTCACTGTTTACTCCTTTCTCCAGATCATTTATAAATAAGTTGAATAGGATTGGTCCTAGGTCTGACCTTTGGGGAACACCACTAGTTATCCCTCTCCATTCTGAAAATTTACCATTTATTCCTACCCTTTGTTCCCTGTCTTTTAACCAGTTCTCAATCCATGAAAGGATCTTCCCTCTTATCCCATGACAACTTAATTTACATAAGAGCCTTTGGTGAGGGACCTTGTCAAAGGCTTTCTGGAAATCTAAGTACACTACCTTTGTATCCTTGCAACAAAGCCCATTGCCAACTGTGTCCACATATCTATTCAGGGGACACCATCATAGGGCCTAATCACATCAGCCACACTATCAGAGGCTCGTTCACCTGCACATCTACCAATGTGATATATGCCATCATGTGCCAGCAATGCCCGTCTGCCATGTACATTGGCCAAATTGGACAGTCTCTACATAAAAGAATAAATGGACGCAAATCAGACGTCAAGAATTATAACATTCAAAAACCAGTCGGAGAATACGTCAATCTCTCTGGTCACTCGATTACAGACCTAGAAGTGGCAATATTTCAACAAAAAAACTTCAAAAACAGACTCCAACGAGAGACTGCTGAATTGGAATTAATTTGCAAACTGGATACAATTAACTTAGGCTTGAATAGAGACTGGGAGTGGATGGGTCATTACACAAAGTAAAACTATTTCCCCATGTTTATCCGCCTCTGCCTCCCCCCACCCCCCCCCCCTCCACTGTTCCTCAGACGTTCTTGTCAACTGCTGGAAATGGCCCACCTTGATTATCACTACAAAAAGTCGCCCCCCCCCCCCCCGGCCCCGTTCTCCTGCTGGTAATTGCTCACCTTAAGTGATCACTCTGGTTACAGTGTGTATGGTAATACCCACTGTTTCATGTTCTCTATGTATATAAATCTCCCCACTGTATTTTCCACTGAATGCATCCAATGAAGTGAGCTTTAGCTCACGAAAGCTTATGCTCAAATAAATTTGTTAGTCTCTAAGGTGCCACAAGTGCTCCTTTTCTTTTTAAGTACACTATGTCCACTGGATCCCCCTTGTCCACGTTTGTTGACTCCCTCAAAGAACTCTAACAGATTAGTAAGACATGATCTCCCTTTACAGAAACCATGTTGACTTTTGTGCAACATGTTCTTCTGTGTCTGACCATTTTAGTCTTTACTATTGTTTCAACTAATTTGCCCGGTACTGATGTTAGACTTACTGGTCTGTAACTGCCAGGATCACCTCTAGAGCCCTTCTTAAATATTGGTGTTACATTAGCTGTCTTCCAGTCATTGGGTACATTAGCTGATTTAAAGAATAGGTTACGAACCATAGTTAATAGTTCCACAATTTCACATTTGAGTTCTTTCAGATGAATGCCATCTGGTCCCGGTGACTTGTTACTGTTAAATTTCTCAATTAATCCAAAACCTCCTCTAGTGACACTTCAATCTGTGAGAATTCCTCAGATTTGTCACCTACAAAAGACAGCTCAGGTTTGGGAATCTCCCTAACATCCAAAGTCGTGAAGACTGAAGCAAAGAATTCATTTAGCTTCTCCGCGATGACTTTAGCATCTTTAAGTGCTCCTTTTGTATCTCGATCATCCAGGGGCCCCATTGGTTGTTTAGCAGTCTTCCTGCTTCTGACGTACTTAAAAAATATTTTGTTATTACCTTTTGAGTTTTCGGCTAGCTGTTCTTCAAACTTCTTTTTGGCTTTTCTTATTACATTTTTACATTTAATTTGGCAGAGTTTATGCTCCTTTCTATTTACCTCACTAGGATTTGACTTCCACTTTTTAAAAGATGCCTTTTTATCTCTCACTGCTTCTTTTACATGATTGTTAAGCCACGGTGGCTCTTTTTTAGTTCTTTTACTGTGTTTTTTAATTTGGGGTCATTATTTAATGTAATTTAATACATTTAAGTTGAGCTTTTATTATGGGGTCTTTGAAAAGTGTCCATGCAGCTTGCAGGGATTTCACTCTAGTCACTGTACCGTTTAATTTCTGTTTAACTAATCTCCTCATTTTTGCATAGTTCCCCTTTCTGAAATTAAATGCCACAGTGTTCGGCAGTTGAGGTGTTCTTCCCACCACAGGAATGTTAGATGTTATTATATTATGGTCACTATTTCCAAGCGGTCCTGTTATAGTCACCTCTTCAACCAGATCCTGAGCTCCACTCAGGACTAGATCAAGAGTTGCCTCTCCCCTTGTGGGTTCCTGTACCAGCTGCTCCAAGAAGCAGTCATTTAAAGTATCGAGAAATTTTGTCCCTGCATTTTGTCCTGAGGTGACATGTCCCCAGTCAATATGGGGATAATTGAAATCCCCCACTATTACTGAGTTCTTTATTTTGATAGCCTCTCTAATCTCTCTTAGCATTTCATCGTCACTATGACTGTCCTGGTCAGGTGGTCGATAATAGATCCCTACTGTTATATTCTTATTAGAGCCTGGAATTACTATCCATAGAGATTCTATGGAACATGTGGATTCATTTAAGAATTTTATTTCATTTGATTCTACATTTTCTTTCACATATAGTGCCACTCCCCCCATCCCACCCCCCACACAACCTGTTCTGTCCTTCCGATACATTTTGTAACCCAAAATGATTGTGTCCCATTGATTGTCCTCACGCCACCAGGTTTCTGTGATATTCATATCAATATCCTCCTTTAACACGAGGCACTCTAGTTCACCCATCTTATTATTTAGACTTCTAGCATTTGTGTACAAGCACTTTAAAAACTTGTCACTGTTTATTTGTCTGCCCTTTTCTGATGTGTCAGATTCTTTATGTGAATGTTTCTCATCTGACCTGGCCCATACTTTATCCTCTTCCATCCTCTCCTCCTGACTAAAACTTCTATCTATCAATAGACAGGTTTCAGAGTAACAGCCTATTCACAAAAAGAACAGGAGGACTTGTGGCACCTTAGAGACTAACAAATTCATTTGAGCATAAGCTTTCGTGAGCTACAGCTCACTTCATCGGATGCTTATGCTCAAATATGCTTATGCTCAAATAAATTTGTTAGTCTCTAAGGTGCCACAAGTACTCCTTTTCTTTCTATCAATAGACTCGCCTCTAAGAGAAGTCTCTGTCCGATCCACGTGCGCCTCTGCAGCAATTGGCTCCCCCCCCCCATCTCTTAGTTTAAAAACTGCTCTGCAACCTTTGTAATGTGAAGTGCCAGCCGCAGCCTGGATCCACTTTGGGTTAGGTGGAGCCCATCCTTTCTGTATAGGCTCCCCCATCCCAAAAGTTTCCCCAGTTCCTAATAAATCTAAACCCCTCCTCTCTACACCATCGTCTCATCCATGCATTGAGACTCTGAAGCTCTGCCTGCCTACCTGGCCCTATGCGTGGACCTGGAAGCACTTCTAAGAATCAATTTTTTGATTGTAACTGACATTCCTCTGGCCACTGCTGTTAGTAGGCGGTGATAAGCACTGCGGAAACAAATACATTCATGAGATCCTCCATTTGGCTTTAATGGCCCTTGGTCCTCAGTGTGCTTCCGCTTCTTTCATATCACCCTGAAAGTCTTGGGGTGCTTTGCACTTTGTATTGTAATATTCACAGCAATTGTGCTCCTTATATTTGGCTAGCTAACAAGTTCCTATGTGTCCCTGCTGTAGAGTTTAACAGTTTGCTGACCGTTGCATTTGTTAATCTAATACTGACCCTACTGAACCTGTAGCCATAAGCCAATTACCTTCTTCTTTATTCAATACAAAATCGCTTTCTGGTGAAGCTGTGCTTTCAAATGCATGCTTATTAGTGACCAAAACTTGTACACACTGTTTAGCAGCAATCTAGCACCATTGGGTTGGGGGTTTTAGGATTAGAAAGCTGGTGTTGCCTCATCAAAAAACATTTTGAAACAGTGTAAAGAGATTTTTCTTTGCAGTACTTTCTCCCCAGCTCTCCTCTCACTCTCACGTGCTCACGGATGCTTGAATTAAGGAGCTTTGGCCAATGTTTTCAAAGCTGAGGCGTAGGGAAGTAGGTGTCACTACCCCTCAGAATGCAGTTGGAGCCTGACTCACACTGAAACCCAGCTAAATAGAGACTGATTTTCAAAGCTACGGTGCAGCTGCAGCTCCCAACCTGGAGCTGCTCAGACCCTTTGAGAACCACCCTACTCCCAGTCTCAACCCGTCTGGCGCTCGGTTTGGAAACTGTCGGTCACTTTCCCTTTAAAACGTTCCATGGTTCCTGCTCCATTAGCCCAGCCTCACGTCAAGACATTAGCTCGTTTGTGCCTCAGGACAACTGACTGCTCTGGAAATGGCTAGTCTGTCATCAAAAATACAAACCATTATAATTAGGACATTATAATCCCCCATCAAGCAGGTATGTTCTGGTATTTACGCTTGGCGACACAAATCATGTTTTGCCAAGTCTTTTTGGGTGGGGGAGGGGGCAGAACATGCCATTTGTCCAACTTTCCCCATGTATTTCCCCCCAAACAGCTTCAGGTTTGTTGAATAAGAAGGTCCAATTTCCTTTAGACCAATAACACTAACATTATTAATATGGATGCACATTTTACTGCTGTCAGTCTAGAAAGCAGAATGTAATTAAAGATTAAGTGGTGCTTGATCCCCCAGTAAATGCAGATAGACCTGCTTTCTGGGTCAGACCCAAGTACTGTTCTCAGCAAATTGCGTCAGTTTTCAATGTCTGTGAAGTTATATCAGCAATAAATAAAGAAATTAAACTACTCACCAAATTTAACTGGAAAAATTAAAGAAAAACTATTTCTGAAATCTCTAGAATACCAGTGTTTCAGCTACTTCCATTCCCCTAACTTCTGTGACAGCCTTCATATTTCATAACGAACCTATCTACAAACTACACACTCTCTCCAAAGTTCTGTGATACTAACTAACGTATACATGAGAGGCAACAAACAAAAGCAGAGAGCTCTTCATGATTGTTACTTCTTCCACACTTCCTCCACTACTTGGCTTCTGGTCAGTTCCTGATAGTGTCACAAGGCAGACATGAAAGGTGTAGTAGCAGCAGCGAGGGAAAATTTGAAACACAGCCCTGGGAGAGGGAAGACACTGCCAGCTCTCAACTGGTACAGAGCAATCACCTCATTCCTAGGTTCATGAGATTTTGGACTTTAAATCTGTCACGGATCCAGGACTGAATATTGCCCATTCTGCAACTCCCTAAGCCAGGGGAGAATGAGAAAGAAAACCCCCTTTTTCATGTTTTGTAAACATGGCAGCTATTTAAAAGCTGCTCCAAGTTTTGGAATGTTAGAAGCAGCTCTGGTGCAGATTGTTTAACAGGCAGAGTGTATGCAAGGAGTCAAAGGTGACTGACAGCTGTCACATACGCATAGATACACTATAGTCACAGCTACATAGATTCCTAAGTGCAGATCTACAGCAGGTGTAAACGGTCACCGTTCTCTGGTGGAGCTATGACAATTTACACCAGTGGAGGATCTACCCCATTTATTTTAAGGTCACAAGAGACCATTCTGATGATCTAATCTACCTTTCAGGAAGACACCATCTTCAAGTGATGGAGAATCCACCATATCTCTAGGTAAATAGTTCACTCAAATATATAGTAAAAATAGATTTGCTAGACAGACAGGTACAGAAAGGCATTGATATATCAGTTGGTAACTATTCCTTGAATGACACTGTAGTTTGCTTAATGCCTTGCAGATTCTCAGTTCCTTGCAGTACATCAGAGGGAATTCAGATCAACTAAAGTGGCCGACAGAAGTCAGAAGCCCAAATGGAGCATGTTTATAAACTGAGCCTGTGACCTCTTGTGCTCATTAAAGATCCGACAAGTAGTAGGAGCATTAGCCTGTTATCATGGCCAAACAACTTAAGTAATAACTTTCTGCCTATTTCAATTCCCCTCAGAGTTTCAACAGGATTCTTCTTCACTTCGTATCCTGAAACCACTGTGTGTTGTTGTCCTGGAGCAGACTGGCTGTTGCATTTTAACTCCAGGGATAGCTACATTTCAATGGAGGATGAAGAGATCCCTGTAGATCCTTTGGGATTAAAACGGCTTAAAGGATCTTTAGCTAAAGGACTGTGGGAGCTTTGGAGCTGTAAATACAGGGTATTATTGATGTTTGAAAGACAAACAGATAAATAATTAGACTCTAAGAAATGTTAGAGTCTAAGAAAATTTAAGCCTGTGGTCTCAAATTCTGACAATCATTGAAGTGTGTTTTAGATAAAGGAGGGTACATGGTCCATGCCTACCTCTGCATGTTATCTCAGGACTTCCATCGGAATAGCATTTCATATGGTCTAGATCTTGGTGATCTGGGTAGTTTTTTTGGTTCTGTTCTGTTTTGTTTTACATTTTGTGGTTACCTTATACTGTAAAGTCACATTAGTAACAAGCCTAGAATTTTTGTGGGAATAGAGTTATATAATTGCAGCAAATCCTAGCATCTGACCCCAGGGCCCTCAGAGAACAAGGCTTATGAGCTCAGCATGTTCAATTTTCATGGTCAGACATTTTAAATAAATAAATAAATTCTCTCATTGTCACAGCTGGGAAAGGAGACCTGATTAGCTGCAGCTTCTTCCAGAGCTGAACCTAGCTAACAGCTGGCTCCAGAGTCCAGCGTGCATTACTATAACACTAGGGTAGTCTGCAAATCAGAGGTCTGAACAAATGCACCCTTGTAGGTACTCTAGGAAGTACAGCAGTGCCTACCAACTTAAAAGTACACAATGTCGCCAAACATTAGCTAAACTAAAACAGGAAAGGATGATGAACTACAGCTTCACACTGGGTGCCTAATAAATCAGTGAAATAATTTAGAAATGCCAGCTCATGGTCTGAATATTAATTTTGCAGGTATTTCAGTTTTGAGAAACGAGGGAATGTCCTTTCCCATGAAGACATCTCTTCAGCAATTAGTGCAGGACATCTTTCGGACAATGTAAAAAGGCCCTGATCACTTGAGGTCATAAAACATGCCAGGGCACTATCTGCAACCTTGACAGCCTGGCTATGTTCCACTGGACAATTATATTCTGCCAACATTAAATGTACTAACTAGTTTCAACTGCATCCAACGCTGTTGTTAGTTACAGGTAGTGTTGCTGTGCACTGTTATAAAGTTACAGCATTCTACCCCACAGGTGAAGGGATTTCATCAATGGGAAAATGACATACTTTTACACCTATCTAGATATACACACACACACATTCTTATAGTCTCTGGAACAATTCAATGCACATCGTAAACAGTCACACTGAACAGCTCTTCTACGGAGCTCACAACCCTGCCAAGCCCAAGCTACTCTTTGCTGGAATGCTCTATGTCCCCACCCAAGCCTCCCTCTCTATACCCACTAGCTTACGTACTAGAACAGCAAAAAAAAAAACCAACCCCAAAACACAGGGTTTTGTGGTTTTGATGGGAGACAGCTTTTATTTTCTTCCCCCTTCATTTTCCAGACTTAAAACAGCTCAACTTTCTTAGTCAAACTTTCACATAACAAAAATACTGAGTGGTGGGCAGAGCCAAGCCTCAAACATCTCCTGGACAAATTCACAGCTGGTATAAACAGGCACAGTTCTAGTTAATTCAATGGAGGGATATGGTGTGAAAGTTATAGGTCCCTGAACACAAGAGAAACACCTAGTCAAGCTTAATTAGTTATTGTTAGCACTACAACTATAATGAATCTACATGAGACTGGAGAGTGTGATATCAAGCATATTTCTGTAAGTCACCCATGACTTTTCATAATTCATGAGTGGCACAATGAAGTACTCATCCCTAATAAGTGAAAGTGTCCTTTATCACACAGCCTTCTATTATGCCTTCAGTTTATACAATATTTTAATAGGTTTTTAATGTGTTCACTTTTTAAAGTTGGTAAAATGGCTGAAAAATATAGTCCATGTTTTCAGACCTCAGCAAAGTAATTTTCCATAGCATGCTTCTGAGACACTCCTCTTGGGTGGGAAACATCAGGGTCCATGGCTCTAGCTCACCTATCATCCACCAAAATTAGAGGACAAATTAGAGGGCTGGGCCAAAAGAAATCTGATTCTCTCTGTCATTCACATTTGATCAAAGTGATTTTTTAAAAAACTGTTAAGCATGCTGTGTGTACCCTTCCTTAAGCCAAAGAGAAGAAAAACCAACCAGCCTTCAATCCGGCTCTATTTCAGAAGGGGATTGGGGACAATAACTCGGGCAACTGGACTTTGTTCTGTTTTTTTCCTGCCTATCCCCCATCAAAGCACACCTTACCATCTATTTGTAAAGATAGAAACAATTTTTCTCTCCTGTCCTTTTCTATGCTACTTGTGAAGCAGTAAGGCAAACTGAGGCACAACAACGCAGCTGGCATTCCTCTTGACCAAAAGCAGCACTTCTTCCCCCTCCCTGCACTCTCCAGGCATCTACACATGGGGAAGGTAAGGGAGGATGTATCTGTCCTTCCCAATTAACCACATGTTCCCTGCCTTCAGTAGAGGCTGCAAATGTCACATATTTGATTCAACCAGCAGGCAGATACACGAAGCTCTATCGTGCCTTTTTGGCTGAACATAAACCTAATTCAACTACTCAGCATAGAAACATTAGGTCAGCTGGCCACACAAAATTGATATATTGCCGGCACCATGAGGACAGGGAGCTCCAAGGTTCTGACTCTCAGTTTAGATCATGGCTGTTGCATTGATCTGCTCAAAAAATGGTTTTTAACCCCATGGAAACTTTCAGCTTCTCAGTGAAAAATCAAAATGCAAAACTTTTCGGTTGACAATTGAAAATTTTCACCTGAAAATTTTAATTCAAAAATATCGCTGTGGTGCCTCTTGGGAGTCATAGACCAGATGCCTCATGCCCTAATGCTCTTTGTCTGGACTGTATCGCCTGCTATGCAAAGTCTCCCCCTCGCTGCGTGGCTCAGTGCGCCATGAGAGATGCCATCAGGTTGCGGAGCCTGACCCCTACAGAGGGGGCACCTCCTATGTAGCGCCGCAGCAGCGCTCTCTCATACCCATTTTCAGTCTGTGCGTGTTGTTTTTCAACAAAAAGTCAAAATTTCCATGAGTGGCAAATGGCCGATGCTACTGCCGTGGGTCCCGTACTTTTTCTTGGTGTGGTGGGTCAGGGCGCCGCCCCTTGCCCCTATTCTTGGGCATTGTGGGCTCCGCTAGTGCCCCAGTGGGAGACAGGGGAGCAGGGAAGGGGCCCAGGTCCGCTCTCCTACGCTTGGTGCCAGCCCCTTCAGCTTTGCGGGCTGCTTATCCTCTCTCCCCTTGGGTAGGGTTTCCCTCAGTCCTCTGTGCTGGAGGAGTCCCTCTGCCTTGCTTGGCCAGGGTTTCCCTTCCCGGGCAGGGTTTCCCTTCCCCGGGTACTCTGGTTAACAGCAATACTCCCCCAAACTCTAGTCAGCTCTCCTTCCCACTCTGTCTGACTGAAGCAGGGTTTTTCTTATTAGGTCTTGGGCGGGGCCTTAATTGGCTCCAATTACCCCATAGTAACCTTTCCCTAGTCTACAGGGAATAAGGCCTTGATCATCCTAGGGTTTATATACCTCCCATCTACCACTCTCCCGCTGCTCTCTGGCCCTGCTGTATCACACATGGAAAGCAGATACTTTGTGTGAAAAAATTCATTTAGTCAAAACCCCAATGTTTAGAAGGGGCCAGTGACAACTATTGAGTTTGTGCTGAAATATCTCCCAAGAATAACAATACAGAAAACAGGATTTCTGAAACATGCATGGAGCACATTGCCGCTTTGACCTTTCCTTTTTTAGTGTAGGTTTCAGTGTGGTAGCCCTGTTAGTCTGTATCAGCAGAAAGAACAAGGAGGACTTGTGGCACCTTAGAGACTAACAAATTTATTTGAGCATGAGCTTTCGTGAGCTAAAGCCCATTTCATCAGATGCATGCAATGGAAAATACAGTAGGAAGATAGATAGATATACAGAGAACTTGAAAAACTGGGGGTTGCCATACCAACTCTTAATGAGACCAATTGATTAAGGTCGGCAATTATCAGCAGGAGAAAAAAAAAACTTTTTAGTGATAATCAGGATGGCCCATTTCAAACAGTTGACAAGAAGGTGTGAGTAATAGTAGGGGGAAAATTAGCATGGGGAAATAGTTTTTAGTTAGTGTAATGACTCATCCATTCCCAGTCTTTATTAAAGCCTAATTTAATGGTGTCCAGTTTGCAGATTAATTCAATTTCTTCTGTTTCTCGCTGGAGTCTGTTTTTGAAGTTTTTTTGTTGAATAATTGCGACTTTTAGGTCTGTAATAGTGTCCAGGGAGGCTGAAGTGTTCTCCGACTGGTTTTTGAATGTTGTAATTCTTGATGTCTGATTTGTGTCCATTTATTCTTTTGCGTAGAGACTGTCCAGTTTTGCCAGTGCAGTCACCTTGTTGGCATTGTGAAGCAGAAGCATATCTACATGTGGGATTATTTAGGTTTCCCTTCAGAAGTATGGGTACACACTCTAATTTCTTTAATGTGATGCCAAAGACAGTAATCACTGATAACCATAAGAGTCAGGGCTGATAACAGGCACGGTTAAGCAGAACTGCTGTGATTATTATTTAGTTGTCAGAAAGATATAAATTGGCTGCAGAAACCAATGCACACTTTTCCTTCTATATTCAGACAGTCCAGCGTTTGCATATCCTCTAGTTTAGAGACATACAAAGAAACTCCTGGCTACATTCATCATTTAGTGAGGTCTTATTTAACTCTTGACGTACAAAGACAGAATCTGCTATGGTATTGGTAGGTGTCTCAGCTCCTGGAGTAGGTACAATCCTTCAATGAGACTGTATATATAATGCACTCATTCTCCATGAACTGGCGGATACATTTTGTTATTTTATACCAATCTTTTTCTATATGACAATGTTAGATAATGGAAACAAAGACATGAATAATATCGGGTTTATCAAGTATCACTGAAGATACCTCCATTTCAAATACAAATGTGAATTCAGAGGTTTTTGCAAAGATGACGATTACCAACCCATTGCTAATCTTTCATCAGGCTCTGATTTGGCAAGGTATCTGAGCATGTGTCTAACTTTCAGCATCTGAGTAGGTCTATTGAAGTGAAGGGGAACTGTTAGGGTTTTTTTTTTACTTTGAACTCTGGGGTGCAGATGTGGGGACACGCATGAAAGACCCCCTATGTTTATTTTTACCAACTTAGGTTAAAAAAATTTTAAGGCACACATCTGTTTTTGTTTTTGGACAGTATTGCTACCACCACCAAGTGATTTAGACAACATTTAGGGAAAAGGGCCACTTGGAGTTCCTGTTTTTTTTAAATATTTTTCCAAGCCCCTTTACCTCCTTTTTTGGGGAGGCTTGAGAATAATATACTAACCAATTGCCTTTAATAAAAGTACAGACCAGACCCTTTATTTTTAGGGCACTAAAATAAACAACTTTTTTATTAAAAAAAAAAAGTAAAAGAAGCACCTTTGTAAATTAGGATGGAAGGTAATTTTACAGGGTAATAAACAGATTTAACACACAGAGGATGTTTTTTAGGCTTAACTTTAAAGTTACAAAACAGGAATAAACCTTTTTTTTAGCATACGGAAAATTTACAAGCTAAAACAAAAGATACTTTAATGCATTTTCTTGCTATTACTTACAATTTTGTAATTTTAGATGTATTATTTTAGGATTTTTTTAGGAGATGGTTTTTTTGCCATTTGTTTGTTTGTTTGTTTGTTTGAGAGGGCACACAACAAAAAAACACAAGCAAAACCTTTTTTCCCCAGATTTGAAAGTATTTTTTTTTATTGGTTTTTTTGGTCAGGTGCCAACTAGGTTGACGGAACTGACTAACCCCTTATAGGTAAGTGATTTTGTACCTTTGGCCAGGAGGGATTTGATATTACTGCATACATAAAAGTTGTTACCCTTCCCTTTATATTTATGACAGGAACACTCACACATTTAAAATTAGGCGCATGCTTACATACCTTGCTGACTGAGGGCATTACAAGATAAGGTCACTGAGGCCATGTCTACACTATAGAGTTAAGCCAACCTACGTTATATCGACTATCATAAACTGCTGTAATTACATCACTTGTGCATGTCCACAGTTGGTGCTCTAGCACCGACAGATGAGCAGCGCACCGTTGGTAGCTACCCCACTATTCAAATCGCCACTTTCTTCCACTAGGAGTTCTGAGAATGCATTGCCGTGCATCATGGGGGTGGGATCACCACCTCATGAGGCAGTTTTCTCCATCCCATAACGCAAAGGGCCTCCAACTACATTTCATAACATTTTTCAGCTACCCCTGTAAACTTTGTGCCTGCCATCTCTGCCTGAAAGCACAGATCCTGCACTGTTCACCAGTCTTGTGATAAGCATTATGAACACAACAAGGCTGATCCTGCAGTATTTCATGAGCTGTGAATCTGAACAGGAATCTGTGGTGCCTACCCTGCTGTGTGCCATGGAAAGAAACAATTCAAGACTGATGTTGGCATTCACGGAGCAACTACACTCATTGGACCGTTGCTATCGGGCTCTCAAAACAAGCACTGAGTGGTGGTATTGTGATGCAGGTCTGGGATGGCAAGCAATGGCTGCAGAACTTTCATATGCACAAAGCCACCTTCCTTGAACTGTGTGCGGAGCTCACACCTGCACTGCAGCACATGGACACCAAAATGAGAGCTGCCCTAATGGGGGAAAGCGAGTGGCAATCACTGTGTGGAAGCTGGCAACTCCAGACTGCTACTGGTCAGTTGTGAATCAGATTGGAGTTGGGAAGTCCACTGTGGACAGTTGCGATGATGCAAGTGTGCATGGCCATTAATCGCCTTCTGCTGCAAAGGACTGTGACTTTGGGCAATGTGCAGGAAATAGCAGATGAGTTTGCGGCAATGGGATTCCCTAACTGCAGCGAGGATATAGATGGAATGTGTATCCCAATTTTGGCCCCAGGCCATGTTGTGACAGAGTACATCAACAGAAAGGGATACTTCTCTCTGATATTGCAGGCGCTAGTGGATCACCATGGTCATTTCGCTGACATCAATGCGGGGTGATCAGGGAAGATGCTTGACGCAGGCATCTTCAGGAACATCGGCCTATACATAAAGCTGCATGCAGGGACTTTCTTTCCATAGAATCATAGAATATCAGGGTTGGAAGGGACCCCAGAAGGTCATCTAGTCCAACCCCCTGCTCGAAGCAGGACCAATTCCCAGTTAAATCATCCCAGCCAGGGCTTTGTCAAGCCTGACCTTAAAAACCTCTAAGGAAGGAGATTCTACCACCTCCCTAGGTAACACATTCCAGTGTTTCACCACTCTCTTAGTGAAAAAGTTTTTCCTAATATCCAATCTAAACCTCCCCCACTGCAACTTGAGACCATTACTCCTCGTTCTGTCATCTGCTACCACTGAGAACAGTCTAGAGCCATCCTCTTTGGAACCACCTCTCAGGTAGTTGAAAGCAGCTATCAAATCCCCCCTCATTCTTCTCTTCTGCAGGCTAAACAATCCCAGCTCCCTCAGCCTCTCCTCATAAGTCATGTGTTCCAGACCCAGAAGATTCCACTAGGGGATGTGGAAATGCCCATAGTGATCCTGGGAGACCCAGCCTACCCCTTACTCCCATGGCTCATCAAGCCTCGCACCCAGAAACTCTGACAGCAGCAAGGAGCACTTCAGCAACAGGCTCAGCAGGTGCAGAATGACTATAGAATGTGCATTTGGCAGATTAAAGGGTTGCTGGTGCTGCCTTTTTGGAAGGTTAAACCTCAATGAGGAAAATATTCCCATGGTCATAGCAGCCATTTGTGCTCTGCATAATATTTGTGAAGTTAAGGGGGAAAAGTTTCCCCAGGGGTGGAACACTGATGTGTTTCACCTGGCAGCTGATTTTAAGCACCCAGACACCAGGGCTAAGAGGGAGGCTAAACGGAAAGCTATTCAAATCAGGGAGGTTTTGAAGCAGCATTTTGACAGTAATGTGTCTTGCTGTAATGCATGCAGCCGGGCACTGTTTACTTGCCACCTTGAATGACGTTTGTAATGATTCCTGCCTGAGCATTAATTGTAGTCTGAAAATGTGCTGATTGCCACTGTGTATGAATTTCTGCTGAAACCGCCGTGTAGGTCAAAAATAAAGAATCATTGTCTTTGTAAGACTAAATTTTTATTAAACAGCGATACACAGATTAATATTTCTTACAAGGGACATGACAGTGAGCAGCACTCTCTGAAATGAGGATCTCACAGCTGTGTGTAAGTCCAGTTGTCGTTATGGCAAATGTCCCTGGGGTGGAGTGCCAGGGATACTGAGATGGGCCGGGAACACGTGAGGAATGTGTGTGGGGAGTTTGGGGAAGGTATGGAAAGCAGTTCTGTAAGGGCTGTAGGGGGAGTCGAGCATGCATGTGTTCCAGCTGCAGCACAATCAGGGACCTGAGCATCTCTGATTGGTCCTCTATGAGTTGTATTGTCTGCTCCTGGCCCTCAATTATCTGCTCTTGCCCCTGTCTCTTCTCCCAGCTATCTATTTCTAGTTTTTCATTTATTGTCTATCTCCATGCTCTGTGCTTGCTATCAGCCTGATCAGACAATTGCAGCACTTCTCAAAACATGTCCTCCTTACTCCTCCTTATTTGCCTCCTTATCTGACAGAGGCATTCCGCTGGTGCATAGGAGCTGGGCCTCAACAGCACATCTGCAGAAACAAAAGAAACAATACACAGAGTCAGTATTGCATGTGCACTCAGAGTCTTGAATCATAAAAGTTACACACACTTCTGTCTCATTTTCCCTTGGCAAGCATGAAGCACAGCTTGAGAACTAAACACGGGGAGTCCTCCCTGGCTGCGAGGGAGAGAAGGTGGGACAAAGGGTCTGGATGGTTTCAGAAGGGGATCCGTACAAGCGCCTAGGGACACTATTCTGAATAGTGACACCATTTTCCACAGGCAGGGGTGATCGAAGCTGAAATCACACTACTGAAGGTAATCGAAGATGCAAGGGTGCATCTCCTACATGCGTGCAGCTTCAGACCAGGTCCACATGCTGCTTGCCTGTGTGCTGCTTTGGTTCCTGCAGAAGTAATTGCTGATTGGCGCAGCAAAGTTTCCTACAACGGGGGAAGAAACACAGCAGCTCTGCCAAAGAACTTTCGGCAGAGGATTGCAGAGTACCTGCAGGAAAGTTTCCAAGAGATCTCTGTTCAGAATTTCCAAGAGATCTTGGTGTGCATTAACAAACTTTTCCATAGGGCCTCCACTGGATAGCTGCACAGGGGAATGCAAAACAGATGCAAACAATATCTAGTGTTGTTAATTTCAATCCCACATGCACCATGTAACAAAATAAAGGACTCCTCTACTTCATGTCATCGTGCAGTACCAAAGAAAAATGAGTACTTACCAGAGCTCCCTCTCCTGCTTCAGGCACGTCAGAGCCAGACTGCTGGAACTAGCTAGACCCGTCTGGAGTTAAAAAGAGGTCCTGGCTCGCCACATCACCAGACGAGCCTGTTGCTTTTTGCACATCCTTCTCTAACTCAACCTCCTCGTCCATGGAATTGACTCTGCTGGCCGCTGCTTCCAGTCCCCAGAAAGTATCCACAGGGCTCTTGGTGGTGGAGGTGGGGTCACTGCCAAGGATTGCATGCAGCTCCTTGTAGAAGCAGCATGTTTTCAGCACTAAGCCAGAGGGACAGTTGGTCTCCCTTGCCTTCTGATACACCTGCCTCAACCCCTTGAACTTAGCATGGCACTGTTGCATGTCTCTTGCATGTCATGCCACGAGCAATCCGCTCACAGGTGTCAAGTTCCTACAGCTGGATCAGAGATAGTCTCCTCTTCCCACAGACCCAACAGGTCCAGCAACACCAGTGTACTCCAGACGGGATCACATTTGCTGCGGAAAGCTGGCATGGTCAGCTGGGAAGATGCATGTGAGCTGTCCACCCTGAGCAACCATGAAGAGGAATTTCAAAAATTCCTGGGGTTTTAAAGGAAGGGGGTGCATGCCTGTGTACCTAGCTGCAGGGCAGCAGAGTAGGAACTGCCGACAAGAGTGGTCATGATGGGCATTGTGGAACACCTCGTGGAGGCCACTTAAGATGACACAAGCAAGCACATTGTCTACAATGACACTGCATCACACTAATTTCGTTGCAAAAAGCTCTATGCTGCTCATCAAGGTGGTTTTATTATGCTGGCATAGCAGGAGAGTTAAATCAGCAGGGGGAGCATTGTTGTGTATAGACTTCCACTGTTTTGTCAACAAAACCTGACTTTTGTCGACAAAACTGTGTAGTGTAGACAAGGCCTGAGGTGGCAGAGGCAGGGAAACTCCAGCAGCTCCTTTCCATCTACCACATCTTTAGACCCCTCATAATCTGGTTACAGACCTAGAGATGCATAGGGACTGACTCCCTCTCTACACAGCAGGTGTGCTCGACCCCTCCTCTGCCCCAGGCCTGCCCCTACTCCACCACTTCCACCAAGCCCCCACCCCGCCTTTTCCTGCCCCCCTTCACCCCAAGTCCCACTCCACCCCTTCCCCCAGGCCCCACCCCCGCTCTGCCTCACCTCTTCTCACCCCTTCCCCCAAGTATGCCCCATCCCGGCTCCTCCCAGCACCTTCTGCACACTGTAGAACAGCTGTTCTGTGGCATGCAGAAGACACTGGGAGGGAGGGGAAGGAGCTGATCAGAGCTGATCACCGGTTTGCAGGAGGCGCTGGGGGGAGGAGGGAGCTTGGGTGCTAGTGGGTGCTGAGTACCCGCTAATTATTTTCCGTGTCAGCGCTTATGTAGAGATGGCACTAGTTATGCTAAAAGATCTTCTCAAGCCTATGGACAATAGTCTACACTGGTATTCTTAGACACACCGGCAATGTTTAACAGTTGACACGGCGGGATGCTGACCTGTTTGCTTTGTCCTGTCTCTGATCCTGAAGAAGAAAGAAAGCCCTGTGTAAAAGGCAAAAGGCACTATATCCCCCCTCCTCTCTCCCTCTGGATCCTCCCCTCTCCTGCTTCTCTATAAGCGAAAAGAGCCAACCCCTGGAAGGAAGGAGTTCACCATTTTCCTTCTCATGTTTAACAAACATACAGCTATCCTACTGGTGCTAACAGCCTGTTAAGTGGCTGGCAACCTGTTCCCTTCAACTGTCCAACCAAATCAGAGAAGTCTTTTAGCTGCCTGAGGTCTACACCCATAAGTATCAGGGGTAGCCGTGTTAGTCTGTATCCACAAAAACAACAAGGAGTCCGGTGGCACCTTAAAGACTAACATTTATTTGGGCATTCACTTTTGTGGGTAAAAAACCCACTTCTTCAAATACATCTGAAGTTTATGAAAGCTTATGCCCAAATAGTCTTTAAGGTGCCACCGGGGGACTCCTTGTTATTTTTACCCATAAGTATCTGCCTCTGGCACCACCCAGCAGGACAATGCTGATAATTTAGGTGGGATTTTTAGGAGAAACCCTAGCTAGCTCAGCCACAGCTTCTTAATGACAGCAGGACTCTTACAGAGAGAGAGAGAGAGATTATAGGATTTCTCTTGGAGAAAAGGGGGGCCAGTGAATGCAAAGTTGTACTTCCTTAGGGATGTTTTGTGGACATCAGAAATCACACGAGTAGTGGTTTTTCATCACAGAATTTCCTAGTTTTTCATTATTACATATATATTTAATTACAATATTATGTCAAAATGTGTCTCTGAACTCTCCTGTTTACACTCCAAGAGAAGCCATATTCAATACCGTTAATTAGTTTTGTATCAGTGCTAACAAATCCATATAATGGTACATCAACACTAATCATAGAATATCAGGGTTGGAAGGGACCTCAGGAGGTCATCTAGTCCAACCCCCTGCTCAAAGCAGGACCAATCCCCAATTAAATCATCCCAGCCAGGGCTTTGTCAAGCCTGACCTTAAAAACTTCTAAGGAAGGAGATTCCACCACCTCCCTAGGTAACGCATTCCAGTGTTTCACCACCCTCCTAGTGAAAAAGTTTTTCCTAATATCCAACCGAAACCTCCCCCACTGCAACTTGAGACCATTACTCCTTGTCCTGTCCTCTTCTACCACTGAGAACAGTCTAGAACCATCCTCTCTGGAACCACTTCTCAGGTAGTTGAAAGCAGCTATCAAATCCCCCCTCATTCTTCTCTTCTGCAGACTAAACAATCCCAGTTCCCTCAGCCTCTCCTCAGAAGTCATGTGTTCCAGACCCCTAATCATTTTTATTGCCCTTCGCTGGACTCTCTCCAATTTATCCACATCCTTCTTGTAGTGTGGGGCCCAAAACTGGACACAGTATTCCAGATGAGGCCTCACCAATGTCGAATAGAGGGGGACGATCACGTCCCTCGATCTGCTCGCTATGCCCCTACTTTATACATCCCAAAATGCCATTGGCCTTCTTGGCAACAAGGGCACACTGCTGACTCATATCCAGCTTCTCGTCCACTGTCACCCCTAGGTCCTTTTCCGCAGAACTGCTGCCTAGCCATTCGGTCCCTAGTCTGTAGCTGTGCATTGGGTTCTTCCGTCCTAAGTGCAGGACCCTGCACTTATCCTTATTGAACCTCATCAGATTTCTTTTGGCCCAATCCTCCAATTTGTCTAGGTCGCTCTGTATCCTATCCCTGCCCTCCAGCGTATCTACCACTCCTCCTAGTTTAGTATCATCCGCAAATTTGCTGAGAGTGCAATCCACACCATCCTCCAGATCATTTATGAAGATATTGAACAAAACCGGCCCCAGGACCGACCCCTGGGGCACTCCACTTGACACCGCTTGACAGTAGATAGTAATGAATCATTACTATCTACTGTACTATGAGACCCAAAAACCATAAATACCTTACATTTATATAGTAAACCTACTGAAAGTTCTCAGGACAAAGAAGATGATTTTCTGACTATGTTTACTGGTGGCCCTTGACACTTGTCTTACATAATTTAATAAATATTTGTAACTAAATAACCTCAGTATTTGCAGTGTTCAACGTGTTTCCTACAGTAAATACAGAGAATCACAAGAGAAGACCACAGTAATCTTACCTATTTACCCTAGATAAAAATGGCAAGTCTTTTAAAGCCAATGCTGTAATCATAGACACATACATACCCCTCTACACACACAATTATGCCATGTGTGTAGGCAAGTTCTGACAAAGCTAAAAAGCTGTAATAGTGTAACATATAGTAAATTCTTTTAACACCAGAGTGGGATATTTTTAAATGGTCTTAAAATGAGGTCCACACAAAGAAACCCTAAAAAAAAGTGGTAAGGGAGCATTTCACACTCACCTGAACATGATCGGCCCAATTCTCCTGAGTCATGGTTTTCTGAAAAGACACCAAAAAAATCTCTAAAATATATTTTTAAAACATCTGGTATGCACTGAAAATCTCTGGGTTCTCATATATAATCATGAAGAGCACATTAGAAAAATATTGCTTAGATTAGGTTGGATATTAGGAAAAACTTTTTCACTAGAAGGGTGGTGAAACACTAGGAATGGGTTACCTAGGGAGGTGGTGGAATCTCCTTCCTTAGAAGTTTTTAAGGTCAGGATTGACAAAGCCCTGGCTGGGATGATTTAGTTGGGGATTGGTCCTGCTTTGAGCAGGGGGTTGGACTAATGACTTCCTGAGGTCCCTTCCAACCCTGATATTCTATGATTCGTTAATTCAGAGAAATGATGGAGTACAGCACAAAACTATTATCCAAACCTCAATCTGCACTTACAGTATGAAGGTCACACAGAATCCTATCCAGATCATAGTGAAGCTCCTCATATACATTATAAAATAGAGATAATCCAACCAGACCTACTTTGTAGTGGGTGTGAAACTACAGATAACTTCCAACTGCACAGCTAGGTAGGAATGCTGAAAACTGAGACATTGCTGAACTCAGTAAAGCAACATTGTCTAATGTAATAGAATACTTAAATTTCATGATGCTCTAAGCACACCCAGTGCGATCTCCCAGAAACACAGGAGAATCCCCCAGGCCTATTCAGGCTGCTGTTGAGCAACTGAATACTGGAAAAAAAGTTCACATTGGTCACACGGAGAAGCGGCCCTCTAAAACATGAGTGTGCTTCTATTCAGGGAATTAATGAGCTTGGAATAGGACAAATGAAGGTACCCTTCCCCTGAACAGCAGCCTTGTCTTTGTTAATGTACTTAGGATGACTACACTGCCAAACACAGTGGATCAACTCTGTACTCCTTGAGACCCAAAATGTTGATTGTGAGAGCACCTCTTGCAGTTTACTGAACACCCTCAACTGCCACTGAAGTCAGCGGGAGTGGACAGCATTTGATGACTTGCAGGAATGGTCCCTATCATAAATATAATAGTATAATAAAATATACCCATAATTCTGAACTAGATTTATCAGTCTATAATATCTCAGTCCAAGCACTCGTAACAGAGATTTCTGAGTCTCAATGCCTTTCTGTATCACTACAGCATGACTACACTTCGCTTCCATAACAACCTCATATTTCCAGCATCTCTATTATATTGTTCAAATCAAACAAAAATAAATCCATACACACATTGTACAAACATACCTCAACAAACCTCTTGTAGAAGAGATATTTCAGAGAGCCTAGGTGTCGCTGATTTATGACATTCGGACAGAGAACTGAAACAAAAGAAAGGCCTTTAAGTCAACACAACTTCTGAACTTCCTTGAAGCGTTCTTTTCTAGATAGTACTTTTTTCCTCCCCTGATATAAATATCATTTTAAATGATGAACACACAGAAAGACGCTATCCAAACCTGAAACAAAGAGGGCCAGAAGCATCCTGGCCTTGCCTATATTAACACTGCTAACTGTGTTTAAAAACCAGATTAGTATTTGTAGTGTAAACAAGCCCATAAATATATTTTGCAATTTGGCATGTGCTACAATAGGCAGTTTTCTGCTGCTGCTGCTTCTTCTCTCTCTCTCTTTTTCTTTCTTTCTTTTTTTTTTTTTTGAGGGAGTGGTGAGAAAAATCATTTAAGCCTTAGCGATATATGCACTGGACATACATATATCCTAAATATCCAGGACACGTTCCAATATAGAGGAAAATGTGCAAGAATTTAAATGCTGTGGAGCAGATTCAAAGAACAAATTCAAAGAAAACAGAATTACCAACATCCCAAGCAGAAAGTCACAGATTTTCAAGAGACAGACTACACACATCTTTGATGCACCAAGATGTTCCAGTAGCAAAAACAAGCTAATACAAAAGAGTAAAGACAAGGGGTACATTTTCAAAAGCGCCCAAATGACTTAGGAACCTAAATCCCATGGACTTTCAATGAGATTTAAGGTCATAAGTCACCTTGAAAATGTGACTTGGGCATTGTCTACCCTACACAGTTTTTGTCAACAAAAGGCAGTTTTTACTGAAAAAATAAAATCACCTCAATGAGAGGCATTGAACTTTTTGCAGCAAAGTTAAAGCGACAAAGCATCAGCGTAAACGCTGCCATTCATTATATCACCAGAACTGGCCTCACCCAGTATCCCACAATGCCCACTGAGACCGCTCTGCTCACTGTTTTGAACTCAGCTGCACTCAGAGGTGAAAGTAAGCCGGCAAGAGCCGGTGCGCTGTACCGGGGTGGATCGGCTTCCCCAGGCGCAATTGAAAGTGGCTGGAGTCCCCGGCCCTTTAAATTGCTGCCAGAGCCCCGCTGCCGGAGCCCTGGGGTAGCAGCGGCCGGGCTGGGGCGGCGATTTAAAGGGCCCAGGGCAGTAGCGGCAGCCAAGCTCTGGGCCCTTTAAATCGTCCCCAGGGCTCCGGCAGGCTCCGGGGACAATTTAAAGGGCCCGGGGCGGTAGTGGTGGCCGGAGCCCCTTCCCCAGAGTCCTACTGCCGGAGTCCTGGGGAAGTGGCGGCGGGGCTCTGGGGATGATTTAAAGGGCCCAGGGCTCCAGCCACCGCTACCACCCAGGGCCCTTTAAACCGCTGCCAAAGGCCCCGGCTGCTGCTGTTACCCCGGGGAGGGGGAAGGAGGCACCTGCCAGTACAGGTTGGGCCGGGGCTGGCTCTGACCTCCCCCAGCACCACCCCTTCCGGGGGCCAGAGCTGCTCCAGCCCAGCCTCGTACTGGTAAGTCCCTAGACTTACTTTCACCCCTGTCATAGGATTTTCAAAATCATAAATTTCATGATATTACTTACTGAAATCTGAAATGTCACGGTGTTGTAATTGTAGGGATCTTGGCCCAAAAAGGAGTTTGGGGGGTGGGGGGGTCGCAAGGTTATTGTGGGGGGGTTGCGGTACTGTTACCCTTACTTCTGCGCTGCTGCTGACGGCGGCGCTGACTTCAGCGCTGGGCGGCCGGAGAGCGGCGGCTGCTGGCAGGGAGCCCAGCTCTGGAGGCAGAGCCGCCGCCAGGAGCAGCGCAGAAGTAAGGGTGGCCTGGTACGGTGTTGCCACCCTTGCTTCTGCGCTGCTGCTGGCAGCGGTGCTGCCTTCAGAGCTGGGTGCCTGGCCAACAGCCGCCGCTCTCCGGCCGCCCAGCTCTGAAGGCAGCACAGAAGTAAGGGTGAAAATACTGTGACCCCCTAAAATAACCTTGTGACCAAGCTTGCAACTCCCTTTTGGGTCAAGACCCCCAATTTTAGAAACGCTGGTCTCCCCAATGAAATCTGTATAGCATGGGGCAGGGGTCCTCAACCTCTTTCAACATGCTATAAAAATTCTGGGGCCCAGGGGTGGTGGAACTCAGGGCTCTGGGCCAAGAGGATGACCCTTGGGCATAGGCAGTTTGACTTCTATTGGGGGGGGGCCACAAGGACTGGAGAGGCTCAGGCCAGCTCCGCACAGCGGGGTTCAGGGCGGGAGCACCACCTCCACCCCCGACTCACCGCAGCAGCCCACCCACCTGTCTGGGTTATGGGGGGGCCACAACCAAAAAATATGACTCAGCTCAAAAACTCTGAAAACCGCTCAGGATGCAGACAAGGGGTAGCTAGGGGCTGTGTGTGGGCAGGGGGAGAGATCAGGTTGTAGGGAGGGGATAGCTCAGGATGCAGGGAGGGGGATATGGGGGCAGCTCAGGGTGCAGACAGGGGGTAGCTAGGGACTATGTACGAGCAGGGGTAGCTAGGGGCTGCGTACGTGCAAGGGGGGTAGATTAGGTTGCAGGGAGAAGGATAGCTAGGGGCTGTGTGCCAGGAGGGCTCCCCCTGTGGTGGCTGCTCCCCAAGGACTCTGCTGGCCCCAGAGCTGGGTCCCCTCATCCAGGCAGCTCTTACCGGCTGTGTGAGCAGCCAAGAGGGCTGGAAGCTGAGGAGCAGCAGCAACCCCAGGCACCAGCAACAGATGGGGGAATGCCATGGCTGCCCACTCCATGGTACCACCAGCCAGAGGAGCAGCTACCCTGCACTGCCTGGCTCTTGCTTCCCACCTACAACCCAGCCAGAGAGCAGGGCCTGAGGAGGCCTGGGGGAGAGGAGAACGTGCAGGGGGATGGAACAGCTCCCAGACTGCCCCACTCTCAGAAAGGCACTGCAGTCGGGGGGGCCAACACCCTTGTTCCCTGCTAGCTCTGCCCATGGGCTCACAGCTTCTGCCTGCGGGGAGCACCAGGGCTTAGAACTTCAGTCCCACATGGATCCCAGCTTCAGTAGGGAGTGGGGGACGCTGGGGCTCCCGGCTTCAGCACCACACCGCTCCTGGCTTTGGGGGCAGGGGGGCCTTGCCAGTTTCAGCCCCGCACTACTCCTGGCTTGGCGGAGGGGAAGAGGGGCACCGGTTTCAGCCCCACACGGCTCCTGGCTTTGGTGAGTGGGGGAGCAGCTTCAGCCTTGCACCACTCCCAGCTTGAGCCCCGCAAGAGGGTGCCGGGGCTCCTGACTTTAGCCCCATAGGAGGTGCCCAGGGCTCAGGGCACCGGGTTTCAGCCACGGGACCCTGCCCCCCCTCCCCGAAAAGGCTTGCAGACCCCTGGTTGAGGGCTGTTGGTAAAGGGTAAAAGCACACGAAGCACCAGATTTCATGAGGGGAGACCAGATTTCACGGTCCGTGACGCGTTTTTCATGGCTGTGAAATTGGTAGGGCCCTAGTCATGTGGGACTCTGTCACAAGTCTTACTAAAATGAAGATATAGCACATCATCTGCTTCCCCATTACTCACAGAGAGTAACCCTGACAAAGAAGGCAATTGGGTTGCTTTAGCATGATTTCTTCTTGACAAAATTATGCTGGCTATTCCTTATAATCCTATTATCCTCCAGGTGCTTACAAATTGATTGATTGATAGATAATTTGTTCTAGCAACTTTAGGCTGACTGGTCTATAATTCACTGGGTCCTGTTTGTTACCCCTTTTAAAGAGAGGTGCTATGTTTTCCCTTCTCCAGTCCTCTGGGACATACACCTGCTGTCCAGGAATTCTCGAAAATAATTGCTAACGGTTCTGAGATTCAGATTCAGTTTAAGTACCCTAGGATGAATTTGATCAGACCTTGCTGACTTGAATATATCTAACGTATCTAAATATTCTTTAATTTGCTCTTTCCCTATGTTGGCTTGTGTTCCTTCCCCCTTGTTGTTAATATTAAGTGTGCTGAGTATCTGGTGAGCCACAATCTTTTTGGTGAAGACAGAAGCGAAACTGGCATTAAATACCTCAGCCTTCTTGATATCACCAGTTACTAGCTCTCCTTCCCCACTCACTAGAGGACCTACACTTTCTTTAATCTTTCTCTTGCTCCTAATGTATTTAAAGAACCTCTTCTTATTGCTTTTTATGTCTCCTGCTGTGTCTTAGCCTTTCTGATTTTGTCCCTGCCTGCTTATGCTACTCTTTTGTACTCCTCCTTACCAACGTGTCCACCTTTCCACATTTTGTAGGATTCCTTTTTGATTTTCAGGACATTATAGAGCCCCTGATGGAGCCATATTAGCCTCTTACTATTCTTACTGTCTTTCCTTTCCACAGGGATAGTTTGTAGCTGTGCTTTTGATACTATCTTCTTGAAAAACTGCCAGGTCTCTCAAACACCCTTTTCCCTCAAAATTTCTCACCATGGGACCTTACCTACAAGTTCTGGGAGTTTGTTGAAGTCTGCTTTTTTTGAAGGCCATTGTCCTTATTCTGCTGGTCTCACTCCTTCCTTTCTTTAGAACCATGACATCTTATAATTTCATGATCACTTTCACCCAAATTGCCTTTAGATTTGCAATCAATTCCTCCCTGGCACTCAGAATTGAGTCTGAAATGGCTGCCCCCTGGCTATACAGCACTTTTCATCAGCAAATTTCCAAGCAGGTCAATATCATTATCCCCATTTTACAAATGAAGACACTGAGACAGAGAGAGGTAAAGTGACCTGCCCATGGTTACACAGACCAATGACAGAGCAGGGAATTGAACTCAGGTCTCCTGAGTCCCAGCCCACTTCCCTCTCCAAGATAGCATAAGACAATCTGTTGCAAGCGCTTTGGAGAAGGGGCCGTTCTTTCGTGTTTGTATGGTCCTGGGCCTGGTGCATGGCTGAGGTTCCTACGCACCAGCACAAAGCAAATCTTGCTTCTTGGCAGGGGGCTAGACTAGATGACCCTTGGGGTCCCTTCTAACCCTGTCGCTCTACGATTCTAATAAATACTCCCTCCCTCAACATACATCACTGGATGTGTATTATTACAAAATCTTGCAGTAGCACCATAATGGGATCTAGCCTGGATTGCATTTCGCATTTGGGACAGACGTGAAACCAGAAATTCCACCCTTCCACCCATCTTAATCATTTGGTAGGGAGGAAGCCTAATACTAACAGCCAGAAAGCAAAAACAAATGTGATGTCCTCTTTACATACAGGGTTTGAAATAGACATACACACACACTGCACTGGCGTTACATGGTCTGTGGGTGTCTTTTGGGATGATAGCTCTTCAGTTTTGTAGATCTGGTGGTTGACTATATAAAACTGATAATGCACCCCATTCCTTCTGATTCACTATTAGGTCCCACTCAACCCTGTCTTTACATTACAGCAAAAGCCTGATTCTCATTTGCACTAACTCGCTTCAGACTGCTCTTGCAATGTTAAGGGGCCTTCGTGTAAACGAGAACCAGCTCCCCAGAGTTGAAATCTTTGGACGTAAAGAAATAAGACAACTAAAGCCTTTATCTTCTGTACTGAGAGATATTTCCTATGGTCTATTTGGAGGAGGGAAGTGTTTTAGACCCATAGCACTTTCTCATGAGAAGAGTCCCTAATGCAGATTAGGGTGAAGTGGCATAGAGTGCAGCTGGATAGGATATCCTTTTACTGTAATTTCCAGGACCCATTAATTTTACATAATTTCATTCCATGGCCCCAGGAAATAGGAAAAGCAGTCTCCATAGGGGAAAGGGAGCAAAAATCCACAGACTCTCGGAGGCTCTTGACCATCCCATTAAACTTGTAGTCCAGACACCAGCTGGGCCTCCCAAGAAGGCAGGGGCACAATGCTAGTGTGAGCACTTAGATGAGAGCCGAAAGAATGAGTGCCACACGGTGGGCTTCTGGCTCATCTGACGATGTGGCAAACTCTGCTTCAGAACAAGAAGGGAAGAGTGGGTTTGGCCACAACAGAGTGCAGAAACCAAGAGACCTTTGGATTGCTCCAGAGTCCTCACACAGAGTCTTCTCCCTAGATTAACTAGGGCCCTTTAGGGGTCATCTTCAGCAGTCGCTTGTACTTCAAAGGGAAAAGACACAGTTCTTTAGAAAAACAGGGAAAATGACAAGGGAAGGGCCCAGGCCAGCAGCATGTTCGAAGCCCAACTCTCCTTCAGCAACCTGAAGAGAGTGAGTGGTGATTTGGCTTACACTATATTTCATATCCTTGTGGGAGAAGGTGGGTGTACAAGCCAGTGGTCACTTCCAGGTAAAAGTTCCTGACCTTTTGTGTGAGAGGCTCACATCTCCTAACAATGAATTCACACAGGCATAGACAAAGTTGCACTGGTATTTGACAATAGGGCTGATACACGCAGCAGGAAAATCCTCCACAAGTGGTGGGAAACAATGGTTTACAACCCCAGATGATCTAATTTAATGGAACAGTGAATCCTTCTACCTGAACTAATGCACAGATTTCTGAGCAGCCCTCTTCTGCCCTCTACTGTTTAAATACATGAGAAATAACAATTCTCAGTATATATCGTACACTGTTATCCCTAGGGCTTAAAGGTTTGTACAAAATGCAATTCAGGATTAAATGCAAGGGAAAAGCTGGTGGCAAAAACCACAAAAAATAAGCCAGCAACAGTATTCGTGCCAGCAAGTTAAAGAAGTATGGATTGGATGAATGGACTGTAAGGTGGATAGAAAGCTGGCTAGATCGTCAGGCTCCATGGGAAGTGACCAACGGCTCAATGTCTAGTTGGCAACCGGTATCAAGTGCAGTGCCCCAAGGGTTGGTCCTGGGGCCGGTTTTGTTCAACATCTTCATTAATGATCTGAATGATAAAATGGATTGCACCCTCAGCAAGTTCACAGATGACACTAAGCTGGGGGGAGAGGTAGATATGCTGGAGGGTAGGGATAGCAGGATGTGGACAAATTGGAGAGAGTCCAGCAGAGGGCAATGAAAATGATCAGTGGGCTGGGGCACATGACTTACAAGGAGGGGCTGAGGGAACTGGGATTGTTTAATCTGCAGAAGAGAAGAGTGAGGGGGGCATTTGATAGCAGCCTTCAGCTATCTGAAGGGGAGTTCCAAGGAGGATGGAGCTCGGCTGGTCTAAGTGGTGGCAGATGACAGAACAAGGAGCAATGGTCTCAAGTTGCAGTGCGGGAGGTCTAGATTGGATATTAGAAAACACTATTTCACTAGGAGGACAGTGAAGCACTGGAATGGGTTACCTGTGGAGGTGGTGGAATCTTCATCCTTAGAGGTTTTTACAGTCCAGCTTGACAAAACCCTGGCTGGAATGATTTAGTTGAGAGTGGTCCTGCTTTGAGCAGAGGGTTGGACTAGATGACCTCCTGAGGTCTCTTCCAATCCTAATCTTCTATGATTCCATTATTCTAAGCCCTTGTTATTTATGCTAAGAAACCATTTAACAGGATAAGGTAAAACTTCATGGTTAAGGTAGTAAGTAGATAGGCTTTTCAGTTAATTTATGCTGCAATGGGACAATATCTATAAAGACCTGTCAGTTGACAGTGAAAGCAATTTCCATCTCCTCCCTCGCTAGTTAGGTGCATCAGGCATGCACGTTCATTCTAACTATGATGATGATGATTACTTGCTTTACTGAGGGAATCCCTCACTCACAGTTACAACATCAGGTACAATGTGTGAGATTAGCTCTACTTTTGTGTGTGTTACTCTGCTTCCATATTGTATTCCTCCATATATACACTGTTTAAAGAGAGCATGGAATATCAGCTTAACTATTTCAATCCCATAACCAAACAGAAACTTTCAACAACAATATCTGTAAATCAGCTAATTCAGTCCCAGAGGGTCTCCAAAGGAAATATCCCATAATAATGAGCAGACTTGTTATAGCAGAACATAATGACCTATCTTTATATGCGAGGACCAGTTCTATGAAAATGAATAGCTTTCCTTCTCTCAGGCAGATGCCCATAATCTTCCTCCTTCCCCAGTTCAGCTAATTAAACAGAATTTGCATCCACTTTACTGGGAAAGCTAAGGGACTCAGAACAAAATCCCAGTGATGAGTGCATCACAGTTGTGCGTCAAGAGGAGGGAGCGTGCACAGGGCAGAGGAAGAGGACAACAAACTATAAGATACATGGAGCTATCATGTGGCTGTTTATTTTCGCTGGGATCCCATCTGCTGATATACTGAATCATCTCTGGTCTGTCTCATAACTCTTAGGATCGGTAACAACATAAGTTGTTTCGCACATTAAGGACTGGCCAGCTCCTAAATCTTGCTTAGGGGGATCAGTGGGGTTTACTGCACTGGGAGAAGGGTGAGTTTTCAGCTAATGGGACTTGCCTAGAACTGAGTCGCAGATGGGCCTGCTTTCCCATGCCAAGAACCTCTACCCTCCTCCAGGATTCCTTACCAAAAGCAACCTCCCCCTGCTGCCCAGTTTGCCTGGGATCTGTCTGAGAGGAGGTATGCTAAGTCTCGTGAATCTCGTGAAGAGGGTTACTGTCTGTTCGGTGGCTTGCATTGCTGCCTGCTTTTAGCAGGCAGTTGTCCAAGTATGGGAATATCATAATTGCATTTCTGCACAGGTATGCTGCAACCACGGCCAATACCTTCGAAAACACTAGAGGGGCAGTAGAGTGGCCAAAGGGAAGGACCCTGTATTGGAAGTGGTCCTGTCTGATGGTAAAATGGAGAAATCTGAGATGAGAGGATGTATTGTTACGTGAAAATACGCATCCCGGAGGTCAAAGGATGAGAACCAATCACCTCTTTCTAGAGCTGGAATTATGGTACCTACTGTGACCATCTTGAATCGTTGTGTTTTGATAAATTTGTTGAGTCATTGTAGATCGAGTATTGGTCTCTAGCCACCGGATGTTTTCTTTGTGAGAAAATAGTGGAAATAAAATCCTCTCCCTCTGTGTTCTCTTTGAACGGGTTCTACTGCTCCTAGCTTCATGAGGTGGCTTACCTCCTGGCACAGTAGAGACTCGTGAGAGGGATCCCTGAAGAGGGTCAGGGAGGGAGGATGGGTAGAGGCGTTGGGGGAAAAATGGGGGATGGAGAAACCAGTTTGTATGATTTCTAGCACCCATTTGTCAGATGTGATGGTCTTCCAGATTGGATAAAATGGAACTAAACAATATCTGAATGGTTGGGAGAGAGTTGGTGTCACCAGCACAGATAGACCTGGGGTTCTCGAGTCCTCAACCAAAGCTTCAAATTTGTTGTCTGGAGGTTGACGGTTGGGACTCAGCTACTGAAGAAGTGGACTGGCATCCCCTCGGGGGCCTGTGACTCAAATCACCATTTTTGTTGCGAATACATGGTCTGGCAGTAGCGTTGGGGTACATAATAATTTTGCTGTTTTTTCCTGGGTTTTGGTGTATAGATTCCCAAGGATCAGAGTGTCGCTTGTGAATCCTTGAGCGAGTGGAGAGAGTCATCTGTCTTCTCATCAAAGAGTTTGGGACCCTCGAATGGCAAATCCTAAACCATGGATTGCACCTCCTTAGGGAAGCCGGAGAGATGGAGCCATGAGGTCTCTCTCATCACAACAGCTGTCGCCACTGAACTTCCAGCTGTGTCCGCAGAATCAAGTGCGGCTTGCAGGGCTCTTTTGGAGATGAGTTGTCCCTCTGATACAAGCGCTGTGAATTGTTCTCTTGTCCTCGGAAATAAAATCAGTCAATTCAGACATTTTTGTGTAGTTAATATAGTCACATTTTGCCAGAAATGCCTCGTAGTTGGCTATATGGAGGTGTAGTATAGCCAAGGAATAAGCCTTGCGGCCAAAAAGATCAAGTCTTTTCCACTCTTTGTCATGAGGTGTGGTTTTGGGCTCTTGTTGCCTATCATGTTCCTGGACTGCATCCACCACTACGGAATTGAGCACTGGATGTGAAAAGAAGAACTCTGTGCCCTTGGCTGGTACATAATACTTTTTTGTCAGACCTCTTGCAGGTTTTGACAGGGTCCATCAGCACATCGTTCATAGAGATTTTGGATGAAGCAGATGTATGCAAAATGTCCACTACTTTGTGTTGTGCCACTTGGACCTCCTCAAGGGAGATGTCCAGGGAGCTAGCCACCCTTTTAAATAGATCCTAAAATAGTCTGAAATTGTCCCCTATATTATTGGGAGGAGGCATAATGGTGTCATCTGTGGATAGTAATGGCAAGTGGGTAGGTGGTACTCCTTCCAGGATCGGGGTTCTTCCTCATCTTCCTCCGGTTCCCCTGCCACCATCAAAGATCCAGGCACCAAAGCTGCAGATGACTGCTGTATGCCGGGTCTGGATGTGGCAGGCAGTCCCTGTTGTGTGAGGTATGCCGCCCACAGGTTCCAGTATGCCCACTGGGGTGGGGAAGACATGGGGGGCCTCCAGGGCTGGCCGTACCATTGAAAATACTTGGGATCAGTGTAATATGTCCCCTGAGGGGGTCCTGAGTTAGTCAGTTCATGGTAGAGGGGAGATTGTGGAGGGAGATCTCCTTGTCCTTCCTCACTCTCATCCCCCTCTTCACTCGAATAGGGAGGAGCAGATTGTATTGGAGATCACAGAATCATAGAATATCAGGATTGGAAGGGACCTCAGGAGGTCATCTAGTCCAACCCCCTGCTCAAAGCAGGACCAACACCAACTAAATCATCCCACCCAGGGCTTTCTCAAGCCTGACCTTAAAAACCTCAAGGGTAGGAGATTCCACCACCTCCTTAGGTACCCATTCCAGTGCTTCACCAGCCTCCTAGTGAAAAAGATTTTCCTAATATCCAACCTAAATCTCCCCCACTGCAACTTGAGACCATTACTCCTTGTTCTGTCATCTGCTATCACTGAGAACAGTCTAGAGCCATCCTCTTTGGAACCCCCTTTCAGGTAGTTGAAAGCAGCTATCAAATTCCCCCCCTCATTCTTCTCTTCCGCAGCCTAAACAATCGCAGTTCCCTCAGCCTCTCCTCAGAAGTCATGTGTTCCAGTCCCCTAATCATTTTTGTTGCCCTCCGCTGGACTCTTTCCAATTTTTCCACATCCTTCTTGTAGTGTGGGGCCCAAAACTGGACACAGTACTCCAGATGAGGCCTCACCAATGTCGAACAGAGGGGAACAATCACATCCCTCGATCTGCTGGCAATGCCCCTACTTATACATCCCAAAATACCATTGGCCTTCCTGGCAACAAGGGCACACTGTTGACTCATATCCAGCTTCTCGTCCACTGTAACCCTTAGGTCCTTTTCTGCAGACCTGCTGCCTAGCCATTCGGTCCCTAGTCTGTAGCGGTGCATTGGACTCTTTCGTCCTAAGTGCAGGACTCTGCACTTGTCCTTGTTGAACCTCATCAGATTTCTTTTGGCACAATCCTCTAATTTGTCTAGGGTCCTCTGTATCCTATCCCTAGACTCCAGCGAATCTACCTCTCCTCCTAGTTTAGTGTCATCTGCAAACTTGCTGGGGGTGCAATCCACACCATCCTCCACATCATTTATGAAGATATTGAACAAAACCGGCCCCAGGACCGACCCTTGGGGCACTCCACTTGATACCGGCTGCCAACTAGACATGGAGCCATTGAATCACTACCTGTTGAGCCTGACAATCTAGCCAACTTTCTACCCACCTTATAGTGCATTCATCCAGCCCATACTTCTTTAACTTGCTGACAAGAATACTGTGGGAGACAGTGTCAAAAGCTTTGCTAAAGTCAAGGAACAACACGTCCACTGCTTTCCCTTTATCCACAGAACCAGTTATCTCGTCATAGAAGGCAATTAGATTAGTCAGGCATGACTTGCCCTTGGTGAATCCATGCTGACTCTTCCTGATCACTTTCCTCTCCTCTAAGTGCTTCAGAATTGATTCCTTGACGATCTGCTCCATGATTTTTCCAGGGACTGAGGTGAGACTGACTGGCCTGTAGTTCCCAGGATCCTCCTCCTTCCCTTTTTTAAAGATGGGCACTACAGTAGCCTTTTTCCAGTCGTCCGGGACTTCCCCCGATCGCCATGAGTTTTCAAAGATAATGGCCAATGGTTCTGCAATCACATCCGCCAACTCCTTCAGCACTCTCGGATGCAGCGCATCCGGCCCCATGGACTTGTGCTCGTCCAGCTTTTCTAAATAGTCCCGAACCACTTCTTTCTCCACAGACGGCTGGTCACCTCCTCCCCATGCTGTGCTGCCAGTGCAGTAGTCTGGGAGCTGACCTTGTTCATGAAGACAGAGGCAAAAAAAGCATTGAGTACATTAGCTTTTTCCACATCCTCTGTCACTAGGTTGCCTCCCTCATTCAGTAAGGGGCCCACACTTTCCTTGACTTTCTTCTTGTTGCCAACATACCTGAAGAAACCCTTCTTGTTACTCTTAACGTCTCTTGCTAGCTGCAACTCCAGGTGTGATTTGGCCTTCCTGATTTCACTCCTGCATGCCTGAGCAATATTTTTATACTCTTCCCTGGTCATTTGTCCAATCTTCCACTTCTTGTAAGCTTCTTTTTTGCATTTAATATCAGCAAGGATTTCACTGTTAAGCCAAGCTGGTCACCTGCCATATTTACTATTCTTTCTACACATCGGGATGGTTTGTCCCAGTAACCTCAATAAGGATTCTTTAAAATACAGCCAGCTCTCCTGGACTCCTTTCCCCCTCATGTTATTCTCCCAGGGGATCTTGCTCATCAGTTCCCTGAGGGAGTCAAAGTCTGCTTTTCTGAAGTCCAGGGTCCGTATTCTGCTGCTCTACTTTCTTCCTCGTGTCAGGATCCTGAACTTGACCATCTCATGGTCACTGCCTCTCAGGTTCCCATCCACTTTTGCTTCCCCTACTAATTCTTCCCCGTTTGTGAGCAGCAGGTCAAGAAGAGCTCTGCCCCTAGTTGGATCCTCCAGCACTTGCACCAGGAAATTGTCCCCTACATTTTCCAAAAACTTCCTGGATTGTCTGTGCACCGCTGTATTGCGCTCCCAGCAGATATCAGGGTGATTGAAGTCTCCCATGAGAATCAGGGCGTGCAATCTAGTAACTTCTGCGAGTTGCCGGAAGAAAGCCTCGTCCACTTCATCCCCCTGGTCCAGTGGTCTATAGCAGACTCCCACCACGACATCACCCTTGTTGCTCACATTTCTAAACTTAATCCAGAGACTCTCAGGTTTTTCTGCAGTTTCATACTTGAGCTCTGAGCAGTCATACTGCTCCCTTACATACAGTGCAACTCCCCCACCTTTTCTGCCCTGCCTGTCCTTCCTGAACAGTTTATATCCATCCATGACAGTACTCCAGTCATGTGAGTTATACCACCAAGTCTCTGTTATTCCAATCACATCCTAATTCCTTGACTGCGCCAGGACTTCCAGTTCTCCCTGCTTGTTTCCCAGGCTTCGTGCATTTGTGTATAGGCACTTGAGATAACCTGCTGATCATCCCTCTTTCTCAGAATGAGGCAGGAGACCTCTCCTCTCACGCACTCCTGCTTGTCCTTCCTCCTGGTATCCCACTTCCCCACTTACCTCAGGGCTTTGGTCTCCTTCCCCCGGTGAACCTAGTTTAAGGCCCTCCTCACTAAGTTAGCCAGCCTGCTTGCGAAGATGCTCTTCCCTCTCTTCGTTCGGTGGAGCCCGTCTCTGCCTAGCACTCCTCCTTCTTGGAACACCATCCCATGGTCAAAGACTCCAAAGCCTTCTCTCCGACACCACCTGCGTAGCCATTCGTTGACTTCCACGATTCGACGGTCTCTACCCGGGCCTTTTCCTTCCACGGGGAGGATGGACAAGAAGACCACTTGCACCATCCTTCTTCCCAGATGCAAGGAGACTCGGTGCCAAGCATGACATGTTTGTGTTGGTGCCAATGATAGGGGAGTCAGGGACAACTAAGAGACGAAGAGGCCCTTGTGGCTGAGAAACTGCTGCGAGGTCTGTTTGATTGGCCCCTGAGGCGGTATCATTGTCAGTGCTGGGAGCTGCTGTGTATAAGCTGGCACTGAAGGCTGTGCCGCTGTGCGCACCGAGCATGCCTTTGAAGGAGCCACCGTTTGTCCCGGTGCCATGCCGTTGCGTGCGGATCGCAGCTTTGGTATTGGCTGTGCCGAGGCATGAGGCTTAGATTTCTCCTTAGTGCCTCTGTCAGAGCCGACTCATTTAGAGTCTCTGGCTCTAGCGGTACCAGCGGTGCCGGGTGGTCCTGCTGTGTCTATAACCGGTGCCTACAGTGCAGTCGATGCCGGTGCTGAGTGTCCACTCGTGGAACGTCATTTCTTGGCTGATTCCTGCGTTGGGGACACAGGTGCCTGCCTTTTTGATGTTTTTTGGCAGGTTGCTCAGATGCATGGTTGAGGAGGAACCCCTGTCAGAAGCCGTGGTCAGAGAAGTTTCACCAGGAGGGCTCCGGGCTCAGATGCAGGTTTGAGAGACTTCTCCTTAAGGAGGAGCTTTAACTGCAAATCTCTAGCTCTTCTTGTCCTAGCAGTGAGCTTGAGGCAGTGCGGGCACTTCTGAGTTGTGTGCGTTTCGCAGAGGCAGCGAACACACTGATCGTGGCCGCCTGAGACAGGTGTAGCAAGCTTGCAGTTGAGACAGCGTTTAAAGCCCAGGAAACCAGGCATTCCTGTCAGTGGGGGCTTTCGCTCTCAGAGAGGCTGTGTATTCGAAGGTTCAACTGAAATTTCTCCCCAGCCAGTAGTTCAAAAGGCAAGGAAAAGGAAAAAGGGTTTTGTTTTGTTTTAAACTAGGTGACAGGGATAAAAGAAAAAGGGAAACAATGTAAATAGCTGTTAATGAGAAAACTAAGAAACTAACTGTTAAACTAACTAACTACTAAGTAGTGAGGCGCTGCTGATTGCTCCGACTCTGTAGCGGAGGGCGTAGAGAAGGAACTAAGTTGGGGGGCTGGTCACACAGCATCAGTTAACTGCCTGAAGCAGCATGAGATGGCGACCATGCATGTGCGACCCAACCGGGCACTGTTACCAGAAGTCTCTGAGTACAAGCACAGGGGCGCACAAACACTTAAAATGGAGCACCCCGAGGGACAGCACTCAAAGAAGAACAATTGGAATCAAATCCTCAAAAACCGCAAACACCTGCCAATGCATGTCCTGACTTGCAGCATGAGCTCTCCCTGGAACATTACCCTGCTCATATGCATGGAATTTCACAGTGTACTGTCATTTACAATAAAAAGAAAACTGATCAAAGGTTCCAAGTAATTCTTCAGTTATACTGTATGTTAATACCCATAGGTAAATTCAAGGGCTGAATTTTTTAACTGAGGCATTGTTTTTATTATCCTGCACGAACAATAATACAAACAACAATGTTACAGATCAAGCTGGTGGCCAAATCTCTTTCACACTGCAGGTACCTTGCTAGGGAAAAGATGAAGGAAACCTCTGGAAATATGAACATACATTGGGGTGGTGCACTTAAAGTCCCACCCGGGTTCCAGAAATAGATCCACATGGGAAATTCCATTAGAACAGGCAGAATCCTTCAAATTGCTGGAGTCTTTGTCACTCTTTGCCCTGGCAGATCCACCTACCCCTATCTGCTGTACCCCCTAATCTCTTTTTGCAGAATCACTGGTACACACCCTACAGTCATTAATACAGCAGGTGCAGTTAGACAGATCTGGCAGTGTACGAATAAAAATCCTGGAGAAGCTAAAACTCACCAACAGGAGATGATGATAATAATGATGCTTTGTAGTTATACCATATAGTGTTTTATACCTTCAGTGTGATTTCTAACCCTGGATAATTCAAAGGGCACTGTGAACTCCAAAAGCACATTTCTGTCTGAACATTTTTTCTTACTGTTGTTACAAGTAACATCTAAGGTTAAAGGAAACAAATCTCTGTTTTTTTTCAGCTTGCTCACTCTGTGCTTTGACAGCACTTTATGCACGGACAATTTCACCATTTCTCCTGTACAGTCTGTTTCCTCTGTGTGTGGGTCTTTCACAGGTTTGGGAGAGCAATTCCTTCAACTCCCTTTGTAAATTGACAGGGGAAGTATGACCTAGTGGATGTTCAGACTTACAAGGCAGAAAATCCTCAGGTCGAACCGTGGGTGAACCATCAACCTGTTTTAAACAAATCTCTTAATTCCTCAGTGCCTCAGTTTGCCCACCAATACAATGGGAATTAATTACAATTACATGCTCCGGGGGAGGGTTTGTGAGGATAATTCATTTATGTTTGAGCAGCATTTTGGAGATGTGAAGATGAATATGCAACACGGTATCACTACAAGATGGAATAGAATTCACAGCTTAGGTTAACAAATAACATTCAGTCCCAGAAAACAGGGAAATATGCAATATCCAGTTGTGCTGATGGAGTGAGGGACCTACACCGGATGCAAATTATAGGGGGCACCTGAGGATTTCTGCCAAGAGTCATTACCTTGTTAATGTCACAATGCAAGGAAACCTAATTACCTCTCCCAGTAATAATCAATGCAAAATGTTAAAGAGAATGGATTTTGAGTGACATTTAGGAGTGAAGCAGATCCCTTAGAAGGATGTAAACTGTATTACTTCTCCCGTAAGGTTGCAAGAGCCCTTTAAATTCCCTTCAGCAGCAGCCATCCCTATTTCACAGGAAAGATATATGTGCCTCCTTCTTCTCATGGCTTATCTCTTTTAAGCTGATTGGCTTGTAACTCACAAAGTCAGAATCCCCAGATGAGTAATGTGTGGCCTCTTATGTGAGCCTGATGGAGCCAGTACTTAAAGCCGACCATCACATGTTTATGCAGAACCATTCTGAAGCCAAGATTTATGTCATATCATGGAAGAAACAGCCAATTAGTCACTAGCATCTAGTTCTTCAACAACACAAAGTGAAAATTTCCATAATTTATGTGCTTTGTTTTTAAACAACATCAAATAAGCTCCAAATGACAGCAGACATTGCTTGCTGGACACGTGGGAGGATGGATTAAATGATTCACTGGAAAGGTGATTAAATGATTTAGTGTAATATCACATACCTGGATCTAGATTATATTGTTCTAGGAGCCTGAAGACCAGTTTGCTTAACATTTTGTGGTTGAGTTTGTTAGGTCGTAAACCTTGATACTGCCTGTAAACAAAACAAACAAAGCAAGGAAGAAACATCAATGCAAGCAGATAAGATACTTCTCCCTTTTAATAGCAGGGATGTTGTCTGATGCTTGGTGGTGGTAACAACTTCTTTTCCCTCCTCATCTATTACAGCTGAGCCTAAACCATTCTTTCCTCCAACTGGGTCTAAATTAGCTGTTACCACTCAAGAAAGACATCATGGATAGTTCCCTGAAAACATCCACTCAATGTGCAGCAGCAATCAAAAAAGCAAACAGAATGTTAGGAACCATTAGGAAAGGGATAGATAACAAGACAGAAAATATACTGCCATTATATAAGTCCATGGTACGCCCACACCTTGAATACTATGAGCAGTTCTGGTCACTCCATCTCAAAAAAGTTGCATTAGGAAGGGAAAAAATGCAGGGAAGGGCAACAAAAATTACTAGGGATATGGAACAACTTCTGTATGAGAGATTAAAAGGACTGGGACTCTTACATTTGGAAACGAAACAACTAAGTAGGGATATGATAGAGGTCTATAAGATCATGACTGGTGTGGAGAAAGTAAATAAGGAAGGGTTATTTACTCCTTCACATAATACAAGAACCCAATGAAATTAATAGGCAGCAGGTTTAAAACAAACAAAAGGAAGTACTTCTTTACACAACGCACAGTCACCCTGTGGAACTCATTGCCAGGGGATGTTGTGAAGACCAAAACTATAATTAAGTTCTAACAAGAAATAGATAAGTTCATGGAGGATAGGTCCATCAGTGGCTTTTAGCGAAGATGGTCATGGATTCAACCCCATGCTCTTGGCATCCTAAGCCTCTGACTGCCAGATGCTGGGAGTGGATGACAGGAGATGGATCACTCAACAATTGCCCTGTTCTGTTCATTCTCTCTAAAGCACCTGGTATCAGCCACCATCAGAAGACAGGATACTGGCCTAGATGGACCACTGTTCTGACCCAGTCTGGTTATTCTTATGTTCTGGAAAGTCCTAGCCAATAAAGCCTCCATATGGTCCAATTAAACCTTCAAAACACTGCTTCTGAGACAGCAGCAAAGTGGAGAGCTTACTTTAAGGTAAGTGCTGCTCTTTCCATCAGTTAGCTGATACTTGTGTCTTCGTCAGCCTCCGATTCTCCATTCAAGGGCTTTAAGAGTTCACATCAGGACCTGACTTCCAGCAACCTAGTACGTAATACCCACTCTGATTTTATTAGCATTGTATCTGCTGCGTGTATGCTGTTATTTTGATTGCACTGCTGGTGCTTACTTGGCATAAGCCACTTTAGTGGGAGGTGGTTTATAAATTAAAAAACAACCCTGATTATTTCACTGGAAAAGGAATGATGAGTATATACATTTCTTGTTTTTTGCCACTGTATCACGGGAATACTAGACACATATGCAAAGGCTTTTTACTTTGACTAGGGCTATCTGCAGATGGCTCCCTCACAACTGCACCATTTCCTGGCTTAGCACTGCTATCTGAAGCTGACGGAAAGGAAATTTTCAGTTAAAAATTCAACTGAAATCAGGGTTACCAACTGACGATCCTCATTCTCATCCCCACATCTCTCTGCCAGATATGCACAATGGATATTGCGACTCTCAGCCTTCCACAGCAAAGCCCCAGAGTCAGATGGCTGTTGAGGTCTCCTGGATAAGATCTACTTCAATGTTTTCGTTTTTAGCTTCCCCGCGCAAAGTGCTCAGCCCCTGACACTTCCAATGATATCAATGGGAGTGATAGGTGCTCAGTGCCTCATAGAATAAGGCCTTCGGAAAGACCAAATTTCACAGTTACCAGAATTTTTCCCTTCTCTGATGGGAAGTGACTTACCCTGTGGCTTTTAACATGTTATTAGTGAATGTAGAAAGAGCACTGGAAAACATATTGTCCTTAGCTGATAGCTATTTAGCACCTGCTCATAATGTTATATAATATTGTATGCTGTTTGGATATAAGGAGGACAAAACGCTGGAAAATAGAATAATCTTATACCTTGAGAGATCTGTAGTATTAAAATTAGGTTCACACCACATATCCAGGGTCTGCAAGAGTTTGCACTGGAGATCAGGATATTCTGCCACATAAGCCTCCACTAGGTTAGTTTTCTCTTGAAGTAGCAATGGAGTGCACATCTAGGAAGAAAAATAGTTTTACACTTGTAAAGCACTACAGAGACATTGTGCTTTATACCTAGTGCAGACTGCTGCCCATCGCATTGGCTCAGCAGCACTGGTCACAACACTGGAGAGGCGGAGCCAAGTCTCCAGCCACTCCCAGCCTACAGGCACAGGAGCAGTCCCATTTTGCTGCTGCTCAGAATGTGGATAGTGAGCCTTATACCCCTGCATGCATGCTCGGGATGGGCCACACTCTGTCTCAAAGTCTTCTATACCTAGGTCTGTAAGTGCTTGAGAAAAGTTTTCTGAATTGCTTCAACGTTAGAAAAATATTTCTACATTGAAATATGCTTAAAGGAAGTTTTCTACACAGAATTTTCAACACAAATATTACCAATAACATTACAAACCTTTGGCATTAGAATTTATTTAACCAAGGCCACCTCTTATCACCACATAGGTAGAAAATACCTCTTATCTTCTACACCCATTATTCTGAATGGGGGGAGCAGGGGAGGAGATGAGATTATTTTTGCATTTAATAAACCTCATTACAGAAACAATAATTTGCAAAACAGAATCAACACAGCTGAAGTTTTATCCCAGTTAGAAAAATATTCTATGAAGATGGAATGTGGTATAAAAAAATCTTTCAGTCACTTCACAGACTGAAATGTTATTTTTAGCAGCTCCCTAGCGACTTCTTGCAAATTAGATATTAGTGTATAGTACTGGTATATAACTTCCACTTTTGTGCAAGACTGCGCGTCTTGTTTAGCAAAGGATACATATGATGATAGAGGAGACTACAGGGGAAACAGACTTGCCTTCTCCACATCTAGTTCCAGCTGTAAGTTTAGCTTTATACTCAGAATGGCTGCCTAGAAAACACAAAAGGTAGAAAATATTTCTGGTTGTAGAGGAGAATGTGTATTTGGGAGAGCTTATAAACAGATGTGTTTCTAAACTGAAGTATAGATGGTTTATACACATTTTCCACAGAATGATTCTTTTTATTGTTATATTCTGAATGTGCTAATTACATGCATTTGGCTGCACAGATTTCATTTACAAATCCACAAAAACATCATCAGTGGCACTAAATGTTTTAAACAGTATTAAACCTCAGAAGAAAAATTCTGAGATCAAGTACTCTATTAAAAAATTTAGAGCGAAAAACCAGAGTCTCTAGTCAAGTGTTTGGAAAGACTCAACTGACAGATAATTTTCTCCAGAATACACATTTAAAAAATGGAACAAAAAAGGATATTTATGAGTTAACTTGAACACAAATCTTGCTGCTTTTAAATTTTCTATGCGGTTATATTTTGTGAAAACATCTCATTCATAAATTTGAATACAACTAAAATAAGATTTTTAGTTTCAATCACTTAAATGTAGCTCCACATATACTAGATGTGATGAATCACAAATAAAAGGATGATAATAATTATAACAACATCTGATGAAGTGAGCTGTAGCTCACGAAAGCTCATGCTCAAATAAATTGGTTAGTCTCTAAGGTGCCACAAGTACTCCTTTTCTTTTTGCGAATAATTATATTGTGCCCTTTTATGCTGTGTTCTGAACATTGATGAACTAAGTCTTGTAATCCCCATGTGAAGTTCCTCAGAATCAGTATCCTAATTTTGCAGATGGGAAAGTGAGCCACAGAGTGGCAAAATGATTTGAGGAAGGTCACACAAGCAGTCAGTGGCATAACCAGGAATAGAACCAAGATCTTCTGCATTCAAATCCTATGTTTTAACCCCAAAAACTTGCTTCCATACTGGCTTCAGTTTCCCTCCTCTACTAGGTGCAACTCCCACCCTAGTATAATAAGGTGATACAAAACAAAGGATAACTGTTACTCGTGAATTCAAAATCAATACACCCATACCATTCTACAAGGGGGTTGCTAAAACATGTTCTTTGGAGCCCTGATTCAGCAAGGCACATAAACAGTCCTTAAGCCCATCCCTATTTAGCAAATCACTTAACCATGCACTTAAGTCTCAGGCCTTGTCTACACTACCAGGTTTTGTCGCCAAAACTGCCGTTTGTCGACCCAAACAGTGAGTGCATACACACTGCAAGGCAACTTTTGTTGGGGAAAATGCCTGGTTTGGGTGACAAAATTCATCCACCCTCACGAGAGATTTAACTCTTTTTCCTCCACATTTTTGTTGACAAAGTGCAAGTGTAGACACCACGCTTCATTTCATCGCTTTAATTGGCCTAAAAGGAGGTATCCCACAATGCCCATCCTGACCCATCCCATCTGGTCAGCAGTTTAAACTCCACTGCCCTGCAGACAGGTAAACAACCATCTGCCCCTCCCCCTTAGAAGCCTCTGGAATTTTTGAAATTCTATTTCCTGTTTGCTCGGGGTGGAGAGTTCCCATCGTATTTTCCCAGGTGACCATGGTGGTTTATCGCAGAAAATGCTGTCCCACTTGGACCACTGCAGATCTGTTGGATCTGCTCAGTATATGGGGAGAGGTGGCTGTGCAGTCCCAGCTGCGCTTGTGTCAGGGTTCCTTCCCCACTCTGAACTCTAGGGTACAGATGTGGGGACCCACATGAAAGCTCCCTAAGCTTATTTCTACCAACTTAGGTTGAAACCTGGTACGCTGCCACCACCAAGCGATTTAACAAAGAATCAGAGAAAAGACCACTTGGAGACGTCTTCCCCCAAAATATCCCCCCAAGCCTTACACACCCCCTTTCCTGGGGAGGCCTGAGAATAATATCCTAACCAATTGGTTACAAAATGATTAAAGACCCAAATCCCTGGGTCTTGGAACAATGGAAAAATCAGTCAGGTTCTTAAAAGAAGGATTTTATTTAAAAAAAAAAAAAAAGAAAGGTAAAAGAATCACCTCTGTAAAATCAAGATAGAAAACACTTTACAGGATAATCAGATTCAAAACACAGAGGATCCCCCTCTGAGCAAAAACCTTAAAGTTACAGAAAACAGGAATAAACCTCCCTCAACACAGGGAAAATTCACATAAAACAAAAGATAAACTAATCTGCCTTGCCTGCTTACCTATACTGGTTGCAATACTGGAGACTTGGATTAGGATGTTTTGGAGAAGATGTATTTCTGTCTGGCCTCTCTCAGTCCCAAGAGAGAACAACCACGTAAACAAAGAGCACAAACAAAAGCCTCCTCTCTCGCCAAGATTTGAAAGTATCTTTTGTCCCCATTGGTTCCTTTGGTCAGGTGCCAACCAGGTTATTTGAGCTTCTTAACCCCTTAAAGGTAAAGAGGAATTTTAGGCTACCCTTATGGTTATGACAGCTTGAGACGTAGGAATTGGGATACCTATGGGCAGATGTCCCAAGGCTTGTGCAAAAAGGGCTAAGATCGGGACATGTTAGAGTGCAGAGTGAAGATAAAGGAGCTGAGGCAGGCGTACCATAAGGCAAGGGAGGTAAACCGTCGCTCAGGTGCTTCACTCTAAGACCTGCTGGTTCTACAGGGAGCTGGATGTTATCCTCAGTCGTGACCCCACCTCCATCACCAAGAGCCCCGTGAATACTTTGGAGGGCACAGAGGCAGCAGAAAGAGGACCTAACCCGGAGGATGAAGTTATTAATGAAGAGGTGGAGTTAGATGAGAATGTGCAGCTCCCAGTGGAGTCACCCGGCGGGGCGGTCAGGCAGCCAGGAACCATTCTCCACTCCAGAGGTGTCTAGCCAGTCTCAGCAGTTGCTCTCTGGTGAGCAAGAAGCAGGAGATGAGATTTCTGGTAAGTGGCTGTGGTTTGTGTAAGTATGGAGGTGGGTTCAGGGTACAGAAATGTGGGAGGCTGGCTGTGTTTCTGTGAGCTGGACGTTTCCCTGTATAGCTAATCAGTATGGCAGAACAGAGTGTTGATGCACGCCAAGATCTCACAGGAATCCTCCAGAGAGATCTCCAGGAAAGTTTCCTGGAGGTACTCGGTAATCCTCTGATGAAGTTTCCATGGCAGAGTAGCTTTGTTCCTTCCCCCATTGTAGGAAACTTTCCCACACAACTGGTCAATCACCTGTGCAGGGACCAAAGCAGCACATAGGCGAGCAGCATAGGAAGCAGGGCAGAAGCCACAAGCATGGAGTAGATGTAGCCTCGTTTCCCTGCTTACCCTTACCTCATGCATATTTCCTAGAGTCACGGTCCTTCGTAGCAGGTTTAAAAGAGAACTGGATACATTCATGGAGGTTAAGTCCATTAATGGCTATTAGCCAGGATTGGTAAGGAATGGTGTCCCTGGCCTCTGCTAGTCAGAGGGTGGTGATGGATGACAGGAGAGAGATCACTTGATCATTACCTGTTAGATTCCCTCCCTCTGGAGCCCCTGGCATTGGCCACTGTCGGCAGACAGGATATTGGGCTGGATGGACCGTTGGTCTGACCCAGTATGGCCATTCTTATGTTCACCATTCAGTGCTTGTTTCCCGAGCCCAAAAGCAACGTTCTACCCTGCACACCCACTCTGTGAATGCCAAAAGCAATCTAAGTTGCTTCTATCCATATCACGCAGAATGTTGGGCGCCTGGAAGTCTTCTTCAGTTAGGAAATTCACGATTAACTGCACTGCCATCTGCACTGTCTTCAGGAGAGTTAATAGAGCATAGGAAAGCAGTGCAGGATCCATCCCTTCTCACAAAGATGACAGGGTGCACAGCAAAGAAGGGCAGTTGAAAAATGACGCGAAAGAAAGCCCAGACTCCATAGGACAGAACACAATGCATCACGGGACATTTAGCACTGTCCGACAGAAGGACTGCAGGATAGGTACCCACAGTGCATTGCTCACACTGTCAGTGATGATGCCCCCAGTATGGATGTGATCTGCTGACAGAGGGAGCAAGTGTGAACACAAAATTACGATTTTTATTAGGTCGACTTTTGGGTGCCAACGTCACTTTTGTCAACACAAATTGGTAGGGTAGACATGGCCTCAGTGAGTTAAATCTCAATCTTAAGCACATACTTAAGTGATTTGTTGAAATGCTTTTCTTGGTTTTATGACTACCAGTGTTAGAAACAAACAAACAGAAGGCCCTATTGAAGGGTATATTTACAGAGTCCAGATCTTTGAACAGAAAGGACAACATCAGATAGTATCAGCATGTTTACAATACGAATAATAAAAGAAGAGATAGGCCTAACTGAACTAAAGATGTGACTGACTTGGCTACTGTATCTGTTTTAATATTTCTTTTGTTATTGTGATGTTTGGTATTGTTCAACTCCACAAAAAAGTCTTCTATAAAATTACCCCATTTTTAATACTATTTTTACAGAGGATAAGATCTCCAGGGATGTAACAACTCATTCAGGGACTCATTTTGCTGTCCGATAAGTATTTCAGCACATAGATTATGTGCTTTAGCTGATACTTAAAGATAAACCCCACCACGGTCACTGAGTATTTCTCCATCACACAGCTTTGTGCATACTCTACACTGGACCAGGAGTAGCCAGAATAACTGGAAACTAGTAATCCTGTTAACTTAGTTGTAGAAGCCTCAGATCAAAGTTGGATCAGCAAGGCAATCGGAATTCCAAATCCTAGCTGCCTTCACCACTCCTCCAACTGTTAAGCAAGACCAACAACTACCTTTTAAAAATGATCCCCTCAGCACATTATCCAGGAACCCTAAAATCCTTGTGATGTCTGTATGCACAATGCATTTATTAGGAAGGCCTCTACACGCACTCGGAAACCAACATAACCCACATGTGAAAATGTCTCTTACAATCCTGAATACTAGCATGTGCTGCCTTTTCTGCTCCTACTAATGCATTCCAGTTCCCAGTAAGAATAAAAATAACAGCAAAGAAATAACCCAGGCAAGCATTTGGGCTACATTAACTCCCCTGCCCCTCCCACGCACTTCCAAAGTGGATCAAATTAGAAGCATGGGAAAGGTATATATTTTTCTTCCATTTCCCTTCCCAAGCCTATGGAGGGCAGGTACGTGATGAGGGCTATGTACTGACAGGGGTGCCTGATACAGGAAAAAGGGTAAAATAGGAAGAAAAGGTGATGACGAATGGTCTGATCCAAAGCCACTGAAGACAATGAATCCTTTTATTGTCTTCCAAGGGCTTTGGGTCAGGCTCTGTTCGAGCAGCAGTCAGAATAAACATCATATCTGGACAAAACACAAAAATGATCCAAGATGCTGTTCACATGGGGACCGATGCCCACAGCTTGCCCTCAGTTAAGACATTCTTCTTAAAATGGCTACCTTCTCCTATGGTTCTCAGTGGCACTCGGATGACAGGCAAAGATGACCGTTTACCTGCTCCCCAGTGTTCTTCTCCACCTCATCCCACAGGGGGCCATCATCTTCCCTAAGCGCAATTTGGGGGTGACCATTAGGAATGATGGGATGTGGGGGGGAGATTTTGAAAGAGGATGATTTTTTGTTTATCTGAAGAAGATTTTGTGCTTTAGCCTTTACTGATGGGAAAACTTCCAGCTAAACAAAATAAAAATGAAAACATTTACCAATAAGTGCAAGTATTTTTCTTCAGATATTACCTGTTGCACCAGATCTACTCAAATAGAGGGGGAAACTCAGATGTGTGGGTGCGTGTGAGCACACACACATGCACAGTGTAAGGCAAAGTACAGGGGGATGGGAAAACAGGTGTGTGCACATGCAGGGCACTGTGGAGAACAGGATGGAGGAGAATCGGGTGTGTGTGCAGAGGCATCTGGAGGACAGGAGGGACAGGGAATTTGGATTGGAACCCTGTGGGCATGCGCATGCACATAAGTATGTTGGAAGACCGAAGGAAAGGGGAAACTGGACCGAACACTGGCTGTTTTGTGCAGCTTCGATGACACAGCACAGCTTTAAACCCAGTGTAACTAGTCAGTATGTCTGGCCAGGCTACTTTGTGATGCGCCTGAGTTACATTAAGCAGCAAGCGTGTATCTGTGAATCTGGCCCTAAAAGGTTTAACGTTGATATTGCCGTCTTCCAATTAGAAATATCACATAGAATCATAGAATATCAGGGTTGGAAGGGACCTCAGGAGGTCATCTAGTCCAACCCCCTGCTCGAAGCAGGACCAACACCAACTAAATCATCCCACCCAGGGCTTTCTCAAGCCTGACCTTAAAAACCTCAAAAGTAGGAGATTCCACCACCTCCTTAGGTAACCCATTCCACTGCTTCACCACCCTCCCAGTGAGAAAGTTTTTCCTAATATCCAACCTAACCCTCCCCCACTGCAACTTGAGACCATTACTCCTCGTTCTGTCATCTGCTACCACTGAGAACAGTCTAGAGCCATCCTCTTTGGTACCCCCTTTCAGGTAGCTGAAAGCAGCTATCAAATCCCCCCTCATTCTTCTTTTCCGCAGACTAAACAATCCCAGTTCCGTCAGCCTCTCCTCAGAAGTCATGTGCTCCAGCCCCCTAATCATTTTTGTTGCCTTCCACTGGAGGCTTTCTAATTTTTTCATATCCTTCTTGTAGTGTGGGGCCCAAAACTGGACACAGTACTCCAGATGAGGCCTCACCAATGTCGAATAGAGGGGAACAATCACATCCCTTGATCTGCTGGCAATGCCCCTACTTTATACACCCCAAAATGCCACTAGCCTTCTTGGCAACAAGGGCACACTGTTGACTCATATCCAGCTTCTCATCCACTGTCACCCCTAGGTCCTTTTCTGCAGAACTGCTGCCTAGCCATTTGGTCCCCAGTCTGTGGTGGTGCATGGGATTCTTCCATCCTTAGTGCAGGACTCTGCACTTGTCCTTGTTGAACCTCATCAGATTTCTTTTGGCACAATCCCCTAATTTGTCTAGGGCTCTCTGTATCCTATCCCTACCCTCCAGCATATCTACCTCTCCTCCCAGTTTAGTGTCATCTGCAAACTTGCTGAGGGTGCACTCCAGGCCATCCTCCAGATCATTAATGAAGATATTGAACAAAAACAGCCCCAGGACTGACCCTTGGGGCACTCTGCTTGATATCGGCTGCCAACTAGACATGGAGCCATTGATCACTACCCGTTGAGCCCGACAATCTAGCCAGCTTTCTATCCACCTTATAGTCCATTCATCCAGCCCATACCTCTTTAACTTGCTGGCAAGAATACTATGGGAGACCATGTCAAAAGCTTTGCTAAAGTCAAGGAATAACACGTCCTCTGCTTTGCCTCCTCCACAGAGCCAGTTATCTCATCATAGAAGGCAATTAGATTAGACAGGCATGCCTTGCCCTTGGTGAATCCATGCTGACTCTTCCTGATCACTTTCCTCTCCTCTAAGTGCTTCAGAATTGATTTCTTGAGGACCTCCTCCATGATTTCTAGGGACTGAGGTGAGGCTGACTGGCCTGTAGTTCCCCGGATCTTCCTTCTTCCCTTTTTTAAAGATGGTGTGACAAAGCTCTGTCCTTGCCTCCGTGGGTCCGGCGTTTCCTGGCGGATTTCGCTAGCCTCAGAGGCTCACTGTGACCCTCCACGTAACCCTTCTTTCTCTCGAGACAAGGGTCACAGTCTACTGAGCCATTTTCATCATAAGCCAGCAAGGGAGGTGAGGGGAAGTTATCCTTCCTTGCACAGTCTCTGTTGTCTCCCAGTCTCAGTGATTTATCAGGGGGTGGGGGAGCCCGGGTCCACCTTTTACCTCCGGGCTCCAGCCCAGGGACCCTAATAGTATCAGCTCTGGTAGCTGACCTTTTAGAAACATGACATGTACAATTCCCTGGGCTATTTCCCCCACAGCAGCCCTCACTTCCTCAAGCTCCACTTCACCCTTACCTCAGGGCCTCCTTCCTTGTGCCTGATATGGTGTGTACTACTCAGCCTCTCCAACAGCACAACTTCCTTCCACAGCTCCTGACACGCACACCCACCTGACTAACTGGGAGGCTTTTAACTAGTTTCTGCCAGCCCGGATTGGCTTCAGGTGTCCGAATCAACCTAGCATTCTCCCTGCCTTCTGGAAAGTTCTTAATTGGCCCCAGCTGTCTTAATTGACCTGGAGCTGCTTCCATTTCACTTAACCTGGTACCAGGGATTTGTTTAGCCTGGAGCCAATATATCTATCTCCCACTACTTTTCTATAGTCATCTGGCCTTGCCCCGTCACAATGGGCACTACATTAGCCTTTTTCCAGTCGTCCAAGACTTCCCCCGATCCCCATGCATTTTCAAAGATAATGGCCAATGGCTCTGCAATCACATCCGCCAACTCCTTTAGCACATGATAACATCCTCATTGAGTTTCTTTTTTATTGTTCACATCTTAATTTTTTAATTAAAAAAAGAAAATTTCCACACAAGAACTATATTAAAATGCAGTTAACATATCAGTGTTTTGGGGTAAAATACATTACAGGGATGTTTTAATTGTGCACAAAGCAACCCAGGAAAGTCGCAGTTAAGATTAAATTTAAAAGCAATCCAAACATATTAACATCTGGAAAGTCAGTTAGAGAACCCAAACAGCTTTAACTCTGCCCTATAGTGACACCATAGCAAAAGAACAATATAATGTATATTCTAACATCAGTTGAATCTAATAAATTTAAGACTACAAACATGAATATGCTATAATCATAATCATATTAGGCATCACTAGAAGGCTGAGTTAAGGTAGTCTGCCTGTCTGAAATGTGAATTGCTAGACCCTTAACATGTTTGGATTTATTTTAAGTTTATCCCTAACTCTGAATTTCCTGGGTTTATCATTCTTGTTTTTTGGAATAATTAAACCATCCCAGTAATGTATTTTACTCTAAATTACTGACATGTACTCTCAACCCTAACCTGTGTTACTGCAGTTTTTGTTAGAGACCACTAAGATTAAAATAAATAAATGGTATATTTTAATGCCTTTATCACCTAATTCCTAATTTTAGCAATTAGCCCTAGATACAATTAACAAATCTGTCTCTTTTATTGAAAACTAGCAAATATTAGCTCAATTCAATATATTTATGAAATCCATTTTCTGTACAAAATCAATAAATACAGAAGGAGAAGGTCATTTATTTGTTAAAAATGAAATGCAAAAATTATCTCCCCATCCCTGCTAAACCTTAACCCCAATGTTCTTGTATAAAAAACAAACAGAAAAAGAAAAAAGTCCCTAGATTTCTAATGCAGAGAGCTTTGAGTGGGAGTTCTCTCAAGCCCAGGAATATTTCTGGTTGTCAGAGGCTAAAAAGATTATTTATTGTTTCCTTCCTAAACCCAGCTCCACTACCACCTGTTCAGAATTTAATATAAAGCTGTTAAACAAAACCAGAACTTTGATGCTGATTGCGAAAACAAGTTTCACTGTATCTGACCCGAGAAGCACTTACCTCTGATCCACAAGCAAAGGAATTTGATTTTTTTTTTTAGCACAGCTATCTTTTTACCTTTATAAGCTGTTTAAAAAATGTAAATAAAATAACTCAGTGGACAATAGAGCGCATTCATCCCCCAGAAAGACAGCCGCCACCCTTAGACATGAAATATCGCAGCACATTAAGTCATGAGACCCCGCTAATCAAAGCTGACAGGGCACTGAATGTGATTTCTGCTGAGACTTAGCGATATCATGGGGCACTGAAGCATGCACAGCCTGCCAGACTGCCCCGTTCATGTGACAATGGCTTTTATTCGCTAAAGGGGCCTGCAAGTGACAAGAGTCTCCTTTGTCTTTAGATTCCTGCATTTGGAGTGCAGGAGAGGTTCATTCAACCAGCCCCAGACACTCTTTGAAAGGCTGAAGTGTAACATAAGATGACCATGAAACACTAGCTTGCCTTCTGCCTACCCCTCATTCTTCTAAAGCACAGCCTGGCCTATTCAGCGTCTCTTCACAGAATAGCATCGTACTATATTAGCCTCTGGTCTGCTGAATTCCATCATTGTTTAAAAATACCGGTGGCCATCTTGGTTTTCATAAAGCCATTCACCAACACCGAAATGGAGAGCTCAAGAAAGACAGTTCTGAAAGACTACAATACTATCAGCGCCTTGGAGTCCTGCACAACACATGGTGTGCATGAATTTAGTCCAGGCTCAGCCTGAACACAAAACGGTCTAATACACAAACACTAGATAGCTCAATGTATGGTTTAGGACAACTACTGAAACTCACCTTGCAACTATGCTTGGCTCATGAAGCAGCTATATAAGAAAGAGGAACTATATCTAAAGGCACCCCAGCTGGAACTGTATAAATAGACATTTTAAATCCCTCTGCTTAGATACTACCCTCGTTACCAAACAATAGCATACACTCTAATCGTCAGCTTTAAAACCCCTTTTTGTCAACACCATAGTACTGCATTCCATCAGCAGCTGCCATCAACTGCATTCACACCAGAATGGATACACATCCAGAAACTTGCCACACAGCCACTTCTGCCTTTTTCCTTAACTGCCACCTTACTTACAGTCAGAAAAATAAAGCTCCCTCTGTATGTTTTGGGAGCACTAGTGCCATCCAGTGGCCAGTGAGGCTCATCTCATCCTCGCCTACTCCAGGGGTGCCTCACAGAATGCATATACTACCTGCCACTATTACAGCAGAACCTCAGAATTACGAAAACCAGAGTTACGAATTGACCAATCATACCTTATTTGAAACCAAAAGTACGCAATCAGGCAACAGCAGAGACCGGAAAAAAAAAAAGCAAATACAGTACAGTACTGTGCTAAACATAAACTACTAAAAAATTTAAGAGAAAGCAGCATTTTTCTTCCGCATAGTACAGTTTCAAAGCTGTATTAAGTCAATGTTCCATTGTAAACTTTTGAAAGAACCACCCTAACATTTTGTTCAGAGTTACGAACATTTCAGAGTTACGAACACCCTCCATTCCTGAAGTGCTCGTAACTCTTAGTAGCAGGAATTATTCACTTCTGTGGCATCTGACAACAAAAGGGTGCTATCTCCAAATAATTCAAGATTTATCTTCCCATAACTATTTTTTATCCCCCCACTACTTCCATCCATAGCCACAGTATTCTAATAGCACTGGAGGAGACAACCCAAAATTCACAAATCCCAAGAGAATGCTTTGCTCAGCTGCACAAATTACTGTTATTCTGACAGATAAATTGGTTCAGCCTTCGAGAAGTTCTAATATTGAAGGCCATGGGAGGGATCAGTTCTCCTTTAGAAGTAAATGAGATAACAAGCACACCAGTCTCTGGGAACATCAGGGACTTCATTGTCTGCAGAGACACTGTTCTCTTATGCAATTTGTGAGGGGTGGGACATGAACATGTGAGGCAAGGATGCAGACCTCTGAAAAAACTGTGCATTGTTCACATAAGAATATTAAATGTGTCCAGTGGCCTAAAGGGAGTGTATTTCTCTGGAGTAAAGCCTGAAATCTTGGTGCCCCATTCTATAGATAACCCTTAGGGTTTAAACAAGAAGTTGGAAAAAGCAGAGAATAATATCAAATATTTAGAAGGATTTCAACCTTCCGAAGACTTAAGGTGGGACAGAAGGGGGCGAAGAGGCTCACATCTGAATATTTGTTACTGCCCCATCTGAAAGGAGCCCTACAGAGGGCTACAGTAGAATCAGCACGGGGATAGCTCAGTGGTTTGAGCAGTGGCCTGCTAAACCCAGGGTTGTGAGTTCAATCCTTGAGGGGACCATTTGGGATCTGGGGCAAAAATTGGGGATTGGCCCTGCTTTGAGCAGGGGGTGGGACTAGATGACCTGAGGTCCCTTCCAACCCTGGTATTCTATGATTCTATGAAAGCACAATGTAGACATCCTCACCATGGCTTGCAGCAGAGGCCTCATAGTCCTAGTGCCAGGATTGTCTGTCACATTCTGTTACTCTACTCTGTCTTGGAGCATACAGGCCCAGCACTTGCATTTGTTCTTTTGGCGATACTATAATTGGGAGGAAGATATGGGTAAGGGAAATGAAATAGCTCTGATATCCCATGGACAACACTGAGAAAAAACACCTTATTTGGTTCTTCTTCTTAAGGAAAAAGGATTATGAGCCAACTCTTCCTGCCCAAGGAGTGCTCAAGTCAGGGAAAGGATCCTAGAAAAACAGCTTCACACACAATTTGGAGCTTTCCAGTTCAAAATGCTTGAAGGAATCTGCATTTTCCAAAAGATAGCAGTGAAAAACTCATCTGTGTCCCTGGAGCCTCAAATGTCCAGCAAAATCTTATTTACAATCACACTTGAAATTAGTCAAAACACCTTGATTCAGTAATCCCATAAAACAGAGAATCTCGCTGGCAAGATTTTCAGTCAGGTGATATATACCACAAAAGATGTCCCTCACAATATTCCATTACTGGTCAAAACCAGGACATGTGGAAGGGATATTTTTTTATTTTATTAAGCACCCAAAATAAAGTACCCAAAAAATTAACCAAATTCTTGCGAACCTCACAAACGGAGTTGAGTTTGACTGGAGTTGTGTGCTCACCCACTATGAGGCATGAGGTTGAAGGAAGAGTAAATAAGTATCGCCAAGTACAACGACCATACGAAATTACACCACGCACAGCCCTTGCTGCCATTACAAAATAGAACTTACACAGAAACATAACGAAAAACAGGCCCAGACACAAACAGAATCAGAGCTCTCAGTGTGCAAATCAAGTTGAAAATCAGGACCCACCTCTTTGTACTTGCCCTTGTGGTAAACATGACCAACATGTCCAAGCAAACTGTTCTGGTCTGCTGTACGTAGCTGAAAAATGCCAATCAGCGGGTCAAGGAGATTAACTTGGCTCTGGGCTAGTATTCTGAATACTCGGGCCTGGAGTTTCTTCAGCCTCAAGCCAGACTAAGAAATCAGAGTCAAACACAGGTTTCATAAAGACCAACAGAATTCAATGACAGTCCAAAATGTAGCTTTTTAAAACATCAGACAAGGCAATGCATTGGAAAGGGGTTCTCCAGCTCCCCCTTGAACTTTGACACAGAAATCAGGGCAACACGCTACACACATCATAGGCACCGACTCTGTGGGTGCTCTGGCGCTGGAGCACCCACAGAGAAAAATTGGTGGACCCACCGGCAGCCAAGCTCCCCTCCCCCACCACCTCACCTCCGCCTCCTCCCCTGAGCACAGCGCGTCCCTGCTTCTCCCACTAGCTCTCAGCGCTTGCCACCACGAAACACCTGTTTCGTGGCGTAACAAGCTCCGGGGAGGGAGGTGGGAGGAGCGGGAACGCGGCTCACTCAGGGGAGGAGGTGGGGAAGAGGCAGGGCTGGGGCAGGGATTTGGGGAAGGAGTCCAATGGGGCAGGGAGGGGGTGGAGTTGGAATGGGGGCAGGGCAGAGGCGGGAGGGAGCAGAACAGAGGTGAAGTTGGCGCCGGGCCGGGGGCAGAGGCAGGTTGAGCACCCACCGGCGCCAGCAGAAGTTGGTGCCTATGACACACATTACTTCACAGTAGCCAGTTAAAACAATATTAAATGTTGGTGGAGTAGAACTTGGAGAGGCCTGGTGCAAACATTAATCTGAGCATGGGGGAACACCCCTTTTTGCTAACTTCTTGCACTATTCACACCTCCAACTCAACACGAGAGTAAGAAACCAGGTCAGAGGAGGTTCCTTTTGTGGTACGTGCCCACAGTAGAAACAAACCTCGTGGCGCTTGCATCCACCAGCTCTCCACAGGCAACCTTTCCCTGCTATGCATGAGAACTCAATTTTATTCCCAGTCTTGTTCCCAGGCCCTGGAGCGGCCCTGAGGCAAAAGGATGGTGTCATGACACAATTACTAATACATACTTTCATACATAATCATTCTATTAAAACTTTGGAGTTCTTGACTCTCAACCCTGTGTTTGATTCAACTACAACAGACTGTAATGGCAGAAAATAGAGTTCTCGTGGCTCTGAATGGAGAAGCTGAACTCGCAAACTCAGGCAGTTTGAAAAAAAAAATGAAAAATGAAACAATACAAAGACAAAATCACCTAAAGTTCACAGGGAGCAATATAGAGAAAGGAAAAATCTCAAGGTATCAGAATGCAACAGGCCAAGGAAATGAATGAATTACTACTTTGATGACCCTACAACTTCAGCTTGATCACCCAAGCTACCAGGAAGATTCATATTGTTACCACTTTCAGCACTCTGAGTGACAGAAGCTGCTACCACATTGCCAGAGTTACATAATCATACAGTAATTGTCTTCTATGTGCAAAACTGGAAGAGCATACAGTGATTGGGCTTATGGGATGTTGGTTCCAATGGGAAAGCCTCCAGCCAGGGAAAAGACTGAAAGGTCCATATTCCAGCAAGGCAGCTTGATTTGGGGAGACAGAAATTCTAGGCAGTGGGAGGAAATGGGAAGATATTTTAGCACCATTGGTGGTGTTTCACTCTCAGGCCAGCGTCACTGGAACATGCTACCTCAGTATGAATTCCATCAGCAGGTCACGTTATGCTTGTGGGTACACTAATGGAAACTGGACTATGGAATAAAGTGATTGGAGGAGGGGGAGACAGTTTGGGAGCATGAATATCCCTCTCTCTTTTCTCCAGGCTCTGTCTCTTTCTCTCTCTAACCTGCTGAACAGCAGGATGTTCCTTTATCCAAAGTTGCAACTCATTGGTGATGTAATACCCCAGGGACTGCCCTTTCCCCTTCCAGTCACTGCTGCTCTCCAGCATGTCCAGGAGTCCTGCCAATGGGTCTTCCAGAGCTGCAAAACCCCGCCTGGTTTCTTCCTTGAGCTGCTGAGATACAAAAACACATTGTCATGTACAAATAGATTAGTGAATCCTCCCTTCCCCCAGCTCAACACAAAGATTTTTTATTATTATTTAATTAAATCTATTCAGAGAGGTAACTGTTGCTATTCAACCACCATCCATGCTTCTAGTGACTTTTCATGTCATTACAGATTCCTTCATGGCCCACTGCACCTCAAACCCAATGGGAAAAGCAGCAATTGTCCACACTAATTATCCCATAAAGACAGAGAAGTTGTTCTGCAGGACAGACAAAGGGGCTTAGGATTTGGAGGAGGCGGGTGTTATTGGAGACAGTAAAGGCAGGCAGGTTTACAAACCCTATTATCTACACTTCTAACATACCTACAGATAAGAACACAGATTAAAAAAAACAACTCTCCATTCCTGCACTGTAAACGTTTATATTCATCACATAACCACTGCAATCACAATTATGCAACACCTTACATTAGAGTGGAAAACCCTGAGACTAAAATAGTGAAGGTTTTAAATACAGGATAAAACATTTACCATCAGACTTGCTGAAAACTCAAATAGCCTTATCTGAAATTAAATTTCCCCTTCTCCAAAGAAGGGTGAGGTATTTGGTTTAGGCTACCATTGCCATTTTAGAGTGGACATCTCATTAAAGTTATAAGATGAAAAGTTTGGAACATGGACAAAATTTATGTTATAAATCTAAGTAATTTCAGGGTGATCTGTTTAAAAAAGTTAAGGAACTGAATGCTCACTTTGTGAATGTTAATAGGCATCTTACTACCCATCTGGTCTAAGTGATAAATTAACAGTACTAGGCAATATCTTTATAATGTTTACATTAGAGAATAGTTTCCAAGAAACTCAGAGGGTTGGCAGGGAGAAGTGGCATCCTTCAGTAGCCCCATAAGTACCTTTCACCACATGGTGCACGTACTGGCATGGAGCAAGGGGAGAGCAGACACAGAAGAGAAGAATTCAGTAACAGCAGCTGCTCTCTTTTTTCTGGCTAAGAAGCAAAATCAGAAGGGTGTTGATTTCTGCTTCTAAGTTTTACTAATTTATTCTACATGATGATCCCAGTTGCAGTTTCCAATGGAAACAGTATAAAAAAGACGGAAAAATGACGTGGAAAACAAAAGAACATCTAGAGAAAATATGCCAGTCAGTTTTTTTTTTTCCTTTTTATTCATCTAAAATATGTATTAGAAGACAGTGTGATTTGCCAGTAATTTTCTGTATCCCCTTTCATGTTGGGAAAACCTTGAGACTATAACAAATATAAATCTGTTTCTCTTTCCTGGGTTATCAACTGCATCAAGAAGAATACTGATGACTAACAAAGATGTGTGTTTAGACAAAAGTCTGCTAAACTAAGTCTCCCTAAGTATATTTCCCTGTGGCAAGAGATTGTGATGTCAAACACAGGACTCTAACCCCACTGCAAAATTCAGCAGAAGGAGAAGCCAGGCTACAGTGGAACGTCAACCACAAATCTGACACAACAGCCAAAGGAAAACAAAGCGACTAGCCAAATAAACTGCACTGTGTATAAATGGTCTCTTTTTTCAAAGCCCCACTTCAGCACATTTGGGATTGAACGAGAGCTTTCTCCGCCCAGCTCAGCATCTCCTTTGGCTGGAGTCAGAATCCGAGCTTTGGCAAGATTCACCACAGAACACAATGGCCTTGTAAGATAGCAAGTCCTCACTCTCACACACATATCTCAGAACAGTTGCAAAACTGGCAAGATCAGCAATGACAATATGTCTGGATTGATTTTTGATTAAGGATCACTCAAATATTCTAAGCAGTGGGAAAATCTCTCTTTCAAGTCTGCTAATGATCTAAGGGAGTAATAAATGGTATGACAAATTAGAAGATTGGGCCAAAAGAAATCTGATGAGGTTCAACAAGGACAAGTGCAGAGTCCTGCACTTAGGAAGGAAGAATCTCATGCACTGCTACAGACTAGGGACCGAGTGGCAAGGCAGCTGTTCTGCAGAAAAGGACCTAGGGGTTATGGTGGACTAGAAGCTGGATATGAGTCAACAGTGTGCCCTTGTTGCCAAGAAGGCCAATGGCATTTTGGGATGTATAAGTAGGGGCATTGCCAGGAGATCAAGGGACGTGATCATTCCCCTCTGTTCGACATTGGTGAGGCCTCATCTGGAGTACCGTGTCCAGTTTTGGGCCCCATACTACAAGAAGGATGTGGAAAAATTGGAAAACATCCAGCGGAGGGCAACAAAAATTATTTGGGGGCTGGAGCACATGACTTCTGAGGAGAGGCTGAGGGAACTGGGATTGTTTAGTCTGCAGAAGAGAAGAATGAGGGGGAATTTGATAGCTGCTTTCAACTACCTGAAAGGGGGTTCCAAAGAGGATGGATCTAGACTGTTCTCAGTGGTAACAGATAACAGAACAAGGAGTAATGGTCTCAAGTTGCAGTGGGGGAGGTTTAGGTTGGATATTAGGAAAATCTTTTTCACTAGGAGGGTGGTGAAGCACTGGAATGCGTTACCTAGGGAGGTGGTGGAATCTCCTTCCTTAGAGATTTTTAAGATCAGGTTTGACAAAGCCCTGGCTGGGATGATTTAGTTGGGGATTAGGTCCTGCTTTGAGCAGGGGGTTGGACTAGATGACCTCCTGAGGTCCCTTCTAACCCTGATATCTATGATTCTATAATTGTATGTAATGTGCAGAAAGTAGTACATGAATGAACATCTGAAATCAGAGATGAAAATACCTATTAGGTCACCATGCTTATCACTCTGCCAGTGCAGGATTCTTCCCTAAAGTACATTTGCAATTATGTGGCAAGTCTAGCAATGATTCACATGACAAGGCTGCCTTGGGAGACTATTCCACAGCCTAATAAACCTCATGGTTAAGAAACTTTTGCTGATGTCCAGTCTATTTTCTTTTGCCCATTAGTCTGAGTTACAAAAGCAAAGAACCTTCTGCTAATCCTGATGGATTACTCAAAAATTAAGTTTATTTCTCTTCTATGTACAAATCATTGAAGTCTCTAAAATCCCAGAACTGGGGTCCTAACCTAAGGTAGAGATCTACTTTTCAATCAGTGTTCAAGGGGTGGAGAGGTGGGGGAGGTTAATGGAAGTGATTAATTCTCTTTAGCACTGACAGGAATCACATACATAAGCCACCGCACCCTGTGCCCGGTTGAAGCAACAGGTGCCTTGGTGAAATCAATGTATCTAATCTTTAACTTTACTCATTTACTGTTAATTCAAGGTTAGGGTCACTTTGCTTCAAATTATTTTATCTGGAACAGTGATGATGTCAAATGGTAGATAGGGGTGGGGTGAGTGGTTAGAAATTCAGGGCCTTATTCTGTTCTCAAATGAATGCATGAAGTTTCCCTTGGCATCAACACGGGACACAACTGTATATCTGAAGGTAGGAAATGCCCCAAAAAACTGATTAGTACCGTTGTGTGGCAGCAACCTGATGACAGCTGAGAGAGAAAAGTGTGTGTGTCTGTCTGTCTGTCATATATCAGTGCAGACATCAAGAGTACAGTCCCCACATTAGAATCACTGAATCATTTTACCCCTCATCGTCATTGCCATGCTTCCCTGTCTCCTGCCTCATCTATACAAATGACTTTTCTACTGGTCTGGAGGCCCATCTTTCAGTTTCAAAGAGAAGTGGTTCATCTGCACTGGCAGATATAGAGATATGTCAGTGTAGTGAGTGGGATCCATGTGGCTGTGCATGCTTGTCATGAGCCCACACGTGTACGATGAACATTTAGTCTGTAAGGGGGTCTGTCTTCCTTTGGCGTAATTCAGGAGCAGTTCACAGCAAATAACCTGAAATCACTTGCATTCCTGGGATGATGCAGTCTGAGAGACTTGCTGAGTAAGTTATGTAGGCTGGGATGAGTCATGGAGACCCTTAAGTTACAAAAAAGATGTGGTACAGTCTGCCCAGGACACTTTAATGGGAGGCTTTTTCATAATATTTTGGTTTGCAATCCACCCAAATTCCAGTTTGCACAGTGTATAGATTTTGATGATTATTTTTCCCTGTTGTTGTTCTGGTGGAATGACCTGTCCTCAAACCCTAACAATTAATGTTTTCCTCTTTCTCTAGCATAACTTGATAGAAAGCCCCCATCTTCAGAACTGCTGAGCTCTAGTCTGTGTCAGTAATTGATGATTCAAAAAGATACCTCTTGATTGTTGTATTTCCAGCTGTTCAATTACTGAGGCTGGGGGACCGCAAGCCAGAAGAGCTGGAAGGTCTAAATGCACCAATCAAGTGTGATGACCGAGCAATTCCGACCCCTAGGATGTAGCACGTAGGCGAGGGCCCTTTGGGCACACTAGCACATTCGATTGGATATATTCCACACAACGATATCATATTTTGCAAGTTCCCAGGTATTTCAGGAAAACATTTCTGCTATTAACCTGGCTGCAGAGCAGAGACTGCTAAGCACGGGAAGCTAAACACCAACCAGGTATGTCTAATTTTTTTGTTAATTTCCTGAGTTCCCAAATTTAGATGAAGTATGTATCATTCCTGTGGAGAAATCTATACATGGCACCTAGAAAACATAGGGCTGTTTAAAAATATATCAATAATTTCACAGAGACACTGTCCAACCAAATTGCAGCACACTGCTCCAAAAATCAAAAATGAAAAGACATCATGAACTATGAAGGCTTAAATATTTATCCACTTAGCAAAGCACCCCCAACCCCCACGAGTATTCAACACTCTCCTTGCCAGGCATAAGGATGACAGGGTACTTCACATCTTCAGATTTCTTACTCTCTACATTAATTGAACAAAAAATGTTTAAAATAAAAGAAAACTTTGATTTTTTTTTTAAACAACTCAGCCTGTCTACTGCAGCCCTTGTATGTGTGTCCCACGACTGCTGCACATTGGACAAGGCTGCCTTTTATTTTCCCTTCCCACTGCAGATCCGTAGGTCCTTCCCCTATGTATTGGAATTGAAAGCCATCATGAAGAATTGTGGGTCTGACCCAAGGGCTTTGAGGCTGGACATGTTTTGCATACCATTATTAGCTCCAGTGTGAAGGGGAGGTTCACTATACAGCCTTACCTTGTTCATCTCTTTCTTTGTCCAGAGGGACTGAAGAGTTTTCAGCAATAGGAGTGAGTCCTGGCCTGGAGAGGAGAGGAGGGAGGAAGGGGGAGAAGGGAGAGAGAGAGGGATATGGAAGAAAAACAAAACAGATTTAGTGCTTATGTACAGGCAGTCCAGATACACTGGGGCACTGTTCTGCTGATGAAAAATAGGCCCCTCCGTGCCACTGTTTGAAACCACCAACCTTCCAACTGTCATTCAGGATTAAAGTGCTAAAATCCCTCACTCTGGAAGCCTAACAAAACCACAACAGACATCATCCATGCATAGCTTTAACTAAATACCCACACACATGTAAACGCTTTTTCAGTGCAAAGCTCTCTGAGTGTATTTACAACGAAATCATGTCACCATTCTTCAGCAAATATGACTGCACTAATCTCTCCCATTTTTGAAATAAAAAACTGTACAGTACTAAGAAAAGGAGTACTTGTGGCACCTTAGAGACTAACCAATTTATTTGAGCATAAGCTCAGTACTAGAAGAGTTAGTTTCATGCTTGGTTTAGAAAGGATTATCAATGCTTTCTGAAACTTTCACTGGAATAGATGGAATAGACCTGGGCTTGGACCTCATCCCAGCACTCAGATGAGAGACAGGAGTGGCTGAATTTGTTTGGAGGCCGCCTTAGTAATTGTAGGAGACACTCTGTCAGTTGGCAGTAATTGTGTGCTGTGCTTCAGCTATACTTGTTTGTGTTATTAGATTAGGCCCAGGGTTTATGGTGATCCTGGCAAGGCATAATTTATTGGAGGATGAGAGAGGATGATATACTCAAAATCCACAAATGTGATGCCGACTAAAATTACGGGAACATCATCTGGGCTTTTCCACTGCTTTTACAAACCAAACCAATAATCACAGCAACTTTTTAAGCTTTCTTGACAAAAAGTGTCATCAGAAAGTTTTAAAAGTAGATTTTGTAACTACTTGAAAATTTAAATTAAAATCCCTTATTATGCATCAAACCAGTCAAAATGGGGTTCTTGGAGCCATCAACATTTAGGCATATTTAATTTAAAAGGCAATACAATTCTCAATATTGGTCTCTGCATGTTTCATAAGAATATTCTTACTCAATTTTGCACCAATTAGAACATGTTACTGGGGAATTTTTTGCTAAACTCTGAAGTCCAGAATGTAGTCATTAAAAATAGGCTCAGGCCTCTTGGTTAATTAACAGGTTTCAGAGTAGCAGCCGTGTTAGTCTGTATCCGCAAAAAGAACAGGAGTACTTGTGGCACCTTAAAGACTAACAAATTTATTGGTGCATACGCTTTCATGGGCTACAGCCCACTTCATCAGATGCATAGAATGGAACATACAGTAATGTAATATATATATACACACACACACACACACACACACACACAGATAAGTTGGAAGTTACCATACAAACTGTGAGAGGCTAATTAGTTAAGATGAGCTATTATCAGCAGGAGAAAAAAAACTTTTGTAGTGATCATCAAGATGGCCCATTTAGACAGTTGACAAGAAGATGTGAGGATACTTAACTTAAGGGAATAGATTCAATATGTGTAATGACCCAGCCACTCCCAGTCTCTATTCAAACCCAAGTTAATGGTATCTAGTTTGCATATTAATTCAAGCTCAGCAGTTTCTCGCTGGAATCTGTTTTTGAAGCTTTTCCGTTACAAAACTGCCACCCTTAAATCTTTTACTGAGTGGCCAGAGAGGTTGAAGTGTTCTCCTACCTGTTTTTGAACGTTATGATTCCTGATGTCAGATTTGGTTTGAACAGAGACTTGGAGTGGCTGGGTCATTACACATATTGAATCTATTACCTCAAGTTAAGTATCCTCACACCTTCTTGTCAACTGTCTAAATGGGCCATCTTGATGATCATTACAAAAGTTTTTTTCTCCTGCTGATAATAGCTCATCTTAACTAATTACAGGTTTCAGAGTAGCAACCCTGTTAGCCTGTAACCGCAAAAAGAAAAGGAGGACTTGTGGCACCTTGGAGGCTAACAAATTTATTTGAGCATAAGCTTTCGTGAGCTACAGCTCACTTCGTCGGATGCTTATGCTCAAATAAATTTGTTAGTCTCTAAGGTGCCACAAGTCATCCTTTTCTTAACTAATTAGCCTCTCACAGTTTGTATGATAACTTAGAATCATAGAATATCAGGGTTGGAAGGGACCCCAGAAGGTCATCTAGTCCAACCCCCTGCTCAAAGCAGGACCAATTCCCAGTTAAATCATCCCAGCCAGGGCTTTGTCAAGCCTGACCTTAAAAACCTCTAAGGAAGGAGATTCTACCACCTCCCTAGGTAACGCATTCCAGTGTTTCACCACCCTCTTAGTGAAAAAGTTTTTCCTAATATCCAATCTAAACCTCCCCCACTGCAACTTGAGACCATTACTCCTCGTTCTGTCATCTGCTACCATTGAGAACAGTCTAGAGCCATCCTCTTTGGAACCCCCTTTCAGGTAGTTGAAAGCAGCTATCAAATCCCCCCTCATTCTTCTCTTCTGCAGGCTAAACAATCCCAGCTCCCTCAGCCTCTCCTCATAACTCATGTGTTCCAGTCCCCTAATCATTTTTGTTGCCCTTCGCTGGACTCTCTCCAATTTATCCACATCCTTCTTGAAGTGTGGGGCCCAAAACTGGACACAGTACTCCAGATGAGGCTTCACCAATGTCGAATAGAGGGGAACGATCACGTCCCTCGATCTGCTCGCTATGCCCCTACTTATACATCCCAAAATGCCATTGGCCTTCTTGGCAACAAGGGCACACTGCTGACTCATATCCAGCTTCTCGTCCACTGTCACCCCTAGGTCCTTTTCCGCAGAACTGCTGCCTAGCCATTCGGTCCCTAGTCTGTAGCTGTGCATTGGGTTCTTCCGTCCTAAGTGCAGGACCCTGCACTTATCCTTATTGAACCTCATCAGATTCCTTTTGGCCCAATCTTCCAATTGGTCTAGGTCCTTCTGTATCCTATCCCTCCCCTCCAGCGTATCTACCACTCCTCCCAGTTTAGTATCATCCGCAAATTTGCTGAGAGTGCAATCCACACCATCCTCCAGATCATTTATGAAGATATTGAATAAAACCGGCCCCAGGACCGACCCTTGGGGCACTCCACTTGATACCGGCAGCCAACTAGACATGGAGCCATTGATCACTACCCGTTGAGCCCGACAATCTAGCCAGCTTTCTACCCACCTTATAGTGCATTCATCCAGCCCATACTTCCTTAACTTGCTGACAAGAATACTATGGGAGACCGTGTCAAAAGCTTTGCTAAAGTCAAGAAACAATACATCCACTGCTTTCCCTTCATCCACAGAACCAGTAATCTCATCATAAAAGGCGATTAGATTAGTCAGGCATGACCTTCCCTTGGTGAATCCATGCTGGCTGTTCCTGATCACTTTCCTCTCATGCAAGTGCTTCAGGATTGATTCTTTGAGGACCTGCTCCATGATTTTTCCAGGGACTGAGGTGAGGCTGACTGGCCTGTAGTTCCCAGGATCTTCCTTCTTCCCTTTTTTAAAGATTGGCACTACATTAGCCTTTTTCCAGTCATCCGGGACTTCCCCGGTTCGCCACGAGTTTTCAAAGATAATGGCCAGTGGCTCTGCAATCACAGCCGCCAATTCCTTCAGCACTCTCGGATGCAATTCGTCCGGCCCCATGGACTTGTGCACGTCCAGCTTTTCTAAATAGTCCCTAACCGCCTCTATCTCCACAGAGGGCTGGCCATCTCTTCCGCATTTTGTGATGCCCAGCGCAGCAGTCTGGGAGCTGACCTTGTTAGTGAAAACAGAGGCAAAAAAAGCATTGAGTACATTAGCTTTTTCCACATCCTCTGTCACTAGGTTGCCTCCCTCATTCAGTAAGGGGCCCACACATTCCTTGGCTTTCTTCTTGTTGCCAACATACCTGAAGAAACCCTTCTTGTTACTCTTGACATCTCTGGCTAGCTGCAGCTCCAGGTGCGATTTGGCCCTCCTGATAACATTCCTACATGCCCGAGCAATATTTTTATACTCTTCCCTGGTCATATGTCCAACCTTCCACTTCTTGTAAGCTTCTTTTTTATGTTTAAGATCCGCTAGGATTTCACCATTAAGCCAAGCTGGTCGCCTGCCATATTTACTATTCTTTCGACTCATCGGGATGGTTTGTCCCTGTAACCTCAACAGGGATTCCTTGAAATACAGCCAGCTCTCCTGGACTCCTTTCTCCTTCAAGTTAGTCCCCCAGGGGATCCTGGCCATCCGTTCTCTGAGGGAGTCGAAGTTACTTCCAACTTATCTGTATGTATATATATATTACTATATGTTCCATTCTATGCATCCAATGAAATGGGCTGTAGCTCACGAAAGCTTATGCTCTAATAAATTTGTTAGTCTCTAAGGTGCCACAAGTACCCCTATTCTCTTTTTGGTTAATTAAATAAACTTGAAAAAGAGACCCAATTAAACTACCCTCTGTACGCTATATAGAAAACCTTAATAACTGACTTCGAAATGTGGGAAAACTTGTATCTTAGTATCCCACTTCGGCTAACAGAAAAGCAACCTCAAGTGCAAAACTTTTGCCTCAACTCGGCTACATTATAAAGTGTGATAATTACAGAATATTTTAAGAAGCCAGTAGATTGCACGTTGAACCGAAAGCATTGTATCACTTGTTCATTGTATCACTTATTTCTACCACACGGTTCCCTCTAGGAAATACCACAATCAGCTTGACTTGATATTTACAATTCATTGCATAATATTTTACATCATCATTGGAAAAGTCAAGCTCCACAACCATTGTTGAGCCACTGACTTTTGCAAGAATAAAAATGCATCTTTTACACACACAAACTCATAACCCTCTCCTACTGATTTCAAAGGGGAGGTGTGCCCACTTGAAAAGTCAATATATAGCCCAATGTGTTCAATAGAATTCATTGCAAATCTGAACCATTATTAATGTGTGGAACGCTTTGGGATGATAAAGAGAAACTAAGAGTTATGACTTTGCATAAGGCCAACAGTTAAATCTGTTACAAGCTTTCTAGACCTCTGTCATCAAAACAAGTTCCTTCTTTGGTGATTCCCCCCCCCAAATCTTTCCATAGTTGAAGGAAAATCCCACCCAAATCTCATGACTGCTTGAATACAAGGATAGAACAGTAGCAATGCAAATAGTCTCTCCAGTCGACTTCCAGTGACGCAGCACTGTCACCAGCTCTTCTGAAAAAATATGCTCATCTCCTCAGATGTAGGATAAATGCTACAATGCAATCACAAATGCAAACCAACTTCAAAAACAATTAAAGAATTTTCAGTGGGATGTATACAACAGACAAGAGAGCTATCACTCCCACATTTGCTCCCTCCCTGTCTATCCTGCTCCTCCATTTCCACAGCCCTGGTAGAACCCACGCATTCAGCAGACTGTAAGATCTTCCCAGCAGTTACTCCTCCTTTGAAAAAATTAGATAAGTTCATGGAGGATAATGGCTATTAGCCACGATGATCAGGAATATAACCCTATGCTCCAACTGCCAGAAGCTGTGACTGGACGACCAGGGATGGATCACTCAAAACTGTCCTCCTCTCTGCATTCCCTCTGAAGCACCTGGCATTGGCCATTATTGGGAGACAGGATACTGGGCTAGATGGACCATTGTTCTGACCCAATATGGCCGTTCTTATGTTCTCCTGGCTGTCCGGGGCTGCTGTCAACACACAGTTCCAGGCAGCCAGGCTACTTCTCCTTGTCTTTCCTGTCTTCCCACACTGCTGGCAGAGAAAAAGAGAGGTGGCAGTGGAGGCTAGCACTGGCTGCCGCAGTCTCTCTTGCTACGGGAAGGTCTAGTGGGAGAACAGAGGAAAACAATGGGAGAGAGGGCATAAGCAAGGCAAATTGGATAGGAAAGAAAGAGGGGAGTGGGATCGGACAAAGCGATACACTTACAGGGTGTGTGTATGTGGGAGAGCACAATAGTGAGAATGAAACAAAACTACAGTTTCTCCCCTGGAAAGCAACCACACTCCAGCGCGCTGCAGGCCCTTTGTCTACATCCAAGATTCCACTGAACAAGGAATCATATATAGAAATAGTAAGTACACTACACAAATCCTAATTCTCAGCAGCAGTCCCCTCCACTCCCCTCTACAACCTCATGCAGACTTGGGGATGTCTATGAGAACATTCAATCAAGGTTCGGTGAATATAACATCTACTACCAGTGGCAGACAAAAAGATGGATTTGTGGGGTGGGAGGGCTCAAATGAAGCTCAGAGGCAACACCCTTTGCTGCCCAGCTCCACTGCAATGTTCACAAGGAAAAGGGAGAGGGTGCTGGAGTTTGTATTGATCTCTGCTTGGACACCCTTATCTGTCCTACCAGACTTTGTGTAAGTGGGGGAATGGTCCCGCTACTGTGGGGAACTTTCCTGGCTTATACACTACCCCGGTGGAATGGGCTAGCGAAAGGATCTGAATCCTCGCTCCTGCTCCCTTTACCCCGTGGCCTGTCTGACCTCGAGGGCTCCCTCTCACTCTCCTGTGTGGCAGAGTCCTCGTAACCCCAACAAGGCTGGGTCCAGGATTCCTGGGGGGCTCGACCCCCCACCTGGTTGTGGTCATGCAGGACAGGGGCTAGGGTGTCCCCACTCCGGGGTGCTCTCTGTGCTCTGGATGCTTCCCTGACCCACTGATCGTTCCATACAGTTCAAAGCAAATACAATTTATTAAACAGCAATCAGTTTAAAAATAAGGAAAAATGGGAAAGGTAAAAGGAAAACCCGTCACCCCACTCTGTGGCCCGGGGACGTCACAACCAGCAGCTCTGGAACATCACGGCGGTTCACAATCTGTCCCTCCCCCGGCCCAGGCCCCTGCCCAAGCCCTGGTTGTGCTGCAGGGATGCTGCAGGTCAGACACTTGCTCTGGCGGTGGCCAAATGCCCTCAGGCTCTTGGTGGCAGGACCCTTCTTCCCAGCGTCAGCCCCCCATCAGGGTTACAATCCCCCTCCAAGTCTGGCCTGCAAGGCCTGTTGGATGGGAGCATCTCCCTATGCTGGGCCCGCTGCCCAGGATCCCCCCTCACTCTCCCCAGCTGCTCATCATATCCAGCTCTGGACGGCTCCAGCTCCACCTCCACTGTGCCTCAGCACTGCTGCTGCTCTGCCTCTAGCCTCCTGGGCGGCTACTCTGGCCAATCTGGCTCTGGTTGCTACAGCTCTGCTCCCAGGACAGGTCTGCTCTCTGGGCTGTTTCTGTGGCTCTGCACCCAGCACTGACGTGCTCCCTGGGCTGCTTCTCTGGTTCTCTGGCTGGCACAGCTCTGCTCCTGGAGGATGGGACCCCCCTTGCCTCCGGACTCCCTCGTTAGCCTGCCCACCCTGTCAATCAGGCTGACCTGGAGGATGGGACCCCCCTTGCCTCCGGACTCCCTCGTTAGCCTGCCCACCCTGTCAATCAGGCTGACCTGGAGCATTGGCCTCTCCCCATTATTCCTGGGTACTGTCAGTATCAGGGTCCTGATTTCCCATTGACACTTCCCCTTTCTTTTGGTACTGGGAGCTAGACAACCAAAAAAACCCCATGAGTTTCAGTAAAGGGCCAATGTCCTCTTACATTTGGCTAGGAAACATGATATAAATTTGAAGTTCTTACCTTCTCTGGCTACTGGAAGGGAGGAGGCACTGTCTGTCTCCTCTTCCCCAACCAGAACCTCTGGGGGCAAGATGGAGGTCTCTCCCCCATCCCTCTGGCTGCTGTGAGGGGTGGAAAGATGTCTTCAATATTTTCCCTCTCCCACCATGGTTTGGCCCTTCTCCTCAGATTATCTCTAGTGCCTATCCCTGCAGCAGCCCTTAGATTTCACAAGCAGCAGCATGAAATCAACACTGTTCTTGACAGAACAGTGTCAACAGAGCTGTTACCACAGGGTTGTCAATAACTGCCCATGCAGGGTCTTGTCAGTTTCATTCTGCTGTGTGGGGTGAGCAGCACAAGGGGAGCAGCAGCATAGGAGCTGGCTGTCTGCAGGTTCAGGAAGAAGAACCTGCATTGCCTCAGGTTTCTTTCCAACCAGACTAGCTATTTTTCAAATAAAAGTTATATTCAGTAGAAACTGATGGCTTGCTATGGAAAGCTCCCCACTAACTACTGGCAAGTGGATTTTTCAAGTCCTGAATTAGATAAACTAATGACACAGGGATGGACCCACAACAAATAGGTGTGAGAAGATGGTGTGGGAGAGCTGGAGGAGATCTGCACTCTTAGCTTCCAAAACATGCATGCCAAAGAGAAGAGTGGGGAGCAAAGTCCAGTGTAGCCAGCGAGACCATGAATTTGTGGTGAAAAGTCTCAGAGTGCCCTGGATTGGCGATCTACTCTACTTCCCAAGGCAAAGCAGAGACATCAATATCACATAAACAATCACTACAATGGGCACTAATCTTCATCCTCATTAGCAGGCTCCACAGAAGTGCCAAGCTCGGAGGGTTGTCCAGAAGCTCTGAGCCCTAGAAGAGGTCCCACAGAAATACCCTGGTGGAGCCCTGGGAAAGAAGCATATTCTGCACCTGCTCATTGCAGGCGCAAAAAACCTGACTTCCCCTCTGGCCCCTTCCCCAAACACTAAATTCATGTTTTAATAATTTTTTTTTATAGTAATTCAATAGCATTCAACATTTTTAATTAATAAAATAAACCCTCTTCCTTTGTCCAGTAATAAAAGGGGGTCACTGTAAATCCAGTCTTTCCCAGTTCTCAATGTCTGCGGTTGCATTTAAAAACCATGAAAACCACAGGGTTTATATTTTTAAGTTGGAAAAGTGCCTCTCAGGAAAGCCAGAAACTTCTTTCTATTCATTCTCTTTTTTCTTTTTGCATAGATCATTCAGAACACATTGTGATCATGACAAAACTGGCACACACAGGCTGCTGAAGTAAAATGATGGTTTGGTCGTGTGTCATCTCAAAATTTTACTGAAATGTACTGGCAACAGAAATCCATTTTCTAACCAAAGCCACTCGTGTATCTTGCAGGGGAAAATGAGACGTCAACCCCCAAAGAAGAAATTCACCAGTGAAAAATCTCTCTGTGTTTTTTCTTTGTGTCAAGAGCCAATAAACGCCATACAGCCTGAGGCCTGGAAGAATTATGGTCAGCTAATTAAAAGAAACTGAAAGTAAGAGAAAGAGGATAATGTATTGAAATTTAGGATTGCATCAACCAGTCAGTTACAGCTGCACTTTATAGCTGGAAAAGGTCAAGTTCTATTTGCCAATGCTCAGGCCTTCTCTAAGGCACTGTTAACTCATATCTCTAGCCTGAAAAATGGGCGGGCTTTCATTTTTTAAAAATTAAGTCTTTATTACCATGTCTAACAAGAGGCAGATAATAAATATAATGATTTTCAAACCAAATCCACGCATCAATTAAGTCATAACCTTAACTTTCCCCTTATGGTTTTTCCCTAAAATAATACTGAAACCCAGGAAACAAGCCTATCCTCAATGAACATCTTCAGTGCATCAGAATGATCATTTGGGACAATTCTGCAAAAGAAAAGAGGGTTGCAAATATTTAAATATCATACTGTGAGGCTGTACATACATGTAGGCAGCATATCTGGAGCTAAGAACTCAACAAATAAGTAGCTCACAAGTTAGAGGTGCAGGGTTGCGGGCAATCACACTCATATCACAGACACAAATGTACAGAACCAAAGCCATGGTCTCAGCTGCCTTGATTCCACATGCAAAGTAATAAACAGTTTAGATTTACTGAAGTCTTTATCAAAACCTGATTTGTCAACAGTCCCTCAACAAAACATTTGTGTCCTGACACGCAAGGTATGCTGGATACATAAAGTGGAAGGTTAGTGGGTTCAGGGACTAAGTTGAAATTGTTTGGGTGACATTAAAGATAAATTTCTATCTTTTCTGATTATCAGATATTGTTTTTTAAGGTAACTAACTTTGAATTTTCAGACTAACATTGGGTATAAAAAAAAAAAAAGATACAAAGTTCCTCCATAAGCAACAGATAGATATTTACAACCTTTAAGTTTTCAGCCTTGAATATTCTTCATGTACACATCTTACATAAAGAAACTTCAACTTCACCACATACTGGTTGGAATAATTAGCCTCTCCATCCTTACTACACTGTGTAAAGGGATTCTTTGAGCTTGTGAACATGTTTTTACAGGGAACTGCTCTTGCCATCGTGAATTCTATACTTTCTTTGTATTCATACACTCATTCATATAAACACATGTAACAAACACCTGAAGCAAGACATTTTTAAAATATTTGGGCAATTTTATAAGAACCAGCATTATACTTCACAATATACATTTTGAAGCCCTGCATCATAACTGCATTTAAGAGCTCACTAAGAGAAAGCAGACATTAAGAGGAGAGGAAAAACAAGCAGTAGATGAATTTTGGATAATTTGAGAGACTGGAGAAAAGATGAATGTACAAATACCCAGATAGAAGTATACAGAAGGGAGTGCAACTCTCCTGGAGCTTTATAGGAGGCTTATTAAACAACTCATTACTACTGGGTTTTACTGTAGGAAAAAAAAAAAGCACTGCCAACATGCTGACTAGCTAGTGGAATGGAAATACATACCAATTAGAGATTATGGTTACCTAGCCAAAGGATCGTTTAGCTCATTCATTGATTTTTAAAGTTAGATTCCTATTACTACAGTATTGTTGGATCCTGCCAGACCCTCCTTGCTTTGTGCCGAACGCTCACTGCCTCCCAAAAGACTTATTTAACCCTCTGTCAGCTTCAGTATGAGCATGAGGAGTCCCCGAGTAATATAGGAACTAAATGGGGAAATCCCTCAGAAAACAGTTAGAAGCTCAAAGGAAAGAGACCACCCACTGTCCAACAGCCCTGAAACATGTTCCTGAGAACTGGGGATTCAGTGCTGCTTTTGGCTTTTTCCAATTCCTTTCGCAATATTTATCATGCTTCAGCTGTAGAGGCATCCAATTAAAAATCAGACTTATGGCCAACTAACATAACCCTCTTCTGGTTTAAAGCTTCTCTGGCTGCAGAAGAAAGGAATGGGGCCAAGCAATCAGTAAATCAGAATAAGCAATAGAAGTAGGCGGAATTCAGTCTCTGAATGGCAATGGTTCAGCCCATCAGAATTTAGAACAATCTACAGCATTGAGAAGCGGGTTTTTCATTACTATTATTCCGTCTCCTTCAGACCAATCAACTATGCATTCTCCTCCTAAGAACATGTGTTTTAAATGACATCTAATGGTATAGCCATAATTTCCACATACTTTCCAAACAGTGCCAAGATCACATTTCCTACTTTATTCACAGTGCAATGCAACCCCTGCTTCTTTTGTATTTATGCTGATACAACAGTATAGCTAAAATCGCCACTATTGATTTTCTACAACTGTACAGTCATTTTTTCTTTTAATATTTCCATTCTATTCACTATCTTGAATAGACAATTCACAAAGCACTTTACTGAATATAACATGGCATTATGTGGTGTAGTTGTGTACTAGAGTTGGTGTGGTAAGCTACTGTAAAAATATAAACAAAATAAAAATACAGGTTTCCAGTATGAACATTTTTTATAGTGATCAAAAAATAAACACATCAGGAGGTAATGGAAGAGACAGCGCTCCAAAGCAAGATAAACTCTATCATAAAGATGAGTAATAAAGCAAGGAAAGTTACTAACATGAAATTGTCATTGTCGCAGGGTAGGTCCACCTGTACAGGGGATGTCAGTTTGTGAGGGAATTAAAGTAGAGCTTGGGAGACCTAAATGTCCTAGTCTCCCAAGTCGCCACAGCAGCCCTGGCTCCTCGGGTAGCATGGTCTAATGCTCGGAGACTGTGCAGCAGCCCTTTGGTTTTGGGCAGCGTGGCCCGAGTCACTAGGACCACACTTGTAGGTAATGCAATGCGGCCTGGTGGCTGGAATCAATGGGACTAGCCTTTCGTGGCAAGGCAGTGTTGTCTAGTGGCTGAAGTCAATGGGACTACCCTTTTGTGGCAGGCCAATGCTACCTAGTGGCTGGAGTCAATAGGACTACCCTTTTGTGGCAGGCCAATGCTGCCTAGTGGCTGGAGTCAATAGGACCACCCTTTTGTGGCAGGGCAGTGTGGTCTAGTGGCTAGAGTCAATAGAATTGCCCTCCATGGCATGGCAGTGTGGCCTAAGCGGCCAGAGTGGGGTGTGCTGCCACCCACGGGTGGGCAGCAAGCTAGGTAGGGGGACTTGGGACCTCATTACTCCACCAGATCCCAGCCCAGGCCCTGTCTGCTGCAGGATTATCTGCCACCGAGTCAGCGGGTATCATTCTGAAACACACTGAGTCAAAGCCCTGTACCTCAACCAGATCAATGCTTAATCCCCTGGGGCTACTTCCTACCAGTTCTTCCACGGCTGGTAGTCTCAGGGGTTCCACGCTCTCTCCTCTGACTGTGGCATCAGGTGGCTGGTGGTCAGTTGGAGCCGCATCCCGGCTGGCTTCTGCACCCGTGAGTGCCAGCAGTCCCTCCGCAGAAGTCTGCAATGCAACTCTGTTCCCTTCAGCGGTCAGCCCAAACTGAGCTGAGCTACTCCCTAGTTACAGCTGGAGCATGCCCAGCAGGGACAAGGGGCATGGCCTTCTTAGCCCTCAGAATATGATTAACCCCTGCTGAACCAGTGCAGGGTAGGTACACCCCGTCACAGTCATGCTCAGAGATTCCAAGGCTAGATGGGACCACTGTGATCAAAGAATCATAGAACCATAGAATATCAGGGTTGGAAGGGACCTCAGGAGGTCATCTAGTCCAACCCCCTACTCAAAGCAGGACCAATCCCCAATTAAATCATCCCAGCCAGGGCTTTGTCAAGCCTGACCTTAAAAACTTCTAAGGAAGGAGATTCCACCACCTCCCTAGGTAACGCATTCCAGTGTTTCACCACCGTCCTAGTGAAAAAGTTTTTCCTAATATCCAACCTAAACCTCCCCCACTGCAACTTGAGACCACTACTCCTTGTCCTGTCCTCATCTACCACTGAGAATAGTCTAGAACCATCCTCTCTGGAACCACCTCTCAGGTAGTTGAAAGCAGCTATCAAATCCCCCCCCTCATTCTTCTCTTCTGCAGACTAAACAATCCCAGTTCCCTCAGCCTCTCCTCAGAAGTCATGTGTTCCAGTCCCCTAATCATTTTTGTTGCCCTTCGCTGGACTCTCTCCAGTTTATCCACATCCTTCTTGTAGTGTGGGGCCCAAAACTGGACACAGTACTCCAGATGAGGCCTCACCAATGTCGAATAGAGGGGGACGATCACATCCCTCGATCTGCTGGCAATGCCCCTACTTATACATCCCAAAATGCTATTGGCCTTCTTGGCAACAAGGGCACACTGCTGACTCACATCCAGCTTCTCGTCCACTGTCACCCCTAGGTCCTTTTCCGCAGAACTGCTGCCTAGCCATTTGGTCCCTAGTCTGTAGCTGTGCATTGGGTTCTTCCGTCCTAAGTGCAGGAGCCTGCACTTATCCTTATTGAACCTCATCAGATTTCTTTTGGCCCAATCCTCCATCTAGTTTGATCTATATAACACAGACCATAGAACTTCCTCAAAAGAACTCCATTTTGAAATAGGTCAGTGTTTCTCAAAGAACTGTCTGTGGAACAGCACTGGTCCCTGAGATCTACCTGACACAGTTTAGGAAGGCGGAAAGCTGGTCCCTGGCATCAAAAAGGTTGATAAACACTGAACTAGAGCATAAGGAGTGTATTGCCTCTGCAGAGCCACACCCTTGGAGTACACAAGGAGACTCAAGTTCTCCAACTGTTCTTATTTGAAAGTTCACTCTGCAAGGCGGGACTCCATTAGCCTTCTGGTCCCTTCTCCCTTCTTGAGGCCCAAGACAGTGTGCTTCTTCCTGGAACCATACTGTTTCCTCTTTATTTCCACAAACAGCACCACCGGTTCTCATAGCAGTTTGGTTACGATGGTACTGCTTTGAGCAGGGGATTGAACCAGATGACCTCCTGTGGTCTCTTCCAACCCTGATACTCTATGATTCTATCCTCTCCTACCCTCTTCTCTGATGTTTGGGAAGTTTCAAAAACTGCCTCTCCTTCAGTGACCCCAACTCCTCCCACACCTTCTCCCCACAGCTAAAAATACATCAATAGGTTCATGGCCTTGGGGGTGTGTCATAAACATACAGCTACGGGTGGTATAAAATCCCTCCTTCACCTGTAAGGCGATAAGGAGCTCAAATAACCTTGTTGGCACCTGACCAAAAGGACCAATAAGGGAAGAAGATACTTTCAAATCTGTGGGAGAAGGTTTTGTTTGTTTCTCTTTGTTGTTCTCTCGTGCACAGAGAGGGCCCAGGGCAGGAAGAACCATCTCCTAAAACCCCACCTGAAATAAGCATCTAAAATTACAAAAATTGTAAGTAATAGAAAGGAAATGCGTTAGATTATCTTTTGTTTTAGCTTGTGAATTTTCCCTGTGCTAAGAGGGAGGTTTATTCCTGTTTTTGTAACTTTGAAGTTGAGCCTAGAGACGAATCCTCTGTGTTTTAAATCTTTTACTACCCTGTAAAATTACCTTCCATTCTGATTTTATAGCAGTGCTGCTTTTAAATATTTTCTTTATAATAAAGTTCTTCTTTTAGGAAACTGATTGATTTTAGTGTCCTAAAGAAAGGGTCTGGTCTGTCCTTTTATTAAAGGCAACTGGTTGATATATTATTCTTAAGCCTCCCCACGAAAAGGGGGTGAAGTGGCTTGGGGGGATATTTTTGGGAAATAGGAACTCCAAGTGGTGCTTTTCCTGAATGTTTGTCTAAATCACTTGGTGGTGGTAGCAATACCATCCAAGGACAAGGAAAGAATTTGTGCCTTAGGGAAGTTTTTCACCTAAGCTGGTACAAACAAGCTTAGAGGTTCTTTCATGCGGGTCCCCACATCTGTACCCCAGAGTTCAGAGAGGAGAGGAAATCCTGACAGGGTGTTACATAGATAGAATCATAGAATATCAGGGTTGGAAGGGACCTCAGGAGGTCATCTAGTCCAACCCCCTGCTCAAAGCAGGACAAATCCCCAACTAAATCATCCCACCCAGGGCTTTCTCAAGCCTGACCTTAAAAATATCTAAGGAAGGAGATTCCACCACCTCCCTAGGTAACGCATTCCAGTGTTTCACCACCCTCCTAGTGAAAAAGTTTTTCCCAATATCCAACCTAAACCTCCCCCACTGCAACTTGAGACCATTACTCCTTGTTCTGTCATCTCCTAACACTGAGAACAGTCTAGATCCATCCTCTTTGGAACCCCCTTTCAGATAGCTGAAAGCTGCTATCAAATCCCCCCTCATTCTTCTCTTCCGTAGACTAAACAATCCCAGTTCCCTCAGCCTTTCCTCATAAGTCATGGGTTCCAGTCCACTAATCGTTTTGGTTGCCCTCCTCTGGACGTTTTCCAATTTCTCCAAACCCTTCTTGTAGTGTGGGGCCCAAAATTGGACATAGTACTCCAGATGAGGCCTCACCAGTGTCGAATAGAGGGGAACAATCACGTCCCTCGATCTGCTGGCAATGTCCCTACTTATACAGCCCAAAATTCCATTGGCCTTCTTGGCAACAAGGGCACACTGTTGACTCATATCCAGCTTAGAATCACAGAATATCAGGGTTGGAAGGGACGCCAGGAGGTCATCTAGTCCAACCCCCTGCTCAAAACAGGACCAATTCCCAGTTAAATCATCCCAGCCAGGGCTTTGTCAAGCCTGACCTTAAAAACCTCTAAGGAAGGAGATTCTACCACCTCCCTAGGTAAAGCATTCCAGTGTTTCACCACCCTCTTAGTGAAAAAGTTATTCCTAATATCCAATCTAAACCTCCCCCACTGCAACTTGAGACCATTACTCCTCGTTCTGTCATCTGCTACCATTGAGAACAGTCTAGAGCCATCCTCTTTGGAACCCCCTTTCAGGTAGTTGAAAGCAGCTATCAAATCCCCCCTCATTCTTCTCTTCTGCAGGCTAAACAATCCCAGCTCCCTCAGCCTCTCCTCATAACTCATGTGTTCCAGTCCGCTAATCATTTTTGTTGGCCTTCGCTGGACTCTCTCCAATTTATCCACATCCTTCTTGAAGTGTGGGGCCCAAAACTGGACACAGTACTCCAGATGTGGCCTCACCAACGTCGAATAGAGGGGAACGATCACGTCCCTCGATCTGCTCGCTATGCCCCTACTTATACATCCCAAAATGCCATTGGCCTTCTTGGCAACAAGGGCACACTGCTGACTCATATCCAGCTTCTCGTCCACTGTCACCCCTAGGTCCTTTTCCGCAGAACTGCTGCCTAGCCATTCGGTCCCTAGTCTGTAGCTGTGCATTGGGTTCTTCCGTCCTAAGTGCAGGACCCTGCACTTATCCTTATTGAACCTCATCAGATTTCTTTTGGCCCAATCCTCCAATTTGTCTAGGTCTTTCTGTATCCTATCCCTCACCTCCAGCGTATCTACCACTCCTCCCAGTTTAGTATCATCCGCAAATTTGCTGAGAGTGCAATCCACACCATCCTCCAGATCATTTATGAAGATATTGAACAAAACCGGCCCCAGGACCGACCCTTGGGGTACTCCACTTGATACCGGCTGCCAACTAGATATGGAGCCATTGATCACTACCCGTTGAGCCCGACAATCTAGCCAGCTTTCTACCCACCTTGTAGTGCATTCATCCAGCCCATACTTCCTTAACTTGCTGACAAGAATACTGAGGGGGACCGTGTCAAAAGCTTTGCTAAAGTCAAGAAACAATACATCCACTGCTTTCCCTTCATCCACAGAACCACAGAGTTATCTCGTTATAGAAGGCAATTAGATTAGTCAGGCATGACCTTCCCTTGGTGAATCCATGCTGGCTGTTCCTGATCACTTTCCTCTCATGCAAGTGCTTCAGGATTGATTCTTTGAGGACCTGCTCCATGATTTTTCCAGGGACTGAAGTGAGGCTGACTGGCCTGTAGTTCCCAGGATCCTCCTTCTTCCCTTTTTTAAAGATTGGCACTACATTAGCCTTTTTCCAATCATCCGGGACTTCCCCGGTTCGCCACGAGTTTTCAAAGATAATGGCCAATGGCTCTGCAATCACAGCCGCCAATTCCTTCAGCACTCTCGGATGCAACTCGTCCGGCCCCATGGACTTGTGCACGTCCAGCTTTTCTAAATAGTCCCTAACCACCTCTATCTCCACAGAGGGCTGGCCATCTCTTCCGCATTTTGTGATGCCCAGCGCAGCAGTCTGGGAGCTGACCTTGTTAGTGAAAACAGAGGCAAAAAAAGCATTGAGTACATTAGCTTTTCCCACATCCTCTACAGCTTCTCGTCCACTGTAACCCCTAGATCCTTTTCTGCAGAACTGCTGCTGAGCCATTCGGTCCCTAGTCTGTAGCGGTGCATGGGGTTCTTCCATCCTAAGTGCAGGACTCTGCACTTGCCCTTGTTGAACCTCATCAGATTTCTTTTGGCCCAATCCTCTAATTTGTCTAGGGTCCTCTGTATCCTATCCCTAGACTCCAGCGTATCTACCTCTCATCCCAGTTTAGTGTCATCTGCAAACTTGCTGAGGGTGCAATCCACACCATCCTCCACATCATTTATGAAGATATTGAACAAAACCGGCCCCAGGACCGACCCTTGGGGTACTGTACTTGATACTGGCTGCCAACTAGACATGGAGCCACTGATCACTACCCGTTGAGCCCGACAATCTAGCCAACTTTCTATCCACCTTATAGTCCATTCATCCAGTCATTACTACTTTAACTTGCTGACAAGAATACTGTGGGAGACAGTGTCAAAAGCTTTGCTAAAGTCAAGGAACAACACGTCCACTGTTTTCTCCTCATCCACAGAGAAAGTTATCTCATCATAGAAGGCAATTAGATTAGTCAGGCATGACTTGCCCTTGGTGAATCCATGCTGACTCTTCCTGATCACTTTCCTCTCCTCTAAGTGCTTCAGAATTGATTCCTGGAGGACCTGCTCCATGATTTTTCCAGGGACTGAGGTGAGGCTGACTGGCCTGTAGTTCCCAGGATCCTCCTCCTTCCCTTTTTGAAAGATGGGCACTACAGTAGCCTTTTTCCAGTCGTCCAGGACTTCCCCCGATCACCATGAGTTTTCAAAGATAATGGCCAATGGCTCTGCAATCACATCCGCCAACTCCTTCAGCACTCTCGGATGCAGCGCATCCAGCCCCATGGACTTGTGCTCATCCAGCTTTTCTAAATAGTCCCGAACCACTTCTTTCTCCACAAAGGGCTGGTCACCTGCGCCCCATGCTGTGCTGCCCAGTGCAGTAGTCTGGGAGCTGACCTTGTTCATGAAGACAGAGGCAAAAAAAGCATTGAGTACATTAGCTTTTTCCACCTCCTCTGTCACTTGGTTGCCTCCATCATTCAGTAAGGGGCCCACACTTTCCTTGACTTTCTTCTTGTTGCTAACATACCTGAAGAAACCATTCTTGTTACTCTTAACATCACTTGCTAGCTGCAACTCCAGGTGTGATTTGGCCTTCCTGATTTCACTCCTGCATCCCCGAGCAATATTTTTATACTCTTCCCTGGTCATTTGTCCAATCTTCCACTTATTTTAAGCTTCCTTTTTGTGTTCAACAGCAGCAAGGATTTCACTGTTAAGCCAAGCTGGTCAACTGCCATATTTTCTACACATCGGGATGGTTTGTCCCTGTAACCTCAATAAAGATTCTTTAAAATACAGCCAGCTCTCCTGGATTCCTTTCCCCCTCATGTTATTCTCCCAGGGGATCTTGCCCATCAGTTCCCTGAGGGAGTCAAAGTCTGCTTTTCTGAAGTCCAGGGTCCGTATTCTGCTACTCTCCTTTCTTCCCTGTGTCAGGATCCTGAACTCGACCATCTCATGGCCACTGCCTCTCAGGTTCCCATCCACTTTAGCTTCCCCTATTAATTCTTCCCGGTTTATGAGCAGCAGGTCAAGAAGAGCTCTGCCCCTAGTTGGATCCTCCAGCACTTGCACCAGGAAATTGTCCCAGACCCTTTCCAAAAACGTCTTGGATTGTCTGTGCACTGCTGTATTGCTCTCCCAGCAGATATCAGGGTGATTGAAGTCGCCCATGAGAACCAGGGCCTGCGATCTAGTAACTTCCGTGAGTTGCCGGAAGAAAGCCTCATCCACCTCATCCCCCTGGTCCGGTGGTCTATAGCAGACTCCCACCACGACATCACCCTTGTTGCTCACACTTCTAAACTTAATCCAGAGACACTCAGGTTTTTCTGCAGTTTCATACTTGAGCTCTGAGCAGTCATACTGCTCCCTTACATACAGTGCAACTCCCCCACCTTTTCTGCCCTGCCTGTCCTTCCTGAACAGTTTATATCCATCCATGACAGTACTCCAGTCATGTGAGTTATACCACCAAGTCTCTGTTATTCCAATCACATCCTAATTCCTTGACTGTGCCAGGACTTCCAGTTCTCCCTGCTTGTTTCCCAGGCTTCTTGCATTTGTGTATAGGCACTTGAGATAACTCGCTGATTGTCCCTCTTTCTCAGTATGAGGCAGGATCCCTGCCCTCTCGCGCGCTCCTGCTTCCTCCCAGTATCCCACTTCCCCACTTACCTCAGGGCTTTGGTCTCCTTCCCCCAGTGAACCTAGTTTAAAGCCCTCCTCACTAAGTTAGCCAGCCTGCTTGCGAAGATGCTCTTTCCTCTCTTCGTTCGGTGGAGCCCATCTCTGCCTAGCACTCCTCCTTCTTGGAGCACCATCCCATGGTCAAAGAATCCAAAGCCTTCTCTCCAACACCACCTGCGTAGCCATTCGTTGACTTCCACGATTCGACGGTCTCTACCCAGGCCTTTTCCTTCCACAGGGAGGATGGACGAGAACACCACTTGCGCCTCAAACTCCTTTATCCTTCTTCCCAGAGCCACGTAGTCCGCAGTGATCCGCTAAAGGTCATTCTTGGCAGTATCATGGGTGCCCACGTGGAGAAGCAGGAAGGGGTAGCGATCCAAGGGCTTGATGAGTCTCGGCAGTCTCTCCTTCAAATCGTGAATCCTAGCTGCTGGCAAGCAGCAGACTTCTCGGTTTTCCCGGTTGGGGCGGCAGATAGATGACTCAGTCCCCCTGAGAAGAGAGTCCCCGACCACCACCACCCACCTCCTTCTCTTGGGAGCGGTGGTCGTGGAACCCCCATCCGTAGGACAGTGCATCTCATGCCTTCCAATCGGCGGAGTCTCCTGTTCCCTTCCCTCAGATGTATCATCTAGTCCACTCTCCGCATTAGTACCTGTGGAGAGAACATGAAAACGGTTACCTACCTGTATCTGCATTGCTGGTAAATGGACGCTCCCCTTTCTTCTTCTGGAGGTCACATGCTGCTAAATTTCTTCACCGTCCTCCTGTCCCCGCTGCGCAGCCTGCTCTGAATCTTCAGAACATTGTGCCCGTAGAAGCATATCCTGACGTCTGTCCAGCAAATCTTCGCTTTCTCTTATGCAACGCAGGGTCGATACCTGTTGCTCCAGACCTTGAACCTTCTCTTCCAATATGGAGACCAGCTTGCACAATGGGATTGAAAAGGAGGTTGTCTACGCACTCAGGAACGGAAGAGGAGATGGTCTCTGGGACGGTCTTTCTACTAAGATGTAGCCCACACTCCAAAAAGTTGGAGACTTCCAGCTGTCTATAATGTAATAACCACCTAATGTATGTATAACAGATTGCCAGTGTGAATTTCAGATAATTTTAAAGGAATATTTTCCAAATTCCCCAAAGTCAGTAGAGGCTAGTTACTAGGAGCCGGGTAAGTTTGAATTGTACAGAATAACTGTTCCTCACCCCTGGAATGTTTATAATGAACTGCAGAACACACACACACACACAGAGGATGAAATCATACAAAATGAGTGATTACTTACTTTCAGAAGCAACAAACCTTTTTAACAAAAATATTAGAATTTACAATCTTTTGTTACCAAGAGCAGTGCTTATTTCTTAAGGTTCTCTCCCTGAAACCCAATAAGACAAGTATGCCTTTCTAAAATATATAACTATGCTGACATTAACTGGATCAGAGCAATAAGAAAAGAAAATGAAGTAACAACATGGTTAGCGAACGGAGGGATCCTTCTTTATTAGGAATTTCTGGCTCCACTCCATCCTTAGGCTCAGTCTCCAGCTACAACTTTCTAAATGACAAGTGTTGTGACGTCTACCACAGTTCGAAAGTTCTTTCTGAAGTTGGAGACGGAGCTTGAGGATGAAGTGAAGCCAGAAGTACCTAATAAAGGAAGACCCCCTCCGTTTCCTAACTGTGTTGTTACTTCCATGCTCGGGATTAAGCAGATCTAGTGTTTCTTACTGAATTTCTCTGGAGAAAAATTTGAGACATTCAGAGTAACTCCTCAGAAACGAATGGTGGCCATGAGAGAAAAACAACCCTTCACGTGATCAGTACATTCTGCAATGCCTCTAAGAGTCTGTCATGTTGACAAGATGATGGTAAAGACCTAGGAGAAGTCGGAATTTGGAGACAGAGACTGGGAGACAAAAGGGTGAGGGTGGAAAGGGAATGGAGCAAAGGGGAGAGAAAAAAGGGGTAAAGGCTGGGGGGGACGACAAAAGGGTAAAACAAAGACAGCATGAGGAAGGCAAACAGAACTGCAGTAAAAGACGGAAGGGCTAAAAGGGAAGAAAATATTGGAGAGCGAGTCAAAGGAGAAGCTTCTTATAAAGACTAAGCTGTTAAAAACACACATTTGAAGGCAAAACTAATCTTTTCTGGAAAATAAACAATTCCTCTTGCAAGAAAAACTCATACTGCTCAGGAAAAATGAAACCCACTATTTAAAAAAGCAAGTTATGAAAGCAAAATGGCAAACCAGACAATTTTGCAAATAAATGTCTAGTTATTGGTGAGTCAGCAGCTTTTACATTTTTCTAATGCAACATCCTAGTTAAAAAATATCCCCATACTTTAAATGGAAATGGAATGTAGACATGAATATTTATTAATAAATATATATTTATAATAAATATACATTAAGTAATAAAAAGAGAAATCATAGAACATCAGGGTTGGAAGGAACCTCAGGAGGTCATTTAGTCCTACCCCCTGCTCAAAGTAGGACCAATCCCCAACTGAATCATCCCAGCCAGGGCTTTGTCAAGCCTGACCTTAAAAACCTCTAAGGAAGGAGATTCCACCGCCTCCCTAGGGAACCCATTCCAGCGCTTCTGATTTAAACATATAAACTTTTTTTTGTTTTCAAAATGGCTAAAACTCATTTAAAAAAATACAGGCCAAATAAAATCTATTCACATAAAATTAAAGGCTAAGTCATCTGGTCAGAACTTCTCTCCCGAAATGAAAATGTTGTCAATGAAAGGAAAACTCACTGTTCACAAAATACCCCACTTTTACTAAGAAAAGTGCAGTTATTTTTTATAGGGCTGTCAATTAATCACTGTTAACTCAAGCGATTAATACAAAACAAATTAACTAGATTTTTTTTTAAAAGTCACCCTTAATAACAGTTTTAATAGCACTTTTAAACAATAATAGAATACCAATTTAAATTTATTATAAATATTTTGGATGTTGTTCTACATTTTCAAATATATTGATTTCAATTGCAACACAGAATGCAGTATACAGTGCTCATTCTATATTATTTTTTTATTACAAATGTTGTTTTTCAATTTACCTCATACAAGTACAATCTCTTTATCGTGAAAGTGCAACTTACAAATATAGAATTATAGAATTGTTTTTTTACATAACTTCATAAGCTGGAACAGCGAACCGCGGCCACTGGGAGCTGCGGGGGGCCATGCCTGTGGATGGTCAACGTCAGCAAAATGTCTCATGGCCTGCAATCAGACTACCCTGATGGGCCACATGTGGCCCGCAGGCTGCCCACCACTGGCCCAGACTGTTTATGGCCCTGCCCCACTTGAAGGCCGAAGCCCCTTGAGAACCACTAATTCCCCCCTCTTTTTCTTTGCTTGGAAAAGTCTATAGCAGACCAAACTGCGAGGAGGCATGACCTCCCTCAGAGGCGGAAGCGGAGGGAAGGCCACGCCAGATTATAGTATTCTATTGTTTATGAGTGCGATTAAAACTGCGATTAATCCTATTTTTTAAATCTTGCAATTAATTGCGATTATTTTTTTAATCATTGACAGCCCTAATTTTGTATACAATTTCAAAACTTTAAAAAACACACAAGAACGAAAGCTCAAGGGCCTCTGACCTTTGGAGAGGTGTTTCTTATGTTTACCAAAAGTCCAAATTAATAAACTGAAGCCAAAATTTTTTACCCTAAAAACACCTTTAATCTTTTCATTATAAACTCATCTTTTTTTACATAAGGCAACAACCTTACCAAAAAAATGTCCCACTAAGAAGTCTTTTTTAAAGACTTCACTTTCTAAAGACTTCACTTAAAGACTACACTTTCCAAAACCCAATTCATAAACCCTCACCAAGAACATAGCAATACAGTTTTTACTTATTTTAACTCTCAGTTTAGTGAGTTTTTCCAATTATTCTTTTTAAGCGATAGAAAAAAAAAGGGGGGGGGGACTTTTCTCTTGCTGCAGATGCCCCTTGAATGACAATGTTGACGGAGGGAGGAGTGGGATGGGGGATCACATTTCTGAAATAACAGATGGGGCTATTTGTTTAAGAGATGGGCTATCCAAACATCCAGACCCTCATCTAACCTCAGCAATGCTGCGTCTTGCTGAGCCTTGTTGCCTCTCTGATAATCTAAGAATACAGGCAAGTCAGCCTAATCACAATATTAGTAAATATTTCTTTATTTCATTAATCATGGTTTCACGGGACACAAAACAACAACAGAAAAACACAACCCAATTATAGAAAGCCAACAGTGTCTTCCTATAAGCCCAAGAAGCCTGGTAAAGATCAGGAAAAATTATGAATTCTAAAATTAATATATAAACAGTTTCCTTTCTTATCTTAAACATATTATTCTTTCATACTCAATGGTGCTGAGAATACCACAATAAAGGGACAGCAGGAGAAGCAGCAGACTGGAACTAAGTTTACAGGCTTTCAGTTAGGTACCCTAAACACTTTGCAGTTCAGAGGGAAGGATCAAATGCAAAATAATTTCTGAAAGCTAAAATAGTTTACCAATGTCCTCCCTTCCAAGCATCTCTGGAAATGCACAAATCCTAACGCTAATAGCCTTTGACTGGTTTTCCGTAAATACCGATTCTTCTATGTAAAACAAACTGTCCATAGTGAGGACTTCTATTCAGTGACTTGATGCTATTTGGTTCTGGTTTGAAGGGTATATCTAAACTTAAACCACTGACAGTTTAGTCTCCGTTTAGGTTCGGATGATATTGGCAGAGCTATGTGAAGGGAGAGAAGGAATCCACACTGCACCTATTTGGTCCTACTTGCCCTCTCTAGCCAGTATAACAAGAATCTCACCCTGGGGTTTGCTTTTTTTAAAACTAATTATTTTACAGTTCCTAGTAAACTGGCCAGATCTAGAAGTTTTACAGTTTAAAAAAATGGAAAGTCTCCAGCATTCTGATTCTGACATGAAGTATTTCTAGATTTTCTAGTATTTGTTCTTCCTGGAAAAAGATTATAACAGATAGTGTCTTTTTCTTAACACAGACTAGAAGGCCAAAGACCAAAGACTAGAAGGCCAAAGCTGTCACTTGTGAGAATAATTTCCCATTAACATTAGGTATTAGAGAGAACATCAGTCACTTTGGAGTTAAGGTTGTAACTAGCTTTTCCAATAAAAACCATGGTTTGTTCTATCCCCTCTACTATGCCTGACATGGAGAGCATGCATGGCAGTCGGTGACTGGAGCTGAGTTAATGATTTTGGGGGTACTTTAATTTTGCATTGCTATTGCTTTTGTTCTGTGTTAAACATTAATCTAACTTTGAATGTCCCAGCTTTCCAATATTTGTGGGGCTTTGCCCCTCTCAGGGTCTGATTCAATGCCCACTGAAGCCTGATTTCACAAGGCCCTTCAACTGCAATGTACTCAGTGTTTCATTCCACTATGTAACAGATATATATTTACAATCTTAACTCCAGTACATCACAGATCTTTTGGCTTGGGAATTTCCTATGGGAAAAGTCTTGGAAAACTGAAATGGATGATTCCTCATTCTTTATCTTTACGGGCTTTTTAAAATACAAATAGAAACAGACATTTAGGGGAGTATTATGGGGGCTATGGAAATATGGCCCCAATTTTTCACTAGTGTCTAATGAAGCTTTTACAACGGAAGATACTTCAATTTATTCTTCTCCTGTTTTGTGGTGAGATGCTGAATAGAATGTCCTAAGTGCGATGCTGCTATCATATTCAAGAATTTTCAAGAATGCTGTCATATTCTCTCCAAATACATTATGTTTTGTTTATTTATTCAGCAACTTGCATCTAAATCAGTGGGCGAAGATAAAAGGAGTGCACAGAAACTCACCAGCAATGTTTCATCTCTCATTCTCAGGTATCAAAGTGTGGATCCCTTAGCTATGCCTGCCTGTGCCCCATAGACTGCTCTGCCTGTTTTCCCAAAGGTCTGCTGGGATGCTGCCATTTTCCTCTTTGAACCCTCAGAACTCCAGATTGTCATAAGCTATCACCTTTCCACCTTGTGGGTAAAGCACCCTCCCTCATCAAGACAAATGCCAATCCAGACAGCAGTGAGTAATCTTCTACCCTTCCCAATCCAAAGAGCTATAGCAACGTGGCAGGTTTTCTACAGTGACCTGTTGCCTTACCCAAGCAAGCACATATTCTTTCAAGGGAAGAATTTAATTGGAAGAAACATTGTCATCCCCCAACAAGCTGCAAACAGAGTCTTATTTATATAATGGGAAAGATCCAAAAACCTTAGACAAAAATAATTTTAAAAATCACAAAAGTTGGCGATAGAAAGGACCTACTAGACTGCCCAGTCCATCTGCCAAATAATTCGTAGATTCTGGGCCCGGTTCCCCTCTCTGCTTTGCTAATGAAATTACCTCGATTTACACCAGTGTAAGTAAGAATCAGGTCTTCCAAATGCAGACTGACACTACAAATCACTGTATTTTAAAAGAAAATATTTCAAAATTATTTCCTCCTTTATTTACTCGCACCCCAAAGTTGCTATTTTCCCCAGCAACCATGAATGACAACCCCTCATACAGGATATTATGGGCAATACTGCTGCTTCAGCCGTTCCTAGGTGGGATTTTCAAAAGTGCAGTGGGAGTTGAAGACCTACCGTGAGGAATGTCACACACTGCTGTAGGAGGCTCAGAGAACCCCAGTGACTGATCTTTGCAGTTCCGAAGCTTTCCAGGTCACCTTTAAGTAATCCAGTCAAGAACCAAATTTATTTTCACCAATTGGCTCAAACAACCCCTTCTCTAATATGAGTTGTGTGCACTACAAATAAACTCAGGCTAAAATTTGCCAATTAGATAATGCTTTAGTTGACTACATAATTTGCCTCTGAATTTTCAGGATTCCTGGTAATGGGTACAGGAAAACCAAAGACAGAGAGATCACGTAAAAATGGCAATGTCCATTTATTTATGCAAGGCAAAACTGACATGTTTACCCCTTTATCTGAGGTAAAATTGGAATGCTCTGGTGCCCACCACACTTGACGCTTGTAAAGTTACAGCACACATACTGAAGCACAAAAGAAAAGATACCTGTCAACATACCACTGACACACTTCCAGGAGGACTATTGGTTGCTATAGTAAATGGGGAGGGTTATGAGACTGCCTGGTTACAAGCATGACTGACGCACATCTCAAACAATTGTTCTTTTCCTGTTCGTATGACAAAAACAGGATGTTGAGAGGTGTTTATCTGAATGAATAAGATAAGCAAGCACTCTGACATTCATGGGGCAACACTCCCTCCCCCAACCCTAAACTATCAAGTGTTATTATATAACATATGGAACCATGGTTTCCCCACTACCAAGAAACTGCTCAGAAAATTTTATATGATCCATGAGCACCATGGCTGATACTACAAAATAAAAGCATTTTGGTTTAGACCATAATATGCAGATATTCCACCATTTTTTCTAGGAAAAAGCAGTCCTCTTTATTAGAGGTTTTTCAAAGAAAATAAATTTGTTTTCAAAGTGAAGTCTGTATGTACTTCACTTCTAGAGAAGATTACATTCCTGGCCTCTGTGGTAACACTAGGTGGAGCCTCTCACAATACCCTGCAGAACAGACTGCTTTACAAAGGAATTTGTGACACTGAATTAAGCTACTGTAACAAAGTGAAAACACCAGATTAGTTTGTGATACCCTGACTCATAATTAGTCATACCTTGCTTCTCTAACATTAATTTTAATGGGACTACTGGAGAGATAAAGTATTACCCAGTGTGACTAAGGTGTCACAAAACTGCTAGGTGTTGTGCTCATTGCCCAAAGTACTCCCAAAACGGCTCATGCTAGTAAGCCCCACTGTACATGCAGCGGTGTTTGCAGGAACTGGTCCAAAAGGGAGGGAGGCAGAGGAACTTTCATTTAATCTGAGCAACCACCACAGGAACTCTGGGACTTAGAATGACTTCAGTACTTGGAGGAGCCCTTACCATCTCAGCATAATTTCAACGATGAATTACGCAGCTTGGCATTAATGTATAAGCACTATACATATGCACTGAAGCTGCTATAACTTTAAAACATATTGTTCATTGTCCTAGATCTTCTGCTTCTGAAAGGCAGATCGGCTTTCCTGATACGTGCATCTTTCGAAAGGCAAGTAACACTGCACACAGGTCAAGGCTTATTGAGCTATTGCGAAAATATAATCAAAAGACATTCTGAGCAAGCCAAGAACACTAGATATCTACAGCTCTTAGAGCTCACGCTTAGTCTCAGAGTGCTGGTGCATGTTATAACTGCTTACTTTCACTTGCAGTGAACATGCTTCGTCATCTTTCTCTAACCTCCCCAGCAGTTCAGCAGAAAAGGACCTAGGGGTTACAGTGGACGAGAAGCTGGATATGAGAGTCAACAGTGTGCCGTTGTTGCCAAGAAGGCGAATGGCATTTTGGGATGTATAAGTAGGGGCATTGCCAGCAGATCGAGGGATGTGTTCCCCTCTATTCAACATTGGTGAGGCCTCATCTGGAGTACTCTGTCCAGTTTTGGGCCCCACACTACAAGAAGGATGTGGAAAAACTGGAAAGCGTCCAGCGGAGGGCAACAAAAATGATTAGGGGACTGGAACACATGACTTCTGAGGAGAGGCTGAGGAAACTGGGATTGTATAGTCTGTGGAAGAGAAGAATGAGGCGGGATTTGATAGCTGCTTTCAACTACCTAAAGGGGGTTCCAAAGAGGATGGATCTAGACTGTTCTCAGTGGTAGCAGATGACAGAACAAGGGGTAATGGCTTCAAGTTGCAGTGGGGGAGGTTTAGGTTGGATATTAGGAAAAACTTTTTCACTAGGAGGGTGGTGAAACACTGGAATGCGTTACCTAGGGAGGTGGTGGAATCTCCTTCCTTACAGGTTTTTAAGGCCTGGCTTGACAAAGCCCTGGCTGGGAGATTTAGTTGGGGATTGGTCCTGTTTTGAACAGGGAGTTGGACTAGATGACCTCCTGAGGTCCCTTCCAACCCTGATATTCTATGATTCTATGAACACTTCTCCTTACCTCTTCCCTTACTTACATTGTTGTTGGGGACAGGTGCTCACCTGCTGAAATTCAGAGCTGTCAGTGTCAACAAAATAAACTGACAGCAGATGTACAGGACTGCTGGGCCACCTCTTAGCAACCTAATTCTCCTCTCCTGGTCATGTGATATATGGGCAACACTATTGGCTAGAAACTGCAAGGTACAAAACTAGCTTTGTAGCAATTTAAGAACAGCCATACTGGGTCAGACTAAAGGTCCATCTTGCCCAGTGTCCTGTCTTCCAACAGTGGCCAATGATAGATGCCCGAGAGGGAATGAACAGAACAGTTATCAACAAGCAATCCATCACCTGTCACCCCTTCCCAGCTTCTAGCAAATAGAGGCTAGTGACACCATCCCTGCCCATCCTGGCTAATAGCCATTGATGAACCTATCCTCCATGAATTTATCTAGTTCTTTTTTGAACCCCTTTATAGTCTTGGCCTTCACAACATCCTCTGGCAAGGAGTTTTGCGTTTTGTGAAAAAATACTTCCTTCTGCTTTAAATCTGCTGCCTATTAATTTCATTTTGTTGACCCCTAGTTCTTGTATTATGAGAAGGAGTAAATACAACTTCCTTATTTACTTTCCCCACACCAGTCATGAGTTTATAGACCTCATAGACATAAAGGTCAGAAGGGACCATTATGATCATCTAGTCTAATCTCCTGCACAACGCAGGCCACAGAATCTCACCCACCCATTCCTGCGAAAAACCTCTCACCTATGTCTGAGATACTGAAGTCCTCAAATCATGGTTTAAAGACTTCAAGGTGCAGAGAATCCTCCAGCAAGTGACCCGTGCCCCATGCTGCAGAGGAAGGCAAAAAAAACCCAGGGCCTCTTCCAATCTGCCCTGGAGGAAAATTCCTTCCCGACCCCAAATATGGCGATCAGCTGAATCCTGAGCATGTGGGCAAGATTCACCAGCCAGATACTCAGGAAAGAATTCTCTGTAGTAACTCAGATCCCACCCCATCTAACCTCCCATTTATGGCCATTGGGCCTATTTACCATGAATAGTTAAAGACCAATTAATTGCCAAAATAATGTTATCCCATCATACCCCCCTCAACCATATCCCCCCTCAGTCGTCTCTTTTCAAAGCTGAAAAGTCCCAGTCTTATTAATCTCTCCTCATATGGCAGCCGTTCCATACCCCTAATCATTTTTGTTGCCCTTTTATGAACTTTTTCCAATTCCAATAGATTTTTTTGTCATGGGGCGACTACATCTGCATGCAGCATTTAAGATGTGGGCATACCATGGATTTATATAGAGCAGTGGACACCAACTTATCAATTGTAATCGACTGGTCGATCCTGGAGCCTCTGCCAGTCAATCATGCTCTCCAGCCACTAAAAGTCCAGCAGCGCAGGGGGGCTCAGGCAGGCTGCCGGCCAGCCCTGACTCCACTCTGCTCCTAGAAGCAGCTGGTTGCTGGCACATCTCTGCGGTCCCTCAGGGGGGAGATAAGGTGGCTCTGCGCACTGTTCCAACTCCGCAGAGCTGCGGGGATGGCACTTGCAGGCGTGGGTAGTGCATAGTGCATGGAGACCCGCTGCCCTACTCCCCGTCAGGGGCCTCAGAGACTTGCCGCAGCACCTCCCAGCCAGAGCCTGCACCTCGTCCCCCTCCTACACCCCAACCACCAGCCCGAGCCCGGAGCCCCCTCCTGCACCCAAACTCCCTCCCAGAGCCCACATCCCTCACCCCCTCTTGCACTCCAAGCCCCTGGCCCATCCCGGAGCCCCCTCCTGCATCAAACTCCCTCCCAGACCCTGCACCCTTCAACCTCTCCTGCACCCCAACACTCTACCTCAGCCTGAGCCCCCTCCTGCACCCAAACTCCCTCCCAGAGCTTGCACCCCTCAGTCCTGTACCCCTACCCCCTGCCCCAGACTCAGCCAATGCACACGCCACAGTTGAGAATGTTACACTGATTTGTGACAATCCTTGAAGGATTTTGGATCTCTAAACCACAAATGACACCGATAAAAAGTAAAACTCATGAAATGTCCAGTGGATTCTATGAGACTAGGTGCAGTGTGACCTTATGACCCCTGTACCAAACTACCTCCCAGAGGCTGCACCCCGTCCCGCATCCTCCCCTTCGTCCCAGCCCGGTGAAAGTGAGTGAGGGTGGGGCAGAGCAAGCAATGGAGGGAGGGGGGAATGGAGTGACTGGAGCAGGGTAGATCCTGGGTTGATCTTAAATTCAAAAAGTGATCTTGTGCATAAAAAGGTTTGAGACCACTATATTATGATCACCAAGCGGTCCAGCTATATTTAACTCTTGGACCAGATCCCGTGCTCCGCTTAGGACCTAAATCAAGCATTGCCTCTCCTCCTGTGTGTTCAAGCTGCTCTAAGAAGCCGTCATTTAAGGTGTCAAGAAACTTTATCTCTGCATCCCATCCTAAGGTGATATGTACCCAGTCAATATGGTGATAGTTGAAATCCCCCATTATTATTGAGTTTTTTATTTTAATAGCCTCTCTAATCTCCCTGAGCATTTCACAGTCACTGTCACCATCCTGGTCAGGTGGTCGGTAATATATTCCTACTGCTATATTTTTATTATTCAAGCATGGAATTACTATCTATAGAGATTCTATGGTACAGTTTGGTTAATTTAAGATTTTTACTTCATTAGATTCTATGCTTTCTTTCACATATAGTGCCACTCCCCCACCAGCATGACCTGTTCTGTTCTTTCAATATATTTTGTACCCTGGAGTACTCCTTTTCTTTTTGCGAATACAGACTAACACGGCTGTTACTCTGAAACCTTTGTAAAGCATTCGGTCAGTTTCTTGAGAGAGGAATGTGCAAATTAGGTGCCCAGTCAAGAAGCACTTAGCGAACAATGGATCTTGGAATGCTTCAATCCACATAAGAAGTCTACCTGAGGACGTTCAAGGAAGCATGTGAACCATGGCTGCTCCCTGTAAGTTCTGAGTCCTGCATGGACATGTGACTTGCCTGGGTGACTCCAGAACTCCATCTTGGAGCTGGACTTTGTATAGGAGAGAGGAGTCCACCCACAAGAGAAAGTCTATTTAAGCCCGTGGGAGACCCCTCCATTTTGTCTTCAGCTTGCTCAAGAGATAGCTTCTCCACCCCCAAGGATACCTGAAAGAAACTGGAACACAGGATAGTAACTACAGGGGGTGTGAGTGCTTAACTGGACCCAGACTAGAAGGAGGCTAGTCTGTAAAAGAGGCTCTTTTGGGAACAGAAGGCATGGTAATTCTGTGAGCATTCAGTAGATAAGGGACTGGACACTGTAGGGCATGTTCCAAGCACTCGGGGGCTGCTGTGTGCCTACCACTACCTGTACAGAGAGAGCAAGGCATGCGGAGGCCAGGAAGGCAGTGCTTGTGCTTCCAGAGGCTGGTGGTTTCAAGGAGCTGATCTACAGCAGGCACAGACAAGACTGCTTCATGCTAAGGGCAGGTAGGGGTAAGGTGCATGACATCCCTGGATAGCCCTGAGGAGCATCACACCATGTTTTCATTGTATACTGCTAGGCACAGAGTCTTCATCTAAACATGCAATATGATTTTATAAAGCACCAATTGCCAAATAACTTGTTCGCTGTTGCATGTACTTGACAAGTGATGTACATAATTAAAACATGATAACAGAACATAAAACCACCCTCTTAAAATTCAAAATGCAAGTATAAATGTGGTGCTAGCAATAGTTATATTTAAGACAGCTGGACAGTGGAAAGAGGAGGGAGATGGACTAAGATGGACAAGAGGGAGCAAGTTGCATATGGTAGGGATCAACAGAGCAAAGACCTTAGCCCAATTGCCTGCTGTCCTAAAACACAATGGTGGGATCCCCAAAAGGCAGGTGGTATGTGAGGACAGCTTGGAATCATAACACTTGACTGTGACAATCCGTTGCCCTTCTATAGCACCTTCTATCCAAGGATCTCAAATCACCCATGAGAATTACTTACTTATAGCTGGGGCAAAACCAGGCAGCTGCTTAGGCCCGAAACCTGCAACAGACTCCACATGGATGTAAGGAACTGCCACAAGGAAACACGTTATCGGATGAGGGTCACGGTGAGTAGTGTTGCTGCAGTGAGGACGATATTAGTTCCATGAAGTCTGTACTGGCTTCTTCTGTGGTGCAACTCAAGGGTCTAACAAGTTCTATAAAGCACTGCACAAAGCTACCTGAGAAATCCACCTCTCTCTCTACATGATGCTGCAGGCTAAGATCACCTTCAGCACTCTTACATACAGTCTCTCTAAACTGCGGGAAGGAGGGTGTGACATTCTACATCTTGAGGGAGTATCCTGTAACCCCCATATTCCTCATTTACATATAACTTGCATATAAAGCATGCCATGTGAAGTATCAGGGGAAAGGTTATGAACTGCTGAAACCCACAGTTCGTTCTATCTATATCTTTAGCGTATATGAAGCTCCTCAGAGACAACAGCAAGGAAAGTAACCAACGCCCGGGCAGGGTGTCAAACAACCATCAACAGCCATTCTCCAGCAAGGGAGCTACAATGCAATGACTCACCTGTATAAGGCCATGCCAGGGAATTGCTCAACCTTGCCTGGAGACTCAGCAATACCCCCCGGACATGCCTGGACTTGTGTTCTCCAAGCACATGGACTAAGGGTATAAAACAGAACACAGGGGGGACATGCTTTCTCCTGCCCGCACCTATGCTACAAGCAACAAAGACACTCAGAAGAAGACTGAAGACTTCAACAGAAGAGATTAGCCCTAGTTTAAGGAACAAACCTGTATATTAAGGACTGCAATATCCAATGGGGTGAGAAAAACTGCTTAATCTAGATGTTGCCCAGTATAATTGGATTGAGAGTTTAGACTACATGCTTATATTTTATTTATTTTGGCAACTAACTCTGACTTTTTGCCTATCACTTATAATCACTTAATATCTGTCCTTTGTAGTCAATACATTTGTTTAACTGTTTATCTTTACTAGTGAGTTTGCCTGAAGTGGGGTAAATCTGCACAGGTTTGCAAAGGCTGGTGTATATCCACTTTCCACTGATGAGGCAGTTAACCAATTAATAAATAAATAAGTGCTCGTCTCGAACAGTGCAAGACGGTATATTCCTGAGGTACAAGGTTGAGAACTGGGGGGATTTGGCTGGTGCCTTTCTCTGTGTGATTCATGAGTGGCTCTGGGAGCATTCATGCAATATAGCTGGATGTGGGGCTCCACATGCGTTGGTCCCGAGTGATAACTGCGCCTGAAGCGGTTTGCTGCTTGTCATTAGCAAGGCATTCTGAGAGACAGCGCAGGCTGGACACAGTTAAGGGGGCATAGTGGTCCCACAGTCCCAGACTGTACCCCACAGATCCCGTCACAGAGGGTTTGGAGGGCTCTGTTTTTTGGAACCTGATTTTTCAACCAATCTGAAGGCATAATGTTGAGTCAGAATCTATTGACCTTCTTGGCAGAATGCTTTTACAGTGATAGTCATTAACATCTTAATACTTTCTCTCTGCAGGTCTTTATTGTTACCATGATATTCCCAGAAGTTTCTGTACTTAGTAAAAGATATGTCACAACACTTCTTAATAATACAGACTATTGTGAAGACTATGATAGCAATCCCTGTATTTTCTCTGGCTTTCCCCTGCTGAGGAGGATGTCAGAGCTCTAAAGAGCTGTATCCTGAGGTAAATGATTATGTTATTTGTTATTAAACTACATCTGTAATTCTAATTTACAAATCTAAAAAATTGTAAAGAATAATTAGGTTTCACAACACCTTTCCGAGACAGGTAAGCATTACTCCCCTTCTACAAATGGAGAAACTGAGGCTTGGGGAAGTTAAGTGACTTGGTCTAGGTCATGCAGTAAATCAGCTATAGAAATGAGAACAACGACCCAGTGCCTGATTCTGATCTCACTTACACCACACTTGCATGAGTGTAACTGCATTTAACTTCAACAGAGTTCCTCCTTACTGACTCAGGTGTGAGATCACAATCAAGCCCAAAGAACCTCAGCTCCTAGTTCCTTGCTGTAACTACGAGGCATACTGCATAGTTAGTAACTACTCTGACAGATTACAGATTGATGTTCCACAGCATAGACCTGACCTCAGAATTTCTAATAAAAAAGCAAAATGTGCTTTGGTTCTGGTGAGAGGAGAAAATGCATCTCAGTGGGGAAAGGGAAGGACCTACCCATATGAGAAAGTGGATTTCTATCTATTTTGCCATATACTTTGTTTTTCTACTTGGTGCATGTATTTAGGTCTCTATAAAAGGCACAAAATGGAAACCTAATAATTGTCTGTGGCTTGGCTGGGTGACAGCTCAACTCCCAGCCTTTAATTCTAGGAAATGAGTGGCCACAAGTCCTTGTGACAGCCAAAGGCCTCTTCTTCCACTCTGATTTGCTGTTTGTCTTAGAAGTGGCCAGGTTAGTACTGGTTGCTTCATACTACAACTGGATGTGGGACAGAGAGAGAGAAAGAGACAGACAGATATAGAGACACAGAAAGACAGAGGGACAAGGATGAAAGAGAGGAGAATGAAGGAGAGACTCAGCCAAGCCAAACAAAATTTTGGTTGAATGATTACATCTATTGGAGAGTCCCCAGCTTGCTCACTTCCTTGCTGAGGAATTGTTTTAATTCTGTCTACGAGGTTTCAAAAATTCCCAAGGAAAGCTTCACTGTACTCACTAAAACTCGGAACTGGCTGAACTTCTGTTGGGCTGAGTTTCTAGGGTCCTGCTACATTCATTGCAGCAAAACCTGAAAACTACCTTGTGCGAAATTTTTCTGAGGTAAAACAATGTAGAATGAAGACACATAATAATACTTATTTTAGTTTAGTTATCCCAGGAAAAATAAATAGTTCTAACAGTTTTTATCATAATGTCTGGTTAGCTGACTGCAAGGAATGTCAAGAACAGAATGGAAATGGATAACAACAACAACTAGCTCTTACACTCCTCATAAATTTAAAAAAATGAGATGCACGAGTCTATAATGAGGTGAATGCATTACAAGCCAGATTCTCAGCTCATGTAAATGGGCATAGCACCATTTAAATCAAGGGACTTACCTCACCCATGACTTCAAGTCATCACCACATCCCTTGTCACATGGTTTCTCACTTGCTCCTAGAACAGGGGTGGGCAAACTATGGCACAGGGGCCGCATCCAGCCCTCCAGCAGTTTTAATCCGGCCCTTGAGCTCCCACTGGAGAGCGGGGTCCACAGCTTGCCCTGCTCTGGCACTCCAGCCGGGGAGCGAGGTTGGGGGCTTGCCCCGCTCCACATGGCTTCTGGAAACAGCGACATGTCCCCCCTCCAGCTCCTATGCATAGGGGTAATCAGGGGGCTCTGCATGCTGCCCCCGCCCCAAGCACCGCCCCCGCAGCTCCCATTGGTCGGGAACCATGGCCAATGGGAGCTGCAGAGACGGCGCCTGCAGACGGGGCAGCATACAGAGCTGCCTGGCTATGCCTCTGCATAGGAGACAGAGGGGGGACATGCCACTGCTTCTGGCAGCTGCTTGAGTTAAGCACCTACCGGAGCCTGCACCCCTGACCCCCTCCTGCACCCCAACCCCCTGCCCCAGCCCTGATCCCCCTCCTGCCCTTCGAACCTCTCTGTCCCAGCCCAGAGCACCCTTCTGCACCCCCCACCCCAAAGCCCACACCCCCAGCCAGAGCCCTCACCCCTTCCTGAACCCCAAACCCCAATTTCATGAGCATTCACGGCCCGCCATACAATTTCCATACCCAGATGTGGCCCTCGCGCTGAAAAGTTTCCCCACCCCTGTCCTAGAATGTAGCTCTGGAACCTCTGATGGTGGTATGAATTGTCAGTAAAGTAAATAGAACCTCTCTCTCTCTCTCTCTCTCACACACACACACACACACACACACACACACACACTCTTACTTTAAAGGAAAATTGTTCTTATGATAAATACAGAAACATGAAAACATGTATTTAAGTAAATATATGCAAACAGCATGTCTTGAGATAGCCAAGAGGGATCTGATTCCTTGCTGGAAAGGATGCATTTTTCTCCCGGAGGGGAGGAATATATGAGACTAATGGATTTCAGGTAATAAATCAAATTGGGGAACAAACGGGTTGGGCGCAAGTCTTTGGTGGCTATCAGAATTCTGCAATCTGACTAGCTGTGCACTGGCCCTTTCAGTCTGTATTCTCTGGGAGAAACTTAAAGTCTGAGCTGTAGCAAACCAAGTCACAGAACTGACTCCCCCTTCCACATCTCCTCTGAATTTGTCCTCTGAATTTGTAACATTTCATCATTCATTATAAAAAAGGAAGTGTCATAGGGTTGAGTGACACACAGAGCTTCTCAATTCTTACCTACAAAAGGAGATACAAGTAGTTACACAGCGAGCTTCAGTACTAAGTACAAAGACTTCTTCAAAGTGTACTACTTACACAGTCCGCAGAAACATCTGCTTTGCCTCATTAGCAACTCTATGGATTTCTATTTCCAAATTTGAGGGTTGGGGGGAGGAAATGAGCTGTTGTAAAGATGCTACTGATGGAACTAGGAGCACAGAAAAGCCACAAAAAGACTGGGACAAAAACTGACATTAAGAAACAAAGATACAAATCTGTGGTTTTGAAGCTGGCCATCTCCCCACCACAACCACATGCACTGTTGGCATACCACACGTGTATACCACAGGAGAAAGTGGAAATGTGATTGCTAGGGGAGGGCTGGCAGTCCTGCATCCATAAAACATTCACCCAGAGGTGCATTTATGCCTCCGTTACATTTTCCAAAGTGTGTTTGAACTAACATCTTTGGAGATATTTAATCTCTTTGCTGCTGGCAGGAATTTTTTCCTTGTGCCAGCACTAACCACCATCTCAAAAAACAACCCACACCTAATTTGTCCTCACTTCAACACTTCCCATTGTGTCAGGCCTTCTATGTATCTATATTTTCGGTTGTAAGCCTGTTAGGGCAGGGACTATCTTTATATTTCTGTATTCTACAATCCAGAGCACAGGGTCTCTCAACTGTACCAACAAGAGTTTTCTACGGAACAAACTCAAGTGACTGGCCCATCTCAATACACCAGGGACATTCCCGCCACAAAGTGGGCTTACTTCCCCAGATAGGCCCATTACACAGTACTGGTCAGCATGTGGTTGTGGGAGTCACAAGAGGGCTACACAAAAATGCAGGAGCATTCTCATCAGGAGTAAAGTCACAAGCATTGTAGTAGGGATGCAAACTGATTGGGACCCTTTTTTAAAGGTCATCCAGATTTTTATTTTTAGCCATTTGCACAACATTTGAAAACTCTGAGCAGTTGTAAAATATTAACCCTGTCTTTGAGATAGGAGGCCCCTTCTGCGTACAATGTTGCCCCACCCCTTGAAGAGATGTTTCTATTTTCTCACAGCGGGAATCATCATATTAAACACTAAGCAGCTATATCTAGTGACCTTTCCACAATGAGGATGAAGGGAATTTTTCTGGAAATAAGGCTCACTGTCCAATGGTGGAAGCAGCTGAGATCCATGGAAAAGATGGCTGTAGGGCAGCCATAATAGTCAGTGAAAGAAGGCCACCCAGCCAGTGCCTATGAAGGGCACCTAGCTGGCCCAATGAGAGACACCCGACTAATCAGGGAGACAAAAGGTCATCCACCCCTATCAGAGAGCAGACTGAAGAGGAGTGACTTGCAGGACAGGTGGAAGATTCACTTGGGAATATTAACTGAAAAAACCTCATCACCATCGAAGAGTCACTTACTGGTTTTTGCCTTGGGGAATAATATTCATCTCCAGTAAGCGCAGCCCAATACGGGAAAGACACTCTGAGCAACAAAACGGGAGAGCTCCTTAGGAGTAATAACAAGCAGCACATTTTTATGAAAAAGCAACAGGACCAGCATAAAATAAATCAGGGTTTTTGATTTAACAGGGCAAATACATTGAGCCCTCCCACCTGCTGCAAATCTCTGTGAGGAGCAAGATCTGGCTTCATATTTACCTAAATTGTCTGTCGTTCCCAGTTTCACTCTGAACTGGCCTAATGCCCTGAGGTTAGACTGTAGAACTCAGTCAGCTTTTGCACTCATATGACTTAAGAAATGGAATGTGGCCTTTTTTCCCACAAGCCCAGAGAACATCATAAATGCTGAACTTTAGCCCCTTTCTGAGCAGGCAGTACAATAGCAAGGAGGATGCTGTCAATCCCTGGAGGCTCTACCACTGAAAAACATCACCAGTCTGAAGTAAAAGGTCAGTGGTTACTTAGGATCACATCTCTTGTTTTCTTCAGTTTTTCCTCCTCTGTCAAAGGCAAACAGTTAAACATTCCCCCCTCCCTCCTTCTCAGAAATGCAGGAAGGAAGTGCTTGCAAAATAGTTTAATTTAAAAAATCTACAATCACACACAAAGAGCAACCACTGGCTTAGAACCTGGACAGAACTAGTTCTGTTTCTACAACCTCATAGTTCTTTAGAAAAGTAAAAATGAAACTTGATTATAGCAGTGTCATTCCCCTTGCTCCATGTACAGATGGAGGCTGTGTTTCTATTCTATTACACTTTTATTTAGGCGTAGATACCTCACATGTAAACATTTGAAACTGGTTACTACAGTCACTTTCTTGTACTCCTACAGAGCACAAATAGCTGGGTATTCTTTTTAAACTGAAGAAGTCACAGCCTATCTTGTGGAGAAGGTCTATGGAGTAGGGGGGAGATGAAAAACAGCAAACGTTATGCTGATAATAGCCACTGAAGAGGACTAACAACCTCAGGTGTGGTACAAAGATACATTTCTGGTTCAAATCTGGCCCTTCTCAGTAGTGAGCAAATTCTGTACCAACTGTTCTAACTGCTGTTTAGTTACTTGTGTCCAGTTTATTGCTGCAAGTGTCTATGACACACACAGCATCACTCCAATTTGCAGTCCATTTTCCCAGTCTAATGGGGACCTGGCTGGATGTTGCTCAAGGCCATTTTGGTATAGCTGGGATTAGCCAGGTATTCTGAAATCCTCTAATCTTATGCAGAAGAATACAAATGGGAAGAGACAGAGACACCTCTGCCATGATGGTCCAGCTGGTGTACAGACCCTGAAGCAATGGAAGGATATTCATGGAAGAATTCTCAGATATTGGTAGTTTATGCTCTGTGTCTTTGGGCATATCCTAAACATAAGCAGTCAGTCCTTTTGGCTGGACTGACTCATTTGGTGAATTTCAATGCATTGCCTGTTCCACACCAGCATTAGCACAACAGCTAGTCGATTTCTTCAAGGCCTCAGAGACGAATGAATTCCATGGATTTCTGTGTTTCTTATTGGTGCTGAGGCACCCTGACTTCCCCTTCTAATCAGGATTATGACCCATAACTGGTGTTAGAAGAGGCTCTCAATTCCCCGACTGCTTCATACACTTTGTGACCATGAGAACTGGTGACTGTCATTCCCTTGAGATAGTGCATCTCTGTTGCCTGCAGTTTGTTCAGAATGCAGCAGCACTTTGACTCAATGGTTTGAGTCAAACTATGATCATGTTACTCCTGCCCTGCGTTCCTCACATCGCTCGGCTAGAATGTGGTGGACTGATTTCAAGTTGGCAATGAGACACTGTCAACAAATCACATTTCTGCTGATTTCTTTTTACCCACTATTATCCTTAGTAATGCTTCGATAACTGTAACTGAAAAAAAATGAAGATAAACCCTTTTTTCACTTTATTTAGGAACACAGGAACTGCTAGACTGGCTCAGACCTGAGTCCATCTAGCCCAGTATCCTGTCTTCAAGACTGGCCAGAACCAGATGCTGCTGAGGAAGGTTCAAGAATCTCTACAGTAGGCAGATTTCTGCAATTATAACATTTTGTGTATTGCCCACTTTCGTGGCTATATAGTCAGTTTAATAAAGCAGGGGGATGAAAACATTTACAAAACAGGGAAACAGGGTTGTAAACCAACATGAATTGACCAGGGGCTGAGGCTGGGTAGGACCCGAAAATACTTTTTACTAATATTTGAAACTGACATAATTTCAAACTGACACATTGTTTCTTACATCCCTGAGGGCTGTACAATCCTCTAATCTCCTCCTCAACCCTCATCCTCTTGGCTATCCATGCTCCATGAGTCTCTGTATATTAGGGATTTTACTGCTATGTTCCAGGCCAGCACTTTGGATGTTGGTGCTGAAGGCTATGGGGTGTGGAAACTGCTCCTCTACGCAGACAGTTGTCTCAGTTCATTTTCTCCCACTAAAGAAACACCTCAAGATTCCTTTTGCATTTCAGAGCTGTCCCTGTTATTAAATTACAACTATCCAATGCCATATTTCACTTTCTTGCTTACCCCAATCCATTTTAGCCTCTTCTTTAGTCACTGTACTCTTTTAATCAGCATTATCTGTATGTGTTTTAAGAGGGTTTCTAAAAATATATTGTTATTATTTGTACTGCAGCAGCACCTAGAGACCATAATCAGGATAGATAAGGGCCAGGGCTGGATTTAGGGGTGCCGTCATGATGTCAACTATGCGATTTTCTAGCCCAACTGGGCTATTTTTAGCTGTCAGTTGCTGGGGGATTTTGGCAGCTGTGAATCACGGTATTTGGGGCTATTTTGCTGCCCTGCTGCTGCTGGCCACACTGCTCGGATGTTCTTGGGAGGGAAGGAGCCTCCTGATCTGCCCCGCCCCCTGCCAAGATGCCCCACATGCTGCTCGTCTTACGTCATGGCTCCTCTCCTTACGTGACATTTGCAGCATGCGCAGAATTCTTGTCCAAGGAAAGCAGAATTTTTTTCTGCAGAAAATATGTTGCAGTTCTGCCTTTTGCCCACCAGATGCCACTGTGGCACCAGAACAGCCTGAGCTGGCTGATGCTGACTGGTCTGGCAGGCAGTGGCAAACAGCTACCAGGTGGGTAGCTGATGCACTTTTTTCTCAAGTGAAAAGTCACATCAGCCTTCTGGGAGCCAGTTTAGGAGGCAGAGAGGACCACACAGGGCTGCTGGGGAAGTGGGGGGGGGGGGTCGTCACAGGATCATATGGGGACTCCGGAGGGGGGCTCCAGGCAGGGCCACATGGGAAGGGAGGGCACTAACGATGCTGTGTCTAGTTGCGTGTAAGGTGTAAATCCAGCCCTGATAAGGGCCCCAGTGTGCTAAGCACTGTACAGACACAATGTAAGTAGCAGACAGTCCCTGAACCAAGGGCTTACACTCGAAAACAAAACACCACAAGGAGATGAAACAAACAAATGGAGGAGAGTGGATGAGGCTAATAGTGGCAGGAACAGATTGTTCGATAGACTAACTGGGTACATAGTCTTTTCCTCACTGCAGAGTTAGCCCAGGTTCTGGTATGGATGTTGCCCCAACCCCCCTCTCATCCACATAAAAAATCCTCTAATCCAGGTTTCAGGATGCTTTAAGCCTGGGCTAGCAGGATATAGGCTTGAGTTCAGGTTTTGCTTCAGCCTGAGCTGAAAACCCACCTGCTTTGCAGTGAAAACTCAGGCTAATTAAGACCAGGGGTTGTTAGTCCTCCAGTGCTATCTCACAATTCCATCTGAGCTGTACTTTCTTGTCTAATTCCTGCCTTATTCCACGCTGTATTTTGGCCCCATGTTTGCCTGCTCAATTTCTGCTACACTTCCACGGACTCAGAGATACCATCCCAGATGCCTTTGCCCATGGTGCCAGCTGGCCAGAAGCTGACACCAGCCTTCTGGTAAAGCTGTGGTGTGATATCAGTAAGACCCATAAGAGCACTTCTGCACAGGAGCTCAGGAAGGACAGACATGTTCTCCCAAAATACACTGTGAATGAATTTATAGTAGCCCAGTTTAATGCACCGCTAAGAACCCTGGGATATCCTGCCCAGCACACAGCTAGTACAGCACTACTGTAGATGCAGCCACACAGTTCTGGCATGGGTAGGACTTTCCCGTGGAAATGCTCCACCTGTGCTGGACTAGCCTTGGCTAGACTAGCCTTGGCTAACTTTTTGAAGTTGTAAGCCTTTTAATTGTTTTATTATTGGGGTACAACCACCCTGATCTCCTCAGCTGGGGCAGGGGCTTTATACATAAAATAGTAACATAATGGGCTGTAATACTTTGGTCTAATTTTGGTTGATGGGTTTAGTGTGCAGGTGCTGGGTGGTGTTAGTGACCTGTGAAATACAGGAGGTCAGACTAGGTGATTTGATGGTCCCGTCTGGCCCTAAACTCTATGACTCTACCTAGGCCAGTGGGTAGAAAGTATAGGAGAATCCTGCCCTAACCAGGGTTCAATAATACATAGCAAGGCTTTAGAATATACCCTTTCACAAACTGCCTTCTGCGAGTCTAACCTGGAAACTGTTTCATCAACACAATGAATTCATTCTCTGAGTACAGAGTTTACAGCATGTATTCACGTTTTAGCCTTGTTTAGACAAATTTATCCGCCAGACAATTTTACTACTGCCAGTAATATATTGGGAACACTGTAAACAGAATTCCACTGAACATTTTTAATAATGATGGCTCTGTCAGAAAGTACAAATGAAGACTGACAATCAACTAAAATTCAGTGGTATCATGGAAAGGCTGATAGTACACAGAAGACACCCTAGTTCAGGGGTTCTTACAAGAAAATTTTTGGTGGCCGCTCTGACAATTTTTCGTAAAATATTCAATTAACTTTAGGAAAAACAAATAAATATACAAATATACTTGTCCAAATCATTGTAATTTATTAATGTAGGGTTTTTTTGCAGACTCAATAATAAAAATAATGTACAGTTTTCTCTGTTCTTTACTGGACCTAAACAGAATAGAACCAAATAATGTGTTTTGCAGGTTCTTGTCCCTTTTTGTTGTTGTTTCTTTTACTTTTTTTTTTGGTTGCTTACTTTTTTAAGACTTGCTAGCTAGTAAGTCTGTTTCTGTGAAAAGTGATATTTGTATTTTGTTAATATCACTTTTCACAGCAGCAGACTTGCTAGCTAGCAAGGAGGCAGTGAAAAGTGATATTAACAAACTTACAAATATCATTTTTCACAACAGACTTATTAAGCCCTGGCAATTCTGAGGGACAAATTAAGCCCTGGATGGGGAGGTGGGTAGGGAGGCAGCTCAGGGCCAGGGGTGATGCGGGGAGTAAGTCCAGGGACCAGAGCCCTGCAGCATGGGGCATGGGTTACTTGCTGGAGGATTCTCTGCACCTTGAAGTCTTTAAACCACGATTTGAGGACTTCAGTAGCTCAGACACAGGTGAGAGGTTTATTGCTGGAGTGGGTGGGTTAGAGTCTGTGGCCTGCATTGTGCAGAAGGTCAGACTAGATGATCATAATGGTCCCTTCTGACCTTAATATCTATGAGTCTATTAGCTGCACAGCCCGGTGAGTCCGTGGCCGGAGAACGCAGTGGGGGCCATGGGGGATGTGGGGGGGGGTGGTAAGCTTGGATCTGGTAGTCACTGCCACATGGCTGGGGGTTGGGGCTGGATTCCATGGCCCCATGGGTGGAGTCCGATACCCTGTGGCTGGGGGTCAGAGCATAGGGCCAGAGCCTGGGGCCAGAGGAGGCAGCAGGTGTGTGTGTGTGTGGGGGGTGAGCCTGGGGCCAGGGCCGGAATTAGGGCTCAAAGCCCATAGCCAGGGGATGGAGCCTGCCACCACATGGCTGGGGCCTGCCACCCTCCACCCCAGATCTGAAGCCTGAGCCCCGCCACCTGCCCGCTCCTCCAGCATTTGTGGCTCCAGAGTGGGACAGGGCCCAACCCCTACTGGCAGCCCTGGGAGGGGCCACTGCTTTGCTCCTCCCACATCACCATCAAGGAGGCTGTGGCCACAGGAAAAGCCCCCAGTGGCTGCATCTGAGAAATGCTGCCCTAGCTGATTTAGTTAGCCCCTTGCACTTGAATTCTTTTCTCCTACACTACGAACAGATGCTGAAGTTTTAATATATTCAAAAGTAGTTTTCCCCCTAAATTTATACTTACCCAAATGCTCCTGATTTTCCTGAGCAGCCCCCAGCCTAGGCTTGATTAAGCAGATCTCTTGATTTAGAGACCTATATTACCCCAAAAGGGATTTATATTATAAAGAAATGTAAAATTGACTGTTGATTTGAGGCCTGGCCTAACAAAGGATGCCTAGCACTGTAGTATAGCATAGTACCGAGAATGTAGCTAAATACTGCAATGCAATTTCAGACACAAAATTAGAAATATGGAGCTTTTATGAAACAGAGTTTCATAAATGACTCTCCTAACCCTTTCTGAAAGAGAGCCACTGCCCCCATACCAGGGATGAGGTCTTCAGGTTCTCCACCATATTTATTCCTTCTTTTAAGATGCTGCACTTCAGCCTTATATACCATGACTCTCATCACTGCCCTGCTCTGGAACCCATCAATATTACTGCTTGAATATCTGGCTGGGACATATGCCCTAGTAATATGATACTGACCAGTCACCTCCTACACCTGGGTACTTCTGGGGAATTCTGTGCCACTGTGCAATGCAGAAATTAATATTGTGCGTGCAGAATTTCCTTTCCCCCACAAAATTGACTGCAGTGCTGCTAGCCACCACTAGGGGCTGCTGGACCCAGCAGAGCCCAGCTCGCACATAGAAGACACTGCTGGGGGAGGGAGAGGGAGCTTGAGGGTTCCTGGCAACTGCTGTTCCCAGCATGACCTGAGGGAAGGAGAGGACAGTGCTCAGCAAATTCCATGCAAACCTGGGACCGAGCATCAGGCTGTTTCTTCCTCTGGATTCCTGGGCTCTTGGAGATGGAAGGGAGTGTCTGGGCTGGGGGGCCACAACTGGGCTCTGGAGGGGAGGGGTGCGGGTATCTGGGCAAGGGGGGCCCCATACCTGGGCTCTGCGGGGGAGGGAGTACGGGTATCTGGGCAGGGACGCCCTGTGGCTGGGAGGGGGTTCAGGTATATTGGCTGGGGTCCCCCACAGCTGGGCTGTGCAGGGGAAGGGGTTGTGGGTGTCTGGCCCCCCAGCTGGGCTTGGGGGAGGCAAGGGGGCAGAGACACAGGAACTGGGTTGTCATGGGGTTTCTTTAACTCTTTACTTCTGGGGGAATTTTTGTGTGTGTGTCTGTATTGTTACAGACATATTTGACAGGTATTTTGAAATAAATTACCAAAATAATTGAAACTGGCGTGATTATGTACTGTTGTTTTGACAAATAACATTTGCAGAATTTTTTATTTTTTGGCACAGAATTTTTAAGTTTTTGGAGCAGAATGCCCCCTGGAGCCAAAGGCACCACTTCCATTGTGCTTCTGACCAGAAACCAAGCTCAGTCATTTTCTTGGCCTAAGACTGTATAAATTCTATTGACTTTTGCCAATGTAGCAACTAGTTTATTAAACAAATCTTATTCTTTTTCTTTTTTAAGTGTCCTTTAAAGGAGAAAAGTTTAGTGACCAAGACATCTGGTTACAAAAGGAAGGGAAGAAAGTACCGAATAATCTCCGGTCACATGTAACTCACAGATTAATCTGGCTTGTACGTGAATTCCAGTGGTTTGGGATCATACAGCCTCCAAACTGTTTATGTGAGACATGTGTTTTTCCTGTTGCACTGCAGTAATTGTTTTGCTGATCCGGGTGATGGATGGTGGAGAAGATTGTGTCTGGAAATGTGCTCAGAAGTTGACAGGAAGCTGAGAGGGCCCTTGCCAGGACTTCCTTCCTGTAGACAAAGGGAGGAGGGAATGGAGGAAAAACTTGGCTGTCTCTGACTCTGAGAAAAGTCTTACCATTCCAGCTGGATTACATTAAAATATTTTAAATTTTTCAAAAGATTAAAGCATCCTTCTTCTCTAACTCCTACCTAAGTGGTAGGCTCAGTGGGGCTTAGACAATGAATTGTACTGAGGTTCTAAAAGTTGCAATGCAGCTGTAGAAGCAGAATCAGGTGTTGGAAACTGAACAAATGGAGATCAGATTTCAGAGATTTCCAAATAGAATGTCAGCCTTATTTGCAACACAGCTGGCAAACCACAGGAACATAGGGATTTCCACAATGGATCAGACCCAACATCCATCTAGTCCAGAATCCTGTATCTGAGAGTGGCCAGCACCAGACGGAGATGTAAGAACACCCCAGTAGGTACATGTGGGATATCATGCCCCCCATGAAGGTCTCATCCTGGTCTCTATTAGTCAGAGATTGGCTTAAGCCCTGAAGAACAGGGTTTAATATCCCTCCCCAAATTCTGTTGTCATTAACTATAACAACTTCAGATATTACTGAGCTCCATATAAATATCCAAGGCCTTTTTTATCTTGTTAAGCTTTTGCCCTCAATGAGCAATCCAGGAGCATTCTGGCCAACTCTTCCACCTCTCTCAATGGAGACAAAAAAAGATTTGCTTAAGGAGCCTTCCCTTGCACAGAGTCATCCTAGCACATATTTGTCAAAGACACTAAACTGTGATCCCTCGCACACTTAATTCATCTGCCCCCTATAATCTCCTAGCATGGAACCATCTTCCATCCACATCAACAAAAACACACAGAGGACACTCAAGAGTGGGAACTCTCACTCCCCTATATCAATGGTTCTCAACCAGGGGTTTTTCTGTGGTGTGGTGTGTAGTTGCTGGTGAGTATTTGCTTCAGGTTGGGGGACTGTCTGGAAGCGAGGACTGGCCTGCCTCCCAATGCCTGTGAGAGTGGGGGATCATTTGCCAGGATAGGTTATAGATTGTTGATGATGCGCTGGAGAGGTTTTAGCTGGGGGCTGTACGTGATGGCCAGTGGTGTTCTGTTATTTTCCTTGTTGGGCCTGTTCTGTAGTAGGTGACTTCTGGGTACCCATCTCGCTCTGTCAATCTGTTTCCTCACTTCCCCAGGTGGGTACTGTAGTTTTAAGAATGCTTGATAGAGATCTTGTAGGTGTTTGTCTCTGTCTGAGGGATTGGAACAAATGTGATTGTATCTTCGGGCTTGGCTGTAGACAGTGGATCGTGTGATGTGTCCTGGAGGCATGTAGGTAAGTACAGAGGTCAGTAGGTTTCCGGTATAGGGTGGTGTTTGTGTGACCATCATTTATTTGCACTGTAGTGTCCAGGAAGTGGATCTCTTGTGTGGACTGGTCCAGGCTGAGATTGATGGTGGGGTGGAAATTGTTGAAATCCAGGTGGAATTCTTCAAGGGCCTCCTTCCTGTGCGTCCATATGATGATGATGTCATCAATGTAGCATAAGTATAAGAGGGGCGCTAGGGGACGAGAGCTGAGGAAGCGTTGTTCTAAGTCAGCCATAAAAATGTTGGCATATTGTGGGGCCACGCAGGTACCCATAGCAGTGCCGCTGACCTGAAGGTATAAGTTTTCCCCAAATCTGAAAGTCACAAAGTTCAGCCACCAGGTGTGCCGTGGCCTCATCAGGGATACTGTTCCTGACCGCTTGTAGTCCATCCTCTTCTGGAACCAATCCCAGGAACCAGTCCCTGTAACAAACCCCGTTGCCTTCTCTGTCCCCATATCTACTCTAGCGACATCAGAGGACCCAACTACACCAGCCACACCATCAGAGGCTCATTCACCTGCGCATCTACTAATGTGATATACGCCATCATGTGCCAGCAATGCCCCTCTGTCATGTACATTGGCCAAACCGGACACTCTACGTAAAAGGATAAATGGACACATATCAGACATCAGGAATGGTAACATACAAAAGCCAGTAGAACATTTCAATCTCCTTGGACACTCAGATTTTAAAGTAGCCATTCTTCAACAAAAAGCCTTCAAAAACAGACTTCAAAAAGAAACTGCAGAGCTGCAATTCATTTGCAAACTTAACACCATCAATTTGGGCTTGAATAGGGACTGGGAGTGGCTGGCTCACTACAAAAGCAATTTTCCCTCTCTTGGTATTGACACCTCCTCATCAGTTATTGGGAGTGGACCACATCCACCCTGACTGAATTGGCCTTGTCAACACTGGTTCTCCACTTGTAAGGTAACTCCCTTCTCTTCATGTGCCAATATATATTTATGCCTGTATCTGTAATTTTCACTCCATGCATCTGAAGAAGTGGGGTTTTTACCCACGAAAGCTTATGCCCAGATAAATCTGTTAGTCTTTAAGATGCCACTGGACTCCTTGGTGTTTTTGTGGATACAGACGAACATGGCTACCCCTCTGATATGAGGATTTCCACTGTCACTATTGAAATGATAAAATTTCCTCATGTAGATAAAGTCAGAGACAGACAAACCCACCTAAACAAAAAAAAAACCCAAATCAAAACAAAAACAAAAAACCCAGAAAGAAACAGACTCACTATTCCTCTAAAGGAAAAACCAAAACAACAAGTAGGCCAAGCTCTCACAACAGCCTCTACTTTGAAAAAGGAATCTGACACCCCCCCCCCCGCCAAAAAAAAAAAGCCTCATCCACAAGAAAAGAATTGGAAACAATGGAAACCATGAAAATAGCCCTCACATCAGGATAAGCACAGCTCTTTACACATCAAAATAAGTGCACAACTGAATAGGACTCTGACACTTTATAGACACCGCTTCTAGGTTCATAGATTCCAATGCCAGAAAGGCCAACTGTGTTCATCTAGCCTGACTTCCTGCGTAACACAGGCCACATAACTTCTCTGAACTACTGTCTGTTTGAATTAGAGCAGATCTTTCAGAAGAACATCTAATCTTGATTTAAAAATTTCCAGCAAATCCACTACAACCCTTGGTAAACTGTACCAGTGGTTAATTACTCATACTTAACATAGTTCTCAGGTCCCTCTTTCCTGCACAGGATTGGGACATGATGCCACTGTTTTTTATTACACATACACATGCACGTGTGCACACACACATCTATGCCTTTGCTGCACGTTACTTTGTAATCTAAATAGGAACTCTTATTAGACGGATAATTACTGCTGACGCATGACTGAATAAAAGAAAAACTAGATGATGGATAAAACTGAATGATCACTTGTGTAAGGCATCGTAATTAAAACTGTACATTCTTGTGCACAGATGGGGGTTGCTGAAACACTTCAATTGTCAAACATTTTTTTAAAATCAGAGTCTAATTCCCAATGTTCTGACAGCTGACTATTCTCAGAGAGTCTTGAAGGTCCAGTCGCCTTCATGGCACATTGTAAGATGCATTTGACTGGTTAGCACTTGATTCACTGTTTTTGTTTTATTCCTGTTTGGGGTTTAATTTTCTGACACTACAGAAATTTTCTGACACTACAGTAAAACATGCACAAAGCAAATCTTACTGACCAATACATTACAGATAGATCAGAGTGCCTGCACAGGCAGAAAACTCACCACCAGTGTGATCGCTTGGGCTGCTCTCCTGATTCATCCTTTCTAGATGGACACCAAATTAAAATGTTGAGCTAAAATGGTGCAGTCAGCGCTCCCAATTCTGAAAGGAAAAGTGCAGAGTTACTGCCCTGTGGAACCTTCACAAGTTCGGAAAAGGAAATTGTAAGTTTGCACTCCATAAATAAAGGGGTGTCTGACCTCGGCAAAGTGGGGGAGAAAGTGCCCTGGGATCTATTTTCTCATAGAAACTCCAGCACACAGTTTGAAGGATGAGGGCTCCTAAGGGCAGGGCTGGCCAACCTGAACCTAAGAAGGAGCCAGAATTTACCAGTGTACATTGCCAAAGAGCCACAGTAATACATCAGCAGCCCCTCATCAGCTCCCACCCATCCGGCTCCGAGCGCCTCCCACCCACCAGCAGCCCTACCAATCAGCGCCTCCCAATCAGCTGTTTTGTGGAGCACAGGAGGCTGGGGTAGGGGGAGGAACGAGGGCATGGCAGGCTCAGGGGAGGGGACAGGACCTGTGGCAGAGCCAGGGGTTGAGCAGTGAGCACCCCCTGACACCTTGGAAAGTTAGCACCCGTATCTCCAGCCCTGGAGTCAGTGCCTGTACAAGGAGCTGCATTTTAACTTCTGAAGAGCTGCATGTGGCTCTGGAGCCCTAGGTTGGCCACCCCTGCCTAAAGGTATATCTACACTGCAGCTGGAAGATGTAATTCCCTGCGAGGGTAGACATAGGCATGTTAGTTCTGCTCAAACTAGCACCTAAAAATCCTACCTGACATGAATTTGGGCAGCTAGCTAGTGCCTGCTTGGCCATGCTGCTGTTTTTAGGCACTACCTCAAGCAGAGCTAATGCATGTAGATCTAGCCAAGCTGGGAATCATACCTTCCAGCAGCTGTGTAGACACATGCTGCATGAGGAATTATTAATCTAAACCCACGGTGGAAGACAGCACAAAATCAGATGAGCACATCATCTCAATTATTCCCACATATTCAACAATGCAGCTTGATTTCTACATCAATGTAACATTAACTTTTAGGTTCATATTTCACAGACTCCAGTGTAAGTCAAAGCCACATCTTGAATGTTATCTGTTTATTTGTCCCCATTAACTAAACAAAACCTACATAACTTTATAGTTTTGCGAACTGTTGATACAACAATCATATTTGCATCATTGTTACACTGCCCCACCTCCTTGTTTGCTCATCCATCCATTCATTACATCTTGGCTGTGGCTGGGAATAGAACCCAGGTCTCCTGAGTCCCAGTCCACTGCCTTAACTACATCCTTCCTGCTCACTCACATTAGAAGATTGTTTGTCAGGAATGAAATTCCCCTCAAGAATACCCAGATTTAGTGTTCTTGTGAACAGCAATGCACAGAAGCCTACAACTATACTAGGAAAGAGAAGGGATTTAAGTTATTGGATAACCTGTTAAAGGCTTACTTCAGGTATGTGTACTTTTTGAGTGTTATAAATACGATCCATGTGAAGTGAATGGTAGTCTCATGAGCACTTCAGAGGACAACATGCAACCACAGAAGATGACTTCCCCAGGGGTCTAGTGAGATATAAACATCACTCTGAGGGTGTCACTCACAGTGTCACCAGAAACTGACAATAAAATTATAGGTTTCAGAGTAGCAGCTGTGTTAGTCTGTATCCGCAAAAAGAAAAGGAGGACTTGTGGCACCTTAGAGACTAACACATTTATCTGAGCATAAGCTTTCGTGAGCTACAGCTCACTTCATCGGATGCATTCAGTGGAAAATACAGTGGGGAGATTTATATACACAACGAACATGAAACAATGAGTGTTACCATACACACTGTAATGAGAGTGATCAGGTAAGGTGAGCTACTACCAGCAGGAGAGTGGAGGGGAAAAAACCTTTTGTAGTGATAATCAAGGTGGGCCATTTCCAGCAGTTGACAAGAACCTGTGAGGAACAGCAGTGGGGGGGGGGGGCAGATAAATATGAAGAAATAGTTTTACTTTGTGTAATGACTCATCCACTCCCAGTCTCTATTCAAGCTTAAGTTAATTGTATCCAGTTTGCAAATTAATTCCAATTCAGCAGTCTCTCGTTGGAGTCTGTTTTTGAAGTCTTTTTCTTGGAGAATTGCGACTTTTAGGTCTGTAATCGAGTGACCAAAGAGACTGAAGTGTTCTCCGACTGGTTTTTGAATGTTATAATTCTTCACGTCTGATTTGTGTCCATTTATTCTTTTACGAAGAGACTGTCCAGTTTGGCCAATGTAAATGGCAGAGGGGCATTGCTGGCACATGATGGCAGATATCACATTGGTAGATGTGCAGGTGAAAGAGCCTCTGATAGTGTGGCTGATGTGATTAGGCCCTATGATGGTGTCCCCTGAATAGATATGTGGACACAGTTGGCAACGGGCTTTGTTGCAAGGATAGGTTCCTGGGTTAGTGGTTCTGTTGTGTGGTGTGTGGTTGCTGGTGAGTATTTGCTTCAGGTTGGGGGACTGTCTGGAAGCAAGGACTGGCCTGTCTCCCAAGATCTGCGAGAGTGATGGGTCGTCCTTCAGGATAGGTTATAGGTCCTTGATGGCGTTGGAGAAGTTTTAGTTGGGGGCTGAAGGTGATGGCTAGTGGCGTTCTGTTATTTTCTTTGTTGGGCCTGTCCTGTAGTAGGTGACTTCTGGGTACTCTTCTGTCTCTGTCAATCTTTTTCTTCACTTCAGCAGGTGGGTATTGTAGTTGTAAGAACGCTTGATAGAGATCTTGTAGGTGTTTGTCTCTGTCTGAGGGGTTGGAGCAAATGCGGTCGTATCGTAGAGCTTGGCTGTAGACAATGGATCGTGTGGTGTGGTCAGGGTGAAAGCTGGAGGCATGTAGGTAGGAATACATTGAAGGTATACATTATCCCCAAATGTGAAGTAGTTATGGGTGAGGACAAAGTCACAAAGTTCAGCCACCAGGTTTGCCGTGACATTATCGGGGATACTGTTCCTCAGGGCTTGTACTCCATCTTTGTCTGGGATGTTGGTGTAGAGGGCTTCTACATCCATCATGGCCAGGATGGTGTTTTCAGGAAGATCACCAATGGATTGTAGTTTCCTCAGGAAGTCAGTCGTGTCTCGAAGATAGCTGGTAGCACTGGTAGCGTAGGGCCTGAGGAGAGAGTCCACATAGCCGGACAATCCTGCTGTCAGGGTGCCAATGCTTGAGATGATGGGGCGTCCACGATTTCCAGGTTTATGGATCTTGGGTAGCAGATAGAATACCCCTGATTGGGATTCCAGGGGTGTGTCTGTGCGGATTTGTTCTTGTGCTTTTTCAGGGAGTTTCTTGAGCAAATGCTGTAGTTTCTTTTGGTAACCCTCAGTGCGATCAGAGGGTAATGGCTTGTAGAAAGTGGTGTTGGAGAGCTGCCTAGAGCCTCTTGTTCATATTCCGACCTATTCATGATGACAACAGCACCTCCTTTGTCAGCCTTTTTGATTATGATGTCAGAGTTGTTTCTGAGGCTGTCGATGGCATTGTGTACTGCACGGCTGAGGTTATGGGGCAAGTGATGCTGCTTTTCCACAATTTCAGCCTGTGCACGTCAGCAGAAGCACTCTATGTAGAAGGCCAGTCTGTTGTTTCGACCTTCAGAAGGAGTCCATCCAGAATCTTTCTTTTTGTAGTCTTGGTAGGAAGGTCTCTGTGGGTTAGTATGTTGTTCAGAGGCTCTAAAGGTCTAGAAAACGTGACCTACAAGTAAAGACTGAAAAATTGGGATTGTTTAGTCTGGAGAAGAGAAGATGATGGAGATGAGTGAGGGAGAACGACCATGATAATGAAATGATAATAGTCTTCAAGAACATAAAAGGGTGCTATAAAAAGGAAAGTGATAAATAGTTCTCGTTAGCCACTGAGTACAGAACAATAAGTAATGGGCTTAAATTGCAGCAAGTGAGATATAGGTTAGACATCAGAAAAAAATTTCCTGTCAGGGTAAGCACTGGAACAAACAACCTAGAGAGGTTCTGGAATCTCCATCATTGGTGGTTTTTAAGATAAGGTTAAACACCTCTCAGGTACAGATAATACTTAGTCCTGCCACAGTGTAGCAGACTGCACTAGATCTATCAAGATTCCTTCCAGTCTTATGTTTCCATTATTTTAATGGGTCTGCATAAATATATCACACTAAGATGTGACTTTTTCCTCCCTACTGTGATTCTGTGACCCCCAAATATGTTGGCAGCAAAAGAATGCAAGGATAGGAGGAAGATTATTAAACCTATAAAATAGAGTATTCCCTTAATCCTCTCTAGAAAATAGTAACGTAAGTACATTATTGACCAGTCCAAGCAAACACACCCACTGAAACGGCACAGGACCCTCCCAGGAATATGGTCATATTTAGTAGGCAGCGGCAAAGGAGAAGAGCTTCCCCACTTGTAAAATAACATCTTTTCAGGTTGCTCACTCATGAGTTCCAGACCACAGTCACTGGCACAAACATTCAGCATTTGGGCAAATTTTCAGAACTCTGACAAGATTTCTTTCAAATTCCCTCTTGAATTTAGATGAGTAATTCCAGAAGACCAACTCTAACAGTTCTTACCTATTGGCAATATTCTTTTAGTGAGCAGCCATTTTAGGAAAGACCACAGCATACATCAGCAGTCACGTTCAGAGATCTATAGAATACTTTTTAAAATGACACTTTCAGCTCTTGCTTCCCACAATACCTCTCTATTTGTTAGTCAGAACCCTGAGAATACCCCACTGTGATGACTTGTGAGAGGGGCACAAAGCATCAAGTGACCCTCCAGCAGGGCCAGGTGCCCCCAGCAGCTGGCCCAGGTGGGGAGAAGAAGGAGTGGTGTCAGAGCCAGAAGGGAAGAGGCAAGGCCAGAGCCTCTCCTCTTCCAGCCATTCTGCCTGGTACACTGCCTCGTGCAGCGCAGTGGCTGACCGGGAGAGTGTGCCTGGCTGCGGCAGCAGCAGGCTGTCCCCCACCCAGGCTCAAATTCTGGGGACGGGAGCTGACTCTGAGCATGCCGAGGACGGCAGGGGGGCTCCGACTCACTCAGCTCCTGTCCTGGAAGCCAAACCCAGGTGGAAACCAGGGCAGCAGGCATTCTCCCAGGCAGCCGCTGTGCTGCACTGGACAGCATCTGGGAGTAGCTCCACGGCCTGGCTGCCAGGAAGTGCAGTCAAACATGCCAGGGGGAGCCGGCAGAACAGGAGGACAGAATCCCCCTTCCCTTCCCCTCCCCATCCCAGGTAATGTGGGATGGGGAGGAGAAGAGCATGGGGGCCCCAGGCTGGGGGCGGGGTGGAGTCATGTGGGGAGGTCACATGTCCTCCCCTGTGAGTCCCTTCCATGAGTCACCTACCAGGGAAACTCATACTGATGCTGCTCTATAGCCCCGTAGCCTGATACCGAGAAATAAATGTCTCTCATTTTCACTCAGGTGTTGATCACATTCCTGCTGCTGCATTGCCAGTGTGTGAAGAAACAGATTGGGAATTAAGTCAGGCATCTATATAGCCATGCAGAGCACTAATCAAATCCCATTATTTTGTGAGTCAGGTATTATCTTAATATCTAGTGGATGTGACGACTTGTGGAAAGTACCTTTTTCTTGGATACCTTCAGAAAAAACAGGCAAGTCATATCTCCATTTTGGCTACTGCCTCAAAACTATGTAAATTAGGATGGAATTTGTCATTCTACATATTCTGCTTGGACTATTTTTATTGTATAGAGCCCTGAGAATCTAGTCTAGTAAAACAATAATCTAAGAAATTATTTAACATACAAACTCTTCACATTTGGGCTGCACACAATGAGACTAGGTGTCCAGACGTAATGTGATGTTTGAAATGTTTAGCCACGGTGCAAAGAAGCTATACTATTAATGGCATTTCCCGCCCCCCTTCCCTTTTTCCAACTGTGACAGCATGGGGAACCCTGCTTTTTGTACAATACCTGTTTTTAGTTTCCCTCTGCAGACGTTTGCAGTTTTTCAAGTCATTGGCATTAAATGGACAGGTCCCATAATTCATTAATGTTTCTTGGCAGAAAAAAGAACCTCCAGACGCTGCTTCTATTTTTGTTGAATGGTAAAAAATCACAATTTCCCTTCTGTTTGTGGTTTCTTTCAAGCCTTAGGTTTTTTTAAAAAAAACAAAAAAAACAAAAAAAACTTCTCTCTTTTACATCGTATTAGAGTAATTTTGGAGTGGATGTTAAATTTAGTTCAATTATTCTCCATGCAGAGAGGTATTTTCTCATTTCTCCCTACTCGTCTACTCTTTTTACTTTCAGGCTTGAGTCTGATTGTGCACCATGAGTTAGTCTCATCAACGTCTGAGCCTCGTATGTCTGGAGGAGGAAAATGTCTCTGACTTGGATCTTACATAGAGCTCAGCTCCATCAGACTTCACTAATTTTGCAATGGTTAATAATGACACATTAGAAACAGGCCATTGTCATCATGTACAGAGTGTCTTCAAAAATAAACCTATATGTGAAACTGACAGGTTTCAGAGTAGCAGCCGCGTTAGTCTGTATTCGCAAAAAGAAAAGGAGGACTTGTGGAACCTTAGAGACTAACCAATTTATTTGAGCATGAGCTTTCGTGAGCTACAGCTCACTTCATCGGATGCATTCAGTGGAAAATGAGCTCACGAAAGCTTATGCTCAAATAAATTGGTTAGTCTCCAAGGTGCCAAAAGTCCTCTTTTTCTTTTTGCTATATGGGAAAGTTAGAGGAAGAGAGTTCCACAAACAGCTTCTTCACTGCGGAGTTTAACCAATGATTTCCCCCTCCAACAAGTATCTCACTGGCAGCTCCCAAGAAACTGTCACCGTGCCGTTCTGTTGGTGCTGTGAGAGCTATAGCTCATGGCTGTGACACCACTCCAATGACAGGTTTTGTTCTGGGCTTTTTAAAAACCAAAATGCCATAATGAGTTTCATAGTAATTTAACCAATCAGTTTCCAGAATGAAAATGATTTGAAGTCAGCTGAACGAATGCCTAGTTCACCTCCTGACAGCCGCAGGGCAGGGAAGGGGGAGGAAGGGAGTGCTCTGGCTGTGAGCCTCACCTGGGGCTGACAGTTCAGGCTGTCAGCACAGGGGAACAGGGCTCCACTGATGGATGTAACACTGTCTATACTGACACTGGGCCACCCTAACTACATTGACTTAAGTGCTACACTTCTCTCGGAGGTGGAGTTATTAAGTTGCTGTAGTGGCTGACTTACATCTGTGGGAGCCTAATTGTAGCACAGACACTTATAGAGTTAGGTTGACTTAAGCCGCCTTATGTCAACTTAACTCTGTAGTATAGACCAGGCCTTAGCAGTACCCGAGATCATGACTAAAGCTACGTTTTAGTCAAGGGCATTTTTAGTAAAAGTCATGGACATGTCACGGGCAGTAAACAAAAATTCACGGCCCGTGACCTGTCCATGATTTTTACTATATATTCCTATCTAAAACTTGGGGGCCGCAGGTGCTCCAGGGGATGGGGGGGCGGGAGGGAGTGGAAGTAGTCCAGAGGCGCCGTGGGTGCGGAGGGGAACGGGGGCCAGGACCCCTGCTAGTCCTGCGTGGGAGGCAGCTGGTGGCCCGTGATCCCTGCTGGTGCTGGGGGTGGGGTGTACAGGCAGTGGCATGCACCACGGGACCCCGATGGGTGGGCAGGGCAGCAGGACCCCTGCTGGTGCTGGGGGGAGGGGAGGGGAGGGTTGGTGGGGCTGGCAGGCTCCCTACCTGGCTCCAACCGGCATGTCCCTGCAGCTCCCAGGGGGAGGGGCGGCCAGCAGGGCTCCGTGTGCTGCTCCCACCACAAGCGCTGGCACCGCAGCTCCCATTGGCCAGGAACCGCAGCCAATGGAAGCTGCGGGGGCGGCGCCTGTAAAAAAAAGGGAAGGAGGAGGATCCTGGGAACTACAGGCCAGTCAGGTCAGGCTGAGTCCCTGGAAAAATCATGGAGCAGGTCCTCAAGGAATCAATTCTTAAGCACTTAGAGGAGAGGAAGGTGATCAGGAACAGTCAGCATGGATTCACCAAGGGCAAGTCATGCCTGACTAATCTAATTGCCTTCTATGATGAGATTACTGGCTCTGTGGATGAGGGGAAAGCAGTGGACGTGTTGTTCCTTGACTTTAGCAAAGCTTTTGACATGGTCTCCCACAATATTCTTGCCAGTAAGTTAAAGAAGTATGGACTGGATGAATGGACTATAAAGTGGATAGAAAGCTGGCTAGATTGTCAGGCTCAACGGGTAGTGACCAATGGCTTCATGTCTAGTTGGCAGCCGGTATCAAGTGGAGTGCCCCAAGGGTCGGTCCTGGGGCCAGTTTTGTTCAATATCTTCATAAATGACCTGGAGGATGGTGTGGATTGCACCCTCAGCAAGTTTGCAGATGACACTAAACTGGGAGGAGAGGTAGATATGCTGGAGGGTAGGGATGGGATACAGAGGGCCCTAGACAAATTAGAGGATTGGGCGAAAAGAAATCTGAGGAGGTTCAACAAGGACAAGGGCAGAGTCCTGCACTTAGGACGGAAGAATCCAATGCACCGCTACAGACTAGGGACCGAATGGCTAGGTGGCAGTTCTGCAGAAAAGGACCTAGGGGTTATAGTGGACGAGAAGCTGGATACGAGTCAACAGTGTGCCCTTGTTGCCAAGAAGGCCAATGGCATTTTGGGCTCTATAAGTAGGGGCACTGCCAGCAGATCGAGGGACGTGATCGTTCCCCTCTATTCGACATTGGTGAGGCCTCATCTGGAGTATTGTGTCCAGTTCTGGGCCCCACACTACAAGAAGGATATGGAAAAATTGGAAAGAGTCCAGCGGAGGGCAACAAAAATGATTAGGGGACTGGAACACATGACTTCTGAGGAGAGGCTGAGGGAACTGGGACTGTTTAGTGTGCGGAAGAGAAGAATGAGGGGGGATTTGATAGCTGCTTTCAACTACCTGAAAGGAGGTTCCAAAGAGGATGAATCTAGACTGTTCTCAGTGGTAGCAGATGACAGAATGAGGAGGTCTTAAATTGCAGTGGGGGAGGTTTACGTTGGATATTAGGAAAAACTTTTTCACTAGGAGGGTGGTGAAACACTGGAATGCGTTACCTAGGGAGGTGGTGGATTCTCCTTCCTTAGAAGTTTTTAAGGTCAGGCTTGCAAAGCCCTGGCTGGGATGATTCAGTTGGGGATTGGTCCTGCTTTGAGCAGGGGGTTGGACTGGATGACATCCTGAGGTCCTTTCCAACCCCGATATTCTATGATTCTATGACTCAGTCTCACTCCTTTTTTTTTTTAAACAAAAGTAAGTTTCCAGTCCCCATGATTGTGAAGAAATGCTTGAAAAGGTTAATTGAATGTAACCTAAAATAAAAAGTCGCCAACCTTTAATATTTTTTTAAAACGTCATGATTTTTAAGTCAATCTCTTGATTTTCTGGGGACTGAATCATCATCTTTGAATGCTTCAGCTTGGTAATATTGTCATCTACACAAACTCAAGTACCAATGTTGAATTAAACATTTAATTGTCAATAATCATTTCAGTTTTCCTTTAACTGCTCCATCACCACCTAACATGGAAGGATATGGAGCCAGAGAGGCACCCAGCACTACCCAACGCATCCCAGAAAGCACTGGATGGAGGTCCATTTTAGTTAAAGCAATACACATGCACATCTTTCAGGGTCCTGGCAAAGGCATTATGGATCTGATCCAAAGCCCACTGAAGTCAATGGGAGTCTTTCCATTGATGTCAACAGTTTTGGGATTTATGCCCTATGTCATAGTTCTGCATTGTTGTAGTTATCCAAATGTCATCACATTTCTTTGGTAAGTCAGTATAGTTACCTGTATATTAAGCCTATCTCTAGACATTTTCTTAGGTCAGTTTTATTCATCAGAAATACATGGGAGTTTGTCAATAATACCTTTCATTGTAAAAAGGGTATGAAAGGCAAAAGTCAAGTTCAAACTGTTCTCACTTAGCCAACTCCCTCAACACATAAATCTTCAAACTACACAGAAACCCTATATTTAATTTGTTGAAAGCAAGGGAGAAGGGCAACTATCAACATCAGGAAAAAAAAGAAGTCTGAAAGCAACACAGTCTGAATTCTGTGCAGAAGCAGCCCCAGGCAGTTTCACTTCTTTATCAATGGTCTGGAATGTTACTTGTCTGCACATAAAACTTCATAACCCCATAGTGGATTGGCTGAGATGCTCACCTCTGACCCATCTGGACCCAGCTTGCGGAGCATTCCAGAACACAACAGCGAAGCAGAATCCGAAACATTTGATCTATTAGTGAGAGCGTGTAATGCCAGAACTTTCAAATTAAATGGAGAAGGACTTCTTCATTATCAATTAAACATATCATTTAGTTTATTACAAATCAATCTAATAAACATATCCATCACTCTCTGTCTCTGTTTTATACATACAGCTTTTGTTTAAGTAATTATGTTTTGGATTGTTTTGAAATGTAAATTTCCAGTTAATTACAATAGGATTCAGTGGAACTCTTTGTGTCTTGCCTGCACTGAACAGACCAAGTGTGGTTGAAGTCAGTGGAGTTATACCATCTCCATGCACTCTCCAAGGAACATGCAATAAGAATACACAAATTATTGTGAAATCAAGCTAATAAATAAAATCTGAGACCTTCGTGCAAGCTCTTTGGGACAATGTCTTCATGCCTGTGTGGATAATGCCACATTGTGGGTATCAACAGAATACCAATAATAAACAAACAATAATAAATCTTCAGAAATGACTTTTTCAGTTACATATGCCAATGCCTAACAGTCTAGCAGAGGTTCACGTCTGACCATTCATACATTCAGAATCTGTAATTAACGTTGCAGATCACAAGACAGCAGCCACTTGCTGTATGACCCACTCCAGAGCAATTGAGTTACTCAGCTTTAGAGAGGCAGTGAGGTTAAAGGTACCCACTCTTTTCCCTCCCGTTTAGAATAAACAGATCCCGGGTACTATCAAATTGAAGCAAATTTAATGGCATATGACTTAACTGATTTTTCCAGAAATTAAATGTGGAAGGTTTATTCAGAGGGTTGACAAAGATGATACAACAGAGGTTTTTGAGACGAGACAAACCTTTCTCTCAAAAGATAAATCTTTTCCCACCTGGGAAAATGCTCTAAAATGATGACTTCTGGAAGAGTCATCATTGCTGGAAGGATACAAACTTTCAGCAATCTTTTCCTCATAAAAGCTATGTTCTGAGGTAAATTCTGACTCTGAATGCATGTGTAAGTCAGTGCATCTTCTATCTGAAATCTTTTGACAAAATTAGTTTTGGACCCTTTCCCCTTCTTAGTCTTGAACAGCCAAATATTGACGGAGCTATTGAGGGAGAGGCAGACATCATCTCTGCCTTTCAAGTCTTTTCACAAACCAACCATTAGATCTCCCTGTCAGACAGTTTTCTTGCTCATGTCCTGGAACTCATTTTTAAGAGCTGATTAAGAAGGGGCTCATTTGCACCCAGGGAAAGGGAAGTTGCCGTTGGCTGAGGAATAGCTGCCTCTTCTACATAATCAGATGTAGGTTTAATTTGAGCTATTTTGGAAGGATCTTCACCTACCATCACCTCAAAATGTAAGTAGTCCCTGTACAGAAAATGCCTCCCCTATCTTGGGAGCCCAGTACACACAGAGAGGCTTCTGCTTCAGCAGGGCAGGGGGATACATACCCCCAGCTGAACTAATGAGTTTTTCCATCCACAAAGGCAAAGGTGATTCAGCTGCAGGTCACAGCCTTCTAGGTTTCCCTTTCTTTAGAGAACTTGTAAAGCACTTTGCCAGCAGCACAAGCAGATAGACCCTGAAAACTCCAATGACCATGCTCCGTTTGCTCATCTTTCTGTTTTTTTCAAGTTAATCAGACTTGGTCCCTTGGCATGTTTGTTCAGGAAAAGAAGGTAAAACTGAGGGAAGGGAACCAGATGAGAGACAGGGAAGGATTTCTAAGTCAAAGGATGGTTTCTCAGCGTCCAGCGTGGCCATTTCTTACCCTGTGTTAACACAGAGAAAGGATGCTAGCTCTGAACCACAAGCTACAGAGCTGAATTACAGGTCTCTCTTTGTTCGGGAAAGGGGCAGAGGGGCAGTGTCTGTATGCTGGTCTCCAGCACCCTCTGCTGGCTAAATATCACAGACATTGCTCAGAGTAGAAAATCCATTTGACAAACAACTACTACAGTGAGTAGAGGAAGTTTTAGGATGGAAAGGCCCATCTCCCTCTAGCCCTCCCACACCTTTCTTTCTTTTCTGAACAACTTCACTGCTCGAAGTTGTTCTCTTCAAATATCTGCCCAACCGTTCCTATACACTGACACTAATCACAGATAGTCCTCCTTGCCCTCGATGTTTCAGTCCATAGATTAAAAACCCCATATTACAAAACCCATTGGACTTTTCAATTGTTCTCCAGGTCCACTGAAGGAGGACAAGAAGTAACGGGCTTAACCTGCAGCCAGGGAGATTTAGATTAGATATTAGGAAAAACTTTTTAACTGTAAAGATCGTTAAGTTCTGGAATAAGCTTTCAAAGGAGGCTGTGGAATCCCTATCATTGAAGGTTTTTAAACACAGGTGGAACAAACACCTGTCAGAGATGGCCTAGGTTTACTTGGTCCTGCCTCAGTGCAGGGGGCTGTACCTGATGAGCTCTCAATGTCCCTTCCAGTCCTAAATTTCAGATTCTTCCAGTGCTCATATCTTCCTTAGTGTTACCCTTCTCCCTTTTTTACCCACTGCCTATGTGAAAGAAAGAAAGAAAGAAAGAAAGAAAGAAAGAAAGAAAGAAAGAAAGAAAGAAAGAAAGAAAGAAAGAAAGAAAGAAAGAAAGAAAGAAAGAAAGAAAGAAAGAAAGAAAGAAAGAAAGAAAGAAAGAAAGAAAGAAAGAAAGACTATTCCCTTCCTTTCTTTCAGAAATGTGTGTACATCCGGGAGGTGATCTCTTCCTTTAGTATTAAGTTTTGAGGATGTAGAGAACTATTAAGCATAAAATACACAGCATGGACACCAAACAACAACATGATTCAATACAAACATCCAGCAATGACCACTGTGAAGGAGAAAAATCAAGAACTCTGCAGTGAGCAGATACCAAAAGTGAATGTTTCTGCTAGAATTCTCAGTAGTATAGTACATTCTAAATATTTTATATCACACATTAAGGTGTCCATTAAACAAGGTATACAAAGAATATACTTTGTGCACAACATTGTGCAACAGAAATCTCAATGTCTGGAATTTTATGATTTTGGAGTGCTCGATTTTTCCACCTTTACACTGTTACTAGTTTTTTGAAGTTACTGTGACATTATACCCCATATTCTTTATGGAAATATGCTTATGATATGGATATGGCATAACAGATATGTTTTATCAAAGATGGATCTTTTAAGGAATCATTGGAAAGGTTATAATTTACTGAATGTGATTATCCAATTTGTATGTATGTATCATTTCTGTATCTAAAGTTAAGAATATTGAATCTGTAACAATTACAACTGTGTGTGTATTTGGGAAACACCCACCAGACAACAGGCCATCAGCCTTGATGGGCCATTAGGAAGAAACAATGAGACTCTGAAGATACTAATCTCTCTTCTTCCTGAGAGGCATCCTGGGACATAGCTGTGATGCTACTAAGTCATGTGGTCCTGTCACCTGAAACTGAACACCATCTTGGACTTCTAGTCATTTTCCATTAAGAGAAGGGGGAGGTCAACACTGGGAAACAAAAGATTCCGGCCTTCTTTAAAACTTATTTAAGGCTGGGGAGTAAGGCAACCAGGACTCTCCCTTCACTGCCGTCCTACCCAAGAAGAAAGACTGCTAATAGTACCTGAAGAGACAAAGGAACTAATCTGAGGGAAAGACAAGGGCTGAGTCCAGACTGAGACAGAGAAGTCTAGTCTGTAAAGAGAAATAACTGGAACTCTAAGCCACAGAAACTCTGCACCCTGCCTAAGTCAACATTTAGGGTGAGAAATTACATTTTGTAACCTGTTTCCTTAGTGAATCAAGCTTAGTTTGCGTGTTTTACTTTATTTCCTTAGTAATTTGCTTTGTTCCGTTCGCTATCCCTTTTCACTTAAATTTACCTTTTATAGTAAATAAACATATTTCTTGTTTATAACATAACCCAGCCTGTGCAATTTATAACGGGGAGTGAGGGGGGGGGCAAGAAGTTGTGCATATCTTCCTCCACATTGAGGGAGGGGGCAAATTTATGAGCTTACGTTGTACAGATTCCTCTACAGTGCAAGGCAATATTATTTTGGCTGTACCTTCCAGAGGGGAGCACTTGAGTGCTGGGCAATTTCCTAACTGAGCCTTCCCATAGAGAACCGTTTGCAGACTCTGTGTGATTCTACCACTGGTGCTCCCTACCTGTGCATGAGTCTGATTCAGCAAAACCGGGAGAGGGAGCCCAGACGAGTGGAGCAGGCGGGCTCAGTGAAATCCCAGTACATCAGGTGGCATCCCAGAAGGGGGGGGTCCAACCTGTCACAGTTACGTTCCCTGATTTTTATTTTATTGCTTTAGGGAGAAAAAGGAAGAAGAAAATCAAAACCCACAGTTTGCCAGTTAACACGCTAGGGCAGATAGAGGTAATGAATGTAAAGAATCCCATACATCACTACAGGCTGGGGAACGACTGGCTAAGCAGCAGTTCTGCAGAAAAAAACCTGAGGATTTTGAAGTATTCTTTTCATTTGACATTGGATAATAAAGCACAAACAAAATATTGGTCTCTGACCTGAGCTGTGGGGTGAATATATGCTTTGAGAGCTTTGCAGATATCCAAAACATGCCACGATTTCTCTTTGGAATGTGATGGATCTGAGCAGAAGGATGGAAGAACAATTTCCTGTGCTTATGGAGTCTGGAGTTAAGTTCTAGTATGAAGACAGGGTTGGTTCTGAATACCACCTTAGCCTTATGTTACGTGCAGTATGGATGATCCAGAATAAAAGCTCCCAACTCAGAGACCCTATGAACAGACAAGATTGCTATCAAAAAGGCCACTGTAATGGTTAGAAAGAAAGAGTCTCCTTTATGAGTTGTTCAGACGAGAAGCAAGTAAGATTCCATAAAAGAATCTGATGCACATTCATAGACTATCAGGGTTGGAAAGGACCTCAAGAGGTCATCTAGTCCAACCCACTGCTCAAAGCAGGACCAATCCCCAATTAAATCATCCCACCCAGGGCTTTCTCAAGCCTGACCTTAAAAACCTCCAAGGAAGGAGATTCCACCACCTGCCTAGGTAACCCATTCCAGTGCTTCACCACCCTCCTAGGGAAAAAGTTTTTCCTAATATCCAACCTAAACCTCCTCCACTGCAACTTGAGACCATTACTCCTCGTTCTGTCATCTGCCACCACTGAGAACAATCTAGATCCATCCTCTTTGGAACCCCCTTTCAGGTAGTTGAAAGCAGCTATCAAATCTCCCCTCATTCTTCTCTTCTGCAGACTAAACAATCCCAGTTCCCTCAGCCTCTCCTCATAAGTCATGTGCTCCAGTCCCCTAATCATTTTTCTTGCCCTCCGCTGGACTCTTTCCAATTTTTCCACATCCTTCTTGTAGTGTGGGGCCCAAAACTGGACACAGTACTCCAGATGAGGCCTCACCAGTGTCAAAGAGAGGGGAATGATCATGTCCCTCAATCTGCTTGCAATGCTCCTACTTATACAGCCCAAAATGCTGTTAGCTTTCTTGGCAACAAGGGCACACTGTTGACTCATATCCAGCTTCTCGTCCACTGTCACCCCTAGGTCCTTTTCCGCAGAACTGCCGCCTAGCCATTCAGTCCCTCGTCTACAGCGGTGCATGGGATTCTTCCGTCCTAAGGGCAGGACTCGGCACTTGTCCTTGTTGAACCTCCTCAGATTTCTTTTGGCCCAATCCTCTAATTTGTCTAGGGCCCTCTGTATCCCATCCCTACCCTCCAGCGTATCTACCTCTCCTCCCAGTTTAGTGTCATCTGCAAACTTGCTGAGGGTGCAATCCACGCCATCCTCCAGATCATTAAGGAATATATTGAACAAAACCAGCCCAAGGACCGACCCTTGGGGCGCTCCACTTGATACCGGCTGCCAACTAGACATGGAGCCATTGATCACTACCCGTTGAGCCCGACAATTTAGCCAGCTTTCTATCCACCTTATAGTCCATTCATTCAGCCCATACTTCTTTAACTTACTGGCAAGAATACTGTGGGAGATCGTGTCAAAAGCTTTGCTAAAGTCAAGGAACAACATGTCCACTGCTTTCCCTTCATCCACAGAGCCAGTTATCTCGTCATAAAAAGCAATTAGATTAGTCAGGCATGCCTTGCCCTTGGTGAATCCATGCTGACTGTTCCTGATCACTTTCCTCTCCTCTAAGTGCTTAACAATTGATTCCTTGAGGACCTGCTCCATAATTTTTCCAGGGACTGAGGTGAGGCTGACTGGCCTGTAGTTCCCAGGATCCTCCTCCTTCCCTTTTTTAAAGATGGGCACTACAATAGTCTTTTTCCAGTCTCCGGGACTTCCCCCGATTGCCATGAATTTTCAAAGGTAATGGCCAATGGCTGTGCAATCACACCTTCCAACTCCTTTAGCACCCTAAGACGCAGCGCAACCGGACCCATGGACTTGTTCTCGTCCAGCTTTTCTAAATAGTCCTGAACCACTTCTTTCTCCACCGAGAGCTGATAACCTCTTCCCCATGCTGTGCTGCCCAGTGCAGCAGTCTGGGAGCTGACCTTGTTCGTGAAGACAGAGGCAAAAAAAGCATTAAGTACATTAGCTTTTTCCACATCCTCTGTCATTAGGTTGGCCTCCCTCATTCAGTAAGGGGCCCACACTTTCCTTGACTTTCTTCTTGTTGCTAACATACCTGAAGAAACCCTTCTTGTTACTCTTAACATCCCTTGCTAGCTGCAAGTCCAAGTGTGATTTGGCCTTCCTGATTTCACTCCTGCATGCCTGAGGAATATTCTTATACTCCTCTCTGATCATTTGCCCAGTCTTCCTTTGCAAGGATTTCACTGTTAAGCCAAGCTGGTCGCCTGCCATATTTACTATTCTTTCTACATATTGGGATGGTTTGTTCCTGCAACCTCAATAAGGATTCTTTAAAATACAGTTCACAGGATGCAGAAGAAATGCTGCTCTCCTAAGAAAAATGCTGGACATCTGGATAAGATGAAATTCACTACTTGTCTGATGCACTAAGGATGCTAGAAAAAGCAGCAACTGGATCTCTGTCAGGCCCAGACTGAATCCATCTTGAAGAAATTTGAGAATCTCTGTTACTGATGCAGATGTGGGGGTGAAACCCTTGCCCTGGTGCCAATGGTTAAAACTCAACCTATGCTGAGTTAGTGGATTCATTTCTAGAGCTAAAATTGTGCATAATATCTCTCTGAATAACCTCATTGGCTTAAGAGGCTCCGTTCAACAACCACGCACCTTGGCTCACACCATCTAGATTCTGCTTCATGATTGGCGCTTTTAATGTAATATCTCTTTCAGATAAAAGTAGGTCAGAGAACTAACGCCTCCTTGGACAGAATGGGGATACCAGAATTATCAGTGCTGCTTCTCTCCTGATCTTCTGTAGCATTCTGGTGAGGAAAGGAGAGGAAATCCTTTCTGGCCACCTTCGCAACACAGCATCCATTGCCTTGTCTCTGTGATCCCACCAGAAAAAGAAGAACACTGAAACTTTTTAATTCAGGTGGGATGTAAACAGATCTATTGCTGGGAGACTGAATTATTTTAGCAGGAGATGAAACACCTCTAGGTGTAGTTCCCAATTCTGGATGATGTAACTTTCACCGGCTGAGCTAGTTGGCTGTATAATTCAATTGTCCCTTGGATGTGAAGGCTGCAAACTGTCTGCAGATTCTCCTTTGCCAAAGTCATCAGGAGATGAGCTTCTCTTTGAAGGACTGTATACCTTATTCCCCTTTGTCTGCTTATGCATGACATGACTGAGATGTTGTGTGTCATGATCAGGATGAGGCAAGTCCAGATATGAGTGTAGAGCCTTGAGATCATGCTGGGCTGTCCTCAGCTCTCACCAGTTTTTGCTTTGCTTGCTCTCATTTGGACCAGATCCCTTGGAGTCCTTAACTCTGTGTGAATGACCCGAGAGTTCTCCTGGGTTGAGATACCTTTGTTGAGGGATGGATAAGGGATAGCTGAGGGAGAGATAAGAAGCAGCTCTGTAGTGGCCTAATGTGAGCACTGGCCCACTAAGAATGTCCATACGGGAGACCATTGATCCCAGAAGAGACAGTAGCATATGAATGGGTATTCCCCTTGAGAGGCTGACTATTTTGTTAAGATTTCTCAGCTTCTCTTGTCTTCCCTGAAATAAGGAACTTTGGAGAGGACAGTGACTGTTTCCACTAAGAGACTGGGAATGCACTGAGACTGTTAACAGACTGTTTCACAGAACTGTGGCTCTGCAGCATGCTAATCCGTTCATGGTACAGTCTGTGACCGACTCTGAATGAGGCTTAGATAAGGTGGTGACCCAGGAAGAGATAGACACAGACCCCTTCTGAGAACTGATTTTAACACTACCAACACTTTCATAAACACTTTTAGCACAAGCTCTTGTACTGTCAGAGCACAACTTAGGAAGCATCTGTGAGACTTCAAATTGGGATATAGAGATAGGCATCTTTCAAATCTATTGAACTCAGGCAGTCCCACTTGTTGATGGCAGCATGAAGGTCTCCATCTTGAATTTTGATTTCTTCATTAGCCCGTAGAGATACTCGATGGCAAAAACTGCTCTGTAGACTTATTTATTTATTTGTTTTTAATTAGGAGCAATATGGGGTAAGGTCTTGTTTCTGCTGAAAAGGAGGCAGTTTCAATTGCTTCAATTCAAAAGAGATCTAAGATGACTGTCTGCATACCCTAACTCCTCCTCTTCCTCAGCCAGAAGCCTTTAGGCTTGTGATTTATTTATGTACAGGCTGAAAGAGACCATTCTTGCAATGCTGTCCACATACATTAGCACTGCTTGTGAAAGTAGGTGGGGCACTTAGGATGTCTGATGACACGGTTGTTGTTTTTTATTTATTCTTGTTGGCCTGATGCCCCCAGTAGCTTTCATGCCCAAAAGAGGGGGCTGAGATTATGCCTGCCTAGTCCTGGATGCTTGTGAATGGGCCTGGATAATAAAGATGCCACTCTTTCAGGTAAACATTTTTCACACTTAGAAACAACTAGCCCCTGATCACCAGGGGAAAAGCACATTTATCTTTAGTAGTGATACCAGGATAAATTTTGACTGGTGGACACTGAGGAACCTTATCGAATGGAGGCCGTGGGAAGTTCGGGGTAAAAAGAAAGTTATGATAGGCCAAGAGGATCCTCACTGTCTGCTGGTTGTTCCACATTTAGGTAGTTGTCCCTTTGATCACTCCATAGTCATCTGCTGGGGGAAGGAAGTAAAGGTGGTAGCAAGGCATGACAACCTGCAACAGAAGCTGGAAGCAATAACCAGAACAGTAGGGCCTGGTACCCCACAGCAGTAGATGGGAATGACAGCCCAAAAGCTAAGATACAGCAACCCACAGCAGCAGCTGAAGATGACAGCCCAATACTTTCTCAGTCTTTTAGATGTGGCAGGAAAATCCGAATTCCACTATTAGACACTCAGGGCTGTATGAAGAGGGATCACAAGAATCATAGAATCTCAGGGCTGGAAGGGACCTCAGGAGGACATCTAGTCCACCCCCCGTCTCAAAGTAGGACTAATCCCCAACTAAATCATCGCAGCCAGGGCTTTGCCAAGCCTGACCCTGAAAACCTCTCAGGAAGGAGATTTCACCACCTCTGTAAGTAACGCATTCTAGTGCTTCACCACGCTCCTAGTGAAAATGTTTTCCCTAATATCCAACTGTGACAGGGCAAGGCCAGATGGCTGTAGTAAAGTAGTGGGAGACAGATATATTAGCCATAGGCTAAACAAATCCATGTTACCAGGATAAGCAAATGGCAGCTGCTCAGGTCAATTAAGACACCTGTGATGCCAATTAAGATCTTTCTAGAAAGCAGGGAAGACAGCTAGGTTGATTGGGACACCTGAAGCCAATCAGGGGCTGTCTGAAACTAGTTAAAAGCCTCCCAGTTAAGTCAGGTGGGGGCGTGTGTCAGGAGCTGGTGGAGGAAGCTGCGCTGTGGGAGAAAACTGAGCAGTATAAACCCTATCAGGCACAAGGAAGGAGGCCCTGGGGTAAGGGTGGAAGTAGATATTGAGGAAGTGGGGGCTGCTGTGGGGAAGTGGCCCAGGGAACGGCACGCGTCTTGTTTCCAAAAAGGTCAGCTACCATAGCTGATACTATTAGGGTCCCTGGGCTGGAGCCTGGAGTAGAGGGTGGGCCTGGACTCCCCCCGCCCCATTTTTCCCCCTGAATTAACCACAGTGACTGGGAGACAACAGACTGTGCAAGGGAGAGTAGCTTCTCCTCACCTCCCTTGCTGGCTTACGATGAAAATGGCTCAGTAGGCTGTGACCCTTGCCTCTAGAGAGAGAAGGGCTATGTGGAGTGTCACAGTGAGCCTCTGAGACTAGCGAAATCCGCCAGAAAGTGCAGGACCCACGGAGACAAGGACAGAGCTTTGTCACACAACCTAAACCTCCCCCACTGCAACTTGAGACCATTACTCCTCATTCTGTCATCTGCTACCACTGAGAACAGTCTAGATCTATCCTCTTTGGAACCCCCTTTCAGGTAGTTGAAAGCAGCTATCAAATCCCCCCTCTTTCTTCTCTTCCGCACACTAAACAATCCCAGTTCCTTCAGCCTCTCATCCTAAATCGTGTGCTCCAGCCCCCTAATCATTTTTGTTGCCCTACGCTGGACTCTTTCCAATTTTTCCACATCCTTCTTGTAGTGTGGGGCCCAAAATTGGACACAGTACTCCAGATGAGGCCTCATCAATGCTGAATAGAGGGCAATGATCATGTTCCTCAATCTGCTGGCAATGCCCCTACTTATACAACCCAAAATGTCGTCAGCCTTCTTGGCAACAAGAGCACACTGTTGACTCATATCCAGCTTCTCGTCCACTATAACCCCTAGGTCCTTTTCTGCAGAACTGATGCCAAGCCATTCAGTCCCTAGTGGCTGGAACAGAGCATGGGATTCTTCCATCCTAAGTGCAGGACTCTGCACTTGCCCTTGTTGAACCTCATCAGATTTCTTTTGGCCCAATCCTCTAATTTGTCTAGGGCCCTCTGTATCCTATCCCTACCCTCCAGCGTATCTATCACTCCTCCCAGTTTTGTGCAGTGAGGGTGCAATCCACACCATCCTCCAGATCATTAATCAAGATATTGAAGAAAACCGGCCCCAGGACCGATACTTGGGGCACTCCGCTTGATGATGTATAACTATAGCTTGTCAGAGGCATCTGCAGACCTCATCATTACAGTTCAGAATACTCACTACCCTTTTGCCTGAAAGTCTATTCTCTGCGTGGTTTGATTTTATGTTTTTGGCTTTTTTGTGGGTTGGTTTATGTTTTTTTTTAATATTTGAGTCTTTAGCTCTGATTCGGAGCATTGGCCTTCTCCTGTAAGCAGGAAGAATTTCCTTTGTGGGATTGTGTGTATGGATACCTAGAGGAGACCGCACTTGTCTATGGCCTGGTCTTTCCTAAATTGATTTGCCATGCCGCACTGCATGAATATGAGCCGGGGAGCCCAGGCGCTGGTGGATTATCCCCTCTGCTGCACTCTGTGAAGGTTGCTGAGGATACCTGTTCTGCTGCACTCTGCAGATTTATGTACTTTGAGGGAACAGATTCCACTTTGTGTCTGTCAGAGTATCTCCTAGGGGAAATCCCTTGAATCAGACTCTTCAGAAGAAGGGGATTGGGGGCTTTTTTCCTTTACACTGGGGCGATTCAAGGGGTCTGAACACATGTGAGACCTCTTTCTTATGCATCCCTTTGATCCTCTACCTCAGAAGCAAAGAGAGAATTTCAGACTGATAGCTCCCGGAATGGGGGGAAGGGATCTTGGAGTTACTCTTTTGGAGTTACTCTGGTCATGCAATCACAGACATGAAGGTCGCTATCTTAAAACAAAAAAACTTCAAATCCAGACTCCAGCGAGAAACTGCTGAATTGGAATTCATTTGCAAATTGGATACTATTAATTTAGGCTTAAATAGAGACTGGGAGTGGCTAAGTCATTATGCAAGGTAGCCTGTTTCCTCTTGTTTTTTCCTACCCTCCTCCCCCCCAATGTTCTGGTTTAACTTGGATTTAAACTTGAAGAGTGGTCAGTTTGGATGAGCTATTACCAGCAGGAGAGTGAGTTTGTGTGTGTATGGGGGTGAGGTGGGGGGGATGTGAGAAAACCTGGATTTGTGCAGGAAATAGCCCAACTTGATTGTCATGCACATTGTGTAAAGAGTTGTCACTTTGGATGGGCTATCACCAGCAGGAGAGTGAATTTGTGTGGGGGGGTGGAGGGTGAGAAAACCTGGATTTGTGCTGGAAATGGCCCACCTGATGATCACTTTAGATAAGCTATTACCAGCAGGACAGTGGGGTGGGAGGAGGTATTGGTTCATATTCTCTGTGTATATATAAAGTCTGCTGCAGTTTCCACGATATGCATCTGATGAAGTGAGCTGTAGCTCACGAAAGCTTATGCTCTAATAAATTGGTTAGTCTCTAAGGTGCCACAAGTACTCCTTTTCTTTTGAATAGGTTTCTTGCCCTGAGAAAGGAGATTCAGACTGGAGGCTTGGGCTGGACTGCTCCAGAAGAGGGCTTCCTTGGGTCCCATGCTTTAAGGGAGATTCCTAGATGCTGACCTCACTCAGGGGCCTCGGGCTGCAACCCTGGAAGGTCACACGGAGTCCCTGGCCATTTGCTACACTAGTGGACAGCGCTGGGCTGACATTGCTGGCAGTGAGTAGCTTTGATCCACTGCAAGGCTGAGTGGGGGGGCATGCTGTAGAATGAAGGGAAGGGCTGGGCCTGAGGACCCTTAGCAGGCTCTCCTCTCCCTGTCTCTGGATCCTTGTCAGTAGCTCCCTTCCTCCACAGTACTACGGGGAAGGCCAGGCTACAGCAGCTGCATGGAAAGCGTCCCTGGCCCTTTGCTATTGTGCCTCAACCTACATGGGGAAAAGGGGGAAGAGAGGGAGTGGCTTTTTGCTGGTCTCGGGGCTGCAGCTGTAGCTTGTGCCAGGTCCAAGCTGAGCTGCTGCCACTGCTTCCCGGGTGCTCATCTGCTCAGGGAGGGAGGCTGCTGAAAACCCTGCCCAAGCCTGAGCACTCGAGAGAGGCCTGGGTCTCCACAGAAGAGGAACAGATTTCCACGCAGGCACTTGTCAGCGGGGTTGAGTGTCTGGCTTTCCCTCACTTTGCTTTCTCTGCCATGGTGCCCTCTGCATGAGTGAGCAGGGCATAGCAATCCCAGTGAGGAGAAAAGGAATCCTCTCTGCTAATAAAGGCTGACCCTGAGAGAATGGAGATTTTAAGCCTGCCCCCCTTTTTTTCTTATTCAAATTTGCTCTGCGGCAGGGAGGAGCTGGTCTGCTTGCCTGCAGCTGGGAGAGGCAGACAAAATTTACGCTGAAGTTTCTCAGATGTGGAGCCAGCCACACCTCTCCTGCCTCTGACTGACAGGTCTGATCTGCCTCCAAGGCTGCACAGAGCAAAGGACCCAATGTCAGGGATCTATGGATCTCATTACAAATAAGAAAGTGACAGATTTCAGATATGCCTAAGATTCTCCTTAGGCACCTGTGATGAGGTTTTCCTTACATTCCTCATCAACTTCTTTCCTTTGTCAAAATGGTCAACACACCATGATTTATTCAGAAAGCAATGTTTCTTGTCCAGAAGGCTGCTTTACCTGTCAGACATTCCTCTTTTACCCTGGTTTCTTGTTTGTACCTTCCTGCATAGCCGTCACATATGATTGGAGTGTAAAGCACCCTGCTTTTTCTCAGATGCTACCTGGCTATTCCACTGCACAGAGCCATTTAAATTGAACAAGCGTATTATCAGGTGAGGCTTGCCAGCATGGGCACATTCTCAATGATGGGACTCAGGATTATAATGCATTAATCCAATATGGGTGTAGGGTAATTAAGAACATATGACTGTTACAGTCAAATAGTGTGGACCATTTTCATGCTAATATTGAGAATGCTTTTCCAACAGTACTAGTGAAAGAGGGATTTTATCATTAGTCTCACAATACTTGTTTTTTTCCTTAAAGGCACAGTATTTTTTTCCTGATGTCACGTGATTATACAAAAAGAAAAGGAGTACTTGTGGCACCTTAGAGACTAACCAATTTATTTGAGCATGAGCTTTCGTGAGCTACAGCTCACTTCATCAGATGTTTACCGTGGAAACTGCAGCAGACTTTATATACACACAGAAATCATGAAACAATACCTCCTCCCACCCCACTGTCCTGCTGGTAATAGCTTATTGTTTCATGATTTCTGTGTGTATATAAAGTCTGCTGCAGTTTCCACGGTAAACATCTGATGAAGTGAGCTGTAGCTCACGAAAGCTCATGCTCAAATAAATTGGTTAGTCTCTAAGGTGCCACAAGTACTCCTTTTCTTTTTGCGAATACAGACTAACACGGCTGTTCCTCTGAAACCTGTGATTATACAAGAATCTCAGCATTTAAAAAAAAAAAAAAAAAGACGTTTCTCCCTTTATGGTTTACAGAATAAAATCTTGAAAACATGAACTCTAAATTCTCGGAAACTAGAAGGCAAATAAAGAACCCAAACATTTATTCTTTAAAAAAATCTCCTGATTTCTAAGCCAACCTCATGATTTGTTAGGGTCCAGCTCATTATTTTTGAATGCTTCAGATTGATACTCTTCCCATCTGCTGATTGGGCAGAAAGGAACCACCTGATTCCAGTGTTACCAACTCACAGAAGTAAAGGAACTCTCCTCCCCTTCCCCCTTTTTCCAGTTTCAGCTGTGGTTACGAGGGTGAGAAAGAACCCAGGGCTTTAGTCATAAAGGTAATGTGTAATAAAAAATATACTGCAAAATGACAAAAAATATACTGCAAAATACTTATTCCATACAACACAGTCATCTTGGGCATTCAGAAGGTCGTTTTAATTTTAGGTTCTTCTAATGTCCTGGATTATTATGTATCCTTAGATAACATAAGAGTGCCTACCTGTAAAATTGGATGGTTGGTAGAGTTTAATTAATTGCAGTTGTGGTTATTACATCTTCAGAGAGAATTACATTTTTTATGTCTACTGTTTAACCACCTTCTGAAAGGCCTTCAAGTTATGATAAGTTTAACCATAACATGATTTAAAAGTTAATATAACCATATTATACTCCTTTGGGGATGGGCAGGAGTTATTTCCATCAGATGATCTGGCATCTGGACAGTAGGCAACTAATTCAAAGTTGAGCTGGGGGCAACTGCTGCAAAGATTATATTCTTCATAAATCTTCTGCTACTTTCAACACTAATGCATAAAACTCTCCATGGGACATTTCTGTGGTGCCTAACAGCCTTGTAGGAGAGGAAGAAGGAGTAAAGCTGCAACTTCCAAACAATTTAGTAATCTCCTCTAATGCTCCAGCCATCCTCAAAGTACGATTGCAGCAAGGCTCTTTCTTAAAGCAGTTAGTGGTCAACTTTGCACAAATAACACTCAAGAGATACTTGATCTTCATTGGTATGTAAACATGAAGCAGCAAACTGTGCTGGTTAAATCAGTGGATCTGAATCTCTCTTAAAGCTCTCGTTACAATAATTAAAGTCTAGCAATTTCCTGAAAGTAGAAATATACAGAGAAAGATTGGGGCAAATCTGTGTTGAGTCATCTCTGAGATTCTCACAAACACACAACACTCGGGTAAAAGTTGACCAGGGATAAAATAATAATTTAAGAGCCGCTGATCATTTATTGGGTGGACTTTTACAAAAAATCTCTCTCTACATATACATACAGTTATAATAACTTAGCAAGTGAGGCACTGGCATTGGATTGCATAGGCTCCTTCAAGAACCACAAGGAGCTATAATTCGTTTTAAGCATTCCACTACTCTTTTACAGTTCCCTACTTCATGTCTTGTACAGTGCCACACAGATAGCTGGTGCATAAAAAGTAGGAGGACACATGCCATGGGGTCCTAAGTTCAAATATGGCCTTAGGAACTACAGGAAGGGGGAGTGAAAGGCTGTCTGACTATATTTTTAAGTGAGTTTTTAAAAGGGCAGCAGTCATCCACTTCCTGGGGTGGGTGGAAACATTGCACTGGCAGCCCTCTGCTCAGGAATTTTAAAAAAGAATGTTGAGAAAAATAAACAATTATGTTTAGAAGGGGCATTTCTATGCTAATCAATACTTTGAGCTCTACCATTGTTTCCCGCCCACTCCTCTAACAGCATGCAATGAGTAAATGTACTTGTGACGTTACGCCCCTCCCCCCCATATTGTTCATAGAAATCTTGTTACTATATGAATATGGCATATGATATGTTTTATGCAAGATGGGTCATGTGAGGTATCATTGGAAAGGTTACAATTTACTGAATGTGATTATCCAATTTGTATGCATGTATCATTTCTGTATCTGAAGTTAGGAATATTGACTATGTAACAGTTACAACTGTGTGTGTACTTGGGGAACGCCTACCGGACAGTAAGCAATCAGCCACAATAGGCCATTAGGAAGAACAATAAGACTTTGAAGATACTAATCTCCCACCTTCCTGAGAAGCTTCCTGTGTTGCTGTTTTGACACTGCAGGATCATGTGATCGTGTCACCTGGTACTCAAGCCCCGTCTTGGGTTTCTAGTGTTTTTCCATTAAAAGAAGGGGTGGGGGGTCAGACTGGGAAACAAAAGGTTCCCACCATATTTAAGTCCTATTTAAGACTGGGGAGTGATTTAATCTGTGCTCTTCTCCACTGCCTCCCTGCCCAAGAAGGAAGACTGTTGAAAACACGAAGAAACAAAGGAAATAAGCTGAGTCTAAGCGAGACAGATCAGCCTGTAAAAGGAATCCCTGGAGAGTTAAGCTGCAAGCAGTGCAGTTTACCTTTAAGAAACTCTGCAACCTGCCTAAAACAACACTGAGGGTGAGAAATTACTACTTGTAATCAATTTCCTTAGTGCATTAAGCTTAGGTTGCGTGTTTGTTTATTTTGCTCAGTAATCTGCTTTGTTCTGTTTGCTATCCTTTATAATCACGTAAAATTCATCCCTTATAGTTAATAAGCTTGTTCTTTCTTTATTCCAAAACCCAGTTTGTGCAATTCATAACTGGGGGTGCATGGGAGACGGGGAGAAGAGCTGTGCATATCTTCCTCCACATTGAGGGAGGGGGTGATTTTCATGCATTTACGCTATGCAGATCACTATACTTCACAAGACCATATAATTTTGGGTTTACATTCCAGAAGGTGTGTGCACAGAAGTGCTGGGCAACCCCCTAACTGAGTCCTCCCACACAGACTCCACAGTGATTCTACAGTTCGGTGTGTCCCTACTTGTGTGTGTGCTGGAAAGTGGCTTGGAAGCCTGTCACAGCAGCACAGAATAAGGGGAGCCCAGGCTTGTGGGACAGGCGGGCTAAGTGGGTCCCCAGCATATCTGGTGGCACCCTGAAAGGGGGGTCCAACCCATCACAGTACTGTCGTCTATCATCAGGGTGAGGAAGGACACTAAATCGTGGCATGGATGAGCTGCTTTGTCCAACTCCAGCAAACAAAGAGGAAGTTTACAAACTCTAGGATTAATAACTGCAAAAGAAAGAAAGTTTCTCACCAATATGGAGCAGCTATTCCTGAAATACAGCACAGGTAGTGAATTACCATTTATGACCATGATGCAAACCTACAATACTTTGCCTAATTCCCTGAACAGACATCACCCCATGGTAAATAGTTTAAAAGTATGTGTCGTGTGGTCACACAGAAAAAAAAATAATAAAATGACAACTAAAGGCAAACAAGAGAAAATATCAAGATGGGAAAAATATGACAATAAAAACAAATGGTGTGACTATCAGAAATTACAATATATATATATATAACTAGTGCCCTACCAAATTCATGGCTGTGAAAAATGTGTTATGGACCATTAAATCGGACCTTCCCCATGAAATCTAGCAATTGAAGGGGAGGGGAGGGACAGGACTGGGGGCACCGCAGCCAGGGGCTCCTACTGGGCCCCTACCTCCAGCTGCTAGTCACCTCCAGTCTGGAACAGGACGGACTTACTCTTCCCCTGCACAGCCACTCGGGGGCGGGGAAGGGGGGGGGGGGGAGAGATTAGATCCACCTCCGGGTATCTCCACTAATTAGGTGCCTGGACCCTGGAGAAAACACATATGTAAGGTGAGGTGGTGGCCTTGGGGGGAATAGGCGGTAGGAGGCAGTGGGGTGAGGCGAAATTTGGGACGTGCAGGGCTGCGGCAAACAGAGAAAGACTTTCCCCAGGTCCAGGGCTGCAGCTGCTGGGAAGAGACAGCCCTCGTTTCCCAGCATCAGCTCTGTGGCAGGGGAGAGACCCTCCTCCTTCACAGCCCCAGCTCGGGGGCTTCTGCGGTGGGGGAGAGACCCCCCCTCCTTCACAGCCCCAGCTCGGGGGTTTCTGCAGTGGGGGAGGGAAGGAGAGACCCCCCTCCTTCACAGCTCCAGCACAGGGGCTGCCACAGCGGGGGAGAGAGGGCACATCCATCGCATTAGAAAGGTAAGACTACTGATATGAAAATATGAGTTGTGTGCTTTTATTTGTAGAACAAAAAAAGTTTATAATAAAGTTTTTTTTATATAGCGCTTTTATCCAAAGGGCTTTACAATACTTAGCTAACGGTACAAACAACATTTGTAAAGATCATTAAGGGGTCTGCCGAGACCCTCAGCAATTTTCAAGTGGTCCACGAAAAAAAGTTTGAGAACCACTGCACTAGATCATAATGAGAAGAAAAGGTGTGTTCTGAACTCCACATGGCCACCTTACATATGTCTGCAAGGGGTACGTCATTGAGTATGGTTGCACTTGATGCTTGCACTCTCGTGGAATGGGCCCATGCCCCATAGGTAAGGACCATCTCAATTGTTGTAGTACAGTGTAATGCACCCTGAGACCCACTTCAATTCTCTGGGTGGAGATGGCCTGCCCTTTAAGTCTCTCCGCTGTGGCCACAAATAGTCTAGAAAACTTCCAGAAGGGCTTCATCCTCTGTAGGTAGAAGGCTAGGGCCCTACAGACATCAAGGGAATGAAGCTGCTGCTTCTCTTTTGAGGCGTGTAGTTTGGGAAAGAAGGTTGGCAAATGTATGCAGGGGCAGGGAGTTGTATGGGCCCATGGTGGCCAGGCTCCAGCAAATTCAGGGCATGGGGGGCCTGGCTCCCGCAATGTTCAGGGCTGGGTCTCTCCCCCTCCCCCGAGTGTCCCTGCCAGCCCTAGCAGCAGGCGGCTGCTGCCTGCAGCTCCGAGCTGCGCTCCCTTTCCGGCCCCTGCTGGCTACAAAGGAGCAGCGGCGGGGGCAGGCTGAGGCGGCTGCCGCGCCTGCCCAGCAACGGGGGAGGAAGCGCCTGGCAGTCCACCCCCACCCCGGTCAGGCAACTCCAAGTTGACTCTGAGGGAGAGGGTGGGCTCATCCTGGCTGGACCTCCTGAGCAGCATGGGGGGGCTTGGGTGAGTGTCGTGTCGAGGAGGGGCCTCCCCCTCCCCCGGACCTCACTGTTGCCAGCGGGGAGAGGGTTGGGGGGAGTCCTCCTCTCTGGCCCCCCATTGCAGTCCCAGGGCAGCCTGCCTGCTGCACCCCAAACTCCTCATCCTCGGCTCAGCCCCATGCCCTGTACCATGTCCTGTACCCCAACCCTCTGTCCCAGCCCAGAGCCCAGACCCACCACCCAAACTCCCTCCCAGAGTCCGCACCCAGCATCCCAAACCCCCTCCCACACCCAGCACACCAAACCCCCTCCTCCACCCCCAACCCCCTGTCCCAGCAAAGAGCCTGCACCCAAAGTCCATTCCAGAGCCTGCACCTCTCCTGCACCCAAACTTCCTCCCAGAGCCTTCACCCCAAACCCCCTCCCAGAGCCTTAGGCAGATGTGTGGAGCGGGTCGGGACATGGACCCATTCTGGGCACCACCAAAAATTATACAAACCTGCCACCCCTGAACGTATGGGTTGATTGACGTGGGAGCGGGAAACCACTTTTGGTAGAAGTTTGGGATGCAAGTGCAGTGAAACTTTATCCTTATGAAACGTGGTGAAAGGAGGGGGTGCCATCATGGCTCCCAGTTCACCAACCCGCCTTGCAGAGATGACAGCCATTAGAAAGACGACCTTCATGGAAAGAAGAGAAAGGGAGCAGGAGGCCATGGATTCAAAGGGAGAATTCATTAATGACATAAGGACTAAGCTGAGGTCCCACTGAGCAGCGATAGGTGGGATAGGTGGGTATTTACATACAAGATCATTCCAGAACCAGGCAGTCAAAGGGAGGTTAAAACTGAATGACCCTCCACTGGATGGTGGAAAGCATTAATAGCTGCTGCATTCACCCTGATGAAGCTAAGAGCAAGTCCCAATGCCTTCAGATAGAGGAAATAGTCCAACAGCATCTGGATGCCAACAGTCTTGAGGGCAAGACCTTTCTGTTGGGCCCAAGAGGCAAAGCACACCCATGTATCTTGGTAGGATCATCTCATGGAGTCCTTCCTGCTATTGGAGAGGACCTCTCGTACTGCTGACAAATATTCTCTAACTAATGGAGGTGTCCATCCAAAAACCAGGTTGTCACATGAAGCGTCTGTGGATCAGGGTATCTGAGTCTGCAATTGTGTTGTGTGAGCAGTTCTGGGAACGTCGGGAGTAGGAGTGAAGGATGTTTCGACATGCAGAGAAGCAGAGGAAACCAGAACTGGTGAGGCCAGAATGGAACAATCAGGATCACTGTTGCCCTCTCCCATCAGAGTTAGTTAAAGCCGCGTGGCATGAATGGTAGAGGAGGAAAGGCACAGTTGACCTGGTTCAACCAAAGACCAGGGCATCACCCCACAAATGGGCACCAAGTCCTCCCTTTGAGCTGTACTGAATGCACTTAGAAAAGGAGTACTTGTGGCACCTTGGAGACTAACCAATTTATCTGAGCATAAGCTTTCGTGAGCTACAGCTCACTTCATCGGATGCATCGAATCCACTTGGTATTAGCGTGAGATGTAAAGAGGTCCCTGATTGGAATTCACCATGGACCAAAAACATCTGCAATTACCATGTGGTCGGTTGCAAAGTTACTGCTGAGAACATTGGTCATCATGACTTGGGTCCCTGACAGGCAGGCCACCAACAAGAGGATACAGTGTGCAATGCACCATTTCCAGAGACGCACAGTTTTCGCACACAGTGCTGGGGACCTTGTGGCTCCTTTCCTGTTTACGTAGTAAACCACAGTGGTGTTCTCCAACATGACACGCAAGCCCGCTGATCAATTCCTGAAATTGACGATAGATGACACAGCTGCATTCAGGGATGACAAGGGGAACCTCTCCAGATTCGCTGGTATTTCTAGAGCCAGGCTGACCGGATGATGCATCCAGCCCCGGTTCCGAATATCTACTTGACAAAGGACAGGGTGATGAAACAAGGGATTCCTCCTGGGTTGAGCAAGATGGTTCTGAAGGTGAATATCGGGGCCACGAGCTCCAATATGGCCAACCTGGTTAATCCTCCTGATGCTACAACTATACCAATGGCTCCTGGAGTGAGTGGATAACATGATTTTGGTAATTAATTGATCTTTAAATATTCATGGTAAATAGGCCCAATGGCCTGTGATGGGATGTTAGATGGGGTGGGATCTGAGTTACTACAGAAAATTCTTTCCTGGGTATCTGGCTGGTGAATCTTGTCCATATGCTCAGGGTTTAGCTGATCGCCATATTTGGGGTTGGGAAGAAATTTTCCTCCAGGGCTGATTGAAAGAGGCTCTGGAGGTTTTTCGCCTTCCTCTGTAGCATGGGGCACGGGTCACTTGGTGGAGGTTTCTCTGCTCCTTGAAGTCTTTAAATCATGATTTGAGGACTTCAATAGCTCAGACACAGGTGAGAGGTTTTTCGCAGGAGTGGGTGGGTGAGATTCTGTGGCCTGCGTTGTGCAGGAGGTCGGACTAGATGATCATAATGGTCCCTTCTGACCTAAATATCTATGAATCTATAAGACAAAGGAGGGTACTGCCACAGTGCCATCAGAACGCTCTGGTAAGCATGCCTTTGGAATGGAAGTGGCAGATCATACTCAGAGGAACCAGAGTCCTGTACAAACGGGGATGCCAACAGGACCGATGGAACAGGGTGTGCTATAGGAACATGACCAGAGAGCAACAGATTCAACACAGGAAAGGGAGCACTCTTAGCAGGTGAATGGACTGGAACACATGGAGACCTCATCCAATCCAGGGCAAACTGTGCATGAAACCTAGGAGTACGTCCAGTTATCCCTGGTGTTAACAGCACCCAGTCCATGGACGGACCCAAGGCTGGTAAGGGGGTCTGCCTCAGTGCTAACAATTCATGCTGTGCCTGTGGTGCCAATGCAGAAGGGGTGCATGGTTTGGGGACTGATATATCCAGTGAACAATAAAATTTCTTCTCGCTCTTGTGGGCCTTGGGATGTGCTCCTCCTCTGTGACCGGAACTCTGTGAACCTTGGATCTGAAGGAAGACTTACATGCTTATGCGCATGCTTCCATGTTTCACAGCTAGGTCCAGGCAAGGGGTCCATAGCACTGGCACCAGTGGATCCGGACTGGGACTCCGCAGTAGGAGGTGCACTCCTGGACTGCTCAGGCCAATGTACAGGGGTGGGTTCTCTGGCCATGATCTGACTATGGCCTCATGGCTACATCCACGAGGTGAATTTCAGGCATAGGGCCTGGTCTTCCTGGGTACAGGCAAGAAAGGAGAGGCAGATATTGCACCTGGACATGATGTGGGTGAGAGGTGGAGAATTCCCCCAACCTCCCAAATAGCTGTACAGTTAGTGGGGTGCTCATGGGAGCTTAGAGCCAATTTTCAGGCAATGACATTGTAATTTTGTTTTCCAGATGGCAGTACTTGCCTAGTATTTGGGCTCTATTAATATTATTCACATAAACTACTCCACAGAGTTGGAACAGAGCTATGGAAGTGTCCACTGGAGAGAGGAGAAGAAAATAAAAATACTACTGTAGAGAACTATGCTACTGTACACAATATTAAAAAGGAGATGCCTTCAGAGCACAGTGTATTAAGTCATCTCTTTATTAGGTCCCTGACTAATTAAACAATCCTCTTGTCAAAGGGGATAGTCATTGTTTGTGTGACTAAGGCTCTGTAAATATAATGGGATAATCTGCCTCTCTCTCTTTTCTCCAATTCCTCTAAACAGCTGGGTGATGCGCTCCCTGCCCTACAGGAAACCTCCACTCATCTGTCATTCTTCTCTGTCCAGCAGATCACTGCTACTCCAAGCAGCATCAGAAGCCAAGCTGAAGACAATAACACCTCAGATACACAAGCAATCAATCTGTTACCAAGCCACGAAAGAGTTCCGCAGTCTTTGAGTTTCTGAGAGAACAATTAGCAGGAAAGAAGATGTGGTTCCTGTAAAGGGAACACAATGAAGTCTGCGTTGATCTACAAATTGCAAGGGAGAGTGCTGAAATACAAGCATTTCCATTAAATGCTTTTGACTTCACCATCAAGGAGTAGGAAAGAAGTTTAAAATGATAAAAGCAAAAGCTTTTATATAAGATGGCACCAGACTCACTGTTCCACCTGCATGACCGTCTGTTACAACTTTACAGGTCACTAGCCAACAGTTAAAGACTTAAAGAGCCAAATTTTCAAAGATGAACTCCAATTCTGGGAGCCCAGTTTCAGTCATCACAAGCTTAATTTTCAGAGGTGTTCATTCTCCACAATTCCAACTGGCTTCACCAGGAACTGCGGGTATCCAGCACTGCTGAAAAACAGGCCCCATTTTACATTACTCAAAATTACAGATCATTTTTGGAAACATGAGCCTTTTTAAAAGTTAAAGTACTTTCTTGCAACCTGAAAGTTTGAAGATTTGCCAACATGCACTTCATACCACATTGCTTACATATGGCAGAGTAATTCCCTCTTCAGCAAATCCTGTGAAAATTCTGCCTTTGGTTACGCCTGCTGAGAGAATCCATGGACTTCCAGCTGTCACAGTTCAATTTTTTCAGATATAGAAATAATAATGTCAACAGCCATTAGTTGTCCTAGTTAAAGTCATTCATGGAAGTTTCTGTTTGTCTATTGCACTATATCAAGATAATAACCTAAAGACCAAGACAGGTTAAGAGTTTCGTGTAAGAAATTTAAGTATACAAGTATTTGGAATTTGAAAATCCAGACTTGGTATTCCAAAAACAAAATGACATCACTTTTAAAATATGCAGCCTTTGCACAATTCCTACCTCCAGAGTCTTGGGGAATGAGAGTCTGGGATTCAAAACAGGGATGGAGAGCCCTCTTTTGAATCCCAGACTCTCATTCCCAAGGCTCTGGAGGTAGGAATTGTGCAAAGGCTGCATATTTCTTTCTTAAAGCTAACTTCTGATCACCCCTAGCTGGCTGCAGCAGAACTCACAAGAGAGTAGTATCGATGACAACACATGTCTCTGTTAGCAATCAGAACAGTTTCATATGAAACCAGAAAATACATCAAATCCCATGTCTTCAGGTTTTGTTACAGCAAAAGAGCCAAAACTTCTGTGTGAGAAGTAAACGGAGAGCAGGGAGGAGATCAATTAGTATGTGAAGAGATGATCAAAACACCCTGGAGTGAGCAAAACAAAAATGATCCATGAGGCTCTCAAGCTGGGCAACATATGACAAGCAAGTCACTGATGAGGTCTGATCTAGCATTTATGTGGGATACAAGGGAAATTAGATGATAAAGACCAAAGGAGGCACACTAGACACACAAAAGCCCTCATTAGCATTCTAGGAAATATCAAAAACAGACTTAGAAGCTAAGACTCCATCTATACTTATAATTTAGATTAATACAACTACATTGCTCAGGTGTGTGTGCCATAGCTATGCCAACCTAAACCCTGGTGTAGATGCAACTCGGTCAATGGAAGAATGCTTTCATCAATCTAGCTACTGCCACTTGGGGAGGTGGATTACTTACAACAACTGAAAAACTCCTTCTGTCACTGCAGGAAATGTCTACACCAGGGGTCTGCTGGCGGGCCGGGCCGGTTTGTTTATCTGAAGCGTCTGCAGGCACGGAGCCCCGCAGCTCCCACTGGCCAACGGGAGACCTGCAGGAAGTGGCGCGGGCTGAGGGACATGCTAGCCACTGCTTCCCATAGCTCCCATTGGCCGGGAACAGCTGCGGGGCTCTGTGCCTGCGGACGCTCCAGATAAACAAACCAGCCCGGCCTGCCAGCACCTTTACTCTGATGGGCCGAGTGCCAAAGGTTGCCAATCCCTGATCTACACTATAGTGCTACAGTGCGGTAGCTGTGCCACTGTAGCACACATAGTGTAGTCCTGGTCTAAGAAGCTGGAAGAGAAAGGTTCAGTGCAAGTGGGCAGCTAATTCTTTCTGCATCTGAGCAGCTCTATACTCATGACAGACAAGTTTCAAAGAAAAGGAGGACTTGAGGCACCTTAGAGACGAACCAATTTATTTGAGCATAAGCTTTCGTGAGCTACAGCTCACTTCATCGGATGCATTCGGTGGAAAATACAGTGAGGAGATTTATATACACACAGAACATGAAAAAATGGGTGTTTATCATGCACAGTGTAAGGAGAGTGATAACTTAAGATGAGCTATTACCAGCAGGAGAGTGGGGGTGGAAGAAAACCTTTTGTAGTTTTGTAGTTCACTACAAAAGGTTTTCTTCCACCACCCACCCCCACTCTCCTGCTGGTAATAGCTCATCTTAAGTGATCACTCTCCTTACAGTGTGCATGATAAACACCCCTTTTTTCATGTTGTGTGTATATAAATCTCCTCACTGTATTTTCCACCGAATGCATCCGATGAAGTGAGCTGTAGCTCACGAAAGCTTATGCTCAAATAAATTGGTTCGTCCCTAAGGTGCCACAAGTACTCCTTTTCTTTTTGCGAACACAGACTAACACGGCTGCTTTTCTGAAAAAAGTTTCAAAGAGCCACCCCTGTACTCTGCCAAGCAAACTAAGCACCTGTTTTATCTCCAGAGGCTGAGGGCTTGGCTACACTTGCAAGTTACAGCGTAATAAAGGAGCCCCGGGTGCACTAGTTCACTACGCATCCACACTGGCAAGGCACGTAGAGCGCTCTGACTCCGCGGCTACAGTGCTGCTGGTACTCCACCTCGGCGAATGGAATAACATTTGCTGCACCTTGGCTACAACACCCAGGAGTCAGTGTGAACGAGGTGTTGCATTACTGCACTCTGATTGGCCTCTGGAAACATCCCATAATCCCCTTAAGTCACGTGGCCACTCTTGTCATTGTTTTTGAATCACTGTAAGAATGCGGATGTGCCCTTTCAAAGCTCCGTTTCTGACAGCCAGCATGCTTATCTGCTCCCAGACAAAGCAACCATTACTGTGGAATGCTGTATGTAAGAAAGAGAGATGGAGGAGGGAAGGGTGGGTCTGCTGCTGTCTGAACTTACAAGACAGCATGCTGACATGCTCACAGCCCCCACAAAACCCACTCTCTCTCCCCCCACATACACACAACACACTCCCTGTCACACTCCACCCCACCCCACCCCCATTTGAAAAGCATGTTGCAGTCACTTGTATGCTGGGATAGCTGCCCATAATGCACCGCTCCCAATGCCGCTGCAAGTGCTGCAAATGTGGTCACGCCAGTGTGCTTGAAGCTGTCAGTGTGGACAGATTGCAGCACTTTCCCTACTGCGCTCTACGAAGGCTGGTTTAACTCAGAGAGCTCTACATCTGCAAGTGTAGCCCTGCCCTGAGTCTGATTAGACCACTAATCTGAAGGGTAAGGCAACAGAGGGAGAAAACCTTATCCTGCAACAGATCCACTGATGCCAATATATCACCAGAAGGACGAGTCAGAGCTATCCAAGCCACCTGACAGTTAGGATGCTGTCACACAGAGCCCCATTTGTGGTTCACTACTCTGTATTAGCAACTCTTTGTCTGACCAGCCTAGTCGTCAGGCAGAGAAAATGAAGGTATCTTTACTTAAAAAGTAAACAAAGCCATCAACCTAGTGAATGGGGGAGAAAGCCTTTGACACACTGGCAATGAATATCATTGTAAAACGTATGTATTAACACTATATGAGGAATTATGAATGCTCACTGATATTATGCTTAAAGTCTGTGACCAAACACACATAGAAGCAGGTTTTCCCCCAGATCTGAGGAAAGGGAACTATCTACCTGTCTCCAATGTAAAATAAGCATTTTGGAATCAAAACTATGGAAGTCCAATTTACATAAGAATCAGCAGGGGGGTGGAAACTCCACAGGATGAAAAACAGCATGAGGTCATCCCGCATCTTGAAACAGGGTCAACAAACTCAGGGACATACGGATAAACAAAGAGCCATGTTGGATCTTTCACATAGGGAGACAATGGAAACCAGCACCCTGTACTTTTGTGGAAGGTACTGACTCAGAGAAAGTCAGCAATGGCTGAAGAAGAAAGATTGGTAAGCAGAGACCCTAGTTTTCTGTGATAAAAAAACCCACAACATTTTTTGATTGAAAAAAAAAACATAAAAATCTGTGTTTTCCCCCAATTAAAATGGAACGCTGAATTTTAGTTTCCCTGGCCACAATATATATAGGTATCTGTTGAACACAATGTTTTACTGATACATTTACAATTTTTAAGCTGATAGCCAGAGCACCCATCCATTCTCCTGATTATATGAATTTCTGATTATCTGATCTGACCGCATTCCCAATTATATTGGATAATTGGGGTTCCATTGTGTATGTCTTTATTTTTTCACAAAACATAAAAACTAAAGGTTCTTTGCAAAAATTAAAATTCTGCATTTTTCCATGGCAAACAGATTTCTAGGATCCCTGTTGGTAAGAAATCTACCTTGAACAAAGACTGTAGCTTGTTAAGATAGGTCTTAGCCATTAGAAAGCCTATATTTATTTTTATTTGGCTATAATCATTTTTATCTTTATCCCTTGTACTTGAACTCACTTAAAACCTCTCTTTTTATGTTGTTAAACTTATTTTACTTTTAATCTAAAGCAACCCAGTGCTATGTTTCAACTGAAGTGATTGTTAGCTCCAATTAAAGTAATAAGTGATGCTTTTGTCTCTTTAAAGGAGCAATGAACCTTCTTCAGGGCAGACGGATTGGGGAAAACTCTGGTATGGGAGTGTGTTGGAGTCAGCTTGCAAGTAGTAACAAGGTTGGTGGAGGCTAGGGTGGGGCTCTTGTGTTATAGGCACACTGCTGGGGTCAAGGTGTGGAATCGGGGCTCCACACCATACAGACACTCAGGGTATGTCTGCACTGCAATTAGACACTCATGGCTGGCCCATGCCAGCTGACTCTGGCTCTTGGGGCTCAAGCTGTGGGGCTGTTTCATTGCTATGTAGACTGGCTGCAGCCCAGGCTTTAGGACCCTGCAAGATGAGATGGTCCCAGAGCTCAGGCTGCAGCCCGAGCCCGGAAGTCTACACTGTAATGAAACAGCCACACATCCTGAGCCCTGCGCCCCCGAGTCAGTGCTGTGGATTTTTCTTTGCAATGTATACATACCCGTAGGGAACTGCATGCTTGTCCACTGGCTGTTGATGTCCGGGCTATAAGACACTGCAGCAGAGCATTTAAGCACCCAGAGTTAAAGGGCAGGCAGTAACACAACCTGTCACTGGTGTAAAGTTGAATCCCAAAACGTCACAGATGCATTAAATCCACTTCTAGTACGGATCCTAAGAGTGTCACTACCTTGCCATGCTGGCAGTCTCCATGATTTAACAGAAGAGAACCTTATGAGCCAGGAATTCAGATGGGGATGCTTCTCCTCTACATAAGAACATAAGAATGGCCATACTGGATCAGACCAATAGTACATCTAGCCCAGTTTCCTGTCTTCTGACAGTGGCCAGTGCTAGATGCTTCAGAGGGAATAAACAGCACAGCACAATTTTGAGTGATCCATCCCATCATCCAGTCCCAACTTCTGGCAGTCAGATGCTTAGGGACACCTCAAGCACGAGGTTGCATCCCTGACCATCTTGGCTAATAGCTCTTGATGGACCTATCCTCCATGAACTTACCTAATTCTTTTTTGAGCTCACTTATATTTCTGGCCTTCACAGCATCCTTGGCAATGAGTTCCATAGGCATACTGCATGTTGTGTGAAGAAGTACTTCCTTTTGTTTCTTTTAAACCTGCTGCCTGTTAATTTCATTGGATGACCCCTGGCTCTTCTGCTATGTGAAGGCGTAAATAACACTACCCCAGTCACTTTCTCCACATCATTCATGATTTTACTATCATATCCCCCTCTTAGTCATCTCTTGTCTAAGATGAACAGCCAGAGTCTTTTTAATCTCTGCTCATATGAAAGCTGTTCCATCTCAACTCATTTTTGTTGCCCTTCTCTGTACCTTTTCCAATTCTAATCTATCTTTTTTTAAATGAGTTGACCAGAACTGCACGCAGCATTCAAGGTGTGGGTATACCAGGGATTTATACTGTCGCATTATGCTGGGATACGGCACAGATGTGTCTTTTACTGAAGGCAAGGTGAAGTCCAGGAGGAAATACGTACAGTGGAAAAGTCTGTGTTTTACTTTCCATCTGGTCTAGGGCTGCTGCAGGAAAAATTGCAGAAGTATTGTAAATGTTTTTATTTTACTATATCATCAAGAGAGAGATTATAGTGCTATGCTTCAATTAGTAAATGCTCCTCATCTCAATCCAAGTTAAACTCAACAAGTATAAGGGAGACATCCCAAAAGAAATCTACCAAAGAAAAGCCAACATGATGTGATCCTAAGGTACTATAATTACAAAAATGTCCATATTTTTAACAAAGCAGCCTATATGAAATTAGCCTTAAGGCTTTTCTTCCTGCTTTCTCCCTTTTCTGTTTTTCTCTCCCCTCCTTTATATCCCCGCCCCAGCCTCATCACTACAGCCAAGTTTTAAACAATACACATGGAAAAGCAGCTTTCAATCTGTTCCTGGAATGGCTAACTTAATGAGGCCACATGGCATCCCAGGGCACTCTGGAGGGAAGGGTTCGAAATACTTATTAGTGCAGGCTGTACTGCTTTAAATAAATCTAAAAATATTTCAAACTGGCTAGTGTGTCAGCTTCTTCCCCCCTGCTGCCCAAAGAAAAGAGCATCCATATTATTTAAAGAATGAAGCAGTTATGGAAAAATAGAGAGATCCATTTTCCTCTCCAAATTTAAAGATTTATGGAACAATACAAATCTCTCGCAAAAAGCAGAAGACTTTTGCAAGTATCAAAATGCTCAAAAAACTGTTGCCTAAACAAATACCGGTTTTTCCTGAGGTATATTTTCCAGATGGTAAGAAATCAAAGTTCATTTCAAATTACAACAGATTATAAACAGACTTGGATTCATCCCAAACTGCATATATTAAATGTGTTTGGCCCCACTGAGTTCAAATTCTATGTGGCAGACTGAAGGAGATGCCAATCATGGGAAAACTCTACACGCGAACAGAAACGTCAGATTATGGATTCCTTCTTGAGCAAAGCAGAAAGACACGCTCTCCCATTTGAGGGTGTAACAGACCCCAGTGTTTTGCACCCTTTTTCTCAGAAAAAGAAGTTACATCTATTTATAATTTACATTGTCCTCTATATTACCATAAATACTGAAGGCTACTGGTGCTGCTGATATCAGTAATACGAAAATTGCTTTTCCAAAAAAATTTGGTTTGATTGCTGAAAGGAGAAGTTTTCCTTACCTGTAATAGCTGTAAGTATAATATCATATATGTAATAATGACTTAAGTATTATTAAATATTTTAAAACTATGTTAAAATGCTATTAAAGTTGCAATTCAAGGATGCAAAAGTTGAGAGATATGCCTGTGCAACCTTAACTTTTATCCCTTGGGCATATGATATAGTCTTTAATTATATGATCACATATAATTTTTTTGTACAGAGTCTTGCCTCATTCAGTGCACAAGCAGTAGCAGAACAAAATGCAATACGATTCTTCTACACATGGTTCTCTTGCATCAGCAGAAGCTACTGTATTGGCAACAAATGAAACAGAAATCTGGGTGGTCTTTCTAAGGCAGGGGTTGGCAACCTTTGGCATCCAGCCCGTCAGGGTAAAGTCGCTGGCGGGTCAGGCCAGTTTGTTTATCTGCAGCGTCTGCAGGCACGGAGCCCCACAGCTCCCAGTGGCCGCAGTTCGCCGTTCCCAGCCAATGCTTCCCGCAGCTGCCAATGACCAGGAACGGCAAACCGTGGACAGTGGGAGCTGTGGGGCTCTGTGCCTGCGGACGCTCCAGATAAACAAACCAGACCGGCCCGCCAGAGGCTTTACCCTAACGGGTCGGGTGCCAAAGGTTGCCGACCTCTGTTCTAAGGCTTAAGTCTCTTTCCAGTAAATGCTCTGAAATCTTTCCACGTTAACCCTGTGAATAAGGTCCTCCCCTGGAGAAGCATATGGGCTTGGGGACAATGTTGCCTCATCACCACCTGAAGAGTGTAGCACCAACTTATCTTTGCAAAAACTAGCAGAAGGTGCAATGTCACTAAGCTCACTCACTCTAAAAGCTGCTCATCACAAAAATGGCCTGTCATGTAAAAAGCTAGAGTCTGTTTTATAGTAGGGGTGTCGTTAAGCACACACAACAACAGCCAAAGGGATACGTTAGAAACATTTAACTATCATCTACTGCACAGAAATATCATTTTGACTATGGCTACAAAATTTTGATTAAATCTGAATTTTTTAAAAATTAGGAAATATATTTTATTAGCCATCTGTGCATAACATGCTACAGAGCCTGTTTATGACCATTTTCACACATCTATATTTTTCCAGGATTATCGTTACTGTAGAAGAACAGTAATATTTGGCAATTTCCATCCTCAGCTATATTTCACATATCGTATAAGCAAACAAGATTTTTTTTAAAATGCACTTTCATACTCAATATACTTTGGATAGTGCTCTTACATAATTATTGTTTGACACCATCCAGAAACACTCAGAAGACTTCTCATTTGAACCTTGAGTCACCAATGCAAAAGGTTCACTGAAAAATTAAACACTAAACCAGAACTTTTAAATAGGCACTTAAATTAGGAAATCAGTTCTATAAACATAAAGTATCTGAAAAGTCAATTTATTATTGATAAATACAGGCCTGCCAATTACAGAATTCACAGTCTCCAAATTGGAGGCATCTGTATTCCAAAGTTACATCAAAACCCTGATTGCATCACTCTGGAATTTAACTCCTTAAGATACAAACAGAAATACCCTTAGCTGCAATTTATAAAGAATAACAAAGTGTTTAAAAATCTTATTTCTGAACAAAAATTCTGTACAGTAACTCCCCATTTAACATTGTAGTTATGTTCCTGAAAAATGCGACTTTAAGTGAAACGATATTAAACGAATCAAATTTTCTCATAAGATTTAATGTAAATGCAGGTGGTTAGGTTCCAAAGAAATTTTTGGGGGGCAGACAAAAGGCATTATATACTGTACAGTACTGTACTGCATTTGGGAAGTGCCCCTGGCTTACCCCACATAGGCACAGCCCGCTGCAGGCAAGGACGCTAGGAAGCACCTTCGCAGCAGCTGTGACAGCTTACCCGGAGAAGAACAGGAGCTGACTTTGCCTGGGGATGCTTCAGGCCTGCCTCTTCCTGTCCCTGCTCCACTCCAGACCCACCTCTTCCCACCCCCAACTCCACTCCAGCCCACCTCTTCCCAACCCCACTCCACCTCCTCTCCGGAACACACCGCATCCCCGCTCCTTCCTCCCACCCGGAAAGTCCTAAGCACTGCCAAACAGCTGTTTGGCGGCACTTAGGACTTTCGGGGGGGGGGGGGGCGGGAGGAGTGGAGATGTGGCGCTTCCCTGCTCTAGGTGTCTAGAGTGCCTCCTGGAACAGCTGCGCAACAGCTACAACTCCCTGGGCTACTTCCCCATGGCCTCCTCCCAACACCTTCTTTGTCGTCACCACAGGACCTTCCTCCTGATGTCTGTTAACACCTGTACTCCTCAGCCCTCCAGCAGCACGTCCTCTCACTCCCAGCTCCTTACATGCACACCTCACTAACTGGAGTGACAGCCTTTTTAAACCAAGTGTCCTGATTAGCCTTAATTAATTCTAGCAGCTTCCCAATTGGCTACAGGTGTCCTAATTAGCCTACCTGCCTTAATTAGTTCTAGAAAGTTTCTGAGTGTTCTAGAATAGTCCCTGTTATCTTATCCAGGGAAAAGGGACCTGCTTAACCTGGAACTAATGTATCTACCTTTGATCACTCTCTTGTAGCCATCTGCCCTGACCCTGTCACACAATGTTAAGCGGGAGGACGTTAAGTGAGGAGTTACTGTAGGAGTCTTATAAAGACGTCAAGTATTTAGCTCTCAAGAGATTTAGCAATTGAACAGCAGCTTCTCAATAGTTCAAGTATCAGAGGGGTAGCTGTGTTAGTCTGGATCTGTAGAAGTGGCAAAGAGTCCTGTGGCACCTTTATGCTCTAATATGTCTGTTAGTCTATAAGGTGCCACAGGACTCTTTGCCGCTTCAATAGTTCAAGTTTGGTTGCTCCCATTTTTTTTATCTGACATTGTAAAAAGGAACTGTAGCTGGTCAGTATCCCTGACGCATTTCACCCAGTTAAACAGCAGCACCTACTGGTAATAATTACAACTTGGCTTATACTCTGCAACCAATCACATCTCCAAATCATTTTCCTCCCCAGAATAAATCATTTATTCAGTGGACAATGCTGCAGCACTCTACTGAAGATGAATATCCACTAATGTAAATGGCGGTATGGTTCACTAGAGAAGTCACTCTATGCCTAGTCTGGTAAATGTTCTCTTGTACACTGCTACACTCTTTAAACATAAAAGCAGGAATCCACCCAAACAGCACATTGAGAAAATATCATGGAGAGGTAAAAATAACAATTAATAGTTAAAAGTAATCAGGCTGATTATTAAGACAAAACAAAACATTCTCATTAGCTCCTTCTGAAATATCTAAACTACTGTGAGCAGTTTTTCTACAGAGAAAGTTTTTCACAATGAATAAAGAATTTGCAGTTAAAACTGACAACAGGCTTGTCTATTATCCAACAAAGAAAATTTTCTCTCCTCTCAGTAATAATTATTTTCATGTGATGGGATCCAATATGAAACAAAAGGTTTTTTGGATGAAGAAAGTAGAGGTAGATGGCTTGCTGAGCAGATAAGGAGCTTGAAGTACTCAAGGAAGATGTATGAATGTTCTCATGGCACTGCTAAAGAATAAATATCCTCAAAATCCACCACACACATAAATAAAAAGAGTTACATAGCCAAAGGGAACAGAATAATTCTAATAAACTAACCACCATAAAGACATGCCTTATTGGAGATTATTTTTTTAAGTGTTCATTTGCCCCCTTTCATCCTCACCATTCGTAGCTGCTGGAGTAACAAACACAATATAGCACTTAAAAGCAATCATAAATCTGAACTAAAACGACGTAGAAAAAGATCCAGAATTAATGCCATTTCCTGTGCTCTAAAAAGATGCAAAATTTTTTCAAAGGTTTGTAAGCACTGATGCCTTACAGTGCAACAATATTTTAAAATCCTATGCAAAGAAGACTTGGCCTACACTACAGACTTAAAAAAAAAAAAAACGAGGAGTACTTGTGGCACCTTAGAGACTAATATTCATAGTAAATAGGCCCAATGGCCTGTGATGGGATGTTAGATGGGGTGGGATCTGAGTTACTACAGAGAATTCCTTCCTGGGTATCTGGCTGGTGATTCTTGCCCATATGCTCAGGGTTTAGCTGATCGCCATATTTGGGGTCGGGAAGGAATTTTCCTCCAGGGCAGATTGGAAGAGACCCTGGAGGTTTTTCGCCCTCCTCTGTAGCATGGAGTACGAGTTATTCGCTGGCGGATTCTCTGCTCCTTGAAGTCTTTAAACCACGATTTGAGGACTTCAATAGCTCAGACATAGGTGAGAGGTTTTTCGTAGGAGTGGGTGGGTGAGATTCTGTGGCCTGCGTTGTGCAGGAGGTCATACTAAATGATCATAATGGTCCCTTCTGCCCTTAATATCTATGAATCTATGAATTTTTTAGTCTCTAAAGTGCCACAAGTACTCCTCGGATTTTTTGCTGATACAGACTAACACAGCTACCACTTTGACTACAGACTTATGTCAGTGTAACTATGTTGCTCAGGGGTGTGGAAAATCCCTCAATCTGCTGGCGATGCTTCTACTTATACATCCCAAAATGCCATTGGCCTTCTTGGCAACAAGGGCGCACTGCTGACTCATATCCAGCTTCTCGTCCACTGTAACCCCTAGGTCCTTTTCTGCAGAACTGATGCCTAGCTATTCGGTCCCTAGTCTGTAGCGGTGCATGGAATTCTTCCATCCCAAGTGCAGGACTCTGCCCTTGTCCTTGTTGAACCTCATCAGATTTCTTTTGGCCCAATCCTCTAATTTGTCTACGGCCCTCTGTATCCTAACCCTACCCTCCAGCGTATCTACCACTCCTCCCAGTTTAGTGTCACCTGCAAACTTGCTGAGGGTGCAATCCATGCCATCCTCCAGATCATTAAAGAAGATATTGAACAAAACCGGCCCCAGGACCAACCCTCATGCTGAACTTTTCTGGAAAAAATCAACCACAACAGATCCGCTGTTTCTGAGATCAAGGTGTGGTTGGATATTGATAGATGTTTGGCTGTGTGCGTGTGTGTGTTCGTTCCCTCTGGGTGCTGCCCTGTGCAGACAGCTAGGACAGCAGACCTCGAGCAAACCACCCAATGACTACAAGATCCATTAAGTAACGAAGGCACCAAACCAGGTTTATTGTCGATGAAGCACAGTACTAGTATCCCGAAGACTCTATCGGTCCACGAATACATATATGCCCATAACAATGGATCAGCTCACTGAACAGCAGAACTTCCCATTCCTCCCTAGGCCAGACAAAGATACTCCCTCTGAGATGCATCTTTATACCCCAATACAAACAAGTTAGTACTGCCGCTCTGACATAGTTAGTTACTGCCCCCTGATGTGGTTAGTTACCACCCATCACCTTGTACATGGTGGTTCAATCAAAACATCTCTATTATGTACGGTCATCCTGACCTTATTTTTTAGGAGAGGTGAGTCTCAGCTTTGCCCAGTTGAGGGAGGAGCTATGTGAAACCCGCAAAGCCATAGAGACTGCTTTAAATAAGGAAAAGGCCAAGCGTAAGCGGATCATCGTTAAAGACATCCGGGAATGGCAAATTGAAGATACGGTAATGTTGCAAAAGCGGGGGAAGGCGGCTCACACTCTGGACACCAAGTGGGTGGGTCCATTCTCCATTGTGAGCTTCATCTTTAATCTACTTATGCATCTTACTGTTTCGTCATTAAATATCTGTAAATGTTTTAATCAGCCAGAAGGGTCGATTGGGCCTTGGCATCTGATGGATACTAAATACTCTCCCAGAATAGGAGGGGTGTCAAAGAACTAGAAAAGGTGGTGGGGCAATGCTGACTCTAGGAAGAGTGACAGGAGTGACTACTAAAAATAGCTGCCACCACGTGGTGGTTTCCATTTTAAGGATTCGCAAATCCAAGTTCTCATTTGTAGGAATACAAATGAGAAATTGCCACAGTGATGTACAAATGAGTTCCAGAGCAAATATTATTCACAGCTACATTAAAAAAATTGAAAAATATACGAAGATTTTCTACTCTTCTTAAAACCAAGATTTTAAAAGTAGCCAATTATTTGATTTACAAGATCTTGCCTAGCAACTTTTATCTAAAAGGGAATTTCTAGGAATTCCCAACAAAGAAGTTGTTCGAACAACTAATTTGTGCAATTAGTGCACAAATGTCTATTTCTCACGCACAGCATTATGCAGAGGGTGGAGTCTACAGTGTATCTGTATGCTTCTGGAATTCATAAGATACAAATTGAAGAAACACACCAGGAGCTAAAATGAGTTTCTGAGAATAAAAACAGCTGTTAAAGAAACAAAAGCCAAAAATTCTTCCTGGCTGCTTGCTTGCCTTCCCCCTTCCCCTCCACCCCCCTTCAATTTAACTTAAAACAAAATGAAAAAAAAATCTGTTGGAACCCAACTCGTCTCTAACTAAAAATGTGGTGTCTAGCCTAAAAACAGAGGCTGCTGGACATTATGCCAATATGAACAGGATTCCCATGGACCAGTTGTTTCTCAAGCCCTTAATGTGGTTCAACTCAGACAAGTGGTTTTAGGATTCCCAGCTAAAAATCTGCAATCTACATCTACAATTCATTGGAGTTTCTTAATTTTTTTTATTTGTTCAACCAACGCCATGCAATCCGGTAACAACCAATTACTGATCCTGCAGGAGTCCCCACTTCCACTTCCTAAGAAGAGCTCCCTTGGCACTGGTAGTGCATGTGCATTTGATCAGTACTGGTTTGCCAGAATCAACAAACATTATCCGATAAAAGTAATGAAAATGCTTGGCAACCCAGGATACATAATTATGAGACACAGTCTAGGAATGGCAGGAACAGAACTTCTAGCTTCGTGTGTAGTATGAATCATTTCTCCCATTTCCTACAAGACTCTAGTCACATTACATTTAGGGGGAGCTCTTATGTTAAGAAGCTTATACAATTCTCTGTTTCAAAGCGAGGTGGCTTAGAGCCAGTGGTTTTAATTTTATTTAAAAGAAAATGTAAAATTTCCATCTAACTGCTGGGAAGAAACTGCTGTGTTGGAAACAGCTGTGGGGTAAAACTTTCATTGAAATGTGCCAGAAATCAGGCACTCAAATGTCAGCGTTACTGGCTGCTGTACATCTAATCAGCTGGATGCAGTGCTAAGAACTAATGCCAGTCTTGCTAGTAAATCTCAACAATTGTTTTGTGGGAGCTGGATAGGGTTTACTATTATTTAGTTCTTATAAAATACATTACATGATCAAAGTGCTGTAGCAATCAGAACCTTCACATCACTCCTATGAGGCAGATAAATAATTATTAATGTCCCTACCCCATTAACCATTTCAATCTTCCATTGTAATGGGAACCAAATATATAACATTGTGAGAGTTAAAGGTATGCATTGCAAATTATATATCTAAAATCAAAAGTCCCACAAACTCATTTAAAAGAGATACCTGCACTGGTTGAAGAATTAACCTTATTTTTTTAGGCATTTTATAGTGCTTATCCCCTTATCATCCAAGTGAGTCAGAAGGAAACCTTGTCATATGGTACATAATGTGTCTTTACTGCCCTGTCCATCCTGTGCAGAAGGTAAGGTCGTTGGGGACCATATTTTATCTAGTGCCACTGTTATGGTTAAATAAATTGTCATAAAACTCATAACTAAATTACATTTGGAGATGGTGTAAAGGGTCCCAATAGTCAGAAAGAACAAGCTATAGCAGACATTCCCTCCCCTTTGCACCAATTTAGATCAAGTTGTACATTTATAAGGAATTTTTTTTAATTCCTTACATTGATCGTGCTGCCATCACTATTGACTTCCCTAGCGAGCTTCACTGTCCCAGCACACAATATAATCCAAACATGAGTTCCAGCAATGGGACACCATAAGCTCTACAGGGCAGGGATTGTGTTTTCTTATACATCCGTATCGCACTTAACCTATTTAGGGCTCTACCATAATATACTGTATGACACTGGCCTATCTAGATACCTCTCATGTCCTTGACCCTTGACAATCTGGCTACAGACCTAATTTTGGCACAGAGGCTGCACTGTTTGTGCTGTCAAATGATCTCCTACTGACGATGGATAAAGTTTCAGTGTCCTTGCTAGCATCATTACATCTCTCAGCTGCCTTTGATACCACCAGTCATTCATTAAGTGTTGCTGACTCATCTATGGACTGTGGATCGTACTGCCCCCCAGTGTCTTGGTTCTTTCCTCTTAGAAAGATCACAATGGGTAGCTGTAAGCAACTGCTGTTCTTCCCTGAAGGGTCTCCAGTCCAATATACTATTCTGTCACTCCTTCTGTTCCACATGTACATGGGGCTGCTAGGCGGGTTAGTAAGGAGACATGGGATGTAGTGATTTCTGTGGGCTGATGACATCCAACTGTATGTGTCTAATTATCAAAATTGGACAACAATGCAGTTCAGTACTTCTGCCAGTTAAGACTGAGGCATGATTGAGAGTAAGCTGGCTGAAACTTAGCTCACCAAGACTGAGGTGAGGACGACAGGCTGGAGGAAACAGTCAGAGGAGATGGAGTACTTGTGGCACCTTAGAGACTAACAAATTTATTTGAACATAAGCTTTCATGAGCTACAGCTCACTTCATCGGATGCATTCAGTGGAAAATACAGTGAGGAGATTTATATACACACAGAACATGAAAAAATGGGTGTTATCATACACACTGTAAGGAGAGTGATCACTTAAGATGAGCTATTACCAGCAGGAGAGCGGTGGGTGGGGGGGACGGGACTCTTTAGTAGCAATAATCAAGGTGGGCCATTTCCAGCAGTTGACAAGAACATCTGAGGAACAGTGGACGGGGGGGAGGGGGAGTGTAAACATGGGGAAATAGTTTTACTTTGTGTAATGACGCATCCACTTCCAGTCTTTATTCAAGCCTCAGTTAATTGTATCCAGTTTGCAAATTAATTCCAATTCAGCAGTCTCTCGTTGGAGTCTGTTTTTGAAGTTTTTTTGTTGAAGTATTGCCACTTTTAGGTCTGTAATCGAGACACAAGAGAGATTGAAGTGTTCTCCAACTGGTTTATGAATGTTATAATTCTTGACATCTGATTTGTGTTCATTTATTCTTTTACGTAGAGACTGTCCAGTTTGACCAATGTACATGGCAGAGGGGCACTGCTGGCACATGATGGTATATATCACGTTGGTAGATGTGCAGGTGAACGAGCCTCTGATAGTGTGGCTGATGTGATTAGGCCCTATAATGGTGTCCCCTGAATAGAAAAGTACTCCTTTTCTTTTTGCGAATACAGACTAACACGGCTACCACTCTGAAACCCGTCAGAGGAGATGGTGGCAGTAACATCAGCCTCTTTAACTGAGCCACTGTTTCTCCATTGGTCATGAAAATTCTCTATTTAGGGATGATTTTAAATGGAACTGGTCAGGAATTTTCTGTCTGAATGATTTCTAATAGAAAATGCAGTTTCTAAAAAATTGATGCCCCCATCCTCCCTAGCTAGACTATACCTACCATAATACACCCAGAATCACATGATTCCCCTGATGCACCATGCAGCTCAGTCAGCAGGGTCCACTTTGCAGAATGGGAAATGTATTCTTCCAGAGAAGCCAACCCACAGGAGAGAAAGGGGGAAACAATAGGCTTTACAATGGGGGCTCAAACCAGAACTCCTATAAGGAAGAGAAATGCAGCTTAATGATGATTTCCCTTAAACAAAGAATTTTTGGCCAATTCAACAGAACAAAACATTTTGATTTTAGGAATATTGAAATGTTTCATTTTGATTGAAAATGCTGAAATCTACTGACATTTCTGAATCAAAAACTTTTCAAATTTCTGCTCTGTGAAAAATCTCAGAATTTTATCTTTTCATCCTATTTCAGGAAAAACACAAATGTTGAAAAAAGAAAAGGAGTACTTGTGGCACCTTAGAGACTAACCAATTTATTTGCGCATAAGCTTTCGTGAGCTACAGCTCACTTCATCGGATGCATACTGTGGAAAGTACAGAAGATCTTTTTATACACACAAAGCATGAAAAAATGGGTGTTTACCACTACAAAAGGTTTTCTCTCCCCCCACCCCGCTCTCCTGCTGGTAATAGCTTATCTAAAGTGATCACTCAGGCATTGGCACCCTGACAGCAGGATTGTCTGGCTATGTAGACTCCCTCCTCAGGCCCTACGCTACCAGCACTCCCAGCTACCTTCGAGACACCACTGACTTCCTGAGGAAACTTCAATCCATCGGTGATCTTCCTGATAACACCATCCTGGCCACTATGGATGTAGAAGGCCTCTACACCAACATTCCACACAAAGATGGACTACAAGCCGTCAAGAACACTATCCCCGATACTGTCACGGCTAACCTGGTAGCTGAACTTTGTGACTTTGTCCTTACCCATAACTACTTCACATTTGGGGACAATGTATACCTTCAGATCAGCGGCACTGCTATGGGTACCCGCATGGCCCCACAGTATGCCAACATTTTTATGGCTGATTTAGAACAACGCTTCCTCAGCTCTCGTCCCTTAAAGCCCCTACTCTACTTGCGCTATATTGATGACATCTTCATCATCTGGACGCATGGAAAAGAAGCCCTTGAGGAATTCCACCATGATTTCAACAATTTCCATCCCACCACCAACCTCAGCCTGGTCCAGTCCACACAAGAGATCCACTTCCTGGACACTACAGTGCTAATAAACAATGGTCACATAAACACCACCCTATACCAGAAACCTACTGACCGCTATTCCTACCTGCATGCCTCCAGCTTTCACCCTGACCACACCACACGATCCATCGTCTACAGCCAAGCTCTGCGATACAACCGCATTTGCTCCAACCCCTCAGACAGAGACAAACACCTACAAGATCTCTGTCAAGCTTTCTTACAACTACAATACCCACCTGCAGAAGTAAAGAAACAGATTGATAGAGCCAGAAGAGTTCCCAGAAGTTACCTACTACAGGACAGGCCTAACAAAGAAAATAACAGAACGCCGCTAGCCGTCACCTTCAGCCCCCAACTAAAACCCCTCCAACGCATTATTAAGGATCTACAACCTATCCTAAAGTATGACCCAACACTCTCACAAATCTTGGGAGACAGGCCAGTCCTTGCCTACAGACAGCCCCGCAACCTGAAGCAAATACTCACCAACAACCACATACCACACAACAGAACCACTAACCCAGGAACTTATCCTTGCAACAAAGCCCGTTGCCAATTGTGTCCACATATCTATTCAGGGGACACCATCACAGGGCCTAATAACATCAGCCACACTATCAGAGGCTCGTTCACCTGCACATCCACCAATGTGATATATGCCATCATGTGCCAGCAATGCCCCTCTGCCATATACATAGGTCAAACTGGACAGTCTCTACGTAAAAGAATAAATGGACACAAATCAGATGTCAAGAATTATAACATTCATAAACCAGTCGGAGAACACTTCAATCTCTCTGGTCACGCAATCACAGACATGAAGGTCGCTATCTTAAAACAAAAAAACTTCAAATCCAGACTCCAGCGAGAAACTGCTGAATTGGAATTCATTTGCAAATTGGATACTATTAATTTAGGCTTAAATAGAGACTGGGAGTGGCTAAGTCATTATGCAAGGTAGCCTGTTTCCTCTTGTTTTTTCCTACCCCCCCACCCCAGATGTTCTGGTTTAACTTGGATTTAAACTTGAAGAGTGGTCAGTTTGGATGAGCTATTACCAGCAGGAGAGTGAGTTTGTGTGTGTATGGGGGTGAGGTGGGGGGGATGTGAGAAAACCTGGATTTGTGCAGGAAATAGCCCAACTTGATTGTCATGCACATTGTGTAAAGAGTTGTCACTTTGGATGGGCTATCACCAGCAGGAGAGTGAATTTGTGTGGGGGGGTGGAGGGTGAGAAAACCTGGATTTGTGCTGGAAATGGCCCACCTGATGATCACTTTAGATAAGCTATTACCAGCAGGACAGTGGGGTGGGAGGAGGTATTGTTTCATATTCTCTGTGTATATATAAAGCCTGCTGCAGTTTCCACGATATGCATCTGAGGAAGTGAGCTGTAGCTCACGAAAGCTTATGCTCTAATAAATTGGTTAGTCTCTAAGGTGCCACAAGTACTCCTTTTCTCCTTACAATGTGTATGATAATCAAGTTGGGCCATTTCCAGCACAAATCCAGGTTTTCTCACACACACCCCCCAAACCCACTCTCCTGTTGGTAATAGCTTATCTAAAGTGATCACTCTCCTTACAATGTGTAATGTTGAAATGTCTAAATGTCAGTAATTCCCCAAAGATGGAAATTCAAAATTTCACTGAGATGTAATTTTAAATAAAGACATAAGAATGGCCCAGCGAGCCCAGTATCCTGTTTTCCAACAATGGCCAGTGCCATATGCTAAAGAGGGAATCAATAGCACAGGGAAATTTTGAGTGATCCATTCCCTGTTGTCCAGTCCCAGATCTGACAGTCAGAAGTTTAGGGGCACCCAGAGCATGGCATTGCATCTCTGACCATCGTTGCTCATTCCATTGTGACGGAGCAAGGGCAGATGGCTACAGTAAAGTAGTGGGAGACAGATATATTAGCCTCAGGCTAAACAAATCCCTGTTACCAGGATAAGCAAAGGGCAGCTGCTCCAGGTCAATTAAGACACCTGGGGCCAATTAAGATCCTTCCAGAAAGCAGGGAAGACAGCTAGGTTGTTTGGGACACCTAAAGCCAATCGGGGCTGTCTGAAACTAGTTAAAAGCCTCCCAATTAAGTCAGGTGTGGGTGTATGTCAGGAGCTGGTGGAGGAAGCTGCGCTGTGGGAGAAAACTAAGCCGTACAAACCCTATCAGGCACAAGGAAGGAGCCCTGAGGTAAGGGTGACGTAGATATTGAGGAAGTGGGGGCTGCTGTGGGGAAGTGGTCCGGGAATCGTACTCGTCCTGTTTCCAAAAAGTCAGCTACCAAGAGCTGCTACTATCGGGGTCCCTGAGCTGGAGCCCAGAGTAGAGGGCGGGCTTGGGCTCCCCCCTCCCCTCCCCGACTAATTCCTGAGACTGGGCGACAACAAAGACTGTGCGAGGGAGGATAGTTTCTCATCACCTCCCTTGCTGGCTTATGATGAAAATGGCTCTGTAGACTGTGACCGTTGCCTCTAGAGAGAGAAGGGCTACGTGGAGGGTCACAGTGAGCTTCTGAGGATAGCGTAATCCACCAGGAAGCGCAGGACCCACTGAGACAAGGTCGGAGCTTTGTCACACCATAGATGCACCTATCATCCTTGAACTTATCTAATTCTGTTTTTCTGAACCAAGTTATGAAACCCGACTGTTGTTAGATGATCATATTAAAGCAGTAACCATAACCGCTTTTTCCAGCTGTATCTGACTAGAAGGATGTGACCTTTTCTTTTGTATGTCTCCCTTGTATATCTTCCCCATATCATAGTCACTTCAAGGTTATTTGATATACTATTATTTGACACGTTACTGCAATACACTCTATATGGGGCTATACCTTAAAATTATTGGGAGACTAAAGCTGGTGTGGACTGCAGCATCTTGCTTATTGTGCAGGATATATCACAGGGAGTACATGGTACCAGTGCTGAGATGAGCACTGGCTGCTATTGGTCTCCAGGCAGAGTCTAAGGTGCTGGTTATGACTTACAGAACTCTATACTGCCTGTAGATCACCTACTTGAGGGATCATTTCTCTCCCTAACATACTGCATCAAGGAGTGTAAGTAATGAAAACAGCAATGGGATGTGGAGCAGAATTTGTAGGTGAAGACAAGAAGTCTGAATTTGATACAGACGGGAAGAGGATGGGTGACTTGAATAAACAAACTGGGGAGAGATTACTCTTTTCCAAGCACAAATATCTGAAATAGCAGCAAAGAAAATACTGAAAATGACTGGTTGAGCAAATTGCTATGGGTATAAATAGCTTTTTCCAATTTACTCCAGTGTGGAAAATATCCAGCAAACTGTAATGCTGAATCCAATTAATCAAAGTACAGCAGGAGTGCCAACGGGTGTTTATTTTGGTGGGTTCCTGTATGCTGTAACACGTCGGAATACAATTTCAGCCTCTGATCTGATTCTAGGTATGTTGTGTACCTAGCACTTTGAAATCAGAACAGCTGAAAGAGAAGCAGCTGTGTGAAAAGCACATGAGGCCAAGAGCTTCCATTTCACTGGTAGCCTTATGGTAGTTGCCACAACACCCAAGTAAACAAGATGGCAACAAACAGACACATTGTTTATCCTAGAGATTAGCCCAACATAAACCCGCACCCCTGTCCCATTTAAAATGCCCTTGTCCCCCTCATCTCAAAAGAATGGTTTGTCCCAACATGGGAGTCTATATCACATTGAATTTAATGGCCTCTCAATGCAATTCAGTCCACCACAAAAAGAGCAGGAAGGAGATTAACTTTACCCTGGAGAAGTTATTCACATTTAATAATTTCAAACAAGGTCTAAAATTTCATTTTGCTGTTCCAGGCTGGCGCCAAAGCTCCAGGCTAGATAAAGGGTATGTCTCCAGTGAAATTAAAAACCTTGCGCTCTGGCTCTAGGACTCTACGAGGTGAGAGGGTCCCAGAGCTTAGGCTGCAGCCCGAGCCTTGAAGTCTACACTGCAATTAAACAGCTCCACAGCCCGAGCCAGCTGGCAAAGGCCAGCCACAGGTGTCTACTTGCAGCGTAGTCATACCTATAGATACCAGTATCCAATATAATGAGCCCCTCTCTCTCAGACTAAAGGATCAGATAAATAAATCCATAAACCTGAGGCTACGTCTACACTACCGTGGTAAGTTGGTCTAAGTTATGCAACTCCAGCTACATGAGTAACGCAGCTGGAGTCGACATAGCTTAGGTCAATTTACTGTGGTGTCTACCCTGCGCTGGGTTGACAGTAGATGCTCTCCTGTTGACTTACCTTACTCTTGTCGTTCAGGGTGGAGTACCGGGGTCAACCAGAGAGCGATCTGCTGTGGATTTGGTGGGTCTTTACTCGGCCCGCTAAATCTACCCCCAGTGCGTCGATCACCAAAGTGTCGATCCAGCGGTAGGATAGACATAGCCTGAGAGTCACTCCTTTATGCAGTTTGGGCTTCTAACTTGTCCTCATGTAATAGGTGATCAGCCAAGGAAGGTCCCCTCCTCAGGGCAAAGCTTCAAAAGGCTGAGGTCTTGCGTAACCTGAGGGGGCACATTTGCCTACAGCTCCCCCTAGAGATTTCCTGGAACACCTGCTTAACTATGAAAGTTCATTCTTGTCTGGCCCATTGTTTCAAATAGTCCTTTGAAGCTCATAGAATCATAGAATATCAGGGTTGGAAGGGACCTCAGGAGGTCATCTAGTCCAACCCCCTGCTCAAAGCAGGACCGATCACCAATTAAATCATCCCACCCAGGGCTTTCTCAAGCCTGACCTTAAACTTCGAAGGAAGGAGATTCCACCACATCCCTAGGTAACGCATTCCAGTGTTTCACCACCCTCCTAGGGAAAAAGTTTTTCCTAATATCCAACCTAAATCTCCCCCATTGCATCTTGCGACCATTACTTCTTGTTCTGTCATCTGCTACCACTGAGAACAGTCTAGAGCCATCCTCTTTGGAACCCCCTTTCAGGTAGTTGAAAGCAGCTATCAAATCCCCCCTCATTCTTCTCTTCCATAGACTAAACATCCCCAGTTCCCTCAGCCTCTCCTCATAACTCATGTGTTCCAGTCCCCTAATCATTTTTGTTGCCCTCCACTGGACGCTTTCCAATTTTTCCACATCCTTCTTGTAGCGTGGGGCCCAAAACTGGACACAGTACTCCAGATGAGGCCTCACCAGTATCGAATAGAGGGGAACGATCACGTCCCTCGATCTGCTGGCGATGCCCCTAGTTATACATCCCAAAATGCCATTGGCCTTCTTGGCAACAAGGGCACACTATTGACTCATCTCCAGCTTCTCGTCCACTGTAACCTCTAGGTCCTTTTCTGCAGAACTGCTGCCGAGCCATTCGGTCCCTAGTCTGTAGCGGTGCATTGGATTCTTCCGTCCTAAGTGCAGGACTCTGCTCAGGGTTTACATTAGTCATGTCTCCCCTCCACAGACATTACATACACTCAATAATACATAAACATTTGCATTTTTAATACAACGAACTCCTAAGATATTTAAACTTAATTCAATTAGGTCTGCCCAGGATATTGCAGTAAATGGTCATATCTGTCATACATCCCATATATTTAAATGTCTGGAAGCTGGTGGACTAGCGTTGTCTATGGAGGGCACTGGATTCTCTAATTTGGTCCCCTTTGGGGTAGACCAGAGCCATGGTCTGTGGCACTTTAGGGCACTTTGAAAGGTTCATTTTTTATGAAAGTAGATGTTTGTTTGGTTTTTTTTCCTAGAACTCTCCTTTACTTTCCTCTGGCTTCTAAAATAGAAAAGAAACTGTAATGCTTTTTTAAAATCACAATGATCCCTCCTGGCCTTGAAATCTATACATCTATGAACATTTTGTACATGTGCCTTGAGACATAGAAGTGAGCACATTTAAAACACAATTTAGTGACAAATAAATAAATGTTGCTGCTAGCTTTGCCAAAATGTATGCTCAGTTCTGAGCTGGCAAATTAAACTGGCTTTCTGATTGAATGAAATTTCAACCTGGGTAGCTCTCTAAACTATTGGTGTGCATTCTCAATCACACAGATGTTTGGTTCAGAAGAAGGTTATCTTTATTTCCAATGAAGGTTTCCCTGGCTCAGAGGTTGGCTGAGAAGCAGAAATGCAGAAAGGAAAGCCAGGTATGGTGCAAGTTGCAGCCACTAAAGAACTCTCTCCCCATACCTCACAATGTTAATTTTAGCACTAGTTATTTAACAGATGGAGAAGGTTCAGTTGTTGACAGGATACTAGCGATCATCAACCATTTTATCTTAGCAGCTATCCCTAACAGCATTTCTCTCTAGGACATCTGCTCCAGTCAAGGAAGAGAATGGTGAAAGCTTTTTGGATAGCATTAATAAAAAGAGGGCACAGCTGTTGAGCCTCTGTATATCTTTTTATTCTTCCTTTTACATCATTACCAAAAAGTTTGGAAAAGAGCCTTCAGCCTCTGTGGTTGAGGAACATGCTCGTGCAGATTCCGCTAAAATGAATGCTTATGTTTCTAAAGGAGGTAACAAATGTCAAATGAATAGGGGCGCTGTGGGTATGCCACCAATGTGGATTGTCATTTAAATACTTTCTATTTAAGAGAACAATGGAAGCATGTGTCTGGGAAGGACTTAGGGGAGCGAAACACTCTTAACCTCCCTCAGCTGTTTGGCCAAGGGCACTCCAGAGAATTCTATAGAGAAGTGGACAATGAGATATACAGATTTCCAGGGGAAGCTGCATTAACATGTGCCTGTGGCACCCAGCAATACAGATAGGGAAGGAATAAACATTTCTGAAGCCCTGTGAATAAAGAATCATAGAAAGACCTTATTCCAAAATTTCCGCCATCTCAGGAACTCAAGAATATTTTTAATCTTCTGTAACCAAGGGTTAGAAAGTAGGATTTTGTTCTCCACTTTATTGTGTAGGAAAGCTACACTATATAAAACTACTCCTGAGGGAATTCTGTGCCAAAAAATTAAAAATTCTGCACACAATATTTTAAATTCTGCAAAATTCTGCATATTTTATTTGTCAAAAATATCACCACATCAGTTTCAATTATTTTTGTACTTTATTTCAAAATACTTGTCAGCAAGTATATCTGAAACAATACAGACATCCAAAAAGATTCTCTGCAGCACCAATTCTGCAGAGAAAATGAAATTCTGCACAGAACATTAATTCTATGCAAATTCTGCATTGCAGAGTGGTGCACAATTCCCTCAGAAGTACAAAACAGACATGCTAACTTTTAAGTATTGGCTAAGCAGCTATCATACACTTTCACTTAACTTTAAAAGGGCACTATCAAACATTTAATAAAATTTTTACTGCTCCAATGTTTCTTCAAGGTTACAATATAGCAAAACATTTGCTTAATTTTCAACTTATTAAGTCAAACTTTATGTCAATGCTTGAGGTTAAGCACACGCTGAAGTGCTTTGCTACATCAAGGCCCAAATAGAGATAATATTCTGCATTAGAAAACTATTTTCACTGGGTCAAAAGAACATATCCGAGTCAACTTATCTTTTGAGTGTTGACCTGGCCTAAATGTTTCTCTCTCTTGCTTTAATGTGATAATGATTTTTTTTTAAATCCCTTTTCATTCCCACCCCAGATGTATACTATATAACCTTTGACTAAGGAAAGAGGTAGGACTGTTGTGTTTATAAAGAGTCTGGATGTTTCTTTAACCTGAAGCAATATAGCTAGATATATTTGCTGGAAGCCAGCCTCCCCTGCCACAGTAGGGAAGATTGAAGAAGAATTGCATTAATTTTGTTACTATGCAGAGGGATGAAATAAAGATGCATTAGACCTCCCTTCCAACCAGTGGTGCAAGTAGAAATCATTTCTTGCTGGTACTGCACTCATGGGAGGGACACAAGGGGGGGCACATGACCTCCCACGTGACCCTCCATGTGACTCCTCCCCACCCAGCCCGGGGGCCCCAAAAGCTCCCCGTCCCTTCCAATACCCCCCTTACCTGTCTCCCCTAGTGCCACCTGTACTTCCAGGTGTCACTGAGGATCCAGCAGCACCCCAAATTGAAAACTTCTTAAATGAAAGAAGGATAGGAACAACAATCACCCCACTTTCCCTTAACACACTAACAGTGCCTCCCATATGTCCAAACCAAGCTTCTGCCAGCTTGCCTTTATCGAAGGGTATGTCTTCACTACTAACGTTAAAGCCCTGCAGCGGCAGCGCTTTGACGTGGCTGTGTAGTCGTGGCACCAGTGCTGGGAGAGAGCTCTCCCAGCACTGTAAGAAAACCACCCCCACGAGGGGAGTAGCTCCCAGCGCTGGTGCACTGACTACACTGCCACTTTTCTGCACTGAAACTTGCATCGCTCGGGGGGGGGGGGGAGTATTATTTCACACCCCTGAGCGAGAAAGTTTCAGTGCTGTAAAGTGGCAGTGTAGACAGGGCCTAAGTGTTGCTCTCCACCAGGCACTAGGAAAGCAAAGATGCTGCGCCATCTGGGTATGATGTAAAAGAGGTATAGAACTGTGTGTGCCATATGCAGCGTGATAGAATGACAGCCCACAATATTTTATTATTTTCCTCTGCCTGACATACAGGAGAGGCAATCAAAATCAGCCTGGCAGAACGTGCATGAGAATTGTCTCTGGACAGATAAGCAATTGATCAAAATCATTCTCTGATCTCTTGGAGCCAAATCCTGTTCCCATTGAAATCAAAAGAAGTTTTTCTATTGAGTTCAATGGGAGCAGGCTTTGACATTTGGAGAGGAAAGAACAAAACCACTCAAGCAAGGGCTACGTTGCTTATACCACAGGTATCAAAGGCTGCTGACTCATGTGACTTTATCCACTGCAAGGGAGAAATCAGCTATCAATGAAGCTAGAATAGTCTTTGTACCATATACAACTCATAAATCCATCTGCAAAGGATCAAGGAAATGTGAAGTCTTCAGATTACAGTCCTCAGTCCCTTGGTTAGAATGCTCCATCAGTATATGTTCATAGACACGGTCTCCCACAGTATTCTTGCCAGCAAGTTAAAGAAGTATGGGCTGGATGAATGGACTATAAGGTGGATAGAAAGCTGGCTAGATTGTCGGGTTCAATGGGTAGTGATCAATGGCTCCATGTCTAGTTGGCAGCCAGTATCAAGTGGAGTGCCCCAAGGGTCAGCCCTAGGGCCGGTTTTGTTCAATATCTTCATTAATGATCTAGAGGATGGCATGGATTGCACCCTCAGCAAGTTTGCAGGTGACACTAAACTGGGAGGAGAGGTAGATACGCTGGAGGGTAGGGATAGGATACAGAGGGACCTAGACAAATTGGAAGATTGGGCCAAAAGAAATCTGATGAGGTTCAACAAGGACAAGTGCAGAGTCCTGCACTTAGGAAGGAAGAATCCCATGCATCGCTACAGACTAGGGACCGAATGGCTCGGCAGCAGTTCTACAGAAAAGGACCTAGGGGTTACAGTGGACGAGAAGCTGGATATGAGTCAAGTGTGCCCTTGTTGCCAAGAAGGCCAATGGCATTTTGGGATGTATAAGTAGGGGCACTGCCAGCAGGTCGAGGGACGTGATTGTTCCCCTCTGTTCGACATTGGTGAGGCCTCATCCGGAGTACTGTGTCCAGTTTTGGGCCCCACACTACAAGAAGGATGTGGAAAAATTGAAAGAGTCCAGTAGAGGGCAACAAAAATGATTAGGGGACTGGAACACATGAGTTATGAGGAGAAGCTGAGGGAACAGGGATTGTTTAGTCTGCGGAAAAGAAGAATGAGGGGGGATTTGATAGCTGCTTTCAACTACCTGAAAGGGGGTTCCAAAGAGGATGGATCTAGACTGTTCTCAGTGGTAGCAGATGACAGAACAAGGAGTAATGGTCTCAAGATGCAATGGGGGAGGTTTAGGTTGGATATTAGGAAAAACTTTTTCCCTAGGAGGGTGGTGAAACACTGGAATGCGTTACCTAGGGATGTGGTGGAATCTCCTTCCTTAGAAGTTTTTAAGGTCAGGCTTGACAAAGCCCTAGCTGGGATGATTTAGTTGGGGATTGGTCCTGCTTTGAGCAGGGGGTTGGACTCCTGAGGTCCCTTCCAACCCTGATATTCTATGATAGTCCAGAGGCTGGAGCAGGAATCAAAAACACTGTTTAAACATCTTCAGTCCCCTCCAATCCTCCCCTCTTGAGGACTCCTGACCAACTTAACAGCACAATACATATGCTAACAAACTTTGTTTACATATGTATTATGCTGTTAAACCAATACAAAGAATGGATGCCCTCCCTAGCAGCATTCTGCTCCCATCCCCTCTCCAGAGGGGGTCTAGCCTCCCCATGTCTTTCTGGTACCCCGTACCCACTAAAAATCTCTTGCCAGTACTGCATCCTGGAGCGTACCACCCTACTTGCATTCCTGCTTCCAACCCCAAAAGATGTTAAGAAAGATCTACAGTTCTCATCATTCTTAAACTTTCTATATATTTACAAACTCTCCATGAGACAGTGAAACAACATACTGTGAATGCCACAAAAATTATTCAATTAAGAAAAAATATGTACATGTAAAATCAGATTAATTTATTCTTTGCATGGATAATGTCCCTTCCATTCTCCGTAGCAAGAGAAATTTATTTGGTTTTTTAAAACACATTTCAGTGGCATTTAGATGCACAGTAGTCTCTGACTAGTAAGAAAATAATTGGTGGCACAAGTTGTGTTTTACAGCTGTTTTGGTGGGAGGAGGCCAGAATAAAAGTGGAAAGTATTTGCCTTGCATTCCCCTTTTGACCATAGGTTTTCTGACAAGTGCTTTCGGGCACACGGCAGCCAGAAATTGGCTCCTTGATTGTAAATCCCTAATAGCTCATTGAGAAAACTGCTATAACAATTGTACAGGAAACAGAAATCAATAAAATGAAATAAGGGAAGAGCAGTATGATCTGAAGAATTTTGCCCCTTTAAACTACTTGGGGTTAATTATTTAGTAGCAATTAAGACTGTCAAATTATTTTTAAAAATTAATTGCAATTAATCATGAGATTAAAAACAATCAGGATTAATCACAGTTTTAATCGCACTGTTAAACAATAACAGAATGCCATTTATTTAATTATTTTTGAGTGTGTTCTACATTTTCAAATATATTTATTTCAGTTACAACACAGAATACAAAGTGTACAGTGCTCACCTGATATTTTTATTAAAAATATTTGCACGGTAAAAAAACAAAAATAAATAGCATTTTTCAATTCACCTCATACAAGTACTGTAGTACAATCTCTATCATGAAAGTGCAATTTACAAATGTAGAATTTTTTTTAACATAACTGCACTCAAACAAAAAAATGTAAAACTTGAGCTTACAAGTCCACCCAGTCCTACTTCTTGTTCAGCTAATCACTAAGACAAACAAGTTTGTTTACATTTATGGGAGATAATGCTGCCCGCTTCTTATTTACCATGTCACCTGAAAGGAAGAACAGGCATTCACATGGCACTGTTGTAGCCGGTGTTGCAAGGTATATACATGCCAGTTATGCTAAACATTTGTATATATGGACTTGAAGACACTAAAGTTTTACATTGTTTTGTTTTTGAGTGCAGTTATGTAACAAAAGAATCTACATTTGTGAGTTGCACTTTCACGATAAAGAGATTGCACTACAGTACTTGTATGAGGTGAATTAAAAATATTGGTTCTTTGGGTTTTTTTTACAGTTCAAATATTTGTAATAAAAATAATAAAGTGAACACCGTATTCTTTGTATTCTGTGTTGTAATTGAAATCAATATATTTGAAAATGTAGAAAAACATCCAAAATTATAATAAATTGAAATTGGTATTCTGTTATTAACAGTGCAATTAAAACTGAGATTAATCATGTTTGATTTTTTTAATCAAGTTAATTTGTTTTGAGCTAATTGTTTGTGTTAACTGTGATTAATGGACAGCTCTTGTAGCAATATTTTTTCTCCACAGAGAATAGGTATATCTCCATACTGCTCTTTGGATTTAGTAACTGGCTTCTATTTGGGACTATGTTGTAATATTCTCTTCTCTGATTTAGTCCTTTCCTATTATTACTTCTGTTAGTGTAGCACCCAAAAGCTCGTATCAGGATCTAGGCCCATTATGCTAGGCAGGTCACAAAGACAAAGAGACATAAAGAGACTGTCCTTGCCTCAAAGAGATTAGAATCTAAGGCCTTGATCCTTCAGCAAGCTGCAGGCAGGCATACCTCTACACTCCCAGAGACCCGTGAAGTCTACACACATGGAAAAGGCACTTCCTCTGTCTCCCTTATGTTTATTTCAGGCCAGCAACAAACCTAACGCCAGATGTAATTTACTAAGTGGTTGTAGGTCCTGGAAGAATCAGTCTTTGAGACAAAGAGGCAGTGTGATCAAGTTTATTAGGGCTTTGTAAATCAGCTCCAGAACTCTCAGCTGAGTCCAGCAGTGGTCAAAGAGCTAATGTGGGTCAGGTTTCAGCAGTATAAGATGCTTTTGTGCATGCTTACCATACAAAATTAAGATGAGCATAAACTAGTAAAGTCAGTCTTTAAACCAAAACTAAATCTCTTTCTAAAACACATGCTGTAGCTAAAACAGGTTGGATGACAATAATGATTCCTTCTGGCTTTAAAATCTATGAATCTAGTCAAATCCAAAGAAGCATTTCTCAAACCTAGCAAAGGTACTAATCCCAACTGAGGGCTGTGTCCAGGACAAGTTTCCAATTTCAGGTATTTTTGCAGTAGCCCTCTCTAAAAAAGGTGTGTATATTTTATTTTTTTAAAAACACACTCAAAAACTGCAGGATTAGCTCAAAACTTACCAAAAAAGTGTCATATTTGAGCTAAGACTAAGCACAGAAAATGTAGGGCCAAAGGTGAATTTTTCATAAACTTATAAATGTGAAAAAAACTGGAAACTATTTGCAACCTCAGCTATAGTAGTCACTACCGAATAAGCACTACAGAAAAGCTTTGACTGATGCAAATTCTATACTCTATGCCAAATTGCTTAAAGCAGAGGTCCCCAACCTGTGGAGCAGAGGAACTTTTGGGGACAGAGGGTGGGGAGGGAGTCCCATTGATCACTACCCATTGAGCCCGACAATCTAGCCAGCTTTCTCTCCACCTTATCGTCCATTCATCCAGCCCATACTTCTTTAACTTACTGGCAAGAATACTGTGGGAGACCGTGTCAAAAGCTTTGCTAAAGTCAAGGACAAAAACGTCCACTGATTTCCCTTCATCCACAGAGCCAGTTATCCCGTCATAGAAAGTAATTATATTAGTCAGGCATGACTTGCCCTTGGTGAATCCATGCTGACTGTTCCTGATCACTTTCCTCTCCTCTAAGTGATTCAGAATTGATTCCTTCAGGACCTGCTCCATGATTTTTCCAGGGACAGAGGTGAGGCTGACTGGCCTGTAGTTCCCAGGATCCTCCTCCTTCCCTTTTTTAAAGATGGGCACTACATTAGTCTTTTTCCAGTCGTCCAGGACCTCCCCCGATCACCATGAGTTTTCAAAGATAATGGCCAATGGCTCTGCAATCACATCTGACAACTCCTTTAGCACTCTCGCATCTAGCCCCATAGACTTGTGCTCATCCAGCTTTTCTAAATAGTCCCGAACCACTTCTTTCTCCACAGAGGGCTGGTCACCTCCTCCCCATGCTGTGCTGCCTGCCCAGTGCAGCAGTCTGGGAGCTGACCTTGTTCGTGAAGACAGAGGCAAAAAAAGCATTGAATACATTAGCTTTTTCAACATCCTCTGTCACTAGGTTGCCTCCCTCATTCAGTAAGGGGCCCACACTTTCCTTGACTTTCTTCTTCTTGCTAACATACCTGAAGAAACCCTTCTTGTTACTCTTAACATCCCTTGCTAGCTACACCTCCAGGTGTGATTTGGCCTTCCTGATTTCACTCCTGCATGCCCGAGCAATATTTTTATACTTTTCCCTGGCCGGTATCAAGTGCAGTGCCCCAAGGGTCAGTCCTCGGGCCGGTTTTGTTCAATATATTCATTAATGATCTGGAGGATTGTGTGGAGTGCACCCTCAGCAACTTTGCAGATGACACTAAACTGGGAGGAGAGGTAGATATGTTGGAGGGTAGAGATAGGATACAGAGGGCCCTAAACAAATTAGAGGATTGGGCCAAAAGAAATCTGAGGAGGTTCAACACGGAGAAGTGCAGAGTCCTGTACTTAGGACGGAAGAATCCAATGCACCGCTACAGACTAGGGACCGAATGGCTAGGCAGCAGTTCTGCAGAAAAGGACCTAGGGGTTACAGTGGACGAGAAGCTGGATATGAGTCAACAGTGGGCCCTTGTTGCCAAGAAGGCCAATGGCATTTTGGGATGTATACGTAGGGGCATTGCCAGCAGATCGAGGGACGTGATCGTTCCCTCTATTCAACATTGGTGAGGCCTGTGTCCAGTTTTGGGCCCCACACTACAAGAAGGATGTGGAAAAATTGGAAAGAGTCCAGTGGAAGGCAACAAAAATGATTAGGGGACTGGAACACATGACTTATGAGGAGAGGCTGAGGGAACTGGGATTGTGTAGTCTGCAGAAGAGAAGAATGAGGGGGGATTGGATAGCTGCTTTCAACTACCTGAAAGGGGGTTCCAAAGAGGATGGATCTAGACTGTTCTCAGGGGTAGCAGATGACAGAACAAGGAGTAATGGTCTCAAGATGCAATGGGGGAGGTTTACGTTGGATATTAGGAAAAACTTTTTCCCTAGGAGGGTGGTGAAACACTGGAATGGGTTACCTAGGAAGGTGGTGGAATCTCCTTCCTTAGAAGTTTTTAAGGTCAGGTTTGACAAGGCCCTGGCTGGGATGATTTAGTTGGGGTTGGTCCTGCTTTGAGCAGGAGGTTGGACTAGATGACCTCCTGAGGTCCCTTCTAACCCTGATATTCTATGATTCTATGGTATTCTATATTTTAAGTTTGGAAATGACTGGCTTAAAGTAATGATTAGATACTGAGCATGGAGAAATGATTGTAGGGAAACACAGCAGCCATTACACAGCAATTAGCTCACACTTTGGAAACATTTTTATTGAGAGAGAACGTTGGCCACTACACTGAAGCTAAACCTTTGTTTTCCCCTTATGTGCTGCATATCTTTGACTTCAAACTCGTAAGTGAGCAAAGGGGATCTCTATTCATGTCTCATCCAAAGGATGGCAACTCTTGCAAAGTGTCACCCAATTTATTCCTCCCTACTGGAAGTGCAAGTCCTTAAATAAAACAGAACTTGACTCTGTTTCTTCTTAGTTCTGGCATAAGAGTGCTGCCGTCTGAGCCAGAGTTCTTAGTCTGTTACTGTCTAATAAACAGCTGTTAAGTGATATTTCCTTTCTGGGTGTTCTTCCAAACCACCCAATTCCTCTTCCTCTAAAGAAACCAAATGTATGTAATTCTATCTACCTGAGACCTTATACTGCTCCAATCAGTACAATATCTGAGCACCTAATTGTCGTTGATTTACTTTATCTCTTGGGAGGAAATGCTGTAAAAAAATTAACAGGGAATTAAGTTAGCATTTTTATTACAGCAAGACCAGGCTGCCAAAGTGAAGGGTTTGCAGATACTGCCATTACAGCTCGCTATTCTTAACAGGTTTGCAAATCAACTAAAAAAAATGTTCTACTGGCTGGAACTCAGCCCAAAGTCTCTGCCAAAAGCAAAGTTCTATATGCACTGCTTTTCTCTATAGCAAGGTTTCATTTCTCAGGGTGGGTCGCTTAGAATGTACTGTGATACTCAGAGTAAACGGGTATTACTTTAGATTAAAACATTTTTATTACTCATCTTATAGCAAGAACATGAGAATAGATTCATCTAATAGAATACATATTTATATCTGAAATAGCAAGACTTCAATTTAACCTCTTTCATTCGCCCCTCCACCCAAAGAAAAATAACTTAAGACCCAATCATGCAAAAACTTACACATACACACTGTGAGTAGCCCCCTTTATACATATGCTCAAGTTTTGCAGAATCAGGGCCTAATCTAATAGGTCTTCCTCTATGTCTCCAAATCTGTTATTCAATTTACCTAAGTGACATAATACTCATAGTTAATGGCAGTCAATGTTAGCAATAAGGCTAAGACAACTCATGCCTTTGGTCTCAATATAAATGCACACATGGTACACAGAAGATGATCCTGGCATATGTTATAAAAGTAGGTTTAAGATTAGAGGTTGCTCTATAACATCATATCAAGGATAGCTATTTCTAACCTGGCATTCTAATCTCGAACGAAAGATTGGTTCAGAACTATCATGTCATATAAACTGAAGGTTACAACCTCTGCAGTTGATAAACAAAGAGAAACAGAAACAAACCCCAAGCCCCCCAAAATGAAGTGGCAGAAGTGTACATTGCAAATCAAATCTAAATTGTGCTTCTTCAGTCCCTTGCCACAAAAAAAATTATCTGGTACTATTATTTGTGACAGCAACTCTCTGAAGCCAACCTAGACACACTGACATTCTGAAAGAGCATAGGGTGACCACGTTGTGACGGGTTGGACCCCCCCGTTTTGGGATGCCACCTGATGTACTGGGCTTTCACTGAACTTGTCCTGCTCCACCAGCCTGGATTCTCTCTTCCTGTTTTGCTAAATTAGGCTCTCCGGCCTCTTGCAGCACACACACACAGGTAGGGCCACATCCAGCTGCAGACACAGACTGAAGTCAGCTCTGTGTGGGAGGATTCACCCAGCACTAACATGCACACCCCTTTTGGGGAATAAACCCAAAATAATATTGTCTTGCACTGTATAGAAAAATCTGCATAGCACAAGCTCAAAAATTCACCCTCTCCCTCAATGTGAAGAGATATGCACAACTTCTTGCCCCCTCATTAGAAATTGCACAAACTGCGTTTAATAATAAACAAAACAAATTTATTAACTATAAAAGGCAGATGTGAAGTGATTATAAAGGACAGCAAAGAGAACAAAGCAGATTACTGAGCAAATAAAACAAAACATGCAAACTAATCTTGATTCTCTAAAGAAACAGGTTATAAAATGTAATTTCTTACCCTAAATTTTATTTTTGGCAGGTTGCAAAGTTTCTGTAGCTCAGAGTTCCAGTTATTTCTTCTTACAGACTGGACCCCTGTCTCAGTCTGGACCCACCCCTGCCTTTCCCTTCAGGTTAGTTCCTTTGTCCATTCAGGTTCTTTCAACACTCCTCCTTCTTGGGTAGGCAATAGAGGAGAATCCAGATCAACCCCCTCCCAAGCCATTAAAAAGGGTTTACCTAAGGAGGGAATACTTTGTTTGATCCTCATCCCCCTACAGTGGAAAAGTACCAGCAGTGTCCAAGGGGGTATTTTTCATCAGGTGACATTATCACCTGACCTTGTAGTGTCAATGCAGCATCCCAGGAAGCACCTCAGGAAGGTGAGAGATTAGTATCTTCAGAGGTCTCTTGTCCTTTTTAAATGAGTCATTCAGGCTGATCGCCTACTGTCGGGTAGGCGTTGCCCCCAAGTACACACACAGTTGTAATTGTTACATAGTCAATATTCCCAATTTTAGATACACAAATGATACATGCATACAAATTGGATAATCACATTCAGTAAATCATAACCTTTCCAATTATATCTTACATGAGCCATCTTGCATAAAGTCAGGTTTCAGAGTAGCAGCCATGTTAGTCTGTATTCACAAAAAGAAAAGGAGTACTAGTGGCACCTTAGAGACTTACCAATTTATTTGAGCATAAGCTTTCGTGAGCTACAGCTCACTTCATTGGATGCATTCACTGGAAAATACAGTGAGGAGATTTATAAACACACAGAACATGAAAAAATGGATGTTATCATACACACTCTAAGGAGAGTGATCACTTAAGATGAGAAGGATTCTAGGTGAACTCCTCCTGAAGGTCGAAACAACAGACTGGCCTTCTACACAGAGTGCTTCCGCCGACGTGCACGGGCTGAAATTGTGGAAAAGCAGCATCACTTGCCCCATAACCTCAGCCGTGCAGAACACAATGCCATCCACAGCCTCAGAAACAACTCTGACATCATAATCAAAAAGGCTGACAAAGGAGGTGCTGTCGTCATCATGAATAGGTCGGAATATGAACAAGAGGCTGCTAGGCAGCTCTCCAACACCACTTTCTACAAACCATTACCCTCTGATCCCACTGAGGGTTACCAAAAGAAACTACAGCATTTGCTCAAGAAACTCCCTGAAAAAGCACAAGAACAAATCCGCACAGACACACCCCTGGAATCCCGATCAGGGGTATTCTATCTGCTACCCAAGATCCATAAACCTGGAAATCCTGGATGCCCCATCATATCAGGCATTGGCACCCTGACAGCAGGATTGTCTGGCTATGTAGACTCCCTCCTCAGGCCCCACGCTACCAGCACTCCCAGCTACCTTCGAGACACGACTGACTTCCTGAGGAAACTACAATCCATCAGTGATCTTTCTGAAAACGCCATCCTGGCCACTATGGATGTAGAAGCCCTCTACACCAACATTCCACACAAAGATGGACTACAAGCCGTGAGGAACAGTATCCCCGATAATGTCACGGCAAACCTGGTGGCTGAACTTTGTGACTTTGTCCTCACCCATAACTATTTCAGCTTTGGGGACAATTTATACCTTCAAGTCAGTGGCACTGCTATGGGTACCCGCATGGCCCCACAGTATGCCAACATTTTTATGGCTGACTTAGAACAACGCTTCCTCAGATCTCGTCCCCTAGCCCTCCTACATTACTTGAGCTACATTGATGACATCTTCATCATCTGGACGCATGGAAAAGAAGCCCTTGAGGAATTCCACCATGATTTCAACAATTTCCATCCCACCACCAACCTCAGCCTGGACCAGTCCACACAAGAGATCCACTTCCTGGATACTACGGTGCTAATAAGCAATGGTCACAAACACCACCCTATACCGGAAACCTTCTGACCGCTATTCCTACCTATATGCCTCCAGCTTTCATCCAGACCACATCACACGATCCATCGTCTACAGCCAAGCTCTATGATACAACCGCATTTGCTCCAACCCCTCAGACAGAGACAAACACCTACAAGATCTCTATCAAGCATTCTTACAACTACAATACCCACCTGCTGAAGTGAAGAATCAGATTGACAGAGCCAGAAGAGTACCCAGAAGCCACCTACTACAGGACAGGCCCAACAAAGATAATAACAGAACGCCACTAGCCATCACCTTCAGCCCCCAACTAAAACCTCTCCAACGCATCATCAAGGATCTGCAACCTATTCTGAAGGACGACCCATCACTATCACAAACCTTGGGGGACAGGCCAGTCCTTGCCTACAGACAGCCCCTGTATTCAGAGGACACCATCACAGGGCTGAATCACATCAGCCACACTATCAGAGGCTCGTTCACCTGCACATCCACCAATGTGATATGTCATCATGTGTCAGCAATACCCCTCTGCCATGTACATTGGTCAAACTGGACAGTCTCTACATAAAAGAATAAATGGACACAAATCAGATGTCAAGAATTATAACATTCATAAATCAGTCGGAGAACACTTCAATCTCTCTGGTCACTCGATTTCAGACCCAAAGGTCGCAATATTACAACAGAAAGACTTCAAAAACAGACTCCAACAAGAGACTGGAATTGGAATTAATGTGCAAACTGGATACAATTAACTTAGGTTTGAATAGAGACTGGGAGTGGATGTGTCATTACACAAAGTAAAACTATTTCCCCATGTTTATCCCTCCCCCCCCCACCCCCCCGCTCCTCGGACGTTCCCGTTAACTGCTGGAGATGGCCCACCTTGATTATCACTACAAAAGGTTTTCTCCCCCCCGCCCCGCTTACTGGTAATAGCTCATCTTAAGTGATCACTCTCCTTACAATGTGTATGATAACACCCATTTTTCATGTTCTGTGTGTATATAAATCTCCTCACTGTATTTTCCACTGAATGCATCCAATGAAGTGAGCTGTTGCTCACCAAAGCTTATGCTCAAATAAATTGGTTAGTCTCTAAGGTGCCACTAGTACTCCTTTTCTTCTTGCATAAAGTATATCTTAGTTGTGCCATATTCATATCATATTTCTATGAAGAATATGGGGTGTAACGTCACACACACATTTCAGAAAAACAGAATTATCTCCATTTTCAGGGGGTCTTCTGTGCTCCAACAGTTTTACAAAACAGTCTCTCGTTCTGGTTTTTGTAACCTTGCACAGGTTTCTGTAATCACCTGAAGGCGCTGCTGGCCAGCTTAACCAGAAATTGATGATAAACTTTCAGAGCACCCAGTGATTTCCCCCATCATCTGCACTTAAGAACCATCAGCCTTTTCTACACTAGCATTTTTTCCTGAACTCTTTCCCCATTGTGACAGATTAAAGAGTGGTAGCCATGTTAATCTGTATGAGCAAAAACAACGAGTAGTCTTTGTGGCACCTTAGACACTAACAAATGTATTTAGGCATAAGCTTTCGTGGGCTAAAATCCACTTCAGATGCACGGAGTGAAAAATACAGTAAGCAATATATATATTACAGCATATGAAAAGATGGGAGTTGCCTTACCAAGTGGGGGGTCAGTGCTAACAAGGCTAATTGCGTCAAGGTGTAATTGGTCCATTCCCAGCAGTTGAAAAGAAGGTGTATCGATACTCACACCTTCTTGTCAACTGTTGGGAACGGGTGACATCCACCTTGATTGAATTGGCCTCGTTTGCACTACAAAAAGTAATTTTCCCTGTGTTGATATTTACCCCTTCTTGTCAACTGTTGAGAATAGACCACTTCCACCTTGACTGAATTGGCCTCGTCAGCACTGACCCCCACTTGGTAAGGCAACTCCCATCTTTTCATGTGCTGTAACATATATATATACCGCTTACCGTATTTTTCACTCCATGCATCTGATGAAGTGGGTTTTATCCCCAAATAAATTTGTTAGTCTCTAAGGTGCCACAAGGATTCCTCGTTGTTTTTTCTTTCCCCATTGTTTCTACTCTGTTCAGCTCCACAGGTGGCCACCACTTAAACAAGGCAATTGCAGGTGCCACAGTGTTAACTACTCTATAAATCTATTCAGATGAGATTATGCTTAACATCACAGCAGGGTCTTCAAGCCCTATCTACACTAATGAATGGTTCACTCCACTGGTGGAAGCAATGGTTGGAATAGTGTAGGATACAGTCATATATTCTGAGTGAAAGGAGAGTGGTGACTTTGCTGTTGAAAAGGAGGTGTCAACACCCCTCTCTGTCACCCACACTTCATTCACTCCAGTTGATGTCCACCAAAGCCATACCATGCATTCACTTCCTCCCTCCCGACCCTGTGAAAAGTTTCTTTTTTATGAAAATGTGGTCATCCTATCACGACTTAAAACAAACCTCAAAATATGTTTAGCAATAATTCTTTAGGATCTGCAAAACAGATTTCCACGGTCTAAGGGTCAACCTAATTTATCATCTTAAGCTATGACATGGATAAGTAATTACCCATTATTTCCTAAGTCTACTGCATCTTGAAGGCTGCAAGTGTAGTTTAATAAGGTACTCTACTTTCACAGTAACTAAATTAATACAGCACAGCTTCCCAAACCCAGTATCTCCAGTTTAAAAATACATACTAAAACCCATGGTATGAAAGAATTCCAGCTGTATAGGACCATTTATAGGATGCAAAGTTTACACAGAAGGGACATATCACACACCCCATTATGTCTCTATCAGCATACCAGCCTTTTCATCTGCCCTAAATAAAAACAACATTGACAACACATTGTGTCTGAGGCCAGCTGGGCTGCATACTCTTAGCATAGATTTGGCAAAGCTTAGATTGTTCTTTGCACTTCTAACAAACAACTCACTTACAAATGGAAAATTTGCTAACATTCTTAAATCTTCTTTAATGTTCAAATGTTATTAGGAACTTGTTCAACTAGGTATCCTGGAGGGATCAACTCATTGGCCACCAAATCCATGGAGACAAAGTTCTAGATTACTTAGAACCTAGTGGAATATGACACAGCTTTCTTAGGACCAAAGGGGAGACAAAGACATTTTTTAGCCTGTGTACATTACTGTGCTAGCCTTTTACTGACACATCAAAACATGATCTTAAAGAACTTTAAAACTCTTGTTACCAACTATGTTAGGTGGACAAAGATATGATTGTCAACATATGGAAATGTTTAGGAAATGTCTCCATTTTCTGTCCAAGTATTCTACAGTCAAATACAATAGAGTAGGCTAAATGTATAGCAATTCAGTGTTCTACACAAAGACTGTCAGCAAAAGTTGCTTATTTAGCTTATAAACAAAGTCCATTTGTCCTTTTCGTGAGGGAGGGAGCTTTTGAAAGATGCTGCCTGTATTATGGCAGGTAAGAAATAGCAAAGTACATGTAAACTAAAAAATGAAACACAAACTCCATCCAGCATATATGATGGAAAAATTCAGGTAAAGCAAAATTTTGCACAAAGGAAAAACCTTGGCTATACATTAAAATCATAAAATAAACTACCAGCTATATCTGAAAAGATCCGGGATCATAGAGTCATAGAATCATAAAATATCAGGGTTGGAAGGGACCTCAGGAGGTCATCTAGTCCAACCCCCTGCTCAAAGCAGGACCAATCCCCAATTAAATCATCCCACCCAGGGCTTTCTCAAGCCTAACCTTAAAAACTTCTAAAGGAGGAGATTCTACCACCTCCCTAATGTAACGCATTCCAGTGTTTCACCACCCTCCTAGTGAAAAAGTTTTTCCTAATATCCAACCTAAACCTCCCCCACTGCAACTTGAGACCATTACTCCTTGTCCTGTCCTCTTCTACCACTGAGAATAGTCTAGAACCATCCTCTCTGGAACCACCTCTCAGGTAGTTAAAAGCAGCTATCAAATCCCCCCTCATTCTTCTCTTCTGCAGACTAAACAATCCCAGTTCCCTCAGCCTCTCCTCAGAAGTCATGTGTTCCAGACCCCTAATCATTTTTGTTGCCCTTCGCTGGACTCTTTCCAATTTATCCACATCCTTCTTGTAGTGTGGGGCCCAAAACTGGACACAGTACTCCAGATGAGGCCTCACCAATGTCGAATAGAGGGGGACGATCACGTCCCTCGATCTGCTCGCTATGCCCCTACTTATACATCCCAAAATGCCATTGGCTTTCTTGGCAACAAGGGCACACTGCTGACTCATATCCAGCTTCTCATCCACTGTCACCCCTAGGTCCTTTTCCGCAGAACTGCTGCCTAGCCATTCGGTCTCTAGTCTGTAGCGGTGCATTGGGTTCTTCCGTCCTAAGTGCAGGACCCTGCACTTATCCTTACTGAACCTCATCAGATTTCTTTTGGCCCAATCCTCCAATTTGTCTAGGGCCCTCTGTATCCCATCCCTGCCCTCCATCGTATCTACCACTCCTCCTAGAATCATAGAATCATAGAATATCAGAGTTGGAAGGGACCTCAGGAGGTCATCTAGTCCAACCTCCTGCTCAAAGCAGGACCAGTCCCCAATTTTTGCCCCAGATCCCTAAATGGCCCCCTCAAGGATTGAATTCACAACCCTGGGTTTAGCAGGCCAATGATCAAACCACTGAGCTATCCCTCCCCCCTCCTAGTTTAGTATCATCCGCAAATTTGCTGAGAGTGCAATCCACACCATCCTCCAGATCATTTATGAAGATATTGAACAAAACCGGCCCCAGGACCGACCCCTGGGGCACTCCACTTGACACTGGCTGCCAACTAGACATGGAGCCATTGATCAGTACTCGTTGAGCCCGACAATCTAGCCAACTTTCTACCCACCTTATAGTGCATTCATCCAGCCCATACTTCTTTAACTTGCTGACAAGAATACTGTGGGAGACCGTGTCCAAAGCTTTGCTACAGTCAAGAAACAATACATCCACTGCTTTCCCTTCATCCACAGAACCAGTAATTTCATCATAGAAGGCGATTAGATTAGTCAGGCATGACTTTCCCTTGGTGAATCCATGCTGACTGTTCCTGATCACTTTCCTCTCGTGTAAGTGCTTCAGGATTGATTCTTTGAGGACCTGCTCCGTGATTTTTCCAGGGACTGAGGTGAGACTGACTGGCCTGTAGTTCCCACGATCCTCCTTCTTCCCTTTTTTAAAGATTGGCACTACATTAGCCTTTTTCCAGTCATCTGGGACTTCCCTCGTTCGCCACAAGTTTTCAAAGATAATGACCATGTATTCCTTAGATAATGGATGTATTCCTTAGATAACTTCTCACTTCATAAACTTTTTCATCAGGTTTTCTAGTTTCTTTTCACTACCCCATGGGTCATAAATGTAGTATTCCAGAACAAATAGGATTTATAGCAAACATACCTTAGCATTTCTGTCATGGCTAATTCCCCACTCTATCACTTCAAGTGCAGAAGGTGGGGGCCCGCAAGGATTCTAAAAATTAATACTGGCCACTCCAAGCTTGTATTAAACTCCCAAGGTTACAGCTTTTCTCTGACCTTGGATTGGTAAATGCTGCCACCACCCAAGCGCAGAACCCCTTGAGAGCCCAGGAAGGCACGCTTGGGAATTCCTTCCTGTGGGGTACCCTCAAGCCCTTTCACACACACACA